>NC_044307.1:124277907-126677907 GCF_007474595.2 Lynx canadensis | reverse complement strand
GGTCTTATGTTATGGCAAGGGGCAGAGAAGGAAAAGTTTGGACAGGATGATGGTTTTTAGGTTAGGTGTTTTAGAAAGCATGCAAAGCTGATTAAATAGGGGTTTTCTTGAGCATAGCAATCAGAAAATAATGTACTTAGCTGATGAACCCAGTTCACGGTAAACATTCACTAGCTACCTTTTTGATTTGGCCATATTCTCTCAGCTGAGAGATCTTGGCAGCTTTATCCCATTATCCCATGCTGTTACAGGGCTTGTATTTTATCCCATCATGCTTTGCAGCAGAGTGGCAAACTGATATCACAAACTTTTAGTAACTCAATAATGCTTAGTGTCTATTGCTCAAATGAGGGAAATACTCATTCAGTGCAGGTTGGATCCCACTGGCCAAGCTGATGGCTTACAACTGATCCAGATGTCTGTAGTCATTCATAGCCAATTCTCTAGTCCAACCAATTAGTCTTAACATTGAAGCAATTGACTTACCTGCTGACAGCCTGAATCAACAGATAATTTATGACCTGAACTTCTGTAATTATTTTAATAGCCTTTTCATACCCTTTCCATTCTATTTATCATAATAAGAGCATTTGAAATGAGAACTCCTCACTAAAGGAAAGAGATGGGTACGTATTAAAGAAACATTTTACTGAAGAAATCAGAGACGTGCCCTTTTAAGAGGGTCCATACTGGAAAAATCCCCCTCTTCCTCCTTTCAACCCATCAGTTTAGAAATATACTGGCCCCTTTTTCACCATTTTAAGTCATTATTATCTCTTAAATTCCAATATGCTTATTGCTTATTATCTTCAAACATCTCAAAGATCAACCTACTCTCTATTCTCTTGCTATTATTAACAATGGCGGCTGAAAGAGAAGCCATTCATTTACGTCTGATTTCTTCCCACTAATCAGGCCAAGGGGGTTCTTAACTTCAAGAGGCCAGTTTGCCGCCAAGATTGTGCCAACCTGTCTTCATTCTGTGTTCATTCACTTTCTGCTTCTTCACTGCACGTTGCCAGAGGTATTCCCAACATCACTAACCTTGATGACAGACAACTATCATGGCCACCAGAGATGGGCTAAAGAAGAACACGGAACAAGACAAGCTTTGTGAAGAAAAGCGAATACATGGTTTTAGTCTACTAAGAGAACTAGAGAAACTATGGTTCAATATTGAACTGCTATACTTTACAGCATACCATGGAGAATACCAAAGAAAATATTGCCTGGGGAGATGCATGCTCAAACCTTCCCATCTGCAGCTGCTATCAATTATTCTGCCCTGATGTGACCAGAAATCTCAGTTTTCAATAGAGAAATATGAGTTGTAAAAGAATCCTTATTGGCCACCCTTACATTCCCCTCCCCACCCCCACCTCCTGATTCTGTTTTGCTTTCCAAACATTTGAAATGTCCACATACTTTGTATCCTAGCCCACTGGGAAGTTAGAAAAGCAAACTTAGCTAGTTTCAGGGCAGAGGAGAGATTTTGTGGCTTTCAGAGAATCTCCGTTGGATTACAAAAGCTCATAAAAGGGTACCTTCACCCTAAATGTTATATAAACAGAGTTCTGTCTGTGTGTGTGATTTATACTCTTATTGAAGATCTTGAATCTTCCTTCTCTTCATGCTAGAAGATAAGTGAAGGACAAAAAGTCCATTTAGAACAGTTAACCTGATCATTTTTTAAAAGACGTGTGCAAATCACTGGGGCTGGGATCCCGTTTGTCAACCAAATTGCCAGGAAATAATTTATTACCGACAAGAACAAAGTATGCAGCTGGATATCCCAAACAACGGCATGCTAAATGAGCCAAAGACTTGTTATAAATATCTTCCCCAGGACTGCATTTCCTATAGTCTAAAATTATTCTAAAAGCAGCATGGTATTCATGGAAAAAATAATTGTACTGGGCATCAGGATGTCAGAGTTTCTTTTGCCTGTTCTAGTAACTAGCTTTGCTAATCACATTGGGCCAATTTCAGATTTCTGTGGGGATAAAAATATATATATATAAATATGTATGTATAATATATATGTAAAAATATATATACACATATATTATAATAATAAAATAAAAAGGAGAAAAAGAGGAAAGAAAGAAAGAAAGAAAGAGGAAGAAAATAAGAAAGGAAGGAAGAAGAGAGGGAAGGAGACTTTATATTGGATGACCTCTGAATTTCTTTCAAACTCTAAAATTCTACAATGACACCATTAATATCCTGTACAGGAAGCCCAAATGCTATACAAATTAGTCTAGGCCCATTTAGAAGATGAGAAAACTGCACTTAGAAAAAGGAAAATGAGGGGATGTTGTAAAATAGGCTTTTGCTTTCTGTGTGAATTATATCATTAAGAAATTGTTCTTCAGGTGCAGTTAGTATAGTCACTTTGAGAAGTGAAAAACGTTAATAACAAATCAAAAAGCAACAAAGTAATTGGAAATGAGACTTCACTATTAAAAAAACACATTTAAAAAAAAGAAATTGTAATAAATGAAACCTCTTCTTGAGAACCCCCAGTTTTTCACTTTTGTTATATTCCACCTTGCATTGAGTCCCTGTGTGTCCGTCTTCTCTGCTAAACTATAAGCTCTTAGATGTCAGGGGTGGTATTTTATTTGTGTTTCTATATTTCATGCTGATTTGCCCAGAAAGACCCTCAATAAATGTTTGTTGAATTGAATCCTACGTTCAATATATTGGATGAAAGTGGGAAATACTTAGATGGAATAATTAATCAAACTCGACTTGTAAATCTAAATTTTAGATGAATCTCCAAACTTCCTTCTTTTACAAAGTACTTGTGAGACAATGATGACAAGTAGAATCTGTGAAATCTCTAACCAACTGGAGAAGTCTCTTCTTACGTGCATAGAAAGAAAAATATCAAAATGTAAGTATGTAATTTTTCCCTTATCAGAATTTCTCCGTGGCTCGCTCATTTATTTATCCATTCATCACATATGTAATGGGTATCCAATAGTCCGGTTGTACAACTGTGATTGAGATATGGCCCCTGCTTTCAACAGAGTGTTTCTAGTTTATGGAGAGAGAAGGTCAATTACAATACAGTGGGGTAATTGTGGTGATATTGATATGTATATAATACATTTATAGCACATAAAAGGGATGCCTGAATGAATGTTGAGGATGATTTAGCTTCTCAAAAGAGGCTATGGATAGCTAAGCTGAATAATGAAGAGTAATTCTGAGTCAGTCAGGGCAAAGATCTAAGACTTGTAGACAAAGGAGAGTGGGGCATATTTTATATTTAGTTAGGAAACTTTAGGTAGCACTTACTGTATAGCAGGCATTTTTCCAATCACTTTGAAAACAGTAACTCCTTTAATACAACAATTATATGCAGAAACTCTTACCAGACCCATTACAAATGAAGAAACCAGGGCACTACCAAAAAGATAAGTAACTTCACAAGGTCAAATAGCTAGTAAGTGGCAGAGCAGAGATTTGAACCCAGGCACTGTGGGGTCAGAGTTTATGCTTTTAACCCTGTTGATTAATTGCTGTTGCTCTAAGGCTGGGAGGCAGAGAGGCTGGCTCCTCCCCACTCGCCTCTTCCTCCCTTGGTCTTTGCCTGAGTATCCGATTTTGTAATGACTTGCTGTCTACTTGTGTGCTGTCCATCTTCCTCATTGCAGGGGTTCTCACTGAGGGGTTCCAAGCAGGAGAGTCATGTGGTCATATTTGTACTCTACAAAAGAGCACTCTGATTGAAGCTGAGGGAAAAGATGTCATTTTGGTAATAATGTCTATGATGTATCTGATATTAAAGTAGAGTTTCGGCACAGGCACAATTCAAAACAGGGAGATAGACCAAGAAGTAAAAATATTTCAAAGTAAGAGTCTAAGATCTACTCCAGAAGACTCTTAGATATCTCAACCACATTAAAGTATAAAAGGGTCTAGAGCTGGAGATTAGAAGAGAATTTTTGGAGAGGAGAAGATGTATTTGAAGAAGTCTTTGTTCTGAGTCACACCGACCCCATCTCTGGTCCAGGAGAGAAGGAGATAGCCCTAGCTTCAAATCTAGTCAGACAGTTTCAAGGTGATAGTTGAAGGAAGAATGTTCTGGAGAAAGCAATAGGAGACGCTGGTCCCTAACTCACACTGAAGAAAAGCAACTTTATTAGGATTACTCCAAGAACTTAATGCTTGTCCTCGGCAGTTTAGGTGCTGACTCCCATCCAAAATCCTAAAGGACAAAGATGGGCTGGTCATCTGCAGGCACGTGAAGGAGCCTACTGTACTGAGATGGGGCAGCAGGCCTGCTGTCCTGGCCAGGAATGTGGGGAGGACGGGGGGGGGGGGGGAAGCCATGCACGGGAAGCCGGCACAGAGCTGAGCCAGCAAAGGGCTATCCTACATCCCTGCAGAAGGAGTGTCCAGAAGCTGTCATGCTAGCAAGAGCTGGAGCTTATGCTGGATACACAGGAAATACAGATGAGTAAGGAATCAGGCTCAGTCAAACAGCACTTGCCTTTTCAAGCAGAAGTGCATGTGAGAGACCCTCACTGATTTGGGAGCAAGGTGAGGAGGAAGGTCTTCTACAAATGCACAAAAGTGACCATGATAGAACGAGATGGTTTCACCGACCTGCCAAGTTCAGAGAGAAGATGATGCATGATCATCAGGAGAGTACCAGGTGAGTGAGGACTTCCTCGCTGCCTTTTTCTCTCCACTTTCCCTCACCCCCAGTTTAGGAGGGATTCAGAATCTGCAGCTGGCCAAAGAGGGAAGAGAAGTGGAAATCACCACATGACTGAAGAACGAAGAAGCCAACCTTACTTCCCCTTACCTAATAGCAAATTTGATATGGGACATCTTAATGGTTCCAAAGAGGCAATGTTCAGTGACTTAAAGTACGGATAAACATGACCACAGGAATTCAGGGAGGTTGCCAATCACTCTAAAGGGTAGAGCTTCCTCACCCACCCTCCCCCCACCCCCTCACCCCCCCCCACTCCTGCCCGGAATCAATTTAAAGGGAACAGTGAGGGATGAAAATAAAGATCCTTGGTGATTACATTACCATCACAACTGGTATTCAGCTGAAAGGATAGATCCACCTAGAGTATGCTTCCCCAAGCCAACAGGAGCCAGATCCAGGTGAACTTCAGGAACACCAGTCACCCCCAAACTGCCCCTGGGGAATTGTTTTCCTGTGGCAAATGACTTCGTGCAGCCTGCAGCCTTGCAGGCTTCGTGGTCTTTCTCGGTTCCAGCCTCAGGACCCGACAAAGCAGGTTTCTCCAGGAGCTTCGCACTGAGGGCTAAAGATGCTCGCACCGCTATCTGGCCCAAGCACAAGAAGGAAGATTTCAGCTGCACACTGCTGGGTTCTCCATCCCCTGCTGTTGACAACACCTTCAGCCCATCTTCCGCCACCTTTCCTACTTTGCTCCTGCAGGGCAAGGAACAACTCAGAGTTCCTTCAACAGAAGGGGAGCTTCTGTTCTTCAACACGTCATGCTCCTTCACCACAGGAGAAAATGACAGTGCTGCCCCCACATCTAGAACCCTCTCTGATCATTTCCTGCCCTGTGTCTGGAAGCCAAAAATGTATGATTAAGAACATGACTCTGAAATAAAACACGTTGGCTCTGAAGCTGACTTTCCCTACTAACTTTATGATCTCGGATGACGTATTTAGATGTCCTAACCTCAACTTCCTCATCCGTAAAATGAGCATAATGGTATTATTTACCTCATAAAGTCATGATGAGAATTGCATGACATGATGAACAAAAAATATTCAGCCTACAGTCTGGCACATATAAAGTACTAATTAACGTTTGTCAAACAAATTGAATAACTGGGTCCTGACACATCCAGTTTCCTCGTATTGGAAAGCCACTCCCTCTGCCATCTGTGTGGCAAACTCCTACTGACCCTGCAAAACCTAGACTGAGTGACTGGGGTTATTACAGAGAAAGTAACCTCTCACTGTATCTGCTTCAATAGCCAGAATGTATTGTTAGGTGAGAAAAGCAAAGTGCTTAACAGTGTATATGGCACTGTTTGTAAAAGAAAGTTATGTTAACTTTTGTGTAGAAAGAAGGGCAAATAGCACATAACAGGTATTTTATATGAATTTTTGCTAAGTAGAAACACTAAAAAAATAAGCCAGAAACTACTAGCAGTGATATTTGAATTGAGCCTTCACAAACAATAAAGTCATCTCTGACTCTGCACGTAGGTGATACAGATATTTATGCATCGACATTGATTATTGTTTAAGACCCTATTTCTGTAGAGACACCTGGTGGCATGGTTGGTTGAGCGTCCAACTTCGGCCCAAGTCATGATCTCACCACTGGTGAGTTCAAGTCTCACGTCGGGCTCTGTGCTGACAGCTCAGAGCCTGAAGCCTGCTTCGGATTCTGTGTCTTCCTCTCTCTCTGCCCCTCCTCTGCTCAAGCTCTGACTCTCTCTCTCTCAAAAATAAATAAACATTAAACAAAAAAAAAAAAAAAAGAAAGAAAAGAAAAAAGACTCTACTTCTGTATAAACCAAATCACTGGCTGACTCCGTTAAATTTATTCTAGAAACCTATATTCCAAGCAAGAGAGGAGGAGTAAGAGAAGGGAAAAAGACCTTCACTTGTGCCAGGCACCTAGTTCAGCACTTTATGTATACTAACTCATGTGATCTTTACAGCCTTACTAGGTCAAGGGCCAGACAACTGGAGGCAGAAATGGAGCTGGAATTCAAACTCGCTTCTGAGTCTCAAGTCCTGCACCCTTGCAGTCACAGTGTGGACTCTGTATATTGCCCAGTTTGGTGAATGACAGTGACTTGCGAAGCATGACTTACTCCTACTTCTTCATTGAACTTGTTAATAAAGACATCCAAGTACAGACTCTGGCTGCATACCCAGACAGACCCTCTCCACCGGGCATGGATTATTTTACGGCACTTCTAGCATGCAGTTAGTTCTTCAACCACTCATGAATTCACATAAACATGCTCTCCCCTGACTTGAGTTCCACATATTTCTACACGTATCACCTAATCTCGCATTAAATTCCACACTGAGGACTGAAGACTATAAAAATGCAACGAGTTTACTTTGTCGTGAATTATTTTAATAAGTCAGGGCTGATGTCTAATTATCGCTGTTTTCTACTCTCAATACTTCCGAGGCATGAAAACGCACTGATAAGCCTAGTATAATTTTCTAGAAAGTTTTTAGAAAATTATATTAAGGTCACCATCTTCTATTAATTTTCTGGAGTTGCCAGGCACTTCCCATTTTCCACAGTTTTCCATGTTAAACACAATGGGTAAGCAAATATTAAAAATGTTTGTGTTCTAAAAATGTATTTTCCGAGTTTAGATACTTAACATGATTTTTAAAAGACAGATATGTCCTTACCATCACATTACCAATTTAAGGCTTTCGTTCAATCATAATGGTGATGTATGTTCATGCCTTTCCGATATGAAGATCCTTGATAGAGAAAATGTCAATAGAACCAATTAGTGGTTCTGCTTCCTCTGTGACATTTGTTAAGGTTACCTATTTGTGTCACGACTGGGCCCCATTACTCTTCTTTCATTAGGTACTGCTTTTAAAGTCCCTTTTGTACTAATTAGTATTTTTCACAAGCCTCAGCTCATTCTCAACTTAGCCACGGTAACAGTTTTGAGCCACTTTTGCTGGTGGTAGTGGTGATCAGTGATATAGTGTCCCGCGCCCCCCTCCTTCTTTACACACACTTTTGAACTCTGGCATCAAGGATAGGTGAAGTCACACAAGTGAAAATATTTCTGTAAGCCAATGTTATTACAGTCTTAAATTTAAATGACATGGTCTGATCGGTAGAAGAATTTAGGGTTTGAAAATATTATCAAAACATCATAACATTAGCACATCCTTCACTGCTTTCCTTCCTCTTGTTTTTCATTCCCTGTAATTCATGAATGATGACATTGAGAATTAATCTTCCAAACAGAGCCTATCAACACAAACATCACAGTGGGAAGAGGGTATCTCTGTTTCCGTAACCTAGGCACTCACTCATCAGATGCACGCAGACGGGGGCATTTTTGTAATTGCCAATTGGAAAGTTGGTATTCTTTTTGGGGAGGTAGACTAGTTTGTTTTGGAAATCAGATTCTGGGAGAGTCAAACTATAGGACAGATGCAAATCATTGCCAGGGCTGGAGAGATTATTCACTCCCCTGGGACAATTTTCATTTGCCTGTCCTGCATCTTCCTGTGTCAGATGGGACTCAGTCAATCTTTCCTCTCTTGTGCAGAATCTGTGTGGAATGTTCAATATAAATGGAGATTAGTAAGAACTCAGTAGCTTTAAATACAGAAAGCCATCACTTTGCTCATTTGATTTTTTTCAGGTCACTTTGCTTTTTGGGAAAAAAAAAAGAGTTTCAAGGGGGCATGTTTCCTAGACCAGACCTAAATAAAAATATCTTTTATTATTATTAAGAGACAGTTCTCTTTGCTATACTTTATACAAGTGACTACAAGTTCTTTCTCAGCTGAGATACCACCGGCTCTTCTTTGAGTTATCTTACAACCAAGCAAGCATTTGCAAAAAAGACATTATAAGAAGCATGGGCAGCTCTCCTGACACAGGCATTGACTTTGACACCCAGTTTCCTGGACTGTGCTATTCTAAGTGCTGCTTTCTGTTTCTTCTTTTTAAATGTTTATTTATTTTGAGAGAGGGGGTAGGCAGAAGGGCAGAGAAAGAGGGAGAGAGAGAGAATCCCAAGCAGGCTCCACACCGTCAGTGCAGAGCCTGATGCGGGGCTCGAACTCACGAACTGTGAGATCAGGACCTGAGCCAAAATCAAGAGTTGGGTGCTCAACCGACTGAGCCACCTGAGGCACCCCAAGTACCGCTTTTGTCTAAACCCTTTTCCACATCCATGCACTGATGGAGAGAGAGGGAGGGTCTGCTGTCATTTCCATTCCCTCCCCTCGATGAAGCCACTCCTTCTATCCTTCAGTCTTGAATTTAAACAGAAGAACTTCGAGGAGTAAAAACCTCATTAACAGAGAAAATGTCTTCTTCTAAGACAGAACCTGCTTATTTCATAAAAGAAGAAATTGACAGCAGTTAATGTCTCATGGAGAAAACTGTTCTTTGGCCTGTGTGACATGTAGGCCACTGTAGGTAGGAGTCATGAATTAAACTCCTCTTTCTTATATATGCCTGTATCTTTACAATGTGTTGTCTTTTCCTGACTAAGCAGCTTGCCAAACACCAAAAAAGTGAAGGAACGATTCACTTTCCATTCAAGCAATCCATTGCTTTCCATTGAAGCAATCCATTCAAGGGCAGCAAGTACCTTGCAGCAAGATTGCAATACCAATGCCCAGCAGTGCCCAACAATGCGATACCAATGCCAGCGCCTGGCTGGCAGTATGTTTATGAAATTAACTCCTCTCTAGATTCATTCTGTTTCTACTGACAAGAAATGAAAGGGCATTAGGAAGCCCATCTAAAACTAAGATATTAAGAACATGAAATTACCTTCTGTCACGTAAACTGAAAAATAAGCAAAATAGGTCAGAACAGAGAGTTGAACTCCCTGTGGCTCACAGCCTTGCATGTCTGGTTCTGGCCCTCTCATGAATTGTGTAATTTTGAAGAACTCACATAAGTTCTGTGAGACTTACTTTCCCATCGATAAAATTAAGAGGTTAGCCTGAAATATCTCTAAGCTTCCTCCCGATTCAAACATACCATGTATCCTCAACAACTCCCATAAACGCTAGCATTGTCCGGCACTAGTTTTTATGGGAATTCTAGCCCTTTGAGGGGAACAGATGTGGGAAGCCAGGAATTCCAGGATGCCATGCATTTCAGAGTTTTGTGCTTCCCACCCACTGGCTCGATAATCTCTACTCTTCCTGTTATGTACCTTCGCTCCCTTTGTTAGCATTTGTTTCTTTTCGTGAACTGATTAAAGATCTGACAGTGGTCAAGTGACCTATCCAAAGTCACACAAAGTACCTAGAGATGAAGTCTAGATTTTTCTTTTGTTTTCTGCCCCAGGTTTCTCTTCGTGTTAAATGTGGCTTTATTTAATGGGATCATATTTATCACCATCATAAGACTTGTTGGGTTCTTGCTGCGTACAGAGCCAGTTACCAGACCCCATGGGATTTATGTGGCTCACAAAAGGCATGACTCCTACACATGCACTTTCAATCTAAAATAATCCCATCTGTTTTGACCTTTTGAGTGTGGTACATAAACATCTCTTGTCCTTCAGTAGGCAAATAATACCACTATAGCTCAATTTGAATGGTATTTACAGATGAAGAAACAGAGATTCAAAAGAAGCTAATTAATTGGTTCAAGACCATATGGCTCGAAATTGGTAGAATTAGAACTAGAATTCAAGGTCCTTTTTCTTCTTGTTCCATTTACTTTCATCTAAACCATTTTACTTCTGAGTTGCATGGTACAGAAAAAAATTTCAAAATTCTGCACAACTCAAAATTCTTATTCTTTCGCATTAAAAAAATGACCTTCCCAGGTCTCAGAGATCATAGCAGAGCCATTTTAGATCTAGCACAGTGAGTATTACAACCTGTCGTGGATGAAACGGTGGACTTCAATCATTAACCGAGCATCTTCTGAGGCTGGGCAAAAAAAGCCAGAATCCCTGAGAGTCTTAAGTAAGAAGAGGTTAGCCATGAGCCTGTCCTTCCACTTGAAAAGGCAAGGCAAATGAACTCTTAACAAGATACCTTGTAGTGTATGGTAGTAAATGAATGGAAAGTGGCAATCTTCCAGGTTCACTTATTCACCTATTTAGTACCTTCCATATTTAAGTTACTGGGTGTACTAAAGGCTGCTGAACATCTTTTAACAGCGTTAAATAATCCCTAAGAGGAAACTAAAGAAATAACCAAACCGGTTCTTGACAAAAGGGCATTATACAGGGGTTCCATGAGCCTGTGTGTGCACCTGTGTACATTTGTTCGATCGTCTCACTCTTGCTGCTGGTAGACATCTTACTTACCCTGTCAGGGGTATTAGCGTAGTGGCAGAATTGTCCAGAGACCCATAAAACACTATAGACGAGAAGAACCTTATTGGAGACTTAGCCTCCACTCCTGCCCTTCCTTCACAGGGAACTATTTCCCTCACATCCTTCACATGGGTGTTGAGCCTCTGTGTGCATATTTCCTTTGGAAGGAGGTTATTTTTTCTTGAGCTACATCATTCCACTTGAGACCAGCTCTAATTATTAAAACATTTTCTTTATGTAGCAGGAATCTAAAATTGAGAACTGAGCTGTAGCGACCCTCTCGTTCAGATGTGCTTGTCAAACCAGTGGAGGTGGTGGGGTCGGGCTAACCAATCGAAGAGTGATTCAAGAAACATAAATTTGACCCCGGTGTCAGTAAGGCCATTTTGAATAGACCACATTGTCAGTCTTCCATGTTTCCCTCTAGCCCAGTGGGCTCTGATATACTGGATAGACTGAGTCCTTTGAAACAGTAAGCACACTGAAAAAAAAAAAAAAAAAAAAGAACGAGAAAAAGAAAAAGAAAAAGAAAAGAAAACAAATCTCTGTATGAGACATTAAGATCACAGGGTAACATTGACTGAATTCAGCTTGCACTGAGGGTAAGACACAATGTTGACTATGGGCAGCATACCAGGGCTGAGGTTGTTTCCTGAGAGAGAACAAGGCCAGACTACAGCAGGGATGAAAAAGGACATAAAATCATCAAGTTGCTCTACGTGTCTGGCCAACCACTGGCCCCAATAGTAGATATTGTGATCATGAATCAGAACTAGACAGGATTTGAAAATTGGTCTGACCCTTCACTATATCATGCTATGTCCTGAAATAACATGCAACACACAGGTTACATAAATATTAAATCAAAATCTGCCTCCTTAAATTTTCCACTCACTGATCTGAGTTCTGTCTTTTGAAAAAATACTGTTGTTCGTGGGCTACTCCTTCTACCATATGGCGGCTACTCAGCGATCGAAAAATGCCTATCAAGGACAGCACTGAATCATGCTCATCTTCTTTTATTTATTTTTTATTTTTTTTTAATGTTTGTTTATTTATTTTTGAGAGAGAGAGAGAGAGAGAGACACAAGTGAGGGAGGGCAGAGAGAGACAGACATAGAATCCAAGCAGGATCCAGCTTCTAAGCTATCAGCACAGAGCCCGACACAGGGCTCAAACCCATGAACCACGGGGTCGTGACCTGAGCCAAAGTCAGACACTTAACCGACTGAGCCACCCAGGCATCCCGAATCATGCTCATCTTGACCTCAGGTAGTCCATTGTCCAATCTCCTCATCAACCTTGTCTTCCTCCACCGGGAAGGAATGTCTAGTTTGTCAGTGTCCCCAGGACTCCGGATGTTCTCTGATTTCCACTAAAACCAATTTTCCCACTATACCATGGTGCTCCCCTGAGTTCTCAGGACTTCTGCATGCTGCCAGAGTTCCCCATTTTCCCAAAGTTTGACATGAGATACCATCTCAGCATCCCCGTCAAGAGCCACTGAGGTGGTGGACAAAGAACCCCATAGCCCACTGGATTCCTGGGGCCCAGCTTCCTGCCATCCTAATGTAAATGCTGTGATAAAATATTAACCTTTATGTATAATTGATGATTACTTTATAGTAATTCAGTGTCTTCTTTGCATCAAATTCATTATTTACAACTTTCTACTAGAAACAACTTCTGTTTGTTAATCTCTCTCTCTGACTGCTAGACACCTTTTCCTAGGCAGATTGAAATGTGTACATTCTTCTTAGAGTTAGCATCTAAATTTCTGGTAGATGGTGTTTGTTATAATTTTCGTTTTTGCATGGTGAAAAATGCCTACATCTACGCTACTTGGGGATATTTATGGACAGACGTGGTCCAGCCCGCATCATACCCTATGCATCCTAGTATGAAGCCCATGGTATAGATTCCACATAGCTAAACTCTACAGGTGATAGTTCTGCAAGAGGCCGTGGCTTATAGACGAAAGAATAGGCGTCAATGAAATTCGTGTTTCTATCATTAAATAAAATGTTAACATAATTAGAATTTTTGACATCATTTACATTGAGTACAATAGAAAGTTTGGAAAGTCTCCCTGTAGCACCCCCGCTTGTGTGTTGAAGGAGAAAGAGAAGTCAATTGAATTTTCGAGAAAACTTGCCAAGTCATCCACGCAGTGAAGGGAACAGTTGCATGAGAGGATCTCCTTTGTTCATTGCTGTGGTAATGTGTAAACCGCCTCCAGAGGCGACAACAGCGGGAAGCCCATTTCTGCCCATCCAGGAGTACGTGCAGTTTCTAGATTTGAAAAAGGAGAACCCACGCTTACTAACGTGAGTAAAGCTTTTTCCCACCAGTCATGAGCCTTCCGAAGAGCTGACTGTATTAACTTACGTGGTAGGTAACTCAATAACTAATAAAGGCTAACAGCCACACAACTCCTCCGAGAGGATCCATATATTTTAAGGAAGACATTACATTTCCTGACACTTGTTCAGCTATAAATTAACTGGGAAACTAGTCCTGACAAAAACCATGAAAGGCTTCCTGATGATTTCTTAAATCTGTGTATGCAGAAGATGGAATTATTAATAGTTTATTGTTTGACTGACCTTAAAACTCATAAAATAAAACCACGTAATTTAATCATATCAAGAGGTACACTTGAGCCAATTTGGTACCTTCTTTTCTGAGTATCTTTTGATTTCCAATGAAAGCAGCAACTCCTAAAGCATTAATTGCATGCTGCCCTTTATTTAACAAGTACATTGAACCATCTGACATCACTTGCTGTCTTTTTTAGTTTTTAAATATGCACTGTTAATTAGCTTTTTACATTACAATTATTCATAAAATCTTTAAGTGAAAATACCGTTTCTCATACTGCTTTCTGTCTTTCCAGAGCACCTAAAATAGTGCCTTCAATAATTATTCATTCACCTATTCATTCAACGGTCTACGTGTTCGCTGTGTGCCAGCAGCTGGGGATCCCACCCCTGCCCTCAGAAAGCTCTCATTAAATAATCTCCTCTGAGGGGTGCCTGGGTGGCTCAGTCGGTTAAGCGTCTGACTTCAGTTCAGGTCATGATCTCACGTCTCGTGGGTTCGAGCCCCACGTCAGGTTCTGTGCTGACAGCTCAGAGCCTGGAGCCTGCTTCGGATTCTGTGTCTCCCTCTCTCTCCACCCCTCCCCTGCTCATGCTCTGGCTCTCTCTGTCTCTCTCAAAAATAAATACTAAAAAAAATTTAACAGTAAATAAATAATCTCCTCTGAACAGAAAGGGCCATAGTCCAGATCATCTGGAGCAGGGGAGGGGGGATACTGAAGAAACTGAGGACTTCAATGGAAGGTAGGGGGTGCCTGACTCTTCTCTGGGATCAGTGAGTAGTACTTTGCCTGTGGAAAGCAGGTAGGCAATTGTTGTAAAAGGGGTTCTACACATAGTAGGCACTCAATAATTGTCTTCTTGTTCTGAAAAAAGTGGTACTGACATGACATTAGTGACCTCTCAACCCTAAGATTCAATGGGTCTCTGACTTTCTTAAACTATGAGAGGCCTGTTTATTAAGCTGGCGCTTCAGGCTTTCTTTTCACCCAGGACAACAGCCCAGAAAACAGGACAGCTTTTTCAGAAAAGAAAAAAAAAAAAAAAAAAAAAAAAAAAAAAAAAAACTCGTCGGGCTTGATGTCCATATGTCCGTTCTAAAAGTAATATACACTAATTTTGGTATTTGCAAAATGAAGAAAAACGAAGGGAAGAAAAGAATCACACATCCCACCACTAAGAGCCAACCTTGGGGTTTATTATTTTATTTGACATAGTTACGATCGTATTAATTAACAGTGCATATTTAAAAACTAAATCAACAGTATTAGATGTCACACGGCACAAGGTACTGCATTGTTAAATAAACGCTAGCACGTTATAAATCCATTAGAAGTTCCTTCTTTCATGGGAAACCAAAACTAAGCTTTCCTATTAACATTACAACAAAGCATTCTAACCATTAGATTTATTGGCTCCACATCCCATGGAGATTTCATTAGATGTACATAATTTAATCAGTAGTTCTCTTGTTAGACATTTAGGTTATTTCCACAATGTCAGTGTTCCAAATAATTCTGCGATGATCATATTTGTATAAACTGATCTTTTCCCCTATATTTTGGATTCTTTTTAAGGATCAGTCTTAGAATTAGAATGAATGGATCAAAGGCTCTGGAGTTTTTAAGGTTCTTGATACACTTACACCAAATTGCCTTTAAAAGAGATGATACTAATTTTCACTCCTGCCAGCCATGAGTGTTTTGTTGACTGCTGACAGCACTGAAAATTATCACTTAAATCTTTAATTTGATCGTTTAAAAGATGGATCGTTCAAATTCGCATCTATTTGATTACTAGTGACATGAGCATTTTCCCCTTTGTCACTTGGTGTATTCATTTGGGGGGGATCTAAGGCTGAACTCACATTAGGTCAAAATCAACAGCTCAGGTCATCTGCCTGCGGAACAGCATGAAGGTTTCTGCCCCTTGCTGTATCACCACCCCATGTGAACACTAAATCATCTCGTTGCCCACAAATTGACAGTCATACACTTCTCAGCTCACTCCAGGTTTCAGAAGCGCCCTGGGCCAGGTACCATTTGCAACAGAACCTGTCATAGTTTCCTAGACTTCCACTTGCGTCATCTCTTGGTGCTTATTTTTAAACAGATGTATTTCCTGCAAGACTCTATGCTTCACGACGCCCAGAACTTGGCAGTCTTGTTCGGTGCCGTGTCCCCGGTGCACAATGCACAGCCTGGGAGACAGCACCAACTTCCTCTGTTCGTCAGACTTGATGTCACGTGGGAGAAGTCAGTCTGGAATAGGACAGAGGAACATCTCCAAAGAGGCTAACATCCTGAATTTCACCTCCCCCAACAGACATACCCTACAATAACTTCCATTAAGTGTTCACCACTTGGGAGCACTTTTGTCTTTCCGTGAAGAGGTAGTTTGGTAGACTGAATGCTCCCTCTATTTATCTGTAAATTTAACTTGACCTTCCTAATCATTAGGCACAGAGCAATCATCTCTGTGCTGCTGCTCAGGACATGAGATAATTAGCGAAGAGAAATTCCTCCTGCCAGTGTGTGCTATGAATAGAAAACTTTTATTTGACTTCCTGAGTGCTGTCCAGTTGTGATCCATCTCACTCTGTAATCCTAACGTCATGAAAATTCACACACAATTCATGATTTTAACCTCAGCTTCATGTGGGATATACTATTTGGCAAAAATGCACTGGTTTAGAGCAAAAAAAAAAAATCTATTTCCAGTTTCAATAAATACTGTCTCCCTCTGTGATTTTCTGGTGGGCTGGGCATGAAATTACTTCTTGGGAAGATCTATTCTATCAAACTATTCGTATGTCTCGATGATTCAACTAACATTTACTAAGCTTTTGTGCATGCCTTTCACTGTGCTAGTTGCTCTCACATGCTGTTCAGTTAAAAAAACAAATAAATCATCTTCAGTAAATATTATTTTTCCCATTTAATTTAGGTTTGGCTAAATGACCTACCCAACCTCATCCAACCAGGTAGTATCCAAGAGAGAACGTAAACTTTGATCTCCCAATCCTTCTTCCATTAATTTCTCTGAAACTAGCATGATTTGTCCCCATGAACATTTGTATGACGATACCTCTCCCCTGCCATAACATGCTGTGTATGCCTTAGCACATCGATTGTAGCCTTCCAAAATTACTGAATTACTTGCCTGTCTCCCCCTGTAGGTACAAGTCCATTAAGGCAGAAATCATGTTCTATTTGATGTTGTATTCCCAGAGCCCAGCAGACTACCTAAGATTCGTGTGTTTGATAATATTTTAATTAATGCATGCTTGAATCAATAGACCACTAAATAACTGATGGAAATGGCAGTATCTGGGCCATGCGCTGCTGTGTTTTGCACATAGGAAAGTCTAAAACAATTAATAGTTCCTTTTTCTTCATCTATATAGCATTTATTTTACATTGAGTGTTTATTAATTAAACCACATCTCCAACCTCAGTTATCCTACTCAGGGCCTTTGTTGATTCCAACCTCCAAGTTGTAGAGAATTGCTTACAAGCACCCCACTGTTGTTTTCACCTTTTTTTTTTTTTTACTGTTTCATATAAACTGTCACCAAAATCAACTGATTCATGTATATATAAAACAGAGTACAGGCAACAGAATTATTCAACATCCTTCCCTCTTTCTTTTCCTCTACCTCCATCCTGCAGAATTCGGAAAACTTCACTGACAGTTCAAATACTCAACTAGATTTCCCTGGCTAATATCCCATCCCCCCTAACTTTCCAGCACCTACTAAAATGCCTCCAGTAACATGGAACTCATTTCCTCCTAATGGAGCTGTCCCATATTTAGTTTTCTCAGATTAGAAACTGAGAAGCATGGAACATGTTAGTTGCTAGAAGTGTGAAATTGGCATAAACATTCACAAAATAAATCATGAGCTTTAAGCAGGTAATCCTAAAAATTTACCTAAAAGAAATACCAGAGATATAGGACCACAATGTATATTCTAGGTTGTCCTTTGCAATCTTGTTACAATAACAAAAAAGAAAGAAAACTGAAAAACACTTGATTGCTCAACTATATAAAAGGGTTATAGGGGCGCCTGGGTGGCTCAGTCGGTTAAGCGTCCGACTTCGGCTCAGGTCATGATCTCACGGTCCGTGAGTTCGAGCCCCGCGTCGGGCTCTGTGCGGACAGCTCAGAGCCTGGAGCCTGTTTCGGATTCTGTGTCTCCCTCTTTCTCTGGCCTCCCCTGTTCATGCTCTCTCTCTGTCTCAAAATAAATAAATGTTAAAAAAAATTTAAAAGGGTTATAACAAATGACGGTGCATGTGTATAAGAGGATTACATATCTTTTAAAAATTGTGCTTTATATAATATTTCATGCTATATTGGCAAGTAAAAGTTAAGTTACAGAACAGTAGAACAATATCTGCACAGCACAAATATTTTTTTAATTCATATTTGCATGCAAGAAAAAAGTCCGGAAACTTACAGAAAATGTTAATAGTTATTTCTGAGCAGTGGGATTATGAGTAGTATATTTTAGTTATACTTTACTCTTTTCTTACACACTTTCTAAAAAAAAATTCTGACTTCTGTATTCAGAGAAAAAGTAAATTTAGAGTAGGTCCTTCCTTGAATTGAACTAAATTTCTTTTTTAAAATAACTTAAGCATATTTTATTTGAGGATATAGAAAAGAACAAACTCCTTCCTTCTCATAAAAGTACTTTAAACATTCGAAGCAGCTGCCACGTTCCTCTCCCTACCTCTCACCTCGTTCACCAGTTGAACATCTGTGGTGTCGTCAAGTCGGACCCACCTACCACAACCTTCTCTGCACAGCAGCTAGATTGGTCCTATGAAACAGATTAACCATTTCCCTGCTCAAAATCTTCCAACACCTTCCTATCACGCTCAGAACAAAAGCAATGTTCATCTCAGGGCCCATAAGGCCATCTCTCCAATCTCACTTCCTATCACCATTAATTTTCCATTCTGCTTTAGTCTCAAAGTTTTCTTGCTCCTATGTTCCCACCTGTCCTAGCCCATTCAGGCTGCTGTCACAAAATAGCACAGGCTGAGTGATTTGCCAACAACAGAAACTTATTTCTCACAGTTATAGAGACTGGAAATCCAAGATCAAATCACCAACAGATTCTGTGTCCAGTAAGAGTCACTTTCTGGTTCAGAGACAGCCATCTTCTCACTGTATCTTCACATGGTGAAGGATGAAAGAGCTCTTTGGGGCCTCTTTTATAAGGGCTCTAATATTATCCATAAGGGTACCTCCTCGTGAACTAATCACCTCTCAAAGGCCACCTCCAAGTGCCATCACATTGGAAATTAGGGTTCAACACATGAACTTTGGGAGACACAGCCATTCAATCTATAGCATCATCTCAGGCCATTTTCACATGCTATTGCTTTTGCCTGGAGCACCCTGTCTTCAGCATTCCATGGCTCTTTCGCCCCCTCCATTCAGGTGTCCATTCAGTGTCACTTCAACAGAATGGCCTTCCCTGAACACTGTATAGCACCCTATGACTCTCAGCTCCCTTATTCTACCTATTTCTCTTCCTAGCGTGTATCACTGTGTAATAGCTTCTTATTGATTTGTCTGATTGTCTGTGGTCTGTCACCCCAACCAGCATGTAAGTTCCATAAAGACCAGGAATTTTCTCACTGCTAGAGTCTCCGCTGCCTAGAGAAGACATAAGAATTCAATATATACGATTAAATTAATGCAGGATGAGGTTTCAGGTTTCCTCACCCAGCTACCTGAATTCTAAACCTCCAACTCCGAAATCAAGGTGATGCCCAGGTAAGACCATCATGCTCCAGGTATGGTTTGGCTATATGGGCCTGCATGCCCCTCCCCTTTCCTCGTCTCCCCTGCAGTTCTCCAATAAGCCATCTACATTCCAGTGACATCCCTAGCAGCCACATCACACTTCTCACACCAAGCATCTAGTAACCACACTGCTGCAAAGCAGGTATGAACCACAGCTCCCAATATTCATTTGTTCTAGCAAAAAATAAACAACACTGAAGGTGCATAGTTTCTTTTAATAGGAAATTTGCACAAGGATTTCTCCTTTTAGAAAATTAGGTGAAAGGCATTCTCTCTGAAGCCAAGACATTTAAAAAGAAAAGATGAGAAGAGTAAATTGAATACCTGAAGGTTGTGGAAGCTTCAAGTCCTGGCCCCAGTGACAGATTAAACAATGAGCAACTTGTTTGTGCACCGTCTTGGCAAAAACACGCAGTTGGGGAAGGGATGACTCAGAGAACAAGGAACAGAACACACAACAGTTATTCACGCAGATCCACCCCAGGCAGGCAGACGAGCACCCAAGTTGCTAGTATTTCGTCAATAACGTGGAACAGACAGGTATATGGGGATGAGGACACTATGTAAAAGAAATATGCACTAATAGATGACAAGCTTAAATATGTTTTTCTTTTCTTCTACTGGTGGCCCGGGGTCCCTGAGGGGCTGTCATAGAAGGGGAAAACCCCAGTGATGGTTTCTGCGACTCTGTGTTTCATATGATCTTAAAATGTCTCCACTGAATAAAAATGAATCAGTCACAAAGTAATAAGAACAGAAAAAAAATGTTTTCATTTTGCAATAACTTGAGAGATGATGTCATTAAAAATGGGGCTCTTAGCCACTATTACTAATGGGATTCTTTGTAAGGAGTTTTGTTTTGATTAAAATGGGGCTGCCTTTCTCCCAAAGGCTGTAACTGCATTCAAGGTTACAGGGCACCTAAAGACTACACGAATGACCAACCAGGGTTTGGAAGGAAAGTAGGATTGAGATGTAGATACAGGGGAGATTTTCATTTTTATTCCATCAACTTCAAAACAAAGTTAAACAATTTTTATTTTGGCAAAATACATATGACAAAAAAATTTACCATCTTAACCGTTCTTAACAATACAGTTGAGTATTGCTGAGTACATTCATATTGGCATGCAACCCAGCTCCAGAACTGTTTTCCTCTTGGAAAACTGAAACCTTACACCTAAACAACTTTTCCACTAGCTTTTGGACAGTTAAAATTTTTAGGACTCAGAATACATTTTTATCACCAAAGATATGAAAGGGAAATCTTGCATTCACAAGGTGAAAGAAGATAACATTTAATTCATATTTGCAAAGGAGATTCAATCCTGAAATAACAAGATCAGTCAAAAATCTTGGAAGACCACAAATTAACAAATTAAAAAAAAAAAGTTGGTTTTGAAAATATATTTACCAAGGAAAAGTTGTCTGGATGACTAACAAATATTTGAACTACCAGTTTATAGGCAGAATAAATACTGAGCAGTTGTTCCAGTCTTCAGAATGCAATGCCAAATCCATCCTCCTGTTACTCACTAGCAATTTCCATTGACTGCAAGTACTCACAGACAGATATTTGAATAAAAGCCTATTACTAGTAGTAACATGAGCTCTCCAGCCAAAGGCAGCAGAACCATAGTCAAAATCTCCTCTTGGCCATCCACATACTGCCTTTGAAAAGACATCTGAGTATCAGAGGACGCTGTTGACTTATCCTTCCAAGGAACTTGGCTTGGGAGCCTAAGGACCAGTAATGGGCCTGGATTCAAATACCTATCTATGGGTTTTCCCTTAATATCCAATTGGCCTGGAATTTCCCCAAACACTGAACAGTCATTTTCCTACTGTATCATCTCTGCCAAACTCTCTCTATTCATAGTGACATTACTTTGTTAGGATGGGGGAGGGAGTAGAATGTCTAAATATATCCCTAGAATTCGGCCATTTTCTTATCTGTTCATGTATCGTTTAAAGCCACGGACAGGTCCATGCTATTGAGGAAAATTCATTTGTCACTGCCCCCTTCCTTGCCACTTGAAAAGAGCAGTTGGATAATAAAACTGCATTTCCTCTGTGATTAACTGGAAGAAGGGGGAATAGTGTGTGTGCGGGGAGTGGGGGGGGGGGGGAATTACAATTTATTAACAGCTGCCTAAGCTTCTATACCTAAGACATAATCATATACAACAACCCAATCTAATTAACAATTACTCTTTGCCAAATTCAAAGGATAAAAAAATTTTTCAACTTCATGAGAACTTCACATTCCATTAATCTCAGGAACTCTTAGTTTAATTTACAATTAACAGTGATAAAAATAGCACCTCATATTTATATAGGGTTTTAGAGTTTTTGCAGTGCTTTCCTAAGCATTCTCAGGTTGGTAGATACTGTTATTTCCATTTTACAGATGAAGCAATTAAGATACAGACTATTCGAGTAAATGGTCCCTAAATTGTACAGTAAGCATGTGCAAAGCCAGGACTCAAACCCAGGTCTTCTGTAAGCAATTCTATCTCATATCCCAGTCTGAGCCTTTCTTGTAGGTCCACGCAATAAATGTTCATTTTTAGCACATTCTAACACTGTTTTTAATCAGTAGGAAAAAATATATAGACTTTTTCCCTTGGGCTAAGTCATCCCATTCATATGCAAACATTAGATTTATAAAATGATTAGTGTATATACCAATTAATACTTCCTTTTTTTTCTTTTCACTAGTATAGGTCGTGCACACAGCTGATTTATACGGATGTTATGATTTTATAATTTCTGTACATTTGAAATTGGTTTGAAATGTCAAAGAGTTTTGATATTTTAGGTTTTACACTTCATGTATTTCTCCCCGTGTATTATGGTTTCTGCCAAGCACCAAATTTAGCAGCTTTTCAGAGCTTTTTCTAGCCTGTCCCAAACAAGAAGCACTAGAAATTACTGAAGACAAGTTGGCCTTGTAAGCTTTCCAAACTAGTTTCTAAACCAAAGAAACTGAGTGAGATAAATTTAGAACACTTGGGAGCTTTGAAAGTCTATTTGGATAAATTTCAGTTACTGCCAATGAATAAGCATGTCCTAGAAATAGAAAGGGTGATCAAAGTCTCACCTCCGAGTAACATTCACCCCTCACAAAACGCACAAGGCAAACTGCTTTGTTAGAAAATAACACAGTCTTTATTCAGAAACCAAACACATTCAGATGGTTGGAAAGAGGGACTTGGGGTTGATATTGTTGTCATTATTACAGTTTTTGTTATTTGGAGTTTTTGTGGTTTTTTTCAAATCTATATTGTTTACCTGGGGTTTTACCTATACTTGCAATCAGATCAATTTTTTAAAATTCTATTTATTATGATCAGTAACTGTTTTGTGAATTTCAGGTTGAATAAAGAATATACTGCATTTGAGTCATTTATGGTAGTGAATTCATTATAAGGTGATCAATAAAGCACTATATCTGTAGCCCATTAATCAAAGCAGGAAATATTTTCATTAAAGTAAACTGTTTATGGAATTCCAGAAATGCCATGGATTTTTCTGGAAAGCAAAATGTCAAATGCTGAGAGTTCATTCCTTTTGACCCCATAATGAATTCTAGGATCTGTTTGTAATACATTAGCTCTAAATACAAGAAATAACATAGACTCCAAAGATGTTCATTACTGGCATTATTTATAAAATAGTGACAAGTTACAAAGAGCCAAATTATTCAATAATAGAGAAATATTAAAGTAAATGACAGTATATTCATAACAATGAAATATTATAATGTAGCAATTAAATACCATTATGAAGGTTTTAACTTGTAAGGATGTACTTTGAAGTCAGACAGATTGGAGTTTGAATCCTGATTCTAAAACTTTATTCGGTTCTATGAAAAATCTCAACTTTCTAATCTGTCATGAAACTTACAAAGACATAGTCATTTTGAAATAATACACGTAACAAGTAGTACAAAGCTGGACACATTGCAAACACTCAGCAATTACTACAAAATATTAAAAGGAAAGGAAATTCAAAACCATTACATATTACAATATGTATCTATAAAAATGCATGTGGATATAAGAAAAAGACTAGAAAGAAATATTAAAATATCAAATAGAGATGATCTCCAGAAAGGACACCTATAAATTATATACGTGTGTATGTGTGTATATTCATATATATCATACATATATACACTATACATATACACAAATACACATATGTGTGTGTATATGTGTATATGTATTGTGTGTGTGTGTATATATATATATATATGCTTTCCATATTTTTTCAGATTTCCCTAAAATGTGTTAATTTCTTTTATAATAAGATTAAATAGATGTTATAAGCATTTACAGAAATGCGTTCATTCAACATTTTGGACTTTAAAATTAGCATAGGGAATATATATTTTTTAATTCCTAACTTCAGATAATTTCCCATCCCTCTCTAACCACATTTTCCTTAGAATATTTTCTGAATATGCTCATTTAGTCTTCTGTACCTTCCTTCCATTCTCTCCATGACAACCCCTGCTCATCCTTAAAGGCCAACTGAAACATTCCCTTCTCTGTGAAGCAATTTTTAATTTCCCTAAGCAGCATTAGGTCCTTCTGCCACTGTGTTCCAGAATATTCTTCTTGATGTACAGCTAATGCAGGGCATCATCATCATTTTCATCACATATTAAACATTTATTAAGGTTTTACTCTCTAATATGTATACCATATTATCAAATCCTCACAGAAGCCCTGTGAGTCAGATACTGTCATTGTCTCCCATTTAAAAGATAAAGAACTGACCCTCAAAGAGAGTTTGAATATTCTGATTCCAAATCCCATACGTTTAACCACAGTGCTATAGACTCTTAAATCTTATACTCTTAAGCTTGATATTTTCACAACTAGAAAAGATTAGTGGCATCTTCCAAACTGGACATAGACTATTTCAGGTAAATATTCCTGGTTTACTTTAATAGGATTTGCCCTGTATATAATCTACCATATCTGTCCCTTAAGACCTCTAGACCTACTTATTATTTCCTCAGTTATTTCTTTTTGATCTCCTTCATGTGGAGAAACGCTCCTTCAAAGAAGTGAAGATGAAACTGGGGTCTAATGGGGTAAAGAGAGTCAAATGATCAGGACATGAATTTTGCACATGTAAATGTGAGCTTATTGTTTGTCACTGAGAAGGCAAATGGATATATAAGTCTTTAGTTCCACAAAAAATTATCTGGCCATGCCAGATAATTTCAATAGAAATTGAGGAATGGTTAGCATGTAAAAGTATTTAAAACATTAGACTTGATGAGACCTCCACAGAAGTTAGTATAGGTAAGAAAAATGGGATATCCAAGATCTTAAGCTTGCAGCAGTTCAACATGTAAATATCAGAGAGATGAGGTGCAACCAACAAGCAAAACTCAGGAGAGACCCATGAAGCCAAGTGAATTTAGAAGACTGAATTCTACTGATAACTGAGTGAAGCAAGTTCTGCAAGGAGTGAGTGATCAGGTGGGTCAAACATTGCTGCTAGGTCAAACGAGATGGGTACTGAAAATTGACCATTTGATTTCATAACATGACAATCAGTAATGACTTTCACCATTTCTTTGCAGTGGTGGGGTCAAAGTCCTGACTGAACTGAATTCGAGTGTGAATGAAAGGAGAGGAAATAGTGTTGTGAATGTAGAGAATAATTTTGAGTAATTGGGCTATGAAAAGGCGGGAAGAAATGGAGTAGTGTGCTGGCCTAGGAGGAAAAATAGAAAGGGAAGAAAAATCTTTTTTTCTAAGGATGGAAGAAATAATAGCACGTTTTTATCCTCATTAGAATAATCCAATAGATTGTTTAATAGTGACAATGTGACACGGAGAAGGGAGAGATGCTGGAGCAATGCCTTTGGCTGGGCACGAGGGATGGGATTGATTGAGAACAGAAAGAAAAGGAGTGACCTTTGGAGCACAGATGGATCATCCATAGCAACAGAAGAAAAGGATGAGGAAAAAGGCACAAATATACTAAATGGGTAGAATGGAATGGCAGCGCTTACGGAAGTTTTCTTCTGATTGCTGCTCTTGTCTTGGTAAAGTCAGCAAAATCAACAAATGAGTGTGAAAGCTTGAGGATAAAAGAAATGCATGAAACAGTCACCAGGAAGAGAGACAATGGATGTATAAAGGAAATGTAGCTTGACTGCCTGGCAAAACTGAAGGATCATCTTAAGTTATTAGACTTGAATTTAAAATGAGAAGATGGGGTACTTTTTTCAAACCTGTATTAGAACCCTCACAGAGTTGAAAAGAGAGTTGGATGGCAGCATGGTATAAGAGTATAAGGAGCAGAGATGGAGGCAAAGGGAGTTGATGAAAGATAAGAAGTGAGAATATGGGGGAGTAATGGACAGTGGGAAAAGGTGGATTATAGTTCCTACAGTACTGTTGAAGTATGACCATTAGAGAAAATGAGAAGAAAGATAAGAGGTAGTCGTTGGAGAAGAGGATGCTTGAAGTGGTAGTTGTGGAAGGTTTAAAGGTATTAATATGACAAGGTCTAGAATCTGACCATGGCAGTCAACTACTCAATTTGGAAGTGGACAAGGAGCTGATAGACCAGGAATTGAAGGATCATCTGTGTGGTATAGAAGCCATAAGGAGTTATGATGACAGCAGCACTCGAGAGAATATAGGAGTGAGCCAAAACCTCTCGCATTGAGGAGCATCAGCGAAAATGTGAAAGTAAACAGGTTCTATGGCTGAGGCAACTAAGAAGGGCAGCAGAGAGTATAGTCAAACAACTAGAGATTCGAAGGTGTTATTTTAGGGAGGAGAAGGAGAAATAATGGCTTAGAAGTTGAAGTGAGGAGCAAGAAAAGCACCAATCCTACCTTCCAGAGTCCTCCTGATGCAGGGGTGTGGTAAAGAAAAGAGCCACCTCCTGACAAAGTTGCAAAGGAATCACTATTCTCAGGAATCATGGTCCTTTCAAGCTGAACTTTCAAGTACTTGCCCAATTGTGTTTCTCAAGTTGAACTGGAGACTGACAATCAACTGAGCTAAAAAGGCACCCTCTTCTCAATTTTGAAAAAGGGAAAAGAAATTGCAACAGAATGGTAGTTGAAAAGCACTCTAAAATTGTGACTGAATATCCTGGTGTGCTGATAAGCCACAATATATCACAGATGGAAAACATAACGAAAAGCCAAAGAATGTTAACAATAATCCATTAAATAAGTCAGAGCCCACAAGCAAAGTATTTTCAGGAAAGAACTCAGGAAGTGAAATGGGGAACAAAAATGAATATCTCCATTATTAATAAAATAATGACAGTGGAAGCCAGATTAATGGTTCAGCGTCTGGCTGCCAGAGTCCTAGGCTTCCAAAAAGCCAGGATAATACTCTGAATATAGGCAATACTTTGGCTTTAGTATTTCCTTTATTTCTCCCAATTCTCATCACTTGTTTCCATGCCAAACAGAGAAGTTATGGGATATTAGAGAGCAGGGTAATACAATAGGAATTTCAGTGATGATGGAAATGTTTTATACTCACACTGTCAACACAGTAGCCACTAGTCACATGTGGATTTTGAGTCCTTGAAATCTAGTTAATATTACTGTAGAATTGCATTTTAAATATTATTTAATTTTAATTAATTTAAATACCAAGATGACTTCCAGTTTCTGGTCCTACATTTAAGAAGCTTGAAAAGTCACCACTCTATCTTACCAACAAGTAAAAAGAAAGTTGAACAAACAAAACTCAACAAGTCGTCTCAGTTCCATTAGAGGAGTGACATTGCAGGGCAAGCTGTTGCCCCCTAAATTGGAAAGACTGACAGGAAGATAGAGAGAATCACAACTTACTTGAGCAGAAACCAAGGAAGTGCAATCTCTGTGGAAACCAGTACCCAAGTAGGAAAGCCTAAACTATAATTGACAAATTGCTAGAAAGTCAATGTGAACAAGTCTGACAGATAAAAGCTCTGGGGGGGAACTGGTCACTGGGGGTAAGGGAGAACCCAGTCATTGAAGAGAAGGGGGACACACTTGCAAGTTCTTACTGTCTGGAGCTCTACTACATTCTCACAGGGAATATCGAAGGAAAATCCCCTCAAGCTTCCGTTAGGGGGAGGAGAAAAGAAAACATTTTGAATTATGCCAGAGTATTCTGTTCTTGACAAGGGCTATACTCAGGAAAAACTGTTTAACCAGAGCCTAACCTACTAGGGCTTTATCAGAGCATAATGTTCTGGCAGGAGGCAAATACCCAACTTCAGCTGTCTCTAGTCTTCCACATGAAGAAAGGGAAATAACCCTAGTCCAGCCCACTCCAGCCATCCTGCTGAGAAACACTTGTGAAGTTCATACTCAAGAGGCATAGACTCACTAAAAGACTAAGATCTAATCAGAAAACTACGGAACACCTCCCTTCCCCCCAACACCTTACCACCATATTACTGAATATTTCTTTAGAACAATTCTTTTTACCCAGTATACCATGCCTAGCTATCAAGAAAAAGCTACAATGCATAACAAAAGGCAAAAAGCACAATTTGAAGAGGTACAGAAACATCAAAACCAGAACTCAGATATGACAGAGATTTTGTACTTATCACACCAGGAATTCAAAACAACTATGATTAATATGTTAAGGGCTCTAATGGATACAGTAAGCAGCATGCAAGAACAGATGGGCAATGTAAACATAGAGATGGAAATTCTAAGAACAAAGCAAGAAAAAAAATTCTAGAGATTAAAAATACTGTAACAGAAATGAAGAATGCCTTTGATGGGCTTATTAGTAGACTGGGCATGGCTGAGGAAAGAATCTCATAGTTTGAGGATATCTCAATAGAAATTTCTAAAACTGAAAAGAAAATGGAAAAAGTCTGACGGAATAGAATGTCTAAGGACTGTGGTACAATTCTTAAAGGCGTGACATAGGCATACCAAGAGGAGAAAATCAAAATACCTTTTGATAGATGTTTTGTACAAAATACCTTTTGGGAATACCAAAAGAAGAAAAAAGAGATAAAGAAACAGAAGATATATTCAAAATAATAATGACTGATAATGTCCCCAGATTAATGTCAGACACCAAATTGCAGATCCAGGAAATGTATTCAATTATGTATGCTTATGTATAAATGCATATATATGCTTATATACAAGTGAAATTAATTACAGCAAAGATACAAGAAACAGGAGAGAGGAATTAGGATTATATTGTCATTCGAAGGTACTTGCCCTACCCAGGAAGTGGTATAGTGTTATCTGAAAGTGGACTTGGATTAGTTATAAATGTGTTTTGCAAAATCTAGGGCAACCACTAAAAATAAGAAAAAACAAGTAAAGCTGATAGGCTAAGAAAGGAGAGAAAATGGAATCATATAAGATGCTCATGTAGAACCACAAACAGTAGCAAAAGATTGGAAGAAGAAAATAGGAACAAAAACCAAGGACAACAAATATAAAACAGTAACAAATACAGTAGATATTAACACAAATATATCAATAATTACTTTGAACATCAATCTATGTGCACCAATTAAAAGACAGAAATTGTTACAGTGGATCACAAAACAAGAGCCAACCATTTGTTGCCTACAAGCAACCCATTTTAAATATAAAGACACATACATATTAAAAGTAAATGGATGGAGGAAGATATATCATTCTAACACTAATCAAAAATAAATAGAAGTAGCTACATTAATTTCAGACAAAGCAAATTTCACAGCAAAGAAAGTCTCTAGGGATAAAAAGGGGCATTACAGAATGATAAAGGGGTCAATTCTCCAAGAAGATAGAATAATCCTTAACATGTGTGCATCTAACAGAAGAGTGTCACAATATGTGAGGCAGAAATTGGTAGAACTGCAAGGAGAAATAGATGAACCCACTATTATAGTTGGAGATTTTAACTCACTTGTATCAAAAATGGACAAGGTGGCAGAAAACCAGTAAGGACATAGTTGAACTCAGCAACACCATCAATCAACCAAATATAATGGACATATATAGACTACTTCCTAAAACAGCAAAATACACATTCTTCTCAGGTTCATCTGGAATATACACTACGATAGGCCACATTCTAGACCATAAAGCATACCTAAACAAATTTAAAAGAGTAGAAATCATACCATGTATGCTCTCAGACTATAATTAAATTAAACTAGAAATCAATAACAGAAAGACAGCTAGAAAACCCCAAAATATTTGGGAGGTAAATAAAACACTTCTAAATAACACATGGGTCAAAGGAAAAAATCTCAAGAGAAATTTAAAAATATTTTTAACTAAATAAAAACCAAAACAAAATTTGGGGGAGGGGGGTGCAGTGAGAACAGTGCATAGAAGGAAATTTATAACATTGAATGCACATATTAGAAATGAAGACAGATCTAAAATTAATCATCTAAGCTTCCACCTTAGGAAACTAGAAAAAGAAAGAACATATCAAATCCAAAGTAAGGAAAATAAAGGAAATAATAAAAATTAGAGCAGAGATCATTGATGCTAAAAGAGGAAATCAATAGAGAAAATCAATGAAGCCAATAGCTGTTTCTTTGAAAAGATTAATAAAATTGATAAGCCTCTAGGCAGGCTAAGAAAGAGAGAGGACACAAATTACCAATACCAAAAATTTAAAAGGGGATATCACCACAGATCCCATGGATATTAAAAGTATAAAAAACAAATACTATAAACAACGCTATGCTTACAAATTTTATAACCTAGATGAAAAGGACTGATTCTTTGAAAGACATAATCTGCTAAAATTCACACAAGAAGAAATAGACTATCCAAATAGGATTATATCCATTAAAGTAATTGAATCAGTAGTTAATAATCTTTCAAAAGACACCAGGTTTGGATGAGTTTACTGGTAAATTCTACTAAAAACTTAAGAAATTATACCAATTGTCTAAAATCTCTTTCAGAAAATAGAAGCAGATGGGATACTTGGCAACTCATTCTATAAGGCCAGAATTACCCTAATACCAAAATCAGACAAAGACATTACAAGAAAAGGAAACCACAGACAAATATGTCTGATAAAAATAGATGTGAAACCTTCAAGAAAATATTAGCAAATCAAATCAAATAATATTAAAAAATAAAGAATTATATGTCATCACTACATAGAATTTATCCTAGATATACTAGGCTAGTTCAACATTTGAAAATCAACTAATATAATTTATCATATCAACAACTAAAGAATAAAAATCACATAGTCATATTAATAGATGCAGAAAAAGCATTTAACAAAATCCAGCACCCACTCATGATAAAAACTCTCATTAACTAGGAATTAAGGGGAACCTCCTCAATTTGATCAAGAATGTATAGCAAAAACCTACAACTAGCATCACACTTAATAATGAGAAACTTCTCCACTAAGAGCAGGAAAACAAGGCAAGGATGCTTCTCCTTGTCATTGATTTTCAATATTGTACTAGAAGCCTTAGCTAATGCAAGACAAAAAGAAGAGGAAATAAAAATGTTTTTTTTTCCAAAGGTGACATTATTATTTATGCAGAAAATCCAAAAGAAGTGACAAAAAACAAATTAACAACTCCTTGAACTAATAAATAATTATAGCAAGGTGGAGGATACACAATTAATATACAAAAGGCAATTGCTTCCCTTTATACTAGCAACAAACAAATGGAACTTGACATTTAAAACACAATTCCATTTATATTATCACCCCCAAAATGAATTATTTGAGTATAAATCTAGCAAAATATGTATAAGATATACATGAGGAAAACTACAGAACTCTGATGAAAGAAATTAAAGAACTAAATAAATGAAGAGATATTCCATATTCATAGATAGGAAAAAACTTCAAGATGTCACTACTTCCCAACTTGATCTATAGAGTCATTTAATTTCAGTAAAACTTCTAGTAAGTTATTTTGTGGATATTAACAAACTGGTTCCAAAGTTCATATAGAGAAACAAAAGATCCAGAATATCTGACACAGTACTAAAGGAGAAGAACAAAGTTGGAAGACTAGCACTACCCAACTTCAAGACTTACTATAAGCTACAGTAATCAAAACAGTGTGGTAATGGTGAAAGAACAGGTCAATGGAACCAAATAGAGAACCCAGAAAGATCCTCATTAAGTAGAGTAATTGATTTTTGACAAAGGAGCAAAGGCAACATAATAAACAAAAGATAGTCTTTTCAACAAATGGTGCTAGAAGGATACCTGGGTGGCTCAGTTGGTTAAGCTTCTGACTTAATTTCAGCTCAGGTCATGATCTCACAGTTCGTGAGTTTGAGCCCCACGTTGGGCTCTCTGCTGACAGTGCGGAGCCTGCTTGGGATTCTCTCTCTCCCTCTTTGTCCCCTTCCCCATGTGTTCTCTCTCTCTCTCTCTCTCTCTCTCAAAAATGAATAAATAAACATTTAAAACAACAACAACAACAACAAATGGTTCTAGAACAGCCAGACATTTACATGAAAAAAGAAAATGAATCTATCTATAGACCTTACATCTTTCACAAAAAGTAGCTAAAAATTGATCACAGACCTAAATTTAAATGCAAAACTATGAAAGTCTTAGAAGATAACATTGGAGAAAAACTAGATTACCTTGGTTTTGGTAATATACCAAAGACATAATGCATGGAAGAATTGATAAGCATTTCATTAAAATTGCAAGTTTCTGTTCTGTGAAAGAAAGACCCTGTCAAGAGAGTAGAAAGACAAACCACACTGTGGGAAAAAAAGATTTGTGAAAAATGTATCTAATGAAGGACTGCTATGAAAATATACAAAGACTACTTAAAACTCAAAAATAAGAAAACAAACAATCCAGTTAAAAAATGGACCTACAACCTGAACAGACAGCACACCAAAAAATATACACAGATGACAAATTAAGCATGTGAAAAAAATGCCCTATGTCATGTGTCATCAAGGAAATGCAAATTAAAACAACAATGAGATTCCACTGCACACCTATTAGAATAGCCAAAATCCAGAACACTAATACCAAATGCCAAGCAACTGAAACTTCCATTCATTATTAGTAGGAATGCAAAATGATGCAGCCACTTGGAAAGACAGCTTTGTGGCTTCTCGCAAAACTAAATACTCTAGGGGCACCTGCATGACTCAGTTGGGAAAATATCCAACTCTTGATTTCAGCTCAGGTCATGATCTCACAGGTCATAAGTCCGAGCCCCACGCCCAGCTCTGCCGTGACAGTGATGAACCTGCTTGGAATTCTCTCTTCTCTCTCTGCTCCTCCCTCTCTCTCTCAAAAATAAATATACATTGGGGCGCCTGGGTGGCGCAGTCGGTTAAGCGTCCGACTTCAGCCAGGTCACGATCTCACGGTCCGTGAGTTCGAGCCCCGCGTCAGGCTCTGGGCTGATGGCTCGGAGCCTGGAGCCTGCTTCCGATTCTGTGTCTCCCTCTCTCTCTGCCCCTCCCCCGTTCATGCTCTGTCTCTCTCTGTCCCAAAAATAAATAAACGTTGAAAAAAAAAATAAATTTAAAAAAAAAAATAAATATACATTAAAAAAAAAACACCTAAACTAAATATACTCTTATCATACAGTCCAGCAATTGTGCTCCTTGGCACACAATTGCCAAAATTTGGAAGTAATTCAGATGTCCTTCATAGGTGAATGGATAAATAAAGCATGATTCATCCTGAGAATGGACTATTATTCAGCAGTATAAAGAAATGAGGTAACAAGCCATGAAAAGACATAGAGAAAACTTAAATGCATATTACTAAGTAGAAGAAGCTAATCTGAAAAGGCTACATACAATATGATTTCAACTGTATTACACTCCGGAAAAGGCAAACTCTGGAGACAATAAAAACATCAGTGGTTGCCAGGGGTTAGTGGTGAGGGAGGGTTGAATAGTCAAGTACAGAGGATTTTTAGAAAGGTGAGATAGTTTTGTATGATAGCATGATTGGTTTATACATGTCATTAGAAATTTGCCCAAACCTATGCATATACAACTCCAAGAGTAAAGCTGAATGTAAACTATGGACTTTGGGTGATAATGATGTGTCAATAAATATCGGTTCATCAATTGTAAAAAATGCATCAATCTGACCAGAGAGACAGATATTGGGAGGCTATGCATGTAGGGCAGTAGGGGAATGTGAGAAATCTCTGTACCGTCCTCTCAATCTCTCTGTGAACCTAAAACTGCTCTAAAAAATAAATGTTCACTAAAAACAATAGCCACAGATTGACAACTATATTGGACATTTTTATAGCTTTCTGGCAAAATAAGATAGAAAGCCGTTGAGGGGGGAGTAGGTCATAAAATTCTGGACAGATAAATATGACTACCCTCAAATTCTGCTCCTTATTCAGGCTTACATGTTGGCCAATTTAGGTGTAGAGCTGCAGGGCTCCAGAATACTCCGCTGTCAGGTAACATTTTTTTTTTTTTCTCATTCATCATCCTACAACATCTCTACCAAGTACATCTTCATTAAGTAGATATGTTTAAAACCTCAGCCTATGTTAATGAAGCAATGGTATGATCTTATTTTAAACTAAGTTACTCATAAACTAAAAGAAGCCCAAAATGAATGGAGAAATTAAACAGTTAAGCAATTTTATAAAAAGATTATTTTATAAACGGATAGATTATTCATAAAAGCTATTAGAAAAATACCATAATTTGACTGGTAGTGGTAGAAAGTCATTTTTAATGATTAAAATGGAAAAAAAAACAATACAGATTTTTTAATGAGAGTTTATTTGATTTTCCTTTTGCATAAATGGATTTTATGTACTGAAAAAAAGTAGCTAATTTTGATAGTTAGGACTAGAATTGATTTTACAACTGATGGCTATTGAAGCCAGCTTTCTCATTCTAATTTCTTTTTTGAAACTTTCAGTTGAAGATTACATCAATATTTATGTGAACAGGGAAAAAGAACCAAGACGCAAGATACATAAAACTGATTACTGTAAATGGAAGAGGAAAACCCTAAAACCAAATCTAATGATCCATCAAAAAACAGTCAGTCTTCTTCCTAACACTGTAAATGCTGCCAATTTGAAGTTACAACTTAAATTCCATAAGAACACCAAAGGATAGCAAATATGTGGCTCTCAAGAAATAAAGGATAAAACCTTATTAAAATGAAAAAGCAAAAGAATAAGAGTGAACTCTTAGAACAAAACTGGCATCATTCTCCAATTAACTGAATACCTTAGAGAGGACTGCGTGCCTGTGTGCTATATTTAAATTAGCTTTACTTGTAAAATCGCTACATGCCACAGTTCAAAACGCAGCTGAGAAATCACCCTGTCTGACATACAGATGATAACCTAATTCCAACTATTTTTATCTACTTTGTAATGCAAGTGATGCATGCTGTATATTATTTCCCTAAGAGTCAAAATTATATTTAGAATTAAAATTGGTTTTATGTAGTTCAAGTTATTGCACCCGAAAGCAATGAGTCATGCACCAGAAGTACACAGATTTGGGAGGCAAATATGGAACCATTAACTGCTCAGCGAGAGCTTGCGCAGCCCCTTAGCTCTAAGAATAAGCTTTAAAAATACTGTATAGTTAATGTGGGTTGTAACAAGGTCACCTCTGTTCCTTTTCAAAGGTGTCATGGGCTCCTTTGTCTTCCACCTAAGGCCATGGGACAGAATTAGGTTGAAAAAAGTTTCTAACAGCTTTGTGTTCTGTCCTATGCTGCACCTCATATGTGAAGATAATGGTACTGACCCACCTTCCAGGCACAATTTTAAGTTATTTTTCCTTGTAGTGGAAATGGGTATTCATGGTCCTTGTGCACATTTTTTCCTCTATTACCTCTTAACCAGAAGGTAGAGACCATTTTCAAAGATGAAGAGTGGGGTGGGGGGAGAGAGAAAGAAAGGAAGGAAAGAGAGGGAGGCTCACATAGAATTTTTAACCCATGACCCAGGCCTCATTATTACATAGTTTTAACCCACTGGACTAGACTACTAGCCATCAAACAGCCTACAGTGATCTATGTACCTTTCATCAGAGTCACTTTTCACTGTCACAGGGACACTTATGGAATGGAAGACAGGGGAGAATTCACATTCATCAGGCACCTACTCTGTGCAATTCATTGTGCTCATTTCTTTTCATAGGTATTTCATTTCATCCTCACAAAAGTCTTGTGAGTGAAGGCCACTTCACAGATGTTAAGATAGAAGCCTGAGAAACTAAATGTTTTCTCCAGGGCCTCATAACTGTTCAGGAAGGGGGCTAGGATTGGAACACAGGTAACTGTGCCCTGTTATCTAAAGCTCCTGGTGGACTTCAAGCTGTACTACAAAGCTGTAATCATCAGGACAGTATGGTACTGGTACAAAAACAGACACCCAGATCAATGGAACAGACTAGAGAACCCAGAAATGGACCCACAAACATATGGCCAACTAATTTTTGGCAAAGCAGGAAAGAATATCCAAGGAATAAGGACATTCTCTTCAGCAAATGGTTTTGGGAAAACTGGACAACGACATGCAGAAAAACGAACCTGGATCACTTTCTTACACCATACACAAAAATAAACTCAAAATGGATGAAAGACCTAAATATAAGATGGGATGTCATCAAAATCCTTGAGGAGAAAGCAGGCAAAAACCTCTTTGATCTTGGTCTCAGCAACTTCTTACTCAACACGTCTCCAGAGGCAAGGGAAACAAAAGCAAAAATGAACTGTTGGGACCTCATCAAAATAAAAAGCTTCTGCAGGGCGAAAGAAACAGTCAGCAAAACTAAAAGGCAAACTTTGAAATGGGAGAAGATATTTGCAAATGACATATCAGGTAAAGGGTTAGTATCCAAAGCCTACAAAGAACTTATCAGACTCAACACGTAGAAAAACAAATAATCGGGGCGCCTGGGTGGCGCAGTCGGTTAAGCGCCCGACTTCAACCAGGTCACGATCTCGCGGTCCGGGAGTTCGAGCCCCGCGTCAGGCTCTGGGCTGATGGCTCAGAGCCTGGAGCCTGTTTCCGATTCTGTGTCTCCCTCTCTCTCTGCCCCTCTCCCGTTCATGCTCTGTCTCTCTCTGTCCCAAAAATAAATAAACGTTGAAAAAAAAAAAAATTTAAAAAAAAAAAAAGAAAAAAAAAAAAAAAAAAAACAAATAATCTAGCAAAGAAATGGACAAAAGACATGAATAGACACCTCTCCAAAAAAGACATCCAGATGGCCAACCAACACATGAAAAATGCTCAACATCAGTCATCATCAGGGAAATACAAATCAAAACCACAATGAGATACCACCTCGCACCTGTCAGAATGGCTAACATTAACAACTCAGGCAATAACGGATGTTGGCGAGGATACAGAGAGAGAGGATCTCTTTTGCACTGCTGGCGGGAATGCAAGCTGGTGTAGCCACTCTGGAAAACAGTATGGAGGTTTCTCAAAAAATTAAAAATGGAACTACCCTACGACCCAGCAATTGCACTACTAGGTATTTATCCAAGGGATACAGGTGTGCTGTTTCGAAGGGGCACATGCACCCCAATGTTTACAGCAACACTATCAACAATAGCCAAAGTACAAAAGAGCCCAAATGTCCATCGATGGAATGATGGATAAAGAAGATGTGGTATATTTATACAGTGGAGTATTACTCAGCAACCAAAAAGAATGAAATCTTTCCATTTGCAACTATGTGGACGGAACTAGAGGGTATTAGGCTAAGCAAAATTAGTCAGTTAGAGAAAGAGAAATATCATATGACTTCACTCATACGAGGACTTTAAGGCACAGAACAGATAAACATAAGGGAAGGGAAGCAAAAATAATATAAAAACAGGGAGGGGGACCAAACATAAGAGACTCTTTAATATGGAGAACAAACAGAGGGTTACTGGAGGGGTTGTGGGAGGGGGGATGGGCTAAATGGGTAAGGGGAATTAAGGAATCTACTCCTGAAATCATTGTTGTACTATATGCTAACTAACTTGGATGTAAATTAAAAAAATAAAAAATAAAAATAAATAAAAATAAAAATCATGGTATATCTCCTAATCACCCTCTCTTGTTGGCTTTCCACAGAGCTTGAGAATGAGGGAAAATGTATTACCAAGAGTGAGCTCTCTGGTGCTCTTTTTTGGACACAAATTCCTGTGAAAACTGTGTCAAGAGCTTTGATGGCCTAAAGGGTCCCATAAAATCACATATTATTTTGGGAATTAAAAAAAAAAGCTAATTTCTTATCTTAATTCTAAAATATCTTTATTTTCAGATATACCACAATGCTAGATAAGATGCTCCAATATTTATTCATTAAAGCCAAATAACATAAGGATATGCATAATTATTGCCAATTGATGAGAACAACAACAACAAAAAAAAAACTAAGAAGAGCATACTCAAGCTAAGCCATACTTAAAATCATGAAAGAGTCAAAAATGAGAGTGCTCTCTGAAAAGGAGCACTCAAAAGCAGGCAATATGAAAAATACTACTTCCAACTGTGACAGACCTCCTTGTCAGAAGAATTTTCCTGTCCAGAACAGACCAATTCTATTACTTCTACTACCAACAAACAAACTACAACAACAACAACAACCAAAAAAAAGCATAACATTACAAACAAAAATGTTTGAAGACATCAGATATTCACCCTGACATCAGGACTTGAGAGGCCAATATTCTGGACAGAAAACAAAGCACACAGGTGAACACACCTGCCACATTTCTTCTTAAATTATTTGCCAATTAGTGAGTGGCATGGGTCTGAGATGCCAAGCAGAAAATGACAGCGCAGAGGTTTAAGCAAATTCACAAGTCTATAGAGAGCAAAATGAATTATGAGGCTACTAAGCTGATCAAAAATAAGGGACCAAGAGTCTGGAGAAAAGGGAAAAAACATGGAAGGAAATTCAATATTTTGACATTTTTCACCACATTTTTTTCTCTTTAGCATTTAAAAAATACAAAGCTGCATAAGGTGTGAGCCAGAGAAGTCAAACAGAAATCTATAGCTAAGAGGCTAAAAAGCTATTTGGAGATTTCTGTAATAGTATTATGCCAGAGAGACAAAAGTTAAAGAATAGTGCATATAAAGTAGAGGCAAAAGGATTATAAAAAGTTCCCCCAATTTTCAGCTGATACCTATGAAGGAATAGATTTAGGAAAAAAGGCAAACCAGACGTACATCAGCACAAAAGGACCCAAACAGGACCTGGAATCAACTTAATCCTTGATTGAATTGAGATGATCCTCTAAGCCTCTAACAACCAGGCAAAAGTAAAGCCAGGTCTCTCTGGAAGAACATAAAATAATGTAGTCACAGAATTTGTGGCACTGAATCCGAATTTACCAGGCATACCAGAAGACAGGTCCAAACAACCAAAATCTAAAATGAAAAACACAGACAATAGGAACAATCACACTACAAATAAAACATAAATTTGGAGGTAATCAGACACTGACTTTAAAATCATTGTGGTTGTTCTAGTTAAGAAAATAGATAAGAAGATGGAGAATGCACCAAGAATTGGAATCTAAAGAAATGAGACAATAACATTTTAGAAGTAAACAATAAAGTAACTGAAAATAATAATTCATTAGAGTCCAAAACATATTAGATACACCAGCAATGAGAAATATTAAAAATCAGTAAAATATATCCAGTAAGAAAAAAGATAGAAAATATAAAAGAGAGCATATGAACCTGAGGAAACAGGCTAACATATCCATAATTGGAATCCCAGAGGAGACTACAGAGATAATAGGGCAGAAGCAATATTTGAAGGAGTTGCCAAAATTATACAATATCACCAAGTTACAGGTTCATGAAGCCCTAAGCAGGACACAGGCAAACAACAATAGCAACAACAACACCAAACACATAATTAGGCACAGAATATTTGAACTACTAAATAATAAGGACAAAGAATATTTCAAAAGGAGCCAGTGAAAAAGGCACATTACTTGAAAGAAGAAATACTAAACCTGACAGTGAACTTTTCAACAGAAACTAAATGAACTAGGAGGAAAAAAGAATTAACAACTTTCAAAAGTTGAAAGAAGATAACTATCAACCTAGAATTCTATACCAGCAAAAACAATGGCCGTATTTTCAGACAAAAAGAAAAAAGTCTGAGAAAATTTATCTCCAGGTGACCCACATGAAAAGTACATTTTCCTGGCAAAAGAAAAAATAATCTCAGAGACAGGAAAATGGAAGCAGGAAGGAAGACCAAAGAAAAAGAAAATAAGTGGATAAGCATAAATAAAAATTGATTGTTTAAAGCAATCTTAATCCTTGACAAAGTTTAAAACATAGAGAGTTACATACTTGAAAAAATAGCACAAATGTAGGTGGAAGTAAATGACATAGAAAGGATTTAAGGACCTCATATCTTCTGTAAAGTGGTAAGAGTACTACATTATAGTAGACTATAATAAAGAAAGGAAGCGTGTCATACTCCTGGCCACTGAACCCTAATGTAATTCTTTACAAATCACAACTAAAATACAACTAACAGAGACAAAAGTGTAATCATTAAAAATTTTTATTAATACAAAGAAAGATAGGAAAAGTTGAAAGAAAAACACAAATGGGAAAATGGATACAAATGTGTAACATGGTCTATTTAAATCCAAATGTATCAAATGACCCAACATATAAATAAACTAAAAATTCCACCTAAAATACAATTATCAGACTAGATGTTCTTCAAAAGCCCAACTTTATGCCATTACAAGAGAAACATTTAAATATAAGGCCACAAAATATTGAATACAAAAAGATGAAAATTGTCTACTGTGAGCACATTGACCAAAATAAAAATGACCTAACACTGCTATTACCGACCAAAGTAAACTTTAAGACAAGAATTGCAAGAGATAGAGTGAACATGTCATGAAAATAAAAGAGTAAATCCACCAAAAACATGTAACAATTCTATAAATGTATACATATAGATTAAAAATATATAAAGCAAATATTAATAGCACTAAGAGAAAAAAGAAAAATTCACAAAACTAATTGGATAATTTAATATATTTCTTTTAGGATGTGATAGAACAAGAAGACCCCCACACACAAAAATTTTATACCTATATAGAAGATTTGAATAACAAATTGGGTCTAAAGGACCTATATAGATCATCTATATTTTAGAGTCCATCTTTTTTTTCAAATCCTCATAAAACATTTGCAAAAGTGGACCATATGTTGGGGGAAAAAATTCTCCAACATTTCAGAATATGTAAATTATATCAACTGCATTCATTGGCTGGAGTAAAATTAAGCCAGAAATCGATAATGGAAAAAGAATTAAAACATTCTGGTATGTTTGGAAATTCACCGATTCTTCTCTAAAATAATCTAAAATTTAAAAAAAAAATAATTTAAAAGGCAATTAGAAAATATTTTGAAATGAATACTATCAAAAAAGCAACATATCAAAACTTGTAGGATACACCTAATTAGTGCTTTGAGGGAGATTTCTGATAATAAGTGAATATATTAGAAAAGAAGAAAGGCAAAACAAATAAACAAACAAACAAAAACAGTGATCCAGATGTCCACTTCAAGAAGTAGAAAAAGAACATCCAATTAAATATAAAAAAGTACAAGCAAAGAAATAATAGCATAAATAAATAAAATAGAAAATAAATGTATAATAGAGAAAAACAATAAAGTTAAATGTTACTTTCTTGAAGTGATAAACTCTAGCAGAACTGAACGAAAAAAAAAAAAAAAAAGAAATGATAGAAATGACCAAATTGCAGGAATAAGAAGAGAAACATCACCACATACCTTAAAGTCATTTCTGAGGCACCTGGGTGCCCTGTCAGTTGAGCATCTAACTCTTGATTTCAGCCCAGGTCATGATCCCAGGGTCATTGGATCTGTGCTGAGTCTCTCTGTCTCCTTCTGTCCCTCTTCCCTGCTCATGCTCCCTCTCTCTCTATTAAAAAAAAAAAAAATTAAGGCATTACTAATAATGAGAAGAATATTATTATGAGTAATTTATAGCCAATACATTTGAATAAATAGGTAAAATAAACCAAAAACTTCTTTAGAGAATACAACTTACCCAATGTGACATAGGAAAAGAGACAGGAAGTCTGAATCGCCCATTTAATTAAATATATCCATAATAAATAACTTCTTGCAAAGAAAATTCAAGGTGCAGGTATCTTCATTATTGCATTATTTCCAACACTTCAGAAGAGGAAACACACACACACACACACACACACACACACACACACACAGAGCAATCTTACACAAACTAAGGAAGAGAACCAAAAAGGGAGAACATTTTCCAATTTGTTTTCTGATGCTGGCATGATCTTGACATCAGCACCCGGCAAAGACATTTAAAGAAAAGAAAATTATGGTCCAATTTTTCTCATGAATGTGGGTGAAAAGTCTTGAACAAAATATTGGCAAATTAAATCCATCTATGTATAAAAACTTTTTTATTACAGAATATATTTTATTATATATTAAGTAACTTTTATTACAACTTTTTTATTAAAGAATATGTCTTAATATATATTAAGTAAAGGAGTAAAGGAGAAAAATACATAACCATCTCAAATGATACAATTCAATTATAAAATTCAACATGTTCATGTCAAAAATGTATAGCAAGTTGGGAACAGTAGGAAAACCTCAACATGACTGAATATATCTCTAAAACTCCTACTGCAAAAGTCATATTTAGCTAAATATTAAAAGCTTTATTTTTTCTATTCAGATAAAAAAATAAGAATGCCTGCTACCAATTTCTATAAATTATGTTACTGTTGGTCCTAATCAGCATGATAAGATAAGAAAAAGGAATAAAATATATAAAGGTGAAAAATGAAGAAACAACTATCACTATTCATGGTGATACGATTGTGGATTTAGAAAACCCAAAAGCATCTACAGTAAGCTATTAAAATTACTACATGTATTTGGCAAGGTTGCTACATGTTAAAAATATACAAAAATATCATTTGTATATGTAAATAATATATACCAGAGTAATAAAAGCAAAATTTTAAACTGATACTATTTATAATAGCGTTAAAAATATCAAATGCTTAGAAATTAATCTATTGAGGAGGAGGAGTCAAGATGACAGAGAAGTAGGGGGACCCGAATTTCCCTCCTCCCTCAAACATAGCAGTTTTGAGGTCAGAACACTTGGAATTCCAGAAATCCGGGCTACAGAGTGACAAAAACACCTCCAGGAACCCACAGAGGCAGCTTAGTAGGACAGAGGTGCATGTTTGTGAATTGGGAGAGATAAAACAGGTGGCATAGGCACAGAGCGGGAGAGACAAAAGGAAGAGAAAGGCGGTGGAAGTGGGGGATTGTGTTTGGGCAACAGAAAAATCTCTCTGGACCAGAACTGGGGAATGGGAAAAAAAAAAAAAAAAAAAAAAAAAAAAAAAACAGAGAGAGCCAGTTTCTACCTTGCAAACAGCCTTGGGAGTGACGATCCAGGGTTGTGCGACTTTCTCCAGACCAGCCACCTGCCATGTGCACATGCCTGGGTGGGGGAGGGGGAGCCAGTCCCAGGCTCGGTAGTGAACTCAGAGGTGCACTGGGAGACAGCTGTGCTCTCCCCCGAGTGCTATGAGAAGAGGGTATGTTGCCTTTCCAAGGAAAAAATACCCTGCAGGCGCCAGCCAGAGACCCTTTGTTGGCTGGGCAGAGTGGCACTACCCCAGAACTGGGGCATGTGGAGCAGGATCCTTTAAGATGTTAGAGTTTGAATCCCAGCCCAGTGCCTAGGAGGCCTGGGAGACTTCAGAACAGGACAAGCCGGCCAGTCGTACCTACTGCTGCTGTAATACTCCATTGTGTATATAAACCATGTCCTTTTTTATCCATTCATCCATCGATGGACATTTGGGCTCTTTCCATACTTTGGCTATTGTTGATCATGTTGCTATAAACATGGGGGTGCATGTGGCCATTCGAAACAGCATACCTGTATCCCGTGGATAAATGCCTAGTAGTGCAATTGTTGGGTCTAGGGTAGTTCAATTTTAATTTTTGAAGGAACCTCCATACTGTTTTCCGGAGTGGCTGCACTAGTTTGCATTCCCACCAGCAGTGCAAAAGAGATCCTCTCTCTCCACATCCTGATACATGAATCTAGCAAAGTCACAGAATATAAAGTCAATGTACAAAAATTGGTTACATATCTATACACCAATAATGAAACAACAGAGATAACAAGGATTGAATCTCATTTACGATAGAACCGAGAACCATAAAATACCTAGAAATAAACTTAATCAAAAAGGTAAAAGATCTGTACACTGAAAACTATAGAAAACTTTTGAAAGAAATTGAAGGCACACACAAAAGAAGGAAAAATATTCCATGCTCATGGATTGGAAAAATGACTATTGTTAAAATGTTGATACTAACCAAAGCAATCTACACATTCAATGCAATCTCAGTCAAAACAACACCAGCGTTCTTCTCAGAGCTAGAACAAACAATCCTAAAATTTGTATGGAACCACAAAAGACCCTAAATAGACAAAGTAATGTTGAAAAAGAAAGCCAAAGCTGGAGGCATCACAATCCCAGACTTTAGCCTGTACTACAAGCTGTACATCAAGACAGTATTGTACTGGCACAAAAAACAGACACAAATACCAATAGAACAGAATACAGAACCCAGAATTGGACCCACAAATGTATGGCCAACCAATCTTTGATGAAGCAGGAAAGAGTACCCAATGGAAAAAAAAGACAGTCTCTTCAGCAAATGGTGCTGGGAAAACTGGAGAGCAACAACGAATGAAACTGGACCACTTTCTTACGCTATAAAAAAAAAAAAAAAAAAAAAACAACAACAACCTCAAAATGGATAAAACACCTAAATGTGAGACAGGAAACCATTAAATCCTAGAGGAGAAAGTAGGCAAAACTTCTTTGACCTTAGCCGCAGCTACTGCTTACTCCATACATCCCCAAAGGCAAGGGAAATAATAGCAAAAATGAACTGTTGGGACCTCATCAAATAAACACCCTCTGCACAGCAAAAGAAACAATCAAAACTAAAAGGCAACCAATGGTATGAAAGAAGATATTTGCAAAGGACCTATCAGATAAAGGGTTAGTATCCAAAACCTATAAAGAACGTCAAACTCAACACCCAAAAAAAAAAAAAAAAAACAAAGAATCCAGTGAAGAAATGGGCAGATGACACAAATAGACACATTTCCATAGAGGATATCCAGATTGCTAACAGACACATGGAAAGATGCTCAACAGCACTCATCATCAGGGAAATACAAATTAAAACCACACTGAGATACCACCTCACACTGGTCAGAGTGGCTAAAATGAACAACTCAGGAAACAAAAGATATTGGTGAGGATGTGGAGAAAAGGGAGCCCTCTTACACTGTTGGTGGGAATGCAAACTGGTGCAGCCACTCTGGAAAACAGTGTGAGATTCCTCAAAAAATTAAAAACAGAACTACCCTACAACACAGCGATAGCATTACTAGGAATTGATCCAAAGGATACAGGAGTGCTGATTCGTAGGGGCACATATACCCCAATGTTTATAGAAACACTATCAATAATAGTCAAATTAGGCAAAGAGCCCAAATGTCCATAAAATGATGAATGGATAAAGAAGTGGTATATATATACAATGGAATACTACTCAGCAACGAAAAAGAATGGGATCCTACCATTTGCAACAACATGGTTGAAACTGGAGGGTATTATGCTAAGTGAAATAAGTCAGTCAGAGAAAGACAGATATCTTGTGTTTTCACTCATATGTGGAACTCGAGAAACTTAACAGAAGACCATGGGGGAAGGGAAGGGAAAAAAATAGTTTAAAACAGAAGGAGGCAAACCATAAGAGACTCTTAAATACAGAGAACAAACTGCGGGGTTAATGGGGGGCGGGGAGGGGAAAATGGGTGATGGGCATTGAGGAGGGCACTTGTTGGGATGAGCACTGGGTGTTGTACATAAGTGATGTCATGGGAATCTACACCTGAAGACAAGAGTACACTGTATTCACTGTATGTTAGCTAATTTGACGATAAATTATATTTTATAAATAAATAAATAAATAAATAAATAAATAAATAAATGTAAACACACACATTCAAAAAAAGAAGAAACTAATCTATTGAAATATGAAGAGGTCTTTACATTAAATATAATAAGACATTCCTGAGGGAAACTATGAAATGTTAAGTTAATGGAGGGATCCATTCTTGGGGTACCATTTAATTTGTACTAATGTCAGTTTTACCCAAGTTAGCTTATACATTTAAGAAAAATTCAATCAAATCCCGGGAGGATTTGTGTGAATGTGTGTGGAAATCAAGAAGGTAATTCTAAAATTTACACGAAAATATGAAGAGCCAAGAATGATCAAGACAATCCTGAATAAGAAAAACCTGGGATAAGTTAAACTAGCAGATATGAAGACTTATTCTGAAGCTCTCATAATTCAGACAGTAAGCAGTATGATATTGGGACAAAGTCGGATATTAGACCCATTGATCAAAATAGAGTCTAAAACTATTCTTGCTGAACTACAGTGTGGAAAATGGATAATCTTCCCAAAAATTGGTGCTGAGTTCATTGTCAATCCATCTGGGACAAAAGTAATGGCCTCTATAATGCTCTATAGACAAAAATCAATTCCAGGGGATTGCAGACCCAAACTTTCCCTTTCAAGCAAAATAACAAACCTTTTAGAAGAAAACGTAGAAGAATATCTCCTTAATCTTAGTCGAGACAAAGATTTCCTAAACATGGCACAACCAATACTAACTATAAAGGAAAAGATTGAAAAATTGGTCTCTGTTAAAATTAAGAACTTCTATTCATCTCCAGTTATCATGAGATTAATAAAATAGCAAGGCACTAAGAAGGAAAAGATATTTGTAATACATACATTCAACAGATTTTTGCCCAGGTATATACATATTTACCTGATATAGGAAAATGTATCAGATATATGTATATGTGCATGTGTGTATATATGTGTGTATGTTTATTACTTCAGAGTAGCAAGGTAAAACAGTAAATTGTCTAACTCTATAACTTAGAAATTCCTCTACTACATACCCAAAAAGTGAATACATATATGTGCCAAAGACAAGTACAAGAACAGGAATAAAAAAGTATGTAGTATCTGATTCCATGCATATAAAATTCAGAAGGAGGCAAAAAAATTTTGTGGTGATAGAAGTCAGAAGAGAAGACTGATAAGTAGAAAACGCAGTATGACTGATAGAAGGACAAGGGAAGCTTCTGGGCTATAGAAACTTCTTTTTCTCGATCTACATGGTATCTGCATAGGTAAATGTTCACTGTAAAAATTCATTGAGTTCCTCACTTACGATTTGTGTATTTTGCTGAATATATATTATACTTTACCAAAAAGTATACTTTTATGAAACCACTTATACATCAACACTTACATGCATATCCATACACACAAACAAATCTTATGAGGCTGTCTTGCAATAATTTAACTGTTTATCCACATGAATAGTTGGTTGAGGGACACTAACAGCTGATAGCTAGAGCAAGAATAGTAATATCTTTAAAATGAGAGGGCCTTCTGTTCAATCCCATTACATTTCATTATTAAAGAACCTTATCTCATTTGATATTTACACCAAACCTCTGATTGTCTTCTCCACATCAGAGATGAGTAAAAGTAAACAGAGGAGGGAGAGTTAAAGGAATTTGCCCACGATCGCACAGGCATGGAAGGGTGGAAGTGAGATTCAGGCAGCAATGAAAAATCAATCAGCCAACTTTTATGAGGCAAGTCCCTTGTCTTGTACAAAGAACTTCTTGCTGAAAAAGTGTCTCTAGATCAATACCCCATAATACCCAGTCATTGAAGGGTTAGAGTTGTTGACCTTTAGATACGTTAAAAGCAACAAGTATTTACTGGGTTTATATTAGGTACCAAGGCTTGTCTGAGGCTCCAAGACCTCAAAATTAAAGAAGACGCCATCTTTATCCTCAAATAGCTTACAGATCCAGTAGAGAACATATATCAAAAGAAAGTTCAAATCAGCCTGGCAGTTTTAAAACATGGCCTCCAATATTTTTGACACTTCTCCCATTGAGAGGTGGGGTCTACACCCCCGTACCTTGAATCTGAGTTGACGTGCAATTGTCCCAGCCACGCAAAAATAGGAAAGTGAAGGTAGGTCACAACAGGCCATATAGCTTTTGTCTAGTTCTTTTGAATGCATGTTCACCTGGACTCTCCCTCTCAGAACCCAGATGCCATATTGTGAGAGGTCCAAGCCATATGTAGTTTCTCTTGTTGACAGTCTCAGCCAAACACAACCTTTGAGTCATTCTGATCACGGAGCCAGCCATGGGAGTGAGAAAACCGCAACGCAAGAGATCCTGTGGCCTATCTATTCCAGCCCTCGGCCACTCAAGTCACCTAGACCTCTGCGTCTTCCTTGCTGAGACTCCAGGTGTTAAGGAACAGAGCCAAGTCATTCTCCTGTGTCTTAGACAAATTCTTGACTTCAGATCCATGCCTATAATAAACGTTGTGTTTTAAGTCTCTAAGTGTTTGTTTATGCCACTAAGGGTAGCTGGTCATGCAGCAATAAATAACTGAATGAGTCATTTTCCTCAAAGTCTGCTCCTCATACATCTGTATCAGAGTTATCTGGAGTACATATAGAAATGGCAGATTTCTAGGGGCACCTGAGTGGCTCAGTTGGTTATGCGTCCGACTCCAGTTCAGGTCATGAGCTCACGGTTTGTGGGTTCGAGCCCCGTGTCAGGCTCTGTGCTGACCACTTAGAGCCTGGGGCCTGCTTTGGACCCTGTGTCTCCCTCTCTCTCTGCCCCTTGCTCTGCTCATGCTCTTTCTGTCTCAAAGATACATAAACATTAATTTTTTTTTTTTTAAGAAATGGCAGCTTTCTGGATTCTTTCCTCAGTATTCTTGAGTGAGAAATTTGATTTTCTTTGGGGTTCTAGTAATTAGAATATCATCCAGGTTTGGGCAATTCTGACATTCAATAAGTTTGAGTACCTCTGTCCTAAACTGAGCTTGTGATCAACCATAATAATAGCAAGCCAGACATTTATTGATCTCTAAAACTGTCAGTGATTCTCCGACATCATTGAAAAATTTGCATTTTTCAAAAGCTTTGTGGTGACTATGTGAAAGAAGGAATTAGGTAAAACCATTAGAATGCTATTATAATAGCTGGGCCAAGAAAAAACTTAGACTAGTTGTCAAAGTAGAGAGGGAATCATGACATGATATCTATCAAAAAAGGAAATGCCTCAGGTCTCCCCTTGGTCTCTGGTTGAAAGAGGAAGGCCAGATTAACGCATGCGTCTTCCAAAAATATAAAGATGTGGGAACATTTATTAATACCAAGTATACTTGTTATTCCATAACCTTCCCTTAGTTACTTTTTTTTTTTTTTTTTTTTTTTGGAGAATTATCAACATAACAGAAAAAGAGGTATGGCTTTTTGCAGGTTCTTGACCACTGTGTCTAATGGAGCTCATTTACTCTGTAGAAACAATTTGGAATTAGAAAAAGAAGTAAATAGTCTAACTTCGGATGGCTTCGTCTAACTGTTCATCCAGCTGCTGCATTCTTGATGTGCAAAGTGGGATGTTACTGGAGCCGTTATTAAAATTGCACAACAACAAGGAAGAGATGATGAAATGACATATCGTTCTTGATTGGGCTGTCCACTCACATAGCTAAAGACAGGATATGTGTGATAATAAAATCTTAAATCTGTGAAAGTAATCGCTTCTGACATCTCCAACTAGGCAGCAGCCTGCTCAGGCAGTGCTGTTCAGTCACAAATTCTAAGCCTAATGAAGTGAGAAGACCACAGTATAGATACAAATTAAAATCTACTTACCATGAACAGTCAGTTTTGCTTTTTTGTATACTTCCTTGTTTTATGGAGAAGAAGAAAATATCTGTTAGGAATAATCACCCTTTTATGTTCTGAGTCAACACAGCACACCTGCTATTAACCACAAGAAATGGCCATCCGGTAATTCTAATCTATTATTGAAACCATTGGCTCCTCTAGAACTATTTTAAGATTTTTTAAATGATTATTGTTAAGCAGGTGAAATACAGTTGTGAGGGGGAAAAAAAAGGAACTGCTTAAAATAATAACCAACCATTTATCCTATTGCTTTGATATTTTTGACCTTTTTCTCTAGCACATTTGAAATTTGTGAAGGCACAATCTTCTATCACCTACATTGCAACAGATATTATACATTTGAGAGGAGTCAGAACTTTAGGATGGGGATTTCGTGTAACTGAACTGCAATGAGGTCTTATGTAAATAACTAAAGATCATGAACAGACCCATGAATTGCCTTTCTAATGATCATGTGTTCTGTTTCTGATGTGAATTGTGAGTAACCTTGTTGTTAACTTAGAAAAACAAATAGACAGAAAACCTCCTACAATATATGACTCAACCTAAAACCTTGCTCACATTCTTTTATATCACCTCTGAGTAAAATACAAGTTGAGATGCATCTTCTGTGATATGGAACTTTCAATAAGGAAACTAGGCATCACTAAACATAGCAATAAGTCATCTATCATTCAAAGACCAATTATACGTTGGCAGCTCTAACTTAGACTTTTGTGGCTCAGATAAGTCTCTCTGGGTTTGAGAAACGAGATGAAAATTCATGCAAACAACTCTACTTTTGTTCGTTCAAGGAGGGGAGTTATTTTATAACTATTTTCCAAATGTGGGTGCAACAGTATATGTGCAGTGCACTTTTCAAATATAAAAGTGATTATTGCATTGCAAGTAAGAAAGATAAGATGATATGAAAAAGAAAAAATGGGTCTTCAGCCCCTCCTTGCTTCTACTCTACATCCTGAATATTGCTGCCAAAATTGCATAGACACATGGCTCAGTTTCAATGAGGATTTTATCAACTATAAAGTTGCAAAATTGGAGGTAACCTCGACATGTCCCTCAAGCAGATTATTAAGACATGTGAAGTGCTCATCTTAACTAGGAAGACACAAAGAACACCAGTTAGAGAACTCTCTGCCTCAATGCATTTCAGTACCTTTTCTTAATGACTACTGTCAAAAGTTTTTATATAATAAAAATACATTTTTTAAGAAAACCTACCAGATGCTGACATTTAAAAAAAGAAAAAAAAAAGTACTTCGGGGTGCCTGGGTGTCTCGGTCAGTTGAGCATCCGACTTCGGCTCAGGTCATGATCTCACAGTCTGTGGGTTCAAGCCCCGCATCAGGCTCTGTGCTGACAGCTCAGATCCTGGAGCCTGTTTTGGATTCTGTGTCTCCCTCTCCCTCTGCCCCACGCCTGCTCACTCTCTGTCTCTGTCTCTGTCTCTGTCTCTGTCTCTCTCTCTCAAAACTAAACATTAAAAAAAATTTTTTAAATACTTCTAATATTTTTCTATGTTCTATGACTTCTTTCCAAATGTAAAGAAAAGGGAGGGATTCAAATGAGAAGAAATCAGCGTAACTGGGCAAAGAACAGGATAATTTCAAAAGAAAAAGCAAGAGTTAGCAAGTACTTATTGACTATCTGCTATATCCTTGTCATTCGTGGCATGAGAAATGTAAAGCAAAGTGCACTCTGATGTCTACTTTCAATAAATTTGTAATCCCACTGGAAATATAGAACAGAGTGAATAATACCAAAGAATAGTTAATGAGTCCTTCCTATTTTTTAGTGTACCAAGGGCATAGCATATACGATCTCCTTCAACATAACATGCAACAATCTGGAAAGCTAAGTATTATTTTACCCATTTTACACATTAGAAGGCTGAGACTCAAAGAGACAAAGATAATAACTCCAGATCCACACAGCTAGTAAGGAACAGACCTGGATTGAAACCCAGGACTGTGATACCAAAGCCGGTATCCTTAAGCATTACCATGTAGCACCCCATTTTTAAAAGTTAAACTCAATTACTTCTTTCCAAACCACTTGCAATAGCTTCCCTGAAACCACAATAAGAGTATAAGCATCTTCAGGGTGCCTGGGTGGCTCAGTTGGTTGGGCGTCCAACTTCAGCTCAGGTCATGATCGCGCCGTTCATGAGTTCAAGCCCTGCGTCGGACTCTGTGCTGGCAGCTCAGAGCCTGGAGCCTGCCTCGAGTTCTGTGTCTCCTTCTTTCTCTTCCTCTCCCCCACTCGCACTCTTTTTTTCTCTCTCTCTCTAAAAAAAAAAAAAAACATCAAAAAAAAAGAATATAAGCATCTTCTGTGGCATATCTCAGTAGCAATGAGAGAGTCTATTCAAAGAAAAAAGCATCAGTTGCCCAGAGCCTTGTTAGCCAACACCTTGAACTTCCCTCAAGGCTGACTTGGTCATGAACATCAGTTCTCTTGCACCATAGGTGGTAAAACAGTCTTCTAACGATTGACACAGTGACTGGTTACAAGAGCCCAGAAGACTTGAAACTGCCATGGCATTCAAGCTCCTTAACCATTCTGCACATTCCTAAAGTGTCACCATGATAAAGTGTGCACTGATGCACAGATAACACCAAAGCCGGCAGGGGGGAAACATGACTTTTAGAACAACATTTCAAGGTCAAATGTTACCTAACTGTGCAGGAACATGTTCAACTCTTGGATTATAAAAATGCAGATCCAGTTTCTCAAGGTCTCTAAGATAAAGTTCAAATTAGGTGTTTTAAGAGCGGGCTCTTATCAGTTGTATGAGCAGCTTTCTCTAGAATTTAGCCAGCTCATTTGATAACATTGGACAAGAGGAATTTTCCAGCAACAGACCAAGGAGCCAAACAGTGGCAAGTTAAGAGCTATGCTCTGTTCTGATCCAGATGTAACATTTATCTGAGGAAGCTCTTCTCCAAGGAGATTATACAATTGCCTCTTGGGACTCACTCCAAACCTACTGCGGAATCTCCTAAAGTGCCACCAACCCTCACCCTCCCTGACTCTTCATATAAAGACAGTGTTGGTTGATCCTCCCTAAAGAAGCTTTCCCCAGAGTAAGGAGTATGGCCAAATAGTATTTATGAAGAATTTATAGATTGTATTTAACAACTGAACTTCCACTCTTCTGGAGTCAATCTGAACATAGCTAGTGAGTTGTTATTTACTTGGTATGTCTTTGCCAGAAATCTGTATCCCCTGATAGTGAGGTTGGTTAATATATTGAGATATTAGTTTGGGTTTTGTTTATCCTCTGCATTTTTTTCTTTACCTCTCCCTTATCCCAAAAAGGCAGCCAGGCCTGTGTGCTGCCTACATCAAAGATTTTTGTTGTAGAAGTTTCCTGAAAACATCTCTGCTCCTTTTGTTACTTTTGCATTCAGAAATTCTGGATTGCTTGAAGATATTAAGCTAAGAGTCAGGAAGAGGTAGAGAGAGGGAGTGCTTTTGGTAGGTAAGGTATGGAAACATCAGTGGAAAGCTGGGCATTGCCCTGGAAAGGGAGTGGAGTGGAGGAGCCCATTGGTGGTGAGGCTACATGCTCACTTTCTGACAGGACTTTGAAAAGTAGCATAACTTTATACAGAAATGGCTGCCTTGTATATCTAGAAGGCTGTGTCCTAAGAAGTGTGGCTCCCAGATCAAGCAAACACCATCACAGCCTACTTGGCATTAGGACAGCAGAGCCATCCACATTTAAGCACTAGTAAGGCACAAACAATGAGGATCTTAGCAGTGGCCATAAGGCTCTTTCACAATTTTTTAAGCACCATTTTGGCTTTTTGATGACCCTAAGGTCCCAAAATGACTGAGATAGGATCTCCTACCCAATTGGATAGAGATTTACTTTGATTTAGAGGCACCTGACTGCTATTCTCCACCTGAATTCCAGTTTAACAATAATTTGAGCTTCACTACTCTTCTGGCTCTACCCTGTGCCCCTTTGCTTCCTGACCCCATCTCTACCCCTTCCTCTCCCCACCCTCCACACAAGTCATCAGAGATACATCTATACCATTTTTTTTTGTGGATGATAGAGGGATTTTTAATTTCCAGTAAAAGGAAGTAGTCACCCATAACTTCTCAATATGAAAACCGTAAAGATTTATCTTCACTTACATATGCAACTAGAAATAGCAAATAATTTGCCAATTCATTACCTTTTGAAGAATATCCTGGAAAATTTGAGCTGAAATTAAGTGAAACTTTTGCCAAAAGGAGCATTTGAATTTTGCTTTATTGAGCTATTAAACTAATATATTCTCTTCTTTAAAGTTTCTGCTGTGGTATGTTTGATTCAAGCAATCTTCCAATTGTTTTACCATTAGCTTGAAGCAAAGGAAAATGAAAAGCATGACAAGGCATAAAATTGGCCTTAGCAGTATCTAAGCTTGGTTCAGCCGTGACCATTATCCTCAGTGATCTTACAGTCTGAGCAAAACAGCCATAAAATCGGGTTATTGTTTTTAATTTTACAACCCATGATTTATTTTGTTTAACTTTGGTGACAGCCTGTGATCCCAGTAAGTGTCTTCAGTTAGGAAATGCAAGCAGGAAATCAAGGCCCAGAAGTCATTAGTTGTAGCATGTAGCCATCTCATTTATCTTCCTGTATCACTTTGAGAGTGCGATCCATGTGATTCCTATTATATAAACTCACACTAGAAATTCGGTAATAAGAATAGCTCATAGAATGGAACAGAGTTCACATGGTCGCTTCAACTTCCATGGCACTCTGATTCTGGACCCTCTAGAGCCGAAACCTGTGTTCTATATTTTGCATTCAAGGGCTCCCCAAGCAAAACTCACAGCTAAGGAGGTAACAAGTTTGATAAGGAAGACCTGACCCTTAATAGCTGTAGCCCTTGGGTCACTCTATTTAACTTTTCTGAACCTCAATTTCCTCATCCAAAACTAATAATAATGAATAATAATAATAATATACCTGCATCATAGGCTTGTTCTGAGAAATAAATGATGGAATACCTACAAAGTATTTAGCAAAGTACTTGATAACACAAGCCTTCCGTAAATGTTTGCCATTACTATTCCTCATTTTTTTGTGAGGATGGCGATGAATGAATGAATGAATTTTGAATCCTTTACAAATGTCAAATTAACCAGCTCTTTAACAGAAAGGACATTCCCTTTTCACATTACAAATGGTGTTATTTGTTGGCATCATAAAAGACTGTGATACAAATTTGTCTGGCATATTATTCTGAATTTGCTTAAAGTAAGTGAGGAAGAAAGATACTGATGTTATTTATTCATCTTTATACCCCATGTTACTTATCTACCAATACTTCATGGCTTAAAATAACAATATTCACACCAATACTTCATGGCTTAAAATAACAATATTCACCCCAAAACTTCATGGCTTAAAATAACAATATTCACCCCAAAACTTCATGGCTTAAAATAACAATATTCACCCCAATACTTCATGGCTTAAAATAATAATATTCACGTACTCAAGGTTTCTCTGGGTCAGGAGCTCAGAAGTGGCTCAGTCAGGTAGTTATGGATCAAATTTCTCGTGAGGTTGCAGTCAGAGGTCACCTGGGGCTATAGTCACCCAAAAGAAATGGAGGAACCATCTTCAATGTGGTTCATTCACATGGTTGGCAAGCTGGTGTCGGCACGGTAAGTCCTCTCTAGGTGGGCCTCTCCACAGGGCTGCTAGCTTCCCACAGAGCTGTAATGCCTCTTAAGATCTAACCTCAGAAGATATATACCCTCATTTCTGTCATAATTTATTAGCCACACAGGCCAATCTTGATTCAGTGTAGAAAAGTGCTATAGACTAAATGTGCCCTTCCCAAACTTCAAACGTTGAAACCTAATCCCCAATGTGGTGGCATTTTGGAGTAAGAACTTTGGGAGGTGATTAGGTCAAAGGTGGAGCCGCATGAATTGGGTTAGTCCCCTTGTATAAGAGACTCAGAGGGACGCCTGGATGGCTCAGTCAGTTGAGCATCCACTCTCTCGCTCAAGTCATGATCTCATAGTTTGTGAGTTCAAGCCCTGTGTCGGGCTCTCTGTTGTCAGCGCAGAGCCCATTTTAGATCCTCTGTGTCTGCCTCTGTCTGCCCCTACCCCCCCTCTCAAAAGTAAATAAAAATTTTTAAAAATAAAATAAATAAATAAATAAAAGAGACCTCAGAGAGCTCTTTTTCCCCTTCTACAATGTGAGAACACAGAGAAAGACATCTGTCTATGAATCAGTAGACCCTCACCAGACATCTGCCAACACCTTGATCTTAGACTGCCTAGGCTCTGGAACTGTACAAAAGTACAGTTGTTTATAAGCCACTCAGTCTGTGTTCTTCTTTTACTGAAGCCCAGATGAATGTCTTACAGACAGGGCCATAGAGGGGTCTGAGTACCAGGAGATGAGGGTCATGTGGCAGTCTCTTGGAGGCAAGTTACCATGGCCCAATATCTGACTTTCAATGATCCACCCACTCACTCACTCACTCACCTCACCCCAAGGCTACTAAAATTCTCATCCCATTACAGCATCAGCTTAGGCTCAAGGCCCAGGAGCTCATTACCTAGCACATATGCCAGATCCTTGATTGGGGCTTAATCCTACTTCTTCCTGGGAAGTTTTGTCCACGGTTGTTGGCTCCTCTCTCTGGGCCTTCTGTTTTGGGTTTTTTTGTTTTGTTTTGTTTGTTTTTTGGTTTGTATAGCATTGCTCTACTCTAAGATACCAAGTTGCATATTAGTTATTTATTGCTGCATAATAAACCACCTCAAAACTTAGTGACTTACACTGTTATTCAACATAGCTTGTTCCCTGTTCAACTTGGAAAGCCTAGCCTCAGCAATCAGACAACAAAGAAATAAACAGCACCCAAATCGGCAAGGAGGAAGTCAAACTTTCACTCTTCACAGACAACATGATACTCTATATAGAAAACCCAAAAGATTCGGGGCGCCTGGGTGGCGCAGTCGGTTAAGCGTCCGACTTCGGCCAGGTCACGATCTCGCGGTCCGTGAGTTCCAGCCCCGCGTCGGGCTCTAGGCTGATGGCTCAGAGCCTGGAGCCTGTTTCCGATTCTGTGTCTCCCTCTCTCTCTGCCCCTCCCCCCGTTCATGCTCTGTCTCTCTCTGTCCCAAAAATAAATAAACATTGAAAAAAAATTAAAAAAAAAAAAAGAAAACCCAAAAGATTCCACCAAAAAACTGCTAGAACTTATGCAAGAATTCAGCAAAGTCACAGGATATAAAATCAATGCACAGAAATCTGTTGCATTTCTATACACCAATAATGAGGCAGCAGGAAGAGAAATCAAGGAAGCAATCGCATTTACAATTGCACCAAAAACCATAAAATACCTAGGAACAAACCTAACCAAAACAGTGAGAAATCTATACAATGAAAACTATAGAAAACTTATGAAAGAAATTGAAAAAGACACAAAAAAATGGAAAAGTATTCCATTCTCATGGATTGGAAGAACACATATTGTCAAAATGTCGATACTACCCAAAGCAATCTACATATTCAATGCAATGACTATCAAAATAATACCAGTATTCTTCACAGAGCTAGAACAAACAATCCTAAAATTTTTATGGAACCAGAAAAGACCCTCAGTAGACAAAGCAATCCTGAAAAAGAAAACCAAAGCTGAAGGCATCACAATTCCAGACTTCAAGCTGTATTACAAAACTGTAATCATCAAGACAATATGGTACTGGCACAAAAACAGACACCCAGATCAATGGAACAGAATAGAGAACCCAGAAATGGACCCACAAACATATGGCCAACTAATTTTTGACAAAGCAGGAAAGAATATCCAATGGAATAAGGACATTCCTTTCAGCAAATGGTGCTGGGAAAACTGGACAACGACATGCAGAAAAATGAACCTGGACCACTTTCTTACTCCATACACAAAAATAAACTCAAAATGGATGAAAGATCTAAATGTAAGACAGGAAGCCATCAAAATCCTAGAAGACAAAGCAGGCAAACACCTCTTCGACCTCGATCACAGCAAGGTCTTACTCAACATGTCTGCAGAGGCAAGGGAAACAAAAGCAAAATTGAACTATTGGGACCTTATCAAGATAAAAATCTTCTGCACGGCGAAGGAAACAATCAGCAAAACTAAAAGGCAATCAATGGAATGGAAGAAGATATTTGCAAATGACTTATCAGATAAAGGGTTAGTATCCAAAACCTGAACTTATCAAACTCAACACCCAAAAAACAAATAATGCAATGAAGAAATGGTCATAAGACAGGAATAGACACTTTTCCAAAGCAGACATCCAGATCACTAACAGACATATGAAAAAATGCTCAACATCACTCATCATCAGGGAAATACAAATCAAAACTACAATGAGATACCACCTCACACCTGTCAGAATGGCTAACATTAACAACTCAGGAAACTAGACATGTTGGCAAGGATGTGGAGAAAGAGGAAACCTTTTATACTGCTGGTGAGAATGCAAACTGGTGCAGCCACTCTGGAAAACAGTATGAAGATTCCTCAAAAAATTAAAAATAGAACTGCCCTATGACCCAGATATTGTACCCAGATACAGTATTTATCCAAAGGATACAGGTGTGCTATTTTGAAGGGGCACACGCACCCCAATATTTATAGCAGCACTGTTGAGAATAGCCAAAGTAGAGAAAGAGTCCAAATGTCCATCAACAGATGACTAGATAAAGAAGGTGTGGTATATGGAGTATTACTCATCAATCAGAAAGAATGAAATCTTGCCATTTGTAACAACATGGATGGAACTAGAACGTATTATGGTAAGCGAAATTAGCCAGAGAAAGACAAATATCATATGATTTCACTCATATATGGAATTTAAGACGCAAAACATATGAACATAAGGGAAGAGAAGCAAAAATCATATAAAAATAGGGAGGGGACAAAACATAAGAGACTCTTAAATATAGAGAACAAATTAAGGGTTGCTGGAGGGTTTGTGGATGGGGGGATGGGCTAAATGGGCAAGGGGTATTAAGGAGGACGCTTGTTGGGATGAGCACTGGGTGTTATACGTAGGGGATGAATCACTGGATTCTGCTCCGGAAATCATTATTGCACTATATGCTAACCAACTTGGATGTAAATTTTTAAAAAAATAGGTAACTGAGAAAAAACTTCGTGGTTTAAAACAACAATTATCACTTCTAATTTCTTATGGTTTTCTTAGACCATGAAGTCCAGAGTAGTTAGATTAGTCATTTCTAACTCAGAGGCAGGCATTCATGAGGTTGTAGTCTTACGTTGGCTGGGGTTACAAGCACCTAAAATCTTAACCAAAACTATAGGATCTATTTCTAACATGGTTAAGTCATATGGCTGTTAAGTTAATTCTTCTCACTGTGGGCCTCTATACAAGACTGCTTGGGTGTCTTCATGATATGGTGGCTGGCTTTCCCCAGACTAGGTGAGCTAAGAGAGTCAGATGGAAGCCACAGTGCATGTTATGAGTCTGTCTTGAAAATCACACACGTTCAGGGGCGCCTGGGTTGGCTAAGCGGCTGACTCTTGATTTCAGCTCAGGTCAAGATCTCATGGTTCATGTGATCAGGCTCTGTGTCGGGCTCTGCACCAACAGTGTGGAGTCTGCTTGGGATTCTCTGTCTCCATCTCTCTTTCTGCCCCTCCCTACTTGCATTCTCACTCTCTCAAAATAAATCAATGAACTTAAAAAAAATCACACATGTTCATTTCCACCATATTTGCCACACAGACCAGCCCTCATCCACCTGAAAGGGACTATGGAAAGGCATGAGCACTGATGATCACTGGAAGCTGGCTACCACATATCCCTTCCCAAAAGAAAAAATTCGGTAATCCTTTTCTCTAAATTGAACTATGACTATACATTTATATTTTATAAACAGGCCTATTAACAAATCAAGTTTATCAATTTTCTATATACAACCCCTATGAATTATATATCTGGAAAGGAACTTTTTTTTTAAAGTTTATTTATATTGAGAGAGGGAGAGTGCAAGCAGGAGAGGGGCAGAGAGAGAGAGGAGAGACAAAGAGAGAGGGAGAGAGAGAGAGAGAGAGAGAGAGAGAGAGAGAGAAAATCCCAAGCAGTCTCCTCACTGTCAGCACAGAGCCCGATGTGGGGCTCAATCCCACAAACCATGAGATCATGACCTGAGTCTAATTCAGAAGTCTGATGCCCAACTGACTGAACCACCCAGGTGCCCCTCTGGAAAGGAACTTTCTTCCCATAACTGTATTAAATCAGTGTGAGGAAAAGTCGGCCTTCAAGGTCACATGTCACAGGGCAAATGTCACTCAGTGAGAAGTCACAAGGCATCAAATTAGGGAATTCATCAGAGTCTAGGGTCTGACCATTAACCCTAGAAGTTAAATTTGCCACCCTATTAAGAAATAATTCGCCTTTCTAAGGTTGCTATAGATTGAATGTTTGTCCCCCACTCCCCACTTCAGATGGTGAAACCTAATCTCCAGTGTGAGGGTTTTGGAGATGGGGCCTTTGGGAAGTGATTGGATAATGAGGGTAGAGCCATCAGAAATGGGATTAGTACCCTTATTAAAAAAAAAAAGACCCCACAGAGCTCACTTTCCCTTTTCACCATGTGAGGACATACACATCTGTCTATGAAACAGGAAGTGGGCCCTCATCAGACACCTGTCAGTGCCTTGATTTTGGATTTCCCAGCATTCAGAACTGTAAGAAATAAACTTCTGTTGTTTATAAGTTACCCTGTCTATGGCATTTTGTTATAGTTGCCCCAATGGACTAAGACAAGGGTGGATTTATATATTTTTTTATTATTTAACTTTTTTAACGTTTATTTATTTCTGAGAGACAAAGAGAGACAGAGCAAAAGTGGGGGAGGAGCAGAGAGAGAGGGAAACACAGAATCCAAAGCAGGCTCCAGGCTCTGTGCTGTCAGCACAGAGCCCAATGTGGTGCTCGAACCCACAAACCATAAGATCATGACCTGAGCTGAAGTCGGACACTTAACCGACTGAGCCACCCAGGTGCCCCAAGGGTGGATTTATATTAACCAAGCTCTCAAAGACTAATGTACAGAAAACCAATAGTCAATTTGTTTATTTCAACTGAGGCCCTAAACCATAACAGACTATGTATGATGAATAGGGTTCACTCCACAGACATATCTACATGCGAAATAAAAGTATTACTAGAAGAAATGTTATTATTTGTTGAGCATGGAATCACATACTGTAAGAGGATTTAGTTGGACTGTCATCAAACTCTCAGAGCTTCATGTTTTTATCTCCACTTACAGAGATAGAATTGCCACCCTGGCAAGCAGTTCAATCCTAGGTCAGGTTGCTCTGAAACACTCTTGGATGAGGACCGTTGGTGTTTGCCTTTGTCCCTCAACTTTTGCAGTGTTTCTGTAGCTGACCAACTCCCATTATTTTCTGACTTCACATCTAGTAGCTTTCATCTTATTATGGACGATTCCACAACCATTCAGTCACTTGAAGACAGGGAGATTTACATTTTTTTTCCACCCCAGCATACTTAAGAGGAATGATGTGTTATCACCAATAACTGTGGCTATATTATAGTAGTGAAGTTAGGAGAGGGTGAGACGGAGGTGATTTTAAAACTAAATCATTCTAGGGGCATCTGGTGGCTCAGTTGGTTAAGTCTCTAACTTTGGCTTGGGTCATGATCTCATGGTCCATGAGTTCAAGTCCCACATTGGCCTCTGAGGTGACAGAGCCTACTTCAGATCTCTGTCTGTCCTCAGCTTGTGCTCTCACTCTCTCTCTCTCTCAAAATAAATAACATTTAAAAATAATAATAATAAATAAATAAAAATAAGATCATTCCATTATGGTCATGATAAAGAGATAAGACCACCACTGTCTCCATTTTAAGAATTGCAGATAAGATAAATTTACATATTTCTTCTTTTTTAACACTGAATTCCATTCAGTAGCAGCTATAACATCTTTTTAATATTGACTGATTGATTGATTGATTGATTGACAGATGGTGCAAGTGACCGAGAGGCAGAGAGAAAGGGAGAGAGAGAGAAATCCACGCAGGCTCCACACTTTCAGTGTAGAGCCCAAAGCGGGGCTCAAGTTCATCCAATGGGGGCTCAAGTTTACCTCATGCAGGACTCAAACTCTCAAACTATGAGTTCACGACCTGAGCCAAAGTTGGATGTTTAATCAACTGTACCACCCACGCACCCTTACGTATTTCTACTGTGATTCATTGAACATGTTTATAGTTCAGCTGTTAGGGTTATTTCCTTATGTTCAAATTTTAATAGGGTACCTCAGTTTTGCCTCCAAATCTTGCCTACATGCCCCTATTTTTGGCTTGAGCTTGGAAAGAGGCACATATTTTCTTCCATCAAATGGAATTACATTGGTTGGGCATGCTAAGTTTAGAGGCAGAAATCAGCCAATTGACCCTGTCCCAGAAGCTTCACAATATCCATATCACTGACTAACATATAACCACTTACATCCAGGGGAGTTTTTGTGAGTTTGCTCCTATAAACTCACCTACTTCGTGATCTTGGAAACTGCTTCATTTTCTGCTGCCCTTTGTTCTAGACAGCAGACCAGTCGCTATCCTCCATCCGGTTTCTAACCAGAGCATGAAGTCATCTAATTCTCTGCGTTTTCTGGAGTTTCCACTCATCCCACTTGGCATCCCATTCTGCTTCCCAAGTGAAAGTCAAGTATAAGCTTTCCCTGGACGTATACATTTATGAGAGTTCTGGTATCTTTCAAACATTCAGTTTAATTGGTGTTAAGATTGTAAAATTGCAGTAAATTTACATGAACACTTCCCTCACTCTCTTTCCCTTTTTTTAAAAAAAGAAAGTTAAATATGTGATCTTTTTTTAAAAAAAATGTATAGATTACTTTGTTACAAGTTGGCCTCTCCTTTCTAATTTCATTGTCCCCACCCCACCCTTGCCCCATTGCTCAGGAATAATATTCTCCCATTTTGAATAGCAATAAAAATGATGATTTATAATTATGTAATTTTGCTATGAAAGTTACATTAGTGGACCTAACATCCATTAATAGGAAACAAAATTACAGACTACTACGTGTTATTTCATTAAAGAAATGCCCACTCTGGTTACTTATTGAAATGTTTATTTTCATTCTTCCTAGATGGAAGGCATATTTCAAGACACCTCTACAGAAATGCTAAGTTCTCCTTGTTACCAGGACAGGGTGAGGTGCTGAGGTCAAGGAAGTACTCATGTAGTACCCCTGCGTATTGCTTTGGAGCATAACCAGACCATTGAGCAGGGGGTGGCGATACTGCCCTTAGTAAATGTGCGGTGTTCACACTGAACCTCTGACTGGTCATCATCCACATGATAGTGAACCTCTCCCAGGCAGAAATCCGCTGTGTGTTCACACCCCCCCCCCATTTCCCTCGCTGCTAAGAGGGGCTCAGCACCATCTAATCTGGCAGCACCTCACTGGCATCACTACCGACAGGGTCAATTCCTATTGCACAAAACGGATTGGATAGAGCACCTGCTGTGCACTGCCTCAGTGGAAATTTCTCAAGAACCAGAAAAGAATTCCACCAGTTGTCAGGAACTGTGGTGCCTTTTATGTTGAACAGCTTACATAGGAAGTCCAGAAAGCAATAAAACTTTAAAAGTCAGCTGGCCTATGTCATAGATCTTTCAGTCCAGTCCTGTGAGAGACTGTCACGATGGGTCTTGTCTAAATTCTGGGTTTCGGGGGCACCTGGGCAGCTCAGTCCATTAAGCAACCTTGTCTTGATTTTGGCTCAGGTCATGATCTCACAGTGTGTGAGTTTGAGCCCCACAGCAGGCTCTGTGCTTACAGTGTGGAGCCTACTTGGGATTCTCTCTCTCCCTCTCTCTCTCTCTCTCTCTCTGCCCCTCCCCGACTCACACATGTGCACTCTCTCTTACTCTCTCTCAAAAAAAAAAAAAATGAAAATGAAAATAAATAAATGCTGGATTTCATTTCTTCTCAGACTCATTCAAATGTCCGATTTTCACAAGTGAAGTCCGAATTACCAAAGCATGCTGTCCCCATTTGTTAACGCAAGGTGTCAGCTCATAATCTTCCTTTCAACACTACCGCTAAATCTCTTTTGGATTGCTTATGAAATTTCCAGGGAGATCAGGGACTCCTGAGTTGTTATGGCACTGTTGTCCTCCAAGAAGGCACCGCCGGATCTTGACAATGGTGGCCCAGAGCTTCAGAGGCAAAGCTGTGTCCTCGGTGGTGGTGGACGGGGAAGCCTTGTACGTGCGTGTGGTATGAGGAGGGTGTGTATAGTGTGTGTATGTGATATTTGTGTGTGATTCACAGTGTGTGTGTGTGTGTGTGTGTGTGTGTGTGTGGTGTCAGACAATGCATGTGGCTCCCTATTCCCAAGGCTCCAGTTGCATTACTCTGCCCTTGAACCTCTGTGACTTGGATGAAACTGCCTCTACTACCCACTCTCTCTGCTCACGCTCCAGATCGGCCCCGCAGGGCCATCTGGGCAGGAAGGCAACAACACTTCTCTAACCCTGGAAGTTCTCGTTCCTTTTCCTCCCTCTCAAGAGACTCTGTACTCCTCCCCACAACCCCATCTCAGTACTCCTTTAGCCAAAAAAACACAAAACAAAACAAACCCTCCCAAACACGTCAATAGATACAAGAAAGGCTGGGGAAGGGGATAACCTGACACCAGGCACGTCTAAGCCTCAGTTCCAGCCCAGCCGGGGCTTTGTGTTACATCAATCTATCCATTAACGAAGCAATTGAATTCCTCAATAAATAATCCCGAGCTCTGAACATGTGCTCAACAACAAGCTAAAAACTGAGACACAACCATAAATAAGATAAATGAGAGGTGTCTGTGGGCGCTGAACTTAGTTTAAAGGGAGATACACGCGGGGTGCCTGGGTGGCTCGGTTGATTAAGCGTCCGACTTCGGCTCAGGTCATGATCTCATGGTCTGTGAGTTCGAGCCCCGCATCAGGTTGTGTGCTGACAGCTCAGAGCCTGGAGCCTGTTTCGGATTCTGTGTCTCCCTCTCTCTCTGCCCCTCCCCGGTTCATGCTCTGTCTCTCTCTGTCTCAAAAATAAATAAACGTTAAAAAAAATTTTTTTAAATAAAAAAATAAAAATAAAGGGAGATACACACAAGGAGGAGACAATTATGACACTCTGCTCTGTGCACTTGGTTGGAGGAGGCAGGCTCCTAATGGAGGGCAATGAGAAGACATCAACCTCATTAGGGGCTTCAGCAGCGACTTCCTGGGGAAGGGGATGTGTAGGTAGAAATCTGATTGGCAAACAAAGACATAGGAGAGGGCTTCAGGTAGAAGACCCATTATTTGTGTGAAGGCCTGAAACACTGAAAAGTTTAAAGAAATTCTAGTAAGCTCAGAGAATAAAGTGGAAGGGGAGGGTGCAAGAAATACATCTAAAAAAGAAAACAGGAACTAGGTTGGTTTCTTAAAAACACGGTCCAAAGGATGCCTGGATAGCTCAGTCGGTTAAGTAGCTAAGCATTCGACCCTTTTTCAGCTCTGGTCATGATCTCACTATTCGTGAGTTCAAGCCCCGCATCAGGCTCTGTGCTGTCAGTGCAGAGTGGGGGAATTCTCTCCCCGCCCCCTTTCTGCCCCTCCCCTGCTTGTACTCACGTGCATTCTCTCTATCTCAAAGTGGATAAACTTAAAAAAAAAAAAAAAAAAAAAAAAAAAAACACGGTGTAAGGACGACCTGAAAAAGAATCACCCACTTTAGTTATTTTTTAATGCTTTTAGCTACTCTCCAGATTCATTCCCTTTGAATCAATTAAACACATTTCCTAGGTGGTTCTTCCCAGAGTAAAGTACGAGAACCACTGGATTAAATCAAGCAAGGCCAGATGAGTCACTTTCAAGAGTTTGGACTTATCCAAAAATAAATGGGAAGCTTTGTTATGCAATGCAGTGACGTGATTAAGATGTGTGCTTTTGATAGCTCATTATAGAAGCAATTTAGAGAATGGACAAGTTGAGCAACAGAGATCTCTTTGCCCATTTTTAGCTGCGGTCATTAGGTTGAAGTCCAAGATTTCGGCGTATTTGAATATTTGGATTACCAAATTATAAAGCCAACTAAAACCCTATCCATTTCGTTTCTCAATTTATGTTAGTTTGCTTTAGGGTGATCAACTGTCCCATTTGCCCAGATCTGAGGGATTTCCCAGGAAGTGGGACCTCAATGCTAAAAACAGAAAGGTCCCAGGCAAACTGAGATGGATTAGTTACCCTATAATTACCAAGAATAATCCCCATAATAATCTATCAGGTCACACAGAGTTCTCATTAGAGTAGCCTTCTTTAAAAAAAAAAAAAAATTCTGAGATTAAAAGCATCTTTTGGAAAGTGAAAAAAAGAAGGTATTAAAGAGAACAGAATTAAAGCAATCATTTGTAGTTGAAAAATAATAATAATCCCACACACACTGTTGCTTGAATGCAAATTTAAAGCAGAAATAAAAATTCTGGCAGCACCTTTTAATTTGTAAGAGCAGAGGCTCTCAAGCATGGTGTTGCAATCAGTAGAGGGGCGTGTTGCAAGGAAATTGTTTTTTACTACTCATAATTAAAGGACTGAGTTCGTAAATGATTTACTCTTAAAAATACAGAAAATCAAGGTTGCCTCACTTGCATTCTGTTATACTTGCTTCGGCAGGAGAGAAAGCGGTAGAGTTATGGCACACTTGTTCACAATAACCAACAGCTCAGGGACTGGTTCCGGACAGAGAGCTCTCTCTCATTCATCCTTCCAAATGGAGGAACGGAGATCAAGCAACGCTACTTGAGGGGTAACGTGACAAGTCAGTTCACCATTTCCGGACTTCAAAAAGGAAAGAAAGAAAAAAAGAAGATAAAAATATTAAAAATCCTTTTCCTTTAAATGGACCCAGTTGTCACACCAGGAGAGTTTTTGCCCAAACATTGGTACTGCAGTTGATTTTAGGAGGTACAAAGATAAGACATTTTGAATTTTAACACGGTAGTACCTGTGTTACTACTAAGGAATGGGAGAACATTAAATTAGTCCATCAAATCTGTCATTTCATAAGTATTGCTTAAAACTGGTTAAGCAAAAGGGCAGCTGAGTGGCTCAGTTGGTTAAGCGCTGACTCTTGATTTCGTCTCAGGTCATGATCTCACTATTCATGAGTTTGAGGCCCACGTGGGGCACCACACTGACAGCATGAAGCCTGCTTGGAATTCTCTCTCTGTCTCTGCCCCTGCCCTGCTCTCTCTCTGTCTCTCTTTCTCTCAATATAAATAAATAAACTTTAAAAAATGTTTAAGTACAAAAATAAGTCGATTAAAAATATATTTAGTGGGGCGCCTGGTTGAGCATCTGACTTCAGCTCAGGTCATGATCTCGCTGTCCATGAGTTCAAGGCCCGTGTCGGGCTCTGTGCTGAGAGCTCGGAGCCTGGAGCCTGTTTCAGATTCTGTGTCTCCCTCTCTCTCTGCCCCTCCCCCGCTCAGGCTCTGTCTGTCTCCCTCTCTGTCAAAAATAAATCAACTTTAAAAAATTTTAATAAAAATATATATATCTATTTAGTAAATAATAAGACAGGTGGCAGGCAGCAAAAATTTGTGGAAGTGGTATGGGAAGACTCAAGTGTGGGTAATGTTATACTTGTCCAAGTTAAAAGCAGAGGGAAATGCTACATCTTCATGTTGCAAAGGTGAGAGCAACACAAAATTCACATTTCAAAGCAGAATCACTTACCTTCTTGCATAGTAGAAATGTCAGCTCATGTATTTCCACCAGGTTCAGTTATCACAGTTAGTTCCAAAGTAACTGTCCAATTGAAAAAAGAACAAATCAAAATAAACGGCAGCATGAATACACAGCAGAATTTTTAAATTATGATTTTTTTTCATCAATCAAATCATAAGGAATTTAATTTTCCAACAAAAGTGTGTCATAATGAAAATATAATAGCAGCGCAAACTTTCAACTTGATTGCCTAAATGGATATGGTCCATCCAAATAGGTCAGAAAACAAACACTTTTAAGTCAAAAACAAAACCAGACAACTATGAAAAAATTAAAGAACTTTGACTGTTGTATAGATACAGCTCGTGTCTTCCATGGATGTTAAGATACAAGAATGTGGACAACAAAACCCCTTACATTTATTAACAACTATGATTTTAAACCATTCCTATTTTTTCCAAGTATCTTATAAATTTTTCCAAAACTCTATTGCAAAACTCCATAAAGCAAAAAATAAATAAATAAATAAATAAATAAATAAATAAATAAAAATAAGCTTCAAGATGCCTGCCATCAGATTTTATTTTCTCTCCTTTACAATCTAATTATTTATCATGAGACCACATTTTTCAGTTGAACTCTACTGTATGATTTTACGGTCGAATAGATGCAGTTCTCCTGGATTTGAGCAAAACATATTAGACTGGACTTTTACACTCCAAAATGTATTTTCTTAAGTTAACTGGATTTTTCTTCCTGGAAAAAGGTACCATTTTTTAAAAAATAAAATAAGATAAAAACAGAAAGTATCACAATTCAACCTAAAGCTTATTCTCTAACTGGCCTTGTGTGCAACTGTTCAGTTCCAGAAATGACATTTTCATGATCTATAGGAAGTCAGCAGTTACACTATGATTCTGAATCTTTCATTGGTCAATTTACTTCTAATAAAGTAAACATCAATGTTCCTATGGTGTTAGAATGCTCCTAATGTCAGATAATCATACAGAAGGCTCTGAAAGTACCCTTAGGGAATCAGATTTATCTCCATCATAAGTAACGTCTCCAAGAACTATTCTTATTTCCACTAACTACAACAGTCTGTCTTCTAGAACAGTATGACCTAATAGTAAAGATGCCAAGTGTTGGAAGCAGATGCTTTGGTTTGAATTCTACCTCTTTCACTTACTAGCTGTTGACCTTGGGCTATTTACTTTACCTCTCTTTTCCTCATCTGGAGACTAAGAATGATAATAATACTTTCCTCCTAAGGTTGTCATGAGTATTAAAGAGTTAATGTACGTGAAGTACTAGGAAGGTGTTTCCCCACATAGTTTCCTCAGTCAGCTAGCTTTTATCGTAATCACTAACCCATCACTCACCACCCTTGTGCAAGCTATCAAGGACGTCTCAGGAATCATTGTTTTCAAAAGACCCATTTCCTTGAAAATACACTGGGAAATACTAACAGGAGATTTTTCTTGAAAGCAGCAAGTGTGGCCTAAACATAAACCAAGACTGCCCCCATTTCTCAGGAACAAGTAGACTCACATTAGCCAAAATGTGAAAACCAGAATGACTGAAAGGAACGAGATATTAGAAAGTATATTACTAAATCCATGCTATCAGTGAGCTGCAGCTGATGTATGGAAAGAACCGAACAACTCTCGGTGAGTCATGATTCTTCGGTAAATGTGGACTAAAATAGCTACTTTTAAAGATAACTCTGTACAAGAGCGAGAAACATACATCATTTCATATTTCTACACTGAATTTAGAGGAAACATGGAGGTTTGCTATTTAAATAAAATAGTATTTAAAAATAAAATTTCAGGTGATATTACTAGACTTTTATTAAAGTCTCATCAATACAAGGTACGTATTTAGCACTTTGTGCTATGAAGTGAATTGTGCCCACAAATATCTATTTCTTCTATTTCTTTATCTCCAATCAAATATTACCATACTTCTCAGAATCTTACAATTATAATAGCAAGGATCTCCTAGTTCCTTTTTACCATAGACAGGGTCCAAGATGAGTCTACTCTATGATGCATTCTAAGGATAGCAGACCATATGTTACGGCATCATTACAGCAAGTTCTCATGGCTTTTTGCCCCTTTATTGGAATACAGAATAAAGAACAGAAATACTCTTTTCATACGAGTACCCTTTGAAATGAGGACTGTTGCTCCGTGGAGATTTTCCTTGTATGTGAAAAGTTTAAATAAAGAAAAAAAAAAGCACCGTTCTCATGAATTCCACATTAAAACAACAATAGAAATAAAAATAATTCTATCCTATCAAGGCATTTCAGAGCCTTCAGTCTTTGATTTAGTTTAAACCCAGGTTTGGTGCTAAGAGATTTCAGGCTCCAGTGAAGGGAGAGAATCAGAGCCCATCACTGATGCTGGGTAATCTGGATAATCTTGGATGAGGTTCAAAGTCTTCAATTGGCTCTAGGATTGAAATATAGGATTATGCAGCCAGTATTTTGTTGAAAAGCAACATTTTAGAAATTAATTCTTATATGTTAGAAAAACTCCAGATCGTGCAGTATAAATGCTAGCTAGCTACAAACTGAAGTTCCCATCCTGACACCAGGTGCCTACATTTTCCTCGGAAAATGAAGATATTAAGCCCTGCAATGATACTTGTAAATTATCCAGAGAAAACAGATTAAAAACTGTGCTTTGTCCTCAATTAACTAAATAATTCAAAATACTCCCTCTCACCTGAAGTAGTGGGGCTAATTAGAGCCGAAAATAGGTTTGGCTTCCATTACCTAGATAATCTACTTGTGTGTTTATTTAGTCCGAAATTAGAAGTTTAAAAATGAATCAACTTTCAAGCGAAAGTTAAATGGTTTTGAAAACTCACTTCCAGAATAGTTTGACTTTACAATGACCTCTTTGGGTGCCCTATTTGTAAATCTACGCAATAAACATTGGTCTTCACTAATTTGAGACTTGCACTTCAAAACTGTAAGAAATTAATACATTCAAAAGCACTTCCTCCCCTGCCCATCACGAATTCACTTCCTTCACCAATGTCACACACACACATCCACACACGCACGCTCGTGCACACACCGCATGCGCCCATCCTTCCGCTCACGTCAGCCTCATTCTGACAGAAGCACTAACAACAATCTGCGTCACGGAGGGTTTGGATCTCAATCTTGTCTGCCCATTGGCATCACTGGGGGAGCTAATAGGCTGCAACTGAACACCAATTAAATCAAAGTTACTACCACTGGGACCCAGGCTTCACATTTGTAAAAATCTTCCAGGTGAATCCAAGGTCGAGGAGCACTGTCTTAAGAATTGGGTAATTTTTCTGCAGAATAGCCTGAAAAAGACAAATGAAAGCACGTAATTTTTCCTCCTCACCTTTGCTTCCAGATTTTCCCCTCTAATCGTCTACCGTGCTTAACCGAACTCAGTCATTCTAGGTGTAGAAAAGACAGGAAGGGAGAAAGGGTTCCCACATCACCTCTTTTTTTTTCATTTACGTATTCAATCAATGCATATTTTCTACATATCCACTACATAAGGTAAGCTTTATGAAAATTTACTAAAGCACAAGCCTTTCCTTGAGGGATCTCATAGCATAAGAGGGAAGATGGTCAGGAACAAAATGAATTATGGTATTGGGTCATAAATGCCAATACTGAGGAATAAAGGAGGCATAAAGAATCATTTTCCTTGTAGACATCAGGGACAGCTTTTCAGAAAAACTGCCTTGGACTTGGTCAGGAAGGCAGAGTAGGGGCCCTTAAGCAAACAGAGGGGGAAATGGAGTGGCATTCCAGGCTGAGAGAAAATCTGTGTAGAGGCACAGAAGCATGAACAAGTTGGGTGAGTCAGGAGCCTTAACTAGTTTGGTGTGGCCAGAGGGCAGCAGAGTGTGTGTGTGTGTGTGTGTGTGTGTGTGCGCATGTGTATGTGTGTGTATGGATGTGTGTGTCTGTGTGTGTATGTGTGGGGGTGTTGGAGGGTGGGGGGGTGTCTATGTGTGTGTGTGTGGGTGTGGGTGTGTATGTGGGGGGGGTGAGTGGGGGGGTTGTGTATGTGGGTGTGTGTCTGTGGGTGTGTATGTGTGTGTCTGTGTGTGTATGTGTGGGGGTGTGGGGGGGGTGTGGGGGTGTGTGTGTATGTATGTGTGTCTGTGTGTGTGTACATGTGTGTGATAGAGAGAGAGAAACATGATAGCACTCAAGAATATGTGACAATTAGAAATCAGGTGATTCTTCAGATTTTAATTTTGCAATTGGATTAGAAGGTAGAAAGTGAGATAGAAAAATCAAGTCCTTTCAGACTTTAGATGATGAAGTGACTATGGTCTCAGCTCAAAAGTTATTGTCTTAAATCACACAGCACACACTGAGAAGGCAGCACATTTGTAATATCCTCTTCAACATAAAGGCTATGTGTGCACGTGTGACTAAACTATTTAAGCTTCTCTATATTTACTACTTGTGATCTTATCTGATCTATGATCTTACTTCTATTTAAACTACTCTTGGGGCGCCTCGGTGGCACAGTCGTTTAAGCGTCTTGACTCTTGATCTCGGCTCAGGTCATGATCTCACGGTTTGTGAGTTCAAGCCCCGCATCAAGCTCTGTGCTGATGAAGGCAGGGAGCCTGCTTGGGATTCTATCTCTCCTTCTCTCTGCCCCTGCCTGCTTGTGTGCTCTCTCTCACTCCCAGTCTCTCTCAAAATAAATGAATAAATACAAAAAATAAAATTTAAAAAAACTACTCATCCATTTCCTCCTGTGTAAATCCTATCCTGTTCAAATGCCAGTTCCTCTGGTTTGTCAATCCCTGCCCTTGTCACATATACTGAATTCAGTCTCTCCCTGGATTCTACCAGCATCCATATATCTGTATCTCTTCTTGCCTCTTACAAGAGTAACATATGAAATAAACAAAAACAAACAAACAAGCAAAACAAGAGTAACATATACACATGTTTGGATTCTTCCTTAAGGCAGGATCTGTATCTATTTTTGTTAAATAGGCATTTATTAAGTACCTGGTACCATTCACATATATCATCTCGTTTAATTCTAGCAACAGCTAGAACTGCAATTTAGAAACTACTATTCAAATATTCAGATAAAGAAATTGAAACTCAGGTAAGTGAATTCCCCAAAATCATACAACGAGAAAGAAGATGAAGCATCTAAATCAAATTTGGAAACAGGTTCTCTTATCCCAACTACATTGTGCTCCTTACTCTTACTGAAAGAGTCCGTTTGGTAGAGGATAGGTACACAATAACTGCTTAATGAACAGTTCCTATCTTGCTTTTGCTATAGTTATATGAAAGCATGTCTAAATATGCAAAAAACACACCATACCCGTTCTCTATGTAGATTTATTCAGGTGCACAGACAATTCGCAATTTACAAACTGGGTATGTCCCAAATGTTTGATTACAAGTCAATTTTTGAGGGGCAAAACATTTTTCCCACAGAAATAATGTCCTACAAAGAGGGTAAGACATCACAGGAACCCACAAAATGCCTTCCAAATATAGAAAGTATCAGAATGCAAGTAGCCACCAGATGTACAATGTTTCATTTGAAAGTATATTCATAGTTTTTACCCTGGGGGAAAAAAGTGAAAGTATATTCATAGTTTTGCTTTCTCCAGGAGCTGGGAGTTCCCATGATCCCTATTCCCCAGCTTGTGTGGATATAAGAAGGCGACCCTATCTGGATGTGTAAATGTTCCAGATTTTAGGCCATAAATCATGCCACACAGTACATATAATATATGGACATCGGTCATGTGAGCTGCAAGAGGACAGAGATTTTTCTTTTGTTCCCTGACATATCCCAAACCCTCGTACAATACCCGGCATGTAATAGGCTCTTAATAAATATTTTTAAATAAAAAAATGAATACTTTATGGACAACGTTAGCAGCTTCCTCTCTTTTTACCCTAGCAGGTAAAAAGGCAGTACCTAAAACACTAGATGTGATCATTTCTAAATGAAGTCTTAAAAATGAAAGGTCACGGGCATCTGCATGGCTCAGTCAGTTAAGCATCCGACATTGGCTCAGGTCATGATTTCACAGTTTGTGAGTTCAAGCCCCATATTAGGCTCTGCGCTGATAGTGAGGAATCTGCTTGGGATTCTCTCTCTCCCTCTCTCTCTGCCCCTTCCCTTCTCTCTCTCTCTCTCTCTCTCTCTCTCTCTCAAAAATAAATACACTTAAAAAAAAAATGAAAGGTCAGTCTTTCTGGCTCATACTAGAATTAGAACACAAAAGTCAATGTACTTTTGACCCAGCAGCGTTCAGACCAACTCATGGCCACATAAAATCTTGGAACCCGCAGATTGGGGATGAATGAATAAGACACAAAAATCTAAAAAAAAAAAAAATCCATTAATGTTGCTATAAGGATGGAAAATTAAACCCAGAAGATAAATGGCCTTTAAAATGAGATTATTTGGTCTAGTTGAGAGCTAACCTTTTATAGGTATAGAATCTATGAGTCATCTTTGCACAGAGGTGGCTGACCACCTGAGCTTTGTCTCTAGTGGAGACAGGACACAAAGTTCCAGGGTGAAATTGTCAGATGAGAATGGAAAAAGATTAATTTAAGTTGGATGGAAAGACATGTTTGGGGTAGAAACTGTGGTCTCATAGAGATTTAGGTTACCAAGGTAAATTGTGGAATTTTAAATTATGTCAACACCACACAACTTAGAGGCAGAGGCTGGAGGAGGTGATCTTTCAGGTTATTCACTAGCCCATGAAACTAGGAATAAAGCCAAGTTTTAATGAAATTGCGTACAGCTTTGTTCTTATTTCCCTGGAATTAATATGTTAAGTGAAAACCTGCATGTATGTGGTGTCTTATCAATATAGAGATCTGAAATAATTTCTCCAGGGAACAAGTAGCATTTCGCTGAGTTCCTGGGGCAACAGGAAGTGAATACATAAAAAGAATTACCAGATTGAAAAGCTATTCCCCTAAACCTCTTATAAACTCGAAGTACTACTTACAATGAGAATGTTCTTACAATTCTCTCACATGAGGCATTATTTACCTACTGGGGAGAAAATTAACTGGACATGAAAATAAATTTTGAGTTAAAGAACTTCAACTTAGTTTTGTATCTCGTTTGTTACTTTATGGCTGTAAGAAATTAATATAAAACATAATAATGTCACCAAGTTAGAGCCATAGATGCTTCTGTACCCAGAGTTGTCTATAATGGGATTTGGAACATGGGGATAATCACAGTAAAAAAAATATATATATATATATATATCTCAAATGCTTTCAGGTTGAAATAAATTCAAAAAACTGGCATGATAAAACAAAGGGCCCTGGACTGGCAGTCACAAGTCTTGCATTCAAGTTCAGGTTCCATAATACACAAGTAGAAGTTTATATAACCTCTCTAAACTTAATTTTCTCCATCTGCAAAATAAATGTAACACTAACATAAGAAGCTACTGCAAAAACTTTCAAATAGGTGTGTAAATGAATCTGTCTAGCAGAGAGGATACTCCATGTTGTTGGAGTGTTGTTGCATATTACTTTCTTACTTTGCTTGAAAAATTATAACTTCCTTTTTAAATATTTATGTTCAGAGAAAGAGAGTGGTGGAGAGGCAGGAGAGAGAGAATTCCAAGTAGGTTCCCAGCTGTTAGTGCCGAGCCTGACACGGGGCTCAGTCTCATGCCTATGAGAATATGACCTGGGCCAAAGTTGGACGGTTAACCAACTGACACACCCAGGTGCCGCATGACCTCCTTTAATAACAAGATCAGAAAAAAGTGGTAAGCAATCTGCAATTAATTTGTGGATATTTATAGTGATGGGATCGGGGAAGGAGTTGGTTTACCCATAGAATATATATAAGCAGGTAAATAAGTCCCAAGTTCTGTGTCTGGACCCAGTGCCTCCTGTGCCCTTATCACCCAACCACCTATCCCAAGGCAATTTGGGGTCCAGGGAGCACCATCTTGCTGATTCCCACTCCAAAACAGCTAAAAACCAATTACAACCAAGATGGCCCCAGTTCTCTAGCTCTCTGGTGTGACCCTATTAGAGTTGAGTAGTGTGACCCAAGTCCCCATTCTTGTTACGATGGAATTCTGGTGCCCTTTTTAACATGTCTGAGGCATGGCATTAGGGATGCATTTATGTTTTCCATTGGTGTTTACTAGGGATTTCTGCCCCCACTCCATTTTCTGCACTCTGCTCCCCATCCCCTTCTCTGAGTCGTTTTTTCCTCTCTCGTCTGATTTTCACTAGTATGGACATGGTCTCTTCTCTCCTGCTCCTTCAGAGAAATTCTAACACAAAGCTGTTTTGCATAACAGAGCTTAAGGATTTTTTGCATTACCAAAATTTAAGGATAACAGGAATGATTACAGCACAGAGCTGAAAACATTTGCATAGTGAATTTCACATGTTACTTTTCCTAGAAATTTGTCCTCACTTCATAGAAACTTCTCACTGACTATAAAAAGGGGGGGGGGGGTTGTAATGGAGGGTATTATGCTAAGCGAAATTAGTCAGTCAGAGAAAGACAAATATCACATGACTTCACTCATATGAGGACTTTGAGAGACAAAACAGATGAACACAAGGGAAGGGAAACAAAAATAATATGAAAACAGGGAGGGGGACAAAACGTAAGAGACTCTTAAATACAGAGAACAAACAGAGGGTTAGTGGAGGGGTTGTGGGAGGGGGGATGGGCGAAATGGGTAAGGGGCATTAAGGAATCTACTTCTGAAACCATTGTTGCACTATATGCTAACTAATTTGGATGTACATTTAAAAAAATAAAATTTTTAAAAAATGCAAAAAAAAAAAAAAACTGAGGGTAAAAGGGGGGGAGGGAGTTGTAGTCTGAAGCCAGGTTGCTGGGACCCCTTCTTCCCAAATCTTCTTAGACTTTCCTCTCCTTTCATCTTTTCGAGAGCCAACAACAGAGAAGCGCTAAATTCCTGCCATATTTGAGCACTTGATACTCTACTTCATAGAGCTCTCTCCCATCTAGACTGACATGAGGGCCTTTGGCCTACTTTTCGTAGTCAGGAGAGCCATTAAGGTATTTTCTTAGGGGAAAAAAAAAATCTCCCTAAGGGGAATTCTTCTGGAACAAACAGCTCAAACAGGAGTGAGATTAAAAAAAAAGAAGAAGAGAAAAAGAAAAAAAGCTTCTTCCTACTTTGTACAATTTAGGGTAATAGTGTCCTATTATCAGATTTAGGTAGAAGGGATACACTAATCAGGCATGTGTGCCAAGGGAAAACATTGTTGCCAGGAAGGAAGAGTAGAAAGGTCATAGGTAAATGTTTTCTTTAGCTTTTGTTTTTCACGAAAAAGATAATGTTCTCCAAGGTTTTCCATTACCTCCACATACTCCAGCAATTCCGGTTATAAAAAGCACACAACTAAGCCCAATCTGGGCAGAATAGAGCGTATAGATCCCAGAAAATGGAAAGAACCACCAAGTGTCGCCCAGATAAATGAGCCCAGCTTTGCCATGTAGCTTCTGAAAGAGCCAGATAAGCCTAAGTAAACCTGGAGCATGTTGGCTCAAAGCCCCCCATGTCCAAAAGCCAAAGTGGAGAAGGCAAAAGTAATTAGTAAAGTTGTGGGAGAACTCATTTTATTTCCTACCCTATCAGAAGTCCAAACATGGGAAAGAGATTTTAGTTAAGTGTAGGAGTTGCCAGTAAAGCTGCTTTCATGAAATACACATAAACCTTGCCAGACATATTTGCTAAGAAAATCGAATCACTCCCTCGGCCCTGGAAATTTGGCCACCTCTTTTTACATCCACCATCACCTTCCTAGTCCAAATTGATATGAACTTTTCTCCTGGAGTTCCGCAATCATCTTCTATCTAATCTGTCCACATCCAAACTGGCCTCCTTCCCATCTGCTTTCCAAACTATAGCTTCTGTGAACTTCCCAAATCTTGACTATGATCATGTCAGCTCCCACCTTGCTACAAACCATTGCTTAGGAACTTCAGTGGCTTAGTATACCTATTAAGATAAAGACAAATCACCACAACGTGGTGTACAAGCCAGCCTGTGGATGGTCTGACTTTCACCTTCCTCTCAAACCTCGTGCCTCCATGCTCCGCACTGATCTGTTCAAGCCACAGACCCCCTTCTTCAGTTCATGTGATTCACCGCACTTGACCTTGCCACAGGCTATTCTGGTAGGAACACCGTTTCTTCCTTCTTTTCCTTGTTAACTTCTCTTTTTCCTTCAGGTGTCAGCCCGTGTATCACTTTCTCAAGGAAGCCTTCCCCATTCTCCTTGAAGGATCTGCTGACATCACAGGTGCAGTGTTACATTTGTTTGGGTATTTGTTTGATAAATATCTTACCCTCTCCCAGGACTGTAAGCTTCATGAAAAGGAGACACTGTCTGATATTCTTAGCAGTGGATTCCTTTATTGAAGGAATGAATGAATGCATGGATATCAGCCCGTTAGTCAACAGACTTCTTTTTCTGTATCTAAAAAATTATGGAACTTCTCAATTTGATCACTTTTCAAATAGCCATAATGTTTTAGAGCTCTGTTATGAATGACAAGTGCTGTCAGTACAATGATTTGCTACAATTAGGTTTATTACTATTATTATCATCATAGTTTACTGTCAATATCATTGCCTTCACAACACAGCGTTTTATAACTATTCTCACATTCATTCATTAGATTTTATCCTTCAATTATTTATGAAATGTTTTTTGTGAAAACAAAATGCCCTTCAAAAAAGAATATAAAAAGACTCCAGAAGTGCCATACTGTGGCTAACAGGTCACTTTAGAATGAAGAGTTGCCTGTGGATCTACTTCATTAGTATTTCCAGAATGTATACACCATTTGGAAAATTAAGGCCTTGAGAAAGATCAAAACGACATTTACAATCACTTATGGAGTGACCTTTTCTAGTGATAAACTCACCACGTTAGATTTGGATGGTACCTTCATGGTCATTTGTCCACATTCCTTAATTGCTACCCAATAAAGCTAAGCCCGGACTTCCATAAGGTCCTATGGCCAAGGCAAGCCCTGGATCTACTTTTTTCAGCTCCTCTAAAACTACCACATATCAAATTAATTCCAAACCTATTACAACCAAAGGTGCTAACTACTCATATCCCACTGTCATACAGCCAGCTGAGATGTGAAAAGCTTTCCAGGTTGTCCGGCTGGAATATTCCACATAAATGGACACTAGTCTGTGTTATTTAATTCCAGTCTACGTTTATAAACTGGCTATGCAATACAATTCTATGAATGAAGAAAAAGATATTTCAAGATCATTTATATAAATCACTTTCTTTTAAAAGCCTTCCACCTTAAATAAGTATGCGCTGTCACTATGAAAAGGGTAAGTTCCACTATGACCCCAAGGTCAGCTGCACACTCCCCAAAGTCAGTTCCCCTATCTGCTGTTGTCATCCATATCCACGTGCAGAACTCAATACCTATTTGATTTCACCCAGAAGAATGCATCTGCTCTAATGTTAATGAGCAATGCAGCCTTTACTGAAGATACTAGAGGAGGAAGAAGGTGCCATTAACTCTTACTAGTCTCTGTGAGCAACTTAACACTTTAGCAGAAATATCACTCTCTCCAAGTCCCTCTTCAGGCAAGTTGCACCAGGGTTTTTTGATGTTTTCTTTTCCCTTTTATGGTGTGCAACCACAGATTTCCCTCTCCTCCCTTCTAAATGCTCCCTTTCCTCAGCGATGTCTTATGCATTTCCCACCCGCCCATCCCCCCTTTTCTTTCAGAACTCTACCTGTGGCCTAGCTACTGTCTTTCATCTTTCCTATCCAAATCACCAAGGAGTTCCACAGAACATGGGGACTTCTGCTTAACAGGACCCACTTTCTTAGATGATCATTTAGGGCTTTTGTTACTGGAGTACATATATATTTTTTTTTCTGTTCTTTTTTTTTCCCCTCAGAACTTTTCCCTTGGAGGAATTCTGGCAGTTAAAATTTCCCCATCCTATTAGAGTAGTAAAAATTCTTCTGGATTCTTCTCAGGGCAGCTGCTGTCATAAAGGAGTTTTCTACAGTAATTTTGTTTTTAATGAAATTTTTTTCAATTTAAAAATTCCTCAAACGGAAATAAAAAATAACAAAAAACCCTCTAATTCTCCCCCACCCCCGCACCCCCCCCCCCAGGCCTTCCGATTCCTAGTGGCCCTTGGAAAAAAATTCACGAGGTCTCATAACTGACATACAAAACAGAAATTCCTTCCCCTTCTGAATCTTAGTCTTAGGAAATGATCGTAAGAGTTGAAAATGTAAATACACATTTTCAGAGAATCCAGAAGTAGCTTCACTTCTCATTTCTTTAACATGCTTTTCCCTTAACAAAATGATAAGGAAATGATTAGTTTATAAGGTAATACCTGTCGCTGTCAACAACACAAGGAGCAGCTGCCTTTATCCCATTACTGAATGACTGCAGGCCATCAAGAAAGTTCCTAATGAAACTCTGAGGAGAAAAGTCTCTTACAAACAAATGGTATGCTGGCAACCTTTGCACTCCAAGAATCTGTTCTCATAAATGCTAACAGGACAAGAATAGTGAACAAAATAGATAGTATCTACCAAAACAAAACTGTTCCTTTTTAGTTCTCCTCTGAGGAATTTTTAAATTATAATTTTTTTTTTATTAAAAACACAGATACCTTGGAGAACCCCTTTCACAAGATACAAACGATGGCATCAGTAGTACTTTTCTCAAAAGTAGAGGATAGGCCTCAGGAAGTTGCAAAAACCGGGAGGGGAGGGAGAATGGGTTAGTTAGAAGAATAAAATCCACAGTTCCTATTTTATGCCACTTTTTTTCAAAATATTTTCAGATATAACATTAGCTTATAAGTGGAAATGGACAAATAATAATAATCTACGAAGGTAAGAATAAGACTTGTTCATCCTTTATCTTCTTGTAGACTAGAGTTTGATGTTGGACTATCTATACGTGGCCAAATTTTTTTTTTTAATTTTAAAATTATTGAGATTTCAAGACATCAATTCTTTTGTGTGCTTCTGCTAATAATATTTTTATGATAACACTTTACATATAAATGAATCTTTCTCTTATTTTTCTATGTAGAAAAGTATTTTTAAACTTTTTACTTCTTTCTTCAAAATGCATAAGAATAAGAAGTGTAATTTTTAATTACAAAATTGAAATCCCGAATTAAGCATATGTATTTCATTCTTTTTTTATGTATAACACTCCGAACTCATAATTACGCTTTGCATATTTTGAAAAACATTCGTTTCAGCCGTCTCGTGGTATAACATTACTTCACAGCACCAAAAAACCTGAATGGGCCAAATTCGTTAATCAAGAAGGATAGCTAATTTGAAATGAGTCCTAACGGCTTCAATATTCTATCCTCTGTAGCAACATAGAGTCATTCCTATTTAATTAGGTGAGCCAATGCATTTGCAAAACAATTAAGAATGCAATTTAAATGTAGGGGGTTAGAAAACATCTAGGGATTCGTTCATTATGACCGCCGCGTTAAGTTTACTTTGTAAAGCAGCATAACATGACTCACTTAGAACGATAGCATAGAGACCCTTTTTTATCCATAGACCTTATACATTATATGTGCCTTCCATGCTTACACGGATTCTGTTTATTTCACTGCCTTTCAAAACTACAGTTTGAGTGAGTTAATAAATTACAGCCACAGCAGCAATTCCAGGAGTGACGGGCAAGCCCCGAGTGGCTGCAAGGAGGGAGGTAGAGGAGATGCAGCACCATGCAGCTGTCAGCATGTCCCAGCAGCACTAATCTGTAACCCACCTGCTGACCCGGTGCTGGGATTTTCCTCAGGAGAAACAACCATCATCTGACTTGAATCAAACTATTTAAAGTATGTGTTGTTCTAAACCAGGGGAGGGAGCGGGAAACCAGCCTACCACAAACATCTGAGCGCTGGACTCATTTGGAGACAGATGTTTATGTAAACTCCCAGGTCGAAATGCCAACTCCCAGTGAATTAACCTATGATGCCACCTAGCCCCTCATATTGATTAGTCATTATTTTTACCCGATGAAATCAGAATATGGGTCCAGAGGCCACACACTTCCATACCGTGAGAAAATTCAAACGTCTTCTTGTTCTCAAATGCTTTCCAGACTACTACTAGTGTCTGAATATTGGAGGGGGGGGGGGGGGGGGAAGGCATTGTTTTCAAATGACAACCAAAATGGACATTTGAAATCAGGTCATGTCTCTGAGCCAGATAACAAAGTTACAAAGTTAGAACAATGATCCATGAAGGGTGACTCTGAATTTAAACACAAAATAACTTCATATTGTTATTAGACACTTAATACATATCACAAATATAGATCACAATGTGCCATCCTGGATGAATGGGCATGTTTTATTTCTTTGTTTCATTATATTAAATTTAGGAGTAGATGAAAACAATTTTTTTTTTACAAATGAAGAACTAGCTAAGAGAAACTGAATAAAGGCTGAGAAACTTACCCAACATCCGTGATGAACGACAAATATGTATAGAGAAGAAAATCTTACACTGCCCTTAAAGCACAATGTCATATACCCTTAGATGATCAGTTTATAACCTAAATCTCTGGAGTGTCACTCCTCGTGTTTTGCAAGTCAACTTTAGAAACATTGCCTATCTTTCATACCAATAATACTCCCTTCAACATTTTGGCTTACTACCAACCATTGTTTGTTTGGTTAGGCAATAGCAAACATAATCTAGGAAACAGAACATATCTAATGTTACGGTACCATTATACCTTCACATAACATCATTATCGGTTCTATCAGCAATTAATTACTCCTTGTCTATAGTCCTACACATAAAGCTAATGCCTACATGGCTACAGACATCGTATTTCTACATGTACACACTGGAATGCGTGTGTTTGTGTTTACATAAATGCCTCACTCACCCAAACTGGCCTTATGAAGCAGCCTTGTCTACTTAGACTAGAGTCAAGAGCCCAAAAAGAAGCCACTGGACTGTAAATTATAGAAGTCCAGGAAATTTGTCTTATTGTCCATTGCTGTATTTTTCTAGAACCCAGAATAGATTCTGGCATGAGATAGGAAATTGCTAAATGTTTGTTAAATAAATGAATGTTACGTTGCCTATGCACAAAAGGTCATGCATTTTGCTCATAGGAGTGCCCTAGGCCCAAATCTGGAGACTGCTTGTCTTATGCAACATTTTAGCGAGCTTGGTTTCCCGGTTTCCCAGGCCACCAAAAATAAAATGCAGCAAATTACAAGGGCACGGGGGAGTACTGCTAGAAGCATACTCAACATAATGAAAAATGAAAGCTGACGTCCTATATCCAGAGAAAGAGGCAGAAAACCCATAAAATTTAGCTACAAGTCCTCAAAAAAAAAAATGTATGTGTAACATTTGAATTGCTCAGTGTTCCAAGATGTATATAATTTTGCCATGTTTTATGTGTCCAAACACAATCTAAGTTTGCTTTGGTGTGTTTCTGAACATTATATAAATGGAATCACATTGTATGAAGCCTCCCGAGACTGGCTCTTATCATTCAAAATTATTTTTGAGATTCATCTACTCTGATGTGCCGAGTTTGTTTATCTTCACCACATATGAAGAGACAACAATTTGTCCATTCTAATACCAATAGGCATTAACCCCTCTTTCCAATTCTTTGCCTTTACAACCAATGTTATGGGGAACATTCCTATATGTACCTGCTGCACGTACACGAATCAAGAGCTCCAAGGTTTTTGCCTAGAAGTAGAACAGCTGGATTGCAGGGGATGCATATTTTCAGTTTTCTTAGAGACTACCAAATCGATTTTCTAAAAGCTTATACCCTTCTACGACCATACCAGCAGCTGAGTGTTCAAAACTCCACATTCTTGTCAACATTTTTGTATTTACCCATTTTTTTTTTAACCAATCTGTGGGTATGGAATAGTATCTCATTGTGTTTTATTTCTCAGGTTCTTAATGATGTTGGGCATCTTTTCAGACACATATTAACCATTTTTCTTTCCTCTTGGCAATATGCTCCTTAATATATTTTGTATACTTTTATTCTAAGTACTGAAACTCACTTTGGTTGATTCATAGGAGTTCTTTAAAATGCTCCATATTAATCCTTGGTCATTTCTATTGTTTTTACAAACTACGGCCTTTCTTTTCATTTTTCAAAGCAGCATTTATAAATAGAAGTTGTTAGTTTCTGTAAAGTACAATTGACCATATGCATGCCTTCATGGTATTCTATCTCTTTATTCAGTTTCATTACTTATCTAAAGTCGTTTTTTCCTTCTAAATATTTTAGACTTTCCTTTTACATTAAGACATTGGCCCATCTAGAGTTGTTTTCTTATACATAGTATGAAAGAGACTTCACAGGATTTTTAAATAAACTTTCATTTTAGAATAGTTTTAAATTTACAGAGAGGCTTCAGAGATAATACAGGGTTCTCCATAGAGCCCACACCCAGTTTCCTCTTTTGTTAAAATCTTTAATTTGTAAACTTCCGTAACAATAAATGTACCAATATTAATATTTGTTATTCACTCATGTCCATATTTCATTCAGATTTATTTAGTTTCTACCCGATATTCTTTTTCTGTTCCAGAATCCCATCCGGGATGCCACATTACCTTTGGACATGGGTCCTCCTTAGGCTGCTCTAGACTGTGACAATTTCTCAGACTGTCCTTGATCTTGACAATTTTGAGGGGTGTTGGTCAACTATTTTGTAGACTGTTTCTCCGTTTGGATTGGTCCAATGTCTTTGGCATGATTAGTCTGGGGTTGTGGGTTTTGAGGAGGATGAACACAGAGGGAAAGCGCCATTCTCCTCACATACTATCAGGAGTACAGGCCACTAACACGACTTCCGCTATAGATAAGTGATCGCAGAGGTAGTGTTTGCCAGTTTTCCCACTGTGAAGTTACTTTTTTTTCCTCCCTCCCAGACTGTACTCATTGGAAGAAAATCAGCATGTGCAGCCTGCACCGAAGGGTGGGATCTATGCTCCACCACCTTGATGGACAAGTGGCTGCATAAGTTATTCAGAATTTTTCCCTATGAGAGATGTGTCTACTCTCACCCAACTGACATATTTATTCAATTTCTATCATTGTGGGTTCACGGGCATTTTATTTTATACTTTGGATTATAACATAATACTACGTTATTACATTTTTTGTACTCAAATTATTCCATATCTGGCAATTGAGAGTTCTTTCAGTTAACTGTGGTCTGGGGTCTCCCATCAATTTTTTTTTCTTTAATGTTTATTTCTTTTTGAGAGAGGGAGAGAGAGAGAGAGACCACAAGCCAGGGAGGCGCAAAAAGAGAAGGAGACAAAAAATCCAAAGCAGGCTCCTTGCTCTGAGCTGTCAGCACAGATCCTGACGTGGGGCTTGAACTCACAGACTGTGAGATCATGACCTGAGCCAAAGTCAGAAGCTTAACCAACTGAGACACCCAGGCTCCCCTCTCATTAATTTTTTAAAGTTCTCTTCCATTATTACTTCAGATATTTCTTTTATCCAGTTCTCTCTCTCTCTCTCTCTCTCACTCACTCACTTTCTGGTATGCCAATTGTGCTTATGTTACACCTGTTGATATTGCCCCACAGTTCTTGAGGTTTCTGTTTTTCTGAGTTTTTTCCCCTCATTATTTTCTCTCCTTGTGTTATAGCATGGGAAGTCTCTATTAACCTATCTTTAAGTTTACTTATTCTTTCCTTGGCCGAATCTTGCATATCCTTTTCATTATTTCTTAGAGTTTCCACCTCTGTGCTTATATTAATCATCTGATATGGGGGGATGTGTGGAGGATGAGGAGAGTTCCATAATAATTTTCTGATTAAGTCTCAGTCTTTTAGTAGACTGTGTCTCCAGCCTGTAGCCTTCATGAAAGTCTCTGTCTCTACTCCAGTGCTGTAGATTTTTCCCCCTCAGTCCCTTCTCTGGATGCAATATTCCCAGTCTGTTTCTTTGAAGCATTTCCTGTGTCGACTATGTTTCCTTTTTTTCCTCATGGGTAATACAGAAAGGCTGGTGGAGGTAAGAGTGGGGAGGAATTCTTTCCATCATCTAGGAGAAGGCTTCAGAATTGTGTTCTGGCAAAATGACCTTTGACCTGGAGCGTAGGCCCTTGATATGGAAAAGCTGGAGACACGGTAGTTTCACGATAGTTATTTTTCCCCATCCTTCCGCCAGTGCCATGAGGGGATCTTTCTCACATAATTATTTTGAGAACCTTGTGGGTTTCTTGGAGGGGAAGTCCACAGCAAAAGTGCCCCCACCTCCAAAGACTGCAGCACCCATGCCCACCCCAAGAAGGTTTTCACTCCAAAGCTCGTCTAAACTCAGCTTCTAGCAATTCAACAAATTTACCATTTACGTATTCCTACAAGTTCATGGCTCTCATGACTTTGGCTCTAGGTCATTAGATCTCAATGGCTGTAACCCTTTGGATGCATCTGTGTCTCCAGATTTCAAGGCAGCTATTAACCCTACAATCTCATTTCTCTGATCAGTCCAAGGAACTGATTTTCTGTTTGCTCAGCTATTTCTTATTCTAAGGATGAGAATGATGACGTCCAAGCACATTACATGTCAGTGCTGAAACCACAAGTCCTCCGTAGATTTTTTGAGTGTGTGGTAAAGAACACATAACATAAAATTTATCATTTTAAGCATTTTTTTTTGTGTCTGGAGTACAGTAGTGTTGACTATAGTGTTATCTATATAATTAACGATAACTATATTGTTATGCATCAAATTTCTAGAATATTTTCATTTTGTAAATCTGAAACTCTGTATTTATTCAACAACCACTCCCCATTCTCTTTCCCCCCAGGCCCTATCTTTAGGACAACTGCATGCTACTTTCCTTTTCTAAGAGTTTGACTACGCTAGGTACTTTGCATATAGGCGGAAGCATGAAGTATTTGTCTTTTCATAACTGATTTACATCACTTATAATGTCCTCAAGGTGTATCCATGTTGTAGCATATGACAAGATTTCCTTCTTTTTAAAACTTGAATAATATATATACACCATGTGGTAGAATATTATACACACACACACACATCACGTTTCTTTATCCATTTCCCTTTAATGGACAGTTCCTACCAACATTGTGCAATTCCAATTTCTCCCCATCCTTACCAATACGTGTTATTTTCCATTTTTATGATAGTGGCCACTCTAAGGGGTATGATACAATGTCTCATTGTGATTTTGATTTGCATTTCAAGGAGAACTACTGATGCTGAGCATTATTTATATATGTTTGTTGGCCATTTGTATAACTTTTTTTAAGAAATATCTGAGTCTTTTGCCCATGTTTTAATTGCATTGTTGGGGGGGGGGTGCTGTTGTTGTTGTCAGATTGAAGGATTTCTTTATATTTTCTGGGTATGAATCCTTTACCAAATATATGGTTTGTAAATATTTTCTCTTATTCCATAGGTTGCCTTTTCACTCTGCTATTTTTTGTTTGTTTGTTTGCTTGTTTGTTGTCTGCAGAGAAGTTTCAAAGTTCAATCTAGTCCTATTTGTCTATTTTACTTTTGTTGTCTATGTTTTTGGTATCTTCTAAGAAATCAATGCCAAATTCAATGTCATGAAGTTTTCCCCTATATTCTCGTCTAGAAGTTTTATAGTTTAAGGTCTTATATTTAGGATCTTAATCCAATTTGAGTTAGATTTTATATATGGTGTAATAAAAGGGTCCAATTTTTCCTTTGCATGTGAATATCCAGGTTTCCCAACATCCTTCGTCAAAAAGCCTATCTTTTCCTCATTGAGTAGCCTTGAACTCCTTGTCAAAGACCATTTTGATCATATACATGAAGGTTTATTTCTGGGCTCTCTATTCTATTATTGTCCTAGATGTCTGTCTTTATGCCAGTACCATACGGTTTTAATTACTAAAGCTCTGTAGTACGTTTTGAAATCCAAAGTATGAGGCCTCAAGATTTGATTTTCTTTCTCAAGATTATTTTGGCTATTTGAGGTCCTCTGAAATTCTATAAGAATTTCAGAATTTTTTCAATTTTCAAGAAAGTGCCATTGTGATTTTGATAGTTACTGCTTTGAATCTGTGGATTAATTGGGATAATATGGACATTTAAAAAATATTAAGTCTTGGGGCACCTGGGTGGCTTAGTCGGTTGGGCGTCTGACTTCAGCTCAGGTCATGATCTCACGGTTTGTGAGTTCAAGCCCCCCGTCAGGCTCTGTGCTAACAGCTCGGAGCCTGGAGCCTGCTTTGGATTCTGTGTCTCCCCCTGTCTCTGCCCCTCTCGTGTTCATGCTCTGTCTCTCTCTATCTCTCAATAACGAATAAGCTTTTAAAAAAATTTAAAAAATAAAATAAAAATATCAAGTCTTCCAGTCCATGAACATAAGAAGTTTTTCCATTTATTTGTGTCTTTAATTTCTTTCAGCAATGTTTTGTAGTTTTCAGTATACACCTCCTTGGCTATGTTTATTCCTTAGTATTTTATTCTTTTTAATGCTGTTATAAATGGTATTGTTTTCATAATTTCCTTTTTGGATTGTTAATTGTTAACAGATTTTGTAGCCTGAAATTTTGCTTAATTTGTTTTAGTTTTAACTGTGTGTGTGTGTGTGTGTGTGTGTGTGTGTGTGTAAAGTCTTTAGGATTTTCTACATATATGATTAGGTTGTTTGCAGACAAACATAATTTTACTTTTCTATTCCAATTTGGATGTCTTTTATTTCCTTTTCTTGCCTGATGGCTGTGGCTAAGATTTTCTATACTATGCTAAATAGAAGTGATGAAAGTGGGCATCCTTGCCTTGTTCCTGATCTTAGAGGGGAAATTTTTCCATTTTTCACCATTGAATATGATGTGAGTTATGGGCTTCTCATACATGACCTTTTTTATATTGAGGTGATTCTCTTCTATTCCTTAGTTGTAGACTTTTTCAATAAGGAAAGTGCATTGAATTTTGCCAAATGCCTTTTCTGCCCAGTTGAGATTATCACCTGATTTTTATTTTTTATTCTGTTAATATGGTGTATTGTATTCATTGATTCCCATGTGTCGAACTATCCTTGCATTCCAGGGATGAATCCTGTTTGATCATGGTGTGTGATCCTTTCAACCCATTGTTGAATTTGGCTTGCTAGTACTTTACTGAGAATTTTTACGTCAATATTTATTACAGACATTGGTCTAAAGTTTTCTTTTCTTGTAAGTCTTTCTCTAATTTTGGTATCAAGATAATGCTGGCCTCATAGAGCGAAATTGAAAGTATTACTTCATATTCAATTTTTTGGAAGAGTTCGAGAAGAACTGTTGTTATTTCTTTAAATGTTTGGTAGAGTTTTCCAGCAAAGCTATCCGGCCCTGGTGTTTCATTGTCAGGAGGTTTTGGATTACTGATTCAACATCCTTACCAGTTACAAATTTGTTCAGATGTTGTATTTCTTCATGATTCCATCTTGGTAGTTGGTGTGTTTGCAGAAACGTATTCATTTCTTCTATGCTGTCCTATTTGTTGGTATAACTCTATAGGTTTTTAAAACTAATATTATGTTACTGCTAATATATGAAACTATTTGTATCATTGGCTTTTTCATCAGCATTTTATTGTATTTTTTTTTACAATTTATTAATACTTAATAGGTGAAAAAAGTTATAACTTGTAGCATTACTTTAAGCAAATGTGAACCTCTTTTCCCCTCTATACTGGTTTTTAATGTCTTAAATGTAAGCCATCACTTTGAATAGAGTAAGAAAATATGGTAGTGGTGGTATGATATGCTAGGTGATAGCTTTCAAACATGGCTTGAAAAAAAAATTTTTTTTAAGTATCAGATATTTCCTGAGGCATCACCACCAAATATACTTTCCCTAGAATGCTTTTCCAAATTATAAATGGAGCAGGAAAAAAATGCTGTTGACACGAAAAAATTATGGCATAAGTGTGGCAGATAACAACAATCAAATGTATCCATATACATTTAATTTGCTTATAAATTATAGACATTTAAAAGTGAATACAGATTAAACCCAATGTCTCTAACCGCCATGCACTTTTTTTAGGAGTCAAAAGCCTTAATTAGGCAGTAATATTAGGAATGGAGTCACTGTGGGCCATGCCCAAAGTAAATATGCCACAATCTTTAAAATGTTAGGTTTACACACATAAATAAATATGCATACGCGTACACAGAAGGAGAGAAAAGAAAGTAGAAAGCACATCTTAAAATGCAGATATTTTATAAATTAAAAATATACCTTCAGACTTAAAGGAAATTCCTAGCTAGAGTGGCAGGAAGAAATCGGAGAATCTCTCTTCATAAAACGTGTATAAGCTGGACAAAACTGGCATAAACAACCATGTCAGAGGTCTGGAAAGTGACCAAAAGCAGACAACAAATTGAGAAGCATATATTCATGAAAAACTGCTAGAGCTTTGGGTAGAAGCAGCTTTAGTCAGTGACCTTCTTGCCTGGAGATGTGCCTATTTTTGCCTTCTTCCCTTGCTCATTTGGTGACCAAAGCAGAGCTGGGCAGAAAGTCAGCAGCTTTGCTACCAGAAAGAAATTTGCTTTGGGACGGGGGAAAAACTCATGACTGTGGCAAACAACATAAAGAATAAATGAGAAAAACCCACATCTCTGCTAGCTTGAGGCTGTGGTCCTGTTTGGGGCAAGCAATGAATAGACAGAAATTATATGGAGACATCCTGGGAAAGAGAGCACTGTTTACAGACTAGATAAGTCCTCTACATGCTCATGGTTGGCTGGGGAAACCCAAGTATACAAAAGGGAAAACCTGAGAGAGCCCAGTTAGAAATTAAAACCACGGGTGACTCGTGACGTGCTCCCCAAACCACACGCATGGTGATTGCCAGAAAGGTGGATATTTTATGGGCTGACAGTGTTTGAGTATAAACTCTAGTTGAATATTGTCTCTCCCCTAAGTTGTGCAGATACAGGGGTACCACCTATGAAGCCAGCCTAAAAAAAAATCAAAGTAAGAATAAAAAACTAAGCGGGACACTAGTAGATGCCTATAGGGAGAGAGATTTTACATTGTTAGCCCAGACAAAGTACAAAGAGGAAAAAAAAATCAGAAAAGTAAATCAAAACCCAGAGTTGCTACAATTACAGTATATAAAATGTCAAGTGTGTGGCCAAAAAATACAAGATAATCAAAGAAAATTTGATCTATGCATGGGGGGTTGGAGGGATATAGTTAATAAAACCTAATTCTGAGTGGGCACAAACACCGAGTTTAATTCATGCACAATGAATTAAAGTAAACTATCAGAATAATGCTCCAACAAATAGGGAATCTTAGTAGAGAAATGTGCACTACAAAAAAAGGGGGGGGGGGCAATTGGAAACCTAAGAATTGAAAATATAATAATTAAAACAAAACATGCCTAACATGGACTCAAGAGCAAATTAGAAACGACAGAAGAGTCAATGAACTTGAAGACAGATTAATAGATACTATTCAGCCTGAAATAGAAATAGAAAAAAAAACACTGAAGACAAATAAATAGAGCATCAGAGACTAACTGGTGATGCCAAGCATAATAATATTCCTGTAATAGAATTCTTAAAAGCATAGGAGAGAAAGAAAAAGGCAGAAATCCCTATCAAAATCACAGCTGGTTTACTGAAAAAAATTGACAAGATAATCCTAAAAATTATATGGAAATGCAAAGCAATTAAAACAGCCAAATCAATTTTTAAAAAGAACAAAATTGGAGAACTTACACTAAGTGATTTTAAAACTTTGGAGAAAGCTACAATAATCAGGACAATGTGGTACTGGCCTAAGGATAGACATATCAATCATTGCAACTAAATACACTGAAATAAACCCTTACTCCTGTCAACTGATTTTTGACAAAGCTATCAAGACAATTCAATGAATGAGGTGCTATCTTTTCAACAAATAGTGTTGAAACAACCAGATATGCATATGTTAAAAATTAATTTAGACCCTTTACTCACCCCATACACAAAAAGTAATTTAAAATATAAGAAAGGTGCCTGGGTGTCTCCGTCAGTAAGGTGTCCAACTTCGGCTTCAGGTCATGATCTCACGGTTTCATGGGTTCAAGCCCCATGTCGGGCTCTGTGCTGGCAGCTTGGAGCCTGGACCTGCTTTGGATTCTGTGTCTCCCTCTCTCTCTGCCCTTCCCCTGTTCACACTCTGTCTCTTTCTCTCTCTCAAAAATAAATAAACATTAATCTTCTTAAACATATGAGCTAAAGCTATAAATACTATAAAATAAGATGTAAGAGATAATTTTTGTGACTTGTTAAGCAAAGATTTCTTAGATACGATACCAAAAGCATAATCCATAAAGAAAAACATAATAAATAATGACATTATCAATAAAAACCTTCTTTTTCAAAAAGCATCATTAAGAAAATGAAAAACAAGCCACAGACTGGGAGAAAACATTTGCAAATCATATGTTTTATAAAAAAAAAAAAATGTACAAAGAATACATACAGAATTCTTCCGATCAATCATACTAAGAGATAAAATTTGAAAAAAATGAAAAAAGGTTTGAATAGATATTTTAACAAAGAAGACATTCAAATGGCTAATTAGCTCGTGAAGAGATGCTCAATATCATTAGTCATTAGGGAAATGCAAATTAAAACCACAATGGTTTACACTACACATTTACTAGAATGGCTATAATCCAACAGACTGATAATACCAAGCATTGATGAGAGTGTGAAAAAAATAAGATCCCTCATACATTGCTGGTAGAAATGTAAAAAAAAAAAAAAAAAAAAAAAAAAAAAAAGGCACAGACACATCAGAAAGTAACTGGGTAGTTTCTTTAAATAGCTAAACACACTTACCATATAACCTCACAATTCTACTCTTAGATATCTGTCCAAGAGTATTGAAAACACATGTCTATACAAATACTTGCATATGAATGTGCTTAGCAGCACTTTTGATAATAACCCAAAACTGGAAGCCATTCAGGAGTTCATCATCTAGTGAATGGATTAACAAAATATGAGCTATCTTTACAATGGAATATTATTCAGTGATAAAAATGAATAAACATTGATACATCTACAATATAAATAAGCCTACAAACATTATGCTAATTGAAAGTTCACACACCAGACTATATATTGTAAGATTCCTTTTATATTACTTTTTTCAAAAAAAAGGCAAAACCATGGAGACAAAAGCAGATAGTGATTGCCTAGGGCTATATTTTTGGAGCAGGGATTGACAATTTAAGGACCCATGGAAACTTTTTGTTTGTGGTGGTAGAAATGTTTTGAGACTGGGTTGTTTTTGAGATGGTTACAAATCATAAGATTTCTAAAAGTTGTTAAACTACTACAGTGTTTAAAGTACTACAGTGGTTAAATTATATGATACAAAATTACACTTCAGTAGCACAATATATGTATATACAGTTGATCCTTTAACAGCCCTGAGTTACGACCCCCCTCACACCCAAAAATCTACTAACTTTTGACTCCTCAAAAACTTAACCACTAACAGCCTACTGTTGACCAGAGGCCTTATTGATAACAAAAACAGTCAGCAAACACAGATTTTGTATGTTATATGTATTATTACATACTGTATTCTTATCACAAAGTAAGCTAGAGAAAATTTTATTCGAAAATATTAAAAGAAAATAGTACTGTACTATCGTTATCAAAAAAAGATCTGCATGGGCATTTGGGTGGCTCAGTTGGTTAAGTGTCTGACTCTCGGTTTCGGCTCGGGTCATGATCTCACTGTTGGTGAGTCTGAGCCCCACATTGAGCCCTGAGCTGAAAATGCAGAGTCTGCTTGGGATTCTCTCTTCTCTCTCCCTCTCTCTCTCTGCCCCTCCCATGGTTCTCTCACAAAATAATAAATAAATAAATAAACAAACGAACGAACGACAGAACAAAACAAGATCTGCACATGACTAGACTTAAGCAGTTCAAACTTATGTTGTGCAAGGGTCAACTATATATGAATATTTGTATTTTACTACTGCCTTTTCTGTTATCACATCACTTAAGGTCAATCAAAGAGATTCTCTCTCAGTTCTTCCAATTGTTAACATTTCCCACCGCCCTCTACTTCCAGTCCATCTCAAGCACCATGAAAGATTTGTGACAATATCCCTATTCTTTTTCATGTCCCTCCTGGTTGGTCCACTTCATCTGCTTTAAAGTTGAGGCGTTTTTCTTTGCGGAAGAAAAAGATCCCCCTACCAGCTGAGTCCAAGTTGAATATTAGTATTTTTTCATCTAATTTTTTCACTTGATATTTGTGGTATCAGATTATCACAGACTTGATAAGGACTTTAAGAAGTATTGTCTAATTTATCTGCAAACAGTAAGAGTTAGTGAGTACCAGAGGTTATATTAAAACCTGAGTCTGGATGACTCCATCTTCTTTGCCCTTAACTATTATTTCATAATGCTGTACTCGTTTTCCTCTTTCCCAGGTTTTGCCATGGCCCCACTCGTATTCTTCCATATCACAATGGAGATGAGAGAGGAACTTTTTACTTTACAAACCCCCAACTATATAGTCTTAGGACCTGCAAACAGTAGAAAATAGCTCTGAGCTCTCATTTTTTAACACAACTGAAAGTAAGTATCTTTATATTTGAGTTGTTTTGCTCAAGGCCAAATTTAACCTGGGTGGGTGAAATACTGATGAAAGGTAACTTTTGTGAACGCCACAAATTGAGCACAACTTCAGTGGTAATTAAGAATGACTAGGATAATATTTTATTGATTTACAAATTTACCTTATTTTGTGATTCACAAAGCAATTTCTCATGTAATTTTATTCATGTTTCATAAGCATCCTGTGAAGTAGTTATAATCAGCCTGGGTTTACACGCAGAAATAATAAATTTAACATCCAAAGATGCAGGGCACCTGGGTGGCTCAGTCAGTTAAGCGTTGGACTCTTGATTCCGGCTCAGGTCATGATTTCATGGTTCATGAGATTGAGCCCTGCATTGGGCTCCATGCTGACAGTGCAGAGCGTGCTTGGGATTCTCTCTCTCACTCTCTCTCTGCCCCTCCCCTACTCATGCTATCTCTCTCTCTCTCTCTCTCTCTCTCTCTCTCTCTCTCAAACAAATAAATAAATAAACACTAAAAACAATCCACAGATGCATACAAGTAAATGGTAGCTTTGTCTCCTAACTCCAAATTCACTCTTCTTAAAATTAAACCATTAGACTGATTCATTGTTTCTCATTGAAAAATTGGGAAAATCACATTGGCTCTCTTCCCTCCTGGAAATATAAAGCGGGTTGAAATAGCTCTGTTCTACAGTGCAAAGCCAAATTTTGACAAGCAGAGAGGCGTTTATTCTGGAACATTTAGTGAAGCCTGTGTTCGTGGTCCCACACACAGGAGCATGATCAACAGAGACCCAGCAGTATCTGGTTACTCCAAGTAGAATATGTTGACCAAATGTTATCATCTTAATGGATCTGTGAACATTTCCTAACATGGAAATATATCATCTTGGTAGATCTGTGAACATTTCCTACCATGTTATAAGATCGAGAGGTCTCTTGGGAATACTGTTTATCTCCAAACCAATGAATTTCAAATGTGAAATTTAGCATGCACTGTACTTTCTTATTAAAAACAAATACAAGGCAAGTCTTCCAACTGAGAAAGGCAATTAGCAAATCTAGTAATCACGACCTGCTATGCACTGATTATTTGTCTGTACTAATATTCCAGTCTTCTTTAGAGAAGCTACCTGTCAGTCAATAAATATGTATTTGATTATAACTTTTCTCCAGTTGAATGGCCAATCTGTGCTTTGTAAGAACCTGTAAAATCCATTATTTGATTGCATCCTTTCAACAGGAATGGCCATGCCAAAACACAGTCAGAGAGGTAGATTTCTTCTTGGATTAGGAAATTCTGGGTCAAGAAGTTTGAGTTATTTGCTCAAGTGCTTATACTTCTCAGAAGAGGCATGAATTAGTAAAGTTTTCACCTGACAGTTATAATTAAGGAATGATGTATTAGTTAAGCCACCAAATGATTTTTCTATAAAATAAAAATCAAAGCAGGACATTGAATAATGAAGCTGAAAGCCAGTTTTCCTTGTATGGACATTATTTTAATTACTTGTTTTATTTATTTATTATTATTAATAGCTCTATAAATGGGGAGATTGATATGTGTTAAATACTGCGCTATACGTTCTGCTTGCAATATTTCACATGAATCTTTTGTATGAAAGATTATAAAAGTATGTTCATCTCCATTTTATTTTTTTAAACATTTTTTTTAACATTTATTTTTGAGAGAGTGAGAGACAGAGTGCGAGTGGGGGAGGGGCAGAGAGAGAGACAGAGACACAAAGAAGCTGAAGCAGGTTCCAGGCTCTGAGCTGTCAGTACAGAGCCTGATGTGGGGTTTGAACTCATGAACTGTGAGATCATGACCTGAGCTGAAGTCAGACGCTTAACCCACTGAGCCACCCAGGCGCCCCTGTTCATCCCCATTTTCAATATGTTACCTACTATTGGGGGGGTGGGGGGGGTGGAGAGGCTTGTCTAAAATCACATGAGCAGTAAAAGAGTAAAGTCAGGATTGAAATTCGAGTATTTCAGATTCCAAAGAACTTACTTCTAGCCGGTAAGTTATAATAGAGCAAACACCAGATTTTAAAACACCACGCACACCTATGTGCAACGAATATATGCATGTCCCATCCACATACACTTGTGCACATGTATGCACACGTATCTATAAACAACTTATAAGTGTCAATTGTTGTGTGTGTGAACTGCCTTTTCTTCCTGCTGTCCTAGTCCCCAAACAGGCGTAGCTATTTTGGAATTATAATGGCTTCACTCTATGAGAGCCATGATACAAGCGACTGCAAAGACACTAAAGGAGTTATTTCATTCCACAGAGACCATATTATGCATGTTATGAATGTTTAAGACAGAGTGCACAGTCTGTCATGTCAACTTTCATCTACTTCAATGACAGATTATTTTTCTTCCAGCACTAGTGGTTTGAATATATCAGCTACCAAAAGAGGGGACATTTTTCTTGGAGTTCAAACACACACAAAAATCGTGAATTTAAGTAGCATTAAAACTCTGACTCCAACTCACAAAGCAAAGAAATGCAGAATCTCACCAAACAATTCAGAGAGCATCAGAGTCCTTAGTTCACCCCTCGCTAATACCAGCTACACACAACACACACAAACCCTCATGTATTGAGTATTACTGTGTGCCAGATGCTATGTTAAGTACTCCACGTGAATGATCTCATTTACTCTTCGCTGTAACCCTATGAGATATGAATGATTTCTGTTTCCTTTTTCAGTATGAAGTAACTGAAGCTATGAAAGGTCAAGTTAAGTTGTTCTAAGGCGCTCAGCTAGCGAGACACAGGGCTGGAGTTCCAACTCTGGTTCCAGAAACTGAGCTCATAATCTCTGCATATAGGTATACATACATTTGCGTTAGAACTAAGGAACCGAATTTTAGCACCAGGGAAATTCAGATTTACATGAGGACAAATATCAAAATGTCCAGAAGTCACTTTGTTTGACAAATATTCAAAAAACAAAATCCATTCATGAGACATATTTGGCTTCTGAAAAATCTTTTTTAGACTCTCAGTGCACTAGACTGTGACTTCAAATAGCATTTGTCTGTTTCTGCTTGAGGTTCTTGCTGAGATCAAAACAGCAAGGGGGAGGGGCGCCTGGGTGGCTCAGTCAGTGGTCATGATCTCACCTGCTTGGGATTCTGTCTCTCTCTCTGCCTCTCCCCTGCTTGCTCTCTATCTCTCTCTCTCAAAAATAAATAAAAAATAAAACTAAAACAAAAAACAACAACAACAAAAAAAAAAGCCAGCAAGGGGGAAACCTTTGAAAAGGGTAGAGGAAGTACATTTTCTAGTATATTTTTACCCTTTTTTATTGGAAAGCCATATTTGATCCATTTGTGTCCTAGATTTGTCTTGGCAAATAGCTCTCATCCCTTGTGCCAACTCTAACTAACTCATGCACCTTGAAACGAATCCTGATATTGTGCATAGAGAGCAGTGATTGATTAGCATTGTCTGTCAGGCAGGGGTGTGGCAGCATGCATGACCTGTATTTGACAACCCTCCCTCCCTGCCTTAGACAAATAAATCCACCCCTGCTGAAATATACTCCAAAGCAGTCTGTCTACAAACAGGAGAGGTGGAAGGAAGGAAGGAAGGAAGGAAGGAAGGAAGGAAGGAAGGAGAGGAAAAGAGGGAGGGAGGGAGGGAGGGAGTAAGGGAAGAAGGAAGGAAAGGAGGAAGGGAGGAAGGGAGGAGGGAGGAGGAAGGAAGGAAAGGAGGAAAGGAGGGAGGGAGGGAAGTAGGAAGGGGGTAGAGGAAGGAAGGGAGGGAGGAAGGCGGAAGGGAAGGGAGGAGGGAGGGAGGGAAGAAAGGAGGAAAGGAGGGAGGGAGGGAAGTAGGAAGGGGGTAGAGGCAGGAAGGGAGGGAGGGAGGAAGGAAGGAAGGAAGGGATGGAGGGAGGGAGGAAGGAAGAAGGAAGGAAAGGAGGAAGGGAGGAAGGAAGGAAGGGAGGAAGGGAGGGAGGAAGGAGGAAGGGAAGGAGGGAGGAAGGAAGGAAGGAAGGAAGGAAGGAAGGGAGGAAGGAAGGGAGGAAGGAAGGAAAGAAAGGGAGGAAAGGAGGGACGGAGGGAGGGAGTAAGGGAAGAAGGAAGGAAAGGAGGAAGGGAGGAGGGAAAGAGGAAGGAAGGAAAGGAAGAAAGGAGGGAGGGAGGGACACAGGAAGGGGGTAGAGGCAGGGAGGGAGGGAGGAAGGAAGGAAGGAAGGGAGGGAGGGAGGAAGGAAGAAGGAAGGAAAGGAGGAAGGGAGGAAGGAAGGAAGGGAGGAAGGAAGGGAGGAAGGAAGGAAGGAAGGAAGGAAGGAAGGAAGGAAGGAAAGGAGGAAGGAAGGAAAGAAAGGGAGGAAAGGAGGGAGGGAGGGAGGGAGTAAAGGAAGAAGGAAGGAAACGAGGAAGGGAGGAAGAGAGGAGGGAAGGAGGAAGGAAGAAAAGGAGGGAAGGAGGGAGGGAGGGACACAGGAAGGGGGTAGAGGCAGGAAGGGAGGGAGGGAGGAAGGAAGGGAAGGAGGAAGGGAGGAAGGAAGGAAGGAAGGAAGGAAGGAAGGAAGGAAGGAAGGAAAGGAGGGAGGGAGGGACGCAGGAAGGGGGTAGAGGCAGGAGGAGGGAGATAAGGACAAAAAGTCTTAGGATGACTATCTCTATAATTGGAGTAGATTTTAACCAGAAATGTCCAGACTGACTAACTACATGGATAACATTGATTTAATAATTGCCGAACTTTCCACACATTTTATTTTATATCTATCTATCAAATGTCCCCTTGCTGTCCCATATAAACAGCACACTGGCCCTGGCCACCATAACTTTGCCCAGGCTATTTTTCCTTGCGAGTAGTTCCCTTCCACTTTTCCTCATCTAGCTATAGTTCCCTCATTCAAGTCCTGCCTCTTGGGGTGACTGGGTGGCTCAGTCAGTTGAGCCTACAACTTTGGCTCAGGTCACGATCTTGAAGTTTGTGAGTCCGAGCCCCACGTAGGGCTCTGTGTTGACAGCTTGGAGCCTGGAGCCTGCTTCGGATTCTGTGCCCACCCCCTACCACCACCCCTCTCTCTCTCTGTCTCCGCCCCTCCCCCACTCATACTGCCTCTCTCAAAAATAAATATTAAATAATAATAATAATAATAATAAACAGTAAGTCCTGTCTCCATGATGAATCCTGGTGCAGGCACTCTTGGGGGAAAACAGCCGCTCTATTTCAGGCGGCCCTAGACAGGCTTCGTCTTTGGTGATTTCACAATTCCCAGAGAGGGGCAGGGGCGGTGGGGAGGGTGGGGGCTTATAGCTCTACAGATAAGAACTCCTAAGGTAAACTAGCCGGCTAAACACAGAACGGAGTATGGAAACTCAACTTTTCCACATTTCAATTATACCAGACTATTGCTTCCTAATCAGCCAAATATAATCCTTTACTAGCAACTGGAATTCTGGCTTTCATTCTCTAAGTAAGTCCCTTTAATTTCTTCTTTTTTTTATTCTTCACTGGCTCTTTCATATGAATAGATCGTCTTCCCGGGGAGACTGTAAAACCACGGGGCTGAATACTTAAGAGCAGCAGTGTGGAGCAGGGTGGAAGGAAACAAGGTTAGCCGTCCAAAGATCTAACTCTGGTTCCAGCTCTGCCACATTCTGACCGTGACACCTCGGTCAATCGTTTCTCTACAACCGAGCTTCCGCATCCTTAAATCGGAATGGATAATTACCTTGTCTATTGCTCAGGATTGTTAGAGGGACCAAATTTATAAACGACTGTACACACCGAGGCAATCTGAGATTGATTCCCTTTATGAGCCTTCCCAAGCTGTAGCTGCACTGAGGGAGCAGATCTCAGCATCCTGGACTTCTGTCCTCCAGCGTCGAAGGACTATCCCCACACATGAGCCCTAACCCAGCCTGGGCTTCACCTCTGGGTCCAGCCCCGGTGTCCTCACTGCACTAAACTCTTTACAATCTCAACAGGACTTTTGATATGACGTCTGTGAGAGTTTTGTTCTGGTTTCTGGGCTTTGTCAGCATTTACATTCATAGGGAAGAAGGATTGTTTTAATACTTACCTAATACCGTGTGGCAGATGATGAAACGCCATCATCACCATTTATAAGTTTATTCTGAAGAAAATGCAGTTCTCTACCTGCCAACATCTGAAAGCTATAAATAGTGAGAAAAATAGAGAAGCCTTAAAAGTCCATTGAAAAGTATTGGATTTGGAGAGTTTCTTGGATGGCCAGAGTGGAAAAATATTTTGCTAAAAAATTGGGAGTGTTGCTCGTACTCACACACAGGCAGACAGTTCAGTTAGTATTTACCCAGCCTGTGGCGAGGGAACACTTGGCTGTTTATTTCAGCAGAAGGGATGTTGGGAGATGCTGTTTGTCTAGTCAGAAATGCCCTTTGAGACTGCAAGGCTACCTGTGACCAATTTTCAACTAAATTTATCTTTGGACTTTGTGTAAGTAATCCAGCCTTAACCAAATTCATTTGGTCTTCGATACAACCATGTCACAAAATTCTTACCGAAAGTGTCCCCGCTTTGGTCCACAATGATGGCTTCTGATTATTCGGCCAAAGCTGGATTTGAAACTTAAATGTGAGTTCTGGGTAAGTAGAGCGAGTTTTATTTAATGTAGGAAATAACTATCACTTGTTAAATAAAAGGGACTGATATTTAACCAGTCCTTTTCAAACATCTCTGCCCCTTGCTCCATGGTAGAATAAATAACACATATTATTGACTATTAATCATTTAGCTAACTTTATTTCATGAAGTAATTTATGTTTTATTTCATTTCTTATTTGAAAGCACAGCTTAGGTTTTTAGTAACTACTCTCATTGCCAATCCGACACTGACATGTTGAAAACGTGAAAAATGTATTATTTCTCAATCTGAAACATTTCAAGTTTTATGCTCTTTTGATAAAACTCAGTAATTTCAAAGACGGAATGGCTGTAATAAAGTGCAAAGATGTGTTTCCCAGAATGCGATTAAGTAGTGATTTACTATTTGTTAATCAGCTTTGTTTATTTCCATTGCCTTTACTTTTCATGTGCAATCCCACAGGTTTATTTGTGTTTTGTTTTTACTTTTGTTTTTGTTTTGGCCATTATATCGGGCTGCTCAATTTGAAAAGCAGTTCTTCTTAGCCTGGCAAGATAATGAGGCCAGGACCGAATCTCCATAACAGATCAGAATTATTTGACCAGTGCAAAAATCAAGCATAAAGATTTGTGAAGCAGAGCTTTGATTTGGGGATTTTCACCCATTATTTGGCTTCTATTTCCTTGTTTATTTCCACATTGTCGTTTCGGTATCATTAACCATTCAATCTTCACAAAACTCTTGGGGATAGTTATTATGACCCCATTTTATGGATGATAAACTACAGCCAGGGGAAAGAGGATCCTAGCACAGTAAGTTGCAGGGCTAGGACTGCTCTGCCCTGAGTTTGACTTTCATGCCCAGGCTCTTCCTGCAAAGCCTCAGAGTCTCATGAGGGCAAGAGTCTGCAGCCCCAACTTCCTGTCAAGTTGACAAATGTATTAAATCAAAGATAAAGACCTCCACGTTAGGCTGTCAAGGGGTCAGTTCACCGAAGCCTTAAGAAGAAGAAGGTGTACTAATGAAATTTGGAGAACCTAAAATTAGAACAGCACGGAATCATGTTACTTCCAATTTCTTGTTCTATTGTCTCCCATTTGTTTCTTACTGAAAGCCTCATACTATACATTTCAAAGGTGGTGATCTTTAGATACTTAATCTCAACATTTTCTTAGACACTGATCAGTCACTAAAAGGTTTTTTTTTTTTATAACCTCTTCAACTGTGTCAAAATAATAGTAATGATAATAATAATAACAGTAATAATAATAAGTAGTGGTACCATTATCCAGGAGTCATCTATTTCTTTGCCCTTGAATGTCAATATCAAGAATTAAATAAAAGTCAAATATGTTACCAGATGCCATTGTTGCAGAGGTCACGGAAAGGAAAGGAAAGAAGTGAGGAAATATACAGAAGGAAGATGAAAGAAAGTGAGGAAATGAGCACAGAATCAGTGTTAGAAAATAGCATGTCATAACAAAAGTTTAGGGCTTTGGGGCCAAACAGATCTAAGCTCAAGTCCCAGCTCAGAAACCTACAAGAACTGGGGTATTTAGCAAATGATTTAACCTGTCTGAGCATCAGTCTCTTCATGGATAAAAATTAATACCCACTTCCTGGAGCTATTACGAATAAGGAATAAGTAAAAGGGACAAGTTTGATCAGCCTAGCTTCTAGACTAGAATGAAACATTAGACATCGTCTTGTCCCCCCCACCCCCCACCCCCCCACACCCACCCCCGGTGTAGGAATCCTCCTCTCTCACCTCTGTCAGAGGAAAGCCACCTGTGAATGTGGAACTCACAATCTAATGAAATGGCCATTTTTTTCTTGGCTATACTTATTCCAAATGTATTTTTAAAACTAAGCCAATGTTTCCTTCACCCTAACTTCAGAATAAGTCTCTTAAAATGTGGGACTGAGGGGCGCCTGGGTGGTTCTGCCGGTTTAGTCTCTGACCTTTGATTTCAGTTCAGGTCATGATCTCACAGTTCATGGGATTGAGCCCTTGGATAGGGCTCTGCGCGGGCAGTTTGGAGCCTGCCTGGGATCCTCTGACTCCCTCTTTCTCTCTGCTCCTCCCCCACTCACATTCTCTAAATAAATAAATAAGCAAACAAACATTGAAAAACAAAAAACAAAAAACGTGGGACTGAGACCTGTGCACGCTGCACCATGGGACCTGTATCCCGCCTGTTCTGGAGGCACTGGTCCACACCCCGGGTGACGCATGTCCCGGGTGACGCTACACAGTGACGCACAATCAGCTCAGCTCTGGAGGACTTTGCTCCACGAAAACTCCTCCTGACATGAAAACTCACAAGCTGCTGGCTCTCCCCCCATCCTGTAAGTGTGCGGTTGATTTGTATAATTTTGTTTTCTACTGGTGAAAGCCATGCCTAATTAATCAAGGCAGCACAGTTTGAAAAAAACCTAGAGAAAGGAAAGAAAAGCCTAAAATTTCCCTTCCGCTATTAACATTTTGGTATGTGTCCATCTGCCGTTTTTCTCCCATGCAGGAATATATATGTTGCATTACGGTATAAGGGTGTCATTCTACAAACACCATTTTATAGCCTTGTTACTCTGTTCAACTAACTAGAAGATAGAGATACTAGAGCTCGGAGGCTCATCACCCTCGGGGGTGAAGTGACAGAGACTGATTGATAGAAAAGTGAATGAATTAGACACGCCCTACATGATCAAGTCTGGTAGTACAGATGGGTTAATTTGGGGATTCAGTCTTCCAACTATGAATCTTCACTATAATTTGTAATCTTAAGAGGGCTTTTGGATCTTAGAAAATACCGGGAGTCGTTCAGGTTTATCTAATTAAATTGTCATTAACGTCAGAGACACATAATCTTATGTTTATCTGTAACAGTCACACGCAAAAAAATCATAAAAGGCTCTCCTATTCTCTACTGAAATTCAGACATACTACCTATAATATGCCTAGAAACACATGTCTAACAGCCCTATCCATAGAAGGGAATTAGGTTAGTTTTGTAATCTTGAGGATTGCCATTGCACCTTGGCTGTGTATTCACAATAAGACAAGCCAATGCAGATAATCAGGCCCAAGAACGTGACCCACGTACTGGGTGTGACGGGCCCTGGGGAGCACCCAGTTCTCAGAAGAGGTTCAGCAGGGCAGAGAAGGTGTGGTGTCCAAAAGAGGCAATGTCTCTAATCCTCATTCCGACAAAGCAACTGAGCACTTTGGGAAAAAGGACTGTTAGAACCGTCTCTGTGCTCCCATGGCCTTTCTTAGAGACTAGCGTGTCATAATAAGCCCAACTGGGAGTTATTGTGTGCCTTCTCTATCCCCTGCTCTGCTCTAGACACTTTACCTGTTTAATTTCATTCAAATCTCACCAAATCCTAATGAGATGGGAATCGCTAACCACATCGTTAAAGATAAGAACTAAAGACCATGGAAGCAATTAGTCCATGATCATGTAGCCAGTAAGTATGGATCAAGATTCATTCATTCATTCATTCATTCAAACATTTATTGAGCCCCTGCCATATATCAGAAACTGCCCAGGTGCTGGGGACAGAGTCCCTGCTTTCATGAAGTTTGCATTCTGGGGGTCAAGAAAAGGAAAATGATCAAGGAAAGCAAATAAATACACATGGTAATTCGTGAGAGTGTTAAGTGCTAGGAAGACCAAAAAAAGCACAATGTTGACAAAGATTTACTGGCGGTGGGGAAAGAGGGCTGATTTACATAGGGTAGTCAGGAAGGCTTCTCCCTAGAGGTTAAATTTAAACTGCAACTTGCACGAAGTGAAAAATCCAGAAATGTGAAGATCTAAGGGAAGAGAGCAAACAAGTACAAAGGCCTTGAGGCAGGAACAAGTTTGACTTGTTCAAGAACAGAGGTAGGCAGTGGCCACATTGTGTTGATCTTTGCAGACCGTGGTAAAGAGTTGAGATTTTATTCCAAGTGTGATGAAAAACCTTCGGAAGATTTGAAGCGAGAGAGAGATGATCTGACTTATATTTTTGAGCGATAAAATCTCCGTCATTCTTATCCTGAAGCTAATGCTCTTAACCCTAAGGCAATAACGTGTTTCAGAGAGCTGGTGTCCAATTATCATAGAATAAAGGAATTACAATGACATTGTTTAAGAAGCAGGAATAATCCCAGTGGGGGAGAAGAGCATGAGAATTCAAAATAGGTGTAGTCCATAAAGGCATCTGTAGCTGCCCAGAGGTTTCCTGGTCGCACCCATCAATCAAGGATATGGACCCTAGAGAAATCAATGGACAAAGCAAACCAGTAGCCAGTTCCTGGATGGGCAAGATTCTCAGAACAGGAACAAAGGGAAGGTAGCTAACTCAGAAGCCCAGGATTTATGGGTACTGAGGGGAGACAAAGCCAGGGAAGGAGGCGTCAGGATAAGGAGCTTAGAGAGCAAAAACTACAACGCAGGGCCTGACAGGGAGCACCACGACCTGTATGGCCTGTTCTCTTGCTAGGATTCACTTCCGGAGAACAGCTTGGAGACTGTCACGTTCTAACTGGTGTTGGTGGCACTGCTGCCTCTCTGGGTGACTTCAGAGTGGATTCCACTCTGGGGAAATGAGAAAAGACAAGGCAAAGGAAATTGAAAAGGAAGGAAGCTCCAAGTGGAGCATGATTTTTTTTTTTTTTTAATTACCCTTCTCTGATTCTTATTAGTCATCTCCTTTATTTTGTCAAGGCATACATTATGTTTATTTAATAGCCCGTCCTGAAATTTTGCAGGATTATTGAGGTCACAACTGTAGGCAAATTGAGTTGTGTGTACTCTGTAAACTTGAGGTAATTTCCATAAATCGAAGGAACTTGTTATTCTCTCTTCTTGTTTTTTTTTTTTTTTTCTGCTCTCTTCTCCCTTCTTTCTTTGTCCTTCTAATTCTCCCTTCCTTCATTTTCTCTCTGCCCCTTTCTGCTTCCTTTCGTCTTCGTATTTTTGTAAGTGGAGAGGTAAAATAAAAATTTTTTCAAGCTCTGCAGGGAATCAACCTGAACTTGTACTTTCTGTGAGTTTATCTTTTATATTTCTCTAAATATGAGAGCAACCTTTGTCCTTCTCCAGGCTCCAGGCACGTTTTACCCAAAATTTCTAAAAAACGAACCTGAGCCCAAAACCAAAAAGCAAACAAACAAACAAAAAACACCTGAAATTAATATCTCCTCGGTGGTTTATTGGTCATTTCTACAAGTTCTTTGATTATTTGGATTTAATTCACTTAGATCTGAAGACACAGAGGCATTTAAACCAGGCAGGGGTTCCCTTACTATTTTTTCCCTTGACTCATGTTTCAATTTCCTTTTATTAATGTTTGCTTTATGCTATTTAGTTTGAAGAGCCTTGCTGGAGAATGTTAAAAAAAAAAAAAAGACAGGAGCTGAGTTCTGCTTTCAGAGTGCCCATCTACTAACATTATACCATCTGCCGGAGGCAACCGGCCTAGTCCTTCCCTGTTCTCTTCTGGGCAGTAAACAAATTTACTCAAAGGAAAAAAAAAAAAAAAAAAAAAAAAAAAGATCCAAGAGAACAAAAGGTGTGCTACAGAGAGGTGGGGAAGGGGAATGCAGTGACGGCCCCGTTGGTGCAGGACCCAAACAGTTTGCCCACTGTTGTCAGGCCCCAAAGCCACCTGCTTGCTTCCAGATCCGCTGAGGCCTCTCTGTACAGCTCCCACCAAAAGTTATTAACAGGAAACGGGGGGTAATATCGCACCGTGGTTGGCTTTATCTGTGAATGCCGTAACTTCCATAGAGGGAGAGCAGTCTGAATCATCTCCAGCTTTCAAAACCTAGCTCAGCAGTTCCTCCACGAGGCAACCTTCACTGTGCAGCCCCCCCCCACCCCCGCACCCCCGGCGCCTGTATACACCTCCACAAAACTCGCAGCCTTCCCTGTGCTGCGCGTGAATCTTGTTCAGCTCTCCAGTATTGGTCGCATCGCATGATAACACACTATGTTTATGTCTAGCTCTGAGTTGATGGGGATTGGTACAGTACTTTGCTAGGGTGGTCATAACAAATTACTACAAACTGGGTGGCTTGACCACAGAAACGTATGGTCCTACAGCCCTTGAAGTTACATGTCTGAGATCAAGGTGTCAGCAAAGTTGGTTCCTCCTGAAGGCTGTGAGAAAGAGTCTGTTCCATGCTTTCTCCCAGCTCCTGCTGGCGATCTTTGATATACCGTCGTGTATACAGGCTTCACCCTCATCTCTGCCTTCAAGCTCAAGTGGCACTCTCCCTGTGTGCGTGTCAGTCTCTCCATATGCCCTTCTTTTCATAGGGACAGCAGTCAGTTGGATTGGGGGCCCACCCTACTGAGTATGACCTCATGGTAATTAGTTACATCTGCAATGACCCTATCTCCAAATAGGGCACCGAGAATTAGGACTTCAACACAGGAATTTGGAGGGGGGGGGGGGTAAGCACAATTCAAATCATAACAATCAGGTCTGAGGCTTTATTCCTTTTTGCATACCTGATACCCAGCACAGTGCCAGCTCTTTGCCTGAGGTCCAAGACCTTCAATAATGTATGTTTAATTGGCTTAAATATCTCTGCCGCTTTCAGTATAGGTGTCGGCCAAACTGAACGTGGGATCTACTTTTATTTATTTTTTTTTTTTTTCTGAAACGTAGAACCATCAGGAAGCCAGAAAAATCTCTGATAAGAGAACGGGTCTCTCTGATCTCCAGAGACATCTATGTGATCATCAGAGGCTTGGATAATAACATTCCCCTCAGTCTTCATGCAAGGAGACTGCATGTGACAAGGTACCTTAAGGCCATTACTTGGCACATAGAGGTGACCAAGGCTTTGCCTGGCTCCGGTGACCTAACACATAAAGAATGAGGCTTTTGAAGCCTGCAGACCACATTCATTCTGCCGATACCTGCAAAGACAGATCCCCACTCCTCCTTCATTTCGCCTTATCTTCTATCAGAAATCCAAAAATGAAGAGATCAGAGATGAACGGGGCACAGGACTTTCTTAAAAAGAAATGACTGATGGGGGAAAGAATGGTTTGATGGGAAAACAGAATGTGGCAAATCTAACAGGGTGAGGCCAGGGTGTAGTGGGAAGCCAGAGGTCATGAAGACTAGGCTGGATCTTCAGAGGAAAATAACAGTGCGCCAAGTGAGTAGGTGGGCAAAGGTCTTTCTAGGCAGCGGGTATAGCTTTACACAATCCCAGAGGTCAGAGAGCAAGAAGGACTACCATGGGCTATCAGGTTGCAGTCCTTGGAGTCTGGGGTCAGGGATCAGATCATGAGCTCAGGCAAGTCATGTTAAGGAGGCAATAAGGGCTTTAAGCACCAGACCAGCACTACTAACTTTGCAGTTTAGGAAGATCACTGAATACAACAAGGATTCATTAGAGGAGGCCTGCGTGGATCAAAGAATATCAACTGGGAACCCATTAGATGTTCCAGAAAAGAAATCATCACAGGGACATGAACTAAAGGAGGACAGCGGTGGGCAGAGAGAATCAGGAAGAGGTTGTAGACACTCCCTGTGTCCACCGAGAGCCCCTGTCATCCTTGGTAACACGTTCTGTGTATCCCCTGTAGCTGCACTTGGGCATGAATGCTCATATTCTCCCTCCCCACCTGTGCTTCTCCTTTAAAGACACTGCTTGGCCACTGGAGGGGCTTTGCCCACAGGCAAAAAGAGCTCAAAGGGACTACAAATTTACTCCCTGCACCCCCCCCCCCACCACTAACCTTTCAAATCCCACAGTCCTCAGCCAGTGATTATAAAATAGAAAACATATAAGCTTAGTTGCTTTCATTCTGCTTGGGACAAATTCCCAGCATAAGTCACACTTCAAAGTTCTCCCTGGCACCAGCTAAAACCAGGCCCTCACCTGTCTTTACTTCCCTTATTCCCCTACCTGCTTCTCCTAGAAGAACTTCCTTAATAAATCACTCACACATGATTCTTTCCCCCTGAGATGTCCTCATGGTGAACGTGTCCTAAGACAGAATATTTGAAAGCTATTGAAAAAGAATGTGATGTACAGAACTTGTAGTCACTTGGGAAGTGATTGGATGTGGGAAACTCTGATAGGAACTAGAAGAAAAATATTTAGGGCAGCACAAACCATGTTCACAAACATGTATTTGGGAAATGAAAAGGACAAATGGGTAGAAAGTTAATTTTACACATCTAATATTTATCCTTCCATTAACTCTCTATAGGGGGAAAAAAGAGGCTTTTGATCAGTAAATTGTTCAGGCTTTGTTACTCCAAATTTAGGGCATTGAATATGGTGCCATGGAAATCCGTATCTCTTTAGTAGGATTTGAATGGGATTACCTTTGTATCCAGAAGGGGAGACTCAAAATTCATGATTCATCCAGATTTCCATCAGCCTTGTGATGCTATCCCTCATTGCCTCACTGCTCACAGATCCATGTGGTCAATGGGTTTCTCCAAATGCCTCATATTCTTCATGTCCCAATGTTCTGCACTGACTGTTCTCTACGCAAAACTGAGAGGGACTTCGGTTGGTACTTGTGGATTAAGCTCCATATTCTCTAAATGTATCTTAAGCAGAAGTAAAGTTTGCTATTGCAATCGAACACAATTGGACAACAAAGTTAATCTGATACACATGTGATACACAAGTATAATAAGTGTTATGGTGCTAGGTGTTAATAAGCCATAAGCAGCTCACATAAATATCACTCAATGTGTAATTTTTCCACAGGCAAAGTAAACATGCTGTTTGCAGCCTTCTTTTAGAGAGGCTATAACCAGCATTCAGGTGAATCAACAGCTTTCCAATCACACACATGATTTAGACAACATAATTCCCAGGTTTTACCCCCTAGTAATTATTACCCAACTGCATTTGAAGGCCTGCTTTAGGCACCCTGTGCAGGGTGCCATAGACACATGGAAAATGGCAGCATGGTGTCCATCAGTAAGCAACCTGGGTTCTCTAATTTTCACTCCCAGCCTCAATATCCAAGAGTGACATTTATTGGGTTCCACTCCCACCCTTTTGTGTCCCCAGTTATGGCATTGCCAAACTCTCCCCTTCAACAGAACAGCCCTGTCTGTGGCCTCCTGGTACCTGCCCACAAACTCCAGGCTAAGGTCTCAAGTCTATGGAAACTGTCCATCAGTTCATGGCTTCTCTGTTAAATCAAGTGGGTGTCTGCAGAACTGTTTCTTTATTAGTCTCAGGGTAGAGTAGATACAAAAGAAAAAAAAGACAAGGCACAGTGAAAAGGGATTCAGATCCTTAAAGGTAGAAATATAGGATGAGATGTGGTAGGGGCTAGGAGAATAGCAAAGAGAAAAGATGGAAAAGCAAACAATCAGGTGGTCACATAGACATGAGCTTTGGCAAGTTCCCCTGAGCCCAGGAGCTGTCCTCACTGGCCATGGTTAGCAGGGTCCTTCTGAGAAGAACTGAAAGGGATCTAAAAGTAAGTGCCGAGATAATAAAATAATAGTAGTGTGTGTTCAGGGCTTACTAGGAGCCAGAGACCGTACTAAGCCCTAAATTCATTAACTGTTTAATCCTTAACAACCACACTCCTGCCATTTAGCAGATGGGAAGACTGAGGCTAAGAAACATGCCTTAAGCCAAATGGGCAGTAAGTGGAAAAACAGGGCTTTGAACCAGCTTTTCCTAAAGTCAAGTCAAAATTTGTAACTGCTTCAGTCAACCGCCTTCACCAAAGACACTCAGATCCGCCATCTTGCTGTAACTTATGCCAAACTACAGCATGGATTTTGACACAAAGAAATGGCATCCTTTTCCTTAGTGTTGTCTTCTTCATCCCAACATAAAATTAAAGAAGAAATACTTTTTAAATAAAAGGGAGTCTGAGAGAATTAAGACATCAATATGAATGAGATTTGATCAAAATATAAATGGCAAGATGAGAGGTACTGACATCAGGAAGGACACCATCTCTGGTGGAAAAGACTTAGAAAGCAGAGACTGGAGAGGCCAAAGTAACAGGTCATTTAGCTGGTTCTTTTGCCAAGTCTGGTCACATTTCTATGCAGCCAAACACAGGCAAACAGAGGCTGCATCCAGAGGTTCTTCGTGTCCCATCTGGGCCCCGAGACCTCAGACTCTGGCCCAGGAACCTGTTGAGGAGCTGTGAGTATGGAGGCAGGCGGCCAGAGTTCGGCTCTCCAACCTTTCTCCTTGTGTCCTCGAGTTAAGGCCTGTGCCAGGAGAGACTTTAAAAGGACTAATGAGCTCAAGACCTAAACTTTCAATACTGGTGCCCCAAATTCCTTACCTTTATCTTCCACCGAGAGGTAAGGATGGTCACTTGGACTTCAACATACACCCATCCTTTTGGGACAGAAAGATTGAGAAAATTACACGCAGTTAAGTAACTAACTGGTTAAGTAACTAATTTCATTGATAGCAGATGGACATTAATTCAAAACTCCAGATACCATTTTTGGCTCAGTGCTTGTGCCACAAGGTCTTCATCCATCATCCTGGCGAATTTACCGGGACCCAGAGCATTGCCCGGAATCCGGCCGGCTCAGATGTATGAATTGTCAGCACATCTCCTGCAGGGGCAATTCACGTTTACCAAGTTCACAGGGTAGATATATAAACCTGAAGGCAATTTATTAATTGTGTGGAATGAGCAATGACCATCACAGGGACTGGAAGTCTTCAAGCCGATGCCGCTAGTACATCTCCTGCAGTGGGCACACCTGTGGAAAACCAAATCACACCGCCAAGTTTTCCTGGGGGCCTGGGAAGCAGAACAAAGAGAGTGAAAGAAGCAAATACTTAATGGTAGCAGGCTGTGATGGCCAGATGCAACCATCTCGCAGAACAGAGTTGAACAGAGGCTCGGTAGCTCAGGTTCTCTCTCCATGGACCCAAGGCACTCAGATATGTCAGCGGCCTCTGGCAAGTTAGCATACAAGGCTTTTTATTTATTTATTTTTAATTTTATTTCTTTACTCTGAGAGAGAGAGCATGAGCACAAGTGGGGGAGGAGCAGAGAGAGAGGAAGAGAGAGAGAGTTAGAGAGAGAAAATTCCAAGCAGGCTCCACAGTGCTAGTGACAGAGCCCGATGTGGTGTTCGAACTCACAAATCAGGATATCATCACCTGAGCTGAAACCAAAAGTCGGTTGCTTAACCGACTGAGCCAGCCAGGCACCCCAAGACTTTTTATTTTTAATGTTTTCATGGCTAACCAATGTTTTAGTCACCTTCTTCTTCTTCTTCTTCTTCTTCTTCTTCTTTCTTTTTGATATAATACATTATATCTGTTATCAATCAAATCTTACAGGCTTAGGAGTTATTCTGTCTTTTTTTTATCATTGTTTATTTATTTTTGAGAAACAGAGAGACAGAGTGTGAGCAGGGGACAGGCAGAGTCACAGAATCTGAAGCAGGCTCCAGGCTCCGAGCTGTCAGCACAGAGCCTGACGTGAAGCTGGAACTCAAGAACCACAAGATCAAGTCGGATACGTAACCAACTGAGCCACCCAGGTGCCCCATATTCTATCTTTTTAAAAATAACTTCCATCTTTAGTTTTTATCATTTATTTATTTTAAACATCAATTTCTCTGATAAGCTTATTTCCCTCTTGGAGAAAGCCTTCCTAAACGCACACAAAAAGTTTTACGTAAACCCCTACACACGGACAACTGTGTGCATTTTCACGTTATTGGTGAACAGAGAGAGTGTGAGAGGCAGAATACTAAAACCAAATAACTTTCCCTGGGAAACCAAGAATTCAATACTAGCAGAATATATCTCTACAGTAGCACATACATTTACTCATTCTTTCATTCCGTAAGCATTTACTGAGAACCTACCATTGGCTTGCCATGTTCTAGAAACAGGGAAACTGTAATGAACCAGCCTGACAAAGTGGCTGCTTCCACAGACCTTCAATTCAAAAAGAGGGAGGGAGACAGACCGCCAACAAATTAGAAATAAAAGAAAGCAAGTAGTGCCTAGTGTTCTGATTAAAAAAAAAAAAAAAAAAAAAAAAAAAAAAAGTGTCTTACAGGGAGACTGGGTAGGGTGGTCAGAGAAGTCCTCACAAGGTAATGACATATAAACTAAGACCTACATAACAAGAAGGAAAGAGCTACATGTCAATCTGGGAGAAGAGCTTTCCACATAAAGGGTACATCTGACAAAAGGCACACATCTCTCTCTTAGACAAAAACATCTCTCATTAATGTGAGTTTCACAAAGAATTCTATACACAACAATTGCATTGCAGATATTCTCTAGAATTTTAAGAAGAGAGAGCCTCAGGGCACCTGGGTGGCTCAGTTGGTTAAGCGTCCGACATTGGCTCAGGTCATGATCTCCCAGTTCGTGGGTTCGAGCCCTGCATCGGGCTCTGTGCTGACAGCTCGGAGCCTGGAGCCTGCTTTGGATTCTCTGTCTCCCTCTCTCTCTGCCCCTCCCCCCGCTCATGCTCCATTTCTGTCTCAAAAATAAACATGAAGAAGAAGAAGAAGAAGAAGAAGAAGAAGAAGAAGAAGAAGAAGAGCCCAAATTTTAGGTGTTTTTTGTTCCAGGATATCATCCATGGAACTTATAACTGTCGAGACAGAGTGATTTTTTCATTTTATTCACCCAGCCATTATAGGCGTGGTAGATGACAAAGACAAGAAGAGAGAACTGCCCATGGCTTTGCTGCTTTCCTGCTGCTCACCCTCTCCTTCCCCAACCAAGATCCTTCAAAACCTGACATGATGCCAACACAGTTCCGAAGCTTCTGCTATCAAGTGGCGATATTGACCGTCAGTGCTCTCATATATGCATTTAATTTTCTGAGCAAGGAGAGACTTGCTTGGTTAGAAGTGAATCCTGGCATGATCTCTATCCCCTCGTGATGGCACCAGAAAGATAACAACAGCCACCAGGTTTGGGCGCCATTCTGAAACAGGCAGTCTTTCTTCATTTCTGGCTCCTGCTTTACGGAAACCAGGGTCACATTTTGTTCTCATTTTTCACATAGGATTGGAATAGACAAGAAAGAAAACAAACACTAGGAGGAAAATGTAGCTACATTTTTTGTGCCTTGCCTTTTTTATGTCAACGATATTTGGTACTGAGCTGAAAGCAGCGGTGGTGAGGGGACAGGGAGTGAGCATTTTGTCGTGGTCAGTCCACATGGCAGCTATGTCTTCGCTTGTGGTTTGTGGGTTTCCTTTGGCATATTCTGTCCCTCTAGATACTTTGCTGTTGTTTCCTAATTTAAAACTCACCATTTTAAGATCTTCTACGTCCTGCTACTTAATGTAAGAAAATACCCCAAATATTCTAGTTTAATAGCAATGTTTTATAAAAACATACAAACTCATGCTTTAGGACCTTACTTCACAAATATCTAATATCAATATCACTTATGGTCCATTTTTAAGACATAATTCCCGAAATACATGCCTGTTATATTCCCTGAACGTATTCGCCTTAACCCAAACATCTCCAAGTATCTACAGAAGTGACATTCCAGTGGAAATTAGAGCCATCACCATCGGAATGAGAAAAACATTGTAGAAACAGATACACGCCATAGATGTCCAAGCCCTTCCCTACACCCACCCATTACTTTTACATAACAAGATGTAACTTTGTTTACGCTGCATTAGAACTTCAGCTGTAGTGAACTGAAATTGTACTAGGACTACACTTGCATTTCCTTCCGTTATATAAGCCATCCTTTTCTACTTATGTGCCTCTCTGACTTCTCCTTTAACAGCTAAGAGTGTGGTAAGCAGTGGCAGAGCATTTCCAAACCGACTAGGGAGTGCTTAGGGCTGGACTTTCTATAAGAAGTAACAAAGGTTTGAATATTCTTTCCCAAGAACTGCAGAGGAAGTTCCTAATACTTCTTGCATAACTTTGCGATAATCAGACAGGTTACCTCTGTCAAATAACTCATTGGTATATTTAGCAATTAAATAACATAAAAATGCTTAAACCTAGAAGTCTCCAAACATGCATCCTCAGTTAGGGTCTATCTGAATCTTCAACAGCTAAGTTGCTTTATAAAATATCCAGATTTTCTGCATAAGGCATAGATGCAAAGATTTCAATATTAGAGACTTTTGACAGCCATGACAGAGTTGTTAATGAAATGTATAAAATTAATATCCAACTTAGATATGTGGACATCAATCTGGAGAATATAGGGTTATCAACAGAGCTTTGTTGTCTATACTGGAGAAATTTTAAAACTATTTGGGGATATTGCATTTCCTTTCCTTTGCTTCAGATGATTTACTAAGACCTTGGGCAAGTCAATTTCTTTCAGAATACCTCAGCTTATTTCCATTTGTGAAACAGGAATGGGGACAGCTCTAAACGGACCTGTCCATAAGATTCTGGAGTTGCTTCAAATGGAGTTATGTAAGAAGAAAGCACCGTTGTTGTTTTTAGAGTGATCCCAGAAAAGCACTTTCAATAATCACAGTTCAATCTCTTATTAGACACTGGAATATATTGCCAACATGACTGGGTGTTGAACTCCAGTTTGGGTAGATCTATCTCCCTAGCTGCACATTAGAGAAGCTCATCAACTCTTTCAAAAGGAGTGATCTATCGAATGGAAATTTAGTAACCCGTGTTGAGTAAGTGGAGCATCTCACTAAATAAGAAAAACACTGGGCAGCTTGTGCCTGATTGTTTTTGCCTTTCCTCCCAAGCTACCTGCTGTGGTTCCTGACTGAGCTGCATTGCAGTATCTCCAGTCTGCTGGTTCCCCCCCACCAAGAGTGGTTCAAAATGCCCAGAAATGTGAAGTCTCTTTACCTACCGAGCCCTCCCTTGATGTTACCTTCTGGAGTTCACTCTCCCCAACCCAGAAACACAGAAACTTGATAAACTACCCAAATTGTGGGTCAAAAATGGGTTTTTTTTTATTTGACTGACGGAGTTTATTCCAATTAATACAGTTCAATATGTGATTGTGCTCTTGGGATATATATGTATTTCCCACATGTTAACAAATACTGAATGAGCATCTACCATATGCTAAGTACATACAGGAAGTTTCTCTCCCTACTCTGCATCCATGTAGTATTTTATATCTTTCAAGTGGAATTTACCTTACTCTGTCTTCTCCATTGAATACTGAAGTAGGCAGAATGCCAAAATGACCCACAATGGCCCACACTCTTATATAATCCCCTCCCCTTGAGTATCGGTAGGACCCGTAAATATGGTGGGATACCCTTCCTATGCTTAGGTCATATTCTGTGTCACAGGTGACCCGATCTGAATTCCTCAATGAGACCATAAAAGGGACAAGTGGAAGAGATTTGAAATGTGAGAGGGATTTGAACCAATGGGGGATTCTCTGATGCTGGCTTTGAAGATGGAGGGAAGCATACGGCAAGGACCTGAGAGTGGCCTCTAATTGCTGAGAACAGTCCTTAGTCAGCAAGAAAATGGGGACTCAGTCCTACAACTGCCTCCAAGCTCACAACCGAGTGAGCCTGGAAAGAGGGCTCCAAGCCTCCAGATAAGAACTCAGCTCAGCCAGCACCTTGAGTATGAGACCCTGACACAGAGAACACGGTTGAGCCACATGACTGCTGAATTACAGAACTGTGGGCTGATAAATGGGTGTTGTTTTAAGCTGTCCAGTTTGTGGGTAATTCATTACACACCAATAGAAAATTAATATAAGTGCCATATCCCGCAGCTAGACTATAAACTATTTTAAAACCAGGGTTTTGTATACTTCTGTATATCTTCTATATAACTTTGGGAAATGCTCTAAGTTGACAGTGAGAACCACTTCCTATGTTTCTTTAACTGGCTTATCTATGGAGCTCTTAGAAGTCCTCCTAGTACAGACTCATTTCATTTAGACCTAGATTCTTGCTCTAGTTTCAAAGAGACATGGATCAACTTTTTCAAGAATAAAAGAAAAGGTCATTAGTGTTTCCAAGTCCTGCATTAAAAAAGAGAAGTAAGAGGCAATGAATTGGAGGGTTTTCTGAAACTTGTATTTATTCCCTATGATTGTTTTGTTTCTCCTGCCAGTTGTGACATTATATAGGAGGAACACTAACAGAGGAACACTTTTAAAGACTCAGGAGTTAATTGGACATAAGAGTTAGCCAACTGGAAGTCAGCCAGGAACAAAGAGGGGGAAGAGTGTTACAAAGAAAAGGGATATTTTGTGAAATATCTGGAGAAAGAAAAGAGCAGACCTGTTCAAGAACTCTCAGTATTTCAGTATGATTCACATCTAGTGTAGAAGAGGAGAGGGCAAGCTCTGGGGCATGAGAAATAAACAGGAACCTGAAGACTTTGACTTTTCCTCTGGCTCTAAGACCATCTTAGAGTGCTCTCCGAAGCCCAATAATGTGTCTATGCTAGTGTCAGCTAAGAGCTAATGAGCTTGAGTCCCTCATGGGTGAGTGGTCGGTGCAGGAGTTTCATGGGCTTTTTGGTGGCCTCACGAGAATGTCCAAACAGCACTGATCAAACCTTAGAGAACCACTCCCAGGTGAAGCCTTACCATGAGTGCCTTCTATCTGGACAAATGACAGGAAATAAAGCGATTTGGGTTCCCAAGCTCTGCCAGAAGGATAAGAGCAGTAATGGGTTTCAAGGTTCCCCAACCCTAGAAGAGTAGGAACATGGACAGCCTTGTCTGTATCCAACTAAATTGCCTCTTTGTTCTACTGAATGAGTGTATCAGAAGACAGTCCATAAATGCAAGACAAGTTAACTTAGACTCATTCTTCCCTTATCAATTCTTCTCGACTAGCCCATCATGGATTTACCTCGTTGTGTATAATAGTATTAACATTTCCATTTTTCCTAAGGAAAACCTACCATTTCATTGAAGAATAACTCTTTTTTCTACGGTTACTGCAGGAAGATAGTGATCTTTCTTACAAGTTGATATTTTCAAGGGCAATTAAACTGTTCTTATCCTTGACAGAAAGAAGCAGATTTTTTTCTGTGGCTTCGATTTCTAAATAAGGCTTTGCTCCTTTCTATCGCTAATGTGGGACAGGGCTGGGAAGGATGGAGTTAAGGTGAGTCAGGCACAAACACGAGGCAGGGGGTGGAAGAAAAAGTAGCTTTCTCTCCAGAGAGGTCTTTGACATGGAAATGCGCCTCCAGAAGATAATGCAGAGGGAAGGAGCCCTGCTGGTGCAGGAGTTGAGGAAGATGAGCCCAAAAAACTAACGCCCAATACCTCCCTAAAACAAATGGTGAGAATGAAAGAATGCACTGTTGTGCTTCCCACAACCTCCTCAAAGGAGAGAGAAGGTGACAGGGCACTTGCTCTGCACCAAGTCCTTCAGAAAAGATATTTGAGGCCACACTCTCAAATGACAGCACCTCGCACACAATTAGCGCAGTGTAAAGCTGAGGTAAGTTGGATTTCTTACTTTTCACATTCAGATTGTGAATAAAGGGGGCCCTGAGAGGCGAAAAATAGACTTCTGTTATTTTATCAATGGTTAATCAGTGAAATTTTAGAAAGAGTTTCCCACACTTCGTTCCACCCCACTTAGGATTTTCTGGCTTTGGCCGGCTCCTTGTCACTGTTGTTCAAATTATACTGTGGCCTGCTGTTTTTCTCCTTCTTCAGAAGGGGCCCAAATAATGTCAGTTGATGAGCAAACACTGGGAACCTGCCTGAAATTTCCTCACCTTCTCTTGTGTAAGTGTAACTGCTGCTTTTGTTGCCGGTTTAAAAGTCAGCTTTGCAGAGAAAAAATTAGCACAGCTAATGGGCCGTTGGTCATAGTTGGTCATAGAAAGCCGTTGGTCATAGAAAGCCAGGGAAGGTAAAAGCCTGGAAGCTGATGAACCCTGTGACATTGTTGATTGAAAGTGGTTAGGTTAGAACACGACACGTACCAAGGACAGATTTTTCCATCTCGCACCCTCCACACCCCCACTCAGCACTTCCACTGAAATAAAACCTGGGTAGGGAATGGGATATTTCTCCCAAGTGTTAGGAGTTCGGTCCAGTTTTTCCCTTCCTCTAAAGAGTTATTGGCAGGAAGCTGGGGGAGGGGTGGTTTGTTCAGGAAGCTGCCTGGCACATGGAAGTGTAAGGAAAGGGGAGTCTCTTCTTTTCTGGATTGTTCAGTCACTCACACTCCAGGATCCTTCTTAGGGGAGAAGGAAGATTGCTACTCCATGCTTTCTGTGCCAACAAAATAAATAAAAAATAAAGACTGCATTATTTCCCAGATCTCTTCACATTTATGTGTACCAGCTTCTAAGGGATACATCTGGGGAGGCTCTAACCACTTAGTTGCTGTGGAATTTTGGGTTAGTGTCTTTCTTGCTTTGAAAACTAAAACTGATTTTCACTGATAGGAAAAAATGAACACACCTACACACCTTCGAAGTGTGCCGTAAACCCCCTATTTTCTCCCCAGCAGAGGAGGCCAAGGTTAAATTTGGTTAAACTTCCCAGGGTGCCTGCGTGATGTGTATCTCACAAGTAGAGATCATACGGTACACAATATCTGTTACGTACTTTTGCTCTTAACAGCACTTCATGAACAAATTTTCCTGCCAGTAAATTTTCCTCCATATTTACTTTGAAAGGCTGCGTGTGAATTAATCTCTTTCTGATGTTGGATAACTCCTCCTCAGCAGAGGTGAAAGGAAGGCATCAGAGGCATGTCTAAAAGCCCGTAAGCGCTTTGCCTCTGCTATTGACTCACCTTGTGCTCAGGGTAAGCATTAAGGCAAGTCCCTGCTCCTTCAACCTCACCCTCTGTCAGAGGTGGGAAAGGAGGCAGCCAGGTATCTGTTGCTGAGAAGGGGTTCCTGAAATGGGAAGGCCAAAGTGTGCCCAGAGAAGGGGCTCAGGAAACTTGAACCACAAGAACATCCCACACTCCCATTCTTCTCTTAGAGACGCTTTGGTCATTTTGCCATGCCACTAACACTTACCTATGGTTCCTTTCCGAGGTCTTGGATTATTATTAAAGCCCAAAGTAGATCAAGATAAACATTTTACAGTTAGATGAAGACTTCAGATGCCTCTGTTATCGTGGCCTCCGTATTTTCAGTGTGGTCTAGACCATAGATAAGTCCACTTCAGAATGCACAGGAAACAGTAAAAGAAAATTGCTTATCTCCCCCTTCTTTTCCTCTTTTCCTGGTCCTGAACAAAAAGAGTTGCTTCTTTGTCCACTCTTATCAGCCTCGTTTTGCCTTATGTATTTTTCCCAAGATCCCAAAGCAGCAGGCAGGGAAAGCAGAGAAGGCCCTTTCCAGCTCCCCTCACAGCTCCTGGGTGACATCTCCAGGAGAGAAGCTCCCTTGTTCTGTGGCCGTAATGTAGGTAGTGGAGGAAGAGGAGAAGGAGGAAAGAAAAGCAGGGCAGGGCACTCCTCATTTCCCTTTTACCTTCCATTGTTGTCTCTTCCTTTATTTTGGCACAGAAAGCATGGAGTAGAATCATCTTCCACTAAGAAGGATCACTCTAAACCTCCATTAATACATTCTCCTTCGAAGAGATTATGAAGGTACATGGTTCTATCTCCAAAAGATCTTACAAGTCTTTTAATTTTTTTTTACATTTATTTATTTTTGAGAGACAGAGAGAGATGGAGCAAGACCAGGGGAAGGGCAGAGAGAGGGAGACACAGAATCCAAAGCAGGCTCCAGGCTCTGAGCTGTCAGCACAGAGCCTGATGTGGGACTCGAACTCACAAAACGGCGAGATCATGGCCTAAGCTGAAGTCAGACGCTTAACCGACTGAGCCACCCAGGCACCCCAGGATCTTTCAATTTTTAAGTTCTCGTGGGTTAGGTGCAGTGTAAGAAAGTAGAAATGCATGGATACGTACATTTATGATAGATAGTTGAATATAGATGATAAAACATCAATTACGACTAACTCTGACTGCATAATTCAAATGGCCCTATTACATTTCCAAGCTTTCAAAACTAATGTATGTCAGGGGCAACCTCCTATATTATCTCAAAGTCTGAGGCATATTCTAGAAGAAATCAATCACAAGAAATAAATAAAATATAATAAATGCTATGGTAACTACTTGATTTCTTGCTTTGCTTCCTAAATAATAGAATTATGTTCAGTAGGCAAATAGCTGAAAATAACTCCAGTATAAATAATGACATAATTATATAGTATAATAACTTTCAAGTCCACTCATTATTGTCTCTTCTTACCACTGCCTTACTAAAAATACATAACATTATTGAGTGTTTATGGTTTGCTAGACACAGATCTAAGGACTTTACACATATCAATTCATTTAATCTTTACAACCTGATGAAGTAACTATTTTGATCCTTGATTAATAGAGGAGGAAACTAAAGCATAGAAAAAGTAAGACACTTTCCCCCAAGGTCATGGCTTGTAAATCCAGGATTCTGAGGCACATGATGAAGGCACTCAGTGCTCTGCTGCACCTCTCACCAAGAACTGGCTCTTATCCCTCCTTCCCTTTCCTGATGGATCTCCCGGTCTTCAGTGTCTCTAGCCCACCGTCACACAGCTACCAAAGTGATCACACCAAGTCATCATGCCTGTTTAAAGTCCATCAGTGATTGCCTTTAGCCTGCAGAACAAAGTCCAGGCTGCTTAGTGTAGACCCCAGCATGTTTCCTATTCTTATCTGAAGTGTCCTTCCAATGTCATTGTCTTTCTATCACTCACTGCACAAATGTCCTACACATTTTCTTATCTCTCAGATTTTACATAACATTCTCTTCCTCAGTCTTCATCCCTATTTGGAATCCAGATGAGATTCTAGCTCCTCCATGAAGTCTCCCTCTATCTCAAAGCAAGAAATAGCTTCTCACTCCTCTAGCCCCCCCACTGTACTATATTCATTTCTTATGGTCTTTATTTTTGTTTTTATTTTTCTTTTCTGCCACCTTCAGTATTGCGTCTTATATGGTTATCTGGATTACAGCTCCTAAAAATTAAAGACCCTGCTTTGTGCAACTTTAAACCTAGAGTGCCTTGGGCATAGTAGATGCTCAATATATGTTTGTTGAATGGAAATTCCCTCAGATTCTGTACGGGGGAGAATACCTAGGTTTGCCACTTGTGGCTGTATTAGTCCACAGAGAAGGGTGGGAGAAGTTTGCTGCTGTGGCATGCAGGAAAGAAAATTCCCAAAGTTGGGGGAGACCGTGACTCAAAATATAATGTCCTTGACTTGTCAATTATGGTCTCATATTTCTGCTGCATGAGTAAGTAGGGGAAACTACTCTGCAGCAGGCACGGCTTTCTTTTTTCCACTTCCTATTTACTTTTCTTCTGAGTGGCCCCATCATGATTAAGCCTAACTGACCACTACAAAAATGTCTCCCCACTCCATGCAATGCATATGTATTGCCACAGAAAAAGCAGATTCAGTCATGGCCTCATTCCCTCTTCACTTTCTACCTGTCCAAAATTCTTTCTGCTCCCATGAAGACATTGTCTGCAACGGTGGCAGGTAAAATGTTATTAGAAGGAGATAATAAGGAGGTAATAAAAACATCTAAAAATAAATTTAAAAAAAAAGAAAAAAACAAAGACAAAAGAAAGGAAGAGACCCAAAATATTTAAAATAATGGGGGGTGAGGCACCTGGGTGGCTCAGTTGGTTAAGCGTCCGACTTCGGCTCAGGTCATAATATCATGGTTCATGAGTTCAAGCCCTGAGTCAGGCTCTGTGCTGACAGCTCAGAGCTTGGAATCTGCTTCAGATTCTTTGTTTCCCTCTCTCTGCCCCTCCCTTACTCTCACTCTGTCTCCTTTTTCTCTCAAAAATAAATAAACATTAATTTTTTATTAAAAATGAAAATAATGGAGAAGAAACACAAATTAGAAGAAGTGATCTAAACAGCAAAAGCAGGGATACCTAGGTGGCTCAGTTAGTTAAGCATCTGACTTCTGCTCAGGTCATGATCCCATGGTTCGTGGGTTCGGGCCCCACATTAGGCTCTGTGCTGACACCTCAGAGCCTGGAGCCTACTTCAGATTCTGTGTCTCCCTCTCTCTCTGCTCCTCCCCCGCTCATGCGCTCTCTCTCTGTCTCTGTCTCTGTCTCTGTCTCTGTCTCTCTCTCTCTCAAAAATGAACATTAAAAAATAGTTTTTTAGAATTTAAAAAAAAGCAAAAATGAAAAGGAATGGAACAACATCTAAGGAAAGAGAGAAACCACCCTCCCCCACCCCATTTTTTCTTTCTTAAAATAGTATTCCAGCCTCTGCTGAAACCTGGAGTATTCCATCCACCTAAACCTCACTTTCTCAGATGTAACTCTAATGAAAACTGATATCCCTGATATCCCAAAGAGTTGAAATGCTTGCCTCCAAATCACCAAATAGCTTCAATAAAGACCTTCATCTTCCACTTAGATAAGTTCCTACATTTTATTGCTTGGTCATGGGTCAACTTGACATTGATATTGTGCAGATTAATGGAAAGAATAACACTACTTCCATTAAGACAATATACCTGGGTCTAATCCTTTCCCCACTCTCTTCACTGACCTAACATCTTCCTCTAACTGTGTCTCCTGCCACCCATCCTAAACAGTAGCTTCAAATTATACAAATAAATTTTAGTTCAGTTGAATGACACAGATAGTCATCATAGATAAGATGTAGAAAATCTCAACTACAATCTTCACATGTATACAGTCCTCCTGGCATTCGTTCAAAACATTAACGATTCTTTCCAGCAATTCCTTTTCGTCACTTTACTTTAATCCAAGGACTCTCTAGGTCTTTGTTTTCAATCCTGAGGACTAGTGCATTCCAGTTCCACACCAAGAGTGAAGTATTTCCTTAAGATATTTGAAGTGCTCACATCAGCTAAGACTTTACCAGCTGAAGGCTTTTGTTAAACTTTTCTTTCTTTCTTTCTTTCTTTCTTTCTTTCTTTCTCTCTTTCTTTCTTTTCTGATTACAGAAAATATCATCAACTTGATTGATCTTTCCTAAGGTCTATTCCTAGGAATCCGATTTTCTCCCTACTTCCTTCTCCAGGCTTTGATTCTTGGTACCTCCTAAAATCTGTTCTTCCATTATGAATTACTGAGGCTTGCTTAAAATCTAACCAAGTGAAATTCAATTTAAAAAATAAATCAAAACTCAGAAACTAGAAATAAAAAATATACGCAATTGCAAAAACACAAGATGGTGGCATAGTTTATAGCTACATAAGTAAGGAATACCGAGGGGTTTTACTTCTTTGCATGCACATTGACAGGCCACAGAATGATCAGCCTGATGAAAAGGAATGTGTTCTTATGCTTCACTGATAGGACTATCAAGACTAGATTATAACAGGAAAAGTTCTCGTTTCCTCTGCATTTTTCAGAAGTTACCCATAATATTGTCTCCTGGCATAGGTAATATATTTGAGGAGGTATAAAGGCAAACTAGAGAATTTCCAGTGCAGACAGTAATGAGTAAGAAGTAACAGATAAACTCTTCTGACCAAGATGGAGTAATAGGGAGCAAGGTTGCCATCTTGCCCAAAAACAAAAAACAAAAACCTAGATAATGTACGTGACACAAAATTTTAAGACAATGGGCATCAGGCAACAAAGGACAGTGATTTTTGAGAGATGGTAGGGGGAAAAAAAGGTAAATTCTATGATTATTTCAGGTTATTGCTTTGAGAGAGATATCAGGTAGTGGCTCAGAATGAGGAAAGCCAGATGAAACTTAATGGCACCCTGAGTTGAAGACACAGAGCTGAGAGTCCAAGGAGATCAAAGTAGCTAAAGTTCATAAAACAAAGTACTACATAGGAAAGTGATGAACAGAAAGAAACTCCTGGACCTGCAGAGGATCTTCCTCAAGTACCTAGCAGACTACTAGTCAGAGTATACATGTGAGGAAATACTTGATGTTAGGGAAAGAAACCATCTGAAAGGATCATAGCAGTTTCTAGTGCTCATAGTAGACTGGAAATAGTGCCTGTTCCCACAAGCCAGACTAGAAAATCTTAAAATGTATAGGGCATGGGTAAATTCAGAGGGTCCTGAGTCAGTAATAGAGAATAAATAGCCTCAGAGTAAATGTTACTCTGGTTCTGACTAAAAGATTTTAAAAGAAGGACGAAATAGATCCAAACTATTTTCACATTATTTAGCTGCATCCCAAAAGAAATCTGAAGAAAATTTTTAGCAATACAAAATTATGCAGCACCACGAAAGTAAAATTCACAATGTCTGCGATTCAGTCAAAGATTACTAGATATGCAAAGAAGGAAAATATGACAAAACAAGGGGAAAATTCTATTGAAATATACCTTGAATTAATGACAGCTGTTAGAATTAGCAAAAAAGGACACTGAAGCAGTCATGATGAATGCATTCAATATGTTACAAAAAATTCTGTAGATGCATAACACACTTTAAGAAATGAGAACTATATAATGTCTTAGATAAAAATATAATGAATGAGATTTGTGAACTTGCAGACATAGCAATAAAAACTTCCCAAATGCAGCAGAGAGAGAAAAAATAATAATTAAAAGAAGAAAAATATAAAGTGTATAACGACAATATCACAAAGATCAGAAGGAATGAAATGGAATATACTATATTAAGTTCTCTATATTATCCATAAATTGGTAAAAATCACTGAAACATAGACTAAAATAAGTGAAATTGCTTACTATAAACCATTAAGCAACAACTAAAATCACAAAACAGTTTTAATTAGTAAGCCAAAAAAGAAGATAAAATGAAATCATAAAAATAATTGATACAAAAGAAGGCCAAAAAGAGAAAAAGGGGGTGGGGGGAGAACTCATTGAAACATAACTAGAACTAATGGCAGATGTTAGAATTAGCAGAAATGGACACTCCAACTAAAAGGCAAAGATCGTCAGACTGTACCAAAATAATAAGAGTTAATTATACACTACTTAAAGAAACACCCTTTGAATATAAAGGCACAAATAAACTATAAATAAAGGAATGGAAAAAGGTATAGTATGGTAACACTAACCAAAAAGAAAATTGAAGTGGTTATATTAATATAGACAAAGTGGGTATCAAATCAAAAGATATATCTAGGGATAAAAATGATTATTTCTCAATGGTTGGGACCAATTCATCCAGAGGATATAAAAATGTTAACACTTACGCATTTAATAACAGAGCTTCAAATGTATAAAGTTAGGGGCGCCTGGGTGGCGCAGTCGGTTAAGCGTCCGACTTCAGCCAGGTCACGATCTCGCGGTCCGTGAGTTCGAGCCCCGCGTCGGGCTCTGGGCTGATGGCTCGGAGCCTGGAGCCTGTTTCCGAGTCTGTGTCTCCCTCTCTCTCTGCCCCTCCCCCGTTCATGCTCTGTCTCTCTCTGTCCCAAAAAAAATAAATAAACGTTGAAAAAAAAATTTAAAAAAAAAATGTATAGTTAAATCTAATAGAGCTGCAAGAAGAAATAGAGAAATACAAATTATAGCTAGAGGCTTAAGTTTATTTCTCTCAGTATCCAAAATATACAAAGAATTTATAAAACTCAACACCCAAAACACAAGCCAATTAAAAAATGGGCAGAAGACGTGAATAGACATTTTTCCAAAGAAGACATCCAGATGGCCAACAGACACATAAAAAGACTCTCAACATCACTGATCATCAGGAAAATACAAACCGAAACTACAATTCTCACACCTGTAAGAATGGGTAAAATCAACAACACAAGAAACAACAGGTATTGGAGAGGATGTGGGCAAGGGGAACCTTCTTGCACTGTTGGAATGCAAAGTGGTGCAGCCACTGTGGAAAACAGTATAGAAGTTCCTCAAAAAGTTAAAAATAGAATTATCCTATAATCGAGCAATTGTGCAATGAGGTATTTACCCAAAGAACACAAAGATAATAATTCAAAGGGATACATGCACCCTGATGTTCATAGAAGCATTATGTACAATAGCCAAACTATAGAAACAGCCCAAGTGTCCATCAGCTGATGAATAGATAAAGAAGATGTGAGATAGATAGATAGATAGATGATAGATAGATGGATGGATAGATAGATAGATAGATGTATATATAATATACAATTGAATATTAACCATAAAAAAATGGCATCTTGCCATTTGCAATGAGGTGGATAGAGTTAGAGGGTATTACGCTAAGCAGAATAAGTTAGTCAGAGAAAGACAAATACCACATGATTTCCCTCATATGTGGACTTTAAGAAAAAACAAACGAGCAAAGGGAAAAAGAGAGAGAGGCAGACAAACCAAGAAGCAAATGCTTAACTATAGAGAACACCAGAGGGGAAGTGAGTGGGGGAAATAGATGATGGGAATTAAGGAATGCACTTGTTATGATGAGCTCTGGGTGTTGTATGGAAGTGTTGAATCACTATATTGCACACAGTGTAAATCACAGTATATGTTAACTAACTGGAATTTAAATAGAAACTCTTCTAAATACATACATAAATAAATAAAAATTTCCTTCTTTCAATATTCGATAGAACAAGTACACAGAAAATTATCTAGGACATAGGATAGTTAAACAAGACTAATAGTCAAATTTACCTAATTGACATCTATAGAACACTTCTCTCAACAATAGGAGAATACACATTATTTTTAAGTGCACAGGGAACATTTAACAAAGCAAACCATATTCTGGGCCGTAAAACTAATTTCAGTAATTTTAAGAGGATTTAGGTCAAAAAAGTGTCTGCTCTGACCATAGAGAAATTAAATTAGAAATCAGTAACAGAAAGATCTCCAGTAACTAAATAGCAAGTTTCTACATAACCCAAAGGGCAAAGAAGAATTTAAAATGCAAATTAAGAAGTATTTTAAACTGAAAAGAATAATATGACATATCAAAATTTGTAAGATGCTGTCAAAATATTTTATGGGGAAATTTATAGCATTAAATGACTATATTAGAAAATAAGGTTTCAAACCAATTAACTCAGTTTCAACCATAATAAACCAAAACGGGGCTTGGCAAAACTATGGCCCATGGGCCAAATCAAGATCACTGCCTGTTTTTGTAGAAATAAAGTTTCATAGGAACACAGTCATGCTCATTCTTCAGTATTCTATGGCAACATACATACTGTGGTGGCAGAATTGAGTAGTAGTTGGACAGAGAATGTAGGGCTCACAAAGCCTAAAGTATTGCATCTAGTCCCTTGCCTAAAAGGTTTACTCACCCCTGAACTAGAAAAAGAAGAGCAAATTAAGTCCACAGTAGATGGAAAAAGACGAGCAATAAGGATCACATAAAAAAAGTCGGTGACATTTAGAAAACAAATGAATAAATAAAAGCTATGTTTCTTGAAGAAAATCTATAAAAGTGATTAACCATTAACCAGACTTACCAGAAAAATGAAGGAATACACAAATGACCAACATGAGAAATGATAGAAGTTACATCACTACAGATTCTACAGATAATAAAAGGAAAATAAGAAAACACTTTGAACTTTGTACTAACAAATTCAACAACAGATGAATGAAGAAGTTTCTTGAAAAACATAGATGACCAAAGGTCATTGAAGAAATAGGCAATCTGAATACTATACTTATTCATGAAAATGAATTGTAATTTAAAATCTCCTCACAAAGAAAGCTCCATGCCCACATGGCTTCCCTGGAAAATTCTTTCAAAATTTAAGGAAGAAATAACAACAAGTTTACACGAATTCTTCTAGAAAGTTGAGGAAAGATTCTTCTCATCTCAGTCTGTGAGTCTATCACTACCCTGATACCAAAAGCAGATGAGGATGTTAAGACAAAAAAATTCTATACCAATATTCTTCATGAATAAAAATGCAAAAATTCTTTGAAGTTTAGCAAATCGAATCTAACAATACATAAAAAAAGATAATACATCATGAAAGAGTGGAGTTTATCCCAAGAAAGCAATGTTGGTGAGCAATTTTGGTCTAACATTTGAAAGTCAATTCATTTAATTTGTCAAATTAACACACTGGAAAAGAAAAATCATATGACCATCCCAATAAATGCAGGAGTAATATTTGACAAAATTCAACAAGTATTTCTGTTAAAAACTCTCAGCAAACTAGAAATAAAACTTTCTCAATTTGATAAAAGTCATCCATGAAAACCTACAACAAACATCGTACTGAATGATAGAAATAAATATTGTCCCCCTAAGATTAGGAAAAACACAGGGATGTCTGAACTTATTACATCTATTTAACACTGCACAAAATGTTCTACCTAACACAATTAGGAGCGAAAAAGAAATACAAGGCACCAGATTAGAAAGGAAGACATAAATTCTCCTTATTGTTAAACAGTATGGGTGCATAAAAAATACCTTGGAACTTACAAAAAAGCTGCTACACCTAATAGTAAATTTATCAGGTTTTCAGAATACAAAATAAAAAGTCAATTGTGTTTCTATATACTGGCAAAAAATTCAAAATTGAAAAATACCGTTCAAAATAATTAAAAACACAAATTTTGTAGGAATAGATTTGACAACAGATATGCAAGACTGATGTGTGAATATCTACAAAACATCGCTACAAGAAATTGAAGAAGACTCAAGTAAACACAAGGATAGCAATCCTCCATTAAGATGTCAATTCTCCCCAAATTGGTCTAGATTCAGTGCAACCTCAACCAAAATCCCAGCAGGGTTTTTATAGATATTGACAAAATCTATATATTAAAAAATATATTATATCTATATAATCCATATATCAAAAAATATATTAAAATGTGATGGACCTAGAATAATCAAGACAACTGGGAAAATGTAGAATAAAGTTGGAGGACTAATTTTATCTGATTTCTCATTATGATTGACTTATTGTATTATTTTTATCAAAGACTTATTACTGTTCACTTATTATAAAACTACAGTAGTCAAGATGATATGGTAGCCATGTAAAGGTAGATAAATCAGTGAAATAGTTAAGAAATAGAGCTTTGTATTTATAAATAACTAATTTTTAATCAAGTTGCAAAGGCAATTCAGTAGCAAAACGGTATCCTCTCGACAAATTGTGCAGGAATAATTGAATATCTATAGGCAAAACACATGAACTCCCATCTTATCTAAAGGCATATACAAAAATTCAAAACTGATTATAAATCTAAATGTAAAATCTAAAAGTATAAAACTTTTAGAAGAAATTGTGTCAGAATTTCTTTGTGAACTTCAGTGAAGCAAAGACGTCATAGATAAAATAGCAAAAACATCCATAAAATAAATAATTGATAAATTGGATTTTATTAAAATTAAAAGTTGTTTTCAAAAAAACACTGTTAAAGAGAACAAAAAGACAAACCACAGGCTAGAGAAAATATTCTCAAATCATATGTCTGATAAAAGAACTGTATCCAGAGAAGAAAAGGAACTTCCAAAACAAAAATCCAGTTAAAAAGATGGACAAAAGAGTGGAACAGATATTCACCAATGAAAGTATACGAATGGCAAATAAGCACATGAAAAGATGTTCAACATTAGGGAAATGCAAATTAAAGCTGCAAAAGCACTAAACATCTAGGATAATTAAAGACTGATACAAGCCAAGCTAATGTCAGTGAGGATATAGAGGAAATGAACTCTGCTGGTAGGATTTTTAAATGGTACAACCACTTTGGAAAATAGTTTGGCAGATTTTTTTTTTTTTTAAACTAAATGTACATCTGATCTAATCATTCCAATCCTACTTATTTATCCAAGAAAAATTAAGTCTTATGTCTATACAAAGATTTGTACATGAATGTTCAGAACAGTTTTATTTGTAATAGCCAAAAACTGGGAAAAGTTCAAATTCCATCAACAAGTAAATGAACAAATGTATCGAGGTATATCCCTAAAACAGAACACTATTCATCAACACAAAAAATATACTGGAATGCTCTGCAACATATACAGATCTCAAAATAATTATTCTGATTGAAAGAAGCCAGATTTACCAATCCACCCTCCCTAAAATAGTATATATTATATGATTCTACTTACATGAAACTCTAGAAGGCATAAAGTAATCTAAAGCGACAAAAGGCAGATCAGTGGTCCCCTGGGGACTGAGACAGGGTAGAAGGAAGAGGGAAAGTATTAACAAGGATCATAAGGAAAGTCTTGAGGATGATGGGTATGTCCACTATCTTGACTGTGATGATGATTTGTGGGCATATACATATGTCAAAACTAACTTAGTTATACACTTTTCATATGGTTAGTTTATCATATGTCAATTATACCTCAATAAGCTATTTTTTAAAGGAAAAAAAGAAGTTACTGATGGAAATGTTTAACCAAGAAAAGAGGAAAAAATAAGGTGAATAGGATAAGCATCCTTAAAAACTTGAAGGGCTATGTCTGAGCCAGATGGCTCTAGAAGAACACAACAGGAAGAAAAATGTGGGTTACACAGATATGTAGCCCTGCTAAATCCATGCTCCACATAGTCCTGTGTTAGAATGGTGCCACAAGCAAGAAACATAGTCCAGCTAACAAAAAATAACATAAGAATAATTCCATTTCCTCCCTTGCATTTCTTGCACAATATGAAGTATACGATCTCCAGTGATGCTTCTTAGAATTGCCTTTGTCCCTCCAAAAATTTTCTCATACTCTGTTGGCTATGGGCCATATTTCCCAAAAATGTCTTCCCTTAGCCCATCTGCTTGCTTTTTATTCTTCTTGTTACTGTTGCTGAATCTGCATCACCAAAGTCTAAATTTTGTTTAATGTTTATTTTTTAAGAGAGAGAGAGAGAGACAGAGAGAGAGAGACCGTGAGCGGGGGAGGCGCAGAAAGAGGAGACACAGAATCCAAAGCAGGCTCCAGGCTCTGAGCTGTCAGCACAGAGCCCAATGTGGGGCCTGAACTCAAGAAACGTGAGATCATGACCTGAGCTGAAGTCGGACGCTTGACTAACTGAGCCACCCAGGCGCCCCACCAGAGCCTAAACAAATAGGCTGACCACAGCAGATCTGTCCTTGGAAATCAAAGAAGGGGAAAAACCTGAGTGGGTGACACTAGAATCTACCTGACCAATCTAAGGGTGAGAAAAACTTCGGAACATTCATTCAGTGAAGGGAAGAACATTGATGAGGTTAAGCGCATGGTTTAGCTCCAGAGCTAGAATTTTGGGGTCCTATGCCCTGCTCTATTATTTACTAGCTGTGTGACATTGATAAATCTATCCAACCTCTCCGAGCTTCATTTGCCTCATCTATAAAATGGAGGTAATAATAGTCTCCTAAGATGAATCTCTGAGCGCTAAATGATTTAATACGTGTAAGACACTTAGAACTAAGCCAGCAATAGAAAGCTCTGTGTAAGTACTAGCTATTCATATTGTGTATTAATAACCTTGACCCTTTCACACCAAAGATATTTTTGGAAATCAGCATTTAGCCAAAATGGAATGGGCAGCCTCAAGTGGCAGGGAGCTTCCTCTTTCTAGAAGTGATCAAACTGATGCTACATGAGTACTCCACAGGGAGATTGCACATCAGATTAATTCATTTGATACTGACTAGACCAGGAACCGCTGAAGTCCCTTTCATATGTGAGAGTCTGTATCTCCATGCAGCTTTTTCCGTCTTGGTTATTTTTTTTTCCTGCTTTCCCAATTCATCCACCCTAGATCAGAACATCCTGAGTTCTCTTGATCCTAGACTTTCTATTTTAGCTTGAAGGGGTTTCATAAAAAGCCTCCTTTCAGGTGACAAAACTGACAATTCATAAAAGAGAGAAATAAAAATATGAAAAATGTTAACCTCATAGGAGATCAAATATTTGATAATATGAAGAATGCCCCTGCCTTGTGTATACACAAGTTTTTAAACCACTCAGATTTTTATAAAAAATGTAAAATGTTTTCAGCCAACTGACACCCACATAAAACGAATCTTTTTGCAAGATGGATGAAATAGGAAAACAAATTTGAAGTTAATGTCCTCCATATAGAGCATTGACAGTCATTTAACCATAAAATTCATTTCCCTGTTTTCTTTTTTTCCTATTTCTTTTGCATTCAGGAAAATTCTAAGTAAACAAATGGGTTTTTCTACCATGGTGTTCAAAGAAAAATCCATTTCCTAATCAGAGTGAAATCAATAATAGCTATCAGAGTTTGTCCCCACATCTGCTTTTTCTCTAGCCCCAGAATGTGGGTGGGGTGTTTTTCCTTTTCATTAAAGGCTGTCACCACCTCCTCTGAGAAATTGTCCCCCCTTTCCTGTACCTTAGATCTTTGTCTCTGTTCTGACATCCCCCTCAAACTTGCAAATATCTCCGTGTTTCTCTCATTCATTAAAAACCCTTCTTTGACCTTGGGTCCATCTCCAACTATCACCCAATCTATCTCTTCTACCTCTTTGCTCATCTTGTCTGTCCACTGCCTCCATCTTCTCCCCTTTAATTCTGCTCTTATTCCTGTTTTAGAATGATCTCAGATGTCATTTCCTAACTAAGATACCAGACATCACCTCGACCCCACCAAAAGTGGTTGATGTCTCTGAAGGACTCCAGTGATACCCCAAAATACTCTATTGAAATTCAGGTTTGCCTCAATAGCCTTGAGCGCAGGGCCACTGGGCTTGGCCATGGTAAATAAAGAGATGCACACGGACTCTTTGCAGAAGGAATGAATGCCCCAATTCTAAAGAAAATGCATATGAAAAGGAACTGATGAGAATTTATGCTATAACTTTGATATATAGTCTTGGTTATTGGGATTTTAAAATTTTCAGATCAAAAGGGAAAGTAGTCAGTAATCTCTTTGGCTCTGAGTTCCGTCTCTAGATGCAACAATGTATAAGCCCCTTATACTAGTCATTTTTTTTTTTTTTTTTTGGTTCCCGCCAATCAGTAATTCAATCATGAACACATATTTTTCCCTAGGCCATTTGGGCTGATCCTCTCTATGATCTACATAACTTCTCTTGACCTGTCCTCCACATTCATTGACCAGTGTACTGCTATGGCCATCCCCAGATTGTCAGTTACTTCCTGTCTGGCATAGAATTGACTATCATTGACTTTGAGATATAGAAAGATGTGCAGATATAATTTAAGCTTTATTTATCCAAGGCCACATAGTTTGATTTCTTTTTTTTTTTTTCACTCGGGGTCTTTTTGAAAGTTTAAAATTTTTCATTTCATGTATCTTATTTTTTAAACTTTTTAAACTTTTGAACATTTCATATATCTTATTTTTTAAACATATATCTTATTTTTTAAAGTTTCATTGTGGTACAGAAGTACATTAAGAGCTTTGCTGACATTTTCTCATTTAATATTTACAACAACCTTGTCGAGTTCACATTATAATTATAAACATATGCCCATTTTACAGTTGAGAAAACTGGGGTGGAAAGAGATGAGGAAAGTTAATTTAAGCCATGCAGCTTGTAAGGCTTGAGTCAGGAGAGGCTGTTCCCAGGGCCAACGTTCTTAACCAGTACCCTACACTGTCTCATAGCAAATCCAAGAACAGATCCTCAGAGAAAAACCGACTATAGACACTTAAGTATGTAGTTAAAAAGAGAATAAAGACTGAAAAAATAAGAGAATAAAGAATAAATATTTCTTTATTATTAATAGAGTGTGTACATTTTTAAAAAGGTAGAATGACATGGGGAAAGAAGAAAAAAAACCAAACATCTCAAAAATAACACTTTAAAGAGGCTCCTCAAAGCAAGTACTTGACTCTCAGGCCATTAGTCATGGATTTAGATTTTTCTTTTAGGCTATTGATAGCCAGTGACATGGCAGTTTACAGATTTAGTTAATCATTGTTCTCTCAGTGAGCAAATTTTTCAATCTGTTTTAAAAACAGTCAAGTAAAAGAACTAAAACATATTAAGCCAACTTGGATGGGAAAGGAGAGTCTTAAAACATTTGCACTGACATCATTGCTTACCTAGTAGAGACGCTCCTAATATTCTAGGAAAAACAAGTCCTTGAGGAAGGGTTTCTGTTCTCAGAGAACATTCCACAAACCTTTATAATTACGATGAAAATGCAAGGCCCAAGAGACTTGACCCTACCAACAAAATCATCCTCAACATACATGCCTTTATTTTCTAAGGTAATAGATAAAAATAAGATAGTTTAAATACGAATAAATGGAGGGGATCTGTTGTCTGTTTGTTTTCCTATGACATGAGCCCATCTCTGTCTCCTCTTTGAGTTAATCATCATCGAATTACACTAAATCAGAGATGGCAGGGGCTGCGACTGGCTGGATACCAGTGTTTCTCATTGTTTGGTTATACTGGAAAGTCTTTGGAATGAACTTAATCTGAAAGACCTTTAACCAGCAATTCCTGTAGACTTCTAAACAGCAGAGGTTTGGGGTTTTTTTATTTGTTTTTTGGGTTTTGGTAAAAGACACATGAAAGGAGGAGTGTGTATGTGTGTGATATATATTTTTTTCTTCAGTTAAAAATAAGACAATATTAACACTCTTTCTCTTCCTCCCACCCCCCCTCCTTTCTCTCTCTCTCTCTCTCTCTCTCTCTCTCTCTCTCACACACACACACACACACACACACGCACGCACACACCCTCTTTCCCTCACAAAACTTTTGCTGTTGGAAGTCTAAGAGAATGGGAACAGGGCTCATGGGTGTGGAGAGGGAGAGATTTCATTTTAATTTCATACATTTCTGTTTGTTTGCTTTTTTAACCATGTTTGTGTGATATTTTTAGTTAAAATAGCCTTTTTGAAACCTGAACAAAATGAAAAGGCAAAAAGACACGACACACACAGACACACATAGCTGTGTGTGTGAAGGAAGAAGAGAAGTACAAGCAAAATATTCCAAGATGGCCGTGGCATTAGTATTACTCTCTAGCTGAAAAGTGAAGTTTTTCCTGGGGAGTTACATTGTTTTCCCTTCTTCAGGGGTGGGGTGAGGGATAAGGAAGGCAGATTTGCATCTGTAGCTGATTGGCAGGTTCTGTGAGAAACTATCCACTCCAATAAGTTTTCTTATTTAGACAATTTCTTTCTCAAAATTGATGGTGCCCTTTACTTTGAGGCGGGGGATGGGGTGGGGAATTGGATGTTGTTTCTAGTGACTGCTGGGAGAAGGGAGCGGGGGCAGCTGTCTGACTGAGAGACTGAAAAGGTTCTGGGAGAATGGAATGTTGTTGTTTCTCCATTTTTGAAGCCACTCCTCTTTTTTGATCATGTTTATACTTTAAAATTTCACACAGTGGTCAAACCAGGCAAGTTGCAATTTCACATGTCCCCTATGAACACTGGCCATCCACACTCGTCCTGTGTGCACCCAGGCACACGATTTTTGTGGACATTTAAGATGAGTACCTTAGTTGTGCATGTGGGGTGTGGGGAGGGGGGAGATCGCATTTTAATACCAAAATGTGACAGTCACATATTTTAAATGCAGCCTCCTTTTTGCCTTCCCTATAGAGTCTTCTTCCTTTTTAATAGAGGTAACATATAAATCCTAGTGCTGTTCTTTTCAACTATAGTTTAGAGTTACACTGAAGAAGATGGTTATAAATAAGATAAAGTTAAAATATATATTTCAGATGAAGCATTCCACTGTGCCATAAAAAAGCAAGCTTTAAGTTGACTAAAAAGGAATATTCCAGCAATTACCCAAAGATTCCACAGCTGCTAAACTAGAGAAACTATCTTCCTTTCTTTGAGGCTAACTCATCATCTCTCACAATTACCTCACAAGTAATCAAAGCTTTTATGAAAACGTTAGTAGCCAAAAGAGCCACTCTGAATGCCTTCATTCCACTGGAACACGATTTACAGTCTTGTTCAGTGCCACTAATAACTTTTTTTTTTATTTAAAAATTTGCTCTCCTGAAATCTGCTTTAACAACAACGATAAAGTATGGTCTCAAATATTAACATAGTATACGGATAGAGCATCCATTTTCTAAAGCATTTCTTTACAACGTGTAATAAAAAAGAGTTATTTGGGGAAAGGGAAAGGAGGCAGTTGTTGATTTTGACGACTGCTGTATCCAAGTTTGGTGGAACTCTTCGTGTTACCTGAGAAAACCTGCTTGGAGGAATATATTTTAGGAATATATGTGCATGACTTATAGAAATTCATGGTAGATAAACAGCCATGCCTACATTAGATCGTGGTCCAGGCCTGCATTCACGAGATGCCCGACCAAGACTTTATGTTCAGTTTTGCTAACACAGTCATGTACCAGAGATACATGCTACTCTTCAAATGCATGTAAGGACTTAAGAGACTGTTCTTTTCTACTAGCTCCTAAACCCTTGTATCAGCCAGTTAGTACCAAAACAATATTGCATAACTAAACTAAAACTCTTGACCTTTTTTTGGCTTATAAAAAAATAAGCATTTTTTTCTCGCTCATATATCTGTACATTGAACTCAGCTGATACAGGCCAGCCTTAGCCAGGTTTGGCCTCAGACCTTGGGTTGGACGCAGGTCTGCTAATCTCTCCATGAACCAGTGGCTATCTAAGACATGCTCTTTTCAAAGCAAGAGGAAAAAGCACAAAAGGGAAAGTTCCTCTACCCGTTTTAAGCACCTGCTACTGTCCACCCGCTGGTACCCCACTGGCCAAATCACATGGCCACGGCCAGCACCGATGGGACAGGGAAGTAGACTCCTCCCACGGGAAGAAAAGAAGAGCGTGCACACTTGCTGGCCAAAACTCCAATACCCCAAGACCCTTTTTTCTTTCCAGGTCATTTGCTCTTTCTCTAGCGGTCTCATCAAACCCAACGATTTCCTTCCTGTCAATGGATTATCCATGGATAATTCACCAATTTATATGTGTAGTGCCAAAGTCTCATCTTAGTTCCGGAGTTTTACGACCAAGGAACTACTTGGCAACTGTACCTGGACATTTCAAAGACAGTTCAAATGTAATACATTTAAATAAAGCCCACGATTACCCCCACTACCTCTGAGAGACCAAAATTGGCATTCTGCTAGCATTTTCTATGCCACTGAATGCCACAACATCCGCCTATGCAAACCAGGAATCTAGGAATGTATAATATTTATTCTCCTTCAACTGTGAAGTCCAGTTGATTGCCGAGACTCATTCTACCTTCCACATGTATCTTGAAACTTTTGTTTCTGCTTCTCTTCATCTTCACCAGCATCCTATTTCACCCTACCAGCAATTTCTTTTTGGATCGCTCTAATATCTATTAACCGACACTGGCCCTATTTAATTTGTCTTCCATTTAGAGTAATATTTTTTGAAAAGCAAATCTGGTCATGTCACCATTCCTGCTTAACGCCCTTTAATGGTTTTGTGATTTTTAAAATATGTCTCGAGTGATGTGACACTGCCTCTTTCGAAAAGTGGAGCTTGATTGCCCTCCCTTTCAATGTTCATAGAAGTAAGTTGGTGACTTACTTCTAACAAATAGAATGTGATGGAAATACCGTGTGACTTCTGAGACCAGCTCTTAAGAACGATGGCTCTCTCTCCCTCTCTCTCTCTCGCTCATCAGTAGCTCTGAGGGAAGACAGCTGCCATGGCATTGGACACTCAAGAAGCCCTGTGGAGAGGTCGATGTGATAAAGAGCTGAGACATCCCACCAGCAAGCAGTACCGATTTGCCAGATATGTAGGGGAGCCACGTTGGAGACCCTCCGCTCCAACCAAGACTCCAGATGACAATAGAGCTTTGGTCGACATCTTGACTGCAACCTCATGAAAGATCTGAGCCAGAACTGCCCAGCTAAGCTGCCCTTGGATTCCTCCTCCACAACAACTGTGAGATACTAAGTGATTATTATTTTTTAAGGCACTAAGTTGGTGGCAAATTGCTACACGGTAGATAACTTCCCATTGCTTTTAGGACAAAGAACAAAATGCTTAATGTGCTTGTAAGAGCCTCCATTCAGCTTCCTAGCCCTGCCCCCTAACATATCCCACCACTCTGCCTCCCAGACATTCGGGCTTTCTTTCAGTTTTGTGAATTATCATGCTCCTTTCTACCCCAGGGCTGTTGTTCATCCTCTTCTTTTTTTCCAGGAAAAGACGTTTCTTTCTCTGTTCACTGAGTTTTAGCCTATATTTCCACTAAATCTCAGCAACGTTTTTTACTTCCCCAGTTGTACTTTCCCAGACATCACTGACCTGGACAAATTCTCTTACTACAACCTCTCTCTGTAGCATAGATCTCATCCACCTGTATACATAGTTATCATGGATAATTTGATTCCTATCTCTTTCCCACTAGACTACAGGAGAGCAGTTTATTCACCATTGTAGGCCTGGTGCCTGTAATATGATCAGCCTAGCACTGGAAGTCAAGGAAAATGTGTAGAATGCATAGATGAATTGACACGGATGTGCACAAAAACAACAATAGTACTGGGCAACACCCGGCAGGTTCAGAGGGACCAGAGCTGGAAGCCTGTGTAAATAAGTTAAAGGCCGATTGTCCAATTTGCCTTTTATCCCCACATTTTCTGCTGCCTCTGTCTTTCCACCTCTCCTTCAGGGCTTGCCTTCCCCTTTCTCCCTGCTTCACCTTAGAAGTTTCCAAAACTCTCATGTCTGTTTTCCCTGTTTGTCAATCTCAGCTGTCAACCAAGGGTCAAATAAAATAATTCACACCCAGGTGCCTGTTGCCAGCACTAAATTCCATTGTGCTGGAAGGCACTGGAGGGAAATAGACATAGAGGCAATGAGCTGGCAAGTGGGGCAAACCCTAAGACAGAAGGGAGGCTAGGTAAGAGCTGGCAACACTGGAGTAAATCCAGGGCAGGAAGAGAGGTGAGGACAGAAGAGAGGGCAGCAGGGCTAGTTCAGACCAATGCCCAGCAGGGCTCCTGATCTGAAGGTGTTCAATCCAAGAAACAAGAAAGGGACACAGCTTCCAAGCTATAGAGTGCCTGTGGCGGAGCTAGGTTCCATGGAGGGATGAGCTAAAGAATACAGGGGAGACAAAGACTAGCACTGAGGAAAGAGGCCTTCAGGAATAAGCAGGAAAGAAAAGCCTCCAAATCACAAACCATAGAAGAGACCAGCACCCCTCTGGACATCAGAAAATTGGAGGAAATAGAGAAGGGAAAAAAAGGCCTTCCCATATAGGGCATTGTATCCATAGACTCGCCATTCTGTTCCAAACCTACCTCTTCCGGTCAGAGGGCATAGAAGGCTGTTCTAAGCACCACATGGCCAGGGGGCAGTTCTGAAGGTTCCATCCAGACATCTTCACAGGGCTCCCCCCCGGACAACAATAGATGGTAAGTGTTCACACCCCATTGGTGGACTGAAGGTTTGCTGGTTGGTTGTTTTTCCAACTTAAAAAATATATTTGAGTTAAATGAATAGACATTGATTATGGACTTCTCAAGGTGAAATAGCCAAGCAGATCATTGCAGCATGCATTAGGAACACACGTGGCCTCAGAAATACCTGCCGATACCTGCCAGGAAGCAGCTACCTCCTCTGGAAGCTGAGTGTGGTCGCGCGCTGAGCCACTGAGCAGTTCCTAGCAATGCAGAGTCAAGGTGACCATGGCTGACATCACACATTCAGGGAAAATCCTGAGATAGACGGTGAGGAGATTTAAAGAATCACATTTTGCAATAATACGTTTCTTCCCTGCCTTTAATTTGGTAAACCCTAAAGCCTCTTAATGGCTTTAGGACAGTTTATTTATTAGAAATATCAGTGGCATCTCAGTGACTAGAAGGAGAAAAATGGACCAAAATACCACTGATCCAGGATTTTTTTTTTAATTTGAAGCTTTGGTGACTGAAAAAGATCAGCAAACTGCCCCAACTGATTGGTCTTGAGTGGACTGTGCAAAGATAAGAAGAAGAAATTCTAAATGATTCATTGGTTTTGCCACAGTTTGCTCCATTGTGTGGACAGACACAACACTTTTAACCTATCACATAAAGAGAACACCGCCTTGTCTGGCATATCTCCTAGTCCATATGTCCCCTGAGCTTACAGACTCCAGGATGAGAATACCCCACCCCAACCACCACCACCACCCCTGACCTAATGGATAAATTACGCAGCTACATCCTTTGACATGCGCTGTTAGAAGTCAAAGGCCTTCAGAAGAATTGCCCCAAGACTATCACGTTTGCCTTCTGAACTTCGCTTTGGGGCTCTGCTCAAGTGCGGTCTGGCAGAGAGGGCACTTCCCTGGCCATAAATAACCATTGAGTCTGACCATACTTTCTCATTCTTAGTGTTGGGAAAGTAGGAGGGCAGCTCCGGTTGCCACCATTTATGTGGCTGGTAACACGTAGTGTCATCAAAAATAAAATTATAAAATCAAATGTATTTGCTCTAATTTGTTCCCAAAGTGATGTATCGAAAAGCTATGTAACCACGGGAGAATATAAACTCCTCAAAGATGCCTTTGGTAAGCTTCTGAAACAAGTCATTGTCAACTGCAATGAAACAGCCCCACAGTCACCATCTATTTGAAATCTTCCAGGGATAAGTTGTCGCTGTAAGTTTTTTCAAAATATTTGCTTTTAAGTAAATTAGATCACATTCAGATTAGCCACCCAATAATGTCAGTCACTCATTTGCATCCTCTTTTGTTTCCCTGAAAGGGGAGAAAAATACGTAGATCCAGCTAGTGGGGGATAACCTACCAATCAGCCGTTGCCAAAGTTTCCCCTTGTCTTCCTCCACCTTTCCAGGAAAACTCCCTCTTCTGAGAAACATGGCTTTGGATATCTTAGTTGTATGTCCCTGTGGCGGTGTGTTCCCTGTGATAGTGTCATTAATTGTGCATCTTATAAGAAAAAAAGAAGGTGAGGCGCCTGGGTGGCGCAGTCAGTTAAGCGTCCGACTTCAGCCGGGTCACGATCTCGCGGTCCGTGAGTTCGAGCCCCGCGTCGGGCTCTGGGCCGATGGCTCGGAGCCTGGAGCCTGTTTCCGATTCTGTGTCTCCCTCTCTCTCTGCCCCTCGCCCGTTCATGCTCTGTCTCTCTCTGTCCCAAAAATAAATAAACGTTGAAAAAAAAATTAAAAAAAAAAAAAAAGAAAGAAAAAAGAAGGTGATCTCAGACACGAGGTCCTCTATGAATATTTAGGAGCATCTGAAAAGAATGGCCTGTCTTCAGCTTGGCTCCGAGAGTATCCTGAGCTAACACAACACTGCCGCTCTTGCTTCTCGCCTGCTCAGCTGTCCATTACAATGGCCATTTGACTACATTGCATTTGACTACAATTATTATTCCCGCCTATCCCCTCACTAGGACTCCTGGCCTTGAGACTCTGAATGTGTCTTTTTCTCTTTGTGTCCTGAGTCCAGCACAGTGCCTGGCACGTAATAAAAATTCGGTAATGCTTGTTGGGTGAATGGATGGACAGACAGAAGAGGCTCGATGGATATTTGGCAGAATAAATGCAGAGGACAACGTCCACCTAAACCACAAATGCTGCCTTCTTTTATTGAACTTGGAAAGTCCTGACAATGTTTTGAGAACCAAGGTTATGTTTTGACCAGACTAATTTAGTGTTTTGCGAAGCATAATTTTGGAGCCCAAATGACTACATTTGACAGCGTCTCTTTAGGCAAAACTGCATTTTGTTTAGACCAGGGCATCCTGACTGACAAGTTATATTTTTTCTTTGTTTGAAAGCCTTTGCAGAATGTATGACTGTACCAGCTATGGATTCTTTCTGGTTTCTGCTGCTTTATAACCTCTGACGGAAAGATCTTGCTTCCAGGAGTACGGTATCTTAGTGGCTTTCCCAGAATCCTCAAAATGCTATAAGAAGGCAATAACATTTACGAGGTACTTGAATTCTGCTAAAATGATTTTGAAAAAATAGGAGTTTTTTTAAAAATGTGTCTCTTTAAGGGATAAAGATTAGAAGCAATGCTGTGGGACCTTGATGTGGCCCACTGAGAGGGCAACGGATGTGCGTCTTTGAGGAAGGGCTTAATTCATAAAGTACTTGACTCAACTCAACGCAAGCAAACCAGATGACTTTGCAAATTTGTCTGTGAATTGAATCATTTGTTCCAATTTCGTGTTTCAGACTTTCTGAGAAGAATATTTCCAAGAATACCCAGGAGGATTCAAAGTGTGAATAAACCCAGATTTCTCTCTCTTCTCTTAAACTAAAAAATGTAGGTAATAAAGGACAAATTACAACATTTGCATTTTAGGGTTTAACATAAGCTTACACAAATTGATTATTTTGTGGCAAGTTCTAACCTGAGACATTTAAAAAAAAAAAATCAACTCTGACTTCAGAGAAGATGGTGTGAGCAAGTGGAAGGCAGAATTTAGCTTATTGTTTGACTCTGGTTTCTTTTTCCTGTACTATCTTTATAAAGGCTGTAAGTAGCAGCTTAGAGATGCTGGAGAGCTTTTTTTCTTTTTTCTTTTTTTTTTCTTTTTTCCTCCCTTCTCTAAAAGAAGACTTGGCCAGAAACTGCATTATTTGCATGTGGTAGGATCTTGACATATCCTGTGCTTTATCTTGTCCACATTGTAAAAGGTGCCTCTGGACTTTAGGATTTCAAACAAATCAGCAGTTGCTGAACACCGCGCGGAAAATGTATCCATTCCAAACGGAGTCATCATCGCCAGTGACGTTCTCCTCTCCAAACCTGAAAAAGCTGCAAACTGGTAACACAAACCACATGGTTGCTTCAATTCCACTCTCACCCTTGGCTGAACAAGTGCTGCCTGGCAACCTTGCCGTCAGCTGGGCCCGTGCTAATCGGAGCAGCACTGCCCTGTAGTTAAATCGAATGCCTGCTTTCTGGGAACCCTTCAGTGAATGCTTTTCCTTCTTATCAGTTTTCTCGGTACTGTTTGAAAAGGGCTTCTGTGGATGAGAAGAACAAGTCCTCATAAAGGGAGCTGCTGAAATAGTAAAAAAAAAAAAAAAAAAAAAAAAAAAAAAATTCAAGTATTCTAGAGACTCTGCAAAGAAACGTCCCGCAAGGACAGCCTGCGTGTTGCTTTGGACTTGGGCCCCGCAGATGCATGGCCCCAGCCTCCCTCGTCCCGGAGTTCTCTCTCCCTGTGGAAACTCAGCGAGGATCCAGCGTTTGGAACAAAGAAATTAGGATCTGAAGACTCGAAACACAAACGTGGCCTTCTTCTATCTGGCTCTGGAGACAATGACACTATCTTAAGGCCCACATGCTTAGGGGGAAAATATGTATTTGGAACGCACGGATGATGACGACATCCCTTCAAGTAAGCCTGGTTATGACCAAGATGACAAATTTGCTAAGATAATTGAGCATGTGAAAAGTGACACTTCCAGGAAAGAGGGATGGCCAAGCAGCCACACGGATGGTGTCTAATGCAAGGGAAGGTCGATAGGAAATTGGATTCACCTGGCAGAATTGGACTTCACTTTCTGGCCAAATTGCATAAACAAAGATATCATTCAACTCTTGCTGTTCCCCGGTTGACAAAATGATAGCATTTCAAGCGACTGGTACTGTCTCTGCACACTGTTGGCACTTAATAAATGTGAGTTTGCTCTTCCCCAATCAGGCAAATTTCCTCTGAGAACCCTGGGTTCGGAGCCCCTTAGGTGCATGCGATGGTTACCACAGCTCTGTGGGCCTTTTTTTCTTTTTCTTTCTAATCGTATTTATTTATTTTTGAGAAACAGAGAGACGGAGCACAAGCAGAGGAGGGGCAGAGAGAGAGAGGGAGACACAGAATCCGAAACAGGCCCCAGGCTCCAAGCTCTCAGCACAGGGCCCCACGTGGGGCTTGAACTCACAAACTGGGAGTTGCCTCACCTTCTTTCCTGAAGCCTACAGTGACTAAGACAAAGGGAATAATCTGAAAAGCAGTTGAAAAATCCAGCCATATTCCAACTACTTTTTTTGAGTAAGACTTTAAAAAAAAAAAATAATGTTTATTTTCGAGAGAGAGAGAGAGTGAGCATGAGCTGGGGAGGAGCAGAGAGAGAAGAGGACAGGGGATCTGAAGCAGGCTCACATTGACAGCCCAGAGCCCAACGCGGGGCTCAGACTTATGGACCATGAGATCATGACCTGAGCCGATGTCAGACCCTCAAACAACTAAGCCACCCAGGCACCTCTGAGTAAGCCTTCTTAAAGCAAGCTTTTCATGTGTCCTTAATCTCGGGATCCTTGAACCCAAGAACTTGGATGGAGTTGATTCTAAAGGTAAGAATACCATACCCCAAAAGGAGTAGATGGTTCCAAGACAAAAAACACAGGACAGCCTGGCTCTTGTGAATCAGAGAGCAGGGGTAATTTTTATTTGTTCACCTTCACCTAGAGTTGCTCAATGAACAGGCAAAATATTATATGTGTGTCTGGAACTAACAGTATGCACACATCAAAGGTTACCCCATAATTAAAAACATATCCACATTTTAGATTTTCGTTATTATGGACAGAAAAGACTTTGGACCTTACTTAATGTTCCTGTTCCAGTCTTTTCATTCACAAGTCCAGCTCCTGAAATACTCAGAAATCCACCTACTGAGTGAATACCCCCCACGCCCCCCAGGACGCACATGTTCTGGCTTCTTCCATTGCCCGTTTTCCTTCACCTGGCCAGTAGGGAGAGTAAACCACATCCCAGTGTTTGTTGTAATCACCCTCTGTGCAAGTGTACAGATTTAACTTTCAGGGCTATTATTTGCCATTCAAATAATAAATGAAATTGCTTATATTTGCATATGTTCTATTTCCCAAGTGTTTTACACTTGTTATCTTCTTTGATTGTCACTTCTGGGAAGCAGGCAGAAATAGATATTAACACCCTTATTCTAGTGATAAAGAAACAGATATAGAGGTGAAAAAAATGTCTTAGGGAAATATATTCCATGTAGAACTGTCACCAGGTGGTGGAAGGCAAGAAGGTGATTTCTTTCTTTTTAGTTGAGATTCCTGTGACGGACACAAGTGGGCCAAAGTCAATGAAGTTTAAAATATATTGCCCATTATTTCAGTTCTAGTGTGTTTCGAACAACTTTTAAATAGCATAAAGCTGAATTTCTCACAGGTACTTTTCCCAGAAATCTGTCTCGATCACCATTTAATCTAACCTATGCCTTCCCTCCAGACTTGATTGGGCTGCTTTTTTAATCCATGCTTTATCCTCTGCCTTCGAGCCAAATCCAGCGTAGCCTAACCCTAGGTGCCCCTCTCTATCTGAATGTAGTCTCTTTTCTCTTATCCACTTTCTAGAAACAATTAAATGCACAGCTTTCATTTCCTTCCCAGCCCCAGTGCCTTAGGTGCACTGGGGTCTAAACCCAGTCTTGAGCCGGTCTCTCCAAACATAAAAGGTCTTGAACCATCTCTCCAAACATAAAAGAGGCACAAGCTGATCACCAACATTTAGAGCAGTCTTTCTCTTTCTGCAGACTGCCCCCCCGCTTCCCATGACCAACTCCTCCCAGTCAAAGAAAGCTTTCTCCTGGCATTGTTCTTTTCAACATACGAGGGAAAATGTTTCCCTCCTTTCCCTAATTCCTTCTTTGATTAGCAGCTGCAAGCTAGGTATGGTGACTTTCAACTACAAAACATCTCTGAAGCCTGTTGCTACCAGTAACACAACATACAACTTTTAAACAACTCTTTCTGATACAAACTGTTCTAGCCAAAGAGTTCCTCTGAACTGATTTCTAAAATGGGTGATATTCTTCCAGAACAAAACGTTTTATGCTAGATTTTTTTCAATGGTGATTTAAATCATTGCATGACCCATTTATCCTTAAAAGCTCAACTTCTTTCCTGTTATGCAGCTCGGTTCGGTAATGATTTCTAGCACAATGATAATGTAAGGGTCCCTTATGACTTCCAAAATGCTCAAAGTGCTTGAGCATTTGGTTTTAGAAATCCTCACAGGGTCCTTTTTAAGGGGAATGCAATGGGTAGGTATAGATTTGGAGAAGAGCCAGTGAATGGTCAGACGTCTTTTTTTAGTGGGCTTCAGCTTTATTAAGACTTTTTAACTTATTTCCCAAAAGATCGTGTGTCTGTCATATACCCCACATTTCTCCTATTTAAAATGGCAATTATCTGGAACTCAGTTACTTCTTCCTTTAGTTCTACAATGTGTAGGTAGTTAGTAATTTTCCCAGGCTCCAACTGTTCACTTTCTTTGTACCCTACTAGACCTGTCTCTCTGTACCACCCCTAAACCTGTACTATCCAATACAATGGCCATTATTTCTATTTGATTTAAATTAATTAAAATTAAATAAAACAGGCAAAGGAAATAAAAGCAAAAATAAACTATTAGGACTACATCAAAATTAAAAGTTTCTGCACAGAGAAAACAATCAACAGAACTAGAAGGCAAACTACTAGATAAAAGAAGATATTTGCAAATGGCATATCCAATAAAGAGTTAGCATCCAAAATATACAAAGAACTGATACAACTTAACACCCAAAAAACAAACGATCCAATTAAAAAAATGGGCAGAAGGCATGAACCAGACATTTTTCCAAAGAAGACATCCAGATGGCCAATAGACAATAAAAAGATGCTCAACATCACTCATGTCAGTGAAATGCAAATCAAAATTATGATGAGATATCACATCACCTGTCAGAATGGCTAAAATCAAAATCACAAGAAACAACAAGCGTTCGCAAGGACGGAGAGAAAAAGGAACCCTCTTGCACTGTTGGTAGGAATGCAAACTGGTGTAGCCACCACGGGAGACAGTTTCCTCCCGGAGTTTCCTCAGAAAAATTAAAAATAGAACTACCTACAACCCACTGCTGGGTATTTACCCCAAAGATACAAAAACAGTAATTCAAAGGGACACACGCACTCCTATGTTGACAGCAGTGTTATTTACAATAGTGAAACTGTGGAAGCAGCCCAAGTGTCCATTGAGAGATGAACGGATAAAGATGTGGTATATATGTGTGTATGTGTATATATTCAGCCACATGAAACAGAATGAAATCTTGCCATTTACACAACCATGGATAGAGCTAAAGAGTATAATGATAAGCGAAATAAGTTAGTCAAAGAAAGACAAATACCATATGATTTCGCTCATATGTGGAATTTCAGAAAAATAACAAATGAGCAAAGGGAAGAAAAGGGAGAGAGAGAGAAACCAGAACAGAGGCTCTTAACTACAGAGAACAACCTGATGGTTACCCGAGGGGAAGCCGGTAGCAGGATGGGTGAAATGGGGGGTGGGGATCAAAGAGTATACTTATCACGATGAAAAAATAAAATAAAATAATTTTAAAAATTAACTGAAACAAAAAATTTAGATCTTCAGTTACATTGGCCACATTTTAAGGGCACAGTAGCCACTAGCCTCATGTGGCTCAGTAGCTACATACACTGCATTGGACAGTGTAACCATAATACATTTCCATCATCACAGAAAGTTCTACCGGACAGCACTGCTGTAGATTATATGGTCCATAAGAACAAGACTGCACCTGTCTTTCTTATGGCAGCACGGGACCTTAAGTATTCAGCATATAGTAAGTGCACAACAATATTTGTTGAACAAATACTTCATCCAGGAAGATCCCTCCCTACTCCCAGTGTGGGAAGACAGGGAAGGGGGCTTTAAAAAGAATTCCTTATTGAAAAAAGCAAAAGTGACAGCCTAGCTAAAATGACAGCTGATAAATGTGGGCAAGAGGAATGGCCATAAGCCAAACACAAGTATGTACTTCGTCTTGCAAAATTCAGTAATTGCGAAAAGATTCATATCTCACAATGAGTTAAATATCCATTCAGCACTTAGCTTGAATTTTTTTTTTCCAAAATCTGGCTACTTTATCCAAACTAGCAATCCAAATTGTTGATCTTAACCAACTCCTGGTTAGAGTTGGAACAACAACGACAACAACAACCAAAAAAAAAAAAAAAAAAAAAACCAAAAAGCAAAAACCCCTCTCATTGGGATTATCATCAGATTCCCTGGTTAGTTCTTCATGAAGTCAACACTTGAGTTCAATTTGCAAAGAGTGAGAAACAAAGTGGGGGAAATAACACTGAAGGTACTCGCCACACAAGAACTTCTTTCTATAAAGGCAGTTCCTAAGGGAAAATGCATTGGCTTGGGGAGTTTACTTATAAGTTCTTTGTTAAAGTCATTTTTCCCATAGAAACAACATCCTAAAATGGGCGACTCCGAGAACAGCCTTCCGAAACCAAGTCACCCATTGCCATGGCCGAAGTAGACAGTTAAGACGACGTGCGTACCGCTGATTCTCTGGGGAAATACATTCAAATTCTAATTCGGGGTGCCTGAATAGATGCCTCACCTAGCAGTCCCTGCCTGACTTAACTCTGAATTGGTGGTGGGGATTTTGTAGCCTTAGGCCAAGAGGGCAAGAGCCCCAACAGTGAGGAAACCAAAATGGGGAGAAGCAGAGACCCAGAGTGAAGAGGTGTCAGGAGCTCCAGAGTAAGGAGCAGGATGACCAAGGGGTGAGAAGCAGAAATAAGGCATCTGGGAGGTGCTAAGGTAAGGGCACAATGGTGGGGGGGAAAGCAGTGGTGGAGGAATACAAGGGAACACGCTTTCCCCATGTAATACCACCCGTCAAACAGCCATGACCCCTCTTCCTCACCGCACACAGCCCTGTGATAAACCCATAAATGGTGCACGCCTCTTCAGTTCCCTTAGGATAAACCAGAATCCGACTCTGGCCTTAGATCCATTTGTCTGGCTCTTCTCTTCTCCTGCCTTAGCTGTCACCAGGCTGCCTGGACCTCTTCTCCTCAGCCACACGGGTCCTCTCTCTATCATTCTCATGCCCCCTCCCCACGCAGATCTTCGAATAGGCTACTTACTTAACCTGGAAGTTCCTCCATTTCCTTCTGGGTGAATTAATTCCTATCCAAACTTCACATTTCAGCATTGATCACTTCCTCAAGAAAACCTTCTTTGAACTCCTAGATCAGGTTCAATTTCTCCTCTCTTTCTATTCTTACAGCACCACGTACTTTTTTTTCCCCCTCATTGCATTATCAGAGCTATGGTTTTACATCTATTCATGTAATTGTTTGATTAAAGGCTATTTTTGCTCATGAGTCTAGACTGTGAGCTCCAGAAGGTCTATTTCTGCTCAACACTGTGCATGGCACATAATAGGTATTCACCACATATGTATTGAGTGAATGCATGAATGAATGAAAAGCAATGAGAAAAGATGGTTTTCAGGCTTTAGTTGAGGGACCTTAGGGGTTAGCTTCTCCTGATTACAGAGGAAAAGGCAAAGAGGGGTGGTGTGTAAGCATACCCGGCTGTTCATAAATAAGAAGTGGCCGTAAATGAAGAGTTGCCTCTGTTTCTTTGACAGTTAAAATGTTTATGCAATTCGGTATGTTTTTCCATTCTTTCTCTCAAGCCATCCTCCTTTCTCCTCTTGTATGATTTATTCTAAGAGGCTGAGGCTGAGTTTTTTTAGTGTAATTGAGAAGACGGGAGGTTCTGTCCTCCAGTAGAACACACACTTCCTCTCCTTAAAAGAGAAAAAATACTTTAGAAAGCTAAACTGTTCACAGAACACTCGATTTAGAATTGTCAGAGGGGAAAAAAATCAAGATAGAAAGTAGCTTCTTTGCCTTATTTTTGTGACTGCAATTGAATAACAGCAGATCAAGAAAATAAATGTGCCTATATGTGTAGTTTGTAGGACCTTGAGGAGTTTTAAGACAGGGAGCACTGGAGGGGCGTCTGGGCGGCTCAATCGGTTAAGTGTCCGACTGCAGCTCAGGTCATGATCTCGGTTTATGAGTTCGAGCCTCGCGTCGGGCTCTGTGCTGACAGCTCAGAGCCTGGAGCCTGCTTCAGATTCTGTGTCTCCCTCTCTTCTCTGTCTGCCCCTCCCCCTCTCACGTTCTGTCTCTCTCTCTCTCTCTCTCTCTGAAATAAATAATTCACTCTGATAGGATTAGCCTCCTAAGAATATACCAGTATTTACGCTTTGTGCTTCTGACCTTAATGGGTTAAAATGGAATGAGGCAGCATTTTCAGTATTCATTTTGTTGTGTTCTGCTCAAGTCAAAAAAAGAATTGCTTGTAAAGGCACAAAACGTCATCCTTCTTGCACTTGCCCTGACCCCAGCATCTAAAAATACAAAATGCTGGAATTTCTAGAGAAGGTGACTTAAAAACCAACAAACTTAAGAGGGCTAATTGTTTAAGGTCTAAACGTAGCCCACAGAAGACAGAAATAGGGAGGTGTCTCTCCAAGAGACACTGCCTGCATGCAACTGGGCACACAGTTCGTTTTGAAAGACTTTTTGTCTCTGCACTTTTAAAGAGAAGCACGTCCAGCATAATGGGTGTTCGTGTCATCTTGGCTACCTTCTGTCTACAAGTGGGGTTAATTTTAGTCTGATCCTTATTTTGAACACATGGAAGATTTTATATTACTCGTCAACCTTGGTTGGAAGCTGAAGACAGCCCTTGCGTCTCATAGAAAGTATCTTCTGTTTGAAGAGATTTTCCCGCCACGTGTTAAAGCCAGAGAGTGGCTGTGGATTTAGAAAAGGTTGCACCTGTTCTTATGTGTACCGTCGTGGCTAACTTGGGCTTGGCTTTCAGTTTAACTTTTCTTTTCCCTGTGATATGTACTCTACTTCTTAGTTTAAATACACATTTCAAAAACACTTCCTTTGGGTTCTAGTGTGAAGGAAATTGATCACTCTTCATCTGTATGTTTTTAATTGACTTCCTCCTTCCTGGCTAGGAAATTAGCTTTCTCCTCTCTTATTTGATCTGTGAAACAGTATATGTGACACCTTCCCAGACAGCAAGATTTAATGAATCTTAAATGCTGCAGACCTCACCTGACAGAGGCTCCACGTTCCCACATAACTTTAAAAATATAACAATCAAGCTCACAACTGAGCTTCTCGTTGCAAAGCATTGGCTGACATTGTTTTCCATAAAATATTGAAAAATGTGGCTATTGTCTCAGCTGCAAGGCACTCTTTAAGAATCAATTGCCTTCTCCCTGTACAGAGTTGCCAAAGTGGGTATCTGATCCCTGAACTCTAAAAGTATTTATTTATTTCTAGTCTCATATCAGTTGTTTTTATTCCCACTAAAATTGAAATCTAACGTTTGAACCGAGAGGGATCAATAACGTCTGAGCAAGACTATGCCCGAATATTTCACAGTCCATTGCAAGAGGTTGTTGTTGTTCGTCCTGGTTGTTTGCCAAACTGCCACCTGGGCAGGTCGGTGACCAAACAGGTGATAATGTTCTCACAGTCCCACAGAAAACACACCCTGAACTCCTATTGCCACACTGCAATTCCTTGACTTTAAGTGCTTTATAGATTTTCCTGTTGTTCGAGGGATTATAGTCCGCTGGTGAGATAAATAGCTCTACAATTCCCGATCTCAGGCGACTAAGGTGGCGTTTACTTCTCAGAAGAAAACCCTCCTCCAAATCCTGGAATGTACTCTAGTTATGACCTCCAGGGGATTCCACTGCCCAAACAGCCTATTTTCCTAGGAAGGAAACTTCCTAGATTCTCTTTGTAAATACTCTTCACCATGGGGAAATTTTGTGACTGTGACCTCCTACATTCCTCCATCACGTTGTCTCAACCAATCACAGAAATACATCGGAGCGCTCTCCCTCTCTCTCTCTCTCCCTCCCACCCCTCCTTCCCTCCTTCCCTCTCCCTCCCCCTCTCTCTCTCTCTCTCTCTCTCACACATACACACACACACACACACACACACACACACACACCCTGCACCCCCTGTGTGCACATCTACTCTGACCTCCCCCAGAGATGGAAGTTTTCAAGGAAATAAAAATTTTCTTAGTAACTGATTTTCCTGGGATGAATTAATTAGCAGCCTCTTCCTCAAATCCTGTTCCCTCTTTTACTTTTCTTTCTCTTGCCAGTTTTGTCCTATTCATTTTTAAGACGCGAATACTCTTTTGGTTTGTTTGTTTTCCTACCTTCTTTTATCATAATTTCATTATTGTTTTCATCTTCCACATCAAGCAGTCAGTTTGGTTTTTAAATAAGTCTTTTAATGTCTTGGAAAAAAAGGGTCAGTTGGGGAACAGGAACAGGGGAAATGGAGCTTTGTCATGTTTGTAGAAAGAAAAGACGAAGCCAAATGAAAATTGCAAGATCTGTTACTTTAGTCCATCCATAATTTTCCCCTGACCAAGTGTAATACTTCAGACTTTCTCCCTGATTCTAATGGAACTGACACACTGCAGGTGCCACACTTTAGATTTAACAATGAAAAAAGTCCATTTCTTTTCTAGTTCTGCAGCAAAGACATCACAAAAGATAAAGTTATCATGAGCTAATTACAGTCCTTGAAAATTACCTTTGTGCTTTGCAAATATGCATTTTTTTTTCTTTGCTGGTGATGAAGAAGTTGGCAGTTTAAATAAAAAACACTATTTAAAGTAACAGAGTACAGTTATATAACCTTTTCACATAAATCACACAATAACTCTTTGTGCTTTGGAAAAAAAAAAAGAACTGCAGTGCTTGTTAAGAAGATTTATTTATATAATAATCTATGCAAAGGGGTTTTTTTTTCCCCTTTTATAAAAGTGGGATGTTCCTTTTTTAACCTCTGGAAGTTACAGACTAGAGGGCAGGAATATCCTCCAATCACCGCATTTAATTGCACACGCCCCAGCTACTAAAGACTCCAACTTAAGTAGTGTCTTGGCATTACTAGGTCTTTATTTCTAAGCACACCGAAAACTGAAGAAACAGTGCGTGCCTACTAAATAAATAAAAATAGAGAGGCAGAATCCAATCCACTAGATGGATTCCTTTTCATCCACAGATCACATTAAGACCTGCGATCATTTTTCTCATTTTTCTAGGAATAATTTTTCTTCGAGTATTTTAGATGAGTCAAGGGGCAGTGAAATCCATGGGACCACTGATGCCCTATAGTTCCTGCTCTGATTCTCTGTAATTCTTCCATCAGGTCCTTGTTTCTCCACTCAGGTTCCTACCCCACCCCTGATTTGCTCCCCTTAAACTTATTTGCTGATTTAAACCAAGCAATAGTTTTTCATTATTTACAATTTTGTCCCTGTCACTTGAAAATGTCCCCGACATACAACGTCCTGACATCAAATTAATCTTATGTCACTGACCAGTCCACCCTGAAGAACCAGGGCTATACATGTAAGTTGCTAAATGCTGATCTTGGCTCAATCTGACCCACTTAATCCTCAGTCCAGAGGATCACTCCAAGATGAGCTGTCCTTTCATGAAGATACGCCTAGTGGAGGCATTTTATTGGTCAAATATATCTATTCTAACTCTTTCTGAACACTGGGGCTTCTGAAGACAGGGAAACCCACAAGGGCTTTCTTGTGTGTCCTTATCTTTCATTGAGATGCTGACCTAACTTTTAAAAGCTATCTCCATGGAAAATTCTGGGCTCTACTCCAAAACCAACCAGTAGGAGGTGGCTCTCTTAATCAGTGACTGTGTTCCGTCTTTATATAAACAGGTTAAGCCAGCTGCCAGTGCCTCTGCGACCAATTCCGGCTCACATTACCCTTAGCTGAAAGATGGGCCTGAACCAAAGCTACATTATGAAAGCAGAGAACTCTACCTCTCCCAGGTTGTAGCAAAAGGCTTCGTTGCCATATATGGTGACCAGAATCATCAGCAATCTTAATTTTTTCCCTCAAGACAATGAATAAAATGTGGCACATGTTCATTGCCAGAAGGGATGAGATTTTTACCACCCTGCCAACTGGAAGGAAAGTCTCAGAAGAAAAAGAGGAAATTTGATTCTTCTCGTCACGTCATTGTCAAGCTACTCATTTTCCTAACACAAGGGGGAAAATGATAAAAGTAGAGACAGTTCTTTGGTTATATATGGAATGGAATGATTGTTAGGGTAGGACTTGATTAACTGGAGAGACATCTTCCCACCAGCTAATCCACAAAGGGCTTTCATAGCCCTGGATGGAACTCAAGAGTGTCGGTCATCGAATCAAAGGCATGACTAATACTGAAGGCACTGCTAGCAAAATCTGTTACTTTCCTAAGACCTCCACTTCTCTCCTTTGACCCTGAGGATGTTCCTCAAAATCCTGAGTCTCCCCAGAGCAGCAACAAACCACATGGAATAAACGGAAAACCTGGAATAATAAAAGTCTTCTGAGCAATACTTACAGATGTTGGCCAAAAACAATCAAGGCAGAAAAGGTGATCCATCATGTTCATCTGCCGAAAAAATCTGAAACTTGAAGGGTGCTTGGGTGGCTCAGTCGGTGAAGCGGCCGACTTTGGCTCAGGTCATGATCTTGTGGTCCGTGGATTCGGGGCCTGAGTCGGGCTCTGCGCTGACAGCCCAGATCCTGGAGCCTGCTTCAGATTCTGTCTCTCTCTGCCCCTCCCCTACTCATGCTTTCCCTCTCTCTCTCTCTCTCTCTCTCCTCTTCCTCTCTCTCTCTCTCTCAAAAAATTTAATTAATTAATCAATTAATTATGTAAAAAATTTGAAACTTGATTATGGTTATTATACCAGAAGCAAAAGAGAAACAAAGCACACAAACAAATGAAAATCTCCCCATGCATTGTGTTCTTATAATGTACTGGTAAAGAATATTCTGCTTACATTAATCATTATAATGGTAATAATTAGGAATTCTGGACCTTGCTTCTGAAAGAAATACTTTCCCAGAGAAAGGATTTTGCCGTGCTATCACATTGATTTAAAATCACTGAATTAAGGCCACTGGTTTATAGGTCAAGCCATATTTGAATGGCTTAGAATAACGTTTCTCTCTTTTGCTACCAGAATTGAATGCAAAGTGTGGAAGGCCCTTATGTTGATCTTATTTTCAAAGACATGCAATATAGCTACTGCAATTCCAGTAGGATTCCTCTGGGGTTTTTTGGGTTTTTTTGTTTTTTATTTTGACAGCATAACACTATGCCCATGGGAGCTGAGCTTTTCAGGTGTTAAAGAGGATTTGTTATAAGAAAATGATTATAATAGGATTGAATGTAATTGAAAGTCAAGGTACAGTAGCCATACGGTGTATCAGCGAGTGTCAAAACTTGCAGTGAGGGTGGAGTGCCTTTTGCTAAGTAAACAACAAAAGTGGAGAGAGAAGAAAATATTCTCTGCACAACAGGATGTACAAGGTTGGCCAACCAGATAAGCCTGCCCCGCCACAGTGGGTAGCAAATTCACAGGTGCTACAGCACTTCCCTGGCAAGAGGGGCTATGAACAGCTCCCACCTTCTCACCCCACAAGAATTTTTTGAAAACAAATTATATAATAATCTGAATTCTCCTCTAGAACTTCACAGACGGTAACCACAGGACCTCTGAAGCTCCAGGAGGGAAAGGCCCATCCCTTAGTCATTGCCCCGGCCCTTCCAGGCCCAGACATGAGTGTCAATCTGAGTCCCGTCACACCTTTGCTAGGTTCACTGATACAGGTGGACACGCGCACACGTGCACACACATGCACACCAGGCAAGAACTGTCTTTCCGTGTTTTCATTTCTTTTCTTGAAAATGCCATTCTCTTTCCAATAGCAGTGGGTTATCAAGCATTGGAACGCTTTTCCATGGAGATAGTCCCATGAAGAATGCATATATCCTAACCACTCAGGCATCATAAATAATAAGCCCTCAAGATCAGAACTGAGTGGGGCAGCAAACAGAAGTAGGAGAGTAACTAGTGACTGCTGGTCCCCTCTCTATCCTTTATAGGGCTTTTTTCTTTCTCCGTATTTGCTTTCTGGCCATTTCAGGATGTCATTAGGCAACTTGGTCATAACTTCTATTAGCAGCTATATGTTGGTTGACTTTTCATTGCTACCTATGACTGTACGTGGACGGAAGCAGGACCTGAAGTGTAAGGCCATGTTCATCTTAGACAAACAGCTGGAGAACATTCTTTCCAATCATTACTGCTAGTTCTTTACTGCTGTGGCATCCCATAACAGCCTTTGAAGAAGACAGACGTTAGGGTAGGCAAGACCGGGAAATTTCTATCATTGCTATTAGCATTCATGTATATATTGTGTTTCTCAAGCATGAGATTCATTTACAAAATGACACAGGACAACAAATGGCATGCACGGACTCGAGTCCAGTGTTTTGAGGTGCTTTTTCTTCACACCAAGTGCATTTCTATCTGCATTCGCAATAAACAGAAATGTAAGCATCCTTCCTATATTATGTCTCAAACACGAAGGTAATTTTTTTCTTCTAATTGTTGTTGCCTCCAAATCGTGCAGAGTCATTTCAGAAGATTCATATCACACTTAAGGAATTTTCTCTCCTCCCTTCTGCCTAGGTTCTTGGTATTTTTAAGTTTGTCGCCAGCCTTTGCTGTCTTTTCTCCTCTGCGGGGCTTCCCTTCTATCTTAACGCTAGCCAATGTTCTAGACACACCAACATAAGAGACAATCGTGAGAAACAACCTAAAATGTGAATAAATGTAACCATCACCAGCCAGCCAGCATTGGACAACATATATATGCATATATGCATCATTTTAAGTTATATTTGGCATTTTGAAAATGGTTTTATACCCTACATCTGAATATATGTTTTCAGTGATTTGTGAATTAATATTTTACCCTACACCATGATGTCATTCTAAGCACAATGTGTTCAAAGGAACCATAAAGCCTCTGTATTTAGGACTACTCACCTCCCAGGCTGATGACAGAATACCACATTAAAGCAAAGTTGTTGTTGCCTTTATGAACCAGGCAATCAACTAATTACCTGCTTTGATTCTAATATCCCTCTCTTTTAAAATTTTCACTTCTCCTGTCCGGGTTAGAGTAAACCATGCTGTGGCAATGTCCATAAGTAATAAATGTCAAGGTATGCCACCAGCAAAACCAATTCGTATGACACGACATAGAAATTCAAATATTTACTATACTGTCATTACAGATGTCCCCTGTTGTTTGTCACACCTCTTCCCTTTGAACACATTTCTTTCATTCCAAGCCTGCTTCCCCAGGCTCCACAGAGGATCATTCTGCTTGAAACACAAACGTGACTTCCACGTCAGAATCCTTAATAAAGAAGTTCTGTCATAAACCATTTGTTCCTTTGATCACTGCTCTGTGTTCTTTCACGCTTCGTGAACTTTAACCTCAGTTAATTTTGTTTTGTTCCTTTTGCACATTCTCAGGGCTCAGAATTCTGACCGGCCAGTTCTCCTATCACGGCAGCCCACCAATGAGCACCTGCCACATGGCCCTCCTCTTCCTTCACCCTCTCCAGGAAAGCTCCTCTCCAGGAAAGCTCCCTCTTCGGGGAAATGTGGTCAAATCCAAACTCAACTTGACTTTGTTGGTTTGCATTTTAAATTTTTTTTCAACGTTTTTTATTTATTTTTTGGGACAGAGAGAGAGACAGAGCATGAACGGGGGAGGGGCAGAGAGAGAGGGAGACACAGAATCGGAAACAGGCTCCAAGCTCCGAGCCATCAGCCCAGAGCCTGACGCGGGGCTCGAACTCCCGGACCGTGAGATCGTGACCTGGCTGAAGTCGGACGCTTAACCGACTGTGCCTCCCAGGCGCCCCGGTTGGTTTGCATTTTAAAACAATTCTTACCTGGAATTACAGTACGGTTTTTCGCCTCCAGATTTAAAAATGAACATGCTAGTGATGTCATATTTGTGAAGATCTAATGTCATAATAATTTCGTAAATATTCAAGATACCCTCCTTTGGGTCACAAGGAGAATTACTTGTCCTTTACCCCCTGTGAACTTAGGCCTGACCATGTGGTTTGTATTGGCCAGTGAAATGATTAAGAGACAAGGTGTAATTCCTATTTTTCTCCTCTAGTCATATTGGGATCCCTGAGTCTAGATGGTGCTCCCACGAGCCTGGATCCTTAAGTAATTATGACGAGCAAAGCCCCCACCAACTTGCATTGACTTGTAGCAGAAGTTAATCTTTGGGATTATTTGTTGCCACAGCATAGCCTATAGCGTTCTGACTAACTTATAGATAGTAATTTGTCCTTTCCCTTAGTGTCACGGCAGGGCTCCCCTTCTTCGTAATAATAATGCTGTGTATTTCAAAGCTTTAAAGCATGTCTTATGGCTCATTTTCAAAGTTTTCTTTTTAGGTTACCATTTTCAAGTCTCAGATGGAAAGCCCAACACATAAAAAGGAAAAAGATTCCATCATTTCTAAAAGCAATCATTTCTAAAGGCAATCATTTCTGTAGGCAGAATTAGAACAGATCTGATGTCTGGCCAGTACTCTCTCCTCCGAACCAGAAATTACAAAGAAATCCAGGTTACAATCCAGTTAGAGGCATAGGCATAGAGGCATAGACTATTAAAGCTGGAAAAACTTCAGAGCTCATCTGATCCAGGTACCTGGTTTTAAGAGGAAGATCCTGAGACCCAGTGGGTTTAAAAGAGTGTCTTAGCTACCACCACACATCACGTAGTTGGAGGTTGGGGAAGGCAAAAACTCAGACCCATTTGCCAGTGTTTTTCTTTGATAATATGAGTGCCCTAAATTGAAAGGAAACTTCTTGAGGACTCCAAGAACACATATGCATCGTCTCAGTTTTTGGATTAAGAAATTTAATCCATAATCTTTGGATGTGTCTTTCAGATCTGAGTTATGGTTAGTAAAAAAGAAAACAAAAACAAAAAACAAAAAATTCTTGCCTGGAAAACTGGATAACCGTGTGCAAGAAAACAAAATTGGACCCCTGTTTTACACCACTACAAAAATTAACTTGAAATGGATTAAAGCCTTAAGTGTAAGATCTGAAACCATAGAATCCCTAAAAGAAAACACAGAAAAAAAGCCCCTTGACATAGGGATTAATGAGGGCTTTTTAAGATATATTTGCAAGCTGTATATCTCAAAAGGGGTTAACATCAAAAATATATAAAGAACCTATACAACTCAATAGTAAAAACAAACAATTAAAAAAACAGGCAGAGGAACTGAATAGACATTTTTCTGAGGTACACATAATAAAATGCAAATCAAAAGCACAGCAGGTTGTCATCTCAACCTATTAGAATGACTGTCATCAAAATGACAGGGGGCAACAAGTATTGGTGAAGATGTGGAGAAAAGGGAACCCTCATGCACTATTGGTGGGAATGCAAACTGATGCAGCTATTGTGGAAAACAGCATGGATGTTCCTCAAAAAATTAAAAATGGAACTACACTATGACTCATTTTTGCAATCTTACTTCTGTGTACACATCCAAGGAAATGAAAACAGGATACCATGGTGATAACTGCATCCCCATGTTTGAAGCATTATTCCCAAGAGCCAACATATGGAAAAAACCTAAATGCCCTTCAGTGGATGAATGGATAAAAAAAGATGTAGTATACATACACACTGGAATAGTATTCAGCCATGAGAAAAAAGGAAATCCTGCCATTGGCAACAACATGAAATGAAACTTGAGGGCATTATGCTAAGTGAAATAAGCCAGGCAGGGAAAGCCATACTGCATGGTATGAATGATACGTGGCATCTAAAAAAAGCCAAACTTGTATAAACAGAGTAGAATGGTAGTTTCCAGGTCCTGGCGAGTAGGTAGCAAAAGTGGGGGAGATGTTGGTCATTGAATACAAACTTCCGGTTAGAGGATGAATAAGCTCTGGTGATTTAATGCACAGGACTCACTCGACAATGTTCTGGTGGGTTCCCTCATTTTTGTGACTCTAACACCCAGCCCAGTGTCTGGACAGAGTAAGTGTCAATATGTATTTGCTTCTCCTTGCAAGACCCAGTTCAATTCTCTTTTCAGCATATCATGCTGAGTTAGTAACAAGTTGATGGTGGCTCAGTTAACAAATCACCTGGATGACAGAGGTGATGAGCTGGCACTGTACCAGCCTAAATGATTTCTTTGTACACACTCATAGGAGACGCTAAGAAGAATGAGAGAAAAAAGCCCTCGCATATTTTTAACAAATTAGAGGAAAAGTTGATTGACTTCAAGGAGTGTAAACACCACCTCCCAACATACGCACACTCCAATCCCATCCCCACTAATTCTGGAGATTACGGGCTTGTATAGAAGGCATGTTCTTATCCCCCCAGTATGGTCAGCCACTCCCCAAGATGAAACTCCCTGCCTGAAGATGAGGAAATCGATGCTATGGGCCAGATACTGTATATGGATTGGTTAGATCAACGGCTCTCTCTCCACTTAGAGAGAAAGAAAACTTTACGAAGCTGGAAGTAATTTGCCCAGGCTTCTTAGCTAGAGTATGGTAAATGCGGGCTTTGAACCCAAATTTAAGAGCAGAGACAATGATAGAATTATCCCACTAAACCAGATGGCTTCCTACCGCAAAGCAGCCCCCTTTTATGCCCCCTCTCATTGCAGCTCCTTGGGGAACTGTCACATGACTACCATCCGTACCAAGGAGACTTAGTCCCTGAGAAGGTCATTCGCACTTTACTCTCATTCCTCCCAGGGCAATAGTGAAAGAACAGCATAGTCGAGAATGACTGTCTCTAATCTTAAAGCATCAGAAAACCAGAAACTCACTCCTTGGGCCTCATCAATAATCCTCCTGTGGGTGAAGTTAAATTCAGTAGATAGCTTAATGAGAGTACAGTCTTTGACTCTTCTGGAACTATTTAAAGGTTGCTCTCTGGTTTCTGTGGTAAAGTGCCTTGAAGTCCTACTTTCAAGTCTAAGTGGACAGGAGTTGAACTGGCACAAAAAATCAAGAGAGGTTATAAGCCTTCTGATCCACCTTTGTCAGGTAGAAGGGAAGCTTTGAGGCTTACCATGAACCCTCTTTGGACACTTAGTTTCCAAAATTCCATATACTTCACCCTGTACCAGTCCCCAGGAGAACTTCCAGCACTCTAAAAAACAATGGACAACTTAAGAGGTGCCTGGGTGGCTCAGGCGGTTAAGCATCCAACTTCGGTTCAGGTCACGATTCCATGCCTAATGAGTTCGAGTCCTGCATCAAGCTCTCCGCTGACAGCTCAGAGCCTGGATGGAGGCTGCTTTGGCTTTTGTGTCTCCCTCTCTCTCTGCCCCTCCCCTGCTTGTGCTCTCTCTCAAAAATATATAAACCTCTTAAAAAATAAAAAATAAAAAATAAGAAATAAGAAATGGACAACTTGAATCAGAAGGGGGGGGGTGAGCAGATTCTCCTCCACTTAGTTTTTTTTTTAATTTTTTTTAAAGTTTATTTATCTTGGAGAGAGGCAGAGTGAGTGGGGGATGGGCAGAGAGAGAGGGAGACACAGAATCTCAAGCAGGCTCTGCCCTATCAGCACAGAGCCCGATGCGGGGCTCCAACTCACAAACCATGAGATCATGGCCTGAGCTGAAACCAAGAGTGGGACGCTTAACCAACTGAGCCACCCTGGTGCCCCATCCCCCACTTGGTGTTTTTAACATCGCTCTTCCTCTTTAGGCTACCTTTCTGTCTCTCAACACAGATCCAAAGGGATTGGGGTGCCCCGGTTGGGGGCCTCATTGAAAGTTGCCAATAATTTAAGCACTCTGACCAGAGAAAATTGGTATTCAAAATAGAAGTTTTCCAAACTGAAAGTTTAGATTTTTTTTTTAAATGTACATTTTTTTTTTTTTTTTTTTTTGAGGGGAGGAATGCCTGGAGGCTGCACAGAGTTTTTAGAGGCTGGTTCCCACCACTTCTGCTGGGCTATATGATCTTGAATTGGCAGTATCTCTGAATATCCATTTCAGATTTCTAAGATCTCTTCCGTCTTTAAAATACAACAGTTCTGTCATCTTAAGTGTCCTAAGGAATAGTTAAGAAGTACGGCAAACTTTCCTTTTGCCTTTCACGTCCCCTCCCCACCCTACCTGCGCCCTGTGACTTTACACTCTTGTGCCCTACTAGATCACTTGTTTGCATCACCAGACCAAATATACCCAATTGCCATCTTCATTCCTCATAGCCCTTTCAAGCTCTGGTTATATGATGCATGGAGTATGAGTCAGGCTCGGGGGAAAGGGGGCCTCTTTTTAAAGTTTATATGTAACTGCAAGAGCATTCAAGCATGTGCCGGCATGCCAGCCCTGTGTTTAAAAAAAAAAAAAAAAAACTGTTAGCCATAATGTTTTCCTGCTCAAAAGTGGTTCGGAGACATCAGAACCTCAAGAGTGGTACGGATAATGGAGAAGGGTGTGCATGTTCAGGGAGCACTGAGGGGGCACAGTAGCCCACAACCATTTCTCCACCTTAAATTTCTGCTACCAAAAGGTTCTCCGGCCTCATTCCCCTCTGAAGTCGAAAGCTCCAGTTTAAATTCCTTACTTGGAAGGTCATTCATTCTCTCATAGCCAAAAAGCCTGTTTGCTTTTGTCTTCCCACTTGCTTTCAAATGAAAATATCAGACCACAGACCATCTTGCTTTCCCAATTCAAAAATTAATTACATCATGTCCAGAAGTGAAAGATGTTGGAAGTTATTAATGTATTAGTTGGGAACACTCTGCATTCTGATACCTTTTACATGTGCACAGATGTCTGTTGTTGGCCAGACCTGATCATTAGTTCTGGGGGGAGGAGGAGGGGTGGGCTGGGAGCAAAAACCATGGGCACATATCCGCATATTGTCCATGTACTCATTCAAAAGCACATTGTCAGGCACATTTTTATTATTGTGAAGTGTATTTATTTATTTTCCAGCGTTAGTCAACATCTCCTAGAAGCTTTTGGAATAGGACTTCTTAACCTGACAATTCCAACCATTTAAGTCTATCAACCATTATTTCCACTGTTCTGTGATTCTAACAGACCTTGAAATTAGCACTGTGTTTCTGTTTGTCACGCACGCGTACTCGCCAGCGGGATCACGCCCACTGCATCAGCTGGACGACAGACTACAAGTCATATGTGGCCTGGGTACCTACCCTTGCCACTCCGGGCAGGGCTCCAGCCCCGGGCCTGGAGGTCACGTGTGCCTGCTAGCTATTGCTCTGGAAAGAAGAAATAAAGGCCCAATTGTTTGGGGGGCAGGGCTCTGCAGATGTGGAGCTACAGTGAGAGCTGAAACACTTTTAGGTAATTTTTCAGCAGTAGATTTAGAGAGTATTTTTTCACCAGTTACAGCACCAGTCCGGATACATAATCTCTCCACATTTAGGGTGGGTCAGGAAATGACTAGGCACGAACCCAGGATTATCCAAGATTCTCTGTGCGCCTACTTAGAGCTCATCCAGACATGGGGGGCAAAGTTGGGGGCTGTGGCTTTAAGGAGGAAGTGACAGGTTGAACACCCAGCAGAAAATAAAAAACCGAAGTCTCAGGGCTCCTGGGTGGCTCTGACGATTGGGCGTCTGACTCTTGGTTTCAGCTCAGGTCGTGATCTCATGGTTCGAGCCCCCCGTTGGGCTCTGCACTGACAGGGCGGATCCTGCTTGGGATTCTCTCTCTTTCCCTCTCTCTCTGCCCCTCTCCTGCTCACTCTCTCTCTAAATAAATAAATAAGCATTACAAAATTTAAAAAATAAACCTAAAAAAAAAAAAACAAAAACAGAAGTATCAGAATACAGTATGACAGATTGAAAATTTTGAAACTTGGTCCTTCACCACAGAAGGTCTGAGAAGCCCTGTCTTGGGCACGTTAGGGAGGTGCACTCCCTACAGGCATGAGGAGACTGGGATGGGATATTATAAAGTATCACAGGAGTCAGGGTAGTTAGAGAAACTGAACTGTGGTGACAACAGGGCAGGGGCTGACTTTGGGAGTAGATGAACCTGGTTTGAGTTTGAGATCTATCCTTTGAAGTTGACCTCCAGTGCAGGATTTAACCCCCACACAAGGTCTGGCATACTCACCTCTTCTGCAGCCCCTCATTAGGTGCCCCTCTGCACCTGTTTTTCTCAGAGGTGCAGGCATGACTTCCTTCTTTAGATTCTTCTAACACTCCATGGATGTGTGTTATTATCGACGCCCAAAACCCTCACCCATGTCTGTTTGCTTCGTGCCACGTTTCTGTGTAAATGTGCAATCAGTCTGCTTCACTGGATCCCAAGCTTGATGGGGGCGGGCACGGTGCCCATTTTTTTGCACCATAGTATCCCTAGCACCAAGCATCATGCCTGGCTTTGGTCAGTGCTTCAAAAACTAGTGTGAAATAAACAGATGTTCCCTAAATATTTCTATTTTTTCTATAAAATGGAAATGAGAACGGAATCTGCTTCAAGTGTTACTTCAAGTGTTACATTTGCAGCACATGCAAGGTCCTCAGAATAATGCCTGGAACAAGGCAAACACTCAGCAAAGTTTGGCAACATTAATATTTAGAACCATTAGTTCATATCCTAGGAGCCTCTCTTCAAATTAAGGAGTTATGTGAATCACCTGAACTGTGTGCAAAGTGTGTGTGCACATTTTTTCTGGGAAAAGGATCTTTGATATTCCTCCAACTCTTAAATGGGGACTATTTCTCCTGGCTCCAAAAGAAATTTAGAATCTTTGCCATAGAGACTGATAGAAAATATTAGACTGTATTCATTACCTAAAAGCCTAGGGACCATAGTTTCTATTCCTCACTCAGACTGAGCTTGCTTTAATGCTCAATTAACTCACAGAGCACTGAGCTAAGAACCAGGGCACATGGGCTCCCATTAGAGTCCTTTTGTTTTGTTAGCTCTGTGACCTTGGTTAACTCATCCACCCCCTTATTTTATAAATGTTTTTGTCCTCGATCATGCAGAGATAATGAATGTAGGAAAAACTTAAAACAACAACAACAACAAAACAAAACTAAGATATAAAATACAGAACTGCATGAAAAACATAGGGTCTGTAAGTCAGAAGATCTCTTACTCAGAACATCCTGTTTCTTAATTTGTAAAATAAGTGAGTTAAATTAGATGACATTTAAGATTTCTGCTAACTGCTCTCCATAATCCAAAGATTTGATATATAAATAGTCTCTGTTCTGGGGATTTGTTTTCTATTTGAGTTTTCACTGAACTAATTTACACTCTTGCCCACATCAAGGACACTATTTTTACTGACCCATTTGCAAAAGTGGGGTAGGGGTGGGAAAGTAAGAGTCATGTTCTGCTCTTAGCTGATTTTGATTTCATATATTTAACACTGTGTTGGGCTTCTCGGACTTGAGCTAAGGAAAGATAGTAAGAGGAACCCAAGAGTTGGTGAAGCCAAAAGTACTAAATTTCCAGCTCAAAACATCTACCCCACAGGGCTCAATAGACTATGGGAGATGGGTCGAACTCCTGTTTGGGGCTATAAATTCTGTGTTTTCCTTCCTCACCGCCTATGAATCTATCCATTTTGCACACTGAGGTATCAATGTCTTTTACTGCACAGGAAAGCCATCTCAGGAAATGTGAGCTTGGGAAGAGAAGAAGGGAAAAGAAGCAAGTGGAAGGTATTAACTTTCAATTATAGGACACCTGAAAAAGTTTCACAAAGGAGGGGTCAAAGGCTCTGAATGCTAGAAGACAGAGAACATGACCCTACAGGTCCACTGGAAGGTGAGAGATCTAGGAAGGGAAATGGAACCAGAGCTCTGTAGCACAGACTGGATTTCTGGAAAATCACCTCTGTCAGCCCTGGAGAGCCCACCGAGGCCAGTCTCAAAGGACTGAAAATGTAAGCTCACTCTGGCCAGTGGGCGCTTTCCAGAGAGAATCCACACTAATGAATCTAGTTACCTCCAGATCCCTCTCCAGGGTTCTGTTCATTGTCTGTTCATTCAGCTCCTTCTCCAAAGCCCATTATTTGGAGACACACAGATAAATTTAATATTATCTCAGGTAATGACACCCCCAAACTTCTCCACCATGAAGACAATGTCCTATATTCTGCTCTATGATTTCTATACCATTTCTTTGCTGACGGCCCAATTCCTCGGTGAGGAACATTCTACTCTGAAAGACAGTCGAGCCTGGAGTGCAATGAAACCGCATTGCCTATAACTCACACGGTCTCACTGACCTGATTTCTATAAATAGATAAATTCGTCAAGGAAAAACACAGGATTGAAATCTAAAAGCGAACTCAGGAAATTATTCGTTTCGGACTTTTGCCTCAGGTCAAATTAAAATTTCAATCATCCCTAAAACCATGTCTGTAGTTTTTTAACAGAGATTCAGATTAAATAAGCTTCCTTGATAACTTCTAATATATGGTCAATTTTTCTGTCACAAGAGTTCTTTTTTATGAATGTGGTAGAATAGATGAGAACTGGATAAATCTTCTAGACTGTAGTGGATGTCATTTTACAAATGACAACATGGAGGATTAGAAAAAAATAGATGACTTTCCTGAGGTAACAGATATTCATTCATTCATCTATTTATGCATTCACTCAACATTCACTCAAAAAATACTTATTGAATGCTTACTCTATCTATTCACGGTTCTAGAGACAGAGATACAGCAGTATATTAATTTGCTAGGGCTGCTACAACAGAGTGCCACAAACCAGCTAGCCTAAACAATAAAAATGTATTGTCTAACAGCTCTGGAGGCCAGAAGTCCAAGATCAAGGTGTCAGTTGGGTTGGTTCCTCCAGAGAGCTGTGTGGGAGAAACTGTTCCATGCCCTTCTTGTGGCTTCTGATAGATGGCTGTCACTTTGGCTTTCCTTGGTTTGTAAAAGCATCACCTCAACCTCTCCCTTCTTCACATGACGTTTTCCCTGTGGGCATGTCTCTGTGTCCAAATTTCCCCTTTTATGAGGGCTCCCATGATACTGGATTAAGGCCCACCTTCCGTATGACCTCATCTGAAGTAATTGCATCTGCAACAACCCTATTTCCAAACAACATCACATTCTGAGGTGCTGGGAGTTAGGACCTCAACACACAGATTTTGAGGAGACAAAATGTAATCCGTAACAAGCAACAACAAAATAAAACCTCTGCAACCACGGAGCTAACATTCAAAGGACGGGAGACATTGTGTGTGTGTGTATGTGTGTGTGTGTTATCAGGCAATGAAAAATGCTAGGCAGTAATAGAGCAGGGTAGGTGTGTAGGGCAGTGATGGAGTTTAAGGGGTTGCTACTGCAGATATATGTCTCTCTGACGAAATGCCTTTTGAACAGACCTGACTACAGTGAGAGGCTGAGCCAGGAGAAAATCCAGGAGGAAGCACATTCCAAGCAAGAGGCACAGTGTGTGCAAACACTGGAAACTAGAACTTCTCACTTCTGCTTGTCCCCCAAAAATGATCCAGAGAGTGTTAATTATGTCGGAAACAATGTATCCTGGTGCCTATTTCGCCACCAGCCCCTAGTCCTTTTCTTTCCCTTTTGAAGATTCATTTCAATGAAGAGTCATTGAGTATCTATTATACACCCAGCATCGCTTGGACCTACATGGAAACCAAATTGGGAACCCTCCTTGCCCTCCTAGAGTGAGTTTAGAAACAATCGCTTAATATTAGATGGGATGAGCCATAAGCCATTATAATTTCACTTTTTACCTGACTCTAAGAGCAAGAAAGACCATGCGGCCCCTGAGGGAATGCTTCCCATGACCTGGCACTAAAACTTCACAACAAGGCTCATTTCCCTGAGAAGAGCCCACGGGTTAGAATTGTCCTTATGTGGAGCCCAAATCTGACTTTCTGACACTTGCACCTGTTGGACCTAGACCAACACAGAACAGATTATTTTAGCTCTTCGACGTGTTAATTCTCAAAAATTTGCGGTACACTAGAATTTCTATTTATTTACTCGTTCCCTTCCACTATCACATGTAACCCACAGCCTCTGAGGTAGTTACCTGCCTCTAGGTCCTAGCTCTACTTAGTCCAAGTTTTTAGTAAATACTGGGTCCAGAAAACGTGGGTCCCATGTATGCTTTGAACAGTTCCATGCTTAATGGGGGTATTGCTTATCAGGATGTAGACACGTTTCCCTTCATCCAGGCCAAAATTAAATCACCATTGTAAGCAATCATACAGAAATGTTGGCCTATATCAAACACTCAACTTAAAACATACTTTGTACTTCGATGTTAGACTTTACATTCATCGCCTTCATACTTCATCTTGATGGCTTTGATCTGGCATTTGCATGTCTTGATATTATTTCTAATCATGACTCCATATCTATGGCAGTGGGACAGAAAACAAAAATCCCCAAGTTATTCACCATATGACTCTGATTGAGTCATTTGATTTCCCTGAACCTCAGTTCTGCTCACTGTAAAGAAAAATTGGGGGATAGGCGGAGAGAGAGAGGTGTGGGAGCTAGTAATAAGTCTTGTTAAAGCATGAGAATCAAATGTGACAAGCTATGTGAAGGATTTGTACAATGGGACACACTATGCAAATGTGAATTAATGGTAGTGATAAGACTGGCTTTTCTCCTCGGTTTTATTTCATCGATTCAAATGTTAAGCAAATTAAGACCAAAAAAGCAAGCAACATGCTTTAGGTTTGTTTTCAACCTGTTGTGAATCTGCCTAAAGGTATTATGACCCAGCCTGTGTACCCTTAGCCTCAAGACCTCATGAGCCCTCTGTGTGTCAACACAATATGATGCGGTAGTTACCATCAACAGCTTTGAGTCAGATAAATCTGGCTTCAATTCCAGCCCAGTGACCCACTGGCAATATGACTTTGAGTACAAGACTTGCTTTTACTATCCTCTGTTCCTTATCTGTGACAAGGGAGATAAACAAAGTCCCTACCGGCTGGAATCATTATGGGAGTAAATGAAATAAAACAAATAGTGCCTGGCATATATAGGAAGTGTTCAACAAGTCATTCTATTTTTATGATATTATTGTGAAAATTTAATTTTCCTAGTCAATCCTCTGGTCTTTTAAAGTAGCTTTATTTCACAAGCAAGAAAGTAAATTAAGCTAGCGTAACATGACATTCCTTATAGATCTATGTTCACTCCTAGTAACCACCACATTGCTTTATTAATATTCACAAACCATTAGCTTAAAAATCTATTCTTGACTTTTTCTGGGATGGCCTCTGAGAATAATTGACCTGTTTATGGATTGTGGAATTTATCCCTCTTTTTGAAAAATGCATTGAGACTTCCCTTAATCGTTCACCTTTTGGTCTCTGCAATATCTCAGTAATTACTGAGATTTGTCCTCAGTTCCTATTCATTCATGAAAAAAAGGATATTTTGAGCACCTACTATTTGCCCAGCACCCCAGTTTTCTGAGTAGCCTGGCATCACTGGCACTCAGCAATGGCAAATAAAATTCATTTATCCTGACCAGGCTTTATCTTACTTCCACTCATTTACAGACAGTTGCAGTCAACTGTCTCTTTGCATTGTTTGTGAATGTGGACGAGTCATTTAACGCTGAGTCACGATTTCCTTCTCGGTAAAGGAGGATAATAATAACTAGTGTGACTACCTCACAGGGTGAAAATACAATGAGACAAGGTATAAAGGAAAAAAAAAAATCCCCCAAAAACAAAGATTCAAAAAAAAAAAAAATTCAAGGTGTTATTTGTTCTTATCCTTCTAGCCTGCAGACCACTTTCCTTGTTGCAGAATTTGAAAGCAAAATATGAATTTAATAGTTTTATTGTCTGTTATCATTACACCATCTGCCACAGGCAGCCTGGTGATCACTTCCTGTTCTTCTATTTTCAAACACAGAAAATGTCCTTTTGTGGTCTTTAACATTTTCAACCAGCCCAAATTTTATTATTTATTTGTTATTTATAAACCTATGATATCCTATATTAAGATACAAGTACAATCAGATCCAGCAAAACTAGAAAAAGATGAAGAGATCAAGAATGAAAAAGAAGAGATGGATGGGTAAGAAAACTTTGGCTAAATATAATCTGTGCAGTGCAACATATACTTAGCTTTACTTTTTGGAACCAGCTAGAAAACTGGACGGGAAAGCAGTACAGGAGGAGATACATTGCACTCGCTGGTTAATTACAGGAAGTGTAACAATAGACACACTTTGCCACGGCACTAAACTCAGAGAGGGGTCACCGACAGAGTTTTACATAAGGGACACAAAACAAGCTCATGGAAAGTGTCTTCAACAGCAATTTCACCAAAGAAGAAATATGTTCTCTAAACGGTCCCTGTTACGATCCTTAATAAAAGATAAAGCTGTGCTGTCAGACGGTCTTTCTGTGAGGGTACTTCGGGAAAACATAACGTAACATTGCGCACGTATAAATAAATGTTCTTATAACCCGGCTTCATACAAAGCTGAAATTTTTTAAATCAAGAGTAATGAATTCATGATTGTGACTATTATGTTCATTCCCTTATCTGTGTTTAGGCAGATCTTGACAAGTGGCCAGACTGCTGATACATCGAGGCTGAGGCTTGACTGGAAGTCAAGCATATGGGTTTTCTGTCTTACTGATGCAATAAAGAGCTCCATGCTTAAATAATTGGTATACAGGTGGCCACGGTCTATTTCAAAAATTAAGGTCTTCTCACCCAAAAGGAAGGCCTTCCCATCGTCTTCAGGGAGGCACACTCTCAAACCAAAATTTCTCTTAGAAAACAGTTTGGAAGACGGTGAGAACTTTAAACAAGGGCTTAAAACCCGGCAGTTCTACATCATAGAGCAAGGGCCAGCACACTATGGTTCATGGGCCAAATCGCCCTGACACCTGTTTTCATAAATAAGGTTTTCATAGAATGTAGGTACACCCATTAGCTCATGAATTGTCTATGGCTATTTTTTTTTTATCACAATGGCAGAGTTGAATAGTCACAACAGAGAATACAGGGCTCACAAAGCCTAAAATATTTATCATCTAGCCCTTTGCAGAAAAAGTTTGCCAACTCCTGCCAGGGAACAGAGAGAGAGAGAGAGAATTCAGGTTTAAAGGGGCTTAATGGCTATAGTTACTTGCCCACCATCAATTTTCACCAAAAAAAAAAGTGTAATTTAGCCCTTTTAAATGCTTTTATTTTAAGCATTGCAACATCATAAAGGGCTCCCCGCGAGGAATTAGCTCACAATTCACACCGAAACAGTAACTGAATTAGTCTTCAAGTAGTGATTTCAGTGGGGTAAAAACAAATATGTGCTTGGACTGCCTTTTCTTTTCCATGGGAATTTTAATAATTTAATGACACTTTTCTATAAACAACGTATTTCCCCTGTTCTGGAGAAGAGATGAATAGACATTCTCTTATAAGCAGACACTGAGTTTATTGCCATGAACAGAGTGGCTGCGGATCAAACCTCCCTTGATTAGTGCCAAAAAGGAAGGGCTGCAGATGAACGTTTCCGAAACCCAAGTCACCGCGTTTGGTAGACATCCCCTTTGATGGATCTGATTTACAGTCATCCAGCACAGCTAGTTTGTCAATAGTTTCTGCAAATGTAAACTTTATACCTAGTTTATATTAGATAGGACATTAGGAAGTTATGTTCCTCAGAGACACAAATTTCATTGATGCTTTACTGATTTATTTTCAATTCAGGCTAAAATGATTGTTGTTATGCCCAGGGTCAGGGTCGTCGGGGCCTTGATCTGCCATGGTGGTGCCCTGAGAGACTCAAATTACATCCTAAAGGATGTTGCTGGGGACCTTGACTTAAAGCCCTTTTTTTGTATGAACAGCAAGAAAGCTTACGGTTGACTGTGTAGTCAACCCTCGTAAGGGCAGGAGACCTTATTCAACAGTCAGTCTAACCCACTCCTGATTTCCTTTATTTTTCTAAGTCTCATTTTCCTGTTGTCCTACTTTCCTCACCACTTACTTCTCACTTTATTTTATCTTGTGTGGTATTAATAGGTAATCCACCTTAAACCCTTTCTGGAACAAGGCAGGGTGTAAATAAACAAGTAGAAATGAACTCACCTGTTGAACGGAGTTATTTAATATTATCCCTCTGACTACTGAAAAAAAATATCTCCTGGAAACAACTATTTTCTTCTGGCAGGGTAGCTCTGAGGTTTTCTTTCAAAAAGAAATTGCTCAACAAGTTCAGGGCTGTCCTGTTCCTCCTGCAGGCACGTGACGTTAGGACCGTGCATCCAGAGAGAGGTGTAGGTTCATGTTACCATCTGCGATGGCAAAACAGTAGGCAACCCAGTGCCCTTGCATCGGCAACAGATAGTGAATGGAAAGGGAGTGGCCAGCATCACCTCTTCTGTCTCCCGGGGTGGGGGTGGGGGGTGGAATATGTCTTAGTAATTAGTATTCGAATAGAGCTCTACAATTTGCGAAGAACTTTACACACACAGCATCATGTTCAATCCTCTCAGTAAAACTGTTGATTTGGCTTCTGACACTTCGTTTTCAGTTGAGGGAATGGAGGCTTTGAGAAACCAGGTAAAGTCAGTAGACAAACGTCCCCAGCCCTCTCACCATTTGATCCCAGCCTGATAAAGTCTGGGAGGCTGGTAATGTGATAGGTCATAGTAAAAGGCTTTGGAGTTAACCCTGAAATTAAATATCGCACTTTCCATTTTCTAGAAGATTCTTTAAGTCACTATATTAAGTTCCTAAGGCAATTGTAACAAATTACCACAAACAAGGTGGTTTCACAATCAACAGAAATTTATTCTTCTAGAATTCTGGAAGCCAGAGGCCAAAACCAAGTGTCTGCAAGGCCACAATCCCTCCAAAGTCTCTAGGAAGAATCTGCTCCTTGCCTTCTCCAGCTTCTAGGGGCTCCAGACATTTTTTTTGGCTTCTGGCCATCTCCTGTCTCTGTTTCCATGGTCACATCACCTCTTCATCTATTCCTCTGTGTGTCTGTCTTATAAAGACACATGTGACTGCATTTAGGAGCCATTTAGGATAAGCTCCTCCTCTCCAGATCCTTCGCTTAATTACATCTTTTGCCATATGAGGTAGCATTCACAGGTTCCGGGGATTAGGATGTGGACACATCTTTTGGGGGAGGGGAGCATCATGCAACCCACTAAAGTCACTGAGCCTCATGTCTCCCTTTCATAAAAATTAGAATAGTATTGGGGCACCTGGGTGGCTCAGTCGGTTAAGTGTCCGACTTCGGCTCAGGTCATGATCTCACAGTCCATGAGTTCAAGCCCCGCGTCGGGACTGACAGCTCGGAGCCTGGAGCCTATTTCAGATTCTGTGTCTCCCTCTCTCTCTGCCCCTCCCCTACCCATGCTCTGTCTCTCTGTGTCTCAAAAATAAATAAAAACATTAAAAAAATTAGAATAGTATCATTTATCTGAAGGGTGAAGATTAAAAAAGATATTTAAATAGAACAGTCCAATATATAATACTCAATAGAAAGGGGTCCCTCCTTTTTCTCATTGGGAGAGCTGCTAATATAATCACACTACTTTTTAGATGATTTCCCTCCTTTGTCCCATTGAACTAATTCCCAAATGTACACTCAAATTCTCCCATTCTTTCATTTTGTCTTTAGATTCCTTTTCCTAATAAACTGCATTCTAAGGAGCAGTACACTTTTTGAATTCTATTTTGTCATGAACTAAGAGAGTGCTTCTCAAGCATCTGCAGTGAAGAATTAGGTTTAATTTTATAAAATAAAATTTAAATATGGTGATAATGAGAATTGCTATAAAAGGTCCCAAACACTTACTTTGATCTTGTTACATACCAGTAACAATTTGCCCTTGTCCGGGACATCATTTTGAGGATTAAAAATGTCAACATTAAAAATTAAGCACATATCAAATACTTCAGTTTTATCAAAATTATTTTTCCAAAAGGTAGTCACATTCTCTCATTACTGCAAAGGGTTACTTTATACTAACAGTTAGCCCCAAAAACATAATATCTGTATGTTTCCTCTTCCCAAGTGGTCTGAATGGTATATTTTTATGACAGCAAATTGGCTTATGTCTCTTTTGTTTGACCTTTGTTTTCATCTAAATGTATACCTTAGTTATATGTAGCACCATTCTATTTTCCTTCTACCATATCAGATTTTAAATAAAGTATTTTTTCTCTTGATATTTTTAGGCTGAGTTTTATCCCATTAAAGCCTTGTCCTCTCAATAACACACACACACACACACACACATATATATATATATATATATATATATATATATATATTTGGTTTAAAACTTTGGTTTAAAACTTTGAGTTACTTTGCCACCTCCTTTTCTGAGTTGACATACATAGTTTCCCAAGGTCATAAATATTACTCTTAGTGAACATCTCTGTTATTCATTGAATAAATGAAAGAATAATTACAAAGGACCACCTCCACTATACAAACCCCTTCTCTGCCATGCCGACTATCCTTATTACCTCCCTGGTAGTTAGTCTTGGTTTTTCCTCTTCCCTTTTATCCATTCTTCTTTATTAAATATGTTCTCCACTTTGATCCAGGGCCCTTTTCCATTTTTAGTTGTTCATCTTACATTCCTAGCATGATCCAGAAGACAAATTCTTTCCTTTAGATACCTTCTGTGTAACCAGCTATTACCCTCCTTTCTCTTCTAGAGTCATGAACACAAATGGGAAGAGGACAAAAAACATCCCACCCAACCCTAAATGTTTTCCTTTTCCTACCTAATCCTAGAGATGCAGATCCTGTGACTAAAATTTTTGTTCCCACATGAACCATCACAGTGGCAGGGGTCAGTGAGGTTGGTGATCTTGGCAGGTTCTCTATCATATCTGGAGGCCTGCTCTGAGAAGTTATAGAACATAGGCCCATGAATACTCCACGTTTATGCATGGCCATGTCCTCCCAACCAACAGAGAGTTCACTATCAAATAGTTATGATACGTATGTTTTTATTTGATTGAGATAACAGTTCCATCACTTTTTGAATGCCCAGGAATCTCTTGGAATCTCTTAGAGGCTGGAAAATGCCTCCACTTGAGTATGTCTGGAATTGCCCTCCAGGAGAAGAACCTCACAAAGTTTCCACCCAGTTTAATTTCCTCTTGCTCATCCTCAGCTGGGTCACAGTTGTTATAGTCCAGGCTACTCCCGGTGACAATTCTGGAGTCACCTTACGGTACCAAACATCTTCCTCCCCATAGGCCCAAGATATTCAAACTTCTTAAAAAAAAAAAAAAAAGTTTTCCTAGCTATTTTCCTTAGCATATAATTCTGACTTCCTTTTTCTTTTTTTTTTTATGTTTACCTATTTATTTTGAGAGAGAGAGAGAGAGAAAGAACAAGTAGGGGAGGAGCAGAGAGAGAAGGAGAGAGAGAGAATCCCAAGCAGGCTCCACACTGTCAGCTCAAAGCACGATGCAGGGTTTATGAGATCATGACGTTGACCAAAATCAAGATTTGATGCTTAACCAACTGAGCCACCCAGGCACCCCATTAACGACTTCCTTTCTATCTGGTATATTTAGAAGCCAGAGTGAGGTTTTCTGGATTTTTAGTGTCTTCTACAACTTACATTCTAAAATTTGTCCCTGGTGTGGGGCTTTGCAGGTTGTTCCGTCTGGCATTCCAATGGGGCCCTATTTTGAGACAGACAATAGAAATACCTAAAGATCCCTTCTCTGCCCTTCAGGCTATTTTACTCTGAATTTTCAGGCATGTCCTCACTCTTTCTGAGACCAGCCCAGTCTTCCAACCCTGTAAGTCCTTCTTTTTGTCTCTCACATTACCCCAGAGAGAAAAGGGTCTTCCTGATTAACTTCCTGAACACTCCTCCCCCAGAGGATACCTGTCCTTGACCAGTGGTCCCATCATTCACCCTTCTGGGAAATCCACCCTGTACAGTGCCTGCAACACACTCAGGGGCCAGGTAAGATGAGTTCTAGTTACAACCAATGCTTGCTTCTTCCCCCGTTCTTTGCAGATATTATCCATTGCAGCTTCTCTGATCTTGGCCCTTGCGGCTCCCATCATCTTATTAGCAGCCAGGACCAGCTACCTAATTTGCAGGGCCCAATGCAAAATGAAATTGTGGGACTCTTTGTTCAAAAAATAAGAAGAATCTCAAGACTGCAAGAGGACAGCACAAATCAAATCCAGGGCCGTCTGATGATAGGATTCTATGAGACTACACAGGCTAGGCTCCCTGCTATGAGCACATCTTTCTGGAATCTTGTCCTTGTGGCAGCCTCCAATCTTGTGTCACCTTCTTTGTCTCAAGGTATCATTTTTTTTTTTTAATTTTTTTTTCAACGTTTATTTATTTTTTGGGACAGAGAGAGACAGAGCATGAAAGGGGGAGGGGCAGAGAGAGAGAGGGAGACACAGAATCGGAAGCAGGCTCCAGGCTCTGAGCCATCAGCCCAGAGCCTGACGCGGGGCTCGAACTCACGGAGCGTGAGATCGTGACCTGGCTGAAGTCGGACGCTTAACCGACTGTGCCACCCAGGCGCCCCTCAAGGTATCATTTTTGACTAGATTCCCTGTATTCATGTTTCAGATTGTCAATGACAGTAAAAAAAAAGGGGGGAGGCTTGCACTTCTTAACTAGTCAATAATCTAGCCTAACTCATGTCAGCTTGTTGCTTCTATTCACCCCCTACATTCTCTGAGATGACCCACAAGGGCGACCCATTCCCAAGGAGTGACTGTTGTAGAATTAAAATTCTAGAGTCTAAAAAATAATCTCACTCATTCATTGGTCACTTGTTGCAAACCTATTCTGTGTCCAGCTGGAGGCTAAGGATACAAAAAAAGATGATGCATGACCTCATATCGTTCATAACCTACTAGAGGGAGGCTAACTTAGAGAAATCAATGTAAAACAACTAGGGCAATGCTCTAATGGAAGGATACAAGTTTAAAAACCAAATCAAAAAGAAATATGAATAAGCCTAATTTCTACCAATGGACAAAGATACTTAGTTCATCACATCTACTTGTTGACAAAGATTTCCCTTCTCCTCCTCGTTTTTTCATCTGGCTTATTTTTTTGTGTTAGTTCTTCAACACATCCTTCTTCCAGTGTGGAATATACAGAAGTTTTCCTCAAGCCTTTTCCCCTTCTCCTCTAAGCAAGAAACAAGTTATAATTACCACAAACATTGCAGGCCAACCCCTCAAGCACAAAAGAAATATATCATCTACCTACCCCACAACAGATTGCAACAGTGGCTTTGTTTTCAGTATTTCTTCACCTTCTAGATAAAGTAGCAGTGCTTCTGGAATGGCTGTAGAAGAAACTTCCTTCTTAGAAAGTGTTTTCAGGGGCACCTGGGTGGGTCAGTTGGTTGAACGTCCAACTTCAGCTCAGGTCACGATCTCGCAGTTTGTGAGTTGAAGCTCTGCATCCGGCTCTGTGCTGGTGTCTCAGAGCCTGGAGCCTGCTTCGGATTCTGTGTATCCCTCTCTCTCTGCCCCTCCCCCACTCATGCTCTGTCTCTCTCTCTGCCAAAAATAAATAAACATTAAAAACAAATTTTAAAAAAAAGAAAAAAAGAAAATGTTTTCATACACCATGGATCATGTTATAAACTGGCAATGTCCTTCTGCCCTAGTTACCTACAATAAGTAAGAGGATAGGTAAATTGCTGACACTCCAGGAACCTTCCTGACTTCCACAACTAAAGGTTCTGGACTTCAAAAACGCTTCCAGGAAGCAATAGATATGGAAACAGATTTAGGAAAACTTCATCAACTTCTATTGGCATCATAGACAGTCAATGGACTTTTTTTTTTATTGTGCTTCACTGTTATACTGCATTGCCTAAGGCTGCCAGGATTCATAATCACTCTTTCTTCTCTAGGAAGTATCTCTGACCAAGTTATAATAGGCGAAAGAATCATCTTGGCCTTCTTCTACAGAGGCTGAGAACCCAGCTGCAGGAAAGAAAATACTTCCACCCACCGGCCCCCAACTCCCCACCTTCACCCCCACCCCCATAGTCAGCTTCAATCCAAATGCCAGAGTCCATAGTAGAGTGATGTGGAAGATAACAGAGCAGCAATGTGCCAGCCAAAGGACTCTTGTTTTGTTTGTTTATTTGTTTGTTTGTTTGTTTCCCAGAGGTACACTCTGGTCAAGCACCCATCTGCCACCTACATTAGCCTTCCTCCATCAACCTCCAGGGTCAGTCTTTCCCATGAATGGCTCATGAATGAACGGTCACTTATGTCTTAAACATGGAAGGGTGTTAAGAAACCTGTGCTGCTTTGAAGTTTCTTCACTTGCCTACTTTGATTGTTGAAATTCTACCATCAGTCATTCCTGCAAGTGATGATATAACTGTTTAGATTCTTCCCAAGTGATAGCTCACCAGATCAGATGGTGTTCAGGGGAAAGTAGAAATAATATGAAGGTCCGGTGTGCAGACAAAAGAGGAATTTCCATAGTAGAGACAGAAGCTCTGAAAAGGAAACCTCTATCCCAGAAAATAAGTCTGCCTATTTTCCAACTGCACTTTGGGCCACAACCACCCCAGTCCCACCGAGCACTTGTTCTGATCTTGTCAAGTGAGGTTGTCTTGACTCAACACCTTATAAAAAGACCACACCTGAAGATCCTAGGAAAACTCAGGCTGACTCTGGTTTAGTTCCTTGCAGCTGATACAGCAGTGTTTGCATATGCTTCGTCTCCTCAGCTTGAACACTCGGCAATTGGCTGAAATTCTGGAGTGGCCTCTCTGAACTTCTCATTTCCCTTAGGCAGAACAGTGAGGCAAAGAAGACACTCTGCTCATCCTGAAGATTCTTGGAGAGATGGGTTAGCCAAAGGTTGGCAAACCACTGGAAGACTTAGTATTCTCTGTGCATTTACCTGTGTAGGTAGGCAATACTGGTAAATATTAAATTAGCCTTCTCACCTATAGGAAACAATAGGTTATAATGGAAAAAACATGGATTTGGAACCACATAGATCTTCCTAGTGCTGCTACTTATTATGTGTTTGACATTGGTTAGATCATCTACTTCCTCTGAACCTCTGTTTCTTCATCTGCGAAATAGGGATAATGATGCCCACCCTGCAGGTCTGTGGGGAAAATACACATTGAGCCCGGCAAACCATAGGTGTTCAACAAATGCAGTGGTCTTTCTCCATTAGCTCCCTATTGGGATGGAGCATATGAAATTACAATGTTCTGCTCTATTAAAGTTGTTAATCCCAACCGAGAAAAAGAAACTTTTGAAAAATTCTTACTTGCATCTTAAATATTCTAGTTAAACTGTAGTCTAGCTATCTCAGGAAGTAATGTCCCCCAAGACAAGAGAATGGACTTAGACCTATTGTTTAACATAAGCTTTTAATATGATCTTTATGCATGAAGGAAAATACAGCTCTCTTCCACAGGAAACAAGAAACATGGGTTTGTTATGATAAATATTTACTCAGGTTCCCCAAATCAATTATTCTAATGTATTCTAAGAATTACCAACAAATGAATTTATAATATTCTTTCAATGTTTATTGACTGCACAAGGAACATAGAAAGAAAGAAAGAAAGAAAGAAAGAAGAAAGAAAGAGAAGAAAGAAAGAGAAAAAAAGAAAAGGAAAGGAAAGGAGGAAGGGAGGGAAGGAGATAAGGAGGAAGGAAGGAAAGAAGGGAGGGAGGAAGGAAGGAAGGAAGGAAGGAAGGAAGGAAGGAAGGAAGGATTGAACCTATCAATCTATTGTGTGAACACCCAAATAATACTAATATTTCAGGAATACAGAAGAGTGTCCTGACCATATGCCTGCAAAAACCCCTCCCCTGCAAAATGGTCTAATTTATTTATGTAGCTCAAAGAATAAAAAACTGTGGCCATGTTACGAGCCTTTAAGGTGTTCTCAAAACAAAAATAATCTATAGCCTGGACTCAACAAAATAAAAAGACTTACCACAAGCTTCAAATTCCTGAGGTGGGAGTTTTCCATAGATCACAGCAAACTGATCATGCATAGAAAGGCTGACACAGCGAGGGTCAGTAAGGAAAGGAAGAGAAACACAAGGGAGAAACTAAAAAGAAAAGAAAAGAAGAAAAAAGTGCTACTTTCTCCGTTTTGGCATATGTAATTTCTACGAAAGAGCTTCTGAAATGGTCAACCCTCAGTAAATATTCAGTCAGTTAATTATTTTTGAAAAGCTTTTCAAATTCCAGATAGTAATGAAGTTGGGCAAAATGGTGTTTATTTGGGGCCCCCAATGAGAAATAATAAATTCTTGGTGATTAATGGCACTTATGTGCTCTTGGCTCTTAAAAACATTTTCTGCTCTTGAGTCACAACGGAAGCTACAGCTTGAATTTTATTGTTCAATTTGCTGTTTCCTTTCCTGGGTGAGCCAGCACTGGATTTAGGAGTTGAACGTTTATAGAGTCAGCAGGACCCCAAGGGACTGAAAGCAAAACTGAGCCAATGAGGATAATGCCGAAGATTATCTACCCTCCATGAAAATGCGGGGTCCAGAAAAGAAACAATGAAGAGCGATTATAAAGACTGACAGTCTTGTAACTTCGACAAGATGTCTTGGCTAGGTTGGCAGATCTTTTTTCAAACAAACAAACAAAAACTGCCTGGTTCACAGTTGCTCAAGCTCTTCTTTCTCTCCCTCTTGGGCACACTGTCAAAGGACACACTAGTATCTTCCCAGAGGACTGGAGAACGTGTGCGTCTTCAGAGAGGATGTAGCAAGGCTAGCTGTCAAAAGCAGGGGGTTGAAAGCGAAGAAAGAAGCTTTAGCGGGTCGAAAGGGAAAGCTCGTTGCTCAGTAAATGATCGGTTTTGTCAGTGTGGGCATGTGTTTCCCGGCGTCCACAAAGAAGTTCTCCAACTTGGGTCTTGGGCCTTACCTAAACGGGATATTGTGTCTGTAAAGTTCTTCAAGCACATGTTAGTTACACTCTACAAAATCATCCTTGTCATTTTGCCCAGTCTTGGCAGTGACTGAAAATAGTGCAAAATAGAAGCCTTTCATGGGAACCGCTAACCACACCAAAATCGAATATGGTTTTGCCGGTCCAGTATGTGTTTCCTCTAGCCTTAATCTCCCCATCTGTAAAATAAGGACCACAGGTACAAGGTATCCTATTTACAAAAACCAGGAGCTAAGGGCTTTCAGGAACGTGAAAGAAACAAAAACGAACAAGCAAACAAAAATGATCTCAAGGGAGTAGCGGATGATGGTCTCAACTGTCCCATCTCCTAGGGCCGCCCCATCCAGGAGCTTCTACGAGACCCATGAGGGAAGGCGTATCTTCTCCCATTGAGTCATTTTACTGAAAACTTGGGTAGATTCCTCTCCCTTTTTCTCTGTGTCCCAATTTCCTGTAAACGATAAAACTGTAAAACAAAAAGTAATAAGATCCAAATCTTCCTGCTGGGGACTTGATGAAGATGAATTAGACACTGACGGTCAGGAAGAGATGGAAGTCCCTCCATGACAGAGGCCAAACTACTTCAAAATGAAAATCATCAATTTGAGTGTGCTCACATGTTACTTAAAAATCAATGAAGAAACAAAGTGAGGGAACCCTGAAGCCATTTTAGCACCCCCACTTTTTCACGCCACTCCAACTTAGCAGCCTTGAAATATCCTGGCTCTGAAAACCCAGTCAATCATCATTAATAATGATATTTTTATAGCACTTTAAAAATTGGAATTTCCAGAGCCACTTTGATAGATGCCCTGTCACTACCTTGCCATTTGCGTAATTTTTTTCTGAGCTGGGTTTTTCTCCCCCCTGTATTTAAAGGATTTTTTAACAGAGAAGAGGAGGAATTTCTTTTGATTGAAAAATACAAGGACTTGCAACTTTAATGATTCGAGAACTTGAGTTTACTTAAGGAGTTAAAACAAATGCCTGCCTGTTGCCTTCAGATCTGGAATGAGAGTTCAGTGAGTTTGCACAAAGATGAAAAAGATTAGAAGCAAAAGCCGGGTTGTTGTTTTCTCTGAGACACAAACATCTCGAGCAATTTACCTGTTTTTATCTCACTACGAACCTCAGGAATTACTTAGTACCTCTAGAGTGACTTTCGCAGAAAGTTCAGAATATTCCTTCAAAATATTTTACTGTAGGTGACTTCTTAACTGCTTCTGGCTTTATTTATCTGCCCATTTCTTCCTCATACACATACAACCACGCGCGCGCGCGCGCGCACACACACACACACACACACACACACACAGCACTGAGTATCCTTTGCCTTTGAAAATGCAGATGAAATTTCTTATTTCTATTTTAACTTCCACGAAACTAACCAGCCTTATGAGATACCTTGGCAGACTCCAACTTTGAAAGGGAACTCAAACAATTCGTGTTTAACCTCCGGGCCAAAATAAGCCTGAATTTTTTCAAAACTTTGTATTTTTTTTTTTTTTTTTTTTTCTGTGTAGCTTCTTTTACTCTTTGCCTCCAAAAAGACTGCACAGGAATTTTTATCACCACTGGGGGCTTAATACGGGTGGTGAAAAAACAAGTTCCTGTCCTGGTGCTGAACTAAAAAGGAATAAATGTCTTGGATGTATCAGGTTTCTTTGTGAAGCAATCAAAAATAAAGGGATCTAGTTTACTGGAATAGTTGCAGTGCTCGTTAAAATTGATGACTTCGAAGATTCTGTGCCTCTCTTCCTTTAACCAGGGCCATCAGCCAAGAATCCGCTGTGCTGTTAAAGACATCATGTTATTGGGGTGTTGTAAAACAGACCACTGCTGTTGCCTTTGCTCACCCTTCATGTTTCAGTGTGACGGGGAGAGAGGCTAGGGGGACTAGCAGAGAATGGGCCTCGCCATTTGGCCAAGGGATGCCAATAGAATTGGTGCATGGGACTAAGACTCAACCTGGTATTTTTTGGCCGTGAACCTCAAGTTCGAAAGAGAAAGAAAAGAAGCTGGATTAGCATGAGGCGGAGTTTGGTTTTTCTTAGAAATGCGCGACTCTGCAAAAGTGTGCCTTTATTTTTGGCACAAATTGCTATAGCAAATTACATAGCTTATCAGATGTGGTTTTTTGGGCTCAGTGGAGAAGCCACTGCAGAGACTTGTTCTCTTTGTTGTTTGTTCCCAGTTGGGTATTTGGGATATATCAAAAAAGTGTCCCCTTATAGTTTAGGAACAGGCTTGAATAATAAGCGATAACAATACTTGTGATCCAATTAAACTCACATTATTACAACTTACCAAATTAGACCTTGGACTTAAAAGAGATTTTCATTCTGCCCTAAGGGATGTAAGATACAAAGTTTGAAACTCCATGTCACAGATTAGCCAGCAGGCTCGTGTCAATCTTGGAAGGGAGTGAGGAGGACAGGGAGGGGCAGGAGATCGATCCCAGGGAAGGAGGAGTTTCAGAGAGAACATTCTCAAGTACTCTTCACCATCCACTCCTTTATTTCTTGACCATCTATGTAGACTCACCCTCATATAGCACGAGACTCCAAGTAGAATGTCACTTTTGATGTACTTATTATTTCCATTTATTTTGTTGCCAAAAATGGAGAATAGATTAAAAGTGTAATTTTAGAAACAGAAATTTTCCACTAGCTAAAATAACCAGAGTATGCACATGTTCATGGGTTTACTCACTCATTTATACCAAGATAAAGCACATACCAAGGGAATGCAGAAGAAGTACAAAAATAAGCCTCAAGGAGGCAGGTATATTAGAAGTACAACCCAAGGCAATAGGTAAGCAAGTGCATCCCACCCGGGAGCACAGTGCTGAAGGTAGAGGGAAAAGTCAGTGTGGAGAAGAGAGGCTTAGTAAAGAACCACTCCTGGGGGAAGATGAATCTTCATTGGAAACTTCAATGATACATACATTTTCAAGTGTTTTTTTCACACTGGACCCTTTTCTTTCAATGAAATCTTGCACAGAAATCCAACGCAGAGCCGTGAGAACAGTGCCCACCCCTCACCCTCTCACTTTCCACATCCCTCCCCTGTGATTCCCCTATCTTCAAGCATTCACAGTTTGAAAATGGACATCTATTAGGAGCAAGTTAAATAAGAGAAGGAAGGCAGAACTGAGTGTGGAGGACAGCGTGAATGAAGCTGAATCAGGAGGTGGTGCTAGAAATGTTCCGAATCAGTACAATGAAAACATTTAGGCAAGGAAGTCTGCCTGAAGTTGATTCCACAGACTCTGGAGGACCACTGACAATTCTCCAGTGATAGGAGAGAAACGAACACTTAAGAATATTAACATGGCAAACCACGTGCTGATGGTCTGCAACAGAGAGAATCCAACGAGGATACCGTTGGAGTAATCCGAGAAATAGAAGGCAACTTTAAAAATAGGGGCGCAGCCAACAGGTCTTAGTGATTGATCAAATGTGGGAGTTAAAGGAAATGCAGGCTTGAAGGCCATTTTTAACCGATGTCTTTATGTTATACACTTGTAAGAATCTACAGTTTTTCCATGGCCTTTATCTCTATTAGTCATTTCGTATTTGTGTCGTTATTTTACTAATACATTTCTGCCACTGCATTATGAAACTCCATGAGATCAGGGACTCTACCTGTTTGGTACTAAAACTTAACATCATGGGTATCAAATAGTCACTCAAATATTTGTGAAACTAAGACACTCAGCAAATGATGGTATCATTGACTTGATTAAGGGAGCTAGAGAAAAGCAGTTGAGTTCAAGATTTATCCTATTTTTTCTTAGATGAGGAAACTAGATCCCAATTCAGATTTTTTTACCCCTGTTTAAGACATGGGGCTGAAGAGTAGTTGAAATGTCAGGAATGGGTGTAAAAACTAGGCCATCAACAACAGTCAAAGCCGTGAGAATTAATTACTTTACCCAGCGCAAGAGAGAATGTGTTTAAAGACAGACGAATTCTCATGCAAAAGTCAAATGGAGAACCAGAACAGGCAAAATTAAAGAATATTTCTCTGAGGGTAAATTTGGAATGGTTTGCCATACACCCACACGTTGAGACATTTATAAACTATAACAGGAAGAAATCCTCTTTTAAAAAAGTTTAAAACATTAGGAATTTTGGAAGTGGGAATAAGATGTACAATTAATCAAGAGGAATGCAACCCATTTTTAGTCTGTATCAAAATTTTTTATTGTATTTGTAAAATATGACTGACCACCTTACCCCAAATACTCCTGGTGTCTCTGTTGAGAAATGTTGACCCAGACACGGAGCTTTTTCTTTTCTTTTTTTTCCTCTCCTTTCTTTTTTTTCTCTCTCCCACTTTCCTTTGATAGCAACATATAAAACATCTCTTTCTCAGAATTATATAAGCCACATGAAATTCTAAATTCTCATTTGCTGATCTACTTTTGGTACCTTTCCACTTAAAACCTCTTGTTCATTGTTGTTTTTGTTGTTGATGCTGGGATTCTTGTGAGTTGTTGTTTTGTTTTTAGAGTTTTTGTTTTGTTTTGTTCTGTTCTTTGGTTGGTAGAAAGGAGAGAGACAGAAAAAATGTTTGAATGACACAAACCATGATTCTTTTGTAGTCAAAGAAAATGCCTGTATCCCCCACCCATTCTTACTTAGAACATGAGACAAATAGACCTTTCTTTCTTTTTTAAAAATAACAATAGCCCCAAGGACATTACTACGGCAAAGTTTCAACGTGAATTTTCTCAAATGTAACACTTTTTTCTATTTAGTCCTATGAGAAGTTATGCATACTTTATCTAGAAAATAAATAGGTATGTATTTTGAATATCCACTTGCTAAATGCTGTTAATTCCTATAAATTTTTTTGGTTAAAATTCTCAAGGTATTTGATTTTATTTTTTAAAAATTTTTTAAAGTTGGGGCACTTGGGTGACTTAGCTGGTTAAGCATCCGACTTCGGCTCAGGTCATGATCTCACGGTTTGTGAGTTCGAGCCCCACATCAGGCTCTGTGCCAATAGCTTGGAGCCTGGAGCCTGCTCTGGATTCTGTGTCTCCCTCTGTCTCTGCCCCTCCCCTGCTCATGCTCTGTCTCTGTCTCTCAAAAACAAATAAATGTTAAAAAAAATTTTTTTTTCAAATTTTTTAAAGTTGATTTATTTATTCTGAGGAGGGGGGAGGGGCAGAGAGACAGGGAAAGAAAGAGAATCGCAAGCAGGCTGTCAGTGCAGAGCCCAACGTAGGGCCCGATCTCCTGAACGATGAGATCATGACCTGAGCCAAAATCGAGAGTCTGATGCTTAACCGACTGAGCCACCCAAGGCATCCGTCTGAAGGTATTTTAAAGTTAAGTCCAACAATAATGGCAAGGAGTCTGAAAGAAGAAAACTCTGGGAAGAAAAAGGCATTGCAGCTGCCAATAGTGTTTCATGAGCGAAAGCTACACAGGTACTTTCTGGTTTCGGGTCTCAAAACTGGAGATGGGTCTGGGGACAATACAGAGCCAAAAGGATCCTCTGCAAAATCTAGAAGTTAGGCTTCCGAAGGCTACGGATCTGCTTGAAGGTGTCACCGATCCATGAAACCCTTTTGGAGTGTGTTCATTTACTCATGCACACGAAGCTCTAAGCGGGCATCTAAGATGTGTCCGGCACCCTAGTAGGGCCCAAGAAGTGAAAGAGACCCAGTGCCCGGTCCAGGGAGCTCACTGGGAGCTGGTGGGAGCTCCTACAGAGACATCCTCATCCGTCTTTCCTCCTCACCTTCCTAAAGATCTGTCAGGTACCAGACTGGAAACAGCTCTCCTTGTTTCTATCAGCTGTGTTTGTGAGCGTATAAAAACCTTATCTAGCTATGACTTAATCTCATTGTCCTAGATTGACACCATTTTTTTCACATCCCCATTTATATTTTTCTTCTCGTGTAATTCTACATTGTAGATGCAGCCAACTCACCTCTCAGGGTGGTGCCTGCCCTGCCACTTAGCAAGAAGGCAGGGGGCACCCAGAGGTCCGAGGACAAAGAGTCATCCGTCACTGGGGAGAGAAATCGTGAAACTTACACCAAGAGTCAGGCTGACGAGGAATACATGGAGACACATGTGGCATGAATAAAAAAGAAGACGAGGAAGAGGAATTAAAGGAAGAAATCGTTGAACCCATCATGCCTGCTTTGATGGAGCCGGATCAGACTACGGTGGGTAACCTGTCAGGCATACGGGAAATAGCATGCCGACTGCTCGCCAGGGCCGAGTGGGCCTGTCTGTGGCAGGCAAAGCACAGTCAAATCATGATTTCAGGTTTTCCAAACACCGCTCTGCCCACACACAGACTTCACCAAAACCCCACCTGTGTTGGCAACAGGGAATGTCGCCCAGGGGTCAAAAAGAAAAAACGTGTTTTTCTTAAAACACGCAGCTATCCTATTCTAGAAAGATGCATTCTCTTTACATGTGTGTTTTATCCTATGTTCATAATTAGAATGATCTGGCCGGATATCTTGCGTGCTGTCTACTTTCTTCATAACTTTTCTCGATGTCTACCTACCTAGCACACCAAAGCCACCCAGGAAAAGCGCAGGCCACAGTGTAGATCACATGTTAATGAGGTGTCCCCAAGCACTGTTGATCACAACTGCTACCTTAAGAAGCAAGAATCTATGAGGAATGACTAGGTGGACTCCATCGGTGTTGGGCCCAATGGTGACATCCATGAAAGGAATGCTTGACCTTCCTCTGCTATCCAGCCAGTTCCCACCGGCTGGCCATCCCTGCCGGTCTGAGTTTCTTCCGCCTCCGCAGCATGCCTTTGCTCCTGATGATTCTATAGCTAGAATGTCTTCCCCAATTCAAAACATAGTCACTCTCCACAGCCCTGCCTACGAAGCACAACTTCTGTGAATGTTTCAGTCCTCGGGGACCCTGTACTCTTGTCAGGGTTTGCAGCCAACGATGGTCTGCATTTAGCATCTTTATTTACTTTTCATCTGTACTCTTCCTGATTTGCTGGGCCCTTGTCTTCTCTATTTCTTATCCAGATTCTAAACATCCTGAGAGCTCATTGCCTCACAGCGCAGTACTGTGATTTATAAGTGATCAATAAGTGATCGGTCGAATGCGTAGCTTCTCGGTCAACCAAGAACTGAGTAATATGAAAGTATGAACATATGTGCACACTTACACACATAGACAGAAGGCATCATAATCGAGTGTTAGTTTCTTTGTATATTATCTCACTTAATACAGCAACTCTGTGTGGTAGGTACCATTCCAATCTCCATCTCACGGATGGGGACATCGAGTTCAGGGTTGTGACATATTTTGCCCAATGTCATCAGGTTAGGGACAGGCACAGACCCGTATTTTATTGTCTTCCGATTCAAGATAGTGTCACCCGCCCCACAGATAGAACCATAACAATACACCAGCTAGTGCTCTTCTAAAAAATCTTAATAAGGTATAATCTATCTCTCCCACCCACTCTTCTGAACCTTTCTACCTCGAATACTGAATACGTCCAGCGTAGAGACGATACCTAGCACGCCAGGTGTAAGTCAGGAAACATTACCATGGAAAATAATGAAAGGATGAGCTTCTCAGTGTTTGTTAGTGTAAAAACCACAACACACTCTGTATTTTCCAGCAAATGTATCAAATGGGTCACTCCGCTCATTGGCATGTGGACTTGTTCTCCCCACATACTGAGTCAGTCGGAATTGGAACATTTGAGCGGATGTGTGTCAAGCTCTTATGAAGGAAAAATATCAGCACAGGCAATGAAATCTGTAAATATTAAAAATCGTAAGGCTCACAGCCCATCCACAAGGATGATATCACTTGATTCTGACATCTATGAGATTCAGACAACACATACAGTACGACTGTGCCCAATTTACAGGGGAAGAAAACAAGGCTGAGAGAAGTTAAGTGATTTCCTAAAAGTTGTTAAGTTAGTAAGTGGCAGATTCTTAACTGGAATCCAGTTTTGCTTTTTTGTTTTTGTTTTTGTTTTTTTTTTTTCAAGTTGTGATCTTTCCCCCACATGCCAGGAAAGGAGTTGAATGGAATGAAAGTGATCACATGACAAAGCCCGGACAAGGGTAAGCATGCTCCAGAAGAGAAGAGCCCTCAGCCGTGTGAGGAGAAGCCCTTTCAGTAAGAGAAGAAGATTCCACACGATCTGGCAGAGGGAGGAAAGGAGGCAGGAGCCGGGGAGAGGCACCTGCAGCTTGGCAGGAAGAGACTGTTCTCCAATGTTCCTGTTCAGAAAGTAAATGTATTTGAAATGCTGAGGACTCCACATATATTCTGTTAATAATTTACCAACTGAAACCATTAGAGATGTTGACAAAAGCTTTCCATTTACTATGGGTGTCTATGGGTGATTTGAAACCACTCGTTACCTTTATAAGCTTCTGGGTTATTTCTGAGTGTCCCAACTGATCAGCAGCAGCAAAGGCAGCTTGGACAGACAGCAAATGGAGCTTTAGTTTGAACACACAACTACCCTGATTCCACACTCAGGCATTTTGCCACTAATTCACTGCAAGACTGCTGGCCCAGGACTCCGTAGGCAAATTATATTTGCCAATAGATGAAATTTATACTGTAACTGGGTATCTCTGATTCAGAAGCTCAATATTAAAAAGTAAATATGTTTTCTCAGAAGAAACCCATCAAGGTGTCATCAGAGTCAAACATTCAGTGGAAGTGAAGAAGCAGAACATTCCTGTATCAAATAATTTCATATTCTTCCAGAACCTTCTAAGTACACAGGGACTAACGTTCCTAAAGTGAAAGGAACAAACTCCCCTTACCGTGCAGGATGAATTAACTCTTTTAAGCTAAGATTTGTAAATAAAAACCAAGCACAATAGTACTTGCTGTTTTAAAGTTCTGGATTCCTATTCCATTTCTGCCATCTCCAACCCCCTTGTAGAAGTATTTTAGGTATATAGACAATGGAATACTACTTGGCAATGAGAAAGAATGAAATCCTGTCATTTGCAACAATGTGGATGGAACTGGAAGAGATTATGCTAAGTGAAATAAGTCAGAGAGAGACAGATATCATATGTTTTCAATCATACATGGAACTTGAGAAACATAACAGACGACCATGGGGGAAGGGAAGGGGAAAAAATTATTTCAAACAGAGAAGGAGTCAAACCATTAGAGACTCTTTTTTTTTTTTTTTTTTTTTAGTGGGTTGTGAGATGGCCTTTTTTTTTTTTTTTAACGTTTATTTATTTTTGAGACAGAGAGAGACAGAGCATGAACGGGGGAGGGTCAGAGAGAGAGGGAGACACAGAATCTGAAACAGGCTCCAGGCTCTGAGCGGTCAGCACAGAGCCCTACACGGGGCTTGAACTCACGGACCGCGAGATCGTGACCTGAGCCGAAGTCGGCTGCTTAACCGACTGAGCCACCCAGGCGCCCCATAAGAGACTCTTAAATACAGAGAACAAACTGAGGGTTGGTGGGGGCGGGGGGAGTGGAAAATGGGTGATGGGCATTGAGGAAGGCACTTGTTGGGATGAGCACTGGGTGTTGTCTGTAAGAGATGAATCACGGAATCTACCCCTGAAGCCAAGAGCACGTTATACACACTGTATGTTAGCTAACTTGACAATAAATTATATTTAAGAAAAAAAAGTGTTTTGGTTAGAATGCATCTGGCTACAAATAACAGAAGATGTAACTAACAGTGATCAAACAATGAGGGTATTGATTATTTTTCATAACACAAAACCCAGAGTTATGGAAGTTACACTATGGCTATGTGGACAGCTCTGTGACTCGTGACCATGTCTCTACTCCGCCATGCGTCTTGGACAGGTTGTCCTTCCGTGGCCCTTAGGTGGCTGTATCCACGTCACACACAGATGATGAGATTCAGAGCAAAGAAATGTCTGTTCAGATGTCTCCCTTTTTTAAAGTGAAAGAAATTTCTAAGAAGCTTGGTCTGACCATGTCATGTGCCTAAGTATAAACCCAATCGCCTAGCAAGGCTCATGAATGCAGTCTCCATGACTGACTTACCCTAATCCAGACACACTCCCTGGGGCCGAAGAGGGAACCCAGCCTGCCTTCAAGCGTGTGGCCGCTCAGAGGAGGGTAAACAAAATTAGAGAAAAGGAGGAAAGGTGAGTTTTGCAGGCAACAGAGATTATCTGCCATATCAAGAAACCTCCTGTCATCTTTATGGCTCATTTTCCCCATGTCGCTGGGTAAAAACTAGGTTAGAGGTCACAACTAAGCTATCTCCAACTGCTAAAATTCCACAGTTCAAACTGAAGAGGACTCTCTCAGCCCCACTTAATGAGAGAATCAACATGATCCAATGAAATAAGGTTTTCCCAGAAAACAGTACAGATTAGAAGGAATTAATACACAATATACCAAACAAATGACCTCACCTTTACAGTCTAGTGTACCATCCATTGATCTCTACATTTCTGTGAGGCTATATCATCAGGGGAGGTAAATTGAGGCAGAGAGAAGCATAATAAGCAACCCACGCCCACATGCTCTGATTTGGACCGAATCATTAAGTCACAGCGGAGAAAGTGGGAGAAGTCACATTACAGCAGTGACCTCGGAACGGGAGTGTGCCATCCGCGGAGGATGTAACAATTATCCACCCAGGGCTGAGAAGAAAATTCTGGAATTTCTATTTATATTTTTGTCTCATCTTTTAATTTATATGAGTAATATTTTATAATGTGCATGATGCATTAGCAAAGTAGTAGAGCATGCATGTAATTTATAGCTATGTAGAAAGAGAAGATGCAGGCTAATAAATTTTTTACTTATAGAATGCACAGTTAAAAACTTTGGAGATGACTGGTGTAGATCATACTAACGTTTTGATGGCTTCAAGCATAGCATAGAACCAGCAGGAAAAAAATACATGCAGAAACTGACACGATTGGATTTGTGATTGGCGCACAATGATAAAGCAAGGCAGCCCTGAATCTGGGTTTAGAACACTCAATTCGCAGTAAAACAGAGACTCCCAACTTATTTTTATCTGTTGACCCTTACAAAGGCTCTCACTCTGTTTACCAGGAGACCACTTCTAACATTGTTTTCCTCCTCCGCCTCCTTCAAAGTGTCTCCTATCTGGAGAAGTATTAGGCTTGCTCTGTCTGGCTCGATAGAAATTGAGTGCAGTCAGGAAGTCGGAAGAGCTCCGTGGGTTCCCACAGTTTGTTTGCTCATTCGATTAACAACCGTGCATCTCCTAAGCACTGGACGGGAGGCTACAAAGACTTGCCAAGACTCCTGGAGTCCAGCATCTGGAAGGAGGACTGACCACTCTGTAGAGAGACCAACAAGAAGATGGCACCATAGAGCCTTAGGCAGCTAGGGAGGAAAGGAGAAAAAGGAGCAGGTTGAGGTCTGGAAAACCACTACTATCTGACGGGTGGAGATTTAATCTCCACGCGTATGCCACGTAGCATTGAAAAGGGTTGATTCGACGACGAGTGTAATCACAAAACCTGCTAGAAGAAAACTGTGACTCGAACCTCAAATTCACCCCAATGAGTCAGCACTTTGAAACCATACGCTGGAGGCAACACTGGACTTTTTGCTCACAAGGTTGTTTTCCTTCAACGCTCTTCCCTTCTTCCACACTTCGGTCTTTGCAGTGTTTAGTTCAATAGTGGTTTAGAATCAGTCTTCCCGCCTTAACTCAAAACGTTCTGGGTGGTGTAGAAGAGGCGTTTAGGATATGACTCAGCATAAGGGGCCTTCAAGCCACATTCTTTGCTACTTTTGGAAGAAACAGGACAGGGTAGCTTAATTCCTCTTTCCTAAAACATGGAAGGAAGGGGGCAGGGAATGAGGAGTCAAAAAGGCAAGATTAGAGTTTTATTAGAAGCAGAGAAAATCTTCTTTGTAAGTAAATTGAGAGTTTACCATCAAAATAGGGAATCCATCAAAGCACTGTGGTGCCTAGTCCTCAGCAGTCAAAACAGTTGGGGGGGGGGGTGGTGAGGGAGGGGAGGGAAAATTTATCTATATCCAGAATTCTTTAATCCGATGATTAGGAGCGAGGCAAAGCAAAACAAAACAGGAAAAGAGGATAGAGAAAACACACACACACACACACACACACACAAAACTTTTGCAGTCAACTTCTGAGTGTTGTTCAAGTTGAACAAGGAAACTGGAATTTGAACTTAACTTGCAAAGTAGGTGCCCTGTCTCAGGAAAGCAGCCCGGGGCCATTCTGGAGCCTTCCTTCGCTGCGGGAGAACACATTAACAACTTCATCTATTCTCTCCAAAATGGACGTTAATTTTAAAAACTAAATGTAAAAAATTTAAAGCAAATGCTCAGGCATTTTGCCTCAATTGACAAAGGTTTCACCCAGAATGTAGTACCTACATCGTTTACAAAAGACTAGATTCAACACCTCTGAATAGAGAGCCTCCGTCCTTTTTACCCATCCCCTCTTTCTCATTGTTGGATATGATGTGTACCTAATGTACTTCAATGCAAGCCTGAAAAAGACAAGGATAAATGCAGGGGAAAACAATGAACATGGGGGACGTTGGCAACTTTTTTAGGCATTGTGAAGGATAAGGGAAAACATAGTTGTCTGCATCGGGTAACACATGAAGATGTCTGAAATCCCATTAATACATGCATTTCGGTCCCCATCATAACCCTCTCCCTACCCCCCTGCCTCGTCTCCCTCCTTCTCTCTCTCCCTCTCTCTCTCTCTCTCTCTCTCAACTTTAATTTGCAGCTGAAATTTTCTGATCTCTTTCCCTAGTTGACCAAAAACATCTTTTTTTTTTTTTTTTAACAAAGATGTTGACTGCATTTCTGAGCAGATTCCATCTCAGAAGCCATTGTTGAGGGACATACAGAAACAACAGTTCCAAGGCATCTATGATGGGTTGGGGGGCCCCAGGCTCCAGGGAGATGCCATCTAAAGCATGTAAAGAAGTTTTAAAGATTAAGCAAAAAATGTTGTTTTTCATTGACCTTTCATGTCTTTTTGTGACTGTAACCAGAAGATTTGAAGCTGAGGTAAAAAGTAAGAGGATAGGGTTAGCATGCTTTATCTTCAGTGTGTTTCTAATTTTATACATTTTTCCACAGTTATGTCCTTCGGTGGATGTCAGTTTACAAAAATAACAAATAAAGTAATAGTCGTAGTCTCAAATTCTAATCAACTATTTGCTTTTCGTAGTAAATTTTTTTTTTTTTTTTGGCTGGTACTCCCTTTTTCAAAATATTTCTCTGTTTCTTTGAAATTATAAGTCTAATAGAAGTGGAAATACATAATTTCAAAGTTCTGGTTGATTTCTCTCTTCCTGTTTCTCTCTTAGGTCAAATTCTCACTGTTGTCAACTGAGAAAGAGTCACCTACTCACGAGGCAAACGGGGAAAAAAAATAAGATTAAAAAAAAGAAAAAATGACATGGCCCAGCAATGAGAAATGTTGTTGAAATTTAGGAAATAATTTCCTAAATTATAATTTTCTGGGCAACTGTCACAGCTGAATTCCCCAGAATGTAGCTCTCCAGCTCTGACTGCTGACCTTGTTCCAGCAAAATCCACATTAGTGTCACACTAAGTCCTTGTGGCCAGATCACCTGACATGTTTGATTTAAACAAAATGGGGCAGGGACTCTAAAGTTCTAGGCAACCTGTGAGTCATAATAAACACATTCTACTTTGTCTTTATTCAGCTTGTCATTTCCATCGCAGAAGGCTTATTTGCGAATTGTTGTTTTTGTGACTCGCAATATGTTTGGTCCCTGGACTCAAGAGTTCTCAATCTAGGAGATAAGAAATGGCAAACAAAAAGAGTCCACTCTCACAAGAAAGGCAAACACACATTGCCCTTCTCCTTTTGCTTTACAGGCATAAAAGGATCATCAAAACAAACCAAGCAACCAAGAAACACAATTCGGAAGAGACACACAAGAGATCACTATATAATTATCAGCTATTAAGAAAAGGTAATCAAGAAATAAATATGTAAGCTGCTCTGATTTATAAGAGACTGCCGCAAGAGTATTTATTTTCCCGAGGATCAGGAGGGTCACAGTGATTTCCCATCATCCATACCAAGATATAAACAGAAGTTCAGAGCTGAGCCTAAGAATCTCAGCTGAGGGTAAAATCAAATTGAAACCCTCAACACCCTTCAGCCTAGCGAATGAGAAAGGCTTTTTGGAGCACGTCACACACACACACATAAGATCATCTTAATCACAATAACAGTCCACATTTTTTCAGTGCCAATTATGTGCTGTGCCCCACTGCCCAGTGAAGTATGATTATCTACAGTTGGCAGGTGATGAAACCACATCTCAGAGGGATTAAATAACTTCTCAGTGCCCTGGAGAGTCAGGACTTAAACTTCTGTCTGTCTGACTTCAAGGCTACGGCTGACCACTTCAATGCACTCTCTCTCTCTTTTTTTGAGAAACTCTTGGTTTGGTAAGGCCATGACTACTCTCCCTGGCATCACTCTGTAGGCTGGATCTATCTTTATTTTCAGGAGTTCTCATAATTATTCTTAGTAATTTGTTAAACACAGCAACATATATCCTATGAACGACCCTTTTCTCAAACTCTATCCTTAAAGTCTTTCTCAGGTCACCCGTGAGGCTTAGTCGCTTAAGCATCAGGTGGATCTTCAGCTCAGGTCATGATCTCAAGTTCGTGAGTTCAAGCTCCGCATTGGGCTCTCTGCTGTCAGCATGGAGCTTGCCTCAGAGCCTCTGTCCCCCTTTCTCTTTGCCTCTTCCCCGCATGTGTGTGTGTGTGTGTGTGTGTGTGTGCATGCGTGTGCACAAGCTCTCTCTCTCTCTCAAAAATAAACGTTTAAAAAATAATAAAGTCTTTCTTCCAAACCTTCATTTTCATCTATTTTGCCATTTTTATTGTCAATCTTCTTCTATTGGTTGGTTTCCTCTTAAATTAATTTGACTAGAACTCACAAAAATGCAGGTGTAAATGCTCCCCAATTATAAACCAATAGGACAATATGTGGTTTGGTATTTCATAAATTTTCTTTTCCTTCTTTCTTTTTGAAGTTTCCTCTTTGAATGGTTTCTGGATCTTTAGTCTCTTTCCTGGATTCTATTCCCTTCATCTTCTATACATTTGATGAATTCCCTAGAGTGGTGGTAAGGTACACAAGTTTTGAGTCAGGGTCCCTAGGTTGAAGACCAGCTCCACTATTTGCCATGTGTAGAATCTTGGGCAAACTATCTGAAGTCCATCAATAACGAAATGAGGATAATAATAGCACTAACTTCATATGGTGATTATAAATCTAAGTAAAATAATAGATGTCAGGTGCTTAGAAGAGTGAACATTACATGGTAAACTCCTGATAAATATTCATTTTTGCTATTACCTAAAACCTCTCCAATGTTCTAGTTGCCATTTGATCCATACTTACACCAATTTATGAACTTCCTGCGTTTGTCTCTTTTTTAGCTTGTCCTCTGACCCAAATAACTTTGTGTTAGTCACAAATTTAGACACTAAAATTCGTCTATAAGGAGTTTGGTCAAAACAAAGACTTGAACATTGCTCCCTTTATATTTCCCCATTTGCAATTGCCTGTTTACGACATACTTCATTTCCTATTTTTAAGTTGGTTCCCCAACTGTGACTAATGATCCTCTTTCCCCCAGTGAAAAAGTCATCAGGATACTACAATGAAAATCAAATCACCAAATTCATTATGAAAATCTACATATGCTCCACCCACACTTTTCTCCTTATCTGCACATAAATTTATATCATAATGTCAGGCAATTATTTAGGGTTCGTAATTGCCTATTGAAGAAATCTTTTCTCCTGCTTTTCTGTGAGTGTTCAATGATCCTAGCGTGATAGACTACCTAAACCGGAGAAGAATCAGAGGTCATAATCTTCTGGGTCTGTGCTAGATTTCTTCTTGGTTCTGAGCGTAAATTACAATTTGCTTAAGATTACAGATCCAGCCAAGTGCTTCCTCAGTGTCTTCCATCAACTCTTTTAGAGAAGCTCTGGGGAATCCATTTTGTAGTTCAGTCTTCTTGTCACAGGTCAGTTTAGAACAGTCAATTTAAAGTAAAGCAAGGAAATGAGTTTGACAGTATCCAGACAAGCAATAGAGAGGGTGATGGAAAGAGACACCCTGGGGGGGAAAAATAAAAACCAAAAAACAAACAAAAAAAGAAAAAAAAAAAAAAAAAAACATGGCATCCCAAGAATTCCTTAGCTCTTTTCAAGGACCAAGTTAGCCCTGAATCAAAGGTTCTGTCACCTACTGACCTTAATCACAGCCTGGGAGTGCTCCTCAGTTAGTCATCCACTAAGCACCAGTTGGGGCTGGGTACTGTGCTAGCTACTTGCCGACAGTGCAGAGAGGAACAAAAGAGAATAACTCCTAACCTTCACAAGGCTAAGATTCTAATAGAGACACACAGACAAGGGAAAAGGAATTATTTTAATATAGTGTTGGTGATTAAGTGCAATGAATAAATTATCAAGGAAATGCAATTTAAAACAAAACAAAACAAAAACACTAAATACTCCTGGTTAGGGGAATCTACCGGGATTCAATCTTTGAACTCGGAGATGTTGGAGGAGTAACCGTTTCCACGGAATAACATGAGGACTTTTGACCTGACAGGCTGTCTAGGTCACAGGCAAGAACGGGCCCAAATCAAAGCAAACAGTAACGCTGAGTAAAGGGCTAAGAGGAATAAGTCAAAATTTCGATGTCAGAGTAGCATTAAAGTATGCAGTTGTCCTAGTCAGCTCAGGCTACAGTAACTGAATACCATTGACCGGGTGGCTTAAACAACAGGAATTTGTTTATTTGGTTTATTTAGTTTAGATCTAGAGTCTGGGAACTTCAAGATCCAGGTGCCAGTTGATTAAGTTTCTCCATGAGGACCCCCTTCTGGCTTGCAGATGGCTGTCTTCTCACGCTGTCCTCACATGGCGGACCAAGAAAAGGCTCAAGTCTCTCTCTTCTTATAAGGGCACTAATCTCATCATGGGGCCCAGCCCTCGAGACCTCATCTGAACCTAATTACCTCTCAAAGGCCCCACCTGCAACTCCTATCACACTGGGGGTGAGAGATTTAGCCTATGAGTTTTGGGGAGACACATTCAGTCCATAACAGCAGGTATGAACACCCTTCAAAACCATGCTTGGAAGCACTTTGTCCCGTGTGCAGAGACCAGGGCTTTCGCACCACAGTCAACGGTCTGGCTCCAATAGTGAAGGCAGTCTTTGCCTCCCTGGAGACGGGTCTCCAGTGTCGCCTGGCTTCAAACCCCCAGGCACTTCAGTGGCGAGCTTCTATGACAAATCCCTTGTTACCTTCAGGCATGTTTCCCGGCTGGGTGGGGGCGGGGAGAAATGAGATGCTATATACAGTGTCTGTTTTAATGTTGCAAATGCGGAATATCACTCTCAAGAATGCTCTTTCTTTCACAACGGAGAAAAGAAAAAGAAAAAAAAGTGTATTTGAACACACTTTGATACAGTTACAAAGCAATTTAAAAGCCTATTCATTCTAATCCTGAGAAATGTTAATCTGGGTCAGACATGTTTCTGCGCTTTTAATGTAACAAGGAAAAGAAAGTACATCTTACATACATTCATAGTAATGGGCTTTAATTTTTAGGTGTCCATTTAGAGCTATAAGGAATGCTTCTGTGTAACCGGATCAGGGATAAAACAGGAGAACACTTCATTCTTTGTGAATACAGATGATATGACCACGCTCAGAAAGAACCTCCTCTAAAAAAAGTACTTCTCCTCTCCTTGATTTTGAAACCTATGCACCTGGACTAAAATTAATGCCAAGTTATTACTCTCAGAGAGTTGGGGGCAGTGGCATACAGACAGTGCAAACCTATTATTAGTAACAGTTCAAAGTGATACAGTGATACAAATGGGGAATAACACGTCCTTCCGTTAATGCTTCAGAAAGTATGATCACTATTTTATTTTTTTTATTTCTTTTTTTAATGTTTACTTATTTATTTAATTTTTTTTTGAGAGAGAGAGAGAGAGCATAAGCAGGGGAGGGGGATAGAGAGGGGGAGACAGAATCCGAGGCAGGCTCCAGGCTCCCAGCTGTCAGCACAGGGCCCGACGCGGGCCTCGAACTCACAGACGGCGAGATCATGACCCGAGCCCAAGTCCGACGCTTAACCGACTGAGCCACCCAGGCGACCCTATGATCACTATTTTAAAAAATGATTCTAAAAAAAAAAAAAAAAAAAAATGCTGCATGTTCATCTTGGCCAGATTCACAGAGGGCCTCAACGAAATTGGGCCACATATAACCAAATCAGGATGTGCGCACGTAAGAATGCTCAAAACAGAGAAACAGGAAACTAATAGAGCCCCTGACAACATCGGATGTCTCGGTTGTTGCGACCAGGAGCAGGAGCTGTTGCGACCCATCCCTCCTGCCAAAAGGGGTCAAAATACCGTTCACTGGTAGGAAACATTTGAACCTCATGACCTGATATTATCAGAAGGATTAAAAGAATATTTTTTAAACATTTTTATTTATTTTTGAGAGACAGAGAGAGACAGAGTGCAAACAGGAGGGGCAGAGAGAGGGAGACACAGAATCCAAAGCAGGCTCCAGGCTCTGAGCTGTCCGTGCAGAGCCTAGGCGAGACTCAAACCCACCTACTGTGAGATCATGACCTGAAGCGAAGTTGGATGCTTAACTGACTGAGCGTATTTTTATTTTATTTTTTTTTTCAACGTTTATTTATTTTTGGGACAGAGAGAGACAGAGCATGAACGGGGGAGGGGCAGAGAGAGAGGGAGACACAGAATCGGAAACAGGCTCCAGGCTCCGAGCCATCAGCCCAGAGCCTGACGCGGGGCTCGAACTCACGGACCGTGAGATCGTGACCTGGCTGAAGTCGGACGCTTAACCGACTGCGCCACCCAGGCGCCCCAACTGAGCGTATTTTTAAAAGAAGCTTCTAGGGGCGACTGGGTGGCTCAGTCGGTTGGGCTCAGGTCATGATATCACAGTCAGTGAGTTCGAGTCCCGCTTCGGGCTCTGTGCTGACAGCTCAGAGCCTAGAGCCTGCTTTGGATTCCGTGTCTCCCTCTCTCTTTGCCTCTCCCCCGTTCATGCTCTGTCTCCCTCTGTCTCAAAAATAAATAAACATCAAAAAAATTTTTTCTTTAAAAAGAAGCCTCTAATAGACCATCTCTAGAACAATAAAATAAAACAACAATGATTATCTCTGGGAGAAAAGCTAGACCATCATAGGATGAGGGTTGAAGGGAAATGAACTTGTCACTGTGTGCCCTTTTGAATTTCATATCACCGGGGGCACCTGGGTGGCTCAGTCTGTTGAGCGTCCAACTTCGGCTCAGGTCATGATCTCACAGTTCGTGGGTTCGAGCCCCGCATCAGGCTCTGTGCTGACTGCTTGCTCAGAGCCTGGAGCCTGCTTCAGATCCTGTGTCTCCTTCTCTCTCTGCCCCTCCTCCACTCATGCTTTGTCTCACTCTGTTTCTCAAAAATAAATAAATGTTAAAAAAAAAAATTTGAATTGCATATCATCGGGTGTTTAACCAAATCAAAGAAGAATAAGATGTAATTTTTTAAAGTTGCCTTTGAAACTCCTCCCACTTCGTATATTTATCTCTACTGCGGGGGTCATCATGACTTTGAGCTTGACTCTTGACTCTGCTCCCTGGACATCACTCAGTGTGAAAGGTATTCCACATGCAGAGTAGATGGGACCCTACTTCAAAGAAGGAATCAAGCCCAACAATTATTAAAAATTGTCTTAATAGGGGGCGCCTGGGTGGCGCAGTCGGTTAAGCGTCCGACTTCAGCCAGGTCACGATCGCGCGGTCCGTGAGTTCGAGCCCCGCGTCAGGCTCTGGGCTGATGGCTCAGAGCCTGGAGCCTGTTTCCGATTCTGTGTCTCCCTCTCTCTCTGACCCTCCCCCGTTCATGCTCTGTCTCTCTCTGTCCCAAAAATAAATAAACGTTGAAAAAAAAATTAAAAAAAAAATTGTCTTAATAGGAACATGGAATGTGTTAACAAGTGAAACTGTGATATGTTATAACTGGCCCATCCCACCTTAAAAGAAAAAATACTTACGTTACCAACGTTTCCTTCCTTCTCCAATCAGCTGCATTTTCCCTAGTCAGCTGCTTTCTCTATAATGAAAGTAGGTCATACACCTCCTTACTTTTCCTCATCACCAAAGATTAACTTGCAACAGAAAGAAAGAATCAGTGTCATTGGGACAAGGATAAAATGTCTCTGAATTTCCTTCAGAGTCCTTCTTGATTGAGATTTAAGCCTCGCCAAGGGAGGGTCCCTGGTCTTGACCTTAGGACTAAGAAGGGCTGGCTGGTTGTTCGGCTGGTGTGCTTCAGGAGTTCTTAAAACAGAAGTACGCCAAAAGAGAAAAATCTGGAACGCTTAAATTAAGCTTTAGAAGCCAAGACAGGCCCGGCCCCCCTTCGCCGGGCGCACAGCTCAGTACCTGGCCACCGGTGCCCCCGAGGCGTCGGACCCTTCTGTCTTTTTCATGCTCTGCCACTCAAGGGCTGGCCCCCTTTTTTTTTTTTTTAATAGGTAAATTGGTATTATTTTTACTTACCTTTTGTACAGTGATTTTCAGTCTTCTCTTTGAGGTTCATGGTCATCCTGTTCTGCACTCGTGTAAATACTGGGCGTCACGCTCTAAGCTACCCCCGCTTGCCGCTCGGGTGGCTGTGCACCGACGACCCTTCATGCCACGCGTTGCTGTCACAAATGTCAACAAAACATCTTTCTTTCTCAAAAAAACTTTTTTTTTTTGAAAAAAAAAAAATCCAAGTTACAATTTAGGCTACCGATCATGTTGTCTTTTAGAGTCTTAAGTTCTCAAAGGGGAGAGCATGTTGTCTTTTCTTCATCACCTTAAACGTGGTCAAGTCTACCTATGTTTAAAAATAAAGAATGAAGATAACAGTATTCTTTCTGTGACTCGGAAGCACCATCATGTGACAACTGATTTCACAGCGAAGCAAAGCTCTCAGTGATATTTCATTAAACCCACATGCTTCCAGTTCATCTCTGGACTCACCACTGCCGTATGCACCCAACTGTAGTCCTGTTTAGGACAAGGGGAACTGGGGAGCATTCTAAGGTCCTATCCCAGGGAAGCTCCGAACCACATGCCCTCCTCACTAAACAGCAGCCTCCTCGTGCTCCTCCCATGATTACTGAAAAACCTCCCTCAGGGAAAATGACATTTCTCAACGTTTCCCTTTTTACACCTTTGGTATAATTTATTCATACATGTCATAATCAGCCTATTAGTACTCTGGACACCTGAGAATATCTCTTCAGGAAGATAATGAGAAGTGATGCATCTTTATTTTATGTTTGAAAGAAAAGAAAATTTGTGAAAACAGTTTTCTGTGCTATGGTGCCCAGACCTCCATGCTGGAAGTCTACAGTAAGGCACAGAAATTTGTGGAGGAAATCTCTTAATTCAAAACAATAAGGGCTGCTTTGAGTTAATTATGTTAAGAAGGCAGTATTTTAGTGATTCATGTTTAAATGAAACCATTATTTTCTAGATCCTGCCAAAAACTTACCACAAGTCATTCATGTGATTTTATTACAAATTAAGATACCCATAATTTTGGAAGAGAGACGTACATTCTAAAGTCTCTTGGGAGGGGAAGTCCTGTGCTTCATGGCAATGAATTGCCCTGACAAGTAGAACAAAAAAGAGGACCTCATTATAATGCTGCTAAGCAGAGGCCTAGGGTCACCCTCACACCAGTGGTTCTGAATGATGCAAAAGAGAAGCCCTGTGAACCCTAACGTGGAGGGAGACACCACCAAGGCCTAGTGGGATTTACTTAAAAGGAAGTACAAAGAGGGAGAGGTTACAAAAAGTTTAGAGGTTTGGGGGCGCCTGGGTGGCTCTGTTGGTTAAGCGTCCAACTTTGGCTCAGGTCATGATCTCACAGTTCGTGAGTTCGAGCCCCACGGCGGGTTCTGTGCTGACAGCTCACGGCCTGGAGACTGCTTCGGATTCTGTCTCTCCTCTCTGTCTCTCTCTCTCTCTCTCTCTCTCTCTGCCCCTGCCCCACTTGTGTCCTCTCTCTTTCTCTCTCTCTCTCTCTCTCTCTCTCTCTCTCCCTCCCTCAAAAATAAATAAACATTAAGATGATTTTTTAACAAGTTTAGAGGTTTTGTTTCATTTTTTGTTTTTACTCTATAGAAGGGTCAACCATCTCGATAGCCTAGTCCCTACAAGAAATAGGAAATAAGATCAAGAAAGGATTATACACTTTTTTTTTTCTTTTACATTTACTGGAGACAAAAACTTCTGGACCTCACTGAGGTGTAGAGGGTTGGAAACAAGAGGATAAAAGAAACAGGGGGGCACCCTCTCCCCACCAATAAGCCCAGAGCAAGAGCCTCTGGAATCGCATGGCCTAACAAAGGCACAGGAAGTTGACAATGTGTCCTTTCTGGACCTTTCTCCAATATTCAACGCTTCTCCCCCATATCAAATATTTGCTGCCCTTCCATTTAATTTTCTTTATTCACAAAGACCTACAGGCCAGGTCCGTGATGGTTCAGCATTATCTGGAACAAAAGTTTTCAGTACAGTGTCTCATTACTTTACATACCCGGTATGCACGTTCCATATACACAAGCACGTATTGATTATGTCCACAATAACACCTCTGTAAAAAGTGAAGGCGTCAATGAAGCACTATGAAGACTTCTATGTAAATAGGCAAAACTTGGGAGCAATTTCTCAACATTACCAGCCCTGCCCTATTTTCTGCGCCAAGAGCTCATAGAGGCAGTACGATTTACTGGAAAGGGAACTAGACTAGGAATCCAATGGCCTGGGTTTGCAATATGTTAGCTGTCTAATCTTAAATGTCACCTCTCTAAGGATCTGTTTCCTTATTTAGAAAACAAAAGTGTTCTTGGGTCCCTTCTAGTTTTAATTTAACATTCTCCGTGTGCATATTCCTATTGATAGGTCGGAATAAAATATCAACCCCTATTCAACAGTGTTATGAATTATTACCAGGAATGACAGCTACAAAGTAACAAAAATATGACTGCAATCATCTTTCTTCCCTGTGAAATTAGTGATTGTGGCAATACCTCCAAAACTTAGTGGTAGATTATCTCATTATTCCATATGTCAAAAGAAAATATACATACAGAGAAAAATCTGGTGCCCTCACCAGAAAAAAAATAAAATATGCTACCCTATTTGTGGAGTGGTGACTTCCCTGAAGGTGGGAGCAATCCAGGCATTTTAGAAAGTTCTTTGTCTTTATCCAAACTCCACAATCTGTGATGAAAACTGTGGACTTATTTTTAGTCCCAACCCATAACAGAGCTGGTTCCATGTATGTAAAGAAATTGTTCCAAAAGGAATCCAAGTTTTCAGTTTGTTAATAAGACGTGACTCCAGATTTTATCAGCTTTCACATCCCACCATTATTTCCCCATGACCTATACTACCTGGATTACAGGAAGGTACAGTCTGTGACTGTGAGAGAACATTTCATCATCAATAAAAAAGCATTTATTAAGTCATAATTATACCTGGGATTCACTGATCACAGAAAGAAAGAAAGAAAGAAAGAAAGAAAGAAAGAAAGAAAAAGAAGAAAGAAAGAAAGAAAGAAAGAAAGAAAGAAAGAAAGAAAGAAAAGAAGGAAGGAAAGAAGGAAGGGAGGAACAAAGGGAGGGAGGAAAGAAGGAAGGCGTTCCATTCCAACTGTGCCCAGTCTATTACTAGAATAATGCTCTGCACCAGCAATGATGGGAATACACAGAGAGCAAAATGAAAACAGCAGCTAATCAAGGAGGCCTGACTTCCAAAGAGCATGAGTGGTAAAGGAGGAAGCAGGAGAAGTGCCACATGCATAACTGAGATGGGAACAATCAATAGAGAGGTCTGGAAATGTTGAGACAAGATAAAACCTCTGTGTTCTTATCAATCTGGAAAGACTTCCTTGAACTGGTATGGCTTTTCAGTTTAGAGATGTACTTTGGTAGGTGGACTGGGGATTCAGTTAAATAAAGCACATAAAAGCAAGTGAAATCATCGGTCAAGAGGGTTTTCACCTCATGATCAACTTGTGGAGGTCTGCTCCCCCTGAAAAGCCACGCAGGGCCCTAGAGCCAGCACAAAATCTCTGGAAGAGAGGACGGCTCAGCAGCTAGCTACTTACTGGCAAGGACTGGTGGGAGGTAAAAAGTCCGACCAGGACATAGAGACAGCGGTCCTGATCAAAGAGGACAAAATTCTGCATCCAGGTGGAAATAAACAGCAAGGGAAAACAGTCTGTTCAGAAGACACTGTAAAGGAAGGCATTCTCTTAAGCAGCAAGGGACTTCTGATGTGTGTCACCTGCACCCGATAGCATTGCTTTAAGGAGCCATTTGTTACTGAATACTTTGGCATTTAGTATCTGAGAACGGTGACCAACTTTACACTAGTATCTTAATATGTTGAAACTTACCACACACTTGAAATTTTTATGGGATATGACTCGGTCCCCCTCCCTAATCTTTCCTCCCAACCGCTAGTCAAAGGCTCTAAAATAGCACTTAACTCTTGGAGTGATTTGACTGGCTTAAAATAATTCACAAATATCTTCCTCAAAGAAAGTAGGGGAGCGGTAGGAGGTGGAATGCAAATCAGCTAACAGGTTTTGTCAACACTGAGAGAGACGAATAGATCAGAACCAACAGATCAGAGGGATCTGGGGTTAGCAGAACTGTAGATTTCATCTTGATCAGATTACTGTGGCCAGGAGTTGGTTGTTGGATTCAGAGAGTATAGAGGTTAACAGGACAGGAAGACTGGGCCCTGGACCATAAAGTAGGTAGATTAAGGAGGTGTTGATCAAGGAAGGAAAGTCTTCTTATCTCTATTAAGCCACATCTACATGGAATTAACAGTCAATAGACTTTCTATACCTACAGGAGAGCAATTAATTTCCCAAGAAAAGTTAATGCCCGAGCATGAGCACCAGGCAGGGAAAGGGATGGGGGGGGGCGGGGGGAAGTGCACGGCATTGTTGCACCAGTCTATACACACTACAAAAAGACATTCTTCTTTCATTTGGAAGCCATATTCTGTAAACTTATAAATTAATTCATTAATCCACCAGAAGTGTATTTTGCACTCATCACACATCAGGCACTGTGCCTGGCCCTGAGGATACAGAAGTGGATAAATAATATAATTATCACAACAATAGCTTCCATTATTGGGTGCCTAATATGTGCCAAGAACTCTCCTTCCCTTACGCAGTGGAATGCCCACAACAAACCTTTAAAGAGACTCTCTGTTCCCACTTTGCCAATGAAAAACACAGATGAAGACACGAAGACGCTGAGAGGGTAAATAAAAGTGGCAGATCTCTCAAGGAACTCCATTGCAAGAGTGAGATAGGCAAACTAATGTTTACAATATTCTATGGTAAATGCTAAAACAGAGATTTTAAAAGAAGAAGAAGAAGAAGAAGAAGAAGAAGAAGAAGAAGAAAAGAGAAGAGAAGAGAAAAGAAAAAAAAGAAAAGAAAAGAAAAGAAAAAAAAGAAAAGAAAAGAAAAGAAAAGGAAGCGCTCTAAGCATAGAGGAAGGGAGATAGGAGGTGATAGGGGGCTGTAAGGAGTGTGCATGTGCATGTGTGTGCACATGTGTGTGTGTGCTTGTGCGTGTGTAACCAGGGTGGTGGGAAAGGAGCACAGGAGGATAAGGATGGGACACAGGTGGGCAAAGAGTCCAGGAAGGGGTCATACCAGCTTCTTTCAACCATCCCCACAAAAGCTTCCCTCTCCATTTTGGCAGGATGAAGAATGTTCCTAGGAAGAAGCAACAGGGCTCACACGGTGTTTCTGGGATGACACAAGAGGCTCTGACAGGACACTTTTTATCAGCTTGAAGAAGAGGGGGCATTTATCATTACAGACTAATTGCTCACTTAGGTAGATATTGTTCCATCTATCTCCATACCCTATGTGACTTCGTAGCAATGACAGGTTTTTAAACAAAGAATCCAAAGCTTGTATGTCCAAATAAATGCTCCAAAGTAGTCACCTTAAGTTTCAATGCTAATTTCGGTGTCCCCATGCATTACTTAAAGCATTTCGGGTACATCTCTTTGGAAATTGCCTTCACGGTGTATAGCACGCTGTTTTGGATATCCTTCCTGGTGACAAATTTTCACCAGTCAAAGTACAATACTTTGGGTTTTGTTTTAAGCCAAAAATCATTTTGAGCTAAATCAGCGATGTGATTAAAATGGGTGTAAGTAATTGAGAATGTCAGATAAATGCCAGGCACTAAGCTAAGTGTATTTCATAAATCATCTCACCTATTCCATTCTTACCACAAATCTATAAGGTGGATATTAGTGTCCCTATTTAATACTTCTTTAATAATCATAAAATTAGTACATGTTCACTGAAGGATGTCTAGAAAATCTAGAAGAGTGGAAAGAAGAAACCAAACCTCATTCAAGGTCTCAATGCTTCAATCTAACCACTACTAGCATTAATTAGCATGCTTCTTGGTTTACTCTTTCTTCTATCAGTGATTACATAAATATGCTCTTTCCTCCCAAATTAATCACACTGTGAATAATTATAATTTTTCACTTAACATGATATTCTGAACAGTTTTTCTTCTACACAATCATCTTTACTCAGTGTTTACTATTCCTGTATGTGGATATGTCATAATCCACTCAAAGAATTCCAACATTTCAATGTTTCAATTGAACACTCTTCATAGATAAGTCCTTGTAGATTTCTATGATTATTTCCTCCAGTTAATTTCCTATAAGTAGAATTACTGGATTCAAGGCATGTGTATTCTTAGAGGTTGTTATAATTTCCCCAATTTTTAGGTGAGTAAATGAAAACTCAGAGAAGTACTTTCCAAGGTCATAAACCAGAATATAGCAGAGGTTGGATCTGACCCAGGTCTGTGACTCTCTAAAGCCTGTATTTTTTCTTCACTCTGATAAATTAATTTTGATCAAAAATGGAAGATGTCAATAAAAGAAAAAACAGAACTTTCACATAAGCAGCTGATATTCCCGAAAGACTTTTTTTAAAAGGAGTTTTGAAAATGCCTTAGATTTGCATTCTTTCCCTAATGACCCTTTAAAGGTTCAAGCTTTATTTCTGAGTTTATATTTTGTTATATTCATTTTTAAAGCACTCACTTCAACTCACTGTTACACTCTTAGAAGATGCAGGTCTGTCCTTTATGAATTTACAACACAATTAATATTCTGGCCTACGCACTGGACTTCTGGTTGAACTGCCAAAAAACATAATCTCTCAGGCATTTAGGCAACTTAACTGGGACAATCTTGGTTACAATTCAGGCAAGCCACAGCCAGGTGGGGAGTCCACACCCACGTGTTTAGAATACCAAAGACTAATAGATAACCAGTCTTCTTTAAGTCAGGGCTACATTCTGATAACAGGGAAGAAAAACATTTCCCACCCAACGTTCTACTGGTTTGTTATAAACATATAGTCTGTTCTAGAAGGATGAGTGGAATGAACAATACAAGAACAACCAGATTTGTTCCTTGCACATTTGTCACGGAATGTAGTTCAAAACGGATTAGAAAGAAACCAGACTGGTGGGGGAGGTGAAGTGGAAGGGATGGGTGGGGATATTGTGCTGAAACTGTATTTTTTATAGTTGAGTCTACAAACATTTCCAAACTGTCCTTAGTTCATCTGCCCCAGGCACTCGTGCCTCTTGAGGGACCACAAGGATTTTGAAGATAAGGCAGAGAGGAAGATTTTAAAGATAAGGAGATTTTAATGACAAGGCAGAGAAAGAAGTTGATTTGGTAATTCTGACTCAAGGCTTTCAAAGCTTTGTAAGGATGATTTCTACTTCTTTGGGATCTCCACCAGCTTTCCCTAGTGCACTGTTCATTGATTCAATGATCAGTAAGCCACGCTGCTTTCTCTCCTGATCACTCACCTCAATTTGAGTGGTTCACCAACATCTAAAATGTAACTTAACCGACAGAACTCTCTATTTTTGCCCAGACCACCATCACGTCCTCATTCCCCCACCCCAACCTACTCCTCCAACTTGCTTACCCTGTCAATAAATGGCACCACTGTGCACCTAGATGTTCAAGCCATCTGAGTTCTGCTTTTTCCCTTAACCCAACATCCCGTAGGTTTTACCTACCAAACACATCCCGGTTTGTCCGTTGACACTTCTCTCCATCTCCACTGCTATCCCTCTAATATAAGCCTCAGTAGAATGTCACCTAAAATTATTGTTTCTACCTCCATCCACCACTTAACAATGCTTTCTCTACACAAAAATCCAAGAGGCCTTTCAAAACATAAATCAAGTCAGTGGCCTAATTAAAACCCTTCAATGACTTTTTGTCACAGAAGGCCAAACTCCTTATCATGGTCTCCAAAGCCAAGTCCCTCCCACCTCTCTGCCCTCATCCTCTACTCCATACCACCTCCTGGCCCACCACACAGACCTTGCTGTTTTCCCAGGTGTAACCTTGACTCAGAACCTGAAATTTACTGTTCCCGCCACCTGGAATACTCACCCTCTCAAACTTTCTAGAAGATGGTTTATTTTTATGATTCAGAGCTAAGCTCACAGGTGACATCTTCAGAAGACTTCCCTGACTCCCCCCATAAAAAGTTGCTCCATTGTGTTTTCTTTATATCACTCGTTACTAGCAGAAATCATCTTCTTTTCATCTATGTAATTACACATTGCTCTGTCTCCCTCACTCAAATATGAAGATGGGCCCCTAAAGGATGGACTTGTTAAACTTACTCAACATCCTGTACCGGCACATAAAGCAGCCCCATGCTCAGAGTAGGCACTCAGAAAGATGTGTCAAACAAAAGAATCAATAAATGACTGACATCGATGGCTGGGAGCCATTTCCCTACCATTGCATTAAATTCCTCAAGAAAATAACTGTCTGATTTTTCTGAGATTCAGGCAATAACACCATATTGAGTGAGACTGAGTCACTAAATAATTCGCTCCAAGTTGTAAATTACATACTTCTAATAGTCACATCAATTCTTAGGCTACTACTACATTAACATATCAGTGTGACCTGAAAAAAAATGACAAAGCTTCCAAAGAACATTTCTCATGACTAGCAAGTTGGTGATGATAGAGAGAATCTGGCACATTGTATTTTATACAATTAACTCCTATTGCCTTATTGATTTTTATTTTTTTCCTCTCTTTCATTATTTTATTTATTTTTTATTTTTTTAAGTTGTTTTTTATTTTAATTTCAGTATAGTTAATATACAGTGTTATATTAGTTTCAGGTATACAATATAGACATTCAACAATTCTATACATGACTCAGTGATCATCAGGATAAGTGTACTCTTTCTATTTCACCCATCCCCCCACCTACCTCTCCTTTGGTAACCACAGCTTGTTCTCTATAGTTAAGAATCTATTTCGTGGTTTGCCTCTCTGTTTTCCTTGGCCTGTTTGTTTTTGTCTTAAATTCCACCTATGGGTGAAATCATATGATATTTGTCTTTCTCCGGCTAATTTACTTCACTTAGCATAATACTCTCTAGCTCCATCCATGTTGCTGCAAATGGCAAGATTTGATTCTTTTTTTAAGGCTGAATAATATTCCATTATATATGTCTTCATTCACCTTTATCCATTCACCTAACGATGGACACTTGGACTGCTTTCGTAATCCAGCTATTGCAAATAATGCTGCAATAAACATAAGGGTGCATGTATCTTTTCAAATTGGTGTTTTTATATTCTTTGAGCGCCTCAATTTTTAAATTAACTCTCTTTGTTTAAAGAATTCTGGATTTGAAAAGTAAATTCTTAAAGTATATGACTATGATCGCATAGGAAGGTGCTTACATAATTGATAACTTCTGGATTATTCATCTTGGCATCTACAAAAAGTATATTTGCACCCAAAAAATACATATATGTATTATGCCCACACATATAAATGTGCAGACATTAAGAACATATTAAGCATTAATGAGTTTGCTGTATGCACGAAACTTTCCACAGTACATAATGCATGAGTGGCAAAATAGGTCAAACAGTGGGAACCTCTACGTCTTTGAAATCTTTATGAATACAATGCTGTCCTCACATCACCTCTTGCCTAAGAGCTTTAAAATAGAGCCTTGTGAGGAATGTGAAGCAAAATAAAAAAGTCCTAGCTCTTGTGTGGCAAATTAAAGCAACGCAGCAGTCTGGGGCTCTGGTGTCATATTCATTGGGACACATTCTTGTGGCTAAAATAGTGCTTCTATGTTGTCTGCTCTGAATGAAAAAGGATTTTCCATATGTGTTTTTATAATGAGTGTTAGGATTTGGTTACATATTTTATTCAAACTGTGAAAGCCAATGGTAGCAATTCAATATTCTAGCAATGATCTAAATGGCGTGCTTACTTTTTTCATAGAAACATTGTGAGGGAACGCTCTTTAAGCCACTCTTTGATGCCGGGCTTATTTTTTCTTTTTATTTTAGCATTTATGTCTCTATACCTTTTCCTACATGAGACACAGCCCCTTCCCTCTCCTCCCATCACCTCAGTAAAGCTGTGTCCATGTCAGAGAACCAGAAAACTGGGCTATTTAGAGGCAAGGAATAGAGGGGTATTGTGCAGGAATAATTGTGGTGCCTCAAACGTTCTCTGAGTTAGTCTTCAGGGGTGAACATTCATGTCTCTCTAAGTCTCTAATAAAAATGTTAGCAACCATAGGGCTCATTGTTCTCAGACTTACCTCCTCTCTTTCTCAGGTCATTTTGTTCTTTGAAAAGAACTGATTTCTCTGGCCACGTCTGTAGCAGATGTTGCTTTATTGTTTGCTAACATTATGCTAACATTACACTTACAAAACAGTCTGCAGAGCCTGACTTCTGTCAACACAGTCTACGGGTTACAGCACAAGCTGGGAGATTTTTCCCAGCCCAGCTCTTGTCAATGACTCCCTTTAGGCAAGTTGCTCAACGTAGTCAATTTCCACACATATAAATCAGGATCCATGATAATATATAGCTGAAGCCTTTGGAGGAAAGGCCACCTTCCTTGATTTTCAAACTTTCTCTTTGTATTTGTAGGCATGTTAAAAGTCCTCTGGCTTTTCAGACAAGAGAAAGACCCGTCATTTAAAAATAATCTTCCCTTGCTTAGCTGGTCAAGCATTTTTTCGACCTTGCTTTTTAAACACATCTTTATCACTCAAATACCCAACTGTGTCTTTTGACATTTTTCAGTATTTTCCAAAAGTTGAACGTATGTGCTCTCAAAGACAGGTTATCAAAGTGTAATTTTGGAGATAGAATATATTACCAATTTATTTTATTGATAACATATAACTGTTCTGTAAGAACCATGCTTGTCAAGCTGAGCAAAATGAATTTGTTTTAAAGCTGAGGGTCAAGTCAGCAGTCCTTGAGCTCAACTCAGTGCCAAGCACAGCGGAGAAATGACTACAGATAAGACATGGGCTCCTGCCTTAAGAAAGTGATGATCCAAGAGGAGACTAGGACTTGGAACAAGTGTAGTATACAGTCGCACTACGTAGGGACTAAATCGAAATGTAAAGTTGCTCTGAGCCAAGCATTGAAACTGTTGAGACTGGCAAGGGCTTCAAGAAGGCAATGACGTCTAAAACAGATCTCTAATAAAGAACTGAATTTCCACCCCTAAAGCAGTGACTAAAGACAGAATCGTGAAGGAAGTAGTGATTCTCGATTTTAGGGAGTCTGTTTTTTGTCAGACCGGGCTATTTTTAAGTGTTAGATGTTGCCATCGTTGTTGGTATACTACTCTAACTTCAAGGTATTGAAACCCTGTGATTCAAATGTCTCTACATCATGAAATTATTAGGGTAAAATTAGGGTCAGAGAGAAAGGGGGGGCCTCAGGTCCAGTTCCATGCTTCCCCTCTTCACACCCCTCCCCACCCACCACCCTAATTTCCTCTTTTTTTCTCAGAGTTAGATTCGCTTCATCAGAGCCATTCCCAGAGTCTCTAACACTTCCCACTAGGATAATTTACGTTAGCATGCATCTTCTTTCCCACTCATACTGCCTTGGGAGAATCCAGCAGGAAAAGTACATCTCTGGCCTGGACATTGCTGGAACAGCATTTGATTAGGAAAAAAATGTCATTAGAGCTCACTGTTCTATAAGGGTATTCTATGAACTAAATACCCAAATTTTCTATCTTTCTTTCACTGTAGAACTACGATCACTACAAGGGAATTATTAGTATAAACACTTGAGGCATTGACAGCATCTCGTGCTTGATTGGATGTGACTGGAGGTAGGCGGTGAGGGGCAAGATTTGGGCATATATTGGAACATTCAGGACATATTCATACTAAAAAGTTATTCTCTGTTTATCTGAAATTCAAATCTAACTGAAAATTCTGTATCTTTGCTAAAATCTGACAATTCTAAATAAAAGGCCATTCAACTTAGAAATTATAGGACCTTTGCAGTCTTTAAAAGATAGTTTCCAAGTGAGTTGAGGTGAAGCCAGATTACCAGAAGAAAAGACATGAGTGATTATAAAGAAGGGGAGACAAGTAGAGAGCTCTTTTCCCAGAAATTGGATCTGGAAGGAAACAGAGACATGTGTAGCTATTTGATTTTTTACAGATTTTTTGGATATGCCCAAAATGATAACAGGATCCAGTTAAATAAAGAAAGAAATCCATTTGGTTAAGACCAGATAACATCACCTTGAATAGATTGTGCTAGAGAATGACAGAAAACATATATCTGCTGTATTGCCTTTTAAAAAAATGAACACAAATGTATTTTACCATTTCTAATTCTTATGTTTGGATAAAAAGTGTGAGTATTATAATTAATTTAAATATGGGGCAGAAAAAAACTTGTTTGCCTTGGTAAAAAAAAAAAAATTAAAGAAATAACAGACTATGTCAAAAGAAATTGAAAAGATAACAATCTTGGAGAAGATGTTTGCAACATACATGCGAAGTCAAACAAGCGTTTGTGTCCAGAATATATAAAGAACTCCTAAACACCGACAGGAAAAGGTCAACAACCCAATAATAAAATGGGCATACGAAATGAACATTTAACAAAAGTGGAAACATATAATCAGAAGCTCAAACTTTTTAGAAACAAGGAAAAATAATACTAACTCCACTACAAGATACCATTCACACCCACTGAATTGGCAAGAATTTGAAAGTCTAATTATACCAAAGGTTGGAGAGAATGTGGAGTAATAGGAACCATGAGCCACTGCTGGTGGGCGTGTGGATTGATTTACTGATTTTGGAAAACAATTCGGCATTACCTGGTAAAGCTGCAGATGTACATATTCCATTAATCGGTGATTCCACTCTTTATACGTTAGTGAAAATCTTGGCTGTGTACATCAAGATGTGCCTGTGTGTGTGTGTGTGTGTGTGGGCGCGCGCGCGCCCGCATGGGGGTGGGGGGAAGGGGAAGTTCCCAAAAGGCTGGAAACAACATGGCTGTCCAACAAAAGGGTAGTAAATAGATAACTTGTGGTATATTTATGCAACCGAATACTAAACAACAGAGAAAACTGACGAGTTACATGCATATGCATGAATCTTACAAATAAAATTCTGAACAGGGGCGCCGGGGTGGCTCAGTCATTTAGGCATCCGACTTAGGCTCAGGTCATGATCTTGCTGTCCTTGAGTTCGAGACCTGCGTGGGGATCTCTGCTGACAGCTGACAGCCTGGAGCCTGCTTCGGATTCTGTGTCTGCCTCTCTCTCTCTCTGCCCCTCCCCTGCTTGCTCTCTGTCTGTCCCTCTCTCTCTCTCAAAAGTAAATAAACATTAAAAAAAAATTCTTAACAAATACCAATCATGGATCAAGGCATAAAATACTATACTCTTCTTACAAAGTTGCAAAACTCGTAAGATAACATGATTTTGTAGGGGGTATGTGTATATTTATATCCTTTTGTTTACAGATTTGCTATATATTTTTACAAATATATAGTATATAGATTTAGAGATTTATATTTACAGAATATATGTGTATGTTGATATATATTTATGTATATGTATTTATCATATGTACATATGTATATATATGTATTTATCGTATGTATTTTATATATGTATTTATCATATATGTATGATATATATTTATATATATGTATATTTTTTAATTTTTTTTTTCAACGTTTATTTTATTTTTGGGACAGAGAGAGACAGAGCATGAAAGGGGGAGGGGCAGAGAGAGAGGGAGACACAGAATCGGAAACAGGCTCCAGGCTCTGAGCCATCAGCCCAGAGCCTGATGCGGGGCTCGAACTCACGGACCGCGAGATCGTGACCTGGCTGAAGTCGGACGCTTAACCGACTGCGCCACCCAGGCGCCCCTATATATATGTATATTTTTATACATATTTGAGGATTGTAAAGAAAAGTGTAAGGAAAAGGATGGGAATGATAAACACAAAAGTCAAGACCGTGGTTACCTCTGGAGTGAGGCAGGAGAAAAAATTATAGGGAGCTTCAAAAGGATTAGAAAAGTTTTCTTTCTTAAAGTAGATGATAAATGCAGACGTATAAATATTATTGTCATAATTTACACTTATTTTATATTTATAAAATATTTTATAACTTTTGAAGGGAAGTCTACATGAATTCTCGTTATCAAATTCTCATGATCATTTTTTGCAGGAACTGAGTTTATTTGGATACAGACTGAAAATGTGTAACACACACCAGTCAGCCCTCTTCTGTCAACATATGGCGAAAGATGTGTCAACCCCGCACGGGTTTAGAACATTCCGAACATTGTGCATATTCAGCATAGCTGCGAACTTCTTGCATTAATACTAATCACTGGCCTCACAGCTCTGTTTTGCGTTTAAGATTGAGCCTTTCAGAAACCACTCCACCCAGAATGTTACACAGAATCTCCAAAACATGTTTTTCAAGTGCTCTGAGAGCCAGAAAATATTGGGCATCATGACAAATGATCCCATGAACCCTGGATCCAGAAGAGTCTGTGATTTTAAAGACTCAGGTGCAGGATTTCAGAAATGGTACAATCAGGTTTTCTCCTTGGAATATACTTATATATAGGTATAAAGGAGATGACCAAACTGAACCCGTTTCATCTTTATTTCATGCCAAGTAGAATCCGTAAAATACAGAGCCTGGAACTTACCAAAGGCCAATTAATGGGGGTCTGGCTGGCGCCCTTCCTACTGCTCTCCGCCAGTGTTCCACTAGTTCAGTGAGGTTCCCGTGCCTTTTGTCTGTCACCCTCATCTCTGTTGCCATTGCCAGGTGTTCCTGTCAACAAATCTTTAGTGGCAGGTGTCAAGACCTTCTGACAATTGTCAGAGGGCCAGCATGTATCTCATTCACTGATTGGCTAAGACTCTTATATTGAGTAAAAGACCGTTCGTTTTCTTTTGGAGTGAAGGAGGAGCTCTTCATTTTCCGATACGTGTTACTTTGGGGACTTTTTTTTTTTTTTTAACCATTCCTGATATTAGTCTTTTTTGTTTGTTTGTTTTTTAGCTTATTTATTTTGAGGGGAGGGCAGAGAGAGAGGGAGAGAGAGACTCCCAAGCAGGCTCCATACTGCCAGTGCAGAGCCCAACGCAGGGCTTGAGCCCACAAACCGGTGAGATCATGACCTGAGCTGAAATCAAGACTCAGGCGTTTGACTGACTGAGGCACCCAGGCGCCCCCTTATATTCGTCTTTAAAATAGAATCACAAATAGAGTTGTCTCGTAGATGTACAAGAGACAACTTAATTCTGACTGAATCTCACAAAGCATGATCAGCGCATCAAATCAACCTTGCTTATCTACCACTGCCGTCCTGTTCCTTGTCTTAGAGCTGTGTAAGGTGGAGAACATTCCCACTCACTGCCATTCCCATTTCGCTGCTGTGAAAAAAAACTGGAGACAAGCTTCAATAACTAGACCGCTGTCATTTAAACAGATGTGTTTTTCTGCGAATATTCAAAATCTCTCATATAACCTCGGCATCCTCAGCAGACTGCTGTTCAGAACTCTTTCCCACCGTCTACATTGTCATTTCTTACTGATGTCAATGGATCAGTGTCTTGTTATCACGTGCCTTATTTTTCATGTATTGTTTGGGTGCTTGAACGAGGGTCATTTTCTACAAAGCAAGGTTCATGGGCTTTGTGATAGCAGTTCCCCACCCAGGGCCGGTCTTAGCTCAAATCTGGGATTGTGGCTATAGTCTTGGTGGCTGAGGTAACTGAAATGTAAACTCTACCTAAATGAGGCAAAACAAAGCCCTGTTACAATATGAATACTATAATAGCAGAAGTTTAAAGATTATACTTCATAATACTGAAAGTTTTATGAAAGTTTTTATGTGTTAATTTTTAAATAGTTTAATGCAAAAGCAAGGAAAAATGACAACAGCCTAAAATCAAAACAGAAATCTGTCATTTATACAATTCTAGCTATAACATCAAGAACCAAAGGGCTATGTAGGTCATATTTGTATGGTCGCTGTTGAATATGAAGCTCTCTCCCTCTCTTTTCTAAGTTTTCCATTAGTTAAATGGGAACAGTAACTCCATTCACCTCCTGAGGATGTTGGAAGGATTCATGAGGCAATGCTTGTGAAGCACTCAAAGTCCTTTCAATGAAAGATCCTATGTAAACACAGCCTTGTACTGTTCTCTCCAACCATAACCACACTCTGCTTGTCAAAAACTCAACCTCTACACCCCAAAAGCAGTATACATTTCTAGTACTATACTATTTGTAGTTAGCTTCCTCTGAGAAATAGGATGACATAAAGAGATGGACAAAATTAAAAATGTATTTTGGGGTATATGATATCTCATTCAATTTTATTTCTTTCCCTCTACAGATTGCTTACATGAATATTATTTGTAAAATCGAAAGCCTTTTATTTTATTTTATTCGTTTTTGAGAGAGAGAGAGAGAGACCGTGTGAGCAGAGGAGGGGCAGAAAGAGACAGAGGCAAACATAGCATCCGAAGCAGGCTCCAGGCTCCGAGCTGCCAGCACAGAGCCGGACTCAGGGCTCAAACGCATGAACTGTGAGATCACGACCTAAGCCGAAGTCAGAAGCTTAATCAACTGAGCCACCCAGGTGCCCCTCAAAAGTCTATTTTTAATTATCACTGTACTTTCACTGTCTCTAATTTTCTATCTGGGGCAGTAACAAATATCACTTAGGAGTGCTTTGGAGGGGGGGCCTGGGTGGCGCAGTCGGTTAAGCGTCCGACTTCAGCCAGGTCACGATCTCGCGGTCCGTGAGTTCGAGCCCCGCGTCGGGCTCTGGGCTGATGGCTCAGAGCCTGGAGCCTGTTTCCGATTCTGTGTCTCCCTCTCTCTCTGCCCCTCCCTCGTTCATGCTCTGTCTCTCTCTGTCCCAAAAATAAATAAACGTTGAAAAAAAAAATTAAAAAAAAAAAAAAAGAGTGCTTTGGAGGGGTGCCTGGGTGGCTCAGTCGGTTACACATCCAACTCGATATCAGCTTGGGTCACGATCTCACAGTCATGGGCTGGCTGGAGCCCAAAGTGGGGCTCCGTGCTGAGCGTGGAGCCTCCTTGGGATTCTCTCTCCCCCTCTGCCTCTGCCTCTTTCTTGCTCCCACACTCTCTCTCTCTCTCAAAATAAATAAATAAACTTAGAAATGAAAACAGTGCTTTGGATAACATCGCTATTCTCATTTAGCCGAGAATTATATTTAGTTAATAAAATGAAGCTGGGGTGCATGGGAAAAGAAAAGCTCTACCGTAATATGAGTGAAACTGCCATACCCAACCTGTATCACTTTAATTTCAGGAGAGAATAGGAGAAAAAGAAACTTATGGTTGGTTTCAGATTCCTGGCCCACAGCTGTGTTTTGAATTGCACCATACATTTGATGTCCCATCATCTGATTACCCGGTCTCCTGGGCCTCTTCTCCACCCTCAGGAATTCTTGACAGCTCTTGCCCATGTCTAAAAGGACATGGCCATTACTCTAAGGGGACACAATTCTGTCCTTGGTTTCAGAAACCTTTTAAAGGAAAATTCAAGGATCTTCTTCCAGTGAAAACTGTACTGAGCAACACAGTGTAAATATTCTTTCATCCAAAACACCTTGGTGAAATATTGCCCTATGTATGAAGCTCTCTGCCCCCGAACGTGAAAAGGTGGAAAGATGAAAAGCATTCATGCAAATGTCAAACAAAGTGGTGGTTCACATTCAATCGAATTTATTAATAATTTATGGAACTCAAGTCTGAAGATGTGTGCTTGTTGCTTCAAGCAAAACAAAGAGGATATAGGTAAAGCCCTGCTCTAAAGATTATATTCCATCAGTGCAGGTGGCGGGATAGGAAGGAGGACAAAAAGGTAAAGTAAGCACACAAGTAAATATAATCAAGAAGATATCAAGGAGAAGTACAAAATGCATTGGGATGGCCAATGAAGACTTTTTATCTGAGTGAGTTATAAGGAAAATCTTCATGGAGAATGTGGTGTTTGAAGTGTACCTTGAAATACGGTTGGAATGTTATAAGGAAAAGATAATAGAAGAGAGAATGACTGAGACAAATGGAAGAAGGAGAAATTTTTACAGAAGATTTGGAGGACAGCACGTGGTCAAGTTTACCTGGAGCACGAGCGGCTTACACTGAAGTAGAGGATGATAGACGAATATGGTGGAGGCTAAATTAGGATGTTCCTTGAAGCTCACCATAAGGAATAAGAACGTTTTGCACGGATGCGGGACCCACCAAGGTTTTGGAGCAGGAAAACAGCATGATTCAAACTGTGCTTGAGGGCAACGAATTTGTCTACAGTTGTGTAGATTGATTATAGAAGGGAAGTCCATGTGTGGAGGGACCAGTTAGAAAGCATGTGCAATATTCTAAGCAAGAAATAATAGGGGGATGAACCTTGGTGTAGCAGTCAGCATGAAAAGGAGATGTCACAGGTGGGATTCCCCGGGAAACACACTGAGACCATAAAATGTTTATGCAGGGACTTCACTGAGGAGTGCTCTCAGAAACATCTTGAAGACAGTGAGGAAGTCAGTAATGGGCAGAGGGAAGAGGTAAACGAAAATGCAGTCACAGCAGAAGACTGAGCCGATCCCAGCTGAGGTTCTGAAGCTGAGGTGGCCCCTTATATGTCTCTGATTGGGTCTGGGCCATGGGTCTGGGCCATGTGTCCATCAAGTGGGTTAGCCATTGAATGTAGGCAAAAGGAAAAAGGTTTGCTGAAGTGAAATGTGTAAGAACAGGCAGGTGATGTGCTGTAAAGGTAGAAGGAGAAAGAAGAGTCAGAGCCAAAGTCAAGGTTAGGAGCGCCCAGGAAATACCTAGAAATACAGTGAAAGACCTGGTTTGGAGGTGAAGGTAACAGCTTCACTTGGAGACATACTGGCACATTCTTGTTCTCGGTAACATGGTCATTAAGATCATGCCTTTCAGGTCATAGAGCCTACAGTTCATCATACTTGGGTTCATTCAGGTGCATTATTGAAAAAGAAAAGACAAAGATAACGAGTTCACATTAACTGCAAAAACAGTACTGGAGAGTACAAAACGTCAGCAGAAGATTCCAGGTGAATACCACATAAAGATTTGAAAATAAAAATTAAATGATCTCTATTTGTAAATGATATGATGGAATCCCTAGGAAACCATTCAGTGACAAGACAAAGCAATAAAATCCATAAGATATCAGGATACAAAATTAATACATAAAAATCAATGGCCTTCAAATCTACAAACCATAACCAATCAGAAAATTTAATGCTTTGGGGCATCTGGATGGCTCAGTCAGTTAAGCATCCAACTTCAGCTCAGGTCACGATCCTATGGTTCGTGGGTTCGAGCCCCACGTTAGGGTCTGTGCTGACAGCTCAGAGCCTCAGCTTGCTTCAGATTCGATGTCTCCCTCTCTCTCTGCCCCTCCCCTGTTTGCACTCTGTCTCTCTCTCTCAAAAATAAATAAAACATTAAAAAAAGAAGAAAAAAATTTAATGCATTTGCAGGAGCCACAAAAAAAGATAAAATAATTAGGAGTAAATTTAACACAAGTAATACACTTAAATGAAATTTACATGAGGAAAATTTTAAAGCCTTAAATCCTGAAAGGCATTAAATTGACTTCAAAAAATGGAAAGATTTCCCTTTCTCTTGGATAGGATGACTCAACATTACAAAGATATTGATCAGTTCTTGAGTTATATAAATATAATGCAATCCCAATAAAAATACCAATAAGCCTTTGCTGGAGTTAGTCAAATTGGTTCTAAAATTTATATTTTCAAAAAACGCAAGAATAGCTAGAAAAATTCTGAGGAAAAAAAAAGAACAATGTGGGGACAGGGGAGGACTAGCCTTACCAGATTTAAAGCACACTAGAGGGGGACACCTGGGTGGCTCAGTTGGTTAAGCATCCAACTTCAGCTCAGGTCATGATCCCTTGGTTCAAAGGTTTGAGCCCTGCACCAGGCTCTCTGTTGGCAGCTCAGAGCCTGGAGCCTGCTTCGGATTCTGTGTCTCCCTCTCTCTGCCTCTCCCCTGATTGCACTCTCTGTCTCTCCCTCTCTTTCAAAAATAAATAAGCATTAAAAAATAAAATAAAATTTTAAAAAGTACACTCAGATTCTGTGTCTCCCTTTCTCTCTGCCCCTCCCCTGATTGTGCTCTGTGTGTGTGTCTCTCTCAAAAATACATAAACACTAAAAAAAATTTAAAAAGAGGACACTAGAAAGTCTCTATAATTAAAATATATATATGATACTCTAATATGCATGGAGAGACAGGCCATGGAATAGAACAAAAAGTGAAACCAAATATATGCCAAGGGAAGGTGACAAATCTTACTAAATGGTGTTGAAGAAAATGTACCTTGTTTGGAATAAGATAAAGTTAGATTTGTACACCAGAATAACATCAGAATAAACTTCAAATATATTAGAGATTTAAATGTAAAACATGAAATACATGGGAGAATATCTATATAATCTGGTGGGGGAAACTTTCTAATTAAGATTCAAATCCAGACATGAAAAAACACATTGATAAGCATATCTAAATAATTTTTTTTAATAGGGGCAGCTGGGTGGCTCAGTGGTCTGATTCTTGGTTTGGGCTCAGTTTATGATCTCACGGTTCACGAATTCAAGCCCTGCCATCGGGTTCTGTGCTGACAGCGTAGAGCCTGCTTGGTGTTCTCTCTCTCTCCCTCGCTCTGCACCTCCCCTGCTCACTCTCTCTCTCTCTCTCTCTCTCTCTCTTTAAAAATAAATAAGTAAAAAATAAAATAAAAATAAATAAACATTTAAATAAAAAAAATAACTTGGCCTGGCAAAAGAATCATAAAGAAAATTTTAAATTTTTTTTTCAACGTTTTTTTATTTTATTTTTGGGACAGAGAGAGACCGAGAGGGGCAGAGAGAGAGGGAGACACAGAATCGGAAACAGGCTCCAGGATCTGAGCCATCAGCCCAGAGCCCGACGCAGGGCTCGAACTCACGGACCGCGAGATCGTGACCAGGCTGAAGTCGGACGCTTAACCGACTGCGCCACCCAGGCGCCCCATAAAGAAAATTTTAAAACTAACAACAAATTGAGAGAAAATATTTGAAACATGCATCACAAATAAAGATCTAATCTACCTAATATATTAATATCTTTAAAAACACCAGCAGAGAAACAACCCAAAACCTAATGTAAAAATGAACAAAAGATAGACAGTACACACACACACACACACACACAGATAAAAGAACACAAATATATATATATATATGTTCAACTTTACTCATAATAAAAGAAATACAAGTCAACACTACACTAACTATATCCTGAGATACTTTCTTACCTATCAGATGGGCACAGATTCAAAGCTTGACAATACATTCCTTCACATCTTGCTTTTAAAAATGCAAGATAGTACAAACTCTATGAAGGAGAATTTAGCATTATCTAACAAAACCACATATATGCTTTCCCTTTGATCCAGCAATTCCATTTCGAGGAATCTACCTCAGAGACACATCTTTACAAATCCAAAACAACATATGGAAAAGCTTATTCACTGTGAAAATATTTGTATTATCAAAATACTGGGAAATGACCTAAATGTCCAGCTCTAGAAGATATGGGAATAAGCTATGCAACCAGCCACATAATGGAGTATTAAGCAGCTGTAAAAAAAAAAAAAAAAGTGAGGAAGATCTCCATGAGTTGTTTTGGACACATTTTTAAGTGCAGAAATAAAGTTGCATAGAGAATATACAGAATGCTACATTTTATGTAAGAAAGACAAACCTGAAATTAATGAAAATAATTACCTGTTGTTGGTGGGCAGGAACAGAGTGTGAAGGCTAAGGATAGAAATGAGACTTTGTTGATATGTATATACATTTTTTTACAAGGTTTTACTTTTTGAACCATGTAGATGTTTTATTTATTCAGATAATAAAATTTAATTTGAAAGTGATCAAAGAAAAGCAACTCCTAACGTGGAGCACAAATTGAAATAAATCAACATCATATTGATAATATATCAAAGTGATAAGATAACATGATAAAATTAATTTAAGTAGTTGTTGAAAATAGTACCTCAGCCTGTAGGTGCCCTCTCTTTGAAGTAATTCTTGGGTGCTTGGGTGGCTCAGTCATTGAAGCATCCAACACTTGATTCTGACTCAGGACATGACCTCAGAGTTGTAAAATCGAGCCCTGTTGTTGGATTCCACACCGGGCGTGGAGCCTGCTTGAGATTTGCTCTCTCCCTCTGCCCCCCCCCCACTCATGCACTCCAGTGGACGCGCTCTCTCTCTCTCTTTTAAAAAATAAATTTTAAAAAAATTAAATGAAGTAGTTCTCAATAGAGGATAATTTTGACCCCAGGGGACATTTGATGATGTCTTTAGATATTTATTATCACAGCTTGGGGGTGAGAAGGGAGTACTGGTATCCAATATCTAGAGGCTAGGGATGGTGCTAAAGTCCCAGAATGCACACAGGACAGCCCCCCAGAACAAATAACTATTCAGCTCAAAATGTCAATAGTATCCAGGTTGACAAACACTATTTTAGTAAGATACAGTCGAAGAACCAAAAACCAAAAAATTATGAAGACTGTTTTTGTTTTTGTTTGTTTCAAGTTTTTATATAAATTCTAGGTAGTTAACATATAGTGTAATGTTAGTTTCAGGAATAGGTTTGTTGTTGGGAGAAGCACCGATGTGATAATTCTGAAAAGCGTTTGTGAATATCATAGGATAGAGACAACCAGCAAAAGTATCCATATTGTCGAGAACCCAGGTTCTTGTCGGAGAAAGAAGATACAAACATGGAAGCAGAGAACCCCTGGGATTGCTGAATATGAATTAACAACAAGGAAAAACTGAAGAGATAGCTCCTGGTTTTTCCCACTGAAAGGGCCTGAGGTAATAACATCTCAGTAGCAGTAAACACACTTGGCACCCATTTCAGTCTCTAAAGGCCGTCATTCACCCACAAGAACCTGCGTTCCCTGGAGAAGCCACCCCGTCGAGCGCTGAGTGACACGGGGAGCCAGAATACCTAGCTGTGCCAGAATGCCAGGAAGTGCTCAAAGACCAGTGAGGATATATTGAAAGGTCACAAGGGCTATCTTGAAGGAGCTCACATAGGCCAAATCTGGAGCAATGTAAATGTGAAAACTAATAACAGTGATAATGGATTATAGTACATTGAAGCACAAAAGAAACCATGAGTCCACAGTGTTAACTCAAAAACATGGGAGAGTAATAAAACCTCATATACATTATATTATATTTATTATATTTATTATATTACATTACATTACATTACATTACATTACATTACATTACATATAGCAGAAGTAGATGTTAACACCTTTGGGGAAGGTAAGAGGTCCAAACATTCTCAAATACTACTCCACATATTACTTATTAGTTACAAAAGGAAAAAGTTCCCTTTGCTTTTGTGAAATCTGGCACACTTCAACTTAATCAAAGAATCAAGCTTCACATAACCAGTGTTGGGGCAAAGTGACTTTACGGGCCTCTTGATGTGATGCAAAGGGAAGTAAACAGCATCACGTATGTATATACTCACAGGACCCTCCCCCAACCCTGCCCGGCCACAGGCCGTGTAATGCAGGAGAATGGGCTCTGGGTCAGGCAAACTTTGGCACCCACCCCAAAGGAGGAAATAATCAAAAGAATTTTAAAAGACTAAAGGGACATGAAATATTATGCATGATTTGTCATTGGTTCCTGGAATTTTAAAAATAGCCTTAAAAGACATTATTGGGATAACAGGCAATATGAATATGGATTAATTGTCAAATACTATTATTTTATTAGTGGTAAATTTATTTTTTATGATAATGTATTGTCATTATGTAGAAAAGTATTCTTGTTCTTAAAAAATACATGCCTGGCTGTCTCAGTCGGTAGAGCATGTGATTCTTGATCTTGGGGTTGTAAGATCAAGCCCCATTTTGGGGGTAGAGCCTACTTTTAAAAATAATAAAGCATTTAAGGATGAATTGTCATGATGTCTGCAACCTGCTTTCAGGAGTTCCTAGAAAGAGAGAGAGACAGAAAGAGAAAGTAGATGTAGCAGAATTTCAACAACTGGTGCATCTAGGTAAGAGATCTACTTTGTCAACTTTTCTACAAATTTTGAAGTGGCTCATTAAAAAAAAAAAAAAAAATGATGGAAAAAGGCTTGCTTAAATCCATGAGTTGGTCAAGAACCAATACACTAATTGAGGGATACCTGGGTGGCTCAGTAGGTTGAGTGTCCAACTTTGGTTCATGTCATGATCTCATGGCTCATGAGTTCAAGCCCCACATCGGGCTATGTGCTGACAGCTCAAAGCCTGGAGCTTGCTTCAGATTTTGTGTCTCCCCTTCTGTCTGCCCCTCCTTCACTTGTTCTCTCTCTCTCTCTCTTTCTCTCTCTCTCTCTTTCTCTCTCTCTCTCTATCAAAAATAAATAAACATTAGAAGAAAAATTTTAAAAAGTACACTATTTGAAAATTGGTAAAGGGAAGAAATCAAGCATTTATTCTGCTTCCCCTAAAAGAACTGTAACTAGGTGTAAATAAATAGTTAATTAGGGAAGTCTCTCTACATAGAAGACTTCTGTATCATAAATGGAGTAGCACCATTGACAACCCCGAATGAATTGATGAATCTAGGCATAATTATCAATGACTTCCAACATGCCGAAAAGAGAATTATAAGAAAGTGTGTACCTACTGCGGGAAATAGACATCACCATCTATGAAGCAGTCTTACCAAAAACAACAACCACAACCACAACAACCAACCCTGAATCTGATCAGCTTCTAGATCTATCAATGCATAGGAAAAACAAGGGACAGAGGGAATAAGTACACATTACCATAAAGATGCAATCAGCCACATGGGGAAGAGTTTCCTGAGAAAGCAACAGGACAAACAACTCAGTTCTGTCCCAAATTGCTAGAGGGAACATTGTGGAAAAGGAGAGCTACAGCTTAAAGGAACCTAAGTGACATTCCAACTTACTGCAATTTATGGACCTTAATTTATAGTTCTAATTTGTAAGAACTTATGGGGAAAAAGTGTATGAGAAACAATTCGAAAATGTAAACATTGCTGGGATATTCAACAATGTTAAGGAATGATTTGTATTATTGGGGGACATAATAATGGTATTTCGATTATGTGTTCTTAAAGAGTTATTATCTCGGGGCACCTGGGTGGCTCCATTGGTTAAGTGTCTGACTTTGGCTCAGGTCATGATCTCGCAGTTCCTGGGTTTAAGCCCTGTGCCGGCCTCTGGGCTGGTGGTGTGGAGCCTGCTTGGGATTCTCTTCCCCTCTCTTTCTCTGCCCCTTACCCACTTGTGTGTGCTCTCTCTCTCTCTCTCTCAAAAACAAAAATAAATAAACTTTTAAAATATTTAATAAATTAATAAATAAATAGTTTTAGTTTTGAGAGCTATACCCTGAAATACTTACAGATGAAATAATATAATATGCTGGGAATTTTCTTCATAATAATACAGAAAGATGTGTAGATGGAACAAAAGGGTCTGTGAGTCAGTATTTGTTGAAGGTAGGTGAAATACATGGAGGTTCGTTATATTAATTTACTTTTTTTTTTTTTTCTTTTCAACTTTTTTTTTTTTTTTTTTTTTTTTTTGGGACAGAGAGAGACAGAGCATGAACAGGGGAGGGGCAGAGAGAGAGGGAGACACAGAATTGGAAACAGGCTCCAGGCTCTGAGCCATCAGCCCAGCGCCTGACGCAGGGCTCGAACTCACGGACCGCGAGATCGTGACCTGGCTGAAGTCGGACGCTTAACCGACTGCGCCACTCAGGCGCCCCAAATTTATTTACTTTTGAAAACAATCAGGTATTTGAATTTTTTCTCAAATAAAATATTAATGGAAAGAAAAAAACAAAGACAGTGTTGGAGAAAGAAAGTAGAAGGAGGCAAGTGCTCTGCCTTTTTCTTCTGCATTTCCTGAACTCTTACCATGGATCACCTTAAACCCAGACCTCTCCTCATTTTTTCAGATCCATTCTTTAAAGCTGGATACTGTTCCTGACCTTCGTTTCTTTATATCAGAGACTCCTCATATTAGACCCACGGAACTTTGATATCAGTAGTTAGAACAATCAGGAACTCCTGGGTGGTTCCGTCGGTTAAGCGTCCAGCTCCAGCTCAGGTCAAGATCTTACAGTTTATGAATTCAAGCCCCGCATCAGGCTCTCTGCTGTCAGCGCAGAGCCTGCTTCAGATCCTCTCTCCTCCTCTCCCTGCACCTCCCCTGCTCACATTCTCTCTCTCTCTCTCTCTCAAAAATAAATAAGCATTAAAAAAAGAAGAAGAAGAGTAATGTGTAATAGCAAAAGAATGAGAATGTTATAGTATATTTGTTGAGGGGTAGGGAGTAGGAGGTGGCAGTGTTCATTCTGAAAGGCAAAGGAGAAAAGACTAAGAGTTATCAACTGGAGTAGAGCCATAGATAGACTGGGCAATAATGCCTTGGGAGGGCACAGGCTGAAGGGGCGCTAGAGACTCGCACGAATTAAAATGGCTGAGACCAAAAATTGCACTCATGATGATATTAGGGCCAAGCCAGAGAGGAGATCCCATACGTAGTCAAAAGGGTAAAAACACTGCTTCAAAAGTATCCCTCATAGCCTTCTCAGTTTTTCTTGCCTATAGCACAGGGAAATGCAGTACTATTTCTTTTACCTTAAAAATTGAGAAATCTGTAAGTAATAGCTTCAACCCTTTAACCTCAACATTGATCAACACGAAAGACTCTAAATTGTTCCTTCGTTCATCAATGACTAGAAACGACATCATTTACTCTTACCTGTACTGCCGAGCTTCCAGAGTTTGAATCACTGTGGTAAGTGATGTTACTTCTCAAAAAGATTATGGTCATTCCTACAAAGGCAAAGTATTCTTACCTGTTTTCAACAGACTCACTGTTTCAGAAATGTTCAATAAATCATTTATAGCTGTTCTCGGCCCTTCGGGCTGGTAAATAATTAAATTATTTAAGGCAAGACTACATACATTATGGATCTCCTGATGGATGCGTGTGACAGTCGCAATGACATAGTCTAGTCAAAAAAAAAAAAAAAATTTCCTCAATCTGATCAAGTGTCTAGATCTAGCTACCACTTTTTAGAAAATCCAAGTTCAAAGGAACATGATAACTTATGTTCCTGAAATGACATCTGTTGTATCTGCATGGTGGAAATACTACATAATGGTGTCTACTGGGCATCTCTTCTCACTCCATTTCCTGTGACTTCGTGTCGATAGCTTGAAATTGGCCATGGTGGGAGTATCTACACCACAGAAAGTGACAAGTGCTACAAACTAGGGCTTCCATTTCCTAAGAGTCCATCGTTAAACAGTGATGGATACACCACTGCCTCAGCCAATTCCTTAAAATGCTCACTGTCAACAACACCCAACTTACGGGAAAGAATGGCAGAGGGGAAGTCAGAGAGGAAAGTAGCAGTGGTCTTAACTGATTGCAGTTAAGACACCTTATTTTCCAATTTTACAAAGACATATGGCCACTGCTAACCCCCCCTCCTAGAACTACAGAGTGAGTGGTCCTAAAGCATAATCTTCATCCATTTCTTGATCTACTTAGCTGATTCTATCAAGTCATTCAAATCTTTTTGAAATGTCACCTCATCAGAAAATCTTCTCTAACCACTGTAGTCGACCACCCTCTTTGTCGTTCTCTACCCCAAATACCTAGCATTACATTATCTATTCATAATGAACTTAAGCTTTAGGAACACAGATTCTGTTCTTTTTTGTTCAATGCAGTATCCCTAGAAAGTTCTCCCATTTACTTTTCTGCCCTAAAAATGGTCAAGGTCAGGTTCTGATAAAGGTCCATCTTTTTTTTCCTTTCTTGGAGACTTATAAACAAAGTTGGAGACCAAAACATGTAAGAAAAGAGGAGGGTCATCAGGTTTGACATAACTAACGTCATCAAAGAAGAACCACGTCAGAAAAAGTAAACAAAACACAAAAGCATGAGGCCAACAAAACTATCTAATTCATAATATAGTGAAGATAAGTAGGCAGAGAGCAAAGGAAACTTTCTGGAGTTTACTCTTCTCAGTATTCTACAGTTAAGCAGCTAGAATTTTTTTTTAAGTGGCATCCTATTCATCCTTTACAAAAATAGTGGGCTTCTAATAAGAAACTGCTTTTTATTTTCTCCAGATATAGAACACAGCTTCCACGTTAGCATAGTTATTCTCTATGAGAGCAGGTCATTTTTCATACAGTGTTGGGCACTGAGTAAAGACAGGAGTGCTGTTAACTTATTCCAGGCATAAGAGACTCTGCACATGCACAGGTAGATGGGGAAACAAGATTTAGTGCCCATTCCTACCATAATGCCTAAGACGTAAAGGCTGTTCTCAGAGTTGAAATCATCCTTCTCGTTTCATGAACGGAAACTCATGAGGTCAGAAGAATCTGGGTGGTGTTTTCCCTCTCTTCCTTGCAGACAACAGCAATACAGAACAGCCCCAGCTGGCCTTAGAATCAGCAAAAGGTCAACACTAATCTCCCCAGCTCCCCACCCCTCTGTACACCCCACCACCCTGCCCCATAAGTTCTTTTTCCAATGGCACTTCCTGTAAGATGTCGCTTTCAAAAAGAATTCTACGGATTAAACATTTGGACCGATAGCTTCCTAATTAACCCAAGTGTAAGAAAGTCTAGACCATCTTGGAGTTTCTGCCCTGGAAGCTACAGGAAGCTGGAGTGGGTGTAAATCTCCATGAGAAAACTACTGTGGTTCGAGGGTGTCACTCAGAAAGATGCCCCCATATGATGCTGGGTCAATGTTTTTCCCACCGTAGACTGGACTGGCAATTGCAGACCTAAAAAGCTGTACAGCTACCATTGTCCTCAGAGGTCAAATGTCATATAACATGTTACACAACAGAAATTAGGAATCTTCAAACGAGAGGTTTTCTCAAAAAACCACAGATATCATGAGTATATGCCTGGTTGATGGGCATGAAATTGTACTATATTTCTTTCCCAAGTACATTTGTTTCCTTAACAGGCAAAATTTCTTTAATTAAAGAAAAAAAAAAAAAACTTTCCAAGGCGTTTATTGATCCTTCATCGTGAACATTGATATTAGTGGTTGAGAATAAAATTTGAGCATTTAAGGAGAGAAAAAAAATCAGTAGGCAAGCTAATCTTATGCCAAGCCTACAGCCAGCTAATTGAATTTTAAGTACAGTAGTGAGTTCCTCTTTCATCACACCACTAATTTATTTCACTGAATATAGAAATAATTTTTCACTGTATCTTTTAAAAACACATAAATAGACAACATTATGGCTCACAGATAGACTAAGGGAAGGCTTCTCCTGGGTTTTTGTTCGCCATCTTTCTTTATAAGTCTACAAGAAAGGAAAAAAGATGGACTTTTATCAGAACCTGACCTTGACCATTTTTAGGGCAGAAAAATAAACGGGAGAACTTTCTAGAAGGCATCATTAATACTCAGTAAAACAAATTCATTTTAAGACATGAGAGTCAACTTCATCTAACGAGCCAATAATGAAGAAAATTTCTTCTAGGACTATTTGCCTGAGGGGTTTAAGGCTTTGTTATCGGAAAATAAGAAATTCTAGATTCTGAGAAAGGCCGCTTGGCTCGGCATGGCTGATCCCTTCAAATTCCTTGATTCTAGCTCCCTATAGTTTCTCAGTTTACAAATTCATCTAGTCATCATTTTGGAAAAATAAAATGATGCTTCTAGCGTCTCTAGAATTTTTTGGCAACTGCTTGTTCGTGACATTTACCCTTCAGGTGAGAGCATTTATGACGGTAGCATCTTTTTTCTCCTACTGTCCTATTTGTATAAGGTCAGATTGGCCTCTATACCGTGAGCATGAAGAGCTTAATTGGAACAACATTATTATCCTTCACAATTTACAGAAATATATTTGGCCTCTGTGAAGTGTCATTTTCCTCAGAGAGAATAAGCTGTTTCCTTATTAAGCCCTTTGGAAAAACAGAAATAGTTCTGAACGCTTTGGTGTCGGCAAGGCATTCCATCATGTTGCTCTTAAAGTAAAAGAACAGAAGAAGCATAATGTCTTGAAATTTTCTTCTAAAATGTCCACAAATGAAAATCTGAAAAAAAAAACAAACAAAAAAAAAAAAAAAATCACTGAGTCAATCTTAGAATCTGTAGGTTTCAGAGGAAGAATCCCATTGAACCCACACGGGAAGGGATTTGGTTTTATAAGCAGGTAGGATCTACCTCTCATGTGATCTCCAGGTGTGAATCTATCTTGCCCCTTTGTAAACCCGATGTCATCCACACCTATGCTCTTCAGCTCCCTTTTTTTATGCAAGGATGGCACCACTTCTAGGCAGCCACATTTCTTGACTCCTCCCCTCGAAATTTTAGCCAGAAAGACTACCACCAGAAATTCCACCTCCCCAAGATCGAAATTAATGGGACTGTTTGGCTTTTTTAATTCCTTTCATTATTCCCCTGTTCAGAGTCTTCTCAATGATTTTTCCATCTATCACTTCACTTCAACATCAGAGTCTCTCAGCACGCACCCAGCTACTCCACTCTCCCTCAGTTTCCCCATTTTTTTTCCCTGAATGGTATTACCGTTCTCTTACCTTTTTGGTCTAGCTACTTTCCCGGCCTCTTCTCCTGTCTTCTAGGCGCCGTATCTTGTGGACCTGTCCTCCCCAACATCGGTCGGTCTCCCCTTTCCTCCATGTTTCTGCGACCATTGCCTAGGACCCTTCTCTTACTGGAAAATCCTAATTCGTGATATTCTGTATACCTGTATCCACACCCCCAACCCATTCTTGTTCAGTCCATCATACACCTCGTGTATGATGTCCTCTGGTCTCATCTTTTCCAGGCCCCTCCACCCACATTTAATAATCTACACTGAAACAACATCTATCGGCTGAGTACCTGCCACAATCATCCTAGGGCCTAGGCAAATTGCTGTACATACAGTATATTTAATCCTCCTACAACCCTCAGAGTTAAGTTTTGTTATTCCCATTTTTATCAGAGAGAACGCGGAGCCTTAACGTGGGTAAGCAACTCTTCCCACAACAACTAGAGCTGAATGAGAACACTCTTCAGTTTGCCTTCCAAACCCGTGCTTTGCCCTGATCACAAAGGTCTCTGGTTGCCTAACGGGTCTGTCCAAGCTCTCCCAACCTGCAATTTGAACAGCCTCATGACTGGACCCGCTGAATCCACCTGATCACTGCAAACCTTGCGTTCCAAAGGATGGTGATGAAGGTCGTATACTCTGGAAGCAGCTTGTCTGGGTTCAGGAGCTAGCCCTCCTTCACCTCTCTGTACCTCCACTTCCTCATAAATTCTACAGCACTGTTCTCAGAGAAACGTGAGCTTAAATGAGACATTGCCTCTCTTTACATGATCCCATGTTTCTGCTGCCAAGAACGATCTTTCCTCTCCTTTTAACTTACAAAGTTAACTTATAAAGTTAACGAACCCTTAGCAATTAATTTCATTTTCATGGCATTTTCTGTAGCTAAAGTTCCCTAATTCCGACTACGGGGTCTCACAAATATATCTAGACTACGTCACATTATCTTGCCCTTGATTACATACGACCTTGTGTTGTTCTTTTGTTCTTTCTTCTACAGTGTTTTTTTCTCTTCCCAAAATGATTATAAATTTCAAAGGATGCAGACATTATTTCCTGTGTGCCTCACAAGAAGAACTTAATACTGTCCTGAGCGCAAAATGCTTTGCCCGAAGCTGAGAACCTCAGATTTACATTTCATAAATTATTACTTACTGACCATAATATCAGCCACATTTTATTCTTTCTTCTCTTTGCTGTGGTCAAATTCCTCCTCTAAGATTCTAATCATCTCCAGCCTCCATCCTAATACCCCACCCCCACTGCCTTAGCAATACGCTCACTCATTCATGACCAGGAAAAGGGACTGAAGGCGGGCCAGTGTGACTGAAACAGGGGCAGGTGAGAGGACACAGAGCAAGACTCAGCCTAAGAGGAAGGCAGACCCAGAAGAGGCAGGACCCATCAGGTTCCCCGTCCTATTTTAAGACAGAGCATAAGGGCGGAAAGCGCTCGTTCTAGAGCCGGGCTACTGGGCTCTGAATCCTGACTATGTGACTGTGGGCTGATCACTCCTCTTCTGAGCCTCAGTGTTCTTACCTATGAAAATAATTACGAAGTTAGCATGGCTGCTGATTCCCTAGGAAACAGATTCTCAGAAAGAAATTTATGTAGGGAGTTCTCTCAGGAAAAATATCATAGGGGCAATGAGGGAAGCCAGTTTGAGGAGGCGGATGAAGTGGACGGGTGATACGGTTGCAAAAGAGCCTCACCTGCTCCCACACAGGGCCAGAATGGCCCTGCAGACATCCCCTGAATTGAGGCAAGTCAACCGGACCTTTGTACCCCCGAAACTGACCAATCTCAGGAGGCAGGCTATCCCCGGGAAGGTAGGCAACCTTGAGCGGGGCAGCTCCTTTCTGCCAAGGGCAATTTCCAGGGAGGGATTTAGCTAGAAGCTGTCCGCAGACTACACCTCAGGAAAGGAGAGAACAAATGCCTTGTCCTGTAGGAGACATCTGTTTGACACACTACAGCATCCACTACAGTTGGTATAAAGATTAAAGGAATTAATATCTGCAAATCACTTAGAGTGGTATCGGACACATTTTAGCCCAAGGTAAGCATTAGCTATTACATCAGTTTCATTGCCCAGAAGGTCTCTTTGCTTTACCTAAAGGTTCCCTGGCTAAAATTCTAAAAGAAAGGTGACAGGTTTGGGTTTTGTTTTTTGTTTTTTTGTTTTTTTTTATTTCAATACCCTAAGCAGCTAAACTCTATAAATATTTATGCGTTTTTTGATTACTTATGGGTTTGCTTCTACCTATTACATAATGCCGTGGCTTGTTGGACTTTCAAAATGTTTATTTCCATACTGTCTGTCACAGATTAAAGCAAATAGAGGGGGACAGTGTCTTCTTAACTAAACATGGTCATCCCTAAACACATACCGGAGCAACTGATGGTTATTTAAAGAGTAAATTAATACAGATAGCCTTGAAGAGAAAGATGAAATTTTTAAAACAATGCCAACGTAGGGGCAAACTTAAATGTTAATGCCAGGGGGACTGGAACTTGGCAAATCGCTGAATGGATACCCTCCAGCTACACTCTGAGACTTCCCCCTCTTCCTGAGGCACTGATTTTTTTCCTCCGGAGCCCCAGATACCCAAAAAACAATGTTGGGGGACCCTGGTGCTGTTACTGCAGGGAGACTGATATATATATGTAGCTGCCAAAAATGAAACTTAGCAAAAATTGAAAGTATAGACCACCATATATACCAACTAGCCCTCAAAATAATGTAATGCTCTGAGGTGCTCTCGGGTGGCTCAGTCAGTTGGGCATCCTACTCTTGATTGCGGCTCAGGTCATGATCTCATGGTTCGTGGGATTCGAGCCCCATGTCAGGCCCTGCACTGACAGCACAGAGCCTGCTTGGGATTCTTTCTCTCCCTCTCTCTCTACCCTTCCCCTACTCGCTCTCTCTCTCTCTCAAAATAAGTATTTTAAAAAATATAGTGTAATGCTCTGATTCACAATGTGTAAACTTATTTAATAGATTACTGAATAAATATATAGTTTTCTATTACCAAGAATTTCCTTAATCAATGTCTAACAACCGTACAACTATTATATATTTCATGGTAAAAAAAAAAAAAAAAAAGACATTCCAATACCCAATTTCTATAGCTTTGCATTCTTCTTAATCCCCAACACCATGTGTCTTTTTTAACTGAAAGGCATCAGAGATATGGATTTCTCCTTAAGGTTAGGAAAAATATCTTATTTATCTATGTATTCCTACAGCGCCCTTTAGACAGTAGAAAGAGCAAAAGAAAAATCATCATTTTACCAATATGAATTGCATACACTGAGCTAGGTGTTAGAACTATAATCCTGAACTAATATATAAATCAATTCTCTACTCACATGTAGATAACAATCTAGTAGAAGAAACAAACCATTAAAGAAATAGATCTCTTGCACTTTTGATAAATGATATTAAGGAAAAATAAGGGTGTGATGAGTGATTATTTTAGGGGAAGCTGTTTCAGACTGGGTGGGCAAGAGGAAAGAGGGAGATACCAGAAAGGAAGCGGAGTTTGAGCTGAGATGGAAAGAATGAGCAGAAGTTAGTCAACAAGACATCGGGTGGAGGATTCCAGGCAGAGGGTACACGACATGTAAGGAAATGCAGGAAATCGTCAGTGTTACCATTGGCAGAGAGACAGGATGATACGCAATTTAGAATGCAATTCAGGGATAAATCTGACTGAAAGCTGAACATGCAGGTTTTTAAAAATGTGCTTACTTCAAAAACAATGATAAGAAAACACATTTTTGGTTTGACAGTGAAATATTTATCTCACCAAGGACCAATCATCATGGGTCTGAAGAAGACAGTGGCCATCCTCCGGGAGCTTACGGTTGGTTCAGCCAGAAGGGGAAGTCAACAGACAGTTACATGAAGAGGGACAAGTGCTGGGGATGGGGACTAGGACAGAGAGACAAGACAACCCAGAAGGGGCCATTAAATTCCAAGAGGGCCTCCTGACAGGAAAGGGCATATAATGGAACATGTGCTCTATGGTAACTGCTACAAAAGCAGGCTGAGCCAAAAGCTGGGGATCCCTCATGGGAGAGGATCAGATGGCCTGCAAATGTAGGGGGCCCTGAAAAGGGGCCCTGATCGAGGAGAAGAGTCCTGAAAGAGGACAGAATATGAGGGGACCTTTGAAGAAGAGGGCCATTTAAGCCTTAAAGGGTTTTGTTTTGTTTTTTTCTTAAAGAAGCGACATAAATTGAATTCTATTTAAAATTAAATTGACACGTTAGGGCATTCACTTTCGAATGTCCCCTCTCTGTAAAGAGAGCTTGCCTTCTATTCCTTTCTAATCTTATATTCTAATCAACTTTTTCCTGCTGCTCATAAATAAATAAATAAATAAATAAATAAAACTGACACATTAAAAGCAAACAATCCCATACTACTTTAACAGCAAATCCATGTAATTTGGTATCATTTCACTTAATCATTCACAATTCGCTGCTCTTCTCAACTCAGTGATAGTGTGTTTTCTTTTACGTTAACTCCATTGTTTATGTTTCCATCCAACTTCTCCTTACATTTAGCAGAATTCATCTGTCAAATCCCAAGAGAGCCAGTTTTACATGTGCACCTTATCATATGTACCCCACACATTTTTTAAGTAATACTAATAACTAATAATGGAAACCACACTATCTCAGCATTTCCCGAGGGCTGTGGCTTGGGTAGTAGACTCTTTGCAGTCTCTTGGCGTCTTAGATGGCATTCGTTTTGGGGTTTTGTTTGTTATCTCTTCAGCCAGGACCCTCAGTACTCCCTCTTCCTTAATCAGCTCAACTGTTGAATGGTAAAAGCCTCTTTTCCTTGGGGAACTGGAACATTGTAACATTTCCACCATTCCCAACAAAAGACTGTGTCACCTGACTCCACAGCCTGTTGGCCCTAAGTATTCGAGTTTAAGTTCTAATGCCACATACTTGAGTAAGAGAGGAACCCCAACCCCAGTAAGAGAAGAACAAAAGGCTGGGAGGTAGGAAGCAGGAAACCAGAGGCAGGGAGCCAAAGATAAAGAACAAAAGAAAGAGGGACCAGTTTACTACCGAAAACAGTCGGAAGAGAATGTCAAGGAACCTGAATGCCTTCTCTTTCAGGTTAAGTTGCCAGAGTTTCTAAAGTCAGAACAATCTTTGCAGCTATTTCTTTAAAATTGTGGTCACATTTTATAATGATCAGGTATTCCCAGGCATCTAAATGTCTTGTATATGTTAGCAGATCAATTCAGTTCTAATCACAGCTCCAAATACATTTGTGACTCAATGAATATTACTCAGTGGGCTTGTACTAAAAGCAAATCTTTCTCCTGAAGCACCCCATATATTTCACGGTGATTAATCAACCTGCAAGGTAAGTAAAGGTACAGAAATTGCTGCTATCTGCACTTTGAATTCAAGGAAAGTGCTAGAGAAATGTTTTTAATGTCTAAGGTCAAACATCCAATCAAGGGCAATGCCTAGACCAGCTGCCATACCTTGCCCTGTGGATTCAACCTGCTTTCCCTCCCTGGATCACGAGGGGTTGTTAATTTAAATAAAGCTATCCTTTAGCCATAAAACAAACAAAGGAGCGTTCTTTTGTGATGGGTACTTTTTTTTTTCCTTAAAAAAACATCCTTTGAAGAAGATATCTATTTACCCTATACATAACAGAATGTAGTAAAACATAACATCTCTCTGACTTCCTTCTGCTAATAGTGAAATACCTAGTGGGCATTGCCCAGTAGAAGAACCGTCAGCCTCCACTGGGGTATTACCTACTATTTATTTGAAAAATAATTTTTATTTGGATTCATGCTTCACTTCATGCTTTCAACAGATCTCTATCCGAGAAGTTAATTTGCAGAAATTACCACACATGCAACAGATTTCCACGCTGTGTTTGCCTCTGTTTGCCTCTGGTAAAGTAACTCAACTTTTTGTATTTCAAATGTGGTCTCCTGGTCTCTCTAAGATGTTCTTGGGGACCCTGAACAATACACGAGCTCCTGCTACTGCTCACAAAGGCACAGCGGTGGCTTTCAAATGGAGTCATTCCATTAAACCCAGCATAACAATTGGAAGTGGAGGACCCACTCTCCAGCTGGTGCTAAATCGCGCAAGGTATTATCAAATCCTTTCCCCAAGGCTGGCATCTTCCCTTCTATTCACTAAATCCCTCTGCAGCCTCCAAATACTCCAGGGTTCAATCCTTGCGTGGTGAGCATTGACAATCACCCTATCCTTTCCGGAGGGGGTGTGCACACACAGTGGAGGGGGCTCAAAGCTGTCAGCAACCTAGACAATCTCTATTAAGCCTTGCTTCCCTGCGACAATCAAGCCTGATAACATTTGCCCCCATCCCGTAACACAACATGAAAGTACTTTACTTTACAGAATCATTGAACGTACGGGGCCAGACAGAATTCAGAAATCAAAACCCTGCGTTTTACAAACGAGAGAGGAGTTCCTAAGAGCTAAAGTGACTTGTCCACTGTTACATCAACAAATGACGCCCCAGGCAGGACTTGAACCCCAGGGTCCTGGCTCCAGGCTGCCTCGCACTGGATCATATTTCCTACGCTCTATGGTATGGGAGCATAGGAACCATGCCTCCTAGTTCATTGGTCACTACATATCTAGCTCTTAGCACAGTGCCTAACGCCTAGCATCGGTGGGAGGAGGGGGTGAAGAAATGTTGAATGGTTGGGTCCCAAATCTAACTCTTTTTTTTTTTTTTTTTAAGTCTTAACTATTTTAGCTTATGTAGCTGTAAGAATGGCGTTATGGTGGAAAAAAGATAGATGAAAGGACCACCAGAAAACAGAATAGGATGTGGGGTTTACAGAGAAGGACAGGTTGCATGGAAATATTAGACGTTTATAACTGAAGGGCCGCCTGGGTGGCTCAGTCGGTTGAGCGGCAGACTTCGGCTCAGGTCATGATCTCTCGGTTTGTGAGTTAGAGCCCTGCATTGGGCTCTGTGCTGATGGCTCGGAGCCCAGAGCCTGCTTCGGATTCTGTGTCTCCCTCTCTCTCTGCCCCTCCCTCACTCACGCTCTGTCTCTATCAAAAAATGAATAAACGTTAAAAAAAAATTTTTTTTAAGTTTATAACTGAAAAAAGAACATCAAGGTAGGATGTCTAGCCCCAGAGTGCATCTCTCTGAAGCCCAGGTCCCAAAGAAGTTGTGTCGTGTATGAAGGGTACCCAAGGGATCCAGGACAGAGCAGCCGATGCCCTCCTTTCCCTACCAAGAGAATAGCCAAAACTATAGAGCAGGTTTTTAATATTTATTTATTTTTGAGAGAGACAGAGACAGAATGCGACTGGGTTAGGGGCAGAGACAGAGGGAGACTCAGAATCTGAAGCAGGCTCCAGACTCTGAGCTGTCAGCACAGAGCCCGACACGGGGCTCCACCTCACAGACCGTGAGATCATGACCTGAGCTGAAGTCGGACGCTCACCCAACTGAGCCACCCAGGCGCCCGGGGCAGGGATTCTTCTAAGAGCTCACTGCCAAGTTCTGACCCACACACACCCCTCCCCATGACATGTGCAGTGATGATCCTGAATCCAGTCTCCTCGGCCCCTTTCAGGGATGTCACCCAGAGTCCAACTTACATCAGATTCCACTGCAGGGTGTGGAGGGGAGGGATGCACATAGCAGCTCACTTCATAAGGATCTAGAGTTCCTCCACTGTGCTGCCATGTTCTGCCTCTGGCATCGCAACAGCCCCTGCCCCTTTCTCTACTTGTCACCATGATGTACTGGTAGACATCATGAGATTATTCACTTACACCCCATAATAATCTCTTACACCCCATAATCTCTCACACAGTCGGTATGGTTTAGCCATTTAAATACTAACGTGGGGCGCCTGGGTGGCTCAGTCAGTCAAGCGTCTGACTCTTGATTTCAACTCAGGTCACCAGGGTCATGGGATCAAGCCCCACATCAGGCTCTGCACTGAATGTGAAGCTTGCTTGAGATTCTCCCTCTCTCTCTCTCTCTCTCTTCCCCCCCCCGCCCCTTTCCCTCACTCATGCTCTCTCTATCTCTAAAATTGAAAAAATTTTTCAATGGTTACTTATTTATTTTGGAGAGAGAGAGAGAGAGCATGTACACAAGTGGGGAGGGGCAGAGAGAGAAAATTCCAAGCAGGCTACGAGCTGTCAGCACAGAGCCCCATGCGGGGCTCAAACTCATGAACTTTGAGATCACTACATGAGCCAATGTCGGATGCTTAACCAACTGAGCCACCCAGGCACCCCCCCCCAAAAAAAAATGTTTTTAATAAATAAAATACGAGTGTATCTCAAGTATTTGTTTTCTGGCTCAACACTCTCTGGACTTTCAACTGCATGACTTAAAGGCACTTCATAAGCAAAATTTTCAAATCTTAAGCGATTTGAAAAATGATTATTTGTGGATTCCAAATTGCAAGTTTTTCTATTTGCTAAATTTGTCTATAACCCCCAAACCAATACACAAAATGTACTCAAGGTCTATCACAGACACGTGCAGAATGGAGAAAAATTTGAGGTGTTGGACCCATACATTCCCAGTGAGGTAGAATGAGGCAGTGTTCACACCGCCATGTGCTAAACAAGGGCTCTTTATGCAGTCTATTTGGTGGCACCTTTTTCCCATTTTTGTGTGTTTTGTTGGGGATTTCACTCTTAAAACGAACACCCCAAGAATACTGTTGAAGTGTTACTTAGTGCTACTAAGCCTAAGACCGCGGTGTGCCTTACAGAGAAAACACAGGTATCTGTAAGCTTTCTTCGGGCATGAGCTACAGTGTTACTGTTAATGAATCAACAATAAGTATATATTAGCGTCTGTGATGGCTAATTTCAGGAGTCAATTTGACTGCCCTCTGGGGTGCCCAGATTAAACATTAATTCTGGGCGTGTCCATTAGGGCCTTCAGGATGAGATTAGCATTTGCTTTCTTAGACTCACTAGAACCACTGCCTTCCCCAACAAAGGTGGGGCGGGGGGGTGGGGGGGGGTGGGGAGAGGTACCATCCAATCCCTTGAAGGCCTGGATGGAACAAAAGGCAGAAGAAGGAGGAATTTGGCACTTTTCCCCCTGGCCTGACATTTGAGGTAGGTCTTCTGCTGGGCTGGAATTTACCCCGTAGGTTCCCCTGGTTCTTAGGCCTTCAGACTCACGCTAGAATTACACCACTAGCTTTTCTGAGTCTCCAGCTTGCAGATGGCCAATCGTGAGACAACCTCTATAATCAGGTGAGCCATAAATCTCCTTTTATTTATCTCTGACTCTCTCTCGATATATATATAGCTTTGCATTTACATTTACACATATATTCCACTGCTAATATAGAGAGATTATATAAATATATCGATATTTTATTGGTTGGGTTTCTTTGGAGAACCCCAACTAATACAGTGGTTTTAAACAGAAACACACAAAAAAGCAAGATTAGATGTTAACCCATTGATGAAAATGTGACCAGCGGCTTCCAGGAGCCTAACCCTGTATTTCCCCTAGAAGCAAGGGTTCCATATTCACTAACTCAGTGTTTGTAGTGACTTTATAGAACATAAATACCATAAACACAGAGAATTGACTGCACTTACCTCTTCAGTTCATCTTAAGTCTCCATCTTATCCACAAGCTCAGTTAATGTCCCGGAAACCTGGGAGTTAGCCTAGGAATGGATGGCTAGCCTAGGAATGGATTCATACTCAGCCAGCCCTCAGCCTCAATAAGCACACTCCGTCCTCCTCAGTGCCACTACCTGAGGTCAGGTCCTCCCCATCTGGCACCAAAATGATCACATGGGCTCCTAACTGCTCTTCCTACTTCTTCTTTTCTGCGCATGTGACTTGGCTGTGACTGACTCTCCCCTGCCTGAAGCCCCACCTTTGAGATCTAACCAGCCACACCTCAACCGAGGCTTCCGTGAAAGCAGACTGTTGGAGTCCTGACTTTGCATTAGTCACAGCTCCCCAAGTTCATGTGTTTGCCTATGTTGATCTCCCCGCCGTCCCCCGGGCTGCCTGTGCTTTCTCCTTTTTAAGTTAGTGAACACCTACTTGAGACACAACTCAAATAGCACCTCCTGCACGCAGTGTTGCCTGATCCAAACACGGGAGGAGACCGGCAGTGTCCTCCTCAGGACCACCTCGGCATCCGCCGTGCACTTTTCTAACTACCATGATCACATTTGGTGGTAATTGTTTGCATTTTCCTATTCCTTTGCCCTGCAGGCTGACCTCGAGGACAAGAGCTTTTTCTCCCTGCCTGACCTCACGAGAAGTTCCTGCTTAGAATATGGTATTCGGTAAGCAGTGATGAAAAAGTGGCAGGGGGAAAGAATAAACGACATTATTCCCATGGTGTCACCCTGACTCACTCTCCTGTGTCTTATGTGAATCTCATCTTGGCCATGGCTCTCTAGCTGCTTAAAGTAGTAATAACTTGGTACCTACCCACTCAGAGAAGGGGCAAGGTTTCTAAGCAAAACTGTAACTGCCAGGTGTTGACTATTTTAAAGCTTATGGCTGAAACCAGAAAAATACCTGGCCTCCTGCCTAACCTTTGCTTTGGTCTGGAAATTCCCTGCTGCTTTTGTCCATTATCCACAATGATCCTTCCTTTAAGGTCTAAATCTTTTCTTCTCTAGAAAGCCTTCCCAGCTACCTTCTCATCTACCCGCAGCCTCTGTCTCCCTTCTTTTCTGTGCTGCTTGAGAGGTTCTTCGCGTGTGCTAGCTAATACTTTTATTTATCCTTCTAGGTCTCCTGACCTGTCCCTAGACCTCTCCCTTGAGCGATAACGGAAGGTTCCTAAAAACGGGTATCAGTGCATGCCTGGCACACAGCAGGTGAGAACCATGTTGGCTAAGTAAGTGAATCACAATAACCCTTCGTAGGGGGAAGAATAGCCTAAGAGTGGCACAACATGACAATTGAGAACTCATGCTCTGGGACACAACTGCTTGCGTTGGAATCCCGAAGCGATCACATTCTATCTGGGAAACCTTGAATTACTAAATCTCTTTGTGCCTCAGCTTCCCCATCGGTGAAATGAGATTAATGACAGTCTACACCTCATGAGTCTTTGTCGTGATGGAAAGAGAGAAAGCATGTTAATCACCTACTTAGCAAGTTCCTTAGCACAACACCTGGCCCACGGTGCGTATTCAATATATATATATATTATATTCAATTATAAATCTATTTTGTAGCGATAAGAAAACTGGTGCTAAAGAAGAAATCATCCGAGATCACTCAGACATAAACTGCCAGGTGGGGTTAAAGTAGCAGAAAGTTAAGGGGGTTTCAAATGGTAAAAAGACAAATCTGATTTTGAGAGGAGCAAGGATGTGCTGACTCAAAGAGCAGAGAGGCTCAGAGACAGTCCTGTTGGGTCGTACGTGTACAAACGGGAAAGTGCATGCGTAGAGGCCTCTGGAATGAAGTGGTTCTGAATGTGCAAAGCTTGGGACTGTGGGATACGCAATGCAAAAAAAAAAAAAAATGAGAGTGCAGTTCAGAACAGAGTCCAAGGGGATACTGGCTCAAATAAAGCGCATAGGGCTCAAGAGAGGATAGGAGGGCTGGGAAGGAGTTCAACAGTATCGCAGACAAGGGGTAGAGGAAAGGATAAGAGTGAGCTCCCCCGAGATGGGCCGCCCCCCAAAAGCTGAACCTAGCAGGGGAGTCTGAGACAAAGAAGTGTCTGGAAGGAACTGTGAATGCTTTAACCACACCATGACATTTAGCACTTGTACTCACCTAAGTCATCCTCCCCTGGGGAGAAGGTGTGTCGTGTGCCTGTGCCAACCCCCAGGCCAATTTCTCCATCAGGCACAGGATGCCAAGTGCCCAGGGTCCGCGATGCTTTTAGTCACCTATGAAAATGTTCTCAGTTTCTCTTAAAGTCAGAAGAGAAAAAAGGATGTAACAAGAATGAATACATAAAAATAAGTCCATCCTGGATGATACACGTCTTTCTACCACTGCAGTCACAAAATAGGATCATCAGTATGGAGGGAGGGCCCCTGATCACAAAAGTCCTCGGCTAAAGTATGTGAATCACTTACCAGATAAGTACTGCTCATCACGTCAGCTGGAATCCAGTGAGCAAGAAAAGTTAAGAAATAGGAGTCCAGAACACCAGGGCCCTATGTTTGGGAAAGAAATCTCTCTCTTCTGGGAAGACAAAGAAGTTCCCATATCCTACCCAAGCCCCATTCCCAACCCCACCCCCACCCCCACCCCCACCGCAGCAACAATGGGAGTCCAAGAACCCCGGACGTCGCACACGTTAATTACACCTGCAGGACCCTTTCACTCATTTCCATGCAACATCAGTGGTCACCCAAACAGGTCCCCATCCTCACTTCTATCATCTGGTCAAGCTCTTCCTCCTTTCCGTCCATACAGTCAACCCCCAGCCCGCCGATGGAGCCTCCACATGTTTAAGAATGACTGTATCAATTCCCCCTATGTTTTCAGCTCTTATTCATAAATTTTGAAAACTGGAAGTTTTCATCCACACTATATAACCCATTCATCGATTCTTGTGAAATATTAGGATCAATTAAGAACAGCTCACATCACTGAAACATTTTAAGCAAGTGAGAAAGAAAAGAGGACGTTTCTTCCTTATTTTGCACCGAACACAGCCCATTGAGGTTTATAAATACACTTTATCAAATCCCTCTGTGAAAGTAGTCCTGAGTGTTCCCCCACCAACCCCGCACCATGAGAGAATGAATAAATGAATATCTAAGAGGGCCCACACAATACCCACAAGATAATCGGCATTCTGAAAGTGTCTGAAGATACCATGTATGATAGACACCCAAGAGTGACCCTGTGCATTTTACTCCTGAATTACTGGTTGGCAGAAATGGCTGAACAATACAAACAGACCTGTGGAGGACACAACAGATAAATTCAGAACACAGGGTCAGCATGATTAGTAGATGTCAGAAATGATACTTTTCTGTCCCCCGCCCCCTTCTGATTTATGCAGGACACAGTTTCTGATTTCCTTTGTTTTGCAATCCCCGTATATTGCAGCTCGTTATTCAGTACAAACGGCCACACTGTTTACTGAAGGCTGGTGTGTCAGTGGTTGAGGGAAGAAGAGACCCAGCGGGGCCCACCCCCGAAGCCCAGTCCCCAGCCCGTGCGCAGCTCTCGGGGGCTCCAGCCTCCCCGGAGTACACGGAGACTGCCAAAGGTCGATCTCCAAACAGGGTCTCTACCAGTGTAGTTTGCAGTGGCCTGCCGATCAGAAGGGGACACTGAGGTAGCATCCCCACGACAGCCACGCTGAAAATAATTATTCTGATCCACCCACGCCAGCTAAGCTGGGGGAATGCTCTTGTGAGCAAGGTCCGCTTTAATAGAAACATAAGTATTATGCATTGCAGTCTATTATAAATTGGTTGTAATTTTCTCCTGACACTTCCTGAATTAAACTAGTTAGTATACAAAAAATAATAATAATAATAATAATAACAAATGCCACAAAGCAAAAAGCAAACTCGGTGTCTGAAGGTTAATGATTGCTCATGAAAGCCACCGAAATAAATTATCTGCCTAGGGACACTGTCACATGATCAGCACAAAAGCTGCAACAGCCAAAAATGTTTATGTAGAGGAAAAAAACACTGTCAGCGTCACACAACCCTTCCCCCCACAGCTAAATTCGAGTCCTGAGCCAGCCAGCTGCTCCTGACTGCTTACATTAAACTAATTTGTGCTGCTACATTGCAGCTGCTTAATTTTTAGTCTGAACTTTATCACCAATAAGTGTTACAATAACAAGCGATATGATGGTATCTCTGAAGAAATATCCATCAACCCCCCAAACAATGACAGCTTCAGAAGAGTAGATTGCAGAAAAACAAATGTTAAAAACGGAGAAAATTACCCCCACACTGCCTCTTTAAAGCGGGGGGAGGGGCGAACTTTTAGTGGGAAAGGGGCTTTAAAACGCTGCTTTGTTCCGAAGGCCATTCTGAAATGAAGACGGGGGATGATTGAAAAGGTTAGTGAGCAGGGGAGGAGTTAAACAAGTCAGATGTGCTTTTGCTAAGAGAGGGTGATTTGCAAGGTGAGAGCCGTAGAAGGGAGCCGGCGATTTCCCGAGGAGGACAGCCTAGACCACACTCTCCGCTCCCCAAAATGTTATGCAAACCCCAAGTGCAGCTTGGGCAGCAATTCCCTGAGTTGCTCTAAACATTATCCTTTGGCCAGCTGGGCACTGGAACTTACAATATTACTTGTTGTTCCCCATGTTTTCCTGTGTTATTTTCCTAGCCCAGTGTAAATGCAGAAACTCTTCCTTGGGCAGAAACAGACACTGACCTGAACTGGTTTAAATTCCTGCCAAATATGCAGGCACTGTTTTTGCTACATTTTGGAATTTGGCTTCGACCATATGTCAGGCATTTACTTGTACTCCCAAGTAGAATAGAGACCCAACAACTTAAAAAATAAAAGCTCGAGAAAAAAGAGCATTAGGAATGCACTGAAACTTTTCCATTATTAATTCATCTGAATATCTGAATATGATGGATGTTTTGAGTTGAGATATCTCATTACACTGTCCTGCTTTCTGCAGGGGGTGGGGGGCGATTCAACTTCACCCCGCACAGTAATTACAAAAACAATTCCTTTGAAAGCAGGGGAAGAACGCCCATGTCAGCTATTTACAGCATTTTTTAAATTCTGTGGTTTTCAGAATTAAGGTTCAAAGTGAGGGTTATTAATGTTGAGTAATAAAGTAGTTTTTCTTGCACAAAGATAACCTAAATTTAAAAAGAAAAGTTTACGCTGGAATAATTTTCTGAGGGGGGCGGGGAGAGGGGTAGATTTAGACCCACCCTTGTTTTTTCAACTTGACATCTTTACACCTCAGGGTCCCAGCTCAGGTCCTAGCAGTATTTTCTTTTTGCAGACGGCTGCTAAATCACGCTACAGGCATGAGTCAGTATGCCACGGGGCAGTGCCTTGTGTCCTTGGGTTTCTGTCGATGACCCTCTGCTGTGGCAGGGTGACTGTGTGCCAGGGTTCCCCTTGGGCTGACCCAGGGGACCCCCACGGAGAAGTCTCCAGAGCCCATCAGGGTGGCTCTGCCCCTTTGCCAAGTGGGTCACTGTTGCTCAAGGCAAGGCTTGCCCTCCACCCAGGGCTCAGCGGGATGCCTCTGCTGTTGGCAAAGCTCTCAGACTGCTGGGATCTCCGAGGGGAGCATCCTGGGGCCCCGGAGGTGTGGTGGGGTGTAGCTTGAATGAGGGTGACCACCAGAGGCTGGCGGGGGGGGGGGGGGCTCAAGATGGAAGAGCAAGAGAAGGGAGACTCTCTGAACAGCAATGACAGGAATTGGCAGCTTCATCCAGTTGCCCCTGAGCAGAGTAAAAAGACCTTCTCCTTGCAATCGGAGGCCAGACATCCTGTCAGAACTTCAGCTGTGAAATGAGGAATTAATGTGATGGAATGCATCAGTCTATCTCACCTCTCTGTTTTCTCAGAGCTGGACTAAACAGGTCTGACGAGAACCCTTGAAGGCTTATGAGTTAAGTTCACACAGTCGGTGTGAAAGGCAGGTAGAAAGACCTGGGTGCTGGTGTCGAGGTCTGTAAGCACACGTGGATAGCACATGTATGATTCAGAAGCAGTAGGTATGAAGATACTCTTCGCTCTCAAGCAAGCTCCACGGTGACAGAAAGAACTTGCTACCAGCCAGGAATGAGCTCACAGAGTTGAGCAGTTTGCATTGGCCACTTTCCTGAAAATCTCGAGAAACAGATCTTTTTCGACGTAGCCTTTTCCAGAATGGTGCCAAATGAGAGGAGAATTAGGCTCCTAATTCAGGAGCGTGCTTATTTTTACCCGCGTGAGCTCTGTAAGCAGCAAGGCCCTACAACTACGGGTTCCTTCATCGTGGCTCTGAACTTCCTTCAACCTAACTTTGCTTTTTAGCTAGAAATGATGCCTTGCTGGCATCATTCTCTGTCGGAGAAGTGGAAACAGTTAATGAGGTATGTTGTAATTTCCAATCCACAGCATTAATGCTTATAGTCATAAGCTTGAAATATACCATTTTTCACAGAGGCCAAGTGTGGAAAGTAATATATATGACTAAGGAGTATAAATTTTGTTTTGCCTTTTGCCTCCACATGAGAGCATAGGCCACAGTGACACGAATCATATATAACTACTCATTCTTAGTATTATAAAGGACAAAAAAAATACTTATCTTCAAACCACTTACTATGAATATTTTTATACAAGTATATAATATTTTTCTCCTAAGGTCACAAATGACTTTTTATGTCATCAAAAGAGATGCTGTACTTGTTCGTGGTTTACAAACTGTAGGTGTTATCAAAGTGTAAAGAATATTTTTATTATTCCAGCTGTCTTCGAGTTTTAACCATAATCCATTCTGTCTTCTATCTGCAACATATGTAAATAAAGGTACGTTGCTCAGGCAAAATATTCCAGGAAACAAGACTCCGTGATGAGTCTTCATTCAACTAGGATATATTGTGTGTTTATTGTGTATACAGTGACGGGAGCTAGACTTGAGTCTACAGTTAAGTGTCCGACTTCGGCTCAGGTCATGATCTCACGGTCTGTGAGTTTGAGCCCCATGTGGAGCTCTGTGCTGACAGTTCAGAGCCTGGAACCTGTTTTGGATTCTGTGTCTCCTTCTCTCTCTCTCTGCTCCTACCCGGCTCATACTCTGTATCTCTCTCTCCCTCTCTCTCTCTCTCTCTCTTCAAAATAAGTAAATATTAAAAAATTTAAAATATATGTATGTATCCAATGTAAAAGTTCAAGAAGCCATTATCTCTGAAATCTCCCAGTTGGCATGCACTTGGCTACACTGAACCCAGTGTGGTGAACGATGGGAAAGATTAGATAGACATGCCCATGGGCAGACCCAACTAGCCATCAGACAGACTTGGCCCATGATACTCTTAGGTCCCCACAAACATGTTCTAATTTCTTTTAAACACCGAAGAAAAGGGAACTTTTAGGACAAAGAGTGTTTTAATACATGATGTCAATACATTCATCTTTGTGTCAACATAATCAGAAGATATAATTTTTAATATTTTTTAATGGAGGAAAGAGCCCGTGAAGGTAACAGTTGTCCATATTAGTTTCCTATTGCTGCTATAACACATCAGGACAAACTTGGTGGCATCATTATCTTCCAGTTCAGGTGGGCAGCAGTCCAAAACGGTCTCGCAGGGCTAGAATTAAGGTGTCAACAGGGCTGCTTGCTCCCCACACAGAGGAAGAACTGAGGGCCTACCATCTATTAGGCCATGGCAAGAGTCCTATTGAAGTTAGAGCTCTTATTGGGAACCTCTGGTTTGCTACCATCTGATGGCGAGGTGTGAGGAATCCCTCCCACCTTCTTCAGGTCAATGCACGCTGCTCCCATCAGAACACTCACTTTAGAATAAACTTTCTAAAGCCAACGCTAATGGCCTTGGGCAAATGGAACGCGGTTGTCAGGATACCTCCACGCGGTTCACTGGGGGTTTTCTACTAACAGATTCTCTTGTTCCAAACCTGGTTCTCTGAGGTCACCGCAGTATAATCTTAAAATGACCATTAAGAATCTGACAGACATATTTTCAGGATTAGAATCATAATTACAAGAAGAATGTGGAAGGCAGCCATCCTGGCATCTTCACAGACAGGATAGTGATATTTCTAAAAACAAATGGGATGAACAATGATCCAACAGAATTCATCCTGCCAGAGAAGACCATTGAGCCAACATATGTTTCTTACTACAAGGGATTCTTCTCTATAGAATTTTATATAATTGATTCCTATCTCCTCATTTTTCCTTTACAAACCGAGACACAGCCCCAGAGATGCTAAGTCCCTACCTGTTTCACTTTTTAAATCAGATACGTGACGCGCAGAGACACATTTGCAGTCAATGGTTTGAACGAAATAATGGTTGGGGAACCTTTTGTGATTGTACATTCTAATTTCAACTCCCTTGTAATCCATTCCTCTGTATTACCATCTATAAAATGGATATAGCAATAATAAACCAAGTAATGAAATTATTTATAGGTATAACCACTGATGGGATTGTAGAGCACTTTACACATATAAAATCCTAAATAGCCCAAGCAATAAAAAGTAACATTTCCCAGTGACATCTTCATGAAAGCCATTTTCTTCTGAACAAGCACAACATCCACAGAGTTGCCAAGCCTACTACACTGCCCAAGTAGACATGAAATGTAAACCAGATAGAAAAACAGGGAAACACAACTAGATCTGAATTTGAAAACTGGAATTTTATCACAGTTACAACACATCTTACATTCTCCTTCTCCTTCTTCTTCTTTTTTTTTCTTCTTCTTTTTCTTTTTCTTCTTCTTCTTCTTCTTCTTCTTCTTCTTCTTCTTCTAGTTATTGCATAGTATTTTTCTTTCCATCATGAAGAAAAAATATCACAGAAAACTAGTTTACAGAGAGATTACCACATACTTCCTGAGTCTTTTGGTGAAAGATTAGGTTTTTCAAAACACTTCTCTGAGAGAAAACTCTTTGAAGTGTGTTTACTGCCATTTGGTCACTAGAGATTTTGGTTATTTGCATTATTTTAAGATGGCCTCATTTTCTAAAGCCTGATCATAGGAAGTGTAACTGTGGGAGACACTTGGATAAATAAGAGAACACTAACAAAATAACAATATGAAATGCATTTGGAATTCCTGACTGAAGAGAATTGAAAGGGGGAGGGTGTGCTCATAAGGAAAAGTTAACGACTGAAATCTGGGGCAGTTTTATTTCTGAGGGGGGGGAAACAATTCTCCACTGTTGATGTGTAATTTGTACAAAGACAAGGTTTTAAAAAAAGTGAAAGAGCAGAGTCGGGAAGGTCAGGGTGTTAAGTGGGATTTCTGCAGAGAAATTATATAATAACACTTTGGAAAGAAGACATAAGTGAAACTGGAATAATGACCTCCTAGGTGCTGTTTGGCCACAAACTAGAAATTTCTCCCTTTGTCAGCCTTTGCACCTTATCTCTGCAAGACAGGCTAGGGAGCAGAATGAACTTTGAACAGCAGAGAACTACATCCAACCTGCAACAGCAAAGAGAAAAGAAGCCACGAATGTGGGATGTTATATTCTCCCAGAATATTTTTTGACATTCCCTCGATTTTTTTTTTCCATCTTGCTACCATGGTTGCCCAACCATGCTGAGGTATTATGCTATTTTAGACATGAGTTAACAGGTCTCTTACATACACACATTTCCACATTCCAACGACACCTATTATATCCTTTTCCTCCCAACCCCACCCCCGCCACACACACACACACACACACACACACCCCACTCTCTCTTTCTCCACCACAAAGTGCCCTTTCCCTCCACTCACTTTTCCTTGTGGTTTAACAGTTCCCAGTTACTGAATGCTTCCAAGGCCATGCAAACCCTCAGGTTTGAAAGGGTTCCTGGCATGTGACATGGGTGATTCTGCAAAATGTAATGGCTGCAGCCAGAGAGCCGGTAAAATGGAGCAAAGGGCAAAGAAAAGGAAGGGTTTTCATTCAGCTGATCATTAGGTGAGGAGTTGGGCATGGCCTCAAGGGATCTCCTTCTTCACCCTGCATTGTGGGGACCGGAAGCATCAGCTGGGATCACATCAGAAATGCAGAAACGCAGGAGCCACTCTGAGTCAGACCTACTGAATCAGAATCTGCATTTCAGCCAGACCCCTAGATGATTGAGGTGCACTCTAAGGATAGAGATATGCTTCACTGTGTCGGTCTCCTTCCATCAGGAAATTAAGGAAAGTTGTCAGTCGTGTAAACATTTATATCCAATGAGGGAAATGCTAACCAGCCTTGATAACAGATTTCAAGAACCTTTCCCTCAGTGATCAAGGTGTATTTCCACTCATCTCTCGCTTATTACTCTTCTCGGAATTCACTAGAATTGTCTTTGCTGCACACTCAGGGCCCCTTTCTCCCAGCAACTTCATGACAATATAAGAAAACTATAGTCTAAGATGCAGGCTTTGGAACAGAAACCTAACCCCTCCAAACCCCCCACCACGTCGGATATTTAATAGTATGATGAGCGCTCCACCCTCCACCTCCCACCGCTGTCCATGAAATCCACTCACGGAGACAGAGTAGTGTGACCCCTCCCAGGGGTACTTCCATTCAACTTATAAGACATTTTTGAAAGCGTAGTATTTGGCAAAGGATATCAATTCTCTTTTCCTTTTTATGCTACGAAGTCGGGCTCGAGGATGTTCAGGAACCCCTACATCATATCTCACAAGTATCGACTTCTTCATAAGGCGAGTCTGCCCTCACTACAATGAGAAGAGTCGCTTGCATGTTTGTTTCTTTGTTTGCTTGCTTGCTTGCTTTTACATTACTGGGGGTTTTATTGTAAAGTGCCTTCTAGGCCTTAGAAGTGATGGAAAACATCAACTGAAGGGTCAGGACAGAGTTACGCAAAGTTGCCTTTAAAAAAGGGGAATTGCTGTATGGAAAGATGAGTGGATCTGAAAAGGGGTTCATCGCCACGGCAGCGCAGTAAGAGAAGAGTCCCAGAGACAAACAGGGGCAGAGCCCATCCAAGCACTCTGGGGAAGGCACTCTCCATCGTCAGATTTTGAGTTTGTGCTTTTCCAGTCCCACCGAAAAGTCATTCTTACAATGGAGGTGGATACAAAGCCTGTGTAATTGCTCCCATTCACAAGATCATTCCTATTATGGTTTGGACGTTTCAAGCTAACTTGACCTGATGCTGCTACTCATCCAGGGTATCTAAATCCTATTTTCCATATTCTGTCCTACCAACATAAAAATAAAAACGGACACGTAAAACTGAAGGAAGATTTGACTTTCCTTAAAACCTAGTATCAGCAAAGAAAGGGCTAATCATGTGGATCCCGCTTACCGCCATGTCTTTTCACAATGAACGGACGGACTTTCTCAAATATATATCAGTCTTAAAACCTGTTTTAATGTGAGTCCCTCCATGAGAAAAGGACACTCAGCCAAGATGCTGGCAAAGCATCTTCCTGGGCTACAAGCCTGGGGGTTAAAGACAGATCATGACAACTTAAGGCCCAGTGGCTGCTCTAGTAGGCTTGACAAGAGATAGTCCTGGGCACTTAGCTTCTGGTGACCATATCATTATTAACATGGCACTGTTATCTCTAAGATCTGTGATCCATGAAACTTTCAGGACTCATTAGAACTATCTGTTCCTCATACAGTGCTGGGAATGCCTTGGGGATATGAAAAGACAATCAGAAAATCATCAAGGGAAGAAGGGTCATCTACCTATTTTTCAACAAATATTTCCCAGGTTTCTTCCATGTGCCTGGCACTATAAGTGATGCTGGGAATACTTTGAATCAAGAAATGTAATGTGCTAGGGTCATAATAGAAGAATATAAGAATAGTGCCCAAAGGACAAGAGGTGCCCAGATCTTCTGGGGGAGATTCAGGGCAGTTTTACAAACGAAAGTCATATTTGAGCTGAGACTTGAAGGGTAAGAAGGATTGGGCCGAGTAGGTGATTTGGAGAGAGAATCTGACTGGTTATGTGAATAAAAATGGCTAAAGCTATACAGCAATTAACACTGAATGAATGGCAAGGAGAAAGAATAGCTGTGACTTGGTAATTGAGGACTTGGATAAGAATAGATCCTGTAGCCTTGCTACTAATGTGTGGTCTGCAGATCAGCAGCATCAGCTGGGATCTTATTAGAAATACAGACTCTCAGGCTGCATCTGAATGAGATCTTCTGAACTAGACTCTGCATCTTGGCATGTTTGGAGAACTATAAGTATCTCCATAAAGTTAGGTGGTGAAGTCATTAAAGGATAGCAGGAGATGTACTTAACAAGTAGTGCTACATGGGGTCATATTTGCCATACAAAAGGGTAACTTTAAGAACTTGAGACAGACTAAATTTGCATATTCAATGTGTCTCTAATAGCAGGATGGAGAATGGATTGGAATTAAGATAAGTAGTAGTTCTGGAAAAAAGAAAAGAGGACAAGAGAAGGGAAGGGAAGGGGAGGGGAAGGGAGGGGAGGGGAGGGGGGGAGGGGAGGGAAGGGAAGGGAAGGGAAGGGAAGGGAAGGGAAGGGAAGGGAAGGGAAGAGAAGAGAAGAGAAGAGAAAAGAAAAGAAAAGAAAAGAAAGAAAGAAAAGAAAAGAAAAGAAAAGAAAGAAAAGAAAAGAAAAGTCTAGGGTTGCCTGGCTGCCTCAGTTAGTGGAACATGCAACTCTTGATCTCAGGGTGGTGAGTCTGAGCCCCACATTTGATGTAGAGCTTTAAAAAAAGTCTAAACTAAGGCAGAGGCAATAGAAAATTGACTTTGAGAGCCTTTTAAGAGATAGACAGAAGAACTGATGATTGATTAGCTGAGGAATACGATTCCTAAGTTTCTGACTTGGATACCTAACTGGATGGTAATGCCATTCATATAGATGATGAAAATGAGAGGAAATGTAGGTGTGGGGTGTCAGAACGATCTTTTCCAGGTATGCTGAATATGAGGAGCTTTGTACACACGTATGTAGAAATATCTACTCAGAGTTGTATATTTAAAACTGGGCTATGGAGAGATCCAGAAATACGAGTCTGGAAGTCATCAACACAGAATAACTGACTCCATTGACAGAGATATAATTTTCCAAGGAGTCTGTATCAAGTGAGAAGAAAATCCCTCCTCTGATTATTTCTCCATGAAGTCTTCTCCTCCTGCCCCCACTTCCCCACCACAGAAGTTCCAGGGCAATGTTGCTGTTACCGGTGAAGAACAGGTTCTTGGTTCTGGAATTTTCGGTGACATTCCTAAATATTTCTAAAATATTTCTGTCCAAAATCTCACCTCATTGTGTTTCTACCTTGGATCACATGATTGTGCATGAATCTGATTTTAAAATGCATACCAATGATTTCTGAAAATTAACATGGTTCCCATCCTAAGAAGTACATGTGCATTTTACAAGATTACTTACCTAGTGCCTAAATTTAGAACAATACACCAGAGGATATGTAATTCCCTGGTAATTTCCAACACCGTGGCCTACCAATACCAAGCATTTTTGGGAAACAGATAAATTTGGTGTTGGTCCTCCTTCTACACCACCACTAAATGGACAGCTACTAGTGTCCCCCTTCCCAACAAAAGGCTAACTAAAACCAGGCATGATTATCAATATCAGTGATGTCTGGGATTATCTTTAAGATAACTCAAGCTATTTTATTAGAGTTCAAGGAGAGATAAAAGAAAATATATATGCAAACAAGATTGGTCATCAGTTGATAATTGTCAAAGCTGAGTGACCAATACTTTTAGTTATTCTTATATATGGTTGACATTTCCGTAATAAAAAAGTTTTGTGTTTGTTTTTGTTTTGTTTTTTTAATAACAGGAATGTTGATTGACTATTAGGCTTAGCTTCATGCTCTGGACCAGTCGGATTTGACCTAACTTCTTGCTCTGGACCAGTCAGATTTGGCCTAATTTTTTGGTTCTGGGACCGGTCAGATTCTTAAGGATACAAAGTAAATAACAGTTTTATCTTTGAATTTGCCAATAGTCTCAAACTATCACTCTTTGCCTAAGGCGTTTTTGTCATTCCAATTAATCCAACATCATTCAACACATTCATTAACATTATACTTACTCCATCTTCCAAATCATAATTAATAGAAATAAGACCAAGTATTTTATGGTGGTATAAATCACTGGGAGAATCTTCTCAATTATATAGTTGATGAAAAGCAATAAATGATAATAATTCTGCAAATTCACCTCAAGATGATCCTCAAAAGATCCATAAGGTGCATTCACTTAATTTAAATTCCTACATAGCACATTGAAATGTCTCCAATATTTCAAAAGCCAGAGTTAAAAAGAGAAAATATAATGGCAGTTATGTCTAATTTGGCTTTTAATTTACTAGAGAGGAAAGATTCTTCATTAGAAATGCTTATAAATATAGCCTCAAAGTCTCTCTCTTAGTTTGCCATTTAGAAACAAGTCAGGAAAAAATATTTTTTAACTATTGAATTTTTTGTCACAATCACAAAAATCCCTAATATCAAGTGAGCAAAGAAATGCATGTTTATTTTTGATGCAATGATACACCATTAAAATAACGGAATAAAGAATCAATAGGGGATTGGCCATATTACCTACTGCTGTGAAAAGGATTCCTGAACCTAAAATGATTCTTCAGTCCACACTGACATTCTCACCCAAATACATCTGAATAAATATATAAATAATTACTATGACTAAACAGATCTAAAAAAATTTTTTTGGATGAAACAGGACTATTGAATGAATGGAGTATATTTTTCTCTTTAACATCCCATTTGTTTAGGTCATTTGCCTGTTCCCTCTCAGAACCATTCCTGATTGTTCTTTAAGTCCACACCGTATTTTATGGGGCAAACTCTAAACTACAGTTCCCAGGATTCCTTTCACACTAACTTCCTGTTAGGTTTGGCTAATGGGAGGCATTCATGGGAGAGGTGAAGGAGGGAAGTGGAGAGAAGCCAGAGCATTTTTTCCCCTCTTTCTACTCTGGGTAGTGACTATGTCTTCTGCCTAGACCAGTTTCCATCAGAGAGCCTCTCCCTCTGTGGTTCAGGCCCTGGGGATAGCCCCTCCTTTTCCATCTCTAGGGTGTCACAGTACCCACCCAGTGGTGCTGGTCTCAGCCCCCAGGAAACACTGCGTGATGCCTTGATTCCTCCAGCTGTAAGGGTGACAGAGGGTTCCTGCTGTTGCTAATCCCCGGGTTGCCTTCCTTCCCCTAATTTTTAAGCTTTCCCAACACCTTCGTAATTATTTTCCCCGTGATAAATATGTTTACTGAAATATATCTGGTACAGGCTTTATTTTTCCTGACTGGCCCCTGACTAATACACTCTTCGTCTTTAATTTTGCAATTTTATAGTCTTTATGAAAAAACAAAACCATTATGTGTGTTGGCATCATTTTTATCCTTGCCAAATGATTCTATTTATTGTTTATGATCAATTGCTTCTTAAAGAGCTGCAAGTATTCTTACCAGCAATTCTATTATTTTGCGGAGTACCGTTGAAAGACTGTTTACAAACATTTGGAAAAGATTGTAATTTTAAAAATTGGTATCTGACGGCTCCTGGGTGGCTCAGTTGGTTGAGCGTCCTACTTGGGCTCAGATCATGATCTTGCGGTTTGTGGGTTCGAGCCCGGGAGCCTGCTTGGGATTGTGTGTCTCCGTCTGTCTCTGCCCCTCCCCCACTCATGCTCTGTATCTCTCTCAAAAATAAATAAGCATTTAAAAAAAAATGAAAATTGGTATCTGTGTTATTGTTTTTGTCCAGCGTGTCAGTCAATAATTACTTAATAATTTCTTCCTGCATATGAAATACTAAAAATAAATTTTTTTAAATATGAGCTCTCCCTGAAAAAGAATTTACTGCCTTGCTATAGAACATTGGACATATTCACTGAAAATGGCTACAGGACATTTAGTAAACATGTTTGCATTACTGCATAACATCTATCTGCACCTTTACTTGCTTGTGTGATAAGGGCATACCTAAAAAGCTAAAACGTACATCAAGTCAAATATCATTTTGTGATAATGCAAAATGTAAACAACATAGAGCTTTATAAAATAAAAGTCCCCTCGCCCACCTCCTTCACCTATCCATTTTCTCCCAGCTTTGCACCTGTATTCCCCAGAGGAGGGTATTGTTAACAATTTGGTATATTCTTCCAGACATTTTTCAATACATGTTTTAATTCACTCATTTGTTCAACAGATATTTATAAGCATCTACCATAGGCCAGGCACTTTCTAGTCCCAGGAGATATGGCAGTGGGCCAAGCTGTACCTGAAGCTTATAGTCGAGCAGGGAAATAACGACAATCAAACAAACACATGAACACATAGTGTACAGATAGCAATAGAAGCTAAGAAAGAAAGAAAGCACAGTCATGGACAGGCAATAAGGAAAAGGGAAGGAGCAGCCTTTCTATTTTAATGTCTTCTTGAGATTATGTCGCCCTGCAGATTTTAGGGGGGTTCCCTTTATACCTACAAGTGTTTAAATGGCTGATAACCACCTCTCCTAGTCTCTTGGAGTAGGAGAATGAGGTAGATAGTCTCTTGGGGTCCCTTTCTGCCCTATCACTTGTTTATCAACAGCTTCACAATTAACCACATAATTCTCTTCTTCCCACTTTCTCTTTCTCTTCTAACAAACAGCTTCCTCCTCTCTTCCCTGGCCCACCAGCCACACCAATTACTGACTTGGGTCACACAGGCATTCAAGGTAGAAATAAATCAATAATCTGTTTATGCTAGAAAAGCAATGCAATTTGTCTGACACCATCACTACACGCTTCCCAGATCCTCAAAGTGCCTGACACACCCAGAACTTTCTACAGAAAGCTGCTGGTTTATCAGATGCTAGGTATTAACACAACCGGGCCATAAATTACGGCAGGGGTCAGCTCCTGAGTCCAGGGCAACCGGCTCCAGACTGGCCAGGAGCTCATGCAGGACCAACCTCAAACCTCTGCCCTAAACTAGGCGCCTTAAACCAGGTCGCACTGGATGCTATTTCATAGGGACTGCATGCAACTGAGACTTACAGCTATGTCAGCTGACATAGAGCACTACAGAAATAAACGGGCAGCGGATGTCCTCAAGCAATGGAAGCAGTGTGTAACGAGAAGTTGCGTGCTATCAAGAATAAATGGGGAGAGATGGGGTGCCAGGGTGGCTAGTCAGTTAAGCGTCTGACTCGGTCTCAGGTCATGATCTCACGGCTCACAAGATCAAGCCCCGTGTAAGGAGCTGTGCTGTCAGCGCAAAGCCGGCTTGGGACTGCCTCTCCCTCTCTCTCTGCCCCTCCTCTGCCCATGCTCCCTCTCTCTTTCCCTCTAAATAAGTAAATAAATAAACTTAAAGAAGGAGAAGGAGAAAGAGAAGAAGAAATGGGGCGAATTGAACCGGGGGGTAAAGGCAGGCCGAGGCGTATTGTCCCCGAACAGTCTCCTTTGGGACATGCTGTCGGGTCACCAGGTATCCTGCCAGCCTCCTGGAAGCATTTGCTATATCCCAAATGCCAGGAACTTTCTGATCTGTGTGTGAGTTAAGATAATCTTGGGTCCTTCTTACTTCCCCAGGGTTTATCCTTCCTTAAAACCCTCTGAACTGAAGTCACCTGATAGCTATAAAGCAGGATTAAAATTGCATTTAAGGAAGTTTGCCAACATCGTTTATGCAATATGATAACCCTCGCTGTCTGGCTAGCGAGGTCAATTATCACTAACACATTCCAAAGGTCCACTGTATGCAGAGCAATTTGGAAAACATCAATGACATAGCCCACAGGGACATTATGACCCAGTGAAAGAGAAATGTATAAATAATAATGCCCTGGATAAAATTTAACACAAAAAATTGCATCATTGCTATATAGTCACTATGAAGAGCAGACTCTGGACCTATGCTGCCGGGTTCAGTTCCCAGCTCCCTGCTGAGAAGCTGTTTAACCCTGGGTAAATTACTTCCATCTTTCCATGCCTCTGCTTTGTCATTTGCAAAATGGTAATATTAATAGTTCACCTGCCACAGAGTGATGTAAGGATTAAATGAGTTAATATATGTACAATGTTTATTGTTATGCTACTATTTATAGCTTTTAATAGTGGAAAGGATGGGGCGCCTGGGTGGCTCAGTCGGTTGGGCGTCCGACTTGGGCTCAGGTCATGATCTCACCGTCCGTGAGTTGGAGCCCCGCGTCGGGGTCTGTGCTGACAGCTCGGAGCCTGGAGCCTGCTTCGGATTCTGTGTCTCCCTCTCTCTCTGCCCCTCCCCCACTCACACTCTGTCTCTATCAAAAAATGAATAAACGCTAAAAAAAATTTTTTTTTTTTTTAATAAACTTTAAAAGGGGCGCATGGGTGGCTCAGTGGGTTGAGCGTCCGACTTCGGCTCAGGTCATGATCTCACGGTCCCTGAGTTCAAGCCCCGCATTGGGGTCTGTGCTGACAGCTCGGAGCCTGGAGCCTGCTTCGGATTCTGTCTCTCTCTCTCTCTCTGACCCTCTCCCGTTCGTGCTCTGTCTCTCTGTCTCAAAAATAAATAAACATTTAAAATAAATAAATAAATTAATTAATTAATTAAATTTTAAAAAAATAGTGGAAAGGATGGACTGTACAATTACAAACATTGAGAATAATAACAACAAAACAGTTTTAATTTTATATTCATCGTTCACATTTGTGCTAGTATTTTAACAGGCATCAATGCTCCCTGATAAGACTATAAACTCTGGACAGTTAGGGACTGTGTTTCATCTGCAGGTCATTGTCTCCTGGCAACTACCACAGTTTCTAGCACATACTAGATGCTCAATAATATGTGTCGGGGCGCCTGGGTGGCTCAGTCGGTTAAGCGTCAGACTTGGTCTCAGATCATGAACTCAAGCTTTGTGGGTTCGAGTCCCACGTCTGGCTCTGTGCTGACAGCTCAGAGCCTGGAGCCTGCTTCGGATTCTGTGTCTCCCTCTGTCTCTGCCCCTCCCCTCCTTGTTTGCTCTCTCTCTCTCTCAAAAATAAATAAACATTTAAAAAAATTGAATGATATTCATTAAATTAGTAAATGGATAATCTGAGCCCGTGTCTAGATCCTATGATCAACACACTCAATTAGTACTACAGTGCTGCCCCATGTTTTTCCTTTTCATCTGTCCAACGTAGATTTTATTTATTTTCCTTGCTGTTTCATTTATTTCTTGACATATTAAGTCTCCTCAGCAATAGTGCAAAGGATTCAAACTTACTCTGGCTATATTCCTGCTTGATAAAGCACTCCTCCCACATACAAGTCTCTTCTATTTATTTTCTGAGCGCAAACAATCTATCACATCTATTCTCCATTCTAGATTCTACCAGAGACCAAGTACAAAAACTCTGGATCACCCAGTACTCAGGCTGTCCCCGGGTCCCCCACACATGGCCTCTGAATCTGTTATACGTGATTTACCATGACCTGTGTGTGCACGAGAGTAGCGCCGGAATTCCTTACGGCATCCTTAGATCTTTTTTGCCACATCCTTTGCCCTGACTCAAAGAGGAAGCCAACCATCTCTCCTCTGGCCTGTGCCACAGATGTCTTCCACATCAATACCAACTGTGATCCCGACGGAAATGATAGTTAAAATTTGTTGCATCTGTTGTTGGACCTATCTTTGTAGTAGGAGTAATGAAATTCAGCTTCCAATCTAATTCATCTTTATGCAGATAGCCCAAAATAACCTGTAATGAAAACACTAAAGGTAGACCCAACTGGGAGATACAAATGAATGTGGGAAAAAGTTCGTTCTTTTTAAATGAAGAAGCATGATGATTTTGAAAAATATCAATTCCAGGAAATATTTATAATCTAAGCGGGTAGAAATTAAAGTTACAGAAAGATCCCTTTTTGTCGGTGGACGTGAAACTATGGAAATGAGTATTTGATAACCTGAAATATGGTCTTTCTAAAATACTGTTTTTACAGTGGAATCGGGAGGTGGCTATTGTTATGTTATCATTCTAATTATTTGTGGACATATGGGAGAAGGAGAGGGAACATAAATGTGATTGCAATTAAAGTGTATCTAGAAGAATCAATTAAATGTATTTTCTTTTTTTTTAAAAAAATTTTTTTTTTTTCAACGTTTATTTATTTTTGGGACAGAGAGAGACAGAGCATGAACGGGGGAGGGGCAGAGAGAGAGGGAGACACAGAATCAGAAACAGGCTCCAGGCTCCGAGCCATCAGCCCAGAGCCTGACGCGGGGCTCGAACTCACGGACCGCGAGATCGTGACCTGGCTGAAGTCGGACGCTTAACCGACTGCGCCACCCAGGCGCCCCAAATGTATTTTCTATAGGAACATAAAAATAATAATTCTGTCACTCAAAATTGAAGATGCTTAAGCTCTGTATGAAATCGGTAATTTTTAAGACTTTCAAATAGCGTACTTTATGTTGATTAAACAAGATGTCAAGAGTTTTCACATGGCAAGAAAGTTTGACAGTCTTGATGTTTTGGTGTTTATCAAAAATATATTTTTGCAATTTCTGAATTATGTTAACATCTCAACCTTATAAATAATAAATTTCTCACCCAGAAGAAAATTTAACCATATTTTGTTTAGCTTTGCATACACGTTACATAGATAAAAACACTTCTCTGGTTTTCCAGTGGCCTCATACATGACTGGTAACAAGCTGGGACACAGCCTCATCCGTCTACTCCCTCATCTAGGCCCCTGTGGGTCCACTACCCTGCACACAACAGAGTACAGACAGTTTAACCAGTGAGCCAGAAAACCCTGGAAAAGCTATCTGAAGATTGGACTACTCAAACTACCCCTGTAGCATCATTGTAACTTTACTAGTGGTGAATATTTATTCTGCCAAAGGGATAAGATAAGTTTTGCTTTCAACAAAAATAACTTTGCAGAGCAAAGATTAATGAGATAACCAAAGTTATTCTGGCTAGGAAAAGCTATAAAGATGACTGAATGGAACATTCTTAGGGCCCTTTCACACCGAATAATCTAAAGTTCTGTCTTGAGGAAATTAAACGCTATTCAAGAAACATATTTTGAGACTTACACCACCCTGCTGGTTGCACCAGGTGTCATAATTACAAAGCAGGATTAAAATGTCCTCTACAAAAGTTTACCAGCATGACTTATACAATTAGATGACCATATATGGAAGGCGACATCGCTCTGGGATTAGGAAGTCTGGATTCAAATCCAGATTCTATCATTTCCTAGCTGTACCTGAGACAACTGCTTTATCTCCTTCACGGCCTCTGTTTCCTTATATGGAAAAAGAAGTACAATAATATCTGCCTTGAGGGACTGTTGTGTCGATAAGAAAGGTAACATATGAAGTTCTTGGAACTGTCTGGGTAGCTAGTAAGTATTTATTAAATATTAAGCCACTATTATTATTATTGTCAGTGTGAAATTAGCGGGTCATCAACAACAAATATCCATGGAATGTGAGCACTTTAGAAGACACTGTGAGATGTTGCAAAAAAAAAAAAAAAAAAATATATATATATATATATATATATATATATATATATATATGATTCCTTAAGAAGATTATGATGCAGGGGCACCTGGGTGGCTCCATTGGTTAAGCATCTGACTTCGGCTCGGCTCATGATCTCATGGTTCATGGGTTCAAGTCCTGCGACCGGCTCAGAGCCTGGATCCTATTTCGGATTCTGTCCCTCCCTTCTCCCTCTGTCCTTCCCCCATTTGTGCTCTTTCTGTCTCTCTCTCTCTCTCTCTCTCTCTCTCTCTAAAAAATAAACATTAAAATTTTTTTTTTAAAAAAAGAAGTTTACAATGCAGTGGAAGAAAAATGGAAAATGCAAATATAAGTTATAAACACAGAAATATAAATGGCATACGGAAGTCTAATGTAAAACAAATGTTACAAGTGTCAATTATTATAATTACCCTCCCACTACCCATTAATGATCAATAAATTAGTAAATTATGCCCGTGATAACATTTTTACGGTCAACACAATTGTTTTTTAAATACGTGGCTACAAAAAACATTTTGAATGAAAGCATAAAGACAACTATTAATTACTTAGCATAAGAAGGAATGTCTATCTCAAAATAGCAGCTAGCATAATATGTATCTATGAAACACTGGAGGCAATCTCTTTAAAATAGAGATGTCAGCGTTGTGAATTTTGTTCTTGGCATTCTAGTCACTGTAATAAGGCACAAAATGGAAATAAGAGGTATAGCTATTATCATTTGCCAGTGGTGTCATGGTGTACTTAAATTTTCCAAAGACTAAACTAAAAATTAATATAACTAATAAGAAAATTTACTAATATGGTTGAAGACAACATAAATATAAAAATTCAGTAACTATCTTAGATCATGCCACCAATAACAGTGAATGTAGGGATAAGAAGATTCTTTTCACAACTGCAATTTAAAAAGTCAACTTAGAAATAGAACCTTACAGGGGTCCTGGGTGGCTCAGTCAATTGAGCGTCCAACTCTTGATTTCAGCTCAGGTCATGACCTCACAGTTTCAAAGATTGAGCCCCACATGGGACTCTGCATTGACAGCACAGAGCCTGCTTGGGATCCAATCTCTCTCTCTCTCTCTCTCTCTCTCTCTCTCTCTCTCTCTCCCTCTCTCTCTCTCTCCCTCTATCTCTGCCCCTCTTCCACCCAGGCTTGCTGAATTGATATGCTGAAAAGCCACTTACCAAAACTGTAAGCATATACCTATTATTAAATCCTCTGCTGAGACCAGGCAACTACATGGGTATCATCTGTTAACTTGTTAATTATTGACAAAATGCCATTTAATGCCTATGTTTGGCATTAAAGAAGAAGAAAAGGTGGGAAAAGCCTAGAAATTTTCCAAAAATGAAGATGTCTTTTGAGAAGAGCAAGAAGCAGGGAGGGGCAGGAGAGTTAGTTGGACAAAGAAATGAAATGTGAAATCACTGCCAATGAAACTGAATAGATTTAGTGAATTCTGTCCTGGCCTTGGGTCAAGATTACCAAGGCTCCTCACTCAATTTGATTCCACTTTACAAGGATTGACAGAAGTCTCCTGTGAACTCAGCACACTATTAGATGCTGCGATAGTCACAAAAACAGTGTGAAAACATGGCCCTTGATCTCCAGGACCTTTCAATCTGGTTGTGGAGCCAAGAGAACACGTGAACAACTTGAAAACAACACAAAAGAATAAATAGATTAAGTGCCCATATGAGAGGTTCAGCGAATTGGTGTAATAGAAGGCCACTGAAGGGTAAAATTTAGGGGCCAGAGTAAAAAGGACAATGTTCATGCCCCAGGAAGCATGTTGTGACTTGTGAGCTCGTCCTTGAGACCTCCATTCCCTCTTCCATGTTACACAAGAATTTCAAGTCCTACGAGCAAGCCAGTCACCAAATTTTAAGTCAGTACCTAGAAACTTAGTCTGTCTTTTGCACGATAGCTTTGTTTCAAATCACATTTTTAAAAAATCATATCAATGCTTAATCATAGCACTTTTCCCTGACAAAACCCTTACTTTTCCTAAATTCATGAGGCTGAGATGTCAAGATGTTTTCCACTGAAGTCAATTTATCCAAGCTGTGATAATGTAAGAGACTCAAGGGAAGCCTGGTTTTGAATCAGATACAAAACAAACAAACAAACAAACAAACCAGTGTGGGCAATGATCCAGCCGGAGAGCATACTTTTCACATAGACTACTCTTGAGAGCCATGTCAATATCAGATTGCATCAAAAATTTCCCAGGAAATTGGATTATTCCGTTTTCTTTGATTGGAATTCAGAGGCAAATGGGATTCAGAGTGAGATGTAAAGAGCTAAGGTCTTTGTTTTTGAAGGAATATCAAGGCCTTAAAGTGATCAGAGATCACTCCAATGGAGAAGGGTTCAAATTAGGCACAGAATTACGCCTAACACACACAATTGCATTGGCTCCCACGAATAAACATGACACATAGCTGTGCAGCTAGTTGACTTAATAAAAGCACGATATTATTCATTACAGCAAGTTTTTCATCATGTCATATGAGAATGAGATCTATAAGAATTGGTGCATTCTTTTTATAAGGAATTGATTTGATCATCTAAGATACTTCTACTGCATGATGAAATCAAACTTGGAGTTGGAATTTAAGCATTCCCAAGATGAAAATACTTGGTCTCACATTCTGTCCTTGTGTCAGGCAATAACACTGAACATAAAACACACTCAAAGTGTACTTCAGCTTCTTTGGTAGAATTTCTTTGACACCTGTTAAATTTTAAAGAGCTCTGTGAAAAGCATTTTCTTAACTATTCAACTGGCTCTTGATTCATTTATGTGCATGGAAATGCTCTGACAGCTTCAAATTGAAAGTACACTACTTACTAAGACTTTTTTCTCTGGTGTTCATTCTCACTCTTCCCTGATAGGGGCCTACTCATCAGTGGATGGCCGATTTGAAATTCTTATGGGCCAGAACCATGCAGATCTGATCCTGTTGTCCTGAATTTCATTGTCAGTTATTTTGAGGAGGAAAGACGATTGGACCAAAATGTACCTTTATGATAAATTTCATCTGAAAAGCACGGTACTTTAAGCCCCAATTTGAAAAAGATAAGACCAAATCTGAAAGCTATGTCTAAATGATGGAAACAACCAGATTTCTACCAGCTTTGCTACTTCAGTCACCTTTACCACTGATGTGAACCACCGAGTGGACAACTGTGTGTAGACTTACCATGCTGATAAAACCCAAAGTACCCAATCAACCGTGCCTCAGGAAAGTTAATGGCCACACAGACGCTGAATTCATACACAACAACCTATGATTGTCCCCAGAGGGTCACGTTCTTCACTCTTCTGTGCCGTAAAAATTGTCCTCTCCTGAGACGCCCTTCTCTTCTTCACCTGGCTAAGCCCTTTAGAAACCATCACCTCCAGAATGTCTTCTCTGATTGTGATGTGCAAAGATCAGGCTCCCCGACACTGTCCTTCCCATAATGCGCCTTAAGCAAACACTCCCAAAGGAATCAGGTAACTTGAACTCCAATCCCTGATTGGTCATCTGTCAGTTTTGTGGCCCTATGCAAGCTTTTGTCCTAGGAAGGATAGGGGTAATGGCAGTGCTTGCCTCATAGCGTGCCTGTGAGAATTAAAGGAAGGATATTTACTTAAAGTACGGAGAAGAAACAACACAGAGCAACATTTGATAAAGATTAGCCTATGGATATTCAATCAGATCCGCTATTTTTCTTTTAATAAATGTAAATTATGTAATGTTACTTAAACTTCTTTGTTGATATTTTGCATGTTATGTTAATACATTCTTTAGAAATTCATTCAATCTAAATATGTAATCTAAATTCACTTGTTAAAACTGTTGAAATGATTTTAGAATGAATGGGACGAAATAATTAGTCAGGACAAGCCCATCTCCAATTTTATTGAGGAAATGAGTGACAATATAAGCTTCGGGTCATGGAAAGTAGCTTCCCTCGCCCAGGAATACATCAGCTCTATAATCTAAGTTTCCTGGGTCTGACTATAAATAATTATATAGACTTCGTGACCAGAAAGAATAATATTATTTCTAGTTATTCAAGTCTATTCAGTAGGGGAAAAAATAGAACCACTAGTCGTGATAAACCATGCTCAAATAACTGTTGAGGAGATTTTTTAAAATTATGGGCCCGCAAATATTGTTATTTCTCCTTCTCTGCCTATTGTTTCGGTTTTTCTCACGAAATATCAAGCAAGAAATAATGATAAAAGAAAATTCTCATCTCCTTCATAAGAGAGCTTTAAGATCCAAGAATCTGAATGTCCTTTCTTAAAATGGCTGACAAAGTACTAAGTCAAAATATTTTAAAAAGCAAACAAACAAAAACACAGATGAATCCTAGTGAGATTGTTAAATTCCAAAGACAAAGAGAAAATCCAAAAATTTTCCAAGGGGAAAAGGAAAAGGATTATCTAAAAGAACAAAAATCAGCTTGCCATCATATTTTTTACCAATGACTTGGAACGAAAAGATAATTGAGAAATGCTTTTTAAAAGCTAAGAAAAAATGACCTTGAGCCTAGGATTTCATAACCAGATAAAATATCAATCCGGTATAAGGAAAGAAAATACAGATATTATTACACATGCAATGATATATAAACCTGACCACCTAGGCATCTCCTCTGGTTATAGAAAATACAAAATACAAGAGAGGAATTTAAAACAAAAGAGATATTTTTAAAAACTCCAACGTGTTGCAAAAGGATAAGAAAAAAAGAAACCTGCACTTATAATTAAGTCTAAATTATTTTTTATAACGTGGCTAAGAAGCTCGATGCAATTATTAAGAAATGCCACATGAAACAGAGGAATAGCATTGTAAAAAGCAGTAAATCTAGAAAATCCCAAATGTTTTCATCAAAGTAAAGGAAGTGGGGAAGGAGAGGGAAAAGTGGAAGCATGCTACCTGTCTTGCCATGTTGAGAGGGGAGGAAGAAATTAGAGATTCAGGTTAATTCTCAGTGTTGATTAAAATATACAGGTTTAACTGTGTTTATTAAAGTTGTGTGGATGGGTAGCCCAGATTTAACGTGTGAAGGTTCTATCTGAGAATGTGACCATGGGAGATATGGCTAAGTGGGGGCCATCTCTGGGGACCAACTGCCATGAAGAGAGTCTATCACCCCAACTGATAGTGTATATTCTTTGACCTAGCAACTCTATTTCTAGGAACTTAGCTATAAATTGTTGCACACAGGCACAAAGATTTGTGTGTATTTAGCATTGTGGAACCCAATCCACATGTCCTCCAATGTGAGATTGGTTTATGAAGCATGCAGTTCTTAATGTGGAATATTATGTAGCCATTAAGAAGGATAAAGTGGAATTATTAACACAGACATGGAAAGATAGATTGTTACATGAAAAATGTGCTGAAGATAGTATGTGTGATATAACCTCTCAGTTGATGAAACTTGACTCTTCAGTGTTTATGTGTTTATGCACATTTATGTTTATAATGCAAAGAAAAAGTGTAACAAGCAAAAGTAGAGAAGTAGAACTGGAGATACGTGGAAAGAAGGATTTTCAATTTTACTAAAAACAGCTTTGTAGTCTGGATATTTTCTACAATAAACTTGTATTACTTTTGTAATCTTATACGCAAAACAAGAAAAACATACACGTATGAAATATATATATAAATACTTTATTGATGGAAAGTGTTGTATTTTATGGTTTGAAACTACAAATCCAACCTGTTTTGGAGAGGGTGGAGAGATGGAAATCATCTTGTTAGACATGGAATACATATTAGATTTTATGTGACAGCAGCAACACGCAGGGAAATCCAGCTGTTGGAAGGAGGGAAGGAGAGAGGAAGGGTAGCTAGCAAGTACCTGAGAAGGGCAAATACTGTCTCACTTGACAGAAAACAGCTTCTTTCAAATCATGACATGACTTACATTTGTCAGAGTGAATTTTGGTATATATCTCTGAATAGATTAAGGGTCGCTTCAACTAGACTTTCCATGTGGACCCACCAGCAAAAAACTACCACCAAAGTGAGAGGGAAGCAGATACGGACCGTCAGGGCAGCAATTATTTTCCCTTTGGGGAACTGAAACTATTTTTATACTTTAGTGTAAATAGTGTGGTTTCTTCCTACAAAAAAGTAAGTGTGCAGGCACAGTATTTCACATTCGGCTCCATAATGCTACACACACAAAAATGATTAGCCATGGAAAACATGTGACATGTAAGTCGGTGCAAGCCAGTTGTCCTAGAAAAATGACCCAAAGACAATAGTAGCCAAATGTTTACCCACCTCTCTCTCCACATTTATGCAACCTCCCTTCTGTGACTAGACACAGGAGATTTAAAAAAAAAAGTTGAAAAGGACATCCTTGGGCTCTCAAGGAGCTGACAGGAGAGTGAAAGTCTCCTCCTAAAATTTGGAAAGTTCTATAACAGAGGTAAATAAAGAGCATTATGCCTTGTTATCCAGTTCTAAGCAAGTTGCTTCATCTCTTTGTGCCTCAATTTCCTTATCCTCAGAGTAGAAATAATAACTGGACTACTTCTTACCAGTGTTCTGGCGACCCAGTGAGATAACACACAGAAATCCACACACAAAGTAAGCCATCAGTAAAAGTTAGCTACTATTATTTGGGGGGGGGGGGGGGGGCGAGGGGGCGTAGCGGGGGGGGGGGGGAGGATTAGGATGCTGGACTCAGCCTGCCTGGGTTTGAAACTTTGTTGTGGGAACCAGCCAGTTATTACATTGTCTTAGGGGTCTCATCCTAAACCGCTAGATGATAAGCGTGTGCCAGACGCTGCTGTGCAGACCGAATGAGATCCACTAGGAGAAGGGCTTAGATCAGAGACTGGCACCTAAGAATTTGATTAATGTTAGTCATCATCACTATCAAAATGCTTCAAAAGGAAAAAGGAAACAACAATGAACTCTTCCTGAGGATGACAGAAAATGTTCCCAAGAGGAGGTGGTGACAGGAAGGCTGGTCTTGAATAATTAGCAAGAGTGCTCCAAGCAGGGAGGGGGAGGGAGGAACATGGCAGGCCAAAAACAAAAAAAAACAAAAAAAACCCAGCAAGACAAAAGGCCTAGAGGATTTGATGATGATGATGGTGATGATACAGCATGTTCAGAGAAAATGGACGAAAACGTCCTATAGGCTTGAAGAAATCTGAACTGAGTTCGGTCAGAAATTATGAGCGGGAAAGCGTCATCAGTGCATCTGGGCTTATTGAAAACCTTAGAGCAGAGCAAGTGCGTGGGGGTGTGAGTAAAACGTAAATAGATCCCCTAGAAAAACAACATCAAAAGGTGGGATGAACTGGCAGGGGCCACCCCAGAAGAAAGCTTAGAGAGGCAGAGCTGATGACATCCAAAGAGGAGGAGAAGGGGAAGAGTTTCAATAAGAAGTGGCTGGTCAACCGTGTCGAATGTTGCATAAATGTCAAGTTGGGTGACAAGGAAAAGTGAGGCCATTGAACTGGCTGATTGGAAAGACGCTGGGGAGAACCCGTGTTTAATTGTGGTGTTGGCGGAAGCCAGACTGTAATGGGTTGAGGAATTAATGAGATGTGAAGACACTAAGTATTGACTAAGTATAGACCTCTTTCAAGAAGTTTAGTGATTGAAAAAAAAAGTAAGAGAAACCGGTCTCATAGAAATTAGACGATGCTAATTTTTAAATGTGCAAGTAAGCAAAATTCACTTTGGGGAAAAAGGGTCAAACTTCCCAGGCCTCCAAAAAACTACGGGAAGAAAGGAAAGAAAAAGAACCGCAGTACTTGGCTTAAATGGGATTACCGGATTAGAGTCAAGCTGGGCGTGGGGCATAAAGTTGAAAACCCCAAAACTTGAAATGACTAGGAAATTAAGATTCAAAAAAGAAGAGGGAAAAGGGGAGAGTGAGGATAATCTAGTGGTTTTTGCTGAAAGAGGACAAGGCAAGCTTGAAGTGCCACATAAGAAGGTTTCAGGACAAAACACAGAACATACCAGAATAACAAAAAGGACTGCTAGGCGATATGAACGGTGGAATTTTGGAATGAAAGAGAATACTGGATTTTTTTTTTTCTGGAATATCTAGAAAAATCTGCCTTGGAATGTTTCAATCAGCTCTTGGATCAGAGACCAAGTGTTTTTTTGGAAAATATGACCAGACTCTCTGCTCTGCATGGTTCCCAAGTCCCACATCTGTCGAACAAGGAAGGTTGGTTTTAAGTCCCACCAACTTTGAACGGTATGAAATTTAATGATTCTCTCCTTTGCATTTCTTCCCTTTTCACAGGAACACAATGCTGATGCCCTATCTTCCTAACCATATTGTTGGCCCCAATTTTGTTCTGGTGTCCTTCTTTTGTCTAAAAGGAGTTAGAAAATGTGTTAAAAGATAAGACGGTTGAGGACACTCTGGGTGAGGCCAATTCTTATCCAATCAGAAAGCTCTTATGTGGAAAACACCCCTCACCTAAACTGAGCCTACTGGTTCGAAATAAACATTTTAATGAAACATTCTGTAAATAAGACCTGGTTCTTAAGTGAAGAAATGCCTGCCTACATCCCGGTACAGCCGTGAATTCCTTCCGGAAACATTTTCTTGTTGTTATGTAAATACAACCTAAATGGGGCTGTTACAGATAATTGCTGATAGTCTCCAAACCTAGTTCACTTGGAGAGAATAAAAAAGATGAGAATTATTGAGAGGAGATACAGAGGCAAAGGAGGAAGGGCCAGATTACTTGTAACAACCAAATGTCTCTTTTGTAGGCCAGAGACTTTGAGAAATTATTTTTATACCTGGTTTCTATTTCTCTTTCTATTCTGGTTGCTTGGTAGACAGATGATTTCTCAGGATCTTTCTGAGCACTTTCGTGTGTAGATATGTGTGTCAGAATGCCTTTTGCATCTTGAAAGTAAATGTGGACAAAACTCATATCTCAGACACGCTAACGTTTAAATTGTGAAAAGGTAATTTTTAGAGATGCCACATTTTATTCTTAGAACATTTTAATCTCTTCTCCCCATATTCTATGTTGCTAACTTCGTAGAAAAAGAGCGAAAGACTTGGCTTCTGATCAGCCTCGTAGCAAAGGAGTAGAGGCCTTACCCGGGAACTCACGATTTGGCAAATTATGTGTGACTTCACTGTTGATGGGATGGCCGGTATATGCATAGACCCCACACGAGACTTGGTGTTTCAGACCAGAGGAGGTAGATGAGCCTCCAGGTTAAAAGGGTCTGCAGGCTGCCCTGTAAAGCACCAGAGCCACTCCAACATTACCCCATTCCATGACCGGAGCTCTCTTACAGTTCCCATCATCAGCCAGCACTCCTAGAAGGAAAGGCTCCTGGGTATAAGACAGGGCTCTCTCTAAACCATTTGAGTTACTCTGTTTTTCACTGCCCTTCCTGAAAAAAAAAAAAACAAAAAAAAAATCATGTTTAACAAGCACCGCAGAAAAAGAAAACAATCTGCAAGAGGACAGTGCTGTAACATACCATCCTGCAGAATTTTCAATTCTGGCCAAGACTCTAGTGTTTGTTTTGCGTCCGACTTGCCAGGAGACCTTAAACCACCAGCAAAACATCTCGGTGCCTTAGTTTACCTCTCCATGAAATATTTGCCTATTCCTCAGGGTTGTGAAACAAAATGTCCTCAGTGTTGTGAACTTCCATGTTTGCATAATCTGTTCCCTAGCATTTAGTCTGCTGAGCTAATCCAGATGGAAACATGCAGCAAAATCAGAATTCAAATGAACCAGGTGGAAGCGAGTTACTATTATTGTGTTATGAATGAGGCTGTATCCAACTGAGTTACATTAGCAAAGAACAGCAGCCCGAATCACCTCCGTGAGATGTTGCAGTTTCTGGTGGGAGTTTTTGTTTGTGATTCTTGCCGAGTGAATCCTTAACAGAATACCCTTGGGAGACCAGTGTGAAGCAGGTTTGGGCTTTAATTTTTCTTATGTGCCGATTAGGGGAGATAGTTTGAATCCAAAAGGATGTCATTGAGCGCAAACACAAACTTGGAGCGGGGCCCATTGGGCATGAATCTCAGGGGCTATTAATCCACAACCTTCAATTTGTAAATGTGCAGGAGACTGAGTCAGTAGGAAAAAAAAAAATAATTTTAAACATCTGTGGTATTCTTTCTGTTCCAGATTAATTACACTGCTTGTTTGTTGATGCTGACCAGAATTTTCAATCTTCTGATGCTATGCTTGGAACGTCACAAGAATTTTTCTATTTGCTTATCACTTAAGTCCCATGAAACTTTCTCTCTGCCCCGGTCTGTCTTTCATAATTTATTGTAGGTCCTAATTTTGTTCTTTTGCTCACCTGCCCTAGACTTCTTTTTTCCTTTTACACTGAGCAATATGCAACTCTTTTTTTGTCAAGTATTTATTATTACCTTGAAGAGATACCTTGTTAATACACAGTCCCACACACATACACATCATTCAATCAAAATGATGATATAAGTGAAAATCCAAACATGCTGTTTAATCATTTCGAGAGGCTGATAATTATTTTCAATCAGCTAGGATTGCTCTGCCAGTTCAAAGAATTATTAATGAGAGCCAAATTTGTTAATAGATTGTGAGGAGCCCTTTTTTGTGAGTAGAAGATACCAGGACGGTCATTCTAGAAGTTGCTATCCAGCTTTTATGTCATACCCTCGTGAAACCCATCCTCTCCTGAGTTAACCAAGAGCCCAACTGCTAAAATCCCCATCCTACGATCCATGAAGACACTTTGCCTGAGCTGAATCACTGGCAGCTCTAAATAGAGAAAAATCGCAAAAGTTTTTGTTTTGTTTTGTTTTTTCCTAAAATAGTCCAATTTGTAACTGAGAAATGGGCGGGTCTTTGGTGGGAGGCCAGCGGGGGAGGCGGGGAGCAGGTGTAAAGCAGCCATAATGCTCACCTCCACCTCCAATCTACCTTAATGGTCACTCTCCCCTCTCTTTCCCCTCCCCCACAACCAATGTCCCATGAGAAGTCTGACCCCAAGATGACCAGAGAGCCCTTGTTTAGGGACTCAAGCTCCCTTCCCTCACTCTTGGCCCTAAGAGCTTCTCCTTAAACCCCAGCCAGCTCCCTTGATCTTCCTTTCCTCTTGGCCAAACACTCAAGATCTTGGCCAGCTTTGGTTTCTTTTTAACCCTGCTATGATCTACTCTATTCCCTGGAGTTTTCTCTCTTCAGGCCAAGGCACACAACAGCTCACTTCTTCCCTCCTCCTAATGATAACCCCACAGCTCTTTTCATCTTGTGGGTTTTACTGAGAATCAACAAGGAGAAAGGAGAAACAAAAGAATCCACATGGAAGAAATGTAACTGTATAAGAAGTCTTATATAATTGCTTCATTCAATAATAACCATTTACTGATCATTTCCTACCTGTTGAGCACTGCCTTCTAGAATCTAATAGTTATTGCTTCTGGGCCATGCTTCCGGGATGATCTTGGAGGCCCCACTGGCCACCTCCTTCCCTTGGCAAATAGTTCACTAACCTCTCCTTCTCTCAACAGGACAAAATAAAAAGTGGACAGGGCTCTCAGTAATTTTTATTTCTCTATAGCTCTTCAGATGGATAGCATATGCATCATTGGTCTCTTACCCTAGAGATAGTAAGATCATAACATAACAGAAGTTAAATTTAATTAACACACACACACAGCAACTCTAATAATAGTGGAATTCTTTGACATTGAGACTATTCTGAAGACTTCAGAATATGTCTTCATTTTCTCGTACTCATCCCACCGGATCCCCTCCAACTATTGTGTTTTGACTAATGAGAGCTTTCTGCTGGATTCTAATAATTCAGCATGTATCTAGTGATGTGCTCATAAACTGGATCTCTGAAAAGGACAACTATACACAAAGCCCTGATTCACAGCGTTTGCCGATTTCTGTGATATAAACATTTCCTCTTGGTCAATTTCAAGCTACCAATGCTTTAATAGCTAGCTGGCAAGAGCGCTTTCAAGGCAGTTAGAACCAGTTCCAGCACACCACTTACTTTTCCAGTCTTTTCCTTTATCAAAACTTGTTCTCTGCCTCCCCTCCAAAAGACTGCTTCGGAATTGCTTTTCATTTGCAAAAACTATATAGTAAGTAAATCCCAGCAAAATATGAATGACTGAATGAAAAAGTCTCCACGTTTTTACCCTGCCAATGCCACGGGACTCGTCATGGAGCGCTCCTGGAAGAGGGCCTCAACCCAATGGATGAAATCTACTGTCAACATTGGTGGGGCCTCTAGGTAAAGGGTGCATCCCTCAGTGGCAGGGCAAGGAGGCACAGAGGAGTGCCAGTGTGGGCACAAGGTAGCTAAGAGCACGGATTCCTAAACCAGGATGCCAAGGTTTGTGACATTGAACAAATCACCTGACCTTTCTGTGCCTTAGTTCTTCATTTGAGAAATGAGGAAGTAATACTGTTTATCATGAATCTAAGCCGTCATTTATTATAAAACATACCATTATTTTATGTTCCATTAAGAAATTTTAAAATCCTGCGATGCCTGGTGGCTCAAGTGGTCAAGCGTCCGACTCTAGATTTTGGCTTAGGTCATGATCTCATCGTTCATGAGTTCAAGCCCCGTATTAGGTTCTACGCTGTCAGTGTAGAGCCTGGTTGGGATTCTCTCTCTCTCCCTCTCTCTTCCCCTCCTCAGCGTGCTCTCTGTCTATCTCTCTCTCTCTCTCTCTCTCTCTCTATATATATATATATATGTGTGTGTGTGTGTATACATATATATATATATATATATATATATATACCTCAAAGTAAATAAAGAAACTTTTAAAAACTTTTTAAAAAGAGAAATTTTAAATCCTGCCAATTAAGCCATGACATGTCATTAAAAGTGACATCCCAATGTCACATATGCTAAAATGTGGGAGAAAACTATGTTTTAGAGTCGATGAATGATGGTAGTACCCTCCTCACAGAGTTGTTGGAAAGATTAAATGAGGGGCGCCTGGGGGCTCAGTCGGTTAAGCAGCCAACTTCGGCTCAGGTCATGATCTCGCAGTCCGTGAGTTCGAGCCCCAGGTTGGGCTCTGTGCTGACCGCTCAGAGCCTGGAGCCTGTTTCAGATTCTGTGTCTCCCTCTCTCTGACCCTCCCTCATTCATGCTCTGTCTCTCTCTGTCTCAAAAATAAATAAACGTTAAAAAAAAAAAATTTAAAAAGAAAGATTAAATGAGCTGATACATGTTCAGAAGAGGGCCTGGCATGTTGTAGGAACTATGACTTTGCAATTATAGAATTTGCTATTATAGTATCATCATTATGGCAAAAACATTAGTGAAAATAAAAAAGATGCAAAATATCTGACTCAAGCATTAAAACTTCAGGTTTCCTCTCGAGACTACATATGAACTCAAGTGGTTCTACAGTAGCATTTTTTGAATTACTTTTCTCATAACCACATGAGCGTCAGGGACAGCAATAGAGAAGATCTAAAAGTGGGAGCAAGGGTGGGGTGAAGGCCGAGTGAGAGAAACTCAGTCACCACAGTCAACACTGAACCAAAGCAGGTCCATTTTTATCAGCTGAATGCATTGGAGTTGAACGTAAGGTTTCATTTTAATTGTATTCCTGTGCTTAAATATATATATACAGTAAAACCTTGGTTTGCAAGCATAATTCGTTCCAGAAATATGTTTGTAATCCAAAGCACTTGTATATCAAATTTCCCCGTAAGAAATAATGGAAACTCAGATAATTCGTTCCACAATCCAAAAATATTCACATAAAAATTATACTGAAATATAATACAAAATAATAAAGAAAATACTAAAAATATAAAGAAAAATAAATAACCTGCACTTACCTTTGAAAACTTCCATAGCTGGTGTGAGGGAGACAAGAGAGAGGAAGGTTATTGTGCAGGACTACTTTCACTGTCACTAATGGATGTTGACTATAGTACAGTATTAATAAACTCTGGTCATATACTGTATTTAATGTAACAGGCAATACAGCAGCAGAGGAAAGGGTCTATATTTGCAGGCAGCCTGACCTAGGGTAAAACAAAGCATTCCTAAGCTCGCTCTGGTATGAAAAAGCAAAGGACTGTCCATAGGTGCTTTGAAGTGACAAAAAATACATGAGTGCCAGTTGTGGGCACCTTTCAATATTCTGAAAAATCACTGATTTCTGCCAAACACCCTGGCGTGAGACCAAGCATGTGAACAAGGGAGACAATCACCCACAATCCCAGAGGGAGGGAGGGAGCGAGAGAGTGAAAGAGAAAACCACTGGGTCAGTTGTAATCATGTGATGTTTGCATCACGTACCACTCGTATTGCAAGACATCGCTCATGTACCAAGTTAAAATGTTTGAGACATGTTTGCTCGTCTTGCGGAACACTCACAGAACAAGTTGCTCACAAGCCAAGGTTTTACTGGACAGGTGTGTCCAGCCAGCTTACAGAACACTTGCCTGCCCCTCCCCACCACTCCGGGTAGGTAGCAACCTTGGCCGCTGCACGGGGATGATCTTCTCCAATCGTAAGCCAATTCGCACTCAAAGTCATGCATCTCTGAGTCCAGAAAGTGATCTTCTTGTTCAGCAGGCAGGCGCAGACCCCTTCCCTTCTCTGCAGCAGCCTACACTGCCTCTTCTGACAGTGCCCTCCACCGTATCACATCCATCACCCCTAGGACATTCCTGTCCTGACCGGAGCTGTTTAAATTTTCAAGTCCAGTAAGCAAGGGCTGTAGCAAGAAATTTAAATACGATAGCAAAGTTTATACCCTAAACATCTCTCTAGCGGTTCCCTTAGCAACAGCCCTTACTTTTTAGGGCTCACCTTGGCTACACACCGTTTTAGCGATCGTTTGTCAGACTGATTTCCAAAACAGCTCCTGTCCTTCTCACAACCAAATATTCTAAGCAGCAGTTGAAGTAGAAAACATAACACATTTTTGAGCAGAGGTCTAAAATCTCCTTAAAAGTACAGCCTCCTTCAAGAGCCAGGTCCAGATTAAAATATATATAAATCTAAAATATATATATATAAATAAGATTTATATATATATATGTAAAGATTAAAATATATATAAATCTAATATATATGTGGGGAAAAACAAATTACAAAAGCCAATGTACTGTGATTCCAACTATATAGCAAATGTACATAGATATAAAGAACAATATCTGGAAATGAAAATAGTCATCTTGAGGTATTGTAGAAGTGGGAGATTAGAGAATAATTTTATATGCCTGTTTGATCCTGTTAGATTTGTCCTTTATTTAAAATGTCAAAACACCTCTCACACATTCATTCAACAAACATTTGTTGTACGCATACCTGTGTTTACCTTGATGTCCTTCACCCCGTCCTCAGGGTTTCCGCACTTCCCTTATGCCCCCAGGTTTTTAAGTCCTTCCATATCTATGCCTGGGGTCTATAGGCTTGACCTATACCATCACACTCTTTGATGGCAAAACAGTGTCTATTTTTACCCTGCAAACCTTAGCTATTTCCCTCCCATGGATACTGTCTACTTGAGTTATGTAAAACGAATACAAGGTCCAAGTTCAGGTAACATACCATATGAGTTACAGAAAAGCCTTTTCCCAACTAGGGCCGGTATTCCCCAGGACGATATAAAGAACATGTGAACTCCAGGGCCGCTGTTTGCAAAGGGATGCTGGTATTTGTTTAGGATAAGAATAGCGTATCAATCAAAGTTCAGTTAGAGAAACAAAACTGCCATAAACGATGTAGAATAGGCACTTATTACGGGGGCTAAGCTTTACACGAGAATGGGAGCTGCTGGGAAAGTGTTTGCAAGTGGCTTCCGCGGCTGGCATTGTGCGGGAGTTTGCCGTCGGCCTGGGTCAGCGGTCGGGAAGGAGAATAAGACATGAAACGAGGTAGAGCAAGGACAAATTAGAACCTGAGACAATAATCGGGAACCCATGAGGACAAACTGGAACTCACCTCTGTCTTTCATCACCCTCAGTGTCAGTGATGACGTGATCTGCATGGAAAAGCCAAGGCAATTTACCATGTAGTTGCCTGTAGGCTGAACTCCACGTCCATGGCTGGGGACTCTTGCTGGAGGAGCTGTGGCCCTGGGGGGTCCGCAAGGTGAGCAAGCAAATCAGCGCAGAGCAACATCGACAAGAAAGACCTGCCATGGTGCCTGGAGTTGCACACCCGCCATCAGTGTGCAAAGTCTGTTGCTTCACTTTTGCCTTTCTTTAAATGTATCTTACGCTCAGGACCCTGGAACCATACAGGAAAGGGACCATGGGAAAGATCATTCCAGCTTAGCGATTGAACAAAGCTACACCATAGACCCCTCCACTTCCCTCCCTGGGAGGAGTTTGTAGAAACAAATTGCTTTAACAGTTCTAAACCCAGTTTAATCCCAGTCTTGGCATCCAATCTGGAGGCCCTGGAATTTCTAGAGGTCTCATTCTCACACCTCGATTTAGGAATGGAAAAGTCAACGCAATGGGAGATCCTTATAGAAAAGGGATACAAATAAAGTATTTCAAATTGGGAACTCTTTGAAATCATACTAATGTTCATGTCTTCTGCTGCATTACAAACAACTACAATTGTTCCCCCTTATCCACAAGAGACACCTTCCAAAATGGAAGCCAATGGATGCCTAAAACAACCCTATCTATACTATTTTTTTTCTTGTACATACATACCTATGATAATGTTTAATTTATAAATTAGGCATAGTAAGAGATAAACAGCAATAATAATAAAACTGAACAAACATCTCTAAATATTTTATTGTACTGTATTTACCCTTCTTTTTGTGATGATGTGCGATGATAAAATGCCTATGTGACCAGATGAGGTGAAGTGAATGATGTAAGCATTGTGACATAGTGTCAGGCTGCTACTGACTTTCTGACAATGTGTCAAAAAGAGGACCACCTGCTTCTGGACCAACGTTGGCCGAGAGTAATAGAAACTGTGGGACCACATAAAGCAAACCAGGGACAAGAGAGAAACTATTGTAACAATAATGTACCAAAGAATTTTCCAAATGCCTTAATCCTCTCTGTCCCCTTCCAAAAGAAAAAGAAACACAGAAAATCAGGGGCTAATGGAGCAGGTTGATCTTTGTATGAGAAACCATTCGTGCATTCGTTACAAAAAGCAGCAACGGAACATTGACGGAGTACCTAACTAGTCCCTCTCACAGGCTAAACCGATAAGAGTTCTACATGAGGATGTTTTGAGGGAGGATTGGGACAAGGGTCAGAATCGGTTCTCAATATGTGTGAACAGACAGCTGCTATGCAACAGCCTTGCACCTAAACAAATTGCTGGCCCCTGGCCCTGAACCTGAGCATGGCCAAGGACAGGCACGGGCAACTGACACAAGGAACATGCTCGCTGAGATAAGACAGCTTCTGCAGAAGCCCCACTACCAGAGTACTTCTGAGACCCTTAGATTACAAATTATGTACAAATATTCATCAAAAAGAGCACCCAACTAAAAGCATCATGATCATCATCTCCAGTATCATCATCGCTGTCATGGCGACTACTCACAACGTGACCTGCAAATAGCGGGACATTTATCCTACACGGACATGGAGTGCAACCAAATATCTATGTGGGCTAAACCAGCTGCAGGTCACAGACCCAGTCAATAGACGCCGAATGACTGGATGAGGGCCAGAAAATTCTCTACTTTTATTTTTTCCACTCGGTAGCATAAGAACACTGCACCACACTGGTAAAGACCACTGCTGTGCCTCTTCCCTTTCCGAAAGGCAGGCTGGACATCATTATTTTGGAAACATGACATTTTTTGCATTCATGAGTTGGGCTGGGTTTTGTTTTGCTGGGGTTGGTTCCCGTATAATGATTCTTCACATACACCTGACTAACCACCTGTCAAATTAAAAGTCAGGGGCCTCCCGTCAGGAATTCTGAGCATTTATTTTCTCCACCACAGAGGCCGCATCAGGAGTTACCTGTTAGAACCAGCTGGATCACCACAGTGGATTGCATGTTCACTATTGCCCCATGGTCCTTTCCACCACTTCTAAGAGTCCAGGCAGACTCCTGAGAAGTCTGATTCCATGGGGGGATGTTTAGCTGAAGTCGGTTGAGAAAATGGTGTCATCCCTCCCCCATTTGGACACACTGTCACGATAACATCCATCCTAATTAAGTTTCTGTAAGGTTTATTTGACTGTATCTGCTTTTATTCTAAAACAGCTAATCAGAGCCCTAAACTGCTGTGGATCATACATGGTCCTATGCAAGTTAATTGGTAATACCAAAAATGTGCCCAATCATGGATCTCTACCAGACATTAAAGAAATATAATCATGGCGCCCGGTGTCGCAATCAGTTGAACATCCAACTTCGCTCTGGTCGTGATCTTGCTGTTCCTGAGTTTGGGCCCCAAGACATCCTCTCTGCTGTCAGCACAGGGCCCACTTCAGGATCCTCTGTCCCTCTCTCCCTCTGCCATTCCCCTGCTGCGCTTGCTCTCTCCCTCTCTCTCAAAAATAAACATATATATATATATATATATATATATATATATGTGCAGCTGTATTGAGACATTCATATAAACTCTAGTCAGCACATTTTGGTTTCTTAGTTATTCCTCCATGGCAAACCAAAAGTTACTAAATGTGTGTATGGTAAGTGGTAACAATTCTTCAAGTTAAGTGAAACTCCAGTCTTTTCAATATTTCACTTACCTATAAGCAGCTGACTTTAAATTCATCTCATTTTTATTAATGATTATGGTGATATATAAAATTATGCTCATCCGTATAAAATAGATATATTTACCTCATCAGTATTTTATACATTTATTTATACATTTCACAAAATACAAGTACCCACTTAATAGCCTTTCCTGCTAGGCTTCACTAGAGAATAAAAATTCTATTTTTGAAAAATGATATGTGTTTATTGGTCCTTTCCTCTAGCCTCATAGTTCTCAGGAAAAAAAAAAATTATCCTCAGTAATAAAACATAAATATTCAGAATTTGAAGACATATGACAATGAAGCAATGATCACATTTGTATTCATTAAATATAATAAAAATGTAATATACACCATCACTACGAATTTGCTATAGACCAGGAGCTGTGCTAAGCACATTATGTCTGTTATCTCTTCTAATCCTCCTAACTCTCCTATATATATAAGTGCTATTGGCATTAGACCCATTTCATGCATGAATAACGTAAGATATAGGGGAAGAGAAATACTCAAGCCTACCCTGATTGTAAGCCGTAGAGCTGGGATTTCAGCCACAGTTCTGACTCTAGAGCCTGAGCTCTTGGCGACCCAGCTACGTCAGTGATGAACGAGTGATCTTAACTTGTAGGGGTCATGGATCACTCTGAGATTCTGATTAAAGTTATGAAAACTCTCCTCGGAAAAATGCATCTCTCTCTCTCTCTCTCTCTCTCTCTCTCTCTCTCTCTTTCATGGCCAGAGCAGTGAGTGAGAATTAAGGAGTCCTGCCTTAAGGGTGTCTGTGTCAGTTTCTTCTAGGTACCAAAAGGAAATGAGGGAGGGATGGTTGTTGTAAGGATACACACCACAGAAATAAGAACAGGAACTATGGCAGGACCAGAACTTTCTGAGCATAAAATTGGGCCAGAAGATTGTGCAGGTCCCAGACAGCCATCCAGATCCCAGCAGCAGGAGCGTGTGGGTTTGCGCCCCCGCCCCCAACCCCGACGGTCTTTCTCTCCTTGTTCACTCTTTTCTTTCCGAGCTGCTTGTTCTTTACTCCAGATCGCTTACCTCATCCTTGAGAAACTTCCGTGTGTAAGTATAACCTCTTAATTTTTGCAAACTCCAGTTTCTGCTTCCTCCTAACTCAGGTTACCCTGACACCTCACAGTTCTGACTTGACCTCAAGGCTTGGGTCTTTTTCAGCCTCCGTTTCCACCAGTGGAAGGAGTAGGGCTGTTGCCCCGATCTTTCAGTATTTCCCAGTTCAAGAGACTGACGGCAGCTCATGTTTGTTGCATGAAGTCATGCCACGGGTGTTTGAGCAGCCTTAAATTTGGCTGTGATTGTGCCACATGCCCCCTTAATCCAGTCAGCTGCGGCTGGTGGCAGAGAGGGTAGGACTCCTCTAAGGGACCAGATACGTCCCTGCCAGGCATGCTTTCCTCATTAGAAGATGTGGGGTGGGGAATTTCCTGTAGACATCCAGTGATAAACTGTAGGACAGACCCTCAGGATAGGTTGCCGTGGCACATGCCAATACAACTTCCCACGCTTCAGACTGGGTCCGTCTACTGGTGCAATAGAAGTCTATGCTTCCGATGCAAGGCCAGAGACTAGGGGAAAACATCTGCATCTGACCCCAGTCAGGTGTGCCCGTCAGTTGAGTGCCGTCCAGGATACGTGCGTCAAGAGATTTTTGTGTCACGCTTCAGGAAACATCATACTTCCCAGTATTTTCACTGGTTGCTCACTGAGCTTTTTCAGGAGGAAGGAGCTTAAAGGGCACTGTGACACATGCAGTACAATAGAGTTACAGAGTTAGACACCATTCTGAGCATCAGCTGATCTACCCACGTCATCCGTAAAGAGGGAGGCCGAGCCTGAGAGGAGCTACGTGCTAGGAGAGAAGCACACAGACAGTTGGTGGCGAGGCCCCAATTCCAGGCCACTTCTCCCTTTATCTTCCCTGTCCTGTCAGCCACATTGGCTCTTCATTCTCTCACTGTCATTGAGCACTACCATTCTGTAGCAAAATAGAAAAATAGAGAAGCCTATAAAACTGCTCCTGCTGTAAAGATTCCATTCCAAGTTGTGTATATCTATAGAGTCCCTGTGACCATAAATATATGATTTATTGGAAATAATCCTAGATTAGAAGACTCACTCCGTCACTCAGACACGTGAGTTAGCCTCTATTTCTTCTTCTGAGATATGGCTATTCATTATGCACTCATCATTTATCTAAAAAACATTCACTGGGTGTCTGCTATATTTCAGGCTCTGCACGTAAAATCATGTAGAACAATTGGTTTGTTCCTCAAAGAGCTTTACACTCCAGCAGGGGAATGAATGCAAGAGACCTGCTACACCCAAGGGATTATGGATTCGTGCAAAGGAGGAACAGGCAACCATCTTGTGGCTGGAAAGGGGTCAGGAAAAGCTTGCCAGATAGACACTTGAAATGTGAAGGCAAAGGAAGGGGAGCAGTTAGCCAACCAGGGCAGGGGGGCTGGGTAGGCAGACAAGGGAGAGCATAGCACATCTGGGGAAGGCAAGCAGGATGACTAAGAGCTCAAGGGGCAGTTAGGATGGGAATGGCAAGAGATGAGGCTGGCCAGTAAGGAGGGGTCCTGTGACAAAGAACTTCGCATGCCATCGTCTCTGTTTACCTGTTGGCCATGAGTTATACAGCCATATTTTTATTTTACAACACTTATTGTAACAGCTATATGGAGAATGTGTATCAAGAGCTGAAGCCTGGAAGAATGGAAACGAGTTAGGAACCTGCTGCCATCATTGAGAAGAGTGATGATGGTGTCCTGGCTTAGAGCAGTGGCAAGGGGACGAGAGAGGAGTGGGCATGTTCTAGAGATTTTTTAGAAATATCACTTAAAGGGCCTGGAGATTGATTGTAAGCCAAGGGAAGCAAGGGCTGTGCACAGCGGGAGGGGGAGCGTGTGGGGAGGGAGGAGCAGAAGGGGAGGAGAAGGGGATGTTGCAGTGTGGTCCTGACTTGGGTGGGGGGATGGGCACTAAGAGGTTTCATTTGGGACATTTGACCATTTGACGAGGTTCTGATGAAACAAACAGTCAAGCATAACGTTCCTGTAGAGAACTGGACAGGAGACCCAGAGTTCAGCAGACAGCTTGGCTGAGGATATAACCATCAAAATATACGGCTAAGTAGTACTCAAAACAAAGAGGAGGGAGGGCTAGCCGAGTTATCCCAGAAGCTTTCTCCAACTGCACGCACCAGTCCCTTGAAGTTCTCCAATGCCTTCTCTCCCCAGCCCTCCCCCTGGGCTCTCCTCTCTAGTTCTTGAGCATGTCAACCATGAGTAGAGTAAATCACTAGTGTATAAAGTGAAGGAGAAGACATCGGGAGAAGCACTCTTAGAGACACTGACATTTAAGGGATGAGTTAAAGGAAAAGAACAGGGATCGATCCTGAGGAGCATCCAGGGAGATGGACAGAGCAAAATCTCACAGAAGCCAGGAGAGGAGAGGATGTCACAAAGAAGGGTGTGGCCAATCGGGTCACACAGGGCAGAGAGGTAATGTGAAATCGACTCCAAAAGTGCTCAGGCTTTCTGCAGGGCCCCACAGAGCTGTGACAAGTACCACATGAGCATATGTATATGAAGGCGCTTTCTAAAATATGAAATAGTATACAACAGTATACGCAAAGCCTAACCCTAACTCGATCCGACAACCCTGGGATCATGACCTGAGCCGAAACTAAGAGTCAGACGCTCAACAGACTGAGCCACCCAGGCACTCCAACGTAAGCAGTTATTATTGTAACTTAAGACTCAACTCAGTTCCCCCTGACTCCAGGAGTCCCTCCCTGGACCCTCCAGGCCATTCTCCCCAGGTTCCTTCAACACCCGGCCTGTGCCCAGGGCAGAGGCTGTGTTTAGTTGGCCTGAACTCAGCACTAGAGCAGTGCTCAGTCTACAGAAGACAGAATGAATGGATGGCTAGGGTGGAGGCATTCATTCCCTGATTCTCTTCAACACAAAAGATCCAAGTTCAAATTGCTTTTTTAAAAAATAGAATCCAGGGGCGCCTGGGTGGCTCAGTCAGTTGAGCGTCCGACTTCGGCTCAGGTCATGATCTCACGGTCCGTGAGTTCAAGCCCCGCATCGGGCTCTGTGCTGATGGCTCGGAGCCTGGAGCCTGCTTCCGATTCTGCATCTCCCTCTCTCTCTGCCCCTCCCCGACTCATGCTCTGTCTCTCTCTGTCTCAGAAATAAATAAACATTAAAATTTTTTTTTTTTTAATATAGAATCTAGGAGCTCCTGGGTGTCTCAGTGGGTTAAGCCTCCGACTCTTATTTCGGCTCAGGTCATGATCTCAGGGTTCCTGGGATCCAGCCCGGAGCTGGGCTTCACACTGACAGCACAGAGCCTGCTAAGGATTTCTCTCCCTCTCTCTGCCCCTCCTCCCATGCACTCGCATGCTCGCGCTTTCTTTGTCTCTCTCTCTCAAAATAAATAGAAATAAAAACAAATGGCATCTAATATATTTATTTCTTCTTCCCAGCATATCTTTGTTTTTGTTTTATTTTATGCCCTCACAGTTTAGAAAAAAACTAATCAGCTCTTTATAGTCATCAAAAAGATACATTAAAAATTATCCCCTATAGAAAATAATTATTTCCTACAGAAAGAAAAAAAAGATACATAAAAAATATTTCCTCCCTCTGATAACTCCCTTTCTACTGGGTGCCTTGTATGTCTCCAGAGCCCATGTTTGTTGTCTGATCTCTAGCATGTTCATATCCAAATCAATCTGAGCTAATTTTGCAAGTAAAATGTTTGGAGAACTCACCCTAAGCGCTTTCCTAAATTCTAAACATTTAACATCTGCTTGGCTGGACTCAGTTCCTAGTCTTCTTAGTCTACTTAAATCCACCAATTTGACTTGTCATAATTTATCATTTCAAACTCTGTATTATTTATTGCCCTTGATTACATTATCACAGGTGTTAGGTACTATTTATGTTTCCCTCAGTTTTCCCTATATTCTCTTGTGAAATCATCATACCTAATCTATCAGGGGGTCATTTCTACTCTTCCTCCAGATTCTGCAACCTTGTTTCTGACTCTCCCTCCTAGCTCTCATGTGCATTTCTAGGGATTATAAACGCCGGACGTTTATCTTCTAGACTTGCAGATTTTCGGGACATTTACATTTCAGAGACCTACTTTTTATGAGCAGATAGTTTTACAAGGTGTTTTTACTAATCATCTCTTCTTTATTCTCCATTGCCTAGTCAGTTTCTCCAAGGCTGAAGATGAGCGGCCGGCGGAGTATTCAGAGCTGGCACCCCTCCCCCCACAGTGCTCCTGGGGTGCAAGCTCTCTGCTGAAGCCTACCTTCCTCTTCCTCCTTTCACACCCAGCGGGGAGCAGGGAGGAGACCGGCCCCACCCTGCAACCTTTGGTCGGAGCCATCTACTGCTTTCAGCCTTACCACCCACCCCTTCCAACCTCAGGATCATAGCAGATAAGGAAGGAGGAGTTGGCGGTTGCCTAGCAAGTATCGTAGTAATATGAACAAGTTTAGGAGACTTTCATGGGCTTCTGTGTCCACCTCACATCCCACAAAGATGGAATGGATTTCTCTCTCTTCCTGCAGACATGGAGTTCAAGGCAGAAGAAAGATCAAAACAACAGAGCTGCACATGCCTTGCCCAGATGACATATGGATGCCTGTAACTGTCCTCCCACCCCAGCTCCGGATTTGTTAAAACACCAAAAGCACAAGGCATCCATATAGGTAGAGAGACTGATACCTACCAGAAGTGTCAGTAGCAGGCAGCTTAGGACCAACTCTCTTCCACGTTAAGTGTTTATTCATGCCCGTGACTTCTGAATTCTGACGCCAGGATCGCCGGAGAGAGAAGCTTACGGACCAGGGTTGGGTCAAGAATTTTGGGACCAGTCAGCTGTCAGGAGCAAAGGGTTAGTATAGACATGGACGTTGGGGAAATTACTGTCAACCATGGGGCCAATTTGTACCTGTGGCATCCTAAAACATGAGCTCTCACTTTGGGGAAATACTTGTGGCTCCGCCTCCCGCATCTCTGCCAAAGGGTTTTAGTCCTCCCAGCTGATAGGTTCTCTAGCAAACCTCTTCAACACTCTTGTCCTTGGTGGACAGTGGAAATAAAAACTCTTGGTCTGCTTCACTTCTTTTAGTCTTTGGGAAAACAAAGAAAAAGGACAACTTGGAAAAGCCAGCAGTGACAATTTGGGGATGCAAGTAAGATGAGATGTGCAACATCCTTAAGCCTCATTTTGGATATTTATAAATTGGAAATAATTATATCTGTCTCTTACACTATCTTGTAGTGAAGACTGAATGACATACCTAACGCAAAGCACAAAGGATCTCACCTAGAAAGAGCTCAATAAACACGAGCTGTAATTATGTCTGCACGGAAATACATTATTTTTCTTTAAGATGTATTGCTTTGCTAGGAAATACACCAACAAGATCACCCTAACCTCAGTAGATAAACAGCCGAGTTTCCAATGAACCCACATTCCTTCACACTACGAATTAGATCATTAGTATGTGTCGTAAATGTAAGCGTAAGTCCCCGAGTGATTTTTGAGTATCTTCTAGGTTGGAACCCCGATTCCACCTATGTCTCTGAGCTCCTCAGCTCTCTCAGGCCTTCTGCTGTACCCCAGACCCCCTCCCCTCTTCTACGGCTGGTACCCAAGGGTCCATAATGGGCACACAATTCATTTGTGCCTGAATCTTATCAGAAGGCATTCTATCAACCTAAGGGAAACTACCCATCTATCAGAGGCACTCTGACTGTGGAAAATAACCGATCCACACTGAACTATATAAAAATCCATTCGTAAAAATCCCAAGAAGAGCAAACACCTCACCTGGCAAGTTCTCCAGCAGGGTCCTTGGCTGGCAGGAGCAACCCTCACTAGGCACCAACCAAAAGACCAGCCCTGAGCAGTGACAAATCTGGAATTCTCTGGCAGATGCCTCTCCAGGGCCTCCTGAACAAAGGAGACCCTTCTTACTCCCTCAGCACTGACTCTGAACAGACCGAAAATTAGTTTTGGCTGTAAGGGAAAAGCCAATGTGGAAAATATAATCTGATGGACAGGATTTGAAATGAAAGACATAATACCGCCCAAGCCTCCCAAGTCTAAACTCTTACAGGGGCAGAAGTGTAAACACTTTTTGGAAGCTGAGACTGGGACACAATATGATACCGCAGCAAAAACTCAAAAGTAGCGAGGGGTTCAAACATGGGAAGACTAACTCCAATGTTCACACTGTGAATCACCGGGCTCTAAATAGAGAGGAAACGGTGTCTCAGCCAGCATTGACCTTGCCTTGCCTGAGCTGAAAAACTCTCCCACGGCCTGCAGCGCTCTCTCACAAAAAGATGACTAAGACAAGTCCTGGCTTTTGAGGTGTTTGTACCTGGTGGGGGAGGCTGGCAGGTAACTAAAATATAAGCCTTCCTATGGAAAGTGCCAAAAGCTGAATAAAATCAAAAAGCAGCAGGAGCAGATACCTTTAATCACCAAGGGTGCATGAGGGTCCACCCAGAAGAAGGGTCAGCCCACTGGGGTGTTGGAGAGACAGAAGGATTTGGGGGGAGGAGAGCTCTCTAGGCTGAGGCAGCAGGAACCGAGGAAGCTCAGAGGGGGAAGGACAGGGTGTGGCAAGGAACTGGGCTCAGTCTGGCTGCAGCAGCAGCCCAGCCAAGTAGGGGTGGGGGGTTGGGAATGGCCTGAACATCCCAGGAAGATTGGCCTTGACTCCTGGGCCTTTGGAACATTTTAGATCTGCCTTTAAAAGGAAAGGCTCTGCCACGGGTGTCAAGAATGAATTGGAAAGAATTCATTGAATTGGAAGAGAGTTGAAATGTGGATTTTTTTTTTTATGTGTTGTTGTTGTTGTTGTTTTCACTTGTCTGCTATTTGAAAAAGTGATCACACATGCAAATTGACAATCGTCTGGTCATTATATGCATATAATGCAAGTACCTGTTCCTGAACATATATTTACTCTCCATAGCAGTGATTCTCCACTATAGGGGATCCCTGTACCCCTGCCGGTCTCATTCCACCTGGCGTGGGGGCCAAGGGCAGGACCTCCCGACCAGGGGTGCCCTGATAACCCTATAGAGTCCCCCACCTCGAGTCCAAGGTGGCTCACGCTCTCTGCTGTATCCAGCTCACTGAGCAAGTAGAGAATGACCCTCCGACGTGATGGAAAAAGGTGGTGGGATGAAGGTGATACAAACAAAAATCCTCCTACTGCTTTGTAGGCCCTATTAGACCAGATCAGCTTTCCTCTAGACATTTGCCCTCTCTCCTGTGCTCATGGACCACAGAAGGCTAACCTTCACCGGAAAGGGGTCATTATTACCACTGCAAGTGTTCGAGTTCCCCACAATCTTGCATGAGTTTGTTTCTATTTGGTTTTTGTTTGATTTACTGTGTTTCCTCAGTGAATTCCAGAAGCAAATAGAATTTAAGGAATAATTCTAAAGGGATGTTATTAAGAACTTAGCTTTTTACATTTCTCATAAAAACACAAGCCCATGCCTTGTTGCTAACATGGAAACTTTTGGTGACAATTTAAACATAAAATATCCAGCAGAGACAAACCATGATTATTTATAAGAGGCGCTATCAAGAAATTATTGACTTCTTCAGGCACTTTCCACTTTGTTTGTGATTTAAGTCCTAAGAGTATATAGGCATCTAATTACTTACACAAAGTTAATGGGGCTATTTCTCATTAGGTTTTCGATAGTACAGCAAGGAGAATCTGACTCTCGTCTTACTTTTCCTAATTATTTGTAAGATTTCCTCACCTCAGTGCAGAGCCGTTTTTGCAGAGCCGTTTTTCATTTCATAAGGGAGGCAGCATGTGGAGTGCTCGGTATGGTTTGGGAACGTTCACTAACGCTAGAGGCCTTGTTCTGGACCGGGCACCAACCACTCAGATTACAAGAATAAGAGGACTAATTTGTAACTGTCTCCTGGAGAAGCTCTAGTCTGGCACCACCAAGCCCTTTCCTTTTCACCCAACTCAAAAAGATAGGATCTCGGTGGGACCTGTTATACTTTCTCAAAGTGACTCTAGTCATCAAACTGTCTTTGTCTCCTCAGTGTGGAAGTCACTGTGCACTTCCCAGCCATCAAATTAAGAAAGAAGCAACTGACTACAGGTTGGGTCATTGGCCAGAAACCCGCTCCTATGGTGGTGACAGTGAAGAAAGTTCTGGCACAGCATTTCAAACTGAAGAGAGACTTATGAGAGATGAAGCCAGGATGGTATCAGTTATTTTTCCTGCACACTTTCAAGTTAGATGAGTACAGCTGATCTCTTAATTCCCAAACCAATGGATTTTAAAGGGCAAACAGTCACGCTGCAATGCTGAAACGGATCGTCCCCGATGTCATCTTCAACTACTGATTTAGATGGGAGTATCCTAGAATCAACACAGTGGTAAAGAGAATACATTTCCCACCAACCACACGTGAGAGCTGATACCTCCCCGGAGCACCCCAAACTGTTCATACTGTGTGAAGTCCTAATGGAGAAATAAACCTGTCATATAAAAACTTCATTGCCAAGAAAGCTGTATTCTCCAATGAAGGGGGAGAGGGTGGAAAAGAGAGATGAAAACTAACATTTTCTGGGCATTTCTACCTAAAATGCCAAGCATTTTCTCCGTTATCTCTTTTAACCTCTAAAAAAAAAAAAAAAAAAAAAAAAACTTGTAAGCAGCACTTCCTCCATTTTACAGAAAAAGAAACTAAGCTTCAGAGAAGTAACCCAAAGAAACCAAAGTCACACAACTCCTAAGATGTCCTGTCAGGTTGCAAATCCAACACTCCCTTATATCAAAGTCCATGTTTGCTTCAAGGAGCCACACTGCGTAATTTTAACTTGTAATTAATTCAGTATTGGGTGTATATTCTGAAAAAGAGAGGAGGGTGGCAAAGACATGAAGCTAGAAATGCCCCACTTTTCCACATTACTAGTAAGAGCAGTATTCTAGATTATTAAGAATGGGCTACACAACAAAAGTCATTGATAGCCAGCGTTCAACAACATTACATAACCATAGTTTTGCAATAGCAGCAGAAGTAAATTTACTTTCCTTAATATGTTCTGGTTGTGCTAACACTGACATTTGACTGTGGGTGTTGAGCATGTAGCAACTAATGAAAAGGCACCCAAGAACTTTTATATACAACCAATCTGAGGACAAAGGCTTTGCCACAGATTCCTACCATAGGAGAAAAATGCCCCATGCAGGGTTGGGGACAGGGGTGGGGCAGATGGGGGACAGAGCAAAGGAATTCAAGATAAAACTTTCACCTTTACATCCTGTCAAATTATGTAATCAGAATATACACAGGCAAATTCCCCAGGAACTTTAGGAAATCATATGTGCCTGTGAATGCCTGTGTTCCATTTGTCCTCAAAAGAAGACTTACCTACATTGCATCCAAGGGCGTGGCCCATTTCCAGAAGATCAATGGATGTTGAATCCCAGAAGGTAGGCAACAAGCACTTAGAGGACAGTATGCTAATATTCACCAGTACCATTAGAGTCTAGGGAAGAACAAAAAAAGATTTTGCACTTGACAAGTTTTACGCTGTGGGAAAAAAAAAATCCCTCCACCATCATGAGCAGGGCGGGTCACCAGCTCTCTGAGGAAATCTTGTGGCCTCTAAGGATAACCCTGTTATCACGAACCACAGCGGTGACCATCAGGCACACATGGAAGTAAATTTCTTTTTAACCGTCATTTTCCTAGAATGGCAAATATCCCATCATGTGTGTATCGACTTAAAGTAATCACCATATTAGATGTTCCCAATGAATAGCCCAGTTTGTTCTATGTCTATGTATTTGTTTGAAGTCAACTGTTTGAAATTGCTAACACGCCCCCCCTCCAACACACACAAAAAGGCAAAAATATTTACTACAAAAGTCTACAAAAGAATACTGAGAAAAAGGCAAGACGCCAAGCTTTGTGGAGATTCTTTTAACCTAGGTCTCCTCCTCTGCAAAATGGGGTCACAATACCCTCTTCTGCCCACCTCACAGAAGTATTGAAAGGATATTTTAGAAAATGTGTCAGTGAGCAACACAAGGCATTTTAACATTACTCAGCTCATAAAATTGGCATAACATAGTACGGAATTAGCCTCGAGTATTAGTCATGCCAGTAGTGAAAAAAACTAAATAAGAAATTGCAATAAGGGAAAAAATCCTTAGCGGTATACTGAGTGCTGGAGCTAGAAGAAAAGCGAAGGTGGGAGATGAAATAATAGCACCTTTTTCCCCCCTTTTCTGTTTTTTTTTTCTTTTTATCACTTCACGCCATCACCTTTGTTGTGTAACTGAGGTAGTACCTTTACTGTGCGTGGTCTGCCCCCTCACCCCCACCCCACACCAGACTGGGTGCTCCCTGAAGGCAGGAACACTAGGCAGTTTGTTCACTCGCGTGCCCTCAGCATCTAGCATAGCACCTGGCACATGGTGACTCAGCAAATATTCTTCAACAAATGAAATGTGTAATGTGATAACGGTGCAAGGCCCCCAGTGCACCTTCAAGAAGGACCGATGGAAAGTATTTCTTTGGGCCAGTTCCTTAACAAACATTCCCAGGAAAACCTGATGGTTGCTCTCCTTCGGGCAGGACTTAGTGATGGCAGAGAAATTTGGGATTGCTCTGGACGTGGCTAGATCTTCAGGAACTGGGATTCTGCGTTCGGAATGGTGCCACGCCGTGTTTCGGTGTCAGGCTTTGGAGTGAGGACACTCCAGTCCCCCCTTATTCACGCCACCTGCTTCTCCACAAGCCCACCAGCACCCTCTCTTTGCTCCTTCAACGAGAAGGACGTCCAACTCCGCTATGAGTTTTCCTCTTCCTTCTCTGGGGCCTGTGGAAGCATTTTCCTGAGCAGGCTCCCACCTACTTTCCTAGAACTGCGGTCTTTTATCTACAGGAACTGACCTGGGGGGCGGGGAGCAGGTTGCCTCGCCCCGCCCTGCAGACTCCGGAGGGGGCGGGGGAGGAGAGGGAGCCCCGCCTACCTTTTCCCTCCCGGCTGGAAGGAGAGAGCTGGGCGCCCATCCAGGGGGAGTCCAGCCCTGCTGAAGAAGTTTGTGCTTTAAAGCCTTGCACCTCACCAACGCTTCTGATTTAACTCATTGAATTTTAGAGCTAGAAGAGAACTTAGACATCAAGTTCAACTTCCTCAGCTTAGAAGCGAAGAAACTGAAGCCCACAGAGGGAAAATTAGCCTGCCTGAGGTCAACCAGCAAGTCGAGGCAGAGAAGCCTTTCCCATTTCAGTCACTCGTTTCCCTGTAGTGCCAGGAACTTCTGCAAAAGTCCGACGCTTATTTCCTAAGACTGAACACCCGCAGTATTGTAAGAGCTGCAGCAAAAGAATGCATACGGTTGTAGGCATGAATCGGATTTTCATAATTTTTGAAATGCCTATATCCAAGTAAATCCAGTAGTGGTAGTTACTTGATCTATTTAAGAAAAAAAAAAAAAATACTCTTTTTTTTTCTTTTTTTCCAAAGGCTTTCCCAGCCGGTTGCTTTAAATAACCCGTTCTCCCTAATGTATGTGAAATATGGTTTTCATTCACACACTTTGCTGCTATAATCTCAATGCACAATGTAGTCTTGTAAAGTGTGATTGAACTCAATATCTTGGTATAATGGTTAAAACCAATGAGTGTCTACTTCAAGAGATGGGACTAAGTTTTCCAAAATTCTTATTTTGGGTTAACAAAGTTAGGTTTGGGGGGAGGAGGAATATAGATGAAATAAAGTCAGTGAACACCTCCAAACAAATACGTTTTTGCAAAACTAGGTTGATAAGTTGGTGTCACTGAGGGGGTAGGAGTTGCTTCTGAAGTGTGAATTGGCAGATTAAAGAACACCCAAAAAGGGGAGCCTGGGTGCCTCAGTCGGTTAGGCGGCCCACTACAGCTCAGGTCATGATCTCGCAGTGTGTGAGTTCAAGCCCCGCATCGGGCTCTGTGCTGATAGCTCAGAGACTGGAGCCTGCTTCCTATTCTGTGTCTCCCTCTCTCTCTGCCACTTTCCTGCTTGCTCTCTGTCTCTCTCTCTCAAAAGTAATGAACATTAAAAAAAAAATAAAAAAAGAAGACCCAAAAAATAAGACCAGCCAGACCACAGTATTCTAGAGTTGAAAGGCCACGAAGACGTATTATCTCTATTATCTCGTCCAACCATTCCAAGTGTGGATAAGAAAACAAAAGCCCAGAGCAGGGACTGGCTGGTCCAAGGTCAGTGAGGTCTGTTGCTCTCCAGCCCGGTTCTCACCTTATCATAGTTTTCACACTGGGTGGAAAAAGAAGTAATAGGGTAAGACCAGAGAGGAACGTGGAATTTTCAGGAAATGTCATGAGTTCCACCCAACCAATAGGGAAGCTTTCAAAGTGTTTTTGTCAATTCTATTCAGTTCTGGTGGAAGAGAGTAAATGGATCTTTCAGATTCACTGGGGGAAAAAAAAGTGTCAGCAAAGGGTGGCTTAAGCAAGCAGGCTTGATTGGATGCAAATTTATTTCCAGGGACCAAGACCAGTCTGCACCTGGATAGGGAGAGATTGCCCTTGCCAAGGAGTTCAAGGTTTGCCCAAGCCCCTACCAGAGTCCTGAAGTGCATTCCTAAGAAACTTGCCTCTAAGTCAGGGTTCTTAACCCAGAGACTTTGGGCAATGTCTGAAGATGTTTTTGGTTGTCACAACTGTGGAGAGGCGTGTTACTGGCATCTAGCTCATAGAGGCTAGGGGTGCTGTCGAACACACCCTACAATACAAAGGATAACCCTCCCGATACAGAAAAGCACTGGCCTTGAATGCCAATAGTTTCAGGGCTGAGAAGACTTGCCCAAACTGCTGCCTGTCAATCAGCTTTCTGCTCAGGTCCCGTATTACTTCACCAAACGCGTCCTTCAAAACCCAAGAAATCGAGTAACAATTCTCCAAACTCATCTGTCTCTCTTCGGATCTTTAGATGTTTAACCCCCTCCCCCCAAAACTCCAGATGAAGAGTAGGCAAGCAGAAGAGGAAACAGCAATTTCAATAAAAATACTTAGTACTGAGAATATATGCGTAGGAGAGACTATTTTCCACTTATATTTTCCTTGCTCCTTGTTGTCATTCCATCATCCTTGGTAAATTTGTTTTCATTTTAAGTGTTACAAGCAGTTATTATGTATTCCAGGCAGGGCTCCCAAGCTGTGACAATTTAAATGAGGGAGATTTTTTTTATAGAAAAAAAAAATGATAAAAGTATAAATGGTGTGTTGAAACACTGAAGAAAAGCTTACCTCAGAGAGCAAGATGCTTTTATATGTAGTCTTAATATTAATCCAAAATGAAAATGTCCTTCACTTCCAAAAGGGTAAGATTTGGCAGGTGTAAGATATAAAAGGGCAAGGACGTGTCCCTTCCACATTTAGAACTGTGCATCTCCTGAAAAGACTTTGAAATAAATAGTGTATAAGAAGCTACAAGTAGGGGCGCCTGAGTGGCTCAGTGAAGCGTCCAAATTCGGCTCAGGTCATGATCTCACGGTTCGTGGGTTCGAGCCCCGCATCGGGCTGTGTGCTGACAGCTGAGCCTGGAGCCTGCTTCGGATTCTGTGTCTCCCTCTCTCTCTGCCCTTCCCTTACTCATGCTCTGCCTCTGTCTCTCAAAAATAAATAAACATTGAAAAAAAAATTTTTTTAAGAAGCTACAAGTAATTTTTTAATGTTTATTTATTTTTGAGAGAGAGAGAGAGAGAGAGAGAGAGAGTGAGTGGGTAGGGGGCAGAGAAAGAGGGAGACACAGGATCTGAAGCAGGTTTCAGGCTCCCAGCTGTCAGCACAGAGCCGGATGCGGGGCTCGAACTCACGAACCGTGAGATCGTGACCTGAGCCGAAGTCAGATGCTTAACCAACTGAGCCACCCAGGCGCCCCAGAAGCTACAAGTAATTTTTAAAATGGCTTGTATCTTGCACACATTCAACTCAGAGGAGTAGAGGAGCTCACAATGGCACAATATGGAAGAGCAGAAGGGACCCTGGGTGAAGGATATGAAAACTTGGGTTCTAGTCCAGTGTCATGAGTGTTCGCCATGGCCTCGGCAAATAATACTTTTTATGTGTTCATTTATTCTACGATTAAAATAATAATAATAGTAACGGTAACAACAGCAGCGTAAACAATAATTGCCTCACCGACCTCATAAGGTTGTTGCAAGGCTCACAGTGCATGTAAATGTAAATGCCAGGATGTAGCCTACCTACTATTTACCACATAGCAGCTGGGCCATGGACCCTTTCATCAAAATGAGGCGTGGCCCCTGCTGGCAAACTCTCAGGGCAGGATCATACCCAGAGCCATGACAAAGGGGAGTTTTTGATGGATTACTTATTGCACCCTTTAAAATTTCCTTTTCTTAATTAAAAAAAAATTCTATAAGGTGAGGCATTATTGGAGTACGATGAATATGGCTTAAATAAATATCTTTACAGAAAAAAATCCTGGCAAGGTGTCGTGACCCTGAAACCACAGTGTTAAATGTTAACTACCAAAGAGAAAATTTGCTGTCTTGAAACTTCTAACAAACCGGTGAATGAGTGAGAGTTCGCAACAACTCTGAAGGGGTCAACCAATGGAATTTATGTACTTTGTAAAGTAGCCCTAAATCTTACTGGCTGTGTCACAGCATTAAACAAGACAGGGAATATGTATGTCTTTGGTTTGCAGAGGGGATGATACAAACAGAAAATTACTATTAAGGGAAAGAAAGGAAAAAGCATCACTAGATAAAGTGACCTATCCCAAAAGGAGGTGAGAAGTTTCTAGCACATTTGGAAGTTGTTATTTTGTTTATGAGCCCTGGGTATGTTTGACACAAAATTTTATGGAGGCAACAAAATGGTGGATAAAGGAAAACTAGTAGATGTAATTTATTTAGGCTCTCAAAGGGCTTTTGATGAAGTCCTACACAAGAGACTGTTAAGGGAACTTGCCAACCACTGGGCAAGAGGTAAAAAGCTATCAACCATGAGTTGAAAGTGAGTTAAGAGATAGAGGGGGAATGAAAGAATAAATGACCAGCTCTCAGCATGGAAAAGAGTTAATAGTGGGGTATCAGCAATCGGTGTAAGAATAGTCTCCTCTAGGATATTTATTAACATCCTTGAAAATGAACCAAATAATGAGGTGCTGAAATTTGCTGACTAAACAAAACTATTTTCGTTCCCTAAATCTATACAGATGGAAGTGAGAAACATAGACTCTAAGCTCAGTAATTGGGTGAAACAGTGGCAGATGAAACTCAGAGCAGACAAGTGCAGAGTATTGCATGTTGGAAGTAGCAATTTAAATTACTCATCCACTCGGGTGAGTTCTGAATTAGTTCTACTTACAGGGAAAAGATTTAGGCTCATGGCAGACATCTTAATGAAGACATATGCGTGATGCTCAGTAGAGTTTAAAAACAAAAAGAAAGAAAGAAAAAAGAAGAAAGAAAGAAAGAAAGAAAGAGAGAGAGAGAGAGAGAGAGAAAGAAAGAAAGAAAGAAAGAAAGAAAGAAAGAAAGAAAATACACTATTTAATTGCAGTAAAAATGAAAGGGAACATATTCCAATGTCATTACAGAAATCAGTGGTACACGCTTATTCTGCATTCAGTTAAAATCACCTTGTTTCCAAAAGAAGATGGTAAAAATAAAAAGAAATATCTGATAACACCAGGAACCTCGTTACAAGCAATGGGGAAAGACAGGTACAATCTCCTAAGGAAGGTCTTTAAAGTTATCAATTATTCATAATTGGAATGAAGTAAAGATGAACATAGGGGGTATATATGTTTTCCATAAAGGTAAAAACCTATATTAATATTTTTGCAGCTTGTAGGCAGACTAGGAATGTCTGTAAATGGCATCATAAATTGAATTTTCTTCTGATATGAGATGTTATGAGCTGGTCTCAGTTCCGCCTCATGAGATCCAGTCTGTCTTCTTACTTATTAGTTGCCATTGTCGTCTTTTCTAAGATGGGAAGATGAGAAAATGTATATATTAAAAAGTTTCATAAGTATTATTTCAAATACCATTTGCAAATTGTTTATATCTTCTTCCAAGCCCAGAAAATGCACAAAGATCTAATATTGAAATCGTGTACCAACTCCAATAAAATAAAGGCAAGTGTCAGTAAAGTCATTGCATTCCCCTGACCCTGGAGGTTCCCAAATACACAAATCATTGCACACTCTTTTTTCCATCTTCCCCAGGAGGCAATTCATCAATGGATTTGACCACCAGGAGCAATAAGATTGCCTACCCCTCTGCCCTTCTCTTCTCCCCAACTGTCTCAGTGAGATTGGCAACTGTGGTTACCAGAAGGTAATCAATCCCCAGGCTTCCAGAGATCAAGCATCTGCTGACAGAGGTCAGAAAGAAATGCTCTCCCACAATGCCAAGTACTTTATAATTGACCGAGTGCTTGTAGAGAAAATGACATCCTAACACTCAAGCTAAGGATCGCACAACTGGGCAGGTACATGGAGAGCAGGGCATGATGGTGGAAACAGTTACTGGCTAATTCCCCTCCTGCAGTATTTTGACCTTACCAGAGGGTTGGGGCTGAGCTATTGGAGTCTTGGCATTTCTTCGCCTGGATTTACTATGTTGAGGCAACTGATGTGCTGGGGAACTTCAGAAGTACTTTTCCTTGTTTGCTTTTCTTCCTGAAATCTAATCCCTGAGCACTGTGATAAACAAAAATAAACTAAGAATGACTAGCAATAAAACATGAGCAAGAACAAACAAAATATTAATGTAAAAATAGCATTAATAGAAGCTAAAATATGAATTTCACCACAGAAGGGTCACAGCATAGCATTTTTGCAAGTGAAGTGTAGTTATTCTGGAAGAGATCAGCTTATCCTTAAGAAATGATTTTTTTTCTCAGACAGGAATTTGAATGCTTAATAAAACATTTCAGATGACACAGATATTTTCCACTCCAAATGTGTAGATTCTTTCTAAAAGAGGGCATAAGGTAACATTTTCACAGCAATTCTGCAAAATACGAAGGGCAGACTGATTTGCTGGGTGTTGGCATAACACAAGAGCGTTACATCAAGTGGAAAGTTACTGGCATGGGCCAGTGTTTACAGAAGTACCTTCACCTCTACACTCTTTGCACCAAAATATCTTATAAGCTTCTTCCAAAAGATAAACACACACACACACACACACACACACACACACACACAGCTGTTAAATAACTTTGCTATTTTTAGGCTACATCTACTCATCATTTATCTTTGTTCTACTTATGATGACTTACAGATATCAATGTTGCCACCCCCACCCCTCACTTGAGCCTTCCCCAGTCTCTACAGATGCCAGATTTTGTGAACGACAATATCAACACCACTGTCATCCAAACTATTACACTAAGTGTACACACCAATGGAATGAGAGAGACATATTCAATATGCTCAGTATGGTTCATCCAAAAGGGCAATTAAAATTCCTGTATGGTAAGCAACTCATTCAGAGAGATGGATGTTAGTTATCTAAGACAGTGACTCTCCAGAATATAACCATAAAGAAAAAAAGAGTTTCAGAAAGAAAGAAAGAAAGAAAGAAAGAAAGAAAGAAAGAAAAGGAAGAAAAGAAAGGAAGAAAGAAAGGAAGGAAGAAAAAAGGAAGGAAGGAAGGAAGGAAGGAAGGAAGGAAGGAAGGAAGGAAGGAAAAAGGAAAGTAATAAGAGTTCCTTAACAGCCAAAACATGTCAAAATCCATGCAGTTCATGGATGAATTCTTCAGGTTGCTGCTCAAAGCCAATTTGCTTTTTTTTCCCCTTAAATTAATTAATGTATTAATTGCATAGGAATATTTTCCTCAGTTTAGATCATTCTTGTAGTCTATGAATTAAACCTTCACTGTAATGGAACTGCTTTACTGAGATATAATTCACATAGCATATATCTCAGTAAATATAATTCATTCATTTAAAGTACACAATTCAATATTGTTGTTTTTTTTAGTACATTCGCAGATATGCACAACCATTACCAAAATCCATTTTAGAACATTTTCATCACCTCAAAAAGAAACCCCATATCTTTTAGCTATCATTACCCTATTCCCTTGCTCCTATCCCCACCCCAACCCTAAGCAATCACTAATCTACTTATTATCTCTAAAGATCTCCCTATTCTGGTCTTCATGTGAATGGAATCATATATGATCTTTGTGACTGGCTTCTTTCACTTAGCATAATGTTTTTAAGGTTTATCCGTATTGTAGGAGGTATCAGTACTGCATTCCTCTTAATGGCCCAACCATATTCCATTGTGTGGCTACACTACATTTTACTCATCCATGTGTCGATTGAATGGACGTTTAGATTGTTTCCATTTTCTGGCTACTATGAGCTCATGCTGCTGTAAACACTCACATACAAGTTTCGGTATAGACATATGTTTTCATTTCTCTTGGATGTATACTTACGAGTAGAATTACCCAGTCATATGTATAAGTCTGCGGGTCTGTGTTTAATCACTTGATGTGTTTTCCAAAGCAACGACACCACTTCGCATTCCTCCCAAGTGTGTGAGGGTTCCAGTTACTCCTCATCTTCATCAACACGAGTCTTATTGGACTTTTTGACCATAGCCACTCTGATGAGTACAAAGCAGTATCTCGTTATGGTTTTCCTTTCATTTCCCTGATAACTAATGCCCATCAAGCATTGTTTTCATGTGTTTATGGGCCCTTTGTATATCTGCTTCGGAGAAATATGGATCCTGATTCTTTGCCCATTTTTTTTTTTTTAATTAGGAGCCAGTATACATTTACTTTACACATCATGTTAACAACTGATTCTTCAGCTAACAAATGATGAGAAATAGCAAACAGTAGGTGGGGAGGAACGATTAAGGCCAGCCATACCAACTAACCTGATATAATAAGAGAAGGAAAGACGGTGTCTGGGTTGAATGGCAACTCTCAATTTTTGGCTCTGGTCATGATCGCAGGGTGGGGGGGATCAAGCCCAGCATCAGGCTTTGTGCTGAGTGTGGAACCTGCTTAAGATTCTCTCCCTCTCCCTCTACGCCTCTCCTCTGCTCACTAAATAAATAAATAAATAAGTAAGTAAGTAAATAAAAGGAAAAGATATAAAAACCAAACATAGGGCAGCCTGGGTGGCTCAGTCGGTTGAGTGTCCGACTTTGGCTCAGGTCATGATCTCACAGCTTGGGAGTTCAAGTCTTGCATTGGGCTGTGTGTTGACAGCTCAGAGCCTGGAGCCTGCTTCAGGTTCTGTGTCTCCCTCTCTCGCTCTGCCCCCCTCCCACTTGCTCTGTCTCTCCCTCAAAAATAAATAAAAGCACTAACAAATTTTAAAAAACAAACATAAAACCTCAGAAAGTAGAACATTCTCCAGTCCTATAGGATAGAAAGGACCATTTCAATGGGCCCTGGAAGTATCTTTGTGTTACAATATGGAAAATGACTCAGGTTTATGGTGATTACCTTATATCCTCTTTACAGGATCATTTCAAATTCTATATGGACCATTTACAAAGGCTGGGAGGTCTATAATAAAATTTAGGGCTGTGACAAACGGGGATTAAGATTTGTTATCAACAGTGTGCTCTTAAATGTTTGTAACAACCAATTCTCAGGGAGAAGAAAAGGTCTGATTTGCACTCCATAGCTGATTTCAAGCTACCAAAGTGATGGCAACCAGCACAAGAACTTCCTGAAAATTTAACAGTTGGTTCACAAGTCAGTGGAAGCCAACTTGGACATACCACAGCATGATGTGTGACTGACATAAACTAGACACTGTGTTAGTCTCTTTACATACATTACCTTATTACCGCTCTCAATAATCTTTAAGAAGGATTAAGTGTATTCATCCCCAAAGTAAACTGAGTCTCAGAAAGATTGTACAACCTTGCCCAGAGAGACGCAGGTAAGAAACCCATTCTGGTCTTTCCAAAGACTGTGTTCTTCCTGGTACATTAAGTTGATCATCGTTGTTAAGTTAGTCAAAAACAATTCTTAAATTGGATGAAAAGGAACTTCTGAAAGAGAGTCATCCATTACTCCGAAGTTTTACTCACTTGGAACACCATAAGCTTTGACGTCCATGAGCAAGTGAGGTGTAGTACAAGTATTCAGAACCAGAAGCAGCTCACTGCATCTTCCCCAGAGTCAAATGGACAGAAAACTATTATATGATAAGGCCAAAAGTCAGGCCAAAAGAGTTTGCAAACAAAGCTTCCCAGCACCCCAAGCAGTGTAGAAAGTGGCTCTGAGTAATCTAGAGACAGTCCCTTCCAGCTTTGCATTCAGCAGTAGCTCCTGCCAAGACCATCCCTTGCCAGGGCTGGGCATGGGACTCTCACCACATCAGTTCCGCATGCCCCTGGCTCATGCATTCCCACATGCAAAGTCAGCACGTAACACTTAACAAACAGAGAGTCTTATGGCAAAATACAGAAAATCCCATTTCAGCATAAATCATGTGACAGTATTCCCCCCTACCTGCAAAAAAAACAAAAACAAAAACAAAAACAAAAAAACAAAGTAGCGCCTGAGCACACTTTTTGGAAGCAGAAGGAGTATATCCTGGAACTGAACATCACCAGGATTCTATTCAAATAAAACACCAAATTCTCCACCCAGAAGCTAATGATCACCATACATAACAATTTGTAATTAGACAAATTGTATGGAAGGAATCACTTATGCAATCAGTGGCAAGTTTCAACTTCTGTTTCCAGCCAGTATCAAAGAGGTGGGGCGATCCACTGCAGGATAACACATTCCCTTTGCCCTCCCTGGCACCCACTGTGGAATATATTACTCCATTATGGAAGCTGCTATTGTATGCCTGTTAGGTAAGTAGGATTTGTAATTCAGCAACCAAGCTTTGGTAATTATCTCTATGCCAGCCAACGCTCAAACCTTACCATGTCCAAAAGGCTTCAGTTCTCCAAACAACCTAAGAAGGAGATCAGTCAAGTCTTTGGAAGGTCTACTTTTAACTTACAGCAAGAACACATAGCTGTATTCTCTCAATATCTTCAAGAAGCTGGGACTATTAATGTACAATACTCTTCATTGTATTGTGCTCTGCTCTATATTAAAACCTGAATGAACTGGATAAAAAAAAAAATACATGCACTTTTTCTTAACCTTTCACCCAACAAAGAATACAATAAACAGTAGCCTCATTCAGAGATCTTTGGTACAAAGCAGAATGCTTTGACACTGAATATTGCCATGATTATAGGCTTAGTAGTAGACATGCAGGGGAATAAAAGGAGAAAAAAAAAAAAACAAGAAGAGAGCAGTGATGGACAAAATTTGGAGACCCCCTCCCATCCTCTCCTTTCCACAGGCCACATCATTGGCACCCATGTCCACCTTCAATGGATGGCCCATCAATAACTAAGAGTGCTTTGCTGGATGCTACAACATTTTATACCAACCTTCATCATGCTGTGCTCCCTACCTCTTCCCTCTGTTCCTCTTGTGCTCCAATTTGCAGGTTAGCCATTTGGAATCTCATGTCCTTAGGGCCAGGCTTTTGGTTGTTAAGAAATACAATTCACTAGTCCAACGAGCTAATGGAAAAAGAATAAAGTAGATGACAGCGCTCATCCCCCTGCCCCCTATAGGTACATTCAAACTACTACCGACAGCCTCCTGGAGGTGATTGCTATCCTTTCATTGACTCACCCCAAGAGAGATCCCAGAGGTGAAGATCCCAGTATAGACTACAAAAAAAGATGACACCATGTCAGACTTTATCCTTGGCCACTAGGGTAGAGATAGTCAACGTGAGGAACAGGTGACATGAGATTACATGGCTAGACCTGGCTTCATCAGCATGCACATTTCTCAACAGTATGCAGATGGCCAAGCAGAGACCCAGCCAGCCTTCCCTGAGGGACTCATTTCCATTCCCATCTCCATACAGATTAACCACAACCAACATTTGAGTCACAACACCCAACAAAGTGGATGGCTTGTAAAAAACAATGTTTTAGAATTCGAGCACCAGAAACACCAGTCTCTAGCAACAACCCTTATCATAACTAAGATGTTGTGAGTTGTGCAACCAATTTCATGTGGCTGGAAGGTTCTTTTGTTTGCCAGGCAGGTAAAACAAGGGTTGACTCCTTTAAACAATCTCCCTTCCCCTACATACCCGTCATATACAGAATTCCTTTGGAAGCCACTGAAAATCCCTGTCACAGAACAGAGGGATGAGAACAATCCATTTGTTTCTATATAAATCTAAGCTCTGCTTCCAACTATTCTAGCTAGTTCCCTTTTCTTTTTCAGACCTCTTGTCAAAATTCTCACATTCCAGGAAAGCTTTTCCTACAATGGGTCTCCTCTACATCAAAATGGCTCCAGTCCAAAGGTTGTGCCAAAGAAAAATTCAGCTAGCTGCCAGCAATGTCTTGGCAGCTTGACTGACCTTTCCTTTCTCTACATTTTTGTTTTTTAATTGTCGTGTCTATCTCAGTTAAGTGACAAACATGTGAGGTAGGAACTGCTTTTATCCTCATGTTTCTACAGTGCTTCAGATGATGACTCTACTCAATAAATTGAAAATCATTATTATATACAAATGCATATGCTAATGCATGACCTTCAAACTCAGATGGCAGAATGAATAAACAATTACTGGCAAACACCGTGGCATGGCATTTTAGTGAAGTCATCACAGAATCACTAGCAATTATCCTTGCAAACTTAAGGTGAGGTGTCTATGGACTTGAAAGAGAGAAAAACACATTTTTGTTTTAAAAAGAGAAACAGAAAAACTGAAAAAATTAGACTCAACACCTTAACATTCAGATCCAGAACTACAGTACAATCTTCTCAACACACACACACACACACACACACACGCACACCCACACACACACAGATACACACAGTAGCGTGCTGGATAAAATCAAGGCAGTTTTGTTTAAAAAAGAAATCCTATCACATTAGTCAAATGCTATTCCTCAGAAGCATAACAAAACTAAAGAAACCAAGTAGAAGGCAAAGATATGAAGTATTTTGACCTACCGTACAGTTTTAAGTTTTGTCTTGCTTGACGTTGGGCAATTAAAGAACTACATCCTGAAATCATCTTCTCATTGGATGGACTCATTAGGGCTTAGAAGGCCTTTCTCGGTAAGTAATTATTAATGGTCCAGTGCCAGCCCAGAGATGCATACCTCATGGGATTCCAGAGAGGTTGGTCTTTACCTGATGCTATTTTTAGTAGGGACTTAGATGATGATGGAGAATATGGTTATTAAGTTCAGGGATGACATCACACCGGGTGTGGTACATTCCACTTTGGAAAACTGGATAGAAGTGCAAATGATCATGATGAGTTGGAGAAGTGGGTGGACACAAACAGATTGATGTTCTGTAGTGTAATTCACATGGGAAGAAAAACAAAACACACAATTGCAGGATTCATTTTGTGAAGTCATAAAGAAAACGATCAGGAGGTCACAGTCAACACCAACTACTGGTGTTCGTGCTTTAGCCTTAAAAGCATAATTGACTTAGTAAAAGCAAAACAAGAGGCCTTTCCTTGGCGTTCAGTAGATACAGGCTAGCCTGAAGTGTTCTCTACTGTCTTTCGCTCCACATTTTTAAAGTGGGATATGGAGAATGTGGGGGCATTTAAGAAGAAATCATTTTTTTCTTCTTGATTGTAAGTTTGAGAAACAGCCCTTAGAGAAAATAACTAAAATAATAAAGCTATTTGGCCCAGAAAAGGTTGAGGAAGGGACTTAACCATTTTCAAGCCTAGAAAGAGGAAGAAAGATGGAAGTCAGCTTTAATGATATTAGAAAATCTCCCTAGCAAAAAAAGCTGTGGAAAACCAGAGTGCACTACAAACAGAACCAGACATTCATTCCTGAAAACTTCAAAGAATGGGCCTTTCTCTAAATTTGGAAACAGCTTTATACACAGAAGATTAGATGCCACATGTGAGAGTAAAAACAAAAGCAAAAATGGTGTTTTCTGTTTATCTGTCTTTCCCCCTTGTATTGAAAAGGAAAGTGGTGGGAGGAATAGAAGGGGAAGAAAGGGTCACCATGCTTGGGGACCATCACTCCTCCATACGAACCCAAATGGCAACTCGAGCTCCATCACCCATCCATACCTCTCCAGGGCCCAACACTGCACTGGCCACACGCTTTGTCATGTTGTTTCAGGAATAGTCTTCACGGGTAATTTTGAGTCCTGAAGACATTACAACACCCAAGCCCTTTGCCACATCTGAGTAGGATGCACTCTGATTCTTTAACATTACACTTTGCTCACTCTCATTACTGGGCTTTTGATCAAACCCTTGGCCCTGATCCGGATGCCTTTCATCAACCTCCTAAGAACGTCCCACCTTTTGAGGTCCGACGTTGCTGTGATATCTCAGGAAATGTTCGATCCCCATTTAACATGGACTACTGTCTGCACTGTAACTCCTAGACTGTAAGCTCTTTGGAAGTGAACTTACAGTTACCGGATACAGAACAATTTATGTATTAAATCGTACAGGTGTTCTGTATCCTTCTATAACACCCAATTCAGCAAGCACTATGCTCATAGAAGGGGTAAAGTTAATATTTGCTTAATGAATGAAGGAATGATTAACGAGCATATTTAAAGTAAATTTGATCTCAGGGCACCTGAGTGGCTCAGTCAGTTAAGTGTCTGACTTCAGCTCAGGTCATGATCTTGCGGTTTGTGAGTTCGAGCCCCGCCTCGGGCTCTGTGCTGACAGCTCAGAGCATGGAGCCTGCTTCCGATTCTGCGTCTCCCCCACTCTCTCTGCCCCTCCCCTGCTTGTGTTCTATCTCTCTCTGTCTCTCAATAATAAATAAATGTTAAAAAAAAATTGTTTTTAATAAAATAAAAAATAAAAAAATAAAGTAAATTTGATCTTTACCTAGAAAAGTCGCCTTCTACCTTAGAAAACTATTTCTAAGAAGAGACGATTTCATGAGAAAATAACCAATTTCATGAAAATGCTAGTTGGAAAAATTTTATAAATTTTTGGTGGGTAAAGTAAATATTAACATTATAAAACTCAATAAAATGATCACAATGTTTCCTTAGATAGAGAAAATATTAAATTGTAGAGTCTCCAAAATTAGGGTGATCGTAAAAATTATGCAGGAGGTGACATTTCCATCTAAGTGAAACATTTCTTAACAGCACATGCAATTATAAAAGCAAAAGGAAGCTATCGTATGTATGTATGTGTGTGTCTTTTAAGATGATTCGGCTTGAAGGTAACGATCTCGCGGTCCGTGGGTTCGAGCCCCGCGTCAGGCTCTGGGCTGATGGCTCAGAGCCTGGAGCCTGTTTCCAATTCTGTGTCTCCCTCTCTCTCTGCCCCTCCCCCATTCATGCTCTGTCTCTCTCTGTCCCAAAAATAAAAAAATAAACGTTGAAAAAAAAAATTAAAAAAAAAAGATGATTCGGCCTGATAAAATTTTTACTTTTTCTCTTTTCTTATTTCACTTTTATGTTTTCAAGATTAATATCTTATGTGCATTTTACCCCAGCTCACTACAAATAGTATTTTTGCTACGACTGCCAACAAGGTATCAGAGGTGGTAACCAAATTTAAAATATATCCAGCCACATCTTAGATTTCGAGTTAGAACCATGGTTCATTTTCCAAAGATAAATATTGCATGAGAGCCACTAGTCTGGGTTGCACATGAACCTATGACCTAGAACCTAAAAGCACCATGTCCATAGCACCTTTTCAAAAATCTCAGCGTGAAGCATTGCCTGAGAATGAGCAGACATTCCTACTGTAAGCACTGTCCACTTGTTTGTTATCTAAATACTGTACGTGCCTAGATGTTGAGATCTCTGAAACATAGCAAGCAGGCATTATGGGGTACGCTGGTTGAGGAGGTTGTGCGACATCCAAGCAAAACTTGTTCTTTGCTTGAGTTACACTTTGAAGTAATTTCCCAGGAACCTATTGCGCATAGGAACCCAGAATATTCCCCAAATTTCCAAAATAATTCAGGGTATCCAAAGTTCTTGTATAAGCAAGTGGAGTGGGTTGGGGGTAGGGAAGTGAGTTTTGGCATAAACTGTGGGTTTGAGAATCAGTCAAAAATAATAATTTCCTGCCAAAATCTACATTACCTCGTTTCTATCTGAGACTGTATAATAGAAGTCTGTTTCTATACTAACTCTTCTGGGATTTCCGTTGAAGGCTGGCTACCACCCCCCCATAATTCAGTCACGTATGTTTGTCCAGTTGCCCTGGGCTGGGGGTAGGGGGTGGGGGAGGAGAGGGGGAAGAGCTACGTTTTTGACTCTCTTTAGGGCCCTGAACAGAGCAGACAGTTTGGTATAATGGGGTCAGGCCAATAAGGGTCAGACAGTGGAAGGGAGCACCTAGGGACCTGGGAATGGAAGGGCTCCGTGAGCAACAGTAATTCTTGTTGTTGATGCTTCACCAGCCCGAGTGTTCGGAAGAGGGGTCTCCGCTCTTCTGATATTAGATTTGAGGTTTCCAATAAGGAACAAGTTATAAATTTAGGGGCAAAAGGGTGGAGAAGGTTTTAACCCTTTCTGCCAGAGGCAGAGAAAAGATGCCGGTTGAAGAGGGTGATCGCTGAGGAGCCGGCTTCAGGGGACCTGCCATCAGCACTCTTACCAGCTGGTGACTTCATGACTTCACACCATTTGGTTAGCCTCTCTTAACCTGAGTTTCTTCTTCTCAAAATAATCTTTACCTCAGGTTGATGTGAGAATTCAGTGAAATAATATTTGTACACTGTTTATCACAGCACCTAGGACATACTAACCTCTCAACTAATTGGGCCTTGTGGGAATGTCACTGTTCTTTGGTATAAAGAAGCTCATAAAACACTCAGGGCAAGCAGGATAACCTGGACCGGAGCCACGTGTGCTGAGAGGCAAGGCCTGAAAACGGAGGATATTTCAAACCAGGTGTCTGGAAAAACAAGACAGAGGCTCTGAGCTAGCAGCAGGGGGCCTATCTTTCATCTGTTTTCCCAGTGCCTGTGGCGATGCCCTAGACACAGGAGCATTTTTTCAGGTATTTCCTGAATAAACTGTACAAAAGAGCAGGGCACAAGGGGCAGGAGCAGAAGCAACATCTTGAAGAACCTAAGGCACTAGATTAAAGCAACTACCAACTAATGTTCCAGAAATTTCTTTTAAAGTCAATATTCATTTCCTTCAGGTGCATTACCTTGACACATTTTTTCATTCTCTTTCCTACTCTCCTCATCTTTTGGCCAAGACTTCTGATCTCCAAAGACTTCAGCCAGATGCAATTCATTACAAAACTTGCCGAGTATGTTTTCATTCCTTTTTCATTCCAGATTTGTGGGCAGGTTGGACCGTGACAGACCCAGCACTAGGTGCTCAAAAATTGTGACCCACTTCAGGGATTCCTCTTGCTCATTCAATGAGTGTTCCCACGGATGAGAGAAACCACAGGCCTTGAGGAGGAAAAGAGACAAACCTATCAACTGCTCTCTAAGTACCCTTTCTTCTGGGTCTGGTGCTACATCAGACCTGCTTTTACTGTTTGTCAAAGTGTCACTTCCTGGGTCGTAGACTGAAGTGAGAAAAGAGAAGGAAGGAAGCAGAAGATTTGGGAGGTCTTTTCCCAGGAAACAGGTATATGGATGTGATTCGTAAATTCTTCTGATGGGAAAGAGATCGTTCCCGTTTCCATCCCACTTCAAGTGCCGAGGATTTAGGAAGACTGGCTGAAATTGAGCCAAGAAAATATAGAATAACTATGAGGTAAGAAGAAATTTTCCTTTGTTTTCTAATTGACTCACATACGAACACAGAATTTTCCCCCAAGTTCCCAAGATATTTCATATGCAACAGACACTCTTCAAAAAAAATTAATCCTGGACATCCCCTCAAAATTTTTCAAAGCCAGAATGCTAGTTGGAAGATTTTAGGTCCAGGAGCTATTAAAACATGGTGACCCAAAGACCCAAAGATCAGTTACGTTTCAAATAAAATCATAAGTTGGTATTTAGTTATCAGACGTATTAATTTCAACAAAGAGTAGTGTCACGTTTATTAGAATGTAAAAGCAATTTCAAACTTGGAGATATATGTTAAATACATAATAAAGGGGGATGTTACAAAAAGTTTCATGAATTTTCTAACTAAAAGCTATGGCAATTCCAAAGTTATGCTTAATCCAATTGACATTTAATACAATAGCACAGAGTGACTGGACATCAGAAACGAATAGGACGCAGTCATTGCCTCAGAGAGCTCCAACTTACCCTCACCGTGCAAGGCAAGAAAATAAGCAAATTGGTATAGTACAAAGCAGGGTATGCTTATTGCTGGCAATCATCCCAGAATGATCTCCTAATCCAATCTGGAGAAAGTTGGGGGAAGCTTCTCTGAAGATTATGCATATGAAAATCCTGAAAGGTGAAGAGGAATTTTCCAGGTGGACATGGCAGAGGATAGCAACGGCAGAAACCGCCATGGAGCTCAAGGCAGTTTGGTGAGGCTGGAATGAGCCATCTGTATTGTGTGGGTGGCAGGGAAGGAGACTGGGTAGAGGTAAAACTGGAAAGTAGGTGAAGGAAGACAGGGACATTGAAAGGCTTGAAGTGATTGGTAGGGTGAAAATATATCCTGTATCGCCCAGGGAAACCCAGTTTACACCTGTGGCCTCAAGGTAATTATTAACAGTGCCCCCTTGCACTCTCAAAAGTGTCCCAAATTGATTTTTATGGTCTTCCTTGTGATTGGCCCTAGAGATCTAAATATAAATAATATCTGACTCCTGCCCTCAAGGAGCTCATGGAAATGGAAGAGGCAGATGCAGAAAAAACTAACTATAAGACAAATCAAAAGATAATAGGCTGGGAGAATGAATACCATTCCCACAAATGACAACATTTGAGCAGAGCTTTGGAGAACGAGGAGAAATTGGACAGGAACACAAGACCATTCTAGGCAAACAAGGTCCTGCCATGTTGCAGAAAGGTGAGTATCCAAGGTGGTCGGAAGGGAAAGGACGTCAGTGGCTTTGGTGGCAATCGAAGCTAAAAAGTTAGCCTTGAAGACAAATTGCCAAGGGCCTTTGAACACCACATCAAGAAACTTGGACTTGAAAATGTCAGCAATGAGGAGCTATCAAAGATTTTTAATAAGAGAACTGAGGGGTCCAAAGTGCTTTTTGAATCAAAAACGCCATCTTCTCTTGGAGGGTGAACTAGAGCGAGGAGATAGGTCATGGCTGTACTTTGGGTGGAATGGAATTCGATGACGCCAACTTCGAAGCCTGACAGCTATCTTCTGTGAAGCTTGATTATTATGACTTTGGGGGTCCAGAAATGAAGAAAAAGTAGCCTTCTCTATGAATGATGGTAGGCAAGAAACAGAAGAATATTTACAGTCCTAGGAAGATGTGTCAGCCAAACAGCACAAGGGACTGAGGAGATGTTACAAAAGATTTGAGGAGTTTACTACTCCAAAGGTTATGGCAATGTTTACACTCTATAAATTTTATAATAAATCATAAGACCAAATGAGCCCATGGAACAGTTTGTGACTGAGCCAGAACTACTAATGAAGGAACTTTTGCCTTCACTGGCAGGGATGAAATCATTTATAATAATGGCGTATGCTAGACCACGTCAGTGAAAAATTTGGCAAATTGGGAATTTGGGTTTTATTTCAATAAAGTAGCCTGCTGGCTGTTTTCATAACCAAAATAGACTGGCCAGAAGCCACAGGAAAGAGAGAAAAGCTCATTTGTCTCCTTTGCTCTCTTATCTTTTATTTTTCCTTCTTTTATTTTGGAAGATGGTTAACAGTGAAATTTTTTAAACAAATGTAAATTCAACTCAATAAGCTATATTAAATCTAACGATCAGCAGATGGCAGATAAAGACACCGGATTACCCTCACATCCAATTGTCAATGGAAAGGTTAAAAAAAATGTTCACCAGAGAAGCCATATTTGCCTAATAATAAGATAATTTCCTCAGCTTTCTGAAAAGGAGATTCTGTGCAGATAAGAAAGTTGTGGGCTACCTGAGTCCATTAACAAAAGCAGAGACTTTCCCATATTTGTACCACAAAGGATAACTTTTATTAGGTGTTTTCCCCGTGAATGAATCCAATCTTTGAGAAATTTCTTCCACTCAGTTAGCAGTATTTAACTAACAGATAACTTATCTTCGTATTGTTTTATTAATCACACATAGCCTTTCCTGCCAATCATAGTTTCTGATCAATAAAAGAAAATCTGTCACCACACCAAATTGATGTGATTTTACCAAAACAAAGAAACTTGACATTTTATTTTTTAGCCTATAGGGATTTATCTCAGCTTACTGTAATGGTTTCTGTTAGGGTTTTTTTTGGAAATACTGAAAATAGCTCAAGGTGTCCATTACAATCTTCAAGGACATGAGGGACATAAAAACCTTTAACAGGGAACTTTCACACCAGAGAACAGACTTTCACAGGGTGATTAAGAGTAAGCAAACCTTGGGGCACCTGGGTGGCTCAGTCGGTTAAGCGACTGACTTTAGCTCGGGTCATGATCTCACGGTTGGTGAGTTCGAGTCCTGTGTCGGGCTCTGTACTGGCAGCTCAGAGCCTGGAGCCTGCTTTGGATTCTGTGTCTCCCTCTCTCTCTCTCTCTGCCCCTCCCCAGCTTGTTCTCTCTCCCTCTCTCTCTCTCAAAAATAAATAAAAATTAAAAAAAAAAAAGACTAAGCAAATCTTGTATGCATTACACTCCCCTAACTTCTCTCCATTCATTCTTTTTTTTAAAATTTTTTTAATGTTTATTTATTTTTGAGAGAGAGAGAGAGACAGAGTGCCAGGGAGGGGCAGAGAGAGAGAGGGAGACACAGAATCTGAAGCAGGCTCCAGGCTCTGAGCTGTCAGCATAGAGCTTGACGCGGGGGCTCAAACTCACAAACCATGAGATCATGACCTGAGCCGAAGTCGGACACTCAACCGACTGAGCCACCCAGGCACCCCTTCTCCCCATTTATTCTTACATTCACTCCAGTTGACAAGAATGTTTTGAGCACAGTTGGTCACGTATTAGGCTCTGAAGTAGACATCGAGGATACAAAGACAAAATTCCTTGCCCTCAAAAAGCTCACGGTCTAATCTGAGAAGTAGAGATGTAAACAAACCCAATACAACTTAACAAAAGCTAGACTGCACACACTAACTCAGCACTGTGGCTGCAAAGGCACTGTTTCTTAACACTGCCTTGGGGAGCCCTGGAAGTTTTCCAGAAAAATTCACAACTGAGCAGAGACCTTTCAGCGGAGAAGAAGCCAGCTAGTAGAACAAATGGGATAGGACTTTCCAGGAAGTGGGGACAGATCCTAGGAAGGCAAAAGCCATGAAAAAGAATGAATGGGATGTACAGAAACAACTAGCAATTCAGCAGGAGAGGCAGTGTGGTGTAGTGGTTAAACCCACAGACGGAGACATCAGACCACCTAAGGAGGGACTCTGGGCCCCACCACTTAGAAGCTGATGACTTCACACAAGTGACTTAACCTCTCTAAGCCTCTGTTTTCCCATCTGTGAAGCAGGGACACCTACTTCTGAGAGTCATAAAGGAGATCAAAGGGCGCTATAAAACATCCAGCTCTACACTTGGTCCTTGGTAAATTGTGCTTCTGTGTACAATGCTGAACATTAGTGCTTATGCAGTTGCTCTTGAAAAGCATACTGGGGGCGCCTGGGTGGCTCAGTCGGTTAAACATCCGGCTTCAGCTCAGGTCATGATCTCGCGGTCCGTGAGTTCGAGCCCCGTGTCGGGCTCTGTGCTGACAGCTCAGAGCCTGGAGCCTGCTTCAGATTCTGTGTCTGTCTGTCTGTCTGTCTGCCTCTCTCTCTCTCTCAACAATAAATAATAAAACATTAAAAATTGAATGAAAGAAAGAAAGAAAGAAAGAAAGAAAGAAAGAAAGAACTGAAGATATACAGCCAACCAGGAGATTATTGCAATGACACACCCAGTGGCACTTAGCATCTATCACGAAGTGATAATGGTTATAACTGATTGCCAAGTTGAATCTGCTAAGGAAAGAAAAATGTTGGTTTCATTCATTCACACCAAGTCTACAATATTCTGTGAGAACTTCTCTTCCTGGAGTGTTTGTTTTTCTCCTTAGAGCCACAAAGCATCTTTTGAATTAGCCTAGCAACCAATGTGGGAACTCTGTTGGCAGCTCAACACTGGGGAATGTATAGAAAGTCCTTTCTAAAGAGTTCCACACCTGTAAAAAGCTTCTTTGCCTTAAATGTGATGACTTAACTAATGGGATAAATAAACCCTCTTTGAAATGCAGAAGCTCAGAAGGAGCCTCTAGGAAGTCGTATTTGATATGCACAAGCCTCTCGAAAAAATCGTTTCCCTCTCCCAGTCCCCACTTGGGGATCTGTGGAAGACGATTCTTCAAGCCAGGCAAGAACACCAGCAGAGCAGCGTCTTCACAGCTTGGTCTCCACCCCCCAGCAGCTGGGCTTTAAGAAGAGTACATATTGTAAACTGCCTTTTGCCAGAAATCTCCGACTTCAGGCTAACACAAGGCCGCCAAGGGAGATGGGGAGCTTGAGAAGTGTAATCCAGGAAAAGGAGACCACCAAAGCGAGGGGGTCTTGAGGAGATGGTGCTGAAGGGATAACTGTCCACCAGGAATACAACTCAACCACCAGCTTTTCCGTTCCTCTAAAAAGGTACACCGTACAAAAAACTTGCTGGATAGACACTGAGAAAGGGAAAGCCACACGGCTTTATTTATTTATTTTTTTTAATTTAAAGTGTACTGAGTTAACATACAGTGCATTCGGGATATATTCAAAATACAGGAGAATTCAGTGATTCATCACTTACATAAGAAACCCAGTGCTCGTCACAAGTGCCCTCCTCAATCCCCATCACCCATCTAGCCCATCTCCCACCCACCTCCCTCCGCCAACCCTCAATTTGTGCTCCATCGTGAAGAGTCTCTTGAGAAGAGAGGAAAACACACTACAAACAGCTTTAAATAAAAGTTCTTAGGCAAGGGGGTGGGGAAATGAGAGACTATTAGAGAGAAGGAAAGGACCCTTAGGGCTGAAAGCAAAGTGCCATATTTGAAGTTAGCATGTTTTATCCAAATGGTTTCTTCACAGCCTGTTAGCAAACAGCTTTTTCCCATACTGAAGACCACCCCGATGTGATCGGTTGGTGTTGGACTCAACTTACCGGCATTTATAAAGGCAGCTGCTTGCAACTCAGGGAGTTAGAAGCAACCCACAGGACAGCTCCAATCACACGCAAGTTCAAGGTACGTGGTGTTACAAGCATGCTGCTGGAGACGGTCATGTATTTTTCACTCCAGTCTCCTCTAGAGTCCTTAGAAGTTCCTGAAAAGTAGTGGACGAAAAAACCCTACAGTATCAACATTTGGAAAATGGCAATTTTTGTTTCTTTTAAAAAAATTTTTGGGGGCGCCTGGGTGGCGCAGTCGGTTAAGCGTCCGACTTCAGCCAGGTCACGATCTCGCGGTCCGTGAGTTCGAGCCCCGCGTCAGACTCTGGGCTGATGGCTAGGAGCCTGGAGCCTGTTTCCGATTCTTTGTCTCCCTCTCTCTCTGCCCCTCCCCCGTTCATGTTCTGTCTCTCTCTGTCCCAAAAATAAAAATAAAAAACGTTGAAAAAAAATAAATAAAATAAAAAAAAAATTTTTAACATGTAGTTATTACTGGAAGACAGAGAGAGTCAGAGCGTGAGCAGGGGAGGGGCAGAGGGAGAGGGAGACACAGAACCTGAAGCAGGCTCCAGGCTCTGAACCGTCAGCACAGAACCTGATGTGGGGCTCAAACTCACAAACCAGGAGATCATGACCTGAGCTGAAACCAAGAGTCAAACACTTAATTGACTGAGCCACCCGGGCACCCCTCTTTTTTTTTTTTAATGTCTTTTTGTACTTTCCATGGAAGTTATTTTTTTCACAATGGACAGTTAATTTTCCTATAATTTTACTCTTCACTAGTGTCTTTACATCAGTTGCTTTCGTCACAATCATACAAAATTTATAAGAAATCAGCTGTAAATGTATCACCCTGTTACAATAGAATCTCCCCCCTTGGTCTTCCAGCAATCTTCAGTAAAATTGACTCGACATGCAAAAGGAAAAAAGAAGTTATACCCCTACATAAATGTCAGACATAGGCATAATCCATGGATGCAAGAGCTGTCCTCAAAGAAAGTATGTGAAGAAATACAACTGAGGAACTGTCACTAAAAGGAAAAATAGTCATAATGATTCAAATAAATGTGAAAAAGAAGAAACAGATTATTCAAGTCCAAAAGCAAGCGCTCTGTAGAAAGTTCTGATTTTTGGCATGCAAAACAAGAAACAAAACAGAGAAATATTCATGAATGGTTCGATCTGGAAGTCTAAAAAGGAGGTTTATTAAGGACAGAAACAAACATATCAGTGGGTCATAGGTCAGATGAAGAGAGATATGGTTTAAGGAGTAAAATTCAGATGTCTTGCATGACTGCTATTTCCAATGTAAATATTGATAGTGGATTCTTTAAAGTATAAACCATAATGAAAAATCTAGTCCCCATGAAAAAATCCCATATGTGCTATATATACATTGTGTGTGTGTGTGTGTGTGTGTGTGTGTGTGTGTGTGTGTGTTGTGCAAAGTATAAGGAGCCAGCACAGTCCTTTTGCAGAGGAATTTTCAATCTAAAATGGGCAGGACAAGAGTAAAGAGGCCCATACTACAAAACTTCTTATGGGAGAAATATTCTGAACAATATCATGGAAGAAGGTTATTAAAGAATTTCTTTGATCAATATATCAGAAGTTATTGTGCCATGTTGAATAAACAACCAAACCATATTCTCTGGTATTTTCTCACTATGTCATTCAATATTCCTTTTAGGATAACTTACATGATAAATTCCTTTCAGAGATAAGAGTCACAACAAAACAAAAGTAGATCTTTCCTAATGAACTCGTAGTCCCTTCCATATTCGACCATGAAAGTCATGTAACACAACATATTTCTCCCTTGCCTTGGCTACCAGGAAGCCCTAAGAAAATTTCCCTCCCCCAGGGTTTACTGATACGATTATCCATTGTTCTTCCTCCTTTGATGTTTATCTTTCACTGTTTTATTCTTGCCTTAAAACTCCTCTGTCTTATTGTATCTTTTGAAAGCTGTTCTTTCATTCAAAGTGGGAAAGTAGAAAGTAGAAGGAGAACGAGTATTTCCCTTCCTTTCCATTCAGGATAATGCTGATTATTATCCTCTCCTCAACGTGGAGAAAAGAAGGATGAAAGGCCAAAGAATTTTGGAGCGGTTTTTCCGGATTTGGAGAAACAATAAAACACAACCCTTAGTTTGCAAAACTTAACTTTGGTCTAGAGTCATATTCCACCCCACTGCCTGCTGTTTGTCTTTTTAACATTATTAACTCCCTTGTCATTCAGAAATTTTAACATAATCAAAGTTATCAATTTTTCCTGTATAATTTATGCTTTCTGTATGTTGCTCAAGTTTTCCCCTACCCTGCAATCTTAACAATATCCTTTATATTTTCTTCTAGTTGTTCTAGCTATTAAAACTTGAATTATTTATCAGAAATTTCATTGGTAGACACAGAATCAGCACAGGGGGAAGAATGATCGAGGGAAAGAGTTGACAGACACCACATTAGAGCCACTGAGAAAACCTTCCCACACAGTAGAGGACACTTCTCAAGACACCAAAATTTGTGCTTTTTTGGTCCAGGGCACATAGACACGGCTAAATTCTTACTTTTTAGACTCCATTTCATCTAGACGTCATGCTGACCTTCAGGGAACGCCTCTTTCTTCAGACAACTCATTAGACTGCAGGTTGCATGGTTGGTTCTAATCACTTCTGTTACTCTTTGGTTTTTCCAAAGTGGTTTCATTGTCCTATTGTCCTAAGAATGCCTCCCTGAGATTCAGAGCCTGGTCAACATTGACTAGATGTGGGTGATTCCTGTTCTCCTCAGCCAAATGTGTACAGACAATCTCTTGAGTTATTTCTCTAGATAACTAATCTCACACATTATGTGTAGTCCTTCCTAGTTTCACTCGCTTCCATTGTCTACTTACCCTTCAGCATTCCAGTGGGGCCTCACCCACTCTGTGTTCTGAAAATTAAAAGAACTTTGTAATAAACAGGGGTGTTTGGAAAGAACGGTGATCAAGTAGTCTGGCACTGACGAAGGGACACAATTGAGTTAGGAGAAATGCTTGGTTAACTTGTCCATATAATCCATACTACGCACTTTTCTTTTTCAGATTCTATTTGCCTACCAAGCCATCTTCACCTGAGTTAGAACTATAACCTTTTTTCCAGGTGTTCCAGAGTCCTAGTTATAGACCTTGATTTCCACCTTCTAGAGCACCATAGTTGCCCCCGGGACTCTTCAAACCAGTGTTTCTGCCTGTTGTAAATAGTTCTCGTCAAATAACCTGAGAGCAGAATATCAAGATGTTTTCAGTGAACTGATTCTACGCCTTTGTCTAAACAGAGGTCCCTGATCTTTTGTCTGCCTCTGAGGACACTCTTGGCCACCAGCATGACTTACCCGTATGCCCTGGCTCAAGTTCTGATGGCGATTGGGCTTGCCAGAGATTCCAGAGAGGGAAGAATCCTGGCGGTCTCCAGAGGGCAACGCGTGTGCGAGGAAAGTCTTCAGCCACGTGTAGTTTTTTCTGGTGCCATTTCCCTTCAGGTTTGTCAGCAAGGCATATGCAACAGGGCAAGAATTTCACAAGATAGTTCATAACATCTGTGCCCCTCCTTCTGGCTCATGAGTCCCCCTATCTTTGTGGGCAAGTCATTTCACCTCCCTAAGTCTGAATTTTTATAAACTCTAAATGAAATGGGTTGGACTCGATGGTTTTTATGGGTCCTCTCATCTGCAACTTTCTATGATTCCACGATCCTTTTGAGTTCACTTCAAAAGCTCCATTATCAGGGCGCCTGGGTGGCGCAGGTGGTTAAGCATCCAACTCTTGATTGAGGCTCAGGTCATGATCTCACAGTTCCTGAGTTCGAACTTCGCATCGGGCTCGCTGTTGTCAGCACAGAGTCCGCTTCAGATCCTCTGTCCTCTGCTCTTGGCGCCCCCCCCCCCCCCACCGCTCATGATCTCTCCCTCAAAAACAAATAAACGCTTTTTTAAGAAGCTCCATTAGTGGCATTCAAGGTGCAGCAAGAATCAGGCACATTTCTGCATGTGGCTTGTGAAATCTATCCTATTATTTGTGCACTTTGTGCACAAACTACTAAACTAGTAAAGAGTTGTTTGGGTTTTTTTTTTTTTTTTTGAGATATAATTGACATATAACATGACATTAGTTTCAGGTGTACAACATAATGATTTGATATACGTACACATTGCCAAATGATCATCATAGCAAGTCTTGTTAACATCCATAACCACACAGTTACACATTTTTTTTGTGATGAGAACTTTTAAGATTTATTTGTTTAGCAACTTTCAAATCTACTATACAGTATTATTAACCACAGTCACCATGCTATACATGACCCCAAGACGTATTTATTTTGTTACTAGAAGTTTGTACCTTTTGACCACCTTCACCTATTTCACCCACCCTCCAGCCCCCCACCCCCTGCTTCCGGTAACCACCAATTTGTTCTCTGTATCTACAAGTTTGGGGCTTTTGCTTTGAGTTTTGTTTTGTTTAGATTCCACATGTAAGTGGGATCGTACAGTATTTTTCTTTCTCTGACCAACGTGTTTCACTTAGCATAATGCCCTCAAGGTCCATCCATGTTGTCGCAAATGGCAAGGTTTCCTTCTTTTTTATGACCCAATACCCTTCCATCTTCTTTACCCATACCCTTCCAATGTGTGTGTATCTATCTATCTATCTATCTATACACCATCTTCTTTACCCATTCATCCACCGATGGACACTTGGGTAAATATTTTTGATACTGTTGGTAACTTGATGCATTTATTATTTTTTTTGAATGTGTATTTATTTTTTAGAGAAAGAAAGGCAGAGTGTGAGCGGGGGAGGGGTGCAGAGAGAGGGAGACACAGAATCTGAAGCAGGCTCCGGGCGCTCAGCTGTCAGCACAGAGCCCGACAGGGGGCTTGAACTCACGAACCGTGAGATCAAGACCTGCGCCAAAATCGGACACTTAACTGACTGAGCCACCCGGGCGCCCCAAATAACTTGATGCATTTAAAGAAAATCGAAGACTTTCTGCCTCCAGCTGCCTAGGCTCTTTCAGTTTTAGAAGCAGAGCTACATCAAGTTGAATCACGAACCGTTATGATTCAGTTGGATGCTTCTTGGAAAAGAAAGGATCCACCGTGACAGAAAACAACAGATCCGGACGCAGACCCAAACCTCAGTGAACTCCCTAGCCCCGAAGCATAATTAGTAACTGCAAGGGACCCCCCCCCTTACGAGTTTTGCAAAGCTGAACACTTTGCTGTTTACCAAAGTACTATACATCGAAACATAGTTTCTGCCTTCTGTTGAATTGTAGATCTATATTTGAACAAATAAGACAGTTTCTGATCTATTAGTGAAACCACTTTTACCTCCTGAGCACAGTTTTACTCATCAAAATCTCTCCTCACCTGGACTAACGTACCTCTATCAGCCAAGCAGAGTGACAAGGGAGTAGGTCTGGGTGTCACACGAAGCGTGTTCTGAATTCCCGCTGTGCCAGGGATTAGGACACGACAAGAACTCAGTCATGGCCCCCAGGCTGGCAGAAATTGTGGTGGTGGTAGCCTGAGGAAGCGGGTGGCATGTAGGAAAACCATTCTCTGTTAGAGCTGGCTGGCTGAGTTCGCCTTGTGGGTTCCAGGTTTGCAGCTTTCACCTGATTGCCTCAGATCTCAAATAGCAGAGCTCGTCCAGCCTTGTGCACTCCGGACTTCTTTGCTGATGTCCTCCTTGGCTTCTTCTCTCCTTTTCAAGGAGGCTCCCTGTTAAACAAAAAAGACGACGGAGGGCCCTACCTGTTGGTGTTATGACGCCCTGGGACTTATATCTAAATTAATGTTTCATAGAAAGCATCACGTGTCCCGCCACTGCACCAGACAACATGAACATGCAGCACATAGGTTCATCTTCTGCGGGATCCGCTTTCGTCAAATCCTCTTAAATGGAGAAAGAAACAGGATGAGAAGCCCGTACCTCCAAGCACAGAACTGATCCTTGCTCAGAACTCTCTTCCCCCTAATGACACCTTATGAAAGAGCCACAAAGCCAACAAAAATTACAGGAAAAATGGTCTACAGAAGAGCTTACATGCGGGGGGAAGATTTGGAATCTTGAGAAGGTGGTGAAACGTTTTTGAAATGCAAATGGTAATTTTATAAAGATCCTTCTGAATTATTCAGCATAGATTAGCAAATACGGAGAAAACTTTTAGAGGGTCCACAGAGTAGCCAATTAGAAAACTAAAAAACAATTTCAATTTTTTTTTTTTTTAGAAGGAGGTTTTAAATTAAATCTCAATTGCTTAACTGTTAGGGGGAAAAGAATTAGAAATTTTAGCTTCATGATCACCCCGTTTGCATCATGTACTGGTTTTGCACTGGGGATACAATGTTGTAGCACTGGGATACGATAGTCGTATGGTCCCTGCCTTCACGGGGGCGGTAATCAAAGAGTCACAAAACGAATGTGTAACTCCACATTGTGAAAATCACAAGGCATCATACATAATAGGGACAAAAATGGAGGGTCTAAACTGTCTAGAGCAAAATACAGTAAAGTCTCATAGAATGGCAAGGTATGATAAGAGATCAGTAAGTAGGATTCTGACGACTCAGAATTCGGTTTCAACAGACTCATTATAATTGTAGCTCAGAGATAACAGGAAGGGAGGAAGACTAAACGATCAGCCATGGCATCTGTGTCTTTCCTTTGGTGATGACACCAGAGACCGAGGCCTGGTCTTCAGCATGGCTGGTCCATCCATCCAGAGCTGTACTGGCTCCCACACTCATCAGACCATCAGAGACTACGAAGGGCAGTTTATTAATTTACAACAGGAGGACACCCTTCTCGTGCCTGGAATTCTTATGTCTACGAACTCTCAAGGTAGCCACCAGGCCTAAGAAGCTGGGCCTTTCCTGCTAAAGATGCTGATTTTCTCTCACACATGTTTATGCTCCCTCCATTTCACTCCCAGAAGATAATCTTCTCTCAACGTTCTAGGGGGAGCTTCTCTGGCACCCCTACATACTGATTCCAGAATCGACACTGCACGTCAAATTAGCTGAGAAGTCCCTTGCTCACTACAAATGAGTGGTATAAAAGAGACTGCTTAAAATATTTAAAGAACTGAAGTACCTGCAAGCACTCTGAAAATACCGTTTAAAACAGAAATAATTGACACAGTAATAAAAATCATGCTTATGTAGTTACTACACGGGCATTTACTTTTTTTTAATTTTTTTTTAGTGTTTATTTTCATTTTTGAGAGAGACAGCGGAGTGGGAGAGGGGCAGAGAGGGAGAGAGACCCAGAATATGAAGCAGGCTCCAGGCTCTGAGCTGACAGCACAGAGCCCCACACGGGGCTTGAACCAGTGAGACGTGAGATCATGACCTGAGCCAAAGTCAGACGCTCAACCGACTGAGCCACCCAGGTGCCCCATACACAGGCATTCAAATGAATGGAAGAAGGAACTAGTGACTCAACAAATAAAAGAAGATTGAACTCACAGACAACTTTGGAGTCATGTATTTATTTGATATAGGAAAGAAATCTATATATTTTTTTTAAATTCCAGTGTAGTTAATGTACAGTATTATATTAGCTTTGGGTGTACAATACAGTGATTCAATCATTCCATACATTATTCAGTGTCCACTGTGATAAGTACACTCTTAATCCCCTTCGCCTAATTCATCCATCCCCCCACTCGCCTCCAGTAACCATGTTTATTTTCTGCAGTTAAGAGTCTGTTTTCTGGTTTGTCTCTCTCTCTTTTTTTTCCCCCTTTGCTCATTTGTTTTGTTTGTTAAATTCCACATGAGTGAAATCATATGGTATTTGTCTTTCTCTGATGGGCTAAGCAAAATAGCTTAACATCGTACTCTCTAGATCCATCCATGTTGTTGCAAATGGCAAGATTTTATTCTTTTTCGTGGCCGAATGCTATTCATCTTTATCCTTCATCTTCTTTACTCATCTATCGATGGACACTTGGGCTGCCTCCAGAATTTGGCTATTGTAAATAATGTTGCAATAAACATAGGGGTGTATATATCTCTTCAAATTAGTGTTTTTGTACTCTTTGAGTAAATACCCATTAGTGTGATTACAGAATCAGAGGGTAATTTTATTTTTAATTTTTTTGAGAAACCTCCATCTCGTCTTCCGCAGCATCTGCCCCAGTTTGCCTTCCAACCAACAGTGCACCGGGGTTCCTTTTTCTCCACATCCTCACCAACAGTCGTTGTTTCTTAAAGAAATCTATAGTTTTAAAAGAAAATGGTTAACATTCAGACTTCCCACTAGTTTCAACTCTCCATTCCCTCCCCTACCTCAGCCACTGATCCAATTTTTTTTTTATTTTTTTTTTTTCAACGTTTATTTATTTTTGGGACAGAGAGAGACAGAGCATGAACGGGGGAGGGGCAGAGAGAGAAGGAGACACAGAATCGGAAACAGGCTCCAGGCTCTGAGCCATCAGCCCAGAGCCCGACGCGGGGCTCGAACTCACGGACCGCGAGATCGTGACCTGGCTGAAGTCGGACGCTTAACCGACTGCGCCACCCAGGCGCCCTCAAATTTTTTATTATAATCAATAACTACATGATCCAAAGTATTTTTGGTATTAAAGCTGGATACTCCCCCAACCAGTTTTTGGTTTTTCATGTGTATTTACTTTTGAGAGACAAAGAGAGACAGAGTGTGAGCAGGGGAGGGGCAGAGAGAGAGGGAGACCCAGAATCCGAAGCAGGCTCCAGGCTCTGAACTGTCAGCACAGAGCCCGATGCGGGGCTCGAACTCACCAACCGTGAGATCATGACCTGAGCGGAAGTCGGACGCTTAACGGACTGAGCCACCCAGGGGCCCCACCACCACCACCACCACCACCACCAAACCAGTTTTTATTCATCTAGAGGTCAAGAACCCTTCACACCACTTAAAGCATTTGGGGGAGGGGAGAAGGGGGATTCTCTTTTTCTCTTCAAAAAGTCTTTAATCTTATGTTTTTATTTTATTGGTAATTTAAAAAAAATTATTACAATCATATTGTGCATCATCAAAATGACCATCTTTCATATTTGGATTCGGGAACACAACCGTGGTGGTGTCAGGCCATATTACTTAAAACCTTGGAAAGAAAAGAGCAGAAGTGATTTTAAGACGTAAGTGACATGTTCACACGACCTGAAAACTAAATGAAGTCACGGGCCACTCTATGCAAGTTTTTGCCATGGTTCCAATAGAGAATTTCATTGCACGGCATGTTCGAGCACCAGCGGTCAAACTTGGTAGACAAAAATATATATGTGCTGTAATTCTTGTTGCTAGACTTGTACTGAAGGGATGATTTAATTTTGACAAAATCTTCCATTAAGTGCTGTTAATTTTACTTTTTATTAACTCTCTAGTGTTATTTTTTGGTTAGCATATGCAGGTATTCCAGTATTACAGTCGTATAGAAGCTACAAACACGAGTATGTGACGTATTGTTTTTCTATTCTTACAAACTTAAGAAATATAATTAAAATAACTTAAGTAAGCATTTAAGGTTTTACATATGTTTTTCTCTTGAAAGGCGTCCATATATTACTTGTGAGAAATACTGTTTTAAACTAGTATTTTTTTCAATATTTCTGTCCCTTTTTCTATTATTTCATGAGGCACTTAGGCATTTTTTAAAAACTATTTACTTGTGGGGGGCGGGGGTGGGCAGAGAGAGAGACAGGGAGAGAGAAAGAATCCCAAGCAAGGATTCCATGCGGGGCTCAAACCCACAAACGGAACCTTGGGATCATGACCTGAGTTGAAACTAAGACTTGACACTCAAACTACTAAACCATCCGGGTGCCCCATGAGCCACTTAGGCATTTTTTAGTTATTTAAAAATGTTTTGTACGATACCTAAAAAGAAGAGAGTTCACCGAAAATATTATGTCTTAGATAAATATATTACTGAAGTGTATTTTGTGGAATTTATTTTAAGCCTACCTTTAACAATATTTATTACACAAAATTATAAAAGCAAAATATTTTCTTCTTACATTGTGGACTTCCATTCATAATTTGTTTAGAATCAATTATTAAGGAAAAGCATCACTTGTTGACAAACTGAAAATCAATGATACCTTCTCTTTGGATTTTGTACTAAATGTTTATTTAAATAGAAATTGAAATACAACTACAAACAGTGACATCAGAAATTAACACAACATACTTTCATTTCTGGATGTGTTTCGTTCTTATATTTTGTGCTTAAATAGCAACTGGGGTTTGTGAAAAGAATTTGTGTGTTTTCTTTGCAACTAATGAGGTAAAAGGAAAAGCCGTCCAGGCTCTTATTTGTAAACACACCTCCAGGACTGGTATATGTGGCAGTTGAAACTTTGTTTGTAATAAATTGAAGGCCAATTGTTTCCTCTTTCTGGCTCTGACTTCTGAGTTCTAGAACACTACATCAGAATTTTCATTAGATGACGGTAACCTCTGCATGGGGTAAGCATCATCATAAGTCATTGGCAGAATAATTATCACAACTGCATTTCTCATTGATTTATTTTATTCGGGGCCATTTCTCTTCTATCTGCACAACTCTCAAGGTCTGCAGAACACAATTTGAAAACCACTGAATGGGAACTAAAGCAACTCAACGTTGTACAATGGTAAAAGTTACCCCTCTGCCAGAGGGAATTTGGCGAGAGAGTAACCCAGTTAAGTACCCGCGGATCAGACATGGGATGTCTATGCCCAGTTCAGTAGACTCCCTCAGCACACGCTCAGAGACTTTCAAACTGCTATTTTGAACAGCAAAAATACTTTTAAATGATTTTATTTCCCAGGTTTTAAAAACTAGAAATTGATACAGATACCGTGCCTTTTACAACGCCCCCACCTATCACACAGAGGGCCTGTTGGGAAATGCTGATCTAAGCCATTCAACACATCTCTTATCCTATTTCACTGAAGTCTTCACAAAGACTTAGTTCCCTCTGATAATCTGCTGTGGTGTTTTAAAATCCTGATGTTTCAGGAAGTCCTTTACGGGCAAGTCACTTAACCTCTCAGGACCTCAGATTTCTCATTTGGAAAATGAAGGGGGTTGGATAAGATTCTTTTTAAAGTCCCACCTAGAGTTAGAATGCTCTGGTTTTTGTGCGAGCCAAAACTTTCGTTTTCATAACTGTTTAATGTCAGAACGATGTTTTAAAACAAATTCAAACAAGAAATCCTTAACACATAAAGCACGTAAAAGTAAAGCCGAGAACTCTCCAGGTCTGCAGAACACAACTGGAAAACCACTGATCTAAAGCTCTCTTTTAAAAATGCTTTCCTTTTTTCTTTGTCTCAGTGGAAAAGCAAAACATCTGGAAAGGATCCTCCATATTAGTTTCCCTATGTGTATACCAGAACATATGTATTAAGTCACCTGTCAGCTTTTCTTCTCCAGATTAAATAGCTATTATAAGTCCCATTTCCCATCCCTTTAAAATCTATTTCCCCTCTTTTTTTTTAATGAACCTTCTTTAGTTTCTGTAATTCTTTATTAAAATGTAAAGCTACAAACCAACCACAATCTCTGAAAAGAGCCAAGTGTAGCAAAAGGATTACTTCCGGCTCTATCATGAGATATTCTCACTCCTAATACACTCCAAGTTGTTTCCTTTTTAATAACATTCCACTGCTGCCTCCCATTCAACCGACAGCTCCGTTTGACCCACACTTTTTTTGTGTCCTTCCTTCCTTTCTTCCCTTCTTTCTTTCTTTCTTTTCCTTTCTTTCCTTTCCTTTTCTTATATCTAGTCAACTAAGTTTGTTATATCTAGTCAACTAATTTCCCCTCTAATACCCACGTTATTGTCCTCACAGGCCCTTTGAAGTGTTTCTTATTGAACATAATTCCGTTTTTAATGGAACATTTCTGTAATTAGTTAAGGTCGCTGAAGTTATCTTCTGCCTTCCAACATACTTCATCCAGCCTCCTAACCAATGTGAATGTTGTGTAGTTTGTTGTTGAACCTGTAGGCTAATAAAATGTCAGTTACCTCTATACATGAGGTGTCTTATGGGGTGAACTATGTCCCATAAAATTCATAGCTTGCAGCCTTATCTCCCAGGATCTCAGAATATAACTATATTGGGATATAAGGTCTTCAAGGAACTGACTGAACTAAAATGAGGCCATTTGGGTAGGTCCTAATCAAATCTGACAGGCAGCTGGGGCTTTGGCAATAGAGGAAAGGACGCTTGGAGACACAGCAAGAAGGTGAACACCCGCAAGCTAAAGAGAGAGGCCCCAAATGAAACCAAAGCTGCTGACACCTTGATCGTGGACTTCCAGCCTCCAGAACTCTGAGAAAATAAATGTGCATGCAGTGGTGGTCTTTTGTTGCAGTATCCCAAGCCGACTAATACAAGCTACCCTATGGATGACATTGTGCAGTTCCTGGGGGCTCACCAGGGAATGTCTGCCATCCCAGAGGGCTACAGGAGAGCCCAAATACCCATAACTCAAGCCAGAAGAAGTCATAAAGAAAGATCTAGAGCAAAATGTCCTGGGAGCAACAAGGGAGCCAGATTTCTTTCCACCTGAGGGATTGAGGCTTGAAACAGAAGATGTCACCTGAGCAGGACCTTCAAAGACGGGGCAAAGTTCCAATCATGGGTGGCAATCCAGGGGACAGGACTCTATGAGTGTGAACTACACTCCTGCTCTACCTGAGGACAAGGTTGGTGGTTTGCAAACGTGTCTAAACCTCAGAACTAACTGGAAGCTTTTTAAAAAACACATAGATCATCAGGCCCCCTCCTCATCTGCTGAATCAGGAGTTCTAGAGATGATGTCCTGGAATCTTTATTTTAACCAACTCTTGGGTGAGTCGTATCAGTTTCATCAACTTTAAAGATCCCTTTTTAATAAAAGCATCTCACTGCCTGCTCCCTCTCCCCCTGGGAATCACTATATTTTTATTGAATGAGAAAATACATAAAGACGCAAAACACTATCATGAGTGTAATGGTGATTTCAAGTGAATTTGTATTTTATTACACAGAACCAAATCCACAAGGTTAAAACTGACATGAATGTATCATTTTTACATAAGCACATACATTGAGGGCATTATTTATTCAACTTGCAGAAATGCATAGACAGATTCCGCCTCTTTATTAACCATAAGTTAATAACCCTCTGAGAAGGTGGCCTTTTTTTTCTTTTAAGTTTTTGGGTGGGGTTTTTTTTTTTTGCTTTTTGTTTTTTGGTCTTTTTTTTTTTTTTTTTTAACTCTCTGAGACTCGAAATCCTCCTTTCTGAAAGGATGAAAGTAATCCTTGCTCGTCAGGGTAAAGATTAAGTGAGATCATTTATACAAAGTACAAAACCTAGTATTAGACCCCACCCTAGCCCCTGGCCCCTAGCCTCACCCCCACCCCACCAACACATGTATAAACTCTTCCATACACTTTTTTTGAAGCTGGGTACTTTAGTCATCCCTTCCTCAACTCAAGAGTTTCCTGAAGCTCAAAGCATACCTCAGAAAAGCTCTGTTTCAATCAAAACATCACACCGATATGGACCTCCCTCCATAACTCAACAGTCAATGACCCCCAGATGAGCTATCTTCCCAAATAGATCACAATTTTGTTCAAGTGCATGATAGGCCACATGCAGACAGCGGTGCCCTGCTGTCCTTTCCACTAGATTCTTCTATATCCAGTCTTGAAAGTAACCTTCTCCAGAAAATCTTGCCTGACCTCCCCCTTCATAAATCCTTCAAATAAAAAAATTTTTAATGTTTATTTATTTTTGAAGGGGAGAGAGAGAGAGACAGAGCATGAGCAGGGGAGGGGCAGAGAGAGAGGAAGACACAGAATCTGAAGCGGACTCCAGACTCTGAGCTGTCAGCACAGAGCCCGTCATGGGGCTCGAACTCACAAACCACGAGATCATGACCTGAGCCGAAGTCGGACGCTCAACCCTCCAAGTGCCTCTCTCATAAATCCTTCATTCAGTTTCCCTCAGTACCTCTGCTATATTTCATTCATTCATTCATTCATCTGGTCAGTAAAAGACTTACCGTGTCAGGACTTGTTTTAGACACTAAATGAACAAACAGGCAAGGTCTCCACTCCCTGGAGCTGCCAATGTAGGGAGGAGAAGACAATAAAAATTCAATATGCAACATATCAGGTGGGGATAAACGCCAAGAGGCAAAACCAACAGTGTAGGAAAGCAAACAGGGCTATTGTTGTTTGGGTAGGATAGTCAGGAAGACCTCATCGAGGTAGCGTCTGAGCAGAAACATGAAGAAATGAGTGTGCAGGCCGGCAGGGTACCTGGGAAGAGAGCCCCAGGCAGCGTCTTTTTTTCCACAAGGGAAGGGGTCTGGTGTTATTCAGTTTCTCCACCACTGTTATAGGATGAATTGTGTCTCTCCAAAAAAGATGTGCTGGAATCCTAACCCTCAGTATCTCAAAATGTGACCTTATTTGGAGATGGGGTCTTTACAGAGATATTCAGGTTAAAGTGAGGTCATTGGCATAGGCTCTAATCCAATATGACGGGTGTCCTTGTAAAAAGGGAAAATTTTAAACATACGCACACAGGACCACACCATGTGGAGATGAACGCAGACATGGGATGGGGCAGGTACGAGCAAAGGGACACCGAAGATGGCCCACAAATGACCAAATCTAGGAGAGACACATGGAACAGATTCTCTGCCACAGCTCTCAGAACCAGCCTTGCCCACCCCTTGATCTTGAACTTCTAGCCTCCAGGACTGTGACAACAAATTCCTATTCTTTCAGCCTGAGTGGCATAAAGAGAGTAGTACTTTGTCACGGCAGTGCTAGGAAGCTAATATAGCTGCCTATCGCTGCGAAGGTCACACACAGAGCATGTCCTTACCCGGGTTCAGAGGATAAACCCTTGGTTCCATGGGCTTCTGCATACCCCTGGATGACTGAGGACTATAACTGCCCCTAACTGGACTCCCTGTTTCCAGCCTTACTTTCTGAATCCATTCTCCACAGTACTGTCCTGATCTCTCTGAAACAAAAACGTGATCGCCTCACTGATTCACAAGTCTTTGCCTGTATCCCCTTGTCTTCAGGATATAATCCCAATTTTCTCAGTTTGGGAACCAACGACCACGGGATCCAGCCCCAGTTTACCTCTCCAACCTTGCCGCTCTCGTCTCTGCCCCCTCCTGGGGTGGCCTAACCTCTACTCATCCTCGGCCTCAATTTAGTCACCACCTACACTGGGAAGCCTTCCCAAGGCCCCTGAGACCAGGTTAGGGGTCCCTCCTAGGTACTTCCAGAAGTCCTGGTGTTGGCTGAATGCTGTTGCTGCATTTATTCCAGTGTGCCCCAAACCTGTCTGCCTGACTCTTCTTTTCGAAAATGAGTTCCCATACCTGTTGTTCCTCTAGGCGCTAAGAAAGTGCCTGGCGTGTAGGGAACATTCACTGGGCGGATGAATAAATGAGCAAAGCACGCCACGTTTTGACCAGCTGGTCCCAGAACTAAATTTTTTTCCCCCTTTAAGGGATGTGGGGGTGGGGAGGTGACCTTTCAGGAGATTTCCCAACAGTATGTGGAACCACTGGCACTGGATGGAGCTGTACCTTTTCTTAATGGCTGCAAGAGGAATTTAGATTAGGCATTCAAGAGCTGGCCGTCGTCGTGTCGCAAGACCCTGCAGTATGAGGAAAGGAAGTCAACAATCTATCTGACAATTTTTGAGTCTGGGCTTGACCAGAATTTTGGAGCCTTTTTTTTTTTTTTTTTTTTTTTTTAATAGCAGGTGGCACGTTCAGGTTTCTCCCCAGCCTCCGATTCAATAAGTGCAAGTCGATGACCTACAGGTAAAAGTGGTGGGTAGACAGAACAGGAGATTTTTGCAAACAATGCAACGTGTTCCATGCGCAAGTCTCCAAAAAGTAAATATTTTTGAGGTTTAAATATCATTGCACACACAGCTATAAATGCTGAAGAGCCTGGAAAAGGAAAGAGAAAAAGACGGTAACAATGTTTAAGTACATATATTAAAAATATTGTATTTGTATAGTAGGTCTATAAATTTATATATCTAACTAGAGGAAGACAGAGGGATAATAGATTCACATAATCAGGATTCGCTCGCAATCCTCAGGGTTTCTGCAAACTCCTGAAAGGGGAAATGTATCAGAATTTCCAGTCCTCCAAAAAATAGGGCCTAAAAAAGTCTTGTGTGCAAGGGAGAAAAGGAGGGGTGGAAGGCGGGGGACTAGCCCTTCGCAGCAGGAAGTCTTCAATGGCTATCGAGTTATGAAGGAACAACTCTGAACAGAAGTCCTTATTCGGAGCGCTAAACTCGCTTTTACCACATAAAGCGCAATATAAAAAGCTCAGAGCAACCTCATCATGGTGTTGGGGAAACAACTCGGCTTCTCCAAGTGAGAAAGCAAGAGGGCTCCGACCGGGTAGTAGCCCAGACCGGTGTTAGGGTTTTTATTTGCAAGTTAATGAGCCAAATGGACGACCAGGCTACTTGTGCCGCGTTCTGGGAAGCAAGGTTATTATTATCGCCTATTGCCCCACTGAACAATTTCACTGAAAAGGAAGAGTCCCAGCAGTGTGTGCGCGCGCACGGTGCCATACGGGACGTGCAGCTACGTGCCCACCTCCAGAACGACTTTATTTACAAAGCGATTACCATGTTATCTATTTGTTTTCCTTTTCCAGCAACAGCAGTTTTACTCAGCCCTCGAATTTCTTAATTACAAACCCGTTCGCTTCTAAATCAACCCCAAATCGTCAGGCAGAGCCCGGAGGGAGGCTGTGCAAGTTTGCACACACCCCCACCTCCCGGATCAAGGGCAACAGCAGAAGCAAGAAACTGTGTATGTGCAAAAAGGTGGATCTGGGGACGAGGATCGCTGAGTTTGTTTACAGAGCAGAGACGCCTCAGCTCGGATGCCAAAGCTACCAAGAGCTGCAAACGCAAACTTAGCAGAAGCACACGTACCCCGGGAGCGGCGAGCGGGCCCGAAAGCGCGGACCGGACTCCAGGGCGAGGGAGCGGAGGCGGCCGGGCCCGCGGGCGCGCTCCGTCCACCTGCAGCCGCTGCCGCTCCCCGCCCCCAGCTCCTGTCCTTGAAAGGAGTCGGCGGGGGTGGGGGGTGGGGGGGGGAATGCATCTACACTCAGAATAGCTAGATCAGGTTCACCCAGTGCTCCTATAAAAACACAAAGGCACAGCCCGGGAAAGTGTGCTCGGGGAAGGGGCATTATTTGTCCGGGTATTTAAAACCGCACTCGGGGAAACACAGCCATTCTTCGCAGCCCGGGGAAGGGGGGGGGGGGGGGGCGTGGGTGGAGGGTTTGCAAAGCCGGGGTGGCAGAAGGGCACTATGCAGGAAGAGCACTATGCAGGGCACCCCCTTTCCCCCGCAGAAGGCAGCCCAGATCGCTAGGTGAGCCGACTGGGAGTGCGGGGGGTGGGGGATCCGGCCAGCGGGGAGCAGCGCGTTTTCCTCGCTCTTCTCGGGGCAGGCGCTAATTTGGAGCTAGAAGTGCAGGGGGCGTTTTCTTCCCGCTCCGGGGCGACCGGGCTGGCCCGGTGTTTGTGGGCTGAGAGGAAACCAGAGTCCGGCGGCACTGAGGCGGCGCCTGGGCCCGCAGCCTCTGCGCACGTGCCTCTGGCCGCGGGGACGCGGCTCCGCTACCCGGTCCGGCGTGCCCGAGGCTCCGGAGTCCGCGTTTTGCCACCGCCCTCCCGGGAGGCTCTCGCTCCGCCCTTCCTGAAATCCCTTATATTAACTGTGGCCAAAGCCCTAAGAAACACAGCTCATTGTTGGCAGCTGCCGGGCGGTCTTACAGAGCTGCGAGGGCAGCGGAGGGGAAATAAAAGGGAACGGCTCCGATTCTGCCCCAGCGGCTGCTGCAAGAGCTCTGTGCCGACATCGCGACAGCGAGCGCCCTGCACACCGGGAAGGCCCCCTCTATGTGCTGCTGAGCCGGTCCCGGACCCGACGATCCCGCCCTCGGTCTTCGGAGCAGAAATCGCAAAGACGGAAGGTAAGCGCGGCGGGCGAAGCCGGCTGGGGCGCCTGCCAGCCCAGTCCTCCGAGGGCTGGGTTTGCCCGGAGGAAGAGCGTGAGGCGGAGCTGGGGAATAACAACAGGATGTGCAACAACAGGATGAGGAGGGCTGATTTAATGCCTGAAGTTCGCGGCACGGCTACGGGGCACTTCCTTTATTAGGCGACTTCGGGGAGCAGAGGGGGGTGTGGGCACGGGTCCGCCCGCCCGATCGCAGGGGAAGGGGCTGTTTGTTCGCGCCCAGCTCTGTTGTGGGTGGCAGGTCCGCCGTGGCGGCCAGCCCCGGGTGCACGGGCTACTAGTAGGATCCCGGGGATAGTTAGTGGTTCGCAGCCGACGTGCGTCCGGGGAGCCTAGGGGACAGAGGCAAGAAAAAGTGGGGTGCGCCTTGGTGGGCGGCACGTGTGGCGCGAGTCTTACCGTCTGCCCTTTTCACTTTCAGGACTGGAAATGGCAGACCATATGATGGCCATGAACCACGGGCGCTTCCCCGACGGCACCAACGGGCTGCACCACCACCCTGCCCATCGCATGGGCATGGGGCAGTTCCCGAGCCCCCATCACCACCAGCAGCAGCAGCCCCAACACGCCTTCAACGCCCTGATGGGCGAGCACATACACTACGGCGCGGGCAACATGAATGCCACGAGCGGCATCAGGCACGCGATGGGGCCGGGGACTGTGAACGGAGGGCACCCCCCGAGCGCGCTGGCCCCCGCGGCCCGGTTTAACAACTCCCAGTTCATGGGCCCCCCGGTGGCCAGCCAGGGAGGCTCCCTGCCGGCCAGCATGCAGCTGCAGAAGCTCAACAACCAGTATTTCAACCATCACCCCTACCCCCACAACCACTACATGCCGGATTTGCACCCTGCTGCAGGCCACCAGATGAACGGGACAAACCAGCACTTCCGAGATTGCAACCCCAAGCACAGCGGCGGCAGCAGCACCCCCGGCGGCTCCGGCGGCAGCAGCACCCCCGGCGGCTCCGGCGGCACCTCGGGTGGTGGCGCGGGCAGCGGCAATAGCGGCGGCGGCAGCGGCGGCGGCAGCGGCAGCAACATGCCCGCCTCCGTGGCCCACGTCCCTGCTGCAATGCTGCCGCCCAATGTCATAGACACTGATTTCATCGACGAGGAAGTGCTTATGTCCTTAGTGATAGAAATGGGTTTGGACCGCATCAAGGAGCTGCCCGAACTCTGGCTGGGGCAAAACGAGTTTGATTTTATGACGGACTTCGTGTGCAAACAGCAGCCCAGCAGAGTAAGCTGTTGACTTGATCGAAACCCCGGCGAAAAGAAATCAAACCCCCAACTTCGGTGTGAATTAAAGAAAAAACAAAAAAACAAAACAAAACAAAAAAAAAAACATTCCCTTAGACACAGTATCTCACTTTTCAGATCTTGAAAGGTTTGAGAACTTGGAAACAAAGTAAAACTATAAACTTGTACAAATTGGTTTAAAAAAATTGCTGCCACTTTTTTTTTTTTTTTCTGTTTTTGTTTCGTTTTGTAGCCTTGACATTCACCTCCCTTATGTAGTTGAAATATCTAGCTAACTTGGTCTTTTTTGTTGTTTGTTTTTACTCCTTATTTCCTCACTTTCTCCAGTGCTCAACTGTTAGATATTAATCTTGGCAAACTGCTTAATCTTGTGGATTTTGTAGATGGTTTCAAATGACTGAGTTGCATTCAGATTGACGAGTGAAAGGAAAAATTTGCATTAGTTGGTTGCATGAACTTTGAAGGGCAGATATTACTGCACAAACTCTGCCATCTCGCTTCATTTTTTTTAACTATGCATTTGAGTACAGACTAATTTTTTAAATATGCTAAACTGGAAGATTAAACAGATGTGGGCCAAACCGTTCTGGATCAGGAAAAGTCATACTGTTCACTTTCAAGTTGGCTGTTCCCCCTCCCCCATATGTACAGACAATAATAGGGTGTGGAATGTCGTCAGTGGCAAACATTTCACAGATTTTTATTTTGTTTCTGTCTTCAACATTTTTGACACTGTGCTAATAGTTCTATTCAGTACATGAAAAGATACTACTGTGTTGAAAGCTTTTTAGGAAATTTTGACAGTATTTTTGTACAAAACATTTTTTTGAGAAAATACTTGTTAATTTATTCTATTTTAATTTGCCAATGTCAATAAAAAGTTAAGAAATACTTGTTTTCTAGAAGTCATTGGGGGGTGGGGGTGGTTGTTCCTTTTGGTGGCTTTTTCTCTCTGTAAGTTGAACACTTTATTGATGAGAGTAAGCATTCCAAAGGATAAATTACAGGACACTAAAACAGGTCATGATGAGCTTAAGTGGAGAGCAGGATTTAACATAATTGGCATAATGCTTCATTGTTATCATTGTAACATGCCTCTTGGTGTAGTTTAATCAGAAGCTGCAAAGTTGTCAAAGAGCATTTTTTTTTTCTTAATTGTCATCATATTCAAGTGTACTCCAGAGTTAAAGGTTTGTGACACTAAATCCTATAAAAAAATTTTTTTTTCACGGGATGGGAGGGGGGAACACCAAGTGTTTCTGGTGATATACCTGATTCAACTATGTAAATGCAGATCAGGATAATATACTGGGAGAATGGTCAGGATGGCATTAAACGTAAATCTCCCTTTATCTCTAGTGACGAATTTTATTTCTCAGCAAAAGTCCTAAGGAGAGGCACACATTTTCTAGCTTAATCTCTGAAATAGCTTCTGACTGGTTTATAGTCCTAAGAGGAAGAGGGGCAGAATTCCACCTTGAGGCTTTCTATTTTGTTCTATAATATTTAAAATTTACACAGGGAGGTTGATTCAAAGGTCAAATTACAGTCTTCACAAGATCTTCCCTTGCACGCATTCCCTGTTTTCCAGAATTCTGAGCCTTTTCTGTTACAGACAAGGGGTGCAAAGGACATAGGGATAAGATTGTTTAATTTTACCTAAATGTTTTACCAGGAAGACATAATTACAGTTAAGTAGGTGTCGAGTTTTGCCTATAACCAAGCAAAAGAAAAAGTCATATTGTTAAAATCTCAAGTTATCCCAGCTTGAAGATGGAATTTTGTTTTCCCTTTCATGTTTTCTTAGCTTATCTTGTAAGAGCAACATACATACCTACATTCAAGAAAAAATAGTCTTTTATATTTGACCCACTGAAGAAGTAAAATACAGGTTGAGGAAAATCTCACAAATAATAACTTTAAAAGAACATTTCATTCTGATCCTTAGATTCTAATCTTAAATCCCATATTTCATAATTTTAAAAAAGAGGAAATGCAGAAGTGTTAAATTACAGCGAGTCTGGCGTAAAGGCTCATTTCAATATAATTCAGATCACCTACATTCTATAATTCTATTTCCAAGGCAAGCCATTAAAATTAAGATACACACTCCACTGGGCTTGTTATACTTCTCTAATTGACATTTCCTTATTAAAAATTATGTTCTAAATAAATAATTTCTCTGAAAATTGAAAATAATTCCAAACTCTTCACCCCATTTTAAAAAGCTAATCCAGAATTCCCACATTAATAGTTGAAGCTGAAGTTTTCTTCAGCTAAGACCTGTCAATACTAAATCTGCAATCAGCAGTAAATCTTCCTGGCTAGGCATTTTTGCAGTAAGTTTTTCTTTTCCTTTTTTTTTTTTTTTTCCAGAGGCTCAAGTGAAAAAATATGTTTGCATACATATTAATACAGCAATTCTTGTTCTTTTTCACTTGTGCCAGGAAAAAAAAAAAAAAGAAAAGAAAAAAGAAAAAGGAAAGCTATTGGAGGCATTGTGTTTTTTCTTTTCTTTTTTTTTTTTTTTTTTTTTTTTTGCATAAAGAAAGAAACAAAATAATTGTCTTGCCACCACCCTTCACCATTCATTCTGCCAGGAAATAAGCCACAACACCTGCTCTGTCACTAAATTCCTCCTGCTGTTCTAACACCGGAACACGTATGTGGAGACGCGAGCCCAAGGAACTATTATTAGATCCTGAGCCCATCTCTGCCAGAACAGAGGAGCTGGTTTAAAAGCACAATTTCTCCTCGGTGCAAATACAACCCCCCTCCACCCCCTATTCATCTGAATGATCTCTATTTCATTAAAACTCTTTCTCGATCAACAATTGAGCAGATTCCATGCGATGTCTGCAGGTCTCTTAAGCACAGGAAAAATAACTCCTTGTTTGAACAACCTGATTCATGAAACCTGTACAGTGACCTAGATCACCGGGCTACTGGCGGACATTTGCAAAACCTTTTGTGGTCTTGCTTCCTACTAAGTTGCTTATAGCATATGGGGAAATTTGACCTCCGTACCTTGGCTGTTTTTCAAAAAGTTCTAACATGGTACAAGAGAGCTTCTGTTCTTTAAGCTTTGCCCACAAATAGATACTCCACGCTTGATTTTTCAAGATGAGATCAATGATAAGCAAGAACATCATAGAAACAAGTCAGAAAAATAAGAACACGTTGGTGAAAACCTGCACCTCTGCCTTGTGCCTGCTCGGATCCTGGTGGCGGTATTTTTGCGGGAGCTGATAAAGACGTTACATCTATGGATGGGTCTTTGAAGGACAGTTACCTAATCACCACTGTTTATGGGGTGCTAGGCTAGAGCACTGGTACCAGAAGGCTGACATCTATTGTGAAGTTTATGGTCTCCGTGACTTTTACTACTGTAAACGCCTGGGCTAGCTATAAATTGATGTCAACATTAAAGGCCAGATCCTTTAGAGCAAAATATTAATCCACTAATCTATTATGGGTGGCCGGCTTTGAAATACAAACTTTGCAGTCCCAGACCATTAGGTGTTTTCGCCCCCTTGTGGAATTTATTTAGAAGGTCAAAGGAAAGCCATTTCCTTAAGAGGGGTTTTTTTTTGTTGGTGGTGGTTTGTTTGTTTACCTTTTCTGAATGCTTCATTTTCTTTCTCGAAGCAAACAGCATATATTTGAGCAACAATTTTTTTTTTTTATTAAAAGAGATTTCAGAGTAAACACCCTTTATGAAAATAAGAGTATTTTCCTTACCACAGAACTTAACTTGGGATAAGCGTACATAATTGAGATGTGCCTCACATTTCAAAATATGCATTGGCTAAGGGGTTTTCTTTTATAAAAGTATAATGAGCAAATGCTTTAGCCTGTCAGTTAAAACTGATACTCTGCACTCTCACAACAGAACTGTTGTTTTGGGACAAGTACAAATAATAATGCATTTGATGGTAAGTGTTTGGAAAGGTGGAGGGAAATATCTAGGAATGCAGAATGCGGTTATCTGTGTTGGAATGCGACCAAGCCACAGGCTCTAATCTTGTGAAACGGCCACAGGATGTTTAATGGGAATGAGTGTTGCTGTCTAATTGATTCAGTAAAATTTACTTTAAAATAAGCTTGGCAGATAACATTGTCTCCAAAGAAAGAAATACATTTAGAATTCAAGGAATTCAGGACTCAAGCCATTGGAAATGTTCTCCTCTCCAACCGTATTGTTTTGCTAGCACAAAAGAGGTGTTACGCAGCTTCAGAGATGGTATTTATCATTTTGGTACTGTACCACTGTCATCAGTATCACAGCTGCCAGGCAGGTTAAAGCCAGACAAGGTTAAAGGTTAAAGGTTAAAGGTTAAAGGTTAAAGCAAGGTTAAAACAATGGATAGCACATCAAGTGACTTAGCCAATGAACCCCTATCATCTTGTGTTCTGTTTGTCTCTTCCCCCCAGAATAGAAGAAACAATGGCAATGTCAGAATTTTAATTGCAATGGACCGGCTTAAATTACTTGACCTATTTTTATCCAGCTAGGAGAGAAATGATTCTGTTTTTTCTTGGCAGCAATACTTATCATTTAAATTAGAAAAAAGAAATATAAGGACATTTCTCTATCAAGTAGTGTACTATTGGTAAATAGTTTTAGTTTGTTTTATGGTAAATAAGATTCCCATATATTTTTGAAACATTTTGAGACACCTGAAGTAAAGAACTTTTCCCCTTCACTGGAGAACTTAAATTTATGAGGGATGCTAAATAACGAAATGAAAATACTCTAGGAGCTGCTGCGGTGAATTCCCATAGTATTTTGATATTTATGGACATAATAAAAGAAAAACTAAGAGAAGTTGGGGTCTACTGTGTGGGGGAACTGAATCCATGGTCCTTGGGAAAGAGAATATCAACCAACACCTTCCTTGCGATGTAGGAACAAATAATGGCTTTTTAGTACCTGGATCCTCACCAGCCGCCAGATGAGCATTAAAGGTGTCACAGCCCGTCCCAGGAGCCAGTTGGTGATGCTTTTTGAGAATTCTGCTTGGCTAAACCAACACATAAAGAGTGAACTAAAGCAGATGCAAGACGAATGAGTACTATTACTAGCTTTATATGTTGTTGGCTTTCATCAGGCTGAACTAATCTGAAAGATTAGTGAGGCAGGACACGACATGGGTGAGGACAGTAGGTCACAGGATTCTTGGAATTTTCCCATGGCATCATCAGCGTGCCCCACTTCCCTCTACAGTGGAAGGGCTCCTTGATGACATTTTGAGTTGCTGAACAGAGCAGACGAGGGACTGTGGCTCCAAAGGGGCCTGTGGCAACGCAAGGTTGGCCTTGGTGTGCCTTGAAGGAGATATGCAAATAGGCGAGTGGCTTTTGAAAAGTTAATAGTGTTAAAGAATCCTGTGGGTCTATTCTTGAAGGCTGGGTGGGGAGCGAGATTTAGGCTTGAGCAAAAGTCAAACCGGCAGAAAACCACAAAAAAATGTTGTCAGAGGACAGCCAACTCCAGGGTATGGTATTTTATGAACACTTGTAGGGGATAGGATGCTAGGGTGGAGGAAATGTGATCAGGGCTACTGAACCCTTTTCTCTGCGTGTCTCCCCAGGGATCGACAGAAAAGTTGGCCTTGTGGTTTCTTTAGCTTGACCACAGAGCTTGTTTGTTTGTTTGTTTGTTTGTTTGTTTTTTAATTTCTGGTAACCCACCATTCCCCCCGCCCTTTGCTTCATGACCATATCTCCACACTGACAAACACATAGCACTTAAATTGTATATAAATATCTTTAGGTCTCCTTGTAAATATTGCCCCATTATATTTATTTTGGATAACTCTTTGAAGGAAGATCCTGGATGCAAAATGATGGCTAGTTCCATATTTCTTCCCTTTATCCGGTGTGTTTAGCAAATATATGCATGATGGGGCCAGTCTGTGAAAAGTGATTGAACTGCTATGCTCCTACTATGAACTGAAAATAAAAATCCAAATGTTTCTTAGATCCCTGTCTGCCACCATGTTTTTTAGGGCAAAGATTTTCAGCTAGCTAGGGCCACCCCTGTAAGAGGCAGAGCAGAATGGGAAGAAGGTATAGGGCAGTAACTTGAAAAAACATATTCATATATATATTTGGAAAAATGTTTAAATACATGTTATTTCAGTAAGACTTTTTAAAAAATCTTCTTGACTGATAGAGCATGGATTTTAAACTGGTGAGAAACGCTGTTTAGACGACACGATTCTACCAAATCAGAGAAATTCACCCTGCTGCCAGCACCACTTAACAAATCATTTTGTTAACTCAAATTGCCTGTGACCGAGCTGACTTTGCTGAGCGCCCACTATGTGACAGGCATTGTGGGGGGCACTTTGCATATGTAATCTTATTTAATCCTCACAGTGTTCCTACAAGGGTATGTCATGTCATTATTCCAATTTTAGATGAGGAAACTGTTATTTAAAGAGGAAGTAAAATTGTTCAAGGGCAATACATCTGATAGGAGGCTAAGTGGTTTTCCAGACCTAGCTTCCAGTACAGTGTTTATTCTGTTTTTTTAATTTTTTTATTATTATTATTATTATTTTTATTTTAGTAAGAGAGAGAGAGAGAGCAAGGTGGTCGAGGGGCGGGGGGGGAGAGAGAGAGAGAGAGAGAGAGAGAGAGAATCTCAAGCAGGCTCCACACTCAGTGTAGAACCTAACATGGGGCTCGATCCCACGCCCCTGGGATCATGACCTGAGCTGAAATCCAGAGCCACTCAACTGACTGAGCCACCCAGGCGCCCCAGGACAGTGTTCATCCTAATACATGACACTACCATTCTAAACCAAATTACTCTTAATCATTTTTTGTTTCTTTTCTTTTCAAATTACTCGTATTCTTAGATCCCATGATTGTCAGCTCATCAGTTGATTTAATAACGTGCTTCAGGGGGGAAAAACCCACTACATTTTATGTACGCAAATTATAAAGTATACTAACACCATTATGACACGTACCTATCCCTACAGTTGCATACCATTTCCTTTTGGGATTTACAAGATTTGGGTCTACCCTTTTCACACCCAGTCTAAAAATTCTTCAGAATTAAGTTTGGCCCCGACAGACAACTGTGAGACTAGCAGAGGTGGTGAGACTGCCTAATCCCTTCTTAACAGCTTTACCTGGTTTACACTTCAAGTCAGATGAAATAATACCAGTGACTTGCATTTCAAATTCTGTTTTTTATTTCTTAATGGAATTACATACTGCTGGATGGTAAATAGTTTCTTTCGCAAAGTAAGCCAACAAAACTAAGTAGTTTTGTCAATTCCATAATCTATTACATGAGAATGTCAGTGGCTAAATTCTTCCAAGTAAAGAGGATCATCTCACAACTTGACATACTTCCTGGAAGCAACTATGACTTAACATTGTTTCTAAGGGTCAGGCTGATTTCGGAATATTAGCGTGTATACACACACACACACACACACACACATATACACACATATACATATACATATATATATACATCTTAAAATAAAGAAAATAATAGTATTTAGTTCCTTTACACTTAAATAAGCTTCCTTTATCTATCTAAACTTTCTTGACGATTTAAACTTTCTCTTGCTTTGGTCTTCTATGAAAACCCAAAACTCTTCCATTAATAATTGTAATAAAAAAGAATGTAGAACAGGAGTAAAAACCATGGGTAGTCTTAGCTCTGCAACCAAATAGCTGGGTAATTTAATCACTGCTGACTCAAGTTTCTCCATCAGGAAAATGAAGATATATGTTTAATTAATATATCCTGTATTCAAATTCTCATGAAGGAAACACAAACCCATACATATCATCTTCTTCCTCGGAAAACTGGAGTGGAATACCACAAACCCCTTCAAAATCTTTATATCATTTCTTGCCATTCTTTTTCCAAGGGAACTGTGAGCTTGGGGATGTGCCATAGATGTGTTCCCAGTCGGTTCGACTCTTCAATGGTTGGAGTCATCTTTGTAAATGTCTGCCTTCATGAACATACGGGATTTCTCCATCTGTAAGCAACTACCAAAAAAAATGCCACTTGCAAAAAGATACAGGTGACTACGTAACATTCTTTGCTGATGTAGTGGTTGAAGTATATATATTATACATTGAAAATACCTTGATCAATTCTTCATTCAGATTCTGCTCTATTTTCTTACAGATTAATTTCATTTTTCCAACCTGATAAATATCAGATGCAAAATAAATATTTGGTCTCTCTTTCCTTCAAACAACTCTTCCTGGACCATCATCATCATGATCACTGCTACTGTTATTTGTTTTCTGGAAAAGACAATCCTATATGTAAAGCTAAAGTACAGGAACCTAGCAAATGCTAAAGGCTTACGCCGGCACTTAAGAGTTTTCAAGCAGGTAAGAGGTACACGTCTATGCCCATGTATTTCCTTCTCCCCAACTTCCCAACACACACAGTCTCTTTTTGTTTCATATCACCACATTCCTCCAGTTTGGGGAATCAATTATTTAGCTAGATGACAAATAGAGTCACTGAAAAATAGTTATACAGAGGAAACTGTACACTATAATACATAACTACCCAAGAAACAATTATTGACTGACTTGTAAAAGCAAAGAATCTCAAGAACCAGGATAAAATATTACAAGAAAATATTTGTTCCTTTCCCTACTTGGCCACTAGGTGTAGCTGAAGGTCCATAAATTCATATTTACGCTCCGTCACCCTCTAGACTGGATTGTCACAAGCTTAAAGAACTTGCCTCTTGCCCCTGCAGTGTGTTTTATTAACAGGTAAGATCTTCCATGTGACCTATTATAACTCTCAAAATTAAAGAGAAGCCAAAGATACCTCAGCACACTCTGCCCAAGCACCATTGCTCACCACAGTCTGATAGAAATTGGAAATCAACAAAAGGTATCTTTGAACAGCCTCCACTTCTCCCCCCTTTTATCCCCTTCCATTTCTGAAGTGCTCTCATCCAGCCTTCCATTCACTCAGGTACCAGTGGCTCAATTTTATGCTCTGCTGGGGACATGTATATCTTAGGAGACAAACACTGGAGAGAGTACAGCATTTAAACTAAAGGAGGAAGTTCTGAATGGTGGGTTTTTGTGCACCCGTCAGAAAGAGATTTGAAGGCTGCTAGGTCTTTCTCTACCTTTATTTGACCCTTAAGTCATTACCTTCTCCTGATCCTCCTCTTACCTCTCAAGCCAGTCCACTTCGATGTCTTATATGAAACTCTTTGCTCTTACCTTAAGTATCGGCGTTCACCAGACTTCTCACCTCACGTCACTAGCCAATTCCATAAATTCCTAAACGTTTCCAAAACAATCAGAAAGGGTTCTAATACTAAGGATTCCAATACCTGGATCTTCAGCCCAATCGCTTTCCCAAGTTCTACCTGCATACACACACACATACACACACACACACACACACACACACACACACACAATGAATTCTGATAAACATTTAAGCACAGCATGTCCAAGATTCACTCAGTCCTCTCTGCCCCCTGGGTTGAATTCCTGGTAGTGGAACTACCATTCTTCTAGACACACAAGCCAGAAGTCTAAAAATGCTAGCCTTCTACCTTCTTATTCATCCCAGCTTTCATCAATCGAATTAATTGGTCAATGCCTTCAATAAGTCCTTTGCTCTTGCTGTCCCTCTGCCTGAAATGTGTTTTCCTTCCTGAACCTCCCTTTGCCAAAACTTGCTTCTTCAATGGCCACGTAAATTAAAATGGAAAGCTACTTCCTGCTTTTCCCCATGGGATTCCCCGCCCCTTTCAATCCTGCTCAGTTTTTCTCCAGACTGCTCATGGTGGTTTTCAAATCAGTCTGTAAAGTTCTGGGCACTCATCTCCTCCAAAGGTTGATTCCCTGAATCTGCTACATAACTTCAGAGGCTGAGTCCAAAAACACCATATAGCTTCCTCCTAGTTCTCTTGGGACCTTGTCCTTGGAGGCCTGAGCTGCAGTATAAAAGGTCCAAGTATTCCAGAGGCTGCCAATCCCATGAGGAAGCCAGGCCACTTAGAAAGGCCGTGTTTAGGTGCGTCCACCAGCAGGTTCACACCTGGTAGCCAGTAACAACCTCCAGGGTGAGCGAAGATGCCTCCACATGCTTCCACTCTCCAGCTGTTGAGTTGCCCTTAGCTGTAAAGTCTTTCCAGCAGAAGCCCCAGACATTAGACATTATAGAGGAGAGACAAGTCATGCTCCTGGTACCCTTTCGGAATTCCTGTCTCACAGCACCCATGGGCATCATAAAATGGAGAGTCTTGGGGTGATTTGATAAATAGCAATCATAACTAAATAGCACTTGTCACTATCTCACACAATTCATAGTTTACTTTTACAAAATTTTCTTGATTTCTGTCTCTAAATTATGAGCGTTATGAGAATAGGAATTTTTGTCTATTTTCCTCATCATACCTAGAAGAATACTGGTATATGAGAGATGCTCAATAAACATTTGTTGACTAAATGAATGAGTCAATGAGTAAATTAATTTATTTCACCTTTACTGTATCATTCTCCTTTCTATTCCCCTCCTATTGTCTTAGTTCAGACCCTATTTCTTACTTAGACTACAATAACTTCCTATCTGGTTTTACTTCCTCCCATTTTACCCCCCTACCACCCCCATGCTTCTTGCTTCAGGAAGAGTTATTTGAAGATATAGACTTGATCCTATTGTCAGGTGAACTGAAATTGTTCATCTGTGCAGTCATGTTACTATCATAATGACCCTGTCTCCCAATGACACAACTGATCAACCATAGGAAAGTAACTGTCCAAAGGCTAGCACATTGGCTGGCCAAGAAAATTCCAACCAAGACACAGGGAAACTATAGTCAGATCACAGTAGTGTTTAAACTGAAATCATCTTGAGGTGAGCCCAGGATGTCCTTTTGAGGTTATATACTCATATTGAAGACTGGAGAAACTAGCTTGCAAAAGTCCACAGGAGAGGAACACCTGGTCAGAACAAAGCAATACTAAGAGACCATATGACCCCAAATATAGATGGAGAGAGAATATACATCTGTCCCCAAGAGATGTGTAATTCCCCAGATCAGTACCCATCACACCCAGTTGTGCATTGTTCCTATGAGATATCTCCTGGCTTTATTTTCTCTACCTTGAGTGATTTAAAGAACACCTATTTTATTACTCTATGCTTATGTACATGTTGTTCCTTCTGTCTGGAAGGCTCTCCTCATCTTCATACCCTCGTTGAAGTGTCCTTCAAGATCCATTTCAAGTGTCTTCTTCTCTGAGAGACTTTCCATATGACTCTGTACTTTGTGGCACCCCTATACATTATAGATACCTTCATTTATTTGTATTTATCACACAGTACTATAATTATTTTGTAATTAAGCTCCTCTTTTATAATTTGCAATTGGAATAGTCCCCCTTTATCTGTGGTTTCACTATTCATGGTTTTACTTACCTACTGTCAACATGGTCCAGAAGTAGATGATGACATGTAAAAGTTCAACAGGAGCCCACACTAAGTCACAATGCTTATGTCATTCACCTCATTACATCTCATCACATAGAAATTTTATCAACTCAAATCATCACAAGAAGAAGGGTGGGTATAGTAGAATAAGATACTTTGAGAGACTACACTCACATAGCTTTTATTACCGTATATTGTTGTAACCGTTCTATTTTATTGGGACTTATTATTGTTAATCTCTTACTGTGCCTAATTTGTAAAATGAATTTTCATCATAGGTGTGTATATCTAGGAAAAATCATAGTATATATAGGGTTTGGTACTATTCATGGTTTCAGGCGTCTGCTGGGGGTCTTAGAACATATTCCAAAGATAAGGGGGAACTACCATATATTTATTAAGAAATTGGTAGCTACAAGTAGCAAAAACCCTGATTTTAGCTTAAATCGTAAGGAGATGTATTAGCCATCCTAAGTCAATGGAAGGAAAGGATCCAAGGTTGGTTGCAACAATGTCGACAGGGACTTGGGTTCTTATATCTCTAATGGGCTAACCTCAGTATTGGCCTTACCTTGTACTGGTGACAGGTAGAATTAGCAGAGCATTTGTGACATATGAACCCAACCATGTTCGAAAGAAAAGTTCTTCTCTTTCTACGGAAGAGAAAATTTTTCACAGAAACGTTCAGTCCCCTGCTATCATATTACATAACCCTTTCTGAACCAACCACTGAGATTGGTTTTATCATGGGATGGAAGTTACACAGTCGGCTGAAACTAACCACTTGGGAGTGGAACAGGTAGACACTGGACAACAACTATATCATTAGAAGAGTTAAAAGCTAAGCTGACCCTTTCTGAAACTGAAGGCAGAGATTTTTTTTTTTTCTGGACCAGAACAGGACTATTTTTAAAGTTGTTATATTTTCAAATAGGTTTTCTTCCTATAATAAAGATGTATAGCCAACAAAATTGTATCATAAATCACTGAGAGCAGGTTTATTTGATAAATGTTAAAATGCTTCCTACGAAGTGATTTCTTAATATAAATAATCGTCTTAAAAAGAAGTATATAATTATGATGACTTCATTTCTAGCCCTCCAAAAATTCCCTTGTTAATATGATTAATAAACAATTTCTCTGAACCAAGAAAATCATGTACATGTTGGCAGGTAATTAATCTCAGGGCAAAATGAACAGAACCTAATATTTATGAACAAATTACTGATAGCTAGCTATAAGGTCCATTTGCACAGTAAGATACACTGGCCCATATACCAAAGCCGAAAAGAAAATGACATTAGTCTGGTAACATTGAAACACAGGGGATAAGAGAAATCTAATACACAACATCTTTTGTTCTATCCAGTCATTGTTTGCTCTACCCTTCCCCAAAATGCCCCTTCATGCATTCCAGTCATGTACATCCATTTGAGAACTCCCATGATCTTAGGACCACAGTGATTGGTTAGGGCTACCCAGATAGACTCACTTGATCCAATCATCGTAACTTATCCTCCTGGCTGCCGCTAATGTGTCCACAAATAACACTTGACCCAATGAAAACCTTTCTCAGGGAGTTTTTAACTTCACAATGGAGATCAAGTTTTAATCCCTCTCCAGTGATGAAATTGAGCCTGGAAACTGCTGTGAGCCATATTTCCAGCTGTGTGGAAGAAGCTAGTGTCAGACAAGGAAGACGGTATGAAGAGAGAAGCAAAGACAAAAAAGTGATCCGTGACCATCTGAGTCCCTGAGGTCTAGTTGCAATTTTGCCTTTCCTGGAGTTTGGTTACATGAGACAATACCATTTCCTGTTTCCGAGCTAATTTTAGTTGGGCTCAATTATGTGAAACAAAATCATCCTGACTAATACATACGAACACAAATTTCATCTCCATTTGGGTTCTTTTTTTTTTTTTAATGTTTCACAGAAATATGTTTGAGGGGGAACTTCTATTTTAGACCTAAGCTACTGAGTGACTCAAAACAATCTTTTTCGTGAACAACATGAGGTCTATAAAGCGCCAGTATTAAAATTCACTTTGTTCCTCTCAGATGAAACTTCCAGCATCCTCTTCCACTAATATTACAATTAGCAATGGATGCCGTGATATGCTGCCCAGATTTCCCCCCAGGACTGAAGAACCTATTCCCTCGGTTGCTGGGAATGCTGCCAGCAGATAGCCCACAGCTGACAAGAACTCTGTTTCAAAACTGCCTCATTGCCTTGCCCAAGGTCACATCCCTTTCACAAGGCAGCCTGCTTCCAATGACTGGTTAATGTTTGATACAAAGGCCTGGCTCCCTGGCCCCAACTCAGGAAAACTCTGAAAGGCCATCCTCACTTCCAAGCTTCCCATGGGGGGGGAGCTGAGGATGTCACTGGGCTGCCTTGCAGCCCATCTTCTCCTCACGCACTGGGCTCTCCTCCCTTCCTTTCCACAGGCATTGCTTCCAACAGCACTCCCCGCTCAACTCCCAGCCTGCTAATCTCCACCTCAGAGGCCGCCCTCTGAGAAACCCAACCTGCAACACGGTGCTTTTTAAACATCATTAAACCATAAAGATATGAGGTGGCCCTTTAAGAAAAGCTCAATGGTTAGTTAATGGCTCCTTAAATTTCCCTAGCATTCTGCTAAGCATTACAGAGGAGAGAATAAAAGTATAAGGTGTATCTCCTGCCCTTAATGAACACACAGTCTCATTGGACACATGCAATGTAAGCAGTTGTTCTCATACAACTCAGCAGCATGTCCAGATGAAGAAAACTAAAAGGAAGCCCAAACTGGCACACAGTAGATGATTCGTTGGGTGGATTCATTCATCACAGTAGATGATTCATTGGGTGGATGGATGGATGGACGGACGGATGGATGAATGGAAAGAGATGTATGTGAACTGGGCTAGACCATAAAATGTATGTGAAGGCTCTCCACTTTTGCCACGGCCACCTTCCTTCTCTTCATTAACCTCCTTTATCATCCCCTGTTTTTCACATTAAAAAAATAGAATAATCGACCAAAGTGAGCTCACAAGATCTCACTAGGAACTCTGCTTTGGTCTGGGAGAATATGAGGGGGGAAAGAGCCTGCCCTTTTGCCTCTGTGCCAAAATTTAATCTCCCCCATGCTCTCGGAAGGGCCAAAGTGAACCAACAACCTTCCTGCCTCACAAGTAATCTATGGAGAAAGAGAGCTATTCTATAGTCAGTAACAATCATACCAACACTAATAATATCTTACAGCACTATAGTGTTTTATGAACTAGCCTCTTACCTTATTTGATCCTCACATCATCCTGGAAGGTAGGGAGGGTAAATATTGTATCCTCCCTTTCACAGAGAGGGAAACTGAGGTCTAGAGGTCCTACATATTAAAGCAAAAATTAAAATGAAGTCTTCTTCCTTTCATTGCCATCCAATAAACTATTAGAATTCACATGGACTATGAATGAGGTCTGTCTCTGAAGGCTACCAACTGAGAGTTACGATTTATGTAGTAATAAGATGATAACATTCTTAGTTCCAGTAGCACAGTTAGTTTGGGTCTCAGTAAAAGTCAGTCGATCTTTACCAAGCAGAACTCCTATCATTGCCTATATTATTCAGAAATGATGTACCTGAACATAAACTTTGAATTAGAAAAACAGAGAGAAGTTCGACCAATTAATTATACCCACCTTTGAACAGATAAGTACATATATTACATTCTAGATCATAAATATCTCTAATTTCTATCAGGATCTTACTTACAATTACACAGTTCCGCAGGAGATAAAAGCTGGATCCTAACAGAAACCTATTTCCTTTTCTACTCAGTTGTATGGCATAACATTCTATTCTTAACTGAGATAAACTTATTTTGGATGTCTACTTTGGCAGGTCCCTTGTGGGGGTGGGGGTGAAAATTGATGGGAAAAGAAATTGCTCTGCCAGCTCCTGCCATGCACCTTCAACTCAAATCAGCTTCCTACTTCCTCTACATGTCTTCAGCCAGCATGTGGCAGAAACATCAGTATGTTTTTTTTCTTCCCTTCATGAGTGAATTGAGGTCATCTCTTGTGCAGTCATTATTTTGTAAGGATTATTCTGCAGGATGATTTGATTTCCTATTGTCTTGTCTACTCTTGTTTCCACCTATATTTGCATCTCATTGACTCTCAAGAATAATGTCTTACTCAGCTCCATTCCATCTGTTCATGTCTATAATGAAGATTCAGTTTCCAAAGTGTTCTATTCCTGAATCTGAGTCACATCCAGCAGTCTCGTTTATGGACTGTATGACCTTGGCCTAGACAATTGCATTCTCATTGGCTTCAGCTACCTCTTCTAGACAAAGGGGAAAATTATAACTGTTCCATTTATTAATGTGCTTTGAAAAATCACAGGAGATCATTGGAATGTATGGATTTAATCTTCATGACTATGCATTCACACATAATCCCTGAAAGTCCCTGACATATTCAGTAGATTGTCATTTTGCATTAATAGATGTTTAAGGATGATACCTGAGGTAGTCACTTAGCATGCCTCAGCACCTGGACTGTCCAACTAATTTTTTCAGGTTTTGTAGTTCCCTTCCCATCAGCAAAAATTCACATTGAGCAATAGAAACTTTCTATCTTTGTTAAACATGGACACTGAGCCAAAACAAAGCACATGCAAGTGTTGTCAGAAAAATTGAAGCCAAAGTAAAGAGAGCTAAAAAGTAATAATTATTAGTCAGAAAAATTAAGTTTTCAATATATTCAAGAGTGGAATGCTAGGGGTGCCTGGGTGGCTCAGCTGGTTAAGCGTCCAACTTCGGCTCAGGTCATGATCTCACGGTTCATGGGTTCGAGCCCCACATTGGGCTCTATGCTGACAGTTCAGAGCCTGGAGCCTGCTTTGGATTCTGTGTCTCCCTCTCTCTCTCTGCCCCTCCCCTGCTCATGTCCTGTCATTCTCTCTCTCTCTCTCTCTCTCTCTCTCAAAAATAAACATTAAAAAAAATAAAAATTAAAAAAAGACTGGAATCCTGAATTTGGCCATGACTAGTGACTCTATTATGTGAAAGGCTCTGCCATATTTATTGAATAGGGAATGAAGAAAAAGTGATTAAAGAAACTATTTCATCTAGTGCTTTAGCCAGTGCAATTATGGAAATTTGTAGGGATAAAACTATATGTTAAAGGCCCGCTGTAACTTGAAGGATTCCAGATGAGTTCAGATGTATCTCTCTTGAATGTTAAGTACCTACCATATAAGGCAGTGTGGAAATGCTGGGCATGTTATGATGGTCCCACCCAATGAGATAATGCTGATTGTATAGAAGTTATTTTTAAAGATTTTTTTGTTTGACTGCTACATAAAAAGAGTATTTTAACCCCCCCCCCCCCCCCAGAGCTCATATTCCATACTTCTGTCCGAGAAAGCAGTAAGCACTTTGGGAGATTCTTAAGCATTTGTTTAAAACTATACCAATTTAAAGGTGACCCTATGACTCTATAAATCCTCCTGTCTTTTAATTTATCTGTTTTACTTCTATGAATCTATCTTAAGAAAGTAGTCCAAATATAGAGAAATGTTTATTCATTACAATATTTTTGCAGCATTTTAGGTAGTGAAAAGCTGTTGGAAATAATCTAAATATCTACTGTTAAGGGAATGGCTCAGTTAATTACGGTTTAGACATGAAAGAAAAATGTAGTTGCCACTTAAAATGTTCTTTAACAGACTTTAATGAAAAGCTGAAATTCATGTAAAGATGTGTGTTGCTAAAAGTCTGGAAAAAAAGTCTGTCAAATGATAATACACTGGAGTTTGAACACTGGAATGAAAACTTTTTTTATATTGATGTACTTTCCAGTTTCTCTATGATATATACATATTACATTTAAAGTCAGGGAAAAAGTTGAAGAGAATTTTTAAATAATCTATCTTTCTTAAAAATAACAATATTATCCGGAGGAATGATGAACACATGAAACACTACCCCAATGTCAGAAACTAGAATTGCTGTTGACAATCTACTGCGCCTATGCCCTACAGGCATGTAAATGTCTCCCAGTTTCTTGCTTACCGCTTATGACATGTTTGTTTATAATGTTGGAATGTTTCCATAGCTAGTAAAACAGAAATTACTGACAATATCAAGAGGGAAATTTGCAGATGTTTGTGTTACCGTCCAAAGTAGTTATTTATTTATAAATATTAGACTAACTAGATACTAGGTACTATGTGTGCTAGGGGCTGGGGAAATCAGAACGAGAAATGCAGAGTTTACAGTCTGATGGTAGAGTTTTATGGGAAGCAAACAACCATTTCACCTGAAGCTAGAAAGATTAGTGTTAGCAAAGCCAAAGTGAGGGCTAAGTCAGGCATAGGGCACGCTATGCAATAGCCCTGGAGGCAGAAAGGCAAGTTCCTAGTGTTCTCCAGTATCCAGTCCTCCTTTTCTTCTCTATTCACAGAGAATTCTACGGCTCAGTTCCCTTGTAACTGGGCAGAGCCATGTGATTAATTCTGTCCACTAAAATGTGAACAGGAGTGATACGCAGCATTTCCAGGCTAAGGCAGTCTCTCTTCTCCTCTGACCTTTAACTGAAGAGGTCATGGGTTCCAGGTCACAAGATCTTGCCTCAGTAACCACATAGATAGCAGCTGTCCTGGAGTCATTTAGACCCATAGCAGATTTTGCACTGATAAGAAATAATTATTTATTTCGATCAGCTGCAGAAAATGGGGAATTTCTTATTTCTAGTATAACTCAACCTATCCTGTCTTTTTTTTTTTTACTTTTTAAATTCTATTATTATTATTTAATAATTTTATTGTCACATTAGCTAACATATAGTGTATACAGTGTAGTCTTGGCTTCAGGAGTAGATTCTCGTGATTCATCACTTATATACAACACGCAGAACTCACCCCAACAAGTGCCCTCTTCAATGCCCATCACCCATTTTTCCCGCCTCCCCTGCCATCCCATCCCCATCAATCCTCAGTTTCTTCTCCGTATTTAAGAATCTCTTATGGTTTGCCTCTCTCTCTGTAACTGATTTTTCCTTCCCTTCCCCTACGGTCTTCTGTTAAGTTTCTCAAATTCCACATATGAGTGAAAACATCTGATATCTGTCCTTTTCTGACTGGTTTATTTCACTTATAATATCCTCCAGTTCCATCCACATTGTTGCAAATGGCAAGATTTCATTCATTTTCATCACCATATATATATATATATATATATACACCACATCTTCTTTATCCATTCATCAGTTGATGGACATTTGGGCTCTTCCCATAATTTGGCTCTTGTTGATAGCACTGCTATAAACATGGGGGTACATGTGCCCCTGTGAATCAGCACCCCTCTATCCTTTGGATAAATTCCTAGTAGGGCTATTGCTAGGTTGTGGGATAATTCTATTTTTAATTTTTTGAGGAATCTCTACACTGCTTTCCTGAGTGGCTGCACCAGTTTGCATTCCCACCAACAGTGCAAAAGGGTTCCCTTTTCTCCACATCCTCACCAACATCTGTTGTTTCCTGAGTTGTTAAATTTAGCCATCCTGACCGGTGTGAGGTGGTATCGCAATGTGATTTTGATTTGTATTTCCTTGATAAGGAGCAGCATTGAGCATCTTTTCATGTGCCTGTTGGCCATCTGGATGTATTCTTTGGAAAAGTGTCTATTCATGTCTTCTGCCCATTTCTTCACTGGAGTCTTTTTTTTTTTTTTGGCGGGGGGCGGGGGGTTGAGTTTGGTAAGTTTTTTATAGATTTTGGATACTAACCCTTTATCCAGATATGTCATTTGCAAATAGCTTCTCTCCATTCCATTGGTTGCCTTTTAGTTTTGTTGGGTGTTTGCATTGCTGTGCAGAAGCTTTTTATCTTGATGAGGTCCCAATAGTTCATTATTGCTTTTATTTCCCTTGCCTTCAGAAACATGTCAAGTAAAAAGTTGCTGCAGCCAAGGTCAAAGAGGTTATTGCCTCTTTTCTCCTCTAAGATTTAATGGTATCCTGTCTCACATATAGACCTTTCATCCATTTTGAATTTATTTTTATGTATGGTGTAAGAAAGTGGTCCAGTTTCATTCTTTTGCATGTTGCTGTCCAGTTCCCCCCGTACCATTTGCTAAAGAGACTGTCTTTATTCCATTGGATACTCTTTCCTCCTTTGTCAAAGATCAATTGGCCATACATTTCTGTGTCAATTTCTGGGTTCTCTATTCTATTCCTTTGGTCTATGTGCCTGTTTTTGTGCCAATACCATACTGTCTTGATGATTACAGCTTTGTTACAGGCTGAAGTCCAGGAATGTGATGCCTCCAGCTTCGGTTTTCTTTTTCAACATTACTTTGGCTATTTGGGGTCTTTTGTGGTTCCATACAAATTTTAGGATTGTTTGTTCTAGCTCTGAGAAGAATCCTGGTGTTGTTTTGATTGGGATTGCATTGAATGTGTAGATTGCTTTGGGTAGTATCAACATTTTAACAATATTTGTTCTTCCGATCCATGAGCATGGAATGTTTTTCCATTTCTTTGTGTCTTCTTCAGTTTCTTTCGTAAGCTTTCTAAAAGTTTCTCTTTTTTAAATTTTTTTAATGTTTATTTATTTGAGAGAGAGAGAGAGAAAGAGAGCGAGCATGAGCGGGGGAGGGGCAGAGAGAGAGGGAGACACAGAATCTGAAGCAGGCTCTAGGCTCTGAGTGGTCAGCACAGAGCCTGATGCAGGGCTTGAACTCACAAACTGCAAGATCACAACCTGAGCTGAAGTCGGACGCTTAACCGACTGAGCCACCCAGGCGTCCCAGATTTCTATAGTTTTCAGTGTACAGATCTTTTATCCCTTTGGTTAGGTTTATTCCTAGGTATTTTATGGTTCTTGCTACACTTGTAAATGGGATCAACTTCTTGATATCTCTTTCTGTTGCTTCATTATTGATGTATAGAAACGCAACTGATTTCTATTCATTGATTTTATACCCTGCAACTTTGCTGAATTCATGTATCAGTTCTAGCAGTTTCTTGGTGGAGTCTTGTGGGTTTTCCGTGCAGAGTATCATGTCATCTGCAAAAAGTGAACGTTTGACTTAATTGCTGATTTGAATGATTTTTATTTCATTTTGTTGTCTGATTGCTGAGTCTAGACCTTCCAACACTATGTTAAACAATAGTAGTGAGAGTGGACATCCCTGACGTGTTCCTGATCTCAGGGGGAAAGCTCTCAGTTTTTCCCCACTGAGGATGATACTAGCTGTGGTCTTTTCATATATGGCTTTTATGATGTTAAGTTATGTTCCTTCTATCCCAACTTTCTTGAGGGTTTTTATTAAGAAAAGATGCTGTATTTTGTCAAATACTTTTTTTTTTGCATCTATTGACAGAATCATATGGTTCTTATCCTTCCTTCTACTAATGTGATGTATTGCATTGATTGTTTTGCAAATATTGAACCAGCCCTGCAGCCCGGGAATGAATCTCACTTGATCACAGTGAATAATTCTTTTAATATGCTCTTGAATTCAATTTGCTAGTATCTTGTTGAGAATTTTTGCATCCATGTTTATCAGAGATATTTGGCCTATAATTCTCCTTTTTAGTGGGGTCTTTGTCTGATTTGGAAATCAATGTAATCCTGGCTTCACAGAATGAGTCTGGAGGCTTTCCTTCTGTTTCTATTTTTTGGAACAGCTTGAGAAGAATAGGTATTAACTCTGCTTTACATGTCTGGTAGAATTCCCCTGGGAAGCCATCTGGATCAGGACTTCTATTTTGGGGGAGATTTTTGAAAACCAATTCAATTTCTTTGCTGGTTAGGGGTCTGTTCAAATTTTCTATTTCTTCCCATTTGAGTTTTGGTGATGTGTGAGTGTCTAGAAATTTGTCCATTTCTTCCAGATTGTCTAGTTTGTTGGCATGTAATTTTTCATAGTATTCTCTAATAATTGTTTGTATTTCTGTGGTGTTGGTTGTGATCTCTCCTGTTTCATTTGTGATTTCTATCAATTTGGGTCCTCTCTCTTTTCTTTTTGAGCACTCTGGCTAGGGGTTTATCAATTTTGTTTATTCTTTCAAAAAACCAGCTCTTAGATTCATTGATCTGTTCTACTGTTTTTGTTTGTTTGTTTGGTTGGTTGGTTGGTTTTGTTTTTGCTTTTGGGTATGTTTGTTTGTTTGTTTTTGGATTCTATATTGTTTATTTCTACTATAATCTTTATTATTTCTCTTCTTCTGCTGGCTTTGGGCTTTCTTTGCTGCTCTGTTTCTAGTTTCTTTAGGCATGAGATTAAGATATGTTTTGGGGATCTTTCTTGCTTCTTGAGATAAGCCTGGATTGCAATGTATTTTCCACTTAGGACTGACTTTGCTGCATCCCAAAGGGTTTAGACTGTCGTGTTTTCATTTTCATGTGCTTCCACATGTTTAAAAAAATTTTTTTTAACACTTACTTATTTTTGAGAGACAGAGAGAGACACAGAGCATGAGCAGAGTGGGGGAAGAGAGAGAGGGAGACACAGAATCCGAAGCAGGCTCCAGGCTCCAAGCTGTCAGCACAGAGCCTGATGCGTGGCTCGAACTCACAAACCGCAAGTTCGTGACCTGAGCTGAAGTCAGACGCTTAACTGAGCCACCCAGGCACCCCTTTTTTTTTAATTTTTTTTAACATTTATTTATTTTTGAGAGACAGAGCATGAGCAGGGGAGGGGCAGAGATAAAGAGGGAGAATGTGCTTCTATACATTCTTTTAAATTTCTTCTTTAATTGCCTGGTTGACACACATTCTTTGGTAGTATGTTCTTTAACCTCCATGCATTTGGAGGCTTCCCAAATTTTTTCTTGTGGTTGATTTCAAGTTTCATAGTGTTGTGCTGTGTTCTGAAAATATGCATGGTATGATCTCAATCTTTTTACATTTGTTGAGGGCTGTTTTGTGACCCAGTGTGTGATCTATTTTGGAGAATATTCCATGCACACTCGAGAAGACTGTGTATTCTGCTGCTTTTGGGTGAAAGGCTCTGAATAATATATCTGTTAAGTCCATCTGTCCAGTGTATCATTCAAGACCATTGCTTCCTTATTGATTTTCTGCCTAGATTATCTGTCCATTGAAGTGAGTGGAGTATTAAAGTCACCTACAATTACAGTATTATATCAATAAATTTGCTTATGTTTGTGATTAATTGATTTATATATTTGGCTGCTTCATCTTGGGGGCCTAAACATTTACAATTGTTAGTTCTTCTTGATGGATGGAGCCCTTAATTATGATACAATGCCCTTCTTCATCTCTTGTTACAGTCTTTGGTTTACAATCTAGTTTATCTGTGGGTCGCCTAAGTGGCTCAGTCAGTTGAGCAGCCAGCTTCAGCTCAGGTCATGATCTCACAGCTCATGAGTTCGAGCCCCACGTCGGGCTCTGTGCTGACAGCTTGGAGCCTGGATCCTGCTTCAGATCTGTGTCTCCCTCTCTTTCTGCCCCTAATTCACTTGCATTCTGTCTCTGTCTCTCTCCAAAGTAAATAAACACTAAAAAAATTTTTTTAATCTAGTTTGTCTGATATAAGTATGGCTAGTCCAGCTTTCTTTTGACTTCCAGTAGCATGATAGATGGTTCTCCATCCCCTCACTTTCAATCTGCAGGTGTCCTCAGGTCTAAAATGAGTCTCTTGTAGGCAGCATACAGATGGATCTTGGTTCTGTATCCATTCTGATATCCTATTTTTATTGGGGCATTTAGTCCATTTACATTCAGAGTGATGGTTGAAAGATATGGATTTAGTGTCACTGTGTTATCTGTAGGTTTTGTGCTTGTGGTCCTTTGTAGTCTTTGCTGCTTTCCACTCACAGAGTTTCCCTTAGGATTTCCTGCAGGGCTGGTTTAGTGGTCATGAACGCCTTCAGTTTTTGTTTGTCTGGAAAAGCCCTTATCTCCCCTTCTGTTCTGAATAACAACCTTGCTGGATAAAGGATCCTTGGCTGCATATTTTTCCTATTCAACACACTGAATATTTCCTGCCACTCCCTTCTGGCCTGCCAGGTTTCAATGGACAGGTCTGCCGCTATCCTTATGTGTCTACACTTGTAGGTTAAGGCCTGTTTGTCCCTAGCTGCTTTCAGAATTCTCTTTCTCTTTGCATTTTGTCAGTTTCACTGTGATATGTCGTGGCGTTGACCCATTTTTGTTGATTTTGAAGGGAGTTCTCTGTGTTTCCTGAACTAGGATGTCTGCTTCCTTCCCCAGATTAGGGAAAATCTCAGCTATAATTTGTTCAAATAAACCTTCTGCCCCTTCCTCTCTCTCTTTTTCCTCTGGTACTTGTATGATACAGATATTATTATGTTTCTCTGAATCACTTAGGTCTCTAATTCTCCCCTCGTGGTCTAGTAATTTCCTATCCCTCTCTCAGCTTCATCATTTTCCATAATTTTACCGTCTATTTCACTTATTCTCCCCGCTGCTTCTTTCATCCTTGCTGTCACTGCATCTAGTTTATTTTGCATCTCATTAGCAGCATTTCTAAATTTGTCATGACTATTTCTTAGGTCCTTGATCTCTTCAGCAATAGATTCTTTGCTGTCTTCTATGCTTTTTCAAGCCCAGCTATTAGTCTTATGACTACTATTCCAAGTTCATGTTCAGATATATTGTTTATATCTGTTTTGTGCAATTGTCTACCTGTCATTTCTTCCTGGAATTCCTTTTGAGAAGAATTCTTCTGTTTCATCATTTTGGCTAGTTTTTTGTCTTTTACGTGTTTTAATAGCTTGTTATGAGTCACCAACTTGTGAGTACTACTATGTTAAAAAGTGGTAATACACTGTCCAGGGCCTGGCATTTCAGGAAGTGTTTTGGAGTGTGTTGCACACACTCTGTTGTGTCTCTCATTGCTTTGTCTCCCTACTGGTAGTGGTGGTTTTGTTTGATTTGTGCTTTGGTTTGTTCATTGAATTAAACCCTGGAAAAAATGGAAAAGGGGGAGGGTGGAAGAAGCCTTATCCCATACAAAGAGAGAAATGACAGGGATGGCAAAAAAAGACCAGGCAAAGAATCAAGTAAACTACAATGCTTAATCCAGAGAGGGAGAGAGGAAAATAAAGAAGACAGAGATAAAGAAAAGGTGTAGAAAGAACAGAGTAAAAATGCCTGATTAAACAAACAACCAGAATAGACAAGCAGTTACCAGGCACAGAGGGGCAAGGTTTGGTGTAGGAGGGTCTGCCCTCCACGGGGGGCTGTTGTCTTGTTCCCTGAAGCCCCACTGTGTTGGTGATGAGGAGGAAAATGGCTACACCCCAATCTCTCCTCCCCAGACTAGGTGTTCCAAACCACAATGTTCAGGCAGTCCTCACAGAGCAGTGTGGATGGGCCGGTTTGTCCTGCTCCACAGTCTCCCGTGCCTTCTAGGTGCTTGGCTGGGATTCAAAACCCAATGTCTTAAAGGATCCCCCTCCACATGGACCCAGTTCTGGAGCAGGGCTAGTCTGCCCAGCCAGCAAAGGGCTTCTGGCTGGCATCTATCTTTTATCCTTGGAAGAGTAATATACCCTCTTCCCACAGTAATCAGGGGAGGGCACTGCTGTCTCCCAGTGCACCCTTGAGATCGCTACTGAGCCCTGAGATGGTTCCCCCTCCCCCGGAAAGCTTGCACACACAGTGGCAGCTCTAGTCTAGAGAAAGTCACACAACTCTGAAAACTGATCTTCACTCCTAAGGCTGTTTACAAGGTATAAACTGGCTCTCTCTGTATTTTTCATCCCCCGATCCATGGTCTAGAGAGGTTTTTCTCTTGTCCAAATACAATCCCACACTTCCACAGCCTCTCTTTCTCTTCCTTTTGTCTCTCTGCTGAAGAGGTTCCCCTCCTCCAAGCCTACGCCACCCATTTTATATCAACCCAGTTGGTAAACATGCACCTCTGTCCCCCCAAGCTGTCTCTGTGTACCTGTACACACGTGGAGATGTTTCTGTCACTCTGTAGCCTGGATTCCTGGAATTCCAACTGTTCTGACCTCAATACTGCTGTGTTTGAGGGAGAAGGTTAATTCTGGTTTCCCTACTTCTCTACCATCTTGATTCTCCCCCCAACACATCCTGTCTTAAACAGGGATTTTAAAAATCAAAACACTGTGATTGAATCAAGTAGAAGGGATGGGCATTTAGAAATGAGTGTTAATTGCATCAGCTATGGCTGACATCATTATAACATGATCCCTATAAAGATGCATTCCCCAGCATTACGAGAAGGTACTCACCCTCCCCTTCTCCATTCTCCCCATGATGTGATTCTGGAGCACTTTTTTCTCACTCTCATTTGTTAAATTTCTGGTCAGACCTTCCCTTTTGCAGTTATGCTTATAGTCTACTTCATTATAGACTACCACCAATCCCTAACTGTCTATTTCCACAACTTTCTTTGAAGACTCTTCTAGTCAATGTAAAACTCAAATTTTAACACCCAGTATGAGGTTTCTTTGTTTCATTTTTCTAGAACACTGTCAGCAAATCTATTTGCCAAGTACAAAATAAACAACTTAAAGAGAAGCCACAGAGAAGACTACCATGTTGCAACATAGTCAACTCAACTCAGAATAGTACAGTGGAGAACATTTGGGGCATGCTACACAAATGCGCATTGCCATAAATGCAGATTACAGTCTGGGGAGCTAGTTTTCATTGCTTAAATGTATAATAATAGTTGACATTACATAGGGCTTAAAATGTGTTAGTAGATTACAACAGACCAACCACCTCCATCAATCACACAAAATTGAAACCGTAAGAACGACCTCCAAGTGCAACTTTAAAATGTCTTATGACTCACATCACGATTCCTCCTTCATTAAAGACATCACAGCACTGGCATCAACCCTCACTTGAAGAAATCAACCGATCCAAAGACCATTCCCACTTGTGATATCCTACAACCAAACTGAACAATAGAAAACTATACAGTCATTTCTGCTAATGAGAGACCATTTCCGTTGAAATGTTCTCCCCTGTTTCTATAATTTTATATAGTTTGTTCATTTATATTATAACTGGTTTCTTTATTTAAAAAGGAGGCTTTCCACAGTTTGGAGGACTTACCAAGGTTCACCTCTAACTTTCCTGCCACAGACCAGGACCACTGAGCCAGACAACTTCTGTGTACATTCCTCAAGGCCTTGTTTGTCTCTTTTGCTTGAAGTTCCTGGGCTCTGCTGGAGAGATGAATCATGCATTGGGTCCAAAATATTATTTAATTACAGCTTCCAAAAATAACAAAAAACTTTTTTATTTTTTCCTAAGAAAATAATATTTTATTCATTTATATCTTGAACTTTCTGATCAGATCTGCACTACAAAAAATTCTTGGTGATATAGTGTTCTCTATCTTATGTCAACTTTATCTTGTAATATCGTCTCATAAACATTACTTGTTGATTAAAGGGAAAACAATATAGAATGATCAACAGATAAAATACCAGTAAGTCTAAGTCCATGACAAAAACTGTCACCATGGTCTTCTGCTTATGGCCAAGATGGAATAGCAGATAACAAATTTACTCTCTTGCCTAAACAACTAAAAACAAATGGACGAAACATATGAAGAAACAGGTTTCAAGATATAGGACATCAGCTGAAAAACACTGGTAACGGAATGAGAATCAAATAAGGTGAATCCTATGATTGCCTGAGCTTATGGCCTTAAGGAATTTCTAAGTTACACCACAGAAAGGAAACCCAGGAATTCAATGCAAACGTCCTGCATTGAGGAGATAAAGCTCAGAGTCATGGGAAACAAGGTGGCAGAGTTTACAGGGCTGAGTATTAGAGACTGCTGCTGGGAAAGAATCACCCAAAAGGACTAGAACTAACAACACTTGATGCTCACCCAGGACTGGGAATAGTGCCTGTAACCACTAACCAGACTGAAAAACTTCATAACTCATACACCTTTTGGTAAAGCATCTCGCTTCGGTAATCTGGAGTATTTAACCCTAGACTAAACACTGCACTAGGACTGCTGAGCACATCTTAGAAGCAACTCGTGAAAGAATCAAACTTTTTCCAAGTAACTTACCCGCATCCAAGAACAATGCCCAAGAATATTTTTACTAATATAAAAATATCCAACACTGAACAAGGAATAAATCTATAATGTCCAGCATCTGATAAAAGATTACGAGACATCCAAAAAGCAAAATACAGCCTTTAATGAGAAGGGAAGTCAATCAATTGAAAACAACCAAGTATTAAACTTAGCAGACAAGGACATTGGAACAGTTATAAGGGTTTTCCATATGATCAAACATTACATACAGAGATGGGTGACATAGAAAAGACCTAAATCAAAATTCTAGTGATAATAACTTTAAAGTGATGATATGAAAAATATATTGGATGGAATTAAAAGTAGATTAGAAAAAAGAGAATAGAGAAGATGCTTCACAACAGCGTGAATATAATTACCACCATTGAACTGTACGCTTAAGAATAGTTATGACGGGGGGCGCCTGGGTGGCGCAGTCGGTTGAGCGTCCGACTTCAGCCAGGTCACGATCTCGTGGTCCGTGAGTTCGAGCCCCGCGTCAGGCTCTGGGCTGATGGCTCAGAGCCTGGAGCCTGTTTCCGATTCTGTGTCTCCCTCTCTCTCTCTGCCCCTCCCCCGTTCATGCTCTGTCTCTCTCTGTCCCACAAATAAATAAACGTTGAAAAAAAAAATTTTTTAAAAAAAAGAATAGTTACAACGGTAAATTTTATGTGATTCTTTTTCACCACAATAAAAAATTGTTTTGAAAAGTTTTGAAAATTTCAGAAGAAAAAGTAGTGTGTTTGAAGACATAGCAATAGAAACTATCCAAAATGAAGCAGAGAAAGAGAAAACAGTTAAAATAAGAGTATCAGTGAGGGGTGCCTGGGGGGCTCAGTCTGTTGAGCATCTGATTCATGATTTAGATTTGGGTCATGATACCAGGGTTCATGGACTGGGCCCCAGGTCAAGCTCCACGCTCAGTGTGGAGCTTGCTTGGGATTCTCTCTCTCTCTCTCTCTCTCCCTCTGCCCCTCTCCCCAGTTCATGCTCTCTCTCTCTCTCTCTCTCTCACTGTCTCTAAAATTTAAAAAAATGAAAAAAAAAAAAAAAACCAGGATCAGTAAGCTGTGGACAATGTGAAGATGCCATATCTATCTATATATGTAATAGGAGTCTCTGGAAGAGAGGTTGACAGAAAGAAATTTGAAGAAATAATGGCCAGTAACTTTCCAAAGTAAATGAAAACTGTGTTTCTGTATACCTAAGCTCAATCAATCCAAGACACCAGATATAGGAAGAAAGAGTACACCAAGGCACATTATAATTGAATTTTTCTAAACTAGTGATAGAGAAAAATTTTAAAGCAATTAAAAACCAGAAAAAAACACATTAAGTGCAGAGAAACACAGATAAGGATGACAGCAGATTTCTCGTAGGAAGCGATGCAAATGAGAAGGCAATGAAGCAACATCTTTAATCTAGTGGCAGAAAAAAAAAAAACAGAAAACCTGTCAACCTAGAATTTTATACTAAGTAAAATATCTTTTAAGAACTAAGGTGAGGGACACCTGGGTGGCTTAGTCAGTTGAGCATCCAACTTTGGCTCAGGTCATGATCTCATGGTTCATGAGTTTGAGCCCTGCATCAGGCTCTGTGTTGACAGCTGGGAGCCTGGAACCTGCTCCAGATTCTGTGGTCTCCCTCTCTCTCTGCCCTTCCCCCACTCATACTTTCTCTCTCTCTCTCTCTCTCTAAGAATAAATGAACATTAAAATAATTTTTAAAAAAATAACTAAAGTGAAATAAAGACTTCCAGATGTACAAAAGCTGAAAAAAATTCATCACCAACAGACCTGCTATATAAGAAATGTTAAAAGAAAAAAAATTAGAAATGTTAAAAGAGGTTTTTCAGGCAAACATATGAGGACAAAAGGGGAAAAGGAAGAATTGGAACAAATAGAAAACAAACGGCAAGTGGATCAATAATCACATTAAACGTTAATTGTCAAACCATCCCAGTTGAAAGGTAGAGATTGTCAAATAAGATTTGTTTTTTTTAAATGTAAGATCTGACTATATGCTACCTATAAGCACTCCATAGAAAAGGATAGAAAAAGGGGCGCCTGAGTGGCTCCGTCAGTTAAGCACTGACTCTTGATTTCAGCTCAAGCCCTGATCTCACAGTTTGTGTGTTCAAGCCCTGTATCAGGCTCCATGCTGACTGTGCGGAGTCTGCTTGGGATTCTCTGTCTCCCTCTGTCTCTGCTCCTCCCCTGCTCACTCTCTAGCTCTTGTTCAAAATAAATAAATATATATATATATATATATACACACAAAATAAAAGGATAGAGAAAGATGTACCATGCTAACCCTAATTAAAAGACAGTTGGAGGGATTATGTCAGTATTGGACACAACAGATTTCAAAGCAGAGTAGTATAAGTATTTTTTAAAGGTTATTTCATAAAGATAAAGGGGTTAATCCATCAAGAAGGCATTAAAAAATGTTCATGTAACCAATAAAATACTTGAGGCAAAAACTGATAGAACTACAGAAGTGGACCAATCCATAATAGTTGATTTCAATATTCTTCTCTCAATAGTTGATAGAAAAAATAGACCAAAAATCTGTAAAGTCGTAGAAGAATTAACAACATAATCAATAGATTTAATTGGCGTTTATAGAACACTCCAACAAACAAAAGCAGAACATGCCTTCTTTTTAAGTGCACATGAAACATTTACCAAGATAGACCATATTCTGGGCTATAAAAAAGTGTCTCAATAAATTGAAAAGATTTAAGTTACACAAAGGATGATCTCTGACCATAATATAACTACCAGAAGTTAATGACTGAAATATTTCTATCAAATTTCAAATATTTGGAAGCTAAATGACACACTTCTTTTTTTTTTTTTAATTTTTTTTTCAACTTTTTTTATTTATTTTTGGGACAGAGAGAGACAGACCATGAACGGGGGAGGGGCAGAGAGAGAGGGAGACACAGAATCGGAAACAGGCTCCAGGCTCTGAGCCATCAGCCCAGAGCCCGACGCGGGGCTCGAACTCCCGGACAGCGAGATCGTGACCTGGCTGAAGTCGGACGCTTAACCGACTGCGCCACCCAGGCGCCCCTAAATGACACACTTCTAAATAACACATGGAACAAATAATCAACAAGGAAATTAGGCAGTATTAAAAGCTGAGTAAAAATGAAAAGAAACTATTCCCAAATTCGTGGGATGTGTTTAAAACAGTACTTAGGGGAAATTTATAGCATTAGAAAGTGAAATCCAAGTAACAAAGGGCGAAACACTAAATCAAATCAGAAAGCAATGAAATAGAAACGAAAACCTAGTAGAGAAAATCAATGAAACAAAAAGCTAGTTCTTCGAGAAGATCAATAAAATTAGTGAAACTCTAGCCAGACTAATCAGGAAAATAATGAAAAGAGTCACAAATTACCAATATCCACAAAGAGAGATAATAACAGCCTGGAATCTACAGATATTGAAAGAATAATAAAGTAATATTATGAAAAACTTTATGCCAATAAACTTGACAACTTAGATAAAATGGAAAAATTCCTTGAAGTACACAAACTTCAGAAGAAATAGGTAACGTGAATAGCCTTATATCTCTCAGAGAAATTGAATTCGGAGCTAAAAACTTTCCCACAGAGAAAACTGGGCCCAGATATTTTTGCTGGTAAAATTTACCAAACATCTAAGAAAGAAACAGTACCAATCACACACAAAATATTGGAGAAGGTCAGTGAAAAAGGAACACTTCCCAGCTCACTCAAATGAAGCAAGCATTATACTGCACTAACACAACACAAAGACTACAAGACAAGAAGACTAAAGAGCAATACTTCTCATGACATAGATGTAAAATTCCTAAATAAGGATTTCAACAAATGGAATTCAAAACTATATTAAAAGGCCATCATGACCAAGGGAGAGGGAGCTATCCCACAAATGTAACAATAGCGTATCATTCAAAAATCAATTCATGTAACTCACCATATCAACAGAACAAAAGGAAAAAAAAATGCACGATAATCTAAATAAAGGCAGAAAAAGCATTTAACAAGATCCAACACCCCTTCCTGTTAAAAATTCACAGCAAAGGAACTTTATCAAACTAACAAAGGGAAAAAGGAAATCTATGAAAAGCCTACAGCTAACTTCATTCTTAATGATGAAAAACAAATGTTTTTTTCCCCCTCAGATCAGAAATGGGACAAGTGTGGACCCTTCCCACTTTTAACCATCATTCTAGCCAAAGACGAAAAGAAAAAACAAATAAACGAAAGATCTCCAAATTGAAGAGGAAGAAGTAAAAGCCTATTTAGAGATGAAATGACTGTCTGTGTGGAAAATCCTACGGAATCGACTAAAAAGCTACAAACCAGACTAAATAGAACTAACGAGGATTCAGCATAAAAGATCAATATACAAAAACTCAGTTGAAGTTCTTCTACTAGTAATAAACAATCAGAAATTTTAAAAAGCAATACCACTAACAACAGCATCAAAATGTGAAACTGGGATAAGTCTAACAAAAGATGTGAGAAACTTATACAATGAAAACCACAAAACATTGCTGTGAGATGTAACAGATCTCCTACATACTTGAAGTGATAAGACCATGTTCCTGGGTTGGAAAACTCAGTGTTGCTAAGGTGCCAATTCTCCTCAAATTGATTTATAGATTCAGCGCAATCCCTATCAAAATCCCAGCAGGCATTCTCATAGGAATTGACAAGTTTATTTCAAAGTTCAAATACAAAATTTAAAAGAAATTCAAAGGAGCTGAAACAGCCAAAACAAATTTGAAAAAAAAAAAAAAAAAAGCACAAAGTTAGAGGACTCTGATAACCAGATTTCAAGACCCAGTATAAAGCTACAGTAATCAAAATGTTATGTGGTTAGCATAAAGATTGACAAATACATTAATGGAGCCGAATAGAGGGTCCAGAAACAGACCTACAGATACATGGAAAACTGATTTTCAACACAGGTGCAAAGGAGACAAGGTAATCTTTTCCACCAGTATGCTGAAATGGATACCCATATGCAAAAATATGGACTTCTATCTATACATTTTACCAATATAATAATTAACTCAAATGAAATCATAGATCTAAATGTAAATCTTACAACTATGCAAATTTTAGAAGAAAATATAGAGCAATATCTTTGCGACCTTAGGTTAGGCCACATTTCTTAGATATAACCCCAAAAGTGAAATATTTTTTTTAAATAGTTCAGATATTCTGTTCTTTGAAAGACACTAAGAGAATAAGAAGAGAAGCCACAGACTGGGCAAAATATTTACAAATAATATATCTGAAAAAACACATGTGTTCAGATTATATAAAGAACATCCAGGGACGCCTGGGTGGCTCAGTTGGTTAAGCGCCGGACTTCGGCTCAGGTTATGATCTCATGGCTCGTGAATTCAAGCCCCACATCGGGCTCTGTGCCGACAGCTTGGAGCCTGGAGCCTGCTTTGATTCTGTGTCTCCCTCTTTCTCTGCCCTTCTCCCACTCATGCTCTGACTCTCTCTCCAAAATAAATAAACATTAAAAAATTTTTTAGAAAAAGAACATCCATAACAACCCACTTAAAAAATGATGTAAAATGGTAAGACTATTTTGAAAAATAGCTTGGCAGTTTCTTAAAAATTCGGTTGTTCTACACCTAGATATTTACTCAAAGGAAAAGAAAGCATATGTGCACACAAAGTCTTGTATGTAAACGTGCACAGCAATGTATTTGTAATACCAAAAACCTAGAAAACACTCCTTTATTCATATAGAGGTGAACGGATACATAGTTTGTGGAATACCCATATAATGGGAGACACATCGAAAATAAATGAACTATTGGCATACACAACAGTATGGTTGTTTCTTAAAATAATTATGTTGAGTGAAAGAAGACAGAGAAGAAAGAATGCATACTGTATTCCTTTTATGTAAATTTTTAGAAGACATTGATTAATCTATAATAATCTATATCATCTATAATAGTCTAATTATTACCAAGAGTCATGGGGAATTTCAGGAAGTGACAGATATTTCATTATCTTGATTGTGGATTTGTTCATCGATTTATATATATGTCAAAACTCACAATTTTTATGCTTTAGTTATGTGCAGTTGTGCAGTTATGTATGCCAATTATACCTCAATATCGCTGCTAATAAAAATCTTACAAGCTGATGTTTCCCATTGGATAAAATTTATTTTAAGTCACCATCGAAAAATTTCACAAGGTTTGTGTTTCCTCTTTTCTGTGTTTACAACCCTGGGAGTTAATCTGGGAGCTCAATCTCCACAAATTCTATCTGCTGAAGACCACACATTAGCAAATCTGTTGCCCAAGATGGACAACCACTGGCCTAATTAGGGCTTGATATATGAGCTATGGAATCAACACGTTAAACTGACCATGATTCTTTTCCAGAGGCAGCCTCCGTTCAAGTTTGTACTTTTGCCAAGCCACTCCTGCTTCGTCGATGCCATATCATCATTACCCAAATTCTTGCACACATCTGACAAAATGGCACTATTTCATCGATGACAAATTGGAATCACAGTGATTGCTTTGGGGTGAACTCTAGATATCTCTCCAAATTGTCCATTTTAGAGTCATCTTAAAGCAAATGGGCAGTCAAACCCCTGTTAAATGTACTGTCTTTTTTTTTTATTGCTATAGAGAAGCTTCTAAACAAAATTCCAATCCTCTAATAACTTTAATTACAAGGAAAGAGCCAAAAGCCCATAGCTTATTAAAGACTGTCTTTTGATCCAGTGGCAAAGACCTATCTTGCCTCAAGGCTATAGCAGCCACTGCCAAATTTATGGTGGCTTCCGCTGGCACAGTTTCAGGGTCTTCCTTGGAGCTGATGTTATACAATTCAGCACTTAACTGAAAACACGCATTTGCGGCAAGCTGGCTTACATCCTAGAAGATACTCTTGCTTACTTCTTGTTGGTTTGAAACCCTCTCTGGAGCTTCATGGGTGAAATTTGGAACCAGCGCCTGCACTCGGAAGGCAGAAAGAGACTAAAGAGAGAGGCAACTTACTCCGGGCTGGTAGGTTTAAAAAGCAAAAAAAAAAAAAAAAAAAGAAAAGGTACGTACGAGGCTCATCTTGGGAGGCAAGATGGGTGGAGCCCCACGTCTGTCCACCAAATCTTAAATGTTTATAAAGAAGCTTTAGCTGGGTTCAGTCACATATACCCTGCAGACAATCTCAGCACCGCATCACTGTCTCAAGGCTGTTGTCCTTAGAGCACCTCTGGGACAGAGAAAGGCAAGTAGAACCCACATTCCAGGAAGGGGGGGGGAACCTGATTGCCCAGTCCAGCTCAGGGGTCAACAGAGGGTCACTTCCTATCAATGACCTCTCCCAACACTCCTTTATAAATTACTGGCCACCTTATACCTTGCTAATTCCCTTCTCAGAAAAAGAAATGCACACAATGGGGGCTACCTAATCTATGACACATCCTTAAAATTAGATACCAAAAATCTTGGGCAAGATTGAAATTTAGGGGAAGAAGCCTAAGTTGCATGAGTTTACTCTGAAATAAGATTTTTAAAGTCCTGATTTGATTAGGTTATTCTGAATTGGCAAAATTAAATTTTGCATTAGCTGGTGGAAATTAACATTTATGAAATTCATAACATATTTGATGATGAAAAAAGTTTAAGCTGTATTTTATGCACAATTGTGTCATAGATTGATATGTTCGTGTCCACTAAAATAGCATCCTTTCCTGCTAGGAGGAACCAGACTCCTGGATTGTCTCATTTGGACAGGAATGGAGTGAATCCTACAAGCCCCTAGATAAGGATCTCAGGCTAGAATTTAAAATAATTCCACTGCAAGAATAAAGGAGGTTAATGAACAAGCTGGTTGAAGGCTCTGGGACAGAAATGGGAATCTAACCCAGATTCAAACCCAAGTTTGTTTGAATCCAAACCCATGTTCTCCCTCTTACAGAAGAGGTAGCCCAGGGTTTGAAATCCAATTCACCAGCTTGGTTGGTGGCATCATGGCCCCTTATGTAAACGAGGAGATTACAGTGATCTTGAAACATGAGCCAACATCTGTAAACACCTGACCTTAGCAAGGGTTTAACACACTTTATTTAAGATTATAACCATCTAGCAGGATGCCAGGTGACGTGGAAAACCTAAGGGACCAACCAAAAAAATAGAAAGAGGATTTCATACCTAAACGATCAGTTTTCTGACCACCAATGAATAGTTGTATTCAAATTGTCAGGAAAGAGGAGGCAGGATTTTTGAACTGGCTATACATGACTAGGTGGAAGTCAGAGGGAGTCAGAGGAATATTTATACTTGCTTTCTCAGCTCCTGTCTACAGTGTTATTCGTCACATAAATCTTGCAGGTGCTTTGTTCAGACAAGTTCTAAATGCCAGCAGAGCTAATGGCCCCACCTTCTGGAGACTATTACTTCACCTACCTCTGTTGGGAGACAAACTAATAGAACTTCCCATTAAAAATGTTTTTGGATACTAAATTTACTCACTTTCTTCTGTAGTCTAACTCAATCTCTTTCTATATTCACCAGTGTTCAATGATTTCAGTTTAATTTATTCTTGTGTTTTACCTTGATTCATGCTTTCAGGCCACTCCATTTACCATCCAGCTTTCCCTGATCCCCTCAAAAACAAAACAGAACAACCCTCCCAAAAAACCTTTTTGAGAGTATGTTTCTAAGTAACAGCCCTGCCCGTATGTTATAGCCTCTAAGATTATAAAATCAATACAAATATTTTTCTTTTGAGACAGATTTCATCATTGCAGCCATGAAAGAAACATAAGATGATTTTTAGTGTTGATTTTTTTGAAGATGAAGACGCCTAGGGAAAGGTCTGTTTGTTGGAAGATGAGTCACATTTGGCAAAGGTTTAAATGAAACAACGAATTTGATAAATCTGTCCAAGTTTTAAGAATATTCAGACACCTTTCTTCTCAAGAAAATCCCCATGGATCTCTTCAAGAACAAAAGCTTCTCTACAATGGCTTCAAATGATTCAGACATAACTTCCTGCATATGCCACCGAAGGGATTTCTTTACTTTTAGTAAGACCATTAACTGGCTTGCCAAATTCTTCAGCATAACAAAATTATAGGCCGTTTCTCTCTTGGGCATGCTGAAATGGTGAAAATTGCCCGGAGAAAATTGAAACCCTGATAATTGATTTTCTTGCTGTTTTCAAAAGACCCAAACCCTTCTACGATTAAATTGAAACTTTTCAGGAAGAACACAATTGAGACCATAGGGAATACCACTATATCCTTAGAAGAGTTCCACAACTAAAACCTACACAGGACATTTCTTCAGACACAGATTTAGAATTAAATTATTTTTCTAAAATAGGATTCTTCTCTTTGGGCTTATGCAGAATCAGCTAATGTAATTGCGTTGTTCACCTCGTCCTTGGAATCTGGGAGCCAAGAATTTGAAATGAAAAACAAAACAGGCAAATATTGGCTGTGAAAGAAGTGCTTTAAATTATAAACTTGATGTTGAAAAATAAGGCTTTCTCGTCAGGAGTGAACTACTTCAGATAGAGACGTTGTTGACAAAATGACTGAAATGTGAGACCTTTAGTTTCCCCATAAAATACATTTCCAAGAGATTCAATAATGTTGGATTCTGTGATGTATATATTTCCAAATCAAGACGCTTTGTGGTTGTCCACAAAACACAGATTGGGTTGTGCAATACCATTGTTAGTTGATATGTGAAAAACACGTTCAACAGTTGAAAGAAACTTTATACACATGTGGAAGTTCTTAGCCTACAAACACTTGGTTACCTTTTCCAGGATAACTGTGTTCCACAAGAATATTTGGGCTATTAGAAAAGTTATTTGAGGGCCGCCTGGGTGGCTCAGTCAGTTTAGTGTCTGACTCTTGATTTTGACTCAGGTCATAATCTCACAGTTCATGAGATGGAGCCCCGCGTCAGGCTCTGTGCTGACGGCACAGAGCCTGCTTGGGATTCCCTCTCTCCCTCTCTCTGCCCCTCCCCTGCTCATGCTCTCTCTCTCAAAATAAATAAACATTTTTCTTTTTAAGAAAAGTTATTTGAATCATTATTTCTTGAACACGATACCCCAATACTTAAAACCTCAACTAACATTAATGCCCTTTATTCCTAAAGCCCTAGATAAGAAGAAGGGGTTCATGAAGAGGCTTATAAGGTTATCGCCTTCAGATTCTGACCAGCCCCACACCTGGAACACCGAGGTTCCATTGTAGAGTGGATATTTGTTCTTTTTGCCTACAGCATCCTTTCCCCATTCGGGTGGTAGGTAAGAGTATCTCAATTTTCTCTGAGCGAACAAAGTCATCCCCACTCCTTCTGAGTAGGACTAGTCCCTCCACGTTACTTTGGATGTGGGGCCTAAGCCAACTTGCTCATTTTACCACATTCTCCCCACCCGCCCACAACCACAGTGATTAGTTGAAGGATGAGATGGGCCCAGTAACCCACGGGGGGCCAGAGATAGAATGTGTGTACATCTCTAGAATTATGAAGCTACAGGAAGTGATTCCCCCCTCTGCAGAACTTAAGAGTAGAATAATATGGATCTGAATCTCCTGTGGGCCACAGAGTAGAACCTAGAAATGGACGCTCATGGTACCGTCTGAGCACAGAATCAAGCAATCCCTAAAATTAGCTCCATTTCATCAAAAGAATCATTAAATGCTAGATCAGTTCAATCTTCAAATATCCGCAATAAAAAAATATCCTAATTGGTATGTGAGCCTCTCCACTATTCAAGAAGCAACATGTTCATTTTATATCTTAATTAAATCATTGTTAGAAGCAAGTTTTCAAAGGGAACTTTCATTAATCTGAGAGAAAACAAACAACCTCAAAGCATAAATAGCTATGTATGTAATTTATAAATTACATATATAGCAATCAATTTCATAGTTAAGTTGCAATGTGTTAAATTCAAGTGTTTATATTTTTTATTATTATTTTTTTAACGTTTATTTATTTTTTTTGAGACAGAGAGAGACAGAGCATGAACAGGGGAGGGTCAGAGAGAGGGAGACACAGAATCCGAAACAGGCTCCAGGCTCTGAGCTATCAGCACAGAGCCCGACGGGGGGCTCGAACTCACGAGCTATGAGATCATGGCCCGAGCCGAAGTCGGACACTCAACCGACTGAGCCACCCAGGCGCCCCTATATTTTTTAAAAAAGGAACTGTAATGAACTACATTGAAAATAGCCAATAGGATCAATAATAAGGGTGGATTAGGAACATGGTTCCCATGCTATGGTTTTCACAAGTACATCATGAAAACACAAATTCCAATTCTGGCCAACAATTTTACTGAGTTATTTTACTCAGCTTTACATACTATAATCATCTCTCCTCATTCTGTAGCTCTAAGACATGTTCCCGTTTGATAGTTCATCTGAGCAAACATTTACAGCTGGAGGATGATATCTCCTCAGTCACCTCAAGAAGAATGGAGACGCAAAAGACAATCTTTTGCTTATAGAATCCTTTAGAAACTATCTTGGGTGGCAAGTCTCCATCCCAGCCAATTCTTTATTCTCATTAGTATCTCAGGTATAGTTTCCTCAGAATGGACCCTATGGAATCAATCTTCTACACAAAAGATCATTCTGTAGTCACTCCAAGTTACAAATTCTTCAGTGCGTTTTCTTGTTTTGAAAGTGTAGGACAGATTTCAGACACCAGGTCCGGGTTTCTCACTCTTTCGCAAGGGGAGGGGAAAAACCAAAAAAACAAAACCAAGACCCTCTGGCCACAAAATACTACCTTATTTTTCCTTCAGTCTCTTGAAGTATTCAGATGAATGTCAGAATCATATTGGCATTTATTAATCATTTTAAATGGTGTTCTTTCCACATGCACAATCTTGGTATAGAAACCAGCCTTTGAATTCTTTTCCAGCCGGGATTTTAACATTCTGGCAAAATGGGAACAGACAAGAGTAACATTCCGATAGATAGAGTTTTATTTTAATGTTTTCAAAACTGAGTGCATTTTAGCCCTTTCAATTTATGTGTGTGTGTGTGTGTGTGTGTGTGTGTGTGTGTGTAAAGGGTATTATTTATTTTAAATTTTTTTTTTCAACGTTTATTTATTTTTGGGACAGCGAGAGACAGAGCATGAACTGGGGAGGGGCAGAGAGAGAGGGAGACACAGAATCGGAAACAGGCTCCAGGCTCTGAGCCATCAGCCCAGAGCCTGACGCGGGGCTCGAACTCACGGACCGCGAGATCGTGACCTGGCTGAAGTCGGACGCTTAACCGACTGCGCCACCCAGGCGCCCCAAGGGTATTATTTATTTATTTAACGTTTATTTATTTTTGAAGGAGATAGAGACAGAGCGTGAGCAGGGGAGGGGGCAGAGACAGAGAGGGAGGCACAGTATTCGAAGCAGGCTCCAGACTCTGAGCTGTCAGCAAAGAGCCTGATGCGGGGGCTCAAACTCACGATTCATGAGATCATGACCTGAGTCAGGTCAGACACTTAACCAATTGAGCCACCCAGGCACCCCTAACGGGTATTATTTAGATCTTAATGAAATAATGTCTACCAAGCCTTCTGAATAGGAAGATGACCACATGAACAATAAAAAGAAAATTCTACGTATCAGGTCAGTTTATCCAGAAGTTAATGGTGTGTTGTACAAATCATTCTTGGAGTGTAATTCCAACCAACATCAGATTTAGAGCAATGCCCTACCAAACCCAGAAATTCAGGGTGAAAACTTGGGTAGGAGGCATAAAGGGGAACAATTTTTTTTCTGCTCATTTTAAGGTTCTATTATCATAAGTGCTATTTGAAGAAGTATATATTGATTTCTACTTATCTCTTTTTTTTTAAACTTTTTTAACGTTTTATTTATTTTTGAGACAGGGAGAGACAGAGCACGAACAGGGGAGGGTCAGAGAGAGGGAGCCACAGAATCCGAAATAGGCTCCAGGCTCCGAGCTGTCAGCACAGAGCCCGACGCGGGGCTTGAACTCACGGAGTGCGAGATCATGACCCGAGCCGAAGTCGGCCGCTTAACCGACTGAGCCACCCAGGCGCCCCTACTTATCTCTTTTCTTAATAAACTTTGCTTTCCTGTCAGATTAGTTCATCAAAAAGCAACATACACATATTATCTTAACTCTTCACTGAAAAGCCTTTGCAAAAGTTTAATACTATCCTTTCAGTATCTGTCAATGGTCAATACCTAAAAATGGTCATTCATAGAACTTTTTGCATCTTCTGTAAAAAATAATATTTCAAGGTAATGCTCACTCTGTTATCCACTGCTCCTCTGTATGGATCCATATGCAAGAAATTCCTCCTAGAACAGAATTCCTGCCTGTTATACAGTGTTAGGAATACTGTTTGCTTGTTTGTTTTCTGACTGTATACATATATTTCCTTTATAACATCTAAAGAGAATTCTAGAACCTATCAGGTTTCCTTTTTGGTTTTGTCTACCAGCAAACTAAAAAATACATATATTGCTAAATTTAAGTTAAATTCTATTTATATACTGTATTGCTCTGATACAGTGTTAGATTTCTGTAGCAGTAAATTTATTTCTGTTAAAATTTTGGCCATTCTTTCACTCTTCATATTAACTGCTTTGCCTTATGTCTGGGAAATATCTTCATAGTATGAAATTTCCAAATTTCATTTGTAAGTAAGGGTAAAATAACATATTTTAAATATACGTTACCTTCTTAATTCATATACGGTTGAATTAAAGTTGAAAGAAAGTTATGTATAAGAACATTCTGGTACTAAAGCCAAAAGCATTGTGGAAATGGAGAGTAGTGTGGAAGTTTATAAACTATACAGCAAAGCCTTAAGCTTTTTCCTAAAGACAGATGAGGAAACATATCTAAGTGGCAGTTAATAGTAAATGAGGTGACCTGAAATGAAATGCTACATGTCTTTTGATTTTGGTACTCTCAATTTTGCTTTTATACATTCCTTGTTTTATATTGTATACAGACTGCCATCAGGGGGAAAAAAGTGGTTTCCCTCTGTCTCTGAGACAAGGTCAGCCCTTTCACATACATGGAACTGTGAGGAAGGAAAGGGGCACTCTATTCATCCAGCCATGCGTTCATTCTTCCAACAAATATTTATTAAGTACTCACTATGTACTAGGCACTGCATTTTCAACCCTATTCTTATGGAACTTAGAACCGTATGGAGACAGACATTTAAACAGAACAAAAATGTCAGATAAATATATCATTACAATATGGTAAGTGCTTTGCAGAATTCGAAAACAAAACGGAAGAACACAGGGAAGGGGATTTATATCAGGGGATCAGGGAAAGCAACTCAGAAAAATGACACTCATGCTGGGCTCTGAAAGAACAGTATGAGTTGGCCAAGTCAAGGAGGGCACGAGGGAGAATATTCCTAGCAGAGGAAAAAGCGGGCAGAAGGGCCAGAGGCAAGAAAGAGGCTGGCACATTTGAGGAACTGAAAGACCAGTATGGCTCAGGTTAAAGAGTGAGGGAAGAGCGCAGAAGCATGATACAGACATGAACACCTGTTTCAGCCACCAGGTCAGGCAAATCAAGCCAACAAGGGGGCAGAGAGCAATAGATATGACGGGCTGATGGCTCTTAGACTCTCATTATTAAATGACTGAAGTAGAAATTACCATATGTGTATACGGTAATAAGTTTTAATACAGTGAGTTTTCTTTTTTTTTTTTAATTTTTTTTTCAACGTTTATTTATTTTTGGGACAGGGAGAGACAGAGCATGAACGGGGGAGGGGCAGAGAGAGAGGGAGACACAGAATCGGAAACAGGCTCCAGGCTCTGAGCCATCAGCCCAGAGCCCGACGCGGGGCTCGAACTCACGGACCGCGAGATCGTGACCTGGCTGAAGTCGGACGCTTAACCGACTGCGCCACCCAGGCGCCCCAATACAGTGAGTTTTCTTAAAGAGACAAGAGTACATGACTGCTTGCTGCTAATTGAGGCCAAGATGTTGTCTCATCAGTCAACAAATATCTATCGTACTGGGGCTGGGTATCCAAAGGCGGGGAGGATAAACACCTCTCCCGCCCTCACACTGGGGAAGCCTGCCTGCAGCCTGGGGAAGATAAAGACAAGCAAGCAGACACTTGGGACTTTCTCAGAGAGCAGCAGTGGTGGGGTGGCCATTCCTCGGAGGAAGGATGACAGAAAAGCAATGGGAACAGCGCCCACAGTTCTGTGGGTGTAGCAGTTGTGAAGGCTAGACAGGAGCCCAAATCCAGAAGGAAACATTCCCCACCCGAGGGACACGGATGGACAGGGGAGAGGGGCTGTTCTGATGACACCACGTCCGTTTTGCCAGGAGCAAATCTCTCCCAGTTCTTGGTGACCCAACTATGCTTCATTTTATTGCCCTCATGAAATGAAGGTACTACTGACTTGGAGAATCGTTCAGCTTAGAGTTTGAGTTTTTTTAAGAAAACGGTTTTTGGGTGTTTTTGTTGTTGTTTTACTACAGTATAAAATATTTGACAATTAAATGTCAGATGATTTGACTCTGCGTGTTTGCATTTGAGGGAAATGGTGGTTATAAGCAGGCATAAAAATTAACACCCCTTGAAGAATGAGGAAGTGACTCTTACAGTTAGTAAATTGTTTCGGTCTCTGACCACAGAAGCAGAGGCTAGCAACAAATTTGATTTACAAAGTAAATATAATTTCTACAGTTGGGCTCAGCCTGTTGTTTCCTTAGAGGATATATATTTTAGTTTGCACTGCGCAAAAACACAGATTAGCATTTTTCAGAACATGAGGAATCAAAGATAGTATCATAAAAGCACAGAAAAAAAAAAAAAAAAAGGAACTCATTTTATCTTCCAGTCGCGGATGATGTTCCCAATCAAAACTGACATGTGCCTAATAGACAGATATCATATTTGTGGGCTCTGCTCTCATCCACGTATTATTCCATGTATGTTTCTTTGCAGTAGCAGAAAACAAGATTCCAGCACTGGTTCATCTGTGTGATTGAGAATGTGAATATGAAAGAATTTTCTCAATGTCATGTGATCGCGAACAACAGTCTCTTAATATTTCTTGACTCTGGGAAGTATTGGCATACATTTGAATGCAACTCAGGATTTTTTTTTTTTCAAAATAGGCCTTAATCTTAAAAAATATTCTCTATTCAAATTAAAATAATTTTAATAGACCTTCATTTCCAGAAACGATAATATACAAAGCAAGCCATTTTGTGAACTGTGGTCCTAACCTAATCACAGTGCAAAAGTAAATATGTACTAAGTACACTAGTCGAACAGAGACTACTCTCTGTCCCTTGAGCTTCAAAGGAAGCTGGACAAACTTTGGGCAGGGGTTTCCAAAACCAAAGTGAAGCTAAGCACTAAGGCTGCATGTTTAACATTTGGCGCTAGGATATGGTGATCAAAGGTGGACATCGTAAGTTAATATCAGTGTCCCAGAGAGCTTTTCAAAGTCAAAAGTGGCGTTGTAAGAGTTAAATACACAATAATCTGAAAGGAACCCATCTGTATGGAGATGACAATAAACAAGGCAGGGCAGCTGGCGGAAGGGGGACTTTGATTCACTTTCTCTGCTCAAAGCGCCTGAGGATTTATTTTGGTTTGCGGGACCCTTTCCAAACCCTGGAGGCACTGGCCTGGACACGGGGTGCGTCCTGACGAGAACAATCCGTGGGCTGTCCCCTCCTGAAAACTAGAGTGGACCGATTTTGAGAAATAGAGACTGAATCAGTCAGAAGTGAGGGATGGGAGCAGATGTGAAAGGAAGCCGTGAAGTAGACTACAGCCTCTGCAAACTGAAGAGGAAACAGAAATTATGAGTAAGCAGCGGAAGTTAGTCAGTAAGTCTAGAGAGGAAAACGGAGCAGATGTGCAGAGAGAAGATGCTGAGAGACAAACTATGTGCCTCGTGATTCTTGGTGACTTTCTCATCCATCCCCGGCTCAAGTCTATATGTGTCCTAATTGTTATATAAGTAAGTTTAAAAGTCAACAAATGCTTTTTCTTGGGGTCACTATAATAAATCTCTAGAGGTACCTTGCAAACAAAGAAGTACTAACCATACACTAATCCAAATCTCCACTTTGTCTTCTGCTGACCAGAAACATCAACACTGAGAAAATGATTTCCTGTGTCTTTAAGTGAAGAAAATTCATAGTCACTGACCCATCTTTTCTTACTGAAAAGACGATTGAAATTCCTCCTGATCCCTCATAGAAATCCTGGCTTAGTATTTGAAAATGAGGGAAGGTCCAGAGGAGATAAAGGGATTTAGGGAAACGGACATCCAAAAAGTGATTGCCCCAAGAGTCTCTGTCCTAGGACACTCACTATTCAGTAAACAAATGTTTATGGAGTATTCAGCAGGGGGAAAAATTGACCAAAATTCCTGCCCCATGGAACACACAGACTAGAAGAGAAAATGTAGAATAAGCAAAGTAAATAAGTAAGGTATACTCTGGGTTAGATGAATTCTAAAGAATGAAGCAAAGCAAATGATGGAAATACAAAGCTGGGGGTGGGGGCATTGCTATTTCAAAGAGGTGACAAGGAGACACTTGCTAGTAAGGTAACTTTTGTATGAAGAAATGGAGAAAGTAAGGATCTCTCCTTAAAGACATCTGGGAAAACAAGTTTTAAGACAGAGTAGACAGCAAGTGTAGAAACCCTGGCACAGACAGTGTTGGAGTGCTGGTAGAAAAGCAAGGTGGGGAGTATGGCTAGAGTGGAGTAAATGAGGGAGAGAAGTGCATGAGGTCACGGAGTCCCAGGGGACCCGGTTGCACAGGTTTTATAGGCCATCGTACAGGCTTTGGCTTTGAACTTTGAGAGGATGGGAAACCCCTGCACAATTTTAGGCATAACAGTAATGTGACCTGATCTACATTTGTATTGAAAGTAGATGGAAGGGGGCAAGGGCAGAAGCAGGTAGACCAGTAAGAGATTCCCTTAATGATTCAGGAGACAAATAATGGCGATTGGAGCAGGACAATGACAATGAAGATAATGAGAAGTGGTTGAATTCTGAAAACTGAGCTGATAGGACTTGGTGTTTGGATCACATGTGAGAAAGAAAAAAAAAGGGGGGAGTCATTCTTGACTCCAAATGTTTGGTCCAAGTAACTAGAAGAATGGAGTTGCCATTTTCTATGATGGAGAAGACTGGAGGAGAAACTTCTTTGCAGGGAAATGTTCAGGGATACATTTTGGACATTTCAGAATCTTTATGTCCATTAAATATGCCCAAGTGGAGACGTCAATAAGCAGTTGGATATATAAATCTGGAGTTCAAAGGAGTGGTATGGGTTGAAGCACTTAGATGGAGTCAGTATAGACAGAAAAGAAAAGAGGTCCAACGACTGAGCCCTGAAGGCTCCCACCCTGAAAGGCTGTGTGTCCATTAAGATTCAATCCATTGGCTACAATAGAAAGTCCAATTAACAGTATCTTAAAGAACATAGACAACTGGAAATAAGTCTTCTCAGGCTAGTAGGCAGTCCGTGATATTTATAGAGATCCTGTCCCCTTTCCTCTCTGCTCTGCCATCCCAAACACATGGCTTCCATGTTCCACATTTGCCCCAGAGGCAGAATATGGCTGCCGTAGCTCCTAGCAATTCATCTGTTTCAGGCAGAAAGAAGGAGAAAGTGGAAAAGTGTGGAAGACCTCTCCTGGAGGTGCTACCCAATAACTCCTGCTTCCACAACATGGAGAGAAGAAGAGATACAGGCTCTGGAGGCAAACTGCTGGGTGAGAATCCTGCCTCCACCATTCATAATTATGCAGCTTTGGGAAGTCAGTTCACCTGGGCTAGTTGATTAATCTCTGCCATAAACTGACCTTCCAAAAATGAGAAGAATAATAGCTCTTCCATCTACACTCGTGTAATAAGTGAGATAACATGCGTAGAATATTTCCTGCTCAAAGTAAGTGTTCCTTAATGGGTTCATGTGATCATGTTTCCTTTAATGAGCCAACGTGTAAGGGAGGCCAGAATACAGAGTTTATAAATTCTGTGTAGACAGGTAGCAGTATTTTCTATAGAAGAGAATGGTGTAAAAACCTCTCGACCAGGAGTCCTATCTCTGGTGTCACAACGCGGTCAGTGTGGCACCTGAGATAATTCAACCACTCTGAAGATGATTGTATGCATCTGTTAAAAAGAAATAAAAACACCTCCCCAGATTTCATCTCTAGGATATTGTGAGGATCCAATGATTTGATGTTTGTAAAAGTATGTGTGTACTATATGGTATTACATAAAGTAGACTATTTTCTTAATTGTCATAAGATTTCTTCCCATTCTAACACCACAGATGCTTTCTTCTTCTGATGTTATACAATTTACCTTTTTATAATTTAGTAAAGTTTTCCTAAATATAACATTTTTATTGGGGAAAAATGAAAAATACTGAAGTATATACGGAAAAAAAATAAAAATTATCCATAATCCCACTAATGTAGCATGTTTCCTCACGTATTTTTTCTTTCTATGTATGTGTGCGTGCATGCGTGTGTGTGTGTGTGTGTGTGTGTGTGTGTGTACACGAGCATTCACATATATACAAATGTATATTTCATTCTACAAGGACAATTTTTTAAGTTGAGGTATAATTGACATATTATGTTAATTTCAGGTATACGACATAGTGATTTAATATTTGCATGTATTGAGACAGGATCACCACAATAAGTCTAGTTGACATCTGTCACCATACATAGTTATAATCTTTTTCTTGTGTTGAGAATTTTTACAATTTACTCTCTTAGCAATTTTCAATTACGCAATACGGCATTGTTAACAATAGTCACCATGCTGCACATTTTATCCCCATGACTCATTTGGTTTATAATTAGAAATTTGTACCTTTTGACCTCCTTCACACATGTCGTCCACCCCCAACCCCTGCCTCTGGCAACCACTAATCTGTTCTCTGTATCTTTGAGCTTAGTTTTTTTTGTGTATTTTTTTGGGTTTGAATTTTTTTTTTATTCTACATACAAGTGAGATCATATGGTATTTGTCTTTTTCCCTCTGACTTCATTTAGCGTAATGTCAGGGTGCAAGGACAAGTTTTAACTCACTTTCCCCTTGATTTTTTTATCATCAGCATATCCCCATGTCATTAAATAGTCCTTAAGAGTTGCAAAACATTCCCAATCATAAATGTGTAATAATTTTATTTTTATCCTGTTGGGAATTTCAGTTGCTTTCAGTTTTTGTTATTATAAATAAGTCTGCAATGAACATTCTCATGGCTGTATTTCTGCCGATTATTTATTCAGAGTTATTAGAAGCAAAATAACTAAATCCTGGGAAATGAATACTTGTAAAGCCTGTGCTATATTTTGACATACTGATCACTAGAAATCCTGATCAATTTTTATGTCAATGCATTAGGAATGTGTTATTAATAAATTTTCATACACAACATTTTAGGAAGGAAATCATATTCTGCCCAAACTCTTTTTTTTTTTTTTTTTTTTTTTTTTTTTTTTTGTATATGTAGCTTTGGACCACTGTCTTTCATTTCCTTTTCTTACTTGGAGTGCTTCCAAGCTCTCCTGTCCTTAGTCCATTAGTGTAGTTTGGAATAGGAGATAGATAATCTTGTCATTTAGTTCTTAGGTTTCCAGACTAAGAGGGGCCACAGGTAGATTTCATGTAGAGTCCCCTGCGAACCATTCCCTAGTGAAGAAACAACCCCACACTAAAGACACTGGAGATTGAATTTCATACCATGATTGGGTGGCACTTTAAGGATACTACCCTCAGAGAAGGGCTGAGTGTAGGGAAGAAAGTAGACTGAATTTAATTACCAGAGAGTTGGACTGTGATGTCATTTGTCCCCATGGTAGATCTGTACGTCCCCTGGAAGTTGAGGCCATGGGACTGGTTTTTGCCAATAAAGTGTTGGTGAAAGTGAAGGTTTCTTCACTGGCAGCCGTTACCCAGGGAAACAAACCATGTGTTACCTTTTATTTTTTTATTTTATTTTTTTAAGTTTATTTATTTATTTTGAGAGAGACAGTGCAAGTAGGGGGGAGCAGAGAGAAGGAGAGAGAGAGAGAATCCCAGCATGGGGCTCAAACCCATGAAACCGTGAGATCATGACCTGCGTCAAAACCAAGAGGTGGAGGTTTAACTGACTGAGCCACCCACGTGCCCCCATGTGTTCCCTTTTAAAAAGTGGTACTTTCTAAGGTCTGCCATTTTGTACCCCCATCTCTGCATGTGCCATAGCATATTCTCTGTCTTCTTCAGCAATTATTCCTATTTGTTCTCACTCCTGCTCACTCAGAGAAGTGCCCCTTTCTTTTGAAAGTGAATATTGAAGACAATTTCTAATATCTTCCCCAACTGGCCTTCTTCACACCTCCCATTTTTTCTCTATAGTGCAATTCTTCACCTAGGATGCCCATGAAGATTTTTATGATCTCAATTACTTTGGGCCATATCCCCATTTATTACAGAGTTTGTAGGATTTGTTTCTTAAAGACTGTGTGGCTGTAATCTGTTTTGAAATGATATTTCCAAAAATAATTATATAGTAATATTGAATTTGAGGGACTGAAATTCCAATATGTAAAAGTCCATATTCCACAAGTGTTAACACATATTTGTGTGACCACCACCACAATCTATATACAGAACAGTTCCACCACCCCCCATCAAAATCTCTCCTGTCCTATATTTGTAATCACACCCTTCTTATGCTGGTAACCACTGATCTGTTCTCTGTCACTATACTTTTGTCATTTAGAAAATGAGAATCATTGGAATCATAGTATATAAACTTTGAGACTGGATTCTTTCACTCAAAATAATGCCTCTGAGTTTCATCTAAGTTCCTGCATATATTAATAGTTGGTTCCTTTTTATTGCTGAGTAGTATTCCATTATAAAGATATACCAGAGTTTATTTATCAATTCACCCACTGAAAGACATTTGAATTGTTTCCAGTATTTTCGCACTATGAAGAATTCTATAAACACTCATGTATAAGTTTTTTTTATCATGAATGGGTATTGAATTTTGTCAAATGCTTTTCTGTATCAATTCTTCAAACTATTTATATGGTAGATTGCATTGATTGGTTTCCAAATATTGAACCAGTCTTGCAATCTCAGGATAAACCTCACTTAGTTCTAGTGATTTTTTTTTACATATTACTGAATTCAATTTGCTAATACTTTCTGGATAATTTTTACATCTACAGTTTTCTCCTGCTTTTCTTTTTTGGGTACCATCTTTTTCTAGTGTTGGTGTCAGAATAACACCGATCTCATAAAATGCACTGTGAAGCATTCTCTCCTCTTCGATTTTCTGGAAAAGATTATGCAGAATTGGTGCTATTTCTTTAAATGCTTAATGTAATTTGCCAGTGAAACAATATGAGACTAGACATTTCTTTTTCAGAAGGTTTTACACACAAATTTAATACCTTTAATAGTTACAGGACTGCTCAGTCCTGTTTTTTCTTCGGTGAGTTTGAGTAGTTTTTGGATTTTAAAATTTTGGTCCATTTTGTCTAAGTTGTCAAATTTATGTGCATGAAGTTTTTTTTAGTGTTCTCTTATTATCTTTTTAATGTCTCCTAGATCTGTAGAGGTATTCTCTGTTTGTCAGTCCATCATCCATTATGGTCAGATGTAGAATGTTTTCCCACTTTCCTCATTGCCCTGTATGATTTCCAGAAGAAAAAGTAGAAACACTTACAGCTAAGTTTCCTCTACATTCTTAGTAAAAGAGAATATGAGAAAAACTTCTCTCGGATTTCCAGTGCCTCTTCTCCAATCCAGGTCCAAGAATTTGGATTTTCAATGAGAGTAGCATGTTAGGAAAGGAAACAGAGGTTGCTGGCAACAATTGTGTTTCCCCAGGACTGAAACAGTCATTACAGCTAGTAATAAAGGAGATTGTTTAATTCATGTACAAATATTCCTTGTGGTTTTCAGAAGTGATTTGGAAGCAGAAATCTAAAGAGGAATGGAGAAGTGTTCCAAATTATTATAATTTTAATTTTAAAATTTAATATTAATAGAGAAATTTACACTCCCAAATTGGTAAAGTAGGACTTATATAATATTTTGGGAAACACATAGAATTAGTTTCCAATTAAAATGTGTTACATAGGTAAATTTTATATAAGTGGGGGAGAGGAAAGTTGGTAACAGGGTGTTCATATTTACTTAAAAGATTTAAAAATTTAATACCACATTAGATTTTAATCATTTTAAGAACACTTAATTTTATTTTATTTTTTTCAATATATGAAGTTTATTGTCAAATTGGTTTCCATACAACACCCAGTGCTCATCCCAAAAGGTGCCCTCCTCAATACCCATCACCCACCCTCCCCTCCCTCCCACCCCCCATCAACACTCAGTTTGTTCTCAGTTTTTAAGAGTCTCTTATGCTTTGGCTCTCTTCCACTCTAACCTCTTTTTTTTTCCTTCCCCTCCCCCATGGGTTTCTGTTAAGTTTCTCCGGATCCACATAAGAGTGAAAACATATGGTATCTGTCTTTCTCTGTATGGCTTATTGCACTTAGCATAACACTCTCCAGTTCCATCCATGTTGCTACAAAGGGCCACATTTCATTCTTTCTCATTGCCACGTAGTACTCCATTGTGTATATAAACCACAATTTCTTTATCCATTCATCCGTTGATGGACATTTAGGCTCTTTCCATAATTTGGCTATTGTTGAGAGTGCTGCTATAAACATTGGGGTACAAGTGCCCCTATGCATCAGTACTCCTGTATCCCTTGGGTAAATTCCTAGCAGTGCTATTGCTGGGTCATAGGGTAGGTCTATTTTTAATTTTGTGAGGAACCTCCACACTGTTTTCCAGAGTGGCTGCACCAATTTGCATTCCCACCAACAGTGCAAGAGGGTTCCCATTTCTCCACATCCTCTCCAGCATCTATAGTCTCCTGATTTGTTCATTTTGGCCACTCTGACTGGCGTGAGGTGATACCTGAGTGTGGTTTTGATTTGTATTTCCCTGATAAGGAGTGACGCTGAACATCTTTTCATGTGCCTGTTGGCCACCCGGATGTCTTCTTTAGACAAGTGTCTATTCATGTTTTCTGCCCATTTCTTCACTGGGTTATTTGTTTTTCAGGTGTGGAGTTTGGTGAGCTCTTTATAGATTTTGAATACTAGTCCTTTGTCCGATATGTCATTTGCAAATATCTTTTCCCATTCCGTTGGTTGCCTTTTAGTTTTGTTGGTTGTTTCCTTTGCTGTGCAGAAGCTTTTTATCTTCATAAGGTCCCAGTAGTTCATTTTTGCTTTTAGTTCCCTTGCCTTTGGGGATGTGTCGAGTAAGAAATTGCTACGGCTGAGGTCAGAGAGGTCTTTTCCTGTTTCCTCCTCTAGGGTTTTGATGGTTTCCTGTCTCACATTCAGGTTCTTTATCCATTTTGAGTTTATTTTTGTGAATGGTGTGAGAAAGTGGTCTAGTTTCAACCTTCTGCATGTTGCTGTCCAGTTCTCCCAGCACCATTTGTTAAAAAGACTGTCTTTTTTCCATTGGATATTCTTTCCTGCTTTGTCAAAGATGAGTTGGCCATACGTTTGTGGGTCTAATTCTGGAGTTTCTATTCTATTCCATTGGTCTATGTGTCTGTTTTTGTGCCAATACCATACTGTCTTGATGATTACAGCTTTGTAGTAGAGGCTAAAGTCTGGGATTGTGATGCCTCCTGCTTTAGTCTTCTTCTTCAAAATTACTTTGGCTATTTGGGGCCTTTTGTGGTTCCATATGAATTTTAGGATTGCTTGTTCTAGTTTTGAGAGGAATGCTGGTGCAATTTTGATTGGGATTGCATTGAATGTGTAGATAGCTTTGGGTAGTATTGACATTTTGACAATATTTATTCTTCCAATCCATGAGCACAGGATGTTTTTCCATTTCTTTATATCTTCTTCAATTTCCTTCATAAGCTTTCTATAGTTTTCAGCATACAGATCTTTATATCTTTGGTTAGATTTATTCCTAGGTATTTTATGCTTCTTGGTGCAATTGTGAATGGGATCAGTTTCTTTATTTGTCTTTCTGTTGCTTCATTATTAGTGTATAAGAATGCAACTGATTTCTGTACATTGATTTTGTATCCTGCAACTTTGCTAAATTCATGTATCAGTTCTAGCAGACTTCTGGTGGAGTCTATCGGATTTTGCATGTATAATATCACGTCATCTGCAAAAAGTGAAAGCTTAACTTCATCTTTGCCAATTTTGATATCTTTGATTTCCTTTTGTTGTCTGATTGCTGATTCTAGAACTTCCAACACTATGTTAAACAACAGCGGTGAGAGTGGACATCCCTGTCGTGTTCCTGATCTCAGGGAAAAAGCTCTCAGTTTTTCCCCGTTGAGGATGATGTTAGCTGTGGGCTTTTCATAAATGGCTTTTATGATCTTTAAGTATGTTCCTTCTATCCCGACTTTCTCGAGGGTTTTTTTTTTTTTTAATTTTTTTTAACGTTTATTTATTTTTGAGACAGAGAGAGACAGAGCATGAACGGGGGAGGGTCAGAGAGAGAGGGAGACACAGAATCTGAAACAGGCTCCAGGCTCTGAGCAGTCAGCACAGAGCCCGACGCGGGGCTCGAACTCACATACCGCGAGATCGTGACCTGAGCCGAAGTCGGACGCTTAACCGACTGAGCCACCCAGGCGCCCCACGAGGGTTTTTATTAAGAAAGGTTACTGAATTTTGTCAAAGGCCTTTTCTGCATCGATTGACAGGATCATATGGTTCTTATCTTTTCTTTTATTAATGTGATGTATCACGTTGATTGATTTGCGAATGTTGAACCAGCCCTGCAGCCCAAGAATAAATCCCACTTGATCATGGTGAATAATTCTTTTTATATGCTGTTGAATTTGATTTGCTAGTATCTTATTGAGAATTTTTGCATCCATATTCATCAGGGATATTGGCCTGTAGTTCTCTTTTTTTACTGGGTCTCTGTCTGGTTTAGGAACCAAAGTAATATTGGCTTCACAGAATGAGTCTGGAAGTTTTCCTTCCCTTTCTATTTTTTGGAATAGCTTGAGAAGGATAGGTATTATCTCTGCTTTAAACGTCTGGTAGAACTCCCCTGGGAAGCCATCTGGTCCTGGACTCTTATTTGTTGGGAGATTTTTGATGACTGATTCAATTTCTTCGCTGGTTATGGGTCTGTTCAAGCTTTCTATGTCCTCCGGATTGAGTTTTGGAAGAGTGTGGGTGTTCAGGAATTTGTCCATTTCTTCCAGGTTGTCCAGTTTGTTGGCATATAATTTTTCATAGTATTCCCTGATAATTGCTTGTATCTCTGAGGGATTGGTTGTAATAATCCCATTTTCATTCATGATTTTATCTATTTGGGTCATCTCCCTTTTCTTTTTGAGAAGCCTGGTTAGAGGTTTATCAATTTTGTTTATTTTTTCAAAAAACCAACTCTTGGTTTCGTTGATCTGCTCTACAGTTTTTTTAGATTCTATATTGTTTATTTCTGCTCTGATCTTTATTATTTCTCTTCTTCTGCTGGGTTTAGGCTGTCTTTGCTGTTCTGCTTCTATTTCCTTTAGGTGTGCTGTTAGATTTTGTATTTGGGATTTTTCTTGTTTCTTGAGATAGGCCTGGATTGCAATGTATTTTCCTCTCAGGACTGCCTTCGCTGCATCCCAAAGTGTTTGGATTGTTGTATTTTCATTTTCATGTGTTTCCATATATTTTTTAATTTCTCCTCTAATTGCCTGGTTGACCCACTCATTCTTTAGTAGGGTGTTCTTTAACCTCCATGCTTTTGGAGGTTTTCCAGACTTTTTCCTGTGGTTGATTTCAAGCTTCATAGCATTGTGGTCTGAAAGTATGCATGGTATGATCTCAATTCTTGTATACTTATGAAGGGCTGTTTTGTGACCCAGTATGTGATCTATCTTGGAGAATGTTCCATGTGCACTCGAGAAGAAAGTATATTCTGTTGCTTTGGGATGCAGAGTTCTAAATATACCTGTCAAGTCCATCTGATCCAATGTATCATTCAGGGCCCTTGTTTCTTTATTGACCGTGTGTCTGGATGATCTATCCATTTCTGTAACTGGAGTGTTAAAGTCCCCTGCAATTACCACATTCTTATCAATAAGGTTGCTTATGTTTGTGAGTAATTGTTTTATATATTTGGGGGCTCCTGTATTCGGCGCATAGACATTTATAATTGTTAGCTCTTCCTGATGGATAGACCCTGTGACTATTGTATAATGGCCTTCTTCATTTCTTGTTACAGCCTTTAATTTAAAGTCTAGTTTGTCTGATATAAGTATGGCTACTCCAGCTTTCTTTTGACTTCCAGTGGTGTGATAAATAGTTCTCCATCCCCTCACTCTCAACCTGAAGGTGTCCTCGGGTCTAAAATGAGTCTCCTGTAGACAGAAAATAGATGGGTCTTGTTTTTTTTATCCATTCTGAAACCCTATTTCTTTTGGTTGGCGCATTTAGTCCATTTGCATTCAGTGTTATAGAAAGATATGGGTTTAGAGTCATTGTGATGTCCGTAGGTTTCATGCTTGTAGCGATGTCTCTGGTACTTTGTCTCACAGGATCCCCCTTAGGATCTCTTGTAGGGCTGGTTTAGTGGTGACGAATTCCTTCAGTTTTTGTTTGTTTGGGAAGACCTTTATCTCTCCTTCTATTCTAAATGACAGACTTGCTGGAGAAAGGATTCTCGGCTGCATATTTTTTCTGTTCATCACATGGAAGATCTCCTGCCATTCCTTTCTGGCCTGCCAAGTTTCAGTAGAGAGATCGGTCACGAGTCTTATAGGTCTCCCTTTATATGTTAGAGCATGTTTATCCCTAGCTGCTTTCAGAATTTTCTCTTAATCCTTGTATTTTGCCAGTTTCACTATGATATGTCGTGCAGAAGATCGATTCAAGTTATGTCTGAAGGGAGTTCTCTGTGCCTCTTGGATTTCAACGCCTTTTTCCTTCCCCAGATCCGGGAAGTTCTCAGCTATTATTTCTTCAAGTACACCTTCAGCACCTTTCCCTCTCTTCCTCCTCTGGAATACCAATTGTGCGTATATAATTTCTCTTTAGTGCATCACTTAGTTCTCTAATTTTCCCCTCATACTCCTGGATTTTTTTTTAATCTCTGTTTTTCTCAGCTTCTTCTTTTTCCATAATTTTATCTTCTAGTTCACCTATTCTCTCCTCTGCCTCTTCAATCCAAGCCGTAGTTGTCTCCATTTTATTTTGCAACTCGTTGATAGCATTTTTTAGTTCCTCCTGGCTGTTCCTTAGTCCCTTGATGTCTGTAGCAAGAGATTCTCTGCTGTCCTTTATACTGTTTTCAAGCCCAGCGATTAATTTTATGACTCTTATTCTAAATTCACTTTCTGTTATATTGTTTACATCGTTTTTGATCAGTTCGTTAGCTGTCGTTATTTACTGGAAGTTTTTTTGAGGGGAATTCTTCCGTTTCGTCATTTTGGATAGTCCCTGGAGTGGTGTGGGACTGCGGGGTACTTCCCCTGTGCTGTCTTGAATAACTTGTGTTGGTGGGCGGGGCCGCAGTCAGACCTGATGTCTGCCCCCAGCCCACCGCTGGGGCCACAGTCAGACTGGTGTGTGCCTTCTCTTCCCCTCTCCTCGGGGCAGGATTCACTGTGGGGTGGCGTGGCCCGTCTGGGCTACTTGCATACTGCCAGGCTTGTGGTGCTGGGGATCTGGCGTATTAGCTGGGGTGGATTGGCAAGGTGCACGGTGGCGGGAGGGGCAGGCTCAGCTCGCTTCTCCTTAGGTGATCCACTTCAGGAGGGGTCCTGTGGCAGCGGGAGGGAGTCAGACCCGCTGCCAGAGGGTTGGCTCCGCAGAAGCACCGTGTTGGGTGTTTGCACAGAGCAAGCAAGTTCCCTGGCAGGAACTGGTTCCCTTTAGGATTTTGGTGGGGGATGGGCGGGGGAGATGGCGCTGGCGAGCACCTTTGTTCCCTGCCAAACTGAGCTCTGTCGTCCTGGGGCTCAGCAACTCTCCCTCCCGTTGACCTCTAGCCCTCCGTTCTCCGAGCAGAGCTGTTAACTTATAACCTTCCAGCTGTCAAGTTCCGGTTGCTGTCGGAACACACTCTGTCGGCCAAAAAAACACACTTTTGCCAGCCAGACTCGGGGGCTCTGCTTGGCTGGCAGGCTGACCCTCCGCCCCGGCTCCCTCCCGCCAGTCTGTGGAGCGCGCACCGCCTCGCCGCCCTTCCTACCCTCTTCCGTGGGCCTCTCGTCTGCGCTTGGCTCCGGAGACTCCGTTCTGCTAGTCTTCTGGCGGTTTTCTGGGTTATTTAGGCAAGTGTAGGTGGAATCTAAGTGATCAGCAGGACGCGCGGTGAGCCCAGCATCCTCCTACGCCGCCATCTTCCCAGGATCCCCCCCACTTAATTTTAAATAAAGACATAAAGCACTGTATCCACCACAAGTTATAAAATATTTCAGTTCTCTATTATTGCCATAAACAAAATATTTATAAATGTAGAAAGTAGTAGAAAGGTATTTTTTAAGCTGATAATGTTTTCACTTTTTATCCAGCTAAATGCCATTTAGTATGTCATTTATTGCTAAGTCTTTCTAAATTTGCCCATCATTTCCTGTTATAATTGTTTGTCAAATTCTATAAATTTTTAAAAGCTGGGCCAGAATGTCATTTATCAATGAATGTAAAGTACTCATTCAGAGGATTATTTGTTCTCATGTTTTTCCTCTTATAAAGGAGAAAGCTAACCTAATAAATCCTGAGTAAAGTTACACTTTCTTAAATCCCCCCAAAAGTTTACTATCTTTTGTGAATGCATCATTTTAGTCTATCCATTTATGTAACTTAATATTTGTGGGTATCTCTACCTCAATCAATTTTTATGTGAGTTTACTGGCAAGAAATATTCTCAGATTTTGTCTGAAAAAAATGTCTTTACTGTATTTTCATTTTTGAAGGATACTTTCACTGCCTTGTAGAATGCTAAGTTAGCAGTGTTCTCTTACAGCAAGTTAAATATAGCATGCCATTATTATCTGGATTTCACCACTTTGATCATTTCTCCTTGGAAGAGATGTGTTTTGTCTTCTAGATGCTTTTAATAATTTCTTTTGGTCTTTAATTTTAAATAGTTTTACTATAATGTACCTGGCTGTGCTTGGGTTTTACAGAGATTCTTGAATCTTTGGCTTGATATCTTGCACTAATTTTGGAAAATTCTCCATGAGTATCTCTTCATTTGCTACTCATTCCCCAATCTTTCCCTCTTCTCCTTCTGGGGCCCCAATTACACATATGCAAGAACTTCTCACCATTTGTTATATATATCTTGCTCTCTTTTGTATTTTTCACCTTTTTCTTTTTAATGTGTCAGTTCAGTGATCCTCTGCTCTAATTACTGTCAAACTCATCTGATGAGATCTAATTTTTACCAACTCTTGAACCTCGATTGGACTGTGTTTATAGGTCCCAGTCTTCTGGCAGAATTTTCTTTTTATCTATTTTCTTAAACCTATTAGTTACAATTATTTAAAAGACTGTCTAAAAACTCTGATATATAGATCAACTAAGGGTCTGTTTGTATTCTTTTTGCTTTTGTATTGGCCATTTTGTCCTGTTTCCTGGAACGTCTGATAATTTTTGATTGAATGCCAGTCATTGTGAATGATGAATTATAAGGGCTCTGGATAATATCCTCCTTGAAAGAAGCTGGGTGTTTTGTTTATTTGTTTCCTAGGAGATAGTCAAAGGAGTTGTGAATCACTTTGATCCAAGCAGGGACTGAGATGATTAAAATCCAAGAGGTCTTTGGAAATGTCTGAATCCAGGGTTTCTATCTCTCCAAACACCGTGAAGCTGTTTAAACTTAGTTTCCACTTTCTGCATTGTTGCATATATTCCCACCCTGTGCAGCTTATCAAATACACTGAAGAAAAAAGAATTGCAGAATATTGGGCTCACTTCCTTGTAATTCCCTTTAATCCAAGATCTTGATTTCTAAAGTCTTAGCTACTTTGATCATATGGAACCCAGACTCTTGCCCAGCTCTGATGCCCAGCTTTGTGAGCATCAAAAGTTCTGAGACTTTTCTCTCTGTCTAGCGTCTCACCTGTGCTACCTACCTACTAGAAAATGACTTGAGAGGATCACCAATAAAGAATGTCATATTTGCATCAATGCATTGCTCTTCTTTCCAGGACTTTATCCTATTAATCTTTAACAGCCTTAGTTCTTCTCTGATGCCTCCAACAGCTTGGAGAGGGGAACTGTTAAATTTTAATACATTTTACTATCTTTCTTTGGTCATTATTCTTGTCAAGAGAAGGGAGTCAATCTGACATAAACTACTCTGGCATAGCTAGAAGTGGAAATTTCTTTACAAGATGTTTGCATTCTTCTCTATATATTCTTACCGAATATATTTTCCCCTTGTCATGTTTCACTTATTATTTCAGATGAAAGAGACTTTACTATTATCATTACTTTATAAAATTTAGTTCTTGAATTTCTTTCCATTTATTTATACCTATACCATTTATACATTCTGTTTCTTTTTGGCCTGCAACTTCAATCTCATAATCCAAATTCTCTCTGTAAAGTCTGTGTCTAAAATAGTATCCCCTGCAGTTCTCTTGATTAAATGGCTTATTTCTAACAGTACACAAAAGGAACTCTGATTTAAAAAAAAAAAAAAAAAAATGGCCTGCATACCTTTTGTTCGTTCCAGAATAAATTCTTTTCTGTTCATCATTTGTTTTATTCTCAAAAGAATTTCAAGCTCCCTTGCCTGAATATCCATCCTTGCTTTTAACAGTTTTTATAATACATTTCGCTTGAAGAGAATCTGAAACTCAAACTTCTCTGGGATGCCATAAATATTCTATTTCTATAAAATTTATATTCAAATAGCTGCTTCTTTATTATGTCATTCATGTAAGTAGTATTCTCAGTGAGAGAGATGACAAACAAATAATTACACGGATGCAGTCTTCATCCAAAGAATGCGAAGATCATGAATTTTACTAATAACATAGTCTCTTTCATGCCAGTAACAAGGTCTTTAAAAAAAACTACTTAGTATAGTATTGTTCTAGATAAAGTTATTATAAGGTTTGAAGCCCCATTTTGTAGGGGGAGAAAAATCTTATGAATGAACACTAAGGCTGCCTGCCACACAGGAGTCTTAAAAAATACGTATAAAAAAATAAATTGGATATCACCAGAAAAATTTACCATAACAGCAGGGACTTTCCCACATCAAATTTCCTCCAGTTGTTTCTGAAAGCACCACAGAGCTTTGTCATATATGCTCCACAACAGACCCCACATGTGGTTATTCTGGCCTAAACTAAACTCCTGGTGAAGGCACCCTTTCCCTTTCTCTTCTGGTAGGAGCTCTGAGATCACCATTTGGCAGAAGAAGCTACACTATGGAAAATGGCCATTGCTAACGCTTAACCGGCCTAGGTGACAGACCCTTCCCTTAACTAAGGGATGCGGCTAAGTCCAGACTGCAGCAGATGATGAAAGTATACTGTCTTTTCTTTGATGTGTGGCCCCCAATTGAAGGGTGTCTTACAAATGCTACTAGAGGTGGTTACTCTTACAGTTTAGTCTCAACTTGTTTTCAGGGTCCATTTGGGTGCTCCCAGCCAAAGTGAATAGAGTCAGGGTCAAATTATTCTAACCCCAGGAATGCTCTGAACATAACTGTGCCTAGGAGTATAGGTCACTTAAGACAAGTTAAGAAAGAATGATTTTTACCCTTCTTCAAGTCTAAGGTCCTATGATTGGCTCCTCTTGCTCAAGAATAACTAAAGAAGAAATGTCTCCTTCACAGGAAAGTCCTGCCCTTGACCACAGGAGGGTGGCCTTGCATCACGACCCTCTCAGCACAATGACACCAAACATAATAACGCAGTGTCACTCCAGGTCTGTGCATCGCATGCAAAAACAAAACTAACCCCCACAAACTACTTAAGGAAGAGCCTATGCAGCTTCACAAGTTCACACAAGAGTTTTGTCAGCAGCAGGCTCTCCATTCATAATCTTGGAAACCCTCCAAAAAGAATCACAAAGCCAAGTCTCAGAGGCATGGCCTGGGCTTGAGGACATGGTACATTCTGCATCACCAGACAGAGCATTCTGCAACAATGTCCTCCCGCCTGCAGATCCACCCACAGATGCTTGATTTACATTTGTATAACTCAATTATCCATTCAAGAGGGTTTTTGAGAAATAATAGCATGGCTCAGATATAAGCTGAGCCTCTATTTTAGCAGAAATGTTTGCTACGCTTTAAAAAGTTTTTCCGGCTTCTACTGATCGAGGTTTCAAAAAGCATTAGCGTTGCATTGTCAACCAGTGTTCTCAATGACACAAGAAGCAGCGTGGTCAGTGGGGTGTAGAGCCAGCTAGCTCCTCTGGAGGTGGGAAAACTTGTGTTCTTGCCTTAGCCTTCGATTAACTGTTATTTAAATAATGACTTCATTAGTTATTAAAAAATGCAGTAAGACCTGACCATGTCTGGCAGTGAGGCAGAATAGCAGTTTAGTTGACCATGCAATGATACTAAAAGTTACCCAAAAAGAAAAGACACGGGGGGGCACCTGGGTGGCGCAGTCGGTTAAGCGTCCGACTTCAGCCAGGTCACGATCTCGCGGTGCGTGAGTTCGAGCCCCGCGTCAGGCTCTGGGCTGATGGCTCGGAGCCTGGAGCCTGTTTCCGATTCTGTGTCTCCCTCTCTCTCTGCCCCTTCCCCGTTCATGCTCTGTCTCTCTCTGTCCCAAAAATAAATAAACGTTAAAAAAAAAAAAAAAAAAAAAGAAAGAAAAGACACGGAAGTGTCCCTTTTAATAATTAAAATTCTTCTTCATTAGGTAGCTGGGTGGTCTGAACTCGCTCTGAAAGCTTCATAATTGGAAGGATAGACGGAATGGCGATACTTCAGCTGCCAGAAATTTACATCTGATAGATTGAGTGGTGGGAATGGGAATTTGTTTTTAGGGTAGATATCATCGTTTTGCAAGGTGTCACTTTAATGAGCATTTCAAAGTCAAGAACCTAATCATTTCCCTTTGGATATCTCTGGGCATGGCTGGAGAAACCGGCTGCAAATGCTTCATGCTGAGACACTAAGTATTCTGTTTAATAATGTTAAAGACTGTGGCTCAGCTGGTTAAGCGTCTGATGTCGGCTCAGGTCATGATCTTGTGGTTTGTGAGTTCAAGTCCCGGGTCGGGCTCTGTGTTGACAGCTCGGAGCCTGGAGCCTGCTTCAGATTCTGTGTCTCCCTCTCTCTCTGCCCCTCCCTTACTCACACTCTGTCTCTCTCTCCCTCTCTCAAAAACATATAAACATTAAAAAAATTAAAAATAACAATAATAATGTTAAAGACTGTGCTGTGGAAAGTAGCACATCTCTAATGAAGGATGTTTTAACTCCAAATTGAATGTCAGTTCCATAGCCTAAGAAGGAAAAAATGTTGGGGGAGCACAAAGCCTGGATGAGGAAGGCAAAAGGGGAGGGTAGGAGTCAAGGACAGGAATGCTGGGGGTATACCTGCTCTTCTTCGGCCTGGATCCTCTGAACTGGTGCTTGGAATGGCTAATTCTGTCTAATCATTTGGATTTCCATTCAAATGTGACCTCCATAAAGAGGACTTCTCAAACCCTCCTGTTCATGGCAGCCTCCAAGATGGCTTCTCATTGTCACAGCCTTCAAAGAAAGAAAGGAAGTAATTTTCAAGCGCATCACTAAAGAAAAAAACTTACCACAGTTTATTTTTTCCCCTCTTTTGTGTGCAGGAGTATCATTTTTAATCAGTCATTCTTAGAAATTTATGGCTCCAAGCAAAATTTCAAGAAGGAATTCCCATAATGTTTGTTAGGTAAAAATACACATACTGAACTCTTCCTGCCATCTAAGCGTTATAAACATTGTAACCAAAGAAGCTAGCCACAACTACATCACCAGTTCTGTTTTCAGTTTGCTTGCCAGTGCATTTTTGTATTATCATGCATGCTATCTGTGAGGGGTAAGTGAGAGGATTCATTTTCAGAAATACCAAATAAAAGCAGTGCGGTCTAGTTAACAACGGGTTTACAACCTTCCCCTCCCCCACCCCGCCTCGCCCCGCCAAAAATGGAGTTCCAAACCCTTGGACACTTCACTTCCTGGTTCTGGTTCATCTTCCCCTCTCTATTTTACCAGCTTATTTTCATGGGCTTTGCAATGGGCATGCGCCAAAGAACTGAAGTCTGTGTGTCACCTCAAGGAATGTACTTTTTGCCTTACATGGGCCTAGGCGACTTCCAGGTAAGGCTATAACCGCTGTAGTACTCAGCCAATGAGGATTAAGTGGAGGGACTTGCACAGTAGGAGATAAATTGTCTGCTGTGACTGCCCAGATCGTGCCTGTCCATCAGACACCCGCTCTTGCAAGAACATTGATTAAAGCCTCACTTCAGGTTGGGCCAACTCGTCCCTCCTTGGATTGGGTCGGTGGGCTTATTTCTCCCACTATCTAGAACCTTTGAGGAATTAGTGATGAATTCCACTTCGCTAAGTGTGCGGTTTAGGCACGAGCCAATATTAACAGCTATTTGTACAAAGCAACATACTAAACTCCTTTTGGAGGGGTTAGAGAAATCAGCATCTAAAGAGCTTTTAATGCAACTGGGAGGGGAGCAAGAAGGAAAGGAAGGGGGCAAAGACATCACTGTTTAATGTGCTTCTACAAAGTCCTGTGATGTGTACTTTGTGTTTTATACTGTTCAGAGATCCTGTTGTGGATGACAGAAGCTGATTCTGGCATTCAAACAGAAAGGAAATTAATAGTTAACCTACTGACTCTAAGAAATATGGAGAACTGGATTTGGAAAATGGTAAGGAATCAAGGAAATGTAAGCAGAAGAGTCTTGGCTCAGAAATACTCTGATTAAGATTATGCTGCTAAAACCTCTTGCACTAGCACTGAGACTGCTGGATCCTACCCGCTGGACGCTTACCACCACCCCAGGAAATAATCTTCGTCCCCTGCATAACTTTGTTCCTGTATTTCCCCAGATTCAAAGTTCCAGTTGGGCTTATGTTGGGACAAAGCTAGGTCATACGCTCACTCCTAGAAGCCAGGTAAGAAATGGAATGTATGCCCCATTTACCATAACAAGGGCAGGCAGAACTCTGCCCCCACCAAGACTGATTCATTTGTGAGTGAGGTTTGAAATGGAAAAAAAGATTCAGATGCTGGGCACCCAACGAAATGGCAAAAACTCCTTGCTATCTACCACTTCGCTTTCTTAACACCCACATGCACCATTTGTCACTTATGTTAAAATAAACATCTACACATTAAAATAATCCTCCTGCCTAATAACACGGACCCATTATAGGGTAAAAAAATGTGCTCATCTTCCCAAAGGGAAATGGCCCCAATGTCTCAATAGTTTCTGCAGTCAATTCCAAATTGAATATTTTATTCTTGGTGGTATTTTATTTCTCCTCTAGTGATGATATAATCTCCTCGCTAACAACACATACACAACAGTGTGGTAGGAAAGAAAGGGAGAAAATTACTTGAAATATATGGCAAAATAAAGAAGTAAATACAAGTAAAGGCAACAATAGTCCCATCTATAACTTTTCACAAGCTATTTATGATACATGGTACGTGTGACTTTCCTCTTCACCATCTACTTCATTTTCCCTTTTCTTTCAGAGAGCATCTTATTTGGCCAGGGTTTGGCTTTGGGGGCCCTTCCAATATAACGATGCCGTTGTCTTCATTAATTTTTTGCAGATTGGCAGATGTACAACTTAGGTTCCATCTATACTTTTTCTTGTCCCCATTACATAGTGACAACCTTACATGTCCCTGATAGCCAAAATCAGTGACTCCAACCAGTTCCCCTTCCCCTTGCCTATTTGCCTCTTTGTTCAATAGTACGTAGAACTCCAAGAAGCCAGGTATCGAGTCTCAGCTTTAGTTTTCATAGAACCATTGCAGTCCTGTGGGGCACTGCTCACGTGGATTCTAAAATCTTGAATGAAACAGAGCCCAGGTATCAGTGGACACCCCCACTTCTACTCTTAGTTCCCAGACCTTTGTGTTTTGTCTAATTGGGAGCAAGTTTGCCTTAAAACACATGTCCGGGCAAAAGTAATTTATCAAAAACGTTTTTAAGACATTTATACAGCTAAAATGACACTATTGTTTCTTAGGCTTTGAAATTCCTACATTTTGAAGAATTAAAATTTTGAAAATAAATTCAGTATTGCCTTTAGAAAGCTACTTGTCCGGGCGCCTGGGTGGCGCAGTCGGTTAAGCGCCCGACTTCAGCCAGGTCACGATCTCGCGGTCCGTAAGTTTGAGCCCCGCGTCGGGCTCTGGGCTGATGGCTCGGAGCCTGGAGCCTGTTTCCGATTCTGTGTCTCCCTCTCTCTCTGCCCCTCCCCCGTTCATGCTCTGTCTCTCTCTGTCCCAAAAATAAATAAACGTTGAAAAAAAAAAAAAATTAAAAAAAAAAAAAAGAAAGCTACTTGTTCAATTAATAACACAAGAAATAATAGATGCTGGCAAGGATGTGGAGAAAAGGGAACCTCCTTACACTGTTGGTGGGAATGCAAAATGGTGCAGCCACTCTGCAAAATAGCCTGGAAGTTCCTCAAAAAGTTAAAAATTGAACTACCCTACGATCCAGCAATTGCACTACTGTGTATTTACCCAAGGCTACAAAATACTGATTTGAACAGGCATATGCATCCCTGTGTTCATAGCATTATCAACAATAGCCCAGCTACAGAAAGAGCCCAAATGTCCATCAACTGATTATTGGATAAAGGAAAGGTGGTATATACATACAATGGAATATTACTCAGCCATTAAAAAGAATGAAATTTTGCCATTGGCAATGATGTGGATGGAGCTAGAGTGTATTATGCTAAGCGAAATAAGTCAATCCGAGAAAGGAAAACACCATATGATTTCACTCATATGTGGAATTTAAGAAACAACACAGACAAACATAGGGGAAGGGAGAAAAAAATAAAGAATGGGAAGCAAACCCAAAGAGAGTCTTAACTACAGAGAACAAACTGAGGGTTGATAGAGGGAGGTGGATGGGGGATGGGCTAAATGGGTGACAGGTATTAAGGAGGGCACTTGTTGTGATGAGCACTGGGCATTATACTTAAGGATGAGTCACTAAATCCTATATCTGAAACCAATTTTACCATATATATTAACTAACTAGAATTTAAGTAAAAACTTGTGGCGTACCTAGGATCCAGGAAACGAAACCGAGAGCGTTCCCACACCCCGGAGGTTCTCGGCAGCATGGAGCACCCGCAGCCACAGAACTCTATAAATCATGGAAAAGCAAAATGGACAAATGAATGCTCCTCACCCAGGAACAAATTTACCATCTGACTATCCCCCTCAATGTCTGTCAGCAGCACCCCGAGGACCTGCAGGACATACTGGCTACCCTGGCCCCCAGGTTGGCTATCCTGGCCCTCAGGCTGGCTACTCAATTCCACCAGCTGGTTATTCAGGTGCTGGCCCAGTAGGGTTTCCTGTCCAACCCCAGCCTGTGTATAATCAACCAGGTGGACCTGCGAGGGTACCATGGATGCCAGCACCACACCTCCATCAGGCTGTCCACCCGGATTGGAGTATTTAAGTCAGATAGATCAGATACTGGTTCATCAACAAATTGAGCTTCTGGAAGTCATAACAGGTTTTGAAACTAATAACAAATATGAAATTAAGAACAGCTTTGGACAGATTTACTCTGCAGCAGAGGATACAGACTGCTGTACCCGGAATTGCTGTGGGGCTTCTCGGCCTTTTACCATGAGGATTATTGATAATATGGGCCAAGAAGCTATAACTCTGGAGAGACCACTAAGGTGTGACAGCCGTTGTTGCCCTTGCTGCCTTCAGGAGATTGAAGTCCACGCTCCTCCTCGTGTACCTGTAGGTTATGTTACTCAGACCCGGCATCCATGCCTACCAAGGTTTACAATTCAAAATGAGAGGAGAGAGGATGCACTAAAAGTTATTGGTCCATGTGTTGGGTGCAGCTGTTGTGCAGATGTTGACTTTGAGATTAAATCTCTGGATGAAGAAACTACAGTTGGCAAGATTTCCAAGCAGTGGACTGGTTTTGGAGAGAGGCATTTACAGATGCTGATAGCTTTGGTGTCCAGCTCCCTTTAGACCTTGATGTGAAAATGAAAGCCGTAATGCTTGGTGCATGTTTCCTCATTGATTTCACGTTTCTTTGAAAGGAGTGGAAACAAAGAATAAAAAGAAGGAGTGTGGTAGGGGATTAATGAAAGCCTCCTCAGAAAGTGTGAAGTCTATGTGCTTATTGGGACTATGTCAAGGAAAAACTAATTGGTTTTCTTTTCTTTATTGAAATGACTTCCGGCATTTGTGAATTCTACTGTGATGCCTGGTATATGCGATGGCTTTTCAAATTGTAGGGTTTATTTTCCATATCACTTACCTATAAATGTTCTTATGCATCTTGCTTTGTTTTATACATTTTCTTTTTCATTGTGTATTTTAGAGAAAAGACATGTTAAGTTTTACATTTAGTCATGAAATTTCCTGTGGCAAGTTGTTCTGAACTATAATCTGTCTTATTTTCAACTTTTACACCAAATTAAGTCCTTATTAATTTTAAAATATAAATGTGCATTTTATTAAACATAGTTCCGATTTATTTCACATCCTGTGGCCACTCCACATCCATTGTGGCAAAGATGTCATCATCTGCTCAGCAGCCCTGTCACGTCCTTGATTTTCACCATACTTGTGGCCAACTCAAATCCCTGCGTTTTGTCTTATGTTGTTGTTAATGTGGTATGTGAAAAAAATAACAATTATGTTATTTTGCAAATACTGTATATTCAAATAAGTTAAAAACGAATATAATTTGTTTCTTTTACAATTATGTTAAATAATACTTAATATTCATATTACCAAAGAAAAATAAAACATGTATTTGTTTTCTGTTCAGCAATCACAGTATATTAAACTTCTTTTGTAAGCTAAATAAATAAATAAAAACTTGAAATTAAAAAAAAAAAAACTACTTGTTCAGATTCTCCAAGAATAAAAAGATACATAATCTATTTTAGTCAACCCACTATAACTACAGCATGGGCACAGCAAGGTGGATACTTTGATATATTAATCATTAAGATAATAACTAATGGAAAATATTATTCAAATATTAGCAGATATGTATAAGTGCTACTTAAACTGGAAATTTTTAATTTCAGTTTTTGTATCCTTACCCAATACTGAGTCCTTTTTCATAAAACTCTAGTATTACATGCTAAGTTTTATAGCCATAGAGATTCCCACTAAAGCTAATTATAAGGAAACATAAATTACGAGGCATGATAAACTAAATTCTGAAAGTGCTATAAACATGTGTGCTTGTGATGAATTGTTACATTAATGTCCCTCAATAAATCTCACTTCCTATATCCAACCTTAGGTTGTCCCTGTCCTCACTGACTCTGGAATGTGGTCATGTGACTTGTTTTGACCAATGAGACAACAGCAAACATGATTCAAGCAGAAGCTTGATTTGGGTTTGCACATAGGACTTTCTCCCACTGAAACGCAGCCAGTGTCAGATGAAAAAAACCTGAGTAAGCCTCCCTGAAAATGAAAGAGCACATGAAGGGAGAAACCCAGCCATTCCACTCACCCTAGCTGAGTCTGGCACCCTGAGGGTCTCTCAGCTACGTGTAACCGTGTGACTAAGTCCAGGTGACTGCAGCACAAATGACTAACCTACCAACAGAACTGTGATAAATAGTCATTGTTTTAGATTCCTAAGTTTTGGGGTGTTTTCGTATACAGCATATCTGATAGATGATGCTACCAATATCCTCTGTTATTAATATTGAATCCTGTCTGCACATGAATGAACGGGATGGAGAAAGAATGAATGGGAACAATAAGATTGTCCTGGAAACCTCTAGAAGAGCAAGAAAACTATCCCTTTGAAAAATACAGTGCATGCTTTTCTGAGGATAAACAAAGGGGCACATGCTTGCCTGAGTATAGTAGTAGAGACAATAACCACAGTCTACAACTTTTCCTTCTATCAGAGTCATGATTTAATTAGTAACTATTTGTTGAGCATGTGGTGTGCTCTGGGCTCTTTCCTCGACTTGTCTCACTCAATACCTTTCTCAGTAACTTGGATGAAAATGTGGCAGTAGGCTTATCAAAAGTACACATGGCAAAAACTTGGAATGGGAAACATTTAATGGTGGAATCATCATTCCAAAATGTCCACATAAGTTGGAATAGCGAGCCAAACCTATCAGTTCAGTAGGAATACAAGTTAAATCCTTAGGTTCAAAGCACCAGCTTGGTTCAAAATACACAAGCACAGAATTAGAGAATCATATTTAAAACATACCACATTAACAACAACATAAGACAAAACACAGGGATTTGAGTTGGCCACAAGTATGGTGAAAGTCAAGAACGTGACAGGGCTGCTGAGCAGATGATGACATCTTTGCCACAATGGATGTGGAGTGGCCAGAAGGGCAACAACGGTCCCCTGATCTCTGCTTCGGTCAGGCTACAGCCTGTATATGCTGTTTATTTCTAGACCCTTGAGGCAATACATAGAAGAAACATGGACAAAACAGAGGAAGAAAATTTAGGGGAGGAAAGGTCTGAAGACTGTGTCAGATGGCAAACAGTTGAAGCAGGAATCACTGCCCAGAAGGGATAAGGTTTTCAAACATCTGAAGGGCTGTCATGAGGAAGTGATTTGAAATGTATTGTCTATCGCTCCTGATACCAAATGCCTACTCAGGGTCTGAAAGGAAAACTGTCACCATGGCTCTACCATATGGTTTTCAAGCACAGCTGCTGACGGGCAGATCTTTGTACAGCACATCCTTTCACAGAGAATGTCAAGGGCTGGGGCATCCTCAAAGTCTGACCCTTCCCCTCTGGAAACATGCCCTGGACTAAACATCAAAAACGTCAGAGAAACTTTTTCCTCTATTTCTATTACATTCTAGAATGGCTGCAGGAGGGAGCCTCCAAAATGGAAGCAGCCCGGAGGTACTGGAATGAGACACTTTTCTCTATCTCCTCAGAGGAACATATTGAGAGAACTAAATCTCTCTACAACCCTAAGGACCTTATTTTTTCTTCCTACAAATTTACTGAGCATTGACTCTGGGCCAGGCACTGGGCTAAGACTGCTGAGATAAAGCACGCTGTCTTTGTTCCCAAGTCCAGTGGGGTTATAGGCAAATAGACCATGGTAATTAAATTGGATGAAGTGCCGTAATCATGGCTATTCTCCTAGGTAGATCTTACAGTTCCTGCTTGACACTAGTATTAATAAATTGTTTTGATTCTTCTAAATTTTTCTAAACTTAATTCTAAGTCTTCTGGGGATTAAAAGATGCATACCTATTGAGAAAGATGGTTCCCTTTCTAATTAATTGAGCTTACTATTACGATTATTTATTACTATTACTATTAATTACTATTACTATTACTAGTTATTACTATTTATTACTATTAGAGACCGATGGAAGATCTAGATCCTTCCCAAGACCTGAGAATTAATGCACAACTCTACTCATAGTAATCATGCTAATAATTCCATAACTCTAATAGTAGTTATCATCTAGCCCACTTTCCTGGATTTATATTATAAACAATTTCTAATTCTTTCATCTACCTATAGAAATCTACAGATCCTATCTAGGATGCCCCATCTGATGTGCTTGGGATTCTTAAGCTATGTAAATATCTCTTTGAGTCTAAAGACTTACAAATTGAAAACATCATAAAATATGTAGATGCCTCCCCATTGAATTTTTTTCATAATCAATGTTTTCTGTTCCATGATCAGTCCATAGATGCTATGAAACTACTTGCAAGCAATTCTTAGTATAAACACTGAAAATTTAACAATTCATGAGTTGTAATCCATAGCAATTTTTCCAGTAGCTTTCCATCTTACAATGTGTAGGCAAATTTTTTCTTAAATAGAGGATCTCAAATACCAAGATTTTAAAATATCAATGAGCTGTTAGACCTAATTCCCTCCAAATTACAACTTAATGCACACACACAAAAATTTCCACTCTCTGACAGCACATGAATAAAGTAATAAGGAAAACTGGAGTACAACCACCAAAGATGGCACAGGAAGCAGACATTTGGGAAAGCAATTCTGCTTTCAAAATGGATTTTTTAAAAAAAGTAAGTCATTTAAAATACTTGTCATGCTGAATATATGATTATGGCTTCAAATCGCTATTTAGCTATACTGCGTATCATGGCTATTGAGACTTCACTTCTGCAGCCTATGGAATGTTAAGTTGAAACACAAGACAGTCATTCACTTTTTTTTTTTAATTTTTTTTTCAAATCTTATTTATTTTTGGGACAGAGAGAGACAGAGCATGAACGGGGGAGGGGCAGAGAGAGAGGGAGACACAGAATCGGAAACAGGCTCCAGGCTCTGAGCCATCAGCCCAGAGCCCGACGCGGGGCTCGAACTCACGGACCGCGAGATCGTGACCTGGCTGAAGTCGGACGCTTAACCAACTGCGCCACCCAGGCGCCCCTGTCATTCACTTTTTAAGGAAGATTTGTAGTGAAAGGAAAAAAAGCACTTACCTAAATAGGTAAAAGGAAGGAAAAAGGTAGTATAAGGGGTGGGATTTTTTTTCTTTTTAAAATGTCCTCCTAGAGCTACCAAAAAATTTGCATTTATAAGAGGATTGGTACAAATACCTCTGAATTAACAAGAAGAGACATGCCAGGACCACAGGTGAGACCGGGTATATGACACTAACTGGACTTCACTTTCAGTTTCTCTGGTTTCTGCAGGACAGTCTTCTATAGTTTCTTGGTGAGCCACCTCAGCCTCTTCTCTTTTGTCTGCATTTATTTTTGTCCTAAGGTTTGTCCTGTCCTGCTTCAATGTTCACCAGCAGGCTTGGCTGACAGCCTTGCCACTGCCCCTTTAATTCTTCTTGTCCCGCTCCTCCTGCTGAATTCACCCTCTTTTGTTCCCCATGGTGGTATTTGCCTCTTACCTTTGCTTTTTAAAGACATTTGCATGGTATACATTCTTTCCCATTCTGTGCGTCATTTAAAGAGCGATACAAATGTAGCAGCACTATCAACAACAGCCAAACTATGGAAAGAGCCCAAATGACCATCGAATGATGAATGGGTAAAGATGTGGTGTATGTATACGATGGAATATTACTCAGTGATCAAAAAGAATGAGATTTTGCCATTTGCAATAATGTGGATGGAACTAGAGTGTATTATGCTAAGTGAAATAAGTCAGAGAAAGACCAATTATCATATGGTTTCCCTCGTATGTGGAATTTAAGAAACAAAACAGATGAACATAGGGGAAGGGAAGAAGAAATAAAATAAAAAGAGAGGGAGGTAAACCATAAGAGACTCTTAAATACAGAGAACAAGCTGAGGGTTGCTGTAGGGGTGCTGGGGGGGGGGATGGAATAAATGGGTGATGGGCATAAAGGAAGGCACTTGTTGGGATGAGCACTGGGTGTTACAGGTAAGTGATGAATCACTAAATTCTACTCCTGAAACCAATGCTACTTAAATTTAATTTTTTGGGGGGCGCCTGGGTGGCGCAGTCGGTTAAGCGTCCGACTTCAGCCAGGTCACGATCTCGCGGTCCGTGAGTTCGAGCCCCGCGTCGGGCTCTGGGCTGATGGCTCGGAGCCTGGAGCCTGTTTCTGATTCTGTGTCTCCCTCTCTCTCTGCCCCTCCTCCGTTCATGCTCTGTCTCTCTCTGTCCCAAAAATAAATAAACGTTGAAAAAAAAAAATTTTTTTTTTTAAAAATTTATTTTTTTTTAAAAACTTTAAAACAAGTGATGCCAATGACTTTTGGATATTTCCCATGGCTTCTGTCTTAGAGTCACAAGTTATGGAGTCTTTCTAATGACATTCCTACCTTGTGTCAGAAAATGCCTTCTAACTGATACATTTAGGATGAACTCATTTCTGTCATCTTTATACGTACAATAAATAAGCCAATAATGCCAAGTAAATAACAAGGCTCAGCAATAATGAATTCTAGTCCCTTCATCTTTTTTCAAATACTTAATGTTATCTTTTTTCTTTTTGTTCATCATTAGGGAATCATAGCTTTTTAATAGATTAAATGTATTTAAGGGGACTGAAGGATTTATTATCATTTTTAATGTCACAACTTTGCACTTCACTTAGGCACTTTCTTGTCTTTTAGATGTGAATTTATTTATTTTGAAAGCTTTCTGTCTGGCACAACTATCCAAGTTGTATACCTAGATCATGCATAGACTGAGATATTTCTCCAAGGACCCTTAGTTTCTTTTAGTGAAAAAACAGAGAGACCAAGAATTACATAATAGCTCGCAGCATGGGATAATATTGCTCCTAGGTTATTTCAGTATCAAAGCTACAAATGTTTTCTTCCTTTTTTTTTTTTTTTTTTAAAGCTCAGGCCCATGGTGGAGCCCAATGCCAGGCTTGAACTAACAACCCTGAGATTAAGACCCGAGCTGAGATCAAGAGTTGGGCACTTAACCGACTGAGCCACCCAGGTGCCCCTGCAAAAATTTTCTTTTAAAGTTTACATTAATATTTCTAATTCTGTTCTTAAATTATGATGTACCTCCTTAATTTGAGGAATCCTATAATCATAGCACCTTTTCTCTTATACAAGTAAGAATAATTTCTTATCTTCTTTACTTGACTAAGAGCCCCAAAAGACTCACCCTAACATCAATATGAGCCATGAAGTATTGAATAGAGTACACCATTCTATATGTAGTTACTTTTGTTTCGAGAGGGGATCCTGGAAAGGACGTGCATTCCAACTACTTGGTTCTAAGTTCCTTCTGCAGCCTTCATTCTTCATAGCTGTGTAGATGCTTGTTTGACAAATGGTTTATTTCTCTTGTTTCAACTGGTTTAGAGTCTGAGTTCCTCGGCATTCTCACAGCTGCCAATTCCGCGTCTTGGCAAGTGGAGGTTTTGGGTCACTACTCCTTTCTTGGTGCCAATGCTAATATTCAGCTTCAGAAGACAGCACAAAACTAGCCCAGTCCACTCTGAGAGGATGGAAAGAGTTTTAATTTGTGGTCCACTAATACTGTGCAATTAAAAATACAAGTTCATTTATCTAAGTGCATGAGTGCATGCTGCGCAAATTGATTCTTCTTACTCCTCTCTAATTTCTAGTAATTTCTATTTCACACATTTAATTAAAACTTAGCTCTCTCAAATTTTGCCCTTTCCTGATACTCTTTAAATGTATCTCCCCCCCTTCCTAAGCCCCAAGCACTTCCTTGTATATACCATTCACCGTGTCCTCATTTCCTTAGCAGCTTAACAGATCATAGAATGTTTTATTTGCATTTTAGGAACCCAATTGATTCTCTTAGTTCCACTTCATTCTAGGACCAAGTCAGTTCAAAGTGTTTAATTTTCTGTAGAGAGATCAAGGAAAGGCGCTGTGTGCAAATAACATTACATGTAAACTTGGGCTTCGGAGGCTTAGACACAAAGTCTCCTTTGACCTATGATCAAACATTCATATATTTTGAATATATCATCTGATAAAATTTCACTTATCAATCAAAAATACATGTCTTTAATTTAATTACAGATGATACCAGTATAGAACTCGAGTTTCTCAGAGGCCTCTGAATAAATAAAAGTATCTGTTACTTAAAATGTTATGAATTCAAGCTTCCAAAAACTACTTTAGAATATCAGAAAATATGCAGAATATATCAAAATTGGACAGTTTGGTAGAAATATTATGCACATTTACCTAACAAAATTGCATATTTTCACTTTTTTTTTAATGTTTTTAATTTTGAGAGAGCAAGAGAGAGAGCACAAGCAGGGGAGGGGCAGAAAGAGAGAGGGAGACACAGAATCCAAAGCAGGCTCCAGGCTCTGAGCTGTGGCACAGAGCCCGATGCGGGGCTCGAACTCACGGACCAGGAGATCATGACCTGAGCCAAAGTCGGAAGCTCAACCCACTGAGCCACCAAGGCACCCCTATTTTTGCTTGTTTTTATGCAGAAATCCAATCTATGTCACTTAACCTTACAGAGAAAACCACAAATCATATTAAATTTCCCAGTTTCATTATATGACGCAGGAAGGTTACACTTCAAAATTTAACGGGCTTTTAATCCAGAATGACCCAATTTGGAAAAACGACCAGATTATTTTTTGTTGTTGCTATTGCTCAACCTTTATCTTTCCAGAACTGGGGCTTTTGCTACTATGACACATTTTAAATAGCCACTTTTTTCCCATCTCAGAACTTTACTCAGGCCCAAGCTTCCCATCCCTTCCTTGGCCTTATTTCATTCTTATTAGCACAAAGTCAAATGTCTCTTTTTGAGCTTAAATCTATGGTATAAAAAAGTATTCATTTAAAGCAGCGTAATTCATATAATATTTAACTTTATCTACATACATTGACACATAATGCCATTCAAGCAAAATATTCAAATACAAATTGTTCATACACACTTTTGACCAATAAAACTTCATAATTTCTATTAAGTGTATTTTTTTATGTTTATTTATTTTATTTTTGAGAGAGAGAGAGGAGCATGAGCAGGGGAGGGGCAGAGAGAGAGAGAGGGAAACAGAGAATCCCAAGCAGGCTCTGCATTGTCAGCACAGAGCCCAATGCGGGGCTTGATCTCACAAATCCATGAGATCATGACCTGACCTGAAATCAAGAGTCAGGTTCTCACCCTACTGAGTCACCCAGGTGCCCCAAGTGTATGTTTTTTTTAATTGTTTACTTGTTGTTGCCTCCCCTCAAAAGACATTCATTCTTTAGATTCTAAGATCTCTGGATTTTAAATTGTGAATTTTAAAAACTTACGTTAGTTGCCTATTTTGTTTTGCTTTGTTGTTGTTGTTGTTTAAGGAAAGGCACAATCCTTTTTGTTTATGTATAGTTTATGATGATACATATTTTAATATGCACTCTGGGGGGGAGTTAGTTGATCTTTATCTCCATCCAATGACTCTGAAAGTAAGGTTCAGGCAGTGTTCAAGTGTTCATTCCTGTGAACAGATTCCTTCTGGTGAACATCCCTTGTCTCATTCACTGGGGACACCCAGGACAGCACTTCCTTTGGTGAGAACTCAAACCTGTTAGTTTTAGGCTGTCCTCTTCTAATCTATGGGGATACAGTGATCATGCCTCAGGCACTTATTTTTATTTCTAGACAACCAAGAGAAGGCTTCCTGGGATCCCTGAAGAAGGGATATATGGTGGTTTGCAGGGATGCCGCGGGAAGGTAGATGCAGGGCTAAGAGCAACAGCAGAGGTTTCAGAGATTCGCTGAAGCACTCATATCTCGGCAGCCGAGTATCACTACTTTTTAATAATAGTGGACATTTTTCCCAATAAAGTGCTTAACGCTATTATCTTTTGCGATTGCTGGTACTCTACAGAAACGTGAGAAGATCCCCTTGAATTTTTTCTTCATGTTTTTAATGCTTTTGCAACCTCTCTTGGGTACCTGTGAGAAAGACACTTAGGAATTTGTCCTTCCCAGATGCCATGATTCCATCTGGCCATAGTGAACCTAAGACCACCATGATGCACAAAGCTGGGTGGGGACCCTTTATTTTGATTCATTAATGACCCTTGGCGTTAGGCAGCAAGCCAGCTCTGACAGCATCCAACTACAATATGGGACCACTGCTGGTTAATTCAAATCCAAATGGGTATAGAATGGGTCCACAAAATCATTTAAAGATGAATGGGAAAGGTAAGGTGCTTCCTCCCCAGTCCTTGAAATTGAACCAAGGAGCACAAATGGTAAATTAATCTAGTCCAGGAACAACCAGTCACATAAGAGATTATTCAGAGCCAGAAATGCTCTTAAAGACTAGATAGAAAGGCAAACTCAGTTAATGGTCTGTCTCTAAAACAACAAAGCTGAGGCATCCCATACCACAAAAAGGAAGTAAGGAAGAGATATAATAAGAAGGATTCAAAAAGTAAGGTGTTAGAGTCTAAGCCCACCCGATCTTATCCCACTGACCACCTCTGCCATTCTCAGGGTCTGTGTTGTTCCAGATCCTATCATATCCACATCAAACTATTGGGAGGAAAATAACATGCTTAGAATTTCAAAATAGATCCATGGGATCTCCCGGGTGCTTCAGTCAGTTAAGCGTCCGACTCTTGATTTCAGTTCAGATCATGATCTCACAGGCTCTACCCCAGCATCGGGCTCTATGCTGACAGCATGGAGCCTGCTTGGGATTCTCTTCCTCCCTCTCTCTCTGTTTCTCTCTCTCTCTCTCTCAAAATAAATAAACTTAAAAAAAAAAAAAAGGTCCAGACTCTATGCTAAGAACTGCATTGCAAGAGGGAAGGAAAAGAGAACCCACCAGCTTGTCGCTAGAAAACCACCACACCCCTATTTTTTTAACACATCAAAATGACAGTCTTCCTTAAACACAAGTTCAACCTTAGACCCCTTCTGAGAATTGCTCTGTGATCAGCAGGGGAAGAGGAACCTCATGACACTCATGAAGAAGAATCAAAAGAACCTTTGATACTAAACAGAGAAGAGAAAGATGAACCTTGTAGTCATTAGTCACCAAACCTCAAAAAAGGGTTTTGAAGGAAATGCCTTTGTCAAATCTTTGAAAGGAGGCACAATTGCTTTTGTGGTAAAACACAATGGATCTATCATTTGGGAAACTATTCCTTTATTTAACTAGTGACAAGTAGTGCTAGCTTATTAGGAAGGGCTGATTTATTTTTCTTCAAAATGTCGTCTACCTCAGGACAGGTCAGGGTGGCTTTGGACAAAACCTCTGAGTCCAAGGGAGATGACAAGGTAATCTGTGAGGTCCTTTCCCTTGTCAAGATTCTGCAGATGCTGCAAAAAGCCATCAAATCCCAGAAAAAGGAAGCATGAGAAGAGGGGGAGGGTTGGGGGATAGGATACACCTGTCGGTCGAAAACTGTGGGTGGGCTTGGCAACCCCAAAGTTGGGACCATCAGCAATTGGCATTTTCAACCTTCATCACTGCCTTCTTGTTGCCATTAATTTTGGTATCTTGTGATCATAGCTCTTTCAAATGGGGTGTGTATTCCACATTTCCTCTAGGGAATATGAACCAGAGGATGTGGGATATGAAAGTAACAGTTCCCCTGGAGTTCAGGAGCTTCTGCCCCCAGAATTATGTTATGAATATTCAAATGTGAGCAGGATTTTCCTGCTGGTCTACAACAACAAACAGACCCCTCCCACCCAAGGAATATCCTAGAACTCTGCTGGGCAAACTGCTGATGACACACGTTTTAGACAGGACTAAGGGGAGACATGTCTCCATGCTTCAACCATGTGGCCTTTGAGCCCACTTGCTGGCACTCAGACGTTGGAACAGTGAAGCCTGTTCCAGGAGAATGTCATTGCTGCAGACCTGGGCAGCTCTACCCTCAGTGGACACATTATAGATGAACAAGGCAACACACAGTCCCCCACTCCCAGATCTCTACGACATTCGGCAATGAAGTAGGGAGAGGCTTTTCCAAGATGAAATATCCAATGTTATACAATGTGACAGACTTTATTCTGTCTTCCTTGGACAAAATATTGACACAAGCCAAGTCTCCCTTGTAGAATCCATGCAGCAAAATCATAATTCAGATTAAACAGAGAATCCATGTAAGAAGCTGACTCCAAAATTTATCCGCATTATTTATAAGAAGAAATCCATGATTAAATTGTTATCATGAAAAAAATTTTAAGTATAATCAAATAAGGCCACCTAAAAAGAGGAGCTCTTTCCAAGCACAAGTGTAGCACCCAGTATTTATGCAAGTTTCGAATGATTTATTTTATTCATGAAAGCTAGTTCACATTGCCCTGTCTGGAGAAAATCTTTGTTTGCCTAATTCTTTTTTTTTTTTTTTAATTTTTTTTTTAACATTTATTTATTTTTGAGACAGAGAGAGACAGAGCATGAACGGGGGAGGGGCAGAGAGAGAGGGAGACACAGAATCGGAAGCAGGCTCCAGGCTCTGAGCCATCAGCCCAGAGCCTGACGCGGGGCTCAAACTCACGGACCGCGAGATCGTGACCTGGCTGAAGTCGGATGCTTAACCGACTGCGCCACCCAGGCGCCCCTGTTTGCCTAATTCTTGCTTATAATTAATAAAACCAAATTCTTTTCATAGGAAGTGAATCATAATTGCACTTCTGAAGACCACCTGTGCACAGCTAGTGCAAATTAAAGAGGCATCACCGTAAGAATCGAGCCATTGTGACCTGCTGCCTACTTTTGAATTTAGACTAACTGAAAATAATTTCTGCTTGGCCACGGTCCTACATTTTCCCCTTTTCCAGAAACAGAGAGATGATGTCTGATGAGTAGGAAAAGAATTTACAAAGATTTGCTCCTCACCACAAGCCAGTCTAACCCAGGCATACCATGACCAAGAGATAATACAATACATTCTCAGATATAAACGTTTCTAGATGGCAACAATTCCAAAATACTATTAGTGTAGAAAATACTAATTTCCATTTCACAGGCTTCACTTAAGCATATCATTATTGTAATTAGTTAACATAGATTATGTATTCATTATATAGACCACATTTGTTGTGTTGTCTTATAACAGTCATATAAAATAGGTAGTCCTCATCTTACAGAGAAGGAAACTGAGGAAGTTAAAATATAGTCTAAGTAAAAGATCTAGAATTAATATGCAACCTGCCTGATTTTCAGGCATATAATCTTAATTATTATATGATTTCTGCTTCCCTTAAATCCATAGTAAAAAAGTATAGAATTAATAAACTCTTATATTTGAAAGATGTATTAAGTGAGTCATTTAATCTAAGTCTTTCCCACCCCAGGTAGAAATTTCTTCTTCAGTGTCTTTAAAAGAAAGAACAACCAAGACTTTATGAGATATTTCTGGTACTGGAGCTTCTGATTTGGGGTAATAGTTTACTTCATTGTTGGATCACTGTAATGATTAAACAGATCTCCCTGATTCCAAGATGGCATTGTAAAAATTTTTCTGATCTCTTGTTCCTCTAAAATTCTATAGCAAACAAGAACAAGAAAAAGAAAAAGAAACTGTAACATCAATGAAACCAGAATTGAATCTGTAAATCTCAAACCATAATGAAGACTAGAACAAAACACATAATAGTAAATGATCCAACAGAAAAAGGGTGCTTCACAGAAATGGTTTAGCAGGATGAGGGAAAGACAGTGGGAAAGTTAGAAGCAGTATCATTTTCTTGGTAGATTTTGTTTTGTTTTGTTCAATATTTTCTAAATATTTTATTTATTTTTGAGAGAGAGAGAGAGAGAGAGTGCAAGCATGGGAGGGTCAGAGACAGGGAGACACAGAATCTAAAGCAGACTCCGGGCTCTAAGCTGTCAGCACAGAGCCTTACCCTGGACTCAAACTCATGAGATCATGACCTGAGCCTATTCCACTGACTGAGCCATCCAGGCACCCCTTTTCTTGGTATATTTTGAAAAAACTAAAGAATTTGAGGTTAATATTCAGCAAGTAGAGGTACTATAAAAAATATTAGTAGAGCTGATTTTATGGGTTGGGTTTTGGTTGTTGGTTTTTAATTAGGAGAATGGTCAGACCCAAGGGTCCCCAATCGCACCTAAAAAAGTAAAGTAACCTCTCTCCATCCTTTCAGGATACCTGAGGATTGTTCTCTGGGGAAGCTTCACCAGAAAGACTGCACTCAGAGTTATGAGACCCAGAGGAGGAAGAGGGTGAGCAACAATGATAAAGTGGGAAGGAAGTTAAAGCTGTAAGTCTCTAGATTTAAAAACCATTAAGCATCCAACACAATAAATGGGGGAAAATGCACATCAAATTTTATCATTGTGAAACTTCAGAATATAAAGGATAAAGAGAAGATTCTAAAGGTTCCACAAAGGGAAGGAAAAGAAAAAAAAGAAAAAAGATCATACAAGAGATCAAAAATAAAAATGACCTTACCCTTTAAGAAAAAAAAAAAAAAATGAAACCTAAAAGACAAGGGAATAATACCTTTAAAAATTCAATAGATATGTAAAAAAGTTTTATCAAAAAAATTTTTTTACGTTCTGTAAAAAAGTTCACATCCAGCCAAGCAATCAAGTAAGTATAAGGGTAGAGAAAAGGCATTTGAGACGTACAAAGTCCCCCATAAATGCTTTCTCAGAAAGCCAACCGACAGCATGTTTTACTAAATGAGGAAGTACACCAAGAAAGAGGAAGAATGGGAATCAGGAAACAAGAGAAAGGTAAAGGGAATTCCCAGGATGACATCAGGGGAAGTGTTAGGACCACAGCTGTGCAGCAGGCCGAGAAAGTCACCAAACCAGACTATAGCAGAAAGTCAAGGCTCTGGGGATGTTTGTATATGGGGGTGATATCTCCAAGAAAATACTAGAATGTATAAATTATCTGATAGATTATATCTTGTGGAAAATTGCATAGCAAGCATTTTACAGAACTTTTGTGCAGTTTGGGAAAATAGAATAGCCTCAATACTAAGCAAATGAAAAGAAAAAGTAATCATTAACTCCAGGAAAAACAAAAAGTTACAAAAGTATGGAATTATTTATAGTCAGTGCTTTACCCAATTTAGCAGTGAACATTATTTCAATAATGAAAATATAGAATATGAATTAAAATTTGAGTTGTAATTTAATGAAGAAAATGAGGAAAAGGGGGTATAGCTAAAATCTTTATCTATTATTATGGGAAGACAATAGGTAATGTCAAAAACTGATGAGTTGACAGCAATATCAGCATCTTATTTATAAATGAGAAAGTAAACTACTGGGGAAATACCTGCAACAGTTTAATATTATTACTCCTGGGGAATATGACAAGGTGGGAGGAACAGGGTGAGGAGGAGGACAAGGGATTATTTTTTCTTGTGGTAAACTTACCATCAGTGACTTCCTATTTTCTTGTAATATTTGCATAAAAATTAAAATGTTATTTTCAAAAAATATATATTTCTTACAATAGCTCAAAAGTTTATTTTATAATAAAACACTCAGCTCTATTGATTTGTTTTCTTTACCTTCCCAGTTCTTTGGGCCTCTACCAGGCCACAGAAGGATTCTAGAGAGCTACAAGTTTGTGTGTTTGTATTCATTTCAATAATAATTGAAAATGTATAAGCCTATTCTGGATCGTCTGGATAACTGTCATTTTGGTGCCATCACTATTCTATTATGTGCACATCTAATCAACTTAGCTCCAAGTAGCACTACTTTTTTTTTAAGTTTTTATTTTAATTCCATTTCATTAACATAGACTGTAATATTAGTTTCAGGTGTATGATATTGTCATTTAAAACTTCCATACAATGCCCTTGCTCATCACAAGGGCACTCTTTAATCCTCATCACCTATGTGACCCAATCCCCCCACCACCCACATCTCCTTTGGTAACCATCAGTTTGTTCTCCATAGTTAAGAGTCTGTTTCTTGGTTTGCCTCTCCCTTTCTTTTTTTTTTTTTCCACTGTGCCCATGTGTTTTGTTTCTTAAATTCCACCAATGAGTGAAATCATATACTGACTGACTTATTTAGCTCAGCATAATACTCTCTAGCTCCATCCATGTCATTGCAAATAGCTAGATTTCATTTTTTTATGGCTGAGTAATATTCCATTCTTTTTTATTTTGTATTTTTTCTCAGATCTAGGGTTAGGGTTTTCTCAGATCTTAGGGTTAGGGTTATGGCCCAGGTGAGGGTATATAAGTAGCACTACTTTAATAATTGCAAGAAAATGAGGGGCGCCTGAGTGGCTCAGTTGGTTGAACATCTGACTCTTGATTTTGGCTCAGGTTACGATCCCAGGGTCATGGGATCAAGCCCTGCATCAGGCTCTGTGCTGAGTGTGGAGCTTGCTTAAAATTGTCCCTCTCTCTTTCTCTCTCTGTCTCTCTTTCTGCCCCTCTCCCCCTCTCGTGTGCTCTCTCAATATATACGAAAAGAAAGTAAATCTTTAAAAAGAAAAATAAAATGAGAAACAGCTATAAATCATGTTAGAATCAAAGGAAGTCCAACTGAAATTATGGCAGTTAAGGTCAATGAAACTTATGTAATAATTTGAATGGACCAAGTGTTGAAGAAATTGAGTCATTTCTTCAGGCACATTGTACAAGAGTGTCATGAACTCAGTAGGACCAGCAGGCAGTACCATATTTGTGTTGCAAGTGGCAATTTGGGTTCAGCAAAATACCATCTGCCACATAAAAGTAATATTTTCATTTGAATTATACTTGTTCGTCTCATAAGGTTCTTTAAATGATGTTCTAAAAATTGGTACCATATAATAATTATAAGCAGCAGATGTTTATATCTATTTTTATATTATTACATACTGGTACAAATGATAATACAGTAACTTAGTTCAATCACGGTGAGTTCTTTTTTTTCCTTTAAATTAATTTCATTATTAAAAATTCTGTTAAAAAATATGTACATTACTTAAATTTGAGAAGCACTGACTTACTGTTTATACTCACTGAGAATTCTAACTGGGTCAGTTTAATGCAATCCAGTATGGTATGCCGCCCAGTTCTAGGTCCTCACCAAGAACACATTAATTTAGAAAGAGGTACTTTTTTTCTCCCACCCATTTTAGTTTACCAACCTTATCATCAAATGATGCAGTAAACAGCTTATTGTCTTCATTATTGTAATTTCTTTATCCTGACCCCTATTTGTTGGGAACACTCATCTAATATATAACTTCTGCCTCCTCCCCCGAACTCAGAGAAGGGGGTGAGAAAATGTTTGGGGGCAGGATATTTTAGTTTTCCTTTACTAAGGTAACAATTTACCATGAATCTGATAGCACTGAAACAATACAAATTTATTATTTTATAGTTCTGGAGGTCAGGACTCCCCAATGAATTTTACTAAGCTAAAATCAGGTGTCTGCAGAATTGCATTCCTTCTGGAGGATCTAGAGAACAATCCATTTCTTTGCCTTCCCCAGCTTCGAGAAGCTTCCCAAATCCCTTGGTTTGTGGCCCCACAGCACTATGACCTCTTTTGGTGTCTTTTTCTGACACTGACCCTCCTGCTTCTTTCTTTTGTTATAAGGACCCTTGTGATTACATTGGCCCACCCAGATAATTCTGGATAATTCCCCCATCTCAAGATCCTTAATTTAATCACACCTGCAAAGTCTCTTTCACCTTGCAAAGTAACGAATTCACAGAGTTTCTGGGATTAGGATGTGGACATCTTTCTGGTGGCACTATTCTGCATACCACAACAGGTGTCATTATGCCCACCCAGTCCCAGAACAGAAACTCTAATGGAGGAACACGTTCTCCAGAAACAGAAAATAAAGGGCATGGTTGTAAGTCAAGAGAAAGAGGCAGAAGGTTCTTTCTCTGAGGAGGGTTATGGAGGAAGTTGAAGACCTCAGAAGGGTGGAAGAACTTGGGAAAGCAGCAGTGGAAAAGTCTCCAACTCAAAAAGAAAAAGTGACTGCCTCCCCATAGGGCTTATCTAAAATAGATGTGAAGGCAGTGACGTCAGTAAGACGTGGGATGTGAGGCCACGCCAATTACTGTGTACGTGAAGATGCCACTAAACCCAGCTCCAGGACACCACTTCGATTTTTATTTCAAATTTTACAAACCAACCAATGACATCAGGATTTAAGGAGTTCTACCACCTCCTTTTTGTTATGCCATTGTCCGCCCCCCCCCCCCCGCCATGATTCCCATAAGAAATCTGACACTAATTAGACTAGCATAAGAAGGAAAAAAAAATAAGATGATTCATAGACCACACTGGAGATAAACCCAGAAATAAGAAAAACTGATCTCTGCCTGAAAGAACACGGGTGAAAAATCGCTCTAACAGAGGAGCATCTAGTGAGAGTTAAATTTTTTTAAGGACAAAACACAGAGAGTTTGATAAGATATACCAGCTGCTTCTCTTTTCTCAAGACGTTTGCCCAGGAGGCAGCTACTGAAACTTGGGTGTATTTCTCTCTTGCTGTGTCACACGCTGTTCCTTTCCCTCCCCACCCCCTCGCTGCTCTCCTGCTGTGCCTGTGGGGTGTGTGTGTGTGTGTGTGTGTGTGTGTGGTTTCTCTCTCCCTTTCAAGAACACAGCCGCCTGCCTGCCTGTCTCCTGCTGTCGGGGCTCCTCTCACTAGCTTTTTGCTGCCTTTTGCCTCTTCTCTTTCTGCTTAGCTCCTTGCCTTCTGGTAAGTGCGACAAACGCTCCCCCCAAGCCCTGTGAGAAGCTGGAGGGTGCGGTTTGTGGTGTTCAAAACTTGCAACTTTGAGACTGCCAGTGAACTGTGGAAGAACTTTCCATTGTTTTATTTGTAATTGAAATGTGTTGCTCAGAAAGGGATGCGTGTGATAATTGGCTGGACTACCAATACAAGTGAAAAATTCTTAGAGGAGAAAAAAATAAAGAAAACGAGGCAATAAAGTTTATTAAGAAGATAAAATTTAGAAATAATTTCTTGCTGTCAAGTTATTCATAGTGAAAGGGACAATTTAAAAGTAGCAGAGTTTCTTGAATTTGTTTTTTTCTCCCCCTTCTTGTTGATTTATCCTGAGGCTACTTTTAGGAATTGAGTTGTCTCGTGGTTTACAATGACTCAGTCAATTCTGTTTTAAAGTAAATGTGGGATATGAGTTTAAGGGATATCCATGGAATTAATATTAAAAACATCAATGACTGTGGCCTCTGAGGAATGAAGAATAAATCAAATACAACCAAACTTTTGCATTTAGACTAACTGTATTAAAACTCCTGTGAACAGTTTTAAATTCATTGCTTTGAAGTTGGGTTTACTTTAGATTTTATTTCATCCCAAGAAGCCTCCCTAACACGTTAAAACTCACATATGTATTTAAGCCAGTAAATGTTTACTGCTTTTAGTTTTGATTTAAAACGGATTCGCTTCCCTTGATTTTCAAAGAAGTGCCAGATGCCACGGCTACTTTTAGAAGAGCTTAAAATAACTTCTGGCTGGACAGCGGGTGCTGTGTGTCTTTCTTGGAGTTTAGGGGAGGCAGGAGTTATATATAGATGAGTGTGCCCAACAAGTAGGGGTCAGGACACAAAAAAATGCCGGTGATGGAAACATTAAGGCTGTTTACTGTATCATTTGATAATCAAGTTGGTGAATTAAAGTGGATACGAGAAAAAAGTGTTTCTTTCGAAATTAAGGAGTACTTGATGAGGGCCATAAGTAGGTGACAATGACTGTAGGTTGAATTTTTCGTGCTTGTTGGTGCTCAAGCGCTTGACCTGCCCTTCCCTGAGAACAAGAGGAGGAAGCTGTGCAAGGCATGGAAGGGTATGCTTTTGTTTTTGCTCTCATCCCCCCACCACAGCAGAACCTATGCCCTAGGAGGAGCCTGTCATATTTTTATGCTAAGAATTAGCAGCATCACCATTAAATACCATTGACAAATAAAATGCACCGTAACTTAAAGGCCTAAGTCAATTCCACTGTGACCTAGAAACGGTGATGTCCAGAAATCCTGGAATTCTTGACTCAACTTGTACTTCAGCACCTATTTCCAAACAGCCCCTATTATATGTCGATTATTTCCCAATAATATTGGGAACATTGCTATTTCCTAAAAATTATGAAGTTATCCTAGAGCTTCTTGACTGAGAGAAAAGATTTGCAATCTGTTTTTTTTTTTTTTTTCTAAAAGAAAGCCTGTTTTTACATTGGAACAAAAAAGTGTTATAGAAATTCAAGAAATTGTTATCATGACCATCACCATGGTCCCATATTAGTCTGTTGGTTAATTTATACCCTCCTTCATTCTCCATCTTATTCCAGAAATGAAGCTAGTTTGAACCTCAGAAAAAGTGTCTTCCTGATGGATAATTACGTGTTGCTCATCTGGGAAAAGGAAAATACCAGAAAAGCCAGAAAGTATTTCCTGTATGCAGTATAATAATTCATTTACATCATGTACTCATATTTATCAACTCTTCACTTATGGGTTAAAACAGAGTTTAGGACTACAATTGTTATGAATGATTTTAGTAAGTTCAGTGGCTCTTGTATTAAATGTCTTAACTTTGAAAAAATAACACCACTTTAAACATTTTTAATGTAGACATTCATGTCCTTCCAATGATTGTAAGGCTGTATAGAGTAATGTCAGAAAGAGGTAGTACAAATTGGCTTAAGCAACATGACAAATACAACCTGAAAAACAATATCTTGAATTACTCTGTTAGTGTCAATAATAGGAATTTCTTCTGGAACTTAAAGACCAAAACCAAAAATATGCTAGTAGTATGACCCACTTTGGAAAAATGGCTCCCCACTGTTTCTACCTTAACTAACTGCAATATCGATGTCTTGTCAAAGTACATTCATTCTATGTTAGAAACTGTAATCAGTAGGTGCCCTTGTGGGGATACCCTTACATTTTACATGTAACTGTATTAACTACATAAAACCTGACTATGCTTACCACTAGATACTGCTCCCAGTATGGAGATGAATCAGTCTGTACAGCTCTCGGGGGAACCCCAATCAACACCTCCAGGGGACAATTCATTACCCACTCAAAATGGTCTGGAGAAGCAAGATGAGAAGGATTCCTCAACCCTACTCCAAGCACCAGAGGGGAAGGCAGGTATGCAGTCTGAACAGGGAGCTCATGATATCTCTGAGGAGCTGAACCGACAACTGGAAGACATCATCAATACATATGGGTCTGCTACTGAAAAAGAGGGTCCCACCAAAGCAAAGGAGCAGCCTGAGAACACAGAACCACCCGACCATGAGGACGGGGACTGTGATGAGGCCACTGAAGAGACCGAGAGAGAACCCACAGCTTCTGGAGAGCCAGCCACAGCCAAAGAGCCTGTCAGTAATAAAGAGCAAAAATTGGAAAAGAAAATCCTGAAAGGATTAGGCAAGTAGTTGTGTTCTAATGCATGCATGACTTTTCTTTGAGGTATTCCTAAAAAGGGACACTTCCTCCAACCTTTACTAAAAGCCACATCTCATTTTTGGCTATTACTGTAATAGCTTCCTTCAGGGTCTCCTTAAACTTCCCTTGCTATAATTGTGTTTAGCCACTTCCCCGCAAAAGAGCTAAAGCAAACTTTTCAACATGTTACTCACCTACCCTCTCTCTCCAATGGCTTCCCACTGCTCTTAGGGCAAAACCAAAATTCTTAACATGGTCTTTCAGGCCCTAATGGTCTAACCCTAACCAGTCTTCCCAGCTTTATCTCCCATCACTCTTGCCCACAACACCCCTTTTCTGAACTCTCTGCCCCTATCAGCACCACAATGAGTACTGCCTAATTGCCAATCATTCTGATCTTCTCTTTCCTTTGTTTGAACACACCATGCGCTCCATCCCCCACAAAGCCCACATACATCCTATTTCCTCTACCTAGAAATCCTTACCCATTCAGCCCTTTGGGCACTTAACTTAGTATTTAGCTTACAATCCAAATGGCATTTTCTTAGCCCAACCCTACATAAGGTCTTCTTGTTTTCTATTTCGATTGTACCATGTATCTTTCCTTCTTAGCATTTAGCAGCATTTGAGAGTGTGCATTTCCTTTTTGCCATTATGTGGTTAATGCATGTCTTCCCGGCTAGCTTTTTTCGATCAAGAACAGGGATTGTGTGTATATTCAGATGCCATTGGATGCCTAGCATCTAAGATAGTGGGTGGCACATGCTAGGTACTCAGTAAATACTTGTTACAAGGAGGAATGAGTGAGTAAATGAATGAAAGAGAAATTGTTTAAAGCAAAGCTAGTGGAATCTGGATTTAAACAAAATATAAATATAGAGATGGTTTGTACATGAAATGATCACCAATTAGATCACTTAGTACGTTCTATTACTACGTGAAATATTTTTTATTAACAAAACTCTTTCGAAATCAATCAATTATAGAATGTCAAACATTGCAGAAAACATGTTTACTCTCATTCGCTTATTGATTCAGCAAATATTTATGAATGCCTAATCCTTATGAGGTACTGCGTTAGGTACACAAAGATAAATAAGTCATTATGGACCTTTGGTTAAGGAGCTGGAGGTATGGAGAGAAAAACAGACATTTAATCTAATTGTTATATAGAAGAAGTGCTAAGAACAGGCACAGGAAAGTTGTTGGGAGGGATTTTATACCAGAAATGGCTGTGAAAAAAGAACGAAAGGGTTAAGCTTTTAGCTACTGGTAGAAGCATGTTACTATACCCAGGATAGCCCCCCTGCCTGTCTTCCTTGGTGAATTCCACTGTGACACCACAAATACCACCTCTTATATGGTACCTTCCCTGACATGCCCAGGTAGAGTTGGCATCACCTTTCTTAGTCCTCCACTCAATCTTCTGAAGCAATCATTTGTTTATATACCTGCTTCCCAAGGAAGGTAGAGAATCTATCAGGAGAAGCTGTAATGTCTTATTCATTTCTGGAAGATAACATGGCAAAGTGAAAACTCATGGGCGCTGGAGTCAGTGCGGGGTTCAGACTCCAATAACGAGCTATCTATAACCCCCCAAATATGCCAATGCGTGGGATATGACTATGATGCTTTAAACCCACTGCTGGCAATGATTTCAAGAAGGGCTAAAAGACACATTCAAATGGCGCACTTGGCCCACCCAGCATAAAGAATAAAATAACCCAAATAATACCTTGAAAATATCTACCCAGTTCCAAAGTGCAAGATTGGAATCCCTCAAGTGTTTTTGGATCTTTGGGAAAGAGAATAAAGTTGCTCTGCGTTCAAACACTGCTTTTCCTTATCTATCCAAGCCATCTCAGGAAAGTCCCTTTTGGATTAGTCCCTGTGTAACTTCCCATAAGACGACACAAAGTCACATCTCAGAGGTGAATGATTTCAAGTGTTCCTACCCAGGAAAGTTCTTTTGCTTTCTCACTCTAAAACAACTTCTATAGAGGAATGTGTCTGTGTTGTATTGAGAGGATATGAAGAAAATAGGAGTAAAGTCAAAGAAGACCAATTGTGGTTTCTTCTCTGTCTTCCAGGAGTTATTTCAAAATCCATATTAACCATTTAATTACCAAACAATCAAAACCATTTTAAAGAAAAAAATTCCACAATTCTAATCCTCCCACTATCTACAAGTTCCCAGATTTCAACTGAGCCTGTGGTCAGAACCAATGTTTGTGAAGCAGGGTGCCCACTCGTGTCCACTCTTAACTGCACGTGTATAAACGCTGACCCTTCCATGCCATTCCCCTGAACACCATCAGTACGTTCTTCTAACCACTAGTGTTTCAGCTATGTTATGATGTTAAAAAAAAATTTTTTAGGCTAATTGAAATAGGTAACCACCGATGTATTTTTTTTTAAGTTTATTTTGAGAGAGTGAATAAAAGTGGGGAAGGGGCAGAGAGAGAGAGAGAGAGAGAGAGAGAGAAAGAGAGAGAGAGAGAGAGAGGGAGATCCCAAGCAGGCTCTGCACTGTCAGTACAGAGCCCATTGAGGGGCTCCATTTCATGAACCATGAGCTCATGCCCTGAGCCCAAATCCAGAGTCTGATGCTCAACCAACTGAGCCACCCAAGCTCCCATTGTAACCACCATTTTAAACATTATTTCAGCCATCTGCATGTAGCGTTAGCAGGCTTATTAGCTGTTTATCAATTAAATGGCTCTGTACTATCATCTACACCAGTGGTTCTTAAACTTCATTGTGCATTAGAATTGAATACTGAATTTATAAAAAATGCTATTCCTGAGCACAGAAATTCAGAATTTGTAGGAATGGAGTGGAACCAAAGCACCCTGGGTAATTGTGATACAAACAGATTGTGGAAACAATGATTCTGATGCTTTAGAAAGTGCTTCTTCTGCCCTCTTAGAGACAAAAAAAAAAAAAAAAAAAAAGTGAAGTGTTGACTATGGTCTTCGTTAGAATCTATTTGGACTTTTATAGAATTTTAGTAACTCATTTGACCAGTACCTGAAAAGATATCCTTAGACTTTGCTTAGGTGCTTAATCGAAGATGACTCTCTAATTATTGCATGCTTCTCAGATAATTTTTGTTTTGTTGGTATTTTGAGATGCTGAAATGTTCTGGCTCTCTAACCCAAATTTTTCCCATAGTATATATTTTGGGACATTTCAGATTTCAACAAAGCTAAAGTTTCATTACTGCCAGAATTTTCTGACCTTTAATGTATACAACAATGAAAATGTCCAATAGTGATGGGCATAGTTTACAACATTTCCTAGATTTATTGGACCAAAGAGACCCTTCTTTCCCAAACACTTTGAATATTTGGGAAATGTCTCTACAACCCAAGTATCTAGGACTTGTTTTTCCTTTAGAGACTGCATACCCCCTCACAAGCAACACACTATGCACCAAAGCAGTTGGGGAAACATTTTTAAATCTCTTTAGTTGGTAGAGTCACTTTCTCCTTGGCATTTGAACTGAAAGAAACAAGAACATATAAAACATTAGACAGCACCATGGCACGCCCTGTCAGCATCTAAGTATTCCCCCTTGCCTCCCCCACCCCATCCTCCAGACTCACAAGTGTCTTAATAATCACTTGTCTGCCAACAGGACGTGGGTTGCACAAGCACCACATAGTAATAAGCACAAAACAATGACAGAATATAATGTCCGTTCTGATATTTAGGTAGATAACTGATTGAGTAGGAAAGCATAGGTTTGAAGTGTAAGCCTAGGAGGAAAACAAAGCTGATCCACAGGTCCAGTCTGAGCTCAGAATACATCTGGTCAACCCACTAATTTTATAGACAGGGAAATTGAAGCTTAGAGAGTTTAAGAGTCTGCAAAAGAGGTTACTCAACTAGTTGATGCGACTGTGAGATTAGTCACAAAGAAAGCAAGGGAGCAGAACTGAAGTCACTAATATTGCAGGACCGAAGATACGTAAAAACTAAATGGGGTACTGGTTGAGGAGCATTTATTAGAGCTCAGTGAATGGGTTTCATCTTTAGTTACAGGTAGACTTTCAGTTCTATCATCTAAGGACCTTGACTAGGACAATGGAGGCTGAAATGTCTTTAGAAAGTCACTTACTCGGGGCGCCTGGGTGGCTCAGTCGGTTAAGCGTCCGGCTTCAGCTCAGGTCATGATCTCACAGTTCGTGAGTTCAAGCCCCGCGTCGGGCTCTGTGCTGACAGCTCGGAGGCTGGAGCCTGCTTCGGATTCTGTGTCTCCCTCTCTCTCTGCTCCTCCCCTGCTCACACGCGCTCTCTCTCTCTCTCAAAAAGTAAGACTAAAAAAAAAAAAATTTAAAAAAAAAAAAAAAAAAGAAAGTCACTTACTCTTCCTTAGAATGAGCACTTTCCCAGAAGATGTGTTTCATCCATTTTAGCTTGATTTCTAGTTTCACTGTGAAAGAGGCATAAACTTTTGCCTTGATACAAATGGTAATTTATTTATTTATTTATTTATTTATTTTGGAAGAAATGGTAGAAGACCAGAGGAATTCAGGGGAAAGAGGAATCAGCAAAGAGTGAAAGGTTCATGAGTAGATTCACAGGAACGCTAGATCTCGGGCCAGGTCCTAAAAGGAGAGAGGGGTTTAGAGAAGTGGGTAGAATAGGATAGAAAAATACAATTTGAGCAAAATGATTAGTATTCTCTTTTGATCAGAATTAGGAATAGATGTATTCATTTTTTCCTGCTCTTTCTGGTATTTTTCTTTCATTATAAGGTTTTGTTTTGTTTTCCCTTGAGTAACCTCCTTGTTATTAGACTCTTAAAGGTTTTTCCTTTTAAGAAAGTTTTCTTTATAGTTACAGCCAAGAAATCGCTAACAGTTTAAACATATCACCGCCTGATCTAATAAGAGGTCCAGGTCCAGGGGCCCCTGGGTGGCTCAGTCATTTAAGCTTCTGACTCTTGATTTCGGCTCAAGTCATGATCTCATGGTTAGTGGGATCCAGCCCTGCGTTGGGCTCTGCGCTGTCAGCTTGAGATTCTCTCTCTCCCGCTCTCTCTGCCTCTCCCCCACTCATGCTTTCTCACTCTGTCTCTCTCTCTTAAAATAAATAAACTTAAAAAGAAAGAAAGAAAGAAGTCCAGTTCCACTCCCCAACTGAATAAGAGGCCAAAGTTCCAAACACATACAACAAGGTGACTAAAAACACAAGAGATATGAAATGTTGGCCAAATAAAAACAATGTAACAAGAAAATACAGGGCAGGTAGTATTTTCAAAACCTTTAGGTCATTAAAACCAAGCACAACAAACAAAACCAGACTATGAGAGGAGATAATGAAGGATAAGAGAATCTTGATAAATTTTTAAAGTGGACAAAAATATTTTGGAAAGACAAATATACCATCCAAACATTGCTATTTTTGTTGTTATCTAAATTAAGCTAAAAATGGTTAAAACTACTCTAGTCATGGAATCAACAAATCCTAAGTCCTAAACTCAGAACCCATTTAGTCAACTTACTAATTTTATAGACAGGGAAATTTAGGCCCAGAGAGGTTAAGACTCTGTAAAAAGTCTCAACTGTCTGTAAGTCTGTAAAACAGACAGTCTCAACTGTCTGTAAGTCTGTAAAAAGTTACTCAACTTCTCAATGGCAGGGTGAGTTCTAGAACTCAGGTTCTAGACCTTATCCTTAGTCCAGTGTGACTACATTATCCTTTTTGTCTACATATGCAAATCTCGTTTTCTTACAAGATATCTATAGATGCTCAGGAATTATTTTTACCATACTCACTATTTTTAAATTTTGTTAGGAGACAAAATTAACATTAAAGTATGAATCTGGGGTTGGGGGGGAGCACCTGGGCAGCTCAGTCAGTTAAGTGTCCGACTTTGGTTTAAGTCATGATCTCGCGGTCCAGAAGTTTGAGCCCCGTGTCAGGCTCTGTGCTGACAGCTGGGAGTCTGGAGACTGCCTCAGATTTTATGTCTCGCTCTCTCTTTGCCCCTCCCCCACTTGCCCTCTGTCTGTCTCTCTCTCTCAAAAATAAATAAACATTAGAAAAAAAATACGAATCTGGGTCTAACACTGAAACACAATATTCATGATCTTTTTCCAGCTTTAAGCTTCTGCCACAACACATGGAAATTAGGGAGGGGGGAGAAAGGCACATGTGTGTAACCAAGATGAAATTTTAGCCCCCAATTTCTAAAAGATAATTTTGGAAGAGAAAGAACAAGGTTTTAGACACTCATCAAATCTGCATGAATTTAGAGGGCGCCTGGGTGGCTCAGTCGGTTAAGCGTCTGATTCTTGGTTTCGGCTCACGTCACCATCTCTTGGTTCATGAGTTCAGGCTCCACATTGAGCCCTGTGCTGGCAGCACAGAGCCTGCTTGGGATTCTCTCTCTCTCTCTCTCTCTCTCTCTCTCTCTCTCCACCCCTCCCCACTCACACTGTCTCTGTCTCTCTGAATATAAATAAACTTAAAAAAATCTGTGTAAATTTAGTTTAAATGGTTATCGCTATGCTGAAAGTTTAAGAAAAATCCCAGGTCATGTTTATATAGCTGACTTCATTGTCTTAAGTGTTTTAATATCTTTGATGTAAGAATCACGTCTTCATATTACAATACTCCCTCGGTCTACAACCGTGCCACAGGTGCAACACACCCGTTCTTGTTGCTGAGGTGGTCCTACCTTCCTGGGGACCGACTACTAAATGCGTACTTTGCGGAGGGGTGGCCGAATGCCCTTCACGTGCCGTCCCCAGCTCGAATGGGGACTCAGGTCTGTCCCTTGCTTTTCTTTATGACGAATCTCACAATCACAGTGCTTTGGAATGACACACTGGGGGGAAAGGCAGTCATTCCCTCCCAGTAAACTGTCCCTGGAAAAAGTCAGTTTGTCTCTTGGGTCTGACACTATCACCAAATGACCCCATTTCTGTGGAACTGTAACTACAGCCTTTATGAGAAGCGGAGCAATCTTTTTGTCTATTCCTCCCCGCCACGGTAATCCCCCACAACATTCTAGTCCAGCAAAACCGATGCAAGTTTACAAACTAAGCTCTCTGGTGTCACGAGTTTATTAATTCTGCACATGCTTGTCTCCCCTTTCCTGGATTTGGTTGTTGTCGTTAAAGGGAGAAATCATTTGGGAAGGATAGACTGTTGCTTGCGAATGTTAACTTTCTAAATGTTTATTTTTGAGAGAGAGCACACACAGGAGAGAGACAGACAGAGAGAGAGAGAGAGAGAGAGAGAGAGAATGAGAGGCTCTGAAGCGGGCTCTGCGCTGAGACAGCAGAGTGCCCAGTGCCGGGCTCGAACTCATGCACGGTGAGATCATGACATGAGCCAAAGTCAGGCGCTTAACCCACTGAGCCACCCAGGCGCCCCACGAATGTTAACCTTCTACGCAAAATAACAGAATATTAGAACCGAATATTAGAAACCTCAACGGGACCGAAACAAAACAAGACAAAAACCCTCTTCTCGCAGTTAAAGAAAATAAGAAGGAAAGAAGATACTTCATGTGAAGACGAAAATGTTCCCATCTCCCCCAGATGAGACACGTAATGGTTTTACGCGTCGGTACCCTTACTGAGGGGTGATCCTAGGCATACAGTAAATGTCCCAGGGGAGAGGAAGACCCATCTGTCCTCGGGTCGAGCACGAAGTTGTCTTTAGGGCACTGATCGTTTAATTTACGTGGCACTAGTGTGCACGCCTTGGCTTGGCTCTGTTCCGTTGTTACCAACCCTTCCTGAGCACTGGCCACAGAACAGACCCGTGCAGCGTCCTGGGCCAAATCTGATCTTCAGCAATCTCTTTCCTCTAACAGATGACAGAGGCTTCACGGGGGCCCCTCCCACAGACCGAAGGCAAGGGTGAAGGGATGTCCTGACCAAGGCACGTCCGTCCCTGCGGCTAGAGAAATAACTCAAAGCACAGGCGCGGTGGGGGCAGGGCGGCAGTGATGACCAGGGTAAACGCAGCACGCTAGGCCGCAGCCCACAATCGGAGAGCTGGCGGGGCCCCTCTCACACCCACCCTCTCCCCTGTCTTAAGCCACATCTCTAATCTGAACCGACTCACTGGGCAAAGATGGACAAAACCAGCTGTTAGGAATGAGGTCATGTTTTTTAAGAAGAAGTTTCTTATTATTTCTCTGGGTTTCCTGGCATCAAAACTCCACATGGGAAGGGAGTGATTTAGAGCAAGCAGACAACCCTTGGACTCAAGCCTTGGCTCTGCCAGTACCAATTATGTAACTTTGGGCTTCTCTGGGGCTTCGATTTTTAAGCTATAAAATTGAACCAGTTGGCTGGATGGTCTCTAAAGTCCTTCTAGACCTAAAATTCTTTGATGCCATTAGAGTTACCAGATTCAGCAAATAAAAATACAGGAGGCCAAGGGAAATTTGAATTTCGGTAAACAATGCAAAATTCTTTAGTACAATCGCGTCCCACGTCCTGTATTTCATCTGGCAAGCCTAATTCCATGATTCATACGCCTCTCCGGGATAAAAGCAGATATTCCAGCAAAAGGGAAATGCCCGTTCTTGGGGTAAGGTTGTCAGAGCTGTTAATATTCTTACATAGATTTACATCAGGAACCATGACCTCTACTGTGTGTCTTGACCTTCCTATCGTGACTAGACCGACTTATCACTCTGTTCCACCTTGACCAGACTGTTTGAAAAGATATAATCAGTGGTACCTGCAGAGCTCAGGGTCCCACTCCTCCCCACCAACACTCAGCCCAATGGCGACTTGAAAACCAGATTTCCAGGCCCACAGAAAGGCAAGTGGGAGGTTGGGCTGAAGAAGACAAAAGGAAGAACAACGAGGAAAGAGGAGAAGCTGAGGTTCACAGGCAGATAATCGTGAAGAGATGAGTCTTCAAATGTAGCATGAACTTCCACGGGGACCAGAAAAGGAGACCGCCAACAAAGATGAAGACCTGGGGGCGCCTGGGTGGCTCAGTCGGTTGAGCGGCCGACTTCAGCTCAGGTCACGATCTCACGGTCCCTGAGTTCGAGCCCCGCGTCGGACTCTGTGCTGACTGCTCAGAGCCTGGAGCCTGTTTCACATTCTGTGTCTCCCTCTCTCTCTGCCCCTCCCCCATTCATGCTCTGTCTCTCTCTGTCTCAAAAATAAAATAAAAAAAGTTATAAAAAACAAAACAAAACAAAACAAAACAAAGATGAAGACCTGGGTGGCGGAAAGGAAGGCCCAGGAAGGCGGATCCCGTTGTCACAGCGACACAAAGAGGCCTGTGGAGAAGGTCCTCTGCCGTGTCTTGGCTCGCTTTTCCTTCTAGGTTGATCTTAACTCTTATTCTCTGCTACGTAGGAAGCATGATCAGAACACTCCCACCCAAACCTCGCAGAAAGCATTCCTGCACAAAAACAAGAGAATTGGTTCCCCCAAAAAAGAGAGAAGAGAGGGACTGAAGGAACAAAAACAAAACAAAGAAAGAAGTGGCCTACTGAACTGTCAAATTTCCGTGCTTTGGGCTGGAATTCTAAAACTGCACATCTCCAGGCCGGCAGTTTGGTGGTAGTCAGAAATTTCGATTGGTGGTTTTGCTTCTTTTTTTTTAAATTAGCCAATGCAGGGAAATGGGTGATTTATTCACATATAAAGTCAGTGTTTTTTATTCTTTTGAATATTTTCAAAATATTTAAAGCCCTTATTTTTTTAAATGTCTGTATGGCTTTTTGTTTTCTTTCAAGGCAAAGAAGGCAACCTGCTCATGCAAACACTGACCAAGCTGCAAACACCTGAAGAAAAATTTGACTTTTTATTCAAGAAGTATGCTGAATTGGTAAGATCTCTGATTAGCTCTTTTTGTCAGAAAGATTCAGGCTCCGGTTAGAGCTGAGAAAAGAAGGCCGTTCGCTTTTCCTGTACCTCATTATAGACCATAGCTGGCTATCTCACATACGCCAGAGCGGGGATCCGGAAAAGCAGAATTTTTTTTTTTTTTTAAAGGAAAAAGAAACAAAAACTGTGGGCAAACAGCAAAATAAAGAAAGAGGACAGGGATGCCTGGGTGGCTCAGTCAGTTAAGCGGCTGACTTTGGCTCAGGTCATGATCTCACAGTTCAGGGGTTCAAGCCCCATGTTGGGCTCTGTGCTGACAGCTCAGAGCCTGGAGTCTGCTTCGGATTCTGTGTCTCCCTCTCTCTCCCCCTCCCCCCCCCACATGCTCTCTCTGTCTCAAAAATAAATAAACATTAAAAAAGAAAGAAAGAAAGAGGATAGAGTTGGAGTCTACTCTGCCTTCAATTATATGTATAACTTGGGGGGTGGAAGAAAGAATTATAGATAATTGAAAGCTGTGGATATTTTGAAGTTCTTTTGGCTTTGTAATATAACAGAAATATACTCCACATAAGGGCAAACTTTTGTTCAGTTCTTGTTCCTACGTGTTTTGAGGGGCCCCCTCAGGAAGGCAGAGGGATGAGTTACCCTCAATTTGTGACACATTCTCATTTGGTCTTGAAAACTTTATTTGTGCACTCACTCATTCATTCATCCAATCAACCATTCATTCATTCATTCATTCGTTCAACCATTCATTCATTCTCTTTGATCTACATTCTTCTCCCTGCCCCCACTGTGGCAAAGTGTCTGATGTGGATTACTTTGCGCCCAGTTCTAAGACCTCCTCGTGCAGGCTCCCTCTGGATAAGAGAGGGCCATTGGAAGGCAGGGAAGCCACCCACAGACATCAGAGAATCCGGGAAGTGCCTGGTCCCCCCCACCAGTACTCCTATAATGGGGCCACTTGGGAAAAAGAGGCGGGTTCAGGGAAACACCACTCCCGCATGGTCACTCCCTTATGGAACCCGCGGCTGGGATGTGACATCCTCTCAAGTGGGGCTAGCCAACGTGCTTCTCCTTCATTCCTGCTTGCTTTCCTTAAAAGAAAAAAAAAGTTTCATTATCCCTGTTGGACAAGCTGTCACAGGAGAATGAAACTAAGTCCACACACAGCAAAACAGTTCCTCCAGGCGGCAGGTTGAAGGTAGATGGACCTTTACCACTAAAGCAGCTGGATTCAGAGCCTCTCCCTGGTATGGGCCCTTCTGAGACCCTGGACGTAATTCTCTTTTCTTGATTTTGGGTTTTTATGTGTCTGTGTTGTTTTCATGATTTTGTTGGTGTTGGTGGTTTTTTTTTTTGTTTTTGTCTTTTTTGTTGTTTTTTTTTTGCGTGTGTGCTTTGTTTTAAAAAAAGGGGCCTCCAAACTCCTTGTCTTATCCCTATTGATGGAGTGGAGTTTAACAAGTGACTTGTCTTTCTTTTTCACTTGGACTTTGTCCTGTGATTCCTGTCCTTCCTTTTCTTCCTTTCACCTTAACGCGTTCTCTGTGCCGAACTATCCTGCAGTAGACCCAGAGGAATTCTGAGGCCCTGAGGGACTGCCTGGTTGTTTATCTCTGCCAATACTTTTTAACTGGCTTGTAATCACATAAACCCCACATCATGATGATAGAAGAAATACTGAATACACGCAGAAATATCTCTAATCCCCTAACCCTTAAACACAAACTTGGATTTATCCCTCTTCCTTCCCAGTTTTGCTACATAGGCAGAGATACTTTTTACAATAATTACTATAAGGTACTTATGCTTTGGAATCTGGCTGGGTTTTTTTCTTGGGCTTTTTGGGGGTTTTTTTTGTTTTTTGTTGTTGTTGTTCTTGTTCTTTTTTTTTTTTTTTTTTGTCTCATAGAACATTTTCCCATGTCGTTTAGAGTCTTTATAATTATATTTTGTAACAAGCTATGCTATTTTCCATTAAGTAGCCATTATCTACCGGTTCCCTAATTTGGGGACATTAGATTCCTTCCACTGTTTGCTTTACCAAATATCGCGGCAGTGAACACCCTTCACATGTGTTCCTTCTTCATTTTATGATCTTTGGGAAAAGTTCCAGAATTGGGATTATTGCATCAAATAGCATGAATGCCTTTTGTTTGTTGTTGGGCTTTTTTAACGGTCATATTACTTTCCGAAAGAATGGTAGAAATTTATGAAGCAGGCATCAGTGCATCAACTTGTTTTTATTGCAACTTATTTAACATTAGCTATTAACCTTCTATGAGCAATTTCGATGCCATAAAGTAAGTTAGGTTTCAAAAATACTTTTCCCAAAAGTAAGGCCCCCATTCTGACCTGTCCATCCTTGCTCTTTTCAGTATTTTCCACATCGTTTTTCTCCCTTTGCCCCTTCAATTTACCTCCTCCTACCAAGGCCGTTCATGTTTAGTTTCTAGTGCTATGCTCCATACTTGGCTGGATTGAGCAGCATTCTAGCCTCGCACAGGAAGCCATGTTCAGTGCCGCAGCCCACAGCAGTAAATCACTTCGCCCGTCAGTCCAAGATTTTTTCTTCCGGAGCCAGGGCTGTTCACCATGGGATCTCCCTCCACCTACTCACTCTCCTAGTCAAGAGTCACCTCACGGAGGTTCTCTTTCCAGACAGCCTACTCAATTCAAGCCTTACTTACTCTACCTTGGCATTTATGTCCTGTCCTGTAATAGGACACGATATAAACGTTAAAACCCAGAAGATCATTCTAGAAAAAATGAATAGGAAAAAATTGGCCCCAAACCCATTACATTTCCTTTTCAGAAAGGAAAAATTTTGAATAATTTCAATCTTTTACCTGGAGACTAAAACCTATTTCATTGCTCACTGATTTGGGTATTAATATAGAAGATGTTTTGAGAACAAACTGAGGGTTGATGGGGGGTGGTAGGGAGGGGAGGAGAGGGAAGGTGATGGGTATTGAAGAGGGCATCTTTTGGGACGAGCACTGGGTGTTGTATGGAAACCAATTTGACAATAAATTTCATATATTAAAAAAATATATATATAGGAGATGTCTGATGTGTAGGTGTTAACATAGAATAAATCATCAAATTCAAAGCTGTGAATCAAACAGCCTCTCTAGCTAACTCACCCTTACAGATTCTGAATCCTGTAATATAATCTACTACTCTTTTCATTAATAAATAAAGATACCTCATGACTAAATGAGGAAATGACCTAGGAGAAGTATTTTTTCTAAGTTTCCTCAGTTTTAATGTAGTTACAACAAATCACTAACACTATAGTGATTTGGTAATTGGCATTAATTTTATTTTTTAACTTAGTAATAAACAAGAAGATAAGAAAAATAGCAGATGAAAATCCATTCGGCCTGTCACAATTGTACAGAACAGCTGTGTCTAAGTGCATTATTAAATCACTAAGCCAGCAAGTATTTGACTGAAGTTGACTCAGCTGCAATACGTTTGCTTCTGTTCATTAAGAAACCATATATGTGTTCACAAGTCGGAAGCACTTAAAATTAGCCACACTCTTTTAAAAAGTGTCAGAAAGTTAAACATTTTTATTTAGAGCAAAGCAAGATAGACCCAGCTAAATGTCAAATGTGTATGACCTTGGAGGACAAGACATGGTTGATAAGCGAGCAAGTCCTTTCTTCCAACTTATGAAACACACGTAGGGTATCTTCCTCCTGATGCTCAGATAAATCCATATTGGGCAGTGTTCCCCGGTCAAGGGCAGTTGTGTTCACCATGGGCCAAGAGTAAATCTTTCTGGAGATATTCTGGGTGACACGATTGGGGGGTGCTACTTGCTTCCAATAGGTTGGGGACAAGGATACTGCTAAACAGCCTACAATGTCCAAGATGCCCCCCCCACCACAAAAAAATTATGCTGCCCAGTACGTCTAAGTGCTAAGGCTGAGAAACCCTTATGATTTAATATAATTATATTAAATAATTAAATAATTATATGATTTAATCTTCAAAAGATAAAGACTAAATCATAATGGCGATAACAATAATAACAATATAAATTTCAGCAAGAGATAATAGGTCATTTAAAATGCAAATATAAGCACAAATATAAGCGTGGTGCAAAATGAAAAGACCTCATCTCCTAACAGGAGGCTTGCATGAGAAACATATAATAAAATATCAATGATTTTCCAATTGAACTTCAAGAAGAATATCAATTTCAATCGATGTTTATTTACAGTAATACAGGTCTAGTTTTTCCCGATGCTAATCCTCACTAATAAATAAAAATTGCCCATAAATGTGAAGACAGAATATCTTGTGTGGATATCCCCAGCTTGATCTGGCAATGGTCATTTTAGCGTGGCAGGAGGGAGGGAGGAAGGGAGTAAAATAAGATGTGAACTGAAAAAAGTGCAACAGTCCTGTTCAGCTAGTTCAGAAAGAACAAATGCTTTTTCAAGACAGGGAAACTGAGGTACAAATGAGGGCTCATGTCATGTATGTAATCACTTGCATCAGGCTCTTCAAGGCTCTAGGAACACCTGGGGTCACTCCCCAGGGCTTTTCCTCCTCTTGAGCCCACAAGGTCCTAACCAGGACAAGCACCTACTTGGATTAAGCACCATTCAGACAGGCAGGGAACCGAGCCCAGCAAAGGAAGGGCTCTGGACAAAGGGCTGCCCTTTGCATACAGTCTCACTGATTGTCAGTCTGAGATCGAAATGCCTGGAACATGCTAGGCTCTGGTGGCTCCGTTGGTAGATCCCCAAACTCCTCCCACCAGAACTAGAATTCCATTAAAATGTTGCCAAATTTGGCCAAAAAGAATACAGAACACCCAGTTAAGTTTATTTAATTTAATTTATTTGTTTGAAATTCAAATTTAACTGGGTGTCCTACATTTTATCTTGCAACCCTATCCCAGAACTTTAGCATCCCAAGATGGAAAGTCCAGTGGAACATGGGTATCATTCTCCATGCCATCCCTAATACTTCGTGGTAGCTGTTGGAGGAGGGTGAGAAGAGACCCCAAGCTGTGGTTGGCAAAAGCCAGTGTCCTGATTTACTAGCCATAAGCATGGAGGGTGGGGGTGGTTGGAGGGCAGGGCATGTTACAGATACTTGCCCTTCACGCTGTGCAGTGGCTACTTCTGAAACTGGTGGAAAATCGCCAATCATAGATAGTCGATAGGTACTTTCTCTTCTCACCCTTTTTCACGACACCCAGACTTCACCTTCCATTTACAAGGAGACTGTTTTATCCTTTTTTATTTTTTAAAAAGATAGTTGCTACAAGCTTGTTTTGAGAAAGAATTCTGAGAACAAAATATAAGCTGAGCAGACACACTGTTGACCATTGCCCCAACACAAGGCATTATCATGGATTCTGGCAGCTTACAGATTCCAAGATATGCCTTTCTATATCGACTCAAATCACTGGATAGAATCAAGAGAAAGAAAACTATTTCTAGACCACCAAAAAGAAGATCAGAGCAAAAAGAGATTATAACCATAATGATAAGGAAAAACCTATCACTGACATGGTCTAAAATCCGTATCTACAAGTATTGCAAAGTCCCATTTGTGAAGTTTATTTGACTGCAGGGGGGCAGTGATGACAACAAAAAATGTTTCCAACAACCACAGAGGGGTCTTTAGGTACTTCCTCTTCTGCGTCTTTTCGATCCACTCAAAAGTGATCCCCGCCATTTTGTTTTTCATGTCTGTACCCCTCACGTCTAGCTGGATGAACATCGTACTGAGCAAAAGAAGTTAAAGCTCCTACAAAAGAAACAGGTACAAATGCAAAAAGAAAAGGACCAGTTGCAAGGGGAACACAGCAGAGCCATCCTCGCTCGAAGCAAACTGGAGAGTCTATGCCGGGAGTTGCAGAGACACAACAAGACGCTGAAGGTGTGTACTACCACCTGTCTGAATAACACGCTTGCATGCTGCACAGACACAGCCTTCTGCTACTCACGGCAAGAGTGCAAGTTTCTGACTTTCAATAAATCATTTTACCTCCCCAAGCCTGTTTCCTCAGCCCTAAAACAGGGATCCTACCAACGTCACTGGGTGGCGGGGGGAAAATTAAGTGAGGTCATATACTGAGAGTGCTACACAGGCCCTGGCACAGAACAGGCTCTCAGTAAAACGTGTGGCATCCCCGCTTACCTTTTTCTTACCTTGAGTCTGTATTATGTTATTTTTTTCAAGGCAGACCTTAGTTCTACACTTGAAAATACAAATTTTCAAAAATCAGAGTTTTGTGTTGTAATGAAATCTGCATGACATGAGAAAAATGGGCAAAAACTAACTGACCCCATAAAGCAAGATTGAGAGCCAGAATGTCAATAGTCCACTGAAAACAGAAGCTACTTGAAAAAACACGGACACTCTTCAGACTTAATGATTCAATCTAAAAATAATAGACTGATCACTTCATTCAGGCTGCATGGGTTTCCTTAATTACAGCGCAAGCCTCTAGCAGTGTGCCTAATTTGATTACACACAGACACTAGTTTCATTCAACAAAGCAAGATGCAGCACTCTCCAAGATAATACCGCATGCGTCCACAGTCTCCTTTCCAGCTGAAGATCTTAAAGCTTTTGACAAACAATAATTAATTAGACATCAGTATTCCTGTGAGATAGTTATTGTCACATGTGTTTAAAAGGAGATACTTTAAGAAGCAGAGAGATTAAGATCACTGCCGCGTTTGCACAACAGAGTTGGGAAGGAATATGGCTCTGCACATTCCAGATGGTTTTTTGATATCTGGGAAATGGAAGGCCAGTGTGATGAACTATAACTCTCAAATCACAAGGTGTAGGAGAAGGACTCCTGGCATCTCTTCAATCATTGCACTAGGGACAATCGGAAACGCGGGGTACATGGCAGCCTGGGGATGGGAGCATCATTCTCAACTCAAGATACATATTCAAGTCAATAGCACCCTGCGTTTACCTAAGTCTGGCTTTCAGTAGTGTTGCATTGTAAGGAGATAAAAATTAAATCAGATACAGTGGAAAGAAAGATATATCAACAAAGATATTTAAAGAATGAAATGGGGGGCGCCTGGGTGGCGCAGTCGGTTAAGCGTCCGACTTCAGCCAGGTCACGATCTCGCGGTCCGTGAGTTCGAGCCCCGCGTCGGGCTCTGGGCTGATGGCTCAGAGCCTGGAGCCTGTTTCCGATTCTGTGTCTCCCTCTCTCTCTGCCCCTCCCCCATTCATGCTCTGTCTCTCTCTGTCCCAAAAATAAAAATAAAAAAAACGTTGAAAAAAAAAAAAAAAAAAAAAAAAGAATGAAATGGGGTGGCTTGGGCTCTTTGGGTAGCATTCAAAGACAGAATGATGGAAGTGGCAAAGACCCTGTACCTACAGGGTCCACGCCCTCACTAACAGCTTCCAGTTGCGGACAATGAAATATCATTATTATGCCAGGACTTGTGCTAAGTGCCTTACATAGGTCATTTTATCTAATTTTCAGAATAACCTTAACAAGGGTTAACACCTCCATTTTATTGGTGAATAAACTGAGACTTGGCAATCCTAATCAGTTGCCCACGGTGTAATGTTGCACAGGCAACAATTAGCTCTGGAGCATTTGTCTTTACTGAATTTTTGTCTGGTTGTTCTATCAACTGCTGAGGAAATCTCCTAGTATAATTGTGGAATTGTCTACTTATCTTTTTAATTATGTAAATGTTTGCTTCATGTTTTTGAAGTATTCATATGATGTGTATGCACATTTATGATTGTTTTTTATTAAAAAAATTTTTAATGTTTACTTATTTTGGAGAGAGAAAGACAGACAAAGCATGAGTGGGGGAAGGCAGAGAGAGAGGGAGACACAGAATCCAAAGCAGGCTCCAGGCTCTGAGCTGTCAGCACAGAGCCTGATGCTGGGCTCAAACTCGCAAACTGTGAGATCATGACCTGAGCCAAAGTAGAGCACTTAACCGACTGAGCCATTCAGGTGCCCCTCACATTTATGATTGTTATGTCTCCTTGATAAATTGACTGTTTTATCATTATGAGATGTCCTTTGGTAATAATTGTTATCTTGATGTCTATATTATCTGATGTTGACATAGCTCCTCCAGTTTTCTCTTACTGTTTGCATGGTATATCTCTTTCCATGCTTGTTTCTAAGCCTGTACCTTTGTATTTAAAGTGAGCCTCTTGTAGACAGTATATAGCTGGACCTTACTTATTTTCATTCTTACAATACCTCACTTTTAGAGTACCAGTCCATTAACATACAATGTAATTGGTCATGTGGTTGGATATACTTTTACTATTTTATTATTTATTTACTATTTGTCATCTCTGCTTTAGGGTCCTCTGTTCTTTTCCTGCTTTCCTTTGGATTATTCGAATATTTTTAATAAAATCCCGTTCTAATTTACCTCTTGGATTTTCAGTTATACTTCTTTGTATTTTCAGTGGTTGCTCCATGATTACTTATACATTCTTAACTTTCCACAGCCTACCTGGAGTTAACACTGTTATCTTTTCACATAAGGTGTAGAAACACTGCAACCTAAATTGGTCCATTTACTGCCCCCCACCTTCAAACTATAATTGTTATGTGTATTGCATTCACATACATTGAAAAAGCCCATGAGGTACTATTATCATTTTTATTTTAAATGATCATATGCATTTTTTAAATTTTTTTTTCAACGTTTATTTATTTTTGGGACAGAGAGAGACAGAGCATGAACGGGGGAGGGGCAGAGAGAGAGGGAGACACAGAATCGGAAACAGGCTCCAGGCTCTGAGCCATCAGCCCAGAGCCCGACGGGGGCTCGAACTCACGGACCGCGAGATCGTGACCTGGGTGAAGTCGGACGCTTAACCGACTGCGCCACCCAGGCGCCCCTCATATGCATTTTTTAAAAAATTAAAGGCAAAGGGGCGCCCGGGGGGCTCAGCCCATTCAATGTCCAACTCTTGATTTCAGCTCTGGTCATGATCTCATGGTTGTGAGATCAAGCTCCACGTTGGGCTCAGTGCTGAGCATGGTGGCTGCTTGGGATCTTCTCTCTCCCTCTCTCTCTCTGCCCCTTCCCTGCCCCTGCTCTCTCCCAAAAGAAAGAAACATTAAAAATAATAATCATAAATAAAATAACATAAAAATTAAAGGTAAAAATTGTTTTTTACTTACTCATATATTTAAATTTTGGACATTTTTTATTCTTTCTGAAGCTTCAACTTTCTGTCTGCCATCATTCCCTTCAGCTTGAAAACCTTCCTTTACTATTTCTTGCCATAGAAGTGTGCTGGCAATTAATTCTCTTATGTATTTATCTTTAATCTTTAAAAATGTCTTTATTTTGTTTTTATTTTTGAAGGTTATGGTTATTGGATATAAAATTCTGGATTGGCAAGATTTCCCTGTTTTTCTTCTCTTTCTTTCTCTCAGCCTTTTATAGGTTCTATATTCTGTAATCTAACCTCCCATAGTTTCTGATGAAAATCAACAATAATTTGAATTGCTGTCCCCCAGTATGCAATAGTGCCATTTATCTCTGGCTACTCTCAAGGTTTTTCTACTGATCATTGGTTTTTAGAGTTTTGACCACTTTATATGCTGAGCTACAGTTTTCTTCATATTTATCCTATTTGGAATTTGTCAAGCTTCTCTGCATCTGTAATTTATGTCCTTTACCAATTTTGGTAAAGTTTCAACCATTTTTCTTCAAGTATTTTTTATGTTTCATTCTCTCTCCTTTCCTCCTAAGGTTCTAACCTCATATGTGTTCAACCTTTTGCTATTGTCCCACACACGTTCCTTGGTCTCTCTTCATGTTCTTCACCAATCCTTTTTCTTCTAGCTTCAGATTAGATCGTTTATATTGGTCTAGCTCCCATTCACTGATTCTTTCCTCTGCCATCTCCACTCTGCTCTAAGTCTGCCCAGTGATTTGTGAATTTCATATTTTGTAACTTTTAACTGCAGACTTTCACTTGGTTCTTTCTTATAGATTTTTTTCTGTCTTAGATTTCCTATCTTTTCATTCATTAAGATAATACTTTCCTTTATAATCATTAAGCATACTTATAACACCTGTTTTTATATTCTCCCTTGCTAATTCCACATCTGGGTCATTATGGAATAGGCCTCCTCCGATTATCTTTTCTTATGAGAATGGGTCACATTTTCTTAGTTCTTCATATATGTAGTCACTGTAGACTATACTCTGGATGTTGCAGCTGTTGTGTTGTGTAGCATATAGATTCTACTATACCCCTTGAAGAATGTTGTTGTTGTTGTTGTTGTTTTAGGCAGGCAATTAACTTGATTAGAGTCAAATTGCAAATTCTCACTCTTGGGCAGCAGCTCAAACTCAGTTCATTTCTTTTTTCTTAATTAGGCTGCTTTGAGTCTGCCCTGCACATGTGTGGTTCAGGGTCAGCCAAAGATTTGGGCAGAATTTATTCACAGAATTTAAGGCTCTCTCTCTGACTCTCTCTTTTTCGGGAATCTCCTCTCATCTTTCTTTTCTGTTTTTTTTTTTTTTTTTTTAGTCTTTTTTAATGTTTGTTTATTTTTGAGACAGAGGGAGACAGAGTGCGAGTGGGGGAGGGGCAGAGAGAGAGAGAGAGGGAGACACAGAATCTGAAACAGGCTCCAGGCTCTGAGCTGTCAGCACAGAGCCTGATGTGGGACTCAAACCCACAAACTGTGAGATCATGACCTGAGCCGAAGTCAGACACTTAACCGGCTGAGCCACCCAAGTGTTCCTCCTCTCATCTTTCAGTGGCTGTAGTTGCCCGTAACTCTTCATTCCTCGGACCAGAAACATGGTAGGTAGGTTTTCGATGAGAATTTTACCCATCCTATGCAACTGCCAATTTCAGTCTTCATTCAAGCTAAAAGCTGTTTTAAAAAATTGAGAAACTTACAGTATACTATTTTTTACAGGGGTCAGCTTCCCTCTAGCATCTGCCTGATTCTATCTTCAGTTCTCCAGTGTTTCTAAGTAGTTGTTTCTTGCATCTTGTCCAGACCTTATAGTTATTATCTGTAGAAGGGTCAAAGTGGTATGAGCTTCCTTAGCCATACTAGTGAAACAACCTAAGTATATCTACATCTAAAATCCATGTGCTGAGAGCTTGGGAAGATATAGAAAAAGAATGCATGCCAGGCTCTTCCCACCAAAAAAACTTAACTATTTTTTTTAATGCTTATTTTTGAGAGAGAGAGGGTGAGCAGGGGAGGGGCGGGAGGGGGCGGGGAGGACAGAAGATCTGAAGCAGGCTCGGCCCTGATAGCAGCAAACCCAATGTGGGACTCAAACACATGAACCATGAGATCATGGCCTGAGCTGAAGTCAGACGCTCAACCAACTGAGCCACCCAAGTGCCCCTAACTATTATTGCTCTTTATTAAAATTGATTCTTCAGTGAATCAAAAAAAAAAAAAAAACCCACAAAAGCTCATAATTTAGAATAATTTAGAAAAAGACGAGTGAAGTTCTGAGACATGGGTTTATTTCAACAAAATATTCATATATTTGAAGCAATAAATGTGAACTTCAAACTATACTGAGAAAGAACTGTCCACTAAGAGATGGCTAAGTGTTTCAGGAAACACGATTTTAGTAAATGAATAAGTAAGATTGGTTATAAGAATATCACAGAATTTTAAGTGGAAAGGACTATAGGACTCATCTAGTGCAAGTTACTCATGTCTGTATGTAAATTATTAATTTATTGGTTCATTGAATAAACACTGACTACTTATGAAGGATGTGCCAGAGCATAGCACCAGTTCTGAGATGCACAGTGATGCTTGCAAAGTCTGTTTTCTTAGCTATTTCAGACTTTGCCTCTCAATCTTACTGGCATTACTAATTTCCACTTTGAATTTCCACTTTGAAAATTTTACCTCTGACACCGTCCAAAAATTATTACAAATTCTTTATCATAGAATCAAATTTTATAAAATTTTGCTAGACTTATTTTTCTCTCAAAAGAAACTACTACAAAATGCAAAATGCTATTTTTGGGGCCAGGATTAGGTGCTATGATGGTTTGACCTGTGTTTAATACCACCCTAACACCCACACCTTCTTTCGGTAGCCAGTTGCCAGTGACAAGCTCAGACTTGCTGACTATCACGGGATGGTTCTTTCATTTACTCGTTCATTAATGGATGGAATACAAATGCAAATGGCATTCAGATCATAGTCTGTAGTTCTAGAACTAGGAACCCGTTGACCTCTAAGCTAATCTGGAGCAGTAAGGAGACAATCACTATCATAGGTATATTCGGTGACTCTTAGCAGCTGGCCATAATCGTTCTTAGTGACATATATATAGTAAGCGCTAGCCTACAAAGTTCAGGGAAATACCTCAGTTAATTTCCTCAGATTAAGAAGGGTAGGTATTTCCTATAATAATCCTAAAAAGTTGTCATTCAATGTTTACACCATGACTTATTTATGATTCAGATATCAGGAATTCTATAAGAGTTGGAGAATATGTTAATATTGTAGCGTAAAAAGGACACTTACTGATAAATTCCTATATTTCCAGAGCATAATTTTTAGCATCCGTTTTTATTTTGATCACATTATTCAACTATTATAAAAAAAGATTTGCACAATTCCTTCTATTTAAATCATTATTTCTTTTTAAAATTCCTATTACATAATTTGATCATGGGAGGCAACTAAATGTAGTATAATTTTACTTGCCAACCATGAACAAGCTCTCATAATAACAATTAATCAGAAGTGAAAGGCATCCTAAAATGTCTGGATCACTTTTCAGCAGTGTCTCTATCTTTGGTATGATAGAGCAAGATTAAACCCTTTGATTCTAAAAGAATGAGAGGAATCATCACAAAGCAAACAATTCTCAATATAGATATGGGGGAAATTTGGGCACATTGTTGATAGTTAGCAATGAAGGCAAAGTTTGGATTTAGGAGAAAAGAGAACAGAAATGATATAAAAGTTAATTTCCAATTCTTACATGTTAACAAAGCGGAAGAGGGGAAAATTAGATGTTTCATTTGAGAGTTAAAAAAGATTTGAAACATAATATTGCTTTCAGATTCAAAATTTACATTGAACATCTCAATTACCCTATGTGACACATGGACTGATTGTTCTTTCAGAAATAAAACATCCAGCAAATTTTCTAAGATTGCTTTTTACATTCTTGAATTGCTGTAATTGATCTATAGCCATCTTTGCTTCCTTTTCAAGCTTTTTGATAAAGTTTTTCTTACTAAGAGAAAGTTTGCATTGCGATCACTTCTATTTACAAAACTTGGGTAACACAATTATGCAGTTAACATGCTGTAGTTTTTTTTATAGAGGAATATAAGATCTATTATTCTTCTTTCTGCACCAAACCAAGGAAACACAGGATCTGTCTCATCAATCAGTAAAGCCGAGTGGCCTTTTTTCCAGGCCACAGACGAGAAATCAAAACCATGTTACTATGTGTTTGTTAGGAATCGCTACAGCTTATGCACTCAGCAGGAGACCCGTCATCTTTTAAAACAAGCCTATTCATCACCAACTATCAAATTCAAGGCCCTCATTGCACCTGCTCTGAGTGACTGTGTATTTACAACTGAAACCTTTGCTCACACATTTATTTTGGGGCTGAGCAAGGTTAGCTCCAGAGAACTGAGAAAAAAATGTCCTGCTTACCCTACACACTAACCTCCTTTTATGGACCTAACCCTGCGTTCTATAAACCCAGGTGCATGCAAACCAGCATAACAAAAGACCTTGCTTTTTATCCACAGGAGGAAACCCTTCAGAGGGCACGTGAGGAAGAAGAGAAAAGGAAGGAGATCACAAGTCATTTCCAGACTACTCTGACGGATATCCAGGCCCAGATTGAACAGCAGAGTGAGCGAAACATGAAGCTGTGTCAGGAGAACACAGAGCTTGCAGAGAAACTGAAAAGCATCATTGATCAGTATGAGCTCAGAGAGGAGGTGAGAAACACATCAAACAACTTAGGGGCACTATATATAGATCCAGATCTGGGCTGTGAAGGTGGAGAACTTGGTAATAAGAAAATTATGGCCAGCCCTCTCAATTGATTAGTATTTAGGATCAGATGTCTTTTGGTAGCCAAAATTAAAACAGGAGGTATTGCAAAATACCTGGCTGAAAGTCATACGGGATTTCTTCAAAACTGGAATCATTGCAGAGCAAAGCAATAAATAGGAAGTAGTAGGCCATCAGCACAGTTATCCTTGAAAACAGCATTTGTCGATTTTAAAAAACATTGTCTATAGAGCCAAGAAATATCTCACACACTCCTTCTTAAGAATCATCATGTCATGGAAATGAAGGGTCTGTATTCTATATGCTCCACAAGCCAATAATAGTATTAATGATGTAATAATTATAATATTAATGGTATTATTTATTCAGTGCTGAATTGGTGCCAGGAAAGGTGCTGAGTACTGCACTTTACATACAATATGTCATTACATTGTCTCAACAACCTTATGCCCTAGATAATACCCTATTACCCACATTATATAGATGGGAGGCATAGGCTATGAGGTTAATCACCTACCCATTGTCACAAAAGCCAAAAGAGTTTTGCTTTCAATAGCTTACATTAGGGAGACTAAAAGGGCCTTTTATTATTTCAAAGTTATATCTGGATATTTAATACATTTTGAAGACTTCTGAGGTCCTCTCAAGATCTTTATATATATTATTTTCCTCTTCCCACCCAAATATTAAAATGTCTGCCTTAAATGTCACATAATATAATCAGAGTGGCTCTGTTGGCAACATGAGGATTTTATCAAGAAAAAAAACTGAGCCAGTAGCACACAGAAGCAGCAGTTAGATAAGTTGAGGAAACCCCTTACAGTAAACCAAAATGCCGTGTTACGGTTTTGTCTTATCACTAAGATCAATCCTACACCACGTGGGGAGGCTCAGGAAGAAAAAAAAGGGAGGAAGATAAAAAAAAAAAAAAAAAAAAAAAAAAAATCCATACTCTTCAGAGGGATCCCAGAGAAGAACAGAATAGACCCAGTAGACCAGTTGTACATTCTTGGGATTGGTTCTAGATGAGCCCCAAGGCTAGAATTCCTTGCATCCTCTTGCCGATTACACTTCCTAATGACTAAGAAATTTGCTGCACTAAAGTAGAATTGGAAGCTTCTCTTCACTAAGCCAGTTGAGAGGTCAAAAGAGGTAGAGGAGGAAGTAGCAATTTGCATATCAATTCACCTGTGACCCTTAGCCTTGTTTTGCCCAGCATCCAACAGAGTTGAAGTGGGGGGCTCCCCACCCAGTCCCAGACTCTGGGCTACATGCTGGTACCCCAGAGCTGCCTCACAACCCTTGAGACAAGAATGTGGAAGAGAATCCACTACAACAAATTGTATTAATGTGATTGAAGGTGGTTTTATATCTATAGATCTCACCAAGATACTGAGTGATGGTGCCATAGCCCTTCCTTGCAGTATGCATCACCTTGCTATCTAGCATCATAACTAACCTTGGTATCTAGTCGTTGCTAAATTCAGAAAAATAATGTTGGGAGCTTCTGGGGTTAACATTACTGAACTCTGGCACCTCTGCCTTTTGCAGCCACCTTTGCATAATGCAAAATGCAGGGGACTGCACCAACTTATGACTTTTATATAGAGCCATAAGTGATGCCAATGCATTTATCACCCCCCCCCCCCCGGGTTTTAAATCCTGAAACCCGGAAAACATGTGTGTCGATACTATTTTTTTTTATTGTACGTTATTCAGCACCAATAATAAGCCAAGCTTGACATGTGCAATTTATTTTTCCTTAGCATCTGGACAAAATATTTAAACACAGAGAACTGCAGCAGAAGCTGGTGGATGCAAAACTGGAACAGGCACAAGAAATGATGAAGGAAGCAGAGGAGAGACACAAACGCGAGAAGGAATATGTACTTATCATTTAGTCAATGTGCTTGTGTGGTCTGCCTGGGGGTCAGGACCCCCTGAGAAAGTTGTTTTTGATCATAGACACAGAGCACTAGACCGATGGGGAGAACCTGGGCTTCCCTGGAGAACTACACTGGCCAGCCAGTAGAAGGCACTGTACCCACATGGTTTTTTACATAAAATAGTCATGCACCCATTCAACAAATCTTTTTCAAGCACCTGCCCTGTGCTAAGCGTCACCCGGGGCACCGGGGTTGAGCAGTGAACAAGACCAAAAAGGCCGTGTCCCGGCATGGAGACTAGAATCTAACTAAGAAAAGACAGGCAATAAGCAAGGAAATGAACAAAGAAGTAAAATTTCAGATAATAATAGGTGCTAGTAGAGAAATAAGGAGGAACTGCAAAGGGGCAGAAGGAGGGAGAGGCTACATTAGACTGGGTGGCCAGGATGCCTCCCAGAGGGGAGGATGCTTGAGCTGAGCCCTGCCTAGTGACAGGGAGGCAGAGAGGAGGCCTCCAGCAGCAGTATCTGTAGCTGCAATAAAGACCCTGATGCTGGAACTAGCTTGGGGTCCCCCAGATACAGAAAAATGTCACAGTAGCAAAAGCATGTAGACCCAGGAGGAGAAAGATTCCAAATGAAGTTGGAGACATAAGCAGGGGCAAAATTGTGTAGCTTTATAGGCTTGGGAAAGTAGTTTGGATTTTATTCTAAAAAAAATTTTTTTTTTAACGTTTATTTATTTTTGAGACAGAGAGAGACAGAGTATGAACGGGGGAGGGCCAGAGAGAGAGGGAGACACAGAACCGGAAGCAGGCTCCAGGCTCTGAGCCATCAGCCCAGAGCCCGACGCGGGGCTCGAACTCATGGACCGCGAGATCGTGACCTGAGCTGAAGTCGGATGCTTAACCGACTGAGCCACCCAGGCGCCCCTGGATTTTATTCTAAATATACTGAGAAAGTCTGGGTAGTTTTAGCTAAGGAAGTAACATGATCTGCCTTGTATCTCTAAACGATGACTCTGGCTCCTGGGTGGAAAGTGAACTAAAAGGGGACAAGGAGTCTACTGCAGCAATCTGGAGGAGACACGATGATGGCTTGGCTTGGGGACATGGCAGTGGATAAGGAGAACTGGACATGGACAGAAGTTACGTTTTCAGTACAAAACCAACAGTCTGAAGATGGTGGCAGTGAGGAAAGGGAAGAGTCAAGGATGACTCCTGAGTTTTGGAGTTTAAGAAACTGAGTGGTGGCTTTTAATGACATCTCATTAACCCCAAACCTTCTGAGCCAGCTGTAGGGCCCGTCTCCAGATGAGAGAATTGAGGCTCAAAGAAGATATACCACTTGTTTAAGGTCACACACTGCTAAGTGACGGATATGTGTTGGTCACACTGCCCAACACATCACATCTCCAATGTGTCTGTCTCCAAAGCCCAAGCTCTGTGATAATACATCACACTCAGACATGTGTTTCAGAGGCATGAGTCGAAGTGTGCGTCTGCTGCTGGGAAAAGGGATTTAAAATGCAATCAATGGACTAATCATGCAAATTTGGCCATTTAGTAATTGATCACAAACTTTGCAATTACCGAAAATCAGACTAGAAGAGCAATTTAATAATAACTATGGTTATCACACATGGCAGCAAAAGGGCGAATTTTGGAGAACATAACCTGGTGGACATTGGATAATCTCAAAGCAGAAGCCCATGCGCTCTTAATAAAAAGATTAAGTTGTTAAATCCATCTACAACCTACCTCTCAAAATAAGAAAGCATTTAATTATTATTCAGAATTCAAGAAAACAGATACCCCACTATTGGCATAATTACCCTGTCAGGCAAAATATGCTTCCTATAGGATATCATTACATTTGGCACATAACACATGAGACATGACAGAGGAATAACTAGGCAGAGATTCATTTGAAAGAGAGTAGGGGTCGTTTTGAGGTGACCCAGCCTTAGCAAGAAGTTAACACACTCCCCTATTTTTCTACCCTGGTTTAGCAAAACAGCAGATTTAAGTAAAAAAAAAAAAAAAAAAAAGAAGAAAGAAAGAAAAAAAATTAGCCCCCTCAGTTCTTCAAAGACGGCCACCTACCCAGATTCCAGCTATGATGCTTCTTTTTGAAAGTAATGAAACAGCAAATCGGAGCTGGAGGGTTCCTTCATCCCAAGCAGAACAGGCAGCCATCTTCCTCTCTCGGCCAGGGAACCACCCACCACAACTGGCCTCCTGAGCCTGCTTAGTGAAGAACGTGCCACATGCTCAGATGGCCAGAGGGGACCCTACAGGTCTTGTAGTCCACAGCTGCCTCAGACCTCCATGGGGTGGGTCTTGGCGCTTCTATAACAATGAACTTTCACCGTTCTCTGGGAGGCATGGAGGAAGAGATACAACCCATTTTCACAAATGGAGGCGTGAGCCATGAGAAAAAGATAAACTTGGATAAGAAAAGAGATGCCTCCAAGTTTTTTTATGTAATGATTTTATCATTTTTTGTTTTGATTACCAAAAAAAAATGGGCATTTTTTTAAATAGGCATAAAGAAAAAATATATGTCAGTCAATCTTCAAAACCACTAGAAACTTTTTTTTTAATGTTTATTCATTTTTGAGAGAAAGAGAGAGACAGAGCACAAGCAGGGGAGGGCAGAGAGAGGAGACGTAGAAACCGAAGCAGCCTCCAGGCTCTGAGCCGTCAGCACAGAGCCCAACACGGGGCTTGAATTCACAAACCATGAGATCAAAGTTGGATGCTTAACTGACTGAGCTGCCCAGGTGCCCCTAGAGTAGAAACTTCTTAAACTGATGGCCACCTACTTGACTAATCAGATTAACTCATGATGTCCACCATTCTGTCTGTAAACACACTAACAGATCCCTCAGTATGTTGAATACTGTGACTTGACAGCTACTCCAGTGTCTACACATGGGTTCCCAAGTTAAGGAAGATGGCGCTGACCACAAATCAGCTCTTCGCACCCAAACCTTTTCTTTCAGTTATCCTTGATTTTGTGTTATGAAAACCGACAGAATGATGTAGAAACTGATGAAATGTAAGTGTGAAAAGAAAGAACTGTTTCCATGAAAATGATGCTTAATGCTTTGAAATGCCAAATAGCACAAAACAATTGTCAAGTTAGATGGGAGTAGCTATAAAGGACTTGGAGAAAGTGGTAAAACTCTAGAGAATTATCCAATCAAGCTTCTTCACAAATAATCTTAAATCTTTAGGTTTTAGTACTATTGTTTAAAAAACTAATGTATATACAACAACAAAAAGCTTCTCTGAATGCCAGTCAGAAGACCCATACCCAAGGGTGGCTCAGTTGGTTAAACATCCGACTCTTGATTTTGACTCAGGTCAGGATCTCACAGTTCATGAGATTGAGCCCCGCATCAGGCTCTGTGCTCATGACACAGAGCCTAAGATTCTCTCCCTCCCTGCCCCTTCCCTCCTCACACACTCTCTCTTGCTCTCTCTCACTAAATAAATAAATAAATAAATAACTTAAAAAAAAAGAAGACCCATACCCCAAACAAAGACCATAGCTTTATATAAAAATCAATAAGTAAACATACATCTTAAGTTCAAATAACATGTTTTACATATGTGTGTGTCATATTTATGTCTAGAACAACATTTTCAATTTAACCTGTCAGCTTCCAGTTCTGATTATCTTTGATATGAGAGCCTTGGTTGTATTTGAAAGGCTGCCTCGTGGAAGAGGAATGAGACTTCTTTTGTAAATCTTATACAAGATTTGGAATAATAGGTCAAGTTTGTAACTCAGTGTTTCTCAAAATATAATCCATGGACCACCAAATCCCAAACCATCTTGTTTATTTGCTCTAACTACAGACTTGAATCACACCTATACTTCCTACCTTACATTCTTTGAGAGGGATCTGCATTTTAACATGCTCCTTAGGAGACGCTGGTGCATGCTATGGTGGAGAACTGTGGTCTAGGAGAATAACCTTGAGTTCAACATAAAGCAACAGTTGCTCACAGTAATGATCTGGCAGGGGGAGGGGGGGGTCTGGAAATGTTCAAGCAGGGACTGAATGATGACTGAACAGGATTGCTAGACTTTTCCAGAATTTGGTGGGAGGTTAAATTTTGTGTGATTTATGCTTGGGTTGAAGATTATTTTTCTCTTTTATCCCTAAGAACCACAAATCTTTAGTTGAGAATCCAACTTTTTAGATGCTGTTTTCTTAGCTTTCTTAGATACTTTGCCAAGCTCCCAAAAAACGACTTCAGAGGGTTAATTAGCAAGTTATTCCATTTCATCCACAAATTATAACCAAATGGTAACGTAAAGAGCAATCTGACAATCTTTCCACGTGTTCTCTCTTCTCACAGTTGCTGAACCAGGCAGCAGAGTGGAAACTTCAAGCCAAAGTGCTGAAGGAACAAGAGACAGTCCTGCAGGCTCAGGTGAAATGGGGGGTTGCGGGGGGACAACCATGCATGGGGTGTGCTCTCCTTGTTGCCACATTAACACGCTGTGAACCAAAGGTACTCTCCACCAGGCCTTAACATGTGGCGGGGGCGAGGGGAGCAGGAGTTAGCAATGAAGAATAACTTCATATTTATTATTTTAAAGTAAAAATAAAAGCACCACATTATACCTGAGAAAAATAAATGGTCCGCAACAACAACATCGAGTCAAAAGGTTTGCTGACATACGAATGAGGGCACCCGACGGGCAATCGGAATGAGTTGGTGTCCTGGTTCCTGCCTATCTGTTCATAATATGTCATCTCTCTCTCTCTCCTCCCCGTGATCCTATTAAAGTAAGAATAAAATGTGAACGGATCACATGCGCCATCTAGAACTCTCAATACTGAAAGTATCCTTACCTATTTGATATTATTTATAATCAAAAAAAATGAGGAAGATAAAGTCAGCACCAAAGTTCTTGTGCTATCGGAGGTTGGCCTTGTCGGTGATAAATGACTAGGGATGATGGACAAGTAGGGAACAGTTTTGATCTGGCTTTGTGATGTCATGTGTGTGTTTTGATTAGACTACAAGAATTCATATTTCAGACTCAAAGATAAAAAGCCTCGTGCGACAGACGACTCTATCCATCCCTCCCTTACCCTTGGGGCTCTGCCCCTTCTGGCAAAAGTTGCCTGTCGGGTTCTGGGTTAGGCATCCTAGGTCTGAGCCAGAGAGAGAGACACTAGCGCCCCTGCTGGGAGAAATGCGCCAGTGCTAAAGACACTGTAAAGTCACGTAGAGCAAATTCACAGAAAGTGAGGAAACCGGAAGCCTGGCGAGCTGGGCAGCTGTTAATTTAAGATTTGGATAATTCACTTGTAAATGTTTATGTGCTGACTGCTATACACTTGTTCACTGTAAAAACAAAAACAAAAACAAAAACTTTGTTCATTATATGAATGAACAAGTTCATTGAAAACTTGCTTGTGTGAATACTTGTTCATTTTTTACAAAGCATATGAGAAAAGATAAGACACTCACAAATAAATTTATTTGTGGGTAATAAAATCACAAATTATACCACTGCAGACAAAAATGCAGATCGCATTTTCATAGCTCACTTTCCTAATGCATAGTTTTTCCAGTGTGTGTCCCGAATGTATTGATAAATTGTTTTCCCTCAATAACATAAAATAACATATCAAAATCATTTGTAAATACTAACTACATAGAGATTTGAACCATGTTTCTTACTGTTAATAAAATCAGCAGGTCCAGAATTAAAAAACTAAAATCTAGAGTTACAAACTCAAGGTCATCCTTTAGGGAATCCCAGAACCATCACATCATGGTTGTGGGGTAGGCGGCAGGCAGCGGCCACTCTCTAAACAGAGGCAGGCAGGGGGAAAGGAGGTGTGACCTCACAGTCTTGAAGAGACTCCAGAGAATTGAGGCAGGGCTCCTGGCCCTATCTCTGTACTATTCTCAGCACAGAGCCTTGAGGGGTACAAGAGACAATATTTGAAGCTATTCATTGTTCATATCATCTATGACAAGCAATCTCTACTCCTCTCGATAAATGGTGATAATGAACTTGAGAAGAGTAGATTAATACCATTAGACATGGGGTTAGAGAGTCATTCATTCAGCTGGCGTCAGAATCTAGGCCTTAAATGACCTGTGGAATGAAACATAAGGGTATGATCCAATGCCACACCTCAAATTTGAAAAAGCATCTACCAGGAGTTTTTAGACTTGCCAATGTTCCTCATTCGTTCCTTGCTATTGACAGAGTCCAGAGACCAGGGTCAGGGTCCTGGCTCTTCTGCTCAGAATTTGTCTGACCTTGTGTAATTCATCGAAATCTCCCTAAACCTAAATTTCTTTGCCTGTAAAATAAGAATACTGTAATGCACCCATGATCCCAAGTTGGAGTTCTCTAACCTCTGGGAGGCTCATTACTTTTCAGTATTTCCAAAACATAACAGCATAACAGCAGCTACTATTTAAAATATAGTTGTTTTAGGGGGTGCCAGGGTGGCTCGGTCAGTTGAGCGCCCAACTTTTGATTTCAGCTGAGGTCATGATCCCAGAGTCGTGGGATTGAGCCCCGCATCAGGCTCCACACTATGCATGGAGCCTGCTTTGGATGCTATCTCCCCCTCTGTACCTCTTCCCCACTCGCACACACTCTCTAAAAATAAAAATAAAAAATGATAAAAGAAAATAAGATATAGTTGTTTTTGACATATCAGTTCTCACTCAGCAGCTATATGGCAGTTGTTCACATGTTTGGTTAAGTTTATAAAAGGAAAATGCGTTAATGGATATGTAAGATATGCAGTTTGCCTTCAAGTTCTGCATGCAAAGCACTTAGCCCCATACCTGGCCCATAATTAGCATAATTAATTCAACCAATATTTATTGAGCACCTACTCAGTGCTAGACAAGGTTCTAGGTGCTGGAGATAGACTAATCCATAAGAGAATCAAAAGTCCCTACCTAATTAAACACAGTGGTAATACTACTAATAAAAATGCTAACAATTCGTGTATGAGCTAATGTTACTATTATTTCATAGGTGAGGATCTACGTAGAGATATATGAGACAAAAGGAGTCTTTGGTTACAAAAAAGTTTATGAACCCCCGGAAAAGATGATCTCGAGACCTTGTGCAGCTCTAGTTCCTGAATGTAGACAGCTTCCAGAACAGAAGCAGTGTGGCCTAAGCTGGGCTAACCCCGCCTTTTCCTCCATTGCCTTGTTTTCTGTGGCGTGTGGCCCTCTCTGCAAGGACACCCCTTTGTCTCCTGTCTTCAAGGCACTTTTCAAAACTTCAACAATGACTTCAAGAAGAATATAGTAGCCCCCAAACCCTATGTATAAAAATGTTTAAAAATTCCTCTTGAAAACTGTCGATGTTGTAGCTTTAAAACCTTTAGACCTTGAAAAACAAAATCAATCACAGATTTGATTGCAGAGCACTTGAACCCTTCCTTCGGGTTTAGAACTGCTTTAAAGGAGTGGGGTGGTAGGAGGCAAGAGGGCTCAAGTCCCCATTTCCACGTTCTGAGCTAAGGAAATAGCAAGGACAGATTACGTTTAACTAGATGAAGTCACCTTCAACCATAAGACAACAGCTTGCCAGGTTGGGGCATGATTCTCACTTAGCAAAGAGATGTCTGGCTTTCAATTATACAAACCATGGCAACGGAGTAAATGTCAGAAATGATCAATGGAATACAATTGCCACTACAAATAGAGTGTTCACTGGATCGATAAGGATGAAGATGGTGGATGTGGAAAGTCAGCAATACCAACGCAGCCACGCAGCCACAAAAACACTGCCCAAGGGGAAAGATCATTGAGTAAATTTGGTTTGGCTTTATTCAGTTTTTTCTTTTTTCTCTTTCTTTTTCCTTTCTTCCTTTCTTTCTTTTTTCTTTCTTTCTTTCTTTCTTTCTTTCTTTCTTTCTTTCTTCTTTCTTCTTTCTTTCTTTCTTTCTTTCTTTCTTCCTTTCTTTCTTTCTTTCCTTCCTCTTTTTGGTAAATTAAGGACAGCAATCACAGCCTTTAAACCGGAAGTCCTCACCTTATGTATCTAGGATGAGAGGACATTACTCTGCAACTGCTATTATAATTGGACATGTTCCCAAATCAAATATCACAAGTTCGCTAAGACAATTCCTGGACACGCTTTTGTTTCCTGTATGCTGTGAACGTTTGTAATTAAAATTTGGTGCCCCATTAAAAGAACGTATGAGTCGCTCACCCACATAACAGTGAAAATGTTGCAGCAACTGTTGTGGTGACTCACCCTAGAACAGTCCGTTTCTATTTCTGCCTCTGGCAGGAGTACTGTGGATGACCTCTGGATGTCCCTTGCATGCTTCTCTGAAATACCAAAATAAGAGCAGGAATATGACACATGAAACCAAACATGCATCATGTCAGCGTGATAGTGAGAGGGAACATATACCAAACAAATATCCACAAAGTAAACAAGAAGTGTCCATTTTGAGTTAGCACAAGTAAAGAGTTTTAGAGTTGTTTACCTGAGACAAGCATAATCCACACAGGTTTTGCCACCTGCCACAAAGAGGTCAAATAGGAAGAAAGGCTGAGTATGAAAAACAGTACTTAGAAGGGGAAATGTGGAGTTACTGTTTCATGGGTAGAGACTTTCAGTTTTGCAAGATGAAAGGGTTCTGGAGATTGGTTACACGACAGTGTGGACCCAGTTAACAATACCGAACTGTACATTTAAAATAGTTGAGATGGTAACTCTTACATTACATGTATTTGCCCCAATTAAAAAGAAAGAACAACAGTGGAGAGAAGAAAAAAAACAAAAACAAAAAACAGTCACTAGAAAAAGGCCAGAAGAAGTGGTAATGAAATGAGACACTTCTTCCTGGCCCTCTGGGTGTGTCTGCCTTCCCCCATGCCACAAGAAAACATGAGGAAAGGAAACAAAACCTGCCCGATGTATACACCCAAAAGACCATTTTTGCCCAAAGGAAGGGGAGAAGCTGGCCGAGGTGGGCACGGTTGCTCCTGCTGATACTGTCAAGGTTGTGCCAGCAAGATGGGCTGTGCACGCGCCCACTCCTGCTCTGCCTGTCTGCAGCCTGCAACGACCCGGCTGCGTGAGCGGCTTTGAGAGGACCGGCTCCAGGGACGGTAGTATCTGCCACCCTCCCGTAACTCTGCAGGAATTCCCGAGAAGTGGGGAAAAGAAAGGAGAGAAAGTAAGAAAAAGCAACTTCACAGGATATGTAACCAAGAATGCAAATGAAGGTGGAGAGGATCAGCTGGGAGTAGCTGTCCTCACCCTGGACCACTAGATTATGTGCAGTAGTATAGATAGCCAGTCCAGTAGAAGTTTATCCTCAGATTAAGGACTTGACCTACTCAAGGGCCCTGAAATCAATTCAGTGGATCCCAGCCACTACTTCAAAAAAAGTGAAACAGAACTAAACAGAATATGTCAAGAGTGCGTTGTACATAATGAGTAAGGATTGTCTTATGCAGTGTGTGTGTGTGTGTGTGTGTGTGTGTGTGTGTGTAAAACCCTACTACACCTTCCTGGCCATGAACTCCCTGGTGCCCTTTTATTCAGTCTTCTTTCATCTGTGTGCCAAGGAATCATGAGAAAAAAAATGTAGGCCACCAGAGTTGCCCCCAAGCTCTGTCACATATGCATGGAACCAACATGTGATTTCAAAACAATACTCAGATGTTGTTTGACTTTTCTTTGGAAAATCTATCCTACAGAAAGGTTTTACATTATCATTCCGTTGTTCTTGTTTACTGCAGTGAAATCTCTGCTATTCTACAACATTTGAGAATGACCCCTTCTCGACCAGCAGATTTTCAGGGTTCTAGGGGTAGTCTGATTCCCATACTCTCTACCTCTCACCCCCAAGACCAGGAACTCTCCAGTCTACTGGCTTCCAGTTAGTAGATTTTCTCTTTCAAAAGGACAGTGTCCCAGGTACCACCAGCTAGTCATTTGGTGCCCATTTGAGGAGCTGGGGTTTGCTCCAGCATTCAACAGTACCAAATACTCATTCGAAAATGGAGGCTTTCCTAACATGTATCATCCATATTAAATCTCCACTCATAGCATGCTATTCTAAAATCATTTTTTAAAGCAAGATTGAATTAGTGTATTGCTGTCTCTAGCAATCAAGTACTTAACACACTCTCCTTCCCTGTCCTGCTTTATTCCTACTTCAAATTACCTTATTCCTTGGAATAAGGATATAGAGGTAGAAAGTACTCCTGAAGTGAACCACACGCTTGCCAATGCTAACCCATATGATGTTTTATACTGTGTGCATATTAGAAAAGGCATTCCTTCCTCGAGACTCATTCTTTCCATCTGTAGAAAATTCGTATAATAAACTGATTTTGATGAACAGGGACATTTAACTGCTATTGGCTATAACACTGTCTTCTAAACATACAAAACCAAATGGACTGAAATGTAAATGGTTGGTTGCTTAGCGTGGCACAACGGGTATGACTGCAGCCACCCATGTCGGGTCCACCTTTTCTACCACTTCTTTTCATTTCTCTACATTCTCACTTCTTTCAAGACCAAGTTCAAGGTTCGCCTTCTCCACAAAAACATGGCTTACGTGGTCACCTGCCATGCTCACTTGCTTCTCTGACTGACACCATCCTGAACAGACTTGGCACTTTGTAGTATTCCCTGTCCCATCGTCAAGTTGTCTTTGAGATTATCTTCCCATCACGTGTGCATGTCTCTCAGAAACAGTAGCCACATGTTCAATGCTTTGCACATAGAGTCAATGTGTATGTTCGGTGCTCAATAAAAGTGTGTTGGGAAAAGTTAGGCTGTAATGAAATGGTGATGACACATTTTCTTATTCCATTTTTTCTTTAAAGACGTACTTCAATCATACTCACTGACTTAGGGTGATGTCATAGTAAACAAAAGAACAGAACACATTGTTAACATTGTGTTGAGGATTCCTTTAAATCAACTTTCTTCTCAAATAATGAACGATGCCATGTTGTTTTGTTCTGGAAGCATGCTTAAAGCAGCTCTAAAATAGATGTACTTTCCCCCTTATTTACAGCTTACTCTCTATTCCGGAAGGTTTGAAGAGTTCCAGAACACACTGACAAAAAGCAATGAGGTGTTTGCCACTTTCAAACAGGAAATGGATAAAGTGAGTAGTACTTATCCCCCACAAAATACTGACATTTTCTATTTTGACAGGCAATTCTCCTTTGAGTTCATTTCTGTCACGTTAAGATCCTTTGGTGCATTTCATGAAGTAATGAAACATTTATACATGCAAATAAGATTTGGGTTGTGTTTTTTATTGGTAATTATCTGGTGAATTAATCTTACGAAGAGTCCAAAAAACACCAGGATCTATTTTCACCCTGAGAAAAAAGTATTTTCCTTTTCTAGTCCATGGAGAGCTAAGAAAAAAAAAAGACAAAAGCTAGCAATTTAACATTATGCTGTTTATACTGAAATTTTTAAAAATCTAATTTCTAAAGATTAAAAAAACAACTTTCATACAAATGTGCAACAGAAGAAGTTTAGAGTAGAAAATACCATTTCATATAATCCTTCTTCGAAGAGAATATATATAGTATGATATAATTGACAGAGCCTTGAATGAGAAGAAGGAAGCCTAAATTCAAATTCTGGGTGTGTTCTTCTCCTCATGTAGTTCTAGATGATCCACTTAACATCCCTCCAATTTTATTTTTCTTATCTATAAATTAACATACTATTTCCCTTGCCTAATACACAGATTGTAAAGTTCAAATACATGTTTTTTAATGTTTATTCATTTTTGAGAGACAGAGAGAGGCAGAGAGTGAGCGGGGGAGGGGCAGAGAGAGGGAGACAGAATCTGAAGCAGGCTCCAGGCTCTAAGATGTCAGCACAGAGCCCAAAGTGGGTCTCAAACTCACAAACCACGAGATCATGACCTGAGCGGAAGTCGGACGCTTAGCCAACTAAACCACTCAGGCGCCCCATATTAATATATTTTTAAAGGGTTTTAAACTTTCTTACACTCTTTTACAAATATAAGGTGCTAAATATTATTGGACATATGTTCAAAATTTATTTAATCCAGTGTTTTCCCAAAACAAAATCACCATCAGAATTGTGCTTCTTAATGGGCATAGGCATTAACTTTTTTTTTTTTAATTTTTTTTAATGTTTATTTTTGAGACAGGGAGAGACAGAGCAGGAACGGGGGAGGGTCAGAGAGAGAGGGAGACACAGAATCGGAAACAGGCTCCAGGCTCTGAGCTGTCAGCCCAGAGCCCGACGCGGGGCTCGAACTCACGGTCCACGAGATCATGACCTGAGCCGAAGTCAGACACTTAACGGACTGAGCCACCCAGGCGCCCCGGCATTAACCTTTTTTAAGTGCAAAAAGGATCCTTTTAAAACCACTGTCTTAAAATTATATGATAAATTTCACAATTCAGTGAACAAACATAAGTAGGTCAACACTTGTTAGAAGTTATAGCTTTCTCACTCTGGGATTGATCTATCCATTTTTAAAAACCTCTCTTCATTATAGAGTGTTAAGATTGGAATAAATATTAGAGCAAGAGAAGTGTTTTTATTTATTTCGAAATTACATAGTTTTAAGATTGGAATAAATAGTAGAATAGGAGTTTTAAATCTGGAGTTTATTTATAGACTTTTAAAGTTGACTCACAATTAGCAAAAAAAAAAAAAAAAAAAAAAAAAAAAAACAGCAAAAAAAAACGATGTGCATATTGCATTTCTTTGAGTATGGTCCCATCAAATCCTTAAAGGGGTTGATGACTTTTAAACTAAAACTACTAAACTTGGTTAACAAATGATCAAAATTAAAAACCATTCAAGGCTCACCTAGCTTCTCTATAAAGCCCAGGGGCTTAGCCCGAGCCCAGCCTCCTGCCTCCAAGTGTACTCAGCCTCAGGCAGCATGGCACAAAGCAGCAAGGGCCCAGGTATGGCTCATCCAGGGGAACACAACCTGATGATTACATTGCTGTCCTTTGCTGCATCCAAGCAGAGCAGAGATCCAACCGTTTCAGTTTCAAAAAAAGACGAGCTGCATTTTATCCACTTCTGTTCCCTCTACACCCAACTCCCCACTGATGACCGGCAGACGCTCTTCACACATTGCATTAAATGCAATGAAATAACTCTAGTTCTACTCTTCTGCTAACTCGCCTGAATATTCTTCCACCTCTCTGAGCGTCAGTTTCCTCAGTGAGAGTGGAGGTGACAACAGAACCTTCCTTATGGGACTGTTTCAAAGATGAAATGAATGATGTGTGTAATCACATTCTGTGACTCCCACCACACTCTACAAGTGTGAAGATTGAGAGGGAGCAGGAAGATGGCAATGGAGTAGGAGGACGCTAGGCTCACCTTTCCCACAAATACAACTAGATAACTATCAAATCATCCTAAATACCGCAGAAATTGACCTGAAAACTGGTAGAATGCACTCCACAACTAAAGGGAGAGAAGAGGCCAAATCAAAGATGGTAATAAACGCAAAGCCATCATTTGGGGGAGAAATAGATCACAGCTGCTATGGAGGAAAAGAAGCTGTGGTCTTGGAGAAGAGTGAGAGAGAGAGAAGTACACAGGGGAATACACAAGGAGAACATTTCCCCAAAGCCATTGGCTTGGAAAATGAAAGGGGCTGAATTTTGGACGTTCTTGTAACCAGCAGGTCTTAAAGCCTGGAGTTTTAAAGGTCAGTAGGCTTGGATAGGATAGAGCTGGAGGGTACTATACTGCTCCTGGAGAGAAGGTATACAAAAAACCTGTGGCAGACAATGTGGAAACAACTATCTGAAGAGTGCCTGGGGAACACCGTAGGGAAATTATTCCCTCTTCTCAGAGTGTGTCTCTGAGAGGCAGCATTCACGGAGACATGTCTCTGGGAACAAAGGAGCTGGCCAACACCATTTCCCTCCCCTGCCCCTCAGCATATACACAGAGCCACCTGCAAGAAGCAGCACATCATGGACACTGGCTGCCTAACTTGCTTACACCAAGCCCCACACATCCCCTCCCCGCACCCCAGTGGAACTGCTCTTCTCAATCACACTTGCCTCAGTCTCAGCATGGCAGGTCCCTCCCCCCAAAGACCAGCACAAATCCCTGCCTGCACAACGTCTTCTGACCAGAGAGTTCTGTAGGGCTTCAGTTCTGGTGGAGGTGGTCAGGTCTCACTTCACAAGCAGACAAGAACACACCTAGTTAAAGCTGACCACATTCACACCAGGGACCAAACGCTGCCCACAGCAGGTAAGGGAGAGCCTCTGCAGATGACTGGCCTGAAGGACAGAGCAACCAAAACACAACAGCGGAGCTCACATAGCACACACTGGGGACACTTCCTTGAAGCGCCAGGGTCTCAGCACTACATGACCTCTTCTTCATAAAGAAGCTCCTGCTTCTTTCAGGAGCAGGAGACCTAACTGGATTTTCTAACCCAGAGAAGAAGATAGAGACTTAGACAAAATGTGAAGACAGAGGAATTTCTCCAAAATGAAAGAACAAGATAAGGTCACAGCCAGAGATCTCAGTGAAACAGATACAAGTAACATGTCTGATGGAGAATTTAAAGCAACAATCACAAGAATACTCACTGGGCTTGAGAAAAGAATGGAAGACATCAGTGAGACCCTTACCACAGAGATAAAAGAGTTTAAAAAGAATCAATCAGAGATGAAGAATGAGACAAACAAGATCTGAAACAGGCTAGATGCAGTAAAGAGCAGGCTGGAAAGAAGGAGACCTAGAAGTGGAAAGACCTAGAAGCTGGAAAGAAGTGACCTAGAAGACAAAGTAATGGATAGTAATGAAGCTGAACAAAAGACAGTAACACCAGAATAGAATTCGGGAAGTCAGTGACTCCATCAAATGTAATCACACTCATATTATAGGAGTGCCAGAAGAAGAGAGAAAAAAGGGGGGGGGGGCAGGAAATTTATTTGAAGAAATAATAGCTGAAGACCTCCTTAATCTGGGGAAGGAAACAGACATCCAGATCCAAGAGACACAGAGAATTCCCATCAAAATCAATAAAAGCATGCCAACACCAAGACATATTATAATTAAATTTGCAAAATACAGTGATAAAGAAAAAATCTTAAAAGCAGCAAGACAAATGAAGTCTTCAACTTCCAAGGGAAACCGCATAGGCTAGCCGGAAAGTTCTCAATAGAAACCTGGCAAGCCAGAAGGGAGTGGAATGATATATTCAAAGTACTGAGTGGGGAAAATCTGCACCTAAAAATATTCTACCCAGCAAGGCCACCATTCGGAATAGAAGGAGAGATCAAGAGTTTCTCAGAAAAACAAAAACTAAAGGAGTTCATGACCACTAAACCAGCCCTGCAAGAAATATTAAAGAGGACCCTTCAAGTAGAAAAGAGAGACCAAAAGTGACAATTTAAAGTCAGGAAATACAAAAGCAGTAAAAATTAATATTTCTGTAATAATCAGTCAAGGATCTCACATACTAAATGGTATAAAATAAAACATATACCTAAAATGTAGACAGGAGAGGAAAAAAGAATGAGCTCAACCTTGAGTGAACATCATCTTCATATAGACTGCTATTTGCAGAAGAGGTTATGGTAACCATATATCAAAAATCACTAATAAACATGCAAAGAACAAAGAAAAAATCCAAATATATCACTAAAGAAAATAAGCAAAACATGAAAAAGAGAAAGACAAGAAATGATCAGAGAAAATCTCCAGAAACAACCACGAAATAAGTAATAAAATGGCAATAAATACATATCTATCAATAGTTACTTTGAATGTAAATGGACTCAATGGTCCAATCAAAAGACATAAGGAGTCATAATGGATAAAAAAAAAAAATACCCATCTATATTCTGCCTACAAGAGACTCATTTTAGACCTAAAGACACCTGCAGATTGAAAGTGAGGTAATGAAGAAACATTTATCACGCAAATGGATGTCAAAAGAAAGCCAAAGTAGCAATACTTATATCAGACAAACTAGACTTTAAAACAAAGACTATAACAAGAGACAAAGAAGGACACTTTATAATAATAAAGGGGGACAATCCAACAAGAAGATATAAGAATTGTAAATATTTATGCACCCAACATAGAAGCACCCAGATATATAAAACAATTAATAATAAACATAAGGGAACTAATTGATAATAATGCAATAATAGTAGGGGACTTCAACATACCATTTACATCAACAGACAGATCATCTAAACAGAAAACAAACAAGGAAACAGTGGCTTTGAATGACACACTGGACCAGATGGACTTAACAGATACATTCAAAACATTCCATCCTAAAACAACAGAATACATATTCTTTTATAGCACACATGGAACATTCTGAATAGATGTCACATATTAGGTCATAAAATGGGCCTCAACAAATACAAAAAGATTGAAGTCATGCCATGCACCTTTTCTGACCACAATGCTATGAAACTAGATATCAATCACAAGAAAAAATCTGGAAAGACCACAAATACATGAAGGTTAAACAACATGCTACTAAACAATGAATGGGTCAACCAGGAAATCAAAGAAGAAATTAAAAAATACATGGAAACAAATTAAAATAAACAAATTAAAATAAACAAAAATCCAAAACCTTTTGGATACAGCAAAAATGGTCCTAAGAGGGAAGTGTATAGCAATACAGGTCTACATCAAGAAACAAGAAAAATCTCAAATAAACAACCTAACTTTCCACCTAAAAGAACTAGAAAAAGAACAGCAAACAAAGCCTAATGTCAGCAGAAGGAAGGAAATTATAAAGATTAGAGCAGAGAATGAAAGGGTGATCTGGCTGAGACATTTGTCACTCCATTGATCACCAGGGTTGATTCACCTGATCTGGCTGGTTAGGTGGGTGTCCAGATAGAGAAAGACCATCCTTCTTAGTCAGGGGTACATAAGTACCTGCGCTCCCCTGCTAGAACTTCCAAACAAGCTCTCTAGGTCCATTTGTAGGAAAATGTAGGGTAGTCAAGCTTCCAAGAACCCAGACACATCCAAATGAGGTGCTGAATGTGGCAGTCCACATTTCTTTCAAAACAAAAAATAATAATAAAGATTAGAGCAGAAATAAGTGATGTGGAAACTAAAAACACAACAGAACAGATCAATGAAACCTGGAGCTGGCTGGTTCCTTGAAAAACTTAATACAATTTATAAACCTCAATTCAGACTTCTCAAAAAGAAAATATAAAGAAAAAAAAGAAAAGAGAAAGGACCCAAATAAATAAAATCACAGATGAGAGAGGAGAAATAACAACTAACACCACAGAAATTATAAGAGAATATTATGAAAAACCATGTGCCAACAAATTGGACAACCTAGAAGAAATGGATAAATTCCTAGAAATACATAAATTACCAAAACTGAAACAGGAAGAAATGGAAAACTTGAACATACTGATAACCAGCAAATAAATTGAATCAGTAATCAAAAAACTCCCAACAAACAAAAGTCCAGGACCAGATGGCTTCACAAGAGAATTCTACCAAACAGTTAAAGAAGAGTTAATACAAGGGTGCCTGGATGGCTCTGTCGGTTAAGCATCCAACTTCGGCTCAGGTCATGATCTTGCAGTTCGTGAGTTCAAGCCCTTCATAGGGATCTGTGCTGACAGCTCAGAGCCTGGAGCTTGCTTTGGATTCTGTGTCTCCTTCTCTCTCTGCCCCTCCCCTATTCACACTCTGTTTCTGTCTCTGTCTCTCTCTCTCTCCCAAAAATAAATAAACATTAAAAAAAAATTAATGAAGAGTTAATACCTATTCTTTTTAAACTATTACAAAAAAATAGAAAAGGAAGGAAAACTTCCAAATTCATTCTATGAAGCCAGCATTACCCTGATACCAAAACCAGATAAAGACACTACTAAAAAAGGGAACTACAGACCAATATCTCTGAAGAATATAGATGTAAAAATTCTCAATAAAAAACACTAGCAAACCAAATCCAACATTACATTTAAAAAATCATTCACTACAATCAAATGGAATTTATTCCTGTGTTGCAGGAGTTGTCTAATATTTGCACATCAATCACCATGACACATCACATTAGTAAAAGAATGGATAAGAAGCGTATATGATCATTTCAATAGATGCAGAAAAAGCACTTGACAAAGTACAATATCCATTCATGATAAAAACACTCAATACTTTAAGTCGATTTAAAGGGAACATACCTCAACATACTAAAGGTCATATATGAAAAACCCATAGCTACTATCATCCTCAATGGGAAACACTGAGAACTTTTCCTATACAGTCAGGAATAAGACAGGGATGTCCACTCTCACCACTTTTATTCAACATAGTACTGGAAGTCTGAGCCACAGCAATCAGACAAAAAAGAAGGAGAAGGAGAAGGAGAAGGAGAAGGAGGAGGAGGAGGAGGAGGAGGAGGAGGAGGAGGAGGAGAAGGAGAAGGAGAAGGAGAAGAAGAAGGAGAAGGAGAAGGAGGGAGAAAGAAAGAAAGAAAGAAAGAAAGAAAGAAAGAAAGAAAGAAAGAAAGAAAGAAAAGGGATCCAAATTGGCAAGGAAGAAGTAAAACTTTCACTATTTGCAGATGACATGATGCTCTGTACATGTCTAGAGATGACAAATTCATTAAAGTCACAGGATACAAAATCAACATACAGAAATCTGTTGCATTTCTATACACCAATAATGAAGCAGCAGAAAAAAACTAAGGATCCATTAACAATTGCAGAACAGAAACAGAACAGAAGCAATGATACCTAGGAATAAACCTAACCAAAGAGGTAAAAGGCCTGTACTCCAAAACTATAAAACACGGATGAAAGACATTGAAAATGACACAAAGAAACAGAAAGACATTCCATGCTCATGGATTGGAAGAACAAATATTGTTAAAATGTCTATACTATCCAAAGTAATCTACACATTTAATGCAATCCCTATCAAAATACCAACAGCATTTTTCACAGAGCTGGAACAAGCAATCCTAAAATGTGTCTGGAACCAAAAAAGTCCCTGAATAACCAAAACAACCTTGAAAAAGAAAAACAAAGCTGGAGGTATCACATTTCTGGACTCGAAGTTCTATTACAAAGCTATAGTAATCAAAAAAAAAAAAAAAAAAGTATGGTACTGGCACAAAACACACACATAGATCAACAGAGCAGAATAGAAAACCCAGAAATAAACCCACAACTATATGGTCAATTCATCTTCAACAAAGCAGGGAAGAATATCCAATGGGAAAAAGAATGTCTCTTCAACAAATGGTGTTGGGAAAACTGAACAGAAACATGCAGAAGAATGAAGCTGGACCACTTTCTTAAACCATACACAAAAATAACTTCAAAATGGGTTAAAGACCTAAATGTGACACCTGAAACCATAAAAATTCTAGAAAAGAACACAGGCAGTAACGTTTTGACATTGGCTGTGGCAACTTCTTAAGTATGTTTCCTGAGACAAGGGAAACAAAAGCAAAAATAAACTATTGGAACTACATCAAAATAAAAAGCTTCTGCAAAGGAAACAATCAACAAAACTAAAAGGCAACCTATGGAATAGGAGAAGATATTTGCAAATGACATATCTGATAAAGGGTTAGTATACAAAATATATAAGGAACTTATCAAACTCAACACTCAAAAAAATGAATAATCCAATTAAAAATGGGCAGAAGACATGAACAGACATTTTTCTACAGAAGACATACAGATGGACAACAGACACATGAAAACATGCTCAATATCATTCATTATAAGGAAAATCCAAATCAAAACTACAGTGAGATATCACCTCGTACCCGTGAAAATGGCTAAAATCGACAACACAAGAAATATGTGTTGGCGAGGATGTGGAGAAAGGGGATCCCTCTTGCACTGTTGGTGGGAATGAAAACTAGTGTAGCCACTGTAGAAAACAGTCTGGAGGTTCCTCAAAAAGTTAAAAGTAGAACTACCCTATGATCCAGCAACCACACTACAAGGTATTCACCCAAAGAATACAAAAGTAAGAAGTACTGATTCAAAGGGATACATACACCCCAACGTTTATAGCAGCATTATCTACAACAGCCAAATAATGGAAAACAGCCCAACTGTCCACTGACTGACGAATGAGTAAAGATGTGGTGTGTATATATACACACCATTATATATACATATATATATGAATATCATACTACCCGCCATAAAAAAGAATGAAATCTTGCCATTTGCGATGACATGGATGGATCGAGAGAGTATTATGCTAAGTGAAAGAGTCAATCAAAGACAAATACCATATGATTTCACTCATATGTCAAATTTAAGAAAGAAAACAAACGAGCAAAGGGAAAAAAAGAGAGAGAGAGGCAAACCAAGAAACAGACTCAACTATAGAGAGCAAACTGATGGTTACCAGAGGGGAGGTGGATGGGGGGGGATGGGTTAAAGAGACGATGCGGACTAAGCAGTGCACTTGTGAAGAGTACCAGTGATGCACGGAAGTGTTGAGTCACTATATGGAACACCTGAAACTAATACTACACTGTATGATAACTAGCTAGTATTTAAATTAAAACTTTAAAAAAAAAAAATGTAGACTGAGAAAATAGAAAGCTGTAGCTTTGTGTAGCTACTTCTCAGATGTGCCCAGATAGTCCCAATATGTTAATGGCTAAAAAGCCAGACCAGCTTTCTCGCTTGCGGTTTCTATTCAGTAAAGAATCTAAATTGCAAGCTTATTCTTGGGACTAAATAAAGCTACTTTTACTTTAAAGAATAAGCAATGACAAAACAGGGTAACTCTAAGTAGTTTCCTTTTTCCTGAATTGGTGCAAGTAAGTTTGTTCACCACGAACCTAGATGACTCAGGAATAAATAGTACTCTTCCCACTCAGTCTTCATTCCGTGACATCAAACTTCTGTTTGTTTCAGCAGTTAGTGACAAAGAGACTTTTCTTGGCATCACATATGGAACTAGTAGTTTTTTTGATATGTTAAGTTTCAGGATTAACATTAAAATACTCTAATTTCTGTAGACAACCAAGAAAATGAAGAAGTTAGAGAAGGACACAGCCACGTGGAAAGCCCGGTTTGAGAACTGTAACAAAGCTCTGTTGGACATGATTGAAGAGGTAAGGAAGCCTAGCCGCTAGCTTATTTTCCCCTATCTAGTCCAAATATTCATATTCCGAAAGTAATTATAACCTAATAGTGCGAATTATTATCTTGGAAAAAGAGTTGATTTTTTTTTCCTGAGGTGTGATATGTGAAATTGTAATAAAAATATTTAGAGCAAAAGAGAATTGGATCCAGACTCACAAAGAGCTTTGTGACCCTAAGTCACATGCCTACGTGCTGAGTCCAAAGCTGTTGCCAAATCAGCATCATGCCTGCGCGACTTCATTCCGTAAAGGAAAGACAAGTGTCTTACTTGTCTTTGAATTTCTCCGGTGCCTAGCACAGAGCAGGTGCAGAATAAATTAATGAGTTAATCTGAACATACTGAGCAGACACCAGCCCCAGCACCCAGGGCATGTACTACTGTATAGACGGATATGGAGATGTATTGTCTAATTCTTCCAACAGGCATACTGATATTATGTCAGGCTCTGTAGGTGTTGAGACAATAAAGGCAAAGATATATAGCCCTTGACCTGAGAGGCAGAGCTTACAGGTGAAGGTCTCCCCATGTGCACGAGCAACAGAAAAACCCTCAAAGGGTACAGAGTGGCACAAAGGTGGGGGCAAGGAGTGAGACGATTAGGAACGATTTCATGCACAAACACACCAACATTTCCGCAGAAATGGAGAAGAACTGAACAGTTTGAGCAGGCAGCGTCATGAATTAGTGTGTGGGGAGTTTCTGTCGTTATAATTACTGTTCTAGCAATTCATCCCAAATAGCAACCAATTCCAAAGAGATGGGCTTATTATTCACTGACATAAATCAAACAGTTGCCAGATTAGCATACAGCAGTTTATCTATAGACTAGATAAGGCTCTGCTGACAGCCAGGTCCCAGTCCATCGCATTCATTGTGCCATTGGAAGACTTAAAAGCAGAAAATGCATCTACTTTAAGATTCCGGAGGCCTTGGACTGAAGCAGAGAGATGCTTTGCCATCTTTCTTTCCCACAGAAAAGGATACAGGGATTAAAATTCTACCAGGGTCTCACCCACAAGGCAAAAAAACGGAAGTGATTCCCCCTGACCGGGGGTCTGTTCAGCCACCAGTCTGCGGTGGCTCCAGAGTCTGGCAGACAAATTCCTGGGCAAATGGTTTTGCTTGTCTCCAGAGGGCATCCTGGCAATTTTGCTCTGGTGTTTTACGTGTGTGTGTTTTCAACTCACAGAAAGCATTGAGAGCCAAGGAATATGAGTGCTTCGTGATGAAAATTGGGAGGCTGGAGAACCTCTGTCGAGCTTTACAAGAAGAGAGAAACGAGCTCTACAAAAAAATCAGAGAAGCAAAAATGCCTGAAAAAGATGACCAAAGTCAGCACACCTCCGACGAGGAGCTAGAGTCTGCTGTTTCTGTGGGCGGCGAGGTTGATGCAGAGGAAGCCGACAGTGTTCACAATGCTGTGAAAAATCTGGCCACAGCCTTCATGGTCATCCGTCATCCGGAGTCGACCTTCGAGCAGTCCAAAGAAATCCCACCAGAATCCAGCAGTCCTCAAGGGGTTGGTGACTCGGCCCTCAAGGAGCCAGAACAATCCCCTCCGAGCCCTTTATGCCACTCAGAGATTTCCCTGCCTCCCCCAACTCCTCAGGCTGAGGCCGAAGGAGGCAATGAGGCAGAACCGCCCCCCAGGCCCAGCAATCCCCCCGCGGGGTCGGCAGCAGAGGCCCAAGACCAGGGTCTCCTTACAGCAGCCCAGGCTGATCAGCAGCCCCAGAAGCCAGAGGCAGAAGCTTCGAGTCAGGCCCCACAGTCCCCGGCAGAGGCTTCCCTACCAGTGATGGAGGCAAATGGTCCTGCTCCACCACCCACAGCAGGTGAGCAAATTCTAGTTGGGGAGCTCGGATGTGGGCCCAGTAGGCACCCACCCCCACTGGAAGCAGCAGCACTGAGACCACCAACAGGGGTCTCGGTGGAGCCCCAGCTGCCCCAGGTGGCTGACACCAACCTGGAAGGAGTAGACTAAGCCTCGTCGTGGTGCCTTCCGAGCTTAGTGCCTTCCCAGCTTCACGTCTTCGTCGTGACAGATTGTCTTCTGAAAGAGGCATTAAGGGCCAGGGATGTCTAAGGGAAGAGACTTAATTAGAATCAGGACATTTTTAAACGTTATGCAGAGCACATTCAGCCTGTGCTATTTGTTCTCAATTTATAACTGATTTGGAGCTTTTCTATTTAACGTTGGTTGACAGTACAATTTTCCCAAATGGCAACAAAACATACAAATAGCAAATTCATAAGAATTTTCCACTGAGATGGTATTTATTTCAATTTTTTAATCAACAGTAGGATTTGGTGTTTAAAGACTTCTCCTACAATATGTAAATGCATAAAAAGTGATTGTTATTTATTTCCCTATATATTTTAGTAAGTTCTATAGTAAGTTATGGATGTCCAGGTTTCATTTAAGCAACATTTACATAATATGTGCATATGTGTAGATGTATATATATGTATACATGTGTGAATGTATACGTATGTGTGCGAATATATACCTATCCGAGTTTATGCACCTATATGTACATGTGTGTATTATATATGTGTTTGTATATATATACAAATATATTATATACTAATATATATTACACATACATTTCATCCCTCTTTGGAATTCTCTCATGCAAAATATTTAGACAGTAATCAAAAAAATTATCTCTTACTTGCTTGGGATGACAGTAGATTAATGCTCTATGAATCAGAAGTAGGTTCAGAATACGAGCATTTAGGCCATGTAATGTAGGGCAAAAACAAGTAACCAAACGGTAAGTCAAGAAATTCAATCAGTTGATCCAAAGATAGAACAGCAGTTGGGTTAGATTCTAAGTCTGCAGAACACATAGACACAAAGGTGCCACAAGGGGCAATAGACAGAATAGGGGAACGATCACAGCCCTCAATGGCTCATCTCTTCCAGCGGCCTCTCGAACACAGCTCGGCCCATTGCCTTGCCACACCATGTGGTGGGGCAGCCCACTCATGGCTACCTGCAAGGAAAGGGTGGGAAGTGGGAGAGCAAGCAAGGGCATGGAGGATTTGAGTGCCCGGGGACTGATACGAGGCTATGCTCTCGTCCCCTGGCTCTTGTGCTATGGAAGTCTTGAAAAGGAATGTTCGCCTGGCCCGGCCACGTCCTCAGTTCTCTCGCTGTCATCTTCTGCTCTCTCCAGAGGGTTTCCCACCATTTCTTGCTGTCACTGCCTCAATCTATATTCTCAAAGCATCTTCACATTTTTTCCAACCTTCACACCCTTTACAGGAAATTATACCCCGTCCTCATCTCAATAACTGATAAGTAAAAGCTATTATTTTTACAAGACAGAAGTCCACATAGGGTCTCAATATGAGTGATGAGGTGCACCAAACAATATATTATCTGCTTTGGGGAATTCTTTACAACCAGAAGTACAAATGGCTTGAAAAACAGGTGAGGATTCAGCAGGAGGCAAAAGTTAGACGGTCTACAGGAGTATTACATTATTATTGGACAAGAACCTCTAATACAACTGACAGCATAAATTACTCTACCAGATTTACCAAAACCCGGTAAATCCAGTAAATCTGGTAAAGGGAGACTGGAACAAAGAAATAGGAAGGAAGGGAGGGAAGGAACGGGGAAAGGGAGAGGAGGGAGAAAAGGAAAAAAAAAAAAAAAAAGGTCTAACCCAGCCCTACCTCAAAAGTTGAATTCAAGTAGAAAAATGGATAAAAGCAAGATTCTCTACTATTCATCCAGAAAATCATTCTTCAGTGTTGCATGTGGCTGTCTGCCAAGGAACACAAAATGCTTGTAGGCAGCAACCATATGCTACAAGAATTGTAAACTGCATAAAATTTGTTTGAAGTCGACAGTGAGGGTAATAACGAAATGCTAATCAGGAGAAAAAGCATATCCCTATTGAAGAACCAATGTATTTTTATTTATTTTTTTCCATGTATTTTTGAAGGCTTGCAATATTATAACCACAGACTATCCAGCCAAATTCAACATTACTGGAAATCTTAGAGATTTAAACATTCGTTTAATTCAGAGCTAAATACTCACCATAACAATCCAGGAGGGTCTCCTTCTGTTTACAGAAGGTAAACTTCCAAGAATGGAGTAAGATTAGATAATCATAGTAAAGTCTCAGTCTGAATGTTTAGCAAGAGAAACAGGCAGGAGAGGAGCCAAAATCTGGTAAATCAAGTATTCTAATACCCAAAGTTCATTTTTTTCATCCAAAAAGCTTTCACAGCAACACATTAGTCACTACTGTGTATATCTTGGGCAGAATTTCAATACACCTTACCTAAAATTTTCAAAGCTTAATTTAGACTTTGGAAGGATTGTTTTAATATTCAAAGAATGTTTTATTATAGTCTGTGTTAGAATTCGGCCTTGCTAATTATCACAATAATTCATACGACCTGAAAGAGTAAGGAAGTTCTGTTCTTTATCAAGTTCGTGTAACTATTTCTAGAGATGCCAAGTCTACTTTTCCAGAAACACCAGTATTGTTTGTGTTTTCTTAATTAAATAACTATAATTTATGTATCTATTAAAGTTACTTCTCTTCCCACATGCTTACTTTTGTTACTTCTATGTTTCAATAATACCTAACAAAGATTATGGTTTTATTTTGTTGTTCGTTAAATTTCTGGTCTCTGAGTAGAACATACATGTAAGGAACACTGTGAACATCTTGGGTGTGCGTGTGTGTGTGTGTGCGTGCGTGTGTGTGTGTGTGTGGTGTGTGTGAGAGAGAGAAGGAGGGAAACAAGGGAAAGAGACAGAACATGATTGCCTGGAACTAATGAGAAAGCAAAACCCCGGCTCCCCTGCCCAGTCCTCAGCTTCTGACAGACAGTTATCCCATGGCCAATGTGTCTCTTCAGTGCCAGTCTCCAATGAGACCATTTCCATAGGTTTCTCTGCCATGGGAGCTTTCAGAAATACTCTGAGGAGTAAGGGGGCAGATGTCGAACGTGTCAGCTTATTTTACCTCCACCCAGTCCTTCTTTTTTTTTTTTCAATATATGAAGTTTATTGTCAAATTGGTTTCCATACAACACCCAGTGCTCATCCCAAAAGGTGCCCTCCTCAATTCCCATCACCCACCCCCCATCAACCCTCAGTTTGTTCTCAGTTTTTAAGAGTCTCTTATGCTTTGGCTCTCTTCCACTCTAACCTCTTTTTTTTTTTTTTCCTTCCCCTCCCCCATGGGTTTCTGTTAGTTTCTCAGGATCCACATAAGAGTGAAACCATATGGTATCTGTCTTTCTCTGTATGGCTTATTTCACTTAGCATCACACTCTCCAGTTCCATCCATGTTGCTACAAAGGGCCATATTTCATTCTTTCTCATTGCCACGTAGTACTCCATTGTGTATATAAACCACAATTTCTTTATCCATTCATCAGTTGATGGACATTTCCACCCAGTCCTTGTAACTACTCCAAGAATTCTCCCTAGTAGGAGCCAAAGAGGCCCAACTATTCTGCCTTTCACTTATTCTCTCTTCCCAGTCTATCTTCAACCAGGAGAGGCTTCTTGAACAAAGCATTTCCTAGTATGCTTGGAGAAGAGAACTAGTTAGCTAAAATTGGGAAAAAAATTAAACCCTGCCCTTAAGGCTGTTTTTGCTCCTTTTTGCATGGTATAGATATGCATTTTTTAATACTTAAAAAATTGTTTTAATGTTTACTTATTTTTGAGAGAGAGAGACAGACAGACAGAGCGTGAGCAGGGGAGGGGCAGAGAGAGAGAGAAACAACAGATTCCAAAGCAGGCTCCAGGCTCCGAGCTGTCAGCACAGAGCCCAATGAGGGGCTCGAACTCAAGAACCATGAGATCGTGACCTGAGCCGAAGTCGGACACTTAACCGACTGAGCCACCCAGGTGCCCCAATACACATTTTTAAACAGCTCTTTTTTTTTTTAAGCTAATAAAGTATTATGTGTTCGTTGCAAAACTGAAGCTGCTTTTCAATAAGACTAAGATATCATTAGGGGAGAAATCATTTCAGGAAAACATCCTCAGCTCCTTCCCCTCCAACCAGTAGTTAAATCCAGTACTTAGGATACATAAAAGTAATTTAAAATGTAAAGAATTGGGGCACCTGGCTGAATCAGTCAGAAGAGCATGCTCCTCCTGATCTCGGGGTCATGGGTTCAAGCCCCACGCTGGGTATGGCGCTTAGACAAAACGTAAAGAATCTCCTAAAAGAAGATACGAAACAAAAATGATGACTCTGGCCTCTAAAATTTGTTGCCACCATAAACTGGCAAGTAAGATTTAGGATTCAAGTCAAGTATCTGGGTAAATCTTCACAAGGTTTAAACCATTTATATTTCTGTACTTTATGACCTAAAAGTTAAAGTTATCATTAGATCAACCATAAGGGCATTCCATTTGAATAGAAGCATTCATAAATGATAATGATAAAGATCTCCCCCAATCTTGTTAAGTTGTACCTTCCACACTCGAAGTGAAGTCTCCTCGGTGGTATCCCGAGAGAAGTTGTGCAAACGCCAGTTGCTGCTGTACATGTGTGTGAATGTTCCCACATACACACATACACACGCACATAAACGCACATGTATAAAATTTGTCCTAGATTTAATGCTGTTCCTGTTGGTGGGCCTTTACACCTATATTTTCAAAGGATATTCCTATTATCTTTCCTGACAAGGACAAACTATAAAAAGAAATCATTTCCTGTATAAATAAGGATATTTGATAGAAACACTTAACTCACAAAATAAGCCTACAGGCTCATTGATCCATGGCACAAAAATTATTCACAGAAGCTGATTCACTCTTCCAGGAGATAAGAGATGAGATAAATCACCAACAACACAATCGAGTTGGCAACAGCCAAGTGCAAGTCCTTCTTCCTGCTGGATTTTAAAGCCTCCACGACCAGCAACGTCTATCCCATTTTATAATGATTTTTTGACAAAATGATATATCATGACATTCAATTACTCCATGTCATAATTAAAACATACCTGGGCATAAAACTCATTATTTCAGTGCGGACAGTCAATGTGACATTTTATGTCAAAGAACACGAAACCACAATGGAAGCCAAGTAAGAAGATATTGTGTTAAGAGAGGGACAGCAGAGAGAAAAAGAGACTTTCAATCTGACAGCCATTACAAAAATGAAAAACAAAAAGATAAAACCTTAAGAGCAATAAAAGGAAGAGGAACATAAATGGGTGGGACCCTTTTGTGAAAGCAGGATGCCAACAGACGACAAAAGCCACAATGACATTAATACACTCCCACACAACACCCTCCACCTGGGGGATTCTTACAAACATGTTTCTCAGTGTTGTTGTTTTCTTGTCTTTCTTCTTGTTTGCCTTTCGTTTAAAATAATAAATGCATTCTTTTCAATAAAAATAAATAAATACAATTACATCATGGAACATGCAGAAAACAGAGAAGAGAGAAAATGAGTGTTAATTCCATCACCCTAACTTAACCGCTATCAGCGTTCACTGCGTCCTATCCATTTGTATCTTATCTACCATTTGTATTTAACATGTTAGTTTGTCTTTGGGGAAGGGAACAGTAGTCGAACTGAGAGTCATAGCTATTAACAGCTGCCAGATTTGACTGTTTACACCATGTATTCAAATTTGATGCACTTTACCATATAAACATGGAAGCATATTATGTTATTTATAGAATAAACACGACTATGCAAATACAAATACACAGCATTCTTACATGTTGTTTGGAAAGTTTATGCCACGCACTGCACTTAAATGCTCCACCGCACATATACCAAGTTTCCAAGTAAACCTGGACATAGCTAGAGTTAACTCAGCTCGATAAATAAATAGCCAATGCAAGAGTGATAACAAACACGGTAACTAAGAAAACAAACAACAGAAAGGGTCAAACTCGGGTTTGCGAAGTGACAAGAAACATACGGTATTACCGTAAATCACAGCCTTGGCTGACTAAAGGTCAGTGTTCTGAAATAAATCTAAACTCTTCAAAATGAATGAGACAGAGCTTCGGTTGTTCTAATGAGATGGTGGTCACCAACATTAGCTACAACACAACAAGTAGGGCAAGGCTGAGAACCAGCGTGAACCTGAGACTGGTCTGGCATCCACCAGGCAGAGGCAACCAGCCGTGGGGCATTCAGAGACCCTATACGCTCAAAAAATTTGAAAGTCAGGTCTCGAATTTATAGGAATAGGGTAATAAGGATGCCTTTCATCGTGCCCAAAGTCATGAAGTTAAAAATATGTCGGATGGGAGCACAACCCAGGTGACCGCATAGACTAGATTTATTAGGACACTGCAAAGCTCTGGCCAAACCAGTATAATCCCTCACAGACTATTGTAATGCTCTGGGTAAAGAATTCATGTTCAATTCTCTTGTTTTCTTAACATTCTTCCCAGGGAGTTATTCCCTGGAATAAAAATCCCTGGAGTCTAATCAAGGTGAAAAGTGGGGGATAGCACTAGTCCTAGGATCAGGCCATTTGAGCCCTTAGTCCCGGTTCTGCTGCTAACTAACTGGGTGATTTTGGAGAAATCACTTAACATCTCTGGGCCTCAGTTAGTTCACCTATAAAATGGGAGCCTGGGAATAAATGATGTCTGAGCGTTTTGGCATCTCTGGCTAAATCCTCAAGAGACTTAAGAAGTTATGTAGGACTGTCCCCTCCCCAGGGAGAGATTTATTCTAAGAAATCTACACATCACTTTGGGCACTTCTATTAAAACCAGGCAAGGGGAAAGAGACAAGATATTACCCAAATAAAAAAAAAATGTTTTCATTTTAAAAATTAGACAGAAGTATGAAGAAGGAAATCACAAATTCTTGGATTTCTTCAACAAATACTGAAGACTTTCTGTGTGTGAGGTTCTGTGCCAGCACCTGAGATGACAGTGGTTACAAGCCTGAACAAAGGAGCTTAGAACCACCCATATCTTGACTCGATCTGCTCAGCGCCAGAGGGCATGGTTGGGCCCGAGGATCCCTGGGGACTCAGTACCAAAGGAAGGGGCTGCAAAAGTGCTGAGAGGCCCCACCTGCCCCCAAAAGTTCCACTACCAAACAGCAGAATGGTGAACTGCAGCAACATTTTCATCACAAATGGTACCCAGATCTCCAAGTGGAAAAGCTGTGTTCCTTGCAGAGAAGGAGGTTTTGTGTGTGTGTGTGTGTGTGTGTGTGTGTGTGTTCATTTATTTTGAGAGAGAGAAAGCTCATGAGCAGGGGAGGAGCAGAGAGAAAGTGAGAGAGACAGAATCCCAAGCACAGAGCTCAATGCGGGGCTCGAACTCACTAACCACAAGATCATGATCTGAGCAGAAGAGTCGGACTCTCAACCGACTGAGCCACCTAAGATGCCCCGAATAGGAGGGTTTTATGAAATATGTATGTAGTTATTTATGTGAATATATATGAGTGCATACGTGTGAGGATATGTATGAGCATATACGTGTAATATGTGCCAGTATATATGCGTACTTTTGTGTGTGTCGTATGCATACAGTTCTTTTTTAAAAAAATTTTTTAATGTTTATTTTTGAGAGAGAGAGAAAGACAGCATGAGCGGGGGAATGGCAGAGAGAGAGAGGGAGACACAGAACGTGAAGCAGTCTCCAGGCCCTGAGCTGTCAGCACAGAGCCCGACACGGGGCTCGAACTCCGGAACCGTGAGATCATGACCTGAGCCGAAGTTGGACGCTTAACCAACTGAGCCACCCAGGCGCCCCATCGTATGCATACAGTTCCGTGTGAGTGTTTGTAATTATATGTGTCGGTATTTATGCATAATAAATCAACATGAGCCTACGTGTAAGTGTGTGTAGTTGTGTGTGAGTTTATGACATGTGTATGATAAGACTGGGAACTGAAAACCTGAACACCACAGATGTGATTTTAGTCACGTGGCCAGCTTGTTTTTCATAAGATCAGGTCTGGTTGCAGACTTCGTTTGCACAACTAATCCTCTTTTGCTTCCAGCGCATAGAGCCCATTCTTTTCTGGCTGACAATCTGCCTTCTAAGCAAACAGGCAGGTGGGTGAGGTTGCAGATCCAGCGACAGCTCTTCATGAAATAATTGTACACACTACAAGGCCAAGGTGATGGCCCCTGCTGACACACAGCTGTCATCCTCAGGCAAGGCAAGGCTATGTCTTGAGAAATTCTCAGCACTATTCTTCACATAGACCAGTCACAGCTTGAGCAGAGAATATATATATATACTATATACATATATATACACTATATACATATATATACACTATATACATATATATATATACACTATCATCCAGCTGAAACCAAACCCCTGAATATTATGAATGTTATGAATGTTTCTCTGAATTAAAAACCAGAGAGAAAGTGTCCAATCCATTGACGCTTAAATCAGTGAGTCAGAAGGTAGCAAACCAGAGTTAACTATAGATGCTACCAGCCAATCAGTCATGACCATGACTCATCCTTTGTGCAGGGAGATTTTTTGCTGTGACGCAATTCATCTCCCAAAAATATCTAGTACTGACTAGCTATGCTGTCATAGCTGGACCATCTGGCTTCTCCCTTGCCCATTATTAGAAAACTGATCCAGAAGTCCTCCAAATCAGTCTGGGAGTAATTTAAAGCAATACCCAAAGGAAGGAGAGTGAAAGCTTTTTATAACAAATTAGTTGCCTGCCATACAAGTTAACTAATGATCTTCAAAAGTTAAAGGAAACAAAGCAACTAAACATAAAGCATATTTGACACAAGAACAGAATGGGAGAAAACAGTCACAACAAATACAATAGAGCATTAATATCCAGGATACAACAGAAATCACAGAAAGCAATAAGAAAAGACAAACAACACAGAAGAAAGTGAGAGAGGCAGGGGGTGTAGCCTACCTGGAGGAGGTGATGAGGGGCAGGGGCATTGTCTCTACAGAATTTAAAAACAGTAATAAAATCAACTGCAAGACAGTCTGCTTTTTACGACCATCATGCACAGCAACCCTGAATAAGACCAGGGGTAAAATTGTCCTCCCTGCCAGAGATGATCACTCCCACTATGTGTCCGCCATTTGCGTACCACTGGCATGAGATACGATGGGTAGTTCGCAGAAGAAGAAACGCAAATGACCAAAACATATCGGGCCAATTTACAATAAGGAGATATTCTATCACTTCTGCCCATTGGACTGACAAAAACTTAAATATTCATAATATCCAATATTAGCAAGGATGAGACCAAATAGATACGCTCAAAAACTGTTGGTATAATATTAAGTCATCTGTCTTCTTCTTGTCCATTTGTAGGAGTTCTTCTGAAGGGCAATTTGGCAGTATGTACTAAATTTTCCTAATGTGCAAAAATAAACATTATTTGGCAAAGAACAGACATATGGCTCTCGCCTACCCACATCTTTTCCTTGGAGGAAGCACTGTGCCCTGGATACCTGTAGCCTGGAAGGGATCATCAATAGAGTCCTAACCCCCTCAGCCAGTCCTGGCCTCAGGGCTGGGCCTAAAGCAGCGTAACATTTGATAGTGTATTTAGTTCAGACAGCGCCCGCTCCAGGATTCCCACTGAGAAGCTTCTGGACTACAATCTGCTTGAAAGAAGGGCAGGAGGCTATTTGACTTGTCTTGAAGTTGCATTTGCTTCAAGGCAACCACACTGTTTTTACTCCTGTGTTACCTTGGGGTCTGTGGGCATTTGAAGCCCCTCCAATCCAGCCTGCCTAAACTTTACCACCAAGGGTCCAATCTAGTCTACTGGTTCTTTCTGCTTGAATTCTGCTGACCATGCGAAGACAGCCTGTCTGCAGGATAAAGTCAAGAGGAAATGAATGGAGTCACAAGACGAGAAGAAACATAATCCTGGTAACCCTACTATTTGGGCCCTGGATCCCGTTGGTCTTTTCAGACCAAATAATTTCCCTTTTTGCTCAAGAGGGTGTGAGGCAGGGGGCTGTCATTTGCATCCAAAGAACTCTGAGCAACAAAGATGAGATGCGCAAATAGCTGAAGTATGGCACACCAAAAAGAAGAGTTTAAAATTGTAATAACTGAGTGTATATTAGAGTGTTTTAAAAAATCTCATCTCTTGGGGCACCTGACTGGCTCAGTCGGTTAAACGTCCGACTTCGGCTCAGGTCATGATCTTGCGGTTTGCGGGTTCGAGCCCACGTGGGGCTCCGTGCTGACAGCTCGGAGCCTGGAGCCTGCTTCGGATTCTGTGTCTCCCTCTCTCTCTGCCCCTCCCCTGCTCGAGCTCTGTCTTTTTCTCTCTCTCTTAAAAACAAACATTAATTTTTTTTTTAAATCTCATTTCTCACTTTAATTTTTCAACTTCCCTTTAGAAGCTTTTTATTGTAAAAATGATGAATTTGTATAATGTAAATTCTTTCCTGTAACCCACCACTCAGGTCAGGAAATAGAACACAGCCCAGCATTTCAGAAACCCCCTCCCTTCCCTTGTGCATCACTACCCCCTCCCTCCTTTCCAGAGGAAACCACTTTGCTGATGAATAACAACATGGATTTGTTTTGCCTCTGTGTGGTGTGTGAGTTTGCATGTGTGTGTGTGTTTCATTTACCTTATAAAAAAAAAAAGTATCTTTTTGTGTCTGCCTTCTTTTTGTTCAAACCCTATGTGTGAGATTCATCCACATTGGGGCTTGTAGGAGTAGTTTATTCATCTTCATTGTCATATAGTAATCTATCGTATGACTATACCACAATCTATCCATTCTAATGTGGACTGACATTTAAACTGTTTCCAATTATTGGCCACTATAAATAACGTTGCTGTGACATCTCCTAAGTATAAACTTAGAGAAACTTTTGGGTTATATGGCATGGGTCACTACCAAATAGTTTCCCAAAACGATCGTACAGATTGTTTCAACCACCAGTGCATTGGTATGGTAAATCTTCTTCCCTCCTGAAATGTTTAAAAGAACTATTTGGGTAAGCTATCTGAGATTTAAGTTAGGGATTTAATTTTTCTTCAATCGATTTTCCCATTGTTTTGTATCAGTTACTGGGTGCTGTATTTTTCAAGAAATTAATTGATTGCATCTAAATTTTCCAATTTGTTGGCACAAATTGTTCACGATACCTTTTTAAAAGTTTTTAAAATTCTGCAGTATCTGTAGCATTTTTCACTCCTGATAGTGGTCATTTATACCTTCGTCCATGTCTTTCATTAGTCTTACCCAAGTGTTATCAATTACGGTGCATTATTTACAGAACCAACTACTGTCTTTGGTTTTATCTATTTTATTTTCTGTTACATTTTGTTTTCTGTTTCATTGATTTGTGTTAATGTCTTCACATTTAATTGGCTGTTCTTTTTCTAACTCCCTGAGATGGATGGTTAGATCACCAATTTCCTTCCTTTCTTCTTTTCTAACATATGTATTTAAAACTACCTATGAATGGCTTTTTAACTGCATCCCACAAGCTTTGACCTGTTCTATTTATCACCATTCAACATATTTTCTAATTTCCACTAGTTTTTCTTTGACATGCATTTAAATATATTTTATTTGATCCATTTCTAAGCAGAAAATATTCTATTTATCTTTAGCTTTGAATTAATAGCTTAATTCTGCTATGATCATAAATCATATTCTGTATGATTTAATTTATCTGAAATTTCTTGAAACTTTATCGCCCAGTATATGGTCAGTTTTGGTAAGAGTTCCATGCGCAATTGTTGAGTGCAATGTTCTATGTATATCAAACAGGTCAGTTTTATTGATTATGTTCAAATCTTCATCCTGTTTGATTAACTTAATGGTTTTTGGTCACTAGTTCTGTCAGTTACTGAAGTAAGGGTGTTAAAATAGCCTACTATAATTGCATATTAATTTCTTAAGTTTTTAGTTAATATAACTGCATATTTTTATATTTTTCCAGTTTGTTCTTCGGTATTGCCTTACATCTTACTAGGTATATAACTGTGATATCCTTATGTTGGAATGACCATTTCTTTTTATGAAACATCTCTTTTGATTCTTAGTAATGCTTGTTGCCTTAAAGTCGACTTTGTCTGATATATAGGTAACTGAGCTTTGACTTAGCTAATATATACATGTTATGTCATTTTCCATCCTTTTATTTTCAACTTTTCTGAATTCTTGTAATGTCCACCATGCACTTGTATACAACATTGAATTGAGTTTCAGTTTGGTTTGGGTTTTTTTTTTTTTTTTTTGTCTGTTTATTTTGTCTTGTCCAGTCTGACCATTTTTGTTTTTTAATGAGAATTTTTATTCACTTACATATAATGTTATAACTGGTATATATCAATTTAAACTCACTATCTTGGTATTTGTTTTAAATTTGTTCCATGTGCTTTGTGTTTCTTTTTCTCCCCCTACCCTTCTTTTCATATCTTCTTTTGGACTATGAATATTTATTATTTGTATTATATTTCCCCTCTGTTAACTATTAATTACTATTAATACTAATGAATAGTATTACACTTACCATTTCCTGGTCAAAGCAAAACCTTAGTATGTTTAACTCCATCCAATCTCTTTCTTCCTCCTCTGATTCATCCTCCAGTTTATGATCTCTCTCTTCAACTATATCTAAGCCATGTTAAACCAATCCACTGAGTTCTTAATTATTGATATTAGATATTAATTTTCAAGTTTAGATGTTCCATTTGATTTTTTAGTTTCCAGACATAGTTTCCTGTGCACTTCTCTATCTCATCACTTAAATTATTGAACATCCTAGTCACAATTATTTCAATGTCTATGCCTGATCATTGCAATACCTGGACCTCTTAAGGGTTTCCTCTCCTCAGTTTTCAGTTATTTTGCCTTGAGATATACTAGATGATTTTTGTTTGAATACAGGGCATTTTCTATTAAAATTTTTGAGATATATATAGCTCTGGACAGTGTTATCTTCCTGAAGGGAGTATATTGTTGCTTCTAACAGGCAGTTAAGGTGGAGCAGGTTACCTCATCCAACCATAAATTGAAGTGATTTGAAGTTAAGCTTTTCCTTTTTAAAGAGTCATCTGTTTCTTACTGTGTAGTCATTTGAGGGTCCCAACCCCAAACCTGCAGTGTTTGCCAGGACCCTAAATCACTGGCTGACTCTAAACTTTAATTTTTCTGATACCCTGTAAAACTGTAGGAAACTGCTTAGCTGCTCAGCCTCTCAGCCACAGCTTGGATATTTGCAAATTCCTGGAGGGGAAAACCAGTCTGAATGTCACTTCATTTCTCTTGGGGGGGGGGGGGGGGGGGGGGGGTTTGGTTGTTGTTTTCCTCTTTCTTGAGGACTTTATCCCTTCACAATCTTGCTGCCCGGGTAGCTTTCCAATGCTTTTAAACAGATGTTGTATGTATTTTCTCCAGCCTTTCTAATTGTTCTTGGACAGAAAGTTACCCCTACAACACGTGATTCCACCTCTACCAAAAGTAGAATTCCCACTCAGCTTGTCTTTTGAGCATCAACTTCATTATCTTGAGATTCTAGAGTTTCATTGTATTTCCTTTGAGCTCTAAAATTAAATGATCCCCGGGGGCACTTGTGTGGCTCAGCCGGCTAAGTGTCTGACTCTCAGTTTCAGCTCAGGTCATGGTCTCACGATTTCATGAGTTTGAGCCCCACATCAGGCTCTGGGCCAACAGTGCAGAGCCTACTTGGGATTCTCTCTCTCACCCTCTCTCTCTGCCCCTCTCCTGCCCACACTATCTCTGTCTCTCTCAAAATAAATAAATAAACATAAAAAAAATAAATTAAATGATTCCCTATGACTTTGCCTCCTTCGAGTTTCTATTTCATGTAAAAACCAACCATGAGGGATCCTTTTTGCTGTTTTAGCTAACATTTTGTCCTTTGTTCTTATATAGTGAAAATACTAAAGATGAACCATGGTTTGAAATGAGAAAAATAAGTTTTATCCTATGTGCCAAAAAACTTGGAGGCCACAACTAGTCCAGCAGGCAAGTGTGCCTGAGAAATTAACAATGCCTATCCTGGAGAGGCGTGGTGGCAAGCCTATGTGCCAAGCATTTGTCAGACACAGAAGAGACGATCCACAGAAGAGACGATCCACAAGATGAATTCATCTGAGAAGTTGCTTTGTATCCACTTAAATTTTAAAGAGACATAACAGCTAGTGCCTCCCTCTTAAAGGTGGGTAAGGATTTGCTAACACGAAAGGTATTCCTCCCATAAACTGAGAGAGCAGCAACAACCAAATCCCAAGGGCTCATGGGTTCCCATCACTTTGTATAAGCATTTGAATTAGAGGGGCGCCTGAATGGCTCAGTTAAGCATCTGACTCTTGATTTCAGCTCAGGTCACGATCTCACCATTCATGAGTTCGAGCCCTGCATTGGACTCTGTGTGGACAGTGGGGAGACTGCTTGGGATTCTCTCTCCTCGCTCTCTACCCCTCCCCCACTTGCTCTCTGTCTCTTTCTCTCTCAAATAAAAATAATCCTTAAAAAATAGGTTTGAATTAGAAAAGAGGGGACATCCTGTTGGTTGTCTTAGTCCATTCAGGCTGCTATAAAAAATTATCATAGACTGAGTGGCTTATAAACAACAGAAATCTAGTTCTCACACTTCTGGAGGCTGGGAAGTCTAAGATCAAGGTGCTGGCAGATTCGGTGTTTGCTGAGAACCTAGTTCTTGGTTCATAGGTAGCCATCTTCTCACTGTGTCTTCATATGGCAGAAGGCTCTCTGGAGCCTTTTATAAGAGCAGGACTACATTCATGAGGGCTCCACCCTTACAACCTACTTACCTCCCAAAGACTCCACCTCCTAATACCATCACACTGAGTGTTAGGATTTCACATACGTGGGGCGCCTGGGTGGCTCAGTCAGTTAAGCTTACAACTGCGGCTCAGGTTATGATCTCGTGGTCCATGAGTTCAGCACAAGCGTCTGGCTCTGTGCTGACAGCTCAGCGCCTGGAGCCTGCTTCGGATTCTGTGTCTCCCTCTCTCTCTGCCCCTCCCCTGCTCATGCTCTGTCTCTCTCTCTCTCTCAAAAATAGATAAACATTTTTAAAAAAAAAGGATTTCACATAGGAATGCTCAGGGAACACAGTCAGTCCATCACACTGGTTGAAATTCAGCTGTCAGAAAATGGAGGTAACTATGGTGGCCGTATTTTCTAGACCCCAGGTAGAGGCACTGTCTGTCAAGGGCTAATATTCTTGTATCAGCAGTAAGACAGAACATTAGAAATCAAGACTGACCGGGAGAACCCAGCACAAAGGTATAAAAAAAGACAATTCTGTCACTGGTTCAAGATCCCCTCGATTTTCACCAACTTGGTTCCAAGTTAGGGGGCTTTAAAGTTTGGCCATTTTTGTGAGATTTTCCAGACCAGAGTCACAAGAGGGAAGGGGCTGCCTGGGGTCTGGCCTCAGCCTCCAAGCTGCTCCCGGACCATCTGCAGGGAACCAGATAAATGCCTCCCAACCAGCTTATTTTAGACAGTGGTTTGCTTCCCAGCGTCTCCAGCGTCCCAGTCAGATTCCAAAGGCCTTTACTCTGAAACCGCCCGCAAGCAGGGACCGACAGCAGCAGCTGCCACCGCACTGATAATGGGTTTGTACAGCCGCTTGCCCAAGAGCTGCTTTGAGTCGACGATTTGCATTCTTGCCTGCCCAAACCCACAGCCTCCGCGCCGCTGCCGCCAGCTTCAGCACTCAGAGAACACGAGTGCCACCTACTGGAGCACTGGGGACGTAGCCGGCGGCACAGCCTTCCCCGGGCCTGCTGGTCACCCAGCAACGGGCCTGAAAAACCACCTTTGTGCCGCGATCAGGCAGGCCTTCTGCCAATTTAGTGACTGTTTACCACAGTTAGGCTGAAAAGGTCTCAAGGAAGTTTATTCTGCTCCGAACAAACGAAACCAAGCTGCAGTTGGGACCCAGGCTGTATTCCACTTACGTGAGAAGTGGGCAAGCCAGCAGGTGCAGAGTTGAACGTAGAACACGGTTATTCCCTGCTCTGTACGGGACACTGGGCGAGGCACTAGAGCTAGAAGTATGAATGGCCTACCCAAGGCAAACAGTGGAAAGAGGAAGAACCTATATCCAGAGCTGACAAAATACACTCAAGAAACCCAGCCAGGATTTATTCCACAGAGAACGGAATTTGGGGGATCTGAATTTTCCATTTTTCCCTGAGGTCTATTGCCACTGTCCATAAGCTTAAGGTTAAGAAGTCATCCGGGCACTTGGGTGGCTCAGTCGGTTGAGGGTCCAATGTTGGCTCAGGTCATGATCTCGTGGTTCGTGGTTCGTTGAGTTCAAGCCCCACACTGGGCTTGCTGCTGTCAGCCTGTCGGCACTGAGCCGCTTTGAGTCCTCTGTGGCCTTCTCTCTGCCCCTCCCCCACTTGTGCCCTCCCATAAATAAATACTTAAAAAAAAAAAAGAAGTTATGATCACTTCTTTATTGTTGTTGGGCTTTTTTTTCTTTTTTTAGTCACCAATTAACAAATGACATATTTAGGATTTGTGCTCAAAATAGCTGCTTTGCAGATGTCCTAAACATCCTCTTGGCCTGCTCTCATAAAACCTTTCCAGGACAACTCTCAAAGTGCTAGATCTTTTCCCTGTATTCACAAACTCTGCTACGTGTGTTAATAGGACATTTCTGACCATGATCAATAAAGTACATTTGTCGATATTTTTTTTTAGGAGTGGTCATTAATTTATGTATTTATGTATTTATTTATTTATTTATTTTCGATAGAGAGAAAGCATCCTTGTGGTGGGGGTTGGGGGGGTGGGGGGTGGAGAGGGGGAGAAGGGGGGCGAGAGAGAATCGAAGCAAGCTCCCTGCTCAGTGCACACAGCCTGACACAGGGCTCCATCCCACCACTCTGGGATCATGACCTGAGTGAAAGAGAGTCAGACACTCAACCAACAGAGCCATCCAGGTGCCCCATTTGTCAATATTTTTAGGTATCTAATGACAATCCTACTTGAAATACAGACATGCATACTTATGTAAGTTAGTAAGTAAACACCCTAGTAAGTCAAGAATCCAACATACAGCGGGCACCCCTGGCAACAGAACCTGAACACCCCGAGGGGGGCCCTCCCCCCGCTGAGAGACTACGGGGCCTTCAGCCATGTGTGGCCGGGCCGCACCAAGCATATTCTAATGAGCTGTACATGTTTGCCTCCTCCATCAAGAGGAGAGCAGGTAAATGCAAATGATAGGAAATGGCAAAGAGGCGTCATGTTGGATGCAAGACGCACAGATTTAAGGCAGAATGCAATAATCACAAACTAAAATTTCTTAAGCTACTACTGTGAGAATTATATTTGAGGCCCGGCTAAAGTTTCTGGTGTTCTACTAGGATCTTACTTGTGAATACATAATATGTGTTGTATTAAGTATTTACATCAGCACCTGTTTCACCCGTACATAATTGACATATTTCCCACGCATCCGGTCATCCCGCTGCTGACCTGACGGACCTTTTTCTCACATGCCTTACTCCTTAATTCCCATAATTCAGTTCAAAGGGGGCCTCCTAGAGCTGCTGCTGGCTGCTACAAATTCACATTTAGATGGTAGGCACACGCCTCCTTGGACATCTCTCAGAACCCTCTAGAAAAGTCCCCTGCAACCTTCATTCTTGCCAGAATACTGTTCTGAGGACAGGCCTCACAGTTTATGTAGTCTGTTTTCAAGGTACAGTGACCGGGAAGCCCTGGGCAGGGCACAGAGGCTCATCCTAGACTTTCATTCATCTCTCCTTCCCTCCATTCCTCTCCCTCCTGCCTGTCCCACACAGTCAGCAAGAAGCTATCCAATGTCACCTGACCAAGGCAAAAAAGCTCAAGGCTTGGGTATGGCTTTGGTGAAAATAAACAGGGAATGCAACAAAATAAAATAATCTTAGATCCTGATATGGGAAGGAACCTTAAAACTCCAGTTCAATCTCTGATCTTATTCAGGGCTTCGGTGCCCTCTATACTCACTGCCAAGAGGTCATCAACACTTTTAAACACTTCAGTGATGAGAACTTACTCACTCCAAAGCAGCTCATTCAATGTTTAGATGGTTCTTCTTTATATCAGCCAGGATGTGATGTAATCATGTCATCTGATGTTAGATACTTTGTTTTGTATATACAATAGTTTATCCTCCTCAATAACGCCATGAGGAAGATCATGAATATTATCCTGTTCTGCAGATGAGGAACTGGGGCTTAGAGAGGTCAAGTAACCTGCCCGGGGTCATCCAACATGAAAGAGACGGTGCAAGATTTGAACACAGGTAGTCTGACTCCAGAAGCTCCCTAAATGATGGAGTCTGCATGCCATAATGATTCCCGCCTCCTTGAACTTCTACTAATGGTCCTTGGTCTACCCCCTTGGGCCACAGGAGCAACTAATTTCTCCTCCACATGACAGCCTGGGTGCGTAGCATACAAGAGGTGCTCCCTCTTCTCCCAGCTGAGCACACAGGTCCTTCAAAAGGCCTCATACGACATGGTTTTAATTTCTCTCTTTCTCTGGGCCCTCTGATCTGACATGCTCCTTTTGGTGTACTTCCCTGCAAACGTGTTACTCAGATCCTAACATGACCATCCCCTTGATGTGGCTTCACCAGTGCAGTGTTGAAAGCGTGACTTCAGGGGCGCCTGGGTGGCCCAGTCGGTTGAGCGGCCGACTTTGGCTCAGGTCATGATTTCGCAGTCCATGAGTTCAAGCCCCGCGTCGGGCTCTGTGCTGACAGCTCAGAGCCTGGAGCCTGTTTCAGATTCTGTGTCTCCCTCTCTCTGACCCTCCCCTGTTCATGCTCTGTCTCTCCCTGTCAAAAATAAAAATAAAAAAACATTAAATTGTAAAAAAAAAAAAAGAAAGAAAGAAAGAAAGCGTGACCTCAGCATTCTACACCAGCACCATCCAACACGACCTTCTGCAACGAGAGAACTATTCTATGGTTTCACTGTCCTACTCAGGAATGTCCCACTCAGGAGCCACTAGCCACCCTTAGCTATTTAGTGCTGGAAATGTGGTTACTACACCTGAGGAACTACATTTTTATTTTATTTCATTGAACTACTATCATTTTTAGTGGACACATAGTAGAGAACGTAGTTCATGATTCTGTATTTCTAGATCACATCCTGACCCATGTTGAACTGAATGTTCTCAATAAGTACACCATCCCCAACCTATAATACTCAGTTGGCTTTTGGGATCTCTCTCTCTCTCTCTCTCTCTCTCTCTTTTTAATGTTTATTTTTGAGAGAGACAGAGACTGAGCATGAGCAGGGGAGGGTCAGAGAGAGAGAGGGAGACACAGAATCCGAAGCAGGCTCCAGGCTCTGAGCTGTTAGCACAGAGCCTGACATGGGACTCGAACCCACAAATTGTGAGAACATGACCTGAGCCAAAGTCGGACGCTTAACCAACTGAGCCACACAGGCGCCCCTGGTTTTGGAGATCTCTAAGTATATTTTACATCTATCTTTGATGAGGTCACTTGATGATCATTCCAATCTCTTAAAATCATTCCCAATATGATTTTGTCACTCAGAGTATTTGGGGTCTCTCATGCTCTGTCACCTGGAAGTTGGCTGAGCCTACTTGCTACATCTTTCCAAAACCCAGCTAATGATGTGTTAGTAAAAATGTAGCTAATATTCACTGAGGGCTTTCTAAGTGCCAAGAGCTGTGCTGTGCACGCCAGCGCTCTATATACCCATCCTGATCTACACCCAGGATAACCAGATCCACTGCTCACATTCACTTGACTAGACTGCCTTCTGCAATGGGGAAACACATTCATATACATATGTGTGCACGTACACACACACACACACACACACACTCACACACACAGAACAACACGAGAAAAGCTCTTCCCCAATCGACATCAGTGATTATCTACATTTGCACACGGCATTCAATCCCAATTGTCCTTGCTTCTGAGACAATGTCTTTATCACGTTCTCAAGAATTTCACAAGAGTTCTTGTCACACCTCTGGTCGAAGCACGTGTTCACAGGATCCGTAAACACTGCCCGAAATACCTAACAACCTTTTAAAAAATGTAATGAGATCAATCTACCCTGATTTTTTTTTTTCTTGAACTGATCCTGATTCTTGGAACTATTTAATACTCATGCCTCACTTAGTAATTCAGTCAAGGACACATTCCCGTGTCCCATCAAGAAGAATTTTATAACTGAGATATTAATGAAATTTTGTTTCAGCAAACTGTCTAGCTTGTCAAACAGCATAGAGAGTTGCACTTAAAAGTTAGAGAAAAGAACAGTTTGGAATAAAAAGGAAGACTTCGAAGAGACTGTTTTTCAGATGATCAGATATCTAACAGGATATTAAATGAGGGGCGCCTAGGTGGCTCACTCAGTTAAGCCATGACTTCAGCCCATGTCATGACTTCATGGTTCATGAGTTCAAGTCCCACATCGGTTGAGCTTGAGCCCTGCTTGGGGTGAGCACGAGCCACGCTTCTCTCTCTCTCTCCCTCTTTCTCTATGCCTCTCACTCACTTGCGCCCTCTCTCTCTCTGCCTCTAAAAAAAAAAAAAAAAAGACACTAAATGAGATTTTTCTTCCTGTTGCCCCAATTTCAACTAAAGTCCCAAGATGGAGTACAAGTGATAAAGTGCCCCACAATATTCTCTTTTTTTAAGGTTTTTTTTGGTTTGTTTGTTTGCTTGTTTTAGTTTATTTATTTTGGGAGAGACAGAGAGAGAGTACCATCAGGGAATGGGCAGAGAGAGAGGAGAGGGAGAGTCTCAAGCAGGCACCTGTCAGCACAAGCCCAGTGCAGGGCCCAAACTCTCAAAACTATGGGATCATGATCTGAGCCGAAATCAAGAGTTGGACGCTTAACCGACTGAGCCATCCAGACACCCCCAACAATCTTGCATCTGGACTGTCTTTGCAGGACTTTCTTAGGAGGTGGCCTCAAACGACCATCAGCAGTCTGGCAACTATCTGTAGTCTATATCTGAGAAAATTGGAATAATAAAGAAAGGAAACCCTAGTGGTGAGGCTGTCTTGACACAGAGTTGTCAGACTGCTGTGTCATTTCTGTCTCGTGTCTCCCAGAGTTGGCAGCAGGGGACGGGAGACATGGGGAGAGAGTGGCTGGGAAGCATCAGAAGGGGTTGAAAGAAAAAAAAAAAAAAACAACCAGGAGAGTGCGTTGTCATGGAAACCAAGGGAAGAAACTGTTTCAGGGAAAAGGGAGTAGGCAAGCCTCTTCAGGTGCCTCAGAGAGTTAAGCTAAGGAGTGAAGGCATTTCTCGAATTCAGCAATAAAGGGACACCGACTTCCTTGATTAGAGCAGTTTCGTTGGAGCAGTAGGAGTGGATGTGAGACAGCAGTAAGTAAAGCACTAATGACAGAAAATCCAGACAGTTTTTTGAATTAGGCTGTGCAAGGGGGAGAGAGAGAGACTGGCACAGTGAAAGAAATGTGAATTCCAGGGAAGAATGTTCAAGATTTTAAGTTATCAGTACAGGGGCGCCTGGGTGGCTCAGTCAGTGGAGCGTCTGACTTCTGATTTCAGCTCAGGTCATGATCCCAGGGTGGGGGGATCAAGCCCGCGTCGGGTCCACACTGAGCATGGTGCCTGCTTCGAAACCTCTCTTTCTGTGCCCCTCTACCCTGCTCCCCCGTGCTCTCTCTCTCTACCTCTGTCTAAAATTAAAAAAAAAAAAAAATTATCAGTATAAAGCACTCCAGAAAAATCAACCCGTAGTTTTATATGTGTTCATGGGAGATACCACCCTGCAGTATGGCAAAGTCGTGAGCCTTGAGGAGAGCTATATGTATATACACCTCAACATTGTAATAATCTTTAAAACGAAGACCACAGTCCATTTGTTTAGCCCTGCTGCATTAAACAAAATAAAAATAAAATAGATAAGGAACCGATGTATCTCTCAAATTTGAAATTCCTAAAACGTCCAGGTATGGAACTGTCGAATACTTTATCAAGGTTTCTGAAGAGCCTAGGATTGTTCACCCTAAACAGAGACACCAATTTGCATCCTTGAAATGGTCCCAGGTGAGCCCAGTAAAACAAATGCATGACCACATACACGTGATATGATCACTGACGATTAGATTATTCATCAGGTCAGTCTCAGACAAGTTTCTAAACTGTGCTGTGTAACTAGAAACGACAGAGAAACTTTCCAATGGAAATTTTATATAGTGTCATTTCAATCAAATGAAAATAATGAAATTAAGAATACATATCGTTAGCAGGATAATCACACAGAAAGTCGTGACACCGAGGCTCTTCTTTCCAAGAAGCAACTTTATTGCTGCCAGCATCGCTCAGTTGGGTTTGTACCCGAAAAACTGAGCCCCAAATGCCATGTGGTGTAGTTTTTTTATGTATTTTTTACTACTTTGTCTGCCATATATGGTAACATACAAACATGTAGTCTGATGAAGTGGTCTCATGTTACAAGGTCATGAGAGATGTTATCACATATGTTGTATACCAGGTTGCCTGAGGTTTTCTTTCTTCTTTTTTTTTTTTTTTTCTTTCCTTAGGGAGGGGACCCTACCACAATACCACTGGGGGTACCTGACTGGCTCAGTCGGTGGACTGAGTATCACTGGGGGTGACTCTTGATCTCTGGGTTGTGAGTTTGAGCCCCATATTGGATGTAGAGATTACACAAAAGCAAAAAAAAAAAAAAAAAAAGAATACATATCACTATCGGCGAGAGGAGGAAGAAGCATGTTATGATGTGGGTCCTGTAGGAGGGGAGGGGTCAGGGCACACATGAAGGGTTAGCTCTCGCTGAGTCGAAAGCATTTGATTTTCTCTGGTGCTTTCAACTCTGGGGCTGGTCTAAGGCCTCTCTCCAGCGTGGCTGTCCAGTGTTCATTCCAAAGCGTTTCAGTTAGCCAGTTCGAGAAGAGGCTCACGCTTTCTGGTTTCTATTCCTTCTTTCATGGGGCCAAATAAATAAATAAACCAAGCCTTGAGGAGTCAATAGCCAGGGAAACGTGGAAGAATCAGGATCGAGAATCTCTGAAGCAGGGAAAGAAAACAGGTAACAGATACTAACATTAGAGAGGAAAAGAGACAACCGTTTATGGATAAGACAGAAGGAATAAAGTAACAGCTGCTGTGAAGTTTGGGAATTTGGTGGCAAGCAACTGAAGGATTTTTCATGCATTGACTTGAATTTCAATGTGAAGCCAAAGGCAAGGTTGTCACCTGTGAACGGGGAGCAGGAAGTATGGTGGGAGGGGGTTTAAGAGAACAGACTTTAAAAAAATAAATAAAACCTGCCATGGAGAATGTGGCAGGGAAACTAGTGAAAAGAGCACAAGATTGTAGACCTGTCGAGACTTGGACAGAGACCAGGAAGGTGAAATGTCTCCAAATGCATGGGTCTGGGGGCTCCCAGCAGCCGCCCAGGCTGTGCAAGGCACAGAGGAGGTGGTCCAGGATACAAATGGCAGCCAGGATACAAGGAGTAACCTGGAGGGTGTTAGCAAGACATGAGTTGATTGGAGTACCTGTACTCTGCAAATCCTTGTTAATGGAGAAAGAAAAAAACAGACACCTAATAGTTCCCCCTCTTCCCACCAGACATAATAGCCACGCCTCACCGACTTTCGGTTACAAATCTCTCACCGTTTTCTCCCCTTCCGTCCCCTGCCACTATTGTCACCACACGGTCACCAGCCTCCCAGAGCTTCCCCTACCCACCATTGATCACCACAGTGAGAAATCTTTTCTTAAATACCAAAACTTGCTTTCTTGACTCACTGTCTTTCAGTAACAGGCCAACATGGCCAACACAAAGGGGCAGAGCTGAGGCAACACTGATTGTTCTCTGGGCTCTCAGAAACACGGAGCTGCCCCTTGGCCACATACATGTGAATCTACAAGAAAGATGATGTGGTCCCCACAAATGTTACCAGGGCAAAACAGGAAGTGTGCAGCCGCACCCAGCATGCTCTTGGCATCGTTGTAGACAAAGCAAGTGAAGCACAAGGTTCTGGCCAAGAGCATCGCTGTGCATATGGAGCACACAGAGCACACGAAGAGCCAAGAGAGCTTCCTGACACATGACGAAAAATGATCAGAAAAAGAAAGAAGCCGGGGCGCCTGGGTGGCTCAGTCAGTTAAGTGTCCAACTTCAGCTCAGGTCATGATCTCATGGTTCGTGGGTTCGAGCCCCGTGTCGGGCTCGGTGCTGACAGCTCAGAGTCTGGAACCTGCTTCGGATTCTGTGTCTCCCTCTCTCTCTGTCCCTCCCCGCTCGCACTCTGTCTCTCTGTCTCTCTCTCAAAAATAATAACATTTTAAAAATTCTTTTAAAAAAAAGAAAAAAGAAAGAAGCCAAAAAAGAAAAGCTACCTGAGTTCAACTAAATCACCAGCCAGAGGAGCATGCTTTGTGAGAAGCAATGGAAAGGAGTTTGAACACCCGGAACCCACTCCCTATGAATTCATGGTATAATAGGCATTCAAAACAAAGCAAACAAACAAAAACTCTGAACTATAAAAAAAGAAAAGAAAAAACCCTAAACTTACCTTGCTTTTTCCTGCTCAGAATCCTTCAATGACGTGTGAGCCAGGATCTCAGCTAAAGATCAAGGTACTTCAAACACACGGCCTACGAGACGGTTTTGTTTCTCCCACCCCACGAGCCCTCTAATCTGACGTGCCCCAGTGAGTAAACATGTCCCTCTCAAATGTGCTGCCCAGATCCTAGACACCAAGATGGGATTGAACATGCAAGGACGTTACCAGGGAGAGAAAATAAAGGAGACAGCGGAGGCAGGGGGAGCAGGGGAACCAGAATGCAGTCTGCTGCCCAGGGAAGGGCAGAGGGGAGCAAGGTGGGGGGAGTGCCCGGACCTCCAAGCAGCCTCTGGAAGGGGTGACAGGCTGCTGGGGAGTCCTGGAGCTGAAAGCGCCTTCCAGGCATCCTGTGTCTCCCAGGGAAGGGCCAGCCTTCATGGCCACGCTGTGGTCGGTCACCGGCTGGCAGCAGCCTGTGCAAGCACAGCTCAGAGCAAACACGGTGAGGAATTTCAACCTATGGCAGCTGGACCCTTGGTTTCTCTCTCTGTCGCTGGAGTGTCTGTGAGGTGCACTCTTAGGACCACTTTTAGCTAATGTCCCAAATCCTTATTAAAGTGGCACAGGCCATATAAACTCTGACCTTCCCTTATCACTCCAGCTTAACCCAGCCCTGTTTCTTCTGCTCCAACTGTACAGACTTCTCTCAAAATCCAGGAACACATCGTGCTTACACTTTATTAAGACTTTATACATTCCAGACGTGTGCCTGGCTGGCTCAGTTGGAAGAACATGCAACTCCTAATCTCAGGGTTGTGAGTTCAAGCCCCACGTTGGGCATAGAGCTTGAAAACACACACACACACACACACACACACACACACACACACACACACACACACGGGTGCCTGGGTGGCTCAGTTCGTTAAGCGGTTAAGCGTCCAACTTCGGCTCAGGTCATGACCTCGTAGTTCATGGGTTTGAGCCCTGCATCAGGGTCTGTGCTGACAGCTCAGAGCCTGTAGCCTGCTTCGGATTCTGTCTCCCTCTCTATCTGCTCCCTCCCCTGCTCGAGCTCGCGCTCTCTCTCTCTCTCTCTCTCTCTCTCTCTCTCTCAAAAATAAATAAATATAAAAAATAAAATTGAAAGTTAAACACACACACACACACACCCTTGAAGGCTTTATACATTCTGGATCCCCCACCAGGAAGGCTCATCCTGATCCCACCGCCATCTTTGCTCAGCTATTTTCTTTACTAAGTCTCTACTCACGTCTTCACTTAAACACCATCTCCTCAACCCCCCTGCCGATATCCCTCAGACTGGACCATATGCCCATTACGTGCTCCTGTGATGGCCAGTTCTCTGAGGTAGAAGAGGTCAGAGGAGTAAGCATCTGTCTAGTAAGCATCTAGTGTCTTGACTTTGCTGCCGGATGAAATAGCCACATGACAGCTGGACCCCTCTGTCTCACTCACCCCTGGCCCCCAGGGCCTAACGCATGGTCGATGCTCAAGAGATACACAATAAACCATCTTGACTGACTGCCTGGCAAAAGGAGATCAGGTAGAAGGGGGCTGCCAGCAAGAAATCAGGGCAGTCACAATCCTAGAGTGCCAGCTAAGGTTGAGGTTTAGGAGAAAAAAATTAGTGAGAGACCTAACACAGGAGGATTGGAATAGAAAGTCAAATAAAATGTTTTGCAAAGAAAAATTAAAGCAAAGATCATACTAACAATGTGACCATTGCTGAACTGGGTGTGAATCTAGGACATAACTATAACTATAGATATTTTTCTTTTTCTTTCTTTTTTTTTTTTTTTAACTATAGATATGTTTCAAAGAACATGGCACCTGAAGGCTGTATCAGTCAGGATTAAATTTAGCTGCATATACCAAGGAACCTAAATTTGAAGCTCTATCCATCAGGGATCCTAGCATGAAACAGATGGTACATTCAAAAGGCTTTTACTAAAACAAGGTTTAAGGGAAGCACTGGTATAGAGGTGCGACAGGATCAAGGAAACCAATAAGGAATGGGTGGGGAAGCTCCCTGGGGTCACCAACACTGGGAAGCCATGACCACCTCTAGGCTGAAGAGACAGTGGAGGGATGGTGTTACTGGGGCCCATCAAGAGCTGGTGCCACAGAAGAGGGGCCACTGGGCAGGAGCTCTGGCCACAGAGGAACAGAGGCTCCGCTAGAACTGAGACAATGCAAGCAGTGTGGAAACAGAAAAAATAATCGTTCTCTTCTCCCACACTGATCTGCCAAGTGCCTCAACTGGCCAAATCCAACCAGAAGCCAGAGGGTAAGGGAGCCTCCTAGGGCACAGTTCATGGAAGACAGGGTACAGAATGGATCTTGGGGGGGGCGGAGGGGGGGGGGCGGGGCGGGAGCGGGAAGGGCTGTGAAAGGAAAATAACCAACACAACAGCTTATTTATCTCACATGTAGCAGATCCTGATGCAGGTGCCTTAGGACTAAGATGCCAGCTCCATGGTCTTCAGGAACCCAGGCTCCTTCTATCTTTCTGATCTATCATCTTTAAGAGCTGGCTTCCTTCCCTACAGTCAGGCACGGTCCAAGATGGCTTCTGGTGCTTCCGATAACCATTCTGATTCCAGGAAGGAATAAGGAGAAAAGGGAGAAGGCCAAAAGGTGCCTTCCATTTGAGGAGTTCCCCAGTAGCCCAACCCAAGTTCTTCCCTTGAGGAGTTCCCTAGTAGCCCAACCCAAGACTTCCACAGACACCTCATTAGCTACCCGTCGCTGCAAGGGAGACTGGCAAATGTATGCAATATTTTGGCTGGGCATGTTGCTTTCCAGAATAAAATCATGGGTTTTATGAGGGTAGAATGCATATTAAGTAGGCCCTCCTTGAAACAATGATTGAAGTAACATTGCTAAAGATACACTGAGAGATGGTATGAATTTTCAGAGGGAAAACAGTTTTTTTGCCTCATAGATCAACTTTACAACCTAATATCCAGTTAGGTTTCCACAGGTTCCTGTAATTCATAATCTTCCTAGACTACAAAGACCATCTTCTCAGTCACATCATTCTCAAAGAAGGTCTGTCAATTAGTGAGTGACCGATTTCCTTAGTTGATTGAAATGAATTGTAACTTCCAGCTGATGAAAGATGAAAACTCTTCGTTCATTCGCTCAGTAAACGCTTATTGTGTGCTTACTATGTGCCAGGTACCAATCTAGACGCTGAGATACAGCAGCGAGCGAAATAGAAAAAAAATATCCATCGTCATGGAGCTTACCTGCTAGCAGGGAAAACAGACACTAAATATGATACATAAATATATGTTTGTTGGTCCTAAGTGCCATGAAGAAAACTAAAGCTGGAAAGGGAAAAAGGAGTGTTAGGTAGGAGGTGCGATTTCCCACAGTCAGTAAAGACCTGAGAAGACCAAATACAAGTAAAACCCTACAAGAGGGCGTGCTTTGCAGGTAACTGAGGGGAGAGAATAGCAACAAGTAGAAGAGGTAGTTCTCGGAGAGAGTAGAGTAGGCAGAATAAAAACTCCCCCAAAGATGTCAATGTCCTCATGTCAAGAACCTGTGAAAATGTCATGTGGCAAAGATTGCTAATTAGCGGGCTTTAAAACGGGGAGACTATTCTCACTTCTTGGGTGAGCCCAATGTACTCACCAAGGTCCTTAAAAGTAGAAGAGGGAGGTGTAAAATGATGTCAGAGGGATGCCATGTGAGGACTCAGCCCACCATTGCTCGCTTTGAAAATGGAGGAAGGGGCCACAAACTGGGGAAATCGGACAGTCTCTAGAACCTGGAAGGGCAAGGAAACAATTTTCCTCTGTAGCCCCTGGAAAGGAATGCAGTCCGGCTAACACTACGATTCTAGCTCAGCAAGATCTGTATCAGACTTCAGACCTACAGGACCATAAGATAATAAATGTGTGTTGTTTGAAGCCACTATTTATAGTGATGTGTTACAGCAGAGCGAGAAAACTAATACACAAGGAAACACAGCAGTATGTTAGAGGAAACGCAGAGACATCACTGAAACAGAGCGGACAAAGGAAGGAGTGGAATACTTGCACTTGGAGAAATAATTGGGAAGGCGATCACATCATTTCTTGTTGGTCATCTTAAGGATGTTGACTTACATTCTGAGAGGAAAGGGGAAACATCAGTTTCCAGCAGAGCTGTTACATGGAAAATACACTGAGAGCGCAAGGCGGAAGGAGTAAGACGGACCAGAAGGCTATGCCAGTGAGTTGAGCAAGACACAATGCCTTGTACCATGCAGTAGCACTGGGCTGTGTGAAGTGATCGGATTCTAGACACATTTTAATGGCTGAGTTGACAAGATTTTCCAAAACATTGGATATAGAATATGAAAAAGAAGAGTCCAGCATGATTCCAAGCATTTCGGTCTAAGCAACTGGAGTTGCAAGTAATTGAAATGGGCAGGAAAGCAAGAATAATAATAGGTGTGGAGGGAAGACCAGGAACTCAATGTTGGACACGTCAAGCCTAAAATGTCTAATACACATTCCATTGGATTATATTGTTGTTCAAAATCATTCACTCCCTTTCCAGTTGATGGGGTACACTCCCTTGTCACGTTGACCTTGGTCTTGGCCACATGACTTGCTTTGGCCAATAGAATGTGAGCAGATGTGACATATGCCATGTCTAGAGGCCATCAAAAATTTTCACCTGCCATCTTGTTCTCTCTGCTACAAGAGAATAGCTCAGACCAGATAGAGGTGATACTTTCAGCCAGTCTGAGGGGTCTGAGAAAGAGAAGACAGGGAGAGAAGATCCATCTATGGAACAAAGAAAATCTGAACCCAACCCATAGCCTGGAGCTGAGATGCAGGCAAATCCATGAACAAGCCATAAATGGTTGTCAGTGTAAGGCACTGAAATTTAGGGGTTATTTGCTTTTAAATTAATGCAGTCTAGAGTTTAGGGGAGAAGTCTAGGCTTATATATATATATATATATATATATATATATATACACACACACACACATATATTACATTATATAGGATATATTATATAATATAATATATACAATATATAATATATTCTATATTATAATATATTATAATTATAATTATAATATATAATTATAATATAATTATAATATAATATATAGTTATATAATTATAATATATATAATTATAATATAATATATGATTATATATTTAATAAATTTATATTTATATAATTTTATAATTATATAAATATATGATATATTATATTATAATTATATAATAATTATATATATTATATATAATATATATAATATTATATATATATAGGATGAGATCACCAAGACAATGAGTACAGATGAAACAAAGAGGATCAAAAGCTGAGCACTGGGGCACTCCATCGTTAAGAGAATGGGGCGATGAAGGAGGACCTGCTAAGGAGGGATTGAGAAGGAGTTAGCCAGTAAGGTAGGAGGAAAAACTGGAACATCCGGTGTTCTGCAAGAGGGAGTGATCACTATTATCAAATGCCATTAACCACTTAAGTATGATAAGGACTGAGAGATGACCACTGGTTTTAACAGATGGTGGTCATGGTTTTAATGGAGTGATCAAATGGAAACATCACTCTTTGGAATCACATCCACTTATTCATTCAATAACTGTATCTTGACCATCTACTATGCGACACACTATTCTAGACATTGGGTAACGCCAGTGAAACACACACCCCCTGCCTCCCCACTTCTCCCTTAAGAAAACACCTGTGCCTTTAAAAAGCTTAGATTGTAGTGGGAAGAGACACACAAACAAAAAGCATAATAAATGGGTCAGAAGGTGATAAATGCTATTAAAAAAAAAAGAATACTGCAGGGAAAGGGAAATCAGAAATGCCTGAGGGGCTGCAATTTAAATAATGTGGTCAGGGTAGGCTTCATAAAGAAGGTGACATTTGATTTATAGCTTGAAAGAGCTAATCCTCTGATCCAAGAGGCTCTCCAGGATTTTACTTCTCTCAATGTCCTCGCAGTTTACAGCCCTCAGCTGGCATTAAGGAATCGAGAAATCTGTAAGACCTGTGACTCTAGAGGCTGCCTGAAATGTTAACTAGCTAAAGAAATAAACCAAAAGTAAAAACCAAGATTCAGTCTCCACTCATTTCGCCGTTACCTTTAGAATGATCCAATCAGTACTGCGATCTATCAGAAACACCAAAGAAAAGTTATTTCCTATTAAGTCTAATGAAAGTTCATAAAGCATTACTAAGACAAAAAAAAATCTATCAATATTAGATTATTTAAAACTAAATTAAGTATACTTAGCTGCTCACAGAAGAGGCTAAATTAAGCAGGGATGTTAAGAACACCAGCTTTGGGAAGTTACTTGACACAGACCTGGAGTTAACTTTGTTGTTTCACAGGAGGCAGACAAGGGCCAAATAAGGCCTTTTCTGCTCAATCTCAGGGACATGGTTCTGCGACTGCTCACATCTAAATGAACCATACACACTGAGTCTCCAGATCCACCTCCCTCCTGGGATAACCAAAAATGAGTAATAAGTAACAAAATTACTTCACACGTTGCTTCCAGTTTTCATTCATTTATTGAAATACAGTGTGGGGGGCCAATCACCAGGCACCCATTCATTAAGGTTTTAAGTGGAGAAAAAAGAGCTTTGGTGAAAAAGTCTAGTCGAGCATGGTCTAACAGAACTGTCTCCAATGACAGAAATGTTTTAGAACTGGTGCTGTCCAGTAGATTAGCCGCTAGCCACGTGTGGCTACTAAAAACTTGGGCTGTGGCTAGTGCAACTTAGCGAGTGGATTTTCAAAACTTTGTTAATTTAATTTGAATGGCTAGTGGCCACTGGACTGAATGACACAGTTCCAGAGGCCTTGATTCTAAGCAATTTTTGTACTGTTTCCCTTTCTTTCCAGAAAGGATTTTTAAGGGGCCTTCTATTTTTGACATTCTCTAATTCTAATTTTTTCATCTTAACTACCTAAATCATCTTAAACAAGATTACCTTTATTGTAAACGTGTGAAAGATGAAGTGATTTTTGCCAACGGCACAGGATAAAGGTTAGTTCTAATGATCCAGGTATTTTCTTTTCACATTTTGATATTTGATTTTCTGAAAGAAATCCCCAAAGGAACAGGCATCACAAATGCAAACCACAGTATGATGTATAGTATACTAGGTGAAAAAGAAACTGAGTTCTCCCACAACTGGCTCATTTGTGTCTCTGACCTGCAGAACTACCAGCACATTCGCTCAACATTTAACAGAGAGGTAACGGGGAAGGCCCTGTACCGGGCATTAGGAATACAAAATGTGAAAAGAAAATAATCCCTGCCCTTAAGGAGAGCGTAATTCCATCATACAGTTTCCACAGTACAAGAGCCTGGCAAGTTCTCTGTACCCCACATCTGAGCAACTTCTTGCCAACAAGATCATCCTTGCTAAATGCTAACATTGCAACCCAACAAAGCTCTGTTTTCATCTGGCTCTGCCCTCCCCACCACACACCTGCCGAGGCAGTATTGCCTTTGAAGAGTTGAAAGCTTTCTTCCCTGACCCACATAAGAAGCACCTCTGACCTGGAGGGGTGCCTGGGTGGCTCAGTCAGTTATATTCCGAATGAGCACATCTCCACAAGCCAGGAACCCCATTTACTTCAAGAACTTTCTGATTTCCTTTTTTGGGTGTCATGATAAATTTTGAAATCTTCAGACTCCTATTTAGTATCTTGTTAACTGAAATGATGTGTAAACCAAGAAAACTAAAAGTGCCAAAGTACTTGCTCCAACCTCAAAATAGAGTTCTAATAACAAAAACCTTCAACTTGACTATTTTAAACATTTTTCTTTTTAGGTAAAATCATCTTTCCAATTTTAAAACAGCAATTTTGAATAAGCTTTCTCACATCGCTTAGATAATTTGCTTAAAACTGTCAACGAAGGCAAATCCAAATATGCGTATCAGCTTTAAGCGAAATCATAAAGTGGGGTACCTGGGTAGCTCAGCTAGTTGAGCGTCTGACTTTGGCTCAGGTCGTGATCCCGCCGTTCTTGGGTTTGAGCCCCACCTCAGGCTCTGCACAGACAATGAGGAGCCTGCTTGGGATTCTCTCTTCTCCCCCTGTCTTTCCCCCCCCCGCCCAATAAATAAATAAACTTAAAAAAAGATTAAAAAAAAAAATAAAGAGAAATCATTAAGTTTTTAGCAACAGCAACAGAAAATGCCTGTTACCTCTTCTGTAATGTTTGTATCCCCAAAGCTATAATAAAACATTAGTACTTCCTACACTACGCATCACAGAAATGCTTAATGTTAAAGTCCCAATTTCAAAAGAATAAGAATCACAGCCCATATCCTGCCTACACAGACACCAGATTAAAGACATCTGGAAAATAATTGAGATTTCAACACAGTTCTTCCAAAAGCTCTTGCTTCTCCGCACACAACGTGCTACATACGCATTAATAAGCCTGACAAAAATGTAAATGAGATATGCCCGGTGTGAAATTTCTTTCGACTTTTTTCGGCCTAATAAAAATCATAATCTAAAAAAGCAAACCTTGTAAGCCAAATGCTTTGTTAAGAAACTCTATTAGTTCTCTTAAAAAGGATCTACACTTAAACATTCATTTCAGTGTTAGAGGAGATCACCAATGAACACAGCAATTCTCAGCAAGAACAATCTTAGGTGTACATAACCTCAAGGAGCTTGTCACCTCTCACAGGATGACACTTCAAAAGTAGACTTCAATAAGAGTCTTTAAAAGATTTTCACAGCTACTGAAGATCAGCCTTCTGAATAGTCACATTTTTTTTTTTTTTAGCAAAAAAGCATGTGCACATAGTGTGTGCTCAATAAACAGTGTGTGCTCAATAAATGTTGAATTAAATAGCATTTAGCAAGCCAACCTTGTCATGAGAAAGACAAATTTTAGTGACAGAGTCACAGCCATTAAACACCAGGGATCAAAGGCATCTGGTATAAATGCTCCTGTTTTAAAGAATTAAATGGAATCATCACTGACTTGCTCATTTTAATAACTTCTTCCTTTTTTTTTTTTTTTTTTTACTACATTTTGGGAGTTCTTCATAGATTCTGGATGCAAGTCCTTTTCTTCTAGTCTGTAGCTCATCTTCATTCTCTTAATATCTTTGAGAAGCCTTAATTTTAAGAAAGTTCAACTTGGGGCACCTGGGTGGCTCAGTCGGTTGGGTGTCCGACTTCGGCTCAGGTCATGATCTCAGAGTTCGTGGGTTCAAGCCCCACGTAGGGTTCTGTGCTGACAGCTCAGAGCCTGGAGCCTGCTTCGGATTCTGTGTTCTCCCTCTCTCTCTGCCCCTCCCCTGCTAATTCTCAGTCTCTTGAGAATGAATGTTTGAAAAAATTAAAGAAAAAAAAGTGTAGACACTTCTAAAAAATGGCATTTTCCCAACTCTGCCATCGCCAAAGACCACCCCCCACCTAACATGACCGTATCCTGCTCTGAAAGGATATGTCTATGAGGTAAACAGCACTTATTAGATAATAATTCATTTGTGCCCTCATATATTATTCATCTGAGACACAGGCTACTGTCAGTGTTTCTGAGCACGAGATAACCAAGGTTGACAAAACTCCTGCCAAAAATAAATTGACCTTTTAGATATCCCGTGCAGTGTCATGGTGGGCAATGTTACAACTCCATTAAGCTTTTTGAAATATTCACAGTAGCCCCCAGGACTGCCACCATTTTGCTCCCTGCCCAAACCACTCTCTTCTTAGAGCCATGGGCTTCTAGAGCCTCAGACAAACCCTAGCCTAGGGGCTTCACCTCAGCTTTACTTTTTTCATCAACCACATGCTGGGTTGATGAGCTTCAGAAAAATGTGTGATTTGTTAATGGGATAAAAACAACAAGTATAGGGGCGCCTGGGTGGCGCAGTCGGTTAAGCGTCCGACTTCAGCCAGGTCACGATCTCGCGGTCCGTGAGTTCGAGCCCCGCGTCAGGCTCTGGGCTGATGGCTCAGAGCCTGGAGCCTGCTTCCGATTCTGTGTCTCCCTCTCTCTCTGCCCCTCCCCCGTTCATGCTCTGTCTCTCTCTGTCCCAAAAATAAATAAACGTTGAAAAAAAAATTTTTTTTTAAAAAAAACAACAAGTATAAGGCACTGATTGCCAACCCATGGTTGTGCAATAATTTGGAATACCACTAATTATTAGCTCAAGAGATAGCCCCTGTACCGTGAAACATCTTAAGTCTCTAAAAGAAACATGTAACCAGCATTTTCCTCCCCAAGGCTGTGTGGGATACCAATACAGTGCTCAGGGTTAGCAACTTAAGAACTCCCAGATACCAGAGCTTCGGACAAAATAGTGAGCAACTGAAAATGAAACATACCAAGAGCAACTGTTTGAAAAGTTAGTCAAAAAGGAAAACCGTACCCAAACTGCAGAGACCAATGCTATCAAATCTGACAGCTGGACATATTTGAATCAAAACACAACTCAAAGTCAGATCCCAACGTGAATAAAATGATAGACTCCAAGTGCAGGCTGTTAAAATGTTCCCTTACACTCTCAAGCAATGCTCTTACAAAAGGGAACAGAGGTCAACAAATTAATGCATGAAAAATGAGGCAAACACAATTGCTGATTTCACATATTATTCTTCCCTCTTATAAAAGTGTTTGTTTGGTTTTTTTCTTCTTTCTAAAAATAGGGGGTGATTTCAAACATACTTGTCACCCTTATACAAGGGCCCAGTGAAACCTTCCAGAATTACTCCCATTTTAGCACCTGTGCAGCCAAAGTGAGGGCTACTATACATTTTAAATCTACTGCCTTGTGAAAACAAACCCAAAGTTATCTCTCACCTGGAAACAAAGTACCCACCCATTGATCTCATTTGGAAGACCAGGGAGAGGAAACCCAGACTTAATATTCTCGGCCATTGACTATGTGAACTTATTATATAGATGTAAATTCTCTGGGTCTCCATTTCTCTCTAAAATGAGTACAACAGTCCACCCAACTTAACAAACATACACTATTGAGAATACAATCAAAACTATAGCCTTTGCTTCAAATTCTGGCATCCCTAAATTCTAGACTTTTATGGCTGTGTGTTTTCACTTTTAGGTTTATGAGAAATGTGATTAGCTGGCTCTAAATGTGATTTTAAGATATGATCTAAATTTTCAATCAAGTGTATCAGAACCCCTAGGCTATGGTATCCATCACCAGGAAATGGTGCGATGGTGGCCAATTCCTTTTGTTGAGCACCAACAAATGTAAAGAGTGTTATTCTACTGAATTCCATAAAACAAAGTGCTTTGTTAATTTTCATTTTGCTGTCCCTGAGGCTTAGCAATGCCAGAACTATCTTCAAAGGTATTTTGTATTCATCAAATAAGATTTATCCCAACTATGGTCAGTTAACATGAAAAGAACACGAGCTCCAAACAGCTTTTTATTCTTCCAAAATTTAATGCTTTACTAGAGAAACAGCCTGAATAATTAGCAATCTGATTGCTAAAATTAAGTAAAAACTATATAAGATTTAAAGAAATGGCAACCACTACAAACAAGATTCTTCTTCCATTAACCTTAATTCTAATCAGTCACTGTTTAGCTGTTTCTTTCTACCACGGCGAGAACCGTATTTTTCTTACAATTGCTAAGGAATTTTGTTGACATAAATTACACCAGTAGAAACCACAATATCCTTGGGCCTTGGGCCCTTATGTAAAATTTATGCCTATGATGTCTGTAGTAAATAAATGGTAAGACAGGCCTTTGAATCCACCGGCAGACTGGACACAGTTTCCTCACCCACATTTCCACATCTTATCCTGTGTTCTAACGTTTTTGAGGATTCCAACCCATTGGCTGAGAATATTTGAAATGAAAGGGACAATGAGATTTAAAACATAAAAGACACCTGACCACAGTGCATAAACTCAGCAATAAGTTTAATTACAACTCAGTTTTCATTTCTTTACAATAAAGAAGCACATGATCAAGTCTTTTCATTATGAAAATTGGTATAGGCCTGGGAACCAAAGAAAAATCTGCAGAATAAGATTATCTACCTATTCAGTAGAATTCCCTCTAACCAGAACAAGAACTGTGGACTATCCATACGGAACCAACCTTGTGATTTTACTGCAGAGGTCAGCTACATGCGACACACTGCCATCACACAGCTTTCTAAGTTTGAAGTTTTCATCAGCCGCAGCGGTGATTGTGGGATGGCTACCTGAGCAGTGATCAAAATCCCAGGTCTTCCCTATGATCTCTTCTGATCAAACAACCCCAAGCTCAAAAACCTTGAATCCCAAATAAAGTGACACACCGAAGAGAGATACAATGTTAGTTTCTGAAATTTTATTATTTTTAATACATACATGTCACAAACAGAAACCTTCAAACACCACACACAATTCCATAACCAAATGTTTCAGTTTTATCAACATTCTTTAACTATTTACACTTTCTTCCCCCAACAAAAGTGCAATCCAAGACATCTTGACAAGAAATGTTTACTGACAAGAATATATTTGTGAGCTGGTTTTAATGATGCCCATCCGTTATTTTTTCTTTCCATTACCTGGAATAATAACAAAGTCAACAGGACACAGAGCTGAGCTGGGTTAGGCAGCATCCTATTAAAGGAACGAAAACACTGAACAGGAGCACTTATTCCTCAAGTCCTCCCCAAACCTCCAACTAAAAATGCTCAAGAGCTGCAACCAGGAGACCAAAGAGGAGAGCTGAGTGGAGGTCCTGATCCGGGCACAGCACAACAGACTGTACATTAAGCGTCAGTCTTACAGGACAAAACAGAAGACTGCAGCAAGTTAGGTCTCACGGTCTGAGAAGTTACATGTCAGCCTATCCGTTAGTTTTAGTATTTCAACACCGAATAATATTCTTTCCTGATGAGGTCATCTCCCCCCAAACAGATACGAAAATACTTTTTATTCTGAAAATAAGCTTCTTTTGCAAACACTGGAAAGTAAAGACCGGGGAGAGCTCTTTCTTAAGAGTGGAATAATTCATCCCACTCTGCAATTTCATGGCCAATGTCTATCTTTTAATCAAGCAGCTGATAAACTCAGTATATCTATCACTTGCTTCAGATGCAACCAGAAGGGAGTGGAGAACTGAGTCAGCCTGAAGAGGAAGTATTAAAACCATCAGAAAGAGTTTCTCACTAGAATGAAGCAGGTAACATTTTATTTGTTCCAGGTACAGAATGCTTAAAACTAAATGAATAAAAAAAAGAGTTAGAACAGATGAAAACTCACTTTGAAATTACTAATCACTTACAAGTGGTTCATTTTATTGAACACTACTTATCAGAAAAAAAGAAAATGGATCTCTGGTGTGACTAATGTCCTTTAATATCCGAACCACAACAAAAATGGTCATTTTTGACCTATTCCAATTTCCACCAGAGCAAAGTACTTTGACAAAGTGTGGCAAAAATACCAAGGTCAGCACATTTCCAAAATAAGATTTATTCTCCACATTGTTGCATACTCAATTATATTTTATTCTCAAATAAGCCAGATTCTCTACTTTAGAGGAGAACGTGATGCCTTAAAGGCAAAAGATACTCTCAGATGATACCTGTGCCTTGGCTTTTAACACAACTGCAGCATCCACAGAATCCTAACTTTGTCATCCAAATAAAGGCCAAAAGCAAATTTTATCCAATTACAGGGAAAACTCCTCATCTTACTTTTCAGAGAGTAGAAAACAAATATAAGGAGAAAATACTGAATGCATCAGACACTACACTCACGGTAGTTTTAGACTACTAGGAGCTTGTGAATGTGTCAATGTGTCAATTTTAAGATCCAGAACAACAATATAAGCAGGTTTCTCTACAAAATTTTAGGTGGATTAAAAAACAGCATTATAGACATTTATTTTACTATATGTTTTAAGTTCAGAACTGAAATCCAAATGCTACTCTTAGGATAAGAGAAACCAATTTTTATACTTGGGTACATGAGAGAATCAATGGGGAACCAGTTAATTCACAATTACAGCTTTGTGTATTAAAGACAAATTTGCAAGGGCTATGTCCTATAGACCTTTTAAGTCGCATCAAATACTGCCAGACCAATATCGATTTGCCACTTCTTAAAGGCATTGGGCATTTCCCCCTACTGTGAAATTTTTCAGATCATCAAACACCAAACCAGATGCAGTAAACCAAATTACAATCATCCAAACTGAAAGATAAGAATATTAGTCAATATGCTGGTTCTTTAATGTTGTTATCTCAAACAAAACATCAAATATTTCATACAACAGAATGGAGACTTGCTTGCAATAATAGCTAAATGCTTCTGAGAGGAAAAACAGCTGTCTTTCTGAGAGGGAAAAAAAAAAAAAAGGTATAAACCAAATGAATAACACAAAATGCTCACATAACCCCAAATTTGGCTGCCCATGAAATGACTGTATTTTCAGCATTCTATTAGCCTACATGTGTAATACTTGAAATTATCAAATCATTTTTGAGGGATCATATTCCAATTACAATTCTATACGGGTATGAGGTGCCCGTCTATTTAAACCATCAAGCTCCCATTAACACACGTCCGTATTTTGGAAAGCCCAATGCTCTGACTAATCGAGTTACACAAATTACCATCTTTTTTCACTAACAGTGAAGTATCACAGAGAGCTTCAGAATGATCTCTTCTCAAACATACTGTTACAACAGGTAATGTTTTGAAAAATGAAACACAGTTAAAAAGAAATATTAAAATTCTTTTCCTCATATCCTCAAAAGCAATTTTTTCCTTTCCTTCCTAGGGTCAAACCTATGATTTGGGAAACTCAGCATTAAATGGGTAAAATGTGGCCGTAACAGTTTTGTGGAAGGTAAGGCATGGTAACGGTGGCTCTGAAATTCACCAGTTAGGGTCCACGGCTTTGAGATTACCCCTAAGAAGGATCTGACATCAGATGACACCTCGACAGTGCAACCTACATAAATTGACACCCACCCAAATCATGTTATTCATGGATTCTCCTTCAGGGCTCATCTGACCAACCTCAAAGACACAATTCAAATGACAGGGTTCTTTCTGCCTGATCTTGCCCCCTCCCTAGAGTCACTGTGTATCACTTCCAAATTCACTTAGCATATTCTCTGTGACAGGTCACTTACCCACAAATATTTGCAACACCATTAGTTTTCACAGGTCTTATAATTCGGATATAATTTTCAGGAGGACAACTGCTAAGTCACAACAGTGACAGAAACAGCACTCGGGTCTACTTGCAAATAACGTGGTCAGTGCGCAGTGCAGAACACTAAACCAAGACAGACTAATCCACTATCAGCTCCCCAGGCACAGACTCACGTTCACACATCACGTGTTTTTCCCAAGGCCCCGGGAAGATCTCAGAAGTGGGTCTTGAGACGGTTAACAAGATCGGAACAGGAGTTTCCTTCCAACACCTACCATGCTTTTAGTTTATAACCACATAATCCCTTTGCTAATTTCACCCTATCCTCCCCACCACCTTCAAAGCTGCATGAGACGCTTAGTGATGGTGAACCGCTAGCCCAGACTCACAGGATTATCTGTTTGGGCTCCGGTCGTGACCACAGACTAACACTGAGGAGTCAAGAGAGGGCAAGGGGCCAACCCCATGTCAGTGGCACATGTACACAAAGGAACTCTCCTTTAAATTAGAAAAGAAAGTAATGTCACAGAATGTCTCCCTATAAAAGATATGTAATAAAGAAGTAAGGTCAATAAAATAGCTACTACTAAAGCAAAGCTTTCATCAATAAGCTTCGAGAACTTTGAAGGAGGAAAATGGCTTCACGAAATGGTAGTCCAGGTTCCCACAGTGCGGACACTGCTGGACATTGCTGTACTCGGAGAAGTACTGCATCCCGATCCGTACGTCTATCACAGGCTTCCCGCAGTGCTTACAGTTCAGGCGGGCCTGGGGGGGAAACACAGACGCGTGAGCCACGATGCCCTTCTGTCTCACAGCACAGTCAATGTCACCCACACCGCGATGCAACACTGCTAGGCCAGAGAAACGGATCGAGAGTTTAGCAAAGCGTCCCTTTCATTGCAAAAGCAGGTTATGCAAAGCCTAAGACGCATGCTCAACTGCTCATCGTCAGTCCGACGCACTGACTCTTAACATTTTTCCCTGGATGTGCACACCGCTAGCATTTCCACCTACTGGTACGAAGCCGGCTCCAAACCTGTACTGCAGAACGTCTGCACTAAAGTTCCCCTAACAACAGGAAACCCCCTCCCCTGGATTGTACCGAGTGGCTGAAGCCAACTTCCCTCATTCAAAGCCTCATGAAGCTTCTGGGAACATGCTGAGTTTAGGTTAAAACTTCATATACATTTCTTTCTGCTCCTTACTGCCCTTGTTTCCTTTGATGTAAAAATAAAATGCCCCCTAAAATACTCAAGGAAAATTAACGATCCAGGAAGAAGTGCTATGTTTATCCTGAGGCTTCTGGGAAACCACCGCACAGCAGATCTTCATTCGTGCCTGGGCCTCTGACAGCACAAGACTAGAGTCTTTCAGCAAAAGGTCCAAGAACTTAAGTGAATAAACAGAAATGATAAATACAACAGACTCTCAATTTAGAGTCATTCTAAAAATGTAATAAAAAGTATGATCTCATTTTGCGCTCAACACACTCCTGTGAGGCGTGTGAATTTTAGATGAAGAAACTGAGGCACACAGTGAGAGAGCAACATGGCTAAGACCACAAAGTTAGGAAGCAGAAAGGCTGGGAACTGAACAAAGTAGCTTACTCCAGAGCCCACATGTTTAGTCGTGACATGGACGACTTTTCTGGAGTCTAAGATCAATTGTCTTTTAGCTGATTAATCTCTCTGAACAACAAAAGTGAAATTCTGGGCAAACCTCTCTCTTTAATCATTCTCTTTAATCTGCTGTTCCTTTCAAATAACTAACCATCGCTTATTTTTGGCTCAAAGCCTTTTAGAAGACTTTCCTTGATTCCTTAATACGGTCTAACACTTGTACCATCCCGGTGAATAAACAGTTGACCCTTGAACAACCCAGGTTGAACTACATGGGTCCTCTTATAAATAAGCAGATTTGTTTAAATAAATACAATACAGTATTATAAATGTATTTTCTCTCCCTTATTATTTTCTTTATAATATTATCTTTTCTCTACCTTATTCAATGTAAGAATACAGTATACAATACATATGATACACAAAATATGTGTTAATCAACTACTTATTTATGTTATCGGTAAGGCTTCTGGTCAGTAGGAGACTATTAGTAGTTAAGCATTTGGGGAGTCAAAAGTTGTATGTGGATTTTCGACTGCACAGGGGATCAGTGCCCTTAACCCCTATGTTGTTCAAGAGTGAACTGTAATTAATTGATATTTTTTTAAAGCCAAAGAGTAATCAAACATGTTTTCCATTTTACTAGGAGGCCATAAAATAAAAGTCTGAGCTTACAGTTTTAAGGAAGAAATACATAGTGGGTACCAATACTGGGTATGGCAGGATGCCATTCTGCTTTCCTCCCTAAAGATAAGGAAATAATCCCATTGCCTTTCAAGCGTCTAGTAGAAAGAACACCAGACTGGCTGTGACACATTTGTAAAGACCTGGGCAAAAAGGTCTATTCTGTGTGTGGAAAACAAGGAGGCTAAACTAGATCTCCCAGGTCCTTCCCGGCACCAACATTCTATGAGGCACAGGCCCCAAATTCTTTTATTTCCTTATTTCTTTAAAAGAGAACCCTCTCTCATGTGTGTAAAGAGAGAGAAGCCGCCGCCTCCTGTTTCTCTCATCTCAAAAGCTGCCATCACGGCACGATGGATATTACAAAACGCTACAGTGCAGAACTCAAAGGCTAATGAGATCTCATTTCCAACGCTAATGGAATTTTAAAATGGAAATGTGGTCAATGTATCAGAATAGCATAAAAGCGGTCAGTCCTATCCGGAATCAAATGACAGGCTACGGATGGCCATCTAGGTCTCTCACGGCCGTGCTTCTCTTCTGAGAGCACTAGTAGAGACAAAATATAGCTGAAAAACCCACTCCGCCAACCTTTTAATTCAACCAACACAGGTTATCACAGGATACTCTCTTTATAAAATCAAACCCTAATGCTAAAGATACAAAACTATGTAGTAACCAATAAAGTGTGTACTAGTTATTGACATTGAAAGCCAGACTTGGCCAAAGAGCCAAGGAAAATTCTCTCCTACCCATGAATATCAAGGAATTCTAAAACGAGGCTTTCTTTTCTCCAAGCACTTGGAAACAAACCAAGATACTTCCAAGAAATTTCTTTTGTCTGCTGTGTTTCCATGTACTTATTAATATGTTTTCAGAGGCTACCACTTCCCTTTTTCCTGGTGGCAGCTAAGTTTTGGAAAATGCTTCCTCTTACCGGTGCTTTATGGATTACATATCTTTCATGTTGACCTCCCAACACTGTACAAAGCAGGCAGTTCCTGGGTAACTTTACTATCCCATAGGAAGAAAGCAAAAGAAAATCCTCTCTATTAAAGAAGGGGCTTGAACCCATGAACTATGAGACCATGACCTGAGCTGAAGTCAGACAACTGAACTGACTGAGCCACCCAGGCACCCCTAAGTAATAGCTTTTTTTTCTTACTAGAACCTAAGTATACGTTAATCATACAAACATAAGAAAATACAGCAAAAGAAAACTTAGGGAACCACTTAGCATCCCACCATCCAGAAACAACCTCTGGTTAACAGGCCAGCAGCTCCCTTTTTACAAATGGAAGCATACTTCCATACATATTATGCTATTTTATAAAGTACCTTTGTGACCTGAAATACTAAAACTCTTTCTTATGAATTAGACATTACTCTACATACCCCTTTGAGTGGCTGCCGAGTATTCCAGCAACAACTCCCTCACGCTGGTGAATCGGCCATCATCCCTGGACTCTGGGGAAGTCTTAGGATTGTTCACTTATCTTCCTCCTCCTCTCCCAAGCTAACTACAGCACTGCCTCTAACTCCTCCACACCGACTACAGAAAAGAAGCTGGAGATCATCCACAGCTCGCTCTGTGGGGCCAATACCAACCTGACAGCACGGAGAGGCGGCCAGGATGTCGTAGGTGTACATGGTGCCCAGCTGGTGCCAGCTGCCGTCCCACCGCGACTTACACTTGATGCAGATGATCTTGTGAACCCCTTCCAGGCAGTCCACGCACACCGCGTACAGGTGCATGAGTCTCCCTGTGCACAGAAGACATAATGCTGAGAGTGGCCGTTAGAAGGGATAAAAAAAAGTGGGTTACCCATCAATTATAAACAAACATGTTATCATTCAAATAAAATAAGCAAAATAGGTCCTATTTATCACATATCCCCAAGATGTCCTTTTAGAATAATGATGAACACTAACTATTATCAATGGGACATATATTTGAAGTTCAGTTTTAATAAATATTGGCTCAATTCACTTTTCCAAAAAGAACTGACAGGTTTCCAATATGGACATCCAAACTCAAATGATCAAGCCACAAATGCTAAAAACTAGCCAGTGATGACAGAGGACTTTCTGCTCGGAAGTCTGTGCGTGGCGTGGGGACTGAACCTCAACACTAGTCTGCAGTCAAGGGCTTTCATCCACCGACAGGTCCCATCATAAAAGTCTGTCTTGATATACTGGTGGCTCAGAATTCTACCACAGCCATGATTACTACGTTAACTGTCTTTGTCTCCAAAACTGCTCAGCCATCACCATATTTAATTTAGGAACCAGAATTATAGCTTACTTGTAAGTGGTTATTTAAAAGGAGTTCAATGCTTTGTTATTTACTGGGCTCTTCAAAGACACAACTCCATTCTTCCATCACCTATTAACATCTAGTGCTTGAGAAAGAAGTCACCCTTGTTTACACAGAAGGGTTAGTTAGGATTCAAATCATTGGGAAAGACTGGGAATGTCCAGGATCAGCCCAGACAATGTGTAAGAGCAACACTGTTGCTCTCACAGGGAGCTCTGCTGTGCTGAAAGCTATGGTAAGAAGAACACGTCCCCCTCCAGAATGTGCTGCTCCCTGCCATCCGCCCGCCCATGGCTCTTCACTTTTCAGAGGTTAGGGCCAGCCTGCTCCTTACCTGTTGGGGAGTCGGGGGTAATACAGTACTTACAGAGACACTTTTCATTGCATTTGCTTACAAGGCTCTCTCTTCCTCCGTGAGGGTAGGAACACGTCTACATGCACGCACGCACACACAAACGCACACACACACACTGTTCTCAGGACTATCTAATTTTCACCTTTCTCCACCCATTCCCTGATAGGTTCCCTTCAGACATGGTCCTGGGCTCTGCCATATACTCTTCCTTTACTTTCTCTTTTCTCCCTATTCAAGAGTTCTTCTAATCTTAAAATCTGAACCACCACTGTTATAAAAGAAGCTCCCCAAATGCTTATTTCTCAAGGTGCTTGCTACATAGACCTCTCCAGCGAAGAGTCCCAACACCCCTTCAAACCCAAAACACACCAATGTCCTCATCGTCTTTCCCCTAAGACAAGTCCCCTTCCCAACATTCTCCACTCCCGTCCATGACAGCATCATTTATCTGATCTAGAGCCAAAGTGAGCTAACAGGGATGCATTCTCATCCTCTATAGGCAAGCTGTCCCCCAAGCTCCAATTTTTCCTTTAAAATAATCTCCTGTAGATATATATTCCTACCTTTCAGTTCCCACTGTTAGCTCCCAACAGTCTCTCATCTCCTGCCATCTAGACCGGAGATAGAAGTTCTATCTCCTTTAAAAAAAAAAAAAAAAAAAAAAAAAAAAAAAAAAGTTCCACCTCCCTATAGATAGGTTCCACCCCTTTTGAACAATTTTTTCCCCAACCAATCATTTACTCTTAAAAAAAACAACTCTTGGGGCGCCTGGGTGGCTCAGTTGGTTGAGCGTCTGACTTTGGCTCAAGTCATGATCTCACAGTTCGTGAGTTCGGGCCCCGCGTCGGGCTCTGTGCTGACAACTCAGAGCCTGGAGCCTGCTTCGCATTCTGTGTCTCCCTCTCTCTCTGCTCCTCCCCCGCTCGTGCTGTCTGTCTCTCTCTCTCTCTCTCTCTCTCTCTCTCTCTCTCTCTCTCTCTCTCAAAAAATAAACAAACATTAAAAAAAAATGTTTTTTTTAAACTCTTCAGTTCTTAAAGAACACAGCAAAGCTCTTGTTATGGCTCAAAAGGACACCCACAATCTATTGTCCACCTGACCTACTCACTGTCCACTGCAGAATCTCTACCCTAACCAACCTGTTCTCTCCAGTTCTGTCTCCCGACTTTTTAACCACCATTCCTTTGCTCATGTTGCTCCCTGTCCTTATCAGCAAAGACCTTATGTGAGCAGACCCTCTGCTTATCAAAATCCAGCCCACCTTCTGACATCTGCCTTCACGCTGCCTCCTGTGACTGCGCAGGCCAAAGTGGCCCCTTCCGTTCTGTAGGCAACTACAGGATGCCTAACGTACATCATATCCAGGTGTTATTAACTCCACAGGTGGTACTAGTGTCTTCAGTCTGGTAAAGTTAATTACATTTTTATAAAAACATCTTACATCCTGGGGGCACCTGGGTGGCTCAGCTGGTTGGGCGTCCAACTTCAGCTCAGGTCATGAACTCACAGTTTGGCAGCTCGAGCCCTGCATCGGGCTCTGGTGGTGCGGGGCCTGCTTGGGATTCTCTCTCCCTCTCTTTGCCCCTTCCCCACCTGCACATACTCTCTCTCTCCTCTCTCTCTCTCTCAAAATAAATAAATAAACTTAAAAAAAAAAAAACATCGCATCCTAAGATTATAAATTGGTGAAAAGCAAGAACTGATAGTACCCAGCACATGTATGAAATTCATAAAACGGACTCGCTGATGAATGTGTTAAGCGAAAAGAATCCATCACAAATAGAAGAACACTCCTCTCATGTACACCAAACGCCTGTACTCTCATTCATCTTCAGAAAGAGTATTTCCAGCCTTAAAACGAAGTGAAAGTAGTTTCCACCTACTTCCCTCTAAAATTATCCCCGACCAGTATAAAGAATGAGAAACAAAACACAAACTCCATTTTCCAGGAAACTACGAGATATCTGCAAACCTGAACCAAAATAAGAGCTCAGAAGCTGGATGAAGGCATTTTAAATGGTTTAGCTCTGGAAGCAGCCAGCATGCACAGGGGGGACTGGGATGAGGTGCTGAGAGGAAAACAGTGTGGGATAGACAAGTAGCCATTCTGTGCAACTTTTTCCACCAAATCAGCCCCCAAACCTCGGCTAGCCTTACAACTTATTTTGAAGAACACAACGTGACAGAAGTGATGAGACTCAGTTCCACACTTACGCCTCTGGAGAGAGACTGCAGCCCCCACGCTCACCCCCGCTGAATGCAGGAAAGAGCCCAGCCCAGCCCTACCGGAAGACAGAAGACTACACAGAACAAGGAGGAGGGTAGAGCCATTCAGTCCGGCTGAGGCTCCCCAGGCCAGCCAGTCTGCCAACTGTCAGACCCGTGTCAGGGGCCATCCTAATCAACCTCCCCACAGAACGGTGACAAATCAGAAATCATCACTGTTTTAAAACACTCAGTGTGGGAGTAATTTGCCTTTAACAAAGGTTAAAAGACATTCGGGATGAGGTGAAGCTCTGGAAAAGGAAGGGGGTGGGGCTCCCCCTGCAACTTCACTTCCTCTTCCTCGGATGAGAAAGTTAGGACAAGAAACTGCATCTGTGAAACAAGAACAAGATGCTATTAAAAAGAGCTCTTGGAAATTATAATTCATATTTACATAACAGAAAATCTTAAACTCAGTAAAAATACTGGAATATAAAGTCCAAGAAATCTTCCAGAAGGCAAGATAAAGAGATAAACAATAGGCTCAATGTGTATATAATAGAACAAAAAAAGGGGATCAATTTTAAGAGATCCAATATCTGACTAACAGTTGCACAGGTTTTTTTTTTTCCCCCTTAAATGAAAGAAAAAATCTTCAGAGAAATAAATTAGAAGAAAATTCCCCCAAACTAAAGACTGTAAGTTTACACAGTCAAATGTTTCACAACGAATTGGGGGGGTGGGGGTTGGGGGGGGGGGGGGGGGACAAGTGACGGTGAAACTTCAGAACACTAGGGATAAAGAAGAAATCTTAAAACCTTCAGGGGATAGAAGGGGAGAACAAAGGGACAGGAATAAGACTACTATTTGACTTCTCAACAGTGACACTGGAAGACAGGAGACAATGAAGAAATGCCTTCAAAATCCTAAGGGGAGAATATTTATAACTTGGAAGACTTATACCCAGTCAGACAGCAATCAAGTATGAAGATAGAATCAAGATTTTATCAGACTTTCAAAGTCAGAAAATACCTATTCCCATGCTTCCTTTCTCAGAAAGCTCCTGGGGATGTTCCTTAACAAACTGGGGGAATAAACCAAGAAAAAAAGAAAACACGGGATCTAGGAAACAGAAGATTAGAAAAAAAGTAAAAAGAAAGAAAAGCAATTAAAGAATTCCTGGAAGGGCAGCTATGTAGTACAGCCAGTAATGAGTGCACCAGGACAGACAGGAGCAGGGAGACGAAAGGCTCCGTGAAGGAGATTTCTGCAAAAAGAAATTTATAAAATGTATGATACGTATGTGCAAATGTTTCTGAAAACTTTGTGAGACCTGCTGGAAAGTGAGAACAACCAGCCATTGTTTCCAAAAAGATGAAGCCAATGAAACTGTGAAGCAACTATTAACTTGAAGAAAAACAAAAGATGTCTTAGAATATACTGTACTCTACACAGGAAATGCACCTACACTACTTACTCAACACTAAATATTTACATAATCTTAACAGTAAAAAAACATTAAGGATTTAACCAAGAATTGTAATAGATTATCCTGATAGAAAGCGGAAGATTTAAGAAAGCAGAGTCATCCACCTCAAAAGTAAGCCAACAGACATTATCCAAAATTGGACATGAAGGGGCGCCTGGGTGGCGCAGTCGGTTAAGCGTCCGACTTCAGCCAGGTCACGATCTCGCGGTCCGGGAGTTCGAGCCCCGCGTCGGGCTCTGGGCTGATGGCTCAGAGCCTGGAGCCTGTTTCCCATTCTGTGTCTCCCTCTCTCTCTGCCCCTCCCCCGTTCATGCTCTGTCTCTCTCTGTCCCAAAAATAAATAAACGTTGAAAAAAAAAAAAATTAAAAAAAAAAAATTTAAAAAAAAAAAAAAACAAAAAAACAAAATTGGACATGAAGATAGCAGTTTCTAAATGATGATGGGAAAAACCTGAGAATCGGTTACAGTTGAAACGTGCTCGTCTCTGGGAACCGAAACAGCAGGCATTGATGGGAAGAAGGCAGGTGGGGCTACATCGTTTCTACTACAGGCTTTGTTAGCACACTTTTTTTGAAATTTATTTTTGTTTGTTAAGTTTGTTTATTTATTTTGAGAGAAAGACCATGCACAGGAGGGGCAGAGAGAGTGGGGGGGGAAAGGGAGAGAATCCCAAGCAGGCTCTGCACTGTCATAGGCGCCCCATTTTTTAGCATGCTTTTAAAGTTACAAATGTGTTACACATCATGTATCTCACTTTTATAGAAATTCAGTAATTTAGGGCGCCTGGGTGGCTCAATGGGGTAAGCGGCTGATCTTGATTTTGGCTCAGGTCATGATCTCACAGCTGTGAGATCAAGCCCCACGTTGGGCTCCATGCTGCTGGTGTGGAGCCTACTTGGGATTTACTCCCTCTTTCTGTCTCTGTCTCTGTCTCTGTCTCTCTCTCTCTCCCCCTCTCTTTGCTCCTCCCCACCTCACACATCTATGTGCATGCACTCTCTCTCAAAATAAATAAATAAAAACCTTTTTAAAAAATTCAATAATTTTACATGAATGGACAGGTTTCTCCCTGATACTGACCAACCCCCATCACTTAAGTGATGGCCGAACTATCCCTACATCCTTGAACAGTCATCCACAGCACTAAGTTCCCCCCACTCCACCACCAGGGTGATGTCTCAGCTTTCAATAACCCTCCACTTTCCTTTTGCTGCCATCAAGAAAGACTCACCTTCCATAAACTTCAAGATTGTTTCAACTAATCTAAAAACGCGTTGGTCCTCTCTGACCCCCACTTTCCCTTACCCCATCGTGTTTACAAGGATCAAACCGAATACACAACGTGCTGGGCACATTAACAAAGGTTTGAAAGGCAACTGTCTTACACCAAGTGACATAATTATGCAATTCCTACTCTCAATTCCCTCCCAGTTACAGAAAACTATACACCAGGAATCCTCTGTTCAAAATCACAGCAGAACCAAACACAAATTACCCCCCGGGACAACAATACTTGGTACGGTGACGTCGGAGTAAAGGAAGAAAACCAGCCCCACTGCCACCACCTCAATGGGCAAAGCTGAAATACTCAAGCATTACCTAGCACCTGACTAAGACGAAAAGCAGCAACAGTTAAAATTAAGCCAGAACAGAGCCATCCCATCGTGTTAGCTTTTCAGCTTGTAACAAACCGAAAGCAGGCAAGGTGAATGAACACCTGTACCTTGAAGATGACACGGAACATCATATTCGATCTCATCGTGTCTCGACGGGCTCAAGAACAGAGTTCCGTCCACCAGCGGGAACTGTTCGAACACCGGGAGCGCCCGGTGGCACAGAGCACAGTTCACGACATTCCTGTGGCTGGCGCTGAGGGCCGCGAGAATGAACTTGCGCAGATCCTCGCCCTGGCCCATCTGGGCATCGTCTTCCATCCGCACGTGGAAAGTGTTCAACTTATGCCGGGGGATGTGAGTGAGCAGTTCGGACAAGTCCAGCCGCCGCAGGAACTGCACGGGCGCGTCGAAGTGGCCCCCCCTGTGCACGGATAACCCAGCCGGACTATACTCGAAGTGGGTGTTTCGGAACACGTGGCCCCCGGCCATGGCCTTCTTGTGAGGCTCCAGATGGATGGCATTCTTCAAGAATTCCCCGAGGTACCTGGAGGAGCGGGGGCCGCTGAAGTGGGCAGGGGAGAGGATGGAGTAGCCGGTGGGCGGGGACTGGCCAGGGGAGCCGCAGGGAGAGCGGGCCCCGTAGGCTGCGGCGCCGACTGCCTTCTCCTGGGAGTTCTGCCGGTCCATGGAGTGCCGCCGCGGGAGGTCATGGCTCAGGCCTTTCTGGGGCTTGTTCGGCGGCCTGCACTTTTTTGCTTCCTCCCCTGCTTCGCCGGGGGGCCTCCCCGTGTTCTTCTCCGACACGGACTTCTTCTTTTTCTCATCCTGCATCCGCTTCACCTGGTACCAGTCTGTGTCCTTCTTTAAGTGGCCCTGCCCGCAGCGGCAGGAGCAGAAGCGGAAGGCCAGGTCGTAGCCCTTCTTTGTCCACATGTTTTGGCGGCACTGCTTCTCGTTCCAGCTGCGGGCCCGGCCGATGCAGTTGAACTGGACGAGGATGCTGCTCTCCCACTCGTAGAAACACTGCAGGTGCATCCAGGTGCTGGAGGGGCAGTGCTCGTTGTTGCACACCACCTTCTGGTAGTCGTCCTTGTCCAGGTCCACCGGCCTGCCAAAGCTGCAGATCAGGGGCGTGGCACAAGGGGCTTCTGGGAAGAAACAGAGACAGAGAGAGAGAGAGAGAGGAGGGGAGAGAGAGAGAGAGGTTCAGCACGCAGGAGCTGGAATCCCAGCTGGCACCTGGTCAGAGAGCAAAGCTACCATCCCCACCTTAGCCCATTCATGCCAACAGTGCAATTTTCTGGTGTCAAGATTTCCTCTGCTGGAATAACACCAGACAGGATTAGACAACACGTACTACTCTCTTCTGGTGTTTTGCTGGGCCGAGGGAATTTATTTTCAGATGTTTGTTATCTGCTGAAAAACACACCAGTAAGCTTCAGAAAGTCCAAATCCTTCACAGTGCAATTAGCCGTATGTCAATACTTACAACGGTATAGTGTAGTACGAGGTTTTCCTAAGATGTGAGTGTAATGACAGGCAGTTCCAAGGTTCTTTTAAAAAAGGAATCACTCTAATGAACTAGGAAATCATATGATGAAGCCACTTAGCCAACTAGTTCAGGTGATAGCTCCTAAAGGGTCCGCAAAGCCCTTTTTCACAAACTTTAGGTTATCCTGAATATCACAGAAAAGCTAGAAAACAGAATTACCTCTCCCCAGTTCTCTCCTGGAATGGTCTGATACCTAAGGGGAGAATGTCTGGTCAAACTAATTGTTGGTCTACACAGAATTACACCACCAGGTCATGAAGGAGAAAACCGGAACTCTCCTCAAGCTATCAGGACAGAAAGCAGGAACACCGAGATATTTCTGCCCTATTTAACCACATACCCCACGGGCATCCAAAAGGCCAATCGGGTCCCCCTAAAAGGAGGGAAAACTTGGTGACACAGAGTAGGATCTATTTCTTAACAAGTAAATAGGATTTACAGTGACGAATTCCACTGGATTCTGGTTACTTCAACACCCTTAATATTTTCAAAAGGCCCTTTTGGAAAGCAGTAATACTCCTAGTCGGGAACCGCTGGGCTTGATCAGGAAGGTTCTACATGCCAAGCTTAGTTTAGACTTTATCTTTTTGTAGCTGAGAACGGTCAGTCAGAGTTCTGTTCTAGAAAGCTTACCCTGATGGCAGTGTGGGACATGAGTCCCTGGTGGCAGTGTGGGACACGAGTGAGAGCCTGACCTACAGCAGCAGCACAGTAAGATGGCACCTGCTGCTGGGATGAGCAAACTCTGATGGACAGCGAGCACAAGAGGAGCAGGTTTGGACAAAGACAACTTGAGGCTGGCCTGATTCTGGATCTGCTGAATTGGAAGCCTGTGTGCCACCGAGGTGGAGAAAGACAAGCCCAGAGCTCAAGTGACCTGGGGCCCGAATACAGATGTGCAGCTACACACCCAGAGGTGGAGGTTAAATCCCTGGACTGAGGAGTTAGCCCAAGAGGAATGTGAGGAGAGGAAATGAATCCTGAGAGGCAACATTAAAAGGCAGGAGAAGAGTCCTCCACAGAGCCTAGTAAGGAATGAACTGAGGATTCACTGAAAGACAAGTCAGGAGAGAATTCTATCATGGCAGCTGGAAAGTTACAAGAACAGAGGACTAAGAAATCCCCCAGAGATCACTGTTTCTCAACCTCTGCACTACTGACATTTTGGACTGGGTACTTCTTTGTTGTGGGCAGTGTCCTGTGCACTATAAGACATTTAGCAGCATTTCTGCTAGGTGCCAGGAACACCACCCTCCTCAACTGTGACGCCCCAAAATGTCTCCAGACACTGCCAGCTATCCCCTGGGTGGGCAGAGGGAAAAAAAACTGCCCCTCGTTGGAAACTACTGGGTAACTTAAAGACTGAAAAGTCCTCACCAGAATGGTCAGTAAGCCAGTCAGTGACATCTTAGCAAGAACAGTTCCAGTGGGATGACAGGGGACAGATCAGAGGTGGATGGTGAAGAGTAGATGGTGAGGTAAAATAGTAGTAGTACAGATGACCTTCCAGAAAACTCTTCCCAGAAGTACAACTGTAGAAGAAAGGGAAAAGAATGGGAAGAGGCCAGTAAGAGTAGGGACCTACACATGTATATCTACTCAGGGAACAAATGCCAAAAATTCAGGATAGCTTTAACAGTAGGAGAGGCAATGAGCTCTGCAACTGCATCACTCAAAGCCCTTCCCGACCTCACCCCCGCCCACTGGATCACAAATACAGCACTCCACCAGCACAGGTGATGGCACCCATACAGCCTATGGCACTCATGTGTTACAATCTTCCCCTTCAGCGTGGAACTCCGGGCATCGGTCAAAGGCCCTACCCAACTTGTCTACCTCCATTCCTTTGATCACTGTGGTTCCCCCATCTACCGCCTAGGAGCCCACAATCCTTAATCTTCATTTGTCCAAATCCTACCGGCCTAGTGTAGCAATTCACAGCATGGACTCTCAACCAGACTGCCCGAGCTAGAATCCCAGCAGTACCACTGCTGAGCTGCATGCTCCCGGACAAGTCACTTCTGTCTTAATTTCCTGTACGGAATGCAGGTAACAGCTGAATGTACTTTATATGGTTGTTGTAAGGACAAAATATACCAACACACGAGTGGCACTTAGAGCAGGGCCTGGCACATAGAAAACCTTCTCCCTTTCCTCCCATCCTTCAAGGCCCATCTCTAGACGCTGATTTCACCAGAACCACCCCCTCCCGACCACAGTCTGGTCTGAACCTTACTTGAGTCCCCACTGTGGTCCCACCAGGTGATAACTTCAGACAGGATGCCTCTTACCTCTGTGTTCCTGGCACCACTGGGCCTAGGCCTTGCACACATCCTGTGCTAATGAAGCTGCATTAAAATGACACTGGCAAAAGAAACCCAACCCGACAAGCAGAGAAGGAAGAGAGCAAGCCGAAATCCTACACAGAGAGAAAGGCCTAGTACTGAAGCACACTGAGATGAAGTAGAAAAATGGTCTGTAAACTGGGCAAAATTAACTGCAGTCCCCTGGGCTGTGACCTTTAGTGTCCTTTAAAATGTTAATTAGTCAATTAAACAAAGTTCAGTTGCTTTTATCTATCCTTCAGAGAAACAGCTTTGGAGAGAATGCCTCTGAAATGTAATAGCAGTAGCCAAAGTGATATTAACCCAGGACGAAAGAAATCAAAGAATGGCCTAACTATACCTTGGCATTCACAACATCCAAAGTTTTAAATCTTAAATGCCGAGACTGGCTTGATATTTCTCTTTAAAGTATTTCCACATTAAAGAAGGTAGATTAAGAGGAGAAAAGTCCTATTTACATCTTTGTCGAAAAGCCGCAGCAAATACATCATGGAAGCAATTTTGAGCCCTGCGTACGAACCGGGTCTATGGAGCTGGGAGAAGCAGCAACTCACGCGGAGCGCTCTGGCAGAAAGGTGTGTGTGGATCAGAGAAGGCCAGACAGCTCCCCTCTTCCCCGTCACTGCCCCACCCCGACCGCAGCCGAGCTCGCCCACAATCTCCCCTCCGCGGCTCTGCCACGAAGAGACCCCGCTCCAACCTGCCAGCGCGCTCGTTTACATCTCAGCCACTCCGATGTGGCCTTTGTGGCTGGGCCTCCAAAACAAAGACAAGGGCTTGAGACCAAACATTACACACCGCCATCCCCAAGGCAAGGCTCCAGGGACCAGGGTGAGTGCCAGGGGTGAGACTCGGGTCCTGCGCGCGGACTTGGGACAGGCTTCTCACATCTCACGCAGCCTTCCGATGAAGCCACGGAGGGCTGGCGTCTGCATGCAGACACGATTTCCTTCTAGGTTTGGTTCAGACTTGCCCTCTCCCTCCCACTGTCCACACTGGAAAGGCAGCTGGGAACGATGCGCGAGGGGGTTGGGTGACTAGCTGTTTGACGGGGGGGCAGTTTCCTGCTTCCTCCTCTGTAAAGAGAGAACAAAGATGCTTGCCCTCATTCACGCTAAAACGTATGTGGAGGCTCTCTGCGCAGTTCTGCCACAACTCTTCCTGCTACCTCCACCGTCACTGGATACCTGTGCCTCTGGCTCCACAACTCAACGCAAACTGCTCCAATATATTGCCTACTTTTCCTACCTAATGTTTTGGACCCACAAAGGGGGTTCAGAACTAAGGAAATGAAATGAGGCCATGTCTCTTTCAATCTCCAAAGTTTTACAGGTAACTAAAACAGACAGCGAAAGATTTCAGAACTCTAACAAATAGCACAGTGTTCAAATCGCACCCATAACAAATGACAGTGTTATAGACATGCACTGGATTGCTTCCTGAAAGTGGTCTCTAAATTTACAAAATTCCTAGCTCTTAAGAATTGGAGTTCCTGGGGCACCTGGGTGGCTCAGTTGGTTGAGTATCCGACTTTCGCTCAGGTCATGATCTCACAGTTTGTGGATTTGAGCCCCATGTCGGGCTCTGTGCTGATATCTCTGAGCCTGGAGCCTGCTTCGGATTCTGTGTCCCCCTCTCTCTCTCTGCCCCTCCCCTGCTCATGCTCTATCAATAATAAATAAACGTTAAAAATTTAAAAAAAAAAAAAAAAGGAGTTCCACAAAGGTGAAGGTATAAATATACTACAGACTGATCTGATACAACTAAATCTTTAATGGGAGAGGGGGAAGAAGGGACCCCACCCCCTGTTCAGTGAGGGCCCAAGCCACGTACATTCCTCAGGACATCAGTCTAAAGCTGAGATAGTCTGATGGACAAGGAATACGGGGCACTGTTCCTTCATGCAGTCAACACTGCTTTTACACAATGTATATAAACCCTCCAGTGCATTTTTACTGCTTCATCATCAGATACTCAGGACTCGGCTGCAATTTCTCCCTGCCCAAGTGAAAATAATCAGGGATCACCTCATTCTGGGCAAAAATCTCAAGTAGTTTCAAGTCTCGACAATGAACTAGCTAGGTGACATCACTTGGGTAAAGTCTGTCACTCTTCCCAGCCTTCTCATCTGGTATCCCGTCTCCCACCCCCCACCCGAGGCAGGTCTCTGTGCTCCCACACCTATTAAAAAAGAAGGATCTGACGGTACTCATCTACGCTGGCTGCCCAACAAACCCAAACCCCTCGACACACCCATCCACGCTAACTGGAGCCCCATAAACCAGACAGACATTGCCATTGTCAGCTTTTTAACTGTAAAATTAAATGTTTCATCCCTCTTAAAATAGTTGCAAGCATCACAAACAGGTGGCAAGTTCAGCGGGGCAGCGGGGTGAGTGAGGAGGGTCTTCTGAAGTCACACAAGGCTCTCCAGGCAAAATCTAAGGTAGGGACTTGGTCACACGCATCCTTGTAAGCCCACTACTATGAAAATCATACTGTTCAATTAACGTCTTGGTGAAGGAAAGCACGGCCCAACCAGACTTAGTACTCTGTGGTGACAGAAGAGCTGAAGGACAGGGAAGGGGTGAGGGGTGAACCCTTGGGGCTCACTGTTCTCAACAGGCCTCCCAGACTCATCCCAGGACTCCAATTTCAGGGTACAGCCTGGCCCTCACCCTCACTTCTACAAACTTCCCATAATCTATTCTACCCTCTTTCAGTATGCAGTTACCAAATACAAACCGCAGGGTTTCTGAACCACTATTTTACTACACGTATCTTTTCCATACAATAATTCCTCTTCAGGGGAACACATCCCCTTGTTTTTGGAGCTAATTCCCCTCAGCGTATGAAGTTTCTGAAGTGAGGATCCTCATCTCCAGCTTCCTGAGAGGCCACAGAGATTGGTCAATGAGGACAGCGACTCTGGAGACAGCCAGCCTGGATCTGACTCTCAGCTCTGCAATTTAATAGTTTTAAGATCTTTGGCAAATCACGTCACCTCCCTGGGCTCCTGTCTTCTTCCCTGTAGAATGGCACAAATAACAGTACCTATCTCAAAGGGGTGCCATGAGGATTAAGTGAGTGATTAAATCAGTTCACACGGTGCCCAGTACTTATTAACCAACATTTAAATTTAAGAAATTATTATTAGAAGCCCTATCACTTTACATTATGTGACGTAAAAACCAAAGGACTTTGAAAGCACTTAGCGCAAAGCTACAACCAGAAAGAGACCATCCTCCTTTCTCCTTCACATAAATAAGGGCAAGAAATGCACTTCTTCCCCACAACAAAGCAGGGTGGCATGCATAAAATAATTCACTAAATGTTTACTGGCAAGTCTTGAAGAAACAGATGCAAAATTTCCTTCTTCTAACCCTTTAAAGATGTTCTACTCCCTGTCAGACAAGTAAGTATCTTGCTAAATGTATTTTTTCTACCTAAGCAATCTTTTCCAAGCCTAGCTAACAGGGATTCATAAAGCATGGCTACATTTGATTCATGGGATGTGTCCCTGAACAACTCCCATAACTAAGGGAAAGGTTGTGGGGAATGCATCCTCAGAACACATAAATCTGCAGTCATTGTGTTCTATTTTTCTTTACTGTTGCTTTTTAATATCAGCATTATCTCTAATATTTCTCAGCTGTATCTCATAAATTGACATGGCCTATCATACTATGTTTTATCACATTTCTGTTCAAAAGTTACCAATTTTCAGGGTGTTTTTCAGCACAATATTAGCACACCTGGATATTTTCAAAGATAGACTTAAAGTATGATAATCACTTTAAAATGTAATATAATATCATTATATATCATGATATATATAAGTATATATAAATATCATTAATATAAATATCATTAAAATAATAAATATCATTAAAATCCTTCAAGAAGTTTATTTAAGTAGGCTCCATGCCCAATGTGGGGCTTAAACTCACAATCCTGAGACCAAGAGGCACATGCTCTACCAACTGAGCCAGCCAGGTACCCGAAAACAGTTCTATAAACAAAGAGTCCACATTAAAAAAAGAAACAAAAAAAGTTTACATAATATTGCCAAGGGTTAGTAGGTATTTCTGTTTGTAAGAAAAGGTGATGCCACTGGGTATCAAAGCATTTTTTTTATTTTTTATAACAGCAACTTTTTTTAAGTTCATTTATTTTGAGAGAGAGAGCACACACGCAGGAGGGGCAAAGAGAAAGAGAGAGAATTCGAAGCTGACAGCGCAGAGCCCAATGTGGAGCTTGAACTCTAAAACTGTGAGATCATGACCTGAGCCAAAAACCAAGAGTGGGAAGTTTAACTGACCCACCCAGGCACCCCAAAGCATTTGTATAATTCAATTGAACTGCCAGCTTGAAAATGACATAGCTTGGTGCATAATTTGGGGGAGTGGATCCACTGAAATTTTGCACATCATGTGAATCTTTTATTAATATTATTTGTCATTAGTTGGAATTTGCATAATTTAATTTGCATATAATGGGATCACACTGTACTAGGAAATAAATGAGCAGGCTGCCTTTCTTTTGCTTGGATCACAGAGGGAGCTGGACCACAGAGAAGTACACAGCATTACATGTACTGCCTACACTCACCCTGGAGGAAAGACAGGTTCACGAGCTCTTGGAACCAAATCACAGTATCATAAAATGGGAACACAACTCCAGGTTAAGTATGTATGTACATGCAGGAGCGTATTTGTATGTAACTGCAGAGAGACTGCCCAAGCGTTAAACTATCCCATTTCTTTTATTATTGAGGTATAATTTACAGGCAATGTTTCTATTAGTTGCAAGTGCAAAACACAGGGATTCCACAATTGTATACAACTCTCAATGCTCACCACCATGGTAAGTATAGTAACCACCTGTCACCATACAAAGTTATTACAATATTATTGACTATGCTATACTTTCCATTTCCATGACTTATTTATAACTGGAAGTTTGTGCCCCTTAATCCCCTTCACCAATTATACCCATTCCTTCACTCACCTCCCTTCTGGCAGCCAGTCTATTCTGGGTATTTAAGAGTCTATTTGGTCTTTAGATTCATTGAGTCATTCGTTTTTTAGATTCCACATATAAGTGAAATCATATGGCATTTATCTTTCTCGGACATATTTTACTTAGCATAATACCCTATAGGTCCATCCATGTTGTTGCAAATGGGAAGATCTTACCTTTTCTTATGACTACTATTCCACTGTATGTATATATGCGTGCATATATATATATGTATATGTACATATACATATATGGCATATATGTGTGTATATATATATATATGTATATATATGTATATATACGCCACATCTTCTTTATCCATTCCTCTATGGACACTTCGGTTGCTTTCACAAGTTGGCTATTTATAAATAATGCTTCAATGAACATAGGGGTGCAGGTTACCTTTTTCAACTATTGTTTTCATTTCCTTTGGTAAATACCCAATAGTGGAATTAATGGACCATATGGTATTTCTATTCTTAATTTTCTGAGGAACCTCCATACTGTTTTGCACAGTGGTTGTACCAATTTACATTCCCACCAACAGTTTTCCACATCCTTGCCAACACGTGTATTTCTTGCTTTCCTGATTCTAGCCATTCTGACAAGCATGCAGTGATATTCTCATTTTATTGCGGTTTTGGTTTGCATTTCCATGATGATTAGTGATGTTGAGCATCTTTTCATGTGTCTGTTGGCAATCTGTATGTCTTCTTTGGAAAAAATGTCTATTCAGGTCCTCTGTGCATTTTTTAATCGGATTGTTTGGTTTTTTGGTGTTAACTTGTGTAAGTTCTTTATATATTTTGGATATTAACCCTTTATTAGATATATCATTTGCATATATCTTCTCCCAGTCAGAAGACTGCTTTTAAACAATCCCATTTCTAAAGACCCCAGAAAAGACCTCCTGTCATCCTTCAGTACTTTATTCCAATTTTAAGAATTTTCCTTGCTCTTCTGAAACACCACAGAACTTGATTATCTTGGTCAATGTGCTCTCCTTTGCCAGCACAAATATTCAAAACGTGGCCATAATCAAAACTCCTAATTTTTTTTATATGTGATACCCATTTACCACCTAAGTTATAGCATGGCATCCCCCAAATGATGGCCTATCTCTTCTCTCTTGGTGGGCCCAACATGGTGCCTGGAGACCAAAGGCCACAGTGGAACTGGCCCTTTCCCCTTACCTCTAGATTCTGATGTGGTTCAAGGCAGGCCACCCCAGAGCTTAAGATAATCAAGGCAAAACAGACTCAAGAAGAGCTTTTTACCTCCCCCCTTAAAAATTTAGACAGGGAGCCAGTACCAGGAGGAGAGGTATTACCAAAGATGACTACCCCCCCCCACACACACACACATAAAAAAGATCTCTCTGCAGGGCAAACACTTGTTTACCAAACATCTGCTCTTCCCATCTTCCTGTAAATTGTCTTCCTCCCCTCTGAAGTCCCTGAGTCCTATATCTACTCTCTTTTAACTCATAGTGGCATATAAACTTCAATTGCCTGTCAGAAAGCCTCTCATGTCTTCGTGTGGCTCTCATAAATATATAATTAAATTTGTTTTTCTCCTGTTAATCCGTCTTATGTCAATTTAATTATTAGGTCAGCCAAAGAATCCGGAAGGGAAGAAGGGAAAAGTTTTCCTCCCCTACAATTCCCAGTGGCCTCAGCTAAAAAGACAAATGGCTTTACCTCCTTCCTCGTCTGTCCACCAAGTCCAAAACAATATAGCTGCATGATTAACTGGCAACATGGGTCATCTGCAGACCAGGTACCTGTCAGAGAATACGACCCACAACTCATTGCTGCTCGGTATCTTCCAAAAGCTCAGCTGAGAGAAACAATTTTTAAGAAAGTTTTCATAGATGATGCCCTCACGTTCCTCTAGACCAGAGTTCCTGTGGTGTGTTTTGGCCTGCATTGTGACTTCTTAAACCAGTACAGGATTGTTTGTTACGGAATATGAGCCCAAATGCCTTTAGGTGCATCTCCTACTCTCCAGGTCTTCCAGGACTGCACTCCAGCCCTACTTCTTCGTGCCAGGACTCTGGAGGCATTTGGGTACGAGACTCCTATACTAGATAAAAGCTATCCCTCAGTGAAGCCAGGTATCACAGAGTTCGTTACCTAGCCCACACTGTTTCCTTCTCTGGACAGACTGCTTTTAATGATGTGAGCGAGCCTAGTAAATTTTTTTTGTGTGTGTTATTTATAAAAGGATAATTGTCATGGCCATTGCTCAGTATTTTATACTGCTTTAGAAGTGGCTAAGTGACCGTTTTTCTTCTTTAATCTGACAGACGCTGTGGAGTACAGCACTGCTTCTGTTCGCTTCCTCCTTCTGTGTGCAAAAAATATGGAAGCCAAATTTGTGACTTACCTCTTATAATGACTCAGGACATTGGTTATTTTTCCTAATAGTATCGTCCCTGGTACTAATATTCTCACTTATTACTTATCTTCTAGTATTACATGTATTTTTGAAAACCACCTTATTTTAGGAAGAAGAATATAAGTGATCAAAAAGAATAAACCCATTCGCCACCTGTTTCCTAACTTTCCAATCAGTTTTGCCTAACATATATTAAAATCTGTACCTGACAGGTGCCAAGGCGCCCCTTTCCCGCCTTACCTGCCAAGGTCAACCAGAGAAGGGTGCAAAGGGAGAGGGGAGGCCTGAGTGACCCACTGACCCCATGGGTCCCATAAAACATAGCACATTTCAGGAGGGCCATCCTCTCTGCCATGCCCTGGACTCCAGTCCTCAGAGAAGCACCCTGTGGACAAGCACAAGTGCTCTCTGTCCTTGAACCATTCACCTCATCCACTGCACACCTCTTCTCTACTTTCTCTTGGCTCAGCTCCCGGAGCTTCAGACCCTGCTATCCATACTCAAGCCTCCACCCATTCCCATTTCATCATTTCTCTTCTCTCAGACACAGCCTGGGCTACTCCCGTCACTCTACTCTGCCAGCCAACCCAGGCCTCGGTCCACCTGGTCCACGTATGTCCCTCCCCCCACCTCCACCCACCTGCTCCCAGCCTCACTGGTGAAACTGAGACAGTGGTGAAATGGGCTCAGACAGCTCCCAACTCTACCCTGCCTAGTTTTCCGTCAAGGGGTCCCCTCCTTGGCTCTAACCACAAAAGCTAGACTTCTTGGGCACTGGCATCCTGTGGGCCCACTCTTGTCTCCACTTGGCTCTTCTCAAGAGCATTGTCTTTACATCCTCTGCACCCCTTCTCCTCCCTCACCTATCAAACCCGGGAATTCATGTCCTGCAAATATGAAAAGGAGAGTCCCAAATTTACCTCGGAAACTAGATCTATGGGGAGAGGCAGAAAAAGTGCAATGAACTGAGAAATGACAAGTGATAAAGATGTGGCTACATAATCTGAACCTAGTCCTGAAACACATCACCACTGACAACTAGAGGAGTCCAGCCAATTCCAATCTCATCCTCTTGGGATGGCTACTTAAGAAACATCAATGGGGGCGCCTGGGTGGTGCAGTCGGTTAAGCGTCCGACTTCAGCCAGGTCACGATCTCGCGGTCCGGGAGTTCGAGCCCCGCGTCAGGCTCTGGGCTGATGGCTCAGAGCCTGGAGCCTGTTTCCGATTCTGTGTCTCCCTCTCTCTCTGCCCCTCCCCCGTTCATGCTCTGTCTCTCTCTGTCCCAAAAATAAATAAACGTTGAAAAAAAAAAAAACTAAAAAAAAAAAAAAAAAAGAAACATCAATGGGGGCACCTGGGTGGCTTAGTCAGTTGAGCATCCGATTTTGGCTCAGGTCATGATCTTACAGTTGACGAGCCCACATGGGGCTCTGTGCTGACAGCTCAGAGCCTGGAGTCTGCTTCCGATTCTGTGTCTCCCTCTCTCTCTGCCTCTTCCCTGCTCATGCTCTGTCTCTCTCTGTCTCAAAAATAAAAAAGATAAACATTAAAAAAAATTTTTTTTTCTAATAAAAAAAAAAAAAGAAACATCAAGGTTGGCCACCTGGATGGCTCAGTTAAGCATCTGACTTCAGCTCAGGTCATGATCTCACAGTCTGTGAGTTCGAGCCCCATGTTGGGCTCTGTGCTGACTGCTGAGCCTGCTTTGGATTCTGTGTCTCCCTCTTTCTCTGCCCCTCCCCTGCTCACGCTCTGTCTCTCTCTCAAAAATAAACATTAAAAAAATAAAGTAAATTAAAAAAGAAACATCAATGTTAAAAAAAAAAGTGTCAATGTAACAACTTTATGGGGAGAATAATACATTATTGAGGTTATCTGGTCTCCATTAATGGCATTAGCAATTATAATGGCAACTTGTTTTAATAAGAAAAAGTCATATTCATTGGTAAACTAACCATAGATACATGCACTCTGATATACAAAAATTAAAAGAAAAACTAAGTTTATAACGGATGTCAATTAAAATAAGGTGCGGGTTGCCTGGCTGGTTTAGTCGGTAGAGCATACGACTCTCAATCTCAGGGTCGTGAGCTCAAACCCCTCATCGGGCATGGAGCCTACAAAAGACAGACAGACAGACAGACAGACAGGAAGAAAGAAAGCAGGTGCACACATTCATATATGTACATGAGTTTTTCTACGAATAACTGGATATAACCTTATCCGTGTAACTTTATACACATGTACCTGTCTACATGGAATATGATTTCCACAGTGGGGGGAAAAAAAAACCTTGCACTTTACTTTTACTTGCTCTAGTGAAAACCCCAAAATGTTCTTTCATTGGAGATTTGTGGTGTTCATATATACTTACAAAAAGAAAATTGTGAAACAAAAACTAGAAAAGACAAGGGCCTTCAACTTACTATTAAACCCAAACTAGTCCTCAAAAGAGAATTATGGTTTGGCTAACCAAGTCCTTTAACAATTCAGTTTTAACTTCATGATCATTGTAAACCCCGGTCATTTGGGGCCTTGTTTACAAATGCCAGTAAGCAACTGCTTACTCTCTGGGTTCCCCTTTCACGCGTCACTCTTTGAATGTTGGCCAGCTCAGCATCAGCTGCTGCAAGAACCTGTCATCATCATTTGGAATTCTGACCACATTCTCGAAGATCCTAATCAGCCCTTGCCTCCCTGCCTGGCACCAGTGCAAATTCTGGCAGCATCTTCTTCTTGCAGTGACACAGGATTTTGAGGCTTGCCAGTCTACAGGTCTACTTCATCTTTTTTCAGACACTGGAGTAAAAGATGATGAAAAATATGCAAAATGAGATCTGGAAACAGGAAATATTGATAACACTGTATGCATACAGGTGATGATATCAGTATTTCCAGTTTCCTTTTTTGTACTCCTGGAATGAATCAATAAGTACACGACAACCCTGAATTTCTTCCACCATCACAACTGATCAAGAAAATTGTAAAAGTCTGTCATCAGCCAATATTATGGATTCGAGGCCAGATTTTTAAATCACCATGTGCTGATAAGTAGTCTTAACGCAATTCACTAGGTCTGACACACCAAAATCCTCAGAATCATTAAACAAAGAAGTCAAGGAGCCTGGCTAGCTCAGGCAGTTGAGCATCCAACTCTTGATCTGGGAATGATCCCAGGGTCATGGGATGGAACCCTGAGTCAAGCTCTGCCCTGAGCATGGAGCCTGCTCAAAATTCTCTCTCTCGGGGCGCCTGGGTGGCGCAGTCGGTTAAGCGTCCGACTTCAGCCAGGTCACGATCTCGCGGTTCGTGAGTTCCAGCCCCGCGTCGGGCTCTGGGCTGATGGCTCGGAGCCTGGAGCCTGTTTCCGATTCTGTGTCTCCCTCTCTCTCTGCCCCTCCCCCGTTCATGCTCTGTCTCTCTCTGTCCCAAAAATAAATAAACGTTGAAAAAAAAAAAAAAAAAAAAAAAAAAATTCTCTCTCTCTCCCTCTCCCCAGCTCATGCTCGCTCTCTCTCTCTCTCTCTCTCTCTCTCTCTCTAAAATAAAAGAATGGGGGCGCCTGGGTGGCGCAGTCGGTTAAGCGTCCGACTTCAGCTCAGGTCACGATCTCGCGGTCCGTGAGTTCGAGCCCCGCGTCAGGCTCTGGGCTGATGGCTCAGAGCCTGGAGCCTGTTTCCAATTCTGCGTCTCCCTCTCTCTCTGCCCCTCCCCCGTTCATGCTCTGTCTCTCTCTGTCCCAAAAATAAATAAACGTTGAAAAAAAAAAATTTTTAAAATAAAAGAATGAATGGATGAATGAATGAATGAATGAAAGAGAGAAAAAAAGTAAAATAACATGTGACAACTTGACTATAGGTCACAAGAGATCTGGACATCTGCAAAATAAAAGCATAATAGTTATATTCTCAAAATGCTTTAAAAATTCAAACTATAAAGATAAACTTCACATAGGAAATATTTCAAAGTGATCTGGTCTCCAAATAAGTCAGTTTTTTTAAGCGGATTTACTATATATAATTGCCTAAAGAGCCTTCAAATTTTCCAAGATAGTAATCAACACACATTTGGACAAATGGATGGCTTTTAAAAATGTCATTTAATAAGGATCATGTTCTAGGAGATTTAATAAAAACACCAGGGTTTGTCTTAGGGTTAAACACTTACTACAGAAGAAAGAAAATATACTGGGGCGCCTGGGTGACTCAGTTGGTTAAGCGTCTGACTTTGGTTCAGGTCATGGTCTCGTGGTTTGTGAGTTCAAGCCCCGTGTCGGGCTCTGTGCTGACAGCTCAAAGCCTGAAGCCTGCTTCGGATTCTGTGTCTCCCTCTCTCTCTGTCCCTCCCCTGCACACTCTCTCTCTCTCTCAAGAATAAACATTAAAAAAAGAAGAAAGAAAATACATAGGGTCTCTAAAATCAGCTACTTACAACTACCTGCTAATCAATCCAAGTCAATTCAAATGTTTTTGGACACCTGTTATGTGGCCAGTGCAGAGTTGAACATAGGGGATGCAAGGGGTGAATAAGATCATAAGCCATTCTTTAATATTTCTGACTACCTTATTTTTTTAAGTTTCTTTATTTATTTTGAGAGATAGAGGGAGAGCTCATGAGAGGAGGGGAGGGGCAGAGAGAAAGGGAGAGAGAGAGTCCCAAACAGGCTCCGTGGAGTCAGTGCAGGGGCTCACAAACCGTGAGATCATGACCTGAGCCGAGACCCAGAGTCAGACTCTTAACCAACTGAGCCACCCAGGCGCCCCTATCTGACACTTTTTTTGTTGAAAACTGAATACTTTAAAACTGTAAGGTGGCAATTCTGAAAATCAGATTCCCTCTCCTCACAAGACTTGCTGTCACTGCTGTTGTTGCTATTGCTGTTTGTTTGTTTGTTTGTTTGTTTGTTTGTTTGTTTAGTGCTTTTCTTGGACTAATTGGATGAAGTCTGTATTTTGTCCTGTGCAGCCACTGAGGTCTCTGCTCAGTTGCTTAGTGATAACGGAGCTAAACACTGGAGAGAGACTTCCCTAAATGCCTTGAACAAGTCTCCCACCCTTCAGCAAAGGGCTCTGTGTGTGTGCTGGCACATGTCTTCCATGCTTCAGCAGTTTACAACTGTTTTAAGCCTCTACTTTCTGCTGGTGCAGAGCCTCAAGACCCGAGGTGAGAACAGGGTTTCAAGCGTTTCCTGGGCATGAGTGCAGTCCTGTCCATGGGCATCGTCTTCTAGAGCCCCAGAGATACAGCAGAGCTTTTCATAAGCCCCCTATGGACATCTCATTCCCAAGATTTTCTTACGTTTTTTTGGCCAGCTTCTTCTTTGCCCCAGTGGAGACCACCGCCACAGGCAGTTGTGATGTTAAACAATGGCTGCTGATTGTTTTCAACAGAAAAACCGAAGAGGGCTTTACCACGGAGTAACCTCTGAGCCCGGCCAAATACAGACAAGCCCTGGGAATGAGGCTTTACCAGGGAGCTTCCGGAGGAGTCACACAGTGGCAAATCTCTGGCTCTAGGGCTTTTGGGGACTCCAAACCTGTCTTTCCCATCCAATGATCCTACGCTACTTGTTTAAAGCTACCACAGAGCCAGGGAGAGGGAGTGGGAACAGAGCGAGTTAAAAGACAACACTTTCCTTGAATACACACTCCTGGGATTACTGCAAGCCTATGGCTAATTTCCACAGTTCTGAAAAGGTTGATTTTAATCATTTTTGCCTTTGTTCTCACTGCTTTTACAGAGAAGTAGGTTTCTAGATGTCCTTATTCTGCCATTCCAACAGTGCTTCTTAATATAAACTTGTTTGTATGTATATTCTATTATAGAAAACTATGACAGAATAATCAACGAGAGACTTTCAAGCGGGAAAATACTTGGTCTTAGAATCAAATTGTGGGTAAGAAATGAATAGAAATAAAGAAAAAATGTAAAATTTTTATTATTTTTTAAATGGCTGACAAATGGTTATCAAGTTACTATGACATTGGGATTCTCTTTAAATACATTTAAGTGACGTTTACGATACACTGGAAATGGTATCCTCTGCATCTAGTGAAACCTTTAAACAACTGGGTGCAACAACATTACATGCGCAAGAGGAACTCTGGGTTCTTCAATTCTTTTAGGGGTCACATAAGCAAAAATGCTTGGCTAGCACTTTGAAATCAGCCTTCTGAAAATTACACTGTGGTTACATCATCCACACACTCAGGAAACTCAGAAACTCCAACACTGAACAGCACGTCTTCAGAACATCAAGGAGCTCCACAGTTAGGCCCTAGTCTGGCCTTCCCACCTGATCACCCACCAGGCCCGAAAGCAAAGCCTGGGCTTCAGCCAGGGTCTCCCCCTGTGGCCGCAGTGCAGGAAGCAGGTCAGAAGAAAACAAGTGGACAAAGACTGAGTAGAAGGCTAACTGGAGCCCACCGTTACCCAGTACCACACCTCGAATTCACGGAAGGTTTGCGTGTCATTTCTTGATTAACTGGTAAGTATATTTTTAAGTGAAAACTAAGAAGCTTTATTAATTTACTTTCTTTGTCTCAAGTATTTTGAGACCTGTTCCTCTACTACATAAAAAAACACACTAAGTCCTATACATAAAGGGAAGTTACTACAAAACTATTTTGTCAACTTGTTTTAATTAGTATAGGAGCTACAAATAAGCTCACTTAAGCACATCTGTCTTAACCTCTGATTTAGTTTATCCTCCCTTATGTTATTTTAGTAGCTGAGACTGCTCCAGAGTAGCAAATCCAGTACATGGCGATTACATTCAATTAAACATGTTTTTATGTTTAAAGTAGGGTTTAAACACATGCTTTTACTCAGACAAGCCACTCTATACAAATAAACAAGGAAGTTTTACATTTAAAAAAAAGAGAGAGAGAGCTCTCCAACTATATTTAACAACTCAGGCCTTTAACATTCCCTCAATCTATTGTTTATTCTCCTAGACCTACTCTTTTCTTTCAGTTAAAACCCACAGCCTACCTCGCCTCAAGTTCAAGCAAAATAGAAAGTTATAGGCTTTTATTTTACCTGTTTTTCATTTCTTTTCTGGCTCTAGCATTCTGTTATCAGTAAAAAAATCTATATCAATAATAACTCTAAAGTAGAAAATTCATTTTTCCTTTTTTTTTTTTTAATTTTTTTTTAACGTTTATTTATTTTTGAGACAGAGAGAGACAGAGCATGAACAGGGGAGGGGCAGAGAGAGAAGAAGGCACAGAATCCAAAACAGGCTCCAGGCTCTGAGCCATCAGCACAGAGCCCAACGCGGGGCTCGAACTCACGGACCGCGAGATCATGACCTGAGCTGAAGTCAGATGCTTAACCGACTGAGCCACCCAGGCGCCCCCATTTTTCCTTTTCTAACAGAGGCCATGTCAAGATCCAAAAGGACAAAGACCCGAACGTGCATGGTTTAGGCTGAATATCAGAATGAAGATAATGGCTGCATAGCTTTCCCAGCATGTTTCTTAAAAATACCAAAGTTCTGGGACACTTGGGTGGCTAAACTGGTTCAGCATCCAACTTTAGCTCAGGTCATGATCACCCAGTCTGTGAGCTTGAGCCCCACATCGGACTCTGTGCTGACAGCTCAGAGCCTGGAGCCTGCTTCAGATTCTGTGTCTCCACTCTCTCTCTCTGCGCCTCCCCTGCTTGCGCTCTCTCTCTCTCTCAAAAATAAACATTTTTTAATAAAAAAAAAAACAAACAAAAATAAACAAACAATACCAAAGTTCTACAGAACAGAAATAAGGTGATCTCTTCATTCAAATTCTGCAAACATTGCCTGAGCCCACATAGGATCCTTCAGTGATTTGCTGAAGGTTATTCAGCTAGTACATGGCCTTCCCTCTTCCACTCATACCCATACTGCAGACAAATCAATGAAGAGCATAAAGCCACTTTATAACAAGAGGCAGTGACCAACAAGCTTTGTGTAACCGGATCATAGTAAGTCTTTCTACAATTTGGAATAGCATCTTATACAAAATTATAGAATGACTTACTATGATCTGATTACCCAAAAGCTTATTCAAAGTGTTCAATACCCATATTAATCCTCAGTACCTTTTATACGTACCTTAAAACTACGTATAAAAAACCCCCAAGTTAAAGAAGTAAGTGCTGGGGCACCTAGGTGGCTCAGTCAGTTAAGCATCTAACTCTGATTTCACCTCAGGTCATGATCTCAGTTTGTGAGTTCAAGCCCCACATGGGGCTCTGTGCTGACAGCGTGGAGCTTGCTTGGAATTTTGTCTCCCTTTCTGCCCCTCATCAGCTTACTCTCTTTCTCTCTCAAAAATAAATAATAATAAACGTTAAAAAAAGATTAGTGTTGGGGGCACCTGGATGGCTCAGTTGGTTAAGCATCCAACTTCAGCTCAGGTCACCATCTCACAGTTCGTCAGTTCGAGCCCCGCATCAGGCTCTGTGCTGACAGCTTGGAGCCTGGAGCCTGCTTTGGATTCTGTCTCCCCCTCTCTCTGCCCTTCCCCCACTCATACTCTGTCTCTCTCTTGCTCTTTCAAAAATAAACATTAAAAAAAAAAAAAAACCCTAGTGTACTTAAATCAGTAAAATCGCAGCACACCATAGCTAAACTCATCTCCCTACCCTATTTCCATACTCTACACTAAACTAAATCCTGGTGGTGCCTGGGTGGCTCAGTCAGTTAGGCACCAACTTCAGCCCAGGTCATGATCTCACGGTCCGTGGGTTCGAGCCCCACATCAGGCTCTGTGCTGACTGACAGCTCAGAGCCTGAAGCCTGCTTCAGAGTCTGTGTCTCCCTCCCTGCCTGCCCCTGCCCCTCCCACTCTGTCTCTCTCCATCTCTCAAAAATGAATAACCGTTAAAAAAATTTTTTTTAATAAAATAAAATAAATCCTTACACTTCTTGTTCTCCATGTAACTTTTCTGCCCAGTTAAGCTTCCCTAAGAAATACTTTCTGCTCTCTTGCCTTCCCTTCAAAATAAACCTGGGAAAATGCTTTAGAGGGATCCCTCCCAACCAGGCAAGTCACTCTGCCGGGATCCAAGGAGAAAACACAAAGCTTTTGCCTGGGGCCACACTGATCTATTTCTGAAATGCTGCATCAGCAACCAACAAGCAAGTTACAGAATCTGTTGCAACAAGGAAAGACTTGTCAAAGGAGAGAGCATGTTTAAATCTTATACACACCTCAGTAAAAATAAAAGCTAGACTCAAGAATCAGTCACGTCTGCATCCTGGTTCAGCAGTTCACTATGTATCCACACTCAACCAACACAACCTGCTGTAATATGACTGGTTTTCAAGACACTATTTCATAAGATTCTTTACTGCTAAGAAAACTCAAAGTTATAGACCCCCAATGATATATTAAGCCAGTGATGCCTTTGTAACTAGACATTCATTCCTTTTCCAGTTACTTTGGTGGAACACATATAATTTTATAGCATGGCAGTCTCAAAGACTCAAAACTATTCATTTCTAAACTAGAGGGAAAAAATAATAGACCGTTTATAAAGCTACCAAAAATATCTAGAAATTTCTTTTTACTATAGGAGAATTTAAATAGTAAATATAATTCTATTTATATTTTATAATATAATATATATTATATATCTACATATAAATATATACAAGTATATATATGATTACATACTAATTGAATTCTAAGTGCTTCCAAATCTGTCAAGAGAAAACAATTTCCAATTAATTCTTTAAAAATTCTTCCAAGATATCTTTTTATCACTTACCTCATGGAACATTAAAAAATAAGTTGTAAGGAAAACTGATTTAGTCCAAAGTCAAAAATTTCAAATCTGAGCATCTAGAGGATGAAGCTTACAAAGTGTTTTTAATCAACCAAACCCCAAGAAAAACAATCATACAATATAAACATATTGATATATTTACATTCATACATTAACACTTACACATACCAAGCATCATATGACTATAGAAGTTATTTTGATGAAATCCATAACATAGTTTGGTATATCCAAAATTCTTCACTATGGTTTAAAATGCAAAATCCAGGGGCACCTGGGTGGCCCAGTCGGTTGAGCGTCCGACTTCAGCTCAGGTCATGATCTCACAGCTCATGAGTTCGAGCCCCGCGTCAGGCTCTGTGCTGACAGCTCGGAGCCTGGCGCTTGCTTCAGATTCTGTGTCTCCCTCTCTCTCTCCCCCAACCTACTCGCATTGTCTCTGTCTCTCTCAAAAATAAATAAACATTAAAAAAAAAATTTTTTTTTAATGCAAAATCCAGAAGGGAGGTAAGGAAACAAATGAAAGTCCTATGTAAGCCTTTCAAATGTTTTTACAACAACACTTACCCACTCCCCCACTCCATAGGACCCTAGAGGCAGGTAAAGGGTAAAATGCAGAAAGGCCCACAGCGAATGAGGCCTGATTACAGATACACGCACACATGTGAATCATGCAGACAACAGCCAAAAGCAAGGCTCTGTTATGAAAAAATGGTTAAAATCACAGTGGAATCTGCTGCTATAATGAAATGTGGGGCCAGCATGATTCACAGATCACAACACAATAATCCCCAAATCAGCTCCAGTCATTCTGCTGAAACAACCCTCCGCAAGGCTTACCCCAGTCCTCACGGCAGGGTCAGAAAGCCCTTGCAGAAACTCTTAAGAACGCCCTCCAGGAAGCAGACCTGCCCAGACAACAGTAAACAAGCTCTGAAGATTCTCTTGGAAAATCTACACAGCACAACTTCTGGACCCAAACATGGAAGAAACTAAAGGCTCCCCCAATAAGGATTTTGGAAGAATAACATTCGTAGCAAACTCCACACAGGAAAGCCAAGGGCTGCCTTGGGATTTTCACCAAATCAGAGTGTGCATTCAACTAGGCGGGAGCAGCCACATCAAGTAACTTAGAACCAAACACTCAACCAGAAAACACTAAAACCCCTAATCATGACCCAATAATTTGTTTTTTCAAAAAGCTCTACACTTGGTCTGCAAAGAGTTGGTCACAAACAATGTATCATATCATCTTTATTTTCTACAGATAAGAACATTTGAGATGAGAAAAGTTCACTTGGTCCTGCGAAATGCCAGATCACAAATTATGACCTGTCTCTCAAACCTCACACTCTGTAGAACAAGCATTGAGTTTGGGAACCTCTTCCAAATCACAGACATCTGAGAAGCACAAGGGCTAACTGGATCAGCACGATGCATGGGGGTGCAAATAAATTTTGGTTCAACTGAGTGCTGTATCTTCATTTCATTAATATGCAAATGTAATTTCAATCCAAGTGTCACAAAGAGAAAAATGAGAACTTTCATGACTCAGCATTTCAGTTTGTTATGACAAAGAAATTAGGGGACAGGGTGCTTGGGTGGCTCAGTCAGTTAAGCTCCCAACTTCAGCTCAGGTCATGATCTCACAGTCTGTGGGTTCAAGCCCCGCGTCGGGCTCTGTGCTGACACCTCGGAGCCTAGAGCCTCTTCGGATTCTGTGTCTCCTCCTCTCTCTACCTCTCCCCCGCTCACACTGTCTCTCTCTCAAAAATAAATGAACATTAAAAAAATAATTAAAAAAAAAAACCAAACGAAGAAGTTATGGGCAATTTAGCGCAAGGAGAACTCAAGTTGCAGCTTTATTCTTGAGAAGAGGTAGTAAGTAAATAATGCACCTTTATCTACAAGTTTCAAAGTCCTGTGGAGCAGGGATAGAAACCGCATTTCAGAAATGCGCCAGAAGCGACAGGTGTTGAGCACCACAGCTCAGCTGTCAGTTGGACAGTAGTGATCAGGGAAGTGGAGGGTCAGGGAGGGCAGCAGGAACTGCGACCGATTCTGTGAAACAGAGCCTCAAAAATTAAACACAAAAAAGGAAACAGAACCTCACTAACGTAAGAGTACTACTGTGCACGGATACCCAAATGAACTCAGTCATTACCCTTCCACCACGCCCACAATGTTTTTCCCACAAGTACAAGTCACAGGTGGGACTTCCTCACTCAATACCTTTCTCTTGAGTTCTCTCACTATGTGGATGTTCTGTGATCGTACAAAACCGTAACATTTCTAACCAGCAAGAACACCTGAAATAAGGCAAAAAGATAATAAACCAAGGAAAATGTACCTCAAAAAAGTATCCTGAGGGGCGCTGGGGTGGCTCAGGCAGCTAAGCAACCAACTCTTCATTTCAGCTCAGGTCATGACTTCCCGGTTCCTGGGATCAAGCCCCAAGTCGGGCTGTCAACCGTGGAGCCTGCCTGGGGTTCTCTCTCTCCCTCTCTCTCTGCCCCTCCCCTGTGCACACTCTCTTACTCAAAATAAATAAACATTTTAAAAAAAAGTATCCTTAATATACAGAAACTTTCTGCACATCAGTAAGAACACAAATATGCCATTAGTGAAATGAATGAAAAAACAACAAATGAGCTACGTATACATATAAAGGCACTCGCTCACTGATAATCCAACAAATGGGGCGTCTGGGTGGCTCAGTCAGTTAGGCATCCAACTTGCTTTCAAGCTCAGGTCATGATCTCAGGGTGCATGAGATCGAGCTCTGAGTTGGGTTCCGCAGAGCCTGCCTTGGATTCTCTCTGTCCCTCTCTCTCTAAACAAATAAATAAACATTAAAAAAAATAACAATGAGCTGTAATTTTTCAACGATCTGGTTGGCAAAGATGAAAATGGTTACCAAAGTCCATGTTGAGGAATGTGAAGAAAGGAACACCCTATGCAGGGCCAGTGTCAGCGGAAACTGCTAAACTCTTTCTAGACAGCAGTTAGGCAATTTGTATCAAAACCTTAAAAACCACATGCCTTGTGGGGCACCTGGGTGGCTCAATCGGATGAGCATCCGAGTTCCGCTCAGGTCATGATCTCACGGCTCGTGAGTTTAAGCCCCGTGTCAGGCTCTGTGCTGACAGCTCGGAGCCTGGAGCCTGCTTCCGATTCCTTGTCTCCCTCTCTCTGCCCCTCCCCTGCTCACGCTCTCTCCCTCTCTCTCAAAAATAAATAAACATTAAAAAATTAAAAACAAAACAAAACAAAACATGCCTTGTGACCAGTGATCCCACATCTTAGGACTTTAGCCTAAACATAATCACATCCTAGTTATGAGCTGTGATCCACTGAGAACAGGAAGTGTGAGTTCAAGTGTTCACAACCTCCACAATTCCAACACCAGGAAATCCTTCTGTCATAATGAGAAGGAATCAGATCCCCATGAATGGAAAATGTATGAGCTAAGTGCTTCCTTGGTCAAGTGCTTTGTTTCACAGATTTAATTTCAGTTCAAGTACCCAAATGATAAGCATAAGGCATTTTAAAAGTAATATAAACAGCCCTATTGCTTCCTTGATGTTTTAAGTCCTCTACTTAAAAACTTGTTCATTATTTATGCACATGTACGTGCGTCCAATATCACATAGGATCACACTGTGGCACTGGGGTCAGGCACATCTCTCTAACCCAAACACGCCTTTTCGGCAGAAAGGGAAAGAGGCCATCTCTGGAGCTAGTGTCCTCATCCTCAAAAGCAGACTCGTGACTGCTGGGTGTTGAGCCTGGCTCCTAGAAAGCACTCAATAAAGGGCAGTTGTGGTGTCATCGTTGTTCCTATACCTAGAAGCGGCTGCTTCTCCTTTCTGTGGATTTTATGGGTTCTGCAGCCCCAACACACCTACCACCCAAGGAATCTCACCTAACTTGCTCTGTACTGCAAGACATCATCTGCACATCTACAACTAAATGCCTTATATAGTGGAACTGTATCATTACAGAGCTAACAGTACTGCAATACGTAAGCACTGCCTGATAAAAAGAGATCCGAGGGGTTGGAAACCATTTGGAATAGTTCTTGGAGCTGGCCCGTACATTAGATGCATGCATTTCTATCTCTCCCACAAAAGACACTTCCCGTTTCCCAACGCCAGCCTCCCTCCGTGGCTTCTGGCAGCAGCACTGGGCCTGTTTAGTAACAACCATCTCAAACCATCTTAGGCTCAGCCTCTCAGATTACCAACTGTACATGCTGCCAATCAAAAATAGTCAGAACTTGATTCTGTACATTCCCCAGTCTGCATTTCTACCCAGACCCCGAGCTTTGTCAGGCATGTGTAACAAATAATGTGTCGCTTTAATAAGAAGTTGTAACATAATAGAGTTCCACTAAATATTATACTGAAATGATCACATTTAAGAGTGCTCATTTAGAAATCTAAAATAGAGTTTGTGATTCAGTTTCAGTATTAGCGTCAAAAGACTCGCCTGAGGTACTTTTATAACTTGAAAGGACGTGATCTGAAGTATCAAACTTATACTCATCTCTAGGGAAAAACATACATTTTAAGTTTGGCAAACAGCTCCCTTACTATGAACAATTTGATACCCTGCTAACCTTTGCCTAAACTTATCCTTTTTATCAGTTTTATAAAGGCATATGCCTTAATACCATCTATTTCTAATAAATTTCTAACAAAATAAAACATAGAAACCCTGAATTATGACACTGTCTTTCGCTATCAGACTACCTACAATTGCTATTACGGGAGGTAATGTGATCTGAACTGCAAAATATTTTGAAGAGATCCAGAATGTGCCACTGTGGCCTAAAAACTGCTTTCAGCTGCAAGCATTTGAGTTCCTGAAATCGCTTATCTGCCTAAAAGCAGAGCCTCTCAAAGAACTCAATCGACTTATGTCCCCTCCCTAGGAGCAATCAGGGAAGACTGACTCTTATCACCAGAGAGATGTCTCCACACCACACCTAAGCACACATTGTCACAAAACTATCACATCGCCCATCTATTCTCTAAGGGCCCATTTATCTTTCCAGAAAGTTATTTGTTTTTCTATAGGTGCTCTTTTTCTCTTCCCTTCTCTCATTTGTTTTCCCATGAATGTCCTTCTCGCCTCCCCTTCACCAATGAAGATGGTATATAAGCCACAAATTCTAACCCCCAATTTTGAGTGGCATATTTTCCTGTGATTAAATCTGCCTTTTCTCTTGTTTATGTATCTTTTGTCATCTTAATTTGCAGGCCCCAATTATTACACCTAAGATGGAGGAAATGCTTTTCCTACTGACAATTTAAATCTACAAAATACCGGGGCGCCTGGGTGGCTCAGTCGGTTAAGCGGCCGACTTCAGCTCAGAGTTCAAGTCCCGTGTCAGGCTCTGTGTTGACAGCTCAGAGCCTGGAGCCTGTTTCAGATTCTGTGTCTCCCTCTCTCTGACCCTCCCCCATTCATGCTCTGTCTCTCTCTGTCTCAAAAATAAATAAACGTTAAAAAAAATTTTTTTTAAATAAATAAATCTACAAAATACATCCTGTAAGTGCATGAGAATCATGCTAACTTTCTTATTAATTGCAGTCAAAAGCAATTATATAATTAACATTTAACACTTCCTCTTTAAGTCTTCCTGTTTTCTCGCTTTTCTTTAAACTTCCTATTAATCTTTGTTTCTAACTCTTAGATTGTTTTCAAGTATTATTCTCGTAAGTATAATTTGGCAGAAATAAAGTTTCCCTTTTCTACTTCTGACAAATCAGAACATATAATAATTGAGCATTAGAAACACTACTCTTAAAAAAAAAAAGAAAAAAAAAAACTACTCTTTGCCATTTGATAAATACCTCTCCAGTACAATCAAACTAAAACATCCTGTTGATTAAATAAAGCAAGTTGCTATCTCACCAACCACTGAGAACTGGAAGCTTTCTGAAATATACAGAATTAAGGCACCCGCACACATACACGTACACACACGTACACACACACACGTACGTACACGCGCGCGCGCGCGCAGGGTTACTTTGTACAAAACAATGAAAGCCAACCACAACCAGAGGTTGTTTTAAAACTGATCCAATGATGATAAAAATAAAATGACAAACCAAGAAAATTAGTCTAACCTGGCTCTGAGATACACACTTTTTACCAAGGTATGAAAAACAGACAACTCTCCCTGCAGGGAAAAACCCTTTCTGCTCCGATGGCCACAACCACTCCCTTGGCAGTCAGTTGTTTCTCTTAAATTAACCTCAATTAGCTAACCTTGCATGGCTCAGAAAGCACCTGGATGCTGGTGCCCACAATGAAGACTCTCCACACAGCAGCCTTGGGTACCATAACACCATCACCCGTGTGCCCACTGCTTTACTAAAAAGCCACAATCAAGGGTCCATGGCAAGTTGGGCCAACAATCCTTGACCAGCCGTATCAAAAGAAAAATTGCTGGGGTGTCCGGGTGATTCAGTTGGTCGAGTGTCCAACTCTTGAATTCGGCTCAGGTCATGAGCTCATGGTTCGTGGGTTCAAGCCCCACGTAGGGCTCTGTGCTGACCATGTGGAGCCTGCTTGGGATTCTCTCTCTCTCAAAAATAAATAAACATTTAAAAAAATTTTAAATAAGAAAAATTGCTAAAATAGCATTCTGCTGAAATTACAACTGAATAGGGATAGGTTTAGTAGTAGGCAGGGATAGATAAGGGAGCCGTGACCACATGCTTCAAGACTCCCTGTAGAGGCCCTGGGCCCTCCTGGGCCCTCCTACTCCTCAGAGTGGCCACCAGCATCCCCCACCCCCACCCCCACCCCTTCCACAGATTCAAGTGGGAGGCTATATAGCTGCAGGTGGGTTGGGGGTAAAGAAAGGACAAACACATTCCAGACCTGCCCATGCTAGGTGCCATGAATAGATTCTCACAAACTGTTATCCAGTTCCTGATAAGGTCCCAATAAAAAGTCGGAGACAAAAATCTTTGGCGGAAACCCAGTTGGGACTCCTCTCACTCCCTCTCACTCTCTGAGAACTTTGTACTTTTGCTCAATAAACTCTATCACCGTGCTCGCTCTCTGCTGTATGAGATTCATTCTTCGACTCCATAAGACAAGGAAGGACCAGCGTCTCTCCCACCCAGCTATAACACAACTTTACAAGCCTGTCAACAACCTACGATGACAAACCAAGCTACTCCCTTGTGCAGGTTCAACTGACCATGTGCCTACTTACAAACCTCAGGGATGGTCCTCCACTGGCTACAAAACATCCAGATTTAACCATCTGGCCCCATTCCCTTTCCAGCTTCCTGTCCTACTACCGCACCTCAAACCAGTCACAAACTCCTGGCAGCAATCTTTCCCATCTCCCTCTGCTTGAAACATCTTTCCTCTGCTTTCAGAACTACATGCTTCTCTTCCTCCAAGACTTGGTTCAAATGTCCCCTCCTCCAGGAAATAAATCATTTTCTCCACTGGGCATCCACAGCACATTATCATGCTCCTAGTGTTTACAGGTCTCTGTCCCAGCTTCACCATTAGCCTGTAGGGATGTAGAATCTGATGTCTTCAACTACAATTCAACATTAAACTTCCAGTCATAGAAGAGACAACAGGCACATAATAAATGTTGAGGAAATGGCCGAGTGCACAGGTGAACAAAACAACCAACGAGCAAACAAATGAACACACCAACTAATGAACCTTCTAGTTGTGGCCTGGAGAGAGGAGACATTAATATTAATATGTCAGTAACATTAAGCCCTGGCTAATCCCCAAAGGACACCCTGAGCTCCTTACCTCCTTTCAGCTACTCTTAAACCCCACACATGTTCATTTCACTTCTCTGTATCTTCAAATACAATCCGCATCCTTAATCCACATTTTTACCACCTCAGAAGCTCCAGCTCTCTATTTCACAGTTGCCCTTGTGTAGTCCATGTAATAACCAACTTGCACTTGTTTCTATAAAGGCTCCCAAACAGACCATAAACCCTTTGGGCACAATTCTTTTGTCCTTGCAATCCCAGGGCCTCACATTGTCCTTGTAATCCCAGAGCCTAACACAGTGCCTGACAAATAGTACTCAATACATGAGACAAATAAATAAATGAAGAAAGGAAGATGTAACCATATTCACATCTTGCTTGTTACTTTTTTTTCCTGTTTTGCTAAATCACCTGATTTTTCCACGTAAACTATAATAATCAGAAAGAGAAGATGAGGGAAGAAAATATCATTTATAATCAAATCAGTACTTGAATAAAAACCTGTATCATACAAGTCTTTTGCTATATTAACATTCACAGACACTTCACCACCATCTTATTGTCTCTCAGTGTCTGTTCTCAATGCATAATAGTTTTGTTTTTTTTTTCTTAGAGAGACAGCGCATAAGCAGGGGAGAGTGGCAGAGAGAAAGGGACAGAGACAGAGAGAGAATCTTAAGCAGGCTCCACGCTCAGCACAGAGCCCAACAGAGGGGGCTGGATCCTGGGATCATGACCCGAGCTGAAATCAAGAGTCAGATGCTCAACCGACTGAGCCACCCAGGTGCCCCTCAATGCATAATAGTTTAAAAAGCTTTCTAACTGAATAAAGTTGAACAAATCACAAAACATATAACGCTATTACTGCCAGTACCCATATCAGCCAGGCTCTGAGCCAAGATCTTTAATGCACTGTTTTTCTTAATCTTTATAAACACTCCAAAAGGTTGTATTTGGAAAATGGGAGTCTGAGAAAGGTTAGATCGCAAAGTCACTTAGCTGGTCAACTGGACCACCTACACTTGCACCCAGGTCTGTTCAGACCACATGCTTTTTGACTAAAATTTTAAAAATTCTAGGCCTGGGGCACCTGGGTGGCTCAGTGGGTTACACATCTGACTCTTGATTTCGGCTAAGGTCACGATCTCACGGTTTGTGAGTTTGAGCCCCACGCCGCCCCCCCAACCAGGCTCCATGCTGGTGGTACAGAGGCTGCTTGGGATTCTCTCTCCCTCTCTCTCTCTGCCCCTCCCATGCTCTCTATCTCTCTCTCAAAATAAATAAACTGTGAGTGAATGAATGAATGAATGAATGAATGAAATTCTAGGCCTTATTTCTTAAAATTAGAATAAATGATTCAGACAGAATTTCAAAAGCCTATGCCTTCATCTTCACTATTACCAACTGCTCAAGTATCATTCACCATTATTAGATATCTTGTTGAATCCTTGTTAGCCACCAAATCACTAAAGAGCACAGAAGTCCCCAACCGAAACATATGCAGCCTTGGAAAGTCCCCTTAAGTGTGACAGCATCTGCTCCAGGCTCTTGATCCTACCGGGGCCCTCTTACTGCTGAGAATTAAGCAGCAATTCTCCAGCATGCCATTAAAACTACAAGAACTCAGGACGGTGAGGCTGTGGGGGAAGGGCACTCTGACCAGAGCAGGGTCAAATTCCCACAACTTTTCTATAGGACAATCTGTCAGCATACGTTAATGTAAATATTTTTTAAAAAAGCATATCATTTGACACAGTAAGTCCACAGGGAAGAATGTATCCTAAGTAACTGGATAACACCCACAGATGTATAAATAAAAACCTAAAGGTCAAACAATAGTAGAATGATCAAATTATCCAAGGTACGGACACATGATGGCATGCATATTATACAGTCACTGAAACATTAAAATGGTGATGAACCTGTGTATTTACTACTCTGCTAAATTTCCACAAAATACTGCCTCTATAAAAAGCTGGTTACAAAATAGATTATCCTCTTTTTTAAAAAATTATACATGTACTTTTGAAAATCTATAAGAGAAAATATTAAAAGCATATAAGTACAATGGTGATCTAAGTGGTAAGATTATGTGTTTGAATAGAAAGTCAAAGAACTTCGCCCAGCTTTATTTTTTTTAAGTTTATTTATTTGAGGGAGAGAGAAAGAAAGATTGAGCAGGTAAGGGAGGGGCAGGAAGAAGGAGAGAGAGAGAATCCCAAGCAGGCTCCACGCTGTCCACGCAAAGCCCAATGCAGGGCTCAATCCCACGAACTGAACCATGAGATCACCTGAGCCAATACCAAAAGTCAGACACTTAACCAACTGAGCCACCCAGGCACCCATCTGCAGTGGCCATTTTATTCTCTTTCCACAGTGGCCATTTTATTACTGATAAAATAACGAAATAGCAAAATATTTTTAATTAAATCTATCCCTTAAAAATGCCAAAGAGCTCGTGATCAAAATCAATCAGATTTTTTTTTCCCCTAGAGTTTTCCTTTTGATGCCTTCAAGTTTTTTTTTAAATTGCTCATAGATAAGCGTGGAGTAAATTCAGAGGATTAAGCTGCAAGAGACTTCCCAGTTTTATCTCCTGTTTTCAATTCTTTACAGAATGATACATATTCTTGGACTTGGATTACATGATACATATTCTTGGACTTGGATGACACTGAAGGTTCAGTTTTTAGAATTCAAGCTCATGTCCTTTCAGAAGTAAATAAAGAAAAGATGGTACCCAAAACCTCCATTAACTGATCACAGTACTCACGGTGCCTGGGGTGGTTCAGTCATTAAACGTCAGACTTCACCTCAGGTCATGATCTCACAGTTTGTGAGTTCTGTGAGTTCGAGCCCTGCATTGGGCTCTGTGCTGACAGCTCAGAGCCTGGAGCCTGCTTCAGAATGTGTGTCTTCCTCTCTCTGCCCTCCCTCCCTTGCTCACACTCTGTCTCTCTTTCTTTCTCTCTCTCAAAAATAAGTAAACATTAAAAAAAAAATTTTTTTTAAGTTCTTACTATAATATACAAAGTGCACAAGATGAATCTTTGATGGATGAGGCAATATTTTCTATCAATCCCCATTACAAAGGTGGATCTCAAAAGACAAGATCCAAAAGTAGCAGATTTTTTTTCATTTTTATTTGCTTTTGAGAGACAGAGCATGTGCACAAGGGGGGAAAGGGCAAAGACAGAGGGAGACACAGAATTGGAGGCAGGCACCAGGCTCTGAGCTGTCAGCACAGAATCCGACGCAGGGCTCAAACTCATGAACTGTGAGATCACGACGTGAGCCAAAGTCAAACCCTTAACTGACTGAGCCACCCGGATGCCCCAAGTAGTAGGTGTTTTTAAACACCTGACAAAATTAACTTCTAAATAAGAAAATGTCTTCCAAGATGATAATTGTACCCTACATACCTTAGGCCTGCAATAAATATTTCTTGATTTGAAAATAAACAGGGGGCGCTTGGGTGGCTCGGTCGGTTAAGCGTCTGACTTCGGCTCAGGTCATGATCTCACAGTTTGTGAGCTCGAGCCCCGCGTCGGGCTCTGTGCTGACAGCTCAGAGCCTGGAGCCTGTTTCAGATTCTGTGTCTCCCTCTCTCTCTGCCCCTCCCCTGTTCATGCTCTCTCTCTGTCTCAAAAATAAATAAACATAAAAGAAAAGAGAAAAGAAAAGAAAAGAAAAGAAAAGAAAAGAAAAGAAAAGAAAAGAAAAGAAACAGCAAACACTCTTCATTTTTCTTCTGATGAATACAATTTAAATATAGTAAAAATTCAAATAAACACCTAAAAAGAGAAACTACTTATAATAAACTACAAGCCTGAAGTTATACAAAATGTGTTCACTGACCTAAGTATGCAGAAAAACACAAATCTTGTTTATAGGGAACAGGTAGAGTTCCAAAAACCCACTTGTAAAGATGTATGAAATTCAGGGCACATTTCCCGCCAAAACCCTGTTACACTGGTAGTGAATTCCCGGCCTGATCCGTAAAGGGTAGTGAGAACTATTTATCCCATGCCTGTGTTTTACGTGGATAGCACTAGTGGTGTATGGGAAGAAACAGGTAATGCTAGAGGAATAAAAAGGGCTCTTCGTCACTCGTCACTCGGAGCAGAAGGCTCTCAGCTGAGTGCCTCTCCAGAGAGGCTCTCCAGCCAAGAGATAGATGCCACTCCCCAGGTCATACTGTCTCTTTCAGGAGACAGTCCAAGTCCTAAAGACCAGTCAGTGGAGGAAGCAGAGTTTAAAGGCCCTGCCCCCGTGCCTCAAGGTAAGATAACTCTGCAGGGCATCCCAGCTCCAGAGTTCCCTGTTGTAACTGCAGGGCAGTTCAACTCCTTGCTTTACTCAATCCTGCTTCCCTCGCTGCCCAGCTAGAGCATTCCCAGTAAAACTCCTACACATAAAATCTGTTTCAAAGACTGTTTCCAGAATCTAAGGCAAATAACTAACACTTAGTAAGCTCGCATTATAAGTCAAGCACTGTGCGTATACATACTTATACAGTATATAAGTTATATGTATGTAATATATGTGATCTTGCGGTATTATGTATGGGTAGGTACTACAATCCCATTTTAAATATGCAGAAACTGAGTCTCGGAGACGTCAAATGACTTGCCCAAGATTCTATCTATGCCTTCCAAATGCACAGCCAATCAATATGGAAACAAACTCTCGTATACTTATACTGTAAGTGTTGCTGAATGGAATGGATTAAGGCAGATTCAGCTACCCAGAGGTTCTGGTGGCAGTCAGGAATGAGTGGCGTGGTGACCCATGGTCATACATAAAACAGGAATTAATAAAAGGACTTGGGATCCAGGCCCATTGAAAACTACATACTATGATCAAGGGTCCATATATTTTAGGCCCTCAGCAAAAAAGCAGTGGCCTAATGGAACCAGAATTCCAAAATGAAACTACATCGTAATAATCTACCGCATGATTCCTAGACCCTAAAAATAATGATTGGCAAACCTAGTCCACCTACAATCAAAATGCTACAATATGTACACCGATGTTTACTATGTAGGAGGAGCATGGCACTTCATCTTTTACTCCAATTCCTGCAAGAAGCTTCCTAAGCCAATATGTAGAAATGCACTAATAAACTTATGAGGGGTACGAAGTCTTTACAATTAATACTCGTCTTACCCAAGACGCACAACTGCACCCAGTGCAACTTCTTCCCCTATAACCATTCCATAGCTTCCCGAGCTTTCCCTGACAGTCTTCTTTTATACATTAAGCAGCTATTTACACGTACTGACAAAGAGTGAACAACTAAGAACTAATATTACCATGCCCTGGTGGCCATCCTGACCAAGAATCACAAGACACAAAACAATTCTATCAACTCCAAACAAGTACAAACGACAACTACTGTTAACTTCATTAAATTTGCGTTTGCATTTGTAGATCACAACTGACTTGAGCAATGAGAACAAACTGTTTAAAAGTTTAAGAGAATTCAGATTCAGCACATCCTCAAAATAATCACTTAATTTGTAATATTCATAACTGCAAAATCTAATGTCACAAGTTAAAAAAATCAAAATATTCTTAGAAATACTATAATAGTGCAATCAATGTCATTCTAAAATTCAAAAATAATTGGGCCTTAGCAGCTGATTCTTGAGAGTTTGCATATCTGTTGCCCCTTCCTTTAAAACTCACCAATGCCACTTCTCCTACCCCAACATTAGAAAGCATAGCTTTAAATGGCAAACACACACACACACACGCATATTTGTAATTTCCTTATTTATCAGTTTTGCACACAAGAGGCCTTAGCACCCATGTTCAGTTACCAACTGCAGTGACAAGTTCTTCAAATTAAAATGGATCACGGAGACTTCACACCATGGCACAACCAAATATGGAATCCTAAAATACAGCTTGCTGATCAAAGTCTGTATCTTCTCTAACCCTGACAATGGCAATGTTTGGCCCAGTTCTTACCTTTTTCTCCATTCACCTCATAAAACAAGTTCCAAATCAGAAATACACAGTTCAACACAGATAGACATAGAACTGCTAAATATACCTGAGTTTGACACTGCAGAGGAGAGTAATAATAGTGACACCATAACCAGCTTAAAGTTTACAGAGGAGGAGGTATCACCAGCCTAAGAAAAAGTATTTCCTCGCACGGCTGTAAAGTGGTTTAATCTTTTGGAGAAAAAGATAAACAGCTGGGAATGCAAGCTGGTGCAGCCACTCTGGAAAACAGTATGCAGGTTCCTCAAAAAACTAAAAATGGAACTACCCTACGACCCAGCAAATGCACTACTAGGTATTTATCCAAGGGATACGGGTGTGCTATTTCGAAGGGACACATGCATCCCCATGTTTATAGCAGCACTGGGGCGCCTGGGTGGCGCAGTCGGTTAAGCGTCCGACTTCAGCCAGGTCACGATCTCGCGGTCCGTGAGTTCGAGCCCCGCGTCGGGCTCTGGGCTGATGGCTCAGAGCCTGGAGCCTGTTTCCGATTCTGTGTCTCCCTCTCTCTCTGCCCCTCCCCCGTTCATGCTCTGTCTTTCTCTGTCCCAAAAATAAATAAACGTTGAGAAAAAAAAAAAATTTATAGCAGCACTATCAACAATAGCCAAAGTATGGAAAGAGCCCAAATGTCCATCGATGGATGAATGGATAAAGAAGATGTGGTATATATATACAATGGAGTATTACTCGGCAATCAAAAAGAAGGAAATCTTGCCATTTGCAACTATGTGGATGGAACTGGAGGGTATTATGCTAAGTGGAATTAGTCAGAGAAAGACAAAAATCATACGACTTCACTCATATGAGGACTTTAAGAGACAAAACAGATGAATATAAGGGAAGGGAGGTAAAAATAATATAAAATCAGGGAGGGGGACAAAACATAAGACACTCTGAAATATGGAGAACAAACAGAGGATTAGTGGAGGGGTTGTGGGAGGGGGGATGGGCTAAATGGGTAAGGGGCACTAAGGAATCTACTCCTGAAATCACTGTTGCACTATATGCTAACTAATTTGGATGTAAATTAAAAAACAATAAAATTAAAAAAAAATAATAAGTAAACAGCCATCGTGAAGCTTCATACAGACCAAAAATAAAAAGGTACACCAGAACTGGAATGCGAGCTCCATGAGGACTAGGATGTCCTCTCTTGATTACCACTGTACCCTTTCATACTTACCACAGTACTTGTAACACTGTGTTTAATATTTTTTGAAGGAATGAATGATAGCTATCATCACTCATTGATCACTTTTCTTAAAAAACTTTACTAAGCATGTTAAAAGCTTAACAAGCCTTTAAAAGAAGAACTGCAAACCGGAGAAGAAAGTAACACTCTGAGCCTCAGAATAACTCTATGGGGGGGGCAATGGAATATATACAATTTTTTTTTTCAATTTTACAGGTGAGGAAATCAAGTGTCAGAAAGACTGACTTTCCCAAGAAGACAGAGCTCTAAAAGGCTAAACCACCAGTCTGTCTTCCTTCCCCTATGCCACATCAATACCAAAATGAAGTTCAGAGCTAGGAAAACCAAAGAACATGGATGGAGAAGACAGTCTGGCCAAAAATTGTATTATCAAACATTCAAAACTAGGCTGTCTGTTCCTGGAAAAAAAAGAAAACTTTCCTACATCACTATTGCGGAGATACAGCCAATGGGGCCTATGGTTCTGTTCTTAATTGGCTACACTTCAATCTCCTACGTTCAGAGCACTGTGGGGCTCTTCTGAGTGCAGGTGCCTCTTTAAAAAAAGTGACTGATCTGCATGAAGAATGGCTTCAAAAGCTGAAAAGCTACAAGTTGAAAGTCAGAAATAAAGCTCCTAATATCCCTTCGTTAAAATATACCTCTATTCCCTTCCCTGAAAAACTGCCTGACCAGAGGAATTCAAAGAACTGTCCAAGTAAGAAAAAAGTGTTTGGCCGGCACCCGATAACGAAAATCGTGTCTCTCTAGTGCCAACGTCAATCTGTCACATCTTCAGTATTCCCTTAGTGCCCTTCAAAAGGTGCATTAAGGTACTGCCTAAGATTAGCAGGCTTCCTTCTAAAACTGTGAAACAGAATCATACAGACGATGATTTTTTTTTTAACTCCGGTCTGAGAACGGAAGTCAAGTTCAGATTCTCTTCCTTCCTCAAGCGAGTAAGAGAATTAAAGAGCGCGCGCGCGCACAAGCACGCACACACACACACGCCCTATAGTAAAAATGTCTCGGGGCCTCTTCACCTGTGGCAGTCGCCGCAGCAAGCCTCGATTTGCTGGGATTTGAGGCTCTTCCCCACGCGGGGAAAAGGCGGGTGGGTGAGGGGGGCACAAGGGAGAATGAATTGGTGCCTAAGTTTCCAAGCGGATCATTCTTTTCAACTTGGGCAGCTCTTTCCTCCCCCCCACCCCCCAACCCGCCGCTCCCCCACGGGCCGCAGCACACAGTCGGCTCCGCCAGAACCGGCAGGGCCCGAGGGGAGCACTGCCGCCGCCGCCGGGGCACCCCCTCGGCGTCGGAGGCGCAGGCGGCCCCGGGTTCTCGGCCCGGGAGCGGCGCAGACCCCGGGCACGGGCCGCAGATCAGTCGTCGCCGCCGGGCGTGGGGACCGGGAAGGGACAGCCGCCGCGGGGCGGAGGGGCGGGGTGAGCACTTCCTGACTCTCGCATTGTCCACGCACCGCCCGCGCCGCCCCGGGCCCCGCCACCGCGCCTTCCCCGTCGGGTAGGAAGTTGGCGTTCGCCCCGCCAGCCCCGTCTTACCGTTCTTGGCGTCGCCCGCAGCAGCAGCCCCCGAGGCGGCCGCGGCGTTAGCGGCGCCAGTCCCCGCGCCTCCGGTGCCCGCCGCGCCCCCGGTGCCCGGCGCGCCCGCCGCCACCGCTCCGCAGCCGGCCGCCGCCGCCAGGCCCCCCCCGGCCGCCGCGCCCGCCGCGCCCGCCGCTGCCAGGGCCCCGGCTCCATTTTCCTGCTCGTCCCCGCTGCTGTTGGCGCGCTTGTTTTTGCGGCCGCCTTTGCTGTTTTTGGGGTTGGGCATCTCGCGAGCGTCCAGGTGCCCGGCGTCAAGGAAGGCGGCTCCCCGCCGCACGGCCGCTCCCGGCCCGCGCGGCGCCGGCTCCGGGAGGAAGAGAATGGAGGGCGCGGGCCGGCGGCTCCTTCGGCGCCCGTCTAGCCGCGCGGCCCGCGCCGCGCCATCCCGGCCGCCGCGCCCTCCCCGGCTTCCTGGAGCCGGCGCGCGGCCACCCGAGGCTCGCAGCCGCGCGAGCGCGGCGGGCTCGGGACCCGAGCGCGACGCTCCCGAGCCGGAGGGAAAAGGCGGGTCTCCGGCTTGTTTTGATTCGGCTTCGCTGACACGCTCTGGCCCCGCCCCCGCCCGTGACGACACTGGGGATTCGGCCTGGCCGCGCCCACCAGGTGACCTCAAGGCGGACCGGCCCGCCCGCGTGACGTCACGCCCCGCGCGAGCCGGCCACGTTCGAGTGACGTCATTCTGGCGCCCTCACCGCGGGCCTGCGAAGCTATTGGCCGTGCGCGAAGCCACCTTCCTGAAGTGGCCTCCTACACCAATCCGGTGGCATCTGGCGTAGTTATTCGGTGGCCTCCCGACCTTCATGTAATTGAGGCTTAGAACAATATGGTCCTGAAAAATAGGCGGCTGACTAGAAGAAGGGAAAACAAAGGATTTTGGACTAATAATCCATCAAAAGACCTTACCCTTCAAGAACAGTTTTAGGGTCAGTAATTACAGAAATAGGATCGAGGTCCCAGACAATGGGGATGAACAGCAGGGTCCTGAATGAGAAGCCGGCACAGTGTAGTGGTGAAAGTAATTCATACAAACAGGACCCACCATCCAGGGATAAAACTAAATGTTGCCTGTGACCACTAGGCAGGACCTGCTTGGGAGGAAACCCAATCCCTGTGGGCTGAGCTGTCCCAAAAGAGAGATAGCTGCGTTGGAAGCAGCCTAAGATTAAAACGTGACGCCTCTGAAGAGAGGCAGTGACCTGAGAGCAGGAGACCCCTGGGAAGAGTTCTACATGGTTTCTCTTTTCTGCAACTTTATTCTGCCTTTTCACAGACCAGCTCCTTCCCATATCTCAGGTTCCAAATCAAAGACACTTCCTTCAGGATGTTATAGTAGAGCTCCTACCTGCCTTCCGGGAGGAGCTGTGAGAAGTATCACTGATAATTTTTCTCATCCATCTCTCATTTTGTTGACGACGTATACATTTACTTGTTTCCTAGCTATCTCCTTCTCATTCTCGGGAAAGCTCCACAGGTAGTAGGTTTTATCCGTCTTGGGCACCTCAGGGAGCAGCTAGCATATATTTGTTGAATGTATAAATTAGGTTATTTTCCCCATGATCTATGGAAGAAAACTATTTTAGTTGACAATTTACAGTTTCCCCCTCCTCTAGTGTAAACTTTAATTAACCCAGCTCTTCAGTAAAGGCTCAGTGGCTGTGTTATAAAGCATAAAGGGACAGACAGGGATGTGCAGAGAAGAGAACTCTCCCTCTCAGGCTCACCTAATGGAGAGATTCTGACTGGGAGCTCCCAGGTTCTTAGGAGAGTCCATAGCAGAGCTTGGAGCTATAGGGAGGAGCACTGGATACTCAGGGGTAATTGCTGGTTGGACTTTTCAGTAGGAAAATGATGAACCTTTTAATTCCCCAATACAAATGGATAGTTACATTAGATAAATAAATATTTTGTGCCTATATTTTCACATCTATTTCTCCCCCACCCTGACATCTTCTAAGCACTAGAGGAACAGAAATTGAGTCTATCTTTCTAGCTAACTCGGCAGAGTCTAGCAAAAAACCTGACCCACAGTAAGTGGTGAAGAAAATCTGTTGAGTGGAGGTTGCGTAATGCACTTTTCTCTGGCTACATTTTTCTGAACCTTGAAGTCTCAACCTAAACCATCCATTCTCTAGGAAGTCTACTCTGACAGCCCAAAGTGAGATTCGCCCCCAAGTGCTCCCTGTTACCTTCCCTACCAAAACGCCATGCACACACATATTGAAGATGCCTGTTTACTTGTCTCTTGCCTAGGCCCCCACTGGACTACCAGCTATGTGATGGCGGAAACTGTGTCTTAGTTTCTGCCTCACTGAATCCTTGTTGCCTAGCTCAGTGCATGGTATAGAGTAAGTATATGAGAAGTGCATGAATAAATGAATGGACAAATGCTTTGAAGGTATATGAAGCAGGATTTGGTCACCACTTGGCCCCGGGAAGTCAAACAATACTGAAAACTGGAGGAAATGCTGACAGTGTGTAATTAGAGACTTCACAGGGAGAATGGAGGAGCTGGGGATGAAGATAATGAGGTAATGTGGCCTATTCAGATTTAGCTTAATTTCATTACTGAGATCCCTCACTAGAGGTGGCTGAGACGTCTCACCTTGCCTTGGGCCTTTCTTTCTTTTTCTTCTTTTTTTTTTTTTTTTTTTTTTTTTGGTGGTGAGAATGAAGAGGTTTTTTTTTTTTTTTTTTTTTTAACATTTATTTATTATTGAGACACAAAGACAGACAGAGCATGAGCATGGGAGGGGCAGAGAGAGAGGGAGACACAGAATTGGAAGCAGGCTCCAGGCTCTGGGCTGTTAGCACAGAGCCCCACGCAGGGTTCGAACTCACGGACCGCAAGATCATGACCTGAGCCGAAGCCGGACGCTCAACCAACTGAGCCACCCAGGCGCCCCGAGAATGAAGAAATTTTATATTAGAATACCGGAAAATGGAGATAACTATTTTCTTGAATAAGCACATTGCTGTCATGCCATATTGGATCAGAGTAAGTATGCCTGTACCCTGCAGACAGATGTTCATTCCAGCTGCCTCCCACCTCTAGATGAGACTTAAGAATTGGAAGCTTTCCCACAAAAAATGTCATAATTAACTCAAAGCCCACAGCCATCCAACCAGTTGCTTTTCTTATTCATTGTGTGAGCCACCTCCTCCTCATTCAAACTAAAACAAAATCAAAAGGAGGAAGGAGAAGCTGGGCCACTTCTTCCATTCTTAACCATGCTCATCTGTTTTTAGCCTTAGTCAAATTTGATGCAGAGGCAACGGTAAAGGACTCCATTTCCTACTTCCAAACAACATGTGGGATTTCCTTGGAATCCTAGCCCTTTATCTTTCCCTTTTTACATGATTTTTGAAGAAGAGAGAAAGGGAGAAAGCCTGTCCAAAGAGCAAAAGATGGATGGTGGGTGACCCAAAGCCCTCCCCTCAGATGCTTCCAGAAGAAAATGTGAAGAGTTCTAGGAAACCATGGAAGCCTCTATGCTCTGTACATCCACACTTGGCTTCTGTTTAATTTCCATGATCAACCCATGTGTTCTGAAGTAAACTTTCAAAAAAAGTATACCTATACCCAAGGTTTCCTTCCCCCAAACTTTATCACCCACTCCAAACCACATCTTTGCAAAATTGAATAAAACACAGCAACAATCCAGGTCATCAGAGGTAAACAATCAATAGCCTTGAGAAAAGGGACAAGCTAATCTTCAGGACTGGATCAGAATAAATGGTCATTGTTTCAGCGTTCTTGTTCTGTTTGCATTTTTGCTTGACCTGTGTGCCTGTCTTCTGAACTCTTGGGGTCAACTAAGTCCTTTGGGCTAGAATTGGGCTGATCTGCTAAAGTCATTTCAAGTAAATATACCTTGAGCAATGCCTATTATCTCTATGGACGAGGGTTTTTTGTTTTTGTTTTTGTTTTGTTTTTTTCTAGAAATAGCCTCTCCTATGCCCAGAGGTTTACTTTGAGGAATAGTAATAGTTGTGATTACCAAGACTTTTAACAAAATGCAATACTAATGCAAATAATGACATGAATTATTAAATGCCATAGATCTGCTCTCCTATTAAACTGTTCCCAATTATCAATATTAACATTTTTCTCAACTGTGTACCCTCATAATCTGTTTCCAGGCCTTTATTTTGACTTTTATGTTATTTCCATAACCTACAAAAGCAGTCATATAAAAGAATAGAATTATCTCAGTGCCCCCTGAACTTGCTACCTACCACAGCCTCGGTGCCTTCTTTGCTCATACTGTTGTTCCAACTCAGCATCAACATTGTCATGAACCCCAATAACTTAAATAGGACTCTCCTTTCAAGAGACACATCCATAATCTTTCCCAGGACAGACATCCCTGGACTCCTACCATTCAAGACTCGTTTACTTCACACCTCTGTGCGCTCACCACCTGGCTTCCAAACTGTGGCTCATAGTCTCTTTGCACGCTATGAGATCAGTTCGGAGGGTTCCTACCAGCATGTTTTGAAAACTGAAACAGAAGAGAAAATATCAATGCATTGCATATCTATATGCAATATGCATATCTATATGCATATCTATATGCAATATTAAGTGTTGTTTTGTAAAACATACATACTATCTTTGTAAAATTTTGTTTACACGCGCACACACACACACAGAGTCTTGTCGTATAGTCCATTTCTTACTGAGGTGGCAAGCCAAAAAATCTGGAAGCCACTGACTATACCATACCACGAAGTATTGGATTTGTATGGGCTGTCTTTCCATGGTTTTCTCACCTCAGGAAGAGCATTTTCTCCCTCCAAGTATATATTAAATTCTGCAAAGGAAGGCATCATATCTTTTATCTTTTCTACGTCTTCCAATGAAGCTACCATTACAAGTGTTTTTGACTGCATGTTCCATACATATGTAAAAACAAACCAAACTTGCGAGACCTGGGTGGTTCAGTTGGTTGAGCATCAGACTTCCGCTCAGGTCATGATCTCACGGTTCATGGGTTCATGCCCCACATCGGAATTCAGCACAAAGAGTGCTTCGGATCCTCTGTTCCCTTCTCTCTACACCTCCTTGCTTGCGCTTTTCCCAAAATAATAAATATTAAAAAAAAATCAAAAACCTGAAATTCTATTGGGGGAGGGGTGGGCACCACAACAACAAACACAGAGGAAACAAATACAAATTAATCAACCGTTAACCTGAAAATTAAAAAAATTTTAAAAGATGGGTAGGCTGCCTTTTGTTTTGTTTTGTTTCCTCTGATTTTGGAGGGGGAATGGTGCCCTCAGATCCCCAGAAGGTAGAGGGGTAATGGAGGCTAAATTGTCAAAGAAGTCTTCACAGGGAAGCATGAAGATTAGTCTTTTAAAAGGGCTTGAAATCAGGAGCAACCTGCTGGCTCAGTTAGAAGAGTGTGCAACTCTTGATCTCAGGGGGTTGAGTTCGAGCCCCACGTTGGGTATAGGCATTACTAAAAATAAACTTTAAAAATAAACAAAAAATAAAAGGAGATGAAAGCAAGAATGAGTACAGAATCTACAGAGGGAAGAGAGGAGGCCGTAGGGACTCTGGTGTTTGTTTGGCCAAGTTGGGAAACTGATCACAAAGGACACACAGCTGTTTGTAGTCCAGGCCTTGATAACTGATACAGAAGTTAGAACGCACCATCCTGCTCTCCCTTCCGTGCTTTCTTTTTTCTGATAGTATTTAATTACTAAGGCACATATTGTTTACTTTTATTACTGTATGATATATTTCATTTATATGTTTATTTACTTTGTGTACTTTCTGTTTTTCCTCTCTGGAATGGAGGTTTCAAGAAAGTGAAGGTTTCTCTGTTGAATCCTCAGCGCCCAAATCAGCACCTAGCACAAAATAAGACTTTAACACATAGTTGTGGAATTAAAGAACATGTAAAAGAACATCTAAAAGAAATAACCCAAACCAGATCTGACCTCAAAAAAAAAAAAAAAAAAAAGAAAGAAAACAAAACAAAAGAGCCATCTAAGCCCACATTGCTATGCTCTTAGTAGACATAACATCCTTCCCAGCTGGCTAGCATATTTAAACCAAAACTGGGGGCTCTGTTTGAGGCCAGCTTTTATAGCAGGGGGCCATGGCATAGCAATATCTTCCTCAGCAATTGCAATGTCCAGGCAACTATCAATTTCTATACCTTGTATTTCTTTTTTTTTATTTTTTTTTTATTTTTTTTTTCAACGTTTATTTATTTTTGGGACAGAGAGAGACAGAGCATGAACGGGGGAGGGGCAGAGAGAGAAGGAGACACAGAATCGGAAACAGGCTCCAGGCTCTGAGCCATCAGCCCAGAGCCCCACGCGGGGCTCGAACTCACAGACCGCGAGATCGTGACCTGGCTGAAGTCGGACGCTTAACCGACTGCGCCACCCAGGCGCCCCTATACCTTGTATTTCTGACATCTCCTCTAGACGTAGCACTGAAAATTCAAAGACTTGTATCACCTAGATTTCATCTTCCGGATCCCCTGTGTTTCTTCCCAGCGAAATCAGTATTTTTCTAGGCTGCCATTCTAAAGCACGATTTAACCACGGTGCTTTAGTCCTTCTTTCGGCCGTCTGCAAGGTTTGCCTTAGATAATGCAACACTGGCCTTCTCTAAATGCCTCTTTTAATTCTACACTAGTTATCTATTGCTGCCTAAACAAATTACCCTACGGTCTAGCAGCTCAGAACAGCACACATGTATTATCTCACAATTTCTGTGTCAGGAATGTAGGCATGGCTCAGCTGGGTCCTCAGGCTCAGGATCTCTCTTAAGACTGCAGTCATGTTGAAACTCAACTGGGGAAGGACCCATTTCCCAACCCCGTCCTGAGGTTGTTGGCAGCATTCAGTTCCTAAGGGTAGCTGGCCAGAGGCCTCCCTCAGTTCCTTATCATATGAGCCTCTGCATAGAGCAGCTGGCTTCATCCAAGTGAGCAAGTGAGGCAGGAAGAGAAGGGCAAGCAAGACAGAAGCCAGTCTTTTTTGTAACCTAATCTCAGAAGCAAAAAGCAAGTCACCCGGTTCGGCCCAAGCTCAACAGGAGGAGATTTTACAAGGGCATAAATACCAGGGGATAAGATCGCTGAAATCCATCTTAGAAGCTGCCTGCCACAAGTAAGTTAATATATTGCTTCTAATCCAAATTCTAATTCTGAAGGGCTTCAAATTTAGCTTATAAGACAAGGGTGGATTGTGGTAATCATTTCATAATATATACATGTATCAAAATACAGGTGTTAGTACATTGTAAATATATACAATTTTTATTTGCCAATAAGACAAGGAGAGTGAGAAAAGGTATGAACTTATTCTGGTTCTTCCTTTCTAAATTACTGTTTTGACTAATTAATCTTTGGTGATCTTGGATGATTCAATTTCATGAATCTAAAATAACTTTTGCAAAATGATCTTTGTTTAAACGGTTTCAGGGGCGCCTGGGTGGCTTGGTCGATTAAGTGTCCGACTTCGGCTCAGGTCACAATCTCAAGGCCCATGAGTTCGAGCCCCGCGTCGGGCTCTGTGCTGACCACTCAGAGCCTGCAGCCTGTTTCAGATTCTGTGTCTCCCTCTCTCTCTGCCCCTCCCCTGTTCATGCTCTGTCTCTCTCTGTCTCAAAAATAAATAAACGTTAAAAATAAATAAATAAATAAATAAATAAATAAATAACTGTTTCAGTCCTCTGTATTGAAAACACTTGATGTTTAGAAAGAACCCAACAGTATAGTGCATTCTTGGACTGAGGGCCTGCTTCAAGGATACCTATTTTTTTAAGTGCTAAGGCTACGCTATGCCTCTTTGTTGAGTTAATTTTGATTGAGCTTGAATAGAATTCTTTCAAGATTCCTCCTCCTCCTTTATCTCCACTTACAACGAGTTCTACCCAGAGTGCCCTAAAGAACACGAGTTATATAAGACATGCTTCTATTACTGCGGTTGAATAAGTCTAGGAAACACTGTATATTTTATTAGTCATGAGACACATTACTATACTAAAGACCCTAAAAAGTCCAGCGGTAAAGAAACCTACTTACTCTCAGCTTAAAATTTCCCGAGCTTATACAACCCATAAATCCTCTTATGTGTAACACCCATTAACATCTTGTGAAACTAGAGTTATGCTAAATACTTTTTTGGGAAATAACGCCTTAGAGCAAAAAGTACCTACTTCTATCTTTAGCATTCAGGTGAGTTAATGCAGGGGCAAAAATTCAAGGGAAAAGATAGACATTGGATCCTTCTTGTAAGCAACCAATTCTTTAGAAAATATCTTGCAAAATACCTACAATCTCCAATACTTATAATGATATATATAAAGTCCTTAAGTACTAATGTAAAACAGTTGAACATTCACCATACTGCTTCCATTTTCAGAAACATCAATGTTTTATTGTTCCACTGAAGAACAAAAATTAATATCAACAACTAAGGACTACTTGTTTTTTGTTGACAGAAAGACATCATTACCCATACTTTAACCAGAAGCAACCTCCAACTTCTGTTCATAATCGTTGATGTAATAAATACTATAGAACCTAGAAATATATTGTTTTGTACCCTCTAAATATGATGTGGTTCTTTCCTTTACCATCACGTGAATAATCATTTTCGCCTTCGGCCTAGTAATTTTGATTGATCTTCAATAGAATTCTCTCTCAAGATTTCCCTTCCTTCTGCAGAATATTCATACTGACCCCTTGAATGCAATATGGTACTGCACAGATTAAAGATGGCCACAAGTTCATGACTCTTCTTTCCAAGAAGAGGTGGAGTCTATTTTCCCTCCCTTTGAACCTGATCTAGGCTTGGGACTTGCTTTGATCAACTAGAAATACAGCAAGAGTCACGGGTCACGTTGCTCTGGTTCCCATCCTGTTAGCTTTTGCTCTTACTCTCTTAAAGCCAGCCACCATGCTGTGGAGGGCCTTGAGCTAGACCATGGAAGGATGACCGGCCGTACAGAGATGGTGACAAAGCCTCTCCCCTTGATCAAGCTTGAGTCAGGCTCCTCTGGGTCCTCTGTTTGAAGAGGCCCTAACCCTGGGCTCTGTCCTGGGTCTGTTCACTCCACTTTTAGCAAAAATCCTGCTGAGTCAGTCTGTTGAAAATATCACCCTCAATACCTTATCACCCTGGCCTGCCTTTGGCAAGAATCGTATCAAGTCAGTTTGGCCAAGATCTTCCTAACCCTGATATTTCCTGACATTTCCTCTTGGTGAGTTTTCATCCACTGACCCCCAACCCTGCTCCTTGGCTATACATTCCTGCCTTTCCTTATTGTATTCAGAGTTGAGCCTAATCTCTATCCTTTACTATAAATTCCATTGGAGTGTTCCCCCTGGATAAAGTCTGTCTTGCCATCCTTAACAAGCATGGTAAATAAATTTCTCTAACAAAGGATCCTCGTCACCTGGAAGATGAGAAGTGTCAGCCTAAAATTGTCAGGAGGCAATAATTAAGCCAGAGCATTTATTTGGGATCAAATAATTGCAATTCAAGGTGCACAGATTTGGGTGGCAAACCAAATAGTTTGGAGCAAAACTATTTTTGGAAGCGAAAGTCAGGAATTTTTAAAGCAAAAAGGGAATGCTTGTATACATCTTTTTTTTTTTTAATGCTTATTTATTTTGAGAGGGGAGGCAGGGGAGAGGAAGGGGCAGAGGGAGAGAGAATCTCAAGCAGGCTCTATGCTGTCAGTGCAGAGGCTGATGGAGGGCTCCATCTCACAAATGGGGTGATAGTGACCTGAGCCAAAACCAACTGACTGACCCCATAGGCACCGCTACAAAGAATTTTGGATTGGTGTTCACAGCAAAAAGCTCATCTTCACTGAATATAATCCGTTGCTAAGGCTCTCACTAAGCAAAGTCTGTTACTGTAGCAAGTTGCAGATGTTCTGACTGGGCCCTTGGATTATTTGCGGTTCAGCCCAGTTCAGAAGTTCATTGTTCCACCAGTGAGGACATGCATGAGGTCCACCCCCTTAATAGCCTCCTAGCTCCATTTTAAAATCCCTTGATGTAAGTGACTCCATTCAATTTGATAATTCACAGGAATCATCTTTAATGTTTCAGCCTCAGCCAAGCTCCTAGCTCAGTGGTTCTTAGTCTGGGCTATTTTATCCACAGGGACATTTTTGGTCGTCACTACTGGCATCTAATAGGTAGAGGCCAAGAACGCTGCTAAAATCCTACAACGTGCAGGACAGCCTCCACAACAAATAATTATCTAGCCCCGAATGTAGTGAGAAGGTTGAGATATCCTATTCTCGTTGAATGCAGCCGTATGGGTCATCATGTCTTCACCGCGTCAAGTAGATCACCCAGATGAGCCCAGTCAATGCACAGAATTGTGAGAAATACATGGCTGCCATTTTAAGGAACTATTGGGACAGTTTCAACGGTATGTTATTGTTCAACCACTGAGGGGGCCTGGAGGGAGGGACCGTGTGGTCTAAATGCTCCTACCGTAGCCAATTTTAGGCTACCAAGATGAGCCACTGACCTCAATGCTGGAAGGTGGATGCAGTCGGCTCTGTGAGCCAGTGGCACTTGTTCACACTGTGATAGAAAACTGAGGCAACATCCTGTGTACAATGTCTCTTTTTTTTTCTGTGTACAGCATCCTTTTATGTCTGAATTCTAGGCATGGGCATTTCCTGTGTTCACTTGCCTGCACAGTCAGGTCTCTCTACTCGTATACGGTGGTCACATTTCTGTTGGAAGCTTCCCCTTTAAACGCCAACCCATTGGTTCTGTCGTCTTTCTGGCTTGTACCATTTTTTGCGCCACGAAAATTGTCGAATTGGGTTTAGCCAAGAGGCTGCCACAGAGGATCACAGGGTGGACCCCACTCCAACACAATCCCACCGCATTCTCAAATTTGTGGTTACTGAGGTGAATGGTCTGATTTAGGAGAAAACGTTGGCCTCATTTCTTTGTGAAATGAGACGTCTAAACAACAGGTGAAGGGGGCTAGGCAAAGTGGAACATGAGTAGCAAAGGGACCACGCATGTCAGGTTTGGGCCCACACTGGAGCACACTTCTGTTCGGAAAATACCTTTGGCTTCCGGATAGAGGCAATTTCTTCTAGCACATAAGCCCCAAATATTCTTTGTTATATGCTAGAGCAGCCATTTCTGAGGCTTTAGGGAGGACGCTGGATTTAGGTTCTATTAAAACTTATTATCGTTTTGTGGTCAGGAGAGATTATTCATGCAGCCCAACTTCCTGGGCTTCGGTTTGGGCTTACAAGTTGTATGATCTTGGGCAACCTTTTTGTGAAATAGGGGTAATAATCGTATCTATTTCAGAGTTAAGATAGCGTCTGGGTAGTGCCTAGTACATGGTAAGCTCTCAATAAGCAGTCGGTATTATTATATTCGCAGGAGCATTTGAAGTTTGTAATTGGGGTTGCTGTTTAACTTCATAAATGCCATCTAACAGTTCCCCGTCTGCACTGTAAACAAGTTTGTTGTTGTTTTTTTCTACAAGCAGGGCTGGTTCTAGGTCAAGGATAAACTGCTTTCAGCACACTTTTGTCTCACCCAAGAACAAACCACACCCTACTTCCTGTTGCGTGCAAATACGGGTACCTTTAAAGGGACAGTCAAACCCACGCAGGATGCTACGATTGCCACAGGGCGCACTCTGGCGTACGCAGCTGGAAGCCCGGACGATGCTTTGCCCGAGAATTTGAAGTTGATTTGTGTGGACAGAAGTTATTGCAGTTACTAAATTTAAAAATGATACGATGGGGGCACCTGGGTGGCTCAGTCGCTTAAGCCTCCAGCTTCAGCTCAAGTCATGATCTTACAGTCCCTGGGTTTGAGCCCCGCATCAGGGCTGTGCCCTCCGCTGTGCTGACAGCTCAGAGCCTGGAACCTGCTTCGGATCCTGTGTCTTCCTCTCTCTCTCTCTCCCCCTTCCCCACGCGCATTGTCTCTCTCTCCCTCCCCCTCTTTCTCTCTCTCTCTCTCGAAAATAAATAATAAACATTAAAAACTTAAATAAAAACTGAAAAGATAAAAATGATGCGATGAAAACAGTATTTTTGAAAGAATAATCTAATAATCTTTGATTTTAAAGAAAAGCAGGAGCGCCTGGGTGGCTCAGTCGGTTGAGCCTCTCACTTGGGCTCAGGTCATGATCTTGCCCTTGGTGAGTTTGAGCCCCACGGTGGGGTCTGTGCTGACAGCTCAGAGCCTGGAGCCTGTTTCAGATTCTGTCTCCTTCTCTCTCTGCTCCTCTGCCTCTCATGCTCTCGCTCTCCCTCTCAAAAATAAACATTAAAAAAAATTTTTAAAGAAAAGCAACCTCATCATCACCTTATTCCATGTAGATGGATACCATAAATTTCAACTCACAAATAAGTTGTGAGCATCTTCTAATTCTAAGGAAACCCCATCAGGGTAAAAGAAAACCCAATACTTATTATGTTGGTTTGTTTGCTTTAAAAAAAAAACACACACAAAATTAAGTCACTATTCCTCAAGACTTGTCAGAGAACCTGGGGGGCTCAGTTGGTTTGAGCATCTGACGCTTGATTTGGGGTCAGGTCATGATCTCACAGTTTGTGAGATCAAGACTTGTGTCTGGCTCTGTGATGATAACACAGAGCCTGTGTGGGATTCTCCTTCTCGCCATCTCTCTCTGCCTCTCCTCCTCCTTCTTCTGTCTCTCTCTCTCTCTCAAAATAAATAAATAAATAAGTAAACTAAAAAAAAAAAAAAACAAAAACAAAAGCCTTGGAAGTTCCAGGTAAAACTGAGCATTTTGTCATTAAACAATGTTATCCAGTGGTCTGGAAGTCTCTTATGCCAGCTCTGGATTAGGTCAACAATCCTGAGTTCATCGGTTTCCTAAGACGTTTTTAGGTTCCAGGCTGAGATAAAAGAAGGGCCAGACAGGGGACCTGCTCGACATTCTGTCTCTCAGCCTCTCTCTCTGCCCCTCCCCCCATTTCTCTCTCTCAAATAAATAAACTTTAAAAAAAAAAGAACAAGAAAAAAAATCAATTAAAAAAACAATGAAGGGCCAAACATTTTCTGCCAAACATTCTGGATGACTGTTTCCTCACGTAGTATCCAGACAAGTCGATTTAACTCAACATGTATTTCTGTAGTAGCAATTTTGTGCAATGCTCTGTAATAGATGAACAGCAAACATCTTTCTTTCTCCTTAGTTTATAGGCCACAAAAATGTCATGACCACAGCATCAACAGGTTGAAAAGAAGGAACTTTTTATTCAATCTGTCTTTTCCTCCTTGATTCACATAAGGAACATCTTCCACCTTCTGGTCTGTATGTAGGTAACAATTGGATTCACAATGCTTTCCTTTAAATTGTCATTGTTCAGGGGCGCCCTGGGTGGCTCAGTGGGTTAAGTGTCCGACTCAGGCTCAGGTCATGATCTCACCGTTCGTGAGTTTGAGCCCCACATCAGGCTCTGAGCCTGGAGCCTGCTTCAGATTCTGTGTCTCCCTCTCTCTCCTCCCCTCCCCTGCTCACATTCTGTCTCTCTCTCAAAAATAAATAAACATTAAAAAAAAACTAAAATAGATAAATAGTCATTGTTCAAATTACCAGATGAGCCTTATAATGGCAACTTTGTTTGATTTATTCTCAAAAATATTTACTGAGCATATAATGAAGTTCTATGCCAGATCCAAATGCAAAGCAATGGAAAACGATCCCCATCCACTCCCAAAGAGCTCACAGCCTGGTGAGAGAAAGATGCAGATATGTCTTTATGTTCATGATTTTCTTCCACAGGACTTACAGAGAACAAAGAAATGTGCAATACAAGAAAATAAAGCATATCAGAAGCAATGAGAAAGATAAGGCAGAAGGAAAGCAATGATGGGATCATACAATAGAGGTAGGCTAATGTCCAGAATAAATACAATGAAGGCTTACATGTATTTGCCAAAGATCCACCAGGAGTTTGGCTCTAAGCTTTTTAGCAATCTCTGTGAAAAGAGAAATATGATCAGTTACACAATCTACAGCTCCCACAAGCTACCAGCAGACCAACTGCTCTGGAAAAACATAAATGGTGCTGATATAAGTCCCAAACAAGCCCTCAAGATCCTGCAAATGCAATGCTATGCAGTACACGGAAGAATATCCTCAATAATAGCCTTATACCCAATGGAGTGGAGCTATTTCTTACAGCACATCAAAGTCCAGGCTGATGGCTTAGCATCAAAGTTCAGTTTAGTAAAAGTAATTTTATAGGAGTTCACTTAAGCAGAAAATCATTATAACATGATAGGTGCAGTAATAGAAATATGCACAAAGTGCTGTGGAGAGCAGAGGGGACACAAGTGCAATCGCATTATTCAAGGTTGGAGCAGACATCATCAAGGAAAGATTCTGGAAGCTTCTATTCAATTTCCAAAGGAAATCCACAGGTTTTGCTGCAAGAGCCTAACTTTCTTAGAACATCAATTTTTTTTTTTTAATTTTCTTTTTAATGTTCCTTCATTTTTGAGAGAGACAGAGTGCAAGCAGGGGAGGGCAGAGACAGGGGAGACACAGAATCCAAAGCAGGCTCCAGGCTCCGAGCTGTCAGCACAGAGCCTGACGCGGGGCTCGAACTCCCAGATCATGGGATCATGACTTGAGCTGAAGTCAGACACTTACCCGACTGAGCCACCCAGGCACCCCTTAGAACATCAATTTTTATTATGGATGGAATATTGTGTTATTGTTTTATAATGTTTTTTAAAGTTTCTTTATTTTGAGAGAGAGAGAGTGTATGTGCACATGAGCAGGGGAGGGGCACAGAGAGAGGGAGAGGGAGAGGGAGAATCCCAAGCAGGCTCTATGCTGTCAGTGTGAGATCGTGAAAATCAAGAATCAGACCCTCAACCGACTGAGCCACCCAGGTACCCTGGATAGAACATTGTTTTTTCTTTCTTTTTTTTTTTTAAGTTTTTTCTTTTTATGTATTTTGAGAGAGAGATAGCAAGAGGGGGAGTGGAAGAGACAGAGGGAGACAGTCTCAAGCTGATAGCAAGGAGCCCAATGTGAGGCTCAACTCAAAACTGTGAGATCATGACCTGAGGCCAAGTCAAGAGTCTGACACCTAACCGACTGAGCCATCCGGGAGCCCCAGAACATTGTTTTAAAAGGGCTTTGTTGGGACGCCTGGGTGGCTCAGTCAGTTAAGTTTCCAACTTCGGTTCATGAATTCGAGCCCCACGTTGGACTCTGCACTGACACTGTGGAGTTGCTTGGGATTCTCTCTCCCTCTCTCTCTCTCTGTGCCCCTTCCCTACCTGCGCAGGTGCACACGTGCTCTCTCTGTCTCTCTCAAAATAAATAAATAAACTTAAAAAAAACAACGGGGCTCTCTCATCACAGCAAAATTCACGTTAAGAAGTCAAAACATACCTTTAATGGAAAAATTCTCATTTTCTTTGTAATTTACATATCTTGGATCACCCTTATTATTAAATACAGTGAATAATAAATTAGGAAAGTAGACCGTACCTACCTGAAGGCTGGGTGCTCAAAGAATCAGTGAAAGTTTAGAGTTACGTCAAGTTTTAAGTAGGCTCCCTCAGAAATCCAAGACCACAGAACAAAAGGAATTTTGAGGGGGATTAGTTCTGGTTCCATGTTAAACTGCATTTCTAATAAATGACATGGTCAAGAGTTGTATTTCTCCTGAACATTAGAAAAAGAGTGAACAGAGAAGGAAATTCCCAACAGAAAATAATCCACGTATTTGACATCAAAGAAAAAGTCTTGGATTTCCAATCCATCCAATAAAAGGAGGTGACAAGATTTGTCTTGAAGGGAAAGAAAGGCAGGAAGAATGCAAAGTGCTTCTATGGTTGATTTAAGGAAGATAGTATTTTTCCTCAGGGTTCAGCCAAGTATGAGAGAAGTAGCACTTTCTGGCTTCTTTATACTGTGACTTAGCTTCCTCATCAACAGGTACAGAGCAGGCTCCATGGATCATGCAGGTGAGTGGCAGACAAAGTCTCCTCCGTAGCACGATGGTTGGGACTGACGCCAAATAACGAAGGATAATGATAAATCTCCACAGACAAAAATGCTCAAAACGAGAAGGACTGGCACAGATGCGAAATCAGGGGCGATCCTCTTTGACCACCACTGGTCAGAGAGCACGCGGAAACATTGGTCTTGACTTCTCTATCTCTGAGCACATATGATTGGTCGCTGAGATTACAAAATGGGTATTTAAAATCTTTCCCCGGCAGTGCTTTAGATACTAGGCTTGATAACATTTTTGTGTGTGACAGAAATAAAATTTGAGTGTTTAAAACCCATCTGCCATCCTGTAAAGGGTATGGATCTTTCAGTTTAAGGATCTCGTTTGCTGAGCACAAATGAAGTCATCTTCAGAATTAGACTCCTGAAGACTGAAGTGATGGGTGAGGAGGAGTTGAGGTGAGGTTCATCGCTGTGTATCAGAGTATGATAGGAAAAGACAGGGTAGAAGAGGCAGAGAGGGAAAAGATAGGACCTCAGGTCCCAGGGTGGGGAAAAACACCTATTTGGGAACAATGCTGGGAGTGTCAGACCACAGCAAGCCCCCTCAGGCATAAGGTTCCTCTGAAGAATGTGACAGCCCCCACCTACTCCCTCTCAGATTTCCCCTCAGGAATTTTACAAAAGACCTAAGTGTGCCCACACACCACCCCTCCTACGATGGAAACGAGCCTATCAAAAATGGACAACCCAGCACCTAGAACCATCTAGCCAATAAGGGCAGAACCTGAGAAGGAACAAGGGGGAAGGGAGAGGGGAGGGCTGATCAGAACCTTGTAAAACGAGGACCCTTGCCTAGAGTCGTGGGTATTCACCCTCGAATGTCCCCTCTCTGTAAAGAGAGCTTTCCTATTATTCTTCCTTTCTGATCTTATACTCTAATAAACTTTGGCCTGCTGCTTATTTTGTGTCTACCTCTTCATTCTTTGAGGCAGCGAGACAACGAATCCCGAGTATTGTGGTGGAAAAAATCCTGCAACAAGAGAGTGGAGAGTAAGTGCACAGGGGACCGAGAAGGGGAGAAGGCTGGGGGTGCCTGGGTGACTCAACCCGTTAAGCATTCAGACTCTTGGTTTTGCCTCGGGTCATGATCTCCTGTCCTTGGGGTCGAGCCCTGCATTGGTCTCTGTGCTGACGGTGAGGAGCCTGCTTTGGATTCTCTCTCTCTCCCTTTCTCTCTCTGCCCCTCCACCACATGCGCATGTTCTCTCTCTCAAAATAAATAAACATAAAAAAATAGATTACAAATGAAATACAGTAGGAATGGAACACTATAGCAGTTTTGATGGGTTTTCCACAGTAATACACAGCTGTGAAAAGCACTTTTACCTATTTGTCCAAGGATGGCCAAATCCAACCTCCAAATTGGACATTATATGAAAGGGAAGGAGGAGGAAAGACCGGGAGGAGGAGACTCAGGAACTGGGTGGGTGGGGGGAGGGTGCCATTTGAAGAAGATATCTGGGAGAGGAGACCCACCTCATAAAATAAAATGTCTTGGGCTGTAAATACCTTCCACCCGCCCCCGTCTCCACATACCCTCTTTCACACACACACATACACACACACACACACACTCACACACACACAAAACCACATGGAAAAGACCAACCTGTCAACACTGGTTTATGGGATGGATTTTCTTTGGTGGAATCAACAGTAGTGTTCAATCCTACTTCCCAGCCGGAGAGGAGCGAGAACAGAGGCTGCCATGAGAGAACAGGCACATTCATCCGCTCTGTTTTCCCAACTCTGTGAGGAAGCAGTACAAGTAATTAAAAGGCTGAAGGTATCTTTGTCTCCACCTCATTTTGCTCACATTATCTGTTGAGTTTCGAGACCCTGTGGATTCTGCCTCCACAGTCTCTCAGAAGTAGACCCCCTCCATCCTATTCCACGACTGGCTGCTTTCCCTGCACGACCTTCCCCATTTGCTGGCAGAACCCAATCTCTCCCACCCCTCAACGTGTGTCACACTTTACTGCACCTTCCCAGCTGAGCCCATTCTAACTTATGTTTGAATGTTTTACAAAGCTGCTATATCCCTGAGAGTGTCAGCAGCTGGGAAGGGGGGGGGGGGTGGGCAACTTTCTCCTCAACTCTGCAGATGTGACAAGGCCCTATGCACAAAGTGTCTAGGAAATCTTGGTAAAAGCAAAGAGAGAAGAAAAAACGGCAGGAAAAGGGAACCAGAAGAAACTAGAAAGGGAAGGGAAGAGATTAGGAAGGGGAGGGGAGGGGAGGGGAGGGAAGGGAAGGGAAAGGAAAAGAAGGAAGTAGAAGAAATCCTCTAGCATTTTTAATTGGGTATATAATAGATCTGCAGTACAAGTATAATTTTATTGACTTTTTTTTTTTTTCGCAACCAGATCCTTATTTTACTTGGAATGGGTATCTTAGCTGTACCATCTAAGAACTTCAATCACATAGCATTTATACAGATTCAAATTCCAGTGTTTAGCCCCATATTTTTCTCTTACTCAAATACCTCTCCTATTTTAGTTTTCTTTAGAGGCAATGTTCTGTATCCTTAAGATAATAGAAAAGTGGACTAAATAGTTTGGAGATTATTCAAAATAATTTTATTTTACTGTGTACTTCATTTATCCTTCCTGAGTATCTGAGGGGGTTCAATGGAGGCTAGCATATCATGCATTTCTAAGATAATGATTTTTCTCATTTCTGTGGCTCCGAAAAATCTGACAAGACCCTCTGCAGCTGCTCTGGTTCTAGCCTGGAGTGCGACCATGGCCCGGTGCAAGGACAACGGCAATCTATTAATATCCCCCAGGCCAGCTGTTATCCCCACATGTGCAGCGCCCAGGCACTGGGGAAGAAGACTCAATTTTGTCTGCAGCCTCCCCTTTTTGGGAAGGAATAAGCTTTGCTATCGGCTTTGGAAGAGCTTATAAAGAGTTAAGGAAATAAATTGTGTTTTATGCAATACATTTCTCACGCAAAGCACCAATGACGGACCCCTTTTATCTATCCTCATGTCTTAAGTAGATACAAAGAACAGGACTTCAGGCTCCGTAGGTTGTTGGTGAACCGATCTATGTGATTTCACTGGAGTCTGCAATGAAAATCAATCTGCCGTGAAAGTGCCCTGTAATTGGGTATAATGGACATAATGAATAGGTAAGACATAAACACATTGAAGAACACATTGGCAAAGTAAGACAGAAGAGGGACCAGGGAATACATGTGAAAGCAATTCAGGACAACAAAGCTGGGTGATATTTTAATTTTTAAAAGTACTAATATAGTTGTCTAAGGAACCTGTTAAAAAGAAAATCACAGGCCCAAAATGGCACCACTTAGGCCCAGTCTAAACCAGGGCGTAATACCTAATTGCAGTTTCAACCTGCCCCTGAAACGTAGTCTTAACTAGTCACTCAGGAATTTTTTGATCAACACCAATGAGATAATCTGTCACATGGGTCCTCTCCATCCCCCAGAGGAAGATAGGGTAAGCCAACTAATAAGACCCCCTGTCCTTTCCCTTAAGGTAGCCTTACCTGGAAGGGTCTTTGTTTCACTTTTGCTAATAATATTTTGCTCCTCTCTCCTTCCTATAAAAAATCTTGCATTTTGTACAACTCCTTAGAGCTCCCCTCTGCTTGCTAGATAGGATGCTGCCCAAACCATCAAATGCTTAATAAAGCCAATTAAATCTTCAGATTTGCTCAGTTGAAGTTTTGTTCTTTAACAAACCCCAATATAGCTTGAGAAGGCTCAGCTTACAAATAGGCCATACTCTTCATTATCTCACTTTGAAGTTAGTGCCTTTATCCATAAATACTTGATCGTCTAAAATCAGAAAGGTGGCAGAAACCAGTTTTCTGTGTCAGATTTACTTCCAAGTCATATAATCTTATGTTGGGAAGAGACCTTGTAATCAATCCAGCCTCCTCCTGAGCCCTGGAGCCCCAGAATGGCTTCCAAAACATCTTGAGCAGATGAACATTTAGGCTTAGCTTGAATTCTTTCTCATGACCCTGAGCTAAGCCCTCTGGAAGGCCTTCTACATTATTGGACATTTTTAGTTCCCAGACAGTTCTCAGGTGAATATTTCACCTCTATAATTTCTATTCATGGATCATGGTTTTATAATCTGGAGGATGCTAGTTTATAATTTGTAGAGAAGCCATTAGGTAGACAGAGTGACAATCTAAGATGTCTTAGGTCCAAAGAGCAGGGAATTTAAAAAGCTGAAATAAGGGACTGTTAAAAAATAAAACTCAAATGAGTAAATGTTAAGATCTAATTGGCTTTATTAAGTAACTCATGAATTGGGAAGCACCCCATTTAACAAGGAGAGGGGAGCTCCAAGGAGTTATACAAAATGGAAAGTTTTTTTTTTTTTTTTTTTTTTTTTTTTTTTTTTTTTTCCACGTTTATTTATTTTTGGGACAGAGAGAGACAGAGCATGAACGGGGGAGGGGCAGAGAGAGAGGGAGACACAGAATCAGAAACAGGCTCCAGGCTCCGAGCCATCAGCCCAGAGCCTGACGCGGGGCTCGAACTCCCGGACCGCGAGATCGTGACCTGGCTGAAGTCGGACGCTTAACCGACTGCGCCACCCAGGCGCCCCACAAAATGGAAAGTTTTGATAAGAAAGAGGAACAGAAGTTATTAGCAAAAGAAAAGAAAGGATTACAGGCAAGGTCACCTTCTCTTAGGGGAAGGGGGTTGGGGTCTTATCATGCAGATGACCTCATCTTCCCTTGAATAGAGAGGGCCCCGGTGACAGATTACCTCATTAGTGCTGGGGGGAGGGGTGTGTGGATTTCAGACTGATTGGATTAAAATTTCACTCCTTGAAGAGTCTGAAATTGAAATTAAGTCTTGGTTTTCTGTCCGGGGGGCAAGTGACTCCACCTTGAGCCTGTCATTTTCTTTTTAATAATACATAATTTTACATCCAACAACATTCTTTTTTGGATCAAGATAAATAGCATAACTCATTATTCTAACTTACCTGCGAGGCATAATCAAAGAGTCAGTATACATAGCTAAGATTTAAAGGTACGTCACCACTAAGTACAGTGCAATACTTTTTCTAACTAGACTCAACTGTCATCATTCAATTTCTCCTGTGGTTCTAATTTCGGTAACCTCCCCAGCCTGCGAGCAAGCAGGTTAAAGGCTTTGGGAGTAGGAGACATAGGGAAACAATTTTTCCAAGAATTTGTTCCCTGAAAATATTGGGGGATGGCATTTCTTTCTGTTATTTTTTAGCCCAATAAACTTGATGCTGCAATTGTCACTTATAATCAGAGGCCTGGGAAGACGTCTGCATTGTTCCAGGCTGGTGTGGAACTTTCGACTTTGCAAACAACACTCTGACACTATACCACTTCCTCTTAGTTCTGAGGTTAAAAGCAAGTGCTTGCCCTAGACAGTCTAGTTAAGATCTTATCTTCTCTTGTTTTTCTTTCTCTGATAGGCTACCCTGGTACTTCTCCTAGGCAGAATAGAAAAGTGCTTTGAGATCTGCTTTCCTTGAGGCTCCAACTGAAAGACCATCAGAAACCTGCCCTGCATTAGTCTCCTGGGGCCTGGGAGCCCCCACGGCGAGTGCATTCCTAACTTTCCTTGTCACGTCTGGTGGATAACTCACCATGTTCTCCGCCTGCTTTGAGTTTGTTCACTTCAAGTAATTAGTTCTTTTGTTTTCCTCTCCCTAAACAAATTTTAAAACCGATATATTTTTAAATATAGATTAGTTCTCTCATAGGCTACCAGTATACTAAATGCCCTTAGAACAACGATGGAGCTTATATTTCATTCACATGCTTCAAAGAATAGAGCAGAATTGAGGCCAGCAATGAACCATAGGAAGCAGTCCAGATACATTTTTTTTAATCCAACTGGCAAAATTAAACGAGATTATGCTGGGAATCTGAGATATTTAGAGAACTGACAGAATAGAGAAATACCTATTCAAATGCAAAATAATTAGTTCTTTTTCTCTTTTAAGGTCAGTGAAGGAAGGTTCTTGCAATTTTTACAACCATTAAAAGAAATCAAACTATGTATCACCGACGCTCATAAATACTTATCCAGTGTAAGCCTCAAAACAAGTCCCGGGGGCATTATCTTTCACATTTTTACTAGTAAGAAAATGGCCTTGGGGTACCTGGGTGGCTCACTCCGTTAAGTGTCTGACTCTTGATCTTGGCTCTGGTCATGATCTCAAGGTTTGTGAGTTTGAGCCCCACGTGGGGCTCTGCACCGGTGGCGTGGAGCCTGCTTGAGATTCTGTCTCTCCTTCTCTCTGTCCCTCCTCCTTGCGCACATACTCTCTCTCTCTCTCTCTCTCTCAAAATAAAGAAATAAACTGAAAGAAAGAAGAAAGAAAGAAAGAAAGAAAGAAAGAAAGAAAGAAAGAAGAAAGAAAGAAAGATAGCTTAGATAGGAATAGCTGAGACACGCCCATCATCCTAAGGGCCAGACTTGAAGGGTCTCCTGACTTCAGCGCCCAGGCACGTCCAGTATAGCACAGCTATTCTGGGGATCTGTGAACATACTTTGGCCTGCTATTCCACATAAAAGAGACCGTTGCATTTGCTTTCTAAACAGTTCTCTCCAAATGTCTTCATCCTACTAAGTCTTTAAATTTTTCAAATGGTTCTCCATGCATCCTTTGCAGGAGATTTCCAAAAATAAAGTCAAAGAGAGGACCTCTAAGATATGTTTTACCTTTAAAACTCTTGATTCTATGCAATTTACACTTTAAAGGGCAGAGAAAAACAGAGACTTAACTACAGACATATTAGGGTACATGAGAGTCCTGCTTTGTGTAAGGCACAGGTTTTGTTGATGAGAGAGCATAAGGCAAGCTGAGAGCAAAGCACGAGCTGACAACGCCCCCTACCTCCCAGGTGTGACAAAGGAAAGGGAGAGAAAACCAATGGTTAACGGACAGGGATCACAGTCACGCAGGACGTGAGCCTCCATCAGTTTATAAATATCTTAGTAAGTTACAAGAAAAAGGCAATCTTATCAATAACCTAACTTCCAAAAACCTATAGACTCAGTTTCCTGGAGCCGCTAATACCACCCTCTCCTCCATAGTGATGTGGGAACAAAGGCAAGAAGGAAATGGTTGGTAAAATTAAATTTTCTTATAACCTGCAGCCTATTGACGTACTCTAGGAAAATACAGAGTATAACATTTTTCCAGGAACCTCCTACTGTCTTAATGATAATGCTTTGCTAGAGGGAAAAACAACCTTAGCTTGCCAGTAGCTAAGCCTCCAATAATCTTAGTCTTTATCATATGGAAATCCCTTTAAGAAACTCCCTCTTGGGGGGTGGCTCAGTCAGTTAAGTGTCCAACTTCAGCTCAGGTCATGATCTCACAGCTTGTGAGTTGGAGCCCCGCATTGGGCTCTATGCTGACCGCTCAGAGGCTGGAGCCTGCTTCAGAGTCTCTGTCTCCCTCTCTCTTTGCCCCTCCCCTGCTCACGCCCTGTCTCTCTCTCTCTCTCTCTCTCAAAAATAAATAAACATTAAAAAAAAATTTTACAAGGGAATACAAGCAAAAATGAACTATTGGGACCTCACCAAGATAAAAAGCTTCTACACTGCAAAGGAAACAATCAACAAAACTAAAAGGCAACCAACGGAATGGGAAAAGATATTTGCAAATGACATATCAGATAAAGGGCTGGTATCCAAAATCTATGAAGAATTCACCAAACTCCACACCCAAAAAACAAATAATCCAGTAAAGAAATGGTTTGAAGACACGAATAGATATTTTCCCAAACATATCCAATTGACCAACAGACAGACACATGAAATGATGCTCAACGTCACTCTTCATCAGGGAAATACAAATCAAAACCACACTGAGATACCACCTCCCACCAGTCAGAGTGGCTAAAATGAACAAATCAGGAGACTATAGATGCCGGCGAGGATGTGGAGAAACGGGAACCCTCTTGCACTGTTGGCGGGAATGCAAACTGGTACAGCCGCTCTGCAAAACAATGTGGAATTTCCTCAAAAAATTAAAAATAGAACTACCCTGTGATCCACCAATAGCACTGCTAGGAATTTACCCAAGGGATACGGGAGTGCTGATGCATAGGAGCACTTGTACTCCAATGTTTATCTCAGTGCTTTCAACAACAGCCAAATTATGGAAAGAGCCTAAATGTCCATCAACTGAGAATGGATAAAGAAGATGTGGTTTATACATACAATGGAATACTACTAGGCATTGAGAAAGAATGAAATCCTGCCATTTGCAGCAACATGGATGGAACTAAAGGGTATTATGCTAAGTGAAATAAGTCAGTCAGAGAAAGACAGATACCATATGTTTTCACTCATATGTGGATCTTGAGAAACTTAACAGAAGGCCATGGGGGAAGGAAAGGGGAAAAAAAGTTACAAACAGAGAGGGAGGGAGGCAAACCATAAGAGACTCTTGAATACAGAGAACAAACTGAGGGTTGATGGACGATGGGCAGGAAGGGAAAGTAGGTGATGAGCATTGAGGAGGGCACCTGTTGGGATGAGCACTGGGTGTTGTATGGAAGCCAATTTGACAATAAATGATATTAAAAATAAATAAAATAAAATAAAATTTTCAATAAAAGAAAAAAAGAAACTTCCTCTTGACTTTATCTCCCCAACTCCATAATGTATAACCAGTCACTCTTCAACCCCGGTGCAGCTCTTTCTGCCCGCAGGTCCTGTCCCCGTGCTTTGATAAAATCACCTTTTTTGCACCAAAGACGTCTTCAAGAATTTTTTCTTGGCCATCAGCTCCAAACCCCCAACACTCTAAAACCTCATCATTGTTAAAAAAACAAAAACAAAAACAAAAGCAACAATGACAACAAAACCTACAAGCTCGGAATGAGGTGACTCAGCCCCAGCCTCCAAACTGGGTCTTAATACCTAACCTAACTGCAGTTTCAACTTGCCCCAGAAATTTAGTCTTAACTGGTCACTCAGGAATTTTCTGCTTAGTGCTAATGAAGTAATCTGCCCCGTGGGCCCTCTCCATCCCCACCCCCCAAAAGCAAGATGAGGTCATCTGCATAACAAGACCCCCTATTATTGCCCCCGAGGGAAAGCAACCTCGCAAAAACAATCCTTTTCTTTTGCTAATAACTTCCTTGCCCCACCCTCCCATCTATAAAAACCTCCCGTGTTGGCCAACTCCTGGGAGCTCCTCTTTGCTTCCTAGGTGGGATGGTGCCCATTTCGTGAATTGCCTAATAAAGCCAATTAAGAGCTTCAAGTCTTCTCTGTTGAATTGTATTTCAATAGTCTCCTCCTTGGACAAAGATTAAAACGACCCAGAAATTACTGGGAATGGGAGGAGAGAAAAGAATACAACTAATAAAATGACCTAGAAATTTAAAAAACAAAACCAAAAATCTGTGAGTGTCTCACACTCAGATCATTTAATTAGCCTGGCAAAGAGCTCCCCAATTAAAAGTTTTTCTTCAACTTCCTAAAAAGAACTTCTTCAAAGTTCCCCAGGTAATTCTAATGTGTAGCCGGGACTGAGGGCTACTGATTTGGGGTGCATTGGGGGTGTCTGTGGGGAATTTGGGGAATGGAAGCTGGGCAGAAGACAGCTCAATAACTTTCTCTTCTTGAGAATCCACACTTCTGCTTGTTAAAGAGATTGTGGGAATAAACTCTACAAGAGGCATCCATTGGCATGAGATTAGGTCCGGGAGTTAGAAGAGTAAGAGTGGATTATGTCCAGAGCTGGAACAGAGCTTTTAACTGAGAACAACCAGGAAATACCGAGAAACCCATGATCAAAACTTTGTTTCCTCAAGGCGCTCAATAAATGTGAATTAAATTTCATTGTAACTGAATTGAAATCATCTTAATGGAAAATCATTTAATGGCTTGAATTAACTTGTGTATTTATCACTGTATCCATTTAATCATGGACCTTGTCTCAAGGATTTAGAAATATTAAGTCCGAGGATCACTGTTCCCTCTTTTTTGCCACTTTGCATTATCTTTCCAGAAGCACAATGAATGGAAAGGCACCCTCTTAGCAAATTCCACATCTTATTTTCACTCCTCATTTAAATGTTACCCTGACCCCATTCAATGAAAAATAACTTTGAGATCTCATAAAATTACCCGATATCCACAAACACAGTGGATAGCTCTTAAGTGTCCTAGGATGATGGTCCCATGACCATGGGGGAAAAGGATATTTTAATGAAGCATTTTCACTGAACTTTGGAATCTAATAGCACATGAAGAGTTATTCTAGTTCCTTTTTAAAAATTGTAAAATATTTTCCATTCTGATTTAAATATTTCTTTTCTTTAACATTTTTTTTTAATATTTATTTATTTTGAGGAGACAGAGTGCAAGCAGGGGAGGGGCAGAGAGAGAGGGAAACACAGAATCCGAAGCAGGCTCCAGGCTCTGAGCTCCTGGCTGTCAGCACAGAGCCTGACACAGGGCTGGAACCCACAAAGGGTGGGATCATGACCTGGGCCAAAGTCAGATTCTTAACCGACTGAGCCACCCAGGCACCCCTAAATATTTCTTGTGCCCACCTTGACATATGATGGCTAGGCTCCCCTATCTAAATATTCATTCTAACCCTAAATAAAAGAGATCCAGGCACCCTTGCTTGGGTAGTTATGGCTTTGGAAGTTATTGCCTGTGACCTCTTTTATTTGCTGCAAATAAAGTTTCCTTTGTGCAACAACTCCACTGATGGAGTTTCTATCTGTGACTCACCCGGGAGTGAACTCATGTTTGTTTGGTTGCACTTTCCCCAGAAGCCTTCATCGACAAGTAGCAAGACAGGGCAGAATTAAATAGAGCACCCTTATCATCTTTAAGTGGAATAAGATGGCATAAGATATTCTGGACTCATTAATAGAATCTGTGGGAATAATGTAATATCTGATCTTGAAAAATATTGAAACAATCACAGGGTGTCCTTCATGCCACTATACCTGAATCATAAATTCATCCATTCACCCATTCATCTATTCGACAAATGCTGAGTCTGCCTTACATGCCAAATGCTGAGAAGGACAAGCTACTTTCGGCTCTCACACAGTTTAATGGGGGAAAGCCCAACAAACAAGTAAATAAATGAAAAATTAAAAAAATACCTGTTGTGAAGTTATAAACGGAGGTCACTTGAAGGGCTAACAGGAGCACAACAGCCCTGCACACAGTAAGGAGAAGGAATTCAAGCAGAGAGAAGGCTCTGGATGAGACTGGAGAATAAGGAGGTGATGGCCAGGTTACACAGGACTTCTATTCAGCCTGGATCCTCTCTGCAGCCCAGTGCCAGTTCAGGTTCACCAAGGACACCTTGTACAGGCCCCAAACCAAGCTCCTATCTTACCATCCTCTGTGTGAAAGCTCCTTTGCAACAGATGTAGCCTTTCATTGTGTACATACATACACACACATTCCTGTGTGTATCTGTATTGCGTGTGTGTGTGTGTGTGTGTATTTGGGGGCAGGGGGTTGGTGTTGCTAGCATAATTCAGGTTTTTTAATTAAGTTCACTTTTTTCTCTTATAGCCAGGAACTTAAATTTTCAAGAAAACTACGTTGGCAATAACTCTTGAGGATTGCTTGCCTGGGAGCCCGAATTTAGTGACAGTATGGAAGATTCCCATGTGAGACTTATGAATCCATTGCTTTGCTGACTTTTGAGGCTAAATGGGGGTCAGGCGGGGAAGAGGAGCTCCACAGTAAGAGCATCACTGACTAGTGATGGGTGTCACCAAGTTAGGGAGCATCTCAAGGGAACCTATGTAAAAAGTCAGCTGTGATGGGAATGATGCTGGCAGCCCAGGTCCGAGGATCCAGAGGGGGTCCTGCGGGACCAACCAAGAGAGTCCTCGGCTTTGCACAGGATGGAACCAAACGCAAGCCAGAAAGAAGAGCAGATACAGACAGAGCATGTGGAAGACATGGAAAGGAAGGGAGCATGAGTCTCATCTGTGTTCAGGGTCTGGGTTTTTTTATGGAGGACAGTGGTCTGGTGTACATGTGCCCGCAGGCATCCAGAAACCAGTTAGAACAAAGATGAGGGCCCAGGTGTCATTCCTTGGAGTTAGGGGGCCTTGACCTTGAGATGTCTAGTGCGGTGATCTGGAATGCACATGTGATGGCTTGTCTGGTCATTCTCACCTGGTCCTTCCTTAGATGTTATCTATTCTGAAGATATCATTAACTCCTTGTCCCTTACAAGGAGGACATACACTATTTGCATTATGAAGTGTGTGTGAAGTGGGGTGAGGGTGCAGGTCCTAGTAAGAATAGAAGGAGAAAAAGGAGAAAAAGCAGATTTTTATGGAGTCCAGTTTCCCGGTCTCAGCTACACCTTTTAAGCTTTGAAGTTCTTAGGTTTTTTGGGTTTTTTTTTTTTGTTTTTTTTTTTTTGTTTGTTTTTTTAGTGTTTATGTATTTTTGAGAGAGGAAACAGAGCAGAAGCTGGGGAGGGGCAGAGAGAGAGAGGGAGACCCAGAATCCGAAACAGGCTCCAGGCTCCAAGCTGTCAGCACAGAACCCAATGCAGGGCTCAAACTCAAGAGTCGTGAGAGCATGACGTGAGCCGAGGTCAGACGCTCAACCAACTGAGCCACCCAGGCGTCCCTGAAATTCTCAACCTTTTAAACCCTATCTACTTTGAATAAACATAAAAAGCTCATATACTCTGTTGTGGGTTGAATTGTGCTCCCCCATATGTTGAAGTCCTAATCCCCAGTATCTGCAAATGTGTCCTTATTTGGAAATGGGGTCTTTGTAAATCGTCAAGATAAGGTCCCTAAGTTGGCCCCTAATCCAATATGACTGTATCCCTAGAAAAAGAGGAAGTTTGGACACAGACATGTCACACAGGGACTATGAAGATGAAGACAGAAGTCAGAATGATACATCTGCAAGACCAGAAATACTAAAGATGGCCAACAGACCACCAGAAGCTAGGTAAGAGGTTCTCCCTCAAAAGGAACCAAACCTGCTGCTACCTCAATCTTGGACTTCTAGCCCCGAGAACTGTAAGACAACAGATTTGTATTGTTTAAAGCCACCCAGTTTGTGGTATGTGGTTTTGATAGCCCTAGCAAACTAATATGCACTGCTGCAAGTCTATTTGAAATTTCAAAATAAATGGAAAAGTAACTTCCTGTGATCCAATCATTATTTTAGAATCCAAAGCTTACAAAATGGAAAATCATGACTAAGAGCCATAAAATATTACATATGCTTTCAACAAATATGTTTTGTAGTCTACCCATTCCCGGGCGGACCCGGAGATTCTGATACTCCTCATGATAAGAGGGTATCCCCCCTTCACGTCGCACAGTTGAGAACTGCTCTATTTTCTCAGCCAGACTTCCTCCCAGCCCCAGAGGAGACCCCCTCAACCAAGGTATGATATTGGGGGAGGTAGTGGAATTCTCTATAATGCACCCTCCGAAACCTCTACCTGATGATGTCCATAAAACACCTCAATAGCAGACTGGACAATTATGTCCACACTTAGACACGAGTATCTGGGAGACCACTAAGTTAGTATCTTGCTTGGCCTTAAAGTTTAGGTACAGTATTTGTTTCTTAGGGAGACTATAACAAAGTACCATCAACTAGGTGGCTTAAAACAACACAAATGTATTATCTCACAGTTCTGAGGCTAGAAGTCTAAAATCAAGGTGTTGGCAGAGGTGGTTCCTTCTGAAGGCTCTGAGAGAGAGAGAGAGAGAGAGAGAGAGAGAGAGACTTCTACCTTCTGATAGTTTGAAGCTTGTAGAGCGTCTCTTCACATGTCGTTTTCCCAGTATGACTGTGTCTATGTCCAAATATCTCCTGTGTAATAAGAATACCAGTCATGACAGATTAGGGCCAACCCTAACAATTTCATTTTAACTTAATCATTGGCAAAGTCTCCATTTCCTAATAAGGTCATATTTAACATATATTTTGGGCAGGGGGGAACATGATTCAGCTTCTAATAGGTAGCAAATTGACACTCCATACTGGGAGACACTACAATCAGTAAGATGCTCTGTAAGGACCTGATCCATCTGTTCCAACTACTCAACCATTGGAAAGAGGCGGTCATGAGACTGGAGGTTGCCCGTGGGCTCCCCCTGCTGGAAGAGTCGATGATGTATTTAAACCACTCCAATCTAGCTGCGTTTATACCCGTGGCCCGGAGGAAAATTAGCCAACAATTCTTCTTTCTCGTTCAGTCCTTGAAATCAAGATTACATTATTCTCCTAACATGAACTAAGGGATTGTCTCTATTTATTCTCTGGAATATTATGTATAAGATAGACATTCTGCTGCTTGAAGAGTCAGTAGAACTTGCTTATAAAACAATTTTGGCTTCATGTGCTTAGTTTTATTTATAGGTAGATTTTTTTAACTACTAATTCATTCCTTCTCTCTCTCACCCTCTCTCTCCCTCACTTCCCCTCTCTCTTTCACGTTCTTTCCTTCTCTCCCTTCCTCCGTGTGTATGTGTGTGTGTGTGTGTCTCTCTCATTTCCTGCCTTCTTTCCAGTGAATTTCCCTTTTTACATTTCCTTTTCTTCTTCAGCTATTTTGGAGGTCTTACCTTATATTCCTATTTACCTTTACTTTACTTTTTCTTAAACTTTAACATGCTATGGTAGGTTATGGTCAAGCCTGCTGTTTATAATTGCTCTTCAAATTTGAAAACTTGACAACTAACTGCATGTTACCACAGCCTAGACGTTATTACACAACTTCTAAACACAGAACCATTCAATGGCATAACTATATAAAGGCAGCCTGAACCCACAAAAGCTAAGTATGTTGAAATTTGAGAAACTGAGGTATAAGAAGCTTCATAAACATTGTTTTACCTTCAATGGGTAGAGCACTATTGTCTAATACAAGCATGTCTATGAAGCACTGGGGACTTGAGAAGCCTTGCTCACTGAATATCTGCCTGTCTGATGTTCTCTGTTATGCTTAAGAGTTTATGACAGTAAAATGTAACTGGTACACAATTTATTTGTCAAAGTGCCATTTTCATCAAGACCTAGAATCAGTCCTCTGCAGAACTGCTTTGCCTGTGGATACTTAAAAATTCTAAATTAATTGGTATTGTAGACCTCATATTTCACAGTAAAAGGACTTGGAATACTGACACTCTAAAAACGCCCTCCCATCTTACGTGTAACTGTTCCTAGTACACCTTGTTTTTAACTCCCAGAATAGACATTGCTATTTGTTTTTCAGGCTTATTTATAATCTTTTTCATTTTCCATTTCAGTTTTCATCTTGCATTTCAAATTCCTGGGAGCATGAATCTTCCCATTTGTTGTACCTGCTGGCTCTCACCCATGGTAGCTTGTTTCTCTGCTTGCTTTGTAACTTTCTGTATATATCAGTGAACTTGTTTTTAACAGGTTTTATCCTGTCAGAATCCCATTCAGCCTAGATCAGAGGACAGTTCTCCAGGGAACTTTCGTGTTTTTCTCTGCCCTGACTTGAGACTATTTTTTATGTTAATTTCTGGATTGGGAGGTTCATGTCCCACACAGTGAGCAAAGAAGCAGATAACGGCAGGCATAAGAATTTAATACGTGATAAAGAAAGGCTTACCAATTAGATGTGAACAAAAGAATTTTTTTAATGTTTATTTATTTTTGAGAGAGAGAGAGAGAGACAGAATGCAAGCAGGAGAGGGGCAGAGAGAGAGGGAGACACAGAATCCGAAGCAGGTTCCAGACTCTGAGCTGTCAGCACAGAGCCGCAGGTAGGGCTCGAACTCATGGTCTGCGAGATCATGACCTGAGCCGAAGTCAGATGCTCAACCGACTGAGCCACCCGGCCGCCCAGAAAAGAATTTTTTTTTTTAAGTAAGGCTGAAAACACAACAGTGACACAAATTAAAACAAAACTATCTTGGGGTGGAGGGTGGGGGATCCAGGATGAAATGCAGAGTATGACAAAACAATCTAACTATATTACAGATATATGAAACAACCTCACTGAAGGAGGTTGGGGGTAGGAGGTGGTGGGGAAGTACTGACCTCAGACTTTGGAAATGAATAGACTCTGAAAATTAAAGGCAAAAGAAAATGTACATAGCACTATACTTTAGTTGATAAAGTTATTTCCCACAGTTTGATTTCACAATTCTGCTACTGTTACACATGTGTACTGGATTTGAACAATTAAATAAATGGATGGTGAGCGGCAGGAGCCTGATTTCTGACTGTGGGAGTGAGAGATAAGCAAGGAGAGGTGCTAGAACAATCCATGCAGTAATGGATTAACATCGGAGACATCAACATGCATTCTTTTTATGTTTGGCTTTATATAGATACAGATGGTTAGAAATATGTACAGATATGTGTATATACACAGGTTAGCACACACATGTATATGTGTGTTCTCACACTGTCAGCTGAGGGGTCCCAGAAGCAACAGCATCCTAGTAACAAAAAGTATACCTACCACCCAGATCTTCATTTATAATATTATTCTCCAACAAAATGGAAAAGGACTCCTTGGTGAAGTGACTGATTCTAAGACTGGAGCAGGAAATATAAAAGATGGGCCAAGGGAACCTTGGTGGCTGTTGGTGAAGTATCTGACTTCAACTCAGGTCGTGATCTCACGGTTTGTGAGTTCGAGCCCCACATGGGGCTCTCTGCTGTCAGCATGGAGCCTCCTTCAGATCCTCTGTCCCCCCCCCTCTGCCCCTCCTCTGCTCATTCGCGTGTGTATCTGAATGCTCTCTTGAAAAAGAAAATTAAAATTAATAAATAAAATAAACAAAAGATGGGCCTGGAACATTCTGTAAAGCCATAAAGTAAAGAAGTGTTCACACACAACCGCACATGCACGCACATACACACACAGACAGAGTGATGAAGGTATGTCAAGAAACACAGGAGTCAAGAAAAAAGAGCTCCCAATGGTCAAAGATGGAATAATTTGTGCAAAACACCAAAGTAGCATTAGATTATAAATCAAAATATGAATAAATATTCATGAATCCGTATTAATATATATAAATGATTCAATAAATAAATAAATGAGAGGGAGGAAGATAAATATTCCATGTAGAAGAATTCCAAGTAAGTTATGTAGCAATTCTACCCTCAAGGTAGGGGCATAAAAGTCCCCACTCCTTACCTGTGACTTTGTTTGCATAGTGACTCCCGTCCAAAGAATACAGTATGGAAAGGGGAACAAAAGTAACCTTACAGTAGAAGAACCTGACAAACACTACCTCAGCCAGGTAGTCAAGGTCAGCATCAACAAGCATAAGTCATGTTAATATGTGTTACTGATATGATGTAATGACAGTGGCACCGTATCTTTGTAGCTTTCCTCCCCAAAACCCATAACCCAGTCTAATCATGAGAACAGCACCAGACAAATCCCAACAGAGGGACAGTCTACAAAACACCTGACCAGTTCCCAAGTCTGTCAACATTATCAAACACAAGGAAATTCTAAGAGACTGTAACAGCCAAGCAGAACATAAGGAGACATAATGACTCAATGTAATATGGTATCGTGGATGGAATCCTGGAACAGAAAAAGAACATTAAGTAAAAACTAAGGAAATCTGAAGAAAGTATGGACTTTCATTAATAACACTGTATCAGGATGGGTTCATTAGTTTTGATGAATGTACTATGTTAATATATGATGGTAATAACAGGGGAAACAATATGAGGTTTATGAGAACTCTCTATCTTTGCGACTTCTCTGTAAATGTAAAGTTGCTTTAAAATATATAGCCTATTTCATAAAGGTAATGCTTCAGTAAACTTCTTTTACCAAAAAAATGCTAGGAAATCTTAAAATCTAAAAACAAATTAATATATATTTGCCTTCCTGCAACATTATTCTAAAATAAAGGCTGTTAACATTTTTAACATCTAAAAATACGCTGGAAAACATATTAAAAAATTTTTAACTCAGGGCAACTGGGTGGAGTCGGTGACTCTTGATCTCAGCTCAGGTCATGATATCAGGGTTCATGGGTTCGAGCCCCGCCGAGGGCTCTGCGCTGATGGTGCAGAGCCAGCTTGGGATTCTGTCGCTCCCTCTCTAGATGCCCCTCCCCCACTCCTGCCCAGGCGCGCGCGCGCGTGCGTGCTCTCTCTCTCTCTCTCTCTGAAAATAAATAAACTTAAAAAATTTTGACTCCTAGCAAGTCCATACCTCATTCCATTTACCAAACTAAAATTTAAACTTCAGTATGACAAAATAGAGAATTAAAAGGAAAATATGTGATAGCACTATTTTGCAATGATAATGACAAAAAAGAAATAGACTTAATTTCTAAAATCTTCATACTTTTTCAAAAGAAAAACATCAAAATCCCAAAAAACAAATAGTTAGAAGCATTAAACAGACAATTCACAAAGAAAGAAATACAATACCTAACATATATTTAACTAAACATTTCTCCTTCATCACTGAAAAAATCGACAATTGTTGAAGCAGAGTGCCGAGCACGAAGATTCTTTATACAATTCTCTTCACTTTTGTATATATTTACAATTTTTTCGTAGCATAAAGTTAGATTAAAAGTTTCACCTCACTAAAAATGATGGCTTATTTTAAGCATATATACCATATCTTTGAAATGGCAGAGTTTTATGTGTCTTTTTAATAAAATCCACTGTAGAGATGCTATACTAAAATATTACGTTGATAGCTAATGAGAATGTACATTTGCAGAACCTTCATGAAAAGCAGTCTTGTCACATATATATACATATGTTTATGCACATATACATATATGTATGTATGTCATTATATGCTATATGTCATATATGAAATATATATGTATGTATGCATAATATATATTTTTAAGTTTTTATTTTAATTCCAGTTAGTTAACATACAATGTTTTATTAGTTTCAATTGTACAATACAGTGATTCAACAATTCCATACATCATACAGTGCTCATCACAAGTGCACTCCTTAATCCCCATCACTTATTTCACCCATCACCCCCCCACCTCCCCTTCCTCTCCGTAAGTTTGTCCTCTATAGTTAAGAGTTTGTTGGGGAGCCTGGGTGGCTCAGTCAGTTGGTTGTCCATCTTCAGCTCAGGTCATGATCTCACAGTCGTGATTTTGAGCCCCACGTCAGGCTCTGTGCTGACAGCTCAGAGCCCGGAGCCTGCTTCAGATTCTGTGTCTTCCTCTCTCTCTGCCCCTCCCCTTCTCACACTCTGTCTTGTTTTCACTCTCAAAAATAAATTAAAAAACATTAAATTTTTTTTTAAAAAAAGGAGTCTGTTTCTTGGTTTGTCTCTCTCTCTTTTTTCCCTTCGCTAGTTTGCGGTCTTTCTTAAATCCCACATTGAGAGAAATCATACGGCATTTGTCTTTCCCTGGCTCATTTCACTTAGCATTATACTCTAGCTCCATCCACGTCATTGCAAATGACAAGATTTTGTTTAATTTTATGGCTAAGTAATATTCCATTGTATATATATACCACATCTTTATCCATTCATCAATTGACGGGCACTTGGCTTCCTTCCATATCTTGGCTAGTGTAAATAATGTTGCTATAAACATAAGGGTGCATGTGTCCTTTTGAATTAATGTTTTTGTATTCTTTGGGTAAATGCCCAGTAGTGTGATTGCTGGATTTACGGTAGTTCTATTTTTAATTTTTGAGGAACTTCCACACTGTTTTCCAAAATGGCTGCACCAGTCTGTATTCCCACCAATAGTATAAGAGGGTTCCTTTTCTCCACACCCGGCCAATACTTGTTTCTTGTGTTGTTGATTTTAGCCATTGTGACAGATGTGAGTTGATATCTCATTGTAGTTCTGATTTGCATTTCCCTGATGGCACGTAATATATATATATATTATATATATAATATATTAAGTGCTTATTTATTTATGTTTATTTACTTTTGAGAGAGACAGAGACAGAACCCGAGTGGGTTAGGGACAGAGAGAAAGGGAGACACAGGTCTGAAGCAGGATCCAGGCTCTGAGCTGTCAGCACAGAGCCCAATGCGGATCTCAAACCCACGAGCTGTGAGATCAAGACCTGAGCTGAAGTCGGTTGCTCAACCGACTGAGCCACCCAGGCGCCCCTGTTTTATTTATTTTTGAGAGAGAGAGAGAGAGAGAGAGAGCATGGGAGGGGTAGGGGCAGAGAGACACAGAGACAGAATCTGAAGCAGGCTCCAGGCTCTAAGCTGTCAGCACAGAGTCCGATGTGGGGCTCGAACTCATGAACCAGGAGATCATGACCTGAGCCAAAGTCAGATGCTTAACCAACTGAGCCACCCAGGTGCCTATATATATATACACACACACACACACACACACACACACACATATATGTGTGTGTGTGTGTGTGTATATATGTATATATGTATTATTTTGAGAGAGAGAGAGCATTCACGCGCACAAACTGGGGAGGGGGAGAGAGAGGGAGAGAGAAAGAATCCCAAACAGTCTCCGTTCTGTCAGCACAGAGCCTAATGCAGGGTCGATTCAACATACAGTAAGATCATCACCTGAGCTGAAATCAAGAGTCAGACACTTAACCAACTGAGCCACCCGGGCACCCCTTAAAATTTAAGCTCTTAAGCTGATACGGAATCTGATAATACCTCGGTCTAGGCTGTGAGAGTTTTAGCTTGTGCTTTCACTACTTTTAGCCTTTGGCATTTAGGAATTTCTCATTCTTCCTTGTGAATACAAGAAAGCATTAAAAATTTTATTTGTCTGAATCCATTCTACACGGTGTAAAACGAACTGATGACTCCTTCCCTCAAGAGAGAAGCCAAACAGACAACGAAGCTTGAATCTCCTCATTTGATTCTAACTTTCTCAGGGAATGGAGCTCATCTCCTAATTTAGGTCAGAGCTTCATCCCTGACACAATTAACTGTGGCTTGAGTGACAACATCATGTGCAGGAACATGGCTGCTCCCATTGTGACCTTATGAATTGAGTGAGTAAAGAAGAGACATTCCCAGAGAAACAAGGAGTAAAACAGTGGGTGTAAAGACATTTGTAAAACTTAGAGTCAGGTTGAAATGATTGCTGTGAAAATGTGATTTCAAGGATCAGTGCAATTACTTAGAAAAACTCCTATGAAAATAAAAGCATTGGGCGCCTGCGTGGCTCAGTGGGTTAAGCGTCTGACTTCGGCTCAGGTCATGATCTCATGGTTCCTGAGTTCGAGTCCCACGTCAGGCTCTGTGCTGACAGCTCAGAGCCTGGAGCCTGCCTTGGATTCTGTGTCTCCCTCTCTCTCGCCCCCCCAAAATAAATAAACATTTACAAAAATTAAAAAAAGAAAAAGAAAATAGAAGCATGATAATGATTATCAGAAAATAAAGGTCCAGACAATTACAGTAAGAGACGGTTTTATTTGTTTGGGAGGGAGGTTATATATATTAATTACTTCCTAATAGAAAAGTATAAACTGAACATCCTGTGTTTCATGTCTATTTTATAGTAAGAATTATTACATTTGCAACTTTTAAAAGATAATGAGGACAAAAATGTCCATATTTTATTATCCAGTTATTTTGCTAATAAGAATCTATCCTAAGAAATAATATGAAATATAAACAGACATATGCAGAAAAAGTTATAGTTGTTATTTATTTATAAGCATAAAAAATTGAAATAAGTTAAATGTACAGTTATGGAGAAATTATAATAAATATTGATATACTCACAGAATGTATGCTATTAAACCATTAAAAATGATGTTTATAAAGCATGGTTACTAATGAAAAAATTCATAGGCTTAAGAAAAACTAAATATGAAATTGCATAAGCTCAAAGAAGCAAAAACAATGTATTTTATAATGCCCAAAAAACACCTCAAAATTCTAGTCAGAGAGTCCCTCGGGACAATAAAGAATATCATCAATTCTTGGGGTTTATTGTTTTTTTTTCTTTAGTTTTTTTTGATGCTGATTTACGCTTGAGAGAGAGAGAGACAAGAGAGACAGAGCACAAGCAGGGAGGGGCAGAGACAGAGGGAGACACAGAATCGGAAGCAGGCTCCAGACTCTGAGCTGTCAGCACAGAGCCTGACGTGGGACTCGAACTCAGGAACCATGAGATCATGACCTGAAGTTGGACACTCAACCGACTGAGCCACCCAGACACCCCTGTTGGGGTTTTTATCTAAATGAAGACATAGGTGAGAAGTTAGCCCTTAAAAAATGACACATGCATGTACAAAATAGACAGCTGAGAATATCTTTGGTTTTATGTAGACATTAAAATTAGGTGTTTTTTGGTTTTTTGTGTTTTTTTTTTTGTTTTGTTTTACCATTTACTTATTTTTGAGAGGCAGAAAGAGACAGAGCATAAACTGGGGAGGGGCAGAGAGAGAAGGAGACAGAATCCGAAGCAGGCTCCAAACTCTGAGCTGTCAGCACAGAGCCCTATGTGGCACTCTAACCCACGAACCCTGAGATCATGACCTGAGCCGAAGTCACTGACTGGATTCCTAAGCCAGTACTGAATCCTACAATACATCCTCTATCTAGGACTGTCACAGTTTTAACTTGCACATTTCCTACTCTTGGTTTAACTTTACCAAAATTCAAGAAGTAGGAGGATGTGAAGGCTTTCCATATTTTGCTCACTTTTGCCCCCGCTGGATCCTGGCTTTCTCTGACTACATGCAGCTCTATGCCATCAGAAGGGATGTTCCCACCATGACACGAGGGCCATAGTGCTATAAGAAGAAAGAGGCAGTGGTGGCATCTTCCCATTGCTTTTTCTCAATGACATTGACTTGTCAGGCCAAGGCAACAGCCAGGTGCATAAATGAGAGCTGATGACAAAGTACAGATGTCTGATTGAGACGAGTTTGGTAGCACAAGGGAGAACACTTAGACCAATATAATGCAGTGACCTTTTTTCAGTAGGGGTTCTGTGAGAAAATGAAGCCCTACATAAAATGATTGGAGTGACTTTTTTTTTTTAATTTTTTAATGTTTATTTATTTTTCAGAGAGAGGGAGACACAGAATCTGAAGGAGGCTCCAGGCTCTGAGCTGTCAGCACAAAGCCCTATGTGGGGCTCAAACTCACGGACCTGAAGATCATGACCTAAGCTGAAGTTGGACACTTAACCAACTGAGCCACCCAGGTGCCCCTGGAGTGACTATTTTCTTAATTATCCCTGAGATGATCCATTATTAGCACCATTACAGACACAGAGAAGTTAATTCATTATATACATTGAATGCTTTAAAGTTTAATCCTCTCAGGGCACCTGTGGCTCCATAAGTTAAGCATCCAACTTTGGCTCAGGTCATGATCTCACTGATTATGGGTTCAAGCCCCACATGGGCTCACAGCTCGGATCCTGGAGCCTGCTTCAGATTCTGTGTCTCCCTCTCTCTCTACCCCTCCCCTGCTCACACTCTGTCTCTCTCTCTCTCAAAAATAAATAAAACATTAAAAAAATTTTTTTAACTTAATCCTCTCATGTAATCTTAGTTGAGAAGGGCTAGGGACAACGGCTAAAATAGATCACACTTATGCCAAGCAAAATGGGCCGCTCTCACTGAGCAATTCAATATTTCAATCCACTCAATCTTGGGCAGCCAAAATTACAGAACAAATAACCTATTTTATTATCTGGGTTATGACTTCAGGAAATCTTGTGGCCTAAAAACTTTAATGTCCCAGGTTTGTATTAGTTTGCTAGAGTTGCCATTAAAAAGTACCACAAATTGGATGGCTTGAACAGCAGAAATTTATTGCCTCATGATTTTGGAGGCTAGAAGTCTGAAGTCAGATGTTGGCAAGGTTAAGGGAGAGAGCTGTTCCAGGCCTCTCTCCTCGACCTGTAGATGGCCATCCATCTTCCGGTTCACATGGCATTCTCCCTGTATGTTGATCTGTGTCCACATTTCACCTTATAATGATGCAAGTCATGTTGGATTAGGTCCTATCCCAATGACTTCATTTGAACTTGATTGTCTCTATAAAAACCCTATCTCAAAATAAGGTCACACTGTGAGAGGCTGGGGGTTAGGACTTCATACGAATTTGGGGAGGACACAATTCAACCCACAATAAGGTTGCATAGGCAACTGTTAGACTTACCTGGTCCGTGTCCATTGCACTTCCTTCCCAAACTGAAATCTTCACAGTAATCACCATTAATTGCCCTGGCGGGGGGGGGGGGGGGGAGGGACATATAATACAGACATCAACAATCAGAAAAGCACATGATTTGTTTAGGGATGGACACATAATTCAAATCAAGGCAATTAAAAAGTTCTCACTGGGACTTTCATTGTAACGATCAGGAAAGACTGCAGTTGCTAAGGATCATGTAAGCCTAGCTGCTGGTGGCCTTCATTGGTGGCACATGGAAAGACAGTGCCTGAGAATAAAGTCAACCAACTGGATGCATGGTCTGCCCAGACCATTGCTTCAGAGCTGGAGCGTTTATTTCCCCGCTTGCTTGGAATATTGGCAAGGGATGCCTCTCAGCTGAGCTGTTCTCCATGACATACCCTCAGCCAAATAGCCACCTGGCCCAATGACTGAATAATGTAGGGGTGTGGGTTTATAAAGGCCCAGACCCTTTCCCTCCAAGCAAAGTATCCCTAAAGAATCAGCTACCTCCCTCTACTCAATCCTACTTTCTTCATTCTCTTCACACATGCTGATACCAAGAACACTCCCCAGTGAACTTCCTGCATACAAATCTTTACCTCAAACCTACGATACCAAACAGGAAAGCAGCACTACAGGACCCTGATTACCTTGTTCCAGGCCATGGATTCAACCCTCAGACCTCTTGGTTATAAATTTCCCTTTTTATTGACGCTATTTCATTTTGGGTTCCTGTCACTTTCACCAAAAGAGACTTGATGAACTACAACACCTTGGATACAAGTTTCGGAAATAATCTAGTGTGATCGGCAGAGGAAGGCATATAAATTCATTCAGTAAGTATTATGGCGCCCGTACCCCTCTACTTTGTGCTAGGCTCTGTTCTAGGCTCTGGGGACATGAAAGTACATAATTCAATGTCTCTCTTCTCAGAAGGCTTACATTTTAAGTGAAGAGAAGAAAAAATAAGCAAGTAAGAAAATAAACATAGAGTAGAATTTTAAGTAAAAGCTACCTATCCAAAGTTGGCCATGGGGGATCAGAATGCCACAGATTGTTTCTACCAGATTGAATGGCATTATATTCGAGTAGGGGAGGCCGTTCCCAGGTTCTGACCTATGCCACAACATCTGCCTGGAAGGCTACTATGGCCTACTTAGAGTCATCCACAGGGACTGCTAGCTAGTAGGGGCCTTGCAATCAACATGCTACCCCCAGTGCTACCTTTGATCAAAGCCTAACTAGGCAACTTAGGAAACTGCTATATCAGGTCTTGACCTTCTGAGAACTTTTTCTCTATCAACCTTATCTCGGTTCTGCATTTTTCAGATCATTCAAGGTGCCTTGTGTGAATTATTTCACTTAGCACTTACAACAACCTTGTGAGCTATTACACCTTCACTGATATGTAAGAAATCCAACTCACAGAGAGAATAAGTAACTTCTCCAAGGCCAGACCTCCGCTGAGTGGTTCTGAGCCCAGGCAGTCTGATTCTGGAGACCTTAGCAGCCCCTTTGAAAGCCTGCATGACTTGGAAATACTTGGCCCAGGGGTCATACCCATCAGGGTGCCTGTCAGACCTGTCTCGGAGCCTGAATTTCTTGGCAAGTTCAAAATCATAAGAAAAGGGTTAACGTTTACTGGGCACCTACCATATTCCAAATGCTTTACATGTATAAGGTCATTCAATCTTAAACAACAATCAACCCTACAAGGTTGCCATCACTATCCTTACTTTCAATTTGAGGAATGCCAGTTAAAAGTGTGCCCACCTCTTCACCAAGTGTTAGCGATGGGTCTCAGACCCGGATCTGGCAGATTCCAACATATGTGTTCTGTTATGATTACAATGGCACCATGTTACTTTTCCAAACAGACAGTCTTCTGGATTCGTTGAGCGTTAGCTGTTTACTTTCACTCAGTTTCCTCTGAATGAAACCGATATTACTGAAATATCAGATGTTATTGAAACATTTTATTAGGGTTCTTTATTTAGGGAACTGAGAACAAAAAGAAATTAATTGATAGGAATCCGGTCTACATCATGGATTTGCTAAGTTTTTAACTTGGACATATATTTGTGTCCTGATACCAATAAAGAGTAATACACAGAAGTGATTTACATGCAGTCACCATATGCTTTCTCATTAAAGGACTGGTACACATTTCCAGCCACAGGTCTGTGGGGACACAGCCTCAATCCCAGTGTCGGTCCTTAGCCTTCCCCTCTCCTGGATCGTTGGCCTGATCTGGTCAGAGTACTCTGAATTTTGTGGTAGTCATGACTTTGCAAGAGACTCTCCAAATCCCCTTAGGCTTGTTGCGTTTCCTCAGGAGACCGTCTTGTACCTCCTATCACTGCTGGTGTTCATGTCCATTCATGCATAATACTAAACCCTCCACAGAGGGCACTGAGTCCCAAAGGTAGGATTCCTGGATTAACCTGTGATTCTCCATCCTTTGGTTCACCTTCTCAAAACTGTGGTTTCCCTCTGCTCACCAGGCCCAAGAGAAAATCTTCCAAGGGAACACATGTTGAGCCCAGAGACCACAAGATGAGTAACCTCTTTCTGGCTCTCCTCTGCTTCTGCTGCCTTCTTATATCATCAGTCTCAGTGGGCATCTGATTTCTCACTGGCTGTCACTATGACTTGCTCAACGTCTCAGCTCTCAGTGTTCCTGTCGTCTTCTAGAATCTTGGGTCTCTGCTCATACCTTCCTGGGAAGAGCTGTTTCTACCATCCCTGTTGTTTTTGGCCAAGGAGGATTAAGTCCTTTAGGAATAGATGACTCCTTTCTCTATAGTTGCTTCCTGGATCCCTTTTGAAACAATCTCTCTTCTTCCACAGCTTTAGGGCAAGGGACAAAAAAGATTTTTACTTAATATGCAGATCTTGCAACCAGTCCTCTAACTGCTATTCCTGCAGAAAGCTCTTTTCAATACTTAAAAAATTCTCTTTTTCATGCCCTGCCCCTTTGCATACGGGTCATACATTTGTCACAACATTATAAGCTACTTAGCGTATCTTCCGATATATTTAATATAATGACAGTGTGCTAAAAGAGCTGATGCTGCTCTTTAAGCATTTAAGTTAACTACAAAATATAGACTTAAACTTTGAGGCTGATAGTAACCCTCATTTTCTCATTATTTTATCATGAGATATTTATAAGTGCTCTGATACTAACATATCGGTATATGCTTATTCTTCATGCTATTTCCTCCAAAAATGAACCCTATACAAATTTAAACACGATTACCGTCCATTAAAAGTCCACAATGTAGTGTGGAATCATCCTGTGGGAATAAAAGGAACAGCTTAGGTTTGATGAGAATTTACCACGTGCCATGTGCTGCACTAAGCACCTTACAGACATTATCTCATTTACTCCCTCCACAGCTCTCAGAGGCTGGCATGAAAATAATAATCTCCAATGAGCTAGTAGAAGCTCAGAGGAGTTAAACAACTCTAGCAGAGCCCCAGAACAAGGCCACAGTGGAGCTTGACTCCAAAGTCCAAACTTTAGCTTTCAAGTGACATTGCCTCCTAAAACTAAGTAAAGAAAAAATGTGTGTGTGTGCGTGTGTGTGTATTAAGAGGGAGAGAGAGGGGCGCCTGGGTGGCGCAGTCGGTTAAGCGTCCGACTTCAGCCAGGTCACGATCTCGCGGTCTGTGAGTTTGAGCCCCGCGTCTGGCTCTGGGCTGATGGCTCAGAGCCTGGAGCCTGTTTCCGATTCTGTGTCTCCCTCTCTCTCTGCCCCTCCCCCGTTCATGCTCTGTCTCTCTCTGTCCCAAAAATAAATAAACGTTGAAAAAAAATTTTTTTTTAAAAATAAAAAATAAAAAAAAAAAAAGAGGGAGAGAGAGACACACACACAAAGAAATACATAGAGTAAGAAGTTCTTCTTCATCCCCATACTCTTCTACCCCAGTTATATTCCTCTCTGTAGAGCCTCTATTGTGAAGGGCAATGTCACTATTGCTAACACTTAGAACATTCTATTTATTTGATCATAGAAGGGACACATTACTTTTCTCTTCTGTGACCACTGGAGGGAACTTGCCTTTAGTTCTCTTGCGAAATAACCTTCTCAGAGCTTCCTTTACTCATGACCTTAGCTGACCACCAATCTCCTCAGATGCAAATCTACGGACAGCGCTCAACATTTGAAAAGTGTGCGTGATCTGTCTACCGTGCTATTTTGTTCGTTGCGACATTGCAGGCTTAAAAATCGGCTGGCATTTTTGCTGCGTAGAACCTATCATTTATTTAGGCTTACAGGGTTATAAGAAAATTTCTTGAGACATAGTACTAATAGTCAGGTCTGTTGTGATTCTTTAACTGTGGTCCAAGAGAAACAAAGGAGCATATGAGCCAGATAATCCCTTAAAGCCAAACTGTTCGTGGTAAGGTGCCCCAGGAAGTTTAATTAAGTTTTTCCATCTTTCAGCCTACAAAATTACCACTCGGTGTACTGCTACTTCAGAGTGACGACAGGTAACCACTTCACCCAGATTTCATTGTAAAGAGGGTTGTGGTGTTAATAATAGCATCGGTAGTGAGCCACCTCGGCGGGGGCAACAGCGATCTTGCTACGATATTTATTACTTGAAGATGGTGTTATTAAGGCTACAAAACCAGACGTGGCTCATCCATTTCATCATCCTGCCATTTCTCTGGAAAGAAGCAAATGACTCCTGTTCAGTGCCAGAGGAGATCCAGGAAGCCCTAACTTGTCCCTAGACTGATGGCAAATGATAAGGTCTCTTTCTCTCCCATTTTCCCGACCCAGTACTGGCTCTCCAGACTCTTGTGCACACGGTCCGTCTTGCCTGCGCTTGCCAGAAGTATTGAGAGCAACTACTGCCGCACACTGACATTCACAAAAATTCCTTTCAAGCGTCTAAGAGGGTTCTGGAATTTTCCAGGGCCCAAGTCTTCACAGCTCCCGCCTCCCAAGAATGCACAATTCCCATTGACCAACGGCCACCATGTGCTTCCTGTCCTTCTCTTTTCCAAATGAGAATATCAATTGAAGTTATCCCATGTCGACTTCTCCATTGTATGTTGGGCATAAGCGAAGGGAAGAACACATGTTTGTTTTATGTTAAAGTGCTTTACGCAGAAGAATTCCGGGGATGAAACAATAAAGCGGTGGGGAGGAATGATGAGGCATAGAAGGAAGTTGGTCGGGAGGGCAGTGTCCAGCACGGCTCACTGCTTCAAAACTGCAGGAGAGCTCTGGAGAAGGTAGTTGTCTCAGACAGAGAGAAGGGAGTTGAGGCATTTATACTCTTGTGCCTGTCAGAGGTTAAAGGCCCTCTAAGGAGTGTGCACATTCTTGTGCATGGGCTCTTGTGGCTGTCTGTGCGTGCAAGCAAAGAGAGGTCTGGGACTAAAGACCGTCCTCTGATAAAGAGACCCAGGTTCTGACTGTTAAGAGTGAAAGCACCCTGGGAGTCTGCATGCATAAGAAATATAGTATGTACAAAAATGGTAGCAGATATAAGTGAAATGCCGACATCCATCCAATAGTAGGCTTCTCTCTAAGGCCCTGCGATGGGACAAAGGCAGTCCCCTTCTTTCTTCTCATCCTCCCTGCCTTTCCTCTCTCCACTCCTGTTTCCCCCCTGGGAAGAACACTTTTCTATTCATTTATGGTCAACAAGCCAAAAGGTCTACCAGCAGCCTGGCTGGAGAGGACTACACGTCATGCAGAGCCCTTGGACTGTGAGCTGATCGTAGTTACTGGATGGGAGTTTGAATTGTCCCCTTTAGGGAAGGAGTAAATTCATCCATTGAGTGGAAAGAAGAGTGTGCATATGTGGAAGGCAAGGGGGGGGGGGGAGAACTATGGCAGACACTAAGTGTTCACCAAATCCATTTCTCCCTTTAATGTAGAACTCCCAAGTTCCAGGGAGCATACAACTGCCAAGGTACGGCACACTGCACCGTTGGTGTCCTCATATTACAAAATTTGGGGAATGGGATGTGGATGGAAGTGACTTATGTCTCTTTAGAGGGGTGTCCCCTCAAAAAGAAGGCATGTATGCTCTTCCCCTTTCCCTCTTTCTGCTGGCTGAGAGATGAGGACCTCCGGGAGGGAGAAGACATTTACTGGGGAGAGTAGAGCCTCCCACTGGCCATGACCTGATTACTTCTGGACTGTTCCGTGATAGTCATACTGTTGTCTTATTCAAGCCACTGTGTATTGAAGTTGCTTTGTTGAAAAAGCTTAACTTGTAGTCTAATATTTGTGGTTTACGATACTAATGGAGAAGCAAATATAACAGTTAATGAGTGACTAGCTGGCAAAATCTGATGAAACTAGAAATAAAAGTTAGAACCCCATGTAATAATTGGTATTGTTACCACTAATTGTAGTGGCACCGATAATGGTGTACTGTTACGTCATTGTAGTTGTCACCACTACGACCCCTGGGATCTTGCATTTCTGTGTATCTGTGGTCACCTCTATGGCATCTTTCTTTTTTTTTTTTTTAATGTTTATTTATTTTTTTTTTTTTAATTTTTTTTTTCAACGTTTATTTATTTTTTTTGGGACAGAGAGAGACAGAGCATGAACGGGGGAGGGGCAGAGAGAGAGGGAGACACAGAATCGGAAACAGGCTCCAGGCTCTGAGCCATCAGCCCAGAGCCTGACGCGGGGCTCGAACTCCCGGACCGCGAGATCGTGACCTGGCTGAAGTCGGACGCTTAACCGACTGCGCCACCCAGGCGCCCCTAATGTTTATTTATTTTTGAGAGAGAGCGAGACAGAGCATGAGTGGGAAAGGCGCAGAGAAAGAGAGGGAGACACAGAATCCGAAGCGGGTTCTAGGCTCTGAACTGTCAGCACAGAGTCCGACATGGGGCTTGAACCCAGAAACCCACGAGATCATGACCTGAGCTGAAGTCGGACGCTTAACTGACTGAGCCACCCAAGCGCCCTTCTATGGCATCTTTATTTCCACCTCTTGTCTCTTTTCAGATTCTGGCGTCCTCATGATCTTTCCATTGACTCCTTCTTTGAACACATTAGTATAAATGGAGAATAGAAGACAACTGACATACATTATATATTTTCTCTATGCCTGGCACTGTGTATGATGTGAGGCAGATAAGAAAAGTGAAATTCAGAGATACTTATTCACTTCTCTTAAAGTCATTTATCTAGTAACTCTTGGGACCTGGTTGAAAATCAGTCCCTCTCTCTTTAAAACTTAAAGATGTACAGTCATACAAGACTCTATTAGTGTAGTTTCAGATGTCTCTGAGTTGGATAGAAAAGTAGATTTTCTATTTGTGCTCTGTGTGGAGCCACTGAAACATGACATAGAAATACTCACGCACTTCTGAGAGCATATTAATACTTTACCTCCTTTGGGGGCTTTTAATTAATGTAATAATGATGCCAATATAATGCAAGTGACTCTGGTAACTTTTGTCTTGCATTAATTATTAAACACTTTTGGTATTTTCCAATACATTATGTACTCTCTTTCCTTTAGCAGTATCTAGTTCAGTGCTTTCCATCCTGAAGGTTTATCGAAGAAAGCATGGCATCCAAATGAAATCAATATAATCATAGCCCAGTCTTAACAACAAATTAAAACATAGCAGAGTGTGCCACAAAATAAAATATCAGACTGTGGCAGTATACAACATAGGTGAGCATGATTTTGTGAAAATAATGTATGGGGACATTTTGTGTTGAGATAGATAGGTGTTTCTGTCTGTTTATCTATCTATCTATCTATCTATCTATCTATCCGTCTATCCATCTATCTTATCTATCTATCTATCTATCTATCTATCTATCTATCCGTCTATCCATCCATCTTATCTATCTATCTATCTATCTGTCTATCTATCCGTCTATCCATCTATCTATCTTATCTATCTGTCTATCTGTCTATCTATCTATCTATCTATCTATCTAGAAAGAGAGAGAGATTCCTACTACAACAAAGCAACCACCAATTGGGTGGTATTGGCACAGCCTTGTTCTCTCTGAAGACTTTAGAGGAGAATCCTTCCTTGCTTCTTCCCAGCTTCCGGTGTTTGTTGGAAATTCTGGATTGTCGTTGACTTGTAGCTGTATAGCTCCAGTCTCTGTCCCTGTGTCTTCTTCCCCGGGTGTGTGTGTCTGTCTCTGTATCTCTTCTCTGCTTATAAGGACACCAGTCATATAGATTGAGGGTCCAGTCTAATCTAGTATGACCTCATCTTGACTTATTCCATCTGTAACAGCCCTCTTTCCAAACCAGGTCACATTCTGAAATTCCAGGTGAACGTGAATTTAGGGGGAACACTATTCATCCCAATAGAGTATACATTTGTGTGTGCGTGTGTGTGTGTGAGCGTGCACTTACTGGGCCAATTTAAAAGATGTATTTCTTGCTGTGGATCCTGATCACAAATGTGAAATTTTCTGGTGCTAGTGGAAGGGGGTATGGCATCTCCTTATCACAACGCCGGCAAAGCACCAGAATACATACTGAACACGTAAGTCCTAAGAAGAGGCAAAGCAAGAGAAGAGAACGGAGATGGGTGCAGCCTAGAAAAAGCACTCAAGAAAACACCCACTCTCACTCTTATTTGACAATAGATGTGCAGTTGTCTGGATCAGTGAGTGGAGCTCATCACAAAATTTTGGAATCAGACAATGTTTTAAATTACTTTAATGATGGGTCTTTACTATGTGTCGGTGAACTTCATGAATCGTAATTATTTTGCAGCCGCTCTAGTGATCATAAGCTGGGTTTGAGCTAGTAACCTGGAAACGAGTTTCTTGAGCATACTGATAATACTTCAAGGACTTCAAGGAACAACTCAGCCATCGTGTGAAAAGAAGAGACTTCAACTGTAGATTATTATGAAACCCACATAGCTAAGGACTAGAAATTCACTGTAAAACAGAAGTTTCAAATGTTCAATGAACAACCCACGTATTTCTTTTTTTAAAATCTATTTCACATATCAAGTTTTCGTCAGCTAAAAAAACTTGCAATACATTGCTGATAGGGTTAGAAATTAATTGGGAAAGAGCTGAAGAAAATACAGCAAAAAGGTCCCATTAAGTTTTGGTGAATGGAACATGGACACGTGTCATGATATTCTGTACATTTTCTTGTGCTGAAAGCATTTCTTTTTTATTCTTTTTAAGAAATCAGTTGTGCCGAACCGTGTTATTGTGTTTATTCAGACCCGGAAGACTCAAGGGGTGGCTGTGGGGTTTCATTTCCGAGCCCTTGACTCCCTTCCGTGGACACTTGTACCAGCTCTTCCTGACCTGTTCCCTTGTTCTTGAGAGAACAAGAGCCTTCAATTTCACCAGAAGACTTCAGCCTTTAGTCCTTATTGTTGGATGGCTTCCAGGTTGATCCTGGATTGTCTTCTCCAGCCCTTCCTCAGCCACTCTGGTTAGTCCTGGTGGCCTCAAGATGCCTTCAGAACCATCTTTGGACCAGCCAGCCTCAAAAGAGCTCTTCACACGAACAGCACCTTCTAGAGAAAGCATGGCGCTTGGAGGCTAACCTGGCTCTGGGGGAGGGACAGGGCACAGGAGCGGGGTGTGCAGTTGTGTGTAGCCCACGCATGTGGGGCCTGGAGCCTGGGAGAGTTTGGAGGACCAGCTTTCCCGAATGACAGTGGTCTTCAAACTACATTTTGCTCCACACCCTAAAAGCCTTATGCGTTGACATAAAGATTTTATAAAACTATGTATCTTTTCACACATTTTCAACCTGATTCTAGGTGTGCTTGCTAGTAAAAGGTTTAAGGGCTGCACAGCATATAATTTCCAGTTTGTATTAGATATTGATATATATGTTAAAACTGTTATGTGGCTCTTTTAAAAGTAGCCAATGGAATGTAAATATCCTAGCAATTTGATACCCACAAGTATCTGTTTTTAAAACATCTGAACTGGGGCGCCTGGGTGGCTCAGTCGGTCAACCGACTTTGGCTCAGGTTGTGATCTCGCGGTTCATGAGTTCGAGCCCCACGTCGGGCTCTGGTGCTGACAGCTCAGAGCCTGGAGCCTGCTTTAGATTCTGTGTCCCCCTTTCTCACCACCGCACCCCTGCTTGTGCTGTTTCTCTCTGTCTTTCAAAGATGAATAAACATAAAAAAATTTTTTTTATTTAAATAAAATAAAATAAAACATCTGAACAAGAAGTTCCTGTGAGCAGTCGGAAATTTTAGTTTGTTCCTTGCTAACTCTGTTCCACCTCCTCCACATAAATTTACCCAAATGTAATATCGTTCTAAGCTTGAAAGTCTTTTATAGATCACCATATTATCTTATCTGCAACACAAATGTGTATATTTTTTGAATATTTTTTTTACTTTCTGAGCCCATAGTGCTCTAAATGTTAAAATTTTCTGCAATTGTAATTACTAGTACACAGTTGTTCAAAACGGCATCAATATGCTGACACTTTTGATAGATAATTATCAAACATAAAAAAAATTCTTTATTAGAAATGGATCTCAATAAGATGAATGAGGCTGCATTTTAAAAATTAGTTCACATATCCATCCATGAATATTATTATTACTGGTATGAGAAAGATTTGGTATCTTTCTTTTCCTATTTTTAATTTTTGTAACTGTAAGGTCTAAGAAATCTTGTTCAGAAATAAATATCTGGGGAGAGACAAGATTTTGCTGAAACAAAGTCACTTAATTCTTTGAATTCCTTCTAAGTTTTATGTCAAAAATCACCTACTGATTTGTCATTAAATTATTTTTCATGTTCTATCAAATGACAACTTGATTAGGCTTGCCTTCAATTTTGTTGTAAGAAAAGATATGAAAACCACCTGGCTTGCAACCAAAATTTTTATCCAGTTATTAGCTCTCTCACCAAGAAAGCTTTGCCAAGACTTATCAAATGAGTATTAATTATATATGTTACTTTTGACTTCGAGGTATTGTCTAAAATAAGATATATGCAAAAGGATTGGAAACATAGAACTTCTTTATCTTAACAGGACTTCTTTGCATAGTCATAATTAATAATAATAAAATTATTTTAGTCTTATCACATGTCTTAAATATATTTTTGTCAAAACTTCAATGAGCGAAAGCAATAGATTTAACTCCCTGAATTTGTGGGCAACGTTAATTGTGCCAATCTAACGAGTTGGCCAAATCAGTCATATTGCATGCAACCTCTTTCTTCAGAAAAATTGACTTCAGTTGTCAATTTGAGTAAATGTAGCAATACAGATTTTAAGGAATATCCTGAAAACTCTGGAAAAATAAATTCTGAGGTCCATCTTATGAAATAGATGGCTAAAAATTAAGGAGACTAAAAGCGTGGAATGGTAATAGAATTAATTTCTCGTTTTCACAATAAATTATAAAACCAAAAAGGACACATTTCTCATAACAAATCTGTAATTAAGCGATGGAATATGAAATTCTAGGTCAGTAGATGTATGCCTTTCTCTTTCGAGTGGGCGAAGGACTTCTGGGAAAGGCGATGTCAGGATGAAGAACCCTGAGAAACGTGCCAACTAGTCTTCAGGAAGATGAATTTCAAATAAGAGTATTCTTGGGAGGCGAGAGCCTGGACGTTGATTCCTATAAAACTGCCCCTTGGAAAGTCTTCCACACCCAGGAGCACCCCAGTTTGAAGACAATGGCTATTAAGAACCAAATAATCCATCTGATTTGACACCTAATGGAACCAGGCATATAATCAGTAACAGTTATTATGAGGAAGAGAAAGGCCAGCTGCTATATACAGGCCAAGGATTCCCAAAACTATCATCCATCATGCTTTTTCATGATTTTGAGAGGCCAGCTGAATATCACAGCTGGATGACCCACAGTCACCTCAGACACAGCACATGCCTAACTGAAACTTCCAACTTCCAACTTCCGCTCGGGTCACGATCTCGTGGTGGGTCGTGAGTTCGAGCCCGCATCGGGCTCTCTGCTGTCAGTGTGGAAACTGCTTCGAATCCTCTGTCTCCCTCTGTCCAGGAAAGCTCTTTTTTCAAAGGGCAGACTCAGCCTCTGTCCTTCACCCTTCTTCATCCAGCCTGGTCCACACACGCGATGTTCAGAGTAGCTCAGGGTTCTTACAGTAACAGTACGATGCCAACGTGAGGGGGGAGGCCCATGCTAAAAGCAGGCTGAGCGGAAAGCTTGAGGGAGCCTTCCCCGCACCCACATCACAGCCTACAGAACAGCAGTAGACTGCATTGCCAGCTTCTTAGCCAAACAGCAGCCCTGCCATCTGAACCAAGCCAGAAACCTGGATCACCCTGCGACGCTCCTTCTCCCTCCCTCCCCACACCCACCTGTGGTCCAAGCCCCGACGAGTCTATCTCCCTCACATCTCTATCATTCCCATTTCCTCTGTCCCTACAACCACTGCCATAGTTTGAGCCCTTGTCTTTTGGTTTGTCCATTTCCCTGAGGCGACGTCTTCTTGTTAGGGTCTCAGCTTGCCACCCAATGGCCTCCTCTGGCTGTAGAATGAAGCACCAACTCCTTCACAGGAAACATTAGGTCCCAGGACATGTTCTGACTCCCGCTTGCCCTGATAGATTAACTGCTGACCTTGCCTCTTCACTCCAGATAAACCGAAGTACACTAAATTGTCCATTGTTTTTAGACCTTTTCTGTCTCCCCACTTTCTTGTAAATTTTTTTTTAATGTTTATTTATTTTTGAAGGAGAGAGAGACAGAGCGTGAGTGGGTTAGGGGCAGAGAGAGAGGGAGACACAGAATCTGAAAGAGGCTCCAGGCTCCGAGCTGTCAGCACAGAGGTCTCGAGCTCACGAACCACGAACCACGAACCACGAGATCATGACCTGAGGTGGAGTCTGACACTCAACCGACTGAGCCACCCAGGCGCCCCTCCCCACTTTCTTTTAAAACAGACTTCATCCCTCATGTCTTTACCGCTGACATCTTTTCTTCTCTTAACATTCTATTTACATCCCTCGTGAAGGTTTTCCTGATTTCACCCCTCCCTTGCTAAAACACATATAGAAAGGACTTAATAAAATTTGATTTAATAATCATTTTATTCTTTTCTGAGAAATGGGAATTTAAAATACTACAGTCTAGGGGCTCCTGGGTGACTCAGTTGGTTGAGCATCCAACTCTTGATTTTGGCTCAGGTCGTGACCTCAGGGTCGTGGGATTAAGCCCCCCAGTAGGCTCTGCGGTGAGCGTGTAGCCTGCTTAAGATTCTCTCTCTCACCCTCTACCCCTCTGTCTCACTTCCGTTCTCTTTCTCTCTGTCTCCAATTAAAAAAATAAAATAAAATGCTACAACCTCTACAAGAATGTAGAAAATTGCTTTTATATAAATATGTATTTTACATAAGTGTATAATAATAAATATATATTATAATATAATAAGTACATGAAACCCATATTTTATTATATGTATTTATATTTATAATATATTTTACATTTATAATATATTATATATATATATTTTTTTCATCTATATATATTTAACCCAGACTATGACCTAAACTAATCCTGTTACAGCTGACACAATTGTTTATGGATTTCATTGCTTTGTTGAAGTTAATATTTTCACAAAAGCTAGTTGTAAAATGTACTTAGCCCAGAACTTTCTAAAAATGCTGTGCCTATCAGTGTCATTATTTTGTATGTCTCATTAGCATTATTGTTTATTTTGAATAGTGAAAGGTGCCTAGGTGGTTACCTGTCACCTTAATTTGGTTTATGTAGGGTCTAATCACAGCTCCATCAATATGTCAGCATTTCATAAACATTTGGGGAGGATAATTGAATACTAACAATGAGAATTGTTCCTTTAATCATCATAATACAGGCACCATCATGCTTTATGTGCTGATTATGTACTCAGACTTGAGAAGAAATAATGATGCCCAGATTTATGTTTAATTATATTAAAATAAGCACTGAGTCTGAAACATCTGGCCAGTCTTTGCTTCCCTATGAAATGCAGTAATTAGTAACTATTTTTAAAGGCCCTTTGTACACTGCTAGAAATCCTGGTACGATATCCACATAAAGAAAGAAGGTTACTTGAGAAAGTCGGGATAGAAGGAACATACTTAAAGATCATAAAAGCCATTTATGAAAAGCCCACAGCTAACATCATCCTCAACGGGGAAAAACTGAGAGCTTTTTCCCTGAGATCAGGAACACGACAGGGATGCCCACTCTCACCGTTGTTGTTTAACATAGTGCTGGAAGTTCTAGCATCAGCAATCAGACAACAAAAGGAAATCAAAGGCATCAAAATTGGCAAAGATGAAGTCAAGCTTTCGCTTTTTGCAGATGACATGATATTATACATGGAAAATCCGATAGACTCCACCAAAAGCCTGCTAGAACTGATACATGAATTCAGCAAAGTTGCAGGATACAAAATCAATGTCCAGAAATCAGTTGCATTCTTATACACTAACAATGAAGCAACAGAAAGACAAATAAAGAAACTGATCCCATTTACAATTGCACCAAGAAGCATAAAATACCTAGGAATAAATCTAACCAAAGATGTAAAGGATCTGTATGCTGAAAACTATAGAAAGCTTATGAAGGCAATTGAAGAAGATTTAAAGAAATGGAAAGACATTCCCTGCTCATGGATTGGAAAAATAAATATTGTCAAAATGTCAATACTACCCAAAGCTATCTACACATTCAATGCAATCCCAATCAAAATTGCACCAGCATTCTTCTCGAAACTAGAACAAGCAATCCTAAAATTCATATGGAACCACAAAAGGCCCCGAATAGCCAAAGGAATTTTGAAGAAGAAGACCAAAGCAGGAGGCATCACAATCCCAGACTTTAGCCTCTACTACAAAGCTGTCATCATCAAGACAGCATGGTATTGGCACAAAAACAGACACACAGACCAATGGAATAGAATAGAAACCCCAGAACTAGACCCACAAACATATGGCCAACTCATCTTTGACAAAGCAGGAAAGAACATCCAATGGAAAAAAGACAGCCTCTTTAACAAATGGTGCTGGGAGAACTGGACAGCAACATGCAGAAGGTTGAAACTAGACCACTTTCTCACACCATTTACAAAAATAAACTCAAAATGGATAAAGGACCTAAATGTGAGACAGGAAACCATCAGAACCTTAGAGGAGAAAGCAGGAAAAGACCTCTCTGACCTCAGCCGTAGCAATCTCTTACTCGACACATCCCCAAAGGCAAGGGAATTAAAAGCAAAAGTGAATTACTGGGACCTTATGAAGATAAAAAGCTTCTGCACAGCAAAGGAAACAACCAACAAAACTAAAAGGCAACCAACGGAATGGGAAAAGATATTTGCAAATGACATATCGGACAAAGGGCTAGTATCTAAAATCTATAAAGAGCTCACCAAACTCCACACCCGAAAAACCAATAACCCAGTGAAGAAATGGGCAGAAAACATGAATAGACACTTCTCTAAAGAAGACATCCAGATGGCCAACAGGCACATGAAAAGATGTTCAGCGTCGCTCCTTATCAGGGAAATACAAATCAAAACCACACTCAGGTATCACCTCACGCCAGTCAGAGTGGCCAAAATGAACAAATCAGGAGACTATAGATGCTGGAGAGGATGTGGAGAAACGGGAACCCTCTTGCACTGTTGGTGGGAATGCAAATTGGTGCAGCCGCTCTGGAAAGCAGTGTGGAGGTTCCTCAGAAAATTAAAAATAGACCTACCCTATGACCCAGCAATAGCACTGCTAGGAATCTACCCAAGGGATACAGGAGTACTGATGCATAGGGGCACTTGTACCCCAATGTTCATAGCAGCACTCTCAACAATAGCCAAATTATGGAAAGAGCCTAAATGTCCATCAACTGATGAATGGATAAAGAAATTGTGGTTTATATACACAATGGAATACTACGTGGCAATGAGAAAAAATGAAATATGGCCTTTTGTAGCAACGTGGATGGAACTGGAGAGTGTGATGCTAAGTGAAATAAGCCATACAGAGAAAGACAGATACCATATGGTTTCACTCTTATGTGGATCCTGAGAAACTTAACAGGAACCCATGGGGGAGGGGAAGGAAAAAAAAAAAAAAAAAAAAAGGACGTTAGAGTGGGAGAGAGCCAAAGCATAAGAGACTGTTAAAAACTGAGAACAAACTGAGGGTTGATGGGGGGTGGGAGGGAGGGGCGGGTGGGTGATGGGTATTGAGGAGGGCACCTTTTGGGATGAGCACTGGGTGTTGTATGGAAACCAATTTGTCAATAAACTTCATATAAAAAAAAAAAAAAAAAAAAAAAAAAAAAAAAAAAAAAAAAAAAAAGAAAGAAGGTTAGACTTGAGAACTCATTTCCCTAGTTCTGTGGGGCATTTATTTTTCATTATCCTATAATTAACTTAATTGAAAAAGGTAGCAGGGCACCATGGTCCAGGAATGTCGTGTAAAATACAGAGAGCAAATGCTTCCCCCTACACCCCTCAGGACACAAGGGAAAACTGTCTAATGAGGTTGCTTCAGAAAGGGTTCCCCCTTACTGTTTTACACAGAATGTCCCTTTCCACCTCCTTGCCCCCAAAGACAGTCACCGTTCAGTGTGTCCCCATTCTCATTCTCCCCACCAAGCACACAGTCCACTGCTTTTCATTTGGACCAAAGGCTTCCCTGGGGGTGAGAGGCACAGGATTGTCTATGAGTGGGGGTAAATGGAGACGGAAAGAGAAATGGACAGAGGTAAGGAGGAGGGGTCAGGAAGGAGTTGAAAGAGAGCTTCCTCTTCTTGCCAGACCCCTCCTCCTCATTTACCTTCTTTATAAGGAGAAGTGACTCTCAAAGAGAAGGGGCTAGAAAAGGAAGGGAAGCCTCTCCTGGCTCACCTCCTCTACCCACGGCCTTCATGCCTGCATCCCAGGGCCCTTGTGAACATTGTCTCAGAGCCCCGTGCCCAGCCTGGTTCAGCCATAGTGCTGGGACTCTCATGCCACCCTAGTCCTAGGCATGTGAACCCTCCCCAGGAGAATGGAGGCAGGGAAGACTCGCTTTCATTGAGTTGTTGGTGAGAAAGCTTGCTGCTGGGATGATGGTAAGGAGAGAAACAGAGAGAGGAAGGAAACCAAGAAAGAAAAAGGAAGAAAGGAAGGAAGGAAAGAAGGAAGGAAGGAAGAAGGGAGGGCACACGGGAAGAAGAAAGGGAGAGAGAAGAGATGGAGACAAGCAGGAAAGGCAAGCAGACGGGCAAGGAAAGGGAGGAAGAATGGCGGCCTCTCTCTCCCTGTCCTCTTAGCAGCCTTAAGGATGTAAGCCTTCCTCCAGCCTTTGTGGGAGGGGCCATTGCAGCACGTAGGCTGTATCTTAGCAGGAGGAAGAGGGAAATAAAAGGCCTAAAGGCCAACTGACAGAGGCCTGGTCTGTGACAGAGCCCCCAGCAAGGAGTCACAGAAGATCTGACAGGGGTCACACCACAAATCCCTGCAGGGCCACACTGGTCAAGTAATGGTGAAGCCAGCAGGGGAGAGGTTCTGGTGCCTGAGGAGCGCAAGCCCAGACTACCATTGCCTTGTGCCAGACAACTCCATTCTTATGCGGTTGAAAAACAGTCAAAACTAACTGAGGGTGATATTGTGAAAAGAGTGTTTCCTTGAAGGGGTAATATCTCTGAGAAAGGGTATGAGGGAGCCTTTTGGGGCCAACTTCTTTTATATTACATCTTGATACGAGTCGCAGTTATTTGTGTGTGTGTGTGTGTGTGTGTGTGTGTGTGTAAAACTTCATGGAGCTGTGGGGCACCTGGGTGGCTCAGTCGGTTAAGCGTCTGACTTCGGCTCAGGTCATGATCTCATGGTCCGTGAGTTCGAGCTCCGTGTCGGGCTCTGTGCTGACAGCTCAGAGCCTGGAACCTGCTTCAGATTCTGTGTCTCCCTCTCTCTCTGACCCTGCCCCGTTCATGCTCTGTCTCTCTCTGTCTCAAAAATAAATAAACATTAAAAAAAATTTGTTTTTAAATTCATGGAGCTGTGCACATAAGACATGCAATTTATCATATATTCTAGAAACATCAATAACATACAAAATAAATCAATGTATTTTCATTTTTAAAGTTAATCTGTATAATCAAAATGTCTAAGGTAAGAGCAATTCCAGCATTTCCCAGATGTTGTAAGAACCAGGAAGGCGGGAGTCCTTTCGTGCAAGATACTTGAGAAACCCTGTCATGTGCCAGTGGCCTCTAACACTAACAATGCTGGGGGCAGGAAGAGAGAGACCTTGTTTCTCAGAGTGAGGTCTGTGGCCAGCGGTATGGGCATCGCCGGGGCCCTTATCAGACATGCAGCGTCCTGTGTCTCAGCCCAGACCCTACCGAAACACAACCCGCATTTTAGCAAGATTTCCAGGTGATTCATAGGCCTTGGATGGAAAATAGAAACACTGATAGAGACTACAGTAAGACTGTTTCACAGCCTTCTGTTTTACCTTCCTAATTATAACCTTCTCGAGGACAATGTAGAGTAGTGATGGAGAGCTAGCTCTTAGCTGAGTACCTTTGGAAAGTTACTAGATTCCCTTAAGCCTCAGAATATGAAGTGAGAATCATAATAGTAATATTATCAATACCTATTTCATGAGTGTTGTGAAGGTTAAATAAAATAACGTATGTAAAGCGCTCAATATATTGCTCAATACGGGCGCGCCTGGGCGGGTGGCTCAGTTGGTTAAGCGTCTTGATTTTGGCTCAGGTCACGATCTCACTGTCCATGAGTTCGATTCCTGCGTCTAGCTCTGCACTGACAGCAAGGAGCCTTCTTGGGATTCTCTTTCTCTCTCTCTCTCTCCCCCTCCCCCCGCTCATGCGTGCATGTACTCTCTCTCTCTCAAAATAAACATACACACACATGTTCCATGGTACATCCATGGTACATGAGATGAAAGACATTTATTCATTTATGAACAAATGTTTATTGCATGTCCACTACATCTCAGGAATTGCTTTGAGCCCCGAGGAGGCAACTCTGAACAAAACGGACCAAAAAAAACTCCCCGCCTTGTCAAAAAAAATTTTTTTAACCCCTGCCTTGCTGGGATTTCTGTTCTAGCGTGAAAGGAGGTGATAGGGCAGCAGAGAAGAATGTGAACAGAAGGAAGCGTGCCGCTCTTGGGAGATCTCCTAACTGAATCCTACATATCTGGCATCGCCGTGCACGGGGGTTTTCCTCTCAGTTGGGCTGTGGCTGCTGTTAGTGGGTGGGGTGTGCCACGGTCTTTTCACACGTGCCCTGGAGAGAGAGAATGTGGCACCTGCAAATCCCTTCCTTGAAACTCTTTTTCACGACATTCTCGTTCTTTCTTTTTTTTTTTTTTTTTCCCAAAACGTTTATTTATGGGACAGAGAGAGACAGAGCATGAATGGGGGAGGGGCAGAGAGAGAGGGAGACACAGAATCGGAAACCAGGCTCCAGGCTCTGAGCCATCAGCCCAGAGCCCGACACGGGGCTCGAACTCACGGGCCGCGAGATCGTGACCTGGCTGAGATCGGACGCTTAACCGACTGCGCCACCCAGGCGCCCCTCGTTCTTTCGATATTTGTGCCTCTAGAAACAAGTTGGGAAGAAACGTCTTCATTTGCACTTCCCATAAAGAAAAATTACGACAGGATGCCTCATGGGCCCGTGATTTCTGCTTCAGGGGAGGTGATAACAGAGGTCATAACCCTCCCCCCTTTTGCCTGAACAGTTGCCCAGATGGGCACAGTGACCCTGTGCCCACCCTCTCTCTAAATGAGCCACCCTTGCCCGGGGGTTCTGGCCTCTCAAAGCCCTCCCCTTTGGGTGGAGGGCTGATAGCAATGCAGATGATACTTGAACGTTTAGCATTCAATGTGCTGTGAGAAGAAAAGAAGAAAAGAGTCAGTTGGGGTTTTGGCAGATCCTAAAAGAGAGCCTGGAGAGTTGCTTTGGGGAGGGTTGTTTGTTTGTCTGTTTTCTATTCTTTCCCTTTCTTCCTCTTCTTCTACTACGCGAGTCACTGCATAAAAGAGCCTCTGAAGACACCCGAACCTGTTCATAAAAATCATTCTGGGCCCCAGACCTTTATTCCCAGCATGCCTGTCCTCCCTTCTCATGTCTCACTTACTGTTGGGTTGAGATGAGCCTTGGAGACACTCGAACACAGCAGGGAGGAGTCTGGCTTGGAATATAAATAAGCCAGAAGCATCCATGCTTTTGCCTAGTTGAAGATCTAAGGCTGTGGGCTAGAATTCAGGATTCACGTAGCTCCCGGAGTCAGCCTCTCTGAATTACAGGGATGGGTACCTTCAACCCAACTGGGTCAGCTTGGAGCCACGCACATACCATGACCGCTTCTTAGAAACCCAGGGCTGCAGAGGCATTTGCTTCCTTGGCCCCAGACTTACCAGCTCTTCCCTTGCTCCCCCTCCTGTCTGCCTGAGGCTGGTCTGTCATGCTTTGCAACCAAGTCTTACTGAATCATAAAACCTAGTACTCCCAAGTATTTGATAACTTGAAGTGACGTGAAGACTCGTATCATAACGTGACAATTTCCACGGGAATTTTAGCTTGTAGGACATTTCCCTAATGTCACCAACGTACAACAAGCAGCTGCCGTTTGTTATAAGTTTTATCGAGCTATTTTTTGAACATTGTAGCTCAAACTTTTTGAACCATGGTACATTTAAGTAAGAATAATGTCCCCAAGCACCACCAAAGGGTCTCATTTCTACCAGGGGAAAAAAATAAGTGATAAAAACAGACAATTGCTCTAACAGCACATGTTGTAGGTTTTGTGGACGCATCTTCTCTAGCAATAGAGTAGATTATCCATAGGTCAAAGCCTAGTTTTAGGGAAAATCGTAAACCACAAATACCATTGCCTCAAAGATGTGTCACCACTTGCAAATGTTCGACTTGTCAAAAGTTCATAAAGAAGTAAGCCAAATAAATCACCGAAGTAGTAATTACTAAAAGTTTATTGTGCATTCATCAAAAAGACCATTTGCGGGGCGCTTGGGTGACTCAGTCGGTTGAGCGTCCAACTTCCGCTCAGGTCATGATCCCACGCTTCGTGTTCGAGCCCCGAATCGGGCTCTGTGCTGACAGCTCAGAGCTTGGAGCCTGCTTCAGATTCTGTGTCTCCCTCTCTCTGCCCCTCCCCTGCTTGCACGCTGTCTCTCTGTTTCCCAAAAATAAATAAACGTTAAAAAAAATAAATAAAATACTTACAAAAGACAGTTTGCAAACAGAGAGCATTCAAACCAAAACCTGGAATGAGGCTCAGAATATACTACTATAAAATAGCTAATATAATGAGAAAGCAATGACTGTTTATTCTTCACAGTGATTAATTATAATACTAGAATCAGAATTAAAATAACATTAGGATTTCCTTAAATGATAGGGAGTTGGCTAGTGGTTACCTAGCCACTAGCATTTTGTTTGTGATTTCCAGAGGCGTAAGCAAGAAATGACCCAGGTTCAACTTAGTCTTGCAAAATAAGCTAAGTTAAGTTTGTAGGACTAAACTGGTTTTCATCCACTCAGGGAATTTTCAAGGCCGGTCTCCATTTGTTTTTTATTTTAACATAACCAAACCAAACAGAAAACAAATCAAAGAAATGTTTTAACATAAGCAACAAGCAAATTTATCATAATGAAGCTAAATTCAGAGTTTGTCATTAATTAGCCAGAATGGTAGCCACTGGAAATCATGATAAATGCAATAAAGCACTGATGATACGCCATTAAACAAAATACCCCTTCAAATAAGTGTGGGAATTCTGTCCATCACTATGTGCGTGTTCGATACGAACTCTACAGCAAGTGCAGGACTGGAAACTAACCAGACTTGTCGGCAGGCTACTGAGTCAGGTCCTTTGTCAAACTTAATATGCATTACGTTCAGCTTACCCTAAGTTCGGCAACTCTTAGTTTCTTCTTTTTTTTAATTTAATTTAATTTATTTATTTTTTATTTTATTTTTTAAATTTACATCCAAGTTAGTTAGCATGTAGTTCAACAATGGTTTCAGGGGTAGATTCCTTAATGCCCCTTACCCATTTAGCGCCCCCCCCCCACAACTCCTCCAGTAATTCTGTGCTTGTTCTCCATATTTCAGAGTCTCTTATGTTTTGTCCCCCTCCCTGTTTTTATGTTATTTTTGCTTCCCTTCCCTTATGTTCATCTGTTCTCTGTCTTAAAGTCCTCATATGAGTGCAGTCATATGATTATTTGTCTTTCTCTGACTGACTAATTTCACTTAGCATAATACCCTCTAGTTCTATCCACACAGTTGCAAATGGCAAGATTTCATTCTTTTTAATTGCCAAGTAATATTCCGTTGCCTATAATACACACACACACACACACACACACACACACACACACACATATATATATATATATATACACACCACATCTTCTTTATCCATTCATCCGTCGATCCATCGATGGACATTTGGGCTCTTTCCATACTTTCGCTATTGTGGATCATGCGGCTATAAACATTGGGGTGCATGTGGCCCTTCGAAACAGCACACCTGTATCCCTTGGATAAATACCTAGTAGTGCAATTGCTGGGTCGTAGGGTAGTTCTATTCTTAATTTTTTGAGGGACCTTCATACTGTTTTCCAGAGTGGCTGCACCAGCTTGCATTCCCGCCAGCAGTGCAAACGAGATCCTCTTTCTCCGCATCCTCGCCAATATCTGTTGTTGCCTGAGTTGTTAATGTTAGCCATTCTGACAGGTGTGAGGTGGTATCTCACTGTGGTTTTGATTTTTATTTCCCTGAGGATGAGTAATGTTGAGCATTTTCATGTGTCGTTTGGCCATCTGGATGTCTTCTTTGGTGAAGTGTCTATTCATGTCTTTTGCCCATTTCTTCATTGGATTATTTGGTTTTGGGGTGTTGAGTTTGATAAGTTCTTTATAGATTTTGCATACTAACCCTTTATCTGATATGTCGTTTGCAAATATCTTCTCCCATTCCATTGGTTGCCTTTTAGTTTTGTTGATTGTTTCCTTCGCTGTGCAGAAGCTTTTTATTTTGATGAGGTCCCAATAGTCCATTTTTGCTTTTGTTTCCCTTGCCTCCTGAGACGTGTTGAGTAAGAGGTTGCTGCGGCCAAAGTCAAAGAGGTTTTTGCCTGCTTTCTCCTCGAGGATTTTGATAGCTTCCTGTCTTACATTTAGGTCTTTCATCCATTTTGAATTTATTTTTGTGTATGGTGTAAGAAAGTGGTCCAGGTTTATTCTTCTGCATGTCTCTGTCCAGTTTTCCCAACACCACTTGCTGAAGAGACTGTCTTTATTCCATTGGATGTTCTTTCCTGCTTTGTTAAAGATTAGTTGTCATATGTTTGTGGGTCCATTTCTGAGTTCTCTATTCTGTTCCACTGATCTGAGTGTCTGTTTTTGTGCCAGTACCATACTGTCTTGATGATGTCTTGTCAGCCTGAAGGCCAGGATTGTGATGCCTCTTGCTTTAGTTTTCTTTTTCAAGATTGCTTTTGCTATTCAGGGTCTTTTCTGGTTCCAGCAACTCTTAGCTTTCTTAGCAGGTTTCTAGGAAACATCTCTTAGCTCTAGGTAAAATGAAAGTCACTCGCTCCTAATCATCAAAGAAATACCTGGCATATTTAGGCCAGTTTGAGGCTCTTCAAGATGACCCTGAGATGGACCCCATTTTGAAAATTACGGTCCTAATCTAGAATATACAAACAACTGTTCCTTTAGGCCACATGCTGCCCTGTTCCTCCTCTATTGGTATCTCTGCCCCACATCCACTGCATAAGCCCCACTTTCTTATTCTACTGTCTGCTCTGACCCTCGTCATTCCTTCTCTCTCAATCCAGAAATTGAGTTCTCTCCAAACTTCCAAACTTATTGTTACTCCAAAAGAAATGTTCTCAAAAATTTATCCAAATCTACCATTCCTTACTCTTGCTCTTTAGTCACCTTGGGAATGTTTTACTCAACAACAGCCTCTTCAGCCAGGCGTGTCTATAGTGGAAACTTCTATATGCCACAGCCCTCTGAGAAGATGGCTGCCATTCTGTCCCCACCCCCCCACCCCACCCCCCAACATCACAAGCTCCTGTGTATATAAGGGCTGTACTTCCCAAATGACCACAAACCTAAGACTAGATTGTTCTGGATTTATCCCATAATTTTTCAATTTTGTATCAGCCTTGCAAAGTCTCATTTTTTGCCCTCTGATTATGAAACATATTCTAAAAATCCAGCAATGAAATGAAGGGTTTGTTATTTCATAAAATGCAAGAGCCACGTGTTACCTTTCTGGAAGAAAGTACTCGTTTATCATCCAAACACTGTATAATAAAAGCTGCCAAAATGCTGATTAAAAAAAAAAAAAAAAAAAAACTATAGCACACTGCCAAATCAAAGAATATAGCTGCCAACCCATATTCTTTCCTATTATTTTAAGCTGAAAGTGACCATGATACATGAGCATTCTCCTGATGCTCAGAACAACAACCAAATTCTGAATAATTTCTGAATTCTACTAAATTCATCATCCAGACTTTCATTCACCCATTTATTCAACAACTATGTATTAAGTACCTATTATGTGCCAGCACTGTTCCAGGTACTGGAGATTCATCAGTGAACAAAAAGACAAAGTCTCCATAGGATGGACAAAGGTGTGATACATGATGGGAGGTAGAGATTTGGCCTTTAAACAAGAACCTACCAAAAGAAAAACTATTGTTTGTAAATTACTCTCTGGATTTAATCCTGTGACTTTCAGTAAGCCTTGTTTCGTCCTCTTGAAGTCTGATGCAGTGAAACCTTGACCTTGACCACTTCCTCTACTTGCGCTCAGTCAACCTTGATGTTCAGGTTACTTTCTTTCTTTCTTTCTTTCTTTCTTTTTTTCAATTTTTTAAAATGTCTATTTATTTTTGAGAGAGAGACAGACAGACAGAGTGCGAGCAGGGGAGGGACAGAGAGAGAGGGAAACACAGAATCTCTGAGCTGTTGGCACAGAGCCTGACACGGGGCTCGAACCATGAACCATGATATCATGACCGGAACCGAAGTCAGGTGCCACCCAGGCGCCCTCAGTTTACTTCAGTACAGCATGAGACAAATAATGATAACAATTACAACCCCAACAGCAACTAATAGCAACAACACTTATTGAGCAATTATTGTATTTTAAACATTGAATTCTCACAATAATCCTAAGAGTTAGATATATTGTTATATTGTTATTATTGTTTCTCCAATTTTACAGATGAGAAGAGACAAAGTCTTAGACTTGCCCACCACTCCAAGCCAAGGATCTAGCTCTTTGATTGGCTGAATGCCTCCTGGCTGCAATGGTAGGGTCCTGAACTCTGTGGTTGAGTCCAGCTCCAAAATACCTCACCTTTATCAGGGTGTCTTGTTGCTAATACCCTTTGCCCCTCTGCAGCCAGCTGTCAGCAAGCTCTTTCTCTGCTGATTACAATATCAACAAACAATAAATATTGAATATCTGTGCAGACTGTTTATTATTCTAATCAAATAGTGCATTCCACAAAGTTAATTTGGCACCTATTTAATGAGACAGATAATTGTTATTGAATTGCTTGACAATTAGATAAAGAGATGCCCAATATATTCTGTAATCAGTCCTTAAATAATTATCTTATGTTTTCTATTCCCATTTTTTAATTTTGTAAGATCTACCATTTCTGGATATGATGTGCTATTTCTTCTCCTTTGCTTCTTACACTTCCTCGTCTGTTTCTTAGAATACACTCGCATGAAATAAAATGTGATAAGCCTCGATTGTATTCCCAGTCTCCTAAATCCCACATCTTCCAAGGACGAGTTCTTTCTGAGATTTCCCTGGTACCCCACACCTGCTTTCCTGATCATCCCTGCCTGAGTGTTCTGGAGGTTGAAGGATTCAGATGCAGCAATAATCAAGCAAAGCTTGCCTTAAGAGGGCTACAGATGTATTATAGGCTGGAAAATTGGCATGACAGTGACCTCCAACACAGCTGATGACAAAGTAGAGCTAAAAATGAACTCTGGGGTTCCTACACTTTAGATCTGGGAGTCTTAGAGCAAAACGATTAGAGACAACAGTTTAGGAATAAGAAAAAGGGGGAGATCTTCCAGCTAAATATGGTAAAACTCTTTCTCCTGAATCTGTTCTTTTTGTTGTTTTTTTTTTTAACACATCTGAGGGCCAAGTGGAATTTTTTTTTTTTTTACACACTTGAGAAACCTGCTCTTAAACTGTAGCAAATAGGTGAAAAAAGTCACAAAGTCACAAAGACAAAGAGAATGTTAGGGGATACAATAGCTGATGAGTGACATTAATAATCTCTAGAGATTGGAAAGCAGATGGAAGAATGATAACAGACTTGAGAAAGATGCCACCTAAGCACCTATGGAGAGGGAGGGACACTAGCAGGAGTTGAGCCAAGCCAAGCTGAGCCAAGCCAACCCCCACAGAGCCCCAGAGAAGCCCTGAACATGGTTCTTCCAGGGAACCCTTAAAGCCGAAATGAAATGTGTGACTGAAATTAGGGAGAGTGATCAATCATCTACATACTGAGCTGGTAGACCTTCTCCATGAACCCAAAAATCTATCCCTCCTCCCCACTGTACAGGGTCCAAGGTCTCTGGAAAAATTGAGAGGAAGTATCTCTGTAACAGAGAACCCCAGGTATGGCAGAGAGCAAAGCTGAAAACAGAGGAGTAAATAAAGTTTGCTGGTTGAAGAGTAGGACCCTCAGCCTGTGCCCTTACTCTGCTTCCAGAATGCTAGCACCTATGGGATCCATCCAGGCAGAAAATAGCCGAATCCTTCTCAGAAGAAACTAAATGGCTTCGGGTGGGGGGAACCCTACAATGTTGATGTTTGGGATTTTGACAATGAAAAGCTTGCTTACCATCGGATTGCCATATAGCAAAGCTCACTAGTACATGTTAGCAAAAACTGCTCACCATCCCAAAACCTCCTATAATTTTTTTAGTGATTGACTATTAAATATTAATAGAGAGCCAAAGATTTCTAGGTTGTCTGAAGGAATACTCCAGCAAAAGTACACAAAAAAACAGATACACACAAAGAGGAAAAAAACCCAAAACTTCCAGTTAAAAGACACAATACAGAAAGTAGAAGAAAACATTGATGAAACCATAATATCGTCAGAGAGATGAGACATGAAACAGGAACAGAATGCTATCCTTTAATAAAAGAATTGGACATTAAAATATCAAAATATAATTGTAACTAGTAATTTTAAACAATAAAGCAAAATAAATCTCCTAGAAAGGAGATTGGAAAGAGACAAAAAATTGGAGGAAATCATTAGAAAATCAGAGTATCAATGCAGTAGTGCCCAGCATTCACCTAAAAACAGTTCCAGAAAGAAACAAAACAAAACAGAAGAAATGAAGGGAAAGAAATGATCAAAGAAATAACACAAGAAAACTTCCTCACACTAAAAAAACCTAAGTGTCCAGATGGAAGGTGTCAGTCCGATGCCCAAAATAAAAGCTAAAACAATTATCCATACCAGCAAAACTTTAGAACACTAGAAATAAAAAGATCATAAAAGTTTCCACTTTCCACAATAAAGAAAGTCACGTAAGTGTTGAGGAATTAGCATGCCACCTGACTTCACAACATCACTGGAAGCTACAGTCTACTAATGCTACTTTTACAAATTTGGAGCCCCATTGTCACTCGCTCTCTCTCTTTCTCTCTCTCTCTCTCCCCAAAGGCCCATGTCACCCCAGGAATCGTTGGCACCTACTTTTTGACCAGAAGGAAAGACTTAGAATGAAATCAATGAAACTGCTATCACAAAAGGCAGAATGGAGAAACAGAAAGAAACAAAACAGGATCTTAGGGGTATCACTGATTTGTTTGATCAAGCATCGCTAAAGCCCTGCTTTCCCTCTGAACATTGCGTTACAAGTGTCAGGTAGTTGCTCTTTGACCATTTGGGACCTAGCATTACTTCCTCAAAAATCACTAGCATTACTTTCACCGCATTCTACTTGCTGAAGTCGTCACAAGCCTGCCCAGATTCAAGGAGAGGAAATGTAGAACCACCACTGATTCTGAGAAAGGAAGCTAGTGAGTAGTAAACCTCGGGGTTCAAACGAAGGCTTTCCTGCTACAGGATGTGAGCTTATTGTGCCACGAAGTCATTTCTAACCTGTGGGCTGAGCACTCCTAAGACGCCACAGAGTTAGTTCAAGGAGCCCAAGAAATTATACGGGCACCAGGCATTTTCTGTGGATAAATGATATGCCTTATATACATAATAAATGTACTATTGTCTTTAAAGAGCAAGCATTACTCTCACGATTAATAATATACAAACTCTTGGGATCCCTGGGTGGCTCAGTCGGTTAAGCAACTGACATCAGCTCAGGCCATGATCTTGAGTTCATGAGCCCGATTCCCACATCGGGCTCCCTGCGGTCAACACAGAGCTCACTTCAAGGATCTTCTGTTTTCCCTCTCTCTGTCCTCCCCCTCTTGTGCTCTCTTTCTCAAAAATAACATATATTAAAAAACAAAACAAAAACAAAACAGGGGCGCCTGGGTGGTTCAGTTGGTTAAGCGACTGATTTCGGCTTAGGTCATGATCTCGAAGTTCATGGGTTCAAGCCCTGCGTCGGGGGTGGGGGGGGGTCTGTGCTGACAGCTCAGAGCATGGAGCCTGCTTCGGATTCTGTATCTCCCTCTCTGCCCCTCCCCCACTCATGTTCTCTCTCTCTCTCTCTCTCTCTCTCTCTCTCAAAATTAAATAAACATTAAAAAAACATACAAACTCTTAAAACTTTTGTTGAAGTCATAGTAGCTTTCTGTATTTTGTATGTTTTGTGTTATATATTTCTTAATCATGGACTCTAAAAGTACATCTAATATGTCGAGGAAATTTTTTTTAAGTTTATTCATTTATTTTTGAGAGAGAGAGAGAGAGAGCAGGGGAGGGGCAGGGAGAGGTAGAGAGAGAACACGAAGCAGACTCTGCACTCTCAGCACAGAGCCCAATGCGGGGCTCAAACTCACAACCCTTGAGATCACAACCTGAGCAGAAGTCGGTTGCTTAACTGACTGAGCCACCCAGGAGCCCCAAGGAAATATTATTTATTTTTTATGCTTAAAGGGGGGGGGTACATATCCTCCAAATTGAAAGTTAATGTGTTTATAGTCTATCATAAATCACAGAGAACCTGAGGAAATCCTTAGAATGCGATCACATTACCTGCCAGATCCGCAGGCAATTCAACTCACAGACCTTGTTAACAAATAGAGAGCGCTGAGTTCTATGCCCCGCCCACCTATCCTCCTAGTCAAACCTGATTGGCCCGGGGAAGTGAAGCTGACCAAGTACTTTTTTAAGCTTGCCATTGACCTAGTGGGTGGCCTGGCACAAGCCGTTCTGACATCTAAGGGCAAACCGAGCAAGTCAGAGTCGTCCTATTAAGCGTTTAATTTACACCTACAGACATACAGCGCATGGGACAGCTAGCAGCAAGAACAGACACTAATAAATCCAAGCCATGAGGGAGCAAAGGAAAACTTACGTAGAAGCTATGAATTGCAGAAAAGACAGAGGATGAGGAAGCTAATTGGAAGCGGGAGGAGAAGCAACTGGAAAGTGGCTCCACGAACACAGCTGAGCGGTATTAACAGCGATGCTGGAATGCACCGAGGAGGGGTTCTTCCCTAGAGCTGCCCATCCAAATCAGTCTGGGACATGCTAGGATATTTCCCTCCTGGAAACGCCGAGGCCCCTCCAGATCTACTGACTCACAATCTCTGGAGCACCAAGATGTTGAAAAACTACAGAAGCTCTTCTGACGCTGTCTGATTAGGAGTCCCTCGTCTCCAGAAGCCCCTGCCTGTGGGCACATTGCACTGTCTTCGGATTTCAGTGAGTAACTTTATCTTCCTAATTGCCTTGTATACATCCTGATAGTTAATCCCTGTTAACTAGCTAAGTTTGTCCCCATTCCTTCTAACCAAAAATGTCTCACTAAAACACTAAATTCTCACTAATTCTCACTGAAACGTAAAAGGAGAACTATAGAAACAAACAAAAAAAATTAAAGAAACCTTTTGCTGAGGGGTGCTTTGGTGGCTCAGTTACACGTCTGACTTCAGCTCAGGTCATGATCTTACAGTTTGTGAGTTCGAGCCCCTCATCTGGCTCTCTGCTGTTAGCGTAGAGCCTGCTTCAGATCTTCTGTCTCCCCCTCTCTCTGCCCCTCCCCTGCTCGCCTGCTCTCTCTCGCAAAAAAGAAAGAAAGAAAGAAAGAAAGAAAGAAAGAAAGAAAGAGAAAGAAAGAAACCTTTTGTTGAGTCTGTAGAGATAAACAAAAACCACAAGAAAGGGGTTGTCGTATGGAATTGTCTTCTAGAAAAATATGGTCATTTTTGATTTCTCATCTTAAAAGGCTTTTGAGGAGTGAGTTTTCTTCGAAGAGTTATTTACATCTTTTGTTAAGAAAGAGGAAACTCCAAGACTATTTGACGATAAATAAGTTAAAGGTGCATGCCTCTCTCATGACTTTTTCTACATGTATGAGGCTATAAATTAATAAATCCAGTACCACATGCCACACAGAAAAGCGGGCTTATTCCCTTGACATCACATATGTTTGTATTTTGTCTATCAGTCCATAGCTCTTTCTCTCCTTGTCTGGAACCATAGGAAGTAGCCCAGACACCTGGGAAATCTGGGATGTTGTGTTCAATTACGACAAATTCCTCAAGTCAATAGTTCTGTAACTTATTTTTAAGCCATGTCTCCAAGACACAGGGGGTGCTTGGATTTCTTAAGGGAATTTGAGTGAGCAAAAGTGGTCAATGTAGTCAAATTTTCAATTAAAGGTCATTCTCTATAAAGATGATAAGCTATAATTATAGATTGCCTTATATAATCACAATATACAAAATAGCACTATTACGGAACTTACAACTTAAAGTCACTTCATAATCAGTAGCACTTGCCACATTATTTTATAGAAGTTTTCTTTAACAGTTCTTTATAATTCACCATTATTAATACATACTCTTAGAACTGTTTCTTCTAAAGAGTTCAAAATCATGCCCCAACCTTTTTTCCAGCCTCAGCTCACAGTATTCCTTTCCTTCCTTACCTTAAGCCACTTGCCTTTCTCTTCATTTGAAACCATTGCACCAGAAAAGTGCTTCTCGATCGTTCTGCTGTTTAAGACAAATTTCACTTCATCCCAGTTTCCCTGGGAACAATTCATCATTTGTGTTATCTGTCTCCTAGATCACCTACCCAAAGCTTCCACTATATTTAATATACATTGTACAAATCGTTTGTTTCTCTTTGAAGACTGGAATCAAATTTTGTTTATTCTTATTTTGCCTTTCTTTAATATCCCCTAATGCCTAGCACAGTGACTTGGGAAAAGTAGACACTATACATTTTTTTTTTTGGATGAGGAATTGTTTGTGTACAACTGTTCATAATTTCTAACTCCCACCCACCTATAGCCAATGGCACTCATTACTGAGATGATTACCTGGAATGTAATTTATGGTCGAGAAAGATGATTTTCACTGTAAATCTGGCTCAAAAGAACACAAATTTATGATTTTGAATGTTTAAGACCGTGATCCAAATAAGAACTATCCAAAAATGAAGTCATTACAAAGGAATTGACTCTCTCGAATCGGAAGGAAACTATGTAAAACTGTATCACAAATGTCAGTAGTAGATAAGAATGTTAATGCTGTCAGTTTTCTCAAATAAACAATCATGTGGATATGTCTTTTCTGGGAAACTTACCAAATCTAATCATTAGGGCTTGAAATTTTAAAACGTCGCTTAATAGTGACCACGAAGACACTAAACAAAGTGACAGATTGAGTAACTATTTCAACTTAACTTTTGCAGATTTTTTAAGGAAGTCTGATTACATGAGGTCAACCTCCTCTCCAAAAAGCACTTCATATAGGAGTTTCCCAGACTGCTTTCCTCCAAGGGTTGCTTCAATTTCTTAGCCTATAGCTTATATGCTTTTGTGTGTTTTTTTAATGTTTATTTACTTACTTTGAGGGTGGGGAGGGGCAGAGAAAGAAGGAGAGGGAGAATCCTAGCAGGCTCCGTGCTGTTACATGGGGCTCAAACTCATGAACCGTGAGTGAGATCATGACCTGAGCCGAAATCAAGAAGTCAGATGCTTAACAGACTGGGCCACCCAGGCACAGTGGGTCTTTTGTGTTTTCTAAGTGCCCGATAATAAAAATGTCAACTTGATGATAATAATAAAGGCAGAATTATGGTTATCTGCCCACATCAAAATTGAGATGAAATCAGTCTTGAACCTTAATTCTCAAGCCTGTCTATATTCTTGAACGTTCACCTGGTTCCAGAACCAAATCCTCACCTGCTCTCTACACTTTTCCACTCTAAGCACCTCAAGTTCACCAGGCCCAAATGAAACTCGAAAACCGCCCTCCTGCTCCATCTAATTCTATCTCTGTTAAATAAGTTATTCTCAGTCACTGACCCCGCATCTGGTGTGGCTTTCAACCATGTCCTCTCCTTTATCTTTTATTTTCTGCCACACTGTTCTAAGGGATTCATCCTCCAAAAGGGCTCTTACATAGGAAACTTATGCTGTTCCCATATACCGAGCATCCAATTTTTGGGGGGGGAGGTGGGGAACTACCCCTCTGCTCTTTGAGGTGAGGCTGTAAAGCACAATACCTACCCTATCCTCCCTTGGAAACAAGCATGTGACCTAGGCCTGTCAATTCACCGTACCTGATTCCTCTGGCATTCCTTTGTTACCGGTCAAAGGGGTAGGCTCGTGCTGCAGGTGGGGCCAGGGTTCCTCTCCTAGAATTCATAATTAGGTAAAACAGATTCTCCTTCCACTAGGGTTGCTAATCTAGGAGTATGTGAATCGGCAACTACCAGCAGGCATCTTCCTGGCTACACGCAGGAAGGCTGTTTAAAGTAGAAAGAGAATGAGATTGAAGCAAAGAGGCATCAGTACCAATATGGAAAGCCAGAGACTTTTGACGCTGTCTGACCCCCTGCAGCCAGTCGCTCCTTAAGTCCATCCCATCCCCGGACTTGCGCCAGATGATTCTGACTTGCCCATTTCTGGCTCGGTGCACTTGGACAAGCTGTTTAACTTCTCTGTGCATCTCTTGCGTCATCTATAAAAATGGGAGGTAACACATACCTACTCACAGAGTTGTATGAGGATCAGCATAGCAAATGCTCTGTAAATGTTAGCGAGGACTACGAAGTGCCAGTGAATACTGCTGTTGTTTAATCTAGTTTGAATTGGGGTCTTGTCGTAATTGAAAGGGTATTGATGAGTTTCAACTTTAAAAATGTGCTTGGAGTCAGTCCATCCTCCCTCTGCTTTTCCATTATCACTGTCCCCATGGATTCCTGAGCAGTGTTTTAGCTGGCTTCTCTGGTTGCATCTTTGCTGTCTACAACCCTCCCTAGTTACCAGCGCCACGGCTACCTTCACAAAACATCACTTTCTTTCTTTCTTTTTTTTTTTTAATTTGTTTTCAGTTTATTTATTTTTGAGAGAGAGGGACAGAGCGTGAGCAGGGGAGGGGCAGAGAAAGGAGACACAGAATCCAAAGCAGGCTCCGAGCTGTCAGCACAGAGCCCGACGCGGGGCTCAAACTCACGAACCGCAAGGTCATGACCTGAGCTAAAGTCAGATGCTTAACCGACTGAGCCACCCAGGTGCCCCAACATCGCTTTCATCATGCAATTTCTCTGCTCCAGTTTGTGTTCAGACTCCTCTCCCTGGCTTCCCAGATTCGACCTTGTGTATCCAGTCTGAATCACCTCTCTCCCTAGCATTCCAGTCGACCTGACATCTGACCTGTCACAAGAGCGAGCCTTGCTTATTCGTGTCCCTGTCTTACCTCACCTGAGACATCAGGGTCACCCCTCCCAGCTTCTTCCCTGCTGCATAATCAGCTCCAATCATGCGAATTCTCTCACTCTTCTAGGATACCTTTCCCAACCATCATGGTTTTCATGGATTTGCCCTTCTTGAGATTCTGTATCGTTTTCGATTCTGTACCATAGGCTATAATACACAATTATAGACTTTTCTACATTGTGTCAGGTGAATCTAACTCATCCAATTAGGAAGTGAAGTTTTAGGTTACATTTCTTTTGGCACAGCCCCTCAGTGGTAAGCACATAATAGACATCAAAGTCAATATTTTTTATAGGGCCCAATCATAACACAACCCTACTTTTCTTTTTTAATGTTTATTTATTTATTTTGAGAGAGAGGAGAAAGAGAGAACATAAGCAGGGGAAGGACAGAGAGAGAGGGAGACACAGACTCTGAAGCAGGCTCCAGGCTCTGAGCTGTCAGCACAGAGCCCAATGAACTGTGAGATCATGACCTAAGCCAAAGTCGGACGCTTAAATGACTGAGCCACCCAGGCGCCCCACGCACCCCTACTTGTAAAAATTCTGTAGTTTCAGAAACTTTTTCTTCCAATTATGATAACTTCTGTTGCAGTTACCTAATCTTGATGCAAAAAACTTGATTTTGAGAGGCACATAAATCTTTTTTTTTTTTTTTTTAATTTTTTTTTTTCCAACGTTTATTTATTTTTGGGACAGAGAGAGACAGAGCATGAACGGGGGAGGGGCAGAGAGAGAGGGAGACACAGAATCGGAAACAGGCTCCAGGCTCTGAGCCATCAGCCCAAAGCCCGACGCGGGGCTCGAACTCACGGACCGCGAGATCGTGACCTGGCTGAAGTCGGACGCTTAACCGACTGCGCCACCCAGGCGCCCCGAGAGGCACATAAATCTTAAATGACAAAATAAGGCAATACGACAATTTTAATATCGTTGTATGTTTTTATTACATAAACAGTACAATATTCCTTGTGGGAGCTGATCTTCAGTTCTGCCTCTTGCTTTGATGGAATGTCAAATATCTGTAGAAATTATCTAAGAATGATTTATGAAACACCTTGCACCCCCACCAGAAAAGCCTCAGAGCCCCCATTTTCCAACCAGATTCCTGAGAAAAATGATAGGTTTTGTTTATTCTACAGTGTAATACATAAATTCTTCTCAAGGTATAAAAAAGGGCAGACTTTTAAAATAAGAGTCTCCTTTTGTTTTCAAAGTTCTATAAAAATACATCAAGTATGCTCACGTGTGTCCTTTGACCTAATATTCCAGTTTACCAGAAACAAAACATAACAATAAACAAAGATATGCAAACCACATAATCTTGCAGCAATACGATGTCTACATCATCATGAACACCTTGCAAGAGTAGCTCTCCTGGGTACGTAACAACCTTCCTTCGCTTGGCAGCCTTGAGAGTTCCGACCAATGCTCAAAGAGATTGGCACATTTGTCGTCTTGGAAGAGGACCCCAAATTTCACGCTTAACTTCCCATCAGCATCTAATTTGAGAGAATACAGTGTTAGTCAATGCAAAGTCTATTTCTTGCCCCCATAAATGGCAGATTTACCTAATCTTAAAAAAAAACATCTGGACGCCTTGGTGTGGCTCAGTCGGTTGAGCGTCCGACTTCGGCTCAGGTCACGATCTCACACTCCGTGAGTTCGAGCCCCGCGTCGGGCTCTGTGCTGACAGCTCGGAGCCTGGACCCTGCTTCCGATTCTGTGTCTCCCCATCTCTCTGCCCCTCCCCTGCTCATGCTCTGTCCTCTGTCTCAAAAATAAATAAAAACATTAAAAAAAAAAATCTAACTGTATTCGCCAAGATTACAATTTAACAGTTCACGCTCAATCAGACGTAATCTCTTGCCAGATCCAAAAAGTGGCGGAATAAGTACACTGTGTTATACACCTCCTAGCCTTCATGTCATCTGGCTATTTACAAAAAGTCAATGTGTCACAGTGTTACTACTGTGGACCCATTCCCTCTATATTTGATTTTTTAATTGTGGCGTTGCTGAATCAATAAAAATAACAAATATTGGAGAACCTTTAGGTCAGGAGTGGTGTTTCTCTGAAGTGTGCTCTAACACACTCAGTACTCCTAGGAAGGAACTGGTGACCTTAAAAATGAAGAAATCCCTTGGGAAGCCTGGTGGCTCAGTCGGTTGGGCATCCGACTTCGTCTCAGGTCACGATCCCACGGTTTGTGACTTCGAGCCCCACGTCGGGCTCTGTGCTGACAGCTCAGAGCCTGGAGCCTGCTTCGGATTCTGTGTCTCCCTTTCTCTCTGCCCCTCCCCTGCTCGTCTTCTGTCTCTCTCTCTGTGTCCGTCTGTCTGTCTGTCTCTCTCAAAAGTAAACATTAAAAAAAAAAAAAAATGAAGAAATCCCAGGCACCAGGGCACCTGGGTGGCTCAGTCGGTTAAGCATCTGACCCTTAATTTCAGCTCAGGTCATGAGGTCCCATGAGGACCCATGGGGTCCCAGCTGGGCATGGAGTTTGTTTAATATTCTCTCTCTCTGTCTCTCTCTCTCTCTCTCCCTCCCTCCCTCCCTCTCTCTCTCTTTCTCATCCACTGCCCCTCCCCAACCCATGCTTGCTCTGCTCCCTATCTCGAAATAAAATATAATATTACTAAGAGAAGGCAATCTGAAAAGGCTACATGCTGTATGATTCCAACTACAGGACATTCTGGAAAAGGCAAAACAAAGGAAAAAGATAAAATTAAATACAAAGATCAGTGGGCTTCAGGAGTTGGGCAGGGGAGACAAACAGGCAGAGCACAGAGGATTTCGAGAGCAGTGAATACATTCCGTAAAATACTATACTGATGGGATACGTGTCATTATACATTATCCAAACCCACAGAATGTACACCACCAAGAGTGAATCATAAATTACGGACTGTGGTTGATGATGTGTTAATGTGCTAATGTAGATGATCGACTGTAACAAATGCACAATTCTGGTGGCGGATGCTGATAATGGGGGGAGCTATACATGTGTGGGGATAACAGGTATACAGGAAATCTCTGTACCTTCCTCTCAGTTTTATTGTAGTCTAAAACTGCTTTAAAAAATTAAGTCTTTTTTAGAAAATAAGGTAAACAAAAGGTGGATCTTTGGTTAAGAATCAATCAGTGCTGGGCACTGGAGGCAGGTAGACGGAAGTGTGGAGCCACTTTCTAGCTTTCGAAGAAATGGCTTTAGTTCCCACAAGGAAATAAGAAATATACACATAGTAAGTAAAGCGACAGTGCAAAGCAGTATGTGATTGGATGTCCAGTAAGGAGCCAAGACTAACCCCCTGCAGTTTGGAGAAAGGCAACATGACTCTGGGCTAGAACGGGAGTGGAAGACTTTATGGAGGAGGCAGCACTGGCCCTGACCTTTAAAAGGAGTGCAAATGGGGTGCCTGGGTGGCTCAGTCGGTTGAGCGTCTGACTTCGGCTCAGGTCATGACCTCACTGCTTGTGGGTTCGAGCCCCGTATCGGGCTCTGTGCTGACAGCTCAGAGCATGGAGCCTGCTTCGGATTCCGTGTCCCGCTCTCTCTCTGCCCCTCCCTCACTCATCCCCTGTCTCTCTCTCCCTCTCTCTCTCAAGAATAAATAAAACATTAAAAAAAAAAAAATTAAACTTTGACTTTTCAACTTCCAGTGGCAGGACCCTTTGTTCGCAATAAGAACCTTTTACTGGTCACGGAAATAACAGGAGCTGCTGGGTAACCTTGAATAGGGCCTCCAAGCTCTGAGCTGCACTTCCCTCATCTATACAATGAAGGTCAAAGTACCCCTCACGGATTGTTGCAAAGATGAAAAGATAGATTAGGCATAAAGGCTTTGTTTCTTTTCTTTTTTAAATGTTAGTTATTTTTGGAGAGAGAAAGTGTGAATGGGGGAAGGACAGAGAAAGAGGAAGACACGGAATCAGAAGAAGGCTCCAGGCTGTCAGCACAGAGCCCGACGCAGGGCTCGAACTCACGAACCGTGAGCTCGTGACCTGAGCTGAAGTCAGACGCTTAACTGACTGAGCCACCCAGGCACCCCTGGACATAAAGGCTTTTATGGAGAGCTCAACATAGGGTAAATTCTCAATTCAGGTTAAATTTTTGAAAGGCACCAAAGGCAGAAACCTGGGTGTAATCTTGGAGCTCTGCCCACTCACTCTTCAATCTCACAAGTGATTCCATTTCCTTCGTATCTTCTGTTGCTCTCGTCTCCTCTCCATTGACAATTAATTTCTTGGTTCAGCCTGGAGTTGTCTCCTGTGGATAACTAACTGCAAGACTCCTCACCAGCTTCCCTTTCTCCATGTCTGTCCCCAGTACGTCCTCCATATTGGTGCAGAATAAAAAATGTGAAAGAGGGGCGCCTGGGTGGCGCAGTCGGTTAAGCGTCCGACTTCAGCCAGGTCACGATCTCGCGCTCCGTGAGTTCGAGCCCCGCGTCGGGCTCTGGGCTGATGGCTCAGAGCCTGGAGCCTGTTTCCGATTCTGTGTCTCCCTCTCTCTCTGCCCCTCCCCCGTTCATGCTCTGTCTCTCTCTGTCCCAAAAATAAATAACCGTTGAAAAAAAAAATTTAAAAAAAAATGTGAAAGAAACCTTTAAGATGCCAATCCGAGTGATTTTTTTTTTTAAGTAAACCCTACCCTCAATACGGGGCTCAAACTCATGACCCCAAGATCAAGAGTCATAGGCTCCACTGACTAAGCCAGCCGGGTACCCTGGTTGATACTCTTCTACTTTAACCTCCCAATGGCTCCCTACCACCTTCAAATAGTGATGCCCATGGCATGGGCAGGTAAGACCCTTCACTCTCTGGCCCTGCACTCCTTCTCCCCTCGTCTTCTGCCATATCATTCTCTCGCACCTTTTGATCCAGTCAAAATCAACGACTTGCTGTTACCCAGGGTGACATGAGAGATTGTGCCCTAGCAGTTGTGCCCATGTTGAGCCATCTGCCCAGCATCCCAGACCCCTTTCTCTAGCTAAATTCTTTTTCTTCCAGAATGGGCTCAAACGTCACCTTTTCTGAGAAGTCCTCTGTGATTCCCTCAGTTGAGTTAATAACTTCTTATAAAATTAAGTATGTATCAAAGCACTCACCATCAATTATAGTAACAGCTAATGTGTATTGAGTACTTGCTATGTTCCTAGAACTATTCAGTGCATTTTAACTCACTTAAATGTTCAGCGCGTTTTAACTCAGCAATTAAAACTCACTTCATCCTCATTTTATGAAAGGTAAGGCACAATTGGTTGCAAGAAACGCCATTATTTTATGTTCTAATTAAACTGCCAAGGGCGCCTGGGTGGCTCAGTAGGTTGAGCGTCCATCCGACTTTGGCTCAGGTCATGATCTCACAGTTTTTGAGTCTGATCCCCACATCGGGCTCTGGGCTGACAGTGCGGAGCCTGGAGCCTGCTTCGGATTCTGTGTCTCCTTCTCTTTCTGCCCCTCTCTGGCTCGTGCTCTGTCTTTCTCTCTTAAAAATAAACTGCCAATTTAACCATAGCACACCATGTATAATAAGATGCATCCTTATTTTTGGAGATTTTTAAGTGAGGGGAGGAGGGTGCACCTGGATGGCTCAGTCAGTTAAGTGTCCGACTCTTGACTTTGGCTCAGGTCATGATCTCATGGTTAGTGAGTTCGAGCCCCATGTCAGGCTCTGCACTGACCGTGTGGAGCCTGCTTGAGATTCTCTCCATCTCCCTCTTTCTCTGTCCCTCCCCTGAGAGCATATGCGTGTGCTCTCTCTCTCTCTTTCTCTTTCTCAATAAATAAATAAATAAATAAACTTAAAAAAAAAATAGTATGGGGGGAAAAGTGTCTTTGAATCATTGAAATAGAGTATTATTATCCAAATAAGGAAACCAAGGCACAAAAACGTTTAGCAATGTGCCCAAGGTCACACAGTAAGTGGTAAGGGAGCTGGGATTCATTCCTGAAGAGTCTGACTCCAGAGCTCACGCTCTTAACCACTTCCCAATACAAGCGTCCAGTGGATCTGCCTGTCTTCCCACTACTTACAGAGGCCCACAGGGGCTGAGATGGAATTTTATTTATTTCCACATGTCCCGTACTTGAGCACAAAAGGCAGCTCTCAAGAAATATTTGCTGAATGAAAGAATTTAAATCTCCAGATAATCTTTATCCACTTATTTTTTTTCTACCGGATGAAAATAAAAACACTTTATTTTATTCTATTTTTTTATTTTTTTTTCTTTAACATTTATTTTCGAGAGACAGAGCACAAGTGGGGGAGGGGCAGAGGGAGAGGGAGACACCGAATCTGAAGCGGGCTCCAGGCTGTGAGCTGTCAGCACAGAGCCTGGTCAGAGCGGGGCTCAAACTCATGAACCATGTATCATGACCTGAACCGAAGTCAGATGCTTAACCGACTGAGCCACCCAGGTGTCCTTCTCCTTTTTTTATTTTTTTTTAATTTTTATTTATTTTTGAGAGACAGAGAGAGACAGAGTGTGAACAGGGGAGGGGCAGAGAGAGAGAGAGACAAAGACACAGAATCTGAAGATGCTCCAGACTCTGAGCTGTCAGCACAGAGCCCGACGCAGGGCTTGAACTCACAAGCCGTGAGATCATGACCTGAGCCGAATTTGGTTGCTTAACCAACTAACTGAGCCACCCAGGCACCCTCCAGGTGTCCTTTAAAGGACTTTATTTAAAAAAAAAAAAAATAGATACAACTAAATCCATCAATTTCCAACTTCACCTAGTACATCACATTTAGATTAGTCTAAAAATAATTAATCTAAATCATAATTTACATTAGTCAAAATTATCCCAGACGCAATTTATATAGTTAACCATAACATATCCCCACAGATGCCTTCCAACTCAATAAGTCATCTATTTCCAGGAACAAGTTAGTCAAGGAGGCCCGGGGAAGTGGCAAAGTTCGAAATGTTTCATCCTCACAGAAATTATGATAATTACACTTTGGTCTCCTAGTTTGGAAAGTTGCTAATTTTAAGTACAGGTTCAGTTTGCCCTAGTAGAATAATAACACTGTTCTAGGGTACAGGTTAGAACTTTAAATGCAATTCAATCTGACCAATAAACCCTAGGCTAACGTGGAGAAAGATCTATGAGAGAAGAAAATCCTACAAATCTTTGGAAACACATCTTTAATACTGTTAACAATCTAAACAATAGTACTACTCCCAAGAGCAACATGACCTCACAGAACTCTGGAGAAATTGGAAAGGTAGAAATGAGGAACACAGGTAGAGAAATCACTATGGAAAATAAGACTCGGGAAACTTCCATCAAGTGGATGTAGTGAACTGGGTGGGAGAAAAATGGGGTTAGGAAAGATGCTGCATTTGTTTGATCGGAGAACCAAGTAAGTTACGTTCTCCACACCTCCCTAGTGGTCTCCACAAACACCCCAAATTCAGCTCATGCGTTTCCTCCTTTACTGACCTGCCCTGTACTTCAAAGTCTTGCCTGATATTCAAGGCTTTATTAAGTGCCCCAATTACTATAGCTTCCAATAATCTACTTCTCTAGGACCACACTGAATTTGAATGTCAGCACTCCACACTGCTCCCCGAAGACTTCCATGTCCTAATCCCAAGAAACCGTATGTGTCCTTATATGGCAAATGGAAATTTGTAGATGTGATAAAATGAAGGGTCTTGAAATGGGGAGATTATCCTGGACTTATCTTGGGGAGCCCAATGTAATCACAAGTGTCCTTAACAATGGAAGGGAGAAGCAGACAAGGGGCTCAGACTGATGTAATATGAGGGCACAACCAGCTGTTGCCGGCTTTGAAGATGGAGAAAGGAGGACACGAACCAAGGAATGCAGGTTGACCCTAGAAGCTAGAAAAAGACTAGGAAACAGATGCTCCAGAACTTCCAGAAAGGAATACACTCTTGCCAACACCTTGATTTTAGCCCAAGGAGACCCTTATCAGAATCTGCTATGGTCTGAATGTTGGTGTCCTCTCAAAATTCATATGCAAATCCTAATCCCCAAAGGTAATAATATTGGTAGGTGGGGCCTTTGGGAGGTGCTCAAGTCATGAGGGTCATGAGTCATAAGAATCACTTCCTTTATAAGAGAGGCTGCAAAGAGATCCCAGCCCCTTTCACCATGTGAGGATACAACAAATCTACAAGTGGAGGAGGGCTCTCACCTCACTGGTCTGGCACCCTGATGGTGGACTTCCAGCCTCTAGAATATGAGAGAATTACACTTCTGCTGTTTATGAGCCACCCAGTCTGTGGTAATTTGTTACAACAGCCTAAACAGACTAAGACGGACACCCAACCTCCATTACAGTTAAGATATGGAACGTGTTGTTTTACGTCGCTAAGTTTGTGGTAGTGTTACCACAGCAGTAGAGAACTACTACTGGGGACATTTGATACTGATGGCTCAATGGGATTCCAAGGATGTCTTATTTCAGGTGATCTGTGATTCGAAAGCAGACAGAGCTATAAGAAGAGTCAAGCTATGATGACAAAACAACTCTTATGAGGTACTTTTCATTTATTTATTTATTTATTTATTTTATTTTTATTAAAAATATTTTAATGCATATTTATTTATTTCTGAGAGTGCCAGCAGGGAGGGGCAGAGAGAGAGTGAGAGAGAATACGGAACAGGCCTATGAGGTACTTTTAGAAGCTGTTGGTCACTTACGTGATGCCATTTTAAAACTTGAGAGTTCCGTTATCCTAGTTGTTGCTGAATATGTCTATGGCTCTTACAATTTTCAGAATGTTCCCCCAAACTCTTGTATCTCTTATCTGAGATGTGCAAATACCTAAAGCTACAAACGTAATAGTTACTTTCATCACAACTTGGAAAAGGACACTAAAACTACCAATTGTACACGGCACTGATTTCACGGTAGCTGTTTACATGCTGCTAAAGGAAAAGCTCACTTAAAAAAATTACCTAGGGGTGCCTGGGTGGCTCAGTCAGTTGAGCATCCCACTTCAGCTCAGGTCATGATCTTGCCGTATGTGAGTTCAAGCCCCGCGCCAGGCTCTGTGCTGACAGCTCGGAGCCTGGAGCCTGTTTCAGACACTGTGTCTCCCTCTCTCTCTGCCCCTGCCCCACTCATGCTCTGTCTGCCTCTCTCTCTGTCAAAAATAAATAAACATTAAAAAAAAATTTTTTTAATTACCTAAAGTTTAGTTATATGTACATAAAAATACTTGACTGTACAAAACTCAAGAATTGGGAGAAAATAAAGACAATTTAATATAATTTCAATCTGAGTCCGTAGTCATTTGGAAGTTTATAAGATGGTGGCAAGATAAAGCAAAAACAGATGAACTTTAATAGTGTGGCACAAAAAAATTTGACCATGATTTAATTAGCAGATTTCAATGCAGCCAGATTAAAAAGCACAGCAATTTTCTTTGCGTTCAAAGGATAATGAAATAACTCTACTATTCCTTACATCAAGAATCACAATATCCCCAAGGCTCTGTGTCTTCAGAAATCACTCCATGGCTGAGGGCGGAGCTTCCATAACTATGTCCTGACGTCCTGGGTGACATTTTCATTGGGTCCTTCTTGCTCTGAGTTGAACTCAGGATACTGTGTCTGTGTTATAATACTTACTTTTTTAAATTTTTTTAAAGTTTTATTTATTTTTACTTGGAGAGAGAGAGAGCGAGAGAGCGAGCACAAGCAGGGGAGAGGCAGAGAGAAGGAAAGACAAAATCCCAAGCAGGCTCTGCACCGTCAGCGCAGAGCCCGACGCGGGGCTTGAACTCACAAACCGTGAGGTCATGATCTGAGCTGAGATCAAGAGTTGGACGCTTCACCAACTGAGCCACCCAGGCGCCCCTCATACTTACTTTTTGAACCCAGACGATGAATTTCCTCCACTAGGAGGTTGACTTCGTGATCCACATTCATTGTTGCCTGAGGAAGAAAGTAAGTCTATATTATTACCATTTCTATATCCCATTAACCACATCTTGCCAAATCCAAGGGCCATTTCTTTTTTTTTTTTCATGTTGCATTTGTCATTGTTAATTTACCATGTCTCTCTTCCTAAAAATACTTGTGTGGTGTACACGACACCAGACTACCTCCATTTCCCCTCTTTATATCTTTCCCTTTGGGCTGACCCTCTTCCTATCCTACACAGGATAATGGGGACAGTGCAGCTATTTTCCTTGCACCCACTATTAACTCTAAGCCCATCCTCATGGTGCTCTGCCCTGCACCAAAATTACAAAGGCGAGTGACACAGGACCTGCCCTCAGGGAACTCACTGTTCGGAACAGAGAAAGACGTGGGTTGGAAAATAGCAATGTGATAGCATTACTTGAGTGGTGAGTCCAACCATTAGGGGAGGACAAAGGAGGAAGCCACAGAGGACTTTGTAGAGGTCAGTGGAGAGAGATGAACTGGGAAGACCGTCGACAAAGGGTGCTCTATGAATGGGGAAGAGTGTGTGCAAAAACACAGAAGCAAAGGAGGAAAAGCACAGCGCGTTTGAGGCAGGTCCTCAGCCAGAAGCTGGAGTGCCAAGATAAAGGAACACACTCCCCACCTTCCCCGAGCCTGAGGACTCGTGGGGAAAGCAGATCAATAACAGGGCAATTTTAATACTCTTAGATTCGCGCGGTGATGCTGCTGGGTCACACGCAGGGCACCGCATCCTTCCCTGGGCAGTGCCCGCTACCGCCTGAGGGCAATGGAGACCTGTGGTGAGGACCATTCATCTCTGAAAGGAGTCTGGGACCAATAGGAGTGGAGAGACCTACCTTGGTTCACTAGGCCTTCTTCAGGCTTGTACACTAAAGACCCTTGACCCATGAAGTCAGTCTAGAGGAGACCTGCCCCTGTTTTTTAAAATGAAAGCTCCCTTGATGCATGTGTGTGATAGTGTGGGCAGGATGGATAGATGTAAGAGCGGATTGGGGAGCCATATAAGAGAACATTTTCCTAACAAGCAACACCAACAATTAGTTTGCACTTGTTATTGGTAGCATTGAGGCAGCAGTATGGATCTGTGAGGGCTACTGAGGAAATTAGCCCTCACTGGACAGGAAAAGGAGTCAAATGCCGAAGGGAATCATGATCCTCTCCAGTTCTGACTCTCTGGCTTCCTCCCGATTGGAACATTTATCTCTTTAACACTACCCCCCCCCCCTACTCGCCCCCATAATCAGCAGCACACTTCAGACCTAGCTCTCCTTTAATAATGAGACTCAACGAGGAAATCCCACTATTAATGTGAATACCTGCCTCAAATTAAGCAGATGTATGCAGGTTCCGTTTAAAGAAAGGAAAGCAACCAGCATTTTTTGTATAGTTAATTACACACGAAACTCCTTATCTGTGTTAATTCATGTAATCCTAAGAAAACTTTGCAAAGTATTTATTATTTATCGCCATTTTACGGATGATGAAACTGTCTCACTTAAATGCTGTTGTCCCACAATCATATGCTGTTTCTACAACATCATTCTGGCTTTTTTTTTTTCTTTTCTTCTTCTTCTTCCTCTTCTTCCTGGTTAGTATGCAAAGTGTGCTAAATATAATAGTGAGTCGTGTTTGAAATACTGCATGCTGAGCACTTACTAAGGCAGAACACTTACAAAGCAAGAAAGGCTCCCTGCCCAGACCCTACCAGTAGGAAAATAACAGGATTAGGAACTATTGCTACATACATAATTTGGCATTGATTGATGATTGATTGATTTTCTTAGCAAGGACAAAGTGGGGGCGGGGGGCAGGATACTCATTGTTGTTACACATTGGAAAGCCCATGACATTTTGTAAGGACAGAAGCCTGGGACTGGGGGTAAGCCAAGAACAATGAGGAGGCCATCAGCAGAGCAAGTCTAAGGGGAAGAAAGAGATTTTCAGTGGGAGGCTCAAGCTCAAGGGAAGGCGGTGGCAGATGCTAGTCGGGCCCTCTAACTGTGTCAGAATCTAATTAGGCATTGTGCGTGGGCACCACAAAGAAAGCGGAACGTCGGAGGGTTGGCACACATGCTGAAATATACACTTAATATATTTAATGACCTTCTCACAGTTTTTGTCTTGTTTGTTTGTTAAGTTTAGAGGCAATACACGGAGATTTTCTCACGTTCGAGGAATAAAGCCTGCTGGGGTGGGGACGCCTGGGAATCAGCAGCCGGCGGTACAGCGGCACGCTGGGGGCTGGCCACTTCTTTCAGCGGTCCTTCGCAGTCCCAGACTAGCAGCTGGTGGGGGTCAAAGGAGGACTCGGGTTCCTTCCTGCCAGCCCGCTGGCGCGCACACGCTCCATATTTGGTCATCACTGCTCCAAGTTTGGGAGCTGGCCCGGAAGGGGTCCCCAGCCCCAGTCCCCTGCAGGCCATCACACGGTCACCACCCGCACCAGTGTAGGGCTGGGGAGCGGGGGAGTCGGGGCCCGGACCGCACCGCGGACTCCGGGGCAGCCCCCGCGGGAAGGGCCGAGTCCCGGAAGCCTTTGTCTCCGCGAGTCCGCGCCAGCGCCGCGCGCCCCGCGCTCCCCCGGTGGCCGGTGCGCCCCGGCGAGCCCAGAAAGCCAGCGCCCAAACCGAGTGACGGCAGTCGACCCCGCTCGGGGCTCCCCGCGCCCCCAGGGTCTCGCACCACCCCCACCCTCCACATCCACGATTTGGAGCCTACGGGACCGCACCCACCGCCGGCGCCGCAGAGTCCGCGGCCGCGGGGCCACCGCAGTCCTCGGGGGAGCCTGTCCCCTCACCCCCAGCCCTCCCCCGCCCCGCTCTGCAGATCGCGCTCCCGCGCCACCGGCAAGTGCAAAGCGGACACGCTGCACCGCGGAGCAAGCCTTCACCTGGCTACCGGTTTCTCTCCCCGCCCCACCCCCACCCCCCCATCCCGGGCCGGCACGATGTCACGTGAGCCGATGCGGAAGTCGGCAGAACTGGGGGCGTAGGGGCGCGCCCACCCGATACCCCCTCTGCCGGGCCTCAGCCCAATTCCAGTTACAACCTCCACGCGTCTCGGTCCCTCCCGGTCCCGGCTCCCCACCCGCAGCCCCCGATCCCCCGTCTGCCTAGCCTCCACGGGACACCCCTGTCCATCCTTTATGACTGCCCATCACCTTCCCGGGAGACCCACTCACCTCTCCGCCTCTTTATCTTTTCTCGGAAAAAGCCGGTGCAGAGTCGGTCGGGACCTGGCTAATGTGTTCAACTCACCGAGGAGGAAGAGGCTGGGGAAGGAAGTGACTGAGGCGAGGAGAAAGGCTGGTGTGGAGGAGGGCGGGGGGGAGGTGAGTTTAAGTGCTCGGGAAAGGGGCCGCCCACACTCCCAGGGACAAGCCTATGAGAAGGAAACCCGGGAGAGGAGAGCCGGAGAAGGGGCCGACTCCCGGCAGGTGGCGGGGCGCCCGAGGCTTCTAGGAATACGGACTCAGAACTTCCAAGAGCGCCACCGTTCCTCCGCGCCACTCGGTGCCAATGATTCCCAACCTCCACCTCGGATCCTGGGCATTGATTTCCTGCCAGGATCTCTCTCTTTTAACATAAGAAAGAACGCGCCCACAACGTGACGACTGCTGAGATCTAGGAGGAACGTGACATTGGTTCTCTATGCCAGGAGCGGGGGTGTCCAGAAAACCAGGAACAGGGCAGCAGGATAGACTGATGGGGGGGGGGGGCGGAGGGGGGAGTATTCTTGAAAACTAATTTGTTCTACTGCAAAGAAATTTTGTTTGGACAATGTTAGTTCTTGATCCTGAGTGAATATAACTTTCTTCTCTTCATTCAGTATCCTACATTTAACTGCACAATTCAATCTATTCATACTCCCTTTATTTTGGTCACTGTTGTTTTACTCAGTGTGTGTGTGTGTGTGTGTGTGTGTACGCGCGTGTGAGAGCATGCAAGACAGAAAGAAAGAGGAGAGAAAAGGAGAGAGAGACATACTTGCTATACCGAGAGTCCCTTCAAAAAGAAGGACACCTAGGTGGCCCAGTCCGATAAAGGTGGGACTCTTGATTTCTGCCCAGGTCATGATCTCACTTTGTTAGATGGAGCCCACGAAGTTCAGCTCTGAGCTCAGAGCCTGGAGCCTACTTGGGATTCTCTCTCTCGCTGGCTATCTCTCAAAATAAATAAAGTTTGAAAAGTAAACAAAAGGAAACTGAAGCCCTGCTCAGAGAAATGACCCAAACTTCCCTAAGGCAAAGGTTGCACTAATAACTACCAACACCTCCCGAAGCTGATTGGATTAGTGGTGACCATGTGACCCAAGAGCACACAATCCATAAACTGGCCATCATCCAAGAAGGTGACCTGGAACAAACAAACAGCCCTCACCAAACAGGGACTCTGATAATTAACTAAGCAATCGGATTCTCCCTTGGAAATTGAAAGGGGAGAGCAGAGAATGAGCTATCCCATAGAAAGGCTGAAGCTGAGAGAGAACTGAGGCTGGGGTAGAGAAAATGGGCGCTCACAGAAAGCCAAGCACTTGAGTAAGCCAGAAACTCCCTGGGGTGAGCAGCAGAAGGTGGGCAGAAAGGTAGAAGCAAAGTCTAAGAGAAGTGAGACCCAGTGATGGAATAAGAGCGACCAAAAAACACTGCCTCCCCAGGGGGGTGTGACTATCCAGGTCCCCAAGGCTGCGCGGATCCCTCCGCTTCCCAAACTGTATTCTAGTTACCCCTTTCGTAGTGGATACCAAGCACTTGGGGCGTGACTTTGAATGCGTTCTGTTCCTACCACCAAAAGATTCTAATCTGCCTGGGTTTCTCATGTCAGATGAAGTATAAGGTGACTCTCAGATCCTTTAGGCCTATCTTTTTCCTCACTAAAAGAAAGCTGAGAGGGTACACTTGGTACTATTCAGAGTTCTACGTACTTAAAAATCATAATTCAGAAGATCTCATATCGAACACTTCTCCAAGCAGGACCTGGCTATTTGGCCTGGGGCAGTGATCACGGATCTTCATTCAGATAAGCCGTGAGATGAATAATCAATCTGTAGCCTGCTCCTTCTGTTATGACTAAGTAATTCGTGTTTCACAGTACTCTACCAATGGGCAAAAAAAAAAAAAAAAAAGAAAGACTATTAAGCAGTAGAGGTCCCTATTAATATAAAAATGGATCAGTCTTTGAAAATACTTGGTTGTACGTAGGCTGCACTAAGTATAACATATCTTCCATACTACTCTATAATTCAAGACCGTTATTTTTGATGAAAGAAATATTAAAGTGTTTGCCAATTAACATTTTCCTACCCAATTCCTACTCTTCAGTTTCTATACAGAATTTTGCCATCTTTTTCCTATTTCTCTCAGGAATATCAACATGTAGCTAAACAATGTGGAGTTTTAACTTAAAAAAGCAAAAACTAAGGTTTATCAAACAGTTAAGAAGTATTATTATTTTTTTTAACGTTTATCTTGTTTTGAGACAGAGAGAGACAGAGCATGAACAGGGGAGGGGCAGAGAGAGGAGGGAGACACAGAATCCGAACAGGCTCCAGGCTCTGAGCTGTCAGCACAGAGCCCGACGCGGGGCTCGAACTCACGGACCGCGAGATCATGACCTGAGCCGAAGTCGGACGCATCAAACCGACCGAGCCAACCAGGCGCCCCAAGAAGTATTTATTAAACATCAGGGATGTGCCAGCAACAGTTTGCCAATATGGGAGGGTACAAAGTAGCCCGCAGCATGATCTTTGTCGAAAAGAACTTTCGGTAATGTACATGTGAAATATTAAGACAATCTTTATCCATTTATTTAATTGCATAATATAGACCAGTACTGTCCAATAGAAATATAACTGTGAGCCACACATGTAATTTAAAATTTTCTATTAGCCTCATTAAAAAATGTGAAATTAACTTTAATAATATGTTCTAACCGAGTATAGCCAAGATACTATCATTACCACCTGTAAAAATTATTAATGAGATATTATACATTCCTTGTTTGTACCGTCTTTGAAGTCTAAGGTGTATTTTATACCTACAGAACATTCAGGTGCTTGATAGCCTTATACACTAGTGGCTACTATATTAGTCAGTGTTGCTATGCACTATTCCAGAATTAAGGATGGCGTATGTGCTAGTAATTTTCTTAAGAAGTTACATGTTCCTGGGGCTCCTAGGTGGCTCAGTCGGTTAAGCGTCCGACTTCGGCTCAGGTCACCATCTCATGGTTCGTGAGTTCAAGTCCCGCATCTAGCTCTGTGCTGACAGTTCAGAGCCTGGAGCCTGCTTTGGGTTCTGTGTCTCCCTCTTTCTCTGCCCCTCCTCTGCTCATTCTCTCTCTCTCCTCTCTCTCCTCTCTCTCTCTCTCTCTCAAAAAAAAAATATATATATATATTAAAAAATTTTAGATAAAAATTAAAAATGACATGTTCCTGGAATGAGAAAATAGTAACATTATATTTAAAGGTTTCATGACAAATTGAATTAGTCATTTTAAAAACATAATTGCTGCATTGTAATGAATAGAAAGCAATATTTGTTAAGAAATCTTGAGGGTAACAATTCTATCCTGAGTATATACCCAAGAGAAAAGGGACAGAGATTCATCAAAAAATATGACAGAACAGGCACTGGGTGGCTCAGGTGGTAAGCGTTCAACTTCCACTCAGATCATGATCTCATGGTTCGTGGGTTTGAACCCCGTATCGGACTCTGAGCTAACAGCTCAGAGCCTGGAGCCTGCTTCGGATTCTGTCTCCCTCTCTCTCTGCCTCTCCCCTACTCACGCTTTGTTCTCCTCTCTCAAAAATAAATAAAAATTTAAAAAATGTAAAAAAAAGAAAAAGATATGACAGAAATAGTCATGGCAGCACTATTCAGAATATTTCTAAACTCAAGTTATCTAATGTCCAATAACATTAGAAGGGTTAATAAATTGTGACCTATTCATAAACCGGAAAATGATCCGCCAAGGAAAAGCCACAACCAACAACCGACACGCAACAATGCAGATGAACCTCACAAACACAGTGTTGAGTGAAATGATCTGACATAAAGTTTTAAAAGCAGGCAAAACTAATCAGAGGTGTTAAAAATTAGGATAGCGGTTATCTTTGTTGGGTGGTAGGATGACTAAAACAGGGCACGGCGGGGGCCTTGTGGGTGGTGATCATGTTCTGCTTCTTGATCTATTCACTGGTTAAACAGATGTTTGAGAATTCATTAAGCTGGACACTTAATTATTTTCTTGTGGCTGTGCTGTTTTTAAGTAAACAGTATAAAAAAAAAAAAAAAAAAAAAAAATAGAGGATCTTGACCAAGCAAGGCCTATTCCAGGAATGCAAGGATTATTCAACAGTAGAAAATTTAATCGGTGTAATATAATATATTAATAGAATAAAGGGGGAATCCATGTGTAATCATCTCAGTAGATGAAAAAAAGAAGCATTTGATAAAGTGCAGTACTCTTTTACAATAAAAACCCTTCAAACAAACTGGGAAAAGAAGGAAATTTTCTCAACCTAATAATAATAAGGGCAACTATAAAAACTCATAGCTAGCATTGTGCTTAATTGTGAAAAACTGAAAGCATTTCCCCTAAGATCAGGCACAAGACAAGAATGTCTGCTAAAGAATTCACAAAAAGGAGATAATAAGCCAGTTTAGCAAGGTTGCAGGATATATCGATATATAAAAATCAGTTGTAGAGGCACCTGGCTGGATCAGTAGGTGGGGCACATACGACTCTTGATCTAAGCGTGCAGTTTGAGCCACACTCTGGGGTTAGAGATTACTTTAAAAGATAAGATCTTGGGGCGCCTGGGTGGCTCAGCCGATTGAGCAACCAACTCCCTCTCTCTCTGCCCCTCCCCCACTCATGCTCTGTCTCTCTCTGTCTCGGATATACATAAACATTAAAAAAATTTTTTTAATAAAAAAAAGATAAATCTTTTTTAAAAATCAATTGTATTTCTATATACTAGCAATGAAAATCTGAAAATGAAACTAAGAAATAAATTGTGCTTATAATAACATGAAAAAAATAAAATACTTAGGAGTAAGTTTAAAGAAGTGCAAAAAAAAAAAAAACAAAAAACAAAAAAAAAAAAATAAAAAAAAAAATAAAAAAAAAAATAAAGAAGTGCAAGGCTTCTACCCTTGTCAAAATACTGTTGACAGAAAAAAAATTTTAAACCTAAGTAAATTGGAAAAATATATTGTATTCATAGATTGAAATATCTAATGTTGTGAGATGGCAATATTTCCCTAAATGATCTGCAGATTGAAGGCAATCCCTATAAAAACTCTAACTTTTTTTTGACAAGCTACTCCTAAAATTCACATGGAAATTAAAGAGATCCAGAAGAGCCAAAAGAATTTGAAAAAGAACAAAGTTGGAGGACCTCACAGTCCCTGATTTCAAAGCTTACTACAAAGCTATAGTGAGTAATGTAAAACTTACTACATAGGTACAGTAAGTGTAATATAGACATGTAGAAAATGGAATGGAATTCACAGTGCAGTAATAAATATATTCATTTATGGTCAATTGATTTTTTATAAGGGTGCCAAGACCATTCAATGGAGAAAGAATGGAATTTTCAACAAATGGTGCTGAGACTCTGGATATCCATAAGGAAAATAATTAATGGGATCCCTATCTCATATAATATAAAAACTTAAAATGGATCAAAGGTATAAACATAGGAGTAGAAACGATAAATCTCTTAGGACACATAGGTGTAAATCTTCATGACCTTGGGTTAGAGAACATTTTCTAAGCTATGACACCAAAAGCTCAAGCAACCAGAGGAAAAATAGCTAACCTGCATTTCATAAAAATTAAAATGCCTATGCACCAAGGACAGCATCAAAAGTAAAAGCTGGGGACAGGCCCAGTCAATTTAGGACAACTGGTCACCCTACCCATATATCACCCTTCTCTTTTGTAGATTTTTTTCATTTGGTTTTCAGTTCTTCCACTTTCTTTTTCCTAAGTCTTTGTTGCTTCTCCAGTAAGGGAGAGGCTACATTACTCCTTTATTGAGCCTGGTCCAAATGGTCTGTGTTGCCAGCTGAGAGTTAAAATTTCAAGATCATTGAACTAATCACAAGAGGTTAAATGCTATGTGCAAAGAGCAGCCAGACAGGCAGCTGTAGTGATCACAGTGGAGTCAGGAGGCAAGGTGGGCACCGAGAAGTAGACTTTCTAGACCAAATGTCCGAGGTGTTGTCTGAGGGTCACAAAGGCCTGGAGTGGAAGAGGTTAATGCCACAAAGCATGACAGTGGTAGTTAATCTGGCTACACATTAGAATCATTTGCCAACCCTTAAGAAGCAGTGCCCCAGACCTATCTAAACCAGTTAAATCATACTCCCTGAGACACATATATTTTAAGGTCCCGAAATAATTCTAATGTGTGGTCAACGTTGAGAACCAACTGGTCTAGTCAAGCCTATGAAGCCTGCAGAAATCTCGTGGCAGCAGTTTTGCTCCAAGGAATTCCAAGGGACTTCTGCTTTTTTTTTGTTTATTAATGCTTTATATATTTTTGAGAGGAGGAGGAGAGAGGCAGAGGGCGAAGGGACGGAGGATTCAAAGAGCACTCGTCACTGACAGCAGTGAGCCTGATGAGGGGCTCAAACTCACAAACTGTGAGATCATGACCTGAGTTGAAGTCGGCCAGCCAATCAACTGAGCCACCCATAGTGCTTTTCAGCTGCTGCAGCTACTGTCTTTTTAGTTGATCCCACAGAATGTAATGGGTCTGTTCTAGTCTCTGCCCAGGCTCCCTCATTCATGTTGTCTCTGGTAGTGGCACTTTCCTAGTTTGAGCAGATGTCCCTTGGCAAGGTAGGGACTCAACAATATTACAAGATTTGAGAGGTGCTCAGGAAGGTCTCTTTCCCCCAAAGTATCTTTTCTACCACCATAATTTGCGCCCGGAATTCCAATCAGTATAGGTTGCTTTAATATAGAAGATGCGGGGCGCCTGGGTGGCGCAGTCGGTTAAGCGTCCGACTTCAGCCAGGTCACGATCTCGCGGTCCGGGAGTTCGAGCCCCGCGTCGGGCTCTGGGCTGATGGCTCAGAGCCTGGAGCCTGTTTCCGATTCTGTGTCTCCCTCTCTCTCTGCCCCTCCCCCGTTCATGCTCTGTCTCTCTCTGTCCCCAAAATAAATAAACGTTGAAAAAAAAATTAAAAAAAAAAAATATATATAGAAGATGCAAATTCAAGGCCAATAATGCAGTCTTTCAGGATCTCCATTCCGGACTCTTGAAAAAGTATCTGGGGTGCCTGGGTGGCTCAGTCGGTTGGGCGTCAGGTCATGATCTTGCCATTCCCAAGCCCCAACTCTGGGTCTGTGCTAACAGCTCAGAGCCTGGAGCCTGCTTCGGATTCTCTATCTCCCTCTGTCTCTGCCCCTCCCCACTCATGCTTTTTCTCTCTGTGTCTCTCAAAAATAAATAAACATCAAAAAAAATTTTTTAAGAAAAAAAGAAAAAGTATCTAATAGACCCAATTTAGATTGATTATTATTGATTATTACTCCCAATTAAATCTAATATATCAAATATATATGGCTGCATTCCAAAAGCTGTAAATGAGATAGCTTCTCTACCAAGGAGGTGTGGGAGAGGAATCATCCCAAAAGACAACAGCAGCTCTATAGATCTGTCCTGTACAGTAACTAGCCACTAGACCCATATGGATATTTTCATTTAAATAAATGTCATTTTCATTAAATGAATTGAAGTGAAATAACATTAACAATTCAGACCTTCAGTCACAGTAGCCTCATTTCAAGTATTCAATTGCTACAAGTGGTTAAAGGCTGCTGTCTTACAGCACAGAACATTTCTACTTTTCCGGAAAGTTCTGTTGGACAGAGCTGTTAGAGATGGCAAAAAATAATAATAATAAAAATTAAAAATAAATCAACAAAATCTGGAAAATTGCTAAGAATCTTAATAAGATAACCAATATTTAGCTCTTGCAATATTTCCCCCACTCCCGACCCACCAGCCAAAAAACTTTACAAATTAGTTCTGTTCTAGGCCTCCTACTTTTCTCACATGAAACCTAAATTCTTACCCCGAAGTGGTAAATCCTCTAGAAATTTAATCCACAATTCCTCCCCTCAATCCTCAACCCTGCTGCTTGCTTGAGTTTTTTTTCTCTTTTTCTCAAGAAATTTCTTTTTTTTTTTTTTAATTTTTTTTAATCTTTATTTTTGAGAGAGACAGAGATACAGAGGGCAAGTGGGGGAGGAGCAGAGAGAGAGGGAGACACAGAATCCCAAGCAGGCTCCAGGCTCTGAGCTGTCAGCACAGAGCCCGATGCGGAACTCGAACTCACAAACCACAAAACCATGACCTGAGCTGAAGTCGGACGATTAACCAACTGAACCACCCAGGCGCCCCGTCAAGAAATTTCTTCAAGGAACACTTCAAACTTGCAGCTGCTAGTCCTCATCATCCACCATTTATTTATCTTACTACTTGTAATCCGGCTTCTGCCTTCACCTTTTTACCAAAGCTACTGTCTCTAGTCTTAAGGTCACTAATGACGCCCAACTGGCAAATGCAATGACCTGCTCCCAGTTCTCACTGTCAAGCAGCGCTCTGTAGCACTTGACATCGTCATCAGTCCCCATGGTCATGATCGCTACCCGTTAAGGGAGAGTGAGTGGGAGTGCTCAGGGCCACCACCTGCTTGAAGTCTAGGCTGCTGGAGCTCAGAAAGAAGTGGAGCCCGTCAGAATGGATGCCGGGGAGCAAGCGGGAAGCAGGGGACGCAGGAAGCAGGGTCCACCGAGGTCTCTTGGGAAGGAAGTGGTAGCCTAAGGCTGAGTCCAAAAGAAGCACAACTTAAAGCGGTTTGGAGTTGGAGTTCTGATCCAGAGTTTTCAGCCAGGAGGAGAAGATACATGGCGTGTGCCTAGCACAGAGAACACTAAATAAACATTTACAGAGCAGAATTATCTCACACCCCATCCCCTCACTATACTCTGGACCAGATGCAGGAACAGAAGCAGATGTTGCCACGGGGTCCAGGACTGGGGATGGAGGGGAGGAATCAGAGCAGGAAAAGTCACAGCCCAGGGGAAGAAAATCTGTGGGCCAGAACCCTAATCTGCACACCCTAAAGCTCCTAGAGGGACTATCGGCAATAATGCCAACCTGATGGGCACTCTGCCCTCTGGAGGGGACATCTGGGAGAGGCTGGAGTCCACAGCCTCAAGTTCCTTAATCAGCAGTGGGCACACTGGCAAACCTAGCACTCGTGTAGGCACAGAAAGGCTGGGAAGGAAGGACAGCTCACCAGCTCAGGACACTTGCCAGCATCAAGGGCCGTTTCTTCCTTCTCTGACTCCTTCACTGGCCCCTTTTTACTGCCTAAGCAAAGAAGTCCTCGCAGACAAGTCTACACTTGTCTTCTCATTCTGCCCAACCCCACCCTAGCCCACACCCCTCTGGTGTTTTCTCTGTATGGGGGTCTTCGATCCCCCAGCCCACACCAGCTTTTCTGTGTCAGAATCTCTAAGGGAGAGAGCCGGTCAGACACATGGAATCTCAGACTTACTGAAACAGCGTTGGCCTCACATTCGAGTCTGGAATGCCCCGGTGCGGTCCATCTTTCACCCGACTGCCAGGTTAACTTTCTGAAAGTGCAGCCTTAGTCAGTCACTCAAAACCTTCAGAATCTCCCGGTGGTCTGTTAAACCAGTAGACACTTTTCACCTGCCTTTTAAATCCTCCCACAACCTTCCAGATTCCTGACTACCCAAAAACCATCTGTGAAAACCATGAATCAGTCAAATTGCACTCCATGCTTTTCCTGCGTCTGGTGCAGAGTACTGTGTGGGGATGAGGTGTGGATTAGCTTTCTTCTGTAAACACCTAGTTAGCACTTGCTGTGTGCTTGGCATACGACCTCGGACCCCCTTCTGTCCCTGTCCTGAAACCACCAAATCCCCACTTTCTTGCCTTTGCTCAGATTGTTCCCTTTGCCTGATGAGTCTCCCCTCCTCCTCCCCCACCATATCTTTGCCTACTGAACTTCAAGACCAAACTTGAATGCTCTCACTTGAACAAAATTCCATGTGTTACATAAGGCGGAGGTGACCCAGTTACCTAGTCGGGCTCCTGTCCTGACTGCGTACATCCTCGGGAAAGGAACTAAGTTCTATGTGCCTCAGTTCTCTTTTTATTTACGTATTCATGTATTTATTCTTTATTTAGAGAAAGAGAAAGAGAACAAGTGGAGGAGGGGCAGAGATAGGATAGAGAGAATCCCAAGCAGGCTCTTGAATCTACTCGGGGCTCAATCCCAGGACCTCAAGATTACAACCTGAGTCCGTATCAAGAATCGGGGACTTACCAGCTGAGCCACCCGGGCCCCCCTATGAGCCTCAGTGTTCTAATCTAAACATTAGTGATACTAAAACCTACTCACTGGATTGTTGTAATGATTAAATAAATTCGTGTCTCTTTTCGTCGTCCCTCTTCATTGCAGAAGGATTTGAAGGGAAATGAACTAATACAGGAAACGTGTCCAGCCCTGTTCTCTTCCTTCATTCCAGTCCCCTCTGCCGCTGATGTGTCATATCCCCCTTCGAGAGTCCTCCAGCACTTTGGACATCTTTTAGGACAATTATCTTGTGCCACCTTATGAAATGCAAATATCACCATCATTTTTGAAGTTTCATAAAGTCAGTTCAGGTTCACTATTCCAATCCTCTAGGAAGTCCAGTGCTCTGCCTTATATTTTTGCAAATTCTCGGGAAATACGTTCTCCTGCTTTCTGTTTGTTCTGAGTTCTCTAACCCTAATTACAACTCACATTTCATGCATGTTCAGAATAAACATGGAAAAGCTCTATTTCTTTAATTCACCACACACACACACACACACACACCATTTCCTTCCCACCTTCCCCAAAAAACATTTGGCATTGGGTGAAGAATGGAAGAATGTCAAGGCAGCCATAATTTACAACATGATGTGAATTTTTAAAAAATACAAAGTTTATTAAAAATAAATTGCATATGAAATACAATAGGAATGGAACACCACGGTAGTTTTGATGGCTTTTCCATAGTAATACACAGCTGTGAAAAACACTCTTACCTGGTCGTCCTAAACAAAGTGTGGGGTGGGGAGCCAGGCTGGCTCAGTTGGTTGAGCATGTGACTCTTGATCTCGGCTTTGTGAGTTCAATCCCACATTGGGCAGGAAATCTACTTATTAAAAAAAAAAAAAAAAGTGGGTTTAGTCCCCATAAGGCCACCAGTATTCTCAAGATAAGATTTAAGGATAAAGGCAATTATATTAAAGCAAAGCAGGCAATTTATAATGGAATACAAGATACTGTGTTCAAAAGTCCTTTCACTGCCCTGTCTCTGGAATTGCTCACTGGCCCCTCTCTCTTCCTGCAGCTCCTACCTGCTGCCAGGCACTGTCCTCACATCTCCCTGTCTGTTTGCCAAGGTCTTGCTTCTCAGGCTCCAGAATCTTCAGTTCCTTTATTATGCAGAGAAGTTTCGCTTTCTAGTCCAAACTCCAAAGTCTCATTAATGTGCTCTGCTGAAAAGAAGCATCTTCTTTGACCCTTGAGCAACTTGGAAGACCTGGCAGAGGCTTTAGAATTTGCCTCTGTTTTTCTTTCTTTCTTTCTTCTTTTCTTTTTTTTTCTCTTTATTTTCTTCTTTCTTTTTCTCTCTTTTTCTTCCTTCTTCCTTTCTTTCTTTCCACCATTAATCTCTATCCATGAAACTAAGCCTATAGCAATTTCTTTTCTGTGATATGAATTACAACAAAATCCTTTTAGAAAAATCCTCTTAAGAAGACAAAAGATGCTGCAGTCTGTTGTTTTACAAAACACACTTACTGAAATTTGTATTGGAACTTGTACCACGGTCACTCCCCTTTGGTAGACTGCGAAGTTTTCTAGAGTGGACAGTGTCTTATTCATTTTGTATCCTTTGCAATGCTTAGCACCATGCCTACCTAGCATGGAGTGGGCACTCAACAATTGCTTAGCTGAATGGACTTGAGGGCTGACTGTCTAACCTTTTGACTCCTCTCAGGGCTATTTAAAATGAAAGATTAGGGGTGCCCGGGTGGCTTAGTCGGTTAAGCGTCCGACTTCAGCTCGGGCCATGATCTCACAGCTCGTGAGTTCCAGCCCCGCATCGGGCTCTGTGCTGACAGCTCGGAGCCTGGAGCCTGCTTCGGATTCTGTGTCTCCCTCTCTGTCTGTTCCTCCCCTATTCGCACACTCTATCTCTCTCTGTCTCAAAAATAATAAACATTAAGTGAAAAAAAAATTTAAATGAAAGATTAGATGTATAAACCAGTCAGCTTAGCCATTGTAGTCTAGATTTCTTTAAATTCATCAAAACTTAAACAAGCTTCTAGGAAAGAGGTAATATGAAAAAATGTAGTGTGTATTGAGTACATATAATTATCAGCATTTATATTCTTTTTTTTTTTTTTTTTAAGTAAGTTCTATGCCCAACATGGGGCTTGAACTCACGACCCTGAGATCAAAAGTCACATGCTCTACAGACTGAGCCAGCCAGGTTGCCCCTCAGCACTTATATTCTATTTCCACTGTTCTTTTATTGTGAGATTCATGTTTAGTTTCTACCCTCAGTATCAATGCCTCTGGATCATGTTCAACAGAAATAAGCTACTAAAACATAAAAATTAGTTGAATCCATGTTTAATGGGATACAGGGAAAGTTTCATTGATATTATATTATAGTTTACAACATGATGTGAATTTTAAATGTTAGCAATTACATGTAAAATTCTCCATAATATCTGCCTTTTAGCTGTCATTTACTAGTATTTGTGATACACCATTTATTAAATCTTCCTGAGGAAAATTTCAGAGAAATATGATTTGATGGTTTTGTCTATTTAAATTTAAAAGATCTATCAATGAGTAAATTTCAAATGTCTTTTTGGCGGTTGTCACATGTATTTAATTAAGAGATGAAACAACAGAAATATGTGGGGAAGGTACACACACCACATTTGCTCCTTGCTTGTCTTAGCAGTGTGGATGCAACTGTTTGTGATGTTTTAAGTAAGTTATAAGAAGTATTTGAGGGGCGCCTGGGTGGCTCAGTCGGTTGAGCGTCCAACTTTGGCTCAGGTCATGATCTAGCGGTCCGTGAGTTCGAGCCCCGCGTGGGGCTCTGGGCTGACAGCTCAGAGCCTGGAGCCTGCTTCGGGTTCTGTGTCTCCTTCTCTCTCTGCCCCTAACCCATTCGCATTCTGTCTCTGTCTCTCTCAAAAATAAATAAGCATTAAAAAAAGAAGAAGAAGCATTTGCGGGGCACCTGAATGGCTCAGTTGGTTGAGTGACAGACTTTGGCTCAGGTGATGATCTCATGGTTCATGGGTTGGAGCCCTGCATCAGACTCTGTGCTGACAGCTCAGAGCCTGGAGCCTGTGTCTCCCTCTTTCTCTGCCCCTCACCCGGTTGTGCTCTGTCTCTCTCTCTCTGTCTCTCTCTCTTTCTCAAAAATAAATAAATATTTTTAAAAAAGAATTATTTGATAAATAGAGACATCTTTCTAGGACTAATTCCAATCTCTTCATTGATTTCTTAGGAACTCAGAACATGGCTTTCATTGCCACAGATATCCTTAAAATAGCTAATTACTTCCTTGGGCTTATAAAGTCTGATTGAGTTTGACACGTTATGTCACTCAAGCATTTAGATTTCAATTTAAAAATTCAGACATCCAGATGTTTCTAAATGGGTTTCTCCTCTGAGTAGTTAAGTGGCTTCAGGGGGTTCCTCCAGGTTTGACACATCTCAGGAAGACTGGCTAGTATTAACCAAGTACTGTATATAGATGACTGTCTTTGCAATATCAATATTATTATATAGGAGGAACTGTAACTATAAAAGAGATTAGTTATCCACCTAGAGACATCTACAATTTGCAAACAGATTACTGTACTTGAAAAATCAGATTGGTTTTTACAAAGTGGCTTTACGAGCACAGAAATAAGGACAAAGCAATTTGGATCATCCTAGAGGTTATTGAATTCCTGGAGCATTAATAGGAAGTCAAAGCTTATGGGAGAGAAGAAAGGTATGTCATAGTAATGAAAGACTTGCGTATTAAAATTTGTAAGTTACGTTATATTTGCCTTTGATAATTTTAACCATTAAACAAACATTTATTGGGTGTCTACTATGAACTTAATAGATCACTCTTATCTCTAACAGGGATTTTCCATGTGCTGTCTAGGACCATTTACTCTTTTGAAGAAATATCTACTTGCTAATGCTTGAGCTGAGATAATATAAGTCTCTTACCAAACCCTCCCTTTTTAGTATTCTGCAATGGTGTTCAGAAGCACCTGTTTGCAGTTAAACCATTGTCCCCATGAGTAGAGAACCCCCGACAGCTAGCTAAGCCAGGCTGATTTTCAAACCAATGAAGGGCAGAGAGATCTTAAGTACACACAGGGTAGAGCCCTCAGTGTGGCAAGATTTGAGATTAGAAACACCGATTGCTAAGAATACTGTTTGCCAACCTATGTCAAAGTACCTACTTACATTTCCACAGGCCAAAGGTTGGAATTTGGCCATATCCGGAAGGTCACTTTGTTATCAGTGAAACACTGGTCTTATTTTGTGATACTTCTTGCCTTCAGTTAATGTTATTCTTCTTTTCAATAATCATAAATGTTAAGTATGCTTATGATTAATTATAAAGGACTTTCAGTTAAGTATATCATTCTTAAGCTAGTGTGTATCGTTTAATTTCAGGCTCCATACTTTTCTAATAAGGCATTGCCAAATGACATGTACTTTTGAAAACACCTCAAATTTGCTGTATGGTAACATTTAATTATACGTTCCCAATGCATCTCTACTGTTTATGCTGAGCAGGGTGTGGACAGGGAGAGTTCTGGCTGGTTGGGTCCTTGAGCCTAGTCAAGGGACTTCTCCAGTGAAGTTGGAGGTTCTGAGACTTCAGACTATTTTGGCTTCAAACACTGCCCCTCTTGGCAGGCCTTTCTAAGGTTTACTCACCCTGCCTTTCTTGAGCCAGGGCCCCAAGCCTTCTAAGCTGCTTCTCCCTGATCAACTCCCAGGCTCCCAAGGAGCGCTCTGATAAGCCCCTCTCATTGGAAAATCCCTCCTCCACTATTTTCTGTTTCCCTCCAAAGCATTGTCTTCCGTCACGTCACCGTCTTCTCCTGTGGCAGTTTCACAATAGACTTGATAATTTTGAAATTAATATGTTAATTAAAAAATGGAAAATTTAGCTCTCCTCGAGAGCAGAGAAAGCTTAACTCCAAATCCTCTGTGGATGTAAGGTGAAATATTTGCATTTCGTCTTTCCAGTGCAGACAAGCAGGGCAAAACAAGGCTCTCAGCGTAAGCAGCCTAAAAGTTCACAAGCTCCTGCAAAATGTTCATGTAAAAGGGGATCAAAGGCCATTAGAGGAGATCCAGACATCCTCAAACTGGGAACACAGCCAGTGTGAGACTCAGAGGTGGAGGGCGGGGGTGGGGAAGTGCACAGATACAACATTCAATGCAGGGGACAGGAAAACTGTTAAGTGACTGTCTCCTCCACTAGACCATAAATTTGTCAATGGCAATGATCATGTTATTCAACATTCTGTTCTCAGCATCTAGTACACTTATTAACACAGAGTAGGTGCTCAGTAAAGGTTGACTTGAAATGAACTGAACTTCCCAAACTGTTTTCATGACAGGAATTTATAGGTATATGCAAAGCCCCCAGGTTGTCTTAAAAGCCCTACACATCTCAGACAACTCTTGAACCTTTAGAGGGTTAGAGACACGTTGAAGCCTTAAATAAATGCGTGTGAGAACAGAATGGCAAAGTATGGAAAGGCTGAGATAAAGGAGATGGGTGAGATACATAGGGAAGTCAGTGCATAACGACTATAATTTAAAGAGGAACTGCAAGAAGAAAACTCAGTGAACAGAGTCAGATTACAAATGTATGAGCGTGGGACAAAGAGATCTTTGACGGCTGCTGTTTCGTGAGTTAACATCATGCAGTTGTAATAGTGAAACCTGCACTCAGAATATAAGCAGCTTCAAAATGACTTTGCCAATCTTAAGATTTGACCACAAGTATCATATATATGCAGATCTGATATAAAACCAGAACTTGAACTGCATAGTTAAAATTATTTATGCATAACATTGAAGTGTGTGCATTACATATGCTTCCACAGTCGAGTCTGAGTGACAACTGTCTCAACGATTTGTCATTGAAAGCTGCCTTTGTATTCACTTTGAGTCCCGTACATATAAACTTTTTCTGAAAACTATGAAGTAAAACATTTTGCTTATTTATTTTTAAGTAATCTCTACACCCAATGTGGGTTTCGAACTCACGATCCCAAGATCAAGAGTCACATTCCCTTCTGACTGAGCCAGCCAGGTTCTCCTCAAAATAAAACATTTTAAAACTGTGAAAAAAAAGAATACACGTCAGTGAAGATCGTAGAAGAACAGAAAGAAAGACAAATATAAATAGGCAGAAAAGTACCTGGGTGTAAAAAACTAAGTAGAAGGGGTGACTCTCTGTTCCAAAGCTGGTCCCATCAAACAATTCCTTTTATTTAACTCCAGTTGATCTAATGGAAACAGGCTTAGAAACATCGGGTACTAGTCTTATTTCCAAAAAACCCCAACTTTTTCTTAAAATGATGAAAGCAACGGGGCAGGAATTACAAAAAGGAAAATGTTCAAGTAGATTCTGAAGTCTGGCTGGTATGAAGAATCAGGCATCACTCTCAGTTACCTTACAGCCTGGTCAACTCAAGGATTTGTGGCAACATTGTTGGTTTTGTTACTGTGGTAAGGACACTTACCATGAGTGCACAACATAGTATTGTCATGTGCACACCTATGAAGATCCTAGAACTACTTCACCCTGTGTAACTTTTTTCCACCCTTCTCCCCCTTTTTCTTACTATCTTTCATTTACCTTGCCTGAACATCACCTCCAGTTTCGACCTCCATTTTCCCATCTCCAATCACCGAATTTGAAATGGCATTACCTTTTTTGTTTTACAGTTTTATTTATTTATTTTGAGAGAGAAAGAGAGGGAGGGAGGGAAGAGAGAGAGGGAGAGAGAGAATCCCAAGCAGGCTCAGCACTGTCAGTGCACAGCCCAATGCGGGGCTCGAACTCACAAGTCATGAGATCATGACCTGAGCCAAAATCAAGAGCTTAACGGACTGAGCCACCCAGGCACCCCGAAATGCCGTCACTTTTGTCTTAACTCTCGTGTGTCCCGTTCTAATGTCAAAGAATTGCCAATCACCCCACTCTTCCTTCCTGAAGGAGAGGTCCACAGCATTTAAGACTAACTTGACTTCACTTTTCACTACTCCAGGTCTGTGTAGAGCAACTTTTCTGCATATTCTAGTATTCTGTTTCTCTCTCCCAGACCGTGCACTACATTATGTTATTATTACTAGTTTACTCCTAGTTTACTCACTAGCTTCTTACCTCTTTAAAGGCAAGAAATGTTTCCTTCAAATCCTCAAACTTAGCATAGTGCCTGACATAAAGTAAATATTCAATAATTGATGAAAGAAATGGAAGGAGGAGGGAGAAAATGCAAAGAGAAAAAGGAAGGAAAGAGGAAGAAAGAAGTTAGTTGGGGAATTCTATTCATGAAAGAGGAGAATGTAATACTGAATTTGTGGAAACCAATTATTCACAGGCACTCTGACAGCAAAATCCTAACTTTGTCTCCGCCCCAGTCCCTTGAAATTCGATAGCTAATTAGGGAGCCTATCTGCAATGAGGTGGGAGGAGCCAGCTTTCACAGGAGCAAGATGTGTTCCAGCCCGCAGAGTAAGGTAGAAAATTCAATCAACTGTTTGTTTTTTGTAAGGGTCCCGAATGTTACAAATACAATCATCAACAATAAGCACTAAACCAAACTAAGCAAATAAACAACGAACTTCATTTTGGTTATCAATTTCAGGGAAACTTTTGGGTTTGACTCCTTAGCTGCATTTCTCTATTCTTCTTATTTCCCTTTGTACAGATAATGGTTATTTTAATGACTGGCTTCCTCATAAATAATCCTCTTAAAATTATTGTCGTTGAGTGAATGAACTGGTTTATTGAGTTACTTTGGTAAAATAGCTTTCTGTCTTTAAATCAAAGTATTGTACTAGGAAGCGTGGATATTGTGAACCCTGGAACCCCTGAGACTGAATCTTAATGTGATTATCGACTTCTTGTTGAATTGACCTTTATGAGTTTCTTTTTTTTCATTAAAAAATTTTTTTTAGTGTTTATTTATTTTTGACAGAGAGAGAGAGAGAGAGAGAGAGAGAGAGACACAGCATGAGTGGGGGAGGGGCAGAGAGAGAGAGGGAGACACAGAATCTGAAGCAGGTTCCAGGATCTGAGCTGTCAGCACAGAGGCCGAGGCGGGGCTTGAACTCCAGACTGCGAGATTATGACCTGAGCTGAAGTCAGACACTCAACCGACTGAGCCACCCAGGCACCCCAACCTTTATGAGTTTCTTTATCGTATGCCGCAAAAAAGTAGCATACAGTTAATTGTATAGTTCTTAGCTGAAATATACTTATCTTGGTAAAACCAGCTTTGCAACTGACCAAGTAATGCATTTTACAATGAGAATTTTTGAAAAGGTTTTTTAAAGACTCTGTAAATCTATTTTTAAGTAATCCAAGAAATGAGTAAAGCTTCTCTTTTATACTGAAACTTAATTATATTCTGCCTTTAAAAAATTAACCATTTGATTTATTTTTTATTTTTGTAAGTTTATTTATTTTGAGGGGGGAGGGGTGGTGAGAGAGGGAGAGAGAGAATCCCAAGCATGCTCTGCCCAGATAGCGCACAGCCTGACAGGGGGGTCAGTCTCACTAACTGTGAAATCACGACCTGAGCTGAAATCAAGAGTTAGATGCTTACCTGACCGAGCCACTGAGACGCCCCTTTAAAGTTTACTTATTTATTTTGAGAGGGGGAGAGAGAACAAGCAGGGGACGGGGAGAGAGAGAGGGAAGTGACAATATAGTACAGTGCCAACAACAGAAAGATGTGCCATTGGGTGAAAGATGTGCCATTGGGTGAAAGTAAATCCTCTGGTTAGTTGTGTTCATTTTTTGTCAGTTACAGTATATATGGTTTTCAAAGACAAATCATTTTACATAGCTTATTCATTATAATGAGAAGCAGTGGGCCCTTCCATCAAGAAGTGGGATATAATTCTCTCATTAAATCTGGGCTGGCTTTCATGACTCGCCTGTGATCAATAGAATGCATTGAAATGATACTGAGTAATTTCTGCCTCGATCTCTTGGGAAACTTGCTCTTCAGGTAGTCTCTTAAAACCCAGCCATCATTCTTCTGGAAGCCAAGCAAATGGAGAGGCCAGAAGATACTCCAGGAGGCAGCCCCCAGAGGAGTTTTCAGACAACAGGCAGCATTAACCACTACCCATATGAATGAGTCGTCTTGGACATTTAGCCTAACCTTCAGATGACTGCACATGTCAGATATCACAACAGCTAACTACCTGCCTAGTCAAGCCCTTCCCGAATCTCTGACCCACAAAGTCACGTTTTGGGTCACTCAGTTTGGGGGTAATACATTATGCAGCGATAGGTAATCAGGCCACCTGCCTAAGGCCAAAGTCCCAGTTCTAAGAAATAATCTACCCCCACCCCCACCTGCATGCCCCACCCGAGTTTCTATTTGGACAAGTGGAACTACCACTGGGAGGACTGGTGAATGACAGAGGCCTGCCGTATGGAGACTTGAGGATTAGGGTTAAAGGCTACGAGTGATTTTGTGATACCGGCCTGATGCCCTAAAAGGCCAGACTGAACCAGCTAACTCTGAGGATACCTCAATATAGACTTGGGGACCAGGACATCCCAGCCGCCTTGCAGTGGAACCAGAGGACAGCACAGGGACCCCAGATTGTAGATTTAAGGTTCCTTCTCGATCTCACAGTCAAGAAATCATGTGAGGTCTTTCCATCCCCCACCCCCATATACCGCCCTCCTGTGATATCTGGGAGAAGAACAAGGAAAAGAGGAAGAAATATGAATGGCTGAGCATTTAAGTGAAATACTGAATTACTTAAATGATTACACTTTAAGAGAAAGATCCTGAGATATAACTGACAAAATTAAGTTAAATTCCACGCTGCTACTGAGGAAGATTATGTTCATTAGAGGAAATTAAAAAGCCACTTACAGTATTTTAATGTTTGATCCCATTATACTTACGTACCTGTACAGAAATAGTTAATTTTTAAAACAAGATACTTATCCTGATACAAGATTTTAAACACTAAATGTTTACTGGTTATAACACTTGTTGAATGTATCCAAATCACTAGATACAGGTCAGGTTTTCTTTATCTAGAGGGTTTAGAGTGTACTAACAACTTAAAGTCTAGTAGAAAATGAATATGAGAGCTGATAATGACTTTTGAAATAGTTATGTCTTACTAAAGGATATGCCCCCGGTTGCTTGAATTATTTAAACAAAGTGCAAGAGCAAAATTAAAAACAATCCAGAATCAGGGGCACCTGGGTAGCTCAGTCAGTGAAGGGTCCGACTCCAGATTTTGGCCCGGGTCATGATCTCACGGTTCATGAGTTCCAGCCCCGCATCAGGCTCCATGCTGGCTGAGTGGAGCCTGCTTGGGATTCTCTCTCTCCCCCTCTCTCTGCCCCTCCCCAGCATGCTCTCTCTCTCTCTTTCAAAGTAAATAAATAAATAAATAAATAAACAAATAAACTTAAAACAAAAAATCCAGATTTTAATTGATCATGCTTGTCACTGATAATAGCTGCCAGTTGTTCAACAGCAGTTAAATAACAACCTTTTATGTTCATTCTCTCTCTTTCTTATTTTGACCAAATAAAGCATTCCATTTTACAGAAGAAGGTGCTGCGGCTGAGAGACATTAAACTTGCCCTAGGTTACAAGGCTAATAATTGTCAGAATCAAGTTTCAAACCCAAGTGTATTTGGTCTCAAACTAGGATTATTGTGTGTCTATTACAACTTGATATCTTCTCATTGTTATCGCCATTAAGATTTGTATTCATTCTGTACATTTTTAGTTTTTAAGGTTGCACAGACATAACCTCTAAGCATCCTCAGAAAATGAAATATTGGCAACAGCAAAGTACGATATAGGGTTAAAATGGAGAAAAAACTTTACAAAGTAGAAACACCGTAGCTTTTTTTTTTTTTTTTTTTCAACGTTTATTTATTTTTGGGACAGAGAGAGACAGAGCATGAACGGGGGAGGGGCAGAGAGAGAGAGGGAGACACAGAATCGGAAACAGGCTCCAGGCTCCGAGCCATCAGCCCAGAGCCTGACGCGGGGCTCGAACTCCCGGACCGCGAGATCGTGACCTGGCTGAAGTCGGACGCTTAACCGACTGCGCCACCCAGGCGCCCCTCTTTTTTTTTTTTTTAATGTTTACTTATTTTTGAGAGACAGAGAGAGACAGAGACAGAGCATGAGTGGGGGAGGGGCAGAGAGAGAGAAAGAGAGAGAGGGAGACACAGAATCTGAAGCAGGCTCCAGGCTCTGAGATGTCAACACAGAGTCCAACCCAGGGCTCCAACCCACAAACCATGAGACCATGACCTGAACCGAAGTCTGACGCTTAACGGACTGAACCACCCAGGCGCCCCAGGAACACTGTAGCTCTTAAGCACCAAGAAAGGTTATGAAATCCATGGCACTGTAAAATATTTTCATGGTAGGGTAATGGGAGTTAGCAGAAATTAATAAAAGTTGTATAAGTAAAACAAAGGACAGATAATTTTGTTGTTGTTAAATGAATAGTTTAAAAAGTTGATGTGTTTGGAGGTGACCCAGCCCGAGTGCAGAGTTTTCACTTTAGAAAATGCTACTAATGGCAAGCAAACTGCGTTTAGTATTTTTTTACAACTACCTCTGCAGGCTTCAGTATTACACAGAATAAGAAAACCATTTTGCTTTTTTCCTTGTTAAAAATTCATAATATTGGAAAAACACTAAATTGAGAATGTTTACAAAAGAAACTAAGAGGGGAAAACGGCCCTCCATAGAGTCAGTAATAAATATTTGTTGGGTTGATTTTTATTTGGAGGAAAGTGCATTTTCATTTTTGGCTAATCTCTTCTGAGAATTCTATTTCTATAAAGAATTGATTTATTTTTGCTGCGCCAACAAATTTGTATAGATTTTTATGCCTTTGCTCCTGATGAACCTGATGCTAATATGAAATCTTAAATTTATTTGGCATTTTCTATGTCATTATCGAAACACTGATTTACAGCTGCACCATCCAAAAAAATAATCATGTTATGATTCCCTCCTAGTTAGGGAATGAAAATAGATCCCATTGGCAATATAGGATAAGATTGCCTTAAGTGGTTTCTGGAGAATTCACTTGTGTTTTTTTAATCTGTTAATCTGATTATATCATTTATATTGATGGCTCCAAAAGAGGAAAAGAAATAAGACTCAAATTAAAAGAAAAGGAAGGCTCCTGTTATAAATACAATCTTGAGTAGAAAAGATTTGCTACAAAGGATTACAAAGAAATAGGCATCCGATGGCAAATAAAGGGGCAAATTATATATATAGTATGTAATAAAAACATGTAGTAATGTGTAATGCATCCATTCGGTTGACATATTTGTTTATATAATAAGTAGTAATATATATAAAATAAAATGTCTATCTGTCTATCTATCTAATCCATCCCTTTATTTGATATTGTACGTCTATCATTTTGGGTCAAGAGGTGCTTGGCTGGCTCAGTAGGACGAACATGTGACTCTTTGTCTTGGGGTCATGAGTTCAAGCCCTTCGTTGGGAGTAGAGGTTAAATAAATGAATAGATAAAAACTTTTTAAAAATGAAAAATATATGAACAAATGATATCAAGAATATTCACCTAAACGTTAATAGAAGTTGCCTGCAGATGGCAGGATTCCAGGTGATTTTTATTTTTTTCTTCATCCTTTTCTGAGTTGTTATTTTCACAATGACTGTGTATATTTTTACAAAAACAGTAAGAGATTTTTCAGAAACAAAAAAACCAGAAATTTTGATTACAGATAGGAAACTACACTCCATTCTAAATTCCACATCAATCAATCAAACAAGAAGCACACACTGAATCTGCTGTGTGCCCAACACATAGATACAGTGTCATGTTTTCTTCCAACTCCAGTTGTTTCTTCAATGAGCTCCATAGCCAATTCCACAGCAACATTTCTCAGCAACTTACTAACATCGTATCTTCCCAAAACATCATTTTTAGTTTTTATAAAATAGAAAACCGTCTTCCCGTTTTCATAATTAATTTGCTTATGTAATGCTTCACCCAATTATAACAATTACTATAATAAGTATAACAGGTTGGTAAGCACTAATGAACTCAACTTACTTAATAGGAGCAGAAGCGTGTGGGTGGTTCAAGTTGGTTTCCCCAGGAAACACACTGAAATGAAGATTTGAGTACAGGCAGTTCATTGATAATTGTTGTCAGGAACAGCACACACATGCGAGTGAAGTGAAAAAAGCTCATAATTGGGCAGAGGGAGATTGGCAGTGTGGTAACGTCAGAGGCACCCACCTATTCCTGGAAGAACTCTGGAGCTGAGATGGCCCTTCAAGTTGTCTCAAAACAGTGTGGAGACCTTTAGGCTCCTATATCCACTGGGTGGCCATTGGTTGTAATGCTGCCCCTAGAACGGGGGTATAAACTCAGGTGAGGAATCTTCCTTCTTCCAAGGGCACTTCCTGAACAGGGGTTCAGCTGTGAGCCCCTGACATTCCAACATTCCTAACAGTTGAAAGAATAGTGTCTCTGTCCTGAGGGGTGGTAATCGGGGTCGCATCCCAGAGCAACCACCGTGGTCCAACTGACACAACTCAGACCATTTGCTTCATGTGATGTATTTACCCATAGGGGAACAACTCCCCCAGGATTGTTCTGGATGTTATTTTCTAGAAATGTTTACAAGAGGAAAGAGAAGGGAGCAAACTATATCTGCCACGATTGCAGCTCATTTCAAGGTCACATCTGATATCCATGATCTCTCTACTTCTCATTCTAAATTCCCCTTGACCTCAGCTAACTCCTCTGCAGCCCCAGGTGACTTATCTTGTAAGGTGACACAGACCTTCATCCCTGGGTGGTCTGCATCCCTTGTCACCATACCCTTCTCAGATTGTGACAGTTACACTTGTTCATTTATCATTAAAATTGAACAGGGGAGCACCAGAAGACACCCCAGTGGTCTTCCGAGTGTGAAACATCTTCTTTTCTACTTCAACTGCATAAAGTAAGCACAGTTTTCTCCTGATTAGTAGGTTCAATTAACCTCTAGTATGTTGATTCTTTTTTTCTCTACTAATCTATTGGCAGGAGGTGCCCTAAGTGACTAGACCGCATTTGCAGCTTAAAGGTTAGTGGGATTTATAATACGCCTCCTAGTGGCGGCACTCCCCTTTAAGAACCAGGACCTCCAGATGCTCAAAACCTAGAATTGAGGGGCTGGGAAGTGCAACCTCCCCTCTCCCAAGTAGGTTGCTGAGGGCAAAGGCAAATGGGGCCAGTTTGACTTCTATCCCTTGGTTTTGTGTCTCGTTTAGTCAGTCTGCCTTCTGGAGATGTGGTAGTATAGAGGGCCATTCATTTAGTGTCCTGGAATGTAGGGATCCATAGGTACAGAATATCATCTCCAGGCTGACACGTGAACTGCACCTTCAAAAGGCCATTCTATACTCTCTGAAGTCAGCAACTTCTGCATGATGTGGCATGTGAGAAGTCCAGTGAATCCTACAGTAATGCATTTGTATTGCTATAAAGTGAGTCTCTCAGTCTGAAGTGATGTTACACAGATTCCAGGTTTGTGATAAAAATGCTTAGACCCTCAGACTTCAGACTGTATTATAAAGCTGTAATCATCAAGACAGTATGGTACTGGCACAAAAACAGACACTCAACTCAGATCAATGGAACAGAATAGAGAACCCAAAAATGGACCTACAAACAAATGGCCTGTTTCAAAGGGGCACATGCACCCCAATGTTTATAGCAGCACTATCGACAGTAGCCAAAGTATGGAAAGAGCCCAAATGTTCATCAACGAATGAATGGATAAAGAAGATGTGGTATATATATACAATGGAGTATTACTCGGCAATCAAAAAGAATGAAATCCTGCCATTTGCACCTACGTGGATGGAACTAGAGGGTATTATGCTAAGTGAAACTTGTCAGTCAGTGAAAGACAAATATCATATGACTTCACTCATATGAGGACTTTAAGACACAGAACAAGAGAAGGGAAGCAAAAATAATATAAAAACAAAGAGGGGGACAAAACATAACAGACTCTTAAATATGGAGAACAAACAGAGCGTTACTGGGGGGTTGTGGGAGAGGAGATGGGCTAAATGGGTAAGGGGCATTAAGGAATCTTCTCCTGAAATCATTGTTGCACTATATGCCAACTAACTTGGATGTAAATTAAAAAATAAATAAATTAAATGGTAAAAAATAAAATAAAATAACAAAAAATAAGATAAAGATATAGTATACTCATTTGATCTAAATATATATTGTATACCAGTATATGGAGTGGAGAATAGACATGATCATTATAAAAACAAAATTAAAAGATTAACAAGGTACCCTTTGGATATACTTCATTAATAAACACAAATATGTAGCAGCAGCCTACTGAGAAGAATTAAAGAAGACCTAAATAAATGGAGAGTAATACAAAAAAAATTTCTCTGAACAATCATCAAAAATATATACCCAAGAGTAGATATTTGGAAAGGTGTCTTTAACATTTTAAGTGGGTGGGGGAAAAAAATGCTGAGGTATTCAACAGTGTACATAGAATAAGATCCTTTTTGATTACAAACTAAAAGATCAAATATCAAAATCATTTTTTTCTAGTGCAATATACAAAAAGCTATTAAATGTTTTGCTTTGGGAGGATGGAAAAAATGCTTAGGCTCTCTGATAGTATATTGCTGGCTAAGGCTTTGTGTACAGGAAAACAAACTCGTGTCCAGAACGTGTTTGATTCCAGAGCTCCTGGGTGGCTCAGTTGGTTAAGCATAGGACTGACTCTTGATTTCGCCTCAGGTCATGATCTCACAGTGAGATCAAGGCTGGCAGTTGGGTTCTGTACTGGATGTGGAGGCTGCTCAGGATTCTCTTTCCCTCCCCCTCTGTCCTGCCTCCACTTGTGCACCCACGTGCACTCGCTCACACGTGCTCCCCCCCCCCCACCTCAAAAAGGAACATGTTTGATTCCAGGAAGAATAATCAACTTGTCACCAAGTGTCTGATTGATCTCCCGGAGGGATGATGGTGCATCAGAAACTCAATTTGGTGTTGAGCTGACACCGAGCTGAGCTCAGCTGAGCTCAACTCTTGCTGGCAGGTTGATATTTGGCCTTGGTAAGTGGAGACCCATAACGTGGGGCCCATGTGTGCCTTCCATTGCTGCCACAGTAGCTCTTCAGTTCCTGAGCCAGTGTGCCAAGACGGGGGTGGCACCTTGCACAGGCTAATTGGCATCCACTAACCAGGTTGTTTAGTCGACTTGGTTTCCTTTGCCTCCTCCATAGCGGATGATTTCCGGTGAGTGTCAGCACACAGTACAAAGATATTTACACTCCACGCCCCTTTCCATAGGTTTGACTGTATGCTTCTCCCTTAGACTTCCTCCTCCCTGATCTTCTATACTGCTTTCTTCCATGCCCCCGCCCTATAGGCCCAACCATTTGTCACTCTCCGTGGGCTTATGCATATTCTTTTTTTTTTTTTTTTAATTTTTTTTTTCAACGTTTATTTATTTTTGGGACAGAGAGAGACAGAGCACGAATGGGGGAGGGGCAGAGAGAGAGGGAGACACAGAACCGGAAACAGGCTCCAGGCTCTGAGCCATCAGCCCAGAGCCCGACGCGGGGCTCGAACTCACGGAGCGCGAGATCGTGACCTGGCTGAAGTCGGACGCTTAACCGACTGCGCCACCCAGGCGCCCCATGCATATTCTTATCTAGGGCAATCTCTCTTATACAAAGTTAATGACCAGGTGCACTAAATGAAACTCTCTCCAATGGATTTCCCCTCACTAAATGGCCTTCAGGGTCACCCCTGAGTTAGCCTGAATCCAAATTTTAACAATTCTGTCCTGCAAAAAATAAAAAAGCAAGCCACAGACTGTAGAAAATAGGGACAAATCATGTCTTGGACAAAGGCTTGTATCAAAAATGTACAAAAATTTTTCAAAACTCAACAATAAGAAAACAAACAGCCCGGTAAAAAATAGGAAATGTTTTTGTAAATTATTTTTAAGTTTATTTATTTACTTTGGGGGGGGGCACGTGCGGGGGAGGGGCAGAGAGCAAGAGGGAGAGACAGAATCCCAAGCGGCCTCCATACTGTCAGCACGGAGCCTGATGTGGGGCTCCAACTCATAAACCATGAGATCATGACCCGAGTCAGAAGCCTAACCAACTGAGCCACCCAGGCGCCCCCAGGCTGGGAAAAGTTTTGAACAGACACTTCACCAAAGAAGATATTCAGATGCCAAATATGTACTTGAAAAGCTGCTCAATATCATTTGTCATTGGGGAAAATGCAAATTAAACTCACAGCGAGATACCACTACACATCCCTTAGGATGATGTTACAAGGGTTTGTGAGGATAAAGAGAAACTGAAATTCTATATATGGCTGGTGGGAGTGCACCGTGGCAGAGGCATTTTGGAACAGAATCTGGCCATTTTTTTAGAGTTCAACACATACTTACCAGATGACCCAACAATCCCACTGCTCGATATTTACCCAAGAAGGAAATGAAGATTTAGATTCGCACACAAAACCGTACATACGTGTTTACAGTATCTTTAATAATAATCGCCTCAAATTGGCAACATCCCAAATGTCCTTCAATTAGTGAATCGAGCAACAAATTCTAATCATTCATGCAACAGAATACTATTTAGCAATTAAAAAAAAAATGAACCACCATAGCAGCCAGAACGTGGGAGAATCTCAGATGCATTATGCTACGTGAAAAAAAAAAAATCCAGATTCAAAAGGCGACATACCCCAGAATTGCATGTATAGAACATTCTGGAAGAGGTAAGAGTGTAGAAGCAGAAAAGAAATCAGTAGTTGCCAGGGTCTAAGAGTGGAGAGCAGAGGTGAGTAAAAAGGGGCAACACAAAGGAACTTGGAGGGGGGAGTCACAGAATGGTTCTGCATCTTGATTTTGGCGGTAGATACGGGACTATATGCATTCGTCAAAACTCATAGAACTGTGTACCAGAGACAATGAATTTTATTGTATACAGTTTACCTTAAAAACCTAGAGATTTCCAGTTAAATAACAGTTGAGGCATTTGCTGGCAGTAACCAACTATTTGATCTTCCCCTGAAAACCCGCATCTTTAAATTTGTAGCTATATAATATAGACCATCTGTTTTAAAATAGCTTTCTCATGATGTCACTTTTAAAAATTGATGGGTCTAGAAATGTTTACTAGGGGGAAAAATTAAACTTGACCTCAAAGAGCATGTGTTAAATTGTATTTTTTTTTCCCCTTTCATACCTGGAAATACAAATTTAAGTGACGGATATAGAGAAAAATCTCTTTCATTTGTGGAATTGTCAAGCTCTCCAGCACCAAGCCCACCCAGAATACGGCAGGGGGCTGAGAAGGCAGGCCCCCTAGAGCAGGCCTCCCTGTCTTTCTGAGCGCCTGGCCTGTCGGTGTGGGGAGTGTGTGCTTGTTGGGAGGAGATCTCACACAGGCACAGTGCTCCGCACAAGCTGAGTGATGTTCAGGACTCCTTCGGGAACATGGGGAGTGGGCCTGGGGCTTAAGCGGTGGTTGCTGGCTGTAGGGTCCATTTAGTTGCTTCTTAGTAAGCCCTTAGGGGTGGGGGTTTGACGTTGCTCTTTTTCTTGGGGGGGGGCGGATCATGTGGTCCTGGTGACTTTTCGTCCTCAGCTTGGTTTTGCTCCCACTGTGTATCCTATTAGGAAGGCCTCACAGAGCAGTGAGACCGCAGGAGTCCCCCCACCTCAACATCCTGTAACTCACATGTTGTGGTCAATTCAGTTTTAGCATTTGGCAAGGGGGAGTGGGGAAGGGCAATGCATGAGGGAATCAGGGTGTTTTAGGGTGTCCCTGACATGACTGACAATGAGATCCCTAGATGGAGGATCCCCGAGGACAAGATCATGCAGTTTATTTTACATCGGTGCAAGATGCTCAAAGTACACTTTGAACACATGGAATACGTGTTAGGATTGGGAGAGAGGAACCCAAAGGTGATAAGGAGCAGGCTTATTCAAGGAATGGGAGGCAAGACGAAAGGGATAGCACGTTGTGGACTGAGAAGGAAATTTCAGAATTCCAGAACTTGGAAGGGAAGCAAGTATTTTAGGTTGCTAAGGAGGAGTGGGGCTGGAGGTTGCTGGAGTTAAGGGAGCCGACTTAGGAGATTAGGGTACCGACTGGCTCATCACGTCATTAGTTTGTTTGTTCATTCATTCATTCAACAAATAGTTCCTGCTGAACATTATTGGCCTTGGATCCATGGCAATGAACAAGTATTTTCTGGTAAATACAGGGATGGTAGCTGGGAGACCTAACAAACAAGTAAGAAAGGCTCTAAGACAGTGATTTCGGAGTTGAGATTTCCTGGGTTTTGAATCCCAGATCCAGACACTTAATAACAATGTGACTTAATAAATAAATTACTTAATCCATTTGTGCCTCGCTTTTCTCATCTGTCCAATAAAAATATTAAGTGCCTACTTCATAGGATTGTTGTGCTTAATGTGGTCATTAGCATAAAGTTTTAGAACAGTGCCTGAAACATAGTAAGCACTCGGTGACTATTAGCTATTAAAAATGTAAACAGATATATACTTTAATGTCGGGTAGTGACAAGTGCTAGAAAGAAAAATAATTCAGGGAGGGGGATAGAGAGTGGTGGTAGGGCTGTTTCAGATCAGATGTGGAGAGGAAGGTCTCTCTGGGGAGGTGACAGATGAAAAAGGACCTGAATGGTGTGGGAGAACAAGTCATGCAAAGGTCTGTGGGAAGAGTATTTCAGGCAGCAGAAACAAAGGCCCTGGGGCAGGAGAGATTCAAGGCCTAGGAAAGGTGGTGGACAGTAAGACGCTGAAGACCTTTGTGATCCAATCCCTACCCCACTATGCTCCTCCAATTTACACTTTTGGAAGACAAATCATCTGTGGGGGTCTGGTCGCCTCCGGAGGGGTATGTGAGATGTCTGTGTGACAAATTGAAAGTTTTAGAGATAGGACAACTTGAGCTTAATGGCAGGTTTCATATATATATATATATATATATATATATACACACACACCCACACACACATATGTATATGTATATATGTATATATATTACATATGTGTATATATAATATATATATATATTATATATGTATATCTACCTAAAATGCTTCTGGTCAAGGGGTCCAGTTAGAAAGTATTTACAGCTCCATAGGCCTGTGTGTGTGTACATAAAAAATATATATGTATATATATACATGTATCTAGATACATGTATATAAATGTATCTATATACATAAAATATAGTCATACACTAGGTTAAAACCCTATATATGTTTTAAAGAGAAGTAATAAAATGCCTGTAACTATGCATATATTAACATCCCATAAAGGCCTGGAGTAAAATGAGTAAATATTGACACTAAGTGGCACAAATAAGATTATAAATAGCTTCATGTGCATTAAGATTTGGCCTCCAAATGAGGCAGAGAAGATTTTGCTGCCAAAGCGCTGCAAAAAACTTTTGGATTTTCAGCGCTTTTTGAATTTTGGATAAAGGATTGGGAACCTGTAATAATTTCCTCCTATGGGCCATCTATAGGATCAGAACTCTAGGGAGCAACATCTAAAAGACACAATAAAAGCCCAAATGGAAAAACCTGTATAACAAATAGCCTTAACCACTGTTTTTGAAATATTTCCTAAGTATAAACCCTTAAGATATTCTACTCCGGATATCTTACAACTCTCCTCTGATCGGGACCGATCAGAATAGGGCAGGATTTTCGTAAAGGAGAAAATTAGGAGTGGCAGGAGCCCCTGAGGTCAGCCCAGGGCCTACGCGACTTTACAGAGGTGTTGGTATACATTTATGGCACTAAGTTCCCGGGGACCAGAACTACCTTGCACATAGAAGAAAACTTTGCCAGTTTTTCCCTCTATTCATCAAATTTTGCTTCTCAGGTAAACATGCTTGTAGTAAGAGTGGGAGTTAAGCCTCAGTGTTAGTGTCATTATGAAAGTTCCCAGATAGAATCTTCATAGTTCTTCAGAGCACATAGAAATCTGACATTTATCCTCAGAAACATCTGACATCTAGAAGGTAACAACAAAGGTATCAACAGATACAATCACAGTAACCTGAACAATGTCCTCCTTTCAGTCAACGTTTATGAATGAAACCTTTAGTGCCAGAAGCTTCGAAACAATCTAAACTGCAACCCGTACCTGAGTTCCCCAGGTCCTAGTGAGCAGCTTGCCGTGGACCCCTGGTCCGCGGCCCCGGGGTCCCAGCTCCTCCCTCCGGGGCTGGGGGCGGCTCTCCGCCGCGGGGCTCCGGCCACCAGGGGGCGCTGCGGCCCCCCTCTCCCGGGAGCGGCCGAGCCAGCCCGGTGGGTGTTTCTCTCCCTCTCGCGCTCTCTCCTCCCGGCCTCACATCCGGGTCTGGAGCGCGGCCGCCGCTGTCAGTGCTGGTGCGGGCGCGTCGGGGGCCGGGCCGGGGCGCAGTAAATGGCGGCGGAGGGAGGCGGAGCGGCGGCCACGCTCAGCTCAGAGCCCCCGAAACTTTAGACTCGAAGCCCCACAACTTTCCGGGAAGTGCCGCCGCTCCGGAGAGGGGGGGGGGCGTGGACGGAAGGGGGAGCCGAGGCGGGAAGTCTGGGGGGAAGCGCCTGAGAGCCGGGGAGACTCGAACCCGCGGCGGGGGCGGTGGCGGAGTCCGCCTGTGCCTCGCGCCGCGGCGGCCCCCGCCTCCTTTCCCCGCGCCCTCCCCGCGGCCGCCGAGCCGGAGCCGGAGCCGCGCCGAGCCCGGGACTGCGCGGGGCCTCGCAGGCGGCGGCGCGCCGAGCCCAGCCGGGCCCCCTCCTCGCGACCTCCCGGCCCTGTTGCTCGGGCGCCCCCCGCGCGCGTGAGGCCGGGGCTGGGGCTCCCCGCGGCTTCGCGGGGCGAGGAGGAAGCCGGGCCGCGCACAGCCCTCGCCGTCCCGGGGTCGTGGGGCCGGGCTCCGGGTGTTGCATGCGGGGCGGGGCGGCCTTGAGCCGGAGGCGAAGATGGAAGGCTTGACGCTGAGCGATGCGGAGCAGAAATACTACTCGGATCTCTTCTCCTACTGCGACATCGAGAGCACCAAGAAGGTGGCGGCCAACGGGCGGGTGCTGGAGCTATTCCGGGCCGCGCAGCTGCCCAACGACGTGGTCCTCCAGGTAACGCCGCCGCCCTCGCCTCTGGTCGCGTCCGGGGCTCTGCCGGCCGCCGACCGGTCGCTTCCCGGCGGCTCCGGCCTCCAGCCGCCCGCCGCCAAGGGGGTGGGAGTGAGCGCCGTTTCCAGCAGCGCCGGCCGTGGGCTTGTGCCCCCGGACTCCCCAGCTGCAGGCTGGGGCCGCAGGTGCCCGGGTGGCCCGGACTCGCGGCGCGGTCGAGGGGGAGGGGTCGCTGTTAGAGGACAAAAGTCACGCAGAGATACGGTGGGGGGTGGGGGGCGGAGGTCTGTGTATTCTCGCTCAAGAACCTAAGTCCAGTATTTCTCGGCTGCCTCTCAAAATCTGTATTTTTCACAACTGGAAGAGCAACTTCAGATGAAGGATATCGGATTGTTACCATGCCTTTCTTTGAATCGTAGATCCTGATATATAACATAGCTCTCCGGATCCTGCAGAGTAGTAAAGTTATCAGTATAGGTAAAATGTTTTTTAAATTCTTGAATAAGCCAGCGGGCGAGACAAAGTGGGTTTTGTAGGAATCGAAGAAGCCTTTTTCTCAAGGAAGCTGAATTCTTGGGGAGATCAAAAATTTGAATTTATAGCTAGTAGTTTGCAAGTAGATATGGAAAGAACTTGTAATTATAGAACGTGTGGCTGATGTAAACTGGACAGTTTTTTGATGCACATTCGGTAACAGTTAGTGGAACTTAGGGATTGGGGTTGGGAGATAAGTAAGTATTGAGCAGCTGGAAGTCAGACGTGTCTGTTTGCCTCAATCAGATCCGCAGCTCTAGAGGAGCAAGCAGAGTACATTTTAAGCTTTCTCTATCACATCTGTTTTTAAAATGGAAGGTTTCCTAGAAGTTCTTATCTAATTTATGTGGTGAACATTATTGTTACTCTGTTTAATGATTCATCGCTGCTGGTAAGAGTCTGTCTAAACAGCATATCAGGAGCAGTTTTTAAGCTTTCATCTTTGTGATGATCCAAGCCAGGTTACCCACCTCTCCAAAACCTAAAGCCGTATGCATGGGTGTAATGTAGTATACCCCAGAGGGCACTGAATCAGGAGGTTTGAGGCCTGGGTCTTTGACCCCATTTTATTGTGAACTGGCAGTGTGACTTTGGGCCAGGCACTTGCACTCTTCAAGTGTAAGCGTTGCTCATCTGAAGAATGAGAGTCCGGTTTCTTCCAACAGTTCTGGAGGTATAAAAATGTCCGTAAAGGTCTCTGTTTTCGAAGTTAACCTGTGCATGAACTATGACCAAGTTGAAGGAGTTCTGCCCTTTTGCATAATTTTGTGTGTGTCATAATGCTTTTTAAAAAACCTTGGGAGGAAAAGTTGGGTGTCTTAGATAACGACAGCTGGGAGTCTCAAAGCCGTGCTGCCATAAAGGGACAAAACGTAAATAGTTTAGGCTTTGCTGGCTACTTATGGTCGAATGTTCTTCTTTGTTTTTGTTTTTGCTACTCTTTAAGAAGGTGAAAGCCATTCTTAGCTCAGGAGCATACCAAACAGGGCCTGTAGTTTGCCAACCCTTGCTAAAAAGAATGGTGGTGGCAGTGTGGGGTTCTCTACTTCCTCGGATGGCTTTGGGGTTAGACTTTTAGCCAGATATTCCTTTTTTTGTAGCAATAACAAAACATACTTTCAAGTCATTTAGGAACTAAAATTAAGGAGAAACTTCCCAAGTTCTGTTTTAGTTTATGTTTTTGGGGAGGGGAAGCCGAAATAAACGGACGTATATATATGTGTGTATATATATATATTTAATTATATATATACTTAATTATATATATATATATTTTAACTTTTTTTTTTTCAACGTTTTTTATTTATTTTTGGGACAGAGAGAGACAGAGCATGAACGGGGGAGGGGCAGAGAGAGAGGGAGACACAGAATCGGAAACAGGCTCCAGGCTCTGAGCCATCAGCCCAGAGCCTGACGCGGGGCTCGAACTCACGGACCGCGAGATCGTGACCTGGCTGAAGTCGGACGCTTAACCGACTGCGCCACCCAGGCGCCCCTATTTTAACTTTTTAAATGTTTTTATTTATTTTCGAGAGAGACAGAGTGTGAGCAGGGGAGGGACAGAGAGAGAGAGAGGCAGACACAGGATCTGAAGCAGGCTTGTGGGGTTCGAACCCAGAAACCGTGAGATCATGACCTGAGCTGAAGTCGGACGCTTAACCAACTGAGCCACCCAGGCGCCCCTAAACTGACTTATATTTTTAATAGTGCATGAAGACTTTAGGACTTTTAATGCATTATTTAGTAGTATTTAGGATAGACAAATCAGCATTACCCTTTGCTTGAAATATGTTTAATCCAAGTTATTTTTGTGTTTTTCTCAGGTTTATTAATATTCAAAAAGAAATTTCTATTGCCTTTTTGTATAAAGAGAGGGCGTAAATACCATAAATATTCAGGATTCAGTTACAAGTCGGAAGCTGCAGAAACTTGCTGAAGCAGAACTCTTACAGTAATACATACTCAGTAGTATTATGGATATCTTGAAGGCAGTTTACTTAAAAATCAGCCTAAAGTGTAAAATGTGAGCTAAAAGGGGAATTGGATTTAGTTCTTTTAAGAGAGTTTGGGATTGTCTGAAGACAGTCCTTTGTTGCTTTCTAAGTGGGATACGTTTGGGTCAGCTCCTGTATATTGAGTGAGTTACTTAACTGGACTAGGTGTTGCAGGCCATCACAAGAGGAGTAAGAAGCTCTCAAGGACCTTGTAAATTACAGGGATACCCATGTGTGACATGAAGCACCCGTGTGAATGCCATAGGAGAGGTGCAAAAGAGGTTATGGTCAGGAAAGCCTTCTTGACTTGAGATGGACATTAAATTAGTATGGAGGGAGAGCAGTGGGACGGATAAGACTTTCAGACAGAGAAAAAAACATGACCGAAGTTGGAAAGGGGAGGAGCCTTTTCAAGAACTAGCAGATTTAAGGTTTGCTGAAGCTGCAGTATATTTGGGGGATAATGGAACATAGAGTTAGAAAGAGACCATACTGAGAAAGACCCTAAAGAAGGCAGAAGATTTCATATTTCAGTAAGCAGTGGAGGCTCATTAATGGTTTTTGACCTTGGGTGGGGGGTGAGGAGGAGGCTTTGCAGTGGTCTGGAATGGATCCTGGGTGATGGGCATTCCAACCAGGGTAACAGCTGTGCAATAGGAAACAGATCTGGATGAACAGGTCTGTTACTGAAGGGCTGCTGGCTAGACACTATGTGAGGTGCTTTGTTGGATGATGTTTAATTGAGGCCAAATTATCAAGGCTGGGTGGAGAGCTTTGAACTAATTGTGAAGGTAACAGGGAGTTGTAGTGTAAGAGAAATGACTCATAAAAGCCATGCTTTACAAGGCCTTTAGATCAGTGCAGCAGGAGTTAGAGGGAAGAAGCTGGAGATGAATTTGGGAACACATTCTCTGTTGAGAATGGTGAGGAGCGAGGCCACGGTGCTCAAATGCAGGAGTGGGGGAGACACCGGGGAGGATGATTTTATCTCCCAGGGGCATTTGGCGCTGTTCGGAGACATTTTGGGTTGTCCTAACTTGTAAGGAAGGAGCAATTCTCCCGGCATCTAGCAGACAGAGGCCAGCGATGCCACTAAACATCCTACAGTGCATAGGCCAGCCCCCCAACAAAGATTTATCTAACCCCAAATGCCAGTCAGTGGTGCTGAGATGGAGACATCCTCACCTGGACTCTGGTGGTAACCGTGGAACAGCAAAGGAGGCTAGAACTTCATAGAAATTATGAAGGTAGATTTGATGGGCCTGGGTTACCTAGTGATATTTAGATGAGGGAAGGGTAGAGCAAGGATTATTCTTTGTTGGATTCTACTCACCGCCTAAAAAGGGGGCAGGAAGAGTCTGGTTTTAGGTAAAAGATACTGGCAATTTGACTTCTGGCATTTTGAGAAGGCAGTGGAAATCTTCAGGAGATATTTGGAAACTTATGGATGTTTGTCCCCACTGAGTGCTTGTTCTTACGGTGAAATTCAGATATTTGGGGTGTCTTCTCTGCTTTTCTCACCTAAGTATTTTGGGGGTCGGGGGGCAGGCAGCTTCTTACACTGTGGGCATGCATGTACACATCAGGGCTTTGATTGATGTAGTAGTTTTCAGCATTTGTTAATAAAAGTCATGAGAAGGCTGAGTCATCTGGGAGAATGAGTGTAGAAAACAAAGAACAGAGGGCTGAGAACTGAAGGGGGAAGGAGCTGGCATTTATTGAGTGCCTATTATGTTTCTTTTACTGGGCAAATCATTTTCATGTAAGAACTCATTTGATGCTTACAACAACCCTGTAAAGTGTATTATTTTTTATTTATTAACTAGGCACCTGATAGGCAGAGAAGTTAAATCATCTGTTCGTGAATAAAGCGTCTCTCCTTTACCGTTATTCCTTGTTACCTTTCAGCTCTTTCTTACTTTCACTGTTCATGTGATTGGTTTGCCCATAGTTCTCCTAAAGAGTGGAGATTTAAGATTGTTTGATTTTGAGTTATGTGTGGATTTCCTTCTCTGCATGGTCAATAGTTTCATGTATGATGATGTCTTGAGACACAGCCACTTAAGAGAAATAGGAAGATTCTTGTAGTTGGTATCCTATGCACACAGAGACACAATTTTATATTACTACAGCTGGCAGACATCTTAAAGTATGTTCATTACCCTGGTTTTGGAATGGTAGAGTCAGTGCTGTTCTGAGTTGAAAGGTTGGTTTTGGGGGGTGCCTGGGTGACTCGGTTGGTCGAGCATCCCACCCTTGGTTTTGGCTCAGGTCATGATCTCATGGTTTGTGAGATTGAGCCCCTCGTTGGGCTCTGTGGCTGAAAACTCAGGGCCAGCTTTGGAGTCTCTCACCCTCTCTCTCTGCCCCTCCCCTGCTCACAGGAGCTCTCACTCTCTCAAAATAAGTAAATAAACTTTTTTTTTTTTTTTTAAAGAAAGGTTCGTTTTTGTAGACTGTCAGTAGACAAAGCGAATGAGCTACAGCTTTATAGAATTATGCTCAACAACAGAGAGGAACAGGACTGGGTGGAGAAAAATTTGGTTCATAGGATATAATCATGAGGAGTTTTGCTCTTTGCTGAGCAAAAAAAATTCATTGACTTAAAGATCACCTTATCTAGAAATAATTTATTTTATTTTTTAAAGACGAGGGAAAGTATGCTACCACACTAATTGGTATGTTTTCTTAGCTTTTACTTGGAGCCCCTACTTTGGGAAATGTTTTAAAACTACATACAAATTTTCAGTGCGTAATAGTTTGAGAAAAGGTTCTAGTACTAATGGTTCTTTTATTGAAGGTTCTAACCAGTGTATCCCTATTAATGAAGCTGAAGAAATGTCTTAGATCGTTTGTGTTGAGCAACATCTTGGTAGAATATTTGAGTAACACATTAATTTAATGGGTGAAAATGACAACAGTGACACATAAACCATTTTGCTTTTCTCTTGAAATTTGTTCAATTATAAGATTTATTCATTAGTGATAGTATTAAAGTAAGGAAAGAGAGCCTCATTTGTTCACTGAAAGTTATAAACTTAATACAATAAATGTCAGGTTTGTTGTTCTGGAGCAGTGATTTCTTTTTTATTTGTAATTTCTGGATCATTGAAACAGTTACAACAAACTACAAAAACAATCTTGCCTTAATCAGATACTTTCCTATATACAGCTGAAAAGCATACTGTTTGTGACAGAAGTGACACTTAATGGTTTTCTGTAGTATCCTATTTGCTTTTTAAATTTGTTTTTCCTATATCATTGCTAGTTTTAGCCTTTTCTTTTTGCTTTTAAATGAATAGCTCAGAGTTAGTGTCTTAGTATTTTGGGAATTCATGCTAAGCATTTTGATGGAGCTGTAGAAGAGCATACAGGCCAGTATAAGGAGCTCTAAACATGGGAGGCAAGTTCCAGTCCTGTCTGTAGCCAGCCTTGTGACCTTGAACAGATCACTTAATGTCTGGATTTTCTTTCTCACAGCCTGAAGAGATTGGATTGGGTTTTTCTTTTCTTTTTTTTAAATGTTTGTTTATTTATTTTGAGAGAGCATGAGCTGGTGGCACTCACGAGGCTGAAGAAGAGAGAATCTTAAGCAGTCTCCACCCTCAGCGTGGAGCCTGTCCCTGTCCCGGAGGCTCTGCCTCCCAACTGTGAGATCATGACCTGAGCCGGAAATCAAGAGTCCCAACGCTTAATTGACTCAGCACCCCTGGATTGGGTTTTTCAAAGAAACGTGTTAGAGTGTTGAAATGGCCACTGTGTCCAGCCACACCCTTAAGAACATAGTGCACAGTCCTGAAATTAGTTGTCCACTGTTTGAACAGTAGAATTGATTTCTTTTACAAGTTTTGGAGATTTGATGAGGAGAATCTCAGCCTGGAATGCTGAAGGGACTTTGTATACATGAGGGAACTGCTGAAAGGTTTGTAAGGTCCCTAGATATTTGGCCAGTGAGAACTTGAAATGGGTGATAAAACTTGGCATTTATCACCTTTTGCCTCATATAGGTTTCATTGTCTGTAGCCTTTCCTGTGATATAGATGCATCTTCATTCATCTTTTCCCTCCTTTACCTCTATAAAAGAATCTACGGGGGCACTTGGGTGACTCAGTCGGTTGGGCATCTGACTTCAGCTCAGGTCATGATCTCACAGCTCAGGAGTTTGAGCCCCCCGTCGGGCTCTGCTGACAGCTCAGAGTCTGGAGCCTGCTTGGGATTCTGTGTGTGTGTCTCTCTCTCTCTCTCTCTCTCTGCCCCTCCCCCACTGGCACTCTGTTTCTCTCTCTGTCAAAAATAAACATTAAAAAAAAATAATCTCGTCTGATCGGTTGCATATATAGGCGTGACATAAAAATCAGGATGTAATAAGTTCAGCTCAGAAATCTTTTTTTAAATTCATACCATACACTAAGTTTCATTGAAATTTGGTAAATAGGACTTCGGCCTTTAAAAAAAAATACTGTGTCTTTTCTTCGTTTTGTTTCAAGAATTGACTTTATGTTGAATTTGAATCTACCTTCTTAAATGATGAAGCCAGAATTTATAAGATCATGTATCTCCTACCTCTTTTGGGTTGTGGATTCCTTTGAAATTCTGGTGCACCTACACGACATCTGTCTAAAAAATAAAATCACACAAAATTTTGCATATAATTTGAGGTTGCTAGCCTTCCTCCAATTTAGTCAGGCTCATCCCATGGACATCTGTGTTAAGAAAGTTTTGAGGACGGGCAGACAGGCCTGTGAAATGCCAAACATAATGTTTGTCTTAAGTCAGTTTCGTATGTTTTCATGAATACTTCTTAATGGCTACTATTTATATTCAGGGTATATATATAATAACAGTGGTAAAAAATGAGGAATTTTTCTTGCCTTCATGGATTATGCTAATGTTAAAAAGGAAAAGAACCATGTATAGTTAATACAGAATCATTGCCGACTTGGGGACCTACTTAGTTATAAGGGAAGGTTCCTCTGAGGAGAAATGGATGGAGATAAGGGAGCGAGAATGAGATGTTTCACGTGGAGGGAAAGCATGTGAAGGGCCTGAAGTTTGAAGAGCTTAATGTGTTTGAGGAAGTGAGATGCTGGAGCCCTTGGGCAGGGGGAGAACATGGCGGGGACCACACACTGCAGGGCCTTGTACCCAGCGGTAAGGGGTTTGGATTTTAAATATGCAAAGTTTCTGTTAAGGGAGTAGCATCATCTATATTGTTGGGTTTGTTTTTTTTTTAATTTTTTTTTTTTGTTAACGTTTATTTATCTTTGAGAGAAGAGACAGAGTGGGAGTGGGAGAGGGGCCAAGAGAGAGGGAGACACAGAATCGGAAGCAGGCTCCAGGCTCCGAGCTGTCAGCACAGAGCCCGACGGGGGGCTCAAACTCACAAGTGGTGAGATCATGACCTGTGCTGAAGTTGGACACCCAACTGACTGAGCCACCCAGGCGCCCCTAGCTGTATTGTTTTTTCAAGTTTCTCCCGCTGTGTAGAGCGAAGAGCAAACAGAAACAGATTGGCCAGTGGATATGCAGTAGCTCAAATGGGAGATGACCATGGCTTAACAGTAGTGCGGTGGCAGTGGATGGAGAGGAGTGGACATAGTGGAGATACTTTGAGGTGGTAAAAATAGGAGGACATGATAATGGATTGGATATGGAACATAAGGGAGAAGGCAGAACTCAGGGATGTTGCGGGAAGTCACTATTCTTACGGTTGGGAGAGGAATGGGTTTTGGGGGGCGGGTGGTTTGGTGTGTGGTGGAAAGGTAGTCGTGAATTCAGGAGGGTTTTTTTGTTTTTTTGTTGTTGTTGTCCTAGGCTCTTAGAATGCTGCAAGATTGTCAGGGGTGCCTCTACCAGAGGGGATTGAACATATTTGGCTTGCAGATGTCCATTTGAAGATTATCAATGACACTTAAAAGCCAAGAACGTAGATGAAATCAGGGAGGAAGAGAAGGAAGAGATGACAGGGAGGAAAGAAAAAAGACTGACTAGAAATGCAAAGAACCCTGAGGAATGCAGTACATTTCTAAGTTGGGTAAACTGGAAGGCTGCTAAGGAAGCTAAGAAGGACAGTCAGAGAGAGGTTGTAGGGAAATTGGGAATGTATATTGGACCGTGCCATGGATGCCAAGCAATGCAAGTATTTGAGGGAAAGAATAGTTAACTGTGTTGAGTTTGGTTGGCTGAGAAGTTGGGAAGATGTGGGCAGAAATATGGCCATTGGATTTGGCAGTCTAGAGGTCATCGGTAACTTTGATGAGCCAGTTTCATGGACTGGTAGAGATGGAAACCAGATTTGAGTGACTTGAGGGATATCTGATGGCCCAGGAATTAGAGACAGAGTGTATAGATAGTGTTTGAAAGCTGTTTGCAGATGAAAGGAAACAGACGTGGGGTAGAAGCTAGAGGTGTATGAGGATATACAGGAAGCCTGCCTTCCTTCCTCCCTTCCTTCCTTCCTTCCTTCCTTCCTTCCTTCCTTCCTTCCTTCCTTAGTATAAAACATACTGCAGCATGATTTTAGTTGTTAGGATAAAAAGGGAAGAAAGGAAGATGAAGGAAGCATTGAAAAAGCAAGATTGTTCAGGAGCCCAACTGCACAGAGAATGGACTTAAAAGAAAAGGGATCCCTTCCTCAATTTTGAAAGGGGGGAAGAAGGAAGAACATGGATATAGAGACAAGTAGGTACATAGATTCAGTGCAGGAGAATTCTGATGTTCCAGCCTAATAGTTTCTACGTGTTTTACATACTGAGGCAAAAATAACAGTTTAATAGTGGGAACAATCTGAAAAAGAAACAAACAATCTACTTACAGTAGCATCAGAAAGAATACATACTTAGGAATAAATTTAACAAAAGATGAGGTGCCTGGCTAGTTCAGTTGGTAAAGCATGCAACTCTTGATCTTGGGGTTGTATGCTCGAGCCCCACATTGGATGTAGAGATTACTTAAAAATAAAATCTTGGGGCATCTGGGTGGCTTAGTGAGTTAAGCATCTAACTTGATTTTGGCTCAGGTCATGATCCCAGGATTGTGGGATTGAGCCCCATGTTGGGCTCTGTGCCGAGTTGAGCATGGAGCCTGCTTGGGATTCTCTCTCTCCCTCTGCCCCTCTCCCTTGTTTGCACGTGTTCTCTCTCAAAATAAATAAATAAATAAACAAATAAATAATAAAAATAAGTAAAAATAAAATCTCAATCTCTCTCTCTCTTTCTCTCTCTTTTTTGTTAAAGAATCACTGGGCGCCTGGTTGGTTCATTCAGTTAACCAGCTGACTCTTGGTTTCAGCTCAGGTCATGATCTCACAGTCTGTGAGTTGTAGCCCTGCCTCGAGCTCTGTGCTAACAGTGTGGAGCCTGCTTGGGATTCTCTCCCTCTCACTATCCCTCCCTACTGTGCTCGTGCATGTTCTCTCTCTGTCTCTCAAAATAAGTAAATGATATTAAGAAAAAAAAAAACACCCAAGATTTTTATACTACAAAATATTACTAAGAGTTATTAAAGATTTAGGGGCACCTGGGTGGCTCAGCCAGTTGAGTGTCCAACTCTTTGCCCCAGGTCATGATCCCTGGATCTGCTTAAGATTCTTTCTTTCCCTCTGCCCCTCTCCCCGACTCGTGCACTCTTCCCCCCCCCAAAAAAAGATTAAAGATTTAAATAAATGTTTTAAAGTTGTATTTATTTTGAGAGAGAGCACACACACATGCACGAACAGGATAGGGGTAGAGAGAGAGAATCCTAAGCAGGCTCCATGTTCAGCATGGAGCCAATCACAGGGCTCGATCTCACAACTGTGAGATCATGACCTGAGTCAAAATCAAGAGTTAGAGAGGCTTACCTTGACTGAACCACCCAGGTGGCTGAAGATTTAAATAAATGGAGAGACAGTCTGTTCATAGATTGGAAGATTGGATGTTGTTAAGAGGACAGTGGTTCCCAAACTGACCTGTAGATTCAACCAGATCTCTATCAGAATCCTAGTAGGCATTTTTGTAGAAATTGTCAAGCAGATCCTAAAATTTATAGGGAAATGTAAAGGACCTAGAATAGCCAAAACAAAGGAAATAGATTTGCCCTACCTAATTTTAAAACTTACTTTAATCTACATTAGTCAAGACAGTGATTGGCATAAGACTAAGCATGATAATTAATTGAACAGAAATGAGAGTCCGGAAATGAACACTTAGCATTTATGATCACCTGATTATTAAAAAAGTATCAGGACAGTTTGATGAGGGAAGGATAGTCTTTTCAACCAATGGTGCTTCGATACCCATATGTTTACAAAATGGACTTGGATGTATGGTTGTATATACTTCACACCATACACAGAAATTATCTCAAAATAATCATAGACTTAATTGTAAAATCTCCAAACTATAAAAATTCTAGGAGACACTGGAGAAAATCTTTTTGATCTTGTGTCAGGAATAGTTCTTAGATGACACCAAAAGCATGAATTGTAAAAGAAAATACAAATTGGACTTCATTAAAATGTTTAAAAACTTCATCACTCCAGAGGATATTTAAGAAAGTAAAAAGACAAGACGCAGACTGGCAGAAAATAGTTACGTATTACAAACATAGTATAGGTCTTTAATCTAGAACATATAAAGAAATTTTACAAGTCAGTTATAAAGAAAAAAACCCAATTAAAAATGAGCAAAAGATTTTAATAGATATTTCACCAAAGGAGAAAATATAAATGGCCAAGAAGCATATGAAAGGATGTTCAATGTTGTTAGTCATTAAGGAAATGCTGATTAAACCACAATGATATGTTGTCACACACCCACTCGAAGGGCTGTAATTAAAAAGACTGACATTACATGGTATTGTGGAGAAACTGGAACCCTTCTACACTGTTCTTCGAAATGTAAGTGGTACAGCCATTTTGGAAAACAGTTTGGCTCTTCCTTAAAAAGTTAAACAAGCTTATCAAATGAATCAGTAATTCCACTAACAAGACCTACCCCAAAGAAATGAAAATGTGTGCACATAAAGAATTGCAAATGTCTCTTAAGAGCATTATTCACAACAGTCAGAAATTGGAAAACAATCCAGCTGTCCATCAGATGATGAATGGATAAACAAAATATGGTGTATTCATATGATGGAGTACGATTCTGATAGGAAAAAATTGCTGGTAAATACTACAACAAAGGTGAATGTCAAAAACATTGTAAGTGATAGAAGCCAGATACAAAAGAGTACATATTATGTGTTTGCATTTATATGAAATGTCTAGAAAAGACATATCTATACAGAAAGAACAGTGGTTACCTGAGGCCAGGGTAGGAGTGGAGACACTAGAGGAAAACATTTGGGGCGATAGTGAAGTTCTAACTTCGGATTGTGGTGACGATGTACAACTCTGTACATTTTCTTAAAATTCAATGAATCGTATGCTCACCATGGTCTAACTTTATGGTATATAAATTATACCTCAAACTGTAAATTTTTTTGAAGATGGTTTTGCAGGGTAGGGTAATATGTATGAAATAGTCATCTTGGAGAATGTGAAAGGTGAGTGCTGTAGAGAATAAAGGACCCTCTACTGTGTGTATAATATAGTTCTAATTACAAAACCTCAATATCGCTTATATAATGTGGCGTTTGTTAAGGACCTTCTGTTTTGGACGTGATATGAAAAGTGATACATTGATAATTTTTATGTGTAGAAGAGATTGCCATATGAAGATTCATTACAGCCAGGTATATTTACATGAAGCACCAGGATGATGATTCGGGCTTACATTTACTCACTGCTTCTGCGTGCTGGCTCTGCACGCTTTATCTGGTATTCGATTTTTTATATGTACTTTATTTAATAGATTTAGCAGTGGCTGAAAAGTTGTGATTTAGAGCGAATTGAGACCAGTTTCTATCTGTTGACTTTAGGTTGTATGCTGAAAATATACACACTTAACTAAGATATCTTAGTTTTTTGGAAAATTGCAGAAACATAATGCCTCAAAGATAGCGTGAGTTTGAAATAATCATGCCTGGTAAGTAGTGATTTGATGGAATAGTAGTTTTATTTTTTTTTAATTTTATTTATTTATTTACTTATTCATTTATTTATGTATTTGGAATAGCAGTTTTAATCTGTAGGAAGGACTGCTTCCAGTTGTCTTCTATTGGAATAATCACTGTCACGATCATTAATCTTTTTGTAGCTAAAAGCGTCTATTGTTACTCCGAAGCACTGATTTGGCATCTTTGTGTTTCTAAATTATTGTATCCAGTGTGAGTTTGCATAAGTACATAGATCTGGAACCAAATCCTCACAGTTATACAGTATTAATATGCTCCTTTGTATAAAAAATAGCTGCTAATGGTACTGATCTAAGAGAGATCTTTGCTTCCTGTCCATGGATTATGTCAAATGTTGTATGTGGAAATAGAAATATCTATATCCTTGACAAATCATTGTCTGTAAACTAAGGATTATTGATTTCTATCTCATTTATGACTAGAAGGATCAGAGGTATGTTTAAACTAGAGTGTTTATTTATATTATATTTTTTAATAGTTAACTTAGAAGAGTTCATATTTTTTCTAGAGCACTTAATTATATTCCATAGGAAAGTTTTTCATTATAACACCCTTGTAATATTGTGTCAACAAGTATTGAGTCCTGTATAGTCAGAATAGCCTAGACTTTGGAATGTGACAGTTCTACATTTGAATATTCACTTGATGCTTATTAGCTCTCTTGCCCTGAACAAGTAACTGAACTTCTCTTAAAGACTCCCATTTCCTCGTTTGTAGACTGGGGATAATACCAGATAATGCCAGAAGTTTTCATAATACCAAACTGAAATGAAGCGTAAACATCTAGCAGAGTGCCTGGTTCTAAGAGGGTGATCACATAAGTTTCATTCAGTCAAACTCTGCTTATATGAGAAAACTCCCAAGTTACAGGATCTTGTCTTTAATAGTAAAAATCCCTCCGTATTTCTTCCAACCTAGATTTATACCTTTTGTTATTTTTTTTTTTTTTTTTTTTTTTTATTTTTTTTTCAACGTTTATTTATTTTTCTTGGGACAGAGAGAGACAGAGCATGAACGGGGGAGGGGCAGAGAGAGAGGGAGACACAGAATCGGAAACAGGCTCCAGGCTCCGAGCCATCAGCCCAGAGCCCGACGCGGGGCTCGAACTCACAGACCGCGAGATCGTGACCTGGCTGAAGTCGGACGCTTAACCGACTGCGCCACCCAGGCGCCCCTACCTTTTGTTATTTTTGTTGCACGAAATTAATAATACTGCCCCCAATCCTTTGATCCTATCAGTAATGCCACTCGTTTCACCATTTTACTGTGTAATTAGAGGATTTGTTCTTCTGAAGTGAAGTATACCACCAAAAGACTATAATAAAGGATGATTTTAAGGTTTTGATCTTATGTAGCTTGCAGAATGATTATAACCATTAACAGAAATAAAGAAGTGAGGAGGATTGCGTAGTTTTGTGGGGAGACATTGTGCTGAAGTTTGGATGTGCTGGGTGAGATGCCATGTTAGTCCGTGTTAGCAAGATTCGTGGGCATTTCAAAGCTGGAGAGTCGCAGCTTGGTGGCTTTAAAGCTTGTGCGGACCTGATGGTGATTTCTGACTGAGGCCGTTCACTAAACATGAGGATTGCAAACTTCATTATATCTGAAACGTTCTTTTGCAATAAATGGTAAATTGCACTTTTGTCATAGCGATTTTGTCACAGATTTTGTCATAGGTGTTCTCGCTTAAGTTCTCAGAGTTTTTGTGACATTTTTTTTTGAGACTGTTAGGAAAGCAAGGTGGATGTGGAAGTATTATATTTGCCTGAAATTAGTCTAGCCTCCATAAAGTCGAACCTTGGATGTTAAACCCAGAAGCATTTGCATATTTAATGTAAGAGATTTTTAGTTCGTAAGCAGTCCCCAAAGACATCCACATGTAGTGTGATTGCATTTTGGCTGAGGAATGCTATCAGTATCTCACTGCAGCTTCCTGATTCTTACTTAACACAAGATCTCATTTAATCCTTATAGTAAGCTTGCCAGGTATTGGTATTCAAATGTATGCTTTTAGGATACTCTAGAATTAGTGAGTTCTTGAAGATTTGTGGACAAATTCCTTGAAAGTCAGTTACCCTGTAGCATTGCTATACCATTTTGCGGCGGGGGGGGGGGGGGGGGGAGGGGATAGGTCTGTTGAATTGTGTCCATATATTCAAAATACTTATTTCCTATTTAATACCCTATAATTACATTATCATTAACTCAACAATCACTATATAACACCTATCATCACCAACATATGCACCCAGAGCACGGAGTACGTAGAGATGAAGGAAAGATAGTTGGTTCCTGCCCTTTCTGTTAAGCTCCAATGGTCTAGCACAGTAACTGTGCCTATCAGGTTCATGACCATATCCCAGACACATTTTTGGTAGTTACATGTTTGCTGAATGTTGAATGAGTGAGCATGAATTTATCTTTTTTTTTCCCAAAAGTATGTATGCTTATCACTAACTTTAATAGATACTATAATAATAATAACAATAATAACAGTAATAACAAATGTTGTTGTGTAGTACCTAATGTGTGCCAGCTACTGTTATCTGTATTTATTTATTTAAACATTTTGTTTTTTGTTTGTTCAAGAGAGAGCGCACATGGGCACGCATGCACGTGTACCAGGGGGGGAGGGGCAGAGAGAAGGAGAGACAGAATCCCAAGAAGGTGGGGCCCAAACTCACAAGCTACGAAATGATGATCTGAATTGAGATCAGGAGTCGGATGTTTAACTGACTGTACCACCCAGGTGCCCCTACTGTCCCTCTTTTTAAAATGAAGACTCAGAGGGGATAAGTAACTTCTCCAAGATCACACAGCTAGTAAATGGTAGAGTTGGGATTTAAGTCGTCCCTTTTTTAACCACTACGTTCTACTTCCTAAGTATTATATGAGTAATACTTATCCTACTTCTATGCTTCTGTCTTTGCCCTCTAGCATATCTAAAATACTCTAAATTCCCAAAGAAGAACTCTAAAATTACTTGACATTTCCAGACCTTGTTGAGACGCCCATACCTGCGTGCAGGTTGCCCGTAGTGCTGGGAGTCCTGTTAGAATCTAACAGCTAGAAGACCTCTTTACCTGTATCATTCAGGCACATGGCTTCCAACATTGTGTAAATAAAACTTAAAAATACTTTCTTCTGCTACGTTTGTTTAGATGACACTGATTATTTTCAGCTAAGTATATTAATTTTATTAAAGGGATAAAGTTAAAAACTATTTTTATGTAAAACTTTTATTTAAAGACTAAGAACATTCTAATAGATTGTTAAGCTGAGCACTTCTGTTTGCTAAAGCAAAGTTAGTCAAGATCTCCTCTAGGAAATCTGGGTAACATTCATTCATACAGCTTTTTTGAGGGCCTGCTTAGCTCCAGAGGATTGAAACTTGGAAGAAAGTTCATGGAAACATGGTTTGGATCTGCTTAGCATAGAGGTGGCAGCTTATGCCATAGGTATGAAGAAGATCAGACAGGATGACTTTGTTGAGTGAAAGAAAGAGGAAGCCTGAGGTAGCTGCTTGGGACGTTGGAGGAAAATGAGCAGAGAGGCAAGGAAAGAAAGCATGTCCTGGAAAGAGTAGTCTGTCACATGCTACAAAACTCAATATTGGGTTTCAGGGAGGTGTTAAGAGTGGAAGTCAGATTTCTTTTTTTTTTTTTTTTTTTTTTATGATCTTTTAACTTTATTGTACTCTATAGACCTCGTGGCTGTTAATCACCCTGAGGGACTTTGGTAGTAGGATCTTTTTTTTTTTTTTTTTTTTTTTTTATATATATGAAATTTATTGACAAATTGGTTTCCATACATCACCCAGTGCTCATCCCAAAAGGTGCCCTCCTCAATACCCATCACCCACCCTCCCCTCCCTCCCACCCCCCATCAACCCTCAGTTTGTTCTCAGTTTTTAAGAGTCTCTTATGCTTTGGCTCTCTCCCACTCTAACCTCTTTTTTTTTTTTTTTTTTTTTTCCTTCCCCTCCCCCATGGGTTCCTGTTTAGTTTCTCAGGATCCACATAAGAGTGAAACCATGTGGTATCTGTCTTTCTCTGTATGGCTTATTTCACTTAGCATTACACTCTCCAGTTCCATCCACGTTGCTACAAAAGGCCATATTTCATTTTTTCTCATTGCCACATAGTACTCCATTGTGTATATATACCACAATTTCTTTATCCATTCATCAGTTGATGGACATTTAGGCTCTTTCCATAATTTGGCTATTGTTGAGAGTGCTGCTATAAACATTGGGGTACAAGTGCCCCTATGCATCAGTACTCCTGTATCCCTTGGGTAAATTCCTAGCAGTGCTATTGCTGGGTCATAGGGTAGGTCTATTTTTAATTTTCTGAGGAACCTCCACACTGCTTTCCAGAGCGGCTGCACCAATTTGCATTCCCACCAACAGTGCAAGAGGGTTCCCGTTTCTCCACATCCTCTCCAGCATCTATAGTCTCCTGATTTGTTCATTTTGGCCACTCTGACTGGCGTGAGGTGATACCTGAGTGTGGTTTTGATTTGTATTTCCCTGATAAGGAGCGACGCTGAACATCTTTTCATGTGCCTGTTGGCCATCTGGATGTCTTCTTTAGAGAAGTGTCTATTCATGTTTTCTGCCCATTTCTTCACTGGGTTATTTGTTTTTCGGGTGTGGAGTTTGGTGAGCTCTTTATAGATTTTAGATACTAGCCCTTTGTCCGATATGTCATTTGCAAATATCTTTTCCCATTCCGTTGGTTGCCTTTTCGTTTTGTTGGTTGTTTCCTTTGCTGTGCAGAAGCTTTTTATCTTCATAAGGTCCCAGTAATTCACTTTTGCTTTTAATTCCCTTGCCTTTAGGGATGTGTCGAGTAAGAGATTGCTACGGCTGAGGTCAGAGAGGTCTTTTCCTGCTTTCTCCTCTAAGGTTTTGATGGTTTCCTGTCTCACATTTAGGTCCTTTATCCATTTTGAGTTTATTTTTGTAAATGGTGTGAGAAAGTGGTCTAGTTTCAACCTTCTGCATGTTGCTGTCCAGTTCTCCCAGCACCATTTGTTAAAGAGGCTGTCTTTTTTCCATTGGATGTTCTTTCCTGCTTTGTCAAAGATGAGTTGGCCGTACGTTTGTGGGTCTAGTTCTGGGGTTTCTATTCTATTCCATTGGTCTGTGTGTCTGTTTTTGTGCCAGGAAGTCAGATTTCTTGCTGACAAGTTAGTATATTGCTTTCAAAAAACATTTTTTTAAATTTGTTTTAAAGTTTGCTTTTTTTTTTTTTTTTTTTTTTTTTTTTGAGAGAGGGAGAGAGAGCACTTGAGTGTGAGTTGGGGAGGGGCAGAGAGAGAATCCCAAGCTCTGTACTGTCAGTGTGGAGCCCGATGTGGGCTTGAATCAACAAACTTGAGATCATGACCTGAATTTGAAACTAAGAGTGGGATGCTTAATCAAGACTGAGCCACACAGGCGCCCCTCAAAAATATTTTTTAATTTAGACTTTTGGTTAACTCCTACTAGATTTTTTTTTTTTAACATTCTCCCCATTGTTATTGAGGTTTTACTTTCTCTTCCATGGTATTCAAAACAAATCCTTCTCATGATGAGTTCATTTCTGTATTGAGATATTTCCCAACTACGTTTTTAAAGTCCTTTGGTTTCCTTTATAATTTTTGTCGCAGACATAATATTTATTTAAATAATCTCTGAATCATCAAGAACATCTTTGTAATGTTGTATTGTTTTCCATGGAATTAGAAATGTATTTGAAATAATAATTTAAAAACTTTATAATATACCACTTGTGTTTTGTTTTGCTTGAATTTGACATCCTGCTTCTTACTTTTTCCTGATGGTCGCCACAAGATGACCCCCGTCTGTAATTTTCCTACACTGTTCTGTATGTTTGCACTTCTGTAACACTTGTGCTTTTAGTCTCCTGTTCTTATGTAGATCTTTTCCTTGATAGGTAGACACCCAAAACCTACTGGACTGGTTAATTGGCACTTCCCGTCTTCATCCCTCCTCAGTAGGTTGATGGGTCCTAGTGTAACCTGTTCATTTTATCATGCTCCTTTAAAAATTCCAAAAGACAATGTATGAGCCCCTTTGAACAATATGAAACCTCTAAGACAAGATTGTATAGATCTTTCAGTTGGACTGTGAGTACACTAGTTAATATTTTTGAAGTTGTTAAGTGACTCGTCAGATACAGTGATCATGCATACTAGTAACTTTTCTTTAAGGTGCTGTCTCTCAAGGCTGTTCTGTTAATTTTTTAAAAAGGTAATTAGAGTTCACTTTAGTAGTGAACTCACGAGTTTCTCTGCCCTTCAGAGGTACAATTTCTAATTCTTGAACTTGACAGTAAGCAGGAAGTGGTAGGCAATCTAAATAAGGAAACAGGTCAGTAGTTACTAATTTAATTTAGTTGACACTTAGGGAGGGAAAGCGTAGCACTCTCATAAAATGCCCAGCAACGACAGAGAGAGCTATCAAATCTGAGGAGTCCTGTCTACCAGTCTTAAAAATACCTACCAGCTCACCCCTGCATCTTGCAGTCTTGTTTCTACTTATTCTCCTACCGTGGACTTTGTGTTCCCACCCAGCAAATCTGTTTTCTGTTTCTCACAGTTACTTGTTCTTTATCGGTTTCTTTTCATCATGCTCCTTTCTTCATCTGCAGCACCTCCCCCAGCATGCATCCTCCCCCTTTTTCAGAACACGACAGCTTTTGTAGGCTTTGGAAATCTAATTTGAACAACCTCACCCTCATTCTGAGACTTTTCATTTGTCTCCCCCCTCCATACTTGTGTGTGTGTCTTGCACTAGATTGCTTTTTGTAAGCAAACTGAATGAAATTCAGGTTTCTTTCTCTTCATGACCTCATGATGTCTAGAGCAGCAAAAGCACGTAGTAGATGTTTAGAAAACATAGCCAGCTATTAGGGCAAGTCAGTTGCTTAGCCCTGCCTCTTGCTGTGCATTCATAGATGTGATTGGGATGATGAATTAAGGCGATTCTGGATCGCTCACTCAGCGAAGTAACAAGTGGGGGTGGTGAAGCTTGTAGCCTTGGATGTTCCTCTGCCAGCGCTATGGATACTCTCTCTCCCACCGCAGCCAACATTCTGGGCATGAGAAGAGAAGAGGAGGCAGCAAGAACAGGAACAAATAGCACAGAATTCTTGGAGCTCTGACTTCGGTGGTTTGCTGACTGACGTTGCCAGTTCCCCCTTCTTCCCTTTCAGAACCCTCGCCCCCCTCCCCCATTTCTTTTTTTATAGCAGAGTGACTGTAAGTTTACAGACGGACATAACTAAGAGTTTGTTGGCAACTAAAATAAATTATGGTAGAATCTGGGTATCTTGGCATCACAGCATATATTGTCTTTCATAAAATGTAATAAAGCACCACTTCTGTCGAGTTCCAGCGTACCTGGCTGAAAGGAGAAGACCACAGACCCGTTAAAGATGAGGGTGTGAGGCACCCCATGTGATGTCACACAAGGATAGCATATTCCCAAGCAGAGGCCATTGAGACTTGTGCCATGTCAGAATGACAGGTTATACCATTTGTCATGGCCTGTATAAATCTCACAGGAATAATAGAAATTGCTGACGTGAAACCTTGGAAATATAAGAGCCTACTGTTTTCTGTGCCTTCCTGCAAAGGCTAAGGATTTTAATAGCCAGAGGAAGGAGTTTATGGTTGACTTTTCTGTTAGTACCCACAGTTTTGAACCCCTAGGGTTAGCAGTCTTCTTCCCTCATCACATTTCTGCAGATTCTCTGCTAGGACTTGATTCTGGAGTGAATCCAAGCTTAGTGTTTCTCATTTGCATGTAAGAAACGACCAAAGGGGCATTGTCGTAGTTACTACTTGGGTTGTATCGTGGCTGTTTTCTGCATAGTGCTCTCTTTTGCTTCCTGTATTATTCATTTGACCCTGCACACCCATCTAGCTGCCTTCCCTATTTTTCTTCTTCCTTTTGCTGCCAAATAACAAATGACCCAGATTTCCTCTCTGCTGCGTATACTCTCCTTACCCACTAGTAATCTAACTTTTGTACTACCCCCTCTCCCGCATCCTTTTGAAAAAGGATATTCTTAAAGTTCACTTTTATCCTAGTCACCAAATTCTTAGGACCTTACCTTGTTTTACCATTTCCCTTGCAATTGACACTGAATGACTTCTTGGTGGATATTGTTGTTTGGGTTTTTTTGCTCGTGTGATCCTAAATTCTGTTATTATATGTCTTTAGCATCCTTTCTTCCTAGTGTCTCTTTCTCTTGTTCAGAATTAGCTTTGACTCCTCCTTTCCTTATGTCCAACCTGTGAGATCCTTCAGATTTTCTTTCTTTGAAAGGTTCCGGCTAATCATTCTCGCCTGTCTTTTGCGTTACCCACCTGAGCTCTTACCACCTTGTTGCTGAACTACTGCAGTAGCCTCAATTTAAACTAGTGTTTGTATAGTTGTTAAAGAACAGATAAATGAATTTCTAAAAAATTTCATGATACTCTACAAAAATGTTCAGTAAAAATTAGTCGTATTCAGAGCTCTCACCGTTGAGCTCTGTCCAGTTTGCTACCTAGTCACCACTACAGTCTTTGCTTTGACCTGTGCCCCCCCCCCCCATTAGGATGCCCATCTTGTGTAGACTTTCCAAAAACTTGTCCGTGCTTTAAGGTCCAGTTCAGGCTTGCTTTCCCCGCCCCCCCCCATAAATATTTTCAACCCATAGTATAGTAGTCCCTGTAATTCTTACAGTATCAAGTCCTAAGTATGTAGCATCTGTCACGGGCCAGGCATTGAGCTGTTCGACGTATGATCACTTATAAACAGGCATTGTTTCTGTTTTACAGCCGAGAAACCTGGGGCTCCAGAGGTTACATGCTCAGCATGAGCCAGGATTCGAATCTAGCTCCATGTGATGACAAAACTTTGTGTTCAAGACACCCAACCATTTTGATGTGTAAAATGACAGCCTTCTATAGTGGCTTATCTTTATCAGTTCTGTGTTATGCTCACAACTAGGCTAGAAGTTCCTTGAGAACAGGGGATGTGTGTTAGAACTTTGTGTGCTTCCCGCAGCCCACTATGTACTGTGAACGCTGTATGGAGTACCTTAGAGGAGAACATTTTGATGAGGTGTTCCTGTCGTGCTGCTAATTACAATAACCAGTCTGCCTCCTTTTTGGTGTGAGCATTCTCCAAACCACGAGTAGGGGAAAGACTGCAGGCATGGCTGCATACTTGAATTAAGGGAGGCAGTAGAACAGCCTTAGGATTTGTTTCCTGAAGTGTGGGATATGTACCCAGCAGGGTGTGAAAGCACACAGTAAGAAAGCTGTAACCTGTTCAGTTGTTTTACAAAATGGATAAAGGAGAAATTGTAGTTTGATACTAGTAAGTTTTTAACACCTTCCTAACACGTTACTCTCTTCGTAAAGAACAGGTAGGCCTTGGTGTGGCAGCCACGAGCATATTTTGCAGATAATGGTATTTAGCTGAAATTAAATAGCAGTTTTGTTTTCCTTGAACTTATTATAGTTTTTATCTTCTATTTCATGCGATACTTATTTTTTATTTATATTCTGATACAAGTTCCTTTAAAAATATATCTATTAGCTTAAGTGTCGTGATGTAAAGAAGACATGTTAGGAACATAACAGCACAAGTGGCCTGTGGACATGGCAGAATTTGTGAAGGAGGTGTGCAGATGTCTCAAGTTTAAGAGACGGTGGCATAATGGAAAAAGCCAGACTTTAGAGTTTCACAAAGCTAGGTTCATATTTTGGCCCTGCTGATTTTTAGTCTGTAACCTTGGGCAAAAACTTTCTCTTTGCCTATTTTGATTTGTAAAATGAAGATAACAATACTCCCTTTTTTATGTTTATTTTTGAGAGTAGTAGAGAGTGCAGGAGGGAGGGGCAGAGAGAGGGGGGGACAGGGGATCTGAAGCAGGCTCCATTCCAGCAGCAGAGAGCCGAAAGCAACGCGGGGCTGGAACACACGAATCGAATCAGGAGGTCATGACCTGAGCCAAAGTCAGATGCTTAACTGACTGAGCCGCCCAGGCGCCCCACCAGTGCCTTCTTTTTAGGGTTATTTGAGGTTGTTTGATAAACCTCAAACAACCCAGATAAATAGTAGTTTTTTATCATTATCAGTTTTGTTTATAATTTATTTCCTCATTTAGGCAACTAAAAATCTTTGATAGAATTTTAAAGGCACTGTTTAATTCTTAGGATATCTTACTCTCAAGCAAGTACTTGACTACTGTGGGCCTTCGTTTCTCTGGACATTAGTTTTTTCATCTGCATGTTGGAAATAATATAGCACTTGCCTTATAGGATTGTTTTGAGGACTAAATTAATTGCTAAAATGTCTAGAATAGTGCCTGGTACTTGGAGCAGTGCTGTATAGCCGTTAGCTACTACTGTTAATACTTCCTTAGAAAGGATGTAGCTTTTTGGGAACTCCTAAGAATTTTTTGTCTTTGTTCTTATCATTCTGATGTGGGGATGGAAGGTGTTTTTTGAACTTGTATATGTTTATTAAACATCTGCTGAGTATAAAGCATTGTTGCACTGAGATCATGGTAAGCTGGCAAGGGAGAATAAGGAGGCCTTCTGCAAAACTAGTCTGAGCTACCTGTACCCTAAAGTTACTATAGCATGCAGTTAAACTCAACAGAAGATTTAATGAACTCCAGAGAATTGAGGGGACTGACGTTGAATCATTATGAATTTCTGGTATGTTACAGCATTTTCTAATTAAGTAAAATGCCACAGGACATTTGATATTGATATATATAATTTACTAGCATTTCTTTACAGTAGTGCCATGGATTCATATTAGTTCCATGGTTACATTTGCTACTATTCTTGTTCTTCAGTTTTTATCTATTTTGTAAAATATACCTGGTTTTACGACAAGTAGCAGTTTTTATTCTGTGGATTAGTTAGGTACCTAAGATGTTGGTTGTAAAACAAATATGGAAAGCCAAATCATTTCCCTATTTTTCTTGAGTAATTTAATTGGTACTCCTCTGATACAGGGGGAAATTGACCCTAAGACAATATAAAATTAGAGTGCAGAAAGTTTTCATTATCAAATATTTAATACAAAAATATGATAAAACACTCATTCACAGAAATACTGATGATTGAATTTCACACCAGATATTGTTCGTTTAGAGCTAGATTTACAGGACAGGGTTTTAGCAAGTCACATAATTATTTCCACTTAAATCCCCAATTCAAACAGTGAATTTATTAACTCCTTATATTTTTGCTTTTCATAACAATTCATATTTAAATACATATCTGTGTCATTTTTTAAATTTTTTTTTTCAACATTTATTTATTTTTGGGACAGAGAGAGACAGAGCATGAACAGGGGAGGGGCAGAGAGAGAGGGAGACACAGAATCGGAAACAGGCTCCAGGCTCTGAGCCATCAGCCCAGAACCTGACGCGGGGCTCGAACTCCCGGACCGCGAGATCGTGACCTGGCTGAAGTCGGGCGCTTAACCGACTGCACCACCCAGGCGCCCCTGTGTCATTTTTTAAAGGTGGCACATAGCTAGTAATCTATTTGATATTTTGGCAGAAACAGATTTTTAAAAATTAGATGTTTTCAGAGGGTACTTTGTGTTGTAATTATAGATTTGATAGGAAATTTGCATTCAGAGAAATAATATTTCCACTAAGAAGGGATTTTAGAGGTAGAATCCAAACCTTTCTTTTGTTTTGGAGGAAAGTTGAGACATCTTGTGTAACTTACCTGTTGTCACATAACAAACACTTCTCAAAACTTGATTCTTTGGCCTACCCACCAAAACCCAAAAACTCTTGTTTTTATGATATAACATAACATAGTAAAGCTCTGGTATAATTCACCTTATTATGTGAATTTACCACTGGGCAGACGTGATCGCTTAAAAAATACTGTAGTGGTTAAGAGCATTGGTTTCCATCCAAGTTCTGTTAATTTGCTGTGTCAGTTTCCTCATCTGTAAAACTGTACCTGCCTCATAAGTTGTTAGGATGATTATATGAGTTAATGTGTTACTGAGCTTGGATTGGTACCTGACATACTGTGTGTACACTATTAATGTTAGTTTATCATAATCCTCATCATTATTGTTATCATCCTTACCCTATAATAACCTGCAGTAGCGCATAGCACAGGTTAGACCACTATCCTGAGTGAATGAACGGTTTCTCTTTATCACAAGTAACAGTAAGTTCCCAGGCCCATGTTTGCTGATGCCTGACCGACCACTGGTAAAGAAGAATATGTACTGGTGCTTAGCCCTGTTCATTTGGACTCTGCTCACGGACTGCAGACACTTTAGATCGCGGCTGTATTCTGTGGGTTTAGGAAGAATCACGCCCCCAGGAAAGGAGCAATAGTAGTAACAGAGTGCGTAGATAAGGGCCTTCTGTGCGCCCCCCCCCCCCCCCCCCCCCCCGGGCTTCCCCACTTAATTTAACCTCTCTGTGCTTTAGTTTTCGCATATGTAAAATAGGGGTGAAAGGCCCTGCCCTTCAGGAATAAAAGTTCCCTCTGCGGAGACTGAATGAGCTAATTTGTAAAGTGCTTAGACTGACATCTGGTCTACAGTGTTCAAATGTTTTGACTTTTATTATATTTTTAAAATTTGACAAATTAGGAGTTACTGTGGCTCCAGAATAGTCCACTAGGCCTCCATGTAATAAAACAGGGGTTTGATTACTATTAACAATTCCTAAAAAATATTATTCCTCAACCAGAAATAAATATTGGGGTGCCTGGGTGGCTCAGTTGATTGAGCGTCTGACTTAGGCTTGGGTCATAATCTCACAGTCCATGAGTTCAAGCCCCACGTCAGGCCCTGTGCTGACAGCTCAGAGCCTGGAGCCTGCTTCGGATTCTGTGTCTCCCTCTCTCACACTCTCTGCCCTCCTCCTGCTTGCACTCTGTCTCTCTCTCAAAAATAAACATTAAAAAAATTTTTTTAAAGAAATATTTAATATGGCATATTTAAGGAAACAGGGTATAAGTGTTGGCCTTTTTTGTTGCCTTATGTATCTTACTCATTAAATAGGATCATTTGTCTTTAAAGGTGTTTTAGAAGGGCAGTTATAAGCCTGGGCTTGCTTGTGACAATCTGGCTTATACCTCTTGTCCAGGTATAATTATAAATAGTATCCCCTTTCACTCTGGCAAATGTCCCAGGTTGGATGTACATTTTATGGTCACTCTAAGTATATTTACTGTCCGGATTTATTTTACCAGACTATCCTCATGCCCCAATAATATTTTCTAAAGGCACAAACTACTGTTTAAAGCTTAAGTTTGAGATGGTTTGTGGGATTTTTCAAACCACATTTGCATTTTTTGTTGTTTTTCTTCTTATTTTTACTCTGTATTTTTTTATTTTTTAAAGTTTATTTATTTTTTGGTTAATGTAGAAGATACAAAAAAATCATTATTTTAATTAGGAATTTGGGACTTGAACTACCAACCAACTTTGTAGGCAGTCATACTATTTTTCATATCAGGGTCTTTGTGTTTAACGCTGTCAGAAGTGTTTTATTTGTTTAGATAACTAATGACTGTGATACTGATTATAAGCTGTAAAATATTTATTGGTCTATATGTACTACTCTAATCATAGTAGATTGCTAACGGGAGTTTATATGGCCCAAAGCAAGTAAGATTTGTAGTTAAAGAGTTAGGAGTCAGATATTGCTAAAAAGGATGAATTTCTTTAATTACCTACACTATCCAGAAGTTCAAGTTAAGAAATTCCATGCAATTTAAAAATCTACCTCAGTCCTCTTTTGTGTTGACCGTTTATTTAAGTCAACACATTCTTTATGGTTCCTTTCTTTAGCAAGTAGAATAAAATCTGCTTTCCGAATACTAATAAGCTTTGAGGTCCTATAGCAATAATCTGTATTGTTACAGTGTGTTCTTTTGATAAATTTCTATGGTAATATTAGTAGATGAAAAAGTATATAATATATTTAAACTTTTTCTATTGAACAGTTATAGGAGACATTTGTAGTTTTTCTTTGTATTGAAAAATAGACCTTTTGTAAATGTAGAAAGGGGAGTGATACTTATCCATTACTTACCTGATACTTCAGTGCCTGATACATAAAAAGGGCTTGAAGAAAGACTGATGTTGCTATGTAACTATAGTAGTTATGACAAATTTTATACATTTCTTATTTTTGAGGTAGTCTATAAAATAGTGTGTGCCATTGTCAACACAACAATGTGTAACAGTTTGTTTTGTATTTTACCTAAGGACATACTGTTGAGCAAAGACTTGGAGAACTCCTCCTTAAGAGGATAGAAAAGTGGCTGAAATATGAAATAGGAGTTAATGCGTGAAGGTACAAGTGAAAGAAAAGAATCAAGAGAATGCCTACTTATTTACAGAAGTGTTAAGATAAACTCATAGCAGGAGAAAGCAAAGGAGTGTGGTCTTGAACCGCAGTTTGAAATCAAAGATCCTTGGAATTGCATAAGGAGAGCAATGAGCGCTAATGGTTTTGGATATGGAAGTGATGTAGCAAAAGTGTATTTGCTCAAGTACAACCGCGGAATATCTTGAGAAGGTTGGTAAGGCTGCATTTCACTTTAGATCTGTGTTTACTAGGGCATTGGCAGTGGAGTTGGCTAAAGTTATTTGGGAATGCAAACATGCTTCTTGAGTGTAGTGATACCCACTTGTTAGTTGGACAGGTTGTGTATTTAAATTGCTTTTATAGCAAAGGAAGATGCTAGAGATTAGTGTGTCTGCATAGTTTGTAAACAAACTAAACATCCTCTGTGTGGACAGCAGTGTTTGAAAGGAAGTTAAGTCTTAATGGAACAACTGGGCTTTAATGTATGCCCCTGTCTTCTTTGCCATTGACTTTTTTTTTTTTTTAACCTTTTCTGTTTGCCCCTGTGTACTGCAGTGGTGAAGGTGATGTGCAGTGTGCGTGGATCATGTGTAATCTAAATTTCCTTGGACAAATCAAACAATGTTTACTGTTAGAAAATTTTCAACTTTTAAGGAAATGATAAAAATGATCTTTCCAAGTGAGAAAAGATTTTTTTTTTATGTTTATTTATTTTTGGGAGAGAGAGAGCAAGCGTGTCGGGGAGAGGGAAGGGCAGACAGAGGGAGACAGAGGATCCAAAGCGGGTTGTGCACTGACAGCAGAGAGCCCAGTGTGGGGCATGAGCTCTCAAACTGTGAGATCATGACCTGAGCCACCCAGGAGCCCCCAAGTAAGAAAGATTTAATTCTTATGCAAAAAAAAAAAAAAAAAAGAAAGAAAGATTTACTTCCGGTGAAGATTAACAGAGTGAATTTGGTAAATCAGGAGTGTTTGGGCACCATGAGGGAGCAGTTCCCTTCAGCACTATGTGCCTCCCATGTGCACGGTACAATGCCAGATCTTGCATTGGTTCTGGTATGACTAAGTCGTCGTCTCTGCCCCCAAGGAGCTTAGTGGAAGGAGGGGGGATCAGAAGTGTGTGGTTGGTTAACATAATTACACAGATAATTCAAGTCAAATGGTAGAAGCTGGAGTACAAGTACAAAGAAAAAGTCATTTGCTTATGGAGGAGGAAGGATAAAAAATGTTACAGGAAGAAGGAGGCTTTTAAGGTGTTCGTGAAGGAAGGGGTGTAATTTTAATAGGCAGACATAGGTGATCTGCTGAGACACAAGCACAAGTATGAAGACAGGATAGCCCAGTCTAGATTGGCTGAAGTAAGACTTGGGAAAGAATTTTGGGAGTGTATTATGGAGAATCTTGAAAAATGGACTTAGAAGTTTGTTCTTTTAAATATAAATATTATTTAGAGCTATATATTAGGATTGTTAATCTGGTAGCATATGTATGGGAGTGGATAGAGACTGTAGCAAAGTTGATTAAAAATATTTCTTTTAGGGTGCTTGGGTGGTTCAGTCGGTTGAGCGTCCAACTTCGACTCAGGCCATGATCTCAACAGTCTGTGGGTTCGAGCTCCTCGTCGGGCTCTGTGCTGACAGCTCAGAGCCTGGAGCCTGCTTTGGATTCTGTGTCTCCTTTTCTCTCTGCCCCTCCCCCACTCATGCTCTGTCTTTCTCTGTCTCAAAAAATAAACAGACATTAAAAAAATACTTCTTTCATTTATTCTCTCAACCAACAAACATTGATACTTGTGCAGTAGGAGTTCTAGGTGCTAGGAATGTAAGAGGCATTCCTTGTTCTCTGGAGTCTCATTCTTGTGGGAGATGTTGACAATAAATAAGTAAACAGTAGGGTGCTCTAGAAAGGTCTCTGAGATTATGACGCTTGAGCTGAGACCTGACTGGCAGAGGAAGCCAGCGAAGGAAAGATCTGAGGGGAAAGCATACAGTGCAGGAGCAGAGTAAATGTGCAAGGACCCTGAAGCAGGAGCAGTCTTGATGTGCTGAAAAGAGGAAGAGGTGTTCCAGAATTCTTGTATTATTTATACTGTGGAAATCAGCGTGTAAGGACTGTACCTTCACTGGACAGACCAGTGAAGGATGAGGTAACATATTTTCTTACAGTTAATTTCCCTTGGTTACTCTTCAGTTGTCTCAGTACCTTGAGTCACTTTGCCAGGTAACAAGATCTTATATAAAACCATTGTATAATGATTCATTAATGGCCTGAGAATTTTTGTTTTTTCTGTGCGTCCAGAATCTTAGCTTGAACACTCTAGGACCATTACCTAAGCAGGACAGGTTAATATGTAATAATGTGTGTGTAAATGATTATCTTTTATGAAATTTGGTCTCACTTTTTTCCTACCCTGCTTGCTAGGGGACCTGAAGGGACATTATTGCAGGTTTGCCATTGATTTTATGCTGTTTTTCTTTTTTCTTTTCTTTTCTTTTCTTTTCTTTTCTTTTCTTTTCTTTTCTTTTCTTTTCTTTTCTTTTTTCTTCTCTTCTCTTCTCTTCTCTTCTCTTCTCTTCTCTTCTCTTCTCTTCTCAATGCTGATTTATTTATTTTTTGAGAGAGAGCATGCGTGCAGGGAAGGGGCAGAGGGAGAGGGAGAGGGAATCCCAAGCAGTCTCTGCACAAGCCCGATGACCTGAGGCGAAATCAAGAGTCGGATGCTTAACCAACTGAGTCACCCAGGCGCCCCTAGGCTATTTTTCTACTATTAACCGTAGAACACCCTTTGTACAGAACATGTAGATGGGTGGCTCATTAGCATATGTTTTAAAAATTATTTTGAGTCCACATTAGCATTTAAAAATGAAAACATGTCATAGAAAATTCCAGATTTCCAGCGTCAGAAAAACCTGAAGATGGCATCATTTGGTAGATACTCTTGTCTAACAGCAGTTAGCTAGGGCTCAGTAGCATTTGTTTCCTTCATATCTGCTCTCCTTCGCACACTGCATCCACCACCTGGCCAGTTTCACTAATGTATGCTACTTGTTTGCACCCGTAGACGTTGTGTTTCCGGTGTCTGTTCCTAGGGCAGGGAGTAGAGAGCATTGGCATCAAAGCAAGAGGTCCTCCTGTCACCGTTCTCTGGTTTTACTCTGTGGAAGAACAGGGTGTGTTCTTTAAAAGCATTCCTCAGAGTTTGGTCTGCAGGCCCCTGGTGCGTGAGGGCAAAATTATTTTTATAGTGGGGCACCTGGGTGGCTCAGTCGGTTAAACGTCCAGCTTTATCTCAGCTCAGGTCTGGATCTTGGAGTGGTGAGTTCAAGCCTTGCGTGGGGATCTGCACTATGCATGAAGCCAATTAAAAAAAAATGTATATATATAGGTGTGTGTGTATACACACACACACACACACACACACACACACACACACACACAGAGTAAGATGTTGTTTGCTTTTTTTCCCCACCATGTTATTTGTGTCGATAGGACAAAAGTAGTGGTAGATGTAACTGCTGGTTCCTTAGCCCAAATCAGTGTAATTACCAAACTTTACTACTATTGTGTTCTTTCCTGCTGTGCAGTAAAGAAGCCAGTTTCACTTAAGAATGTTCTGTGTATAGAAAAACATTAATTTTATTAAATCTTAATGCTTAAGTATATGTCTGTTTAGTATGTCATGTAATGAAATGGTAAGCATAAAGCACTTCTGCTGTATACTAAAGTATGGTGATTGTCTTGAGGAAAAGTACTTTGAGTTGTGAGCTGTACTAGTTTTTCATGCAATACCATTTTTCTTTTTTTTTTTATGAAAGGTCATTTATTCAACTTCTCAAACTATGCATTTTTTTCAGTCATCTATTCAGTTTTACTCATTAACTCACCAAACGCATCAAGCTCTCACTACGTCCGTGTAACAGATCTCTTGACTGCTTCAAATGGCTTAATCCTACACGAAGCACCAGTTGATTCAATATTTAGCATCACAGATCAATTCTTTCCTCCAGGTTTTCCCAAAAGTTTTACAATTCCTATAGTGCCAGCAAGGGAATTATATTTGCTCCAAACTCCCAGCATTTTCCTAAGGGATTTTGACTTCTTAGTATTACTTAAGAGGGTATTATTGTAGATCTCTGATTTCCAGAATTCATATGAAAGAGTTCAGGAGTACCTTTAGTGAACAGATAAGATTCTTCACAAATCCAGATGATTTCCCAGGGGCGTTAAATCGGAGTTCTCATTAGAAGGAAAGTTAGGTTAGGGCATAATGTAGGACCAATAGAGGACCAGAAAGAGTGGGATTAACATCAAGGCTAGCCTGTGACTTTCCTACCATGAAATATATGAATGAATAATAGTAGGGAAGTATTATTATGTGTTCTAGGGACTGTTTGGTTATAAGACCTCTAGAAAATAACTAGCTGCAAATTCTCCTGAACAGCTAGCTTGGATATTGGGCAGATATTTTCTTGAAAATGAAGAAAGTGTACCTGATAACTTAAAACAACTGGTGCTTTTTATTACTAATGATAAAATTCAAGCTTTCTGGCAAAAAATTAGGATTTTGAAAAACTTATGTCTGCAACCATGTGCTTGACTGCTTCTCAATATTTCATGACTTTTCTGATGAAATTGGTAGTGATATTAACAAATGTGATTTTTAAACTATTTTATAAATGAAATGTGTCAGTATTTGGTTAACATACATACATAGCTAACCATATTTGGTCAACATACATAGTTAACATACAGCGTTAATATTGGTTTCAGGAATAGAATTTAGTGATTCAGCACTTACGTATAATACCCAGTGCTGATCATAGCAATTGCCCTCCTTAGTGCCTATCACCCATTTAGCCCATCCCCCACCCACCTCCCTCCATCAGCTCTGTTTGTTCTCTGTACTTAAGAATCCCTTATGGTGGCTTCCCTGCCTCGATTTTTCCTCCCTTCCCATATGTTCCTCTGTTTTGTTTCCTATATTCTCCATATGAGTAAAATCATACGATATTTGTCTTTCTCAGGGTGACTTATTTTGCTTAGCATGATACATTTTAGCTCTATCCATGTTGTTGGAAATGGCAAGATTTCATCTTTTTGATGGCTGAGTAATAGTCCATTGTATGTATATACCACGTCTTCTTTATCCATTCATCAGTTGATGGACACTTGGGCTCTTTCCATAGTTTGGCCATTGTTGATAATGCTGCTATAAACATAGGGGTGCATGTACCCCTTTGAATCTATTTTTGTAACATTTGCATAAATACCTAGTAGTGCAATTGCTGGATCATAAGGTAGTTCTATTTTTTGCTTTTTGAGGAACCTCCATACTGTTTTCCAAAGTGGCTAGCTTTTCCAAAGTGGCAGTTTGCATTCGTACCAACAGAGCAAAAGTGTTTCCGTTTTTCCACATCTTCACCAACGTCTGTTGTTTTTTGTGTTAAGTGTAGCCATTCTGACAGGTGTGAGGTGGTATTTCATCATGGTGGTTTTGATTTGTATTTCTCTGATGATGTGATGTTGAGCACCTTTTCATGTGTCTGTTAGCCATCTGGATGTCTTCTTTGGAAGAATGTCTATTCCTGTCTTCTGCCCATTTCTTAACTGGGTTATTTCTGTTTTTTTGGGTGTTGAGTTTGATAAGTTCATTACAGATTTTGGATACTAACACTTTACCCAGTATGTCATTTGCACACATCCTCTCCCATTCCATAGGCTGTCTTTAGTTTTCTTGTTTCCTTCACTGTGCAGAAGCTTTTTATCTTGATGAAGTCCCCATAGATCCTTTTTGTTTTTGTTTCCCTTGCCTCCAGCAATGTGTCTAGTAAGTCTAGTAAGTTGCTACAGCCAAGGCCAAAGAGGTTGCTGTCTGTGTTCTCCCATAGGATTTTGATGGTTTCCTGTCTCATGTTTAGGTCTTTCAGCCATTTTGAATATATTTTTGTGTATGGTGTAAGAAAATGGTCCAGTTTCATTCTTCTGCATTTTGCTGTCCAGTTTTCCCAACACCATTTGCTGAAGAGACTTTTTTCCACTGGATATTCTTTCCTGCTTTGTTGAAGATTAGTTGACCGTATAGTTGTAGGTCCACTTCTGGGTTTTCTATTCTGTTCCATTAATCTATGTGTCTGTTTTTATGCCGGTACCATACTGTCTTGATGATTACAGTTTTACAGCTTTGTAATACAGCTTAAAGTCTGGGATCTTGATGCTTCCAGGTTTGCGCTTCTTTTTCAGGGTTGCTTTGGCTATTCAGGGTTTTTTGTGGTTCCACACACATTTTAGGATTGATTGTTCTAGCTCTGTGAAAAAGGCCGGTGGTATTTTGATAGGGACTCCAATGCATTTTAATGTAAGATATGCAAAAAGGTTTATTGATAAGGCTTTGGATTCCATATAGCAGTTACCATTTGTTGAGTTTTGGTGTCGTATCAAAACATCAAGTCAGAATTATCTGAAAAGGCTATATAAATCGTCCTCTGTTTTCCAATACAAATCCTCGTGAAGTGACTGTGCTCTTATGCTTGAAATAAAGCATCATATTTCAATGAATCAAATATGAAGCCGATATGAGAGTCTTCTCTTAAGCTGGACATTAAGGAAAATTTGCTTATATAAAAAACAATGTACTCTTTTCACTCAGGTTTTTTGTTTGTTTGTTTGTTTGTTTTTTAATGTAAACTCCGTGCCCACCATGGGGCTTGAACTTGTGACCCCAGGATCATGAGTCACATGGTCTTATTGACTGAGCCAGCCAGGTGCCCCCACACTCAGTTTTTGTTTTTGTTTTAATTTTGGGAAGTAGTTATTTTCATAAAATTTTATGTTACATGTAATGGGATTATTCTTATTTCTACATGAATTTATAGATACATAGTGTTAAATTTCACAGTTTAAATTCTAATATGGTAAATATCAATAATATAATCCACAAAAGCTTTGGGAGAGTTCTCGATAACTTTTTATTAAAACATTTTTGTTTCTCAGTAATTTTTTAAAGCATGTATAAGGGATTTCAAGACCAAAAAATGTGAACATAAATGCTCTAGGACCTACAACATTAGTTCTCAAAGTGTTTTATACCAAGCATCTGATTGATGGACCACTAGCTCTGAAGCATTTTAATTGAATCTAAACCAAAAGGGGGTTTATTTCTAGACTATAAGATTTTTTTTAGTGTCTCTTATGGCTTAAAAATGCTTTGTGCAGTTTCCAAGGGGGCTGTAATATATCTCAACTTCTTCAACTACAGAGTCTTTAGCTTAACTGATGTTCTTTAGAATACATTTTGGAACTACTGTACTGTTCCATAAGCATGCCAATATTAAGAGTTCTGCTTAGCTATGCTTTCGAGACAGCTGGGAATGGAGAGCTTTGGACTTAAGACTAATAAGTCTTTGAATCCTGGGGTGCCTGGGTGGCTCAGTCGGTTAAGTGTCCAACTCTTGATTTCAGCTCAGGTCATGATCTTACGGTTCTTGAGATTGAGCCCTATGTCTGGCTCTGTGGGCAGTGCAGAGCCTGCTTGGGATTCTCTCTCTCCCTCTCTCTCTGCCCCTTCCTTCTCCTGCTTGCTTTTGTACGTGCTATCTCTCTCTCTTTCTCTCTCTCTCTCTCTCAAAATAAATAAACTTTTAAAAAAATTATTAAAAAAGGGGGGCCCTGGGTGACTCAGTCAGCTAAGCATCCAGCTTCAGCTCAGGTCATGATCTTGCAGTTGGTGAGTTCGAGCCCCCCACATTAGGCTCTGTAATGACAGCTCAGAGCCTGGAGCCTGCTTCAGATTCAGTCCCTCTCTCTCTCTCTCTCTCTCTCTCTCTCTCTCCCTCTCCCTCTCCCTCTCCCTCTCCCTCTCTCTCTCCCTCTCTCCCTCCCCCCCCCCCCCCTTTCTCCTGCTCATGCTCTGTCTCTCACAAATAAAATTAACATTAAAAAAATTCTTAATAAAAAATTAAAAAGTTCTAAAAAATAAGGCTTTGAATCCTGGCCTTGCCCCTTATTAGCCTCATCATCCTTTCCTATTAACTGGAGATAATGGTAGCCAACATTAGAGGATTCTTCTGATCATTAAGTTTGATAACAAGTAAATAGCCTTCCTATTCCATGATCTTCCTGTTCCCTACCTTCTTCTAATTTTCTAGTAAATGTGAATCTTCATTACAGATATTCCCATGTTAGTAAGGCTAATGAGTCAGAATGGTGTAGAAACTAGTCTAACAAGTGAATAGAACAGTAAAAGTTACCCTGATTTGGGCAGCCAGATATAAGTGGTATACATATGCAGCCTAAGCTGCCTGAGCTTTTAAGCCAGCAAACATATAGTCTGCTTTGCCACTGATTCAGTCCCACTTAAGCTTTTATTTTAAAAATGAGAACAATGAGGTCACCTTATTTTTAACCTGATAATAACTAGAAAGGGAGGATTTTAGTTTTTATTATACAGTTGACCCTTGAACAATATGGGTTTGAATAGGGTGGGTTCACTTACAGATTTTTGGTTTTTTTATAAAGACGGGTACAGTACCATCGATGTATTCTAATTTTCCTTATGATTTTCTTAATAACATTTTCCTTTCTCTAGCTTATTTATTGTAAAAATGCAGACTATAATACATACAACATACAAAATATGTGTTAATTGATTTTGTTATTGGTAAGGCTTCCGGTCAATAGTAGATTTTTAGTTAAGTTTTTTTTTTTTTTTTTTTTCAACGTTTTTTTTATTTATTTTTGGGACAGAGAGAGACAGAGCATGAACGGGGGAGGGGCAGAGAGAGAGGGAGACACAGAATCAGAAACAGGCTCCAGGCTCTGAGCCATCAGCCCAGAGCCTGATGCGGGGCTCGAACTCACGGAGCGCGAGATCGTGACCTGGCTGATGTCGGACGCTTAACCGACTGCGCCACCCAGGCGCCCCAATTTTTAGTTAAGTTTTTAGGAAGTCAAAAGTTAGAAGTGTATTTTTGATTGCATGGGGGTTTGGCTCCCCTAATTCCTGTGTTGTTCAAGAGTCAACTGTATTAAACACTTATAAAATTTCATCTTGGAGAGAATATAGGCCGATGCTTCTCCATATTTTGTGTAGTTTCAATAGATTCCTCATTTTCTGTATTCTTATATTTTGAAATTCCTCTCATGGATTCAGGTTTATCTATGTAATTTGGCATCTACTTTGATCTTTCATATTTCAAATAAGAAATAACTTCTCGGGGTGCCTGGGTGGCTCAGTCCGTTGAGCATCTGACTTCGGCTCAGGTCATGATCTCGCGTTTCATGAGTTCCAGCCCCACGTCGAGCTCTTTGCTGACAGCTCGGAGCCTGGAGCCTGCTTCGGATTCTGTGTCTCCCTCTCTCTGCCTCTTCCCCGCTCATGCTCTGTCTCTCTCTGTCTCTCAAAGATGAATAAACGTTAAAAAAAAAAAAGAACTTCTCTACACCTTTATTATTGTTAGCATTCCTGTACCTCATGTTCTGAGCCCAGAATTAAAGAGCCCTTCTTACACATGTAAAGTACTCTTTCATTGTCACTGTGTACTAGGCAGTCTGGACTATAAGACATGCTTTAGGAGTTAGTGAGGGTACTTGCCCTGAGGAAGCCGACATATCTTGGGAAAAAGACAACGTACAGCATGTCTTGGTAGAAGATTATTATAGGCATAACTTTGAATTATAGCTCTGCCCTTCGGGTCCTCTGGCCTTAGTTACTTGGCCAGTCTGATTCTCTTTCTTCCTCTGTAAATTGATAATGATACCAATTCTGCCCCATTATTTTTAGGATTAAATGGGAATACTTTGAGTAATTGGGTTTGTGCTTAGCATTATGTGTGCTCAATAAACGTTAGCCTCCCTCCCCAACCAACACACCTGGTTACCACCACCACTATATTTGTATATCCAGAAGTAAAATATAATACTTGGGTACTTTGCTCTTTGGTGAGCTCTTCTAGTTATAACTATTAAAGAACTATTTATTCTTGTTTTATACGGTTTTAAAAACTTGGTTCTATTTCTAAGCCATGGCATGCAAGGCAGAAGTCCAACAACTGGAAAGACCGCTGACAGAGCCAAAGTAAGAGCTTGGCAACAAGGAGAAAGTCACAAATCATTACCAAGAACAGAATAAAACAAAAACTCTGTGATAGTGTTAGTCCAGTAGGTGAAGAAAACATTCCACTTTTTCTTAGCTTTAAATATATAACTGCAGTACAGTATAGTATACTAATCTGTTTATAAAATCTATACTGTCAAAAATATGAGTTTGTTTACTAGATCTTTACAGACTATATCCTTTCGGTTTTCATCAAAATAATAATCTGCATGTGATTAAAAAATCAAGGATTGTAAGGGCTTTATAAGAGCAACAATTTCTTCTCCTTCCCTATACTTCATATTGTTTCCTATAAAAACCACTTTGAACTTATTAAACTATTTGATGATTACTTCCATACTCTTTTTACAAATTCCCACTTTACTTTGGTTTATCAATTTTAGACATTATCTTGCTATATAGTAAGGGTTTCATTTATTTCTGTTCTTTGCCAAAATTTTGTTATATTTAGCTTCAAACTTTGCTTATTTCTTGTCCTATTAATTCTTGTTTCAGTTGAGAGTGAGTCCATGCCTTTTTTAAAAAACAAAAACAGACTTTATTTTATAGAGCAATTTAACATTCATAGCAAAATTGAGCTGAAGGTATATTTTCCATATACCCTCTGTTCCCAAACACACATGGCCTCCACCATTATCACTATCCCCCATCAGAGGTAAAGTTGTGACAACTAATGATCCTTCATTGACGTATATTGTAATCAACCGAAGGTCATAGTTTACATTAGAATTCACTCTTGGTGTTGTACGTTCTGTGGTCTTGGACAGATGTATAATGAATGACATGTATCTCTCATTATGGTAGCATACAGACTATTTTCATTGCTATAAGAATCCTAAATGTTTCAGTTTTTAACCCCACACCCCAACCCCTGCAACTACTGATCTTTTTATTGTCTCCATAGTTTTGCCTTTTCTAGAATGCCATTTAGCTGAATCATACAGTGTGTAGTCTTTTCATATTCTTTCACTTAATGTTATGTATTTAAGATTCCTCCATATCTTTTTACGGCTTCATAGTTCATTTCATAACATTCCATTATGTGGATGTGCCACAGTTTGTTTATCCATTCAATCACTGCAGGATATTTTTGTTACTTCCAAGTTTGGGTAATTATGAATAAAGCTGCTATAAATATCTGTGTGCAGGTTTTTGTGTGCACGTAAGTTTTCAACTCCTTTAGGAGAGTGATTGCTGTATGGTATGAGTACATTTAGTTTTATAAGAAATTGCCAAACTGTCACATTCCCACCAGAATGACACTTCCTGTTCCTCCCTAGACTCACCAGCATTTGGTATTGTCAGTGTTCCAGATTTGGGCCAGTTTAATAGATTTGTAGTGGTATCTCATTGTTTTAATTTGTATTTCTTTGATGACGTATGATGTGGAGCATCTTTCCATATGCTTATTTTCCATCTGTGTATCTTCTTTGGTGAGGTGTCTCTTAAGGTCTTTGGTCCATTTTTTAATCAGGTTTTTAGTTTTCTAATTGTTGAGTTTTAAGGGTTCTTTGTGTATTTTGGATAACTGTCCTTTATTAGATAAGTCTTTTGCAAATATTTTTTCCTGGTCTGTGGCTTATCTTACTCTCTTGACCTTATCTTTTGAAGACCAGATGTCCAGCTTATCAATTATTTCTTTCATGGATCATGACTTTGGTGTTGTATATAAAAAGTCATCACCATACCAGGCCATCAGGTTTTCCTCTTGTGTTATCTTCTAGAAGTTTCATAGTTTCATGTTTTACATTTAGGTCTGTAATCCGTTTAGAGTTAATTAATTAATTTATTTATTTTAAGTTTATTTTTACTTGAGAGAGAGAGAGAGAGAGAGAGAGAGAGAGAGAGTGAGAGTAGGGGAGGGGCAGAGAGAAAGAATCCCAAGTAGGCGCCGCTGTGCAGAGCCCAACGCAGGGCTCGAACTCGCTGTGAGATCATGACCTGAGCCCAAATCAAGAGTCGGACACTTAACTGACTGAGCCACCCAGGTGCCTCTGGAGTTAATTTTTTTTAAAGGTGTTAGGTCTACTTTTTTTTGGCACTTAACCCTGCTTGGTATTCTCTTAGCTTCCCGAATCTGTTGTTTAGTGTCTAGCATTAATTTGGGGAAATTCTCACTCATTATTTTTCAGATATTACTTCTGTTCATTCTTTCTTGTCTTTTCATTACACATTTGTTTGACCTTTTTTTAGTTGTCCCACAGTTCTTGAAGATTTCGTTTCAGTTTTCTTTTCCTGGTTGCATTTCAGTTTTGGAAGTTTCTATTGAAATATCCTCAAGCTTTGAGGTTTCTTTACTCAGCCATGTCCAGTCTAGTAATAAAGCCCATCAAAGACTCATTCTTCATTTCTTTACATATACCCATTTTTTTGTTTTTTGTTTTTCATAGAATTTCGGTCTCTTGCGTTGCCTATCTGTTCTTGCATGCTGTCTTCTTTATCCATTAGAGTCCTTCACATGTTAATCATAGTTGCTTTAAATTCCTGGTCTGATAGTTCCAGCATGTCTACCATATCTGAGACTGGTTCTGACGCTTGCTCTGTGTCTTCAGATTGTGGTTTTTGAGGGTTTTCTTTGTTTATTTATTTGTTTTGCCTTTCAGTATGTCTTGTGATTTTTTTTTTTTTTCTTGACAGCCAAGACATGATATACTGGGTTAGTGAACTACTATAAATACATCTTTGGTAATGTTGTGGTAAGGTGTTTGGGGGGCTAGCATTCTATAGTCTTAAGATTATGCCTCAGGTCTTTTAGTATACCTGTGAATTTTGCAATTGCTTCTCAGTCCTACCTGCCTCTACTCTCCCCCATTTAGGTGGGAGAGGATGGATAGATAGGCTAGAGCTGGTGGGTATTTCCCTTCGTCCAGGTCAGTTAGGCTCCAATAAACCTGGGCAGGTTAGGCTCTGGTTAAGTAGGTTCTCTTGAGGATAAGCCTTGTTGAGAAGAACAAGTGGATTTCTGGTGGACTTCAGAATGGTTCCTTTTTCCTTTCCTCTGCCAGAAGCACACAGGCAGGGACTTTTCTCTCCTATGCACTGTGAGAGCTTGGTAGAGCTCCGAGAGGTAAAACTCACAGTATGACGAAGGTCTCCCTATAACTAGGTCCCCCTGAAGTTTTTATCTCAGATTTGTATTCACTGAGCCTACAGCAATTCATCAGTTACAGTTCAGTCTTTCCTTCCCTGATGCTAGTTTCAAGGAGCTTAATGCTGATGGGTTTTACCTCTAATAAGTTATGATTCTTTGTATTTACCTTCTGTTAACCTTCAGTTAGGGGGACAGCAGTTTGCTCTGTGACCTGACTTTTACAGATCTAAGGAGAGTTCTTGGTTTTTCAGTTTGTTCAACATTTTGCTTGTTACAATGGAGTTTTTTGACTTCTAAGCTTCTTACATACTAAACCAAAAGCCAGAAGCCCATGCATTTTTCCTTATCCTTCACCTTCCTTATCCTTCTCTCTTTAAATTTGTTAGCTATACTTTTACATATTTAATATTGAGAACATTTGCACATTGTTCTAAAACCATAATTCTTTTTTTTTTTTTTGAGAGAGAGAGAAGGCACGCATACACACGTGGGGGGGGGGGGGGGGTACCAGGGAGAGGCCTCTCTCCAACTGAGAGATCAAGACTGAGCCCAAATCAATAGACCCTAAAGCTACTGAGTCACCTAGGTGCGCCTAAAATCATAATTCTTAATTGTTCAATATATTCTGATATTTTTTAAAAAATAAAAATATATTTACATTATGAAGATAAAAATATTTTTACTGCAGATCCATTAGTATAATATAGTACTATGATTACATTCTTCTTTTTGTTGTTGTTATTATTTTTTTAATGTTTTTATTTTTGAGAGAGGGAGAGAAAGAGCACAAGCAGGAGAGGGGCAGAGAGAGGGAGACACAGAATCAGAAGCAGGCTTCAGGTTCTGAGCTGTCAGCACAGAGCCTGAGGCGTGCCTCGAGCTGATGAACTACAAGATCATGACCTGAGCTGAAGCCAGACCTTTAATCTACTGAGCCACCCAGGCGCCCCGTGATTACATTCTTCTACAGCTTTCCCCCTCTAAACTTTCTCGATTGCCCTTTTTTTTTTTTTTTTTTTTTTTTTGAACTGTTTGCCTTCATCTCCATTTCTTCCCCTTTATTTTTTCTGAAATCTTTCTGGAGCTTTCTGTCATTTTAATCTGGACTGGTTGCTTTCCAGGTCAGTTGCATAGCTGTCATCCTGCAGCTTTATTTCCCTGCTTTCTTGCCGTGTATCTGTTTTTTTCCTGGATGCTCTGCCTCTAAGTTTTGCTGAATAACATCCTCAGATATTTTCTCAAAGAGTTCATAGGAGATAAACTTTGTTTATTTCTGCATCTACAAAAGTGTCTGTTCTTTCCATCATCTTGATGCTAGTTTGGATACAGAATTCTAGATTGAAAATAATTTTTTCTTAGAACCTTGAGGGTGTTGCTTTATTATTTTCTAATATTCAGTGTTACTGATGAGAAGTCTGATTCCAGTGCAGTTAATATATCTTCTTAGTGATCAGCACCTCTCCCCCTTACTCGCTTCCCTTATGCAGATTCTGGATGCTCTTAGGATCTTTGTTTTATCCTTGCAGTTATGAAGCTCCACAGTAATGTGTTCAGGAATTCTTTCACCTGTTGTGTGGAGCACTCACTAGACTCTGTCTGAAAGCTTGTTGTCCTTGGATTTGGGGAAAATCTCTTGTTCTTTATTACTCTTCTGTTTTCTCTACATTTTTTGTAGACCTCATTTAAGTAAATTTTGTCCTTTCAAATTAATTCTCTTTTTTTCTCCCATATTTTCTAATTCACCTTTCCCCTTCCTACTTCTGGAGAAATTTTCTTTATCTTCTAGTATTTCTGCTGAACTTTGTATATTTCCTGACATCTTGTTCTTTGTTCCTTTTTCATAGTATCCTGTTCCTGTTTTATGGAAGCATTAATTGTCTGAAATCTGGCAGAGGATACTGAATAGAGTATCTTTAAGTGTTCGTTCTTTCTTGAATTATATCTTTCTCTCAGAGTTTTTTTTCCCCGTTTTTAAATTTGACAGTTTTCTTCCATTATGTAGGTTTTCCATAGTTGCCTGTTGATCTTTGGTAACCTGTTTACATTTAATGCAGCAATAGAATAACTGAGCTCTGTGTACTTGGGTTTAGCTCCTTAAAAGGCTGCCTTACTTTGGGAGGAGTGGGTCAGATGCTGACTCTTACTGGATTGCTAAATGCTAGAAACAGAAGCCTTTCTCTGGGGCAACAACCCCTATCCTTATCAGCTGACCTAGTACTTCCCTACATTTCATTCTTTAAAGAGAAAACTTTCAGTTTTTTGTTTGTTTATATTTGGATGGTAAAGTCTGGTTGCTAATATTCTGTGAGCAGCTGTAGAGATAGGGATCTTAGTCTCTGTCCCAATCTCCCCCTTAGTCATACCTGGCATTTCTGGGTGAGTCCCTGGATTTTGCAGGACAAATTGTCTCCATAGGTACTCCTGGCACTAATTTCTTCCACCTACTGTTTTAGGCATGACTCCCATCTCCTTTCTGATTGCTAAAATTTGTTGAGATTTCCTGTCTGTTCATTGTTGCCCCTTCTCTTTTATTTATTTTTGTGGATTTATTCCCTTAGTATCATTTTAAGAAGATTCTTGAAGGGAGAAGAGGTAATTTCCTGTGCTCAGTATATTGTCTTAAACCAGAACTTCAAAATACTTATGAAGGCTTGAAAGCATCTTATATTTTAGAAGAATTTTCATGAAAAACCATAATAAAACCCACTTTGGTGCTTAAAGGCATTAGTTCTTGGCTCTCAAGAGAATGTGGTTTTCAAGAATGACTTAGTCTCTGAAGTCCTTGACTGAATAAAGTACATTATGATCAGGGTAGTGAATAAAAAATAATTATTATTTGTGGACCAGACACTTTTGTGTTTTATTAAATATGGTTTCATTGAATCCTCACAGCAATCCTAAGAGGTAGTATATTATTTTCCCCAGTTTACATAAAAGGAAACAGACACAGTAAAGTAATATAACTTGCTCAAATACTGTATAAATGATACAGAATGATTCCCTAGCCACATTGATCTCTGTAAGTATTAAAATGAACTACAGTCTAGTTTATCTTTTCTTCCTGGAAGTTGGTGGCTTTTTGATAATATTATGGAACAGAGTGTTCAGACAAGAAGTCAATACTGCCTATTTAGGATTGATATTCTTGTGAAGCCAATACAATTAATGAAAACTTTAGCCTCTCTCCTGTCTCATACTAGCAGCCAGGATTCCGTGCTGGTTAGTAAGATGCTACAGTCACTCAGAGTTTGCAGTGCTTGGCTATGCTACATTTTATTTTATTTTATTTTTTTTATTTTTTTAATTATATGAAATTTATTGTCAAATTAGTTTCCATACAACTAGTGCTCATCCCAAAAGATTTTTTTTTAATTATATGAAGTTTATTGTCAAATTAGTTTCCATTATGCTACATTTTAAAGTGTATTCCATTTCTGTGGGGCGCCTGGGTGGCTCAGTCAGATGAATGTCCGACTTCGGCTCAGGTCATGGTCTCACAGTTTGTGGGTTCGAGCCCCGCATCCGACTCTGTGCTGACCGCTTGCTTAGAGCCTGGAGCCTGCTTCAGATTCTGTGTCTCCTTCTCTCTCTGCCTCTCCCCCGCTCATGCTTTGTCTCACTCTGTTTCTCAAAAATAAATAAATGTTAAAAAAAAAAAGATTTTTTTTAAGTGTATTCCATTTCTAGAAATTTGTCCTACAGTTCTACAAGTGCACAAAGTTTCATGCACAGGAATGTTTACAGCATTATTTATAATAGAAAGCTAAAAGAACCTAAGTGTCTGTCAGCAGGGGATTGGTTAATTTGTAATAGGTATATTCATGCACATGATGCTATGTAAAAAAAAAAAAAAATGAAAGAGATCTATGTATGCTGATATAAAAAGATCTTCAGGTAATACTGTGTGAAAAGTCATATATAGTATGACTATATGTGTAAAAAGTGTTCGTTAAGTATGCGTGCTCATGTGTTTGTATACATGTGGGAAAAATGGGAAGAACATATGAAAAGAATTGTTACTTCTGATGGGGATTGTAGGGACTTCAATTCCATATCTTTAAGTACCATTTTATTTATTTTACTATGAGCACGTAAATTTTACAGTGTTATGAAAATAAAGCTTAATGGTTTTCAGTAGCTATCAGTAGTATACCAGCAACTACTAACTGGCCCTGGGTTTCTTAGGTGAGTTAGGATCTAATGGAAGAGATCTGGGTATCTGTACCCTATCAAGGACTTTAAGTGGTTCTCAATATTAGGCAGCTGTGCAGTCATGCTCACAAATATGCATAATTTAGACTAGGGCGAAATTACCGTGGAGAGGCAATTAAAAGAATGAGACTACTTTGAATAATGCCAGACTAATAAATTTCAAAACTTGGAGGTGATAAATGATGTTCCCAGAAATTATCAAATGTTTTACCTTTTAAAAATGTTTGTTTATTTAGAAAGAGAGAGCGAGTGAGAGCCAGCCAGGGAGGGGCAGAAAGAGAGAAAGGGAGAGAGAATCCCAAGCTGGCTTTGCACTATCAGCACGGGGCCCGATTTAGGGCTCGATCTCACAACCCTGTGAGATCATGACCTGAGCCAAAATCAAGAGTCAGACATTCAACCGACTGAGCCACCCAGATGCCCCAATTACCAAATATTTTAGAGGTAGACAACCTAATTTATACCACCTGACATGGAAGAAATAGACACACATCAGGGATCCTGCTCAGGTGTGTCACAGGTGAATTCTTCCAAATCTTTACAGAACATGTCATTCTGTCATTCCAAATCTATTTACAGTATTTCAGAGCAGAGAGAAAAAAAAGTAAAGCTTGTTAGTCGTGTTTACAAAGCCAACATAGCACCACTTCCAAACCTTTCAGATACAGGAGTGTTATTTTTTGGCCAAATCATTTTAAGATTGTGGTTAAAATTTTATAAATATAATTTGAAAAAATAATATATACCATGACTAAATGGAATTCATTTTAGGGATCAGAGGATGGTTTGATGTTAGGAACTCTATTAATTATTAGCATTAATGGACCAAAGAGAAAAATTATGATATTTTACTTTTCTGCCCCAAAATGCACACAATAATATTAACTTCTGTTTGTGGATTTTGAAAACCCAAAACCCGAAACAAAACTCTTAGATGAGTGGAACTAGCTGAATAGTTTCACATAACAAAGGTGTTGCAGAATGTTAGCTAGTACCGTGCTTAATGACAAAATACTAGAAGTGGTCTCGTTGAAGTTAGGAAAAAGATGATGAATAAAATACCATTCCAATTAAAGTCACAATTTATTTTGATAAATGATTCTAGAGATTACCTGGGGGAATAAATAATATGAGAATAGTCCAGGAAATTCTAAACGAGAAAAAAAAATTGAGGACTGGGCTAATAACTCTATCAGGTATTTAAATATTATAAATCTAAAGCAAGGAAAGCAGTCAGAAAAAAATTCATGTAAGTGTGAGTGGCCTTTTCAGGTTACTGGAGAAAAGGAGATAAGGAAACACTCTCATATTGATAGTGGGAGAATCAATTTGAGTAACCTTTTTGGAAGGCACTTGGTGATAGCAAATGCATTTTTTTATCTTTTTAAGAGAGAGAGGGAAAGAGCACAGCTGGGGAGAGGGGCACAGAGAGAGACAGAGACAGAGAGAATCTTAAGCAGGCTCCACACTCAGCGCAGAGCCAGACATGGGGCTCAATCCCACGACCCTGGGAAAACCAACCGACTGAGCCACCCATGCACCCCACAAATGCATTTTTCTTTCTTTTTTTTTTTTTTTAATTTTTTTTTTTTTTAACATTTTTATTTATCTTTGAGACAGAGAGAGACAGAGGATGAATGGGGGAGGGGCAGAGAGAGAAGGAGACACAGAATCGGAAGCAGGCTCCAGGCTCTGAGCCATCAGCCCAGAGCCCGATGCGGGGCTCGAACTCACGGACCGTGAGATCGTGACCTGAGCTGAAGTCGGACGCTCAACTGACTGAGCCACCCAGGCGCCCCCACAAATGCATTTTTAAGTGTACTTATATTTTGGTCCAGCATTCTGCTTCTAGGAATTATTCCAAAAATTTCTTCAGAGACAAATTTTGTTGCATTCACAAGATTGTGATGGGAAACCACACCTGATACTGTTTCATCAGAGATTGTTAACAAATTTGTATTCACAGCTTCTTTCCTCCTCTGCTGCTTTCAAGGATTTGTGGTCTCTCCGGTCGGGGTAGCTTGGAAACATAGTCCTCAGTGACACATATGCCTGACTTGGGCTACAAAGTGAGTTTGTTTTAGGTGTCGTGGCCAGGATCAATCATAGGGAAGTGACTGCAAATATTTTGCCTTTGAGCTCTTTTATCTCCCCTTTTAAAACCTCCTTCCTGCAACCTGATGGGACAGTTTGATATATATCAACTCTTAAAATTTTGTTATGCCTGATATAGTAGAAAGGTAGAATCCTTCCTTGCTCTCCTACCCTCCAGCCCCTCCCGCCCCTCCCCCCTCCCCCCACTACCCTCTAGTCCCTTGGAAAGAGCTTTGGGTTTGGAATCCAAGGACCTGGCTTCTAGAGCCAGTTCTTCCACTGACTAGCCCCGAGACTTAGGAGAAACAAGATTACCCTTCTAAACACTTTGAGAGTCAAGCATCCTAACCTGTTTTTGTACTTGTCTTTCCTCCTTGTACTCACCTTCCTCCTGTTAATTCCTTAATCCATTACAAACGAAATTTTACCCTACTGCATCTCTACTAGTGCTCCAGCAGCAAAAAACCTCCTAATTGCAAAATATCGAATGCGTTTTCTTTCCTTTTTTATTTGTTCCCATTAGTTTTCTTTTTTGAAAAGTGTCTATCACTCTTCTGATTTGAAGAAATTAAATATTTTTAGTAGTAAATACAGACTCATGTGAAGAAAACATAGAAATATCCCTTACTCTCAGCACCCAGAAATAATCACTGGCGTGTTCACTACCATTTATATGTACGTATCTTAATATATTTGGGATTATACTTCTATATACACTGCTTTGTATCTTCCTTTTTGTTTTCAAAACAATACTGTAAGCAATGGGTTTTAAATGTTGTATGGTTTTCTCATTATATATTTACTTCATAATCAGTTCTTGTGGTGAGTTTAGGTTGCTTCTCATTGTGAACCCCTTTGTACATGAATCTGTATGTGCAGTAATGATTTTCTTTCAGGCTTGCTTCCACCTTCCAAAACCTCTTTACACCCTTGATTTCCTCCTTCTGCTGGTCCTTTTTGCTACTGCTTCTTTCGTAGGCTCTTTTTTACGCCTACACTTAGGTTATGGTGTTCTCCAGAGTTCCCTTTGCGGCTCTGGGCTTGCAGGCAGTCTCATTCATTTACTCCCTCAGCTTCAGTCATCACCTGTTGTCTGGTTCCCAGGTGTGGAGCACATCTCGGCAGAGTGCTCTCTTCTGAACACCCTCTCTGCATTTCTTACTGTTCCCTGGGCATCTCCTCCTGACTGTCCCATGGGCACCTGAAACGCACATAACAGGGATAAACAAACCAACTACATGCAGTTTCCCTTTAGGTCGTCCCTTTACCTAGCATACATACAAGGACGTATTTTAGATGTTTTAACGTTTGTTTTATAAGCAAAAGTAGCCAAGATATGTAATGATCCCTTACAGGATGGCACGTGGGCAGAAAAGGATAATGGATAGGGGTAGTGATCCTAACAAAATGCCTGCGTATCTTTCAAGGCTTGTGTGGCCTTCTCAACTCTTTCTTTTCCTCATAGTCGGCTGATATGAATCTGCCTCCTTATCCTCCTTGCCCTTTTAAATTTATACAGAAGTGATGCCCCTTAGTGGCAGAATCAGGAACTTCCTCCATTGCTGATCAATCACACGAAAAATGTCTTCTTGTGTGCTTAAACAAATTGTTATTGTGATTTGACACATTGCTGAACTGTTGTAGGTGCTTGTTTTGCAATTCTAATAAATACTTCCGACTTCACCCGTAACGACTAGGTACCTTCGTCTTTGAGTGTTTCAGGAAAAAAGAAAATAGACCAAATATGCTCCACAGGAGTGTGGAATGTGTATCTTTTGAGAAGGTGAGACAAGGATACTTAATGCTTATTTTATTTTAAGAGTATAATGTCTGTACAGTAGACATTACTCCAGCTTTTGGAGTTGTAATTAAATCTCATAACCTAAAATTCTCTTTCTAGTCGGATACTTAACTTGCAGCTAGTCTAGAAATACTTGTTGAATGACCTAATGGTCAGTGGCGATCCTTGAAGACCTTCATGCTTTAAAAAAAAACAAAGCAAACAAAATTTTTTTAAAGAAAAGTAATATAACCACAATTAAATACAATCTGGGAAATTAGAGAAAAAAACCCTACACTTGATCTCCCCTGACAAAACTGCCGATAGAGTTTTTATATATCTGGTTCTTTTCAGATTTGTGTTTATGTGGTTAAAATTACATATCCTGCTTTTTTTTCCACTTTGTCATTTTATGACTGTTACTTTAACTGGCTGCATAGTAATCTTGTAGTTGCAGGGACTTTTGGCCTGTTGCATGTACAGTGTGTATGAAGAGTGGATGGTGCCTGGTTTCTGAAAAGTATGACTCTTGAGCAAACACAGTAATTCTAATAAAATAAAATTGTGTATCACATAGATTTTTCTAAATAGGAGAACTATAGGGGCACCTGGGTGGCTCAGTCAGTTAAGCTACCAACTTCGGCTCAGGTCATGATCTTGCAGTTTGTGAGTTTGAGCCCCGTGTCGGGCTCTGTGCTGACAGCTCGAAGCCTGGAGCCTGCTTCAGATTCTGTCTCCTTCTGTCTCTGCCCCCCCCCAAAATAAACATTCAAAAACATTAAAAATAAATACATAAATAGGGGAACTATATAACCCTCATAATCGTAAGGTCAGTGCTTTATTTTCAGACTTCTAAGCCTGAAACCCGAGGAAGTTGGTTGTCAGTAAGTGTAATATGCTATGTGTCAGCTATGTATTTTGGAGAAGTTACAAACAGATGTTAGATACCTGTTTATTTGGAGGATTATTGTCATTAGTATTTAACATTGTGTTCTCTTACAGATTATGGAGCTTTGTGGTGCAACGAGGCTTGGTTATTTTGGAAGAAGTCAGTTCTACATTGCTTTGAAACTTGTAGCTGTTGCCCAATCTGGTTTCCCTTTAAGAGTGGAAAGTATAAATACAGGTAAATATGGAGTACATTAGTGGCTGAAATGAAATAAAGTCCGTAGAATTGCTGAGTCTTCTTGATATTTTATTGGCATTTGTGACCCTAAGTGTCATGGCTTTAATCTCACTACCATGCTTTTTTTTTTCATTTGCGAATATTAGAAAAATATCTCTTTCCTAAATCTGTTATGGCGTGTATGTACTTAATACATATTTGATGATAATATAAAAATTGTTAAAAGTGATGATTTTTCAGAACTAATTCACTAAAAATTGCTTAGAAAGAGGTTAGGTGAATAATTTTATCAAAGTAAATGATGAATTGTAGTGAGCATTTTCTTATATGCCTTCCTTATATTCTTCTTTTCTGCTGAGTATAAAATAGCATTATACTTGTGGGTTTTTGTGTGGGAAAGCTATACACTTGAAATTAGAAACTATTAACCAAAACTTTCTGATAGAGACAATATTAAAATATCGGCAGACTAAAACCTGGTTACAGACATCTGGCTGCCTTATAAGTATCACCTAGGATAATTTGTTTTTTTTATGCTTTGGAGGCTTATTGATGCCCAAGTCAGTGGAAATTCTGTAAAGGTAGGCACTTAAATGCAGACAGTTCTTTGGTTGTCATAGCAAAAAGAGGAAAGAGAACACTTGAGGTTTTCTGTAATGTTAGAATTTTTATAAATAGTTTTAAGCACCAGCTCAGTTTATTAGTCAGTGTGAGGTTTTCATTGTGGACTTCTGGTTTGCCACACATCATTCTTCTAGAATTGAGAGTGTATATTCTTTTCAGGTAATTTTGAATTCTTTTACTTACATCCTGAATAAGCTTGGTTTAAGTGTGGAGTTTCAAGGCAAATGCAGATAATCATAGTGGAGGGAAGTGTACTTTCTGTTAAAAATTCTGCTACTGTTTTGTTCTAGTCTAAAAGTATGAGCTATGATTGACCTGCAAAGAAGTTCTGTCTTCTTTCTTCTCTGTTTAAAATTGAATGTAGGATATTTGCTGTAGAAGTGTCATAAGCCAGACTAAAACGGATAGATATGATGCCTTGTGCTGTGTCGTTGGCAGGTGAACAGTAAAATATTTTCAGGAACTTGTGCCGTGAAAATGTCTAGATTAATCTAGTCTCAGTCTAGTGACATTTTCTATGTTTTACTTACAGCTCTAGCATCTTACTTAAGAGAATCAGTATGAGTAGAAACAGCCTAGCCTTCCCGGTCAGACTGACCTAGGTTCAGATCCTAACTGTCAGTTACTATCAGTGACCTTGGCATCTGGTAGCCTCAGTTGCAAGCATAGAGCCAGACAGGACAGTTATTACAGTTTTAGAAGGTCAGTTTAGTGTTGCTACTACTTTCTAGGTTAGAGTCTCCCTAAACAGCGTAAGGGAGGTGGTCTAAATGTAGTGATAAACATGTGTCTGTGGTTTCTGTATCAGTTTTTACAAAGATTCTTTTTAATATCTAATTCATATTTCAGTTTTAATGTGTGCCCCTTTTTCTTTTAAAGTAATAATTATTTTTGTGGTTAACAGTGAAGGACCTTCCTCTGCCGAGATTTGTTGCTTCAAAGAATGAACAGGAATCTCGCCATGCAGCCTCATATTCTTCAGATTCTGAAAATCAAGGGTCTTATTCTGGTGTAATTCCCCCACCACCTGGCAGGGGGCAAGTGAAAAAGGGATCTGTAAGCCATGACCCTGTCCAGCCTCGTACGTCTGCAGATCAGCAGGTAATCATGTGCACGTAAACGTTATCGGTTGATGTGCTGTATAGATGTTCACATTAAAACTTATTGAGTGCCTTGTTGATAAAAATTTAAGTCTTAGAATAATAATAATATTCTTTCTAGGAACCTGCATCCCCAGTCGTTTCACCACAGCAGTCCCCACCAACTTCTCCACACACATGGAGGAAGCACAACCGTCACCCCAGTGGGGGAAATAGCGAGAGGCCACTTACAGGACCTGGGCCATTTTGGTCTCCCTTTGGTGAAGCTCAATCAGGTATTTTAAAATTCTTTAGAAGACAGTTATTTATTAAGGGTTGTAAATTAAAGGAAGCTTGATGATGTTCCTTCCAGAGTTTCCTCCAAGATAATTTTAATTATAAATTAAGTGCCTTAATTAGAAGCAAAAGCCAACCATGAAAATTTGTAGGCAGATACATCAGTTTAAACAATGGTAATTGCGTTTACATAATACATATAATTCTTAGACAAAGTTGATAAATATCAGATGCTCTGAGGGTGAAATGGGTAAATAATAACTTCCCAGAATATTACATATATATTACATTAGCTCCAGTATTGACAAGGAAAGCACACAGTAACAATTTAAAAAATTTCAATGAGGTATAATTTTATTCATTTTCAATTTTTTTATTAAAGCTCTTTTTTTGTTTTATTTTATTTTATTTGAGAGAGAGAGAGAGCGCATGTGTGTGCATGGGGGGGGGGGGGGGGGGGAATAGGGACAAAGAGTGAGAGAGAATCCCAAGCAGGCTCTGTGCTATCAGCACGGAGCCCCACTGGCCTCGATCTCGCAAACCGTGAGATCATGACCTGAGCTGAAATCAAGAGTCGGACACTTAATTGACTGAGCCACCTAGGTATCCTGAGATATAATTTTAAACTGACAGAAGAGATTCAGTTTGGAAATTGTTAACATTTCTTCAGAGTTAGAGTTGGAAAGAAAACTTGTATAATATGTATGTGGTGAGTTACAACTAAAAACCTATGGTTAAAAACAGTTGGCTTTTCTTCAAAAGTGAGTCGGCATGTGTACCATTCTCCCCCTAGGTTCTTCTGCGGGTGACGCAGTGTGGTCAGGGCACTCTCCACCTCCACCACAAGAAAACTGGGTCAGTTTTGCAGATACTCCACCAACCAGTACTCTTTTAACCATGCATCCTGCTTCTGTCCAGGTGTGACATTTTATTGGTATTGCATTTTTATTTGCTTCATTCAGAGTATTGCTGCGGTCATTGTTTTCATATTTTGCTGTGGCACACTTGATAAATGCAAGTTCACTCCTTTTACAGAACACAGAACTCTGCTCTGTGCCTTTTCTTAAAGTCTCTTCTCATTGGAATGTTTCACTAAAAGTTTTGGCTGATTTTCTTTCTAATTATTCAGTGAAATTTTGAAAGTTGTCTGCCCCTAAGAATATCTCCTATTTGCTTGGCTTTCTTAGCACGTTTTTCATAACTTTCTGTTGCTTACATATTGCTATCATTCTATGCACTTATATAATCATCGTGCAGAAACATTCAGTAACTTGATTATAACAAATATGTGGTTTGCTGATGAGTTTGTGAAGACTTCTTGTATTTTAAACATTCACAGAAAGTAAGTTTTATTTTCAAAGATGAGTAACCTAGCAATCTTGGCCCATATAATCATTACAGATAGAAAATGTACTGAGGAAAAAAATGTTTCATTACAGGACCAGACAACAGTACGAACTGTAGCATCAGCTACAACTGCCAATGAAATTCGTAGGCAATCCAGTAGTTATGATGATCCTTGGAAAATAACAGATGAACAAAGACAGTATTATGTAAATCAATTTAAAACCATTCAGCCTGATCTAAACGGATTTATTCCAGGTGAGTTGTTAAAAACAGAAATTCTTGTAGATGGGACAGGACAAAGTCTCAGTTTCATAATCTCAAAGGCATGGTTTTTATTGGTCAGAGATTATAAAGAAAATCAGTTCTCAAGTTGTGTGTCTAAAAAGCTGATAATCACTGGAGACAAAAACATGACGTGCACACGTGTTAAGGGTACTTTTTTCCCAATGAAAAAAGTCTTAAGACTCTTACCCTCATTTTATTCTTGGATCTCTACGTTCAGAATAACATTAAACAACACTGTTTTAACATTTCAGGATCTGCAGCTAAAGAGTTTTTTACAAAATCAAAACTTCCTATTCTTGAACTTTCTCACATTTGGTAAGTGTGGTGCTTCACATCAATCAGGTAATGTGGGTTGTTTCAAAGGAGTTTCCAGCAGGTCGATTTTTGAACCTTAAAAAATAAACTATTAGAGTAATCTTTTCAAGAATGTTCCCAAATAACTCAGTATTCCCTTCCAATAGTAGTCAGTTTCTATCTCACTCTCTGGAAAAGAAATAAATGATGCCAATACAGTAGTTCTTTTTAAAGTGCTAAAATTTGTTAAGCCATATTAGCTGTTTAAACCATATTAGCTGTTTCTTCTTGCTTAGCATAATGCATGGAAGAAAAGCTAGTTGCTTCATCCATGGTTATCTTTATCCCATTTGGTTTTTAATAAGCCTATACCTGTTATGTATTACCTATACCTATACTAAGCCATGTGCTTAAGAACATTGCTTAGCTCCCATTTAAGTCCATACGAAGACTCACGAGAGCTGTGATGTAGTTGGAATTAGTTATTTAAAGCAAATTATAACCACAAGTTACTTTCTAAAAACAATTATCATATAAGCATAAATGGTATTTCTACTCGATATCAATCTATTTCTTTATATTTTTTTTTTTAAAAATTTTTTTTTTTTCAACGTTTATTTATTTTTGGGACAGAGAGAGACAGAGCATGAACGGGGGAGGGGCAGAGAGAGAGGGAGACACAGAATCGGAAACAGGCTCCAGGCTCTGAGCCATCAGCCCAGAGCCTGACGCGGGGCTCGAACTCCCGGACCGCGAGATCGTGACCTGGCTGAAGTCGGACGCTTAACCGACTGCGCCACCCAGGCGCCCCAATTTCTTTATATTTTAAATTATTTTGTTAGTAGGGTTTTTAGTAGCTTTGAGTGCTGTAGCAGAAGAAAGATAATGCCTAAAACTGAAAAATCAAGAACTGGCAATATACACTTGCTGTTTATGGTATCAGGCATTAACTACAAAATGGTTGCCTCTGCATCCAGAAAGTGGGACAATAGTTGAGGGGAAGGGGGGGTTCTGCTGCTTCTTAATATCAAGCCTTGTAGTCTGTTGAATGCTATTTTTTTTTTCATTTTCTACACTTTTATTTTGTGGTGATTGTGAGACAAACACAATCCCAACATTTAGACTTCTCATCCTCCTTCCTGAGGACTATCTGACTCCATGGCTCATGCACCCCAAGTACAGTAGGACTTTGTAGAACTTTGATAACAATAAAAACAAAGTTTTTAAAAATTTCAGTGACGTATTAAGTGGGCCTGACTTTATCCTGTTACTAGAAATGCATATGAATTAAAGGTCCTTTTTTTTGGTGACCTTATGTATTGAGGGTGCTTTTCAGCATTTTATTATAAGAATTTCAAGTATTCAGAAAAGGTTAAAGAACTGTGCCTTGAACACTCATATGCCCACTGCCTGGGTTCCACAGTTAAACAGTTTGCTATATTTGCTCTATTATACTTTTTCCATCTGTGGGATTTTTTTAGGTTATGGATTGTACTTTTTCTGGAAAAAGATTTCTTTTTCTTCTTTTTGAGACATAAAGGGATCCAGAGCAAATGATTATATTTATGGCAAGTTTGTGTTCCAGGGAACTTTCAGACTTTGATAAAGATGGAGCATTGACACTGGATGAGTTTTGTGCTGCTTTTCATCTGGTAGTTGCTCGGAAGAATGGCTATGACTTACCAGAAAAACTCCCTGAAAGCTTAATGCCCAAACTGATTGATTTGGAAGACTCAGCAGGTAAGTTCGGGAGCCTAAGGGACCTGGTTACAGGCCTTGATAAAACATCATACTTGATTTGTAAGGCAAAATTAAGATAGATGTTAAAACTTAGCTTAACAACCTCAAGAGCATGTAGATTTAACATCAGAATGTAATATACAGGCTGAACTTGGATTAATGGTTTGTCTTAGTCAGCTTTAAAAAGGTAAATAATTATATGCGCTACTATTTTACTTTACACTTTTGACTTCCTGAGATTTTAAAAATATTTCACAGAATCTTGTTATTTTGCCACAAGGCAAACGCTTTAGTTGCATTATATACTGTCTGAGGTGGGAAAGGTAGCCTGTGTTATCGATATTTTTCCATTTAATGCATCTTAATTTGTTGAAGGACGGTGCCTGGTTTATCATTAGACCAGCTCAGTCTGCAAGCATTTTCCTTTCAAAAGCCCAACTCTTTTCTTCAGACTCTAAAGAAATCTGGAAATTTTGTGTTTCATTGTAAATACCGCACTTTTGTTAACCGTGTTTACAAGAATACTTTTGTAAATGCCCATATTTATTAGGCATTTCTTTAAAAGGAAACAAGAATATAAGGGGTAAAAAGTGAGCATGTTGTTTTAAAATTCAGAATGAATAAAAGGAAATCTAATGTTAAATTTTTAATGAGACTAATTAAATTACTGTTTTCGGTTTTCCTATCTAAATCATCTTTTCGATATTGTGATGGAAAGAATTTTATACTTTTAAAAGAAAAGCTGAAGCATAATTTGGCTCTGCAAAGGGCATTTATCTATTAGGCAGTGTCTGTTTAATTCAGAAATGCACATGATCTGACCTTATTGTCTAAATTATACAGAAGGAATCATATGCATGTTATTAATGTCACGAAGAGAACATTCTCCTTGATGTTAAGAATCTGAGTCTGCTTCTGGTTTTGCTAATTATTCCTGTGACCTCGGGCAAGTTCTGACCATTTATTTTTTGCCTTCTGTTTCTCCACCTGAAATGTGGATTTGATGCCATTCATGTTTCTGAATTGTACACTGACCTTTTGGCAACGAGAAAGTTGATTTAAAAATTGAGCATTGATTTTTATGTTTTTTAGAAACACTGTCCTATGAGAATCCTAGGATTTTTCTGATCATTTCAGGTAGCTATTAGGCAACCTCAACTTGAGCAGAAAGCTAAGTATTTTTGTTGACAATTTTGCTTCAAAGTACTTTGATTTCTCTAATTAAGAAATAAATGAAAACTCTATTTAGCTTATTTGATAGTAGCCAGAAGGGGAAGAAATTTTGGTAGCTACAAACATAGTGTATCATTTTAAAACTTGGGCCTTGTATCTAGAATTTTTCTGTGACTTTCTTTGAAAACTGGTAGGATACTAATACAAGGAAGTAAGTCAAGTTTATTCTGTTATGTTATTTTTTAGAGACTTGTCTGAACCTGTTATCTGTTGCATTCAGATTGGTGAATTTGGCTATAGCATGTAGTCAGTGGAGGCTTTTGTTTTTTATTTTTAATTTAAATAAATTCTGGTTCTTTATAAACTCGACTTACTGCCAGAATTTTAAGGTTGATGAGTCAAGAACTTCTTTTTTTGGGCATTTGTCTTTTTATCCCTGTTAAATCTGTTTAGCTAAGAGACACTCTGGTTTGGTTTTAATTTTTTTTTTTAATGTTTATTTACTTTTGAGAGAGAGAGAGAGTGTGAGCCACCCAGGCTCCTGTAGACACTGCTTTTTGCCTACATATATCTGTTTACTATTGCTTTAACTATAATTTTAAAGATGTCAAAGAAACAGATAATTTTGTCCCATTCCAACATAATATTATATGGTTTTCTGATCACCTTTATTCTAAACATTTGGCTACACAGTATTAAACTCAAATCTGCTTTGCCTACATATAAATGATAAATTTGGAATTCTGTTAATTTGGGGGTTAGAGAAACTGTTTAATATTTTTCCACCTACCTATCCTAAGCCTGAGATTCATATTTAAAAAAATATGAGCCTGGAAGAGCCTGGAGCCTGCTTCAGATTCTGTGTCTCCCTCTCTCTCTGCCCCTCCTCCACTCACACTCTGTCTCTCAAAAATGAATAAAAATGTTAAATAAAATAAAATAAAATAAAATAAAATGCCTGAGATTCATAGTACACAAAGTCCTTTGTATATAGAAATTGTGTGACACTGTAGATCACTCAATATCCACAAAAATAATTTAAAATAGCTGTGTTTTTAGAAGTTCACCTTAGAAGTTTTAAAAGTTAAAAGGCAGATACCCAAAGAGTTTCCTTTGGCGGAGCTTGCTTTGGGATTCTCTTTGGAGCCTTTCTGACTCACAGGCAAAAGTAGTTCCTGTTCCTCTGATCTCTCATAATATTGCCTACATGCTGCTTCTTATAGCACACACATCACACTGAATCCTGTTTTGTTTTGTTTTGTTTTCCTCTTTTACTACCTCTCTGAGCTCTTTAAAAACAAACAAACAAACAAACAAACAAAAAACAAGAAATGTATCGTGTTCATTATAGTATCCTAAGGACCTAGCACTTGGCCAGGCAGGTACTAATAAGTTGTTCAGCAAATAATTATTGAGTGAATTAATGGTAAATGTGTGCCACTTTTAAAGTAGGATATTTTTCTTAACATGTTTCTTTGAAATATGGCTGTTTGTTACCATAAATTTGTGATGCTGGGGCATACTAAATTATTAGCTCTGCAGGTATTCTGTGTTGGCAATTTAAGTAACTTAAAAAATAAACGATGAATACTGGTGACTTAAGTTACAGCCACTTGGGGTAACAAGTTAGGCTTTCTATATGCATGCAAACATGGGTTGGGTTGGGGACATATGTAATTTTTCCAAAATTATTTGATGAGGTTTTTAGGATTAAATGTCAGGTAAAACAGAATAACTAATGATCTGTAGGTGGAGTGCTTATGTGGGCCTGAATTAAAATACTTAATATTTAACATCAGCACTGAATCGGGCAGCTAGGGTAAATAAACAAGGAAACTTGGTTTTTATTGTCTTACCAAAAGAAAAAAGAAGCCTACAAAAATCCATGTATGGAAACACCTTTGTGAAGTCTTCAAGGACAAAACCAAACATGTTGGGATACTGCACACCTTCAGCTCAATCCACAGAGAATCTTCTTTAGAGCACAGTTTCATTTTGACATAGATTTTTTGTGATTATTTGGTAATATCTCCCTCTTAAACTAGCCTGGAGGATCCTAGGCGGGTAGTAACTGGATCATTCTTGTTCATTGTGTCTCAGCACCTGGCAGGGTGCAAACTGAGTATGTAAGTAGGCGTTCACGTTTTTTGAAATGACTAAGTGGCTGAACCACTTGTTTTTAAAACTGTTCTCTGTCTTCATACCACCCTGCTCACATGAGTAGTAATACCTGGTTGGGACGCTCAGAGAATGGGTGAAGTTATTCCCTATTCTGTCTCCTCCTCCATCATCACTGCTTCATAGTAAATTGAGCGTATTTCATTGTTGCTGAGATGATATGTAGTAGCACAGATCCCCAATCTCCTTGCAGTACTTCTAATATGAATAGACATTTTTTAATGTTTACTTATTTTTGAGAGAGAGCATGAGGGAGCACAAGCTGGGGAGGGACAGGGAGGGGGAACAGAGGATCCAAAGCAGGCCCTATGCTGATTGCAGAGAGCCCCATGTGGGGTTCGAACTCACAAACCGTGAGATCGTGATCTGAGCCCAAGTCAGACACTTAACTGACTGAGCCACCCAGGCGTCCCTAAACATGAATATTTTTTAAAGCCACAAACTTTTTATGGATAGTTTACCAAAAATCCATACTTGAGACTAGCTTTATGCCAATCATTGTTGACTTTTCTGTTTATCCAGAAACTTTTAACATAGAAAAGGCCAACACAGTAACACATGCAGATACCTGTTTTCACACAAGTACACGCTATATATCCTTGATTTTTTTTTATAGTGTTGAACATCTTCGCACTTTGTCGCATATACAGCTGTCATATTCTTTATCATACAGTGTATTCCATAATATAGATGTGGCTTAATTTAACCAATGTCTTATTAACGGATTTTTGGATAGTTTCTTGACTTTACCTTTAAAACAGTGCTGCAAAAAAGATACATATATCTTTATTTTCTACAAAGAATCCTAAATCTTTATTTATTAAAAAAAACCTTTTTTTATTTTTACTTATTTTGAGAGAGAGGGAGAGAGAATCCCAAGCAGGCTCCACACTGTCAGGGGCTTAGACTCATGAACTGTGAGATCATGACCTGAGCCAAAACTAAGAGTCAGTGGTTCAACCAACTGAGCCACCCAGGTTTCCCTCAATCTTTATTTTTGAAAATTCACTCTCCCAAATGACTTTAGTTGCAGAGGAAAAAATAAAGTAAACACTAATATTCATCGTTACCTTTACACCTAAGGAATTACTTCTCAAGCCTTCCCCTCCCCCCCATACACACATATATACAATCTTAACATTAGTGTCCTTTTTTTCCAGATAGTTGGTTGTTGTATGTGACAAATCAGTACAATTCCAAATATTGGCAAAAATGCACCATTTAATGAAATTGGTCAAAATGATTAGAACTCCATAAATTCCTGGCAAAGACACTGGCAACAAGATTAGATCATACTTGAAGGAGAAAATCTCTACAAGGATGACATGGTAGGAGCTTTAAAAGATTACGGTTTAGGAGCGCCTGGATGGCTGGATGGTTAAACATTCAACTCCTGATTTCGGCTCAGTTCGTGATCTCGTGGTTCATGAGTTTGAGCCCTGTGTCAGGCTCTGTGCTGACAGTGTGGATCCTGCTTGGGATTCTCTCTTCCTCTCTCTCTGCCCCTTCCCTGCTCATGCTCTCTCTCAAAATAAATAAGATTAAAAAAAAAGAATAAGTAAAGGATTATGGTTTAAATATCAGAGCTTTAGTAATAGTCCTTGTGAATAATTATGATACTTTAAATTATTTTTTGTATAAAGGACAAATTTTGTATTTTTCTTTACAATTGTGATATGAAACTCAAAAGTGAAACAAAAGACCTCTATCTTCCTCTGTAGGAAAGAGAACTCCATGGAGGGGCCCCTTTGGTGGCTCAGTCGGTTAAGTGTCTGACTTCAGCTCAGGTCGTGATCTCACGGTTCATGAGTTCAAGCCCTGCGTCAGGCTCTGTGCTGACAGCTCAGAGCCTGGAGTCCGCTTCCGTTTCTGTGTCTCCCTCTCTCTCTGCCCCAACCCTGCTCATGCTCATGCTGTCTGTCTCTTAGAAATAAATAAATGTTAAAAAAAATTTTTTTGTACATAAAAAAAAAAAAAAAAAAGGAAAGAGAAGTCCCTGGAAATAAATGAAAGCATTGTCATCTTGCTCAATATTTTGTCTTTATTTACTGTGTTTAAGTATAGGCCCTCAGTAAATGTTCACTGATTGAATTCTTTTATTAATTTTGCCACCAAATTGCACCCCAGAATTATAGCATCTTTTATTCTTTGGTCTTGATACTCATTTTCACAATTTTCTGTGTTAAGTTTTGAAAACAAAGCCCTACATAAATTATTTTTTCTTCATGAAATTTTAGTTATTTTAACTGGATTCACATAGATGCACTTCTTCCATTTTTAGCTGTTCTTGGATAATGGGAACCTTCTATGTATCTGTAGATTATATTCTTTGAAGTATAGTAGCTGAGTCAAATAATAGTTCCTATAAAAGATCAGTACTGCAAAAAAAAAAAAAAAGTCAACAGTTTACAATTTAATTAGGATTTGGAGTGAATGTTTCTTTTCAAACATTGTACACATTTTTGTACTTAAAAAATCCTTGGTTTTAATTTAAAACTGGTAAACTGTGTAGGCTGTATAAAGGTCTGCTTACTGAAGAAGTTTCCATTTTGTGGAGTGTTGAAGAAGAGTAAAATTATTTTTTCAAATAGAATGTAGTTTTTTAATGGGTATAATATCAAAACAAAGCATAGTATACCTTAAATTCTTTAATTTCTTTTTGCATATCCATTGTTTGTCCCCGTCTTTTAAGTCTGCATGAAAAATGTACCATTAGTAGTTTTACTTGAAGACTTAACATTTATCCAAACCAGTTTATTTTTTGTTTTAAATACTTTTTTTATAAGAATACTATTCACATTTCAAATAAGACATGTAGCTGCTTATGCTTTAACAAAGCTATTAAATGAGATTGCAGCTTTGACTGAGGTTTCATGATTGAAGGATTCTTCCTACCTTTATTTTGCTACTTGAAAGCAAAATAAGTTTTAAACCCTAAGACTCTAGGGAGCATATATATTTCTATCAGATTAATAACAACCGGCAGTCATTTTTGAAGCAGTGTTAGCATGTTAGTGTAACAATGGAAAGATAAACCTAGAATAAAACCAAAGGTCTTTGAGAAAGACCAGTGTTCAGCAGGCCCACTGTACTGACCCGAATCTGGGAACTTTTCAGAATCTTTGGAGGCTAGAAGGATGGAAACTACTGACAGGGTTTTTATTTTCTGGTGTGATCCTAAAAATACAGTTTGCACTCATCTAATATAATCATTTCTAACTTTAAATGTAGATTGACAGTATGTCAGTGTGATCACACTGGGTTGTGTCTTCCAGACCCACTTTTATACATGGAAATACTTTTTGCATAACAGCCCTTTTGGGGTTTACTTTAACAAATAATTTAGGCTCATGCTCTTCTTTTTCAGCCCTGATGCTCTGATGATGTCAGGGGCAGAGCAGAACCCTCAGGAGGGAGGCAGGGTTGACACAGTGTTCCAGCGGGAGGCTAGGTTGGAACACTGCATCAGGTAAGCGTAAAACTACGCCCCTGCCTCCGCAAGATACAGTCTTAAAGACTAACTTCTGTGGGTGGGCGTGAAGCTCTTGGTTGGCATTTATAGGGAGCCAGGTTGAAGGAGGTGCGGTTTACTTACAGACCTAGTGCTTCTCAGTCTCATGACTGTTAGTTTCTAGAACATAGGTAATTTGTTCTTTTTCTACTACCATTTGTTGTTCTATATAAGAGGCGATGTGTGATTTTGCTAATTTATTCTAGAAATAAATTTTGGATTTTCTAGGACAGTGAGTTTTCACACTTTTTAGTCTTAGGACCCCTTTACATTCTTAAAAATTATTGTGGACCACAAAAGAGTTTATGCGGACGAGATCTATCGGTAATTACCTACTCAACAAAATAGTTATCCTTTTAGAAATTAAAACTGATAGATTTTATGCTTTGTTTTAAAATAACAATAGAACACCTTTTATATATTAACAGATATTTTTAGGAAAACAACCGTATTCTCCAAAATAAAAAAATATATATAAAAAGGATGGCATTGTTTTACATCTTTGCAAACCTCTTTAATATCTGGTTTAATAGAAGACAGCTAGATTCTCATATTTGCTTTTGCGTTCAGTCTGTTGGATATGTTACGTTGTTTGAAATGTGTCAGGAATTGGCAAACTAAAGGCTGAGGACCAAACAGTCTGCTGTCTCTGTGTAGTCCACAAGCACAATGGGGTGGTGGTGGTTTTTTTAATCGAGGTGGGGGGGGCAGTATTTCATGATACATGAAATTTATATGAAATTAAAATTTTACTTTCCGCAAATAAAATTTTATTGGACTACAAACCAACCTCATTCCTTCACAAGTGATTTCTGGCTGCTTTTGCACTGCAATAGTTGCATGTTTGCAGCAGAGACCATATAGGCCGTCTGCAAAGCCTAAAATATATACTGTCTGGCCTTTGTAGAAAAAGGTTGCCAGTCTCTAATACATGAAGAAAACGTGGCCTCAGTAGTAAAAGGGAGGACTATTTTCAGATAATTACAGATGTTCTTTGGTACTACTCCAAAACTCAACAGACGGTAATTTCTTAAAGGTTAATTGAGAGCCGAAACCATATAGATGAATTGTTTGTACTGTTACATCAAAATCCATAGGTTTGCCTTGCACTTTGAATACACTTTGAGTGACTCTTTTACCCCGTGCATGATTTTGTAACTTAGCGCATTGATTACTTGTAAAACATCAGTTTATTGAGCTATACAGACCTTTCTTTCAAATATTGGGACATTTTATTATAAAATGTCAAAAAAGCGTATATGTTAACATAACCTATCTTATCAAAGAAGCATTGTGAAGTTCTTGAGAGCATGGGCATGGATACACATTTTCCAGAATTCTTATTTTTTGCTTGAAAGCTCAAACTTTGTCATTTGTAACAAATACTGAAGACAGTTGGTTTTCCTGGAAGTGACAGGCTCACTTAATTCATTTTTGAGAAAATGCCTGCATCATATCCAAGTCTGAATAATTATAGTTTATCAGCTATTCTTTCAAGGAAAATGGTGTTCCATGACAAAAGTGGCCTGTTCAGCTGACAACTGAGTCATACAAGTACTTTTCCTTGAGACCACTGTAATCCTGGATATGAAGTAGAGTGCTTTATATACGTTTCCCTTTTTTTTTTTTTTTTGCCATGCAGAGTATTGAGACGTGTTTTCAGGGTTGAGGTTTCATACAAATAATTTTTAGTGTGATAATTATGAGCGTTCTTCAGTGAAGTTGTCATGCTTGTTTATTTTAACTGGAATGCGTGGGGTGAAGGATATAATGACTAATATATTTTGGTGCCACTGCCTTGATTTTTGCTTATTGATAAGCCAGCAGTTTTACCCACCATTGCTTTTGCTTCATTGTCGTAGGTGCCATCACAGGAAAAAGCATTATTATCATTACAAAAACCATTTTGACTTTTCAGAGCCCGTAAAAAGTCCTGGGGATCCCCAGGAGTCCATGGACCACAGTTTGAGAATTGGTACTCGAGGAAAATAACTATTAGAATAATTATGAAGTACAATTATTTGGGTAGCTAACATTTCACTTCTCGGCCTCAAGAGGCTGGACCCAAGGCAGTTTTGTACCAGTGAACCAAAGAGGTTCCCAGAATCTACCCTAAATTGTAACTGCCCTGAAGTGGGGGCAGGGTGCAGTCTGATCCTAAATTTATAAGTAGAAGACTGAGACAGGAGAGCAGAAGTCTGGAAAGCTAAACCAGGGCCCCAGTTTGCCCTGAGATGACATTTCAAACTTCACTGATACAGTCTGACTTTAGATAGATAGGTTCTTTTGAAAATTAATCATTCTGTAGTTAAGACTATTCTAATTCTGCTTTTCTCCATATGAATACCTGCTTTGGGGTATCTCTGACGTTGCTTCATTCACCATCCTCATTTCACTTAGAGCGAACAGTCAAATTTATAGCCATTATCTTCCTTTCCTTAACTTCCTTTCCCTTGGTAATCATAGGGGGAAAAGTCCATAATTTTTGTTCACACTGAGAACTACAATGGATTTATCATAAATAATGTTTTCATTAGTCCTTCTCTGAGAGTTTTGAGCCTTCATAGAATATTATAGGAGGCATTGGTTCTACGCCACTCGGACACGTTTATTGACAAAGGGACAAGATTAAGAAAAAAGTAGCAACTATTCTTGATCTTAGAAAACAAAAGTTTATCAAAATATCATGCTGGACTGCAAATTAGGACTTAAAGAAGTTATGTCAGGGTAAGCAAATGGCAAATTTGAGATAGCCATGGAACAGAAATGGGGCAAAGAGAAATTTTGAGAACTTTTTCAAAATGTCAACAGGTAATTTTTGTTTTAGGAAAGTAACAGTAAAGAAGAATGAATTTAAATGGAGAACCTGAAAGTAACTCAAAAAATATTTGAGTGCCTGCTATGTATTAGGTCCTCTGTTAGGCCCTAAAATATAAAGGATTTGCTTATGGATAGGTTGAAAGGTAAAAACCTTTATATTGCTAAGTTATATGGCCATCTATTAGGAATTTGAAGTACAGTGCTAAGTTAATGGCAAATGTCTTTCTGATGGAGAAACTCAGGTGCTGTTTTATTCAACTTGCCCATGGTCAAACAGTGAGATGGTGACAGATTTTAGAATCATATTTTTGTTATAGATTCTCAATAGATTAAGTAGTCCCATTAATTTGGCAGTTAATCTGATTTTCAGGCTGGGGTTATATTCAAAACCATGTAAAATTTGGGAAAATTGGATTCAGAGTTTAGTTGCCGTTGAAATTCCTTCTGTTTTTACATTGGAATGTAATTACATTGTAATGTAATTATACATTGTAATGATAAAAGTTGGCTTATTGACTTTGCTTTTTGCCCAAGCCTGGGACCTTTCCTTTCCTTTTGCTGTCTGCCTTGCCAATATATGCTGCTTTTTGGTAACGGGGAGGTTTGTAGAGAAAATGTGAGTGAATGAGTTCTAAATCAGCAGTTTCCAAATTATATTCCAAGGGAATGTGGAAGGATTTTGTTTGATAAAAATGGTTTGTGTTTGGGAAAAACTGGTTAAATAAAGTTTATTTGTTCAAGGACATTACAAGTCTTTGATACACAGGTGTGCATGGGGATGTTCAACAGGGAGTTATAGTATCACCACATTTATTTGAACAGGAAGCCTAATTTTTTAAAGCACCTTAATGATTAATCTTTCATGAAATACACTCTGGGAACTGGTGTGAGATTATTAGAAAATGATTCAAAATAAACCATAAGAGACTCTGAAATAGAGAACAAACTGAGAGTTGCTCAAGGGGTATTGGGGGGGTGGGCTAAATGGGTGATAGACATTAAGGGGGGCGCTGGTTGAGATGAGCACTGGGTGTCATAAGTAAGTGATGAATCACTAAATTCTATTCCTGAAATCATTATTACACCATATGTTAACTAACTTGGATTTAAATAAAAAAAGACATCTAGTCAAGTAAGATAAAATTAAAATAAAATGAAATAAAATAAAATAAAATAAAATAAAATAAAATAAAATAAATTATTCAGAGCACGTGCCTATTGTATTTGTTGTTATGTGTAACATTCTTTTTCTCTATGCCTGACTAGATTTTATTTTCATGGAAAGCTATGGTTCCAAGTAGACAATACATAGCATTAATAAGTATTGCCTGATTACTTGATTTTTAAAGTGTTTATTTGGGGAGCATAAGGAAAGGAAATTCAGTTTATAAATTACTGCTTTTGAAAATCTTCTGTTCGGTTTTCTATTATAAGTAAATATTCCTAAACTAAAATGTATTGTTTATAGAGAATTTCTCTGTTTTTCAATTGCAGACGTTGGGGATCAGCCAGGTGAGGTAGGTTATTCAGGCTCTCCTGCAGAAGCACCTCCAAGCAAGTCGCCGTCAATGCCGTCACTAAACCAGACTTGGCCTGAGTTGAATCAGAGCAGTGAGGTTAGCAGATCTTCCCTTTTCTTTTACTAACATTAACTATTTTAAGGTAAGAAGTTCCAGACAGAGTAATTTCAGCAGATAGCTCTGTCAGTATGCATGCATGAGAGAACATACCCAATATGACTGTGATAAAGGTTTATAATGACGTGACTGAGCTTTTCCAGGCATTTTTCATAATAAATACTATCGTTTGGTTTCCAGCACTTATTCCTGCTAAAGCCTTGTGAGTTAGATGGGCCAAACACATGAAGTTAACAAAGGGGTGGATATCTTGGCCCACATATCTCATAGCCAGAGAGGGTCTGGAGCTAAGATTTAAACACAGATCCTTTGACATTCAGTCAGCTGTGCCCACCGTATCACACGGTCTTCTCATTTCCTGTAAGCAAGGTATGTGATAATATATTCCGTATCTCAGCATTGGAAGTGAGTGTGAGAAGTCACTCTCCAGCTTTCCACATGAAAAAAGCATTTTCTACAACCCAAGCTATTTATAATAATTTAGTTCTATGCTATACAAAATGGAACGATTTAACTACCAAATACAGGGGCTAAAAGATAAATCATGTCAGACCAAGCACAGCATGCAAAACAGAATTTGAGACCAAATACACTGCCTCCCCCCATTACTTGAGCTCCTCTATAGAAAACAATAGAAATAGGGCCACTCTGATTAGAAAAAAAAAAAGCCCAGAGGCCCTCCCATAGGGCCACTCCGATTAGAAAAAGAGAAGGCCCGAGGTCCCCCGACTCTGCTAAACCTTAATGCTGTGTAAAACTCCTAGGAAACCACTGGCCCGGTCTGTGAGAGCAGTTTTCTTTGTGAACAAGTACTTTTTTTCTTCTGGTTTTTAATATCACTTTTATAGTGCTACAAACCTAGAAGTTTGTTGTTGCAGGAAAAATTCTAAGCTTTCTATGTTTTCCATGTATTTTGAAGGCTGAAAAACACTAGATGGAAGGGACACTAGTTAATTTTACATAGTTGGAAAGCAGAGAAGGAACTGGCAAGTTTTAAGTACTTGCAGCTGCTTTATGACATAATCACAGATACGTGTCTGAGACCTTATAAACATACATTTATCATAAAATAACCATCTAAGTCCTTGTTAGAGGGAGGAATTAAGGCTTAAAAGAATTTACTAGTAGGAACAAAAATTTACTAGTAGGCTTTATAGAAAGTACGGTCAGTTTTCTTGAAATCACTAATTTTTGCTACATTTATTCATTTGTCATTTTTAAAAGCACTATCAGATTAAAGGAATATATATATTCCATTGATATCAGTTCATAAATAAAAGCAACTCGTTCTAAATCAACTCAGTTCTAAAGCCCATCTTCGTTCTCAGTAAAATTGCATGTGATCATTAAAGACGAGGAATGGAGTCCCTTCCAAATTCTGATTTCAGTAGTTGCATTTTCCCTTAAATATTCCTAGCAAGTTTCATTTTGTAGTATTTGCTACAATGTTCATGAGTGTCACAATTTTTTTTAACTACGTGTGAAAAATCAGAATGTTACTAAAACTAACATTAATTTTGAGACAATTTAATAGTATTTATAAAAAGTATATATACTTAGGGTATGGAATTTAAATTACATTTTAATTTTCTACCACAAAGCACTAATACTCTTTCAGCAAATACTCAGCACCTGCAAACACGGACAGGGCACCAGTTAACACTAATAATGGCACCTCACATTTGTCAAGCATAAATTTTGCTGTGCCAGCTCTGTCCAAAAAGTTCTCACACGTGTTAACTCCTGACAGCTTCGTCACAACCTTGTGATACAGGTATTATTAGCCTCATGTTACAGATGGTGAAACTGAAGCACAGAGAGGTTAAATAACTCGCCTAAGGTCATACAGCATAACTAGGATTCCAGCAGTCTGGTTCCAGAGCACGCTTTTAGCCATTATACTAAAGTAAAGATCTGGGTGTTTCTCTGCTCTCCAGGTAGCTTATATATAACCTTAAAAAACCCAAGTAGGGGCACCTGGGTGGCGCAGTCGGTTAAGCGTCCGACTTCAGCCAGGTCACGATCTCGCGGTCCGTGAGTTCGAGCCCCGCGTTGGGCTCTGGGCTGATGGCTCAGAGCCTGGAGCCTGTTTCCGATTCTGTGTCTCCCTCTCTCTCTGCCCCTCCCCCGTTCATGCTCTGTCTCTCTCTGTCCCAAAAATAAATAAACGTTGAAAAAAAAAAAAAATTTAAAAAAACCCAAGTAAAACTTCATGCCACCAGATAAGATAGGTAATGCCTTTTTTTTTTTTTTTGGCAAAAATCTTCTGCATCTAAACTTTTCTCCATAATTAGATAATTAGGATTTTAAAAATTTCTTCTCTACCCCTGCAACAATAATTATTGAAGAAACTGATTATATTAACCTCACTGAAGTGATGTCCGTGACAAAAGTGAATTGTCGTGGGTTTTCTTTATTCAAGAATCATTTTGAATGCATTAGTATTTCTATCTTAATTTTTATGAAAAAACTTATCTAGAGGGAGAGTTGTTGAATGATTTATATTATCTATTTTTGTAGATAATTTTCATCAGCGTATTTGCTAATCTTTAATTTCTACATGTCTTCTCAAATTGAATACCACTATTTTAAATAGTAAGTCGAACTTTGAAGCATAAAAATGTATACTTTTCCACACTGAATTATAGAAAGGTTTTTGGCTAATAGAGTAGGATGTGTCTGTGTGTAAACATTTGTGTGTATATATTGTACATGTGTAGATGTTTTTCCTTCTTCAGAGAATAACTGATAATTCTTAATCAAATTTTAATGCAATTTTGATACAAAATTCTTAGCTATTTTATTACTAAGATCTCCCAAACAAATGGAATTTACTAAAATTAACATATGATCACTCCACCTGTTTTAAGAGGTATGATATTTGTGTACCTCTTTTAGAGGAGTAGTATTTCATATCAAAATATATCTTCTATATATAACACAAACTCAGATGCTTGATTTGCTCTCATTGTGGCCGCATTCTGATTTTTCTAGCATGGGGTGGGGGGCGGTGCCTGATGGGCAGTTCTGTCTTGTGGTCTGGCATGGCCCTGTTCGTAGTGCTGATGGCAGGGGTTGACTTGCTACAGATTGACATAAGCTCAAACATATATTAATTCCGGAAATCTTTTCATTTTACCTCAATTATATTTTATTAAATATCTCTCCATACGGATAAAATATGTGCACGTACATAATAGAATCATCTTTCAGGGGTCGCACTGGCAAGTCACAGTGACTTGCTTTGTTTTGACCAAAACTTTGGTACACAGGATTCATTTAGCATCACCAAATCAATACATTAACATTAGAATTTTGAAAGAAGGATTTGAAGTAATACTTTCTCTAATCAAGACCAACCCCTTCACATTTTTACTTTGTTGCCATTTATATCACTTAGATTCTCTTCCTACAGGGTGTTTTGAGTTTTAATTCTGTGACCCTTTGAATCTCTCCCGTTGAGATTGCAATAAATTGTTATTCTACGTTGGAATGTGAAGCTGCCCGCCTTAACATTTTAAGATGACCCAGCATAGAGAAGTATAAAATGTTTATGGAAAAACAGCAGTTACGGAATTTTGTCAGGCCTTTGAAACACAACTTGCAGTGCAACCTCTGAATTACTTTGCTAAATCTTCTCCAATGATCTTTGACTCCATCTTTCTCATCATGCTGACTTGTCTCTCCTCTGTCTGTTCAGCAGTGGGAGACATTTAGTGAACGCTCTTCAAGCTCACAAACTCTGACCCAATTTGATTCTAACATTGCACCAGCTGATCCTGTAAGTCAATCACTTAGCTTGCTTGTTTGAAATTAATTTTATTAACCCAAATTTCCATTCATTATGGTTTTTAGCTGATATGCATGATTGAGTGGAGTGCTTAGAGGGAAATGGTGGCAGGCTTTTCAATTTTTGTGTGCTTAATGGTGGAAAGAACATTTTTTTTTTATCATTCTCTGTATTTTCTAGTTATTTTGATGACAGAAAACTGTATGTTTTTACAATCTGGTATATGTGTCTAAGGAAGTATTTTGTGAAAATTGGTTTAGCTGACCTTGTTTTCATTTGCTAATTAAGTGTATGTTCTAGTAAACATATACTGTGTATCTCAGTGAGTGACACTTAGTAATACTGTTTTATTTGTATGCTTACACATCATGTAATATGTACTATGTATGTAAATATGCAGTGTCCTCTTTTATTTTAACAGTCCAGATGATATGGCTTTGACTTAATTAGTATGTTGAGTTCTGTTATACAGAATCAAGCTCAGCAAAAGAATACAGAGTTGTTGGTCACAGATTCCCATTGTGCAAGAGAGCCTCCGTCTTGTCTTCCTGTGGCTCACTGTGTTGCTTTGAAAATGCTACAAAGTTCACATCTCAGATTTAAAAAATAAATTCTATCCCCATAGAATTGATTTCATATATGCCCAACTTGCCCCTCAAATTATTTGAAAACTTCAAAACCGTAGCTATTAACCATTCTTCTCACTGTTCACTCCTCCTTTTCCTTTTATTTTTTCTCTTAAAGAGAAGGACATGCTAATAAGCACCTTTCAAAAAGAAAAGAGGAAGTAAGTAGGAAGGAAGGGAAGAAGAGAGTAAAGGTAGGATTTTTTTTTTTAAATGAGTTGAGTGGAAAGATACGGAAAAAGTGACAAGGCATTCTTTTTAGATGTTTCTGATCAAAGACAGCCATTAGTTTTTAATTAAATATAGAAATAGCCTTATTTAATGTGGATTTAGAAGAAATGGCATTTAAAGATAGGAGTACATCTTAGTAGTTTAAATGAATGGATCTTTCGTGTGCTTCATAATTTTAAAAAATTTGTATCTGTGAAATAGTGAGGATGCTGTTATATTGAAAACAGATAACTTATGGAAGTGTTTTAAGTGTCTGTTTCATAGTTCATTAACTATGTAGATCATCTGCCTTTTGCTTCTCTTACTGCTGTTTTGAGGGCATTAATCTTCAGTTTTGATCTGAAAATTAAGGAGGAATAAAAAAACAAAATATAATTTCTGCTGCTTATTAGGGCTGTAATTAAGGTCTTTTGGGAAGTGACAGGTGCTATGAGCTGAAAGACAGTTTACCTTTGCTCTAAGTTTTATTTCTCCATATTATTCTTGTCTCCTACTTAGTCAAGTTATTTTTATTTAAAATACTTAGTGGAAGTCCCTTTTTGAGAAGGCAAGTTTGATGTAGCAATAAAGAAATGCTCTGTTTTATTCTCTATCCCTTAAGAGAGGTGAAAATAATCATGGTATGACGATTTTTTGTCAGGCCAAGAAAGAACATTATGTATAAAAATATAAAACTCAGAGGCAAAATAAATTGAGTCATGACTGGCAGGAAATGCCAGGAAATATTTGACTTCATAATATTGATGTTCTTGTAACCTTTTGGAAAAAAATACCCAAATTTATGAATTCTGGCTCTAGTGTTGAAAATGATATGGCTCCACACTTTATGTTTTTATCTTCAGTGTGGCAGGAGGTTCTAGGAAATTGTTAATTGCTATTTTTAACTTGAATTTAGATCTCTAAACTTGATAAAGTTGGCAGTCTTAACTATTTATAATCTGGTACCTAGAAATATCTTTTTTCTGTTACGGTGCTAAACTTAAATCTAAACTTTGTTCCCCAACTAGTAATCTCACTTTAAACCTGGCATTAGGAAAATGCCCTGCTCCCATCGAGGATCTAATAAGTTCTTACCCTTCGCTCAATGCTTATCTGGCGTACTGTCTTCTACAGAACACAGCCTATACCCACAATCCCAAATGATCCTTTGCAAGGCTTCAATAAATAATTACAAGTGAGTAAGTAAGGTCCACACAGATTAGAAGAGAGTCGCCTAAGAGAAAAATACCACTGCAGTTCTAATATGCATTTACATACCTTACAGTGTTGGAAACATTTAATGGAATGGTTTTTAAAAGCTAAAAATTATAATTAGCCATTCACTCAACAAGGTGAAAGTCTGTGAAAAGCTCCACACTTCTCTGTAGCATGTAGAGACATCTATATCACACAGTACAGTGACCCCACATGCACACTGAGATGGGTAATTTTTAGGCTCCCAGAATTGTGGTGGAATTGAGTTTCTGATAGCTCATTTCCAGAAACTTGATTGCTTTTGTTGAACTACTTTATCATTAATAGCCTCTGGTAGAATCTGCTTCTGCTACTAAATTCTAGACTGATGAGAAGTGTAATGCTCTAGTCTTTGCCATGATGTATGCCTGATCTTGAGTGCCGCCGAACTTCTGAGTAATTCAGGGTATAAAAAGGAAGTGTAGTTTGCTTACAGATTATGCCCAGCCAACTCACCTGGTTTGGTGGGGCCCCCTTCTAAGTGCCTCTGATACTCCCTAGGGGTGTAAAATGTCACGCACGCACACACACACACACACACACAAATTCCAGTCTTAAGTAGACCACAGCTTAATCATTATAAGTTGATGGTTATAATACAGCTGATTGTGATAATTATCATATATAGTCGTGAGCAGGATTGTGGGCAGAATACTGTGAGCTCACTCAACCCAGTGTATTTGGGCAAGTTTTCACAAAAGAGGTTATGTTTGTATGCTGAGGTTTGAGTGAAACTCTGAATTGGCAGGAGTGGACAAGGGCATCCCAAGCAGAGAGAATATCACAAGCAGATCTGCTAAGTGGCAAGAGTATAGGGTAGACATGTGGTTGGCGATTCGAATGATGGGGCTAAGGGTTGAAACCAGACTGGGAAGAACTTTGTGTGCTAGACCAGGGATCTGAACTTAATCTCCTAGACACGAGGAGCCAGCCGGGAGTGCCGTGACAAGATGAGGTGAGAAAGGCAGTTAGGGAAGATCACTCAGGCAGGAAACAATGTGACGGATCAATGGGAACAAGAGAGAGCAAGCTGGTAAGTGACACAGAAGTGGAAAGTAGGCAGACTGGGTTCAGACAGGATAATGGGATTTAAGGCAAGTGGAAACTACAGATAAATGAGCATAATATATTTAAAATGTGTACATGAAATCAGATGTCCAAATATATGACACAAATGTGCCATAAGTGATTAGGAATGAGTTTCCTAGAGGTGATGAGGTGATTTTAGTAGGTGGAAGAAACTGGGCAGAGCCTGCTAGTCAGTCTTCCTACTTTTTTCTCTGTAAATTTGGGGATGCTAATTTGGAGCAGAGAAGGTGTTACTTTGGCATCTTATGGCTCAGGATTCAGAAGCCTGTAGGCGTTCACGGTTCTTGATTTGGATGTGGAAATGCTCAGAGGCAAAGCTCTCTGTCCTGCTGCAAGTCTCAATCACAAGCGAAGCTTCTGACACATACGGCAGTTGTAGGTTAGGCCTGTCATCTGTGTAAAGCCCTGCGAGGGGCCGCCTTGTCCTACAGTGGGTACAGCCGTTGCGGGCTCCCGGCAACCAGTGGTCGCATGACTGAAGTATGTGACCCAGAATTGATTTGCTGGCACAGAAACTTAACAGAAATTATTTGGAGGATGAATAGAACATTCATGATTTTCTTTTCTTGGGATCATTATCGTGACTTCCATGGAGTGTACTGGAAATATATGAAAAGGCTACTTAATCGTTCCAACTGTTACAAGTTCTATGTATCTGATTTTATACACACGCAAAATATATATTAGATGAATATTAAAACATCTAAGAAGGTTTTTTTGCTTGTTTTTTCCTAGTTTGGGGTTTGGAGTTAAGAACTTATCTCACGAACTATCATTTTTTTCTCCTTTGACCTTGCCTTACGAGGTTAAATTCTGATTCTCATGGCATTTATTTCTGCCACTAACATTGCGAGTTAAGAAAGTAGTATTTATCCCCTAAAGCCATGTTTTTTATAACTGTAAATACAACAAAGACCATCTTACGTGTATTGTTAAAATATTTCCCTGAGAATGACTCTTTATTATATGAGAAATCTAAACTTGTATCCACATATGTATTCATATTTATAACTGTGATTTTAGAGTTGTAGAGGAAATGTTCGAACTTTGTCCAGAGCCTTGCTGGTATGGGGGCAGAAAATTGCTACGAATGGGTGTATCAGTACAATTGCAACAAAAAATTCATTTGTCATAAATTGGTTGGATGTAGAGATTACGAGAGTAAGCCAGGGAGACCTGTCAAACAAGAGACAGTGTCATGGAACTGAACTTTGTCTAGCAGAGGCTTCGTGTCGCCTGCTACTCTCAACCAAAAATCGTGTCTGACTTAAACTGAAAAGTCCTGATCCTTCACACTAAATCATAAACATAACTCATAACTAGATATCTGAAATTTCAGGATCTCAAGTTTAGTCTTTAGTAGGAGCACACACAAAATAGGAACTGAGTCTTCATAGAAGGAACTGAGCCCCCTAGCAGTACTGGTCAGTTGCTATTCAGCCAAATGCTTGATCCCATTCTGGTCCCTCCCCTGTGGGTCTCAGCTGCCAGGGCCAGGTCTGCCTCGTACCCAGATGCACCTTTCTCCTTCTCTTCTCTTTCCGAGAGGCTTGTCTCCATCCTCTCTTCTTACTTTGCTCTTTTCGTTCTTTTCGGAGGTCTGTTTGGCCAGTTTCCTTACTCCTTTAACTACACTTGCCACTCACGAAGGGATTTCAGATGTATTACAGTCATGAAAAGGTTTAAGAAAAATGTGAAAATGTTGAGAGTAGGAGTCTTATTCCTCTTAAAAAACGCATGCCTTTGTGCAAGTTTTTTAAACAGTTCTGTAGAACTAACCTGTAGAAAGTACGTGTCGTGCCTACTGTTAAAATATAGCAAGGATTATTACCTTTGTTTTGTATAGGAAGAAGTAAATGTCCATTTTTTTTCAGCAGTTTAGTGAAAGAGTTCAATCTGTTAAGTGTTTGGGTTCTCACAAAATAGTTATTCACTTTAACCTCAAAGGTTCAAATTCGTATAATTTCATGAGATCGTCTCACACTCTGCCTTCGATTATTGTCTTCAGTGGTAGTTTCACGGATCTTCTTTTCACTCAAACCATAACCACTCAAGCTAAAGTGTATTTTTTGTCAAAGAAACCAGAATGTTAGGCACGCAGAGTGAACTGGACTTTTCGCTATAATTCTGAAACGTTCCATTAAGAAATTAATTTTCGCGCTTGCCTTCGCATGAATGAGAAAGTCTGTCCACCAGTTTTTAAAGTGTCGTCAGTTTTTACCGTTTCGTGGTGTCGGCGTGGCACTTGTGATGTAAAGTCTGTGTTTCCCGTGTGCCTGCAGGACACCGCTATCGTGCATCCGGTTCCCATCCGCATGACTCCGAGCAAGATCCACATGCAGGAGATGGAGCTGAAAAGAACCGGCAGCGGTGAGAGGGCTGCTGCCTGCTGCCGGGCCGGGCTCCGGTTGGCGGTTAGCGGCAACTAAACGCACAGTTCCTTTTCGGGGGTTCACGTCTAGTTCATCATTGTCTGTTTTTTAACATAGTCCTTTCTGCAAGCATGCATATACATGCGGGCGTGTATGTGCTTTTCATCTTGTATCAGTTGAGTTTATATTACAAAGTCTTAAAGGAAAGACTCTTGGCATATGTGGCGTTCCAACACCCTGTGGGTTTTTATGATAACTGGTGTGAATTCACATTTTAAGCGTGTTGGGATTTTAACCAAAGAGGTTTACGGTTAAAATAAATTTTAGCTTTAAAATTGTATGTTTTGCTTGAACTCTTGAAGTTTCTCCCTACTTTAAATTTTTTGTTTTTAACGTTTATTCATTTTTGAGAGACAGAGAGAGACAGAGCATGAGCAGGGGAGGGGCAGGGAGACAGGGAGACACAGAATCCCGAAGCAGGCTCCAGGCTCCAAGCTGTCAGCACAGAGCCCGATGTGGGGCTCAAACTCACGAACTGCGAGATCATGACCTGAGCCGAAGTCGGACGCTCAACCGACTGAGCCACCCAGGCGCCCCTCTCCTTACTTTAGATTAAATGTTTTAGTTAGGGCTTCTCAGAGGTATATTTATTTTGTATATAAATCAGCATTATAAATTACCTTTTTTTTTTTTTTAGAGAGAAAGATTGTGTACATGGGAGGGGCAGGGGGAGAGAGAGAGATTGAGAGAGAGAGAGAGAGAGAGAGAGAGAATATCGTAAGCAAGTTCCATGCTTGGCAGGGAGGATGACACGGGGCTCGATCCCACCACCCTGGGATCGTAACCTGAGCTAAAATCAAGAATTGGATGCTTAAATGACTGAGCCGCCACCCAGTCACCCCATAAACTACTTACTTTACAACCATATGTGGAGTGCTTTGTTTAATTACCCTGAAGGGGATAAGATTAATGAAGTATGCACATACAACTTGACTCTTCTGTTATAAAGTATCTTCTGTTACGGCAGGAAACTAAATTCTATATAAATAAGCTTATATTTTATTAAAAATACTATTTTGTCTTATATCTCATGGCATACCTGCTACTTCTGTGAAATACCTAAATGAAGTCTTGAACTCTGAGGTTTATGAATGTATTAATTCAGGTCTTGTACTTTCACCTATTAATTCTCTACTAGATCATACTAATCCCACTAGCCCATTACTTGTGAAAACGTCTGACCTGTCAGAGGAAAGTAAGATAAATTCATCGGTGAAATTTGCTTCTGGAAATACTGTAGGTAAGTGAAAAATAGCATTACAGCTTCCATTTGAAGTTGATTGAGTCTCAGTTTAGAGTCTGAATAATTCAAATGTGTAGCTATTTCATATTACCTTTACTGAATAAAGTAGAGATTAGTCAACCCTTTGACACCTCCTACCCTCTAGATGGGTAAATGGTTGCTCATTGCCTCCTGGACCTGCTTCCAGGCAGGCTTTCTGTTTGCCATCCCTCTCGGTTAGCCACGTTTAGTCCATGACTCCTCCCACCAGCTCCTTTCTCTTTCTCTCTCAGTAAATTGTGTATACATTCATTTATGCAGCCTGTGTTAATGGAATACTGTGTGCCAGGCTCTGTTCTAGACACTGGGGATTCAGCAGTTAAAACAGAAAAAAAAAAAAATCTTTGCCCTAGTGGAGCTTACATTCGGTAGGGGGTGTAAAAGAAAAACTTAGTTTAAAAAAAAAAAGGAGCTCGTATCTTAGGAGATAATTAACACAGTGGATAAGGATAAAGCTGGGAAAGGGAAGAGGAAGTGACATTTTTAAATAAGGTAGTCAAAGAAGACCTTACCAGAAGATGACACTTGGGTTAAAATTTGAAGGAGATGAGGGATTCAGCTTTGAATATCTGAAGGAAGGACGTTTAAGGCACAGGAAAGGGCACATGTGAAGCCCTGGTTTAGAGTAGTCATCAGGGAACAGTGTAAGAATGGCTCTTACTGAATGAGATGAAAAGCCATTAGAAGGTTTTGAACGAAGAAGTATGTGGTTGACCTTTATTTTTTAACAGGATCACTCTGGCTGCTGTATTGGTAACAGGCGTGAAGAAAGCAAGAGTCAAAACAGGGAAATAATAGAATAATATTTAGACTATATTAGAATAATACAGGTGAGAGAAGATGACAGCCTGGCCTGGAGTGGTAGCAGTGGGAGTGCTGAGAAACGGTCAGCTTCTGACGCTGTTTGGTGGGGAAAGTACGTGGGACTTGCTTACCTGTGTGATCGAGGATGGGGGTGAGAGGTCAAGGGCGATTCAGGGAATTTTGGCCTGAGAGACTAGGAACTGAGGAAGGCTGTGATAAGAGTAGGTTTGTTGGGGAAGATTGGAAGTTGACTTTTGGACATCTCCGGTTTGAGGTGCCTGTTAGAACATCCAAGTGGAAATCGGGTAGTTTTAGTATCATTCCTGTAGAATTAAACAATTCAGTTATTTGATGAGAAAAAGGAACGGGGTACATTTTGAAATGAAACTAAACCAAATAACCAGTCCCTTTAATTTATAATCCTTGAAAGTGTGGAGTAGTATTAGTGTTCCTTCAGATCGACCCTGGAGTTTCTGTTTTAAAATCTGTTACTGTATCACAACCATTAGGCTGCCTCTGGAGTTCTCTGCTCCTCATAAGAGTTTGAGGAATTGGCAGTGATACTTTCTCAGGCGAAAAATGGTGAACCTCTGGCTAATTTCATAAGTTTTATTGTGGTCTATGCATATTTTTTATTCCTATTTACATTAACTTCTCTAGATTATAACTTGTTCCGTGTGCATAGTATTTTGTTGTGTAAATATGCCATGATTTATTTGATTTATATTTAATTGTTACCATTTAACGACACTAGGATGAACTCTTAAGCTATTAGCCAGTCTTTAAATGTCTCTGATTTGAAGTAATAATTATCATACTTGTTTAGAGTATCTAGAGTAAAAAGTGAATAAAAAATTATTATTAAATAGGGTATATTCCATTTATCAGCAGATGGGTACAGTAGTTCAGACTCTTTTACTTCGGACCCAGAACAGCTTGGAAACAATGTAACTCATCAAAGGTCAGTATTTCTGTCAATAAAAAAACACATGAAATATGTTGTCACATTGTAATATTGAGAATTATTTTAGAACCAAGTATACATTATTTTCCTCTATTCTTCAGTTCTCTGAACGCTGTTAGGTTGCCTCCTGGTTTATGTAGAAGGGAAATGATTTCGATTCTTTCCAACTCTAGTAGGAAAACAAAAGGAACCCTTATCTTACCCCGCGGTAGTCTCTGGAAGGTTTAGGAAGTGCTGTAGTAGCATTAGCAGTTTAAGGTAGTCCTTTGTGAAGGTAAACAGCTGAGAGTCTAAATAAGTACTAGAGGTACAGATTTTCTTTTAAAGCCTTGGTGGCAAGTGTCAGCAATTCTGTTTTGAGATGCCATCTTTCTAGATGGCACACCCTCATGTTGGGCTACCTACCCTCCCTGAAGATTTGCGTGACATAGAACTTTTCAGACACAAATAGAAAAGGTGTGGGATAGGGTGAAGGTGGCTAGGGATTTGTCTACAAGGGCTTAACTTAACCATCCACTAAAATCCGTGGACAGGACAGGAGCATCTTTTTCCCCTCTCCTGTTATACATGCTCAGTATCCTTTGGCCACGTGCCTGGAGGATGTATATAGTGACAAGTAACACAGAATCTCAGAAGAGCTTCTTGAGTCAAAGCCTGCTTCTTCATATAATTCTTTCTGTATATCTTAGAGTTCTCAGTCATCTTGAGTTTTATTCTCCTTTTTATCCCTATAAGTGAGGAGCAGATTGTCAGAGTCCGTGAGACTCTTTTTCAGAATACAAAAGACTTCGGTGGCAAAAAAGTGAATCTCTGGGGGGGGGGTCGAAAATGAGGACAGTCCCCTATACGATGAGATGGCCTGTGGAGACACAGGAATGGTCACCTCAGATAGTTGAGCAAGATTCTGCTTCACTTTCCCAAACTTCAAACTTTAAATAAGTTGAAAGCTAACCATATCTGAAAGTGAAGTCTCTCTTTCTTGAAAATGATTTTTCAAACTAATATTACCTTTAATGGAATGGGAAAACCATTACTAGGTTTTCAGTCTACCTTGAATTCATGTTAATAACTTTCTTTTCAGATTTTTTAAATGTATAATTATCCTTTATAATAAAAGGGTATTTGCCCCATTAAATAATTTTTTGTTTAACGTATATCAGAAAGTCTTCTCTTTATTCATTGGTATACTTGTCATACCTACTTGAGAAAATGTCACACCAGTGAGATCCTTTGCTGCTTAGCCAAGTTGAATGCTTAAAAAGAAGAAAGCTCCAATACCAGTAGCATCACGAAGTGTAATGGGTGGATTTTGTAGGTCTCATTCTGGAACGTCGCCTGATAACACTGCACCGCCTCCTCCCCCTCCAAGGCCTCAGCCTTCTCATTCTAGATCATCATCTTTAGATATGAATCGGACCTTTGCAGTCACCACAGGTGGGTCAGAAGACCATAAAATCATTTGATTCTAAAGTTCATTAAAGAGCACAACATTTTATTTTCTTTTCTCTTAATATGTCTCATTTTTTTATCTGAAGAAGAATTTTGAATTTAAAAGGTGTCAAGTGAGAGGAATTTTTTTTCTTAATGTGATTGAGTTAAAATGATAAAAGATGGGAACCTGAGAGATGCCACCAGAGAGTTTAAAACAACCATGTGGAGAGAGATTAAGGAGGGAAAGCTGACAGAGGAGAGAGAAGACATACAACTTACTCCAATGTTTTAATTTCTATATAACTGGTTGTATTGTTATTATGTTGATCAAAATAGAAAAGTTAGGACCAGGCGATGAAGATGTTCTGTTTTGGACATTATGAGTTTGGAGTGATGAGGAAAAGGGGACATAGTAACAGGCTATTGGACTTGTGGGTTAAGAAAGATTGTATTATTTGGGAATCATTTACATAGAAACGATATAGAATGAATGAAAAAAGAAAATTTGGACGTCTGCGTATTTTATAGCTCAAGAGCATTCAGAAATAGAAGAGCATTCAGAAGAAAGCCAAGATGGTATAGTATTACGGAAACAAGCATGTCACGCCTGTCTCGTGCAGAGAACAAGAGAAACGAGGTCTGAGAAAGGGCCATGAGGCTTGGTTATTAAGTCCTATGTAGATAGTTTTACAGGATAGTAAATGCCTTCTAGTACTTACCAAACATTCTTACAAATCTTCATCATTTGATCACATTCACTCCACCTGTTGGTTGTACTAGCAAAGTGTGTATTTACTAAAAAGACAACTTGTGTGTTTACTCAGGACAACAACAGGCTGGGGTTGTTGCCCACCCTCCTGCAGTGCCTCCAAGGCCACAGCCCTCACAGGTAATCAATCCTTCGGTGCTTCCATTACTGGGTGGTCTTATCTGTTAGGCGTTCACTGCTACTCTAGAATTACTTTGAACATCAGGAATTACCTAATTGTCATTCTTTTTTTTTTTTTTTTAAATGTTTATTTTTGAGAGAGAGAGAGACACACACAGAGTGTGAGCAAGGGAGGGGCAGAGAGAGAGGGAGACACAGAATCCGAAGCAGGCTCCGGGCTCCGAGCTGTCAGCACAGAGCCCCACGCGGGGCTCGAACCCACGAACCGCAAGATCATGACCTGAGCCAGAGTCAGACGCTCAACCGACTGAGCTACCCAGGCGCTCCTCTAATTGTCATTCTTAATGAACATTTCATTCAGAGAAGCTAAGTCTTGTTTGGAAGTCAAGAATAATGATTGGAGTTATCTTTTGAAAGAAGCTTAAAAGTGGACCAAATGATAATGTCTTGATAAAGGAAGGTTTAGTGGAAAGAACAACAGGTTGGGCGACAGGAGATGTCCGTTTATGTCCTGGATCTAGCAGCACCTCAGTGCCCTCACTGCATCTCTCTGGCGATGTTATTCCAGCAGTAGAGGAAGTGTTAGATGACCTCTGTATCCCTGCCAGGTAGAAATTGTTTCCGTCTAATCTGTTCTAAGATTCTCGATTATAGCTGTTAGTTTTATGAGACTGGCTAGCTGACTACCTTTTACATGAATGAATTCGGTTGATTTTTCTGGGTTAGATCCTTACAATGAAGTTGGTTATTTGAAGTTAAAAAGATGGTTTCTTAGTCTTTACGAGTAAGATACTGAAATTTGAAGATTTTAGTGTGTATTTTACCTCAAGCACTAGCGAAAATATATATTGGGTTAAACTGGAAACCCAGGGAGGTGGCCACTTGATTCAAGAACCAGTCCAGCGGGGAAGACAGACCTATAAACAACAATTACAGGACAAGTGCTGCTCCAGGCGCATTTGTAAAATGCTTCGCCACAGCTTTACTAGCTAGTGAAGTCAAGGGTCACGTTGAAAAGGTGTAAGTAAAACGAAGGAAGTAAGGCTTTAAGCAAAGACTTGAGAGATGAAGTAGTGTTTCTTGGGGAGAGGGCCCTCCAATCAGAAGGAATGACATTGCCTAGCATAATCAAGGGAAGATGAGTTAGTTCTGTGCAACCGGAGTGATGGGGAATGAAACTGTGGACACGGGGAAGGGGCAGAGCATCTCCAGATCAAGAGTTTTTCTTACAGGAGATGGAGAATTTTTAACGGATAAGCAGGGAAGAGACTGCAGGTTTATTCCTGTGTTGTCCTGTACTTCCATCACAATAAAACTGCTCACAGTGTATTTTAATTCCTTGTTTTCTTGCTCTTATCCTGCACTAGACTATCTGCTTCATTAGGTCATGGGCCTTATTTTTTTGTTTGCTGTTATTTCCATAGTGCTTGGCCAAAAGTTAGATCCTCAATAAATGTATTTTTGGGTTGAAGATTTTAGAGGATTGCTCTGGCAGAGGAGTGGAAGAAAATTGAAGGGAAGTAATGCCAAAGTACTGGGAGAATAGTTAGAGTGGTGGTTTTCACACTTTAATGTAACCTTTTTAGAAATATGATGGAACATTGTTTTAATAAAAGTAACTTTTTTAAAGCACAAACTGTTGTGCAGTGGCCCGATTAAAAAAAAAAAAAAGACACAAGCGGAGAATCTGGGAGTAGGGCCAGACCCTCCCTGTCCTCGGATGTACTTTCTTTGTAATAAGAATTTTGTAAAAGTATCTTTTTTTTAAATCTCCTTTAAAAACTTACTTATTTTGAGAGCGAGGGCAAGCAGGGGCCGGGGGGCATGGAGGGGGGCGCGGGGAGAGAATCCCAAGCAGGCTCCGTGCTGTCAACGCAGAGCCCAGCCGGGTTTGATCTCATGAGTCGGACGCTTAACCACCTGAGCCACCCAGCTGCCCCTAAAAGTATCTTTTTTTATTGAAAGTTTGTCATCTTAACCTTTTGAGTGTCTCAGCATGTCACTTACAGTTTTTTAGAGGCTAGATGCTACTGTAGCTCACCTCCCTGAATTTACAGGTAACAAGGTTATTTGTACAATGTATTTTCAAAGAAGGTTTCTGCCAGTGATACACTAATGTGTGTTCCTCCCTCCTAAACCATCGTGCAGGCTCCTGGTCCCGTTGTGCATCGCCCAGTGGATGCCGATGGCCTAATAACTCATACTAGTACCTCACCTCAGCAGATACCAGAACAACCAAATTTTGCAGATTTCAGCCAGTTTGAAGTATTTGCTGCATCAAACGTAAATGAAGAACAAGAAGATGAAGCCGAGAAACATGCAGAGGTCTTACCGGTGAGTTTTCAAGGGCTTAGCTGATTTTCTGCTGGGAAACGCTTCCCACATTATATTCATAAGTAGGTCTGTAAACAGAGGAGCCTCTAAAAAGTAGATACTAGAATGGACACGAGTGAATAAAATATCTTCTGCTGCTGCTCTAGAGGATTTCTGTTCCCTAGGTCTGTGCTTCTTAATTTTTTTAATTGGTCTTCGACACCTGCTGGTTGCAATAATAAGAATGAGAATCTGCGTGGAAGTTAGTTGTCGTGTGAAAAGATACAAACACAACCATCTGGTCATGGCTGAAACACTGCTCAGGGGCTTGCTTCTTAATGCTGAGCGTCTGATGTGTGATTTGGTGAAGATTTCCGTGTAATAAGTGGCTGTGGTTACCATAGCTACACTCCATTTGTGTGACAGTAAGTCACTTCAGTTAGACAGCAGCGTTCCAGGAGATTCTGTTTAGTTCTAGGGGCAAGAACTTCTCTAGGGATTCCCGACTTCACTAAACGTAAATGTGAAGTTGGAGAGACTTATTAAAGCTTCTTACAGATCCGATCCATGGGAAATTTTCTACTAGCCGCTTCTTCAAGCCTGTAACTTTCTGCCTAGCCTTGGGGCCTCTAGGTGTGTGGGCTGTGCCTCCAGGAAGGCAGGGCGAGCCTGAGGGGAAGTCCAGGTGTGCCCAGGGCATTGGGTACTCGGCTCTCTGGGGTGGAGGCATCCGCTCCCCCAACCGCAAGAATTTTCCAGACTGTGCCGGGCTGCATTCTCAGCCCTCCCCTTCTCCCTCAGAGACCTGTCACCTTCCCTGCTCCCTGCCTTTCTGTAGGACAGAATAGTCATTGTACGGGGTTTTCTCAAGTCCCTTATTATCAGACTGAACATTTTCTTAGTATTTCACTCTCTGATTTGTTAACATATGTATTTATGCATAATTTTATACTGATTACATATAGTTAGGAATGATAATATATTCATCTCTAGGTTGAAAAAGCTTCTGATCCTGCAAGTTCTCTTCGAGTTGCCAAAACAGATAGTAAAATTGAAGAGAAGACAGCTGCTGGTGCTCCTGCCAGTGTGGTAGGCGACAAGTCTTGTGTAATATTGTTATTTTGTACATGTAAAATGTTACGTGACGTCATTTTTACTTTGTAAGATTTTAAAACTGACAGAAATCTTAGAAATAAAGTTAACCGTAGAGCAGCCTAACCCACCCACTGCCAGAACTGTAATATACTGAGTCGGTCTCAGAACAAGGTCTGCCCGTTTAAAAATTCTGGGAGATAATAGTCTGTCATCCAGCATAGACCATAGGTTCTCAGAACTCCTGTTACTACATTGTTCACATGCATAAAATAGAGCTTCCTTATTGGTCACATTCAGTTTGTTTTATTGCAGTCTTAAGTGTCATAGGGAAAAATGGTCAACCCTTGAAGAATGTTATGCTCTGGGCTCTTCTTCTTGACCGTTTTGGGGATTATTTTTTCCCCAGCACATTTCATGAAAATTTCTACACACACGGTGAAGTTGAGAGAATTTTACGTTATATACATCAAAAAACCCACACTTGACCGTACCATTACCAGTTTCCTGTACTTGCATTGTCATGTATCTCTCCGTCCTTTATCTACATCAGTTTTTCGTATCTGTTTTTTGCATTTCAAAGTAAATTACAGATACTGGCATATTTTTCGGTTCAGAGAAAAGTCTTGGTAATTTTTTTTTTTTTCTGTTCTCATCCAGATATTCCCAGTAGTTATTACAGCACGTGCCTCTGAAAGTGCTTAAATTGTGCTTTCTGGACACCTTAGTTTGTACCGTATTTCTGTGATGTTTTTTAATAGTGTGTTTTTGTCAGCTCACAGCAACACATAGCACTTAACCAAAGATATGGCAGTTGATTCTCATTTTTATCTATGAACAGATCAAATCAGGTTATGGTAAATGCCAAAATACCATATTCGAATCTCAGTTTCCAACAAAATGTCCACTTGTATTCAAGAGTTACAAATTACTGGGGCTCCTGGGGGGCTCAGTCGGTTAAGCGTCCGACTTCGGGGCAGGTCATGATCTCACGGTTTGTGGGTTCGAGCCCCACAGCGGGCTCTGTGCTGACAGCTTGGAGCCTGGATCCTGCCTCAGATTCTGTGTCTCCCTCTCTCTCTGCCCTCCCCGCTCATGCTGTCACACGCATGTGCGCATTCTCTCTCTCTCTCTCCCCCCACCCAAAATAAACATTTAAAAAGTTACAATTATTGTGCATTTTAGTTATGAGTTTTAAAGTATTGCCTAGCTTTCTACTTCTTTATAAATTGCTTTATTATTGGTATATTTTAGTATTTTTGAGTAGGAAATCCTAGGATAATGGATACATATTTCTGGAGACTCCCTTTTATACTTATTAAACAGGTATATATATTGAGCATGTTTCTTGTTAACATTTAAACTGTGAATATTATAGTTTTGAGTCAGATTTGGGACTCAAGGAACTCCTGTTGCCCTTTTTAAAAGAGTATCTTGTTAGGTACATTCACAATTGTGATGTCAACAGCCTCTCCTATTGAAATGTAACTTAGCTGTGGTTACATCTGTATAAATTGTTTTAAAGTGGGACAGATGACTTTTAATTTTTGGAAAATAAGCAGTTTAAAGAAAGCAAATGATGTTGGTGAAGTGCTCATTAACCGTGAATGTCTTCAGGACATGCTCCTTGTTGACGGAATTCTTCTCTTCCAGAGCAAAGGCACAACACCCCTTGCGCCACCACCTAAACCTGTTCGCAGAAGATTAAAATCAGAAGATGAATTAAGGCCAGAAGTTGATGAACATACACAAAAGACCGGTGTCTTAGCTGCTGTTCTTGCATCACAGCCTTCTATTCCTAGGTAATCAGAGTAGTTCTGAAACAAATGTAATTACTAGTAACAAAAAGCACAGCAATTAAATTATCAGACTAGCTCTTTAGTTGAGCAGAGGTTCTCAGCTTCTCCTCTTTAAGCATTTTCTCTTTTATGAGCAGGTGTAATATGCTTTCCACTTTTCCTCTTTCTATTATTAAGTTCAATTCCATTTTAAAACCCAAACGCAAACCCTTGAGCAGATTTTTAAAAAATTGATAGTGTAGAACAACACTAATATTTTAACTACGGTTGTCTTAGATCCAGCTGACTCAGGGGCTTGTGCGCCAAATTCATCCCATGGCCTGTTTTTGTAAGTCCCAGAACTAAGGCTTTCACATTTGTGTAAAGAAGAGAAGAGCCAAGAGAAAGGAAAAAAAAACAAAACAAAACAAGAATATGCTGCAGAAACCATATGACCCACAAATTTAAAATATTTACTGTGTGGTTGTATACAGAAGAGGGTTGCTGATGAGTTCTACAGAAGAAGAACAATTAAAACAATAATAATTAAGCTTTGATACTTCTGGCTGACCACTGAAACCAAGCAAGTGAGGTTGAACTATGCCATTAAGGCAAAAGATGCTCTTCTACTTTCTGGATTTAGTGATAGGTCAGGGAAGAATGAGAGAATTTAAAGATAAGAAATGAAAGTCATGTTTTCTTACCCTCTTTATCTTTTCAGGTCTGTTGGGAAAGATAAGAAAGCAATTCAGGCATCAATTAGACGCAATAAGGAAACCAATACAGTTTTGGCCAGATTGAACAGTGAATTGCAGCAACAATTAAAGGTATTCTGAATCTCTGCTGGGGAACTTCCATGGACTCAAAACATCTTAGAGTTAATAGGAACTTAGAAGTGATCCAGCAATTCATAGGCTATATGGAACTTCCCAGGTAGCAAGAGAAACAAACGAGTTATCGAAAATGTTCTTTACGCCTTTGAACCTTTTCATAGTAGAAGGAATTTTGCATATTCAATTCTGGTCTGATTGCCATACCCTACATATATATGGCATCACCATTTCTGTAATATTCCTGAACTTTCATAATGAAACCCTAGAGAGGAAATGTCGTGACCTCAGGTACCTCCAAGATCATAGACATGGTTCTCTATGCTCTTACTGAATTCTAAGATGATTTGAGTATTGTTAGTTTATCCTTTTATCAAAGACAACTCAGAATCTATTAAAGGGACTCAAACAGGTCTAAAGAAGAAGGAGGATGCGGACAATTTAGATCATGTCACATGTGGAAGAGAAAAGACTAGCCTTCAGTAGAAACGCTGCTTATGGCCAGCGTGTACTCCTGTCAACTGTACTTGAGAGGAATGGGTTTGTTTTTCTTACTAGTGTGATTTCTTTGAATCCCTCCAAATAAAAATTAGCCAGAATCATTTATGGTTTATCAACATTATTAAATATTCATGTCTTGTAAACCAGTGGCTCTCAAATCTTAACATGTACACAGTTAATCAGGGGTCATGTTAAAATGCAAGTTCTGGTTCATATTAGGTATGGCATGGGCCTTGAGAATTCTGCATTTCTCATAAGCTTCCAGATGATGACTGTTGCTCTCAGTTCGCGTAGCAAGGTTGTAAACCACAAAGATGAGAAAAGAGTCTGTGGAAGTATAAATTGAATTACGAAATTTGTAAAATAAATGCAGAGTTAGTTCGTTCCCAAAACATTCTGTTTATATCCCTCATCTAGCATTTATCACACTATCTGGAATTACTGTCTATGGCACATTTGTCTCTCTGGCCTACTAAAATGAACTCACTGAGAGTAAAGCATATTTTCTGCTCAGGGCGACCGTAATACATTGTCCAAATCAAAATACTTTTCAGAGAAAAGAGAGAGGGATGTGTTAATGTGTAGGCCAGGACATCAGAAATAAACTGGGGCTCCCCTAGATAAACTCACAACCGTATTGTCTCCATCCCCAAAACCTAGCGCATGTTAGGCACTTGATAAATACCTGTGAATGAATGGTATTTTTGTACAACTCTTTGATCAAAGAAGAGATTTGTAGTCTATGGTTATGAATTTGGTCTGTTGTAAAGGAAGAATGTAAAACTGAGAACAAGCTTGCTTACCATATCTTGACGATGGAAATCTTATCAGCACATGTTTTTCTGAAGAACTAAGGAAGCCTATAGAAACATCTATATAGAAGCTATGTTAAAAATCACTTTTCTCACTATATCTGAGAACAGAAAAAAGAAGTATGATATGAAATAGGAAGAGGTAGCTCTGGTTAAAACACGATACTATCAGGGTGATCGAGAAAAAGAAAAAACAAAGCAGGTGAGTTAGAATTTCCTGGCTGTCTGAAAAGACGGCTCAGAATCAACAGTGACTAGAAATTCTGATTGCAAAATAGATTTATTCTTTGTGAAACTGAAACTCAGATGAGGTTCAGGAGTTTTTATGACCAGATATCACCAGGAGAAAGAATCTGTTTAATTGATTCATCAGCTGTTACTGCAGGGGGTAGGTTTTATGCAAAATGCATGCATGAATAGCCATCATTTGCAAATTTTGGCTTTTCTAATAATTAAAAAACATTTTATTACCCTGATTTATTTTGTAAGAAAAAGATTTCAGTTAAGATCGTATCTTAATTTTGTGTACATTTAAAGAAACTACTTTTCTCAAGTGAGGTATCCTTTTAAAATATGAATGACTATCCCTTCATCACAAGTTTAAATTGTTTTCTTGATGCTTAGTTGTTGTATATGTGCCTTCATTTTTGTGTACTTTGAAATATAACTTAGCTTTGCATCTTTTCTCAGGATGTTCTTGAGGAGAGAATTTCTCTGGAAGTTCAACTGGAACAACTTCGACCGTTCTCTCACCTATAAGCCAATTGCCGTTAACTGTGAACATACCCATTTTTAAGCAGTTCTGGGTCCAAGCCAATTTGGAGACCCAGACAGTCAGCTCACTGCTTAATTCAACATTGAATTTTATGATTCTGTTTTGCCCTATATGTTCACCTGTATTTAAGTATCTTTTATTTTTTAATTTCAACAATAAAAGGGTCAGGATGACTTTTTCTGGAGGTTATATTGTTTTTGTTGGCACAGCCCACTCTTCTTTACTCCGTAGCATCAGGAACTCGGAACATGGGTCCAGTGCACTTACGTGGCCAGAACCTCACACTGATTTGATTTACAGAACGGCCTTCCCGTTTATATCTCAAGCACAGACTGAAATATTTGCAAAAGGGGAGACAAAATTAAATGAATTGTCAAGTTGTCTTTTAGGTTTACATAAAGCAACCTATGGGTTTTTTTGTAAAAATCTTTAAAATGAGTCTCCTACTGAATTTTTTTATTCGAAAGAACTATATTGCATGAGGCACTCTTTAACCCTAATCAGCAGTCTTCAGGAGTCATGTGGCACTTTCAGGTTCTTCCATGTCCACTTGGGGGTCAGAATTTATCATTTCTCTTGTGAAAATTTGAGCCATTTTACCAGTAACTTAAAATTTTCGTGTGTGAGGTTTTGACTCAGCAGTCATGTAAACTTACAAGATAGCTACGAAGCCAGGCCTTTCTTATTTGTCTCCTAGAAGGGAAGGGAAAGCGTTGAAACCACCAACAACATAAGTACCGTCCACTTGCAAACATCACCATTTTTTGCATGATTTATGCACTTGACTCTCAGTTAGAAGCTTATGCTTATCAGTCACTACAGGGATTATTTTCAGGTAATAATGTTTTAAAACTTCTGAGGGCATTAATTATCACAGAATAAATGGAAATTTCTTGAGATTTCCAGTTTTACCTTCAGCTATCCTGTCCTTCATTCTTTCACCATAGAGACAGGTTTTTTCCTATTAACGGAGCTTCTGAGGTGTGCCCTATTAAGAATGATATACTGTCTTAGAATTTGTTTTACATTATATGATAAATACATTTTGATCACATTTGTAAATTTGCATTCACTGCTGACCAACAACAGATGTTCTCTTTAATGGTTTATTCTGTCTGTCGGATCAAGATGTTAAGCTGCATGGATATATCATGACAGAATCAAAGTGTGATTTTACACTAATAAAACACCACAATATTTAACTTCTGTATATTTTTTAACAAGAATTTAAGTTTTCAAGAATTAGAAGGAATCTATGTGTTTATTAAAGATGTTTAATATAGCCCAGTTCACAATCCTAGACTGTACTAGTACATTTTATTATTATCTTAAAGGAGAATATGAAACAGGAAAGTGACAACTGAAAGCTTCCAATATTAATATCTACTTTAAGTGAAAAATATTATTACTGCATACATCAGCAAAAGTTTCCAGGTAGCTAACAGGTTATGGCTTCAGTTTGTTAAATAATTGAATGAAGGCCTTTTAAAGACACGGAAAACTACTCAACACCTATTTTGCTGTTTCTCTTAAAACAGAATTGTCTTACTTCCTTTATTTTTGTTTCTTAGATGTTTTTTTTTTTTTCCCACCAGCCTTCTAATTTAACAATGTCTAATTTAACTTTTTAAAACTTACTTGGTAGGTCTAAAATTTTAATTTTGAAGCCAAAGAAAGAAAGAAAGAGAAAATTTTGAAGTTTGCAACCAAAAAACACTTAAGAGTCACAGAAAACTTTTTAGTGCTTTGTAGTGGTTTGTTTTTAATGCTCTCTGGAGGACTACATTCATATTAAGGATATAGACGACAAGTTTTTAAGTTATTTATATTACTTATACACATTTCTAAATCAATTATATCATGAAAATTTATAAAGATATGATAAGTCACCAACAAAATATTTCTCTAAACTGATCATTTAAAAAACGCTTTTTATTCCAATTTTGTTTTTCATTAGATCACAAAATAAAACTTTCAAATTAATCAAAATAATATTGTCTATGAAAATAACTACCAAAAGAAGTGCTTCAAAATTTTGGACTCAAATTGTTACTGTACATTTCACATAGTTGAACATGGATGATAAAGCTTAAAAGTTAGGAGGGACTGAAGTCCCTAGGGATCACCCTAGTTCGTTCTCCTATCATCCGTGACAAATCGTCATTCTGCTTCCTGCTGGATCTTCTGGAATAGAAAATACATTGTGTTTGCCAGGGAGAATTAGCACCCAGAATGTTTTCTCACTTGTCCAAACTGCTTTTGATGGCATGTTGGAGTGCTGACAACCATAGGAATTTGTCGTCCCCAGCCTCTGTAGCACAAACCCATTCACGTTTTGGACCTTGAACAATAAATGCATTCCTGATATCTGTAAAAATATTTGAGGTATACTAATTAATGTTGGCAGGTCACAATCAAAATGTTTTAAAATTCAAGAATTGACCAAGTCACTTTGAGAATTTTTTGAAAACTAAAAAGGGATTCCAACAAATACAAATCCAGTTTAGAATATAAGTTCCTAAAAATACTGAATAATTTAGATATCTAAAATAACTTTTGTCTTTGTAATTGTTCAACTGTAATTAGCAGTTACTTTTAAAGACTAAATGGTAGATGATGTAATGGTCCTTAATTTTTTGTCTCGGCCACTCCAGAAGAACTGGAATCAGTAAGGTCTGCACTAAGAGCTGGTGCAGGTAGAGATGTGAGACCTAGGCCTGCACCACGCCGGTTTGAAGGCCGGTGTCAGAATTAAGCCAGTTACGTACTTGAGTGCCAACCGCCTAGCAGGTTATAGAATGATGTTTTGACACAGGGAAGAGCTTACTAAGGGGAGGTGAAAGCAGACATCCCACCCTCCTTAACCATTCCCAGTGATTATAGACAGCTTAACTCAGGTTATCTGAGTTTGTCTTCTAGGTGGAAATATTTATTTTCACCTTTGGTGTTCATCTTTTTTCAGGCTCAGATTTAAAATGGGGCTAACACTAATGGGAAGCATCCCTTTTAATTGAGTTCCTTCTCTAAGATCTTGGTTCCAGCTTTATCCTTACGTCCTGCCTTGACATGCAGTGAAAAATATTGGCCAGATTGTCTGGCCTAATAGAAATTGAGGAAAGAGAAAGATCCTTCTAAGCTTGGGAAGTAGAGTGCAGGATAATAACTAAAACTAGGCACAGTAGTGTTTTTAAGTAGGATTTCTTTTTGTAACAGACGATAGTTCTATTGAGGTTATTAATGAATGAAATGTTTGTTACTAAACATCCTTGGCAAATCTGTTAATTACAGAAGAACTTTCAACTTGAATATGAATTTAAGGAATAAAAGGTGCACAGATCTGTAATAATCACTCAGTCCTAGTGGAATGGGAATGTAGATAGAAATCTAAAATAGTAGCAAGTATAGGCAGTGTAGAGTCCCAGTAAAATGGAAAAGTGATGGATAATAATCTAAAATTGTAGCATTTACAAGAAGTAGCCAGTAGTGGTTATGAGGGCTCCAGCTCTCCTGTCAATTGCTTCAAAGAACTCAAGATGATGTTCGTTCATGCCTCCCTTTGTGATTTTTGAAATTGTTTTCCTAATATGTAGGGTTCACATTTGAAAATGCAAGCATTCCTTTCTTTTGCTATTTCTAATAGATGAAAGTTTACATTAATGAAACCTAAAAAACATTTGGATAATTATCAGCAAACTTGCAAATTAAAATCCCAGTCCTTTTCCCACTTTTATATTTTCATAGTTAATGAGCATTATATAATACAGTTTTCTGAAGGTATTTAACTCTTGGAAGAAAAAGAATACATACATTTGGAATCTGGAATATCCTCTACAAGTAACCTATGAAGAGCCACCGACGCAATGAACTGGTAGGTTGATTTTGAAGTCCTTTCAAACGGAGTATGAGATGTGCCCCGACTCGAAACGAGTAGTGCATCATTGAAGAGAAAAAGACTGAGATCACGGGTGTGTTCGTAGGTCCTGTGTTAAAAGTGAAGGAGGATTACGTATACATACATACATGCTTTGTTACACAATTCCTCATCTTTGCATTGATAAGCCAGTTGTCAAGGCTTTTGCCCACTGCAGACCTTTGGAATGGCTGGTTGAAGTTCTGTGTAGTCCCTTCTGTCTCTCAGATGTGAATAGTCCCTCCTGTCTCTCAGACCAGGGCTGTGGGTGGGCCTCAAGGTGCCTTGACGGAATGGTCTGAACTTACTCATTGGCCAAGTGGTCAATCAGTGTGGGGAAATGGACGTTGAACTCTTCCTCCTTTATGACATGAATTGTGCGAAAGCTGTGTTTTCAAACTTCGGTCAAGTTTGGTATTTTAATGTTTGAAGTATTTGGGTAATCGGGAAAGTAAGTTTTTGTTTGGTTTCATCTTTAAGGGTAACAACAGTTTGGGGTAGAGAAAAACACAAGAACCGGTGTGGCACAAGGTGTCTTAAGCACAAAGCGGGGACAAATGCATTGAACTGCTAGGTAGGAAATTCGAATTTCTCTAATTTTGATTGGAGGGAAATCAATAGATGCTACACTTCATCGGTATGAAAGGTTAAGCGGCTCTTCATTTTCACTGAGATTGCTGCGATGGTTTATCAACAGGCAATACGTGACGTCCACCCCCGTCTCTGACCCTCTTTGCTGTTGTGTTGCTGGAGCCGGGTCTCTGTGTCTGGTAGGTGCCAGTGTGCTCTAGTAGGACTTCTCAGCAGAGAATCGAGCAACGGGTTGGGGAAGAGCCAGGGGAGCCGCGCCTCCCCCCAAACACAGTGTCCCCGGCGTCCCCCTCCCCACACACCAGGACTGGCTAAGTGAAGCCGGCTCAGGGTTTTACGGAAGGATAACCAAAAACCAGCAATCCTCAGTTACTCCAAGAAAGGGAGTCACTTTACAGGCTTGATGTTCACAGGAAGTCTCTTCATTTTTTATCTCAATCATCTTTGTTTAATTTTTAAATTGTCTATGAACATCCACATCAAGTTTTACATAAATGCTAAGATGACATCAGTCCATACCCTTGGTTTTTTTAAGTGTACTTTTTGGTCACTTTTTCTTTTTGCTTGGCTCCCTCCTCCCTACATTCAATTTATCCAAGTCACCAAGCTAGTACCTGGCTTTCTTCATTTTCTTCCCCGCTCAGGTAATCACACGCATATGCACGAATATACACATCTATTTATAGATACGTTGCCATTGTTTTACAAAAATGGAAATATTAGTCACACTTTTTTCCTGCTTTTGTCCACAATGGAAATCACTTCAAGTTAACTGGAATGGCTTTAATTTATCCTTTTTAATGGCCAACTAATACTTTATGGTGTGGGTAGCCCTTTTGATGCACATTGGTTTTGTTTACAGGCCTGGGTCTTTTTCCTCCCTTCCCTTTCTCTCTCCTTCCTTTCACTAGTTCTTTGTTGTCACTATGAGCGGTGTTCCAATAAACCGATCTTTACATGTAAACAAATCCCTTACATGCTGTTATTTCTATCAGATACGTTTTAGGGGGTTGGATTGATTGGTCACAGGGTTTATGTATTTTTATCGAAAACTTCCAGATTGCTGTCCCTAAAAGCTGCTATAATTACCATTTAGAATCCATTTTATACAATGGTTCTGGCTTGTACATAGCACAAATGTTTTTTTTAACATTTTTATTTATTTTTGAGAGAGGGTGGGGGAGGGGCAGATGGGGGGGTGGGGACAGAGGATCCAAAGCAGGCTCTGCGCTGACAGCAGCAAGCTCCATACGGAGCTCAAACCCGTGAACCGTGAGATACGACCTGAGCCGAAGTTGGACGTTCAACTGAGCCAACCAGGCACACCTCGTGGTACAAACTTTAATGTCCATCGAAATTACCTGGAGAATTTTGTTAAAATGCTAATTTTAGTGTAGAGCTACAGTAGCTCTGCGAATTTCTACATTTCTAAAATCTAACCGGTTTTCAGCTCATCTAATAGATGATGCTGATGTGCAGACCACATTTTGAACAGTGAAGCATTTAAATGATTTATTGGTTACAACCACGTCAAGCTAGGCAAAGGACTGGTTCCGGGAGTTAGACATTTTTTAAGGAGTACGATGCTTCAGATTCAGCTTTTTGGAGAGTATTAGGAAATACAGGTTGTGTTAGATGTGTGGTTAAATAGAAGAGCTGTGGTCACCCAACCATAAGCCAGCTTTTTCTTTTTCACACATTCCCTTCCCATTTCTATGTGATTATGATTTAGGCTGGAAAGAGTTGGGGTGCTTGCAAGAAACAATATTCTAGGTCAAGTTGATAGGGTATTCTGACAATAGGGGTGAGGGAGAGAGGAAGCAGGAAAGGCAGGAGATAACATTTATACAGATAAAGTCTGTATCTAATGGTCTACATGTGGTGAATGACCACTTTAAATAGGTAAAGAACACCCATATTCTTGCCCTTTTTTGGCATTCATTTTACCATATTACTGATAACAATTATTTTTCCTATCGTAACCAGTTTAGAAAAATGTTCAAAGCTATAATAAGATTTTTCTGTTTTATCTCAATTATCAGAGAACATGCATACAAGTTTGATTTAAAGAAGTGGCTTTGAAAGGAGTGTCTGCTTTGGTAAATGATCACTTTTTACCTTTGGAAGGGGTAATATTGAAAGTGGAGGTAAATGAAAGAATTCCAGTTTTGTGACCCACTTGGAGCAGGTGAGTGGTTAGGTGGCCCAGGGAAGGGAAGGAGCGGGCACATTAACTCGTAGTTGAGGCCACTTGCAATCAGAGGACATGAACAGGGAAACGGGCTTGAAAACGCACAAAGAGGCTTCTGTTATTTCAACCTGATTTGTAAGAATTTTGTTTAAAATACAGTAAAACCTTGGATTGTGAGTGACGTTCTGCGAATGTTCCGCAAGACGAGCAAACATTTCTAATAAGTTTTAACTTGGTAAATAATGTCTACGTGACGCCGAATGTCACACAATCACAACTGAGCCCAGGGTTCTTGAAATTTGCTTTGATATAAGTGCTTTGGATTACAAGCATGTTTCTGGAATGAATTATACTCGCAAACCAAACTTTTACTCTCTCTATATACCTGCGTTCTATCTAGAAGGTTTTCAAAGCCATTTACTAAATTAAGCCCCTCAAGATCAACAGTTTTCATCCACAGACAAGAAACACCAGAACTTTTTTTTTTTTAAACGTAACAATTCCTCTACATATATAAAAGTAAATAATTTCATCTTTCATATTGACATAATAGCGGCTAAAGTGGAAACTATGGATCCCAGTAGGGTTTCAGAAAGCCACTTCTGCTCATACTGAAAAGAACCAACCCTAAGGGGTAGGGTTTTTCCTTTAAACTTGGATAGAATTTCTTTTCTTACTCAGAAGTAGGTCAAATGACTCAGCAAAAATGTAACAGCTCTGTTCTAGTTTAAATTCCTAACATCATCCTAGAAGTGTTTTGTTGTTGTTTATTGTATTAGACGGCCAAAACTACCAACTACCCAACTACTATAAATACATAAAACCTTCAAAGGAATTTTCAGAATACAACCTCGGGCACGAACAGACAACTGAGCCATCGGTTCTGTGAGCCGACCTGAGCCAAAACTGTCGCTCCCATACATCCACACTCTGACTTGAGGGTTGTGTGGCTTTTTGAGTTTCCAGAATAAGAATCAGTTCAGAGTCCCGTATCCCTGGGAAGTCCCCAAAACACAGTGGCCCTGGTAAATGACTGTAGGTCTTTTGGGGTAAGGCTAAAAGGAAAGTTTACAATCTATATTGGCAGCGTAATAGGGTTTTTCCAAGTCCCAAGAGGACTTGGTCTGAGAAGTGGATGGCTCCGTTTAGTGATTCAAAGCCATGCCACTATTCACCAGTCCTAGAAGGCTCCACCTTTGGGCACCTTTGCATCAAGGTAGGAAAGAGGGAAGGAAAGAAAAAAAAAAAAAAAAAAAAAAAGTCTATTTAAAAACCAGCAGGCTTGAAGTCACATAAATGAAAATTGGCGTTTCTGGAAAAAACTATATTATAAAAGTTCCAAATTCCATAATGTATTATAAAAGCTTAACATATCCCAAAACTCTGTGGGCGATATCCACAGAGGTACAAATAATAACCCCAAATTTCCTAACTCGAAAATGACTCTATGATTTCATCTCTACCCCCTGAGGAAATTTTTTCACTTACGGTGCAAATATTTACTTATTTTTTCTGTGTCACAGCTCTTGTTTATTCGTTGTTTCATACCTGCTGCTCAGGTGGTGAGTTTATTATGAGGAAGGTTAATTCATCTTTCCACCTGCTGGTCTAATCAGTAGGAGCACTGAGACCTGGTTTTGAGTTTCAGATCAGCACTTATTCTGCAGCCTCAAACAAGTTAAATCCAGATTCCCACCCATAACATGGTTCCAGTCCTACTTGCTTCACCAAGTGATTGTAATGAGTATATCGAATGAGAAAATTTAAAGTATATGATAAATTGTAGGGGTGCCTGCCTGGCTCAGTCAGAGGAGTGTGCGACTCTTGATCTTGGGGCCATTAGTTCAAGCCCTGTGTTGAGTGTAGAGATAGACTGATGGTGGATAGATGATAGATAGATAGCATTAATAAAATATAGTAAATTATAAAAGCTTATACTCATGTGAGTCAGTATAAATATTAGCAGTTTCCTCTGATTAGAAATCCCTGATGGAAGTCATAGGAATGGGATTTCTTGGGTTTTATGTGACTTTCCAAAATGATAGTAAAGTTTCAGGCTAAATATTCTGTAATATCTTCTGGAATATGAAACTATCTTGTATTTAATTTCAGCTGTTGATGTAAAATTATATGTACATTTGTTGCTTGGCAAATCACCGAGATAGTGCCTATTTAAATATACATGTACCTCATAATTAGAGTATAAAATAATTTGGTATCCTCTCATTATCCTCAAAATGTACTCTCTGTTGTCCAAATACTGAAGACAAGCCTAAATTCTAAACATTGAGACATCTGGTTTCTGGTTGGACATGTCAAAAAGCTTGGAAGTCCTAACTTCACCCTCACAACAAAAAAGAAGCTAAAAACCTCAGAATCAGCCACTCTTCTTAGATCCATCAAAGAATTGAGGTCATAAGGTAAACCAGCCACCCAAAAGCTGGGGAGACACACTGATAAGGGAATCATCGCTTACTAGAAGCAGAAACTCCCTGAGGGAGCAGCATCAGGAAAGAATATTTAAAAGATAATTGACTAACTGCTAGAGACAGTGTGAACTAGTTTAAGAGATTAGGAACTCCTGGAAGCCTAGCCTTAGGGGAACATTCTGTCCCCACTTGCATGAATTTGAAAGTTGCAGGAATTGTACTTCCAGGAGTCCCACCAGGTTCTCACTGTAAAATTGAGAGAAAAATATTTTCATTCTTCCAGATGGGGAAGGGAAAAGTAACTTTTTTGAAACATCCCAAAGAGTTCTCTTCTTAACAAAGGACTGCCTTCAAAGGAAACTATTTTTATCAGAATTGAACCAACATGGGGGAGGGAAACTTGTACCTCCAGCTCCTTCTCAGTTTCCTGTGTCAGTAGAGGGGCACCAAAACAAAACAAAACAAAACAGAAAACAAGACTGAGAAGCACTTCTGAAGGTCCTAGCCTAGGGGCACAGCTCACTAAAAAAAAAAAACGAAGACCTCATCAGAAGACTATAGAACTCTTCCCCTCCCCTCCCCTCCCCTCCCCTCCCCTCTCCTCCCCTTCCTTCCATTTGACTACCACATCCATAGGACTCTTTATAACGACAGGGATTATAGCTAAAAAGAACTAGAAGGTTCAGACCTTATTTAAGAGATCTCTAGGGAAACTCAGTGACAAAAGGGGAGACAAAAACAAGAACACCAGAATTAACTGTAGCTTCTGACACCACAGCTACAACAAACAGTAAGCACAGGCTAACCTCTAGCCAGATAAACATAACACCTCACACCAAAGACCTATTTACCTCATTTCCTTTCACCCAATATATCTAGCTTTCAACAAAAAATTACAAATCTTGCTAAGAGGAGAGAAAACAGTTTGATAAAGCAAGTTTTAGAACCAGACTCACATGGCAGGGATGATGTTGGACTTATTAGACAGAAATTTTAAATGTTTATGATAAAGTAAGGACTCTAATGAAAAAAAAGTGGACAACATGCAACAAAAGAACAGATGGGTAATATGAACAAAAAAAAATGGAAACCCCCCCAAAATAAAATTGCAGAAATTGAAAACACTGAAATGGAAATGAATAATGCCTTTGATGGGCTCATTAGCAGATGGGACATAGCTGAGGAAAGAATCAATGAGCCTGAAGGTACATCAATAGAAACTTACCAAACTTAGAAGCAAAGAGAAAAAAGACTGAAAAAGGAACAGACTCTCCAAGAAATGTGGGACAATTACAAAAGATGTACATATATCTAATGGGAAAAGACGATGGAGAATAAAGAGAAAGGAACAGAAGAAGTATGTGAAGTGATGATGGCTGTGAATTTTACAAAATTATTGACAGACACCAAGCCACAGATCCAGGAAGCTTATAGAATACCACACAGGGTAAATACCAAAAAAATCTACACAGGCACATTACATTCAAACTCCACAAAATCAAAGACAAAGAAAAAATCTTGGAAGAACCCAGAGAACAAAAACAAAACAAAAAAACCACCTTACCAAAGAGGAACAACGATGACATTGGATGTCTCTTCAGAAACCATGCAAGCAAGAAAGAGTACAGTGGAATAAGCATTTAAAGAAAAAAAAAACAAAAACAAAAACCCAGCAACCCAGAATTCTGTAGCCAGCAAAATTATCCTTCAAAAGTGAAAGTTTATCAAACAAAAATTGAGGAAATTTATTGCCAGTAGACCTTCCTAGCAAGAACCGTTAAAAGAAGGTCTTTAGAGAAAAGGTAAATTACGTAGGTCAGAAACTCAGACTTACATAAAGAGAGAGTGTTACCTTCATGAGTACATGAAGGTAAAATAAATTCTAATAATAAAAAACTGGAATAATCCCTAGCATGTCTCCCACTACACCAATATGTTCAAAATTGCTGGTTTGCTATCTAGTTTCCTTCCATCACTGCAGCTCACTTCTAACGTTACCAAACAAAATCAACAAAACGAAACAAAAACACTGTGACCATGACAAAAGTGACGCAATTGTGTAATTTGATTTTCATTTAGAGTCATTCCCGGTAGGAATAGAGGTGAGAGGATTGGGTTTCTTCCAACCATCACCTCCCCCCCTCCCACCCCCCACCTCCCCCACACACACTGACCTATGCCTCTGGGAAACATTCACCGAAATATTCATTGAAATGACAGGCAAATCCATTTTTACTTCTTTTGTTGAAATCGGACAAATTAAGGGAGTTGATGTCTCTCCAGTTTGGTTGCTGTTTGTTGATTTCTCCTCTTTGTCATTAATACTAAGAACATAGTTGTGCAAATAATTTTCCAAAGCAGGGATCAGTAAATTATAACCCCACTTGTTTTATAAATACAGTTTTATTGTCACACAGCCACACTGGTTCATTTATGTGCTGTATTGTCTATGAAGACTGTACGATTTATGTATTGTATCATTATGTTGCTGCTTCTGTGCTGCAACGCTGAAGTTAGTAGTTGCCACGGGATATTTACTATCTGACCCTTTACGGGTTTGCCCATAAAAAGAAAAAGTTTGCCCATCCTTGTTCTTTTTTTTCCTCAAGTCTTTATTTATTTATTTTGAGAGAAAGAGGGAGAGTGGGGGGGAGGGGCAGAGAGAGAGGAAGAGAAGGAGAAGCCCAAGCAGGCTCTGCATGCTAGCCTGGAACCCAGTGCAGGACTCAAACCCATGAACCGCGAGATCGTGACCTGAGCCGAAATCAAGAGTCGGGAGCTTAACGGACTGAGCCACCCAGAGGCCCCCCATCCTTGTTCTAAAGGAGGAAAGGGGGTGCTAGCTTATGGAAATTAGCACCCTCCCGTCTTCTGTTCTTACACTACTGTGAGGTGCAGAACAGATACAGTGGGCCCTCAATACAATGGTGGTTCCTTGGTGAGACCTTTTTAATACTAACCTCAATAACTGAGGATAATTAACTGGCCTTCTCTTTCTTATAGTTGAGCAAATCACTGGTGTGATACCCACCACTTGGATCTCCTTTCAGCAGGGAAGTGACCAACATTCAGAATTCCTGCTTCTATGCAGTTTGTGGTTCTGGCAGAGACCATGTATTTTCTCCCATTCTATCCAGTAGCTGCCTGGAATGTGAGTAAGTGAGTAAATCACCTTACATCATCTCGGAGGAATGTGTGTGTAAGTTTTCAGTACAGCACAAAGATTTGTTTTTAACTTATGTCAGACATTGTACTCAATCCCAGATACAAGATGAGCAAGTCACAATCACAGCCTTAGGATAGTTCAATGCTTACCTTAAAGAGAAACTTACTGCCTCATCACAGCAGTGAAGCTGGGCTACATCTTGGACCCTAATCAGATATCTGTTTTCCTCTGATAGAGTCTGTGAAATAAAAAACAAAATTAGACACATTCATAAATTTGTAGAAAATAGAAGTCCCACTACTGCAGAACCATTTGATATCCTGCACACTGTTGAGTAGAACTCAGTTTAATTATGAAAAAGTGAGTGTTTTTACTATTAACAAAACAGGCTTTCATTAGAAAGACCACAGAATTGACCATGAAAACTATATTTTGAGGGTGTTATCTAATTTTCAATTTTTAATTTTTTTAATTAATTTATTTTTTCAAGTTTTAAGTAATCTCTGCACCCAACATGGGGCTTGAACTCACGACCCCAAGATCAAGAGTCATATGTTCTTTGGACTGAGGCACCCAGGTGCCCCTGTTGTCTAATTTTTAAAGCTACTGAAATTACTATTTTATTTATAAATTCTTTAAGTGCTTTCCTAGTATTAAAAGAAGAAGAAGGAGGAAGAGGAGGGTTGGAAGCAGGAAAGAAGGGATCTATCAAGAAAGGGTAATGAATGGATTGTTACAAATTAAGAAATTACACCCTTGTATTGATCTAGCTATGGAGATGATCACTTGTTATGAACAGCGATCCAGAGATAAAGTTCAGACTCTGTGAGTGCCAAGATTTGGGACTTGTTGTAATCCAGTCAACTTCACTCTCCCTACCAAAATGTCCAGATCTAAATTCTAACAAAACAGCTCCATCTTGTTTCCCTACTTTGGCCTAAATAAGTAAATAAATAAATAAATAAATAAATAACATTTCCAATCAATTGATACTTTAACTCAACATAATTCATATGGTGAACTCCTACTAGAAGACAAGTAAATCATAGCTCATACCTGATGGAGCTCCCAGTCTTACGAATTAAAGGTTACAAAAAAGCGTGGGAGAGATGTTCAAGGTGCTGCGGAAAACCCAGGAAGGGGGAACTCACAGCTGGAGATGTTGGGGAAACTTCACAAGGAAGATGATGATTGAACTTGATTTTTTTTTTTAAGTTTATTTTTGAGAGACAGAGTGAGCGGAGGAGGAGCAAAGAGAGGAGAGAGAGAATCCCAAGCAGGCTCTGCACTGTCAGCACGGAGCCTGATGAGGGGCTTGAACTCACAAACCACAAGATCATGACCTGAGCCAAAACCAAGAGTCTGATGCTTAACTGACTGAGCCACCCAGGTGCCCCTAAACCGGATTTTTTTTTTTTAACGTTTATTTATTTTTGAGAGAGAGACAGAGTGTGAGTGGGGGAAGAGCAGAGAGACAGGGAGACACAGAATCCAAAGCAGGCTTCAGGCTCTGAGCTGTTAGCATAGCCCGACGCGGGGCTAGAACTCACAAACCGCGAGATCACGACCTGAGTGGAAGTCGGACACTTACCGACTGAGTCACCCAGGCGCCCCTGAACTGGACTTTTAAAGGATAAAGAGTTTATCCAGTGGAGTGGGAAAGGAAGGCAATTTCAGAGAAGGCAAAGCATGAGCAAAGCGCAAATGTGTGAGGAAAGATTAACATTATTGAAGAACTATGAGTGGATTTCTTTGATCATAAAGTGGTAGGCAAGGCAGTAAGAGAGAAGGTAGAGTGGGACCAGATGATATTCTATATAGGCAGCAGCTAACAGATGACTCCTGAGATTTTTTAGATATCCTCAGTGCGCAGAATCCTGCACCAGGCTCTATGTGCAGGGAGATATGACATCAGAAAAGACATGGCCCCTTTCGCCAAAGGAGGTCATGTTACAGAAGTACCAATCAGAGAGCTAAGACTGAAGACAAACTGTGGGATGGGGTCAAGTTCACTCGTGCCTCTTCTCATATGCACCCTTGCAGCTAGCAAGGAAGTGAAATGTGAGAGCTCGCCAGCACATCGCACACAGCAGGCCCTCAACAGACGTTAGCTGAATGGAAAAATGCATGTCTCCTTTGCCGATGACCGGAGGTTACATTCCTGAGCATGAGATGTCGTGAGCACATCCGAATACATACCGGGCATCCCCTGACGATTCTCTGTATGTCTGACAGCTGATCTCTCATACCGATGTTTTGTTTCATCTAGTAAACAAAGTGATTTTAGGCCAACTAAAATTATGAAAGTTTTATACAGAAAAACTAGATTTAAAATATTTTATGTCACTTGATAGAGGGCTCAGTATGTTCATAACTCTTAATAAGAATCTCAGTTTCGTGTCCCCAATTATTTATTTATTTTTATTTTTATTTGAGAGAGAGAGAGAGAGAGAGAGGGAGAGAACGCAAGCAGGGTAGAGGGGCAAAGGGAGACAGAAAGAGGACCTTAAGCAGGCTCCACGCTCGGCGCGGCGCCTGACATGGGGCTCAATCCCGTGACCCTGGGATCGTGACCTGAGCTGAAATCAACAGTGGGCCACTCAACTGACTGAGTCAGCCAGGCGCCCCATCGTATCCCCAGTGTTTTAAAACAAAGACACAAGTGACAGCACTGTATTCAGAAAGTATCTTCAGGGCATAATATGTTATCAGGTTACATTCAGCCTGGCTGCCCATGCAGTACGCCCATCACAACAGTATTTTCAGAACGATAGAACTGTCTTCCACGATGCCAAATTCTTTCAGAGAATGATTATGATTTAAAAATTTTTTTTAACATTTATTTATTTTTGAGAGACAGAGCACAAGTGGGGGAGGGGCAGAGAGAGAAGGAGACACAGAATCCGAAGCAGGCTCCAGGCTCCCAGCTGTCCACCCAGAGCCCGAAGTGGGACTTGAACTTATGAACTGTGAGATCACGACCTGAGCCGAAGTCAGACGCTTAACCAACAGAGCCACCGAGGCACCCCCGAGAATGATTATGATTGCGATACTTACTGAGTCAGAAAATTTAATTAACACGGTAAGAAGTACCTTCAGAAACAAAGAATTTTGCTTTTTTTTCCTCTTGGTTATCTAGAAAAATCAATCTAAATATCCGAGTCTTCAAACTTTCATATTAATAAAAGTTCTATTGCGCTTACGCAGATGTCTGAAAACATTGTGTCTCATGTTGCTTGGCTTAGAATAGATGCCCTTAGTGCTCCAAATCCCTGAACCCGATGATTTCACATGAAAGGGATAAAAGACTTTGAAGTAAAGAACACCACGACAGGATAAGCTATTTCAGGATCTTTGAGTCAGTACCGCAAAGCATTGTAACATTTTTCAAGGACACCAACTCTTACCAGCAACCAACCTGATCTATATAACGTTTATAGTTTTTGACTTGGTCAATCGCAGCGGTCAAGTGCCCACGGTCAACATGTTCTGCAGGAGTATGAAGCCTCAGAGCGTACAGAAGATTAATATATTCTTCAAATCTTCTGGATGGGTATAAGAGCAGCTCCGGGAGGCTGTAGGAGGCATAGAAAATGGAACGCTGGTCACTTTTGGAAGGTCAAAGTGTGCCCTGTGCTTAGGGCACCCCCACCGTGCTTTCCCTCAGAACTCACCTCAGCATTTTGGTAGCAACGGTCTTATCATGCCTCTTCAGGAAAGCTCGGAATGCTGGTATCGTTTCTCTGCACTAAAGGTATTCAGTGAACTGAGTCAGTATAGACAAAATGGCTTTGCAGCCAGGTAGACCTGGATTAGAATTAAAGATTTAATTTAATTCTACCTAATTCTATGTGACCCTGTCAAGTTATTTCACTTCTCTGAGCCTCCGTTTTCCCGTGAATACTGTACCTAACTCTCGTGGTGAGGAGAGGAAGAATCCTCTCCATAAAGTGCTTGTCAGGCAGTAAGTGTTATCCCCACAGTAAGAAACTATTCACCTATAATACTGCTGTTGACTGTGTTTTCCACAGGAGCATTAGAAAGAGGCTCCACTGTGCCAAATATGTTTTAAAATGCATTCGTTCATCTTAGTAGAGCCCTCCGGAAGTTACCTCATTTTTCTCACCACACACGTGCCTAAAAGACACCAGTAATGCTAATTTCCAGAAGGCAAATATTCACTGTTGTAATGTTAACAGCTAACGTTCACTGAGTACTTGCTTATATGCACACCCCGTGCTAGTGACAATATGTGAGACTCTGCTCCCATTTCCGTCCTATGGTTGGCCCTATGAAATCGCCTTATTCACGCAACTTTCCCATCATTCACTTGTCTAGCAGTGTTTGAACTCCCTAAGTGGGGCGAGAAGAATGCTACAAAGGGAGACGTCTGAGGTCAGGGATCGTCCAGAGGCCTCCCAGCTCCCAAGCCTTCCACTCGGCCTCAGTGCAGATGGGCGGACACAGCCGGAGTGGACGCAGCCGACACTGGCAGAAGTCAAGGTGCCGTCTTCTGCTGCGCTTTTCACACAAATTGAAGAGGGCGGAAAGAAAGATCTCACGGCCGTCAGAAGAGACCCCAACAAGAGCAGTGAGTGACTCAGAAGGAGCTGAATGTTCCTGCCCAGACTACATATGGCGTCGGTCGCAGTGGGAAGAATTGTGTATGATGAACTCTCCAAGGGATGGAAGGCAAAGAAATTCCTTATTTCACAATGAGATTTTTCAAATTGAGTGTCCCTATTCCAAGCAACATGGGTTATCGATTCCTTTTCTCCATAAGAGAGTTGAGCTTGTCAAGGCCACGCAGGACCACACGTGTTGGCAGAGTAGAATCAGGGCTCTCAGTTTTGTTTCTACCTAATTGTTCGACAGTTTTCTGTAAGCGAACCACAGGGTATCTGGGACAGATGAAAGCTTGGAAACGTGTATGATTAATTCAGCCCAACAATCAGTTCCTGGGGCCTTATGTATCAAGCACTATGCTAGTCCCTAGTGATACGAAATTAAATAAGTCAGAGTCGCCATCCCCAAAGAGTTCACAGCAAACTGGAAGCTAAGAGTAGGGAGGAAGTCTTCCCTATTAATCCTAGTCCTTTGGATCGCACACAAAACTTCCTCTCGAGCTCAGAAGGTCTCATACGTGCCTGGGTGGTAACTCAATCATTACCTTCTCCATAGTTTTCAGAACAACCGGGTAATTGTTGAAGAAATTGGTATATATGTTCAACTGGCTTCCAAACTTTAGGAATATTTCTCCCACGCAGTGGGCCGGGCCCCATTCCTGCAGTCTGTCTCTCAGGTGGTCTAGAAACTGCCTGCCATAGGAGAGAAGCATGCCCGTGAAAGAGTGGCCAGGGATAACCTGGAAACTTAAAAACCAGGCTAGTTGTCATCAGCGCAGGCTGGCAGGGCTTTGGTCCAGTCGTTTTGCCTTGACACAGAGCAGGGCAGGTCTGCCAGGAAAGGGGGAGGAACTGGGGTGTGAGGACGAAGGTTGCCTCTGGAGAAGCCTCATCTCTCCTTCTCACTTCCTTGAGCCAGAAGCCCCGGCCGGCCTCCGGAGGCCTGCCCCGGACAGCACCCCTCCCACATGGCCAGCCAGGAGGGCAGCAAAGGTTTCTTAAAGTCCTCCGAGGAGAGTGACTGACTCGCTTCAAATGCCACCCCCCGCCCCCACCCGGCTCGTTTCCCTGAGAACCTAAGGTTGTCCTTCCTTCCACCCTTGACGGGACTTGAAACCAGGGAGAGGCTTGTTCAACCTGTTCCTTTTGCAGGAGCTGGCGGGGGGGGGGGGGGGGGGGCACGGAGTGTGAGGCACTTCTGAGTCACCCGGAGAGGTGACTCTGCCTCTGGCAGAGAGGCACCAGCTCACTCTGTCTTTACCGCTGGTGCACGTGGTCACGTTTCTTTGTCAACTGGGGCGTACGTGAAACCACCTGCTGTCATTGAGCCGACCCCCCAGCCTTGGGTTCTCGAAGTACAGTATCCTAGTGACCTGACTCCATGAAATCCTTTGTTTTCGTTCCCTTTGCTCACCTGGGCACTGCTGATTAAGAACAGTGACAGGCACTCTCTCTCAAAAAATCAAAATAAAATCAATAAAAGGGGCACCTGGGTGGCTTAGCTGCTTAAGCGTGCAACTCTGGATTTTGGCTTCAAGTCATGATCTCATAGTCATGAGATCAAGCCCCACAACTGGCTCTGCCCTGAGTGTGGAGCCTGCTTGGGATTCCCTCTCTCTCTCCCTCTCTCTCTCTCTCCCTCTCTCTCTCTCTGCCCCTACCCGCACCCCCCCGCCCAATCTCAAAAACAAAACAAAACAGACAGTTCTTCCCATCACCTTCTGCGTGAACAATATAGTGAATACAAAATCCCCAGGCACTCAGTTCCACTCCTTGAACCACAGCATCGAACTGAGGCAGGAGTTCTCACTCTTGGTCGCAGCCCAGCAGCAAGAGTCCTCTCTCGTGAGATGATCAGGGGCTCTGAGCAGGGCGGAGAAGAGCCTCTGTACAGCTTTTGAAATAATTAAGGGTGGGCTCCTCCCAAGGCATGATGAGTGAATATTTGAAGAAATGCCTACACGGAGTTTACCTGTTGAGACTTAGAATCCGCAAAACGTCGGAGAAAATGATCCGGATATTTGCAGCACTCAGAATCGCTCTATTTGATGACAGGGCTGCTTGCAGTGGTGCTGCGTAGACCTCTCTCACCGTTTCCAGCATCTGTACATATTTTCTCTCACTCCGTAAGAGTTCCCTGACAACCCCCGTTCGCTTTCCAGCCGAGTCCATCTGGAGCTTTCTCTCCTGTAGAAAGGCATTAAGGACTCACAGGGAAAGCAGAATGACTCTTTCCGTGTTTACAGCCTCCAAGAGCCTGAAAGCTGAAGGAGGCAGAGAAATGACCGACGGAACAGTCGGGCGGTCATTCTGAGATTCCCCCTTTGGGGTTTACAGCATACAAGGTTGAAGGGGACCTTGATAGGGGACTGTGGTGGACCCTGCTGACCACGGCTTGATCCGGTATCACCAACTAGCCCCTCCCATTGGGCCAGTCTTGGATCCCGAGGGGGCCAGACTGAGGCTCGATGTCTATCCATCTGGTCTACTTGAATACGTATTCAGTGACACGTGCTAGGTGGTCACTACACAACGATGGGAGGGCACAGAGCCTCGCCTTCATGATGGTGATAGTCCAGTGAGGAAGCCTTTGGGTTGCCCACTCTTGATTGCTCTCCTGTGCCTTTTCCCCAGTGTTTACTGATTGATTTATAGTGTTTTATTAACAACACTGCAGACAGAAGAACTGAAATGAGCTAACCCTCCTGTCAACTAATCTGCTTCGAAATTAATTTTCAGTGCTGGGACTAAGTAATTCTTTCTCTTCTATCTGTACTTTTCAAAAGTTGGAAAATGAGTATCCTTGCAATAGAAAACAATGAAAATATTTAATTTTTAAAAATGCAATGGCCTTGTGTTTGAGCCTAGAACTATTAATACTCTTAGAACACAATTTCTCCTTCTCCCTTAAGCCCTCGGATGCCCCACACCGCCCCAAATGAAATATAACAATACGAAGTGTAATGCCATGTGATCTTTGCCCAAAACAAATCAACCATAACTTCATGAACCAGAATTCAAATATAAAGTAAATGTAAGAGAAAAACCAGAAAACTCACTCTATGAAATACTATAAACATGCTGTTTTGGTAAAGTTTTATCTTTCAAACACAGGATCTATCTATCTATATCATACCCATTTAGACATTCCTAATGAGTTAAAAAAAAAAATACATTTATAGCCCCACCTGGCAGCTGGCTCGGAGCCCGTATTATACTTTTATGTGTACAAATGTTTTTAAAATATTGGAGTTCTCCAATATTTTTAATCATTTTAAATTAAGGTTTCAGTTGTCAAACCTATTGTCTTAAAACCATTGTCAGGTGTTGTGACCAACAGTGAGATGAGATACTCTCATATTCATGGCGCTATGTGAACCCCCTTCTCTCTGGTGATTCCGGGGGGTGTACCCGAGGGTGAGCGAGCACCCACGCCATGAGGTCCACACGGGCAACACTGTGGCAGGTGGATTCCCCAGAGCATGGCCAGGCTTGGGAAGGAACTCCACGGTTGAGCTCAGGGCTGTGGGATTCAAGTTTCTTTCTCAGCAGGCCATGTGACTTTAGGGAAGTCATTTAAGTGTTCTAACCGTAGTTCCTCATCTACAAAATGTGGTCGCTAACATCTACCTTAAGGGATTGTGAAAAGGAAAACAGGATGAATTTGCGAACGTGGGATGAAGAAAGGCAAAGCAGCTTGTGTGTGCTGTGTGTTAGGGCACGATGGGACCAAGCCTCGACCTCCTCCACGCCCTCCCCTTTGGAAACAGAAAGACAGGGCCCTGAATGTTATAGTCAGCCTTCGAAGTCAGACTACGAGTTGGTGGGTCATTTAGAAACTGTGAAGTTTTATGTCCGTGTGCTATTTCTCTAAATGCTGTCCTCCTGTCATATTAGAAAATCAGAGTAGGGTGTCTGGGTGGCTCAGTCATTAAATGTTGGACTTGGGCTCAGGTCATGATCTCATTGTTCATGGGCTCTAGCCCAGAGCCCTGGGTTGGGCTCTGTGCTGACAGCTCAGAGCCTGGAGCCTGCTTCAGATTCTGTGTCTCCCTCTCTCTCTCTAATTTTTTTTTTAAGTTTTTTTTAAAGGAAAAGGAAAGAAAAAAAAAAAAAATCAGAGTAGCACAGAGATGGCTCTTGCTCCCAAGATGTTAACTGGTTAATTTCTTGGTTAATTTCTTTTCAGACCAGGACATATTCAAAAGAAAAATCTACCTGTTGGATTCCCTCACTTATATTTAAGGTTTTCCCCCCCTAAGGTAAACTGTCAAGAAAAAAGAACCAGAATAAAGGCTGACGCCTTTTTTTTTTGGGGGGGGGGGGGCAGGAGCAAAACAATGGAGAATTCTTACTATATAATCATTGACTTACCAGCTTTACCAGCGTCTCAAAATTTAGATCGTTTTTGCTGAGACTTGATTTTGCATCCTGAGGGTTGTCTTCTCTAACATTTCTTTCCTGAGGATTAAATGCAGACTTGATTATTTGGAGGCAGGCCTTGGGATGTCTGAATGCCCAGTGGGTGCTGTGCCTACGGGAGGCTTTCAGTAGCTGTCTGCCTTCAGCCCCAACTACGGTGCTCCCCAGACACAATGAACTAAGCACGTGACACAGTTGATGACTCTCTTAAATTAAATCTTCTGTTAAAAAAAGTAAACTTTAGCTTCCTAGGAACTACATTATACTTGAGAAACTGAATTCAGTGCAGCGCCCCTTCTCCCTGGGAGGCAGGAGAGAGACCCTGCTCCTTGAGGCCGGGCGGGGTGGGGGGGACGAGGTGGGGGGTTGGGGGGGGCTTATCTGCTCACTGAGGCACGAGGAATCCCACACATTCCAGGCCTCTGCCTCAATTCTGCTGTCATTTGTCAGTTGAGGACAAATGGCTTATCTTACTTTTAAAGTTACCAGAAGGGACATCTGGGTGGCTCAGTTGGTCAAGTGTCTGACTCTTGATTTTGGCTCAGGCCCTGATCCTGGGGTCATGGGATCCAGCCTGCGATGGGCCCTGCGCTGACAGCGGGGACCCTGCTTGGGATTCTCTCTCTGCCCCTCCCCTGCTCTCACTCTCTCCCTTCTCCCTCAAAAATAAATCAGTAAACATTAGAAAAAATAATAAAATGGCCAGAAGAAAAAGGGCACAGCACTTTGTAAAATCCACCCTTTTTTTACTCTAATGAAAATGTGTCAGAAACAATCCACATGCGCTCTCTAGAACCTGTTTCCACATTTAAATATGGCTTATTCTTTCTTCATGTTCCCTTGTGGCTTTCATATACAGTAGCACATCAAAAAACAAAAAAAAAGTCCCACCTGCTGCCTGCAGGGTCCTCCCTAGCAAGGGAACAATGGTCCCGGGTTTGTGGTGAGAGGTAAGGGTGATTCCTGCTCATCACTGCTGCCTTTCCTAGTCAAAGATAAAACTACTCATGGTAACCCCTTGAGTTCTATGGCGAGAGTGGGGAAAAAAAAAAAAAAATCAATGTATAACCAAGACTTTGTTTTTGGGTGTTTTGTTTTGTTTTTTGGTTTTTGCCTTATTCTACTCAGGCAAAAGGAATTTTTGTTTTGTAACTGCAGCCGTTCTTTATGGCTACCCGAAGGAAGAGCCCTGGTCCCCCAGCCGCAGTCAGCTGGCTTCTCCCCGGTTTACAGAGGTCCCACCTGAGCCTGCGCACCTCGCAGCTGCCCCAGAGTCTTTCCACCATTTCTTTTGCTTCCCCCATTTGTGGATGTCCCCTGTTAGCCTGCCATGTGTTTATACTTCTGCTGGGGGTGGGGAGGGGGGGCAGGAATCTACTTTGAATCTTGTCAAAATCAAAGTTTCTATGAATGGAACACACTCTCTTCTTTCAGCATAAACAGCAGTGCTGGTGATTTAATAGAGACATGATGACTTCAAGCCGTCAGCGGTGACAATGACACCGATAGTTGTAAAGATAGACGTGGCTGCAGACATGCAATGAGAACGACACTCAAACTGGCCCAAGGTTAAGAGAATCGAAACGGGACGGAATCGTCTGTGGATCTCACGTATAAGGGAGACCGCCTCACCCGGGACATCATCCCGTTGCGCAGGCTCGCACGAGTGCTTCTGCACGGCCCCCCGGACCACCCTGGTTATAGAGCACCTGTTCGCTCACACTGGGGCTTAGCTTCACCTCTGACTCAGCAGCAGCCACTTTTATGAAGCATCAATTTTTCTTTGTGGATAGCAAGTTGATTTGGCGTGTGAATTTTGTTTGAATCCAAAAATAACAAGTTTTCTCACTGTATACGATACGTATAATTTCGTTACATTTTAGAGACGATTTTTTAAATTTAAGACATCATCCCTTATTTTCTTTTTAGGGATGAACTCAGAGGAAGTGACGGGGCAACAAACTTGGCACATTTATAAGGAAACTACTGTTTGGGGCTGGTGGGCCTGTGCCTTCGCTCCCTCCATGACATATAAGGGAGGCCACTGATGACATGGTAGGAACTTTCCTGCCTTGTTTGCCTTTTCCAGATTATTGCCGATGCTTCTCCCACAAGACACTCAGTGCCTGAATTAGGGGCAGAAATAGCTGTGAAAATGACAGGTAGAACTCAGGAACAACCATGGGTCTGCTTGTAACCTGTTGCCATGGTTGTACAGTATCAGTGTAAACACTAGAGTGAGTCACTACTGCCCAGTGAGACAGACAGGATCTGATTGGACAGATGGTAGGTAGACAGATAGACAGACAGACATGTGCATATACCTCTATCTGTATATACATATATGGGCAGAGTCTGGGCCATCTGGATGGAGGGTAGGCCCTGCCCGGTCATACCTTCAGACACAGCTCTGTGTGTGTGTGTGTGTGTGTGTGTGTGTGTGTGTCTGGTCCTGGATTTGGCAGGCAAGTCCTCTTACAGAATCCCCTATGGAATGGTCTAAACCAATTATCTCAGCAGAAACCGTTATTTTCCATTCCTATGGCTGTTAAGTTTGTGTGTTCTTCAGGACAAATATCTACAGTTTATTTATTATTTATGTATTTGCCAATTTTTAAGTAGGCTCCATGCCCAGCACGGAGTCCAATGCAAGGCTTGAACTCAGGAGCCCGAGCTCAGGACCTGAACGGAGAGAAAAAATCAGACGCTGAGCTACCCAGACACCCCAGTATCTACAGTTTAAAAAATAAACTCCGATGTGTGGAGAAACTCGATTTCTCTATTGTATCCTAATTCCACACCTATGTTTAAGCTGTGGTTTTTCTTCCTGGAAGTCCCTGACTTTGTTTCAGGGGGTTTGTGCACAAACTCTTAAGTAGTAAACAGCAGAAAACCAAATAAGAATGTAACACATATTTTTCCTAATTTGATTTTTGTTTTAAATCAAGGACATTTCTAGGCATTGAGTCTTCCGATTCTGTGCTTCTATTACTGGCAGGTGATGTGACATTAGCAGGCCTGCTTCCCAGCAATGAGGCAACTTGAAGTCCAAACATTCTGTGTTATTTTATTAAAATGATTAGATGTTTAGGGGCGCCTGGGCGGCTCACTCAGTGAAGCGTCCAACTATTGGTTTCCGCTCAGGTCACAATCTCATGATTTGTGGGTTCAAGCCCCACACCGGGCTCTGTGCTGACAGTGCGGATAAATATACATATTAGATATATTAGACATAATATATATTAAAATTAAATTAAATATTATATATGTATATACATATATACACATATATACACATATATCTACATATATACACAATACACACATATATACGTATATATATCTCCTATTACTTCTGGTTCTCTGGAGAACCTGACTAATGCGTGGTCTGCAAGAGTCTTTTGAAAAGACAGATTCAGAGATGGGGCATGAGGGAAGCAGGGCTCTGACCTATAAAAGGCTTAGATGTCCCTGAAAATGTGTTAAGACTCTTCTTCGAAAGGAAGCTTGTGCTTGAGAAAAATAAGTCACTTCGTGGGGGTGGGGGGCAGGTTAAACCAAGGGTCCTGCTCTGGTAACAACTAAGGGGCGGGTGTGCATAACTGCATGGCTTTCATTTTGCTGAGCAATCTGGGGACTTGGCAGAGGGGACGCTGCTGCCAGAAGGTCCTCCGTGGTTGCCTCTCCTCCACTGTGCTGTCCACTAAAGAAGTGTGAAGAGAGGCTTCCAGAATAGCAGGTTAATAGCCTGGTATTTGCCTGCTTGATAGAACTCACAGGTCTATTCCCACTAACAGTCTCCATGGTGAGTTTGTGTTTGGGGTGGTGTCCCCAGCCTTGAAGCAAGAGGTGATTTTTCTATGGGCATCACGTGACATTCTATGGACATCATCTGAAGTGATATTTTCTTAGAAACCAGCTCTCTGAATGACAATGCGGTTTTCCGTATTTCCTGAATCCGTATTATTTCACTGAACCAAGAATGGGTGGATTCTGAACATAGTACTGGCAAAATTATTCTTGTTTGCTTGAAGAACCGGCTTCAAACCCACCTTTTTTTCCTTTTATGAATCTGAATTTCAGGTAAGAAAAGAACACATCCTACTTTTATTTAAAAAAAAAAAATGTCCTGGATTGCAAATGAAACCATTTTCTTGGGGCTTCTGGGTGGCTCACCCAGCGAGTGGTTAAGCGTCCAACTTCAGCTCAGGTCATGATCTCGCAGTCTGTGGGTTCGAGCCCCGTGTCGGGCTCTGTGCGGACAGCTCAGAGCCTGGAGCCTGCTTCGGATTCTGTGTCTCCCTCTCTCTCTGCCCAGTCCTGCTCTTGCTCTGTCTCTCAAAAATGAATAAGTGTTGAAAAAATTTTTTTCTTAAGTTTTCTCTCGAATCAATCTCAGGACTCCACTGAGCGAGCTGCTTAATGCAAATGATGGACTCTGTTCCCGGGGCCCAGACCGTGTCCCTCTAGTCAAGGAGCGCAGCTTCCGGCATTAAGTGGCTTCACTCTTATTAGGAAACTACAAAACACCCTTTTTTTATAATAATCCATGAAAAGGAAATTTGTAGGAAAAATGACAAGTTGAAAGCTTTCCAAGTAGAATTATCATTACTGTGTATGAATTTCTTAACCACGTGTGTCTAACAGCACAGCAATAACCTTACCTTCATGAATAAATCGAATGTTGCTTTTGGGTCACATTTTGTAGGAATAACATCTTCTCCAAAATCCTTGCTTTCTTTACTACTTCTCTTCAGCAGAAAATTTGACAAAAATTCCAGAGGTTTGTCCTAAAAAAATCAACCCCCCACCAGAAGAAAAAAAGAAAGAAATTCCAATTAAAACATTCATCTGAAATACACGTCGATCAAAGTGCAGCAGAAAAGAGCAGCGTTTTCTTCTTTCTACCCAATTAATTTAAGTCTAGGAAACAAAGTAAGTATTATTCAACTAAAATCTGTAAATGGTACTTTGTAGTTAATTTTGGTTCTCTTATTGTCCAGGATCTCTCAGTGGCTGTGTTTTACAACCCAATATAATCTCTCAGAGGAATTGTTCATACAAAGGGATAATATGGTTAAAAAAAAAAATCAATGCAAACTAAAAATGTATTTAAGTATTGGGTTTTTAAAGTTGGCTTTCTTCGAAAAAAAAAAAAGAAAAAGGTTGGCTTTCTTTGAAGAAACACTTACAGAATTATATTTTGAAAGTTCCATCAATCCATCTGCCAGAGCTTGTGCAATTTCTTGGTTATTCAGAATGTTAGCCACACTCATGTGGTCAAACATAAATTGCCCTGCGAATATATAAGGCCATCTGCCTTGTAATTGATTTACGTAAGAGATGTGATCAAGCAGAAAACAATTCAATCCTCACCATTGCTTTTTAGTGGATAACAATGTGAAGAATAAAAAGTAAAATTCCACTATGCCATGGGGGCTATCTACCATGATAAAACATAAATTGACCAAGAGTAACCAAATGTGCAGCATATGAAAAAGTACCCATCCTGGTAAGGCTGATATTAAATAGAATATATAAATTGGGCAATAAGGAGGGAACGTGTGAAAATAAATCTTGTAAATTTAAATTTTAGATTCTCAATCCCACCCAAGATGTCTCCTCACTCCCCTTTATCTATGGGCTCAAGTACATAAATACTTTAAGTCTACAGGAAATAACATACAAACATAGTTACACAGACATCTTTTACGTTTTTTAGTGTTTTAAACAACATACATTTATGTGAAAATGATTTTATTCCATTTAACTTCTTCTTGCTTACAAATATTATTTAAAAATTCTTCTCTCTTGGTACACCTGGGTGGCGCAGTTGATTAAGTGTCCAACTCTTGATCTTGGCTCAGGTCATGATCTCACAGTTCGTGGGATCAAGCCCCACATCAAGTTCTGTGCTGACAGCATGGAGCCTGCTTGGGATCCTCCCTCCCTCTTTTTCTGCCTCTCTGCTGCGTGTGCTTGCTCTCTCTCTCTCTCTCTCAAAATAAATAAATAAATAAATAAATAAATAAATAAACATCAAAAAAATTCTTCTATCTTGAAAAAGCTAACTTTCTCGCTTTTCTTTTTGGTCCTTAATAACTATGAAAAAACCAGGAGAAATAATTTCTCCCTATTTATAGCCTCATAACCATTTTTCAGTATTGGCTGAACATCCACTAAATGTGGTCAAGTGGATAGTACATGAAACCAAGAATAGCACTCCCAGTTTTGCCCTGTTTTGGAGGCATTGATGTAAAGAGATGCAGAACATATATTGACGTAAAATATCTACATGTATAGCTGTGTTTTATGGCTCTTGTACAGACAGTTATTGTGGCAAAAGACATCAATAAGAAACAGGGCAGGGAAGGGAAGGAAGAAGTAAGACACAAGTAACTACTGGCTTGATTTCAGGGGTGTTTAAGGTAGATGGGAACAGTTAGGGATAAATTCAATAGGTAGTTAAAGATGGGAGGGTGGTCATTTACCCAGATGATAAACCAACAAAACAAACCCAAAAAAAACCCCTCATTTTAAAGGAGAGACTGACTTAGGGGAAGGTCCAATACAGAAAACTGTTTCCAAGACTCTATTGTGATAAAGCAGTCATGAGTAAGGAGTGTGAATGGGAAAATAAATTCAGTGATGCCAGTAGGCTCAGCGGAGGACCATGGAGCCCATCACCAAATTAAGTATTTTATATAGAAAATAAATAGAACACCACCCCAGAACAATTTAAGTAATGGGTGCTGTGTCTAAGAGGAGCTTACCTTTTAGAGCAGATTGTGGTGGGAAAAAGGGCAGAGCCCTCTGGCCTAGCAAACACTTAGTTTTGTCTAGGTCAACTGCCTGGCACAGGATTAGTAAGACGGTATCATTTAAAATGAACTAGCTTCAGCATTTTGAAGATGAACATATTTGTTCTCATTGGCTATTCCTTACATTCAAAAGGAGATATGAAGGACAAAGGGAATCAAGTTTTACTGAACAGGTGCAAAGGTCAACGTTCGCTTGAGCCATTCCTAAACTTGCATTTGCTCCGGAAGCAGAACAAGCCTCATAACTCACCTGCAACAAAAGTAGCAAGAGTTCTTACCTATCATCTTGGCACTGATGTTCTTTTGCAACTCCTTGAAGAGAGGACTTAACTGTTTCCTTACTGATTTCAAGGTGTCTTCCAGAAAGTCCGTGAGGCTGGACCACATCTGCAGCTTTGACTCACTGAAGTAGATGCCAAAGGGATCCCTTTCCCACGGTCGTCCCAGCCAATCACTGAGAACTGACAGTATTTTCTCCTTTTATTATTGCAGGCTTAATATCTTTCTCCTTAGAAGACTAAGATAAATACCCATGGTCTCCTTTCAAAGGTAAAATTACAAACTCAAGAAGCACACAATGAATAATTTCAAATACCTATCTATTCTTTGATAGGTAAGGCTGACATGTTATATTTAAAAACAAAATTAAGTAGCCGCTGGCTTTGTAGATCAGGAAGCAGAGTGGCCATCTGGGTAAGAATATACTGACTTTGCTTTACATCCTAAAAATCCTTTACATCCTAAAAATGAACATACAAGAAAATCCCACTCGGCCTGGCTTCCCCATCATGCCATCCAGAGTCATCTTGGGCTCGCCAACCCTCTAGCTTCCTTACATCATGTCAAGTTGCTCTCTCTCTATAAATCTCTCTCTAAAACTGTAATGGGTGCTTGAGAGAGTTCTCTCCTCGAAAATCAATTACTGAATGATACTGTGGCATGTCAAATCTGATTTTCTGTCCCGGATGGATAGGTAGCCTTATTTGATTCCTGTCCCTCATTTTTATTGATAGACATGGACAACTCTTTATGTTTTCCTAGAAGAAAACTAAGAAGAAGAGAGGGAAAAGGAGGACGAACAGAAGGCAGAGGAGACAGAGGAGGAGAAAAAGAAGAAAAGCTTCCCCAGAAAGAACAGTGTGTGCAGGCTGATGTCCCACCCTGCCAGGCTGATGTCCCCTCTCCATAAGGCCCCATATGCTATTACATGGCAATGCAGTGATATAAACTAAAGTGAACGAGTGACTTCTGCTACAAAAATCTATCAGGCCAATGTGCTTTCTGTAGATATGTGGAAACTTGTCCCTTATAAGTTCCAATCATGCCAGTTTTTCCCAGGCTCCAAAGCCTTTTGGCATCTGGCATTAGAGAAGTCATGCTTTACATGGTTTCTACGTGGCCCCAAACCCCAGGTAATAGGAGGCCAGGGAGTTTTAAAGGGGGAAATGATTATATTACCATTACTGTAGCAGAACAATGTGGTCCTCTTGCTGGTCAGCCAATGTCACATTTAGATTCAATATTTGCAACTTTTAGTATCTAAATCAAATTTTGCTCGCAGATGTATTTTATCTTTGTTTTTCCTCTCAGATAATGCAGTTGAGTTGGAACCTGAGCAAGCCCCTTCACCATCACGCTATAGCTGCAATTCTTATTTCCAAATGACACTGTATTGATTATATCTCACTAAGAAGAATTATTCTTTATTATTTCTCTAGATCAGCAACTGTACACGTTTAACTGTTAAAAATGACGTTTTCCCAAATGTGCATCAACCGATGAATAGATCAAGAAGATGTGGTTTATATATACAATGGAATACTCACTCAGCAATGAAAAAGAATGAAATCCTGCCATTTGCAACAGCGTGGATGGAACTGGAGGGTATTATGCTGAGTGAAATAAGTCAGCCAGAGAAAGACAGACAATCATGTTTTCACTCACATGTGGAAGTTGAAAAACTTAACAGAAGGCCATGGGGGAAAGGAATGAAAAAAAATATATACAGTCACAAACAGAGAGGGAGACAAACCGTAAGAGACATTTAAATGCAGAGAACAAACTGAGAGTGGAAGGGAGTGGGAGAGCAGGGGGGGGGGCGGGAAAATCGGTGATGGGCATTGAGGGGGGCACTTGTTGGGATGAGCACTGGGTGTTGTATGTAAGTGATGAATCACGGGAATCTACTACCGAAGCCAAGAGCACACCGTATACACTGTATGTTAGCTAACTTGACAATAAATTATATATTTAAAAACATGATGTTTTCAATAGAGTTTGTCCACATGATGGTTTGAAGCGAATATCTGCAATAAATAACCCCTTTCTAAGCAAATGACTGAGCGGCAGGCAATGACATAGTTTGAATAGCGACAGCATTCCTTCAGAGAAGGAATGGAAGACAGTAATTGACATGAGTCAGAACCGGCATTATTAGCTGTGCTGTGTCTTTTGGTGACCCTGGAGTTGGTAGATGTTACCGGGCACTGTGGTCAGCCCCCGTGTACTTACTGTGTTGGTAAGAGCCAGTTGCAATCCCAGTGGGGGCAGTAAAGAACGTGCCAGTTAGCTGAGACAGCTGAGAAAGAACTTCTATTCCTGCCTCTGCGCAGTCAAAAATACTGTCATTAGTTTACTCACAGGTTTTGCCTTGGAACAGTTAAGTATTACTTAGGAGCACTAAGCTGGCCAAGAAAGGCCGCGAGGACTTCTCATCTTCGATCCAAATCCCTCATGGAATAGTCCACAAACACTTCACAGCTCACCCCTAAGTGCCGAGGTCCAAACACTTAATCTATGGGGACTACACAACAGGGCGGAGAGAGATGGCATGAGGTTTGACCTGGTGCTTATTTTCAAATTCAGAATACTCAGGCCAAAGGCAGAGAAAAGTCTACATACATTTTCGAAAATAGTTTGGCTCAAAGGAGAAGTCTCATTGTAAGAATACAGACTTAAAACTGTTGAAACTGAAAAACAGCGGTCAAAATTAAGTATGGCATTAATTTCACGCCTTCTTCAGTGACACAGCATAAAGATGGAATTATTAAATTAGCACATAGAGTGAGTTACTTTGAATGAAACTAATATATTGGGCTATATATTTTAACTCTTTGTGGTCTAAGAATAAACAAATTACTCCAAACTGTTTCAATTGTTTGGAAAAAGATGGCAGTGGCTGAAAGGTTGGGATGTGTTTCGTTTACTGGGGTCTAGTCTTTGTTTTTTAAGTTTATATATTCACTTTTGAGAGAGAGAGGGAGAGGGTGAGGGGCAGAGAGAGAGAGGAAAAGAGAGAATCCCAAGCAGGCTTCGTGCTGATACTGCAGAGCCTGATGTGGGGCTCAGTCTCACAAACCGTGAGATCGTGACCTGAGCCAAAATCTAGAGTTGGGTGCTTAGCTAACTGAGCCACCCAGGAAGCCCTACTGGGGTCTAATCTTTTAACTGACAAATGGTCCAGTGAAATCAATGGAGTCCATAGGTATACCTACATATATGTGCTCAACTGATTTCAACAAAGATGCAAAAGGAAGGCACGGAGAAAAGGACGGTCTTGACAAGAAATGGCGGTGGAAAAATGAGATATCCATATGTTAAGGAAAAGAACCCACAAAACTTCAACCTGTACCTTTAACACTATGTAAAACAAACAAATCAATGGATCAGAAACCTAAAAGTCAAAACAATAAATAATTTAGAAGAAAGCATAGGAGAAAGTCTTGTGAACTTGAGTCGGGTAAAGAGTTTTCAGATATGACACTGAAAGCATACTCTATAAAAGAAAAAAAAAAAACAAATTTGACTTCACAAAAATTAAGAACTTCATCTCTTCAAAAGGGATTGTTCAGAGAAGGAAAAGATAAGTCCCAGCGTGGGGAGGAAATATTTGCAAATCAGTTTTCTAGACTACATACAGAGTTCTCAGTAAGACAACAAACAACCTAATTTGAAAAGTGAGCAAATGATTTGAACAGATACTGCAGCAAGGAAGACAAATGAATGGCAAATAAGCACATGAAAATATGTTCAGTATTATCGGTCATTAGGAAACTACAAACTAAAACCACAATGAAATACTACTGCACACCCACACAAATGGGTAAATTTAAGGAGACTAGTACCCAGTGTGGGGGTGCTACACAACTCAAGTTCTCATACACTGCCAGTGGAAATGAAAAATTCTACAACCACTTTGGAAAACAGCTTAGCCGCTGTTTAAAAAGTTAACACCAGGGGCGCCTGGCTGGCTCAGACGGTTGAGCGACCGACTTCGGCTCAGGTCATGATCTCACAACTTGTGGGTTCGAGCCCCGCGTCGGGCTCTGTGCTGACAGCCCAGAGCCTGGAGCCTGCTTCGGATTCTGTCTCCCTCTTTCTCTCTGCCCCTCCCCCACTCCGTGTGTGTGTGTGTGTGTGTGTGTGTGTGTGTGTGTGTGTGAAAAATAAATAAATATTAACAAAATAATATAAAAAGTTAACACTGATCATATGACCCAGCTATTCTACTCCTAGGTATTTATCCAGAGAATTAAAAGCATATGTTCACACATAGGCTCATACCAGCTTTATATGTAAGACCCAGGAACTGGAAAGAACTCAAATATCTATCAACAAGTGATTGAACAGACAAACTGTGGTATATGTGTACGATGCAATAATTCCCAGCAATAAAAAAACAGTGGGCCATTGATACAAGCATCAAATGGATGGATCTACAATAATTCTTCTGAGTGAAAGAAGCCTGACAAAAAAGAGTGCACGATGTATGTATGGTTCCATTTATAGAAAATTCTATAAAATACAAACGAATATATTGTGAAAGAAAGTAGGACAGTTGATTCATGGCTGGGGGTGGGGAGAAGTAGGAGAGAAAAATTACAGAGTGGCATGAAGAAAAATTTTTGGGGGGTGGTGACTAGGTTCGTTACCTTGATGTTTTATGGTTTCACAGGGCACGTATCCGTATGTCAAAATTAGGCCAATGGCACCCTTTAAATAGCACGGTTTATTAGGTGTCACTTACACCTTCGTAAAGTTGCTTGAAAATGTTTAAATAATGTCCAAAACGGATAAATTTTAGGTTTTGGGCTTATGAAGCAACTGAGCGAATGACGATACCCTAACCGAGGAATCCCGGGCCAGGTGGGGGGGTTTGGTGCTGAGGGGGCAACCCGGCCTTTTAGGTATGTTAACTCTGCGATGCCTCCTAGATGCCCAAACTAAACATTCGTACGAGGACGTCAAGCTCGCTATGAGTGTGCAGCTGGGAGATCGCAGAGCCGGAAGCACAAATTTGGGAGTCCCGGGCACATGGATCGGATTTAGAGTCGGGAGCGGATGAGGTTGTCCAGGGAGAGAGTGAGGTGGTGGGAAAGGCCGGGCAGCTCGCAGAGGGCGGGGAGCCGGCAAAGGACCCCGGGAAAGGCCCGCTGACGGAAGAGGCAGCGCAGGGAGAGGGTGGTGTTCCGGGAACGGAGAGAAGGAGGAGAGTTTCCAGGAAGAGTGTCCGTGTGCGTGAAATGAGGAGCGAAGGAAGGGTGAGGAAAGTAGTCGGCATAGACCAGTGCTTCTCCCAGCGTGCCCCGGGAGCGGCAGCACCTGGGAACTTGTTAGAAATGAAAATTCCCAGCACCCCCCGCCCCCGGCCCCACCAGACCTACTGAGTAAGAAATGCTAGGACAAGGTCTAGCAATGCGTACTTAAAAAAAAAAAAAAAAAAAAAAAGTCTTATGTATTTATTTTGAGAGTGAGAGCGGGGAAGGGATAGAGAGAGGTGGGGGAGAGAGAATCCCAAGCAGGCCCTGCGGGGGCAGCGCCGAGCCCCACACGGGACTCGACCCCATGAACTGTAAGATTATGACCTGAGCCGAAATCAAGAGTCCCATGCTTAAACCACAAGACCTCTAGGTGACTCAAATACACATGAACATTTGAGAACCACGGAGAAATCCGTATATAGGTGAGGGTACATAGGCGAGGGAAAGTTTATGGTCTCCCTCTCTCTCTCTTTTTTTAGGACAGGAGCTGCTGCTACAGGTGATCCTGATTTGATAGGAATGACCCAATAAAAGAGGGTAGAGGCTGTCGGAGAGAACTGAGTGTAGGAATGCGGCCGTGAGGAGGTGAAAGGTGGTGAGATACAGAGTCCTAGCGGATGCCGGATCTCTGATTCGGGCAGAGCTGTTGCTTCCATCGTAACAGAAGGGAAGACAGAGAGCGAAGGTAAGAAGCGGGGGGAGGCGGTGGATTTGGTGGTGGGAGGGGAATTCGGGAGTTTTCTCAGGGAAGAAAAAGGCAAGGTCAACAGCTGAAAGAGGTTATTGAAGTATTGACAGAGGAGGAGCAGGGACGGTATAGTCCTCTCCAAGAGTGGGAAAGGAATTTACCAAAGGAATTTACCAGGTGCTCATCAGTGTTGCAATCTTATTCGACATTTATGCCGTCAAAGTCAAGTCAGATTAAAAGTCATATTACTTTTTTCAGCAGGCTTCAGCTGCTTTAGTGCAGGCAGGCGGAGGTTAGGTAGATGATGGTGTTTAAGGAACATTGGAATTTAGCCTGAGAAAGAGAGCCAAAGAAGTTCGGATTCTTTGCAAGAAACTAATGATAATGATGAACCATTAAACGCAGGTTTAACAAAGAAGGAACCAAGGATGAAGGCAAGGTTGATAGTGTAAAAGTGAGAGTGCGTGCATTGGAGATCTTCAGGCAAAGAACTATTAGAGTAGGAATATTTGGAACATGGTTGTTGGAATATTTGGCACATGATTTGGAAGTGGTACTCAGGGAGAAAAATGCTGGAGATCAAGCTTTCAGAGGTAATACAGCTTCCGGGGATGACAAGCTCAAGAGTGATGACTGAGGTGGCAGAAAAGAGATTTTTGGACTGAGAACCTGGGATCTTTTGACTGAATCAGGGTCTTGATGGCTCATCCAGGTGGAAGTGACCTTTGACAAGAACTTTAGAGATGGTTTGGGGGCCAAAATGGTGGTGAGAAATCTGAGCGCCATTACGTTTCACTGGAGACAATTCTTTAAATTTTTTTTAATGTTTATTTATTTTTGAGAGAGAGAGAGATTGAGATCAAGTAGGGGAGGGGCAGAGAGAGAGGGAGACACAGAATCTGAAGCAGGCTCCGGGCTCTGAGCTGTCAGCACAGAGCACAACATGGGGCTTGAACTCACAGACCAGGAAATCATGACCAGAGCCGATGTTGGACACTCAACCACCTGAGCCACCCAGGTGCCCTGAGACGATTCTTATATCACCAAATCTATTGTTCTTTTCCCCTTTTGCCCTTATTTTCAAGCCGTTCAAAGCTTTACTTTCCCAAATCCTTTCTTTTTGTTCTACTTCAGTTAAAATTTTTGCTTTGCTCTCATTATAAAAGTAATACTAGTTCGTTATAGAAAATCGGGACAGGGGCGCCTGGGTGGCTCAGTCGGTTGAGCGTCCGACTTCGGCTCAGGTCACGATCTCGCAGTCTGTGAGTTCGAGCCCCGCGTCGGGCTCTGGGCTGATGGCTCAGAGCCTGGAGCCTGCTTCCGATTCTGTGTCTCCCTCTCTCTCTGCCCCTCCCCCGTTCATGCTCTGTCTCTGTCTCAAAAAATAAATAAAAAAAAAGAAAAAAAAAAGAAAATCGGGACAAATAAGAGATCAAAGAAAAAGAAAAAAAGAAAAATCACTTATCTATTGTTAACACCTTGACATACATCCTTCCAAACCCTTTTCTATACACACCCCACTGCCACTCCCACCTGCCCCACACAGATTTTAAACCGAGGAATCCCACACCACCCATATTTGATTTCAAATGTAGAAAATCTGAAAAACTCATCTAGAGATAGATGTTGTTAATATTTTGTTGTATTTCCTCCTAGATTTTTCTATACCTATTTTCTATAGTTAAGATTACATAATTATAATAACTGTATAAGAAAAAAATTTATAATATTTTGTAATTCATTTTCCTCTAACCCTCTTCCTATTCTTTTCTTTTTCCCTTTTCCCTGGTTGAACTGTGGCAGGGGCATGCTTTGCATGTATGAATAGTTCAGTGAAATCTGAGGATTAGACAGAGCTTTAAGACTCACAGTTCCCTAAGGAATGGGGAATAAGAAACTGTTCGAGAAAATTTAATCTTATACTCCCTCTGCTTTGCTCTGCTTGGCATTAAAAAATATATAAAATTAAAAAAAAAAAAAAACAAGCCCATGATGGCAGAGCTTTTATTTAATAGATGTCTAGAAAGTGGATTTGTCTTATTGTTTCTAAAGTTTCTCTTCAAGTATGAAATCAACTTTGAATTATAGTGACTGATACTGGACCGAGGGGCGCTGAACATTATCAGCAACCTCGGTGATCAGCAACCAGTCTCATCTTTACCAAGCACTTCACCTGTTTCTAATTTTCCAATATTATTTAAGTATTTGTATTATTTATTTTTAAGTATTTACATTATTTTGATATTCACAAGTCCTGTAAGGTCAGATACTATTCTCCTAACTTTCATATGAGGAAACAGAGGTCCACAAACTTGCCTAAGGCCATACAGCTAAAGTGGTATGCCTAGGATTCAAGTTCAAGGTCTTTGGTCACCAAGTTCATGCTCATTCCTTCCAGGTTCAGAACAACGCGGGGAGGCTTTTCTCAGGTTGATAGATTATGGTTTCTGTGCTGGTCAGGCACTTTCTCCTGTATAGTGGAGGCTGATTTTACCATGTTTTCCAGAAGAAATACAAATAATGTTCTTGGCTGGCTCTTGCCACTAGTGACTTTATTTCTGTTCTTGCCCCTCGTTACTTTGACAACTAACCGCAACTCTTTGCCCCCTAAATACCTGAGTATGTGAGGTATAAGAGAAAAAAAGAAATAAAGAAGAACATGGGACTGACTCATACGAACTGAAGGCATTTCAAAAATCCACAAAATATCACTATAAAGTAGGCACGACCACCGCCTTTCAAAACTGACCGGATGCTCCGAGTGGTACAAAGAGGTCCACATGACCCCCTTCTTGTTCAGGAGCCACGTAGCTTCCTAATTTCTCCCAGAAGTCTCTCACTTCAGGCCTCAATAAATTTTTAATACCAATTTTATAACCTGAGGAAAAGAAATCAAAATGTCCTCTTAGTCTGTAACATTATCAGGAACAGAAACCCTTAGCGGTTTGTGAAAAAGCAACCACAACTCAAAAAGCCAGTATCTGCTCCTAAGACTCCAGTCTGGAGGGTGCCTCTCCTTTAGCACTGCACCACACTGGGGCCACAAAAGGACCCCAACATGGCCACAATCTCCTTCACATTCTGAATTTATTGGACGCTGTGCACTCTGATTTAGGACATCGTCTCTCTGCCTCCAATGTATATATACCCCAAAAGTAAAGTATATATACCCCCAAATTAAAGTATATACACCCCAAAAGCAGCAGTGTGTTACCAGGCTCACAGCAGGGTTCAAGGTAGACGGTCAGTCAAGCCCTGAGATTTTTGCAACCAAGTTCCGAAATTAAAATGTTTCTCACAGTTGTCAATCAAAAAAGAAGTCAGAACAGAAGGCTCCCAGAGATGGTAACCATCCTGAAAACGCTCACTTCCTGGGAATTCTATATGATGATTCAACTAATGAGAATGTGTTTGGACCCATTTCTAAGGGACTCCTGGAGACTCTGAATTCTTAAGTCCCAGGAAGGCAGTTGAAAACAAAGTCAGGCAAGAATCCCAACATTTCACTTCCTTCCACCGAGAGGTCTAGATACAGAACGGAAGGACCTGTTGAGATCACTGGAGTAAGAGATTTCATCTTGTTGTTGGTTTCAAGGCAAAAGCTCTTGCAGAAACACCACAATTTTACAGAGGGAAAAACTTCCGTTTTCAGGTATTTTGTTATGTTACTATTGACATTTAAAAAAGAAAACAAAGGGAGCACCTTGGTGGCTCAGTCGGTTAACTATCTGATTCTTGATTTTGGCTCTGGTCATCAACTCACGGTTTGTGGAATCAAACCCCAAGTGGGGCTCTGCTCTGACAGGGTGGCTCTTTCTTCCCTGTCTCTGCCCCTCCGCCCCAATGTGTTTTCTCTCCCTCTCACACTCTCTCTCTCTCAAAGTAAATAAATAAACATTAAATATATATGTACATATATATATATTTTATTTTTTTATTTTTAAAGAAAGAAAACAAGAAAAAGGCAGAGTTTAGAAACTGTCTCATCTGGAGAACAAAAAGTCTGAGATGTTAGAAAACCCTAACAGGCTCTTCTACTCTGTAAGAGGTGAACCTACTAGGCCATGGCATAAATTTGCAATTGATACTTCTCCATCGTTTAGAGGAGAGCTGCCATGTAATTAATCATAAATTTAAACCCTGAATAGTAGCCATGCTTTATTTTGGGGGGCGGGGGGGGGCGGCATATAAAATCAGGTGTGGAACGTAACTTGCCCCAGGCACAGTTAACCTGAACAAAAAAAGACAAAAATAAGGTAAAGATAAACCAAAAGCAGCTTATTTTTGTTTACAATAAAATTCACTAAACCTATCCCAAGCATGCTGAGTTCTAGCTGTCAGCAAGCTCTCTTGCTCAACCAAAGACCCCAACAGTTAAACCCAGAAATAGACAAGACTGCTTAACTCATGCTCCAAAGAAAACCCATTATGCCTATTTCTTACTGCGCTTTCTGGAGACATTGACAAGACGTTATGCAATGACTGGACTCTTCCAATTGGACCAGAAAAGCCCTGATAGCAATGGAATGCCTCAAAGACCACACCTAACGTGTCCCCTTCTCTGCCTGTGATCGTGAGCTGAGCACATACCAACCCCCAGCTCATGATCACGTGCCCCCTGCCTGCTCTCGTGCATGTACCCCACAGAGCTCATCTCTGTAAAACTCTAGTGTCCATCTTGCAGGTGGAGAGGTCGGTTGTTTAGGCTCAAGCCTGCAACTCTCCTTGGCTACTGGCACTCAAAATAAATGTCTCCCGTTCTTTCTTCCAAACCCTTGTCTCTTGAGTGATTGGCTTCTCTTGCCTTGAGTTTATCTGCATTTGTTCAGCAACAGTGTTGGCAAACCCAGCCAGGAGCTATGCTTTCGGTTTGTGCAGCCCTCCTGGGATTCCCCCAGATGGATCAGTGGGCCCCGGCAGCCCGCCAGAGCTCTCCTGCTCCGTTCCTGAGTTAGCAGCTGGAATAGATCATTGGGCGACATAGCCACAGAGATGGCAGTTTTATGGGTGATTCAGGTATTCGCTTGGCCACATTGTGAGTTCCCTGCCAGCCAGATCCTTGACCATCTTATTCCCTTTCTTCCCTCATCTCCCAAAGGTGGAAGATTTCATGCTAAAACAGTTCTATCTTAGGTATAACAAGGAAAGAATGTAAGTTATAGTAGAAGGAAGGCTAGAAACTGAAACTTTAGTTCTAAAATACTCGTCATCTTCTTCCCCCCGGAAAGGATAACGATCATCATTTTAAAAAAATGTGTATGTATGTATGTATGTATGTATGTATGTATGTATTTAGTTTGAGAGAGAAAGAGAAAGAGCATGAGCAGGGAAGAGAGAGAGAGAGAACCCCAAGGGCTCCACATGGTCAGTGCAGAGCCTGACTTGGGGCTTGAACTCACAAACCAGGAAATCATGATGTGAGTTGAAATTAAGAGTCCGAGGCTTAACCAGTTGAGCCATGCAGGTGCCCCACCATTAACATTTTTAAAAGATGACCCATAACAAATTAATGATACCAGCCAATCCTTTCCTTTGTGGTATAAACCATTTGGAAGTACAATGCATTCTATTAGTGATATTTGCTGCTATTATAATTACTATACTTTCATCAAACTTAAAAACTTTTGTGCATGAAAGAACATAATAAACAGAGTGCGAGGCAGCATACAGGATGGGAGAAAATATTTGCAAATCATATATCTGACAAGAGATCAATATCTAGACTAATAAAGAGTATCTACACCTCTATAAAAAATATCAAATAAACCCATTAGAAAATGGGCAAAGGACTTCAATAGATACTTCCCTAAAGAAGATATACAAATAGCCAATAAGCATATGAAAAAATGTTCAACATCACGATTCATTAGACAAATGCAAATCAAAGCCATAATGAATATCACCTTAAACCCATTAAGATAGTTCACTATCAACTAAAAACAAACAAAAACACAGAAAACAATGAGTGTTGGCGAGGATGTGAAGAAAATGGAACGCTTTCTGTCTGCAACAGTGCACAAGGGAGCATAAAATGGCGGGAAATAGTATGGAGGTTCCTCAAAAGATTAAAAATAAAACTATCATATGGTTCTGCATTCCCATATGTGGCTAAATATCCAAAGGAATTTAAAGTAGAATCTCAAAGAGATATCTGCATACTCATGTTCACTACAGGACTATTCACAAAAACAAAGAAGTGGAAACAAACTAAATGTCCATCAACAAATGAAAGGATAAACCAAATGTGATCCACATATACAATGGAATATTATTCAGCCTTAAAAAGTGGAGGAAATCCTTTCATAAGCTACAACATGAATGAAACTTGATGACATTGTTAAGTGAAATAAGCCAGTCACAAAGTTAAATACTGTATGATTTCACTTAAGATGAGCTACATAAAGTAGTCAAATTCATAGGAACAGAAAGTATAATGGTAGTTCCTAGAGGCTGGAATAAGGGGGACAAGGGAAGTTTTTGTTTAATGGTGTGATGATGAATTTTACATATCAACCTGACTGGGCCACCGGTGCCCAGATATTTAGTCAAATATAATTTTGGGTATGTCTGTGAGAGTGTTTGGGAATAAGATTAACATTTGAATAAGCCGACTGAGTAAAGCAGATAGCTCTCCCCAGTGTGGGTGGGCCTCATCCAATCAGTTGAAGGCCTGAATAGAACAAAAAGGCTGACCCTTCTTGAATAAGAGGGACTCCTCCTCTATGACTCCTTTGAGCTAGGATATCAATTCTGTTAGCAAATTGAAAAATAGTATTCTGGAGGTCATACATGTGGTAGGCATTGCTGCAAAGTTGGTTGTTGTCTCGAATCTCCCAGCTTACCTTGGAGTAAATTGATTTCTCTGCTGTTTCCTTCACTAAATATCCCCATACTCTGTGCCTTCCGTCCATCCAGAGCTTTTTCTATGAGATAAAGCAGGCTCTCCAAGGTTAAGCCACAGTGTTCATACACCAGAGAAATGATACCTGCCTTAATGCTGTCCACTACTATCTAGAAAATGAAAACAGAGCCCATTATTTTAGCATATTTATTAATAAAGACAATGGGTATGTAATACGCTCTGATTTTTAAAGACTTTTGTCAGAAAACTGTGGAAGGAGGAAGATAAGCTTTCTCCTTTGTTGGTTTCTTTTTAAATAATTTCATTTCTTTCTAATTATAAAAGGAGAAAATTGAGTATACCTACAATTCCATCCCTCAGGGGTAAATACTACTAACAAGTTAGATTACTTTCTTCCAGTCTTTTTATTTTTGTAAAAGACATGTGCAACTTTTAAACATAATAAAATTCAGATCATATGATTTCGCAATGGACTTTTAAAATAGATTTAAAGTTTTCCTCTTAATTACGAAGTTTTGAATTATCGATAGTGATTGATTGAATATATCCCATTTAAATAAATATTAAAACCACGGTGCTTTGAATTCAACAACCAAATAAAGTTTTCGTTGTGATAAAGTTAATTCATTAGCAGCAGACATGTTGGAAAGTCATTAAAGTCCACGATTTTTTTTTTTTTTGCCCGCAAACCTCATGCCACTTTGAAGGTCACACATTCCACCCAACAAAGAACTACCACATGGTTACGACCTACTTTTTGCTTAAACACCCATCACATGTATAATAAAATAAGTAATTATGGCGTAGATTTATGTAAAGAAGACAAATAGGAGGATAGACCTACTTTATTTTTTACATTAAAGTCACCATGCAGTACAATATTGGTTTCAGGAGTAGATTTCCGGGATTCATCACTTACACATGACACACTGTGCTCCTCACAGGTGCTCTGCTTAATACCCATCACCCATCTAGCCCACCCACCACCCACTTTTAACCGGTTTTTGGTGTTCGTTTGTTTGTTTTACCCAGATTCTATCACCAGTTATCCTTTGTGCCCAGTTTGATGCCCCTTATTAAACATCAGGGAAACTCTCTGGGGCCCACCTGGAGATCAAAGCTCTGATCTTGCTTTCATGTGTATCCACTAAGTCGGCCGGTTGTGAATGATCAGAGTCAATTTCTTTCAGTGCCCAGAAAGAATACTGACTTCATATCTTGAAAGCAACCATTTTGTTACAAATACAATTTTTTGAAAACACTTTCTAAGTAGGCCAATGAATATAACCTGCCCCGTGTCATCCCTTCAATATGTCCCTGTGTATCAATGCATACATATGTACACGTATATACAAATACACACACTCACATATCTCTAAAAATACGTGCTTCCTATGTCTTCTTTGTGCTTCCTTTATTGTTCTTATTACTCATATTAAAATTAAAATATATAACTTCATTATAGAAAGGACATTTTTTTATGTCTATTTTTGAGACAGAGAGAGAGAGAGACCGAGACCGAGAGAGAAGGTGGGGGAAGGGCGGAGGGGGGAACAGAGGATTCGAAGCAGGCACTGCGCTGACAGCAGCGAGGCTGATTTTGGGCTCGAACTCACGAACCGTGAGATCATGACCTGAGTTGAAGTAGGACGCTCAACCGGCTGAGCCCCCCACGTGTCCCAGAGAAAGAACATATTTTAATTTAATGGCACCTCATTAAATAGGTCACAAACTAGGATTCCTGACATTCTTCTTTTGAGAAATGGTGGTGACATGATAGTATTTAATTCCTTGGGCATTCCAAAGAGGTTTTAAAATAATCCTTAATCACCTTGCTCTTTTTTGGGCTGAGTGCAACAAATTCAATTCAGTAAGAATTCACCGGACACTTAACTACTTGCAAGGTGGTTTGGCCTTTCATGCTTTCTTAAAAGTAATTTTGATTTATGGGTATCTTTATCGCTTCTGATTTTTAAAAGTGTTTTGGGTCTGTAAATTTCCACTTACACCGTTTTGCTTTCAGAAGATGAATCCTTTTCATACACATGGGGGCCAAAAGATTGCCATACGTCCTCTAGTGGGGATGAAAAAGGAAAAAAAAAAACAACAAATAACCCAATTCAAAAAAGGGCAGGCCTCCTAACACACTCTGTACCTCATATGCAGGAATCCGAGATGATATTAATATGATGTGGAGCTGGGAAGCATATGAACCGCTGTCATCATTTTTATGAACACCATGCCAAGTTTTCTTTGATAACAAAGGATAGGAATGGCTTCCAGAAACATTGCTTCTACAGGGAAAAGAGGGGAAGAAGTGAAATTTTAATCTTCTATTCATTTGATTTTGATGCTGGAGCACCGACATGTTGTCTGGGCATTACTCATACTGAACAAGGCATGTGGCCATAGGACCTCAGTCTCTCCCTGCGGTTTTTGGGGACAGCAGCAAATGGGGTTCTTGAGTGGAGAGGGGCTGGAGCTGGCCTTTGGGCCTCTCCTCCTGCATTTGAAGTACACTGGAAAGGTCTTCTGGAACTTATTTAGCGTTTATCGGGCACTCAGAATGAATATAGTGACATACTTAGGGGTTCAAAATGACGTTTTAAAGAGGAACAGCTGAGAAATTTAAAATTTCCTAAGTCATCTGGTCCCCACAGCTTTCTGAGTAATGACTCTATTCTCTTACCCTTAGCCCCACAGTCCCATTTGGATATGCTTATTCCATAAAAAAACATTTCTGAAAAAAAATGTTACTTTTGCTCTGTAGCTTTGCACAGAACATGTCCTACAGTCCAGCCTCTTTGTAGGGTCAAGAATATTTGAAATATAAAATTTATTTTGAAAGTGACAGATTTCCCTCTTCAGAGAACATGTTAAGACCACTGGTCTTGAGGACTAAAGAGTTATTTCTGTTGCTGTTTCATAGGATAGGAGCCAGATAATTATACAAGCTCCCTGCGTGTTAGCTAAATCATTCTAGAATGAATTCTTGGTATCATGGGATGGTCTTGAGCTTTCAGGAGATGGAGGTTTGCTTACCGCTTGGGCAAAGCTTCTAAGGATGCCAAAACCAGCTGTTTCTCCAAAGCTTCATGTAATCCCACTCGATCCCTCACAGTCTGGGACAGACGTGGCTGGCATTTGGATTTTAACAATCTAGAGCAGCACGTTCCGCTCGCCCAAGGGGGTCGAACTTTAAATAACTCCTCTGAAAAACAAATAGCACCGGCTCAGTTGTTTATTCAGTTCTTACTTGCTTCTCTCAGCCGAGTCTACCTAGATAAAGGCATCAAAAATCAAGCTGTACCAGGGCACTGCTCCAAATGGCAATAACTGTAGCCCTTTCTACAGACTCTGTTTGGATTTCTTATCGTCTCAGCACTGTGGCTGTGAGTTACCAGTCATGTCAGGTCAAGAGACAAAGCTCAGAGAACCAGCACCCCTTTTCTTGTGAAAACCAGTTAATCAATGTATAGGCATCACGTCCATTTCTGCACTTCTTCTTGGCTTCAAGTAACTTCCCATTTGTTAGGATCTCACCGGGTGTGAGTCAGTGAAAAAAAAAAAAAAAGATGGCAGAACTCAAATCACTTTTGTCAATGACTGTTGTGCACTGTGCAAATCAGAGGGCTTAGCTGAGAGTGGGTCTTATCCCTCCTCCCTTTCCACTTTGCTTTTTTTTAATGCCATTCTTCCTGCTTCTGCCTATTTTTCATTCCTCCCTCTCTGTCACCAGTCCCAATTCTGCCTGCGTTATTCTTCTCTCTCCCTGTTTTTGGTCTCCTAAACTCCTAAACCCAAGAGTAACCAGAATAATAATGGAGGCACTGATATTTGACTTTCTGTATTTCATCTGAAATCTTTTTTTTTCTCATTCATGAACTTGAAATATATGGGGGGGGGGAGAACTTTTCCTGAACATACTTTAGAGAATGCCGCCCACATGCTATTCCAGAAAGAGCTAACTATCCTCCTCTGTGGGATTTTGTGTGTAAATCCATTCGTTTCTACAATAGTTGGATAAGATAGAGTTTTCAAATGCTGCTCACTTTTACGTAGCGCAATTTTCTCCCAAATTATTTTTCGTAGGCGCTTTTCTCTTTGTCTCTCCTGTAGCTCCTCATCTTCTCTTTTGGGTTCATTCAAGGTCCCATACATAGCAGTAGCTTCCCTAGGGATTGGCCAATCTAAGTTGGACACACAAGCAATGTAATGATGCTTCCAAGCACCATACTCATTATCTGTTGGAGTATAGGGCAGAAACCACCCAAACCTAATGCATTTGGGCATCCATAAGCAGTCCTACAGAAAAAGAAATGAGAACGAGAGTTTGCTAGAAATTTTTAAGGACAGTTTCCTAGTAATAATGTTTCAGGTACACAGATAACTTCTTTACATTGAGATTTCTGGTGCCGCTGACTTGTCATCTGAATTTGACTCTAACAAACAAGAACCATCCCTGACTCCATAGAAAAGTAGTCTTTGATGACAATATACGTTACATATGAATATATGTATTAGTCATCTTTGTACACTTGCTCCCATAGCATTTGATTTACCCTAGAGTCTGAGAATTCTGCTACTAGCAATAGTGTATTAGTTTGTTTCAGACCAAACCTTCCACTGGGAACACCTTTGGTTGAACCACATGATCTTGCCAGTATGCAACCAGCTTTGATATATGGGAACAGCAAATTTCACGTGATCTAATTGAGGTCAACTATCTAGACAGAATATTATAAAACAATTCTTTGAAGGCGTATAGAGCTACGAATGCAACGTCTCATGTAACCATGACCCCAGAGAGAAGGGAAACCCAGAGAGGTGACCCCAACATTTGGCATTACTTTTCATTTCAAGGCATCTGGCAGTTCCAAAGGAAAGCTCAGGCTGAGAAGCAAAGCAGAAAGTTATGGCTGAACAACAGGGAAGCTGAAAAGAATTTTAGGTATTCTCACGAGGAGGAGAGGAAACAAAATTAAATTCAGGGCTCACTAAGGGCAAGAGCCTTGGTGATCACACCAGGCTTTCAGCTGAGATCCTTATCAGCAAGGATGAGGAATTAGACAACTATCACAAAGACTGAAGCCAGCTTTGAAAAATCTCTTTCTCTGACTGGATTTAAGTCATCTATTCCTAGCCTAACCAAATGCCAGAAACAAAAGCAAATTCTCTCTGGAAGAAGATAACCTCATCCAGAGACTCAAATTATTGACTTATAACCAATATCTGATACTCCATCAAAAATACCAAGCACACCAAAGGACAAGAATTGTTTGTTTCTCCTTTTGTCTTTCATGATCTGTTATTAAGTAGAGTAAGACCCTCAGGAGAGCCATGTGTTGTAATTGTTAGGCACGAACTTAAAAAATAAACAACCCTATAATTAACATGTCTGGGAAATAAAGTAGCTAGGTGAGAAATTTTGGTGAAATAATCAGATCAGCATTCTAGAACTGAAAAACATAATAGCAGAAATTTAAAACTCAATGGACCAATTTAAAAGCAAATTAGAATCCAGCAAGAGAGAGAATTAGTAAACTAAAAAGCCAGAAGAAAGATGCAGGCTGAAACACTGACAGCCAAGAAAGGTAGAAAAGACACATAGAGAACATGAAGCTTGCAGGGCGGGTGAGTCAGTCTAACACATAAGTACTGGAACCGCAGAGGAAAAGGAGAGAAATGGGGCAGAATATGAAGGGATCGTCTCCGACAGCTTTTCGAAACTGAGAAAAGACACTAAATCTCAGATGCAAAAAAAAAAAAAAAATCACTGTAATCACAAAATAGGAGAAACACACATACACACGCACATTTCTGGGTACATCCTAAAAAAATTGCATAAGGACAGAAGACAAGATGGAGGAAAAAATCCTAAAAGCAGCTAAGGAAATAAGGAGCAACAGTAAGGGAGCAACATAAAACTTCCTGCTTCTTCCAAAAAAAATGTGTGTGTATGTGTGTGCGTATGTGTGTAGAAAATTAAAATATTTGACAGTAACATAGAAACTGGGAGGAGGGGAGCAGATGCAGGGTCCGAAGCTTCTGGCTTTATCTCAGAAGTGGTAAAAAAAATAAAAATAAAAACAAAAAAACCCACCCTAGAACGAGTGCTATAATCTCTAATATAGCCAGGAGAAAACAGCTAAAGAATTTAAAATTAACAATCTAAAAAATATGGAAGTACTCCAAAAGAAAAAAGAGAAACAAGATATAAACACAAGGATCAAACAAAAAGTAAATAGTGAAACGGTGGACTTAAGCTTACATATATCAGTATGTACACAATGTAAACAGAAGAATGACCCCAGCTAAAAGCCAGGGACTGTCAAATGTTAAAAAAACAACTCCCCACAACCACATTCTGTTTCCGAGACATATTCCTTAAATACAAGGACATAGAAAGTAAAAAGTCAGAAAACAATACATATGCCAACACCTCGCTTGGGTTCTTAAATGCTGTAACCCAGGACTCACAGTTGGTTTTGCATGTGGCCTCTCCATGGAAAGCTAGGTATTTTCTGAGATCAGAAGCTCAACACTAGCCCACTCTGGGAAGTTTGTACACGTTAAAGAAGTAAGTTATTGACTTGTATTCAAGTATGTCTGCCATTACATTTCATTAAATCTTTAAGAAGAAAATGAGACAAGCCAGAGGCAGAGTTAATGGCAGAGGATGTGGAAATCCAGATTTACATTCTTGAACAGATGTGAGCCAAAGAGAGATCAGATGAGGTTGTGGTTGTACAGCAATTTTCGAGGTGAATGATCATGGATAAAATCATACCATATAATAACCAAAGCTTAACTACAATTTCTCAGGAAAGAAGTGGACTTCTTTAGCCACGATAAAATGTTTCTAAATAATTAAATTGAGCATTGAAGATTCTTAAAATTACACGAATTATTAGAATAGTGTATATCCGCTCACTTCCAACATAAATTATCATATTTAACTTCTCCCCATGTTTGCTCTGAAGGGTAAGTTAATTATGGTTCAAATACTCTCCATTACTGTCTTCAGGGAAGGAAGCTACCCCAGTTGTCTCCTTACAGAACACAGCTGTTATTTGTGCCCTATCGGTAGGAAGTGACAAGTAGTCAACCTGTTCAGTTAAAAACTTCCAGGCCCAGCTGACTTGTGCAGCCGCACACAAATCTTTTGGATTCAGAAAGGAAAAGATATATAGAGAAATGAAGCGCGGTAACACCGTAGAGAAATCCACTTTGGCCATTTGCATCCTTTCTGAAAACCACTCTTGGACAATCCTACAAAGAAAGACACAGAAATTTAGTTCAGAACGCTAGTATCTAAAACCGACCAAAAATCTAGGATACATATTGGTCATTGTTCTTTCTATAATGTTCTAACTATAAAAAAACAAAACAAAACTTAAATCCTAGGTAACACACAGCTAGATTTTTAAAAATACTGTATCTACTTTCACTGATCCATTCTAAAGGTGAGTAATAAAAATATCTAAAATCTACAGGAAAGAGGTCTGAAATAAACATAGTTATTTAAGTTATAAATCTGGATTTCTGCCTTTTCCTTTACTCCAAATTCAATAAATCAGCAAGTCCTGTCAGCCCTACAAATATGTACTCTCATATCCAACCACTTTCTTTCCACCTCCACTGCTATCACCACTGCAAAGCTCCTCCTTCTCCCTCCTGCACAACTGCAATAACCCCTCCTTCTGATAGGCTCCCCCATTCCACTCCTCTTCTGAGAGCCCATTCTCTACATGGCAGTGGAGGGTTTTTTTTTTTTTCTAATTTTTTTTTTTTTTTTCATTAAGTAACCTCTATGCCCAACGTGGGGCTCAAACTCACAAACCTAAGATCAAGAGTCATATGTTCCAGAGACTGAGCCAGCCAGGCGCCCCCTCAAGTGTTTTTGTTTTTTTTTTTAATGTAAATTAGATAATGTCACTCATGCAAGTAAAACCCTACAATGACTTCCCGGTGTTATTAGAATAAAACCCTGTAGCTACATCACACTTAGTGGTGAAATATTAATGCCTTCCCCCTAACATAAGAACAAACCAAGAATGTTCACTCTCATTCCTTCAATTTAAACAGGCGCCGGAGATCCTAGCCATTTCAGCAAGGCAGGAAAAAAAGTAACTAGTATACATATTGGAAAGGAAGCAGTAAACTGTCTCAATTCATGTATGCGGAATCTACAAAACCACTTTTAAAAACAAGGAATCTGCAAAACAACCATTTAAATTGTTGAACTAATTAGTATAAAATGGTTGATGATTTTCTTTTATCTTTTTTTTTTTAAGTTAATTTCATTGTTTTGAGAGGGACAGAGACACCACAAGTGGGGGAGGGGCAGAGAGAGGGAGACAGAGAATCCCAAGCAGGCTCTGCGCAGTCAGCGAAGGAAATGTGAGATCGTGACCGAGCCAAAACCAAGAGTCAGATGCTTAACTGAGCCACCGGGAGCCTCTGATTCTCTTTTATCTTTTTAATGTTTATAGGATCTATAGCAACATTCCCTTTTTCATTCCTGATATTGGCAATTTTCTCTTCTTTTTTCTTGGTTATTCTTGCCAGGAGTTTATCAATTCAATTACTTTTTTTTTTTTTTTTAACAGCTTTGTTTTCATAAATTTTCTCTCTTCATTTTTTATTTTATTGATGTCAGCTCTTCATCATTTCTTTACTTCTACTTACTTTGGGTATAATTTGAGTTTGTTTCTAGTTTCTTAAGGTGGAAATTTAGATAGTAATTTGAATCCTTTTTTTTCTTTTCTGAGGTAAGAATTTAAAGGATATATTTTCCTCTAAGCTGTACTTCAGCTGCATCTCAGCCATTTAGATGTGTTGTATTTTCATTGTCACTCAATTTGAAATATTCTAATTTCCTTGTGTTTTCTTTTTTGACCACATGTTTTTGTGAGTTAGCTTCCAATATTTTTGGATTTTCTAGATAACTATTTTTGGGTTTTCTAGATATTTTATATTTTTTAATCTCAAATTTTATTGCATTGTTGTTAAAACTTATACTTAATTAGATTTTAACAATTCTGAAATGTATTGAGTCTTATTTTTTTGGACCAAGAAATTATGTATCTTGGTGAAGTTATTTTGCTCATAAAAAAACTCATCTATTGGGAAGTTGTTGGCTTTAATTTCCTATAAATATTAGGTCAGGGTGGTTTAGAAGATTGCTCAGTTCTATATTCTCACTGATTTTTTTTTTTGTTTAGTTGTTCTATTATAATTTAATCAGTTTTGTTTTATGTAATTGAAACTCTATTATTTGGTACATACATATTTATTATTTTTATGACTTCATGATGAAGGATCCTTTTTCTCCTTATATAATGTCCCTCTCTGTCTTTCTAGTAACATTCCTCATCTTGAAGTCCATTTTGTCTGCTATTAATATTGCCATCCTACTTTTATATACTTAGTATTTATATCCTATCCTTTTACTTTTAACCAATCAGAATCTTTATATTTACAGTGTATCCTTTGTGGTCAGTATACAGTTAGATCTTGTTTGTTTTTTCTTTTTAAAGCTCATTTAACAACCACTGCTTTTATTTGAAGGTTTAGTCCACTTATATTTATATAATTATTGATATGGTTGAATCCAGGTCTTAATTTTATTTGTTTTTTGCTTTTCCCATTTGTTTTATGAAAATTTATTCCTCCTCTCCTGTCTTGGTTGAGATAATAAATTTTTTTTGTATTCCATTTCAATGCCTTTATTGGCTTTTTAGGATATCTCTTGCATTATGCAATTAGTTGTTGTTAGCAAGTACAAATGCATTGTGACATTTCATAGTCTATTAGAGTAAATATTCATATAAAATTAAAGAACAGTGCAATGGTATAGTTCTTGACATCCTTAAGCTTTGGTCACGATACCACATCTACTTATGTTATAAGCCCATAATACATTGGTTTTGCTTTAAACAGTCATATGTCTGTAAAATAACTTTAAAATTTTACATTTTCCCCACACATTACCATCCCTGCTTGTACATCCAAGTTTCCATCTGTTATCAATTTCCTTAGCCTGAAGAATTTGTTTCAGCCTTTCTTCACTGGAGGTCTTCTGACAACAAATTTTATCACTCTCTTTTTATGTGAAAATGTCTTACTTCACCCTAATGTTTGTAGTACTATTATGACCTGCATTAACCAATTTTAATAATTATCATCTTGTAGCCAGTCTGGTTTCTGCTATATCATCATCTTTCCTTCCTCCTCCTCTGCCTCCTCCTCTTCTTTCTTTTCCTCCTCTCTCCCTCCTCCTCCTGTTTCTTCCTCCCTTACTCCCATTTTATTTTAAAGCTAGCCTAAAACATCGGGTCACTGCCTCATCTCACCCACATAGATGTGTTATATTGTCATCATCATTCCATTTGAAATATTCTCATTTCTCTTGTGATTTCTTGCTTTGATATTCTGTGTGCCTTACTAAACAATAGGAGCATTTTAAAAACATATACTATAATACCATCATCATGCCTAAACAATTCAATAAGAATTTTTTTTTTTAACATTTATTTTGAGAGAGAGAGATGGACCACAAGCAGGAGAGGAGCAGAGAAGGAACGAGACATAGAATCCAAAGCAGGCTCCAGGCTCTGAGCTGTCAGCACAGAACCCAATGTGGGGCTCGAACCCATGAAACGCGCGATCATGACCTGAGCCGAGGTTGGATGCTTAACTGACTGAGTCACCTAGGTGCCCCTCAACAATAATTTCTTAATGTGATATCTATTTTTAAAAGTTTATAAAAATATAGCATACATCAAGAACACTTCTTACATTATTACTCTGTGTGCCACCTAAGCACAAATGGATCTTGAATGAATAAAAATCTGGGGGCTATGTAGGCCTTAGACCAAAGAGATGTTTTATGGTTCATGAAAGATGCATTGCGGCCCTGTAGCCACCAATTATAAAAAAAAGAGATACTTAATCATAATTGCCCTCTCTGGATATTGGCCATAAACATCTGTTATAATCCCAAGCCACCAAATAGGTCATCATATGTGAATAAGAATCACTAGAACAAGAAAGTTTGGAAGCAATCCAAGGATTAGCAAATGGAAGTCTTCCCTGGAACCCCTAATCTCCTCCAATCTCAGTGAAATACAGATGTTGTGACCAATCTCATAGCTGATTGGAAAATTTGGCAATAGAACTCACCAGAACTCTTTATCTCAAGCCATGGGGACCATGGAAACTATTTTTCACTGCTAAGTGGCTACTGCTACCCTGTTACCAGGTCCTATGGAACACAGATTAACTCACTGGAAGACAAATCCTGTCTCTGACCGGATCTCATTCTGCAATGTGTCTTCTCTGACTTTCTATGACCTTCTCTGAATGCATAGGCTAAATTCCCACAGGGTGGGTCAAGCCCCAGAAGTTCCAATGTGAAATGAAAACACTATCTCCAATTAGGGACGAAAAAGAACTTAGTTATCTTCATAACAAGTTGCTGAAGACCCATGAGACCCAGAGACTGTCTTTATCATTAATTTACCCAAACTGCTTGCCTAACTGGAGCCTCATCTATAATCTTGGAGAGAAGGGAAACTTGTATCTTGCAACTGAACACCAATAAATAATACATGTAGAAGGAATAAGAAGTTAGAAAATGAGCACTTGGCAGCTATCACAGTAATAATTACATCAAGATAAGAATCATCAATGGATTCTAAACCCAGTGGGTGAAAGTATGGTGAGGAACAGGGTACTTGCGTAGATTCAAATACTTTTAAGTTAATTTAAAATTAATCACTCAAAGTCTTTTTAGTTACTTATTAATTAATAAGTACCAAAGACCTAATAATTAATCATCTTAACCAAGTGATGATAAGTCAACAGAATGAGCAATGGGGCAAATCGACATAGTATGCCCCATGTGATCCGCTGAGAACACAGCATCACTTCTGTGTTATTCCTGCCAAGAACACATAACCTGAATGTGATCTTAAAGAAGTATCAGTCAATCACAGATTGAAGGTCATTCAACAAAGTAGGTCTGTACTTTTTTTTTTTATGTTTTATTTTATTTTTGAAGGAGAGAGAGACAGAGTGCGAGCAGGGAAGGGGCAGAGAGAGAGGGAGACACAGAATCTGAAGCAGGCTCCAGGCTCTGAGCTGTCAGCACAGAGCCCCACGTGGGCTCAAACCAATGAACCGTGAGATCACAACCTGAGCCGAAGTTGGATGCTTAACCAACTGAGCCACCCAGGTGCCCAAATAGGTCTGTACTCTTGAAAGGTTAAGTAATAAAGACAAGAAAGAACTGAGGAACTGCTCCCCATCAAAGGTGGATATAGAGACGTGAAAACCGAATACAAACAGGACCCTGGATGGAGTCTGGACTGAGAAGGAAAGGACATTGTTGGAACAATCAGGAGTATTCAAATGGAATCTGTGGATTAGACCATAGTACTGTATCAGTGCTGATTTCTTGATATTGGAGGATGTACTTTGATTTTTCAGCAGAATGTCCTGTTTGTTTGTTGTTTGTTTGTTTGTTTTGAAAACACATACTGAGATGCTTAGCTTTAGTGGGGCATCATGTTTGCAACATATTCTCAAATGATTCAGCATAATAAGGTGAAATGGTAAAATGTTAACCATTAAGGAATCCAGGTGAAAAGTATAAAGGAATTATTTGCCACAAGTTTTTGGAATTTTTCTATAAGTTAAAATTATTGCAAAATAAAAAGGTTTTTTTTTTGATTTCTGTTTTTAAAATTTTTTTTTCAACGTTTTTATTTATTTTTTTGGGACAGAGAGAGACAGAGCATGAACGAGGGAGGGGCAGAGAGAGAGGGAGACACAGAATCGGAAACAGGCTCCAGGCTCTGAGCCATCAGCCCAGAGCCCGACGCGGGGCTCGAACCCACGGACCTCGAGATCGTGACCTGGCTGAAGTCGGACTCTAACCGACTGCACCACCCAGGCGCCCCTGGTTTCTGTTTTTAAAGAAGAGGCTGCCTACATCATTTGCAAGGTTTAATGATTGCCTATTATGTTGTGTGTTTTCTACTCCTCTGGCTTCATCTGAGGCCACTGCTCATTCTTGATCCCTGTCCATGCAGCTTTGTCACAACCTAAGACAAACAGGGTTCAAAATGAACCTAATGGTGGGGGCGCCTGGATGGGTCAGTCGGTTAAGTGTCCGACTCTTGGTTCGGCTCAGGTCATGATCTTACGGCTCATGAGTTCAAGCCCCACATCAGCTCCACGCTAATAGTGTGGAGACTGCTTGGGATTTTCTCTCCCTTCCTTTCTGTCTGCCTTTCACCTGCTTGTGCTCTCTCTCTCTGTAAATGGATAAATGAACTTTAAAATAATAATTAAAAATAATGAAGTAAATAGATAGAGGGATAGAGAGATGGATAAAATGAACATATTGGCATGCCAGTCTGGGGAGTGCGTGCGTGCGTGCACGTGTGTGTGTGTGTGTGTGTGTGTGTGTGTGTGTGTGTAAGCAGGAGACCATAGGATGGAATTGTGCATGTACTGGCAGCATATCGTATCCACAGACAAAAGTGTCATGAGGGCTCCTCTCATTGTTGAGAGATTAACATTCAAGCCCAATGAGGCAGCGAGGACACCAGGAACAGCTAATCCCCGGGGATCGCTGATCTGAGTCCTCACTGTCCCAGACAGGCTTCATAATCCTTTCACTGGTTCTTGGAGGGACAGTATGCTCTCACTTAAAATTATAAAGCAGATCAATAAAATAAGGTGCAAAACAGAAATGTTTTCAGCCTCCTTTTCAAAGACGGGCCTCAGGGGCGCCTGGGTGGCGCAGTCGGTTAAGCGTCCGACTTCAGCCAGGTCACGATCTCGCGGTCCGTGAGTTCGAGCCCCGCGTCGGGCTCTGGGCTGATGGCTCAGAGCCTGAAGCCTGTTTCCGATTCTGTGTCTCCCCTCTCTCTCTGCCCCTCCCCTGTTCATGCTCTGTCTCTCTCTGTCCCGGAAATAAACGTTGAAAAAAAAAAAAAAAAAAAAGACGGGCCTCAGTATCTTGAGTTTTTTGTTCCCCCCCCTTCCCACCGCACACCGTCTACTGTTCCATCCCAGCCAAGCAAAGGAGAAGAACTGAATCCGAGTTACGGTTTATTTATGTATCATTTTATTTTTTTAAGTTTATTTATTTTGAAGAGAGCAAGTGGGGAGGGGCAGAGAGAGAGGAGGCGTGAGAGAGAGAATCTCAAGCTGATCATGCAGAGCCTGACATGAGGCTTGATCTCATGAACCATGAGATCATGACCTGGGCCAAAATCAAGAGTCAGATGCTTAACCAACTGAGCCATCCAGGTATCCCAAATATTTTCTTTCTTTTTTCTTCTTTTTTTTTAATGTTTTATTTTTATTTTTGAGTGAGAGAGAGCAGGGGGTGGGCAGGGGAATGGGAACAGAGGATCTGAAGCAGGCTTCATGCTAACAGCAGAGAGCCTGATGCGTTGGTCACATCAAACTCACGAAACTTGAGGTCATAACCTGAGCCACCCAGGTGCCCCCAAGAGATTTGTATTTTTAAGCAATCTCTATAACCAGCACGGGGCCCGAACTCACAACCCCGACATCAAGAGTCATACACTTCACTGACTGAGCCAGCAAGGCACCCCAAGGATCTGAGTTACTTTTAAAGTGGACCTCACTTATACATGTTTTACATTTGTTCCTAGCAAGCACTGCTACAAGGACACATTCAAGTATAATGAATCTTAAGCAAGAAAAAAGGAAAATGCTTCAGCCACATAAAAAGAAGAAAAAAAAAAAAAAAATCAGTACCCAAGCAGCAGAACTAGGGTAGTTTGTGGTAATGACATCGTGGCTCATTGCATTTTAGTTAATGTTGCAAAGTAAGAAATCCGTGAAGAGAAATAACAACATGTAAAGAGACAATGAACAAAATGTGCTTTGCTCCTTTATTGTGACAAGGATATCTTCATTTAAATAATTCATGACACTACTTTGCCGTGTGCTACTGAATGTACAATGTGTACTTTGCAAAAATAACAAGGCTTAGTAATACGGAACTTGAATCTAATTCTCAGCTCTTAAATTTCTGATAAGAAGGAGAAAGAAGCGGCCCAAACTGCGATGAAAACCACTGAGAGGACAGCTTGCAGCGGTGGCCTGGAGAGGGGAAGTCACGTTGGCAGAGGTCCCTGCTTTCTTGCTCCCCGGGCAGTACCCTGGAGTCTCGACTGGTGGCTTTACCACCACTTTATGGCACGGCCAGGGTCTGGGTTAGGTGGGCTTCAACAACGGATGCCAGGGTCCACACAGAATAATGATTAGGTTTGGGGAATAAAGGGAGGGGAGAACGTATGCCAAAGTCTTCGGTGAATGAGAGAACAAAGCTGGGTGTGGGGAAAGCGATAAGGAAGGGTGACTGAAGAGTTTAAAATCTTTTTAGATTTTAAAATGGGGCGCCTGGGTGGCTCAGTCGGTTAAGTGTCTGACTCTTGATTTTGGCTCAGGTCCTCTCTCGCAGTTTGTGAGTTCGAGCCCCACGTTGGGCTCTGTGCTGTCGGTACAGACTGGGATTCTGTCTTTCTCCCTGTGGCTCTGCCCCTCCCCCGCTCGCTCTCCTCTGACTCTCAGAAATAAATAAACTTAAAAAATTTTTTAAAGATTTTAAATAGTTTGTCTATGCTGATCATAGCTACATGGAGGCACATAAGCATAAAAAATAGGTTATCTCTGGGTGGGGGATTCTGGGTGATTTTCCTCTTTTGCCTACTCACATTTTCCAGTGCTTCTACAAAATAGCCGGAATTACTACCTGAAGAGATAAAGAAGGCCCCAGGCTTCCACACAGGTAGTCCCTACCAAGTGGAACACTCATTCTCCTAGTCTTGCTTGTCTAGCCTCCTACGTATCCTTCAGACTCCAGCCTAAATGTCAGATCCTCAGGGGAAGGCTGTCCTGATCCCCTGGACCCGCTGAGGTCTCCTTACTTTTCCTTGCTACTGAGCACGGTCGGAGCTATTTATCTGATATCCGGGGGGGCTGGTCAAGCTGCTTGGGAAATAAAGGAGAATGCATGTACACAGACTTCTCACTGTTATCAAAGTGCAGTACGACCTTCCATGTATGATACATACGGTATAACTTGTGGCCAGTGAAGCAATATGGTGCTGGGGAAGGAGCAAGAAAGTGTACCTGGAACCAGCATGGCGGGTCTAAGTTATGTGGCTGGTGGGAAGCCATTTTCGCAACAATATTGGTGACCATGTAAGGTAATGGCAGTGAAATTTTAGGGTGATATTTCTGGGGTGCTGACAGAATCCCCCCACCTCCCCAACAGGCTGACCATTCCTGCTGCCCACATCCTTGCCTGTCGGAGGAGGCTCCCTGCCGCTCACAGAGCACTCCCCCTCAATGTCATCTCCTGTCCTCTGCTGAAACCTGTATCCTTTACACTTGATGTGCACTATAATGTAATCTAAGCATGGTTTTTGTGTTTCCGTTCCTGGTGACCCTCAAACTCCATCCATTTGGGGCTCATTCACTATTTAAAGTCTTTCTCTTCCACTGCACCTCAAGCCGCAAGGAAGAAGGCATGGTGTTTGTGTTATTTGCTGCTATGCCCCCAGCACTTGGTACGGTGCTTCTGACTTGGCGGGGGCTGAGAAAACATGTGTAAGTTAGAATAAGGAATGAAAAAAATAATAAAAATAGAAAAGCACTACTTGTATTAACTTCCTGTTCATTGTTTAACAATTACTGCTGACTTAACTGGCCTAGAGAGGTGCAAATGTATGTTCTCAGAGTTCTGGAGGTCAGAAGTCTGAAATCAGTTTCACTGGGCTCCAGTCAAGGTGCTGCCAGGGCTGACCCCCTCTGGAGGCTCGGAGGGGAGAATCTGTCCCCTTGTCCCTTTCGCGTTCTAGAAGCGGCCGGCCGTCCTTGGCTCGTGGCCGCTTCTCGAAGCACAGCATTGTCCACACCGTCTCCATCTCTCCCACTGCTTCTGGCATGACATTGTCTGTCGGGCCTCTTGCCTCCCTTTTTTTTCTTTTTTTTAATTTTTTTTTTCAACGTTTATTTATTTTTGGGACAGAGAGAGACAGAGCATGAACGGGGGAGGGGCAGAGAGAGAGGGAGACACAGAGTCGGAAACAGGCTCCAGGCTCTGAGCCATCAGCCCAGAGCCTGACGCGGGGCTCGAACTCACGGACCGCGAGATCGTGACCTGGCTGAAGTCGTACGCTTAACCGACTGCGCCACCCAGGCGCCCCTTGCCTCCCTTTTAAGGACGATTGTGATTACGCTGAGCCCCGATCATGCAGGATAACCTCCCCACCTCAACATCCTTCATCACATCTGCAAACTGCCTTTGCCCCATCACGTAACATCCACGAGTTCCAGGGTGAGGGTGTGGACATACTTGGAGGCCACTATTCAGTCTGCCACATTGCTCTAACTTCTGAAACACGGAAAACACTCCAAAATATTTGTGCTGGTGCTACATTGCGCTCTCGGATATCCGGTGAGAGGCAGGGAACATCCCCTTGTCTTGAAATAGGACATATTTTATTCTACTAAAATATGAACTTCAGAGGGCAGGAATGTTTTACACTCTGTTTAGTGTTGAATCCCGGGCACTCAGAGTTGTGTTTGGCACATGGTAGGCATTCAGTAAATAATTGTTGAATGCTGGAATGAAGAGACAGCATTCTTCCGACACCCATCATTTACTTCCCCTTCTTCCGGTAAAATAACTTCAGTTTCTAAGGGTGATCCATGTGGTTCTGTAGAAGCCGATTCCATCCCTGACTCCAAAATGCATATGAATAAAGGCTGATTCCATTTATTTGGGTCAATCTCCTGGCCACAGCAACTGGCAAAAGTAGGCATGGACCTGTGCTAGTCCAAGCAGAGTGAAGCTCAAACAAAGAAATTATTTGTATGTCCATTCACAACGGAGGAAACCTCATAATGAAGCCAGGACTGCCGAAGGCAGAGCTGAAGAGCAGAAAGAATCAAGTCACTGGTTTTATTACTGAACCTCTGAATTGAGCTTCAACTGCAGCCAAACCTACTCCGATTTTTTCAATTATAGGAGAGGGAGATATTTCCTTTATTACTCGTGTCAAGTTTGGGGGTTACCTCACAACGAAACATTCGAAACCCACGAAGCGGCAGTGCCAGGGAAAGATGAAAAAGGCATCTAGAGAACCCGAACAGATCATTCTGTTTCGTTGGAAATAGAAGGAACGGGGTACTCGTGCATCCTGCGTTCCTGCCTCTGTGGAAGAGTGGACTCTTGGGGCCATCAGGTCACCCTTGGCTGTGCGCCACAGCACTCTGGGAATGGAGTCAATACTGCTTCCTCGGCCCCATCCCCGTGTGTTGAGCCAAACTCCACGGATGGGGTTCAGAGTCTGTTTTTACAAACTCCAAGTGATCCTATGGGCCCAGCCCTTCTCAGCATCCGGGAATTTGACTTCCAGTAGCAGCAGATCCCGGGGCTCATGTCAAGAAGCCGAGTACAAAGCACTGGGTGTGTGTAGGGCGGTCTTAGGAGGAGGGTGGAACTCCTTTTGGAGGGCCCTGAGCTCATGAAGTTCTGAGACCTGCATGGGAATCTAATTGGCTCTCTCCCATGTGTAAAGAGCGTCAGTTGAGCTTTCGATGCATTTTATTTTTCTAAAGGTAGCTGGTTCACAGCTAAATTCCAGAGGGTTGATATGACCAGAGAAGGGCCCATAAATGGATCATTATGGGCCATATTAAACCTATTTATCTTCCTTTCACTTAAGCAATAGGGAAAATCAGGGCAGCTCCAGGGTTAGTGAATTCAAGGACTCAATGAGGTCATCAAAGGCCAGAATCTTCCATATTTTCACTTTGCCTCCTCAGTAGTTTGCTTTGGTCCTTAGGCTCATTCCCTGAGGTGATTTCCGAATGACTAACAAAGTGAGCGATTATCCTCACACAACAGGAACCACAGATGGAAAGGGCGTGTCCCTTCCCTCAAGCCCCTATTAAGTCCCTTTGATAGCGAAAGAAAACTCTTCCAGAAGCTCTCTAGCAGCCACTCGCCGTGTGACCTTAGGCAGAATTAGTGTCTACATGCCCTTTCGTAATCCAGACGCCACCAAGGGGGTGGAATCATCGTGAACCTGTCCAAGCCTGACTCACCCTTGGTGGGGCAGGGTGACAAGCCACCTCTGAAACACATAATGCCTGGGGAGAAGGGCCTCTGTCAGGAATATGGAGAAGAAACAGGCAATGGTGATGGCACGCGGGTAACCAACAGTGTCTGGCCCACTGAACAGGCACCAAAGAAAGAAAACATCTATGTAGCTGCCCAGGCGGCTGATCTACCCAACCTTTACGGGTTGCCCCTTTAGTTCAGAGTTCTTACTTGTCTCTGTCCTTGCTCCCCTCTATACTTGAGATCTGACTACAGGTATTTCTTAAAGGGGTAAATGTGGTTTTATATCTGGTAATATAACTCTTACTCTTTTTTTTTTCCTTTATATTTATACTTTTCTTAACTGTTGGTATCCATTTTCTTTTTTTTAAGTTTTATTTCTTTATTTTGAGGAGAGAGCATGTGCATGTGAGCTGGGGAGGAGTAGAGAGAGAGAAGAGAGAGAGAGAGAGAGAGAGAGACAGGAATCTCAAGCAGGTTCCCACTGTCTCTGCAGAGCCTGACACGGGGCTCAGTCCCATGAACCCTGACATCGTGACCTGAGCTGAAATCAACAGTCAGACACTTAACTGACTGAGCCACCCCAGGCGCCCCTGTCACTATCCCGTTTATTTTCTGGATTCGCTTTAGAATCAGTTTCTCGAGGTCCATAAGAATATCCTATTTGGGAATTTGCACTAGACTGACCTGAACTTTAAGACTAATTTCAAGACAATGGGCATCTTTAAACATGGCACATCTTCTTTCAGTTTTTGTTTTAACTGTCCTTAACACAAGTTTATAATTTCCTGCACAAGGGTCTTGCACTTACTGTTTTAGTTTTATGCAACAGAGGAAGGAAGCTGAGCTAAGAGAAGGCAGTGGGGGTGGGGGGAGTAGGGGGGCAGGCAGGCAGGCCCCACAGCCTGGGTGACATTGTTTGAATCCAAGGATCTCTCCCAGCCTGAAGCTAGACCAATCCTTATCAAGGCATTCCGTTTCTTCTGAAGCTGGTTTGAATTCCCATTTCTGTTATTTGCACCTGAAAGCATTCTAACCATGACATCAAAAGAATACACCGGGAGAACAGGAGGAAAGATGACAAACATCCACTGAATGCTTACTGTGCACTTGGGGTTTTCTTCTTCTGTTCCTAAGACCTGCTAGCCTACTTAGGGCTCGTGTGCAGCCACCTCTATGCTTACTCTGCCGTAACCCTCCTGGACATTTCCTAAACAGATTCTTCAATACAGAACAGAGACAAATGTTCTCTTAAAACCTTTCTCCATTTTCCTATGATTTATCTGGGAATTTCACTCCCCTACACAGAAGTAATAGGATTCTTGGTAGCTGTGGAAGCTAATATCATGTGCCTTATAAACGGCCGGTAGCATTAATTATCAGGGCTGCGGCATTTGGGAAATTGTGCAATGAACGACTTCAGGAGGTGCCATTAACACAGATGACAGTGTGAAAACAGCACCCCCGGAGTTGTGTGACATGCCACCCTTGGGGATTATTACTGTGCAAAACTCCTTCTGGAATTGTTTTATAGGAGTCATGAGTTAATTCAATAGTGAAAAGTCTTGAGTGAGGCAAAGTATTAGTAATCGCCCATACTTGAGAACTTGGAATATCTTGAAAAGTTCCTTCCTGGGGCGCCTGGGTGGCGCAGTCGGTTTAAGCGTCCGACTTCAGCCAGGTCACGATCTCGCGGTCCGGGAGTTCGAGCCCCGCGTCGGGCTCTGGGCTGATGGCTCAGAGCCTGGAGCCTGTTCCGATTCTGTGTCTCCCTCTCTCTCTGCCCCTCCCCCGTTCATGCTCTGTCTCTCTCTGTCCCAAAAATAAATAAACGTTGAAAAAAAAATTAAAAAAAAAAAAAAAAGAAAAGTTCCTTCCTCCCAGGGAGCTAGCAAATGAAAAGTTGTTCTGATCATTTTTTTTTTTTTTGCTATTCTTGTAATTAGGAGTGTTTAGGATCTCTTCATTCAGCAAGCATTTACCCAGTGGCTGCTGTGTACCTAGTATTGTTCTAAATGTTAGGGACACAGTCACCAGAAAAAGTTCTTGCCCTCACAGAGCTACAGTCTAGTGGAGGGGACACACAGTAAGTAAGCAAGTACTGTATATAACATAATGTCAGGTGGTGCTAAGTGCTGTAAAGACAAGGTTAAACCTTTTAAAGTGTGGCACCACCATAGAAGAGTGGTACCACTTACAAAATGGGAAGTGAGAATTTCAAGCGCACAGGCTTTGCCTAGCATAAGCCAATGACCTTCCCACCATCCACTCTCCCTCTGTCCCCATCCCCACCCAATAAACTCAAGGGTTTTCCTTCTTAGCTTCATCCACTTCTAAAAACTGCCCCAGTGACAAATGATGGTTATCCATGACCATGGGATCTATGTGAAAGGACGGGAGCATGTCCAAAACCAGGGGCTGAGGAGAGAGAGACTCAGGAGGAACCAGATTTCCAGACTCGTCTTGGATATTTAGAAACCCAGTGGGCCTTTGAATATGCTCTCTGCTACCTCCACACAGAAACAGTCTCCTTTCAAATGGGTGCTCAGGAACTCAGAGTGATGGGGCTGTTCTGAATTCAAATTTAACCTAGATGCATCGTCTCTGGGAAATGCATACACCAGATTTCCTCACAGTTCACAGATGGGATAGACATCCTGGCCTGAGCTCCTCCCACGGGCCGCTTGGAAAGAGGGGGTGGGTGCAGGGAGGTGAGTGTGGGGGGTATTCTCTCTTCACTGTACATTTTTCTGGACCACCCCATTTCTGGTCGGCTGTGATGGACACACATGATGAGAGTGAATCCTTCGCTGTTCATGTCCCTCCCTCTCCACCGACACACACATGCCACACACACACAAGAAGACAGTCCATCTGTGTCTTGGGATTGCACTTGCATGAATGTCGCCCCAAGGACCCACCGGGGAAAGCTACAGGTTTGAACAGCTCCAGCCCTGGAATGAAAGGCCTTTGTGTGGGGCGTTGCCTGCTGCTGAGTCGGGGCAATTAGAAACCGGTCCCACCAGTGTGGCTAGGAGACCAGAGGCAAACTTCTCATGGGATTCTTTGAGGGACAGACGCAGACAGCCCAGTGTCCTTTTGGGAGTCATAGGAAAAGTCAGCCTAATTGAGTGGCAGGGGGATGACATTAACGGAAGCTTTTAGACACGTGGTCATATAAGCATAATATACTGGGGGAAATGCCATGATAGAGGTTTGTAAACATTGCTGGGGGTGGAAGATGTGCAGGAAAGGTCCCAGGAGAGGGGCCACTAGAGTTGAGGTGAGGAAGAACTTGCCAGAGTGATGGTTTAAGAAGCTGAACCTTTGAAAAATGTCTTAAATATCATGAAACTCCATTTAAGAAATCTTCTTAAGGGGCGCCTGGGTGGGTCAGTCAGTTAAGCTTCATCTGGCTTCGGCTCAGGTCATGATCTCACGGTTTGTGGGTTCAAGCCCCGGGTCAGGCTTTGTGCTGACAGCCCAGAGCCTGGATCCTGCTTCGGATTCTGTGTTCTCCTCTCTCTCTGTCCCTCCCCTGCTCGCACTCTGTCTTGCTCTCTCTCAAATATAAATACAAACATTAAAAGAAATTTTTTAAAATCTGAACAATGTGGAATATAGTTTAGCACAGAAAAGAAAAATCTTACCTCACTGAGATTAAGAAAAAACTTTCAAAGAAATTTGTGACAACCAGTTCACCCTATACCACAATATCCTATTTAATACCTTTATAACTGTGACTGCTTCCATTAAGACAAAATATTCAGAAATTATAAAACAAAACATCTAAACAATGGCTCCTCTGCCTTGAAAACAGGGTTTGTACCATACAGCCCGGTTTACATATAAATACTTCAGACATTCAAGCAATGCTAAATTCTCTCATGCATCCATAAGCTGATTCAGTGGTGGGGGAACAGGGACTATAAGAATAAATAGGGTTCAAAAGAAATGTTTAACAACCAAAAGTTGATTGCACTGTCACTATTTGACCCAGCAGTTCCATTTCTAGGTAGAGACCTAAAAGAAATAAAGACATCCATCTAGAAAAGCCTGCACACAGATGTTCTTAGCATTATTCACAATCGCCAAAATGTGGAAACAACACAAATGTCCGTCAACTTAGGAATGGGTAAATAAAATATGGACTATCCATCCATGGAATATTATTTAACGACAAAAAGGAAAGAAGTACGGATATTTGCTAAAAAATGGATGACCCTTGGGAACATTGGCTGAACAAAGAAAATCACGGGCCCCAAATGGTGTCACTTAGACCGAGTTGCCAAACCTCGGCTTAATACCCAATAATTGCAGTTTCAGCCTCCCCCAGAGATGGGGCTTTAACCGGTCAGTCAGGAAAATTTTTCTTCCCATCTGCACCAACAAGTCTGGTACACAGTCTCTATCCCCCGGAGAAAGATGAGGCAATCTACGTGATAAGACCTGTTGCTTTTTCTTTCCCCTAGCAAACAGCCTTGTTTGGAACAATCCTTTTCTTTTGCTAATAGCTTTCTTACCCCCACCCTCCAACCATAAAAGCTTTTCCTTCCATTTTATTTTGTACAACTCCTCTTAGAGTCCAGCTCCACTTGCTAAATGGGTGCCGCCCATTTACTTGGTTGCATTTTGTTATTTAACAACAATACAAGAACAGAGCCAGTCACAGAAGACCACGTGTTGTAAGACTGTATTTATATGAAAAGTACAGAAAAGGCAATTTATAGAAACAGAAAGTAGATTTCACGGTTGCCCAGTGCTGGGGGTGGAGATGGAAAGTTACTGCTAATGGGTAGGAAGTTTCTTTCGGGGGTGTTGCAAATGCCCTAAACTTAGATTGTGGTAGTGTTTACACAACTCTGTGAATATACTAAAACCACTGACTTGTACCTTTTGAATGATGACTTTTATTGCATGTGAATTCTATATCAATAAAGATGTCTAAAAGAAAGTTGATTGCGCTGACTTGAAAAACTAAAATGAATTGGGCTTTTACGTTTAATTAAAATCAAGCATAACTCGAATGGATAGACTATGAGCAAATAGTTTCTGTAGATGTTAGTTAGCAGGAGAGGAGACATGGCTGACCCAAAGAGAGAGGAAGAAAGACTTAATCCAGGGGCACCTGGGTGGCTCATTTGGTTGAGCATCTGACTCTTGATTTCACCTCAGATCGTGATCACAGGGTCACGTGGGTTTGAGTTTTGCATTGATTCCCTCTCTCTCTCTCTCTCTCTCTCCTTCCTTCTGCCCCTCTCCCCTGCTTGCTCACACTCTCTCACTGAAATAAATTAAAAAAAAAATAATCTAAATTTTGGGGAATAAACTAATTGATGTTCAGCAACAAAACCACCACTACAAATTAAAGATGGGTTCAGGATGCCAAATCTAGAGACCAGAAGTTGACATACAACTTCCCCTTAAAAGCAGCAGCCCAGAATATGTAATAATAGCTTCATATGAAACTATGAAACCTACACAGCTCTCTGCAGAAATGCAGCTACTATGAAACAAGGCAAAGTAATTCCACTGAGCAGATTAGTCCCATATCCTTATGCCATAGTAAAAACTCAGGTACCAGACAAAGGCTACGACTTCCAGTGACAAAATGTCAGGCCTAATGTTAATGAGCCTCAAAATATACCACAAGATCTCTATTGACCTCCAGTGGTTACAGCTAAAATTGCGTGGTTTATGATACATGAGAAGAGAACATGATGTACCACAAGCAATTTTGGATTTGGGGTTTGGTCTATTATTTTATCTTGAAAGCTGTAAAGTTGGACTAAAAGGAAACCCAGCCAATGACTCCCATAAAAAGTTCCCTTCCCTGATTTTTAAGCATTGACTAAAGAGCTTATTTTTCTGTGGCCTGTTTTTGCAGCCTTTTTCAACACAGCCAGGAAGGTGCTTGCCTCCCTCCGGTGACTTGGTGACTCCATCGGGGACCGTCTGTGGACAAACCACTGTGCACCCACGGATGCAGGCGAGGGTACGCAGGAGAGCAGGTGAGCAAGCAGGTAGGAGAGAAGAAATGGCTGACTGAAAAGAGACAGGCAGGAGGAAGTGTGAGAAAGGGTGGAAGGCAGGTATTACAAATTAAAATAGGCCAATCCGGTTTTTACACAACTCTGGCGCTTTTTGGTAGCTACCTCAGCAGTTCAGAGATTCGCCTCTCCCAACAACCTCACCACCAGGCTGTAGTGAAAACAACTAACACCAAACGTTGCTATACCTACAGTTTCCCTAAACAAACCCAGTAAACAACCCCAAGCACTTCATACAGTCTCCTCTATGGGCTTGAAGGAGTCCCAGCTCTCTGTCCTTTGGGTGAAAGGTTTGCTCAGTTGAGAAAGTGCAATGTTCCGGAAGTGAGATTCTACTATTACCCTCATTGCTAGCCTCAGGCTACCAGAAACCCCCAGACTGGCAAGGCCATTGATCTGGGGATAAAGTCTTACAAGCACCTGCTACTGGGCTGGCTGGATTTTTCAGCCAGGAACAGGTGTGTCGGAGGGCTCTCTAGAATATTTTCAGTCCCACATCTAAATACCTTTAATTTCTCCAAAGAATCCATTTCTACCGTTCATCTGACAAATGAACAAGCCACTGGTTGCTCTGATAATAACTCATGTCTGTCTGATATTTGCTATGCTAACTAGCAAAGTATCTTGTAATAACTGAGACATTGTGACCTTTCCAGTAACAGTGCTAGCTAATCACGCTTAGAGCATTAAATCCTGATCAAAACACTAACTGTTCCTGTATGTAATTTCAACCAGTGCATTCAAATATCGCACCATCTCTGCTGGAGTATTTCAAAGCAAATAACAGACATAGGAGGCAAGGGCAAGAAAAGAACAAGAAGCCATTGGCAATCGGTGGCGACTATCGTTAACCATTCTTGCCCGTATTCCTAAATGTCACTTCCCTGGTAACTCCTCGGATATTTTTCAGATCCGTTCATTTCAGATCCGTTGTTCAGGTAACAATTATTTATGGACCGCCTGTGTACCAGATATCTACTTGACATATATTATCCTTCCATTCTAAGGAGAATTTAATATACTAAGAGAATGTTAAAAATTCACTGGCTGAAGTCTCTGATGTTTGCAAAAACTAAACATCTCACTGTGGTGTGGAGGTGTTATAGCCCTCCAAGGCTCCATTTTATCCTCAAGGAGAAAGCAGCACTAGAAGATTCTGTTTATAAACCTTAAAATACCAGTCGCTTTATTTGTTCTTTCTAAGGGAAAGAAAAAAAAAAGAAACCCTTAAAGGTTATATAAACATTTTACTATATTTTATCTTCCTTTAAGAACCAATGATGATTACATCCTTGGGCTACATTTACCTTAACTGTGATTTAGTGCATCGTAAAAAAATCGTGAATAAGAATTCTTGACGTTGCTTGTTAGTCCAGAGGTCAAACCAATGACTTATAAGAGCAACTCTTTCCTGAAAGAGCTATAAGGGAGAGAAAATGTCATTTTCCTGTACAGTTCAATCTAAGTTGCTAAGCAATCCTTAGACAGTCTACCAACCTCATGGCTAATATTTGCATAGCACATTACAGTTCTCGAAGCACTTTCACTGTATAGCAGAGGTCTGTCCCTTCCGCTTCAACTGCTTTTATCTGGGGATAGAGAGACAAGCCCAGGCTTGTTGGGTGGGCTGGTGGGAAAGGCTGGCCAGGAGATATAATTACAGTGGGGCCCGAGGAGGGCTTCTCGGGAGAACAAAGAGGTAATGAATCCTGGCTCTTGTTTCTACCTAAACGAATGTGGCCTAGGGAAACAGATGCCAAACATTTCATCTTGAAAACACCTACAGGCTACACTTGAATAGTGAAAACAACAGGGCCATTTTAAGTAGGTATGATTTTACTAACCCACAGTCCTACATCTTTATAACCCTCACCAAAACAAGAGTTAATAAATATTGCTAAGTAGCCATTGTTAGACGTGTCTCCAAGGAAGACATACGCCAAGGACCCCCCAAACCTGGGTGTCGGTCCAGCTTTGCTCAGATGATATATACAAACTCACTGGCTTTATTACTGGGTCAGGCTTTGGCCTTAGCCCGGCTAGTCTCCTTCCCTTGGAACAGGCCTGAACCACGCATGAGCTATCAGCCGTTAATGATTGACAGAGCTGCCTAAGCCAGTCAGTAACTACTTCCTGCACCACCTTTCAAAGGAGGGGCATCCCCCGGGCCATTGAACTGAACTGAGAAGAGAGGATTAAAGAAATACACAGAGAATTAACTATACATGAATACTCTCCATATCGAACACCACCAAAGCACCTCCTCTTTTCTTCTCCCCAGCACACAGTGTTTTATGGAGGCTTCTCTTTTGTCCCTGGAGGTACAGGGGAAAGGGGAGGCAGGCCTTGGGGTTCCTCATAAAGTAGGAGTTGGAGACTGGAGTGAGAAGAGACTGTCTTGGGGCCGACAAATAGAAGTTTGTTTTTGTTTGAAGTGACTCCAAGACTAAATTCTTCAGAGTTTTGTTTTTTTTTTAAATATGGTGACATGAGACTCCGAATGTCACAGTAAAATCAGCCCTACAAATTAAACTTCTTTTATTCCAGAATATCTAACTTACCTCTCTATTTAATGACTTGTTGCTGAAAGGTGTCCAGGCACTGAATCTTGTGTGAAAGCACTCCATTTCCAGAGTTTTTCTAGAAGCAGCCTGAGCTGACATCTCAGCAAATTATTTTCTTCCAGCCCTAAGATATATACATTCATTTCAATAGAGGCTTAATTAAGATCACCTAGAAACATCCAATATATTAATGTTGTCATCATGGGAATTATAATAATTTCTGCCATTCATTGACATCTATATATTTATTTAAATTTTTTAAACATTTATTCATTTTTGAGAGAGATAGAGAAATAGCACAACTGGGGGAGGGGCAGAAAGAGAGGGAGACACAGAATCTGAAGCAGGCTCCAGGCTCTGAGCTGTCAGCACAGAGCCCGACGCGGGGCTCAACTCACAGACCGTGAGATCTTGACCTGAGCTGAAGTCGGACGCTTAACTGACTGAGCCACCCAGGTGCCCCATACATCTATATATTTATTTAGATAAAATTACAGCAAATTATGTGTGTATATATACATATATATACACGTGTATATATACATTCCTGTGGAAGATAATCCACACAAATATGCACAGGGAGTTCATGAACTCCAAGGCATTGCAGTTTATTCTGTCCTCATCTGTCTGTACCCAAATGTGAATCTAAATCAGAGTTGTTTTTCACTTTTCTGGGAAAATGACTCAGAAATTGGGATGATGCTCTACCAACCAGGAATACTGCTTCTTCTTTCCCTGGAAAGCAGTAATCTGAAGGGCTTAAAGAGGGCATTCTACCTGCCTATCTTTTGAGGACACAATGAGGACATAGAGAATAAACCTAGCGTAACGTATTAGTCATCCATCGCAATGGATTCATTGCATCCCAAAATTTAACAGCTCAAAACAACTGTGGGTCAGGAATCGAGGCACAGCATAGTGGAGTACCTAATCAGTCTGCTGGGGCAAAATATCACAAAGTGAGTGTCTTGAAGAACAACAAAAATTTATTTTCTCACAATTCTGGAAGCTAGAAGTCCACGATCCAGGTGCTGTCAGAGCTGGTTTCTAGTGACACCTGCGTGCTTGGCTTGGACACAGCTACCTCCTCTCTGTGTTCGTACCGGGACTTTCTTCTGCGTACGTAACGAGTACAATGGGTAGGCAGCAGAGAGAGAGAGGGGGGGGGGGGGGGAGAGAGAGAGAGAGAGAGAGAGAGAGAGATCTTTGGTGTCTCTTCCTGTCCTCCTAAAAATATCAGTCCTGCTGGATTAAGGTCCCACCTTATAACCTCATTTAATTTTCATTACCTCTTTATAGGCTCTGTTTCCAAATATAGTTACATTGGAGGTTAGGGCTCCCACCTGAAATTTGGGGGGACACAGTCAAGGCCATAAAAGGTATTTCTGCTTTAGGGTGTCTCATAAAGCTTCAGTCAAGGGATTGGCTAGGACTCCAGGCTCATTTGAAGGATGTGAAGCTCTTTCATGTGGTTGTTCGCAGGATTCAGTTGCTCATGGACTGTTGGACTGAAGGCCTCTCTTGTCTTAGTTGCCACATGGGCGTCTCCACAGGGAAGTTCATATGGTAGCTGGCTTCCATCAGAGCAAATAAGAAAGCAAGAGAGGGCACGCAAGAGAGAAGCCAGTTTCTTGGTAACCCAATCTCAGAAGTGATATACCATCACTTTTGCTGTTAGTCAGGACAGGTCACTCGGTCCAGCCTACTCACCAGCAGGGGGGATCATACAACAGCATGAGCCATCATACAATCTATCTCAGTTCACCCTTTGGGTCAGTTCTCTTCTTTTTCCACATGTAGAACATGGTCGCCCACTTCTTAACGGACACAACCCAGAAGTGCCACCTCATCAGTATTTTTAGTTCAGATCCCAGAAGATGTGGATGATTCACAACAGTCTCTACAGATCCAGATATAGCTCCTCATGCTCTAACAATCTCTAAAGATAGGTTGGCCCTAGCTCCTATACATACAATGGTAGAGCAGGGAAAGGATAACCACAATAAACATTCCCATTTGGAAAGGAGAAGAATGACATATAAAATAGTTGATCCACAGCAAGTCCGAAATCCTGCTGTGCGAGGCTGGGGCCCAGTTATCATTTTTAGTCTCAATCGCATTCTCTTTCAGGCCATGTCAGTGATTTCTTTGACGGTACTACTTTCTCAAAATCTACTCTAAGTTATGCTTTGATTCCAGGCAGTGTTCTATTCTTATATTCTACCATTGTTTAGAGGCATTTCCCTCTCTCCCCCCCCTCTCTCTGAATTTAATTGCAAGGATTTTGAGCCTATCAGGCTTCTTTGGGAAGAGCCCAACCCTAAGTCTTTCTTCCCTGAGATCTTTTTCCAGCTGAAAGTACTGGCGGGTTATCACCTTGTTCCATTCAGAGATCCTAACCCCATCCTCTTGCTTGGTCCTTCCACTAAGCAGGGTCTAAGCAGCATCTGTTGCTGACAGGCCTTCTCAATGGTTTCTTTACTAGTTGAAGATGTGAATCGGTTCCATCTTCTAACCTAGCAAGTACCTGAGTTTTTGGCCGTCTCTGAATTCCTTTACATTCCTGCTTGCAAACTAGCCAACTATTCTCTGAGCTGCCTCTATTTCTGGTAGGTACCTCAGCAAATGCAGCCAGGAGTAACAAATTCATTCTAAGAACATTCATTTTCTACCTCTCTGCATAAAGTACAAGCCATTTCCTCTATTCAAAACTATAGTTTTGCAAGTGTTTTTTTCCGCTGTATAACATGGATTGACATCGTTCCAAGTGTCCAATAACAGTTTCATGCTGCCAGACTGGATGTTAACACCACGTAATTTGGAATGTGTTGCTGTTGCTATGGGAGCATCTTGCTCCTGGAACCAATATTTGTATCTACCAAAGATTTAAGAAAGAAATAACAGTAAACTTACACAAAATCTTCCAGAGAACGAAAAAAGTGGGAATTATTTCCAAGTCCTTTTATGACGCCAGCATAACCTTCATAACAAACCCAATAAGGACCTTGAAAGAGAAATATTATAAGTTTATTATCATAAACATAGATGCAAAAATCCTAACCAAAATCTTAGAAAACCAAACCCAGCAATATATAAAAAGATAGCATATCACCACCAAGTTGGATTTATCCTTGGAATGTAAATTTGGTTTGGTATCACAAAATCGATGTACTTCTCATCATTCATAAAACAAAGGAGAAAAATTATATAATGATCTCAGTAGGTATGCAAAGTGCATTTACTAAGCTTCAGCATCCATTCCTAACAATAACAACAAAATGTTAGCAAACTAGAACTTGAAGGTAATTTAGTAATCCAAATAAGGATGTATTATAAGAAACACAGCAAACTTAAACTTAAGAGTAAAATGTTGAAACTTTCCTTCTGATTGCTACTACTACCTTTATTCAGCATTATCCTGGAGGTTCTCTCCAATATAATAAAACAAGAAAATAAAATGTATACTAATTTAAAAAGAGAAGTAAAAGTTGTCATTACTTATTAATGGCATAACTGTATGTAAAAAAATATCAAAGAATCTACAGATAAATTAATCAGATTTAATGCATAAGCTTAGCAAATTTGCTGTGCATAAGAGCAACATTTAAAAATCTGCATTTCTGGGGGCACCTGGGTGGCTCAGTCGGTTAAGCGTCCGACTTCAGCTCAGGTCATGATCTCAAGGTCTGTGAGTTCGAGCCCCACATCAGGGTCTGTACTGACAGTTCAGAGCCTGGACCTTGCTTCGGATTCTGTGTCTCCCTCTCTCTCTGCCCCTCCCCCACTCACGCTCTGTCTCTCTCTATCAAAAAATGAATAAATGTTAAAAAATTTTTTTAAATCTGTATTTCTGTATACTAACAACAGACCCTTATAAATAACAATATATCATTTGTAATAATTTTTAAAAATCCAATTTAAGTTCAGTGAGGGACAAATATTCCACATAGAATACTAAACATCCTATCAAGAGAAAACTCTCAAGATCTAAATAAGAGCATACATATGTACAGGTGTTTGTTCTACAAAATTAACCTATTAATTTATATGATCTCAGTCAAAACCAGAAGCTAGTGTGTGTGTGTGTGTGTGTGTGTGTGTGTGTGTGTGTGTGTTCGACGAACTCATTATGAAATGTGTATGGAAATGCAATGTATCAAGAATAGCAAAGACAACTTCAAAAAGAACAAAGAAGGGGTGACTGGGTGGCTCAGTCAGTTGAGCGTTTGACTCTTGATTTCAGCCCAGGTCATGATCCCAGGGTCAGGGGATCAAGCCCCACTTTGAGCTCTGTACTGAGCATGGACTCTGCTTAAGATTCTCCTCTCTCTCTCTCTCTCTCTCTCTCCCCCCATCCCCTTCCCTGCTCACATGCCCTCTCTCTCTCTAAAAAAAAAAAAAAAAAAAAAAAAAGAGAGAGAGAGAAATTGAAAAAAAAAAAAAAGAGCAAAGTGGTAAGACTTACTCTATGATGTTAGGACTTACTTGTGATAAAGCTACCCTAAAGAACAGCATGAGATATTGGCAGAAGAATAGACAAACCAATAGAAACAGACTCACATATATATGATCACTTGATGTGTGAGAGAGGTGGCATGCAGAGCGGTGGAGAAAGGAACATTCTAGTGAGCAACACGTGGAGCAAAACAGCTATCCAGTTGGGCCCCACTGACCCCAGACTCATGAGAAATAATCAATGGTCATTGGGCTAAGGCCCTACGTTTGAAGTTGGTTTGTTATTCAGCATTAACAACTGATACAAAAAATTGGTACCCGGATGTACAGTGTGGCCATAACATAACTGAGGGCATAGGGCATTGACTTTAGGAACAGGCAGAGTGTGGAAAGTGGACGGGTGGTCAGCAGACCGTTAGTAGAGGCAGAAGAGCAGTGGAGCTGCTACGAAAGGCCAGGCAAATGGTGACTGTGTTATGTGGCAGTGAAACGTTTAGTGACGCTGGTGTCTGCGTTAGTACGGACAATAGAAAACGTACCAAGGAATACGTAGACCTGACTAAAGAGATTCTAAGCAGGATGTAGAAAAGGCTAATCGATTTTTTTAGCTGCAGATCATGCAGTCAGGGAGACACAAAATGATCTGAAAGATCGGTTTTGTTTTGGGGTAGAATTTAGTGGAAATAAAGAACATCTAATACAGTATCTTCGGCTAGAAAAAAGTCTCAAAATAATAAAGGTTTCATTTCAAAGACTTCCTTTATAAGGTCTTTAAAAGGTCTGCAATGGTACTGACCCTCTCATTCAGAAAATAAAAGAGTTTTGGGGCCCCCAGGTGGTTCAGTTGGTTAAGTGTCCGACTCTTGATTTCAGGTCAGGTCATGATTTTGTGGTTCATGAGTTTGAACCCTGCTGTCAGCACAGAGCCTGCTTGGGATTCTCTCTCTCCCTCTGCCCCTTTCTCTCTCTCTCTCTCAAAATAAATAAATAAAATTTTTAAAAGTTATACAAAGAAAACAAATGAGTTTCTAAGAATCTTAAAGACTGCCCCACAGCACCTTGAATCACAGCACAAGGCAGAGAGGAGTCTATCTTAAAGAGGTTTGTGGAAGGAGGTCTTATATTAAATAGATTATAATTAGGTGCATAGAAAGAAGACTGTTCTGGTGAAAGCATGACCAGCTAGAAAGAAAAGGGACCAAGAAACTTTGCAATGGTCTCTGACACACCAACTTTCTATAGGCAGAAAGTAGGCTGAGAAAGCTAGGCAATTAAAACCACAAATCATTTTTCTTTCTTTCTTTCTTTCTTTCTTTCTTTCTTTCTTTCTTTCTTTCTTTCTTTACATTTATTTATTTTTGAGAGACAGAAAGAGACAGAGCGTGAGCACGGGAGGGGCAGAGAGAGAGGGAGACACAGAATCTGAAGCAGGCTCCAGGCTCTGAGCTGTCAGCACAGAGCCCAACGCGGGGCTCAGACCCACGAACCGTGAGATCATGACCTGAGCTGAAGTTGGACGCTTAATCGACTGAGCCACCTGGGCACCCCAACCACAAATCATTTCTTATTGCAAAGGATGGATGATTCAGAAGGTGAAGCCAAGAGTCAGTAGTGCAGAACTAAGAGGAGCTGAGGACAATGGGATAGGAGGCCACATCCAAGGAGGAGACCTGGACTGTATGTAGTGGAGGAATAATCAGGGCAACTGGCCTGGCTAAATTTCAGAGTTGCTATGTCAGCAACTGCCATGTGCCTTGTGTTTCCTGTCTTTATGAACAGGAAATACTACCCTTCTTGTGTGTCACCAGCATAAGGCGGGTGTCTGGGAGACAGCCAGGTTCACAGGTCTCCAGATCAAGAAAAGCCACAGACGAGGAGCCTCATTTGCAATTGGCCCTAATGCTGATCACAAGAGATTAGACTTCAAGCCTCGTACCGTAATTGGATGAGACTTTAGGTGTCTTGGGATGGAGTAAACGTATTCTGCATGCAAAAGGCACGTGAATTGTTGTGGCCAGAGAGCACAACGGGGTATATTGTCTGCACATATGGCCAGGAAAAATTGCTCCCATCCTTGCGTATGCGTATCAGTTCTTCCATCAAGAGGCAGAGGATGTTGATGGATGTTGATAAAGTGAAGATGTGTGGCTTCTGGGCCTAGGCCTTAAGAAGATTCGCAGTTTCTCGTTCGGTACGCTTTGGATCTAGCTGCGATGTAAATAAGCTCGAGCTACATTACAGAATGATGAGAGACCATCTGGAGAGACAGAGGTTGAACCAGCGCAAAGCTGTTTCAGCCACCCTCATCAAAGCGCCAGATGTGTGAATGAAGCCATCTCGGGTATTCTGCTCCAACTGAGCTCCCAAGTGAACGCAACCACATGAAGGACCCCCGAACTATAACAGGCAGAAGAACTGGCCAGGCGAGGCCAGCAAACCCAGAGAATCGTGAAAAGTAATGATTTCTGTTTCAAGCTACCTCGGTCTGAGACTGTTTGTTATCTAGCACAGACTGACAGAGCCATATGCTGGTGAGCATTCCAGAACAGTCACATACAGCTGATGAACGTGCAAACTGGTGTAAGTGCTGTGCAAAAACAGTTTGGCATTATTTCCTAAAGTTGAACGTGTGCCTCCAATGGACTCAACAGAAAAACACGAACATGTGGACCCAACATATCCACGAGCACATTCACAGCTACATCAGATAGCTCCAAACTGGAAAGGGTACAATCATTCCCCAGCAGTCAAGTGGATAAATATATTGTCATGTATCCCTGTGCGAGAATGCTATATATCAATGAACAATCTGCTGCTACACACAATATGTGTGAATCATACACATAAGACATTAAACAAAAGAAGCTGGAAACAGCATGCCACATTTTATGTGGTTTAATTTATACACGGTTCTACGCCACGGTGTTAGAAGTTAAGATGGCAGTTACCTTTGGGTAGGACAGAGAGGGTATGACTGGGAGGAACATAAGAGGTGACTCTGGGGTGCTGCTCCCTGATCTATGGGGACCCAGTGGGGTTCACTTTACAATTCACTGAGTTCCATACATACGATTCGCATATTTTTCTACATCTTCTATTTCTTTTTTTTTTTAAGTTTATTTATTTATTTTGAGAGAAATAGAGTGCATGAGAGAGCGGAGGAGGGGCAGAGAAAGAGAGCGACAGAGAGAGAATCCCAAGTAGACTCTGTGCTGTCAGCACAGAGCCCCATGTGGGGCTTGAACTCACGGACTGTGAGATCATGACCTGAGCCAAAATCAAGAGTCAGATGCTTAACGAACTGGACCACCCAGATGCCCCTACATCTTCTATTTTGATCAAGAAGTTTAAAAAAGATATCACTTATAAAAGACCAAACAGTCTTAAGTATCGAGAAAAAAAATAAAAGTACAAACTTTATGAAGAAAATGATAAAATTTTATTGAAGAACACTTTTAAAGAACCGAGATAAATGGAGTGATATGTTTTATTCATGAATTAGAGAATTCGGAAGAATGAAGACATTAGTTTTCTCAAATGGATCCACCAATTCAATGCAATCTCAATTTAAAAAATCCTAAGAGATATCGTGGTATGTGTGTGGAACTTGGAAAGCTGATTTTAAGATATTTATGGAGGTTTAAAGGGCCCCAAATAGTCAAGTCAGTCTGGAAGAACAAGGGAGAGAGACATGTTTCTAGAAAGACTCACTGTAAAGCTGTAGTAATAATGTCACATGGCATTAGTATGAAGACAAATATCGAAGCCAGGGGAACAGGAGACAAAGTCCAAAATAGACTCCAGTATACATGGGTACTTGTTAGATGATAAATCAAAGAAGAGATGGATTTTTCCATTTATAGAAACCAGAGTATCTGTTTTAAAAAAAGAGAGAAGAAATTGGACCCCTTTCCCACACTATACACATACACACACGCACATCAACTATCTGAAGGCTTTTTATATGTAAAATCAATTACACATGGTTTGTGATCCCCCAGAAGACAAAATTAAGAACAATGTGTGATGTCAGAGAGACAGATTTTGGATCAATCTAAGTGGGAAAACAACCGCTTCAGCGGCTTTAGCTGTCTCAGGAGGTTAAGTCCATTACTGGAGATATTAAAAAAAAAAAAAAAAATTGGATGACCACTTGGCAGTGAAATTCTAGCTGGGATTCCAGCATCAGAAAATGTCTCAGTTTCTAAGCAACCCTCTGTTTCTATAAATCCCAAGAAGAGACAGAACAATGGGTCCTGGCGTAGCCGAAGAAACTTTATGGGAGAACCGGGAGATTTTGAGAATAAGACAAACATTTGCAGGCTCTTCTTACCACATGTGAGAAATGGAAGCATGTTTTAAAAATGAATATATTGGAAAGGCATGTACCAGATTAGGAACAATTTTAAAAATATTACAGAGGGTAGCATGACAACACTGAATTTGGATCCCTGCTCTGACCTCCTTTCCCCCAAGTAAAGCTTTACAAGTAATTTAGTCTCTGAGCCTCAGTTTCCTCATGTGTAAAGCAAAGCAATGCTGTGCTTGGCAAACTACAGTATAATAATGTGTTGTTCAGATAAAAACCTCATGGCAATGTGGGAAATTAAATACCTCCTTCTGAATCAACATTAAATCAAAACAAATCCTTAGTTTCCTAAGACGCCCAGCTGTTGTTATGTGAAATCCCTCCAAGAGCCAACATAAGGAGTTTTTATTTAGCAAGTTCTTAAAATCGTTGTTATCCTCTGTGTTAAGGGATTACTGAGTTATATAATAAGCAGAACATTGCAGAAAGAACAGTCACTATCTCTGCTGGTGGACTTAAATATATGAGTACAGTATATCATATATAGAGATATAAATATAGAGATAAAAATGCCAATAGAGAGTTAGAGATAGAGATAGAAATTTCCACGGGATTATTTACATTCTTTTAAGATGTCATTTTTGCTGATTATTCAACCCAAGGACAAATGGCATGCTGGCAATCACTGCTTCTTTAAATTGAATGATTTCTTTTCATATTCCAGCATTTTATATTTTTCCAAATAGTAGCTCCATATGATATTAATAATCATTTCCCAGAAAAGTAGGATCCATGGTTAAATATGCTTAGGAAATGATTAAGCACAATGAAACAAGTTTCTTTTTTGTAAGATGTTACAGAAACTTTACTATGATGATGCTCACTGTGAATCTCCAAGAGGGGGAAATAACATGCAGCATTTCCCTTGTTCATTGTTATAGGAACCTGTCATAGTGCGTATTGGTTATGTGATGTGGTTATCGTGGTGGTTATCTAATGCTGCGTAACAAAGAGTCCCAAAACCTAGTGGCTTAAAACAACAAATATTTATTATCTCGCAGTTTCTGTGTCAGGAGTCAAGGCATGGTTTAACTGGGTCCTTTGACTCAGGGTCTCTCACAACCATGTTTCAGTTGGGGTTGTGGTCATCCAAAAGCTCAACTGGGGAAGGATCCACTTCTAGGCTCGTGTAAGTGGTTTGTTGGCAAGATTCAGTTCCCACAGACCACAGGAACAGGGACTCAGTTCCTTGCAGGCTCTTGGCTGGAGCCTTCCTTCCCATGTGAGCTTCCTAACTTGTTAGCTTACAAAATGACAGCTGGTTTCCACCCACTGAACAAGCTAAAGGGCAAGACGGCAGGCAAGATGGAAATTGGCGTCTTTGTGTAACAGAATCCCAGAAGCAACACAGCATCACTTTTTGATTAGTCAGAACAGAGGTCAGCAAATGTGGTCAGCAGCCCATATTCAGCCTGCCAACCACTTTTGCAAATAGTTTTATTGGAATACAGCTAATCACATTTATTTACATATTGTCCATGGTTGCTTTTATACTGTAGCAGGAAGAATTGAGTAATTGAGAAAGAGAAAGAGAGTGAGAGACCATATAGCCCACAAAGCCAAAAACATTTACTACCTGGCCCTTCACATAAAACATTTGGCAACCCCTGCATTGGAAACAAATCTAGCCCACATTCGAGGGGAGAGGATTCACAAGGGCATCGCTATCAGGAAGCTGGGGTCATTGGGAGCCAATTTAGAAGCTGCCCACCACTTAGCACTTGCACCAAATAGGCACTTGGCAAGTACTTGCTGAATGAGTAAAGGAATAATTGTTCGCATCTACTAATTTTCCAAATTCAAGGGCTGAAAAGCAAGTCACTAGCTAAGAAAAAGCCAAATTCCTTCACTGATTATTAGGATTTGACACCTATGTCACAGCTGTGACAATCTATCAACTTATGTGGATATTATTAGTAATTCCCATCATTATATTAAGTGAGTTAGATGGTAAAGTAGGCTTAGAATTGAATTAATATGTACATCTGACAGATCATTCTTTCACAACATCAGCAAATTGGAAGGAAGGGAAGTATTTTAGGGTAGTCGTTTGGAATGAGAATTCTGGGGCAAGAATACTCCTTGTGAATTATGTTTACAATATGGCAGTCACCACTATTTCTAACACCATGAGAGACTCAAAACCTAGGTATACAAAACCAAATTCTCATCCATTTTTCATCTTTGCTCTGTGTCCTTTCTCCAAGAGCCACAGTACTGTCCCATGCAGTTTTTCCTTGATCATTTAGGATTTCTCTTATTTGCACACAAAGTAGCGTGTCACTCCTGGGAAAGTAAAGGTCCAGCCACTCACTGCCTTGCTCATATCCCAGTTTTCCACGGAATTGAGGCCCCAGTGTGGATGACACCAACTGGGTATCTCTGTCTTACATTATCTTGCGAAACAAGGGCTCTAAATGTTTCTGAAGTGTGTTCTCAGAAGGTAATGAAATAGGAGACCCCAATCTGTGGCTCTTCTCATTTATAACTAGATCCAACATACAGATTGTTACAAAATCAAAGTGGGGAGGGAGCCATGTAACAAATGGTAAACTTATCTTAATTTTTGTTTGAGTGGCTCTTCTAACCGGCACTGTGCTAGTAAATCTTTTTCCCACACACTAGCTCCTTCTCACATTCACCCTGGGAGTTAGATTACAGAGGAGAAAAACAGGGTAAAGAAAACTATCCAAGGTCATACAGGGAATAGTTGGTTATTGAATTTAAAAATTATACTGGATTTTTCCTAAAGAGTGAGTGTAATAAATTGGATCTATGGCTGCTATGGGTTAATCTGGAAATACGATTTCTCTTTCATGGCCGACTATCCTTTACAACTGGCATATTGATGAGGAACTCAGCAACTGACCTACTACTACCTCTATGCCTAGCAAAAAAAAAAAAAAAAAAGGTGGGGTGATGGGTGAGGTGGGGAGGAGCCTGTTATGCGACAACCAAAGCCAGATTAAGGGTTAAAATGGCTGGCCAATTGCCGGTCTGTACAGCGTTAAATTATCACCAGGATAGCACAGGACCATGTTGTCATTAACGATGTTTCCACAGCCTTACCCGGTTGGAGAAATGTACATTCGCCTGGTCCTGCCCCACTGTAGTGGACAAAATGACTTGAAGTGCAAGTTAGAAACAAACATTGTTCTCTGCCACAGAGGTACCTACATTTGAGTCCTTTTATGATTCACACCTGCAAGTTGCACAACGCCTCATTTATTATCTGAAATTTAATCCCTTAAGCATGATCTATATTTTCAACATTTCAGAGGCTATTGCAAAGTCACCTAAACTTTTAACATAAGTACCTGGCATTACTTCCTCAAGAAACTTTTAGATTCTATGCATGGAAAACAAAAATCTATAGAAAGTCTTCTTGCAACATGAAAAAAGAATCAAGTACTAGGCGTAGGGAAGAAATCCCAATTTAATCCCTTAAATATGCCTCTGAAGAGTTATCTGGTTTTAAAGACTGTGAAAAAGCCAGAGTACAAGGACAATGTGTGTGATTATGAAAACAGAAATGAAAGATTATTCCAGTTAAATGCCTGTTTTTCAGGGCATATAAAAACATGACTTATTTTGAACATAAACTGGTATATTATTTTTATTAAATGCACAAAAAAGTAATGGATGATGAAGGTAACAGCATGTTTTGAGGAAATCTGCACTACTGATGGCACAGGAGGTGATAAGAAATGCCGTACTTGTGAGCCCAAATGCACATAAATGTTGGATTGGCTCCCCGATAAGTAAGTTTAAAACTACAAGATTAAAGTTGCAACAAGAAGCAATTGCACTATTTAAACTCATTCGGGAGAAATAACCAGCTATGGCTGTTGTAAACTTTCAAGTTCCTAATCCCTACTTTCTCCTACTGAAATAAGTTTTAGAGCATGAGTTTTGAGGACTCCCAAGGTGCACAAATGTCAAGAAGGGCCCGAAAACAAATTGCCTGGGTTTTGCTGAACTTCCATACAGATGATGTCGGGATATTCTGTTCTGATACTATGGAGAAAGTTATTAAAAAGCGCAGCACTTTGTACTTCTAAAAAGAAGAAAAAAAATGGAAGTATCATGTCTTTAGTTGTTTGTCCTGTTCATCAAATCTTAGCATATTAACTCCTAGAGCGACACAATTCGAACCAGGAACTGTATTCTCAACAGGGTGTATTTCCCCGTCACTGCCCCCAGCTCCACTCCCCACGCTCCCGTGACTCTACCGTAGGGAGGAGCTGAAAACTGGAAGAAGGAGGAGAGGCGTTGGTGTGAACCAGTCTGGGGTCGGATGAAAATCAGTTTTCCAAAGTGCTCAATAACTTGACTTCATTTCTACCCCAGATGAAAGCTCTGGAAGAGGTTAAAAGTTTCCTTGGCACCGCCCAAGTCAAACCCACGGAAAGATTGCTTTTGTTTCTCCCCGGACCCACTGCAGCTTTTTGGATAATCGTGGGGCTGCTGCGGCTCTCAAGGTCACGGGTGGGGGAGGGGCGGTGCCCGCCTCAGCGCCGCTTCGGGTCTTCCGGAGGTCGCGCAGGGAAGCTAAACCGCCCCGGTGCTGTGCCTGAGGGGTCTCAAGCAAAAGTTGCGCGGCCCGGAGGCCAAAGGCTTTACCTCCCGGAGGTGGCCGAGGGACCCGGGCCGGAGCGCCTCCTCTTTGGACCGCCGAGTGACAAGCGGGGGCTGCAGCCAGCGGCCGCCCGGAGCGCGGCGAGGACGGGTGGCGCGCGGTCTCCATGGGGACGGGCAGCCACCCCCCCCCCCAACCCCGCTCCTCGGAGTCCCCGCCCCGCGCGCCTGGCCGCAGCCCGCAGGTGTCCGCGGGGCGGGGGTGCTGGCCCCGCGTGGGCCACCGAGGCCTGTCCACGGCCGCTGCGGGATTCCGGCCAGTCTGGGGCCCCGGCTCCTCCGCCGTCCCCCGGGGGGGGGGGCCTGAGGTGGGACCCCCGAAGGCTTAGAGCGGAGGGGCGGACGCCAGGCTGCGGGACCCCAACCGGGAGGAGATGGGACACTGACGCCAGCGTTAGCTTGGTCGCAAAGAAAGCCAGCAATTTTAAGGCCGTGTGATGGGAAAGGTGGGGTTTATCTTCAGCAAATCCTCGGAATATTTTAATACTTCTTGTCAAGTTTAGCGTTATACAGGAGGTACCAAAACCAAAGCAAACACGTTTAAGGGATCTGGAAGTAACACTAAATATAAATGGGTTGCTCTGGTGTTTTGTTTTGTTTTTTTACCATCGGTAATTAAAATTTGTCTACAAGGAATATACAACATATAGTAAATTTGATTCTCATACAGTTTTATTCTAATCCAGGCATCTCAGCTTTTTCCTGTTGCCTTTAACATATGTTTACATTGTGTGTACCAATTAGAGAAGCTAAAATTTTATTACCTGAGACCCACATGGGGTCCCTTGACACAAAGGACAAATGAACCAAATGAATAAACAAGGTCAATCTGATGCTCTGTCAGTGACCCCACAGGAAACAGCTTGTGCTTCACTCTATCTCAGGACCCATCCAAGAAAAACATGTCACGCGGCAACATTTCCTTTTTGCTTTGTCAGACCCTAAAACGCCATTTCCCCACCCTGGGATCCCTAGTCTCTCAACCCAACTGGAAAGTTTGGGAGACTGTATTTAATATTCTGCTCATTTCCTCATTTTTAAAACGAGTACCAAAAAAGAGCAATCAGGTAAGTTGATCAAAAATCTTTGAGGTCAGAATGGCAACAATTACTAAGATTGAGATTTGTTTGTGTCATTCAGTGGGTTTCACTCACCCATCCCCAATTAGGTGCTTGTTTCTCTGTCCTGGAAACGAGGAAGAAGCAGGGGGCTTTTAAAATGTGAAGGCGACTGAGCTACGATTGAATAAACAAAATGTGGCTATCCGCACAACGGAATGTGGTCTGGTCATGAAAATGAACGCACTAGTGGTCCATGCCACAACATGGATGAACCCTAAAACCTAGAAAATATTATGCTAAGAGAAGCCAGTCATGAAAGACCATGTAGGATTCCATTTATACAAGATGTTCAGAGTAGGCAAGTTCGTAGGAAGTAGATTAGTGGTTGCCAATGGCAGGGGGGTTGGGAAATGGGAAGTGAGCTGCCAAGGGGTCTCTCTGGAAATGAAAATGCTCTACAATTAGAGTGTGCTGACAGGGGCACAACCGTGACCCCTGCTAAAAACCACTGAGTTGTACACTTGACAAGGGTCAGTTTTATGTAGGAGTTATATCAATAAAGCTGTGTAAAATGAGCAGTAAACTGAATGTTTGCTCTACATTATTGGGTGTCAGCAGCTGTGATAAGCATCCTACACACACTTTTTCACTTTCTCCTCATAACCCCTATGAGTTGGTTAGTAATCTCATTTTCCAGGTTAAAAACAAAAGTTAAACCCAAAGAAACTAAGTAAATGTGCGTGAATACAAAGCTAAGCGGAAGAATGGGTATTCAGCCTAAGGTCTAACTTTATTTATTTATTTTTTAAATTTTTTTTCAACGTTTTTTATTTATTTTTGGGACAGAGAGAGACAGAGCATGAACGGGGGAGGGGCAGAGAGAGAGGGAGACACAGAATCGGAAACAGGCTCCAGGCTCCGAGCCATCAGCCCAGAGCCCGACACAGGGCTCGAACTCACGGACCGTGAGATCGTGAGCTGGCTGAAGTCGGACGCTTAACCGACTGCACCACCCAGGCGCCCCCCCAAGGTCTAACTTTAAAGCCTGTGCTCTTTTCACGACTGACACCAATACTGAAATGTGCACAAGGTGCAAAATCTGGAAGAGAATTACATAACCTTGAAGTTATTTATTATTTTTAAAAAAATTTTAATGTTTATTTCTAAGAGACAGAATCAGAGCACGAGCAGGGGAGGGGCAGAGAGAGAGGGAGACACAGAATCCGAAGCAGGCTCCAGGCTCTGAGCTGTCGGCACTGAGCCCGACACAGGGCTCAAACACACGAACTGTGAGATGGTGACCTGAGCCGAAGTCGGATGCTTAACCGACTGAGCCACCCAGGCGCCTCGAATTTTATAAACGCAGTGTACTTTTGAGGATTGAACTCTTGTATTCCCAGCCTGGAGACTACAGGTTCCTTCAAAATAAGGCAATAACGACTAATTTAAGCAATTACTTTATTAAAAATAGCAAATTTCACAAGTACTCATTTAACATTTTGTTGGCACTGGCCCCTGGAAAACAAACCCGTGTGTGTACTGATTGTCTAACGTAAACTGAAGCGGGGCTGCCCCCAAAAGCCTGTGCATCATCAACTTCGAATCAACACGGGAATGAGTAAGTTTGGTGAGCTCAGAAAGGATGAACCTTCAGCCCTATTAATAACATTTTGCACAAAGCGTTTCAAGTATAACCCCCATAAGGCAACAACAGAAAGCGTAGCAGCACAGCCTCGGCATCACAGTTCCTGATGAAGCCTTCAACCTGGCCTAGGCTCCAGTTATGGCGAACGCAGCAAGGCAACTTTACTAAAAGCAGCAGTGAGAACAATCATTGCACTGGTACTTTGATTACTTTATTCCTTGTTGTGGAAGATGATTCTGCTACTGGGTTCAGCTGCAAAATTAAAGAATGCTGTTTTTCTTCAAACCGCAAGAAAGCAACTGCATGTCCTTTTAGCTGGTGGACGTATTCGGGACGTCTTGTGCGTCCGCCAGATGTAGTTTTTGTCTGAATTCATCAGTTAAGATTTTCATTTTATAATCAGTACTTCTTTTAAACTTCGGGGAATTAAAAAAAAATAAATTTCGGGGAATTACACTCAGGAGCTAAGGGAGAGAGGTATTGAAATAAAGGAAATATGTTTAAAGGGAAGTGTCTATGTCACTGTGAGAAACCTGGATGTGGTAAGACAATTTTTAAACGTAGTGAAGTAATTATACTATATCCAGAATTTGAAGACTTAAAAAAAGGCACTAAATCAAGACTATGTTTCAGATTCTAATACAGCACAGGATTATTTCCACACGGCAAGAATTATTTTCATGGTAAGGAACTGATGAGAGGCAAATATGAAAACTTACTGGATTAAACAAAAATCATTGGAGAGAACAACACCACTTTATCATCCTTGGGAAAACAATTTCTTTGTAAAAGTCAAAAATCAAATCATCATAGCTCTAAAACTTTCCCTCTAATCCTGAATTATTCTTCAAGATTAGAATTAGTATGGAATTCTTGCAGAGGTTACCCCCCTCCCTTCTTATCATCATTGGCTTTCATCTTGTTCTTTCATCCATCCATATGATCCACCTGCTACCTATCTCTTCAAGACCCAATTCCAACAATGCTGTGAATACGCTGAGAACAACTAAATGCTAGCAATACGCGTATGGCAGAGGTTGCAAAAATATACAGACATGAGTGCTGTCATCAAAGCCATTGCCATCCAGTTGGAGGGCTGAAATTTAACACATATAAAAATCAAAAGATAGTGAAATAAGGCAGAATGCTAGTTGGAGGTATAGATACAATGCTTTATGAGAGTGGTCAGCTTCGGTGTTACTTGATGGGGGAAAAGGAGGAGGCCAGAGCAGCGGTAGGTAGAAAGCACAACCTGAACAGAGGCATTACGGTGAGCATGAACATGATGTGTTCAGACACCCAGAGAACCAGCTTAGTGGGAATGAAAAATATAACAGGATGCATAGGCTGTGATTATATTATTGAGAGCTGTTAAAAAGTCTAACATGGTAAAAAACTCGGTCTGAAATAGGAATGGCAAGAGGAGAGTGATGTTTTTAAGAAGACTAATTTATTTAGTGTCATTGTCTAAAGCTTACGGCAGCACTGTCCAAAAGAAATATAATGCAAGCCACAGGTATAATTTTTAAAATATATTTTATTCACACTAATATATAAAAAAGCTATCATTTCAGCATGCAATCATAAAAAATCTTGAGACATTTTACATTATTTTTTATACTAAATCTTTGAAATCAGGTGTACAAATTATACTTTTAGCACATTTCAATTCATATTAGCCACGTTTTGTGTGCTCAGTAGCTACGTGGCTAGTGGCTGCCATATTGGACAGTGCGTCTCCAGAGCTGGAACAGAAATTTGAAAGGTTATGGAATAAAGGGATGAGGGTAGGGGATGAAAGAGGAATAAAAGGCAGAACCGATGATGCCTGACAACTAAATGTAATCAAGAAGTGGCAAATCGTTCCATGTCCATGTCCCGGCTCAGTGGCAGATAGTTCCACGACCGAGTAGCAATGTCTGGTCTAATCATAGAAGGGATTTAAATAACCTTTGGAGACTGAAAATAACAGAGGCTACCGATGACGGAGAAGGAAATTAGGAGGAAAGTATGAATATAGAGAGAACATTTATTGCAAATGAGGAAACTACATTTGCCTCAAAGCTACACACTTGCTTCCCAAGATCTGAAACCAAACAACCTAGAGCCCATGCTCTTGTGTTCCGTCATGTTGCCTTGTTTAACTGTGGTGGTTGAATCAGGCAAAGTGGTGAGATAAATGAGTCTAAATGTCTAACAAAAACTCAGATAAGAGGATAGGAGATACTGACATGTCACAAGCATAGAAAGAGTACAAAGCATAGACTATGAAGCTCAAAATGAGTATAAAGAAAAGAAAAAAGCACCAGGCATTACTACTAAGAGAAGCCCCCTAATTAACTCATATCTTATCCCCATATTCAAGTCTTTCTTGGCAAGGATATGTTACATTAATGTTTCCCCAGTTTATGTGGCTTCTCACAAACCTTATTTTCTTCATCTGTAAAATGGGAAGTATAACACCACCTACTTACAAGGGTAGGACCAAATGAGAAAATGCAGGTAAAGCCCTTCATAAAATACTTGGCAATTAGTAAGTACTCAATTAAGATTAACTATTAATCGTTATCACTGGATTTGCATATACTTATTTCTTCATTGTTACTGTATAGTTTAGCAAGTAGTAACAGTATCTGTTACAACAATAATAGTAATTTATATATATATATTAGTTTAGAAAAACTAGATAATTACTCCATCATTATATGCAGCAATTATCCCATATTACAGAGGACACTCTGAGATGTTAAGCAATTTACCCAAGGTTAATTAGCAAAATTATCAAAACCAAATTTCAAAAATCAAATGTCTTGACCCTACAACCAGTATCCTTTTTGGTATCTCATTATTTAGTTCAGAAGGATGTCATACCTCTCAAATTATTTTATAGGCAGGATCATTTCTCATTGTTCTTTATCTCACGTTGTGCCTAGGACTATGTCCAAAAACACGTTTTGAAAAGTTCCTGAAATAATTGCTCCAAATTGTAATGTCAAAACCTGAATATTTTACACACACCTTGGTGATTTCTTTTAAGCTCCTCCTATAATACACCTTGTATATGCATCTAAAGTATTCTATGTAATGACAGGAAACTAAGCATGGCATATTATGTCTGCATATCCAACTGCTATTTAACTTAAGAATCTAAGATTCAAGATAATTTCTACGGCAACTAACCCAATCCTCAATTCTCTTGGTTGATTTTTAAAAATTTGTTTTAAAAATCCAAAAACAGTACAAAGCAAAGCAGAACAAATGAGAAACAAACAAAATTGTAGCATACAAAACAACTAAAAATTCCATTTGGAAACCAAAGAAGAGAAATGGCCCCAGTAAATCATCATGGGTGTCTTTGTTCATTGATTGAGGTATTCACCAGAAGTTATAATTTGTAAACTTTTCACTGTTGATATTAGGCAAAAGGATACATGGAAGAATTCAATTCTTCTAACTGTAACACAAAGAAACAAATTTAATTTCAGTTTTTATGGGAAAAATATCTTAAGTAGATAATTGTTTACACATTTTAAAGTAACCTGGTTTTCATTTAAGCTTTCTCTAAACGAAAAAATAAAATATTGAAAAAAACTTCCCAAAAATTTCCAGCTTGGGAAATTCACTTATGCAAAATAATTATAAAGTAGCTTTAGCATTTATTAAACACAAATATGAGAAGAGAATTAAACCAGATAAGCAAAACTAGAGTTCTATAAGGATTCTTAAAACCATGAACAATTATAATCATCTCTAATAGTTTTTTTAAAAAGTTGCCATTTTCATGATCAAAATCTTAAAAACCTTTGTGGATTACGAAAAGACTTCACATATCATTCAGTTTTCAGTATGTGGTAGAATTAATCACACCTGTTTTACAGAGGGAAAAATCAAAGTTACAGAAATGTTAACTACATTGACAAAGTTACACAGATATAACTGAAGTGCAAACCCCAGACTAAACAAAGGCTTTCTGGTTTCAAATTTGGTCTTCTCACTACTCCACAGTCACTTTCCTAAATGTAATGCAAATTAAGCTTCTATTTCTTAAGAGGACCCGATAAAAGGAAATACTTGCGAGTCTAAACATAGTCGATGTGAAATAAAACACACAGGCTTGAAACTTTAAAAGTATAGGCATACAGTTTCTCTCACATTTACTTACTCAAAGGATAAAGAAAAGCAACAGAATTAATCCTTTTTTGTCATTAGTAAATATGTAAACTATTCCAAAACTGAAGAACACTGAACTCAATTTTTCTTTATTTTTACTCCAAAAAAGGTTTAAAGAAGCCAATTTAATTAATACCTCTCAGTGTAAGAATCATAATAGTTACAGACAGAATTACGTCCTCCCAAAAGACGTACATTTTAGTTCTAATCCCCAATACCTCAGAATGTGAGTGTATTTGGAGACAGGGTCTCACAAAGAGGTAGGAAGTTAAGATGAGGTCAATAAGGACTAGTGTCTTTAAAAGAAGGGGAAATTTGGACATAGGCACCCACTCATAAAAGGAAAATGCCATGGAAGGATGAAGGCAGTCATCTACAAGCCAAGGAGAGGGGCCTCAGAAGAAACCGACCCTGCCAACACCTTGCTCACTAACTCTGGGCCTCCAGAGCTGTGAGAAATAAATTCCAGGTGTACTCAGTCTAAGGCACTCTGTTATGGCAGCTTTAGCAAGCTAATACACAGAGCAATGCACTAAAGGATCTGAAACATACACATAGTTCTGTATATAACATAAGTAACCACCACCTACCTGAGTAAATAACACAAAACGTATTTAATCATGTCAGGACCACCTTATACATTAAGATCGTATCATATATGTACAGAAGTGAATCTTTCACTTCTAGATTTCCCAGCATTCTCAAAATATATGCTTAGATATAAATGTGACAATTTCTTTGAAATATGTTTCCCTAAAAAAGAGTAGGACACGACATGTATGAAACTTGAAAATACTACACTAAGGGAAAGAACCCAGACATAAAAAGCCACATATTGTGTGATTCTCTTTATATGAAATATCCAGAATAGGCAAATCTGTACAGACCAAGAGGAGATTAGAGGCCACTAAGGGATGAAGAGGAGGGAGAATTGAGAGGTACAGGGTTTCTTTTTTGGGGTGATAAAAATGTTCTGGAATTAAACAGTGGGGATGTCTGCAAAACACTGTGAATACACTGAAAACCACTAAACGGTATACTTCAACATGACTAAAACGATGAACTTTCTTTCAATAAAAATTTTTGATTAAAGAAAGAATGAAGAAATATATACAAATCCTTTTATAAGTTTATATAAAAGAATTATAGTATATAAAGGAATTATACTCACATCAGACAGAAGCCTGTCCAGATTGGAGTCACTGGCTGTTTTTCTCTTATCCTCAGGAAGTTCCTCTAACTCCCCATAGAGCTCCAAATTCAAACGAGCTAATTTCTCCTGCATTCCCCGAACATGTTCCATCTGTTCAATGGAACATTCATTTCCTGGGGGAACATCCCAGAACATTAATAAAGATTAGGACAGTTCAAACTAACTGCCTTGAGGAAAAACTTGTAAATTCAAGGTACTCACAAGAACTTAGTTTTCGTTCTGTTGTAAATTACAGTGTTAATGACTGCCTATTTTCTGTGTATAATACACAAATCGAATTTCTGACCAGGAAAGCAATAATCTAAGAAATGGCTGTGGGTACTAAGAAAATCGGATTGGAAAGATTTTCTTTAAAAAAACAAAATCATCAGGGCGTCTGGTCTGTGGAGCCTGCGACTCTTGGTCTTGAGGTTGTGAGTATGAGCCCCACAGTGGGTGTGGAGATTGCTTGAAAATAAAATCTTTTAAAAATTTAAAACAACAAAGCAAAACAAAAACCCCAAAACCCAAATCATCCCTTAGGTAAAGAAAATTCTTTTTTCAATAGTAACATCATTTCTAGAAGCAATAGCATCATCTAATCATGTTCAATCTGACAACTGCCATTTGAACTGAGTGACCCAACGTTTTATAATAATGAGTGAACTTGAACGTCCTGTAAGAACTTCAACCATGAATCATTTTGCCACCAATTATTCCTTTAATAAATATAAATGAGGAACACCTGGGTGGCTCAGTCGGTTAAGCATCTGACTCTTGATTTTGGCTCAGGTCATGATCTCACAGTTGGTGAATTCAAGCTGTGCGTCGGGTTCCACTCTGACAGTGCAGAGCCTGCTTGGGATTCTCTCTCTCCCCTTCTCTCTGTGTCCCTCCCTCCCCCCATCAAAAATAAATAAACTTTGAAAAAAGAAATATAGATGAAAATATTTATGAAACATGAAGAATGTTATGAAGCATGAGAAACATAATGTAGTATCTTCAGTTGTATGCTCTAATGTAAGTGCAAGACAACTTAATTGCTAAAGGACAGGTCTTACGTTACTGAGTAGAGTTCTCTGAGGTGGCATTACCTGCTCAGGGCAACTAAAATATATACAGTACATATTACATATTTTCATATACTTTAAGTATAGCCTCTATAACCTCTTGATACTAAAAATTTTTTCTAAAAAACCTTGGTTTTCTCAAAAGTATACTGTAGCTCAGCTAAAGCTGAAGTTTATATCTTGAATCAGTATGAATTTATGTAAATTATAATTTCCCCAGGCTAGATTTGTATCATCTTCATAGATTGACAACATTAAACTATGCTGACTAATAATTTTGAAGCTAGTTACAGCTCTTTAAAAGTCATCCTTTCTTTATAGAAAATATCTCATATTTCCTCTATTTTAATGATGTTTTCTAACAATTAGTAACCTGGAAGATCGAGTGGGAGAAATACCTCAAGAGAGAAAGGCGTGTGTGTGTGTGTGTGTGTGTGTGTGTGTGTGTATACTGGCATACATATAAATGTATCAATATGTAACATATATATAGAAAAAGAGAGTGAGAAAAGTGGGGAGGGGGACAATATAAATCTATAAAGTAGAAATCACAAGGAATCCAGGTGATCTAACATGAGAACAATAGAAGCTCCAAAAGGATAAAAAGAAACAGATGGAGAAATAAATTAACAACAGAAATAATGTTCATTCAGATGAAAATGAGTTGGTAGATAGGAAGGGTGCACTGATTCCCAGGCAAAATTGATGAAAAAACATAAGGAAAAAAACTTTCAAACATCGAGACAGAAAAAAATTACCTATTAAGAAAGAATTCAACAGGCAATCCACCTTGTATCTACAATACTTCTAGATAGCAAACTGACAAATAACAGAGAATGACTTCAAGCCAAGAAAACAAGCTACATAAGAGTAGGGGCAGAGGGTCGCCTGGGTGGCTCAGTTGGTTAAGCATCCAACTTTGGCTCAGGTCATGATCTCACGGTTCATGAGTTTGAGCCCCATGTCAGACTCTGTGCTGACAGCTCGGAGCCTGGAGCCTGCTTCAGATTCTGTGTCTCCCTCGCTCTCTGCCCCTCCCCCACTCATGCTCTGTTTCTGTCTTTCAAAAATAAATAAACATTAAAAATTTTTTTTAAAAAGGGGGGGCCGAAAGGGTGTTGGCAAGAAAGCAAAGAAGTGATTCAAAGATTAAATCTCAGGTATGGGAGAGAAGAGAGAAGGGAAAGTGAAAGTGTTCTAAAGATACCATCTAAACTGGGTCAAGGTAAAGCAAGGAGGTAGAGATATAATAAAATATCTCTGTGAAATAAATAATATGTTTTTCATGTCTTCTTTTCAAATTAATAGTCTAACCAAGACTGGAAACCCAGAAACTATAAGAAAAGATAAAACAGGGGCGCCTGGGTGGCGCAGTCGGTTAAGCGTCCGACTTCAGCCAGGTCACGATCTCACGGTCCGTGAGTTCGAGCCCTGCGTTGGGCTCTGGGCTGATGGCTCAGAGCCTGGAGCCTGTTTCCGATTCTGTGTCTCCCTCTCTCTCTGCCCCTCCCCCGTTCATGCTCTGTCTCTCTCTGTCCCCAAAATAAATAAACGTGGAAAAAAAAAAATTTAAAAAAAAAATAAATAAATAAATAAAAAAGATAAAACGTATTTCAGTATTCAAAACTTTTACAAGGTTAAATATACCATAAAGTCCACAAACATACTCAATTTGGTTAAAAAAAAACAAAAACAAAAAAGCCAAAATACAGCAGTTGGAGTGGTTAGTATCCAAAATATACAAAGGGCTCTTAGCAATTGGCAACACCACCATCAACAAAAGGATAAATAACCAAACAGAAAACTGGGTAAAGGTCCTGAAAAGAGCAATTCAACTTCTTAACATATACAAACTCAACAGTAATAAAAGAAATATCACCTCATACCAACAGTCTGGCAAAATTAAAAGGCTAGTAATACCTATTTCTGGTTGAATTCGGAGAAAAGAGTTCTTTCATAAACTGTGGATGAAAACTAGAAGGACAATAGCTTTTTTGGAAGGCAATCTGAATACCTGTACTAAAATCAGAATTACTGCTTTGACCCACTAATCCCACTCATGGTAATCCATCCCAAAGAAATAAAAGCACTGACATACATATGTATGTAAAGAGATGTTCACTACACCGTTATGTTTAGGGGCTCAAAAATGGAAACAAAGTAAATGCCCTTCAACAGAGAAACGGTTGAATAAACTGCGGTATATTCACAACTTGGAATATTATGTAGCCGTTGGAAAAAAAGAATGAATTAGGGGTGCCTGGGTGATTTAGTTGGTTAGGCATCCAACTCTTAATCTCAGCTCAGGTCTTGATTAATCTCAGCTCAGGATGTGAGTTCAGGCCCTACGCTGGACTCCACACTGGGCATGGAGCCTACTTAATTAAAAAAAAAAAAGAAAAGAAAAGTTAAAAAAAGAATAAATTAGAGCTATACCAGGTGCCCAGGAGAGATTTTCATTAGATATTCTTTAGTGAGGAAAGCAAGATGGGGACAAGTACATATAAGATACAATTTGTATAAAACAATGAAAACTAAAATCTTTGTGTATGTTTATATATATATTAGTGCCATAACCTAGAGAAAAATATGAAAAGATATACACCTGGTTCTTAACGTGGTTATCTAGTTGGGGTGGGGGGAGGTGGAGCCAAGAGAGGGTGTGGTCAGGGAGGGGCTAGGAAGCCAAGGAACTCCACAATGAGATACCACATCACACCTGTCAGAACAGCTAAACTTGACAACTCAGGAAGCAACAGATGTTGCCAAGGATGCAGAGAAAGGGACACTTTTGCACCGCTGGTGGGAATGCAAACTGGTGCAGACACTCTGGAAAACAGTATGAAGGTTCCTCAAAAAATTAAAAATAGAACTACCCCACAACCCAGCAATTACACTACTAGGTATTTATCCAAAGGACAAAAATGCTGATTCGAAGGGGTACATGCACCCAGATGTTTGTAGCAGCACTATCAACAACAGCCAAATTATGGAAAGAGCCCAAATGTCCATTGACTGATGAATGGATAAAAAAGATGTGGTATATATACACAATGGAATATTACTCTGTGCTCAAAAAGAATGAAATCTTGCCATCTGCAACAATGTGCATGGAACTAGAGTGTATTATGCTAAGTGAAATAAGTCAGTCAGAGAAAGACAAATATATGATTGCACTCATATGTGGAATTTAAGAAACAAAGCAGATGAACATAGGGGAAAAATAAAAACAGAGGGGGAGGCAAACCATAAGAGACTCTTAAATACAGAGAATAAACTGAAGGTTGCTGGAGGGGTGTTGGGGGTGGTGGGCTAAATGAGTGACGGGCATTAAAGAGGGCACTTATTGGGATGAGCACTGGGCATTATATGTAGGGGATGAATCACTAAATTCTATTCCTGAAACCAATACTACACTATATGTTAACTAGAATTTAAATTAATTAATTAAAAAAGAAAGAAAAAAACCAAGGAATAAAGAGGTATGGGAGGAAAGGATAGCACTTCAAAAAACCAGTATGTATGTTGATGACATTTATGCATTCATGTGAAATTCTGTATGTGTGCATTCAATAATTTTCAAATTGCTTTAAAAAATACAGGGATATAATTTTATCAGAGAAGGGTTATAAGGTAAGTTGCAAGCTGAACATAAAAACTCTTGACCATATACTTTGTGAACTCATATACAAAAATACCTACTCAGAGGTTTTTTGTTTTGTTTTTTTAATGTTTGTTTTTGAGAGAGACAGAGAGAGCATGAGAAAGGGCAGAGAGAGAGGGGGACAGAGAATCCGAAGCAGGCTCCAGGCCCTCAGCTGTCAGCACAGAGCCCGACACAGGGCTTGAACCCATGAAATCGCAAGATCATGACCTAAGCCAAAGTCGGATGCTCAACTGACTGAGCCACCCAGGCACCCCACCTACCTGGAGTTTCTAATGGAACAATCAGTTAACTGTTCTTATAGCTTCATGATTGAACAAAAACACCAGATTCTTTTAAATTTAAAATCAGGGATGGTAGGCAAGAAATAAGTTTAGGCTTAAAAGGGTAAAGAAAAATGACCTTGAGGCTTTCCCAAACTAAAATACTAAGTCTAAAATATTTTTTTTTTATTTTTTTTTTAAATTTTTTTTTTTTCAATGTTTATTTATTTTTGGGACAGAGAGAGACAGAGCATGAACGGGGGAGGGGCAGAGAGAGAGGGAGACACAGAATCAGAAACAGGCTCCAGGCTCTGAGCCATCAGCCCAGAGCCTGATGCGGGGCTCGAACTCACGGACCGCGAGATCGTGACCTGGCTGAAGTCGGACGCTTAACCGACTGCGCCACCCAGGCGCCCCTAAGTCTAAAATATTTAACTGATGAAGAATGTTCCTTTTATTTGTTACTTTCAGGATAGTTATTACATAATAGCAATCCTACTTCAACATTTTTACTAACCCTCCTTTCTTACAAAAACTTTTTTCATGAAATTTTAGATGACAAATTATAGTTCATGACAAACGAAATCTAGATGATTGCATTTTATGCCAATAGATTCTTTTTTTTTTAATAAAAGAAAATGATATTTTTGAAATAAATGGCAAAATAGGAGCACCTGGGTGGCTCACTCAATTGAACATCTGACTCTTGATTTCAACTCAGGTCATGATCTCACGGTTTATGGGATCAAGCCCTGCATTGAGCTCTGCACCATCAGCAGCCTGCTTAGGATTCTTTCTCTCTCTCTCTCTCTCTCTTTCTCTCTTCCCCTCCCCTGCACGTGTGCTCTCTCTCTCTCAAATTAAATAAATATGAAAAAATAAAAAAAAATATAAAGGAATGGCAAAATAAATGCAGAAAATAGGACGCGAGCATCTGGAAAAGAAAAACAGAGAAATATCTATGGCTTGCCGAATGCTTGAAGTTTTCCGGAGTGGAAATCATTCAAAAGGCTGAGAAGCCCCCTCTCCATCTCCTGAACGTCTGAGACATCGGTGAGGAAGGAGTGCTGAATGGGAGCCGGCTGTGTGCCTTTTCCTTCTCCTCCCTGAGGTCTGGTCTTTTCTTTCATCACTCTGCGCAGATAGCACAATGAAAACATTAATTGCATACAGTTACCTTTATTATTTTTTTATAATTTTTTTGTAAATGTTTATTTATTTTTGAGAGAGAGAAAGAGAGCACAAGCAGGAGAGGGGCAGAGAGAGGGGGACAGAGGATCCGAAGCTGGCTCTGCAGAGAGCCCGATGTGGGGTTCAAACTTGCAAACCACAAGATCATGACCTGAGCCGAAGTCAGATGCTTAACTGACTGAGCCACCCAGGCGCCCCAGGATTTTAGTGTTTTAAATTTCTTCTTTGAACTTTTCCTGTGTTTGAATTTTTACAGTAAATACAAATCATTTCTATGACAATAATAAAACCACCCTTTTAAAAAAGATAAAACCTACCATGGGGCACCTGGGTGGCTCAGCTCGTTAAGTGTCCGTCTCTTGGTTTTGGCTCAAGTCATGATCTCACAGTTCATAGGTTCAAGCCCCACATCGGGCTCTGCACTGATGGTGTGGAGCCTGCTTGGGATACTCTTTCCCTCCCTCTCTCTCTGCCCCTCCCCTGCTTGCCATCTCTCTCTCTCTCTCTCTCAAACTTAAAAAAAATTATACATATATATATATATATATATATATATATATATGAAAACACACTCAGCTTAATTTAAAAAAAAACATATTTTTTTCCCTCTTCTGGCTAGTGCATCAACTTTGTCTGTGACTTTTCTCACTCTGTCCTGTTTAATATGAGACAAAGTAAGGGTCTTCAAACCAGTCATTCATTTTGCATGTGCTAATCCCTACACACTATACCCTTCACAAATTTTTTCTAAATCACATATAATAGATCCTGCCACTGTTTTAAAAGTTAAGCCAAGAGAAAAACAAGTATTATAAGAATTACTAGATTTAGTATTTACGTTGGCAGTGTTTTGCTGTGATAATCTGAAAGAAATGAATTCACCTTTTTAACTTTGGTCGCTGGGAAGTTGACTGTGATGCAGGATTTGAAAACCCTGTGCTTTTACTAACTGGAATGGCATTTTTTTTGGCATTAACAGCCTGAGTAGAGTGGGCACTAAAAGACTTAGGACTCCGCCTCTTCAGTTTCCGCTCCTCCATTGTTTTAAGTTCCTTATTGCACCACGGCCAGCTTCTTATGACCTAAGGAAATATAGCAAAATTATACACATATGCTAGAATATGTGAAAGTGAAAGGGTTTTAAAGACCCACTTCATAGGCTTAAAGAGGATTGAGAATTTCAGAGCTCATTAGATAAAGTTAAAACAAGGATCCCTTAAGTTTAACCTACGGTGCTATGTACACAGAAGCTCTAAGCAAAATGGACTGGTAGACAAAAATGTTTTCCATCATTTTCTGTATTCACGCATCCACAAATATTTACTCTTTTCCACTTGCCAGGCACTATTCTGGATATTGGGAAGATGGTAGTGAACAAGACAAAGTCCCTGTTCTCAAAGAGCCTACATGATAGAAGGGAAAGAATGCCTCAAAAAAGAAACAAAATAGCCATGTGATAGATACTCCCAGCCTGACTCAAGCTCTAGGTGGTCTTTAGATCTCCCTGCTAAAATTTATTCTTCTAAGAATAACAGACGTATAATTGACAGGGGGTATTTGCATTTTAACTAATGACTAGAAACCTTATGGCAACTACCAAGCACAAACTCAGTGTCTGCCTAGGGATAATACTGATTCTGGTTCTTCGATCGAGTGAAGTTCTATAAAATTAAATTCGTTCCATGACTATTCTGAATATACTTTCTTTACCTATTTCCAATGATACATGAAACTGTATATGTTTGTTTAGTTTTGCTAGTATCAGAAAAGTTACACTATGAAGTTCTAGCTGGCTCTTCCATACAGAATATGTGTAAGGTCTTCTGTTTATCCAATAATTTCCCCTTATTTCATGTATTAACTACCTTTATCTTCCTTACAGCCATCCATCGAAAAATATCCTTCTACATTTTTACTTATGCATACTATTAAATTGTTCTTAATTATATTGCTTCCTGTATCATGAGATGAGAAATTTACATGGCTATTTACCTCATCAGATTGCAAAGTGCTTTAGCACTATTAAGCTTTTTGTGTACATGGTGTTGAATGTAATCATGCTACGGCCACTCAAAAAGATTCAAATCCACTGATGTCACTCTTAAAATAATTACTTAAAAATTTTAACTAAAACAGACTTTTTTTTGCCATTGTCTAAACTCAGTACCACCAGCACTGGAATTTAAACCATTTCAGCTCAGTTGGCTCAGGCTGACCCTAGACAATCACAACTGGATTTATATATAATACCCCCAAAGAAGCACAAGTTTTAAAGGAAAGGTTCTAATGATTAGTGTCTAATCCCAGATACCAAGTGTAAATCCATTCAAATCTTGGCTAACAATTTTTCCTTTAAGAAGAATTTTCAGTAACACAACAGACACTTTGGGGTTGTTTTGACATGAACACAAATTAAATGGAATTTTAATAAACAGCTGAAGAGAGACAATGGGGCATCAGTTCTCCAAAGAGACAAGCATCTGTTTAAACGTGTGATACACATAAACACATGGACCTTCGAATTTAATGATGCTAATAGACCATTTGGTGATACAGGAAAAAGAAAAGGTAGTAAAGCAATTCAAATAAACCAACAGTGGTCTAAACTATGATATTCTGAGGGGCCAGGACTGGAAATGTATCCGCTTTTGGAAGGCAAGCCGCCGGTACAACAAGCAGCAAGGAACCATTTAGAGATGGCCTTCGCAGTTACTCACTCACTGAGTGCCAGGAACCCACGGCCTTCAAGAAGGACTAGGAGTCCCTCTTGACTTCACCTTATTCTCCTTCCCCAATCAGCCAACGCGGTGACCCTTCACCTCCCAGAATTGAGCGGTGGATAGAGTGGGTGGTGGAAGGGGCCTAAAGGGGACAATGCGGAAGCGCCTTTGCTTCCACTGCATACCTGAGGAAGGAGAGGATCGGAATCCTCTTCCTCAACCTGCAAAGACTCCGGAGTCTCCGAAGCCACCGCCGCAGCTGCAGCCTCCGACGCTACTGCTGCAGCTAGAGCCGGGGTCACATCCCGGACCCAGCGCCACCACAGTTCCCTTTGTTTACGGAAGTGACGCAAGGAGGCGGAGCTTCCGTGCCCGCCCTTTCCCGCCCCCCCCACCCCCATCCCGGCGGGAGCCTCGCCTCTTCCTGCCACTCCAGTACGGCTCCCGTCTCCGCCCTTGGCACCGCATTGCCTCTACTGTCCTGCTCTCAGCTGTATTTTAGGCGGACGTGGAAACAAAGACCCATAGTTGGACTTTTATTTTGGGTTCTGTGGCCCACAAGCACTGAGGAATAGGCGTGGCAGTGGAAGCAGGCACGGGAGACGCAGAGCGCTTCGCGGAAGCTGTCCCGCCCCCTGGCTGAACGTCGGCTCCCACGCACTACAATTCCCAGCATGCCATTCCAGCAAGAGCGGAGGCGGAACCGGAGTGTCGTCATAGCAACTGAATCAACTACCTCGCGGAGACTTCTCAAGGTAAAGTTTGGAAAGCGCCAGGAAAAACCGTGATTCTGTTTAATGACACCATGCCAAGCCCCTAAATGAGATTCTATTTCTGTTAATAACTACTCTGTTAAGACCCTATACAGGCTTTATGTCCCATCCTCACTACAATTCCATGAGGTAGGTGTTACCCTCTTTTTAGATGTGAGGACTCTGACACTCAAAAAAGCTAATTAAATGCGCGTTTCTCGTCGCCAAAACAGTTCTTTCACTATATATATTTCTTCTGGAGAAGGAATTGTGTATTGTGATAGACAGAACTATCCTAAATGAGGGGAGAGATCCAGGTTTCATTCCCTCGTCTGGATGTCCTTTCCCGTGTGGGGAGGTTTTAGGTTTGTAGATCTTTAGATTGAAGAGGCAAGGGATAGTACCACATATTTCTCCTGAATTTGTTAATGAGGAAGCCGTATCTAGAGATTGATATAAATACATCAATGCTAGAGAGGCAGAACAAAGTAGAACCCACGTATTCTAATTTGGAGTGCCCTTCCACCATCACGCCCTCCGTTTTTAAAAAATCGGAAAACTTTTTTAAACGTTTATTCATTTTTGAGAGACAGAGAGAGGCAGAGTGTGAGCAGGGGAAGGGCAGAGAGACAGGGAGGCACAGAATCCAAAGCAGGCTCCGGGCTCTGAGCTGTCAACACAGAGCCCTACACAGGGCTCAAACTCACAAACCGTGAGATCATGGCCTGAGCCGAAGTCGGACGCTTAACCAACTGAGCCACTCAGTCGGTTGTCAGCAAGATATCAGCAAGATATCCCGGTCGACAGCGAGATATCAGCAAGAGGACAATTCATCTTTCCAATATCTTTTCTCCAAGTTCTTGTTGTAGGAACACTCCAGCTTTAGAAGAAGGCTTGTGTTATAGGCTTAACCAGAAAGCAAAGTATACCATTGATCGGAAAATTAGCTATACTGTGTAACAACCCTTCCATCAGTTTTCTCTCCTTTGTTGAATTTTAATTTAATTTGACCAGTATCACCGAAGAGTACCACAAGACTAGTAAATACTTGTAGGGATAGCTTACAGTATAGCAGAGAGAGTAGAAGGGAGGGAGGGGGGCAGCAAGGCAGGGAGGAAGGGAAGAGTAGAAGAGGCCCTCATAACACATAATAACCAACAAAGAAATTTTAAGATGTTATTTAAAACCTAAACTGCTACCACTCTGCTTTTTAAGAGCTGTCAAGGGGAAATAAGTCTTGTATAGGGAGAAAAGGGGAGATGATACTCTAAGAAGATGGCCCATTGTGTGTCATAATGGAGCAAGGAGTGTTGGATATGCACGGGTGGGCAGGAGGCTGAGTTTGGGGGTATGAAATTGAGAAAGTTGAATTGTACTATACAATAAGCTGGGAAGAATTGCTCACTGTAGTAGAAGGTAGGGGTTGGGAAATGTTGAAGAAAAGGACAGCAAAGAAGGGAGCAGAGTGAGAAAGGAGAGTCAAAGTGGTGGGAGGGAGAAGACTTTAAAAAGATCAGTGAGGTCTGTTGTTCAATTTGTAATTGGTAGTGTCCTAATTACACACACACACACACACACACACACACACACGTCTTCCATGCTTCCAAACTTCAAGATAAATTCTCTACAGGATCAAAGCTTTGTATGAACATTATGAAAATCAAGGAAAAGCATTGTGTTCTGCATCTTTGGGAGATTTACGGACAATAAGAGCAACGTGTGTGTAACAGTAACGTGATGTATAAACAGCACTATGTCAGGTGAAGGAGGAGCTTAGAGTCCAAGGTGAATGGAAAATTATAAACCACAGTCTATGCTGTAATCTTGGAAAGAGAGGAGTTTCCCACTACATTAATACAAGTATTATATTTCATTTTGCGTCACTCTTAAAGGGTAGGGGTACATGGGATGACAGCTGGTAACATGCTGGTGTCTCCTACCAGTCTGTTAGCTACTCATGAAAGGATCTAGGTTTTATACATCTTTATATCCCCAAAGTTTAGCGTAGTGTCTGGCATACAATAGAAAATTAGAAAATTTACATTCAATTAATGAATAAATGAGGAAAAAATTAGACCCATATGATGGCAAGTGGCAGATGGCATTATTAAATCAAGTGTCACCATAACTCAGATTACTTATTCAAGAATTAGAATTTAGATTGATTCTTAGTCATACCTGCCTCTGGTCTCCAGGTGGCAGTATTATCTCATATTAAATTGTTCTGAGACCAGATTCCATTTAACTTTGAGAACATAAATGAGTTAGAATAAAAACTGAATTCTTAGTTTATTTCTGTAATTGTACAGATCCAAAGAAGTAATAAAATGTAATTACATGAGATTATGGATTTTTCCTCTAATTTCGACACAAACGAAAGCAGTTTCCAAAACCTTGATAATAAATACAAATTAGGGTAGTTGTTTACAAAACACATGCATTCCTTCAAATTATGAAGTTGCATGCGTGCATGGTGCATATGTGGGGGGGAGGGAGAGGGAGAGAGAAAGTGAGTGAGCAGTAATATGTCTAGAAATAAATAATCTCCCCACGAACAGCATGACCAGATTAAATGCAGGATGGTGGGATGAATGTGAATTTCAGAAACACAAAGAATGCTTTATTTGTATAAGTCCCATGCAATATTTGGGACACATTTATACTAAAAAAATACTCCTCATGTATCTGAAAATCACCTTCAGCTGGTCATCGAGTTTTCCTTTGCTAAATCTGGCGGTTTTACCAACACGTATTCTGTTGCTGTTAATTCCAAAAGAAGCAGAACTTCACCAGGTCTGCAGACGCGGTGGTGTTGCCTTATTTGGAGAGATGGAAAGGAAGTAGCTCGTAGGATCAGCTTCCTCACTGCAAGTGCAACCTTCTGCTCATTGTAGTTATCGGTACAGATCAGAGTTCTATAGCTGAGTAAATTATTTTCAGGAAACGGACCCCTCAGGCAAGTGCAGATGGTATAGTCTAAAGAGGTTATTTTATACAAACTCAGTGTTTTCTAGCATTCACGAGCCTGGTTGTAAAAGTCAAGCACTGTGAATAAGCAAGGAGATCCTGGATCCCTTCACCTCTGACTTACACTTTTCACAGGTGCCTGAGGTATACCAGCTATGGCAATAGAAATAGAAGGATTGTTTATGAAATAAATCCTATTTCAAAAAAGTAAAGAATTTTCTGATAAATTAAATCATATGTCATAGTTTCGTGTACATTTGCATGTTTAACGTAAGCATTCCCTATCTTCTAGATAAAATGCACTTCAAAATTTCATTTGCCAATATTTCTGAATTCAAAATAAGCTTTCCACAGGAACATTATTGTGAATATAAGATCTTCAGATTACCTAATAAGAGTATATTTAGTTGATTATATGACTGAAACACCATTTGTAGTTAAATTTTCTTTCACGTTTAAAGTAATAAAAGTGTTTTTTTTTTAATTTTTATTTTAGAGACAGAGAGTACACATGTGCACGTGAAAGTGGGGGAAAGGCAGGGGGAGAGAGAGAGAGAATGTTAAGAAGGCTGCCTGCTCATCGTGGAGCCCAACTTGGGCTTGATCCCACAACCCCAGAGTCATGACCTGAGCTGAAATCAGGAGTCAGACGCTCAATTGACTGAGCCATCTAGGTGCTCCTGTAATAAAAGTATTTTAAAGATCAAGAAATATGGGGCACCTGGGTGGCTCAGTGGGTTAAGCGTCTGACTTCGGCTCAGGTCACGATTTCACGGTTTGTGGGTTTGAGTCCCGCGCCGGGCTCTGTGCTGACAGCTCGGAGACTGGAGCCTGCTTCGGATTCTGTGTCTCCCTCTCTCTCTGCCCCTCCCCTGCTCATGCTCTGTCTCTCTCTGTCTCAAAAATAAATAAAACATTAAAAAAATTTAAAGATCAAGAAATAGAGGGGCACCTGGATGACTCTCAGTCAGTCAGGCAACTGACTTCGTTTCAGGTCATGGTCTCACGCTCTGTGAGTTCTAGCCCTGCATCAGGCTCTTGCTGACGGCTTGTAGCCTGGAGCCTGCTGCGGATTCTGTGTCTCCCTCTCTCTCTGCCCCTCCCCAGCTCACACCCTGTCTGTCTCTCAAAAGTAAAATAAAAACATAGAAAAAAGATCAAGAAATAGAAATGTTTTTAAAATATTAAATATTCATATTTGATGAAATTCAATGACCTATGTTTATTTTTCTCTGACTCTGGGCCAGAAGCCATTCTAAGGGCTTTAGATGAATTAACTCATTTAATCCTGCTAATAACTCTAGGACACAGATTCCATTATGATCCCACTTCACAGATGAGGAAACTGGGGCAAAGGATAAATAGCTGCTCAAAGCCACACAGCTACTAAATAGTAGAACTGGGATCTGAGCTGGCCTATGGCTTCCTTAGGCACTGTTCACCATAGTTACATTAATTTAAAATAAAGAGGCAAGGGGGGCACCTGGATGGCTTAGTTGGTTAAGCACCTGACTCTTGATTTTGGCTCAGGTCACGTTCTCGCGGTGGGCTCGAGCCCTGCGTTGGGCTCCACGTATAGTGTGGAGCCTGCTTAGGGTTCCCTCCCTCCCTCTCCCTCTGTCCCTCCCTGGTGCGCTTGCTCTCTCTGTCTCTCTGTCTCTCTCTCTTTCAGAAAAAAAAAAGAAAAAAGAAACGGGTAAGGGACTTGTCTGAAAAGATTTTGAAGGTGACCTCTATCTGATCACTGTCTGGGATAGTGCACCGTATTATTCACTGAGCCTAGAACAGTTCAAAGTGAATGACTGGTTTTTTTGCTCAATTCGGTATAGCATGAATGCCATTTTGGTGCCTACCAACCACAATGGTGTTATTTTGGAGTTTGCAGATGGACCAAAGGATGTCAGAAAGGGAGAAGGATTTACCTGAGGTACCTGGCTAAGAGTTCACGAGAGGTAGAAGTGGATGAAAGAGGACAGTGTGCCCTGTTTGTACAGCGTGAGAAAGAGGTTTCTGGGGTGGACATCAGTTATTGAGCCGAGACCCAGAAAGAAGAATAAAAAGGCGGGGGATTTAACTTTGCGTGATCATTTCCATGAATGGGAAAGGAGAGGTAGGAGGGATACTGCCCTGTGTCCCTGTTAATTCTCTCTCACTCGCTTAGAGCTATGATTGCCCGAGGGGGGTCTTGTGCCCCGGTTGTGGCAGTGGTGGACTCATCGGAGGCCCCTGCTCGGGGCTGTGACCTCTCACGGGCTGAAGGCACAGACTTCAGTTCCCAACTGGCCGCCGTTAGATGCTTGGCCTGCCCTTTACCCTCCCTCAAAGAGAGTAGAGGCGGTGAGGGTAGAGGGGAAGAGCCCTGAATGTCCTGTGTAGGGAACAAGCTTCTGACCCTCCTACTAACTAGTTCCCCAACCTTGGGCGCCTGTTGCCTAAGCTGTGAAAACGGAGATGATACCACCCATTTGGCGATGAAGGCACCATCGCCAGTTTGTTCTGGTCCCGCTTAATCTTCACGACGGTATGAGGGATCGTTCCCATTTTCCAGGTGTGGAGAAGGAGACTCGGAGAGGCTAACACGGTGGTGGAGATGGGCACCCCTGTCGTGTAGCCCAGCCTCTGCTGTGCTGCCTGCGGTAGAAAAGGAGATCACTGAAATAAAATGGTTTACCGTGTTCTTCCAGAGTGAAAACTTTGAAAGCATTTTGCTACTTCAGTCTTCATAAATAGGAAAAAAAATAAGTAAAACCTAGAAATGTATTTTCCTAAGGTAACAAAAATGGAAAGGTTTCTGAAAGGAAAATATATTTATATACATTCAAAAAAGCTTTGAAATGATTAAGCATACACTCGTAGCAATTCGTTCATTATAGTGACTTTTATTTTAAAATTATTATTTGGGGGGGGTGGTGCCTGGGTGGCTCAGTCAGTTAAGCATCATGATGTCATGGTTTGTGAGTTGGAGTCCTGCATTGGGCTTTCTGCTGTGAGCACAGAGCCCGCTTCAAATGCTTCATCTCCCTCTCTCTCTGCTCCTCTCCTGCTCTCTCTCTCCTAAAAATAAACAATAAATTTTCCTAATAAAAGAAAAATTTTTAAACATTTTTTAAAAATAAATTTTTTTTTTTTTTGAGAGAGAGAGAGAGCGTGCACAGTCAGGGGAGGGACAGAGGGAGAGAGAGAATCTCAGGCAGGCTCCTGGCTCAGCACAGAGCCAGTGCAGGGCTCAGCCTCACGACTATGAGATCGTGAGATCATGACCTAAGCCAAATTAAGAGTCAGACGCTTAACTGACGCAGCCACCCAGAAGCCCCTAAAAATTGTTCTTCACATCACAGGTAATGCGAGCTTGTTCATTCACTATGTATTTACTGAGTATCTACTCTATACCACATATTTCCTAGATTAAGTGAACAATACAGACAAAAATCCCTGTTCTCCTGGAGCTTGTATTCAAATGTGAGCATGGCCAATTATGCCTGAATTAACCAAATCATTGTTATAGAATAGAAAGGGATGACTCTTAGGGGAAAAGATTGAGCTGGGAAAGGGCTGTGGGTGGGTTATAGACAAGGCATTCTAGGAAGGCAGGTGAGGTTTGAGCAGAGACTTGAAAGAAGGGAGGAACTGAATCTTCGGACTATCTGGGGTCAGAGCAGAGGAAGGACCAGCACCACTGTGTGAGATGGGAGCATGCCTGGTGTGTGAAGCAGAGAGAGAGGGAGACACAGAATCCGAAGCAGGCTCCAGGCTCTGAGCTGTCAGCACAGAGCCTGACACAGGGCCCAAACTCACGAACTGGGAGATCGTGACCTGAGCCGAGGTCGGATGCTTAACTGAGCCACCCAGGCACCCCTCAAGTTTTTGGCCAGAGCAACTGCAAGAAAGATTTTCCATAGACTAAGATGGGAGGACTTATGTGTTGAAGTGTGTGGGAGGGGGCAGGAAGTTCTCTTTTGGTTGTGTCATATTTGACTTGCTGATATTTAGACGTCCAACTGAAGACATTGAATAAACAGTCGTATATTTAAGCCTGGAGCCCAGATCTTGCCTGCAAATATAAATTTGTCCAGCATATTATTGGTATTTAAAACCATGAGATTCCATGAGATCACCAAAATAACACAGACAGAGAAAACTACCAAGGACTGAACCCTGGGAAAAAGGAGGAACCAGCAAAATTAGAAAACGGAAACAGGAAAGACTACAAAGGAGAAAAGAAAAAATATCCACAGAATGTGTAGCATTCACATTTTGGTATATATCATTCCAGACCTTTTTTCTTTGTATGTAAATGGCTTCCTTTTTTAATAGTTAATTTTAGAAATGTATTCTAAAATACCACTTTATGGATCTCTTTAAAAACAAATTTTGAGTAGATTAACGTACGTAAGTGGTCTTAAAGTAAAAGGTAGTAAAAATTTTATAATGAAGAGAACTCTCCTCTTCAGAGACAACCCGTGTTATTGGTTTCATCTCATGCATGTATAAGTGTATGGATATATGTGTACATGTGTGTATACAGACATGTTTCCCCTACACCCTTAGCATAGGCACATTGTTCACTTAACAATGTATCTTACATTTTGTTTCATATTGACATATACAGAACTACCAGTTTCTGAATGTAGTAGGATATCAAGAGTTAATTGATGATAGCTGCCCAATTTTCTAGTCAAAACTGTTAAGTAACATGCCTTGAGCCCCCTCCTCCCCGGCCTTCCAGCCTCCTGCAGAGCTTCTGGTCTGTCTCCCCTTTGATCCTGTTTATTCCTTCTGATCATTCAGTTCTTAGAATTTCTTCTTTTTCTCCTTGTGGAAACATATCTACCAGGAATTGTAACCTCTCATGGTTTTTGTTTTCTTTTTGTCCTGAGAAAATGTAACTGTTCATTCGCTAAATATTTGGTAGGGATTTTCTACCTCTTTGGAATATAATGTGGGGTAGGGGACAGAGTCTGCAGGAGCTCATCCTACCTGGAGATGCGGGCTTGTAAACAGGTGATTACAGTGCCCCATTTTACATGTGGTGACAGAGAAATGAACAGAATGCTTTGGCAGCCTGGGGAGTAGAAGGGGGAAAGGGGAGACTGACCTGGCATAAAAAATGAAGCTATTGTGAGACAGACAGCCAGAGGTACAACTTACATGACCAAACAAAATGGTTTCTGTCCTCGGGCCTAAGGGTAAGGAACAAATTCCTTGGCCTGGGTGAGCATGCCCTTCACAACCTGGCTCTGGGCATCTGCCTCCTCTCCCTCGGCCCCTTACTTGCCACTGTGTCCTTGGAGGCACTTTCATAACTCTGCTCTCGTGAGTTCTGCTTCCTTGGCCGAGAACGACCCTGTATCCTCCACCTCTCAACAGCTCAGTAATCATAGTGATAGCATCATCACGAGAATGAGAATAAACGATATAAATGATTTTAGTAGCTAATATCTATGATGCACAAATTTGCATGCAGTCTCATTTAATTCTTTTAACAACTGTATGAGACAGGTACTGTGTTGACCCTATTTTTAAAATGGGGATACTAAGGGTAAAAAATACCAAATAGATTACCAAGGTCACACAACTAGTCAGTAGTGGAGCTGGGATTTTTACCTAGCTCTAGCTGATCCTAGAACCCACCTCGTAACTGCTGTTGCCACTTAGAATTTAACTCTTTAGTAAAATAATCCTGCAGCTTGAATATCTTCAACAAAAATGTCCTCATAAGTACTCCAGTAGCATTATCTCTTCACTTATAATAAAATGCCCATTGTGATTACTTTTTACTTTTATTATTCTAAATAGCAAAAGTTATATCTATTATAGAAAAGCTAAAAATGCAAATAAGCAAGGTAAGAAGAATAAGGAAATTACTACCCACAGTCTCACATTCTGAGGAAAAAAACAATTTTAATCAACAGAGTACATCCTGTGTGATTCTGTGTACATGGATTCTGGAAAAGGCAAAGGAAAAGAAAACAGTGGTTGCCAGAGAGTGGGCTGGGCCTTAGGGCTGATGGAAGTGTCCTGTATCTTGATTAGGGCGGTAGTTACGTGACTATGTATATTAAAATTAACAGAACTGCACAATAAAAAAAAGTACATTTTACTGTATATAAATTATACCTCAATAAATCTAACTGAAAAAATTAACCCCTTGAAGTATATCCTTCCCCACTTTTTCTTATATATAGTAAATATATATCTTTAAAACTGATTGTTATTGATTAAAATAAAATCTATCAGAACATTTTAGATTTACAAAAAAATTGCAAAGCTAGTACAGAGTTCTCAAATCACTGCTCATTATTCACATGTTACATTAATGATACATTTGTTGTAATTGTTGAGCCAATATTGATACTTTTTTTTTTTTATTTTAAATTTTTTTTTTTTCAACGTTTATTTATTTTTGGGACAGAGAGAGACAGAGCATGAACGGGGGAGGGGCAGAGAGAGGGAGACACAGAATCGGAAACAGGCTCCAGGCTCCGAGCCGTCAGCCCAGAGCCTGACGCGGGGCTCGAACTCACGGACCGCGAGATCGTGACCTGGCTGAAGTCGGACGCTTAACCGACTGCGCCACCCAGGCGCCCCAATATTGATACATTTATTTTAACTAAAGTTCACAGATTTCAGATAGCCTTAGTTTTTACCTAGTGTCCTTTTTTGTTGCAGGATCCCATCCAGGATATCATACTACATTTTTCTTTTGTGTCACCTTAGACTCCTCTTGGTTCTGACAGTTTCTCAGACTTCTTTGCTCTGATGACCTTGACAGTTCTGAAGCACTAGTCAGAGATACTGTAAGATGACTCACTATTCGACGTTGTATGATTTTTTTTTCTCATGATTAGACTGGCGTGACAGATTTTGCAGAGGAAGACCCCAGGGGTTAAGTGTCATTTTCATCACATCTGTATTATGCTTTGTAATCTACCCTTCACTCAAACGTATATCAAAAGCATATCTCTTACTCACTGCATAAATCTGTAGCTGTCTTAATGGTGATAATACGCTGTTGTATGGATGTAGCAAAATTCATTTAACCAATCGCCTGTTATTGGACACTATAGTATATTCACTATTCATAAAGGCTTCAATATATATATTTGTGCAAACATCTTTGCAAACTTGTCTGATGACTTCCTTAGGCTAAATCCTGAGCTCGGAGGATCTGTTGAGGTTGTTGCTGTTTAAGGTTTTTCGTACATAGTGCCACAGTGTTCTCCAGAAAACCTGTTGCCAAGTTGAGCTTCTAGAAATGGTGTTTCTGTGCTGTTTTCTTATGTTCTAGCTAATGCAGGATATTACTCTTTTCAACCTTTGTCAATTGTAGTCGAAAATATATCATGTTGCGTTGTATTTGTCTTCCTGTTAGTGTCTTCTGTCAAACAAGGAGGTCCTAAAGGAAAAAGGCCATATCCCATTCATTTTTCCAATACCCAGAGTCTAAGTTACTGCCTGAAAGAAACAGGCATTCAGCAGAAGGGAGGGTAAGACAGGAATCCATCCATCCATGACCGCGTGATCTGACAAGAGAATCCACGCTAAGGAGAGCCTTTCACCATCACTGGGTGCAATCGTATCCTCTGGGCCAGTGCCCTATATGCATTATGTAACCTAAAGGCGTGGTTCTAATCGAGTGAGCTTCAGACCAGGTAGGAGAGAAATCTACACTAGACCGAAAGAAGGTAAACAGGATCTTGTTGTTTTCCTCAAGTAACAAGCATGATGGCTCGGGATTTATTTTACCTACTCTGAGAAAGAGGATCATCTGGTAGGTCTTTTACGCTGTAATGCCATTAATATAGCACAGCTTTTTGAGACAGTGAAATGTATTTGTGAGTCCCAGATCTTTTTCTTTTAGTCATTACCATCTTTATATCTGTCACCTTATGTGTCAGTCGTAACTGCCCAAAATTGTATTATTCTTTTTTTTTCTGTACACTTCTCTAATATTTTAGTCACACCTTTTCTTGTAAAACCTTGAATTTCTCCCCTTTACCATACTTTGCTCTTGCCAAATCTTGGTGTCACTTATAAATGTGTTCTGTAACCAGACTGATAAATGTTACTGTTTCAGTTTGTCACTGGAAGAGGACACTACAGAAAAAGAAAAAAACGTAGCTTTTTCATATTAAATATTTTTAGCTTTTCCCCCCTACTTTTGTAACATTGACTCACTACTTAGTATGGTCTGAAGAAAGAGAAATGATTTTGAGCCCTGTCTGTAACTCAGCAGACTTTTAAGGATATTAAATTTTTCAATTTTCAGTGGGAGATTTTTTTCAAGGCGATGCTATTTGGACTATACCCCACATCTAAGAACTTCCATATGTTGTTCACAAAGACTTCCCCATCCCTTCCAGTGATCACTTAAACTCTCCGGGGTGTAGGAGCGCCCTTACTATTCTTCCAATCTATGCTCACAAAGAGTGAGGCGAAATTGTTAGATGGGGTGAGAGAGGGAGAGAGAGAGAGAGAGATCATATATTAGGACATGATGAAGAGAAATTCAAAGATCCAGACAAGTGTCTGGAATAGGACGTGCTGTAGTATTAAAATTAGCTTTACACTTTGGATCTTTTATGATATATAAAGAATCTCTTGGGGAGCCTGGGTGGCTCAGTTGGTTAAGCGTCAGACTTCGACTCAGGTCATGATCTCACGGCTCACGAGTTCGAGCCCTGTGTTGGGCTCTGTGCTGACAGCTCAGAGCCTGGAGCCTGCTTCAGGTTCTGTGTCTCCCTTTCTCTCTGCCCCGCCCCTTCCCCCTCCCCAACCGCTTGCACTCTTTCTCTTTCTCTATCTCAAAAATAAACATTAAAAAAATTTTTTAGAAGAATCTCTTAGTAGTTAAATCTATCAGCAGAGAAAAATGATTGATGCTGGTTTTTAAAAGTAATCTCTATGTCCAATGTGGGGCTCAGACCCATGACCCTGAGATCAGGAGTCGAATGCTCTACCAACGGAGTCAGCCAGGTGCCCCTGATTGATGCTATTTTGTTACATAAAAGAGAGAGGTTTACAAGATGGTGACAAAATATTTAAAACAAGTACTTTATAGTGAAACAAACCTAACCATTGCTCCTGTCTGTTCATTACTTTATCATTAAATTCGTTTTCTTTTTTTAAAATTTTCTTTTAACTTTTTTTTATTATTTATTTTTGAGAGACAGAGAGAGACAGAGCATGAGCAGGGGAGGCACAGAGAGAGAAGGAAACACAGAATCTGAAGCAGGCTCCAGGCTTGGAGCTGTCAGCACAGAGCCCGATGCAGGGCTCGAACCCACAAAACCGTGAGATCATGACCTGAGCCAAAGTCGGATGCTTAACCAACTGAGCCACCCAGGTGCCCCAAATTATTTTTCTTTTATATACACATGGGACTATAAACATTTAAGTTGGTTGCTTTAAAAATATGCCTTTAGTTTTATCTCTTATCCTTAGTGATTGTCATACTCTTGTCTTGTTTGGCTGACTTAGAAATTATTTCATAATTCTTCTCATTAAAACATCAATAATTATGATATTTGAAAAGGTAATAGTCTCTAAGTTAAATTGGTTGATATTTAATAGTATATTTTTTGTTGCTTTGAATGAATTATATTTATCATTCAACTAACAATGCCTAAACAACTTTACTCTTAACTCCTTTAATCTAGAATTTAGAATTGAATGAAGATGAATAGAAGTCGAAAGAATAGAAGGTGGGACACAATGAGGAAATTAAACATCATTTAAATTATCAATGTTGTTTACCTGAGACTGTAACTGAGTGAGAAGGAAGGGGATGAGAATTGAGTTACAAGAAGTAGCTTCATACCATTTCTATCTTTAAAGGATAGAAGTTGATAAGGACTCTAGAACGTTTCCTTGACAATCTGAGGAAAGAAGATTTGGGCTCAAAGTCTCCTCTGTCACACTGGACTTTAGGCATTTAATGATCAGTTGATAATCATCAGGCATTTAGGTTAACTAAAATGACCCCAATTCCAGAATGTTAAAAATTTTAGTTGGGGTGCCTGGGTGGCTCAGTTGGTTAAGCGTCCGACTCCGGCTCATGTCATGATCTCACAGTTTGTGAGTTCGAGCCCCATGTGGAGCTCTGTGCTGATAGCTCCGAGCCTGGAGCCTGCTTCAGATTCTGTGTCTCCCTCTCTCTCTGCCCCTCCCCTGCTCATGCTCAGCCTCTCTCTGTATCTCAATAATAAATAAATATTTAAAAATAATTAAAATTTTAGCATAGCCAGAATATTAACAGCTACATTACACCTTTCATATACAAAGTTAGGCATATAGATTTCCCATTAAGTATTTTAGAAAAGAAGTTACCCAGATCCTGTTAAGCTCCTTGGCATGCAGGGTGATGTCAGCCTGGCCAAATGTTTTGATAAAATAAGAACTTCAGATGGAATGATAAATTTAGCCATTGTGTAAATCAGTTGAGATTTTTTGAACAACTCTGTAAAGTCAAGATGGCAGAAGCAAACTTGCCCACATAGAACAAAAAGAAAATAGTAAGTAGTGTTCTCTGTTCCTGTACTCTGTTCCCATCACATCGCTACCTTGCTCAAAAGCCTCCTGGCTGTCCCTATTTCTTAGAGAAGCATTCCCCAAATCTGTCCATGGAACACTGGTATTCTATAAGATGGTAATAGATCTTACCAAAAAAATGGATGCCTATGGAAATTTTTTTTCTAAAATGTATTTTTTATTTATTTATTTATTTATTTTATTTTTTTTTTTAAATTTTTTTTTCAACGTTTTTATTTATTTTTGGGACAGAGAGAGACAGAGCATGAACGGGGGAGGGGCAGAGAGAGAGGGAGACACAGAATCGGAAACAGGCTCCAGGCTCTGAGCCATCAGCCCAGAGCCTGATGCGGGGCTCGAACTCACGGAGCGCGAGATCGTGACCTGGCTGAAGTCGGACGCTTAACCGACTGCGCCACCCAGGCGCCCCTCTAAAATGTATTTTTAAATCTATATATATGTAAGAAAAATTCTAAACACCTTTAAGAAATTATTAATATGGGACAGTCTTTGTTTAGCAATGGAGTTCCAACTTCTGTGCATCAAAAATCACTTTTAAAAAGTTAAAAAAAACCTGGGGCGCCTGGGTGGCACAGTCGGTTAAGCGTCCGACTTCAGCCAGGTCACGATCTCGCGGTACGTGAGTTCGAGCCCCGCGTCGGGCTCTGGGCTGATGGCTCAGAGCCTGGAGCCTGTTTCCGATTCTGTGTCTCCCTCTCTCTCTGCCCCTCCCCCGTTCATGCTCTGTCTCTCTCTGTCCCAAAAATAAATAAACGTTGAAAAAAAAAAATTAAAAAAAAAATTACAAAAACGAGAGACTGAAGAAGTTACATGCTACACATATAATTAACAAAATATTGGTGTATTATGTATATATATATATATATAGAGAGAGAGAGAGAGAGAGAGAGAGAGAGAGAGAAAAGATATAAAAAGAATATATATATATAGAATATATAAAAAATGTGGACAAAAGACATGAACAGGTAATTCACAAAGGAGAAGATCAAAATGATCAACAAATACATGATGTTCAAATTGGCCAGTAATCAGGTAAATGAAAATGAAAATTAAAATAAGATACCATTGAATACTCAGACTTGCAAAAACTAAAAAGTCTGACAATATCAAGTGCCATCAAAAATGTGAAAAAGGATTGGGGCATCTGTGTGGCTCAGTCGGTTGAGCTTTTGACTCTTGATTTTGGCTCAGGTCACGATCCCAGGGTGATAGGATCAAGCCTCGCTTTGGGCTCTGCCCTAAGTGTGGAGCCTGCTTAAGATTCTCTCTCTGTCTCTCTCTGTCTCTCTCTCTCTCTCTCTCTCTCTCTCCCTCCATCCCCACCCCCGGGCCTCTCCCCTGTTCATGCCCTCTCACTCTCTCTCTCTCAAATTAAAGAAAAATATATGAAGCAGGAGTCTCACACTGCATATGGGAATATGATAAGTACCACTTTGGAGAGTTGATTGAAAATATATCTAGAAAATTAACGTTGTGCTTAACTCATGATCCAGTAGTTCTGCTTCTAGATACACTCACATACAATATTCACTGCAATATTGTAATAGCAAGAATTGGAAGTAATATACATGTATAAATGTGCCTAAATTGGAGAATGGATATACTAGGAAATATTCACTCACTGATTCAAGGAGAATTTATTGAGCACCTATGGTATGCCAGTACTGCTCTGGGATACATCAGTAGACAAAACAAAAACATCTGCTCTCACAGAGCTTACAATCTAGTGAGTGGGAGGACGTAGGGTGGGGAGGAGATACAGGAAAAATATGATGGGTAAGATATGGTGAGATGTGTCATGGAGAAGAATAGAGCAGAGAAGGGAGAGCGGGGGGAGTTGCTGGTAGTCAGGAAGATCCCCCAGTGCAGGTGCCATATGAGCAGGCCCTGCAGAGGTGAGGGCGTGAGCCATGCAGGCCTCTGGGAAGGGGCGTTGGAGGCACAGGAGGCTACTAATGTGAACACCTCGATGCCGGAAGAACCCTGGTGAGTTTGAGAAACAGCATTGGTGGGGATGGGAGTGGGCGAGGAGGTGGCCAGCGTCAGGAGCCACGCTGGCCTGAAGTCACTTTGAAACCCACTGCTGTCATCATTGGGGCACACATTTATTGAGCACTCACAATATGCCTGGCACCATTCTAAGCTTTTTACACATATTTTGTTACTTAACACTCACACTTGCCTTAAGTCTTCAGGTATCTAGCCCCATTTCATAGAGGAGGAAGCTGAGTCATAAAGAGGATAAGTCATTTTGGATCAGTAAATTATGGTGTGCTTACTCAAACCCAAACCAACTAGCAGACTCTCTCAGCCGCTGGGTGGGCTGCCTCTTGCCTTTATTCTGTCTAGTGCCGTGTGTCTTTCCCACCATCTTTGGCTATGCCTCAGGTCACCTGCTGGCCTTGTTCACTGCCATCACCTAGAGTTTTTGTACCCTCTCCTCCAGAATCTGGGAAGAGATGGGATAGGACATCTCCTCTATTCCCTGGTCTCCTAATCCTTTCCATCTCCCCAAGACTACCATAGCAGGCAGTACAGGTCTACGAAACTTCCTAAGGAAGGGCTGGGGCAATTTCACAGAAGAGTTTCACAGGTTGGACTTTCTCTTGATTCTGAAAAGGAAGGCAAAGTAAGTCTTAGGCCCTTACAAGAAGGTCTTCCCTTCTCACTTATCTCAATTCTAACCTGGTTCCTCTACTCCTTTCAGGTACCTCCTTCGATGTGGAATCTTCGCTATTCTCTTTATTATCTGGGCAAGAGCTTCAGATGTCATTACCTCCTGATCACTAGTTTCTTTCTGATTTGTTAGTGGTAGTAGGGTGGTTTCCTCTTTCATCTGCCACATGGATTTATGACGTTATTCCATTTCCATTATAAATTAAACTTTTCTAACTACACTCATTCCCCATGAATCTGAGGCTGAAAGAGGCCAATTAGGAAAGAAAAAAAAAGCCGTCTTGGGTTTTTCACACTTTCTTTTTTTTAACGTTTATTTATTTTTGAGACAGAGAGAGACAGAGCATGAATGGGGGAGGGTCAGAGAGAGAGAGGGAGACACAGAATCGGAAACAGGCGCCAGGCTCTGAGCCGTCAGCACAGAGCCCGACGCGGGGCTTGAACTCACGGACCACGAGATCATGACCTGAGCCAAAGTCGGACGCTTAACCCACTGAGCCACCCAGGCGCCCCTCACACTTTCTGAATCCAAAAGCAAATCTCTGACTACTTCAAGGTGAAGCTGAACAGTGGCACCAGCAGTTTTTAAAAAGCTGGGAAGTGAATGACAAAAACAAGGTCCAGAGCAGTGTTTCTGGAATATGCTGCCATGTGGGTGTAAAGGTACTGTCTACAAGGACACGAGATAACGACAGGTGGTTGTCTCTGGGGAGATGAACTGGGTTTTATGGCTCAAGGGTGGGGGAACTGGCTTTTCACTCTCCACCCTTTGTACAGTTAGAGACTTGGGTTTTTACCAGTGTATACAATACATTTTTAAAATCTTTAAAAAAATTTTAACGTTTATGTATTTTTTTGAGACAGAGAGAGATAGAACGGGAGACGGTCAGAGAGAGAGGGAGACACAGAATCCGAAGCAGGCTCCAGGCTCTGAGCTGTCAGCACAGACCCCGATGCGGGGCTCGAACTCACGAACCGCGAGATCACGACCTGAGCCGGAGTCGGACGCTCAACCGACTGAGCCACCCAGGCACCCCTACATTTTTAAGAAATAAAAAACACTAAAATTAACAGTGTAGAAGTGAACTTTTGAGAACATACAGTTATAGGGGCACCTGGGTGGCTCAGTCAGTTAAGCGTCCGGCTTCAGCTCGGGTCATGATCTCACAGCTCAGGTCATGATCTCAGGTCATGATGACACAGAGCTGTCAGCTCTGAGCTGTTAGCACAGAGCCTGAAGCCTGCTTCAGATTCTATGTCTCCCTCTCTCTGCCCCTTGCTCGCTCACACTCTGTCTCTCTCTCTCTCAAAAACAAACATTAAAAAAATTAAAAAAAAAAAAAGAAAACATACAGTTATTTGTGTAACAGCCTGTTTTAAAAAGTGCTTGGTTATCACAATATGTGCAATATTCCCTTTGCTCTGATGCACCTCATGAAATGCAGCTTTGTTTTGTGAGGACAACCTGAAGGAGTAGACTTAACGCAACTGATACGAGGACCTGACCTTCAGTGTGACCCTCAACATCGAGTGGCCACATTACGGGGAAAAAAAACCCTTTCCCATTTAATATTTGTGCGTGTTATTTTGTATAATAAAAATATGAGAGATATTTAATAGTAGATATCATTTGTTCTTCATAAAAGGTTTTGATCTTTTTTATGGATGAGTCTTAAAAATGGAGGAATGTCCACATTTGATCATTTCTTGCAGTTCATCTGAGGGGACAGTTTGGGCTGCCTACTTTAGTTCAGGCAGGCACTGTATCTACTGTTTTCTAACGGTGTTTAATCAAGGTGTTGTTACATTAAAAAGCTTTTAACTTTTGATGGTCATCTATGAATACATTATAATTATAAAAAGCACTGTGGGGTCAGTTATTTTTGGGAAAGGATGACTCTGAAACTCCTCAGCCTTTCTCCTTCTGGTTCCCATTCATTCTCCCCTTCTGTGAACCTTTGCTTTAGCCTAGCAACCCTGTCCCCTGGTTCCACTTCACTTCTTACATCTTCCAAACCTTGTTCTTCTTCCTTCTCTGACCTGGAACCCCACCCCTCCACTTTTAAAACTATGCATTTAGGACCAGAAGAAATCTACCTTTTCCTTTAAGCTTTCCGTGACCATCCCCAGCTGCAGTGACATTAAACTCCACCAAACTCCTGTTAAGCACCATTTCTTTACCTCATTAGGTCATTATCATTTACTAGGAGCCGTATACAGAGTAATCTTCCCGCCAATCCCCAAAGATGTCCATGTCCTAATCCTTGGAACCTATGAATATGTTAGGTTGCATGGTAAAGAGGAGTTAAGGTTGCAGGTAGAATTAAATCTGCTAATCAGTTGATGTTAAGGTAGGGAGATTATCCTAGATTGTCCAGGTGTGCCCACTGTGATTTTAAGAGTCCTTAAACCTGGAAGAGGGAGGCAGAGAAGAGAACCAACAAGATGCAGCATGGAAAGGACTCAGCCTGACATTGATGGCTTTGAAGGGCGTCATGAGCTGAGGCATGTGGGTGGCGTTAGAAGCTGGAAGGAAGAATACAAATACTCCCATGAGAGCCTTCAGGATGAACGCAGAACTGCTGACAGCTTGATTTTAGCCCTGTGGGATTCATTTCAGATTTCTGACCTCCCAAACTGTGAGATAATACATTTGTGGAAGCCACTAAATTTGTGGTAATTTGTTACAGCAATAATAGAAAATTAAGATACTAAGACTGCTTAGTTATTTTTTTTAAAGTCTTTTGACATCATCCTCTTAAGTGATTTAAGTTCTGAGAAGATGAGTATCGAGCCTTAAATATCTTTGTAGGCCAACATCAAAATGTATATTGGGCATAGAAAGTGTCATAATCCCAATTCTAAGAATCCAGAAAGGACCGGGAGTTAATCCACCTAGAGACGGTATACTGACTTTGAGATGTCATATACACACACAGCCTCTATCCAGCAGGGCGGTCATTCTCCACTTTAACAGTTCTGATGGTGGCTGTGAGTATTTATACTGGTATTAAAAAGCTCTCCTGGGGCGCGTGGGTGGCTCAGTCAGTTGAGTGTTGACTCTTGATGTCAGCTTAAGTCACGATCCCAGGGTTGTGGGATTGAGCCCCATGTCAGGCTCCAGGCTCTGCATTGAGATTGGAGCCTGCTTAAGCTGCTTAAGATTCTCTCTCTCTCTCTCTTTTTCTCTCTCTCAACCCCCCACTTAAAAAAAAAAAAAGTTCTCCTGAGCTAACTTGAAGGAAAGGAATGTAATGTGCGTGCAGCTTCATACTGAATTACATTTTCAATACACACGATGGAGAGGGTTTCAGATAGCTATTTTGAACTGTGGTTCCATTGCTTGACTGGTGTTTGCAAAGCCAGTAGTTAACATTTACAGTGTGCTCCTTAAGAACCAGGAACAGTTCTCAATGCTTTACATATATTATCTCGTTTCACCCTACAACCCCCAAAGTAGGGCCTATTATCATCCCCATTCTGAGGAAACCGAGGGTCAGAGCCATTAGGTTGCCCAATGACCTAGAGCTTGTAAGTGCTGGAACAGTGATTCAAGCCTACGCATCCAGTCTCCAGAACCCAAGCTTTGAATGTTAACTTGTGTCCTCTTAGTGGTTTATCATGAATTTCTTCATACTCGACGGTCTGAGATGGTTAGATAAAAAGAAATGTTGGGGCACCTGGGGGGCTCAGTTGGTGGCTCAGGTCATGATCTCATGGTTCATGGGTTCGAGCCCTGCCTTGGGCTCTCTGCTGGCAGCGTGGGGCTTGCTTTGGATCCTCTGTCTGTACCCCCTCTCTCACTGCCCCTCCCTTTCCCTCTCTCTCAAAAATAAACATTTAAAAATATAAGCAAACACATAAATAAATGTTAACTATACATGGGTCTTATTCCATTCAATTTTCCTACTCTTTCCAATTATTTATTTTGTAATCAGTATTTGGAAATTTTTACCTAATTTGAATCTCAGCTTTTCTGTGTTACTAGTTTTGTCAAAGTTCTGGTGGATGTAGCAGTAATCCATCATAAAGGTAAATAGTACATACTGGATTTACTCATTTGTGAACATTTGGATGAGAAATTAAATTTGACATTGGGTTCCCAAAGAACATATTTTTATTCCATTTGTTTACATTAGATTATCATCCATATAACGTACATTAAAGTATAAACAGTGAATATATCTGTTTGGTGAAACTTTGGGTGATTTCTATCTTCTTGACTTTTCTTTTCCAAATCCTTTTAATGAATGTGAATCTTTTATGATTCAAAATACTATATAAATGTTAAATCACAAATTTATTCATATTACACAAAGTGTATGTCTTTCCACTTTGCTGTATTTTAAACACATTCCCATCTTTAAAAAAATTTTTTTTTTCTAATGTTTATTTATTTTTGAGACAGAGACAGAGCGTGAGCAGGGGAGGGGCAGAGAGAGAGGGAGACACAGAATCTGAAGCAGGCTCCAGGCTCTGAGCTGTCAGCACAGAGCCTGACGAGGGGCTTGAACACACGAACTGTGAGATCATGACCTGAGCCGAGGTTGGACACTTAACTGACTGAGCCACCCAGGTGTCCCTAAACACATTCCCATCTTATTGATACTATTTCAGTGACATAATCTTATTCTATAATATGAATATATTACAGTTCACTTTGCCAAGATTGAATCACCTTATTCTCATTTCAGTTGTGAGAAACAATGCTACAGTAAATACTTTGTAGCTAAGTTTCTGTAACTAAGTTTCGTGGGCTTTGGTTATTTCCTTAAGACACATTTCTGCATGTGAAAATGTTGTGCCAAGGATTTGCAGGTTTTTAGAGCAGATTTTCATGGCATTTTAATAGAGGCCAGATTTCCCTCCAGAACATCTGTACCACTTTTCCCTTCCTCTCTAGCAGTGCTTGAGAGGGTTAGATTTTCCCCTCCCTTGACAACACTGGGTATTTTACCTTGTATTATTTGTGACTTTAAACATTTCCTTGTTGTATATGTGTGTCCTCTTTTGTGAATTGCCTGCTTTAATTTTTTTGTCCATATTTAAAAAATCTGTTTATTTTCCTTATTGATTGATAACAGCATCTGCATTAAAGAAATTAACTCTTTGCCTTATTTTTTATGTGATTACTTTCCCTAGCCTTTCATTTGCCTTTACATATTGTTCATGGTGGGTCTTTTTTTTTTTTTTAAATATAATTTATTGTCAAGGTAGCTAACATACAGAGTATATAGTGTGCTCTTGGCTTTGGGAGTAGATTCTCTTGATTCATCACTTACAACACCCAGTGCTCATCCCAACAAGTGCCCTCCTCTATGACTGTCACCCATTTTCTTCTCCCCTTTCATCCTCACTCCAATCCTACCCCATGGTGGGTCTTTTGGCTTATTTGTTTGAACTTGAATCAGCAGGATGAACTATGCATACTTCTCGGTTCATGACTCGCCTTTCTTACTGCTTCACATAAGGCTCCTCTCATGCGGTAGCTAATTTTTTCCATTTTCCACCCTCCTTCTGCAGCCCTCTTGCCTATACCTACCCTTGGCCCTAGGCTCCTACTCTACACTCTGACGTCTGTAATACAGGTTCTTGAGTACGTATATGTTCTTCAAATACATAGAAATGGAAGTATATGTAGTATCGTTTCATGTGTGCCACTGTTTTAAATTAGACCACATAGATTTTGCTGTATGTCTTTACTTCTTCACTCAATGCTATGATTTTAAGATGAATTCATGTTTTAGTATATGTATCTATAGTATAAAGCTACAGCATTTAACTTATCCATTCTAACCACGGACATACAGCTCCCCTGTGTGATGGACAATGTTGGCATGATTATCCCTACATACGCCCATAGTCACTGCTAGATGAGTTTCTTCTGGACCTGATTCTTGGTTATTTCTGTGCTATAACCTCTGTAGCACGTGGTGAAGCCAGTGGACTCCTCAAAATAGTGTTTTTAAATGCGTAAGATAAAATACAAGGGGTTATGAAAGAAATTACGTAGAGTAACATATAGTAATTGTGTTTCTTTGTTGATTAAATATGTAATAACTAATAACTGCCAATTTCAACGTAGTAATAGCCATAAATAATAATGTAACATGAAAATATTTATGAGTTGTATTTATCCCCATGTCACAGATATTGTCCGTCAGTGGTTTGCTGTCCACATCCATGATCAAAGAAAATGCTAGACTTTATTGGCACATCTAAGTCTGTCTCTGTATGTCTTTGTATGGAGTTGTGTGTATCAAGCAGTGCGTTCTTGGCTCTCCCTCAACATACTGAGTGAACCTGTCTGACAACCAAGCCTGAGTTTTATCTTTCCCCATCAGTTGGTCAGAGGTACGAAACGAGGCACCAGTGCAATAGAAGTAGGAGATAGGGGAGCTTGGGCCACCTGTTTATGTAACTTACACAAACCCTGGGGACATGCTGAACCTCCACCCTGTGTGTACCATTTACCTTTTATGACAGGCTACTGCTACACCAGTCTGAACTTAACTGTCTGATGGATCTTATCATCACGAATTCATGATGGCTTGCGCTGGTTACATAGTCACTTGACGTCCCGTGTCGGGAGCTCAGTCTGTACTGAGGCCTACTGGCACACCAGGAGCCACTTTTCCAACGGCAACTACTTCTCTGCCACCAAAGCATCACTCTCCACCATAAACCTAGGGTCTGGGTTGCAACTCTTCTATTAAGGTTTACCAGTGATTCTTAGTATCTTTAAATCCTTGCACATCAAGGATACTTCTTTTTTTTTTTTTTTTAATTTTTTTTTTTTTCCAACGTTTATTTATTTTTGGGACAGAGAGAGACAGAGCATGAACGGGGGAGGGGCAGAGAGAGAGGGAGACACAGAATCGGAAACAGGCTCCAGGCTCTGAGCCATCAGCCCAGAGCCTGACGCGGGGCTCGAACTCCCGGACCGCGAGATCGTGAGCTGGCTGAAGTCGGACGCTTAACCGACTGCGCCACCCAGGCGCCCCCATCAAGGATACTTCTAATACAATTGATTCTCCGTTAGCCTAGTGACCTAAAACAGCTAAAACATTTTCTCTTCCCTCGAGGCCCCACTTGAAGCCGGCAGCCCTCTGAACTGCTCAATAATAGGTTGGCGCGATAGCCCCAAATTCAGTAAACGCTGCCTTTAAAATCTGAAGTCCCCACCAAGCCCTGTCTGTGCCTCCTAGTGCTCATGGTGCAAGGCACAAGTTTGTCCTATTCCTTAGGTGGCCTGTGACATCCCACACTGCTGGATCTCTAAAAGTTTCACTGAAGTAGCAGGCCTGTGAGTCGTGTGTAGTGTTTATCCCCCTCCCTCTGGCATGCAGAGGTCATACTAGGCCACCCAGAGTACTTGCCACTTCCTGTTCACCAGCCCTACTTACGATGCCATCGTGGACCAGCTTGCTTTTCTGGAGAATGTCAAGATGATCAGGAATTTTGCAGACAATATTGTGAAGAAGCCAGAAGAGTTTAGATAGACCTGAGTCAACACAATAAAATGTATTTCTGTCCTTCTCGTGTAAGGGTAAAACTATTTTTCATCTTCTTTACCCTTGGGTATTGAAAAGAACGTGTTTTTAAGATCAAGAGCTGTTTGCATACCACATACCAGAGCTTGTACTGGTCTTTTGTGTTAAAGATGTTATATCCAGCCCATCAGCTGCAGTTGGAGCTACCGAGCGGTTAAGGTTAATACACCACCGTTAAGCCACATCATCCATCTGGTTTTTGCAGAGGTCATACAAGTAAAACAGGAATATGATGGAAACCAACACCTCAGCCTCCTTTAAATATTTGCAAGTTGTGCGAATTCCTGAAGTTTCTCTTGGGATATGTTCGATTTACTGTCTTGGCATTTTGATTAGGGATGGAGGGGGTCATTTTCAAGGATTTCTTCATTACCCCCCCCCCTTTTTTTTAAGTAGGCTTCATGCCTAGTGTGGGGCCCAATGCCAGGCTTGAACTCATGACCCTGAGATCAAGACCTGAGCTAAAATCAAGAGTTGGACATTTAACCAACTGAGCCACCCAGGTGCCCCTCCTGCCCTGCACCGACCCTGCAATAACTTTTACATGGTCGGTCAGGGAGTGTGAAATTCTACCAAATGGTAAGTATGTTCATTCAAATTTCACATTAGGAAAGTTATTTTATATCTTCAAGATTTTTTTATTTTTTTATTTTTTTTAATTTTTTTTTTAAATTTTTTAACATTTATTTATTTTTGAGACAGAGAGAGGCAGCATGAACGAGGGAGGGTCAGAAAGAGGGAGACACAGAATCTGAAACAGGCTCCAGGCTCTGAGCTGTCAGCACAGAGCCCGACGCGGGGCTCGAACTCACAGTCTGTGAGATCGTGACCTGAGCCGAAGTCGGCCACTTAACCGACTGAGCCACCCAGGCGCCCCATGATATTTTTAGCCTCGTAGTAACATGGACTTCTGCCTTCATCACTTGACATCCATAAGTCCTTACTCTACCTACTGGTCCATGATGGCATTTTGGCTTTGATTGTTCCAGTGACAGTTCAGAGCCTATTATGTAACAGTTTTCAAAAAGTCTGGGAAGATTCCTTTCTCTAGCGTTCATTTTCTATAGTAAATGGCTACACGATTGGGGGGATGTTTATTATGCATACTTGAGGAGGTATTATAAAGTCCTTCCTCAAAGAGACCCATACTCCCCTTTAATCATAGGCTCTGGTCTATGAGCTGGTTTAAAACTGAATGAGAGACCACAATATTTTTCCATTTTGTAGCTGACATCAATCTTAGCAGCTGTTTGTTATTGTTGTTGTTGTTGTTGTTGTATTTGTTGTTGCTGTTTTATAAGGCAAATAAGTAATACCTTGACTGGATATCTGTCTTGCTTCTAGGAACATCGTAATCTATTAACCATTTGCATGGATTTCTGTGGGTAGAGGTACTCTGATTGTCACTCCAGCCTACTATTATGGTAGTTCTGTCCATACTGACTCTGTTGGTAGGTGCCACTCCCTGGCCTCTGTCATTCTAGAATTCTATCACCTCTTTTGAAGGCTGGTTTCAAGGCAGACTTCTCTTCAACATATAGAGGAGATGTGTCATTGAGTTTCTCAAATAACCCAATGCAAACTTCTTGGTGCATTTCTTATTCCCTTATTGAAGTCCGTGTTCTCGAGGGCTTTCTGGGGAATATAGTCAGATAGAGGGTTCTCTGATCAAATGTAGTAAGTGTAATTAATCTCTTTTAACATTTTTACCTCTCCGAGCCTTGAGACCCCTTCCTTACCATTCTGCCATCTCAACCTCATATACAGTAAGAAATCTGCATGGCCAACCTTCAGGAGCCCATCTGAGCAGCATTTCAAGATGACTTAAGACTTCCTTTCCAGGAGGCATAACCCCACGTCACAGGAGAGTGCTTTAATGTCAACAAGTTCCCCACTATGCAGATTTATTTTCTTTCCCCTTACCACCACCCCGATTGAACATTCTCAAAATACACTCCCACACATGTTCTTCCAGTTCTTGCCAGTACTTATTATTCTGGTCCTGTAATTGTTTTGATTGTATAAGCTATTTCCTCCTAGAGTAGGAAATGTATTTTCCCAGTAGACACTTGTTATGCCTGAGGCAATGAAGGATGTGGTGGCAGATCTTACACAGAAAAAAAAAAAGCAAAAAAAAAAAAAAAAAGCATTGTCTTGTAAGACGCCTGACTCAGGTAAGGTTTTTGCAAAGCTTCCAGCCATTGTGAAATTTTTCTCTATAGCAAGGGGGAGGGGGTTGCTTCTCCTGGCAAAAGATTGATGGGAATCTGGGGATTTAAGATATTTCAGCTTATCCACCCAAATGTCACCGTCTCAGATGTCAGGATACAACTTTTCCTACCACAGCCTTGACTTTGGCATACAGGACTTTTTGAGACCATGCATTCACTCTCCTTTGTGGTTTTGTCACCATTACAATTAAATCTTGAGTCTGATATATATATATATTTTTTGGCATATGTTGCCCTACAGACACGGGAAATGAGGGATATTTTATTTTTCATTTTCATTTTTACCCTTTTTTCTTTTTATTTACTTTTTATCAAGCTATAATTTACATACAGCAAACTGTACTCCTATTAAGCATAGTGCTTGATGTATGTTTACATTTATGTACACCCTTGCGAGTATTACCCAGTCAAGATACTCTAGATTTCCAGCACTCCAGAAGGCTCCTCCATGACCCTCTCCCAATCAACGATTTCCCCTCAAAGATATCAATGTTTGACCTCATTTATCATAAATGCATTTTTCCTATACTTTAACTTCACATGAAAGAATCTGTGGTTTGTACTTTTGCTCATCATTGCATCTGTGAGATGCACTCATGTGTTGTATGAAGCATTAGTTCATGTTCATTGCTGTTGAGCATTCCACAGTGTACCACAATTCGTTTATCCACTCTCCTGCTGATGGACATTTGGGTGACTTCCAGTTTGTGCTATCACGATAAAACTGCTATGCACATTCTTACATATGACTTTTGGTGCATGTAGACCCTCGTTTCTTTTGTGAGTAGAATTTTTCCAGTTCCAGTTCTACTGGAGTAGAATTCTCCAGTTATTGGCCGTACGTACATAAAACTCTAATACTGTCAATCAGTTTTCCAAAGTGGTTGTACTTTGGATTTGGATTTAAATGCCCCTACCAGCAACGTATAAGATTCTAGGTGCTCCATATCCTCACTGCTTACTCACTTCTCATTAACAGTCCTTTTCATTTAAGTCATTCTTGTGGGAGTGTGGTACTATCAAATTGAAGTTATAATGTGTGTTTCCTTGATGAGCAATGACATTAATCATCTTGTCATATGCATTTTGCCATTTGTTTATCCTCTTTGTGAGAGTTTTGGGGGCAGTTTTTAAATATCTGACCATATGGGGCACCTGGGTGGCTCAGTCGGTTAAGTGTCCGACTTTGTCTCAGGTCATGATCTCGTGGTCTGTGAATTCGAGCCCCGCGTCGGGCTCTGTGCTGACAGCTCAGAGCCTGGAGCCTGTTTCAGATTCTGTGTCTCCCTCTCTCTGACCCTCCCCCGTTCATGCTCTGTCTTTCTCTGTCTCAAAAATAAATAAATGTTAAAAAAAATAAAAAATAAATAAATATCTGGCCGTATAGGCTACTTTTCTTCTTATTGATTTGTAAGAAATTCTTTATATATTCTGGATCTAAGTACTTTGTTGAATACATGCTCCAAGTCCTTGGTTTGTCTTTTAACCCTCTTTAAAAAAAAAAAAAAAAAAAAAAAATCTCTACACCCAATATGGGGCCTGAACTCATGATCCTGAGATCAAAAGTTGCATGTTTCTTCTGACTGAGCCAGCCAGACACCTTGCCTTCTAACTCTCTTAATGGTGCCTTTCAGCGAACAGAATTTCTTAACTTTAATGCAGTCCATTTATCAATCTTTTCTTATAGTTAGTGCTCTTTATGTTCTGTTTAACCCTAAGGTCATGAATATGCTCTCCTGTGTTGTCTTCCTAGAAGCTTTATCATTTTACTATTTACATTTAAGTCCATGATACCTGTCTAGAATTAATTTTAGGGTATAGTATGAAATAGAGCTCAACGTTCGCTTTTTCCATATAGAGATCCAGGGAATCCAGTTCCAGTTGTCAAAAGGACACTGCCATGGAGGACTTTGTATTTTTATGGTAGGCTTCGGGTTGGTAGTTGGATGACATGAGTATGTTTTCTTTTATCAAGACTTGAAAAACAGCGAACAAATGCCAAACCATTCTATAATTCTTATAATCACCATTGCCGTCTACACGACTGCCAAATTACCGCATAACCCATGCTTTGCCTTCCACTTTCATCATAGTCCAATCCAACATAGATGATTGCAATTCGTGAAACCATTGTCATCAGAGATTATAGGCATCTTACACACTACCAACAATGGGTTTCTTTTTGCTGCATGACCAGTGGGTGATCCAGGTTTAGAATCCTGTCCTCAGGGTTTTCTTTCTGTGGCCACTTCTGATATCAACTTGCTTATTCTGGGTTTCCCCAAAAGCAGAACCTGGTCTCGGGTTACATGGTGGTAGTGTCTTTGGGATGTGATTCCAGGAAGTAGAAATGAGAAACCAAGGAAAGTGAGCTAGGGAAGGAGGGAAATGTAACACTAGACTGCATCATTAAGAGATTAGTGCTGGGGCACCTGGGTGGCTCCATCAGTTAAGCATCCGACGTCAGCTCAGGTCATGATCCCATGGTTTGTGAGTTCGAGCCCCGCGTCGGGCTCCGTGCTGACAGCTTGGAGGCCGGAGCCTGCTTCGGATTCTGTCTCCCTCTCTCTCTGCCCCTCCTTCACTCATGTTCTGTCTCTCAAAAATAAGTAAATGTTAAAAAAAGTTTTTTTAATAATAAAAAAAGATTAGTGCTCATTCCTACTGAGACCTGCGGCAGACCTGTGTGGAAGGAACAGATGAGAAGCACTTTCCCCCACTGCTGCGTGTGCACCTCTGTGTGCAGTGTGTCGGTGCCGTGGGCTCCCACGGTCCCACGCCACTGTGCCAGAGACGCCGCGGGCGGGAAACAAGACTGCGAGGCCTGCTCTTCAGGCGAGGTGCCGAGAGAGAAAAAGAGCCAAGGCTCGTGTGGAATCATTTGCATCCCACTCAGATGTAAGAAAGGTAGAGGTACACAAAAGGTTCCTGCTAGGGTTTGTTTTGTTTTGTTTTTTTTTTTCTTTTCCAACTGGAGTATAGTTGACACGCACTCATCAATTTCAGGTGCACAACGGTGATTCAACAAGTCTGTATGTTGTGTGGTGCCCACCACAAGTGCAGCTACCTTCTGTCACCATACAGCACAATGGCTGTACCTTACTTTTAAAAGCCTTTAATTTTTTTAGATTTTTTATTAAAAAATATTTTTAATGTTGATTTAACTTTGAGAGAGAGACAGAGACAGAGACAGAGCGCAAATGGGGGAGGGGTGGAGAGAGAGGGAGACACAGAATCCAAAGCAGGCTCGGGGCTCCGAGCTGTCAGCACGGAGCCCGAGGCGGGGCTCGAACCCACGAACCGCAAGATCATGACGTGAGCCAAAATCAAGAGCCAGATGCTTAACCGACTGAGCCACCCAGGCACCCCAGGTTTTTTTGTTTGTTTGTTTTTAAGTAATCTCTACACCCAACAGGGGTCTTGAACTCACAACCCCGAGATCAAAAGTCACATGCTCCACCAACTGAGTCAGCCAGGTCCCCCCCCCCCCCCTGCACCTTTCATCCTTGTGACTGATTCATTCGTCAGCTGGAAGCCTGTACCTCCCACCCAATGCATATGTTGATATAGCTCAGCGGACCCAAAGGTAACAATGTAGCCAGGTATCAGAAAGTGTCTGAAGCTCACTGTTTGAAATCCTCTCTCCATATCTGCTTTTCTCTGTATTCTGCTTCATTTCCAGGTCCTGGCAGTATAGCTTTTTTTTTTTTTTTTTTTTTTTTACTTCAGGGTGGGTAGAAAATGACCATCCATGTCTTTTATGTTTGCATGTTCACTATTCAATATAGCAATCAGACTGAACCAGAAGCTCTTTGTCCCAAGTCCAAATTCCTTGAAAGTACATTTTATTGGTTCAGCTTGGGCCAGGTATCTGCTGCTGCTGTGATACATTTGAGCCAGTGGAGCCGGGTCATGTGGTTCTGATGTAGATGCAACGAGAATGCAGCTCTGTGGATTTGGCATAGGGCAGGGTTGTTGTCTTATGGACAACACTTGGAGTCTGTTCTGGAGGGACCACCTTCTGCGGGGTTCACTATAGCAGTCAAATCTCTCAAAATCTTGTGGTTGCTGTCTTTGGTGTAATGCTGAGAAAGTCTTTCTCCACCTCATGATTATATAAATATATCATTTTATATTTTCTTCCCCTATATTTATATGATTTCTTTTTTTAGTCAAATATTTCATCCACCCGGAACCTATTTAGGTACAAGTTATGAGATAAGAACCTAACTTTACAAAAATGCTTAGTTATTTAGGGGGGCCTGGGTGGCTCAGTCAGTTAAGCACCTGACTCTTGATTTCAGCTCAGGTCAGATCTCATGAGTCGTGAGTTCAATCCCCACGTTGGGCTCTGCACTGACAGCCTACTTGGGATCCTCTCTCTCCCTCTCTCTCTGCCCCTACCCCCCTCCATCTCTCTCTCTCTCTCTCTCTCTCTCTCTCTCTCTCAAAATAAATGAAATTTTAAAAAATGCTTAGTTATTTCATCACCAATTATTCAATAATCTATCCTCTTCTCACTGATTTAAAATACCATTTTTTTCATATACCAAATTCTGTACACAACATGTGTGCATGTGTCTATAGGTGTAGTACTGTTTTTGGAGTTTTCCATTGGTTAGCTTATTGCTATGTCATATATATATATATATATATATATATATATATATATATATATTTATAATATGACATATTATAGAATGCTTCAAAACTAATACGTATGCTATGAAACACGTACTCTCATTTGTCTTAAGTTCCTTTAGAAAAGCAACTGAATCTATCTATATATTTTTTAAGTTTATTTATTTATTTTGAAAGAGAGAGTGAGCATGAGCAGGGGAGGAGCAGAGAGAGAGAGAGAGAGAGAGAGAGAGAGAGAGTCTCAAGCAGTCTCTGAGCTAACAGTGCAGAGCCTGCCATGAGGCTCAAACCCACAAACCATGAGATTATGATGTGAGTGGGAATCCAATGTTGGATGCTTAACCAACTGAGCCATCCAGGTGTCCCTCTATTAATATCTTTACAATGCCTAGCACAGGTTCCTTGTATGCTAGATAATGATGATAATTGCAGTTTATATGTAAACATATGTATGCATGATTAAAAATACATATTAATTTATAGTTTTCTTTTTTTTAATTTAAAAACAAATTTGTCCTCCAGTTGGTAGCAATTTGTTGTGGAAACTATTGGAAGCTAATACTCCTGTTCATTTCTGAGAGCTTTTATTTTTTTAAGATTTTTTTGAAGTTGATTTATATATATTGAGAGAGAAAGAGAGAGAGAGAGCCCAGGGAGGGGCAAAGAGAGGGAAAGAGAGAGAATCCCGAGCAGGCTCCTTGCTGACAGTGTGGGGTTCGATCTCGAGAGCCGTGAGCTCGTGACCTGAACTGGAATCAAGAGTGGGACGCTTAACTGACTGAGCCACCCAGGTGTCCCCTTCCAAGGGCTTTTACTATTGATGAGCCATTGATTGAGCTGTGGATTGGGCACCCCACGGTGATGTGCTTGGAGCCAGATCATGGGCAGGGCTGTGGACAGGGTGGTTTGCTTTGAAGAGACTGGACTTGGGAGACATGTAACTGATGTGTCCTAAACAGTTGAATGCTTGGCTGTCAAGCATCCGTCCTCTCCTCCCTTATGGACAGAAGCGTCTCACCTCATGTCCTCCAACTCTCCCACATAGCACTGCCTGTGTCCAATGGGATGAACATCTGGAGGTGATGTCACAGGAGCATTTCAAAATTTCCTTGTCATTATTAGAATCCTCATTTTCTGGGCAATGTCCATTTCTCTTTTATTTAACTGAAATCCTGCTTAGTGTTACATCTTTGATATTTAGTATCCTATAGCTGAAACTGAAGTTCTCGAATGTGAATGTGTGATCTACATTCAAAGTACATACGCTGCTGAAGACCATGATTCTTGAGCTAAATAATTTTAACAATAATGCTACCTTCTAATGTGTTAAAACAATAGGTATAAGCCTATAGAGCAGGGGTTGGCAAAGTTTTTCCTGAAGGATCAAACAGTACATTTTTTAGACTTTGTGGGCTGTATCATCTCTGTTGTGACTATTACGGCACGAAAGCAGTCAGAGACACTATATAACTTAATGAGTGTGGCTGAGTTCCAATAAAATTTTATTTGGGAAACACTGAAATTTGAATTTCCTATAATTTTCACGTGTCATGAACTATTATTTTTTTTAACCCTCCACCCCCCCCCCCCCACACACACTCAGGGTGCCTGTGTGGCTCGGTTGGTTGAGCGTCTGACTCTTGATTTCAGCTCAGGTCATGATCTCACACTTCATGAGATCCAGCCCCGCATTAGGCTCTGGACTGACAGCACAGAGCCTGCTTGGGATTCTCTCTCTCTCTCTCTCTCTCTGCCTCTCCCCAACTTGCTCTCTCTCATACACACTCTCTCTCTCAAACTAAACACTAAAAAAATAATAATAAAATAAAATTCCTCCCCCAAACTATTTAAAAATGGGAAAACCATTCTTTGCTAGTGGCTGTATAAACAGAAGCAGTAGGACGTATGCTGACTTCTGTTATAGAAGATGCTCGATCTTCCTTAGCCACCCGAAGTCACTGCTTATTGTCTTTTTTTCCCTTTTTTTAATTAAAAAATTTTGTTTATTGATATTTATTTTTGAGAGACAGAGAGAGACAGAGCCTAAGCAGGGGAGGGGCAGAGAGAGAGGGAGACACAGAATCCGAAGCAGGTCCCAGACTCTGAGCTGTCGGCACAGAGCCCGACACGGGGCTTGAACCCATGAACCGTGAGATCGTGACCTGAGCTGAAGTCGGACACTTAACCGACTGAGCCACCCAGGCGCCCCGACCACTTCTTTTCTTTTTTTTCTTAATTTTTTTTTTAACGTTGATTTATTTTTGAGACAGAGAGAGACAGAGCATGAACGGGGGAGGGTCAGAGAGAGGGAGACACAGAATCCGAAACAGGCTCCAGGCTCTGAGCTGTCAGCACAGAGCCCGACGCGGGGCTCGAACTCACGGACCGCGAGATCGTGACCTGAGCCGAAGTCGGCCGCTCAACCGACTGAGCCACCCAGGCGCCCCACCACTTATTTTCTTAATAGGACTCATTTTGGGAAAACTTTCTGCACCTTCTCCTCTCACTGAAAACTGTCTGTGTGCTTTAGGTTGTGCCGTAGGAGCCTGTGGCCTTGAATCTAGTGATTGCTTCCATCGAGGTGAATACTGCAGTCGTATGGGGCCTACTTTCTCTCTTCCCACAGGACCTCGTAGCAAGAAGGAAGACACGAGCCTGGAGATGCCAGAGGCTGCCGCATGAATCTTAAGAATGAAGCTGACACAGCAGAAGGCTGAGCCAAGAAACTAAGAGAAATTGAATTTTTATTACATTTTTGGAGCTCCTGGATGAAGCCACTCATGACACAAACAGCCCCAAGCTTTTCCACTACGTGAATAAATAAATCTTCTTTCCTATTTAAGCGAGTTTGAGTTTAGGTTCTCTGTCACAACAACATACAAACTGAAGCAAACCTCTTGCCTCTAACGTTTATTGTAACTGTAAAACACAAACAAAAACGAGGCACCAACATAACCACCAAACCAGAAAAGTTTAAATCAACAATGTTACTTTTTTGTTTTCTGAAACTAAATTTCTTCTCCCCAAATGCCAAAGAACGTGGCGTTGATGAATACCTTGTGGGTTGTTTTGAGTTCTGCACAACTTTGTGTCCTACGCGTGAGGCGTGTGCTATGTAGTGAATCATTTCTTCATTGCTTTTCTTTTTTTGAACTATTGTGAAACCTTCATTCACAGAGTTTGCTGTGACGGCGTTCAGCCTTCTCTTGGTACAAATGTAGAATTTATATAGCAAGTCCGTTTCTGTACTTTTCCTTCATTGCTAAAATGAAGAACGTTATTGTGCTTGCCTTTCAAATATATTGATATCAAAGTCTCATTCTATGAAATTACTCTATGAAATGTGTTTGATCTATGAAAATACGTTTCAACTACGGATTGAAAAGAGAGGCTTTGTGTTTCAACAGGAGACCAATTCAACTGTGGTGACTGTGTCATTTTGTCACTGGGACATGCCAACTCTCAGCAGCTAGGCAAGCCTACCATGTCTAGACTTGCTTCATTCATTTTTGGGCCAGTTTCTGCACCTTCCACTGACTCCCACCTATGTCCCATAATTCACTAGTGTTGTCTATTACTTCTGTTAGGGCTTTTAAACTAATGGCACAGTTTGACAGAGTCTCTCTGCCTCCAATTGCATATAAAGTCCGCATACTAGTTTTCAGTTGGATTACTAGAATCTGTCCATGCGCTGCCTATTTTAACTAGCATTGGTGAGTGAGTCACCTGTTGCTCCAAAACTCTAGCAAAGATCTCAAGACCACTCTGGCTCGTACCAGGAAGCAGTTCTGGTCTTGCCTGTAAGTCTGCAGGGTTGCACCGCATTAGGCTGCTGCAGGACAGCTTGGCTCTTGGCTTTGGGTCAAGGGTAGCACTGCCTGTCTGTCTCACTTTGGGGCCCAGACTGAAGAGACAACAGTTAACTGGCATCGGCTGTCTTCATGGCAGTCACGGGAGTGCGAGACACTGAGCCAAAGGACGCGAGGACATTTAAGTTTTACTTCATGTCATGTTGCCTGACATTCCATGGACCAGAGCAAGTTACATAACACGATATCAATAAAGTGGGGGAAACACCCATCCACTCTGGTGTGCTGTAGGTTTCCGTGGCCGAGGGACCGAGGGAAGAATTGTGAGCAATAATCCAATCTGGTACCTATGGCTTTACTTTGTATGAACTTTGTCTCTGTTCCTGCAAACCTCTGATCTCAATTTCTGTTGCTCATATGCCCTATGGGAGTGGAAGGGCTTTCTGTATCTAATTTGAATTGTAAAGGAAGAGAATAGTTTCCAATTAGCTTAGTGGCCATAAAACCAGTAGCTGTTACAGCTAAGTTTCCATTTTGGCTCTACCTTCTGGCTTTGTTGATTTATTTAATGATAAAATTAATATTTTTAAATTTGTTAAGCTTTAATTCGTGTTTTTGTGCAGTAAAAAATAAAAACATACGTGATTCTATCATTTTGATGTATCCTTGAAAGTACCACGTAACTAGTAAGAGATAAGGGGTCTCATTCACAGCCAGATTTGTAGAACCTGGCATAATTCTGGGCATATAATATATGCTCAATAAATATTAGCTGATTGAAGTGCATTGTTTTCTTATTTATTAATGATTGCTCTTGATCAACAGATAGTAACTTGTATCTGAATAGACATTTTCTTTTCTAATACAATGATATATATATAATCAATATCCTCCAACCTCATCAGTGCCTGTTAACCACAACAAAAAGATATTTGTAACATGATGCATTGAAAAGTGTTAAGTTTGTGTTTGCTCTTTTCCGGACCAATACAGATTATTGGTTCCTGTTTTTTCTCAGGTTTATTTAAAAAAGTATCTATTTACATAACCTTTTGATGTGCAAAGAGCCCTTAGAAGAATATCTACATGGATAGTTAGAAATATAGGCCGGGGCGCCTGGGTGGCTCAGTCGGTTAAGCATCCAACTTCGGCTCAGCTCATGATCTCACTGTCAGTGAGTTTGAGCCCTGCTTTGGGCTCTGTGCTGACAGCTTAGAGCCTGGAGCCTGTTATGGATTCTGTGTCTCCCTCTTTCTCTCTGTCCCTCCCCACTCATGCTCTGTCTCTCAAAAATGAATAAACATTAAAAAAATTTTTTTTAAAGATTCTTAAGAAATATAGGCAAAATCTACTAATTTTCAAGTTTATAAATCAAACAGTGAAAATGCCATTTAAAATTACTTTTCAAAAGCATTTACAATTAAAATTATATGTAATGCAGGTATAAAAGGATCATCATGCATGAGAAAGGTTGTAAAAAGAATCCATGCTCCTTGAAAGAGTATTTCCTTCTTTGAAGGAAGTAAATTAATTCCTATAGTTGATTTTAGGAAAAATACTTCCTAAAACAAAAAGAACCTAATTGAAAGACAGATTTGCTTTTCATAATAGGTCATTTACTTTGGGGAAGAGCAAGACCAAAGTAACAAAATACTTTCTTGGGCTTTCCTCAGTGATTCTGAAAGTTCAAGGTATTTCCTTTACTTTCTTACAGGAAACATTTATTATAGCTTAAACATGCATTAATGTCTCAAGTTATAATCATCTTGCCAGATATACTTATGGCATAAAGAAAGGAAGGAAACTAATATTCACGAAGTGTCTACTCTACGCTTGATAAGGTACTAGAAGCAAAGGTTTGTTAAGATGCGGAATTTTGTCATCTCAGAAAAGAGGAAACTGGGCTCTGAAAGTTTAAGTGACACAGTATTTTGACTCCAAAATCACATTCTTTGGCATGAGCCAAAACCCAAGAAAATGGTCTATTTGATAGTGTAGTAAACTGGCATGAACTCCACTTGCAAGTTCAATAATTATAGTGTAGTAAAACCAAGTTTTATTTAAAGATAAACAAATGACAACTATGTATATATGTTTTGCAATAGACAAATCACAGTGGTCCAAAGTCCCACAGTGGGTATTCCCCCAATGCCACATAAGAGGCCCCGAGGAATGGTTCAAATGCGGATCTACCCATAGATGCTACCCGGTGTTGGGCTTGAGTTGACACGTTGACTTCTCCTGGCTAGAATTTCTCCTTGTGGTTGTCCCTGCAGTGCCTGAAGCACTGACCTTACCCCTAGCCTCGAAATCCACTTCCTCTTCTTGTGGTGTCTTGTTTTTCTCATGCTTGGAGACCCATTTTCTAGTCTGGTGGATCCTCTAGATATCATTCTTTGACACTTCTTGACTTACAAGATGTCTTCCAAATCCCTTCTAATCCAAGCAGTTCTCTTTCATCAAAAGGGGGTCCTCCTCTTGATTATCCGTTATAAACATTTAGCAAGTGCTTGTTGTGTTTTAAATGTTTCTAATGTGTTCATCCTGTTTTCAAAGAATTTATCATCTACCTAAAAGCTATCCAAAAAAGTAAAAGCTTCTGAGTGAGAGCTACAGATAAGAGTAGTCAGGGCTACATGGCTTTATACGAGGAAAGGGTGAACATGGACTTCTGTGGTTCTGAGGGAGTGGAGACTAGAGCAAGCCTTGAAAGCATGAGGTGACCACAGGCCCACCACCCCCCAGTCTGACATCATGCGCTGGCTAGCATTAAAGGACACATCAAAGACATGAGCAGCACAATGGGGCTGCCATTCTGGAGGAACAAAGGCATCAACTTACTCTTTCTCTTATGCTTCGTCGCTTTCCCTCTCCCCCTGCAGAACTTGGAGAGTTTGTTTTCTTCTTCATCCATGGTCTCACTCTCAGAGCCTGCACTTGTGAGAAAACCCAGGCTGGCTCTGCTCTGGGCCCAAGGGGGAGACATACTTGTGGCTTCTATGTTGTCTGGCTCCACTCACCGACTAAGAGATAAATATCAGGCAGACCCTCTGGTCATAGGAATCACGAAGGCGCATTTCCCTTGAAAGAGCTCACGTCGTATCTCTCTAGAGACCCTTATGGTAGGATGAGGCACTATAGCAATAAAAAAATGGCTGGTGGCTCAGATTTGGAAATAAGAAACATTGTCGCTAAAATAATTTTTCTAAGTGCAACAGTAAGAATTGAGGTGAGTCCAGAAGGCTTCAACTGAGCTAAAGGCAGAATTTGGAAAAATATCAGACTGTTGTTCCTCTGCTCCAGGGTAAGCTGATAGTACTCAGTGCCGAGGACAGTTAATCAGAGGTCTTCTGTGCTTCTAGGTGCTTCATACACATTCTTGGGAACACATATCTGGTGAGGTGGTGGCTCTGTTACAACAGCCTAGAGAAGTTAACTTGCCCACGTTTATGAAACTATTAAGTGACTTATTCAACATTTGTTTGGATGTGAATGTAAGGTCATGGATTACACCAATTTTTATTTAATACAAGTGAAGAATTAACCATCTGAGAGTCAAATGAATAGTCCCAGACTGTTCCAATGCTCTAATTTACTAATTTGCTAACTTAGCTAGTTTTTAAGGTGTGTAGAAATGGTGATGAATTAATGTTACCTCTCCCAAGTAATGTATTTGCATTTAAAACTAGCACTGGGATGGGGGCACCTGGCTGGCTCAGTAGGTGAAGCATATGACTCTTTTTGTTTGTTTGTTTTAATTTTTTAAATGTTTATTTATTTTTGAGAGAGAGAGAGACAGGGCAGAGAAAGAGGGAGACACAGAATCTGAAGCAGGCTTCAGGCTCTGAGCTGTCTGTCAGCACAGAGCCCAACGCGGGGCTGGAACTTACGAACCGTGAGATCATGACCCGAGGTGAAGTCGGACGCTTAACCCACTGAGCCACCAACGCGCCCCTGGAGCATACGACTCTTGATCTTGGGGTTTTAAGTTTGAGCCCCACGTTGGGTGTAGAGATTACTTAAAAATAAACTCTTTTTTCAAAAAATAAAAAATAAATAAAATTGGCACTATGACATACCTTAATGCAGTTATAGTTTCTTTCTTTCTTTTTCTTTCTTTCTTTCTTTTCTTTTTCTTTCTTCCTTTCTTCTTTCTTTCTTTCTTTCTTTCTTTCTTCTTTCTTTCCTTTCTTTCTTTCTTTCTTTCTTTCTTTCTTTTTCTTCCTTTCTTCTTTCTTTCTTCTTTCTTTCTTTCTTTCTTTCTTTCTTTCTTTCTTTCTTTCTTTCTTTCCTTTCTTTTAAAGCAATATAAACTCCCCACAAATGAAAACTTACGTCAAAACCCCTTAAGTAGATGTGCCTGCAGCACAGCAGCTCAGGCTCAGATGCGGGGGTGTGGAGGCAGGGGTAGACTTATAGAGTCTTTTCTTCCTCCATTTCTTTTTTTCCCAAGGGTGTCCCTGAGTGAACCCAGGAGAACTCCATGCCTCAAATTATACATGTGATGACCATCTCCTAACTTAATCCCTGGGGACTGAGAACTCTGATCTGGAAGATCTACAGAGCTCTTCAAGTGTACATCTCACAGGTGGACATAGAACGTTCATGGCAGCCAGACCTTGTCTATAGTTCAGAAGTCTCTTTCCTTGAGAGGAGATTGGCCTAATCTAGATCAGCTTAAGGTTCAATTATGTCATTCTGATTATAAAAAATAGAAACAGGCTAGAGCTGTCTCCAAAGTTCACATCATGTCATGGGTAGGGGGTTAGGGAAGGGAGCGGTTGAGAGCTCGGTTATCTCAGTTTGGTTCTGAGAGTTGCCACATTTATTTACTTCACAGACCCCACCCTAGCCCCAGAATGAAAAACATTATGTAATTGTTATGTCATGATATTTCATATTAGTAGTGAAGAATGTTTTTAACTTGTTTGGGGGAAAGAACTGAAAAGACTGACTTTATTATATATCTACATGTCAGAATTTCATTGATACTATCTTTATATATTCGTTCTCCACAAAAGTGAAAGTTTTTTAAATGTTAATTTTGCTTAAACGTTTCTGTCCTTACATTGATTCAGGAATCTGCTTAGGGAAGCAAAATTCATATTGCCCATCACATTAAAGCAAGTTTCTCAAGCCTTCCTAGTGCGGTTTGATAAAACATTTTTTTAGGTCTTTCATAATCTCTGGAAAAATAAACTACTAATGTCAGAGAGCAATCTGTTTTCCCTGATATGTTACTTTTATCAGTTATAAATGTGTTGGCCAGCAAGCAACTGAAAACCCAAGAAAGAGAGGCTTAAACAAGTGAAGGATATATTTACTTCAACCAACAAGGTATCTGGGAGTAAGCTTCCACAGCTGTAATGGTGGCTTAGCAAGGCCTTCATGTGGCTCTCATTTTGAACATTGAAAGATACCTTCATTTCAGGCAACATGTTAGTTACAAGTGGGAGAAGGAGGAAGAAGGAAGGGCAAAGTGCAAAGGAAACTGCCAGCCCAGTCTTTAAAACAGCTTTTCTAGAAGCTGTAAGCAGAGACTTCTGTTTATACTATATTGGCTGGAACTGAATCACATGGCCACCCAATTTCTATTCAGCCAGTCTAGGAAAGCAAGTATCTCTGTTTCCAACCAGCACACTAGAAAAAGAGGCTGGTTGGACAGGTGGCCAGCTTACGATATCTGCCACCACTGACTGGGGCTTTTTGTCTCACTGATACCTTGTCATGTGGAATTCTTTCAAACAAAAACTTTTCAGTTCAGAAGTTCCAGTTGAAGAATGCAATGTCCTCACCACTTATTTCCTCTTTTAAATGATAGATTTGGGCTGTCTTGTCTCTAAATAGCTACTTACTGTAGCTTGTGTTTTGAAAGCAGCATATCTAAGATCAAATGACAAAATGAAGGGAAACATCTTGTGACCTTTTTGGTTTTAGTCATTTGGGATGTAGTTCTTCCCAGGACAGACAGCTCAGTATTTTTAAATATTCTGATGTTTATTTGTTCAAGACCAAAACAAGACTATCATGAATAGTGAATATAGGAAAAAAGAGGCAAACAATGAGATACATACTTTTGAAAATCACTTGAGTCTATTGAGCTAAAAGAGTTCCAATTAAAGAACTTTATTATGTTTGTCTAGGAGGCAAAAAGTTTGCTAATTTTCATGGGTAGAATTTCACACTGTAGTTCTTAAACTCTGTTAAAGACATCTAAACATTATTCCTTGATCAAAAAATATCTAATTTTGAGTAGCAAATCCTATATGATTCTAGTAATCAGATTATTGCAATTCAGAGCTTAAAAAATATTTGTTTTTACAATTAAAAAAAGACACTCTTGTTACAGTAAATTTGTAAAAGGAGAGAAGATTCTTTCATACATCTGCTATTATGAATACTTAACATTTTGGAATATTTCTGTTCATGAATAGGAAATAATAATAGCCAGTGTCAGTTGAATACAAACTCTATGCTAATAATTTTGTATGTATTCTACAACCTAATCCTCTCAAAAACTCTAGGAGCTAGGTATAATTTTATCCCGTGTTTATAGATGAAAGTAGTTATGGTCACATAACTTGCTCAAAGTCACATGGTTCGTAAGTAACATAGCTGGGATGTGAGCTCAGAAAGTCTTCAGAAACCTCAAAATTCTCAGGATCTGAACTGGCAGTGTTAGGTGTAGAGGAAGCTGAAACAGACTTGAGGGCTTCCCGGTACTTTGCTTGTATCATGAGATTCGAGAGTCCAGTTGCCAAGAAGGACTGATGTTTCCAGCTGTCCACCAGGAGCCTAGATCCAAGGGCCACTTGGTTCTTGTTTTTCCTGAGGGCTGAAACTGCATGTCTCCTAGATTCTGTGAGCTCCTCTGTAGTGTTCAGTAAGTTTTTTGCCTTACTTTCCAGAGTATTTCTGATGCTTCCTACCAAAGAACAGTGATATAACAGATTTCGTGAAAACCTAAACATTTTTTCCACGGGAAAATGCACGGTTTCTGACAAGAAACCTGTAGATGAACTTAAGAACAGTTCCTTAGAAAATCTAATGTTCTATTCATAAACATAACGCATGGTGTGTTCCTTATATCCTATCCTAATTAATCTTTAAAAAAAGTTCTCTTTCTTATTACTGATTTGGTTATTTTATTACTGGAAGTTATGTGCATAGGCCCCTAACATACTGACCCTAAGACTGTGTACATTTAGCCATTTCCATTTGGCAGGGACCTTACCTATTTCACATACTAGCTAGCATACTGCTTATGCTGAGTACAAATTATTCCTGCTCTTTCATTTGTTTGAGTTAAACAAATTCTGTTGTGTTGATTCCTGTGTAAAAACTTCAAACAAAACAGGCAAACTGAAAATATCCTTGTAACTCCTCTCAATCCTCACCCTCTTCCTGGAGGTGAACTCAGTTATCAGCTGGAGGTGGAATGTTCTTGCTGTCTTCTCTACCTTTACCTATATGCATGTCCACATACGGAAATCTAGAGGTTTGTTTTGTAGGTTTTATTCTTTAAAAGACTTACATATGCTCGTGGATGCAATTTGCTCCTTTCATGACCACATGTCAGAGAGAGAGGGAGAGAATCCCAAGCAGCCTCCACACTGTTAGCACAGAGCTCGAGGCAGGGCTAGAACTCACAGACTGCGAGATCATGACCTGAGCTGAAAATAAGAGTGGGATGCTTAACCGACTGAGCCACCCAGGCACCCCCATCACCTCACATTTTTAAAGTAACTTATAACAGTGTACTTCCATTTCTCTCCTCCCAGCCTTTGCGCTATTGGTATAATAATTTAATTATACATGTTGTTAACTCTATAATACATTGTCATTATATTCGTTTATACATTCAAATATCACTTAAAGAGATTTAAATAACGAGAGAAAAAAATCATATAATTTACCCATATAATTACAATTTCCAGTGTTCTTTATTCCTTTGTTTAGATCTGCATTTCCATCTGGTATCATTTTTCTTCTGCCTGAAGGACTTTAATATTTCTTAAAGGTGTAGGTCTTCTGGTAATGAATTCTTTCAGCATTTGTATGTCTCAATAAAATATAAAGTTTGTGGTTAAGATGATTTAGTCTTCATTCTTAAGATTAGTTAACAATTCATTGTAAGTTTGAATGTGGAGTGTTTATCCATGTTTATATTTGTATTTTCCGGCATAATAATGGAATTTTGTTAGTTTTAGTGCCTACAATGGGCCAGACTTTTTCTGGGTGAAAACGCTGTCCCAGAGCCCTCATGGAACCTAAACTTCAGCCATGGGATCTCACAATCAATGTGTCTAGTCCCCATTCACCATTATAATTGTGCCTAGATTGCCCCACAACATTTTCCTTTTAAATCCTGGGATCCCTTTATGACATTATTTTCAACTTCTTCCATTCCCTTCTTAAAATTTGAAATTATTCAATTGCTATTTTAGTATTCATTTAAACTTCTTTGGAATTCCTAAGCTTAGAAGTTCTTGTACAAAGAATACCAGAAAACCGGAGAAATGTATAGTTTTTGCAACTTTGTAGTATGTTGTGGTGACTGTATAATACAGTTTGTTCTCATCTGAGCCATAAGCTGACAGCTTCTAATTCTCCAGGGAACTTTGTTTAGCAGAGCAGCTGTTAGTTTGTTAATCCTATTTTGTGTCAGAAATTCCGTGTGAAGAGTTGATATAGCTCACTTAGTGGCAATGATTATTTTGTCAATGCCAATTAGCACTACTAATTTAAGAAGTGAAAGTAACTTGAAAATATATACTGAGCAACATTTTTATCTGGTTTGCCTATGGTATCTATCAGAAGTAAATATATAGCTTTGTTTTACATTTCCTCAACTAACAAATATAATTGTGAAACATTCTGTGGAAATATAAAAGCATCAAGACTAAACATATGATAAACCTCCTTAAAAAAATGTTCCATTGAAAACGGATATATATTTTTTTTAAAGTTCGTGTTGTTGATGGATAATGGGTGCCTGTGGGTTAGGGCACAGGGTGAGAGTCTTGACCTCAGGTCTGGAGTCCAGACTGCAAATACAGGATGGGCTCGAATGAGGCCTGGACAAATGGAGTTAAAGATACAGAACTTTGTATTGGAATGGTTCAAAATGGAAAAAATGGAATGGGCTTTTCCATGAAACAGTCAGTTTCGCTAGATGTATTAAGCAGAACCCAGGTAATGTGGAATGTCATAGGATATACCTGTATTAAGGAACTATTTCTAAAATCTCTCTCCATTTTAAGATTTTTTAATTTTACTAGTGCTATATATCATAACAAAAGGCTAGAAATAACGCAAATGTTCAACATCAAGGAAAAGGTTACACAAACTGTGACTTACATGCCTGTTAGAATATATATAAAGTTACAAGTTTACAGGCTTAGTCATTAATGAAAAGCTCTACGTAAGTATTTTTTTGAAAAACAAAATTACAAGTTCATATCGATTAAAGGAGTATAAAATACGCTTATTATTATTTACAGAGATAAATGATACTTAAAAATAATAAAAATACTTGAAATAATAAAAATTACTGACTGAGTAGATTCTTTAATTTTAAGTAACATCCTTTAGAACCTTAGATATTTTGTTTTTAAAGAGAATCTATGTATTTTATTGAACAAAATTAGTGCTCAAGGATGAACTAAGGATTAATTGATTAATCCTCACAACAACCCTAAGAAATATTATTATTATATGTTTGTAAAAAAAAAAAAGTCAATGTGGAAAACAGTGTATAGAATACTACTGCTATTCAAGTCTACACAGACCTAACCTTGCATGCATATGCATCTGGAAGAATAACTTTCCCTCTCTCTCTCTCTCTATCTGTCTTATACACACACACACACATGCACACACATACACACACACACCTGCGTCTGGAGAATGGAATTGGGGTTCAAAATAAGTTCAATACCTTTTTGTACTATGCAATTAAATTTTTTTTTACATTTATTATTTTAAGATACTGTTTAAAAATAAGCTATGGGTCTATACTAGAAAAAAATTCATTTTTAAAGTTTACTTATTTATTCTTAAAGTTTATTTATTCTGAGAGAGAGAAAGAGCATGCACACAAGTGGGGGAGGGGCAGAGAGAGAGAGAGAATCCCAAGCAGGCTCCACACTGCCAGCTCGGAGCCCAACGCGGGGCTCAAACTCACAAACTGTGAGATTAAGACCTGAGCCAAAATCAAGAGTCAGTCACTCAACCGACTAAGCCACACAGGCTCCCCTTATTTATTTATTTTTAATGTTTATTTATTTTTGAGAGAGAGCACAAGCAGGGGAGGGGCAGAGAAAAAGGGAGAGAGAATGTGCTGTGAGTGTGGAGCCCCACGCAGGGCTCAAACTCGCTAACCGTGAGATCATGACCTGAGCTGAAATCAAGAGTTGGATTCTCAACTGACTGAGCTTCCCAGGCGCGCCAGAAAAGGAGTCTTTTTCTTCTGAATTTGAAGTCCATAAAAAAGGCCTAGTTCATGACCAGAAGTCAATGCTTGCGATGGGTTAAACAGTGTACTTGAGTAATGCATAAGGTTCATGTACCCATTGAAGATCCAGGCGAGAATGAAACCAGCCACTAGATCATGAAACAGAGATTAGGACAAAATAAGAAGTTTAAGTTAAATGAGAAGTCAGAAATCAGGAAGGAGAACAATTTCTAGGCCAGTGCCATATCAAAAGGTTATAGCTACTGGGTGGTCAGACCTAAAGATGGTTAAGAAATTCACAATAAGAGCAGAGGGTCAAAAGGCCTGGGAGTCTGTCGAGCAGTTCGTTGAGAAGCAGCAAACCTTTAGTCCTAAGACTGCTTCCTAATGGTGACCCAGGCACCTACTATGCACCAATAACATTTTAGCAGGCATAAACTAACATATTGAAAATTTAGGGAGAAGAGTGCTCTTCTCATTATTATTATTATTATTATTGTCATCTCTATACCCATCATAGGGCTTGGACTTACAACCCTGAGATCCAGAGTCACATGCTCTACTGACTGAGCCAGCCAGGCGTCCCCTCTCCAAGTCAGTTAATAAACAGTCTGACCCTAGAGTTTCCAGGCAGGTGTTGTAAAAAGGCTAACTCTTGCTGTTTGAGACCTAGCAAACATCATAGACTAGTGTGTTAGTTTTCTGTTACCACTGTAAAGAAATACCACCAACTATGTGGCTTAAAACAACACAAATTTATTCTCCTACAGTTCTGGAGGTCACAAGTCTAAAATCAGTTTCGCTGGGCTAAAGTCAAGGTGTCCAGAGGGCTGCGTCCTTTGGGGAGGCTCTAAGAGAAAAATCCATTCTCTGCCTTTTTCTGCCCGCATCCCTTGGCTTGTAGCTGTATCCCTTCTGTCCTCACAGCTCCTTCTCTGGCTCTCTTTATTCCCTCTTTTCTCTTAAGGACCCTTGTGATTACATTGGGCCGAGCCGGATAATCCAGAATAACCCCTTACATAAATCTAGTGATTATGGATGTTAGTCACATCTACGAAATACCTTCATAGCAACACTTAGATTCGTGTTTGATGAGATCACTAGGGATTATAGCCTAGCCATAAAGCTGATCATTACATGTACCTAATATTTTTCTTTAACATGATCACTATATATGTTTACTGAAAAAGAAAATTTGTTTTACTACGTGATGAAAAACCCACATTACACTCCGTAAACGTAAAGTGTATGAAAGCAAACACCATGGAAATACTTGTTCAATTCCAGCTACATACCGCTGCCTGCCGAGGGCTGAGACTGTGGTTTGGGCTCTTTGTTCACAAAAGCAGAGGACCAGGGGTTAGCGAGATGGTGACAATTCAGCACCAAACTGAACCCTTCTCCTTGATAGGAAAAGAAGGACTGAAAGACTTTCAAAAGAACATGACTTTCTCGATATTTAATGGAAGCATCTGTGTCCCAAATAAAATCCTGTCACAGATTGCCAGGAATTCCTGTTTCAAACATTGGGACACATTATCAATGTCTTCAAAACTAAGGTCTTGATTAAGACAGGCTGAGTTTAAATCAAGAATTTTGGGGGTGCCTGGCTGGCTCAGTTGGGAGAGCATATGACTCAGTCTTGGGGTTGTGAGGTCAAGCCCCACGTTGGGTGTAGGAATTACTTTAAGTAAATAATTAATTAATTAATCCAAAAGTTCTCCTTCACTTGCTAGCTATTCACTGTCACACCACCTCTTTGAATCCATTTCCTTACCTGTAAAGTGGCAGTGATAAGAAAACCTCCTTCAGGCGCGCCTAGGTGGCTCAGTCAGTTGAGCGATCGACTTCGGTTCAGGTCATGATCTCAGTTTGTGAGTTTGAGCCCCGTGTCGGGCTCTGTGCTGACAGCTCGGAGCCTGGAGTCTGCTTCAGATTCTGTGTCTCCCTCTCTCTTTACCCCTCCCCCAGTCATGCTCTGTCTCTCTCTGTCTTAGAAAAAAAAAAAAAAATTAAAAAAAGAAAAGAAAAGAAACCTCCGTCATAGGCCTGTTAGTAGTTATTTAAATGAGATAATGCATGTATAGCCCATGCATGTATAGACAATGGCCTAATGCCCAGCACATTGTATGTACCTCAGAAATGTCAGTCACTTTTGGGGTGCCTCGTTCATTAAGAGTCCAACTCTTGGCTTTGGCTCAAGTCATGATCTCATGGTTCATGGAACTGAGCCCCGAGTCAGGCTCGGCACTGATAGTACGGAGCCTGCTTGAGATTCTCTCTCTCTCTCTCTCTCTCTCTCTCTCTCTCTGCGCCCCTCCCCTGCTCATGGTCTCTCTTTCTCTGAAAATAAATAAATAAACATTAAAAAAAAAATGTCGGTCACTTTTAAAGCAGAAAGGCACTGTTGTAACTCTGGTATCAGGACACTTTCTGGAATTGTTAGCCTTCTTCCTCCCTACCCTGAAGTTGAGACACTTGCCTTGACCAAATCTCTTCACTCTTGAAGTGCAAAAATCAATCTTTGAGTCTTTTATTTCAACTATGGAATCAGCACCAGAGTTCAAATCTGAGAGACTGTGGAAGGGACACCGAAGTTGACCTAGGTGGGAGCTGTGGGCAAGGTCAAATAGATCCTCAGTACTGGCTTGCCATAGTCATCATGGGATATCACCAACAGGTATTTAGGGGTGAGCACCTACTGTGGGTGACAGTCTTGAGGTTACTATGTCAGGTGGCCTTTGTGAGCATTAGGCTGGATGCCTGCAACTCGCTCTAAGAGGCCACCGGGAGCCACAGATCATGTGACATTGAGCTAAGGGGCACATGTCACAAGGAATGAAATTATAACTTGTTCAGAATTGCACTCCACATTTCCCCTTGCCTGCCTGTCTGTTTCTCAGTATAATTTGAGGTGTTGACTATGGCTCACAAAAATCTAGGTGGTCTTGGGTACTAAGCTGTCTTATAAACTACCTTTTTCTTTAACTTCCTTGTGGCTAAGATCAGGAGGCATAGTTTAGGATTTAAACTGCAGAAAGAGGGCTCTTTGATGAAAGATGCTCATATGTTGTAAACATTCTTATTTGAGAAAACTTTAGTCTCCTATATTATAACCCACAGGTTATAATGGACATACAATTTTTAATGGTTGATTTTATTTTTCTTAATATACTTTGTTTAGATAGGGAGATCTGGGGAAGACATATTATTTCAACTTTTTATGGGCACAAACTTAAAAAAAAATTGGTTCTGTTTATAAAATCTTAATTGTATATTGAATTATTGCCAAGTTTTCCTAGTTTATTGGGAAACATGAGTTATGGCCAAATGATTAATAGAAGTTAAAACTTAATTCTTAAAATTACAGTTGGAGTTATTTGAATAGTAAGAAGGCACTGTTTTCCAAATTGCATTTCCATATTACTTTTTAAATGGCCTAATTTAAATGACCCAAATAGGCACACATTCCTTCTCCATCGTATGCACTTAAAACAATATTTTACAGAAGAGAGCTGGTTTGCTATAGTTACAGTCTTACTGTGGAGAAAAATAAACTGCTAAAATGCTTTTCATTGAGATGAGGCATACATCCAGATTTTATGCAGTCCAAAGCTTATGTAATTTTGGAGTCCTTTTCTGAGAAAAAAAAAAAAAAAAAGAATACCAAACAATTGACTTTGCAAATATTACAAAAATATGTGACTCTGTGGACACATTAAGGTCCCCTTACAGGGCTTAGGAAAAATCCAGTAAAGAGGCCCTGAGGCTTCAGCTTCATTGCCTCCATAGTAAAGTCACCTATGACTAAGATATATTATTGTGGAAGTTTCTGAGAGTGTTCCAGTTTCCCAAATTAATTAAGAATCTCTTTGGGTTCAGTTCTTGGGATGGGCAAATAGTACAAACGATCAATCACCTACACAAGGTGATGAACTATTCTGTTACTGACAGTGTTCCCTTACCATGTTTGTTTATTGAAGTATGATAAAACAATTAAAAATTCTAACATTTTGCAGTTTTCAATGGAAATAGGTAGAATTACAAGTAGCCCTTTCACAAGATGTGAGAAAAAATGAAAGCAAAGGATTATACATCTCTGAAAGCATTTTTTCCCTCCTTGTAGATTTTTCTCCTGGAGACTTACTAAGTAAGAGAATTACATCTTCCTTGTATCTACATAATTATTTCCTTAAAGAATGTTATATACATACATATATTAGGTTTCATTAGGGGTGGAAAAGAAAAAGAAAAAAAGAGTAAATCAAGGAGCCTAAACTTAAAATAACTTCTCTATAACTGAGAAAGGTCAGTTTTCCTGACCATGTCTTGCTTAGAACTCCATGATCAAAAAGAGGTAGACAATTTAGATATTTACTCCATGTGGGAAATGCAAGAGATTTCTGCAGATAATTCTAGAAGAAACTTTGTTTCAGAGCTTCCTGAAATGAGAAAAGAATGTCCTTCATTTTCCTTTTGACTAGAGGGAACCGGTCTCTGAATTCTTTCTGGTCTCAGGTACACAGCTTTAACAGCGTAGCGTTCGTTCATGTTTTATATCCATTTCTTCTTTTTGAAATGAAGAATGAAATCATTAAATGGCCAGAAGAGGGAGGAAGGAGAGGTAAGAGGCATGGAGTTAGGATCCTCAGAAACTGGAGAAGGAAAATGATGAATCTACTGAATAATAAATTCATCTGAGTCACCTTATCATCTCAAGAAACCACATTTGGTGCATGGACACTGGATAAGAGAGAGGTCCACTGTATGGTTGAGGTGACTTGGCACACCCACGTGGGGCGGGACATGTTTGGTCTGGGCAATGCGGGCAGTGGGTGGTCACTGCAGTTGCCAGGTGGGCTCATTTGGTTCAGGCACGTCCCCTTGATGATGCATAAACACTATTCGTGACCTTAGAACATCAAAAATAGTAAGAGGGTTAACTGGGAATGATGGCACCCGTATTAAGCAATTAATTTGTAACTAATCTAAAATTAATGCACACCTCACCTTTTTCAACCAAGGATTTGAGGCAGCTCACTAGGTAGACATGTAAAAAAGGAAATAAATACAATGTTTTTTAAATCTATGGCCATGGACACCTGGGTGGCTCAGTTAGTTAAGCTTCTGACTCTTGATTTCAGCCCAGGTCATGATCTCACAGTTCAAAACATTGAGTCCAACTTGGGCTCTGTGCTGCTCTCTCTCTCTCTCTCTCTCTGTGTGTCTCTCTCTCTCTCTCTCTGTCTCTCTCAATAAATAAACTTAAAAAAATGATGGCCATGGAAAATAGAGTAGGAGATTAATCATTGTGGTGGTGGTATTGAAAACATATAGAAGACATATATCCTGGCCAGGAGAACATAGACACTACAGTAGAATAGTAACTTTGTCTTGAAATTTCATGGAAACCAAAGTGAAAAGGAAACTACGGTCATTTACAAAATTTTAATTAACCATGAGAGACAAAACATTACTTCTGGGAAACAAAACTTTCATAACATGTTTAAAAGGAATTTTTCAAGTGAAGCTATTGTAAACAATGTTCAAAGCAAACAAAATAATTAGTTTATAAGCTGTTTCTTGTATTATCTGTTGACAAAGGCCAGCTGAGTTTTCAAAAATTGCTGAGTAAGAACAGCTCTGCAGGGAGTAATCCATACTATGGAAAGGATCCAATATGGATTACTAAACAGTTACGCAAAGTATAAATATGGAAGCAACATGCTAAAAATAATACATCTTAGTATAATACTGGTATTTCCAATTCCTTCATAATAAGGTGTTGGAGAAATTGGTTAAGAGAAGTGGTTTTGATTCAGGTTTTCTTTCTTTAAAAAAATTTTTTTTAAGTTTATTTATTTTGAAAGAGACAGAGAGAGCATGTGAGGTGGGGGGGGGCAGAGAGAGAGGGAGAGAGAGAATCCCAAGCAGGCTCTGCACTGTCAGTGTGGAGCCCAAGGTGGGGCTGGATCTCATGAACCGGGAGATCATGACCTGAGCCGAAACGAGAGTCTGACACCTAAGGGACTGAGCCACCCAGGCTCCCCCTGATTCAGGTTTTCTTTTTATCTTTGCCATTCATTGTTCTTTGTAAACTTCATATGTTGAATAACGGTAAAAGATTTGTATCTAACTGCTCTGATTGAGATTTTAAAGATTTTTTTCTTTTTTCTGCCTTTAATTTTCTGTAGCTGTTTTCCTCTCTGAATCACAGGTCCTTCAATAGTTCTTGTGATGGTTGCTTATAGAACAAAAGAATGGCAACATGATTTCAGTAAGACATTTGATAGACTTCCACATAGACAAGATGGAGGGATACAAATGGGGAGGCAGATTTGTAGCAGTTGACCAACTCTATCTCAAAAATGTTGATGGGTTGAGGCACCTGACTGGCTCGGTTGGTAGGGCACATGACTCTTGATATTGGGGTCGTGAGTTCGAGCCCCACGTTGGGTGTAGAGATTACTTAAAACATATAATATTGAAAAAAATAATTGATAGATACAAAATAATTGATAGATAAATCATTGATAGATAAATCACTGCTATTCTGTTCATGATTCTGGCGTGCTGTAAAGATTAGTCCAGGTATTAGAGATGCTGAAGGGTGGTGGAGTAGATGAGCTCAGTTTTGGACATTTATGTGGGACTTTCAGGTTGAAATATTCTTTATCAGTTGAGTAAATTGACTTAGAGGACGGAGGGAGGTCGAGAGATCTAGTTATGTAACAAGAATTTATTAATTACTAACCATGGTACTAGGCAACGCCTGAAGAATTTTACATGTTGTAACTCACAACATTCATATCAGGATTATTCTATTTTGATCTCTGTTTTACAGACGAGGAACGGAGATATGACAGGTGAACTACTTGTCCTAAAGCCACACAGCTGGTGAGTGGTAAGAGCTGAGTTGTCAACCCTGGTTGAAGATATAAAGAGTTAGGTAGGAAGCGATACTGAAGTCATAGGCATGGTTGAGTTGCTCAGGAGGCCTGTAGGAATCGAGGTCCATCGGCTTCTTGAGGATCTGTGTGTTGGCTTTGCTGGTTTAGGAAGACAAAGGCTGCATTTTCTGTGTATATGCATTTTCTGAAGAGTGTGTTCATAGCTCTGGTTCCCCAAGGTAGCAAAATATGATATAGAATGAGTAAGGAACAGCATGACAGAAAACCTAGGAACAGTTGCAGGAAAATGGGAATGACCAATAATGTGAGAGGCAGCATAGAGTCAAGGGGCAGAGCGATTGCAGTGGCTTGGTTTGTGGACCTGGATGCTATGAATGCAGACTTTTCTAGAAGCTTGACTATGAAGGGAAAGAGAAGGGGGGGGGGTGCGGGTGGCTAATTATATAGGGAATCAGGATGAAGGTAAGGGGTTTAATCTTTTGATGACAGAGACTTGGGTATGTTTTAAGTGCTGAAGTGGCAAATGGAGAGAGAGATCAAAGATAGAAAGAAGGGGGTAATTGTAGGAGCAAGGTGTTGGAGGGTGCAGGAAGGGGTGGAATCCTAAGCACAGGCAGGTAGAACATCCGCCTGGACATGAGCTAATGATGAGTGTGAATATAGGTAAATTTGTAGGTAAAGTAAAAGCCTCTGTACTTTCTATCTTGAGGGAATAAAGCCCAGATAAGCTAAGAGATTGGTGTAGGGTCTCACAGCCCATTTGGAGCACTTCTGGAGCTAGAATTCACTGCACTTTCCATGACATCACGGGCTCTGCCAGTGAAAAACTCCTCCCCTTCGTCGCCTTCCAAGATACTAGGTTATTTGGGGATTTCCTCATGCTTTTTTTGAGGAATTCTTTTCTGTTTCTTTCTTGGATCTTTTTTCTTCTCTCAACACTTAAATGTGTTCTGTGCCCCCTGGTAGTGTGTTACAGTTGAACAGTTACAGACTTTGGCACCTGACCTGGCTTCAGACTCTGACTCTGTTCTTCCTAATTTTGTGATCTTGGACAAGGTACTTAACTCCACGGAGCATCTCTGTTTCGTCATGGGTAAAATGGGTGCGATAAAACTGAGCGTCAGATTGCGTGAGGATTAAGTGAGATAATACGAACAAAATGCCTAGCGCAATCTCTCGTGCATAAGAAGTGCTCAGAAATACAATTCCCTGTCTGTTCTCTCTCCCTTGGTGAGACCCCTAGGGACTCAGGCTCTTTGCCTCAGTGCAATTTTAAAGAAAGTCACTTAATCTTTCTAATTCTGTTTTCTCATGCCAGAACTGGAGATGGTTCCACTTATTATGCAACACTGTTGTGAGAACGATGACTGGAAATCTCCAGGAGGATGGTCAATAAACGTTTGTCGAATCTGAATCTCATCCACTTCCTGAGTTTCACTTAACGACTCCTATGACCACCCCTCCAAAGCGTATTTTCCAGCCTGTTCTTCTCACTTGAGCATTAGGCTCTATTTCTAACCACTTGTTGGATCATCTACCAAGGGGTATAGTTATTTTTATTTGTAACTTGTTATATATCCAGGATTTGTCTTCGATCTCTTCCACATCTAAGAGAGTTGGCATGCCCCTTCTCCTGACCTTTACTTTCCCTGGTCCCTGGTGGGAGCCGCGTCTTCACTCATTTCTTCTCATCGTGCTGGTCATTTTCTATTTATTCTCTCTCTGTCACGCTCACCACAGCGGATTCCCATGTGGCACCTCTCAGTCCCCCTTGCCATGTGGCTTTTCATTGGAAGCCCCTGTTCACAAGGGAGAAAAAAGCTTACGTTCTGCTCAAGAACACAGCCATGGTTCCATTAATTTGGAAGCTAAGACTACCCGCTTGGTTATTCGAGCCTCCTCCTGCCACGGGATGTGTTGGCTGCTTACTAAGGCGAAATTTGGTTGTTGCTTCGCAAAACCGTCAATGGAAAATTGTTGTCCTCAGGACTCAGAACCTGCGGGAATAAAGGTCTGGGTCACCCCAACCAGTGCTGACCAAGAGTAAAGAGAACATGGCAGAAGAAGGGAGCTGTGATTATCAGCTGTGATGTCAAGACTAGTTACAGAGGTGGGTGCCTAACTTGCGCTAATTGATTTTTTCCTTTATTCTCCCACTTTCCTGTGGGAGCTGCCCTGTGTGCAGTCGTGAAGGGAGTTATGATTACAGTTTTGGTCCTTCTCAGAATGTGACTGAACTGACACGACCTCTGACTGACAGTAGCTCAAGGTGTTTCCCACATGTGGGGGGGGGGGGATCAGAGTCTTCCCATCTGAGGGAAGAGCGAAAATAGGTGCTAAGAGGCAAAACTTGTGAACTGTTCTTGTGAGCCTCTATTTGTGCCTGTTCCTCTCTCCCCTCATCTATTCTCTCATCTGTCTGACGCTGGGACTCAGATCCCCACCCCCCAGTGGCTTCTAGCAATGTGAAGTACAGGCAAGACGGACAAGTGGGACGGGAGAGGTTGGGATAGCTCTTCCCCACTCTTTCTCTCCTTAAGTGCTACATTTTTTTTTTTTTTTTTTGCCGTGAACACACTTCACTTTTTATTTTTATTTATTTTATTAAAAATTTGTAAGTGTGTTTTGTTGTGTTTTTTTTTTTGAGAGAGAGAGAGAGCTAGCAGGGAAGGGGCAGAGAGAGAGGGAGACACAGAATCCGAAGCAGGCTCCAGGCTCCGAGCTGTCAGCACGGAGCCCGACGCGGGGCTCGAACTCACGAACCTTGAGATTCAAACTGAAAATCAAGAGTCAGATGCTTACCCGACTGAGCCACTCAGGTGCCCTTGTGCTTTGTCTTTTAGAGGAGATCATCTTCTCCGTGGTACCAGGCCTCACAGTGCTTGGGTAACACTTTCTTCCTTTGACCCTTTCCCAGGTCAGGTTCTATGGAAAACAGACTCTGATACTCTGCCTGTGAGAGGTTTCCTGGGGAGTGCTTTTGGGGTTACTACTTGGGGTAGGGAAGAGAGGAACACAGGATTGGGCAGAGTGAGCTGGGATGGCCCTGCAGTTAGTTGTCTCGACTTGGGCCAAGTGGGCTAGCCCTTTACATCTGTGTAGATCAGTCATTGATGTGGTTGCTGCGTAGGGTGGGGGGAGAGCATGTCTTCAGTGAGGAAGTTCATTTTAGTGGAGGACAGGTCCCAGAGAGGGATTTGGCTAATGCCTGTTGGCCACTGGTACTCTGAACGGCAGGCGGATGACTTCAGTCCTGGGAGACTAAAGGACCCTTCAGAGTACCCTTCAGACTAAAAGGTCCTAAAGGCTTCCCACTATTACTGGTCCTTGGGTGTCTCAGCCGTCTATTGTTGGCACTCTTTTTTTTTTAAGTTTATTTATTTTTGAGAGAGAGAAGACAGAGAGTGAGAGTGAGAGAGCGGGAGCATGAGTGGGGGGAGTGGCAGAGAGAGAGAAGAGACAGAGCATGCCAAGCAGGCTCTGTGCTCTCCGCACAGAGCCCAATGCAGGGCTCAGACCCACGAACTGTGAGATCATGACCTGAGCCGAAGTCGAGAGACAGGTGCTTAACCTCCTGAGCCACCCAGGATATTGCCATATTCTTAACTTACTCACACTTCTGTGCACTCTTTGTTAAATTTTCTTAATCGAACGATCTGAGTTGATATTATTTCCTTTCCGGGCTCTTATGTAGATAATAATTTAAAACTCACGTAAATATATAAGTACAAACTGTCTTATGTTCAAGAAGTATAGTGGCCTATCACAGGGAGACCTGATCTGGCTGGGGAGCTGGGAAGCAAGGGCAGATTTTGTCAAGAAAGTGACATTGGAATCATACTCTGAAGAAGGAGTCAAATTAACTATGAAGAAGAGAATATGAGAGGAGAGGGAGAGATAGAGAGAGGATGAGAATGTTCTCACTGAAGAAAACATAGTCTGAGCAGGCAGGAAATCAGGCTGGAGAAAGATAGGGAGAGCACCGTCTGGACTTTATGATCCTCCTTAAAGATAATCCTACAGATAATGAAAAGGCTTTGAAGGTTTTTGAGCTGAGGAGGAACACAATCAGATTTGCACTTGAAGATCTCTGGCTTGTCAAAGGCCAGTGTCATTTTAATTTTGGGGAAATTACCACTTGCCTGCCAGTGTCTCTTAAAAGCAGAAAAGTTTTTTGTTTTGTTTTGTTTTGTTTTTTGTGTTTTTTTGTGTTTGTTTTTTTTTTTTTTGTTTTTGTTTTTGTTTTTGGTTTTGGTTTCTACAAGTCTCCAGACTAGCTAGACTGAAATTTCTACCACTTGGCAAATCCTGCACTTAAACTAGAGTAGTTCCTGGGCAGAATGCTACATGCCACAGTGCCTGGTGTATCTTTCTGACACCATGATACTTTGTTGCATTCCCCCCCTGCTGGGTAAAGATAATACTAACAATATAGCAACCATTAGACTTTTAACACAATAACAATTTGTACTATATGTCCAAAAGGTGGAAAATACTATATACTCTATCAGAACTTCTTATTTTATTTCCCACTCATTTTGGGAGTCTTTACAAAATATACAGACCTCTACAACTGTGGTCCTAGAACTGATTTAGTAGGATTTCTCTCTATTCTTTCTTCAGGTATGTTAATGAAAAAATGCGAATGGAGAGTGCCAGTCTTGATTTCACATTTGGATGTAGCCTAGGGCTGCTGGGCTACCTTACTGGCTTCTCAGCTCTTGAGGACTCTTGAACAGAGATTAACAGAGATGTGGGTAGAGCCCAATCCCTTGCGGGATATAGAGTGAGAAGGAGGGGTGACCGCCACAAGAGTGATGTGAGCAGAGCCCAGAACACCAGCGCTGTGTGGTGTTTCTACCCCATCACCCTTCCTTGGCACCCACTGTCCTTACTTACTCAGAGAGGTCCAGAACCAGGAACTGGGAGTAATGTGCCATTGTGGGGTTTTGGCCTCTAATAATCTGGGCACGAAGTATCTCTTTATTTAAGGAATTAACCCAAAAGAGTTGGTCTCACTGGGTTAGTGTTACTGACTGAGTTTTTCCCTTAAAAAGATATGTTGAAGACCTCTCCCCCAGTAACTCAGAGTGTGACCTTATTTGCAAGCAGGATATTGGCACATGTACTAGGTTAAAATGGAGTTTTCCTGGAGTGGGGGGGGGGGGCGCCCTTAATCCAATAAGATTGGCATCCTTATTAGAAGAGGAGAGACACAGAGACAGAGACACTGGGGAAGAACATGGCCGTGTGAAAATAGAGGCAGAGATTGGAATGACGCATGTACCCATAAGCCAAAGAACACCAAAGATGATTGGCAAATACCAGAAACTAGAAGAGACAAGGAAGGATTCTCCTTGACAGGTTTCAGAGGGAACAGAGTCCTGCTGACACCTTAATTTCAGACTTCTGTCTTCCAGAACAGTGTGACAATACATTTCTGTTGTTTTAGGCCACCCAGTTTGTGGTAATTCATTATGGCAGCCTGAGGAAGCTAATACAGTTGGCTTCAGTTTTTATCCCAAGCCCCTGAGGTGAAGTCCTGCATCCATTATCATTTAAAGTTTGAGTCACATTTGGTAAGATTTACTGAATATGATAGGAAAAAAAATTTATTGAGCACTATAGAAAGTATTTCATTTCAAATGGGAAGAGTACTTTGTTTCTATTAAAGGTAGACTTTAATTTTTACCTTTTGGATAATTATCAAGAATACATTAACCACACATCCCCTGGTTGGTTGCTGAACTTTTCTTTCTCATTAAGAATGTTTCTTTACATTTTTTTTAACATTTATTTATCTTTGAAAGACTGAGAGAGACAGAGGGTAAGCAGGGGAGGGGGCAGAGAGAGAGGGAGACACAGAATCGAAGCAGGCTCCAGGCTCTGAGCTGTCAGCACAGAGCCCGATGTGGGGCTTGAACCCACAAACCAGGAGATCATGACCTGAGCCGAAGTCAGACACTTAACTGACTGGGCCACCCAGGTGCCCCAAGAACATTTCTATTTTAAATTCACATAATCATAAGTCATTGCTTAATCTCTGAGATTTGGTGCCCCTCCTTCTTAATGTTTTATTTTTATTTTTGAGAAAGAGCGCATGCGAGGGAGAGGCAGAGAGAGAGGGAGATACAGAATCCAAAGCAGGCTCTAGGCTCTGAGCTGTCAGCACAGAGCCCGACGTGGGGCTTGAACCCACGAACCACAAGATCGTGACCTGAGCCGAAGTCATACACTCAACTGACTGAGCCACCCAGGTGCCCCCGGTGCCCCTCCTTCTCGTCACCATGCTCTTGCCTATTTTTTCTTCTACTCCTTCATGACCACTGAACATTCTCTCAGGCCTTCCCCAGATTGTATGTGAAGCTTTGCTGTTGTATTTAGGTCATTTGCTTACACTGTTTAATCCACCTTGTACTCCATAGTCAGCCTTTTAATGATGACCCTCGCCATTACCTTGGCCACCCCAGCCCCATGCTACTTGGCCAATGTTCACACTATGTTGATCTGGAGCCATCCACTATCTCTATTCCGGGGTTTTAGGGTACAGAGGGTAGATCCGTGTACATGGGGTCCACTCCTTACCCAAGCTGTCCAACTTCCCTGAGCCCTCCTCTGGTAGTTCCTGTATTCACCACTTGTTGAGTTGCTAAGAAACTCCTCACCATTGCCTATGACATCCACTGCAAACATGAGTTTGCTGTCTTTACTGAGACCCGGGCCATGGGGCAACTTCACTTTTATTCTTGGTCTCATCTTTCCATATCCATCTAAATCTCTTCAGAATCTTCAATCCTTTGATGACTTACTTCTTCACCTTATAAATTCCTATGTATCCAACTGTAAGTAACAGAAAAACCCATCCAATAGAAGTTTAAGCTAGTGCTCCTCAAACTGTAAAATCCATCTGAATCACTGGGGGAACTTGTTAAAATATAGATCTTCATTTAGTTGGCCTGGGGTGGGCCCCGAGAGTCTGTATTTCTTGCAAACTCCCAGGCAATGCTAATTAATGCTCCTGATCCCCGGACCACAGGGATTTCTACGATACGAGCAAGTGTAGTCATCCTTGTGGGGTAAGCTCAGTATCTGCACGATGGCTTTGATTCTTCTGGTCTGCCCCTCCTGGTCTCGAGATCCTGACGTAGCTCCAAACACCCCATCCTCACTCGAGTGCATCCAAAGGCAGCAAGGCGGGGGTCTGACCAGAGATGAGAATGAGACGGCCTTTCTCCTCTCCGCCTCCTCTCATTAGGGAGGTAAATATTTGCTGAAGCCTCCTGATTCTCTTTACAACTCGTTGGCTTAGAACTGGGCCACACCTGACTAATCACTGTCAACACAGAAAGGGCTAGATAAATTATGACTGATGTCAAGAGGCTGGACATACTGGTAAACAAGTTAAGTCCTGTCGGCAGAAAGAGGAAGGATGGCCCAACAGAGTAAGCAGTTTCAGCCATATCTGGTTTTCAAGTACCATTGTGAGGGGATATATATATATATATATATGTATAAATTTTAATAATACTGCTTCATCTAACCAGTTTTTGAGCTTCTCTTCAGGCAGTTTTCTCCGTGAATGTTCTAGTTCTATCACATGTATACCCTCTCTATTCATGTGCCTGAGATCTGGCTTTTGTCCTTACTGTCATAACGTAATCAGTCTTTTGGGGGTTGCCAGAAACGCCTCCCTCGCATTTCCACCCTTATGCCCCTCTACCCTTCGCACTGGTGAATCACCCCTCAGATCTCCTCCTTCCCTGTTTCCTTCAATGCTTCTTTCTTCTCTTGCCCTCTGGCTGGGGGCTTTCCCTCACTTGGACCTTGGCTCTCTGTTCATGGCCCCTTACACTCACCTATCAGCTCTTGGGACATCTCTTCTCATGACTGTTAAGCGTCACCTCCGCGGCCCCCAATTCCTCTGTGGATTCCCCCCTCAGATCTTTTCCTGCCCATCAGACACTCTAAAGGCAGGTCACGCCAAACCTCTTCTCTTCCAAACTGTTTTCTTTTCCCACCTCCCTTTAGTAGCTGGCATTCAATTCTTCTTGGGATAAATTCGCATAATGTTTTGTTCTCTTACCTTCCAGAATGTTAAATGGTCAGTTGTGACTGATGCACCAGGAGATGACAGATGCTGGATGCCAGAATGAGTTGTGATGAAGAGCACAAAGTGGAAATCTCAAAGCAAATGGTGGAGGGCTGGCTAGATTCTCATTCATACAGAGGGTCTGAGAGTGAGGTGGCTGAAGGTTGGGGAGATTTTGTTTGGATAGAGCTGCACTGGGAGTTCTGCCTTCCCTTCCCTCCTCCTCCTCCTCCACAGTGGGCAAGGACATTGGCATCTAATACCAAGCCCAGTGAGGAGGGGTTCCTCGGGAGCCCTGAGCGCTTGGCACGTGTTGCTGGCCAACAGCGGGTGGGTGCTAGACTTCCACCTGAGGAAATGTCTACATTCTATGGCAGCAGAGTAGAGAGAGGGCTATGCCTGGCTGGTGAATGTTCTACCTTTTAACCATGAACCTCGTAGATATGCCTGGTATGTAGGGTCCACAGTAGGGGATCAGCCTGGGGTCATTTTAAAAGGGATTCTGCCTAAAGGGTCCCACTAGAGGGTTCATAGGACCCCAGTGGCAAGAGTCTGTGTGGAGTGGACTGAAGGAAAACCAAGACTGAGGTCGAATAAGCAGTTCAAGAGAATTCATTGCCTTATTTCAGGAAATAATGGTTAGGCCTTCCCAGGAAGGGGCCACGGAAGTGTTCACAGAAAATGCACATATCCACCAGGCCCAGAGGGTGTGGTGCCCTTTTGTCAGAGCGCTGGTCTAGTACAAACTTCCCTGCCCCTCCACGAATCCCTCTCCATATCGCTGTCCGCAAGCTGGCCGGGATAGGGTGAGATGGAGAGGCCCAAGGCCCCATGCCCGGACTTCTGCCCAGAGAAAGTCCCTGCTGGGGAATGGGGCAAGTAATTTTAATTACTGAATTGAGATCATGTCTTATCTCCTAGAATAACAGTAGGATTTCCTATGACCCGAGAGAACAGAATAGTTACGGGACTGTAATTCAGGTGAAGAGGAAGAACTATCATCCTAGAATGGATTGTTAATGGGACAGTAGGCAATAGAACTTAAGTTGCTCTTATGGATACTCTCCATGAATCCTATTTATTCGATGTTCTGGTAACGTATAGAGTTTCAGTTCAGCTTCTGGAGCAGTGAAATCATTTGATAAAAAAAAAAAAATCTAGTCATATTGCCTCAGGTTTACAAATTTACAAACATGTCCTTGCTCCTTTTATATTAGTTTATGTGGTTAAACTACATCTTTCCAGACTAAGAAACAAGTTCAAGGGATGAGGACGAACACATAAAGAACAACGTTTAACCACAAGACTATTGGAGCAGTAAAGGTTATGCATGATAGACAACATGTATCTAGACTACATAAAGACTTATTACATCTTTTTTTATAAATTTTTAAAAATGTTTTATTTATTTTTGACAGAGAGAGAGAGAGAGAGAGAGAGAGCATGAGTGGGGGAGGAGCAGAGAGGGAGACACAGAATCCAAAGCAGGCTCCAGGCTCTGAGCTGTCAGCACAGAGCCCGACATGGGGCTCGAACTCATAGACTGCAAGATCATGACCTGAGCCGAAGTTGGATGCTCAACCGACTGAGCCACCCAGGCGCCCCAAGACCTATTACATCTTAATGACAAAAAGACAACAACCCAATTTAAAAATGGGCAACAGATCTGAACAGCCACTTCTCCAGATGGAAGTTATTTCCTTAAACGAGTGGCCAGAAAGCACACGAAAAGATGTCAAAATCATTAGCTCTCAGGGAAATCTCAGTCAAAACCACAAGGAGATACCACTTCACAACTGTTAGGGTGGCTATGATGGAAAAGACAGATAATGACAAGCGTTGGTCAGGATGTGGAGAAAGGGGAACCCTCATACACTGCTGGTGGGAATGTAAAATGGTGCAGCTGCTTTGGAAAACGGTCTGGCTGTTCTCCAGAAAGTTAAATGTAGCTACCACAGGATGCAGCAATTCTAATCCTAGGTATGTATTTGTCAGAACTGAAAACGTATGCACAGAAAAGCTTGTACATGAATGTTCACAACAGTATTCATAATGGCCCAAAAGTGGAAACCCAAATGCCCCTCAATGGATGAACGAATCAACAAAATGTGGAACATCTATACAATGGAATATTACTCATCCATAAAAAAGAATCGAAGTTCTGATATATGGTACAACATGGATGAGCTTTGAAACATACGCTAAGCAACAGCAGACACAACACAGCACATATTTTCTGATTTCCTTTATACAAAATGTTCAGAAGAGGCAAATACATAGAAACAAAGATCAGTGAGTGCTAAAGAGAACTGTTTGGGAGGGGGAGAATGAAGGGGTGATTAAATTGTTCTTTTTTAAAAAATATTTTTTTTTCAACGTTTATTTATTTTTGGGACAGAGAGAGACAGAGCATGAACGGGGGAGGGGCAGAGAGAGAGGGAGACACAGAATCGGAAACAGGCTCCAGGCTCTGAGCCATCAGCCCAGAGCCTGACGCGGGGCTCGAACTCACGGACCGCGAGATCGTGACCTGGCTGAAGTCGGACGCTTAACCGACTGCGCCACCCAGGCGCCCCCAAAAATATTTATTTTTGAGAGGGCAGGAGGGGCAGAAAGAGGGGGACAGAGGATCCACAGCGGGCTCAGCGCTGACAGCACAGGGCCCAATGTGGGGCTCAAACTCACGAACCGAGAGATCATGACCAAAGCCAAAGTCTGCCACTTAACTCGACTGAGAACAATTTAGAAATCGTTCTAAATTTGATTTTGCGATGATGCTTGCGTTAACACTGGGAATATATTTTAAAAAACACGGAATTGTACACTTAAAAGATTTTTTTAATATTTTTATTTTTGAGAGACAGAGTGTGAGCGGGGGAGAGGCAGAGAGAGACGGAGACACAGAATTCGAAACAGGCTCCAGGCTCCGAGCTGTCAGCACAGAGCCGGACGCGGGGCTCGAACTCACGGACCCGGACCGTGAGATCATGAGCTGAGCCGAAGTCAGAAGCTTAACCGACTGAGCCACCCAGGTGCCCCTGAACTTTAGGTAGGTGAACTATACATCACTTTAGGTAGGTGAACTATATGGTATATGACCTTGAAATGTTGTTTGTGGTCCACTAGACGGGGAGCCTCATGATAGCAGGGATGCAGCTAGTTGTGCACCTTACCGCATCTCTAGCCAATGCCTCAACAGGCACCCGACAAACACTTCTTGAGGAAACCGCACACCTTTATACTGTACCTGCCGTTTATACAGGGCTTCATGGATTCAAGGCCATTTTGTCACTGAGAGCAGTAGTTCCTTTGTGCCTCCTAACAACCCCGAGGGTGGTCAGAGAGGGTGATCAGGAAACTGCTGTTCGCTTCTATTGTGAAAGACGGTCTGCTGTACGACCGGGGAAAGACCCCAAGACATTTCTGCCTACTAAATTTTTATCTCAAGTTGCTCTCTCAGGCTTGCCTGTCTTGCATTCCTCGTGTCTCCCTGAGAGAAGAATCGACTTTGCAGTACAGTCAGCAAGCACAGCTTTGATAGACTGGTTCCCAAACTGCAACCCGACAGCACAGCAGTGTGGGTCAGTTGGGGGGCAGAAACCCAAGAACCTAGATTCCTTTTCTGGGCAAACGTAGCGATGAGACCAGTAGGATTTTAGCTTTGGGAATCTGGCCTCAGTCTCTTCAAATACTTCTAACCCTAAGGTCTGAGTTAGGGGGCTGTCCCCCGATCATCGCGTCAATAGGAGTTAGTTTAAGCATCTTCCAGGCACCGAATTCAGGTTTCCAGGTTCTGGTCCCCTTCTGCTACTCCCCAATCTCCCCACCCCCAGGCTTGGGAGGAGAAACTCCCAGCCAAGAACCTTTCCGGTGGGAGGAGAGAGAGCCAACTTGCTAAGAAAAGCTCCCTCGAAGCCCTTCAGAAAAGAGGTCCTCAGAGGTTTTATCGGATGGGGACTCGGACTCCTAGTCGGCTACAGAACCCCCTGGCCACTGTGCGATTTAATGATGTTCTCCTTCGGGTCCACCCAAGCCGCCAGAAGCCTTGGCCGACTTCCAAGGTGGGGCTGGGAGAGCCCGGGGGACCCTCGGAGGCCCCGGGCGTTCCTCGCGCGGCGGGGCGCGCCTGACTCACGGCCGCCGCGGGCCGGAGCGCAGGTGAGCAGCCCGAGCGGGGTTCGCCGCGCCGTCCCCGGCGCCTCCGCCTCCGCGGCGCCCGCGCTGCGCTCCACCCCTCCCCGCGCCGGGCCCCGGGGGCGGGCGAGGGCTCTGCCCAAACGCCCGTGGGCTTTGGAGGGAAGCGGGGCGGCGAGCTGGGAGCCCCCGGACCGAGCGCCCCGGGCCGCCGCGGCGAGCCCCGCTGGGGCGCGGGGCCGCCGCCTCCCCTCAGGCGCTGGGCGCGGCGGCCGCGAGAGCCGCAGGTGGTTCCCCGGGCCGGCCCTTTTCTCCTCCCCCTTTCCTTTCTTTCGCCTCCCCTCCCTCGCGCCCGGTGTCGGCGGCACTTCCCCCGCTTCCTCCTCCCTCTCCAATCGGGAGGGAGGGAAGGAGCCGCCGGCTCTTTCCTGCCTCCCTGCAAACTTGAGCGGGACTCCCGTCTCCACTCGCCGCCGTGGCCACCGCGCCCCGCGCCCAGGAGCTGCTCCTTGAACTTCCTTTCGCCGCGCGGCCCCGCGCACCCCGGCGGTGGGAGGACGCGGCCGGGCCCCAGGCAGCCGCGGCTGCGACCCTCCGGAGCCCTTCCCCGCGGCCGCCCGGGCTCCCCCGCCCGCCCGGCCGCCCGCGCGTCCGTCGGTCGGTCCTTCCTGCCCGCCTCGCCTCCTCCCCGCGGCAGGAGCCACCGGGGCAGCCCCTCGGCGCCCCGCCGCAGCCCGGACTTTCCTTTGTGTTGGATGCGCACTCGCGCCCCGCGCCGACGGGGGGTGGACTGAGGGCTGCGCTCGCCCCGGGCGGCCCGCGGCGCCGCGAACCCGGGTCCCCCGCCCCTCGCCATGCCCTTCCACCAGAGGACCGTGGAGCCCGCGCGGCTGCGCCGGCCCGAGGCGGCCGGGGCCGCGGGCGCGCCGCTCTTCCGCTCGCTGGAGCAGGTCAGCTCGCACGCCCTGGTCTGCCTGCTGGCGCAGCTCGCCGACCTGTCGCGCTGCGCGGGGGACATCTTCGGCGAGCTCGAGGGCCAGGCGGCCGCGCTGGGCCGCCGCACCGCCGCGCTGCACCGCCGCCTCGACGCCCTGCACGCCGCCGCCGCGCGCCTAGACCACCGCCGAGTGAAAATCCGTGAGTGGCCGGCGGCGGGTCGGGGGAGGGGAACGAGGTGGGGAGGTGCCGGGCCAGCTGCTCTCTCCCGCCCCCTGGCGGCCCCGGGTCGGCTCTCGGGCCGCGGCGCCGAGCCCCCGACCCCTCGCGTCCTTCGAGGGTCGGCTTCTCGGGTGGGCACGGCTGCAGGTGGCAGCCGGTGCGGCGCCCTCAGACTCTCGGATTCCGGGAGGTTCTTGGTCTCTGGACGAGTGGGCGCGGAGTGTGGGAATCGGGCTGGCCCGTCCCCCTGCCCGGTCCTTCTCTCTGTGTGTGTGGGAGGCAGAGAGGAGACCCGGGGGCGCTGTAGACAGAGGAGGAGCCAAGGTCGTGGGAAAGGGTCAGGGGAAGGTAGCTTATACGAGAAGTCAGGGTGCAATATACGTATGGATATAGAATGATTACAGTCCTGGAGACTCCGGCAGGCTCTGTAGCAACCTCAGGGGATCTGAGTGAGCGCTGGGGCTGCTGGTCGCCTATCTGCCTACCGCGTACCGGCGCTCTTACCTACAAATCAAAGTATGCAGACTTTGAGTGAAGGGGTGTGTGTGTGCTCCTGTGTGTGTGTGTGCTCGGGCCATTTTGCCTTCCCACCCCACGAGCCCTTTGTGATTCAAAGGACCTTGACCTTGAGTTTAGACTGAATCCCATTCATCTTTGCCTGACCTCCTCCAATCCTGAAAATCAAGTCTGTGTCCTGACGTAGTGATCTCTCCAAGCACCGGTTTCATTTCAGCAGCTTAACTAGCCCCAGTGAATGAAGTAACTGGAATTTCCTGCTGGCCCAAAGCAGAGAAACTTTCAGTGTGATATTTGTGTGGTTTCTCCCCTTTTAGTACATGGACTTGGTCAGAATCCTAAGTGTAAAGAATAAATTGGAGCTCGTTGATGGATTGCAGGCTATGAGGGGAGGTGTTGGTGAACACGAGCCTAGATTTCCACAGCTCTGGATGAAATACTGTCTCTCTCACCGTCACTTCATACACCGTCTCCAATAGCTGGTTTTCCATTTTTTCCCCTTGCTGGAAGAACTTGGCTATGCTTTAATTACCTTAAAACCGGAAGTGTTCAGGTATTTGTTGCTGTACATCTTTCTCCACGTTGTGAAGTTATCATGTGATGACTTTACATTTTACATCTCTTTCACTGTGTTGTCAGATCCTTTTAAGTTGTGGACAGTTCCCAACTGGGGAGAGCTTCCCCCTCCCCCAACCCCCCAAATGAGGGGGAAAAAATCAAGGTGGTCTCAAGTTGTTGGACGGAATCTATCTATTTACTGTGAATAATGACCTCTTGCATCCGGATATACTGTCCTAGCGGAGTCTCATCATGCCTCATTGCTTCTATGTCTTTTTTGTGTGGAGTGACTGTGTGGGTGAATGAGAATTTCACCCATGAGGAATGATGTGATGGGGCAGATCTGACTGCTAGGTGAACTGATCTATTGTGGGAATTAAAGAACAAGAAAAACCTCCCTGACGGTCAAGAACTCCTCCTTTTGCTAGTTTTGTTTTGCATTTAACCATTACTCTTTGTGTGCCTATGCACCAATCAGCTAATATTCAAAGCTGAAACTGCCCAAGTGCCCTAAATTAACTAAAATTGTCCTAATTAGCGACTGAAATAACTCTCTTAAAAACTTTTCATAAGTTTGTTTGAACCTTAAATGGCTTTGATTTTATACCAGAAAACCTGGCTCATCATTTTTTTTTTTTTTTTTTATGACGGAGAAAGAAGGCTTTTATGGAATGTAATTATGTGTGAGCATGGAAGTGTATGTATAGAGAAGAAAGCTGAACTGTAAAGACATTAGTTTTTGGTTTCTCACCTTCACACATTTAATTTTTTTGGTAAAGACCAGTGAAACACCTATGTATTCGTTTTACTTCTATTAGGTATTAAAAAAATGCCTCAAATTTGTTCCTAAAGTGAAAGCTACATTTTGAAATCATTTTGGTACCATTTTAGGCAGGTCTTCCGAATAACGTACTCCATTAGAATGGGCACGTAGACTTTTAGACTTGGAGTTGACTGTGAAGGCCATCTACTTCATTAACTCAACGAGGGAGGAGATAGAGTCTGAGAGGTGAAGTGATTCACTTTAATTGTGTGGTGGGCTCATAGCACAGCCAGGCCTGGAGGCCAGACCTTCTGTTTGGCTCACTTGCTGGTCCCACAACATATATCCCTTCCTTTTAGGGTCACGTGGGAAATAGGAACAAAGTTTAGATACATTCCACAAACAGTCCAAAGGATAACTGTGACTGTTAATTTCATCCTTCTTGTCAGATAACCCTTTTAACAAGTCTCCCAAGGAACAAGTAACGGAACTAAAGAGTTTACCAGAAGCCTGAGCTGCAGGGGAAGATGCTGCATATTGCCTTGCCTGATGGGTCTCTGCCATAATAAAAGGCACGAGTGCAGCTGTTTCAAAAACATGGGGACTTTATCTTTGTAATACGGAAACAGCATTTTAGTGCCGTGGGCAATGATTCTAAGAAATAAATCATCAGGTTTGCCGTTCCTCGAAATCTCACAGGTAGTTATCCCAAATAACTTTTTGTCGTAAGTTGGAGAGTTCGTACATTATTTTTTCTCCTACCGATCTTTAAAGACTCCCCTAATGCTGTCCCGACATCCCCAGGTTGGAAGGAGTGCTCCCAACAGCATCCATTATGGGCCTCCAGTGTATCTCTTTATCACCACATTTACCAGCATGGCCTGAAATTGTGTATTCACTTCTGCTCCCCTTTGCTAGACAGCAAGCTGCTTGAGGTCAAGGGTGGCTGCATCTTTGTTTTTTTCAAAGCTCAGAACAGTGCCTGGAATGGAATAGCTCAGTACATATTTGAATGGAACCAATACTTGGTTTCTTAGTGCTCACTGTTGAGAAGAACCGTCAGGAGGGACTATAATACTCATGGCTCCAAATCTACATGAACAAGACAAACAACTTTAAAAACAAATGAAAAAGTAAACTCTTATCTTTTTAAGGTTTTGTGCTGAAGCACTAGTATGCTCCTTTCCCTAGAAGCCAAACTTCATTAATTTTGCTGACAAAATAAGTGCTTAATTGAAAATAGTAATAGTAGGGGTGCCTGGGTGGCTCAGTCGGTTCAGTATTGGAATCTTGGTTTCCGCTCACGTTATCATCTTGCAGTTCGTGATTTTGAGTCCCGTAACCAGCTGGCTCTGGGCTGACAGTGCAGAGGCTGCTTGGGATTCTCTCCTGCCCCCTCTTTCTGCCCCTCCCACACTTGTGGGCACCCCCGCCCCTGTGCTCTCTCTCTCTATAAACATAAAAAAAAAGATTTAAAGAAAATAGTAATAGCTAGAAATGTGGATAGTTATCTCTCCGGTCTGTAAACAGTCAAAACAAACTTTGCAGAAATCAGTAGGCACCCAACCTCATAGCCTGTTTCATTCTTTCAAGCCCTATGTGATTTGTTTCTTTCTTTTTTTAATGTTTACTTAGAGAGAGAGAGAGAGAGACAGAGACAGAGACAGAGACAGAGTACAAGCAGGGGCGGGGGCAGAGAGAGAGGAAGACACAGAATCTGAAGCAGGCTCCAGGCTCTGAGCGGTCAGCGCAGAGCCCAACAACGGGGCTCGTACTCACAAGCTGAGAGATCATGACCTGAGCCAAAGGTATACAATTTTTATAGGAGAGATGAGTGGTGTTGAAGATAGTTGGCTGAGGCGCCTGGGTGGTGCAGTCGGTTAAGCGTCCGACTTCAGCCAGGTCACGATCTCGCGGTCCGTGAGTTCGAGCCCCGCGTCAGGCTCTGGGCTGATGGCTCAGAGCCTGGAGCCTGTTTCCGATTCTGTGTCTCCCTCTCTCTCTGCCCCTCCCCCGTTCATGCTCTGTCTCTCTCTGTCCCAAAAATAAATAAACGTTGAAAAAAAAAAAAAAAGATAGTTGGCTGGCAGAAAGATTTTTATAGGCACTATCTTTACATGAAGAAGATGTGAGTTTGCAGTGCCTGTGTTAGATGCTATAGCCTAACACTGCTGGATGGTGCGCGAGGTCTCTAGCTGCATTGTCCTACATCACAGCAGACTGTCCCAACCAGAGGGTTGGCTGTCCTGATGTCAGAATGTCTTTCTTCCTCAGAATTAGCCTTCTATGCAGGTGCCTGTCAGAATTCTAAAGACAGAGAGTGGAGGCTTCACTGCCCTTCTAAGAACAGGTAGTGTGGTTCTATTTGTGTCTGCCTGCCTGCTGATAAAATGTTTATATTTCTGGTGAAACTGGCTTAAGACTTGCTTTCATTGAAACATACCACATGCTAGGGAGGGTGTTGGTGTCGGAATGTGGTTTCCACCCCCCTCTAATCCCTGGAGGGCCCCTGAATGTATTGACAGAAACTGACAGTAGCTAGGCAGTCAGGCTGCGCCTCGGGTTAAGGAGGCTGTATGAAGTAAAGCAGTGTTTTCTGTGCTTGCCTGACACTGAGAATTGTCTAAAACTCTCGTTAAAGTTACGGATTTCCAGATCCTTCCTGAGCCTTACTGAGCCAGAGCTTCGGGATGTGTAACCAATGCCACCGTGTGCTTAGCGCGCTTTGAGGAGCCCTGAAATGGACAGGAGGTCTCACTGGATTGAGAATCGGGAGACTGGAATGTGACTTCATGCTGCCATTTTCTGGTGGAGATTCCAATTAATTTATTCAACACCTCCAGGCATTAGTTTCCTTAAATAGAGACTTTGACTAAAATAACCTCTACCTTGGCATTTTGTGATTCTAATGAGGAGTTACTATTTGATGATATTAGTATAATATCACTGATCAGTAGTGACTTGCAAATATCACTGATCAATGATAATCCCTCTCTGATTCTTATGATTAGGGATTTAAACATTTGTGTGTGTGTGTGTGTCTGAAATAAACTCTTCATGACTATAGGGACTCTTTCTAATCATATTTGACCCACATGGAGTGCATGGAGCTTGATGTCTTGAGGGGTTAGGGGTCACGGCTTCCTCCTCATCTTTAAAAAGTGCTAACATCATTATGGAAGGAGAATTGTAGTTTAAATGCATTTGCCATATGTCAGATTTCTACAAGAGAGTTATTTATTTTTGTAATTGTGAAAGTGTCCTTTTAAGCCAAAAAATCAATTTACTTATTGACTCTTGGGTATAATACAATTACCTGGTTCAAAAAACTACCTACATTTAGGTTTGGAATGTGATTCTAGCAATAATCTAATTTCCCTGTATATAAGAGGAAAACCCAATATTAAAATTTCTTCTGCATTGAGACTAGCAAATAAATTTTTTTTTAATGAGAGAAATATTTGAGTTTTTTAATATTTTGGAAGAAAATTCAGAAAAAAAAATGATGCAGTGCTTTCCTTGGGCTGTCATTTTAATGTCTTTTAAAAAATTTTTAGGTATAAAATAAAATGCTTTATATCTAGCTAGGCACCTAGTGATTTTTTTTTTTTAATCTAATTTCTCCTCAAATTGACTTTTACCCTGGGATAGATTAGTTCTGCAGGATTTGAAGTTCAGAATCAACAGGATGGTGACGATGGTAATCTTGCCTTCACATGTTACCTTTGTGGTCGGCACTTGAAGGAGCACCGTAGCAATGCCTTAGACAAATGTAGCAGAAGAGAGGGAGCTTCTGTTTTTGAGGGAGGGCTCTTCTGAGAAAAGGCCCTGGGGGTCCCAGCCTCAGTCCCTTTCCTTGTGGACCAAATGACAAGTCTGTCAAAGCATTTAGCATCCCTCAAGTAAAAAATGACGTTACTAATATCAATGCGGTTGTAGGAGTGCAATCCCAACTTTTTGGTATCGGGCTTTCTGGTGACTTTGTATTGCCTGCTAACGCCAACAGCTACTCTAGGCCAGACTCTTTAATACGGGAGTCTCCTTTTATCTGTGGTGGTGGGGACCTTCCAGGACCCCCAGTGGGGGCCTGAAACCCTGGATGGTACCAAACCCTGTGCATACTGTGTTTTTTTCTGACATCGTGTTAGGCTGCCGTTGACCCTCTGAAGATGTGTCAGAAGGAGGATTGCCCGCTTCTGAACTGCGGCCACGGCGAGCAACTGAACCTGTGGAGAGCGGAACCGCGGGTGAGGGGGGTCTACTATGTGTACAACAGCTCCAGGAGGTGCATACTGTTATTGTGTCTGTTTGACAGGTGATGCAGCTAAGGCACAAGTCATTTGTTGACCCACGTCCACAGCTAGTAAGCGAGGGAGCTGGGGTTTGAACTACGGCAGGCTTGTCCCTCTTGAAATCCTGCGGTGCTGTCTCTCTTGGACTCATGACATTGTGCACTCAGATGGGGAAAACCGACCCCAAGAAGATGTGGCAAAGTTCTGGCACATATCTGAGGGAGTAAGCCCCTGTCTTTTGGTCTTTTCCTTTTTCCTCGTCTTTTTGTTTTGAAACCTCTCAGTAGATGGCTAAGAAATTTGAGACCCGCATCTAAGCCACTTCTCACAGCTCCTGGCGCGTCGCTAACGTGTATTTAACATTTCCTGTTGTGCAGATGACTGAGAAGGCCGAGTTAGCATCTGTGTGTGCACCGATGTGCGCCTGTTACCCCGGCCGACCCCTGTGAGGCTGCTCAGCTGGAGCCTGCGTGGTGAAAGCTGCCCAAAGTAAGGGACAGCTGGTGTCGGTGATGAACACGAAAGCACTTCTGATCTGGCCGCGCCCGGGTGGCTCAGATGGTTGAGCGACCGACTCTGGATTTTAGCTCAGGTCGTGGGATCGAGCCCCACGTCCGGCTCTGCACTCAGTGTTGGAGGCTGCTGGGGATTCATCCTCTCTCTCTCTCTCTCTCTCTCTCAAAAACAAAAAACATTAAAAAAACAAAACAAAAACAACCTTCTGATTGAAAAACCGGAGTGTTCTGCCCGGGGATCTGAAAGCGTCGATGGTTCCTGACAGCAATGTGTGAAGGGCTGTTGCTTCCCTCTGCTTTACAGGAGGCTCGGAAGAGCGAGCCCTTCTCTCGGGGCCTTTGTGTGTATGTCCTTTTTCTCGGAGCCCTCTTCACCCTTATTTCCTCCTATTGTAGGAGCTGCACACCCGCTCAGTTCCCACTTGGTTTCCTAGCTGGAGGAACTCCCCTTTACCTCAGTTGCCCAGCCTGCTGCTACTTGATTTCATGCTCCCACCCAGAGCCCGGGAGGCTCGGCTCACACCTCGGCTTTCCTTGGGCATCCTGGAACTCAGAGCACATGTTAGCACTATTTCATTCATCTCGTGTTTCCCACACTTTCTGAGTCATCACACACACCAGGGCCTTGTTTAAAAACAGATTCCCCGCGATTCTGGAGATTTTGAGTCATCAGGTCTGGGGTGAGGCCAGGAACACGCCTGGCCAACAAGTACCCCCAGGTGATTCTGATTAACCAAGTTTTGGAAACACCGGTCTCTGTTGTGTGTTAGGAATCTTGTCCGTGGAGGGCGGCAGGATGTTCGTCCAATCGGGAGATGTATCTTGGGATATTGTACTAGTGCTAAGTTATGGGGATTCAAAGATGAATAAGACAGGTACTTTACAGTCTCGCGTGGATGAGCAGATGCGTAACTAAATAGTACAGAATAGGGGCCCCTGGGTGGCTCAGTCAGTTAAGCGTCCAACTTCGGCTCCGGCTGTGATCTCGTAGGCTGTGGGTTCGAGCCCTGCGTCGGGCTCTGTGCTGACAGCTCAGAGCCTGGAGCCTGCTCAGATTCTGTGTCTCTCTCTCTCTCTCTCTCTCTCTCTGCTCCTCTTCTGCTCACACTGTCTCTCTCTCTCTCAAAAGTAAATATTAAGAAAAAATAAAAAAATATTCAGGAATAAAGTTCACCTTTATTTGTGACATTGTTTCTAAAAGAAAATCTGTTCTGAAGTCCTAATTGCCAATTTAAGTTGGATTTTTAGAATATATCTAACTCAGAAGACCTTCCTGTAAGCATGTGGACAGAAGCCTTCCCACACATGTAAAATACTGATTTGAAATGTTCAGAGCATATTTTGTTTAAAAATTAAGTTCTAGAAAAGAAATATAAACCTTCTGGAAAGAAATATAAATCTGGAAGATTTTTTTTCCTGGTGGGTTGGTGGAGTTTTCTTTTTTTTTAGTAATGCTTTATTTTGACTTATTCTTCTGATTTGTTTTACAAGAAACTTCCTTGCATGCAGAAAAGCAACATCTTGCTCTGGGAGGACAGACAACTGTTTCAGGTTATTCCTGCAGGGATGTCCTGTGTTATACTTTCCTCGATTCCCAGCTCCCTTTCTGATTTTAAAAGCTGGTCAAGGGGCACCTGGGTGGCTCAGTTGGTTAAGTGTCTGCCTTCGGCTCAGATCATGATCTCACGGTTCGGTTCGTGAGCTTGAGCCCAGCGTGGGGCTCTATGCTCACAGCTCAGAGCCCGGAGCCTGGAACCTGTTCGGATTCTGTGTCTCCGTCTCTCTCTGCCCCTCCCCGCTTGCTCATGTGTGCTCTCTCTCTCTGTCTCTCTCTCTCAAAAGTAAATAAACAATTTGACAATAAATTTCATACTTAAAAAAAAAGTAAATAGACATTAAAAAAATTAAAAATAAAAGCTGGTCAAGATGTTATCAGCAGTATATAGAGGACTACGTGGTAATGGGCTGGCTTAAATTGCAGTACCACACGGTAAAATCGAATGGGGGCTTTCTGTGTGACAGTATTAGAGGTCTAATGAGACGTTCTGAGGGCTCAGAGACCGTGTGTAGCAAAGGAAGTTGAACTAAGCAGATGCTATGCTGTGTATGCCTCATTCTCTTGGCATCTGAGAGCTACTGCTGAGGAGCACTGTGGTTTCCCAGCTCATGGCCTGGCCACTGTGACCATCACTGAGGCAAGGGCATTGCCTCCCCCCGCCCCCCCTAGTCATACCCATTAGCTTAGCCTGTGGCATGTTCAGAAGCTCCAGGCAGCCTGACTCCACAGCCAGTGCTCTTTACCTCTACGTTAGGTGAGGCCTGAGTTTGCCGGAAAATCATGATGCAGCCCCGAGCATCTTAGCATCAGTTTTCATTTAATTTATTGAACAATATATCTACATTGTTGGAAAAAAACAGATCCAAAAAGCTGTGCAATGAAGTCTCCTGCTTCTGTCCCCTATCTGCTTTGCTATCTCCCCCCACCCCCACTAGAATAATCACTTTTATTAGTTTCTCCTTGTCCTTCCAGTTTCTTCATGCAAATATAAAAATATTATTTAATGTTATTTTCCTTCCATTTGCCATACACATAACTTCAGGATTATCCTGTTGTTCTTTATTCATATACATAATTCAAAGTGATTATTTTCACTATTTTTCTGTATGTCTCTTAGCCAGTTTCTTTTTTCTATTTGTGAAGTTGCATTTTTTTGGTCCGAAAATGCAAATCATTTGGTAAAAATTAGATTAATTAACATTGAAATTGAGTGTTAATTTAAGGTCTTAATTTTTTTTTTTTTATTGCCAATGCTTTCATTTTAGGTATATTTTAAATAGGAGCTTCCCAAGAGATGATTAATCTTTTCCTTTATTAAGAAAGGAAAAAGGAGGAGGACTTGTGTTAAATGTCTGTAACAACACAGTGTAGGTTGAGTCTATTTAAAAGTGGGCATTTTCTGCCTTCTATCTGGATATCCTGCATGCTGAATGTGAATTACTTCCTGGCTTGGGAGGGGACTCTTACCACTATAGGGCTGCATTTGAATTTTGGTGTGAATGTTTTACTCTGAGATAGTGTTTTCATTGGCTAAATACATGCATCTGATCATGAAGTCTGTTTGGGATTTTAATTTCACTGAGTGACAGAGTGACATGACGTACATGTGGAGGAAGCAACTGTGGTCATTTGAGTCATTTTTTTTCCTGTTTGTTAACCTGCTTAAGACGAAAGGTTTGCACTGAATTAATACAGAAATGACTAATTACACATTATTCATGGGTGTAGCCTCAGAAACATAACACAACCTATGATGTAAGTTTTGTGTAAGTAAAAGTACATTAAAAAGCCTTAACTTTTAGGAAGTAGGTCATAAAATAGTTTTGATTGTAAGATTAGTGTATATTCACCATAAAGGTCAAACCTGTAAAATGCAGAGTATGTAAAGAAGAAAAAGTATCACAACCCAGAGAGTGTCCAGTTCCTGTTTTTTTGTTTTTTTTTTTTTTTTTTTTTTTTTAAATTTTTTTTTTCAACATTTATTTATTTTTGGGACAGAGAGAGACAGAGCATGAACGGGGGAGGGGCAGAGAGAGAGGGAGACACAGAGTCGGAAACAGGCTCCAGGCTCTGAGCCATCAGCCCAGAGCCCGACACGGGGCTCGAACTCACGGACCGCGAGATCGTGACCTGGCTGAAGTCCGACGCTTAACCGACTGCGCCACCCAGGCGCCCCCAGATAACATTTTTTAATGGAACATAGGGCATCATTCTCTATAAGTAGTTTTGTGTCCTGATTTTTTAAAACTTAGCTTACATTGTGAGAATTTTCCCCAGGTCATAGACATCCAGAGACTGTTTTAAAGAGGAGAGGCATTAGGGTGCATCTCTCTGACAGCTTCTTATTTTGTGTGGGCTCCCAAGTGAAGTCCTTTTGCGGTTTTCTGAAGTCTGTTTACACAAGAGTTATCAAGTGGACAGAGGTTTGTTATCTTCTGGGGCTCCCTAGGGATTCTTCTCTGTGTTATTTGTGAGCTCGTAAATTGCACTCATAAGGTAGCATCTAGGAGGAGATGTGCTGGAATTCTATCAGCCCAGTAGATTGCTAAGTCTCTGATGCCATCCCCATCTTCTGGAAAAATTAACCCTATTTTGTATCTAAGGTTGTTGACCCCCAGTGACAGTTCTCTGTATCCTAACAGCAAACAGATCATTGAGTCAAAAGATGGTTGGTTGTGTCCTCTCCTTATTGGTTCTTTAGCTGAGTAGTATGCCTGTTTGCTAACGAATTATGTTGCTTTGTTTTTTAAAGAGAAGTTACATTTCTCTTTTTCCTTTAAGAAACAGATAACCCATTTCCCCTCCCGCTTTACCAAGACTTTAATCAGACATCTGTCTCTAGGTTTCTCACCTTGGCTGGTGCCTGCCCTTGCAACATATGTGTCTGTTTAGATTTAGCTCGACAAGATTAAAGAACAACGATCTGTCAACTATCTCGTGTTGCAACTTTGGCTCTTGTTTTGTGGGAAGATGGTGATTAAACTTATTCCTTTTATTCTAAATGTTGGGTGGTTCAATTGAAAAATTAGTAGTCTATAGAAACATCGAGGGACTGAGCAAATTCACCCATGGTAATGATGGCAGGGAATGAAGGCATGATGGAAGTGGGAGAAATGTCTTTGAGGGCCATTAATATATTTTACATAATCTAAATATATTGCTTGCAAATTGCAAGGTCTGCTCAATAAAAATAATTCATATGAACATTTATGGGATAACATTTATAGCTAACATTTATAGGATACTTACTATGTGCCAGTTTCATTTAATCCTTGTAAAAACTGGAGGAGATACATAGTACCACCCCCATTTTACTGATTTTACTGAGTGGCTACAGAGAGGTAAAGTAGTTTGCCCAAGGTCATACAACTGCTAAGGGGTAGAGACAAAATATGGCATAGGTGAGTTCTGTGTTAACACTTTATGTGAATGATTGCAACTCTGTTTTTGTGAATTTTTAAGTTCATTTTAATATCGAAAAATTAATGAGGTGGGCTGAGTTGATCAGTATTTTCTATTTTATTCTGTTTTTCTTCTTTTAATGTTTATTTATTTTTGAGAAAGAGACAGAGCGCAGGTGGGGGAGGGGCAGAGAGAAGAGACAGAGAGTCCCGAAGCAGGTTCCAGGCTCTGAGCTGTCAGCAAAGAGCCCGATGCAGGGCTCGAACTCACAAGCTGTGAGATCATGACCTGAGCCGACGTCACAAGTTGGATGCTTAACCAACTGAGCCACCCTGGCACCACTCAATGTCTGGCTTCTTTTTATTTGCTATATTAGGGGAGACTATTCTCTTTCCCTTCTCTCCCCAAGCTTGCCGTGTTTAAATGTTGTAACATTGTAAAGTACTATCTCAAGCCTGTACCTCAAGGTTTCCTTAGTTTACTTGTTAGGGATGGAGGATAGAATGAGACTGGCTGGCCTTCCCTCCACTCTCTAGAACATTTGCCTCCGTTGATGGCGAATACCTTCAGCTATGTGGTGCTTTCTGGTGGCACCAGCCAAGAATTGAACTTAAATCAGCAGTTCTGAAGTTGTAATTCCTGGGTCAGCAGCATGAGCATCTCCTAGGAATTTGCTAGAAATGCAAAATCTTGGCCCCACACCAGACCTCCTAAATCAGAGTCCGTGGGGATAGGCTCAGCAGTCTGCAGAGCCAGAGAGGTGAGTCAGCTCGGAGACCTGCCGCCTGTGCTGGTTCGAGGGCTGCGACTGGGGCTGCCAAAGCTGAGTCCCCAGAGGCTCCTCTAGAAGCTGGACCATATGGTCCAGGACACTATGGGTTTATGAACTAATGCTTCGTTACTGTGCAACAATGAGAGTTTTGCTTTAAGAATCTTTGGCTCCCTGCCGATTTGTGCGTTAGAGGCATGCTGCCTAGCGGGAGATGAGTATTTGGAGATGAGTATCCCAGCCCCTGGGTTTGTTCCTCATCCTCAGGGTTGAAGGCAGCCTCTCTGATTTCCCTTTCCCTAGGAACTTTAAACAACATCCAGAGAGCAGGGAGGTGACTCACCACAATCACAGGGTAGGGACATACTTTCTAAACAAAATCTGAGAAGAGAGGATTATTCTCTCTAAATACTGATTATATAAAACCCCCATTTCGATATTTTAGTGTCTCCTAGAAGACGTAACTAGGAAAACCTTAGGCAGACATGGGAAATCTTAATTGTGGATGGGACATACACATTGAATAAACATCAGAAAAATATACCAGTGTGAACGTACTGAGTGGTTGGCGTTGTGTTGCTGGTAGCTGAATCCTACTTTGCTCTACCTGATATAATGCAGCTTTTCCATGGATTACTTCCTTAGTTAATAATCTGCCCACAAAGTAGCTGTTAGTGTAGTATAATCCATCGTAGTTTGGAGAAATGAGAGATAATTATAGCAGTTTGATAAAAGGCAGCAGAGCATAGTGGTTAAGAGATAAGATTTACTAGCTGTGTGACCCTGAGTAAATTACATAACCTCTCTGTGCTTAATATTTTTTGTCTCTGTAAAATTGGCACCATACTAATGGTTGTACAGATAAAATGACATATTTAGAACAGTGCCTAGCCCATAATGAACAATAAATATTAATTGGTACTTTGGACTGCCTCTTACTATTTTTTAAAACTATTTTTTTACCTTTTTTTTCTGAGTGTATTAAAATCTAAACATAAAGTTAAGACATTGGAATAAAGGCTTGGACTTAATTATTTGATCGAACTCTTAAAATTTCCTAATGAGTGTGCGTGTGCTGTGGTTAAATGAGTTTTCTGGATAGCTGATGGCTAGGTTTGATAATTGGACTTAATGTGAGAGTTAAGATCATTGTTTTGGGCATCTTGATAATTCAGTTCTGAGAGTCTAGAATATTGGATTCAGTTTATTCAGCATGTTCTCTAAAAATGGTGTGTTGGTTACATCTCTGATATCAGTTCGTTTTGATGCTATTTTCCTCTTTTCAAATTGAGATCAGATAAAATCAAGTTAGGGGTTTTGGTTTGTTGAGTTCCAATGAGTTGGTTTTATTACACATGTAATCTGTAGTTTAGAAACTTGTCAAGTTACAAAAGTTAATTTGTAAGTTATTTTAAACCTACAAATACATTTCCTCTTACTAACCATGCTTGTAAAGCATAACCAGGCACAGGGCAGCACCCCCCAAAATCTGTTCTTCCTGAAATAGCGATACCCAGACCTGCTGCGCTGCAGGGCCTAATCATCATGGAAGAATTTTCTATGGCAAAATGGATTAGAAATGACAGCCAGGATACAAGATCACAGTGTTCTGTCCTCCCAACCCCTTCCCTAAGCTGTGTGACCCTGGCTTCCTACGTAACATGAGTGACTTAGATCAGGCTTCCAAATTCCTTTTTTTAGGGGGAGATAGACCTCATGATTTTACGATAGCAGGACATGTGCATGTAAAGCTTGGGAAGCAGGGGATAGGAGAGTTTCCAGGGAGTGTGGGTGCATGGGACTGAGCACTTTAGACCCTGTACTCAGCCAGAATGTTGGCTGCGGATGTTCATTCCATGTAGGAGCTCCAGGCCAGCTGAGGGAAGGTGAACCACCAGTGGCCTGCAGGGTCATGTAGGGCAATTGGCAGGTATATGCAGAATTTTTATATCTGTTTGTAAGAGGCTGCGTACTGGCTCTTTTAAAATTTTTTTAGGAGTGTTTAAATGGGTAACAGTCAGTTTTGTCAGTTTGAAAAGACCACTTCATTTTTTTTTTCTTTTACTTACCTCTGTTTTATATGGGCATGCATTTACATTTGATTTCTATTCAAAATTGTGGGTTTTTTTTTTTTAAGCAAACAACATGCAAAGCATTACAGATCCTTTCCACTTCCCTTGTGCATTCTCTGTAAAAGGATCTGAATTGTTTATAGAATCCAGCGAGCTTTTGGTAAAGTACATGTTTTTAATTCGTGTTGAACATGTAAAGAAAAGACAGACTTGAGCTTGTTAAAAATTATTCTTGTCAAGTCCCATGTAGCTTCACATATCAAACATGACTTGAAAATGTTTTCCCCAAGTGGCTATGTCTGAACAATTTATGTTCTTGAGGGAGTTCCTTGGAAGGAATTAAATTCTGGGAGGTCACATTTTTCTTTCAAGTTCGATTTCCAAGGTGAAAATGAACTTCTGTTTTTTAGCTTGAACTTTGAAAAAAATTCAGTGAAGAACTGTTAGAACACTGTGCAATGATTGTGTTCTATGGAGCTGGATTTCCCCATTTTTGTAGCCAGAAATGAATCTGGACAGTTTTCTTTGTAGCTATAAAAACGAAGAGAGAAAGGGAAGGGGAGGTAAAAAATGCTGAGTCTGGGAAACTGTTCTAGTTACTTAAATCTTAGCTGCGTAAGTGTCTGTTTATATTAATGGGGCAGGACCAAATAACAATAGTCTTTTTTTTCCCCCCTAGTTAAATATTTCCCCACTGGGAAATCACTTTGCACATTCCTCAGGCTTTCTCACTGAAAACATATGAACAGCTAAAATTTAATATTTAGCATAATTAAGAAATATACAGTTTTTACTGTATTCTAATCATAGTGGCATATTTGGTTATTCATTTTTTTTCTTGATTATTTGGGCTAATGGAGAAGAGGTAATGGGAGAAATCTAGAAATGTTTTTACTCTGCTGGGTCCTTTATGTTTTGACAGTCATAATGGAGTATGTTAAGGTGAGCCATGGTCATATCTGTTTTAGAAAGAATTGGAAAGTGTTCTGAATTACCTATTGTGTCTCTTTTGTTCAGTTCCTCTCCCCCCCCCCCCCATTTCCTGTTAGAAATAGATCATGTTAGCTCTCAGGTAGCATTGTGGATCTAGACCAAGCTGAAGTATGCTTTTCATATATGGTGGTTTTTATTTCCCTGGTTAGAGATGATAGTTAAATACTTTAATTTTTAAGTTTTATTGTTGAGTAGTGAGTGATCAGAAGTATAGCTATTGAGGGGAAAGAAAATCATAAGGAGGAGGCCGTGATAAAATTATTCATTGACTAATGGTTACTACAGCACTTTGAAAGGTCATGTATTGTCTTTAGCATGGACAGACTAAGAGGTCACTGCTATGGGACAGTTAAACTACCTGCTTTGACTTTTCCCTAGTGGCTGTAGAAGATTTATGGTGACTCATTTCATACTGTAAACCTTTCCCTCGATGATGAGCTGGCTTCAGGCCATGGAAATGAGCAGTGTAGGTTGACTAGAGTGGAGAACCAAAGGTCATGGATAGTCATTTAAAGTTTTTAGCTGATTTTTGAGAAATATACTTCTATATCTTTAAACATCAAGCTCGGTTTGCTATTTCATGTTTTCCTTTGTAGTCTGAGGTATTATCTGTTGACTTCTCAAGGTGAAAATTTAGCTTGGTTTCCTTCTCCTCCATCTGACTCCCACCATACACGTTCACCTTGCATCCCCATATCCCCACTGTACACTTATATTGTGGTTTTGTGTAGCTCAGCTTTCGATGTTTACGACGTTAAGACAGCATACGCTGTTTAGAGCAGAGCCCTTCATCAGACATGATTACTTTTCCTTTACTGTATACCTTTTGTTTTCCCTGGCATAAATACCGGCCCTTTTGGGGATGTGTGTGTGTGTTTTATGTGTTATTATCTCAACTGCAAACTCTACCCTGTCAGTGTTTTCTTTTTACTTTAAGAATTCTATCAATTTTATCTTTTTTTTTTTGAAGACGCTTTTCTCCCAGAGCTTTCGGATCGATTCTAACCTAGGTTGATATTTCTCTGTGGCTGGTGCATGACTGTCACTCTTTTCTCCTTATTCTAGAGACTTCTTCTCTCATGATGCCTGTCTCCCGCAACACCTTCTTCTTGGTTTAGCCCTTCATTTCAGTGGAGCTCTGCTTCCAGTAGCTTCCTAAGAAATACTGTACAACAGGCTATTTCTCATTTGATTGATAGTTTTGCTGGGTAAGGAATCCTGGGTTAAAAATCTGTTACTTAAATTTTCTGTTTTGAAGACATAGCTTTCTTAGTTCTTTTGGTGTCTTTAGTTTTCTAATGTTGGTGCAGAGAAGCTCAAGACATCCTGATTCCTGACCCTTTGTGTGTAACTTCCTTTTCCTCTCTAGAAGATTTAGAGTCAGTTCTTTAAATTTTTTTTTTTTTTTTACGTTTATTTATTTTTGAGACAGAGAGAGACAGCGCATGAACGGAGGAGGGTCAGAGAGAGGGAGACACAGAATCTGAAACAGGCTCCAGGCTCTGAGCTGTCAGCACAGAGCCCAACGCGGGGCTCGAACTCACGGACTGCGAAATCATGACCTGAGCCGAAGTCGGCCGCTTAACCTACTGAGCCACCCAGGCGCCCCTAGTGTCAGTTCTTTAATCTCAGCGTTCCAAAATCTCAGTGATGTCCTTCGGTGTGAATGTGTGTGTTTTAATTAATATTGTTGGATACTTGATGAGCTCTTTGAATCTAGAAAATCTTTTGCTTTAGTTTTTTTAAAAAAAATTTTTTTTTTTAACGTTTATTTTATTTTTGAGACAGAGAGAGACAGAGCATGAACGGGGGAGGGGCAGAGAGAGAGGGAGACACAGAATCGGAAGCAGGCTCCAGGCTCTGAGCCATCAGCCCAGAGCCCGACGCGGGGCTCGAACTCATGGACCGTGAGATCGTGACCTGAGCTGAAGTCGGACGCTTAACCGACTGAGCCACCCAGGCGCCCCTCTTTTGCTTTAGTTTTGAAAGAAGTTTTTGAATTAATTTTTAGTTTCCTCTCCCTAATTTTCTCTCTTCTTTATAATTTCAGATGTTAGATTTTCTGGAATGATCCTCCACCTTTATCTTTTCTCTATGCTTTTCCATCTCATTGTCTTGTTTTCCTTTCTGCGATATTTCTTATTCTTTCTCTTGCAGCCCTCCTATTGAGCTTTTCATTTCTACTATTTCATTTCTCCTTTGTATAGCACCTGCTCTTAATTCATTGGTGTGCTGTCTCTTCTTATCTCTTTGAGAATATTCGTAAGTTTTATAAGTGTTATTTACCTTCAACAGTGTTTCTTCCAAGTTGTTTTTTTCTTTTTTGGTCTCTCTGTATTTCATTTTAGTGATTTTCCTGAGATGTCTGGTAGTCTTTGGTTGTCTACTCATTTATAAGTGGGGGAATGAAAGGCCATTTTGAGGGTCTGAGGGTTTTGATGCAGCCTGTTGGTTGGGTGGGCAGATTATGTGCAGGATCCCTGTTGTCAGTCACCTTAGGTCATTGTAGGCTGGTCAGATTCTCCAGAGAAAACTTGTTTAATTTCTTAGCTGGAGGGTGAGTCCTGGCTGTCAGCTATCCAGAGACTGTGGAAAGAAGGCTGGGTATCTTAGCATTCAGAGTGCATCAGTTTACTTAATCCCTCTGCTTTTGGTGGGTTCTCGACTGTGCCTTGTATTCTCAAGCCAGAAACCCTCTGTTTTAACCTCTTTTGAGAATTAACTTCCAGTCTTCTGCCAGGGTGTGTGAGGGGCAGTGACTGGTGGCTTCGAGTGGGATGGGGGATGTGGTGTTCAGACTGCAGATGTAATCTTCAGTCAATGCTTATTTTAACTGTTACCCCTTTCCCAAGAAAATCAGTTGACCTCTACTTCCAGAATACTTGTTACAACCCATGCCTGAACTTTGAGAACTCTGCAGTGTAAATTGAATAGGTTCTTAGCTTTCCTCCACGCTGGTTTAGGATTGACTTTATCAAGTCTCAAGTCAGGTACTGCTCAACTTGTTTCCTATTCCAGCTTCCAAAAATTTTCTTGTTACCTCTCCTCCCATTCTCCCCATCTTTTTGCAAACAGTTCATTTGTTGCAGTTTTAGTGGGGCTTTGAAAGGAGTCTAGATTTGATGCTTGTATTCATTTCACCCCCTTTGTCTAGAGCCCCTGGACACTTTCTATGTGTCTGTCTGTCTGTCTTCTCAAACAGAACATCTTTCCTGCACACTTCCTCCCCCGTCCCTGTTCTGTTGGGGATACCACTGTTCTAGCTATCAGACCAGATCATAGGGGTTAGCTTTGACTTTTCATTTCCCTCGCTTCTCCCATTATGTAGCAAACCAGTGAGCAATTTCTTTCTGAACAAGGTCTTCCTTATTCTGTAGTATGAGTCATGGGGCTACCACACTCATGGGGGGGGAACCATAAAAGTAGCAGAGTAGGCAGGGGCTTAACGGCCTATCCTAGTGAGCCTCAGTCCACTCTTAAATGGAGAATTCTGTCTGCTCCCAGGAGGAGAGATGGGAGGTGGGTCTTCAGTTTGTCTCATTTTGTCTTCGGGGGTAGGTGGTGGTGATGTCTTCTGGGTTGAGTGGACCCTCCATGGAGGGCTGATAGGAGGAAAAAAATCTTGTTTTGGGGGGCAGTTTAACCATTTCATCACCAAGACTAGCAAACCACTGACAACATGTCTGAGACCAACTGTGTGGGTCTTCCCCTTCCCTTAAGTAATTCTGACACTAATTACCTGGACCCCACAGGTTAAAGGCTCAGTCTGAAAAGACTGTCCCCCTCTTCAGATGCCAGTTGCAAGTCCCAGGTTGTCACCCATATTTCTGACCAACTGGATATAAATCGGGAGTTCTCACAACTCCCTCCTCTGGTTTGATGATTTGCTATAAGCTCACAAAATTCAGGGAAATGTTTACTTAATATGTACTAGTCCATTATAAAGTCTATAAGAAAAGATGTAGATGAAGATGTACACATGGGGAGCACAGGAGCTTCTGTCCCTGAGGAATTGTGGTGTCCCCTCCTGGCACGTGGATGTGTTCACCAACCGGAAGCTCTCAGAAGCCCATTTTTTAGGGTTTCTAATGGAGGGCCCATCACATCGTCTTGGTTGATTAAATCCTTGGCCGTTTATGGATGAGCTCCATCTGCAACCCCTGTTTCTTCCCCAGAGGTTGGGGTGGGAGTGACAGTGGGTGGGGCTGAAAGTTCTAACCTTCTAATCATGTGGCTGGTAACCAGCCCCTATCACCTAGAGTTACCTGACTGACATATATTCCAGTGTGGTGGAAAGGGGCTTGCTGTGAATGACAATCATCTTTGCCCCTCCAGAAATTCCAAGGGTCCTGGGAGTTGTGTGCCACAAACCAAGACCATATACATGTGTACTTCTTATATCGCAATATCACCACTAGAGACGGGCCCCCATAGTATACTTACCAGCCCTTGTCATTTGAGGACCACATCGTTTCAGTAGTCCTTTAAGAATTTTCCCTCTGCAGTCATTCCTTGGTTTGTCAAATTCACCTTGACTTTGCTTCCAAATGAATGTTCCTAAATTAGTCATCATTGGGTTTTTTTGTTGAAATATAGTTGACAACAATATTATATTAGTTTTTGGCATATAACATAGTGACTTGACATATATATATATGTTATGAAATGCCTACTATAGGTCTAGTTACTATCTGTGGCCATATAGAGTTATTATAATATTATTGACTACATTCCCTATGCTGCTACATGCCTGTGATTGATTTAGTTTATAGCTTGAAGTTTGTCCCTCTTAATCTCCTTCACCTATTTCACCCCCGCCCCTACCACCCCCCTGCTCTAACCATCATTTCTGTGTTTATGATTCTATTTCTATTTTATTTTGTTTGTTGTTTGTTTTGTTTTTTAGGTTCCACACGTAAGGAAATCAATCAGATTGTATTTGTCTTGCTCTGACTTATTCCACTTGGCATACTACCCTCTAGGTCCATATCCCTGTTGTCACAAATGGCACAATTTTATTTTATTTTATTTTTTATGGCTGAGTAATATTCCACTCTATATACACACCACATCTGTAGTCATCCACTTGTAAATGGGCACTTAGTTGCTTCCATATCTTGGCTATTGTAAATAATGCTACAGTGAACACAGGAGCGCATGTATGTTTTCAAATTAATGTTTTCATTTTCTCTGGATTAAATACCCAGAAGGGAAATCATAGGGGATTTTCTAGTTTTAATTTTTGAGGAACTTCCATATTGCTAAAACAGTCTTTATGTCACTTCTTAGTTGAAAACTCATTACCTACGAATTAAAGTCTAAAGTCTTGACACACAAGGCATTTTCTGATCTGATGTTTGAACTTCCGTGGTCAGCACGTGGGCTTCTCAGTTCCATCTCTTTGCTGACTCTGTGACCCGCGCCATGCCCTGTCGCCTGTCTTGGTTTCTGCTTCTGCAACATGGGAGGATTGTCCTGTCTAGCTTCCAGAGTTTGGTAATGATCACATGAGACAAATCTTATGAAAAAATTTTATGAGCTAAAAGTCGTATAGAGACTAACTTACTTTTTATTCATATTCCTAAATGTCTAGCTTTATGTCCTGTTTTTTTTTTCTAACACTAACCCCTTTTTTCATAGCTCAGCTGGTTTGTCACAGTCTGAGCAAGTCTACTACGACTTGCTTGTGTTTGCCCCACATCCTTTGTTTCTGCCATGTTAATAGTGATAAACAATCAGATTAGTGATCAGTTATTTAAGACTAACATCTGCCCTGTCTGGTTAGGGTCTCAAGCATGATGTCTGGATTGAGAATATGTTAGAATGATGTTCCTAATTATATTCGATCCTAGAATGATTTAGGCAATTTTCAGCCTCAATTTTCTCTATTTGTTGGAAATGGCACCTGTATTTCTGGGGTGAGTTCAAGATCCCTTTCTTTCTAAATGTCTTTCTTTTCTTCTTAAATAATAATAAAAATTAAGGAATGATTTGCTTTACTGTTATATATCTCTCCCTGAAGTTGAGCTGAAGTATAAACTCAGGGATGGTAGCTGCCTGGTGCTTCTTAACATTCTTTATATGCACATACAAATATTCAGACAGAGATCTAAATGTGGTTATCAACGGATGAAGTTGAAAGAGTGTTGGAATTTTGAAGGTTTTACGTTCTAGTGTTTAACACTCTGACACTTGGGAAGGTTCTGTCACTTCTTTAGGCCTCCGTTTCCTCATTTGAAATGTGTAAGAGAATGAAATTACATCATCTCTAGAATCTAAAGTAAAAGAAGAAGTACTTTTTGTTTTTGTTTTTTGGGGGGTTTAAAAATTACTCAGTAGCTGCCCAAATTGTGATATTCTAGGGGTGCCTGGATGGCTCAGTTAGTTAAGCATCTGAGTCTATTTCGGTGCAGGTCATGATCTTGCAGTCATGAGACTGACCCCACATCAGGCTCTGTGCTGCTCGGGATTCTCTCTCTCAGCACCTCTCCCCTTCAAAATAAAAAAACAAACAGTAAGAAAAATAAAGATTCCAAATTGTGATAGTCTGAACTGATGTCAGATAGAACAGATGATCGGGCAAGAATTGAATTTCTGGCGACTTCAGTATATACTATGACTTTGGTCACTGAATACAGTAAACACTTTTCTCTATTTGGGGTAATAAAAGGGAATTTTGTTTCTCCTTGGAGTTCTGCTTAAAGTTGAGACTGTCCATGCTGGTTTAATATTTGGCATGTATGTCCATTATAGAGTTCTTTCTGAGTGGTCCTAAATTTTTCACAGAGCCTGTAAGAAAGATATTATGTTTTTTTTTTTGTTTGTTTTTTGTTTTTTTTCTGATTTCAGAGGAAGGGTTAAATATTAACTGCTAAAATTGTAGAACTATATAAGTCATGAACTTTCTACATAGTCTTCTTTCCCAGATAATTATTATTGCCAGTTGGCACACAACAGGTTTTGAAAATTATGGATGTTTTCCAGTTGTAAATACCTCTCATTTGATAGTTCCCCTTCGAAATGAATGTCCATGGCGAGGTGGAAAGGTTATGAAAGTAAAGAAGATAATGAATAAAATAAGGATATATTCCTTGAGCTGGCAGTTAAAGCGTCTGAAATTCCTTCTGTAAGCCGCTCTGCATTTGACTTATGTGGGATTTGGTGAGTGAATGAAATTCTAGAAGAGAGCCGAAAACATTGTGGTTGACCAAACATTGACATTTTATCCTGCGTGTTCCCCCCTGTTCTGTAGAATACCGTCCTGAGTGTATGCATTTCCATTCAGTCGTTTCTAAGAGAAATTATGTTGTGTTGAGCGATGGTCATGCTATCCTCTTTAATTTTTTCTACACGGCAGAATGGAGGCTTCACCCTAATTTTTTCTACACAGCAGAACGGAGGCTTCACTCGGGTGATTTTGCTGCATTATCTCAGGTTATGACATAACATCAAAATCCAAAATTTTGGTGTAGATTAGAAAGTAGTGCTTGTGTTGAAGTTTTCTGTTATTTGAAGCTATCTTTTAACGGTGCCACAAGTTGCTTCATTGTTCTTTTGATTCTTTTTTCCCTTTCACCCCATCTTGACCAGTTGTAGAAATATTCTTTCATTTTTCTTTCAGTGAGAAAGGGCATTGTTTCATTCTTTGATTTCATTGAGAAGGACACAGTTATATGGCAGACTGTGCCTTTTATGGTCCTGCAAAAAGCCTTCAACTAAAGAATTGATGCTTAAACTGTCACTGGACTTTGAACTCTGAAACAGCGCAGAAATAAGTATTTAAAATTCTACTTTGGTTTTTCTTGTTAGGCTCGTGCTATTAATTAAGTTCTGAAATGGGACTCTGCTGTTCCTGCATTTATTTATTTATGTTTAGAGAGAGAGTGTATGAGCAGGGGTAGGGGCAGAGGGAGAGAGAAAGACAGAATCTCAAGCAGGTTCCACACTCAGTGTGGAGCCCAGTGTGGAACTCAATCCCATGACCCTGGGATCATGACCTGAGCCAAAATTAAGAGTCAGACGCTCAACCAACTGAGCCACCAAGGCGCCCATGTTCCTGCATTGAGAGCTCTGACTGGGTTGTAGTTCTCTCTACTTCTTTGCCTTTGCTAAGGAATTGCCACATTACGGGGATGTTGACTGTAGTAGTGGTGATCGCCCTGAATTTTCCCGTGGAACATAGTTCTGGAACACTGATCATTACAAATAGAGAGATGCAATTTGACATTGAAAGAAAAACCGGATGGAAATATCATTCTGTACATTGCAGTGAAAGCATTCTTTTTATAATAGTCCTGTTGAGAGAGTGTGTCTTTAATCCAGCGTTGCCGGCGTTGCTAAAAACATTGTTTTTACAAAATTGAATCTGGAATCTGTTTTACAAAAATTTTACAAAATCTTTACAAAATTGAATCTGGAATCTGTTAGCACGTTTATATTTTTGGTTTGTATGCACGTATTAGCTGTGTGATTAAATTGTCGTGGAAAAGATTCCTTTGTTACAGAATTTTATTCCCCACACAGCCAGCCCTACTGCCTGCTTCAGATTCATCAACATTTTGGTGTCTGTTCTTACAGTCCTCATTACACTGTTTAGTAATCCTCCTATTGATAGACATCTGGGTTGGTTTTCAGTTTTTACCATTTGAAGTCATGATGCAGCAAAAGTCCGTAAAGCTATCACCAGGTATTCAAATTTTGATATAGAGCGATAGTTTCCAGGCTTATTCCTGGACTAAGTGTCTCAAGATCACTAATTTGAAAGATGGCATTGATTTGACTATATCACCCTCTGTGTATATGTGTTTAATTCATTTCCTTATTTTCTTTTTAATATGAACTTTATTGTCAAATTGGTTTCCATACAACACCCAGTGCTCATTCCAACAGGCGCCCTCCTCAATACCCATCACCCACCCCCCATCAACCCTCAGTTTGTTCTCAGTTTTTAAGAGTCTCTTATGGTTTGGCTCTCTCCCTCTCTAACCTTTTTTTTTTTTTTTTTTTTCTTCTCCTCCCCCGTGGTCTTCTGTTAAGTTTCTCAGGATCCACATAAGAGTGAAAACATCTGGTATCTGTCTTTCTCTGTGTGACTTATTTCACTTAGCACAACACTTTCCAGTTCCATCCGTGTTGCTACAAAAGGCCATATTTCATTCTTTCTCATTGCCAAGTAGTATTCCATTGTGTATATAAACCGCAATTTCTTTATCCATTCATCCGTTGATGGACATTTAGGCTCTTTCCATAATCTGGCTATTGTTGAAAGTGCTGCTATAAACATTGGGGTACAAGTGCCCCTATGCATCAGCACTCCTGTCTCCCTTGGGTAAATTCCTAGCAGTGCTATTGCTGGGTCATAGGGTAAGTCTATTTTTAATTTTCTGAGGAACCTCCACACTGCTTTCCAGAGCGGCTGCACCAATTTGCATTCCCACCAACAGTGCAAGAGGGTTCCCGTTTCTCCACATCCTCTCCAGCATCTATAGCCTCCTGATTTGTTAATTTTGGCCACTCTGACTGGCGTGAGGTGATATCTGAGTGTGGTTTTGATTTGTATTTCCCTGATGAGGAGCGACGTTCATTTCCTTATTTTATAATCAGATCATTTTAGTAGATGTGGCTTTTGGATTGTGTTTAGTTGTAAACCTGATTTTTCCAATCCTTTAGTTAAATAAACGTATTTCGATTCCTTGTTAACTTTCCCTGCCAAGTTATAATTGCTGTTGGTTTTGACTGGGTGGCCTTTCCTGCAGTTTGTCAATCTGGCTAAATCTACTGACCCTTAGAGATGTGGCATTTGAGGTATGTTGTAGACTGTTTGCTGGTTTCTCTGTGCCTCGCTCTCTCCTGAGTTCTCAAGGCACTCCAGACCTACCCATCTTAGAGCATCTGTCTGTTATACTGTGTTTGTACTTAACTGTGTGTGTCCTTACAGATCAAGTGCCTTGAGAGCTGACATTGTTTTTGTTTGTCTATTTTTAAGTAAGCTCTGCCCACTACGTGGGGCTCGAACTCACAACCCGGAGATCAAGAGTTGCATGCTCTACTGACTGAGCCAACCAGGCACGCCGAGAGCTGATGTTGTTTGACACATCATTTCACCCCCTACTAGACCCAGCGTATGTTAAGTACATGACTGAATGCAATACCGGGATTAACTGTAGAGAGAGCCTGGGGCTTAAATGGGGAGGGACTTGGTCACCAGGTAAAGAAACCTGGTGCTGAGTTCATTGGCCAGTGGGGAACTAGTCATGCTTGAATAGAGGAGGAGCTGGCTTTGGGGGACAGTTTTGTTAGCCTTTGGACTCAGACAGCTTAAGCTGCCAAGGTGTATTCAGCAGGATTTTGGCAATGGGAGTTCTTTTGAAATAGACTTTTGTTTTATGTTTATTTATTTTTGAGAGAGAGACAGAACACAACCAGGGAAGGGGCAGAGAGAGAGAGAGAGGGAGACACAGGATATGAAGCAGGCTCCAGGCTCTGAGCTGTCAGCACAGAGCCCGACACAGGGCTTGAACTCACGGACCGCAAGATCATGACCTGAGCCGAAGTTGGATGCTTAACTGCTGAGCCACCCAGGCGGCCCAGACTTTGGGTTTTTAATCTGCACAGTGGTGCTAGTTGAAGCCACAGAAGTAAAAAATTGTGGTTAGGTTCTGAGTCTGTAGAAAGTTAAGAGGGGTGGCTGGCTTGGTCGGTGGGGTGTGTGACTCTTGATTTCAGGGTTGTGAGTTTGAGCCCCACGTTGGGTGTAGAGATTGCTTGGAAATAAAATCTTTAAAAAAGGAAGGAAGGGAGGAAGGGAGGGGGAAGGGAAGGAGGGAAGGGAGGAAGGGAGGGAGGAAGGAAGTTGTTAGAAAGTTAGGTTGGCCCAGAGCATCTGAAAGTCCTCTCCTAACAGCAAGAGCAGTAGACAGGAAGACTGAGAAATAAATACAGAATTTGGGGGAGAGAAAAGGGAAGATGGAAAATAGACAAAACTGTAATAAAGGGCTGAAGAACTGTTAATTTTATTGCCTTTATTTCTTATTCTACTTTTCTGATGTGGCTTTTGTGGTGGCTAATTTTATGTGTCAACTTGGCTAGGCAGCAGCACCCAGAGTTTGGTCAAACACCCATTTAGATATTGCTGTGAAGGTATTTTTTAGATAAGGCTAACATCGGGGCGCCTGGATGGCTCAGTTGGTTAAGGGTCCACCTTCGGCCCAGGTCATGATCTCATGGTCCATGGCTTCAGGCCCCGTGTCAGGCTCTGGGCTGACAGCCTGGGGCCTGCTTTGGATTCTGTGTCTTCCCCCTCTCTCTCTGCCACTCCCCTGCCTGCACTCCATCTCTCTCTCTCTCTCTCTCAACAATAAATAAACATTAAAAAAATTTTAAAGAAAAAGAATTAACTATTAGACTTTGAGTAAAGCTGGTTACCCTCCATAATGTAATTGGGAGATCTTATCCTATCAGTTGAAAGTCTGAAGATAAAAATACTGAAGTCCCCCAAGAAAGAGGAAATTCTGCCTCCAGAATTTCTGCCTTTAGACTTGAGCTGTACCATCAGCTCTTCCCTGGGTCTCTAGCCTGCAAGACTGCCCTGCAGATTTTGGACTTGCCAGCCCCCAAAACTGCATGAGCCAATTCCTTAAATATCTTTCTGTCTAGACGATGGTCATGCACGCACACACACACACACACCCTATTGGTTTTGTTTCTCTGGAGAACCCTGACCAATACAGATTGCAGCATAACTAGAGTCTAGTTGTGTTTTCCATTTACTGAGTTTGCCTTTAACATTTAGCTCCATCTAGATTTTTTGAGTCCTTTGACAACTCTCGCCTTACTGGGCAGTTACCCAATTCTGCTCTTGCTCAGTAAGTACCGTGTGTGTACCTAACTCTCTTGCGCCATTATATTATTGTCATTGTTGCTGTGTTTGCCTGTTGCCCCAAATGAATCTGGACCTTCCTGTAACCTAGGATTTGCTCCCACTAGCTTGTGTGGCTTGGGTAACCCAGCCTAGGTGGCATGTAAGAATTTGTCGCTATGTGCCTATTGAATGTGTTTAGCTCTTCCCTGATACTAGAAAGGTGAAAGGAGCACCAGAACGAAAAGTGTGACCAACACGCACCGGGAGAGGTTGGCAAGCATGTTGGCAGCATCTTCTAGATCACGGCCTAGTCCTGGATGGCAAATGGGAAATGTAGGGTGGTGGTTTGGATATCATGGTGAGCCGTTATCTAATCAGTATTTGTTTCAAAATTTGTCAAAATTTATCCAGGCATGACTTCACCAGTCACAGCCATGTAAAGCTGTACATAAAATATATTGTAGATGGGGCGCCTGGGTGGCCCAGCCAGTTGAGCGTCTGACTTTGGCTCATGTCGCGATCTCCTGGTTTGTGAGTTTGAGTTCCACATCAAGCTGTCTGTGGTCAGCATAGAGCCTGCTTTGGGTCCTCTGTGGACCCCACTCTGTCTGCCCCTTCTGCGCTGGAGCTCTCTCTCTCTCTCTCTCAAAATAATGTAAAAAGAAAAGAAAACACAGAAGCATTAAGAAGGAAAAAGAAATGCTTGCAACCTCATTACTTACAGTTAACTCTGAACATTTTTGGTGTAGATCTACCTAAAGTTTTAAATATACTTAGATATATGCAATGATAATATACGTGTTGTTTGGTTCCTTTCTTTTCTCGAGTAAATGTCATGTCATATTTTGCTGTTTTTTTTTTTTTTTAAGTTTATTTATTTTGAGAGAGAGAGAGAGAGAGAGAGTGAGAGAGAGCAAGCATGAGCTGGGAAGGGGCAGAGAGCAAAGGAGAGAGAGAATCCCAAACAGGCACGATGCTGTCAGCACAGAGCCCAATGCTGAGCTCGATTTCACAGACTGCTGGATCATGACCTGAGCTGAAATCAAGAGCCTGACACTTAATTGGCTGAGCCACCCAGCTGCCCCATATTTTGCTATTTTTAACTATATTTTTAATATCTTCAAAGTATTCCATTACATGGAAATATATACTAATCAATCCCCTGATATTATTAGACATTTAATATGTCTTTTTTTTTTTTTTTTTTTTGTCTATTTTAATCATGGGCTCAGTGAACATATTTGCACATGTATCTTTGTGTACTTGGCTATTATTTCCTGGGAAGGAATTGTCAGAATCTCTGGATCACATGTAGGCACTTTTATTTTTTTAAATTAATTAATTAATTAAAAGTCTATTTATTTTAGTAATCTCTATACCCAAAACAGGGCTCAAACTTGTGACCTCAAGATCAAGAGTAGCATGTTTTTCTGATTGAGCCAGTCAGGTGTCCGTAGCCAACTTTATTTTTAAAGGAGATTTTTGCTGTATGTTTAAGTGTCCTTCAGAAATTTTTTACCAATATTCATTAATTCCATTGGTTTGTGAGAGATCCATGGACAGTGTTCTTAAAAGGTGTACAGGTATGTGTAACTGACTGATTATTTTTTTCTTCTAGGACAGGTTTCTTTTTCTTAAGTCTAGAATATTCTGCATAAGATCTTGTTCAACCTGTTAAGCCTATTAGTGATTCTACTGGAATAAATTAATAGTCATCATATATCCATGCTTGTTTGAACAAAATGCTCAAGCATCCAAAATATGAGTAGCCAGTCTTACAGCATTCATGAGTGACTCACTTGTTTGTCTGAGTAGAGAAAAGATGGGAGGAGGCGAGTCCAATGACTATGAATCTTCTTTAAAGGAACCATAATACAGTATGTAAGACCAAAGGACTCGCCCCAACCCCAGTCCTTGTGGGAGAGGATAGCACATTAAATCATGAGATATTGTCACAGAATTCCAAACTATAATAAATGATTCAACTATGAGTTGAAAATAATGTTTTTTCAAGGATTGGGAACGTAACATTTCAGTTAGTACCTTCATGTGGCAAGCAGCATTAAAAGAGTAATATTGCAGGGACACCTGGGTGGCTGGGTCAGTTAAGTGTCCAACTTCGGCTCAAGTCATGATCTCACCATTGGTGAGTTCGAGCCCCACGTCGGGCTCTGTGCTGACAGCTCAGAGCCTGGAACCTGCTTTGGATTCTGTGTCTCCCTCCCTCTCTCTGCCCCTTCCCCGCTCATACTCTGTCTCTCTCTCTCTCTTAAAAATAAATAAAACATTAAAAACAATTAAAAAGGGTAATATTGCAGCCTCAAATTGAATTTTTTTCTTATATGGATTATAATTAAACTATACTTGTAATATAGGCAATGATGATCCAGGAACCTTTCAGAACTGAAAGGAATTTACGAAAGCCATGGTGCCTATTCCTATTGTTTTTGTTGCTGTAGTGGTTAATGTTTATAAAGCCAAATTTATTTAACTGAGGAACTATCACTTATTCTAAGATCTGTTTTGAAAAACAGCTTTATTCTAGGAATAAATTTGTTTTCTCCTTGAAATTCTTCAAGACTCTTTTTCCTACTGAGATTTAATTCATTCTCCATTGAGCTCGGGGACATTCTGGAAACTTCGAATTTCTAGCCAGAAAATGGAGACATGGTTTCCTAGGATCAGCCCTGCTGTTTCTCATTTCTGTTATTGCTGTTAACAAATGTAATAAAAGGTGAATCTATGATGTGAGAGATGAGATTTAAATTTTCTCATATTTAACCTTTTCTTTTTGCTTAAGTAGCATCAAACAATTATTGGAGTTTTGAAATTGTATGGATAAATATAGTTCCTTTGGTCTCTATAAATTAAGGGGGCATATGGGACTGAATACATCTGCCTTTCTGTGTTTTTGGTCAGAGTTCTGTATTTTTCTCTCTGAGATTTCAAGGGAGGAGTAAGGAGTCCTTTTATGAACAATATTTCTGTGTAATCAAGTTTGTGAGTTTGATTCCTTATTCAGACGGAAGTACTAAGACACACAGTAACCTGAAATTTTCCTTGCCCAGACTCAACTTCTAGATCATTGAAACTTTAGATGTTTCAGCGTAGCCCAATTAAGAAGTAGAGGAAGTTTTCAGTAAAAACTGAACAAATGGGGGCGCCTGGGTGGCTCAGTCGGTTAAGCATCTGACTTCAGCTCAGGTCACGATCTCATGGTCCGTGAGTTCAAGCCCCGCGTCAGACTCTGGGCTGATGGCTCAGAGCCTGGAGCCTGCTTTGGATTCTGTGTCTCCCTCTCTCTCTGCCCCTCCCCCGTTCATGCTCTGTCTCTCTCTGTCTCAAAAATAAATAAACGTTAAAAAAAAAATTAAAAAAAAAACTGAACAAATGGTTTAAAAACACAGTACCGATTGTGGGTGTGCTCCTGCAGAAGGGGAATGACGCAGGTGTGGTTCCTACCTCCCACTGGCGTCAAAACTGCTAGGCTGAAACCATGGACTCCTGTGTCTTCGGCTGTGTAGATTTTACAAAAGATGTACTAAGGAAGGACATCATACAAGTTATGTATTTTGGAAAGGCGTGTGGTAGGGGAAAATACCTCTTCATTAGCTTTTTGTGTTTAGTTGCCTGACTTCTGATTACATTCACTTATCACAGTGAAAATGTTATGAAATACTTTTACTATCGGGTATCTTTGTAATTCCCGTGCTCTTCAATCCTCACTGAGTCAGTTGATGTTAGAGCATCATTCTTTAACTCCAGATCCATAATTTGGCAGTAGATACCCAGGATTATGCTGGCTTTTCTATAGTTGTAGAGAAATGAAATATAGCTGCCATTCAGAAATATCTTACATTATTTATTTATACTTTCATTAGTAGTGAGGAGAAGTATGAGAGTGATTTTTTAAAAGCATAGTTAAGAATTACAGTATCTCAGGCACATCATATATGCTAGTTTCTGTTCTCTTGCCCTTTGCCAGTATGTGTAAATGTCGTGTAAGTGTTCCAGCCCTGACTTGGTGTGAGTACAGCGTAGTTTACCAGGCTGTTGACATAATACGTGTGAGAGAACAAGGGTACAACTGTAAATTTAAAAGAAACAAAACAGGGGCGGATGGGGAGGCATCAGACTTGGGCTCAGGTCGTGATCTCCTGGTTTGGGAGTTCGAACCCTGCACTGCGCTCTGTACTGACAGCTCGGAGCCTGGATGGAGCCTTCTTCGGATTCTGTCTCTGTCTCTGTCTCTCTCTCTCTCTGCCCCTCCCCTGCTCACACTCTGTCTCTTCTTCTCTCTCAAAAATAAAAAATAAACCATTAAATTTTTTTTTTAAGTAACAAAAGAAAAAAGACATATTCAAGGTTCTTTCTGCTAGCCCCAGGAAATCACTTTCTCATTAGAGAGGATTTTGTCAAATTAACTTACAATTCTTTAATTCCAATTTAAAGTTAGAAGGACTCACGTAGACCATAATAGAACTCAGTGATGGCTCCAAGCTTCAGTTTTAGGAGAGGACTGTAGATAGCAAAAATTTTTGCCAAGTTAGTTTTGTGATTTCCTCATCACATACTCTTAAATGGTATGTTCAGGAACTTTTTTAATTTTTCCAAATATTATATCTTAAAACCCCTTTTTTTGCAGTTGTTTTCTCATTGAAATTACTTGTAGATTTCTTTTTCCTTACCTAGATTAGTTCATTTTCCAGATAGTTCAGGGACATTTTAGGAACCCCCAGCTTCTACACAGAAATTAAAGACATGCTTCATAGAGATAGGATGACTTAGTCTTGTTGTTTTTTATCTTTCTCTACTGCTGTTAACAAAAGGTAATAAAAGGTAAATTCTTTTACAATATAAATAAAAGAAATGAAATTTAATTTTTCTCATGTTTGATAATGTATATTATTAAAACAAATTAAACTTAAATTTTGGTGCTGACATTATGCCAGGAACTGTTTATCCTCTAAAATGCGTGGGCATTGGTGTTTGTTGGGTTAATAATTTTTCTTTGGTCTCTCTCTCTCTTTTTTTTTTTTTAAGTTTATTCATTTTTGAGAAGAGATAGAGTGAGCAGGGAAGGGGCGGGTGTGTGTGTATGTGGAGAGAGAGAGAGAGAGAGGGGGAGAGAGAGAGAGAGAGAGAGAGAGAATGAATCCCAAGCAGGCTTCACACTGTCAGTGTAGAGCACCCCCGTGGGTCTTTTTTTTTTTTTTAATTTTTTTTTTTAACGTTTATTTATTTTTGAGACAGAGAGAGACAGAGCATGAATGGGGGAGGGACAGAGAGAGAGGGAGACACAGAATCGGAAGCAAGCTCCAGGCTCTGAGCCATCAGCCCAGAGCCCGACGCGGGCTCGAACTCACGGACCGTGAGATCGTGACCTGAGCTGAAGTCGGATGCTTAACCGACTGAGCCACCCAGGCGCCCCCCCCCCCCCCCCCCCGGGTCTTGAACTCATAAACTGTGAGATCATGACTTGAGCCGAAATCAACAGTTGGATGGTTAACTGACTGAGCCGCCCAGGTGCCCCAGGCCCTGAGTTTCTAATGTTATCCAAGGCAATGACAGTTTGCTTATGAAACTTTTCTGAAAATGTGTATACACTTCTTTTAAAAATTATGGAATTGGTAATTAAAATGTAAGTAATAAAACTTGGGTTGATTTTTTTCAAGTACCTTGGTATAGGTACCTTTCTGTTGTTTGGGCTGTAAATCATGCAGCCTTCTCAGAGGGACATGCTAATGAGTGTGGCTGCCCATTTTTTCATGAGTATGGTTAGGGAAATCCAGGTCAAACAGTAGAACATTAACTGTGAGATGAAAAGTAACAATGTGTGAGTGTGTGTGTGTGTTTATGGGGTGGAGGACGATGCGTACAGATTGAAGCAACAGTAAGTCAAGCTGAAATCCTCTAAATGAAAATTGATTGTGGCAGCTGATAAATGTGGAAATGGGTAATAAAGCATGGTGTGTAAGGAAACATGCGTTTTCTTCATGGTTGTCCTCTTAGGATAATTTGTGGTGTTGAGAACCTGCCTCAGGTTTGTTAGTAATGTTTTCTTAGTTGGCTAATTAGGATGTGCTGCTAATGTGGTCCAAAGAGTGGTTAGCTCCAAAAGAAGTTGCCAACAGAAGGAAAGCCTAGGGATCTGCAAGCCTGGGAATGGAAAGCCCATTTTATTGAGAGGTGGTGGCAAAAGGCGAACACTGGTGTGCCCGTGTGCATCATCCCAACGAATGTTGGCAGTACTCATTTATATATTGTGTCTTCCCTCGATCAGATCTTCCATTTTCCTATATTATCCATGATCCTCCTACAGTCTCAGCAAGGGGATTCAGTGCTATGTTGCTGATTTTCCCCCATAGATAATATATCGCTAGGAATGTTTTCAGCTGGAACAGAAAACCTCTGCGTTGGAGTAAACAGACATTGATTTTTCTCAGGTAACAGAAGGTCAAGCAGGTAGGCAGTCCAGGGTCATGCAGCTGCTCAACACTGTTAAGGACCAGGTCCTCCTATTTGGGGGTGGGGGTGGGGGTTATGTGGGGCGGGCCATCTTTGTCACATGGGTTCCTCCTTAAGAGTACAAGAGGGCTGCTGCATCTTTAGGGTTTACTCTCAGCTGAAAGAAGAGGTAAGAAAGAGGGGAGGGCTTTCTTCTGATGAGGCTTTTTTTGGGAGAGGCGATCTCTTTCTGGTGACTTCTGCCTACATCACATTGAAGAGTGTATGCCCACCACTGGCTGTAAGGGCGTCATGTGCTTTTATCTGGGCACATGGCTGCCCGACATCAATTGGCGCTGTGTCAGTAAGAAAGGGTGGGGAGTGGATACTAGATGGTCAATGTGGTACGTGCCACAAATTGCGGTTATCGTTCTGATGATTTTCCTTTGGAGGTGATCCTCGTAAAATAATTGCCCACCTACAATGATAGCGCTTGGTGTGCCTTTGCTTAGTTCTTTTCGTTTCAAAGTTGGAATGCAAAATACTAAATACCAGGTAGGATTTTATTAGACCAATTGTAATTTCGTTTTCAACTATTGCTATGGAACGTGGACCATCTTTTCTCTGACTCATCTCAACCCTGCAGACTAGTCAAAACTCATACCCAGTGAAGTTATTTGCTTCGCAGAGTTTTTCAAAAACCGTCATTCAACAGCCTCTTACCGAGCAGCAACTCTTAGAGGTAGCGTAGAGAGGGGTCAGTGGATAACATGCGGCCTCTGACCTGGTGGGGCAGGCAGGTCGGCCAGCTGCGCAGTGCGTGAGAGGGAGCAGAGGGACAGCTGGGTACAGAGTTCAGAGGTAGTATTTTTACCGGTATTGTGGGAGGAGGGTGACAATGGAGCCCTAGGTAGTGTTAGTGTTTAATTTCCATGTTTTAAATTGTCTTTTTATGTGTGCTTAATTAGTATATTAAAGAGAGATCTTGTCACTTTAATTAGGAAGGAAAAGGACTTTTATGACTCGGGTCGTTAGTACCTACTCCTTCCTCTTCCTCTCCGTCCCTCCTTGCTTTATAGCTTTTTCAACAGGCTCTGCTCAATCACCGTTCTCCAAATAGCCACTTTAGGTTTGTGAGTATATTGTGGATTTTAGTTTCCCCAAATAAAACAGTGTTAGCCTAATAAAATAAGAGAAAGAAATTCTTTAAAAAAGAAAATCAAGTAATATTGGAGCTCATAGGGCAGAATTTGTAAAACTGTCTTCTGATGTCCCCCAATTCAGTGCATTCCTGGGCACATACACCAGAATGTGGTTGATTTATTTTCACATAATTGCAGTCATACAATAGGTATTGTTCTGCAACTTGCTTTCTTTTTTTCCTTGTAATACATTTTGAAAAAATTCTTTACAGGGCACATGGAATAGTGGTTTTCTTGCTCTTAAGATGGTACCACTCTCCCCGCCCCCACCCGGGGAGTATTTTTAAACATGTAGGGGAATTTTATGAAGAAATATCCTGCTTCAAATGCCAATATTATCCTACTGAGAAACAATGGTATGGGAAGACCTTATCTTTTGGACATTTTTTAATATAATTAAAGAATGTGATTGTACCTTAAGTATCTCCTTACCAATGGCCACTGTCTTGAAATGTAGATCTCTGTGCATCTGTAAGAGCCTAGCATAAATTACTGGATGAATTGCTGGGTCAGAAGGGTTTGCGCATTTAAAATTTGGTTATATGCTCCCAAATCATTCTTCAAAACGGCTGTACAAAATTACAGTCCCAATAACGGTGCACACTTTTTCCCATATCCTTTTCAACACTTGATATTATCGGTTAAAAAATGTTTTGCCTACATAATAAGAAAAAATAAAAATATTGTTTACATTTCCATTTTCCTGTCCAAAAAGGCCTATTATTGTACACTTTCAAAAGAGCGGTAAGTGACTAATTTGCTTTTGGAGACGCACAGTTAGTGCGCATCTGCTCTTGATATCCTGCTGCCTGGTTCATTCATGTTTCAGAAACAGTCCTGTTTACAAATCAGCCAACCCCTTTGCAGTGTCTTTTTAATCTCATCTGCAGGGAGTATCATAGTGATTGGCAGGAGTGATTTTTATGAAAGAGGGAACTGTTTTCCAAACTCTGGTTGCTCCCCAGCTAGTGGGATGGTAAAACCAAATTAGGGACCATGAGCAGGATAAAAAAAGAAATAGAAGAGAAAATAATGGAGACTCTCATGTACACTAAAGGTATGACATGTTTCATGAAATGTATATTTTAGTATGTGGTTTAAGCGTGTCTGTTTATGTATGTGTATGTATGTGTGCATAAAGTCTGCTGTGTTTTGTTGTAAAATCTCTCTGTGAGTTGAAGATAGCTGATATGGAGAATCTTAGCTTTAACATTTTTTCAAAGCACAGTCTCTTTCTATCCTAATCAAGGCAGAAGTTTCATACTTAGTTGTGGCATTATAAAAAAAAATAAGTTGCTAATAGTATCAATAAAATGCAAAAGGTTAAAAGCTAAGTCTTTTAAAGGAGCTTAAATGCTTAAGATAGATGTCACCTAATTGGGCTTGGAGATACAATGGGTGTGGAAAGCCAAATTGGCTTGGGTGCGGGATGAAGAAACGAGTTACACCCTACTCAAGTTAATTTCACTGAGCCGTCCCTGCTCTTGACTCTGTGGTTAGCTATATCACCGACAGGCAAGAGAACACAGAGTTGATGCTGATGCCTGACAGTTTCTCCCTGTGAGCGGGCGCATGTGCAACTGATCATCCAAGGGTAGTAGCTTGAACTAATTTCACGTGTTTAGCTTCCCTCAGTTGCAGTCCAGATCTTACGTTGCTTAGAAAATTACCTGTTGGTGATGATGATAAATGGTGATAATTAAAAAAAAAAAAAAAAAAAAAGTGCGATGGAACACCGTGCATGTGGGTGTATTTAATTACCTGGCAGGTGTTCATATTTCTGGAGTGTGAAACTTCTGGGTAAACAATGGCCTTTCTGTTAAAGATTCTACCCACACTTTTGTGTTTCTTTCCTCTCATACGTGGGTATTTTCCATCTCTTAGAGAGCAACAGTAATGATTAACCTGTGTTGTATGGTGTATTTCCCAAGTGCCTATGTTTTTCATTTGTTTTACCTCAACCAAATCTAATTTTCTTACTTGAATTATTCTTACTCAATAATTGCATCTTCATAAAAAATGATATGAATGGAAACTTTCAATCTTATTTTCTGGATTTGTAAATAATGGTGCTGGAAAATTTGTCCTTTTAAAGTTCTGTGATGTGACCATAAATTAATTTCTTCCAAATTTCTTTCAAATTTGGCAAACGTAAACACCAAATAATGAATGTTATTTCATAGACCAAAGAAGATGGAAGTGAAAGTTCTTTAAAGACTATCAACAACTCATATTATTGGGTGCTTTATGTTTCAGATTGTTACCACGAAGCATAGAGAGGCGGTGTTGACATTGAGCATACTTATTGTGTTACTTTAAATTTAGTTAGAGCCTTTTAACTTCCACAATGTTTAAATAATTTCATACATATTGTTATTGAATCTAACCCTGTGTGTAAGAAGATGGCGTCCTGGAGACAGAGCGTGAGTTTTTCTGCCCATCTCAGTATTTGCCCAGTGGTACTGAAGCATCCTGATACCTTGCGGTTACAGGTCAGCATTTCCTGTCAATGTACCATACTGTCCCCCCTCCTTGAGAACAGTCCTTGCCATTCACTGTCCACCTGAAGAAGCTGCGACATTAGGAAAGGGAAGACAAGATGACAAGATAGGCGGCCTGAGTGTTGAAGTTTCATAGTTCCTACTTCAGCCCTTCTAGTTTGTTACACATTATGTAATGTGTGCGGTTACCTAAATGGTGTAGATGCTAATTGACCCAGTTGGCTTGAGGAAAGCGTCTTCCACGTTGGAGGAAGAAAGTCTTATTAGCAGATGTTTGGAAACAAAAAGGAAAGCTAATGTTGTAGCACATTATGCTCCATATGTCAAATTGAGGAAAATGTATTTTGTGAGTTTCTTTGAGTAGAATCCTTTGTGTTCTTCAATGTGCTTTTTCTCTTCTTTTTCTAAGATATGCCCTCCTTAAACTTAATTAATAAATTAAGGGAAAAGGGACAAGTACAAAATTAGAAAAACTGAAGAGATGCCAGTAAAAGTCAGTTATATGTTTTTTTCTTTGAATATATTAGATATTACATTAAATTGGTTGGCATGTGTATTTAAGTCTTGACAGATGACTATCATGGCATGTTATCAAAATGTGAGGCAATTTAAAACAACTTTGTAGCAAATAGATCTAATTTGCTCTTTTTAAGGAAGACCCACACCAAGACTTCTAGCAACAGAATTCCATGATTCCTTCCAATGGCTTCCGTAGAAGGAAATGATGTGTCTCATATATAGGTCTCATGTATGGGAGATCCACATTGTTTCAAGTTCCAGAATGGCTTCATTGACCTGAAATAAAGCTACTGAATAGAAATGGTATATGAAATGAGGGTATTCTCTGCCTTTCCCAGTGAGGGACTAGAAGCTTACAGAGCCCACACTCTCCCAGGGTTGCGGGCTGTGAGTTCTGGATGTGAAGGTTGAACCACTGCTTGCCGCTGTCCATCCACTAATTCTGCTCGTTATCCTAATGGCTGATGAGGGTGTAGTGTGTGTACTTTCCCGTAATAACCTGGTGTATCACTTCCCCTTGTTCAGCTTCTTGAGGATTATGTGATACGTAATAATGACTAAGCTTCTATATGCAACTTCTTCCTAATTTTACCAATAAATGCTTTAACGGTTCATAAAACCCCCGCATGTTTTAGGGTACAGATTTTTATACCAACTCTGTTCAGTTATCTATTTCATGGTTGACTGTATTCCTCTTACTAGGAAGGATTTTCTCCTTCCCCTCCACCCGCTCAAACAACCCCATCCGTTACCTTTCTCTCACATATTTTGCTTAGACTTTTTTCTTTTTGCCTCTTCCATGGTGCTAATCCAGAGAAAGACAGTCTAAGTTCTGAAGGCGGAATAGAAGTTTCCCTTTAGGTCTGTTACATTAGGAGGGTCCAATAAACTATTCCTCTAGCATTTTTATACCATCATGTAGGGCCCTCCCTCTGAATGCATGTTGGGTCGGCGACTTCCACTGACTGAAACAGCAGATGTGACACTATGTACGTTCTGGACCTAAGTCTTAAGAATTCTGGGCAATTACATGCAAGAAGTCCAGTTACCCTAATGGAGAGGTCACACGGACATAGAGGCCTGGCTTTTCCATGTCCTAGCTGATCCCTGCCAGCTCAGTGTAGCTTCATGTGAAAACCGGCAAGATGAGCCAGAAAGAACCATCTGGCTGAGCCTAGCGTAGATTGCAGAATTGTGAGTAAATAAAACAACTGGTTTGGTTTTTTTTTTTTCAGCCACTAAGTTTTAGGGTAGTTAGGCAGCAAGAGAAATGAAAACACCCGTACGTTGATAGTCATTGATAAATGCATTTTCATTGCGACTTAGCAATAATTTGTATTTATGTGCTAGAAACGTAAAATATAAATTACTGTTAATTAGCTATTAGAGTAGGTTTATCAATGTGTTATGTGCTATGTACTAATGTAGTTACATCAAGAGGGAAAGAAGTGAAATAGCCATTGTAGAGGTTTGACTGTCACTCAGTGCTGTTTAATTAAATGCAAACTTTGCCATCACTACTGAATAAAGCAGTGATGACTTAAAAGTTTTGCAGCAGTTTGGACCACAAAGCTGGAAGAGCAATGTATGCAAGAAAATTAAAAATATTGGGGCGGCTGGGTGGCTCAGTCAGTTAAGCGCTGACTTCGGCCGAGGTCATGATCTTCCAGTTCGTGGGTTTGAGCCCTGCATCGGGCTCTGTGCTGACAACTCAGAGCCTGGAGCCTGCTTTGGATTCTGTGTCTCCCCCTCTGTCTCTGCCCCTCCCCTGCTCACTCTCTGTCTCTCTCTCTCAAAAATAAATAAACATTAACAAAAATTTTTTTTTTTTAATTATTTTTTTGGTGGGATGAGTTTTTAAGTTCCTTTTCCTTCCAGAATCCTTTTTCTGTTTCAATTGACGGTTCAGGCTAAATGGCTCTGTAGGTTGACTGATTACAAATGTTTTCACTCAAGCACACTAGCTTTTAAATCTGTCTGTAAGTTGCTTTCTTAAAAAAGTGAATAAGCTTAGGAAATAATTATTCCTCAAAGTACCCAAAACTCCTGAGCATGCTTTTGTTCTGTAGACAGATCTGATTCATCAAGAAACATCAAGATAATTGTCACGATTTAAATTTTTAAAAGAAACCAAGAAGCCTTTGGCTCCAATGTAGAACTTTCTGTTGCTTTCTTGGCATAATGCCTTGAATTGAATATTTTGTGCTGTACGTTGCTCCATTTTTTGTTTTGCTTTGTATTTTTGCCCCTGGGACAGGAAACTACAGAACAAAATATATTCATTTTGGTAACCAATGCTGGTCCTTTGGTGACTCACTATTCTTCAGTGATTGGTACAGAAAAGAGAGGCTGACACTTGAATGTTGCTCCCTAGTGGATGCAGACGATGAGCCAAGATTTTATTTTTTCATCACAGATATTTTGTAAAACTGGGAATCGCTGTTTTGACACAGGAAGAAAAACTTTCACATTAAAGCACTCTCCAGTTTGTAAATTACTTCTTTCAGGTCGGGTAGTATGCTCCATTTTAATTAAAATTCTTAACAGGCTCCGACAGTTTACATTTGAATTTAATCTGTGTGACTGTATAAAAGCAATTTTATAGAAAAACATTTTCTTACAAGACTATAAGCTTCATGATGGCAGAATCAGGTCTTACTTGCTGGAGACTCTAAAAAAAAATCCCGAACTGAGGACAGGTGTTAGCATTTGTAAGTCTCAAATTATTTTTTGAATTAAGGAATTTAGCTTTTTAAAAAAACCATTTGTTTTTAGAAGTTTCTGGTCTAGATAGAATGTCAACAATTCCAGACTGGCATATTATGTTGAAGGATCACATTTTCCAACTTCTTCCTTAGTAGGTAGTCACCGATCTTTTCAACCCCAATTCTGTAAAATATTGATAATAATTTTTAATTCAAGTATCCATGTATGCTGACTCTTCAATATATTATTTCGGATTCTTGCAACAGGTTATTTGGAGTTAGAAGTTAAAAATATTGCGTAGCTGATTTTCTTACAATTCTCTACTGAAAACCTGTGTGGCAAGGGATTTATGTGGTATGTTAAGAATGTTTAGATGTTTCTGGAATTACTGAGTTGGAAGATGCTCGAGTAAGAAAGATGCATTGGGAAGGCTTTTGTATTCTTATAATTATATGACAAAAGAAAAATTTTAGGTTTTGGGGAACTTTACTAGGTTTCTATGTTAACTGCATTTAAATTTTTCTTCCACATAAATGAATATAAAGAAATTTTGGTTCGAGGTTTATCTTTTTGCACATGTTATACCTTCTCTATTTCATTCACTAAAACACTTTCAAAAAATTTAAGCAGTATATATTGAACACTTACTTTATGCCAGATACCTCTTAAATTCTTGTGAACGAAAGAACGAACTTCGTTCGTTGAACGAATTCAAGTGAACGAAAAGACCCAAGTCCCCACTTTGAGGAAGTTTGCATTCCAGCATGGGGAACACACAAACAATACAAATAACAGAAAGTAGATACTGTAGAAGGTTATAAAGTTGAGTGTTACGGAAAAAATAAAGTAGGGTAATGGAAATCAAGGAGAGAGAGTTATCATTTTAAGTAGGCCAGGCTGGCCTCATTAAGAAGTGACTTTTGAGCAAAGTTGGAAGAGGTGAGGGAGTGAGAGCGGAAGATGCTTGATAGGAACCCCCTCCCTGCAGAAGGAAGGGGAGGGAAGCAGTGATAGGGGCAGGGAAGGGCCAGAGCAGAGTCCTGGGGCCCAGATTACCTCTTGCCTCTAAGGAATGCTTTGATGATTCAGCTCGGTCCCCATTGCTGCTAGATCATGCCAGACCTTACTGGGAATGATCATTGAATATCACTCAATTACTATTCATCATGTCATAACATAATACCAAAAAGGAAAATGATTAGAACCACATAATAAGATGTGACATTGAAACATTTCTATTGTCCTTTATGGTTTTAAGCACCTATTTAAGTCATACAGTACTTCACAGTCATACAGTGATAGAATTCCTGGTCAGGCCCCAGAGGCCTTATAGATGTTTTGGGTTCAAAACTGTTGACCTCAGATTCAAGGCTAGAGAGCATATAAATCAGCTAATTAAAATGAAAGGAGTAGGAATATGTAACATTCCTTGTATTTGTGCCTGTACAAAGCAAGTACTCTGCAAATATTAGTTGTATCTAGAACCAGAATTTTCTTACGTTTACTTATTTTTGAGAGACAGAGTGTGAGTGAGGGAGGGGCAGAGAGAGCAGAAGACAGAATCTGAAAGGGCTCCAGGCTCTGAGCTGCCAGCACAGAACCTGACGTGGGGCTCCAACTTGAGAATGGCAGGATCATGACCTGAGCTGAAGTTGGACGCTTAACTGACTGAGCTACCCTAGGCGCCCCTAGAACCAGAATGTTGTTTGTTTGTTCGTTTATTTATGAATATAATGTATTGTCAAATTGGCTTACATACAACACCCAGCGCTCATCCCAACCAGTGCCCTCCTCAATGCCCATCACCATTTTCCCCTCTCCCCACCCCCCCCCATCCACCCTCAGTTTGTTCTCTGTATTTAGGATTCTCATGTTTCATTTTGTTGTCTGATTGCTGATGCTAGGACTTCCAACACTATGTTAAACAACAGTGGTGAGAGTGGGCATCCCTGTCATGTAGACAGCAAATAGATGGGTCTTCTTTTTTTTTATCCGTTCTGATACCATATGTCTTTTGATTGGAGCATTTTGTCTTTTTACATTCAGTGTTGTTATTGAAAGATAAGGGTTTAGAGTCATTGTTATCTGTAGGTTTCTTGCTTGTAGTGATGTCTCTGCAGAACCAGAATTTTAAAGCAGAGGATAAATTATAATACTTATATACCTATATAGAAGACACATGTCAATTTTTAGGTTAATTTTCATTTAAAAGTAATACTTTATTTTTTGTCTTATCTTTTGTCTTTTGTCAACTTTATTTCCTTATCTCATAGTCCCTGCTCCTCCAAGTCAAAATCGGATTTTGAAATAATGACAGTAATATTATTGTAATATAAGTAATATAAGTAAATTTTAATATAAGTAATATATTGTAATATATTGTAATATAAGTAAAAATTGTAATATAAGTAATAGCAATGCCTGTCTCCTTTTTTTAAAACATTGTTTTATTTGTGTGTTACATCTTTTCAATAGACATGATTTTTAAACTGACTACCTGACAGTATGGAAGAAATTATTTCTTCATGAATGTTATAATATGAAAAAAAGTGTTTTTGAGAATTTTTTGCTGTCTTATTCTCTGGCATCCTATGATTTTAAATAACTAATATGTGTCAGTTTGAGAAAAGTTCTCTCTTTAATTGAGAGTGTAAATCCTCTGGTTCTATTAAAATGGTACCTAATTTTAACATAATTTTGATGACTGAGATGTTTATTTCGAACACACTGTGTGCTAAGGGTTGTCTAGGTGCTAATATAGGTGTATCTCCATCTAATGCAATACATACAGCTTTTAAAACCTATGTAAATGATCATGCATTTGAATATTGGTCCTACCTGTTTTAAGGATGTGTCCTTATTCAGGTTAATTACTTAATTCTCTGAGACTCAGTTTTTTAAATTTATTTTTAATATGAAATTTATTGTCAAATTGGTTTCCATACAACACCCAGTGCTCATCACAACAGGTGCCCTCCTCAATGCCCATCACCTACTTTCCCCTCCCTCCCACCCCCCATCAACCCTCAGATTGTTCTCAGTTTTTAAGAGTCTCTTATGGTTTGGCTCCCTCCCTCTGTAACTTTTTTTTTTTTTCCCTTCCCCTCCCCCATGGTCTTCTGTCAAGTTTCTCAGGATCCACATAAGAGTGAAAACATATGGTATCTGTCTTTCTCTGTGTGACTTATTTCACTTAGCACAACACTCTCCAGTTCCATCCACGTTGCTACAAAAGGCCATATTTCATTCTTTCTCATTGCCACGTAGTACTCCATTGTGTATATAAACCGCAATTTCTTTATCCATTCATCCGTTGATGGACATTTAGGCTCTTTCCATCATTTGGCTATTGTTGAGAGTGCTGCTATAAACATTGGGGTACAAGTGCCCCTATGCATCAGCACTCCTGTCTCCCTTGGGTAAATTCCTAGCAGTGCTATTGCTGGGTCACGGGGTAGATCGATTTTTAATTTTTTGAGGAACCTCCACACTGTTTTCCAGAGCGGCTGCACCAGTTTGCATTCCCACCAACAGTGCAAGAGGGTTCCCGTTTCTTCACATCCTCGTCGGCATCTATAGTCTCCTGATTTGTTCATTTTGGCCACTCTGACTGGCATGAGGTGGTATCTGAGTGTGGTTTTGATTTGTATTTCCCTGATGAGGAGTGACGTTGAGCATCTTTTCATGTGCCCGTTGGCCATCTGGATGCCTTCTTTAGAGAACTATTCATGTTTTCTGCCCATTTCTTCACTGGATTATTTGTGTTTTGGGTGTGGAGTTTGGTGAGCTCTTTATAGATTTTGGATACTAGCCCTTTGTCTGATATGTCATTTGCAAATATCTTTCCCCATTCCGTTGGTTGCTTTTTAGTTTTGTTGATTGTTGTCTTTGCAGTGCAGAAGCTTTTTATCTTCATGAGGTCCCAATAGTTCATTTTTGTTTTTAATTCCCTTGTCTTTGGAGATGTGTCAAGTAAGAAATTTCTGCGGCTGAGGTCAGAGAGGTTTTTTCCTGCTCTCTCCTCTAGGGTTTTGATGGTTTCCTGTCTCACATTCAGGTCCTTTATCCATTGTGAGTTTATTTTTGTGAATGGTGTAACAAAGTGGTCTAGTTTCATTCTTCTGCATGTTGCTGTCCAGTTCTCCCAGCACCATTTATTAAAGAGACTGTCTTTTTTCCATTGGATATTCTTTCCTGCTTTGTCAAAGATTAGTTGGCCATACTTTTGTGGGTCCAATTCTGGAGTCTGAGACTCAATTGTTAAAAAAATTGATCGAAGGGGGCGCCTGGGTGGCTCAGTTGGTTGGGCATCCAACTTCGGCTCAGGTCACGATCTCACAGTTTGTGAGTTCAAGCCCCGTGTCAGGCTCTGTGCTGACAGCTCAGAGCCTGGAGCCTGCTTCGGATTCTGTGTCTCCCTCTCTCCCAACCCCTTCCCTGCTCATGCTCTGTCTCTGTCTCTCTGTCTCTGTCTCTCTCTCAAAAATAAATAAACATTAAAAAAAATTGAACGAAGGATATCTTCATCTTCAGAATTGTGAGGAATAAAGGTGATAATTGCAGAGTGATGTGCCATATGTCTAGCGTAGTGCCTGACACATTGTAGGTGCTCAACAAATGGTAGCCGGTAGCCGCTCTTAATCAAAAACAGTCATTGTGTCGCTTACTAGCTATTGCTTTGGTTTGATTTGTTTTCATCTCTGACATGTTTCTACCTAACATGTTAAGCTTACCTGTGCCTACCCTGTTCTTCAGTCTTTTGAAAATAACCACTTAAGTGTTTGATGAGTACATTTATGAAGCAGATCCAATATTTAAAAGAGTCTTAGAGTAACATATTTTGACAATGATTACCCTTTAATTACAGTGTACTTCTCCTTTTTATTATCTTTTTCGCTCTCCTGCTCACAGCCCTTATCTCCCTGTACTCAGCCTCCTTTTGGATCTCCCCTCTAATTACTGCCTCCCTCCCACTTGTATTCTACTCTGTCCATTACTGCTAGGCTAAATTTTCTACAACAACACTGTGCCCCTTTTATTTTCTTTAAAAAAATGTACATTGGCTCTCTGTTACCAAGTCTGAAGTGCTTTGCCTAAACTTCATGGTTTACCACAATCTGAAACCATCTTATTTCTTCACTTAATTTTCCGTGATTCGTAATCCATTTATTCAATGGAGACTGGACACAACACTATATATTTCATATACGTTCCTGTCTTGAAAAGCTTTTGTGTGTACCATTCTGTCTGCTTACATTGTTCTTCCTTATCTTCTCTACCATAGGACAAACCCACCTTGTCAGGATGTATTCAAGTTCTGTGGTCTCTTCAGCGTCTTTTTCTGACTCTGATTTCAGTGATTTTTTTTCCCCCTCATGTATAAAACAGTAAAAAATTAAATGGGAGAATGTATTTGTAAAATACTAAATGCTCATTTCAGTCTTACCTCTTGAGGGGAAATATAAATTCTTGTAGAATCTGGTATTCTGTCGCAGCAACTAGCCAAGTGCTGACTCCCCAGTGAACATTTGAGTGATTAGATTCTCTAAACTAGTGTCTTTAAATCCATATTTGTATGAATTTGGGAGTATAATATAATACAGTTTATAAGGGAAATTTAATCAGATGTTAATTGAAAGACTATTTAAAAAAAACAAACTAATTTGGAATAAATATAAAACATGATACCTTTTTTCTTTCTTGTAGTCTGAAATGGTATTTTAGAAAACATAGATTTTGTTAACACTTCAGATTTGGGGAAGTTGATAGGGGAAAAGGAAATGCTTCTCAAGTCATTTACAAACCCTTTAGATTTGTCTGGTATAAAAGTGAGAAGAAGGGGTGGGGGGAGGAGAGAGGATGAAAGGGACAAGATGTACCATGACTCAGCTAAGTGATTCTTTTCACCTTGATGTTCACGATTGTCTTGAGTTGGTAATTTTCCAGCACCTGGCACTTGGTATTTGCCTAACTGACTTTGTTATTTTTTGCTTTTTAAAATTTACTGCTTATTAAGGTATAATTTATAAACACTCAAATGCACAGATCTTAATGTACCATTTGATGAGTCTTTAGAAATAAGTGTTCATGAACAGCCCAAATCCGAATTAAGATGTAGACTATCGGGGCGCCTGGGTGGCGCAGTCGGTTAAGCGTCCGACTTCAGCCAGGTCACGATCTCGCGGTCCGGGAGTTCGAGCCCCGCGTCGGGCTCTGGGCTGATGGCTCAGAGCCTGGAGCCTGCTTCCGATTCTGTGTCTCCCTCTCTCTCTGCCCCTCCCCCGTTCATGCTCTGTCTCTCTCTGTCCCAAAAATAAAAATGAAACGTTGAAAAAAAAAAATTAAAAAAAAAAAAAAAAGATGTAGACTATCCAGGACCCTAAACAGTACCCCCCTGTTCCCCGTTCCATCCAACAACCCCACATCCTACATGAGAGGCACCTCCTATTCTCATTTCTGTCACCACATGTTGATTTTGAACTTCATGCACAGGAATCCTATTGTGTGTGCTTGTGTTTGGCCTCTCTCAGTGTAATATCTCTGAGATTCATCCATGTTGTTGCATGTATCAGTAGTTCATTCCTTTTTATTGCTGGGTAGTGTTCCATTGTGTGAATGTACCTAAATTTGTGTGTCCATTCTCCTGTGGATGCACAGTTAGATTTTTTTTTTCCAGTTCTGGACTATTACGAATAAAGTTACTGTGAACATTTGTATGTAATTTTTAGGGGGAGCATAGTGTTGTTTTTCTCGAGAAGGACTGATGGGTCAAAGGACTGGTATAGATTTCACTTTAAGAGAGGCACCTGGGTGGCTTAATTGGATAAGTGTCTGGCTCTTGATTTTGCTCAGGTTATGATCTCATGGTTTGTGGGATTGAGCCCCACGTTGGGCTCCGCACTGCCGGCACAGAGCCTGCTTAGGATTCTTTCCCTTTCCCTCTCTCTCTGCCCCTCCCCTACTTGTGCCAGTGTTCACTCTGGCTTTCTCTGTCTCTTAAAATCAAGAAATAAACATTAAAACAAAACAAAACAAAACGCATCTTTTCCCAAAGTGGTTGGAATGTATGAGAGTTCCAATTCCTGCCCATTTTGGCTACTACTTGATATTATCATTCTTTTTAAATTTAGCCTTTCTGTTACGTGTGAAGATACATCTAATTGCGGTTTGAATTTTTCACTTCCCTCATGTTGACTACCTTTTTGTCTGCTGATCGGCCACTGGACTATCTCCTTCAGGGGAGAGTCTGTTCAAGCCTTCTGCTCCTTTTTATTGGGCAATTTGTCTTTTTGTTATCGAGTGGTAGGAGTTCTTTATATATTTTGGATATTAGTCCTTTGTCAACTATATGATTAGGAGTATTAGCTCATATTGGCTTTTTATCCTTAGCCACTCAGAGGTAACAGTTCTAGAGAGCAACTAACTACTCTTTCAGGCACTGTATCTTTGCAGGACTGTGTAAAGGCAGGAAGATGAGGGAGATGTGGAAGCCAGGCACCAAGAGAGACCTTTTATCATATGTTCTCTCCTTTTATCTTACTTTTTAAAAAAATTTGGAAAAATGTTTATTTTTGAGAGAGAGAAAAAGAGAGAAAGTGTGTGAGTGCGTGCAGGGAGGGGGGGAGAGAGAGGGAGACACAGAATCCTAAGCAGGCTCTAGGCCCTGAGCTGTCAGCACAGAGCCAGATGCGGGGCTCAAGACCCCCGCGTCTCTCACGGACCGCGAGACCATGACCTGAGCCAAAGTCGGACGCTTAACCAGCTGAGCCTCCCAGGCACTCCTCTCCTTTCATTTTCTAGGAAATATTTTTCTCTTTCCCAGAATACCTTCATTCATGGCTCCCCTGAAGACCTCTTTCTATGTCTTATTGAGAAGAACTGGGTTACTTGGCTACCTCTAGCCACAAGAGTGGCTGGGAAAGTGTCTTCAAAAAAGGTCTCTATGGTGATAGGTGGGTAAGCGAGAGTGGGGTCAAGAATGTAACATGAAACGCCTACATAGCAAGTCAAGGGTAGGGTGTCTCAGGAGAGGAGATATATGTACCAGGCTCTTAGAGGTGTGAGGGCATAGCTTGTTCAAGCAACTTGTGCTAATTTGAGAGAAAAATTAATTTATTGCTTGAAGAGCCTTTGTAGGTATTTATTTGAATGTGTTGATAGCCAATAGGCAGAACATCTATCTGAGCGGGGAATTTAATTTGGAAGCACTTAGGGAGCTATGGTGGCGTTAAGATTGCTCAGTGAGTTTATAAAAGGTGAGAAAAAGGCAGAGTGTAAGGCCTGGGGAAAAGTTACTTTCAGGGACATCCAGAGGAGCTTGATCTCCAAAAGTAAACTGAGAACAACGACCAGAAGGATAGACAGTGTTACTATATCCCCGGGAGGAGTTTCAGGAAGGAGACGGTGGTCCATGGGGTAGAAAGTCCCTGAGAAGCCACTGCTAAGGTGTCGGGCTGATATGTTTGGTTTTGACAGGAAGACATTCTGGATCTTCTTCTCAAAAGCAGCTCTTTGGAGTGAAGGGAGTATAGGCCAAATTGTAGTCAGTTGAGAGAAAATGGAAGGTGAAAAGGTGATGGCATTGAGTTTAGACTACTTAATGAAGACATTTGCTGTAATTCCATGAGCAGAAAACTTTTTATATGGAAGAAGCAGTGAATGTTTATAGAGGTTGTTGATACTGGAGAAAGGGTGGAGGTAATGACTTCCTTTTCCTGAGGATGAGGGATTCTTTTTTTGTTTGGTTTTTTGTTTTTTCTTTTTTTTTGTTTTTTGATAGCGCGTAGGAAGGGCTTATACATCTTCACAGGCTAGCGGAATTTGGCAACAATAAGGGCACTTCATTCTTTAAGGATGGAGGGATGGATGGGTGCAACCATTCAGGGGAAGGCAGTGATGAGGGATGGGTGGTTTGGGTGGGTACAAGGGGAGCAGGAGGTGTTCCTCTGATTGTCACTGTTTTCTTTCAAATAAGAGGGGCAGAATGGTTATCAGTTGATACTGAGTTTGGGACAGATGGGAGAATTATTTTATACCTCTTTGGCTTTTCGATTGTATTTTTGACTGGGTCTGGAATATTTTGGAAACATAACCAGTTAGAAATATTGCCTGTTGGTGTCAGCAAAGCTGACAGTTCACGTATTTTTGGAGAGTTCAGTCTGATACTATATCAGCCCCGGTGCTTGGAAGGGTTCCAGATTGAAGGTGGCTTCAGTTTTATCGAGCAATAAGTATTTTTTATTTTTTATTCTTTTAATGTTTTTTTTTTAAATTATTCTTATTTATTCTTGAGAGACAGAGAGAGACAGAGCGTGAGCAGGGGAGGGGCACTGAGAGGGAGACACAGAATCCGAAGCAGGCTCCAGGCTCTGTCATCACAGAGCCTGATGCGGGGCTCGAACTCACGAACCGTGAGATCATGACCTGAGCCGAAGTCGGACGCTTAACCGACTGAGCCACCCAGGCGCCCCAGCAATAAGTATTTTTTAACACGCCTACCATATACAAGACATTTCAAAACTGCTATGAAAACACTAAGAAATTATAGAATAAGTTTGATTTCCTTAGCCTAATCGTCAGAACACTAGATTATTAGCCATGCCATTTTATGGTATAAGATGGTAAAAAATAAACATACAACAAATAGATACTTCATATAGACAATAGATCGACCTATTAAGACAGTAATAGATAGCTGATATAGACATTGAGACCTTAGACAATAAGAAAGGGAAAAATCTTAAAAATATGCATGCTGTACTAATTTGTGTGGTAACTCAAAATGTTCAAAGATGAGGTTTGCAGTTCTCCCTGAGATTATAGTCTGTGTAGTATGAGTTTTACTGATGAGAATTCTGAAGTGCTGATAAAGCTCTATCAGATATATATGATGAAATACAGCATTCTGGATTTTGAAAGCTGAGTTTCTTCAAAAAGTAGCAAAAGTTCAAAAATTAGTTTATATGTAAGAATAAGAGGTTTGCATACATTAGCATTTTAAGCAGTTCAATGAATAAAAGTTATTTGATGGCAGTCACTTATTTTGTGGTGAATGAAGTATACTTAAGCTAAATTCTCAAGTTTTCGGATAATGCTTTTTATCCTGAAGAAGTTTTCAGGGATACCCATGATTCTTCCCAAGAGTATAGATGGAAGGAAGAAATAACTTGACAGTGTTTCCAAATGGACATTTAAAAAAAAAAAAATGATCAATTTCCTTAAAGTTTCTGATTACTAACACTACGAATTTTGTTGTATCTCCTCTTCAGACAAATCAAGTAATTCTGATGTGAGTATGAATGTGCTGTTAACCCAGATTTAATGTTATTAAAACAGATGGCACAAAAGAAGAAGGAAAGTCTTTGACCATCCCCTCTGAGCAAAGCTTAAACTTATTTATCCTCATCCAAAGGCAGTTTCTCTCTGTTTTGGCCTGACTTCTGGGAGCCCAGAACTCTTAAAAGATGTTTTCTTGAAAATAGTGAGCTCTTTTCTTGTCTGTCCTAGTATTCTTGGCTGAGCTTCCTATGTTCTGCCTGCTTTTACTCATTAATATTCAGCTTGATCCATAGTGACTGAGGAGGCAGCAAAGAGTTGGAAGTTAGTGCAATGAAAGGTCCTATGGGGGCTTTCTGAGCAAAGATGCAAATGTCCCCAGGAATAGTGTAACCAAATTTCATCTTCTCAAGTCAGTTGAATGCTTAAGGCTTTCAACTGATTCAAATAAGGAAGGTTTTTTTTTTTTTTCTTTTCCTTTTGATGTCGATTCAATTAGGACCTAACTTTTCTGCCTCCTTTACAGTTAAGTATGCTTTTCTCGTTGAAAAGAAAGTAATGAATTCGGTTAAGATAGGCATAACACATTTCTTAGCTTAAGCATATTTACATGGATTGACAAATATTAAGTTGTATAAGAACTGTTGTCCGTGACAACATCTCAGTGGTTGAGATGAAATTGATTGTAATACATGGAAACTGTATAACTTTAGAATGACTTGTTTCCTTTTTGCATTTTGGAAAAAACGTCTTTAGCTCTTCATCCAAAGGTATAATTATTTCTTTCAAAGACTGCTTTGAAAGAGTAATCAACTTACATAGTTTACGAGGTTGTACAGTATGCAGTCTTTTAATAGAATTTTTGGTTTATTTTCAGGAGAAAGTGATTGTGTTCTGTTGAAAAAAATCTGAAAAATACATAATTAAAGAGAATGGTCATTATTTCTCCAGACTGTATGACTTTACAGAGGCTGCTTCCATAGAAATCAACTTCTAATTACTATATATTTGCTTATTAATGTTTGAGGCTTTGTAAAGGTTAGAAGGAAATCCTTTTACCACAAATATTTTTGTAGCAGTTTGCTGCCACAACTAAATCTGTGCATTAAAAAAGAAATCTGGTAATTGCCTCTCCTTACTTATTTGAGAGAGAACGAGGGAGTGTGAGTGAGCGAGCGGGGGAGGGGCAAAGGAAGAGGGAGAGAGAGAATCTTAAACAGGTTCCATGCCCAGCGCAGAGCCCCACGGGGAGGGGGGAGGGGGGAGGCTGGATCTCATGACCATAAGATCATGACCTCAGCCGATATCAAGAGTGAGATACTTAACCAACTGCTTCTCTTTAATTTCATGTAATATTGATATAAAAGTTACTGGGCTACAAAGAAATTTGGTACTTTTAAGTCATGATGGGATCTGGTCCCCATTAAAATAATTAGGGATGACGATTTTTTTGTTAACTCATTTAGTTCAGTTGTCCAACACAGTAGTGACTTCTGGGTAGGGCTGATGGAAGAAAAGTAGAAGCCATTATCTCCCCCGAGGTGGCTGACTTGATTCAGTCACACTATGAAGAGAATATTCCTCCATGCACAGATAGTGGAACTTCCTAACATTATTTTAGTATTGAACACTTTTTTTTGAAATGCTGCCATGGAAGACAACTGTGTTTTATCCTTAGAATTCTGCCAGTGTCTCTCAGAGGCTGACTTGGGATGGTTGGAAGTGGTTGAGCTCCACATTGATATGTTTAATGTTTTCTTGTAACCCTGTCCGTGTTTCATAAAAATGTTGAGTTTATCCAGCATTCATTCATCCTGTAGATATCTACTAAGCACTCTATTAAGTGCCAAGGTCAAACACTTCTTGTAGTTACTGACTTTCTGCAGTAATAGTTTCTGCTAACCAGTGTAGCTTCAAATGACTTCTCGTCTTGGCCAATGACTACTGTGGAAAAGAATGGAGGGACATTCTTTAATTACACAGAAATAAGTAGTTCACAGCTAGTACTTTGAGTTACATATTAAATAATTCTTCTTGGGGTACTCAGGGCAACTTAAAATAGTGAAATGGGGAATTAGCCTAACTATAGGATGTCGTATTGCAAAATATGAAGGTAAAGCTAGTGGCTGTCAACTTCCTAGCAATTAAATTTGTCTTGTTTTTAATGCCAAATGTTAAAATATCCTCCAAGATACACATAATAAGGATGGAGTATAGGAAATTAGCATATATTGTTCATAATGAGTGATTGTATAGATGCATATGTTATATGTTTATATTTAAAAACTTAAAGTAATTAAGCTTTTTCCGATAAAATATGTTAACAAAAAATTTGGAGAAAGTAGGTTTCATATTGTTTTAGGTATTTATGTGCAGCAGAAATTTAGATTAGTCAGAAGTATCCTGATAGAGTAAGAATGTGTATATGATATACAATAATTTTTTTTTATAAAATAGCTTTTTCAGTATTAAAAATTTTTAATGTTTATTTATTTTTGAGAGAGAGAGAGAATGAGAGAGAGCGAGCAAGTGTGAGCACCTAAGGAGCAGAGAGAGGGAAACAGAGGTTCCAAAGAGGTTCCATGGGATCATGACCTGAGCCAAAGTTGGTCGCTTAACGGAGTGAGCCACCCAGGTGCCCCTACAATAATGTTTTTGTTTATTCTTGATTATTAATAGTGATAGTTATAGTTTTAAAAACATGTTGTAATTATATAGACAATATTTGCTAATGCTGAAAATTTGAAAACTCAGCAGGCTACCCCTGGGAGTTGGTAGAGCATTATAGTTTGCCTTTTTTTCTAATGTTTTTTTAAATTTTGAGGGGTAGCTGAGATTTAATTGTGTATATGTATTTACATATAGATTGTTAGTTATAGTTTGATGCTCTCCCCCCCATTTACCGTTATCATAACTTTCTTCAAGTATTTTCTTGTAATTATGAATGGAAATATAATATTCCATCATATGAATGTACCATAATTTAACCACTTCCATATTGTTGAACATTTTTTCTAAGTTTTTACTATTGTTAATTTACTGTAGTTTGTCATAATCATTAATGGACACAGTTGCTTAATTTTTTGATAGGAGTATTTTTGTTGTATCTGTTTATTATGATAATGTTTATACATGAAATATGTATATGATCTTTACCAATATTTAATTTAAACTTTAATATGAAACATGTATATACACAAATTTGCTGTATTTTTTACTTTTTGAAAGTTGTAATATTATTCAGAAAAAATGCTACTTTATTTTTATTTTTATTTTTTTTACATTTTGAGTAAAATTTTATTTTTCACCTAATAAGTAATTTTCCATATGTAGAATACATTAGTGTTTTCTTTTTTTGTTTTTAGATTTTCTTTTTTTTTCAGTATATGAAATTCTTTCTCAAATTGGTTTCCATACAACACCCAGTGCTCATCCCAACAGGTGCCCTCCTCAATACCCATCTCCCACCCTCCCCTCCCTCCCACCCCCGATCAACCCTCAGTTTGTTCTCAGTTTTTAAGAGTCTCTTATGCTTTGGTTTTCTCCCACTCTAACCTCTTTTTTTTTTTTCCTTCCCCTCCCCCATGGGTTTCTGTTAAGTTTTTGAGCATCCACATAAGAGTGAAAACATATGGTATCTGTCTTTCTCTGTATGGCTTATTTCACTTAGCATCACACTCTCCAGTTCCATCCACGTTGCTACAAAGGGCCAGATTTCATTCTTTCTTATTGCCACGTAGTACTCCATTGTGTATATAAACCACAATTTCTTTATCCATTCATCAGTTGATGCACATTTAGGCTCTTTCCATAATTTGGCTATTGTTGAGAGTGCTGCTATAAACAAGAAAAAATGCTACTTTAGAGTGAAGATTGACTAGGTACTGTTTTGCATTGTTGCATTTAACTATTTTATTTATTTTTTCAAAGTTTATTATTTATTTATTTTGAGAGAGAAAGAGAGAGAGAGAGGCAGAGAGAGAGAATCCCAAGCAGGCTCTGCACTGACAACATGGGGCTTGAACCCATGAACCATGAGATAATGACCTGAGCTGAAATCAAGAGGTGGATGTTTAACTGACTGAGCCACCCTAGCGCTCCTCATTTAACTATTTTATTATTTTATTTGTGTAGCTTTAGATGTGACCATTACTATGGAAATATCAAATTAAGTATGTTGCTGAAAGTAGGAGTGTAATAGGAGAATACTGAGCTAGGTGTCATAGTAGGAATATGGGAATGGGAAATAGTGTCTGATTAACCAGATGGGGAGTGGGGGTCCTCATTGTAAGACCTGGAGGAGGCATAACTTTGAATTGAATATTCATATAGTTAATCCATATAGTTAATGAATATTCATATAGTTATATGAATCTGTAACACAGGATCTTTTTTTTTTTTTTTTTTTAACACAGGATCTTTTTTTTTTTTTTTTTTTTTTTTTTTTTTTTTTTTTTTGGGAGAGAGAGAGACAGAGCATGAACGGGGGAGGGGCAGAGAGAGAGGGAGACACAGAATCGGAAACAGGCTCCAGGCTCCGAGCCATCAGCCCAGAGCCTGACGCGGGGCTCGAACTCACGGACCGCGAGATCGTGACCTGGCTGAAGTCGGACGCTTAACCGACTGCGCCACCCAGGCGCCCCTTAACACAGGATCTTTAATGCAACATTCGATTCCTACATTGAGGAATCAGCTATGTTTTAAATTCTCTGGCAGGAGCAAGCTATCTCTGTTCTTGTCTTTATTTTCCCATTATATGCTATATATTATACACACACACACGCACACACGCACACGCACACACACATACATACATACTTTGCGTTTCAAATTATTTTTTCTCCAAATTTTTATTTAAATTCCAGTTAACATACCCTGTAATATTAGTTTCAGGTGTAGAATTTAGTGATTCAGCACTTACATGTACCCAGTGCTCATCATAACGAGTGCCCTCCTTAGTATCTATCACTCATCTGGTACATCCCTGTACCTACCTCCCCTCCAGTAACACTCAGTTTGTTCTGTATAGTTAAGAGTCTACTTCTTGGTTTGCCTCTCCTTTTTTTTTCCTTCAAGTTTTTATTTTAAGTATTTTTTGGGAAATGATTACCAGAGTCTACTTCTTGGTTTGCCTCTCTTTTTTTTCTTCAAGTTTTTATTTTAAATATTTTTTTGGAAATGATTAGTATGTCGTAATTTTTTTAAGTCTTTTTTTTTTTCCCTTGGCTCTGTCATTAGTGTATAAGAATACAGTGATTTTTGTGGATTTTTTTCTCTCTCAGGTAACACTGTTGCTTATTTGTCATTCCAGAGGCAAGGAAAGCCCAAACTAAAGAGGAAATGGGATAATGGGCTAAGAAGGGCTAGGAAAAACCCAAATGGCTCCACAGGAGTTAACGAGGGAATGTTTACGACATATGCTGAAGTTACCAAAATTGGGGAGTAGGAGGTAAAGCTGGGAGCAGGGACGCTTCACTGATACCTGGTCTTTTCTGTGACAGACACACAAATCGTAGGACAGATTAAGAACAGATTTATCTCAGTTAATAGGGATGATTTATTTTTTGGAAGGAAGGTTGTCACATTTTTCCAGTAAATACCCTTGAATCTTTCTTGGGAAATGGTATTTTGTTGCATTTTGAAATTTCTTCTTTTTTAATATAGATTTTCTTTCCATTTATCAAATTTATTAATGTATTTCCAATTCATACATCTTTAGTTACATTTTGTTCATTCTTTCTATTTTTATTTTGTCTATTTGGATTGTTGACTTTCAAAAGAATTGTCTATTGTTTTTGTCCATTTCATTGCCATCTCTTTCTCTAGTTTGTTTCTTTATTGAGTTTGCCTTTTCTCATTTTATTTTGGTTTGTTACTTTGTTCCTTTTCTAAGTTCTTCATCAAGAGGCTTGGTTTCTTATGCTTGTCTTTTTTCTTTTGACTTTGTCACCAATATAATCACTTAGTCTTACAGCAATAACTTCCCATTAGAATTGCTTCAGCAGTTTTTCATGTGTTTTGTTACGTTATCTAACCTATTAAAGAACATTTTATTATGTTTTGAATTTCGTCCCAGGTTCAGTATGTCTTAACTATTTTGTATTTTAGTTCGCATATGTTTAGACAGTATTCAAGACGGATTTTTTTCCTATCTAATTTTGTCATAGTAACTGCAAATGGTAGGCCAGATTTTTTTACTTCGTGCATGACCAGTTTTGTAAGTGATATGGTTAGCATGAAAATAAAGGATGTTCTTCCGTCTTATTTATGTACCCCTATGTGGCTGTTAGGTTATTCCAGGCTAATATCATTGTCTACTTGAACTGTCTTATCCTGGCAGGTGCCTTTCAAGTCTTAAGTTACTCTTGTAGTTTTCTCTCTGCCCCATCATCCCAGCCGTCCTTTTGTTTACATGGTTGCTCGCTTCGCATTTATATATTTACTTATTTGCTGGCTAGACCAGACCATTTAAAAATAGTTTGCTTTAAAACACCTTGCGGTTCTTTGCCTGCTTCCCTAACAGCTAATGTGTTTTGAGCACCCACCATACACTATGGTAGTGAATTTTCCAGACCTCAGCTCATCCAGTCTTCACAGGATCCTTGCAAGGTATTCTCATCTGACAGAGGAATGTCTCATTTGACTGAGGCATTCAGAAGCTGGACCTGTTCCCCTAAGTCACATGCCTAGCAGGAGAAGAGACATAGGGCTATCTACTTGCTGGGGCTGGCACCAAAGTGTGGTTTTCCTGTTACAGTGATAGTGATATCATTCTTCTGTTCTGGTTTTTGCACACACTGGGTACAGCTGGAAATCGCCCCTAAGTTTTGGTCTGCGTGTATTTTTGGTAGGTAATCAATTACATTAAAAAAACTTAATGGTACTTAAAAAAAAATAGACATTCATTCCATTTATTTTATGTTTGAGGTATTTCACAGCTAAGCTACCAGGTGTAATTGAGACATTTGTGCTGTTCTCCTCTATCCCTATAGTTTTTGCATTTTCTTGCTTTTCCTTTCTGAGATAGACTTGGAGCTCTGATTGTCTATGGACCTAAACTGGAAGGTAGTGATATGTGCTTATTCTAGCTAGGCAGCTCTGAACTTTCCACACATGTGACTTATGTGCCATGGGCAGTGTAATTAACTCTCCCAATGATCTCCTTATGCAGGAGTCAGTCCTCTTCAGACCTCTTACCTTTGACGTTCATATATCAGCAATGACTCCAGGGGGAAGTGGTAGAGGGGTGGGGGCCACCCCTGTTGGTGCTGCCGTGGCCTGATCTGCCCCATCTGCCCCTCCCCACCGTTCCCTTCCCTCCCAAGACTAGCTTCTAGGGTTAGTTGGGAAGGACTGCTCCTATAGGGGGGTCTCCTCACTTATCCTGTTTCCCCTCCCCAGATGTGGCTTATGTACACAACCAGGTGAAACTGTCCAGAGGACTCCTATCTCCACTCCCTACTTCTGCCCAGAAGGTAGCCAGCACATTGGATGAGATTTGAAGATGGAGGCAGGCTCACAGGGTCACAAAGGGGAGGACACTGGGAGGCCTTCCTGCTTGTCTCAGACCTGTGACACTAGTCAACACCCCGAGACACTAGTCAACATTGCCGTGAACTAGAGGAGGCTGTACTTGCTGAACAATAATTGGGAATATGATTGCATGTTTAAAAAACATTTTTTTAATGTTTATTTTTGAGAGCACGAGCAGGGGAGGGGCAGAGAGAGAGGGAGACACGGAATCTGAAGCAGGCTCCAGGCTCCAGTCCCGATGCGGGGCTCGAACTCACAAACTGTGAGATCGTGACCTGAGCCAAAGTCAGATGCTTAACTGACTGAGCCACCCAGGTGCCCCTGCATGTGTTTTATACTAGAATCCTCTACCTCACAATTCAAAGATATATTTGTTCTAATGTTAGATGTTTGTGTTTCAACATGCTGTTAGAATGGCATTGTAGACCAGAAAAGAAAGAAATGCTTATATTTCCACTTTTTCCATTAGCACTTGTAGTAAAATTGTTTGAATTAGTTCCTCTTATCTCCTGTCAGCAGGCACCATCTTGACTCCTTTTCTTGAACTGATGCAGAGTTTAGTTTTTTGAGTAAGTCCTACTCCATCATTACAGTAATGAGATCCTTTGTGATATGCTCTCACTACCCCTTGCTCTTCTCCAAACGAGTCATGTTTTAAGTCATTGTAACATTTTGTTGACATTAAATTCTTTTGGGGGTGCATGAGTCAGTTTCATAAATTCTTTCTTCCCTGTTGCTTTTGTTGTGACCTTCTCACATGTTGGTCTTGTTGACAAATTGTTTCAGATCATTCAGGTCATGAAATACTTTATTGGGTCTTCAAAAAGAACAGGGCTTTGCCTCACTTCTAGGCCTGCAGTCGCCGTTTCCTTTGTGCAGATTTCTTTTCAAGCTCTTTTTTCTCTTTGCCCAAATCTGAAAGGTTCTTTTCTTTGCATCTTAAATGTCATCTCATCTTCTTTCTTGGCAGGAACTAAGGAGTATCTTGTTATTTTCGTGTGTGTGTATGTCTTTAAAATGCTGTTCAAAACCCTGATCAGTAGGTTATGGTTGTTTTATTGTTGCTTTCATTGGGGTGGCTTCCACTTGAAGTGTGGTGTTTTTTTTTTAAATCTTTTTAATGTTTATTTATTTTTGAGAGCAAGAGAGACAGAGAACAAGCAGTGGAGGGGCAGAGAGAGAGGGAGACACAGAATCCAAAGCAGGCTCCAGGCTCCGAGCTGTCAGCACAGAGCCCGATGCGGAGATCGGACTCAAAGACTGTGAGATCATGACCTGAGATGAAGTCAGATGCTTAACCGACTGAGCTACATAGGTGCCCTTGAAGTTGGTTCTTAATAAGTACTCTTCCCCTTCAGTTTTTAGAAATTAAAAAAATATATATATATTTCTGCAGTTTTGGTTCCTCAAACCTGTCTGATCTCTGCAATTTTCTTGGTCCAGGAATTCATCTTGCATTGTTCTCATTCGCTCATGCACGTTGTACTCGTATATTTTCAGGTTAGTGAATGCTCTAGAGTGGGTTTTGATTTTGTCAGCTTACCTGTACCTTTAGCTTCTTCGTAGAGGAGTAGTTCTCACACCTTCTGGAATGGTGGGTTTGAACACAACTTCTGATGAGTGTCTTATAGAAAAACTTTGAGCTCCTTCCCCCAAAAAAGAGGAATGAATACATAATTTCAGAGCTACATACATCCCAAGTTTCTATAGGCTTCTCCCCTCCTTTTAACAAACTCCATGGATAACATACTATTACATAATACTGCTTGAACTTGCTTTTTCACTTCAGCATATGTTGTGGATGTCTTTGGCAGGTCCTTTAATGAGGTGGGAGCGCTGAGTATGAAAGCAGCAGCCCATCAATCCCTCCCATAATTGCTAGAGTTAATTTAACTAGCTTTTAATAACCACATTATCCTGTTCTTCCTCTATAAGTGGACACTTAGCATGGGGAAACTTTGATGGGCCATTTACACCTTTTCTGTGTTTTATTTTAGGTAGCCTGTCCCCTCCTCTTGCTCACTGCCATACAAGTGGACAATGCAGGGGAAGTGATGGGGGCCCCTGAGGCAGGACCAGGGACAGCTGGGCTCAGGGCTAAGGCAGATGACTCTGAGATGAGAGGATGGTGATGTGGGGACATTGGCTTCTTAGGAGATGATTTGTATGTATTTTTATAATTTATTAAAAATAGTTCCCCCAGCTTTATTAAGATATAATTGACATATGACACTTCATATGTTTTTAATATCAAACATTACAAATTAGATTTAACACACAATTATTGCTTAGACAGGTGTCATTTAGATGTGATTGCAGGGCACCCCCTGACCGACAGGTCACTTTGTGGAGGTCATTATTTCCTTCACACAGAAGTGCTTTTAGAAAAGCATAGTATTTTGTAGAGGTAGAAGAAAGAAGGAAAAATATTCTTCTCTGCCATAATGGTGCTTCTTCAGTTCCCTTTATGGTGTCCTCTTTTGAATCTTGAAGTTGAATATGTTCTTTAAAAAGCTGAGTTCATATCCTGTCAAGATTTCATAAACTTCTCTGGTCATATTAAGCAGGTGAGTAGTTTGTCTACAATGATCTAAGCTGCTAGTCAGCAAATGATGTTTTCAACCTGTGCTTTGCTCTCAGCAAAGTATATCTTTTGACAAGTGCTTCCCTTTTTCAATTGGACAGGACTTGGGCACAACTACCCAGGAGTGTCCTACAGATTGCCCAGTGTTCTACGTCATTCAAGCTAATGGTTTTAAACCAGGTCTTACCTGTGTGCTGGAACCAGTGGAAGAGCTTTTGAACAATACTCATGCCTGAGCAGCGCTCTCAGACCACTGACTGAGAACCCAGGGTTGGGGCCCGTAGCAATTCTTCTGTAGCTCGTAGCAGAATCTCCTTGGGCGGCTCATGCACAGCCTTGATTCAGAAGTGCTGATCTCATAGGTGTTCTTCCTCCAGCATTACCAAGAATGTTTGCATCATTTTTCTTTTTTTGTTTTCCTCCAGAAAAAAGTCTACATTTTAAGTTTCTATAGATTAACCCTTATTATTATACTATGGATTATTCTATAGATTAACGCTTAGCTAGCGGCATACAAAATCATGTCCCTCTGAAAATATCTGTGTATCCCTAATTAATGAATTTGCCAAGGGGTGTTTTCTAGTTTTGAAACTTCTGAGCTCTGCTTCTGTGTATCTATGGTGTTTTAATCGAAATCCAGCAGGGGGCGGGGGCACAAAGATTTATTAGAAGAGTTTGGTGGCCAGAGTGAAAACGCACGGTGGTGGCAACCGCAGGGGTGAGTGTGAAGCTGTCATCACCTGGCACTCCACTTTGCTCCAGTGGCACGAGGGCACGAGGCTGGTTGAGCAGCACCAACCATGTTGACTTCCTGTATACGTTGCCTGTGTCTGAACAGATCTCTTTCCACTCTGGTTAGCTCACATGTTCTGTTCTGAAGTCTCCCCATTGCCACGTGGTCACCCCTTCCTCTAGAGTCTCTGGTCTTCCTCCTCTCCCCCAAGTGAGTACTATGGTATTTGAGTTGCCCTTCCCACTTTTGCTTGTAATTATAGTCTCTCTTGATTCGCTTCTTGCTTTATGCGAGTGAGGTCATTTATCTTCCCAAACAGACTGTGACCTAATGAGGAGCAGCCCTGTGCGTTAGGTCACTTTTTCATCCCCACTGCATCCGGGAGAGCCATGCCGGAGTGACCGGGTCCTGCAACGGCCCTCCCGCAGAGCCCGCAGATCGCTTCCTTTTGGCTTGTGGCTTGATGGATGATGGATGACGTTTCCCCCCCGACTGGATCAACCCTAAGAAGAGTGCTTCGTGTGACCTGAGTTCATTGTGTGCCTTTGACCTGGTTCTGGCTGACTGGGCTGTTTTCCTAGACAGTTTACTCCCTTTGCTAATAGTCTTGGTGGGAGGAGGCGGGTGGGATATAGGCTGGTTGCAAAAATTCCAAAGATCTAGTAAGACCTGTTCTCGGCCTCTCCCTTCAGGTTCCAGTTGTTGTCAGGTGGGCCCTGTGGTCTGGTTTATCCAGATTTGCAGGGGCTCCCCTGCACTTGCTAATAAGCATTGACCCAAATACTTGGTGTGGGAGGGTGTACCAAATGAACCTTTTCCTTTGATTTCGCTTTCTCTCCTGTTACTGCCCCTCGCCTTCCCTGTTCCTACTCTCAACCTCTCTTACTAGAGAATTCATAATGTCAAGGATTTGTCCTCTACTGCTCCTCCTATCAGTTTTGCTACTCAGCGGAGTTAGTGTTCTACTTGAATTACTGTTTTCCATTGACTCGTGTCTTGGTGTTTAAAAAATGCAGGGTTGTAAGCTGCGCATCTCGTACTTAGGAAGTCACATTTGCGACTTCTAGATTCTGTGTGGCAACTGTACAACAGTAATATAACTGTGTTACGGTGTGTACTTTACATGTGGTCTCTTCAGGGTGTATTTCAGAAACAACCCTGACAGGAAATAAAATCCGTGTATGGTTTGTTATTTGTCCTGCTTCAAGAGAATAGGAAATCAGAGTCTAGATTGATTATTTTAGGGGTTTTGGTAACTTTGATTAGAGTAGATGTTTTGAAAGGGAGTGCTAAATCTGCTTCCACATCAGTAGAGACTTAAGCAGGAGTCGTGGGTATTGGCGTAAAGTTGGGCGCTGCATCTCCGATCAGTTGTTAACAGTTTGAATAGCATCTCTCTCTTTTTCCTCCTCTCCTATTATCATTATTTTTATAATCATCAATTATTATTTGTACAAGTAGTAGCAGCAGCAGCAGCAGCAGCAGCAGCAGCAATAGTAATTTTAAGAACCTGGCTTGCCCGCAGCAACTTCTTACTCAACACGTCTCCGGAGGCAAGGGAAACAAAAGCAAAAAGGAACTACTGGGACCTCATCAAAATAAAAAGCTTCTGCACAGCGAAGGAAACAGTCAGCAAAACTAAAAGGCAACCAACGGAATGGGAGAAGATATTTGCAAATGACATATCAGATCAAGGGTTAGTATCCAAAATCTATAAAGAACTTATCAAATTCAACACCCAAAAAACAAATAATCCAGGGAAGAAATGGGCAAAAGACACTTCTCCAAGGAAGACATGCAGATGGCCAACGGACACCTGAAAAAATGCTCAACATCACTCATCATCAGGGAAATACAAATCAAAACCACAATGAGATACCACCTGATGCCTGTCAGAATGGCTAACACGAACAACTCAGGCAACAACAGATGTCGGCGAGGATACGGAGAGAGAGGATCTCTTTTGCATTGTTGGTGGGAATGCAAGCTGGTGCAGCCACTCTGGAAAACAGTACGGAGGTTCCTCAAAAAGACTGAAAACAGAACTACCCTACGACCCAGCAATTGCACTACTAGGCATTTATCCACAGGATACAGGTGTGGTGTTTCGAAGGGACACATGCACCCCCATGTTTATAGCAGCACTATCGACAATAGCCAAAGTATGGAAAGGGCCCAAATGTCCACTGATGGATGAATGGATAAAGAGGATGTGGTATATATATACAATGGAGTATTACTCGACAATCAAAAAGAATGAAACCTCGCCATTTGCAACTACGTGCATGGAACTGGAGGTATTATGCTAAGTGAAATTAGTCAGTCAGAGAAAGACAAAAAACATATGACTTCACTCATATGAGGACTTTATGAGACAAAACAGATGAACGTAAGGGAAGGGAAGCAAAAATAATATAAAAACAGGGAGGGGGACAAAACGTAAGAGACTTAAATATGGAGAACAAACAGAGGGTTGCTGGAGGGGTTGTGGGAAGGGAGATGGGCTATATGGGTAAGGGGCATTAAGGAATCTACTCCTGAAATCACTGTTTCACTATATGCTAACTAATTTGGATGTACATTTAAAAAAATAATAATAATAAAATAAATAAAAAGAACCTGGCTTGCTTACTTCAGTTCTTTCTGTATCACAGTGATTTCTTTAACTGGCTACTTGTATTCATATGTAACTTGAATGTCTTTTTATGGCTAAAGAAGACAGGGAGTATGTTTATGAAGAGAATAATCCTTCCCACCAAGAGAGTAGCTGCATTGACAAGAAGGGACTGAAAGGAAACATTTTAAACGTATAGCAAGAGGACCTTGAGCCATGTAACAGTGCGGTATTTGGAGGGCAAGGGCTGGAAGGTTCTCCTGAATGGAGAGGCGGCTTGGATGTATGGCATTGACCTGGTTCACACTCTGTAGAAGCTCAGGGGGCCTGAGGTTTCATAACCTTGGAGGCTGAGACCTGGGGGAGAGCTGGGCTTTCTCACTCTTTCCTAGAGCCTTGGAACTAGACTGTTTGAACTCAGATCCCAGATTTGCCATTTTCTAGCCTTGTGATTTGGGTGTATTAGTGAAGTTGGCTGTGTCTCAGTTTTGTCAGCTGAAAATGATGCAAATATCATGTCACTGTGACCTTGGAGGGAGAAGTTTCGTTGAGTGACTTAGAATAAGGCCTACTATATAGCAAGCACTTGCTTCACTTGGTTGTCATTTGGCTACAAGTAACAGCTCGTAAACAGTGGGGGTTAACACATTTGGATGTTTAATTTTCTCCTGTAATGAGAAGTTCAGAAGTAGGCAGCCTAGGGCCAGCATGGTGGTTTTGTGACACCATCATCAGTCAGACTCCGGTATTTCCACTGTTCTGTCCTTCGTGTGTGTCTTTGTTGCCTCATAGTCACAAGACGGCTGCCTCGGCTCCTGCCGGAAGGTGGTTCCAGGAAGGAAGAAGAGGAAGGCCAAAGGGCAGCAGGGTGAGCACTAGCTGAATTGCTTCATCTTGTAAAGAGATTTCCCAGAAGCCTCACCCATCAATTTCCACTTATGTCCTGTTGGCCAAAGTTGTATCATGTGCCATACTAGCAAGGGAGGAAAGGGAACATAGTTGTTGTCTTTTTTTGATTGGACACATTCATTATCATTTTTACCAACAGCAAGCTTGTTATTGGTAATGAGGAAGAAGTAGGAAATGGGTAATGGGTAGGCGAACTAGCAGCGTCTGCCATAGCACCCAATATTCCCATAGACGGTAACCTTGAATGAGACTGTCCCCAGAGATGGGAACCCTGGAGCAGGAGGTTTCAGGATCCCATCAGGAACTGCGGAACTGTGCAGGCCTTCTGGAGACTGATTCATAGACTGCAGCAGCAGCAGCTTTCATTTCCAGGCCGTCCCAGTTGCCATGAGCCTAGCATTGACCCTTCCACATCTTTCTCCCGGTTTCTCAGCCTTGCCCATCTCCCCTCCCCTATTACTTCCCAGGGGACTTCAGTGTCCTTATCAGACATTTCCCCTCTATTCTGTTGCCCACAAATTCCAGGGTGCTTTGCGGGAGTGCCTGGAGGCAGCAGCCGTCCGGTGGTCCCATCAGCACCCAGCACTGAAGCCAGGATTCAGGGCAGCCGAGCATCTACAAGCGGTGGTGAGCGGACAAGTAATATGCCTTTGGGACATTCCCAGTGTCCAGCTCTCCACTTGCTGTACGTTTTCCTCTTCGAATCGAATTCTTAGGCTTACGTACTTCCTCCGTTTTATTGGCATTCCATTCCCATGCTGAGTGTTGATGAAATGGAAAAAGAGCCTTTGCCTGAATCTGTCAGCAGGGGAAAACTTGGCTCACGGTCTTGGACCCAATCATGGTGTTTCCCATCTGTGGGGGCCGTCACCAGAGTGATGTGCCTACAGCACACATCAATCAGTGATTCTGAATTTTGGGAAGAGCAAGAGGCCAGATGTCATCATCTGAAAGCTTACCCCAGTCAGAAATAAAGATTTCTCAGCATGGGAACAACCACTTAAAACTTAGGCTTGAGCTTTGTTATAGGCTGTTTTACTGATAGCCAATATTTTGGCTTGCATTTCGTTAAAAGCATAATACCAGCCAACATTTAAGCGGGCTTCCATACCTGTTCACAGTGGTCTCACTTTGCCTCCAGAATCAGTAAACTTTCCATTAAAAAAAAAAAAAAAAAAAAAAAGGCCTGGTATGGTGGTTACTCAGGATTTGCTTAAAATCTACTTCTAATTCCTTTAGCTCTCTATAGAGAGCCAATGCACATACAATTAAGGATCACTCATTATGGAGACATGAATACTTCCTCGTCTGGATGAAACTAAAGTAGTATTTCCAGGGGGCACCTGGGTGGCTCAGTCGGTTATGCATCTGACTTCAGCTCGGTCATAATCTCATAGTTTGTGGGTTCGAGCCCCACGTTGGGTCTGTGCTGACAGCTTACTGAAGCCTGCTTTGGATTCTGTGTCTCCTTCTCTCTCTGCCCCTTCCCTGCTTGCACTCTGTCTCTCTGTCTCTCAAAAATAAATAAACGTTAAAAAAATTTTTTTAAAGGTGGTATCTCCAATATCTACTCTCTTAAAAAAGATTTTTCCCCCTTCAATTAAGTGGCTTATAAGTGCATAGATCAGCAAGGGAATTTCATTTTTTAAAAGTATATATGCTTTTTATTTGTTTGTTTATTGCTTTTTTTTTAAATTTTTTTTAAATTTTTTTTTTAACGTTTTATTTATTTTTGAGACAGAGAGAGACAGAGCATGAATGGGGGAGGGGCAGAGAGAGAGGGAGACACAGAATCGGAAGCAGGCTCCAGGCTCTGAGCCATCAGCCCAGAGCCCGACGCGGGGCTCGAACTCACGGACGGCGAGATCGTGACCTGAGCCAAAGTCGGACGCCCAACCGACTGAGCCACCCAGGTGCCCTGTTTGTTTATTGCTTTTTAAATTCTGCAAACCAGCTCATTTCGTACAGGGAAGATATATTTAAAGCCCACAAGTAAAAGATAAATGCTGCTGTGTCAGATTAATTGAAAAGGAAGACGGTTGAAAGATCAGCATGTTGATTCAATCATATATTTTGTATGTGGAAGCTTTCTCATAGTCAAATGTTCAAACAGTGTAATTCTCCTTGACCCTCCTACCCACTTCTTAGTCCCCTCCTCAGAGGTGAGCAGTATTTTCACTCTGTCATATGTCTTTCCAGACTTTTTTTGTATACATTTATATTTACCGATGCAAATTATCCTTAAAACTGAGTATAGTATTATACATTATACAACTTTCTACTTTCAACAGAACAATATATCCTAAAGATCGTCATATATCAGTACATTTACACTTGTCTCCTTCCTTTTAAAGTTTCTGTTTTAGAGAGAGAGTGTGCGCAAACTGTGGGGAGGGAGATGGGGGCAGAGGGAAAGAGAGAGAGAGAGTGAGAGAGAGAATCTTAAACAGGCACCATACTCATTGCAGAGCCCGACACAGGGCTTGATCCCATGATCCTGGGATCATGACCCGAGCCAAAATCAGGAGTCGGACACTCAACTTGACTGAGCCACCCAGGCACCCCGTCTCATTCTTTTTTATTACTGTATAGTATTCTGTGTTGGCTATACCATGGTTTCAGTCATCCCCCTGTCGTTGGGCATTTACATTGTTGCCAATGTGTTTGTCTTGGACATTTTTTTTTTCTTGGAGGAGTATTACAATGATATAGTTCTCCTGTTTGTCTTACTTTATATAATGTGAGTGTGAGTATTCCTTTAGGATAGAAGCAAAATATTTTAGGCATGGAGTATGTGCATTTACAATTTTAGTAGGTATTTCCAAGTTGCCTGCTTAGGTGGCTATGCTAGTACACCCTCCCCGTAGCAGTGTATGAGAGTTTCAACACACTTTCTCATTTGGCATTTCTTGTCTGTGTTTTTTAAACAGCCTTTCGTGGTTAACTTCTGGGCACAGTTTTATTATATGATGTGTTCTGGGGCTACATTTAGCACTCGTGTATTTAATAATGCATTTAAGTCAATGCTTTTAAAATACTCGTGTATTTAATAATGTTTTTAGTTTCAAATGGTGTGACTGTGAAATTGCTTTTGTTCCACCGAAGCAGCAGAAGCACACGGAGAAGCTGGGTCACCCTGAGCTCTCTCCTTGGGGGAGCGATGGAAGCGGGAAAGCCATTATTAAGATGCTGCTATTGGCTGCTCTGTGTCCTTGGCCCTGGGAGTTGCCTACCAAACATCCCATAGCTTTCTTCTTAGCCGACCCTCATTTTTCTGCTTCAGGAAGGTGACCCCCATTCAGGAGTGCATCACTGAAATACCATTTTCCATGCCACTTGAGTTCGGGCTTAAACATATGATGTAGTTCTGACTCATGAGAGGTAAAAAATGAATGAGAAGAACTTACTCAAAAAAGAGAGACACAAGGGGCGCCTGGGTGGCTCAGCTGGTTAAGCGTCCAGCTTCGGCTCAGGTCACGATCTCGAGGTCCGTGAGTTCGAGCCCTGCATCGGGCTCTGTGCTGACAGCTCGGAGCCTGGAGCTTGCTTCGGGTTCTGTGTCTCCTTCCCTCTCTGCCCTTCCCCTGCTCATGCTCTGTCTCTCTCTCTCTCTCTCTATCAAAAATAAGTAAACATTAAACAAATTTTTTCTTTTAAAGAAAGACACAGGAAGAGAGGAATTCTTAATGTGCACGGATTATTTCTTACTGTGACGTCTGTGGTGGTTGTCTCCATCTTTTTGATAAGAAGAACATGCTAAGGGAAGACAGGAAGAAGTTGGGTCTGCCAGATCAGTTAGGATTGCTCTCAGCTGCAAGTACCAGAAATTTAACTGAAGTGGCTCGAGTCGGAATTTATTTATTTGTTTATTTAACATAAGTTTTTGTGAGATTTGTTTTTTTTATCCTGACTCAGCTTCTTAGGGATGCCATCAAGGCTCACATTTATCTGCATGTTGACCTTTGTCCCTTACACTTGTCACTTCTCTACTGAGACTGTTGTCTCAGTTCTAGGCAGAATCAGCTCCCATTTAGCGGAAAACAAAAGCCTTTAGCAGACTGATTCTTTCATCTCTTTGCCAGAACTGGGTCACGAGACCGTCTTTGCCCCCAGTGGTAACTCCGAGGTCAGATGTTAGGGGTAGGGGGAAGCGTTTTTCATCATTTGCTTATTAGACAAGTCATGATTTTTCTCCTGCTTCAGACTCTCCAGTCGTACAACAAATAAATTATCTTTGTGCTTGACCCATTTGGGGTTGGGTTTTTTTGCCACTTGTAGCCAAAATAATTGTAACAGATTCAAATAAGCAAATGGGACTATAATGCCAAGAATTATTGTGCGTCTTTAAGGCACGAATTTAGTCATGTGCTCCTTTGATGGCTACGTGCTGTTTGTGCCTTTCTAGCATAAGTGCCCTATATTTTCTGTTAATGCTTTTGTTTTCCTTTGGAGATCTCCTGTCCCGTTCTTGGTTTCTGTGACTAGGCGCAGCTGAGTGACTGTGAGCACTTGTCCCAGGACCGGACAGAGTTACCATCGTGAGCTGGTGGCATTCAACCATGGGGCTTTGGCTGGAGCTCTTGGGAGACAGGATGAAAGGAACACGGGGCAAGTGTAGCAGGGAGGAGAGTTTTTGTGGTCAGGTCCTTTGAACTGTCTCTGGACACTTCACTTTTTGCTTATGTCTTTTAAGCTGGGTTTCTAGTATTTGCAACTGAATGCCTAACATAGCGCCCAGACCGAACTTTTCTTTTTTCTCAAGTCTTCGTTGGCTCCAAGATTCGTTTGGTACTTGGGGAGGAGGTGTCGGTAGAGTCCTGTGGGGGTGAACAGCCAGCCTCTCCCGTTATCCGGCTCAGAGCTGCTGGGGTGGGATGGGGAAGGAAGCTGAGAGTGTCCTGGTACGTCCCCAGGTCAGGTAGAAGGGAGGAGCGTGAGTTGGTGCTGGGACATGGTGCGGCTGAGCACATCTCTCCCTTAAAATAGACATTCCTGGGGGGCGCACGGTGGTGCTGCCTCAATACCGGTAGTAGTCATAGCAGTGGTGATTGTGGAGCACTGCTGTGTGCCAGGTGCCGTGCCGAGCACTTCGCGTTCATTATCTCCTTTAATCGTTATCCCAACATTCAGGATAGGGGATACCGATACCACCATTTTTTGGAGAGAAATGAAGAAACTCAGCCGAACTGACACCGTCAGTGGCCGCACTGGGACTTGAGCCTGGGCAGTCTGACCCTTGGACCCCTGGTGATCTATTTCCAGCTTGCCTGAGCAGCCTCTGCTGTGCCCTGCGTTCTTCCCGGCACCGATGCTCTGCCCCGGCTTTGGTCCCCAGCTTAGCCTACTCCCACTCTGTGTACCATTTCTATTAGCTTTGGCCTGTGCACCCCTGCCCCTTTGACGCCTATGAAAAGTCTAGAAAGGTGGAAAAATCCACCTTTCTTGGTCACTTTATTTGAAAGTTACATATTTCTGGGGCACCTGGTGGCTCAGCCAGTTGAGCATCCAGTGCTTGACCTCGGCTCACATCACCATCTATCTCATGGTTCGTGGGATCGAGCCCCACGTCAGGCTCTGCACTGACAGCGTGGAGCCTGCTTGGGATTGTCTCTCTCCCTCTCTCTCTCTCTGCCCCTCCTCTGTTTACGTGCATGTGTGCTTGTGCTCTCTCTTTCAAATAAATAAGCTTAAAAGAAAAGAAAGTTGCATATTTCTTGGGAATTCTCCGGCACATTTCATCTATATCAGCAGTTGTTCATTTTTTTGGGATCGTGCATGCTTTGGATAAGCTTTGTCCTTCCTACAGAAAAATCATATTTGCATGTAAATTTGTGGATAGTTCCATGAGCTCATACTGTGGTGAAAATTACTGTTTTTGGGTGTTTTTTTTTTTTTTTTTTGAATACACCTAGAGTCACTAACAGAGTAGATGTGTAATACAGTGGGGATGAACAAAATATCTCTATTGTGTGAATCTTTTTCCTGTGTTTAGGATTTCTTCCTAATTCCTCAGAGGAAAGGGATAGTCTTATTCTTTTTTTTGTTACTAAAACAATTTTTTTTAATGTTTATTTATTTTTGAGAGACAGAAACAGAGCATGAGCAGGGGAGGGGCAAAGAGAGAGGGGGACACAGAATCCGAAGCAGGCCCCAGGCTCCGAGCCATCAGCACAGAGCCTGACACGGGGCTCAAACTCACAAACTGTGAGATCATGACCTGAGGTGAAGTCTGACGCCCAACCGACTGAGCCACCCCGGTGCCCCAGGGACAGTCTTATTCTTATAGTGAATTTATTTGTATATTACAATGATAACAAGCCCAGTTTTTATCTTATACATTGTAGAGTTTTATTTATAGTGGCAGTTGAAGGAGAACCGTCTGCTTTATTTTTTGCCAAATCATTCTTGTTTCAACTAGTTACTGCAGTTTGTAGTCCAGAGTAATGGGTCAGGGAACTTTTTTTTTTTTATAGAAAGTTAAATTAAAACAGAAGTTAGTAGGGGCGCCTGGGTGGCGCAGTCGGTTAAGCGTCCGACTTCAGCCAGGTCACGATCTCGCGGTCCGTGAGTTCGAGCCCCGAGTCAGGCTCTGGGCTGATGGCTCGGAGCCTGGAGCCTGTTTCCGATTCTGTGTCTCCCTCTCTCTCTGCCCCTCCCCCGTTCACGCTCTGTCTCTCTCTGTCCCAAAAATAAATAAACGTTGACGGAAAAAAAAAAAAAAATTAAAAAAAAAAAAAAACCAGAAGTTAGTAGAAATAAAAGTTTCAGTACGGATAAGAAGTGTTATCAAATCTAATAGGCTCAAGAAATGAGTTTGTGCCTCCAACCTATCACATTGTAACAATGCCTGTTTTATAGAGAAAGCAGGAATTCTTGGATACATAGTACATTGAAACTTGTATAAAATTTTCACCTCTACCCTTTTACTGGTTTAAGTTGACATGCATATATGGAACGTGAAAATGAGCTCTTTTTTTTTTTTTTTTTAAGGATCAACTGTTAACATTCTGTTGCATATATGAATTATAGCTTTTGTGTTTGGATTATTGGTGCTACGATTTAAAAACCTTGAGACTGTTTTGTTGTTGATAACTGGCTTCCTTTATCTCAGAAATTGCTTGGTATGAAAAACATGTCATTCAAAGTAGCTTTCATGATTCCCTGACAGACAGACGTGTTAGCGCTTTTCAAACAAACTAAAGCCTTCATTTAATACGATTTCTGCCCTCGTGAACTAAAGTATGTGCTTAGACAAAGCAGTATCTTGGCCCAGGATTCTTTTGTTGGGGCTCACTGTCGTGGAACAGATTTCCTTGCCCAGCAGCTGCGGTCTTGCCCCGTGGCTGGACAGGGATGGTGGCTGGCAGGTTGAAGCATCGGAGGGACTGGGGGGAGAGGGGAGGAGACAGCAGCTCTCCTCTTAGGAGGCTCCTGTGACACCACCACATCTCCCCAGAGGACCTCAGAGAGAGCCACACCTCCGAGGGCCCCGAGAGGCTTACTGCCTTCCCCTCGCCGTCTCCTGCTGTTGGAGCCTAGATCGTGGGGCTTAATTTTATTTCATAGTAGGTATGAGGTTAAAGACATTACGAAGCATCCATTTGGTCTCCCGAATGGGTTCCCTTTCAGCAGTTGTCTTTCGGAAACAGATCTCAGCAGTCAGCTTCAAAGCCACGTGGGGAAGGAGGCAGACAAGAAACTCCACTCTGAGATTAGGACTACTGACAGTCTCACGTTTATGAGGCATTCACCATCGCTTTTGTTTTTGCTTTTGTTGTGTGCAAAGCAAATTGTGTTTCTTGAGTTCCCCGGGCTTTTGTACACTGAAGAAGCAATCAGAGCATCAAAGTTTTAATCCTGATTACATTCCATCTCACTTCCAACTCAACTTCAAAAAATGTGCACAATTTTAATGTGTAGTATGTAAATTGAAAATCCTTGGTATGAGACTCTGTTTTTTTGTTTATGGAGCAGATGAGGTGTTTTTGCCTTCTGATCTGTTTCAGAGATGGTCTTTTTCTTTCAGAGACTTTCTTTTTCTTTTGGTTGATGGTACTTGATGTCAGTATGTTGCAAAGTAATGTTCATTGCGGTGACGTCAGAATCTGATAAGGAGACTATGGCTGATTCATCTGTGTATAAGGTTAACACTGTGGTGTGCAGTCAGTGAATGGATGAATTTATTGCTTGAGCTAATTTCTGGAGCTACAAAGTTTAATAAGATAGTGTTGTTAATGAGATGGAAGAGGGAGATAAGGAAATAATTCCTTGGGGAGCCTGGGTGGCTCAGTCCGTTGAGCATTCGACTTCGGTTCAGGTCACGATCTTGCAGTTGGTGAGTTCAAGCCCCGCGTCGGGCTCTGGGCTGACAGATAGCCTGGAGCCTGCTTCGGATTCTGTGTCTCCCTTTCTTCTGCCCCTTCCCCGCTCATGCTCTGTCTCTGTCTCTCAAAAATGAATAAACGTTTAAAAAAAAAAAAAAGGAAATAATTCCTCAATGGTAGAGAGCATGATGGGCAGATGCACTGGGTTTATGGTAGCACTGGAGAGCATTTTATCCACCTCTTGGGCACCTCCCCTTGGAAGAGATCCTGTCTTAGCCGATTAAGGAAGTAGCACAGGTAAGCCAGATGAAGGTGTGCAGGGCACTGGGAATCAGAACACAGAGGGACAACACAGTGCATGATATGTGTAGGGAATATAGACACTGGGGATATGATGCTAGGTGGCTGGTGGCCAGAGACCTCTGAAGTGGGCAGGGCCTTCTCACAGAGGGCTTTGCATAGCATGCAGGATTTGGGTCCAGCCTACAGAATTGGTCCGGAGTGACATGGTCAATATGCCGGGTAAGTATTCTGTGGGCTTGTTCAATGAACAGACGATGAAAACATCCATCATGATGGACGTGGTGGGGGCTTAGTATCATTTTGTTGGTCTGAAATTTTGTTGAGAAATTAATTACTCATAGTCTGTAGCAGATGGAGTGAGACAATGGAAAAGGTCTGTCTCCGTGGGGAATGAAGTATTTTGGTGGTGAGCGGGGAAGGGGGAGGAAGAAGGAGAGGAAGAGGCGGAGGGTTGACTCTCCTGGCTGGAGCTGGTGGGGGAGCCCTCAGGCTGCACTTGGTAAGAGAATGAACGGCAGGCAGGCAGGCGCAGCCGAGGGCTGCTCGAAGCAGTAAGTACTTGGACTCAGGAAGCTCTTCACTTCTTTGTGAAGCCCCCTCACCTGTGTCGTTGACTGTGCGCTCACAAACCTCTGTTGAAAAAGCAGAACATTCTCTCTGAATTATAGTTGAAATTCAGAGAAGTGAAGTGAGATGTTGCATAGTATGCAATTAGGAATGGAAAGATATGGTGGCCTGAAAGATACTGTGACTTGAGAACTCACGTCATACTTGCCCTGCTTGGGGGCCACAGAACAGTCCCAACCCCTTTCCTCCCAGCACTGCAAGCAGTTTCCCTCCAGCAGAGACCGCTGCGTGGACAGACCCTTAACAGCATAGAAACTGTAATCAGGTGAATGTGAATCAGGTTATCTGACGCCTCACGTTGATGGAAATCTTACCTTTTTGGTCATGCCTAACATCTTAGAAATACCCTTCAAATCAAATAATACATGGCAGGGGAACAGCTCTAAGAGAACCAAGATGGTCTTTTTTCTTGCTCAGCAGTTCTGTGCTACACAGAGCCGATAAAAATCTGTTCTATTTTCTACTGCTGCAGTATTTTAATTCTGGCACACTCTTTTGAGGTGAGAATGTGAGCATTTACATTTTTTGTTTGTTTACATAAAAAGATAATTAGATGAGAGTATGCAAAACATGGTGACATCCAAGTTAGCTCTGTTGTCTTGGTAATTTGTGCTATGCCAATCAGTTTCCTGCTTTGATAATGCGCTACAGTTATAAAATGTCCTGACTGTGGGAGGCTGTGTGATGGGTATACCAATCCCTGTACTAGTTTTGCAATTCCTTGTGAGTTTATGATTATTTAAAAATGAAAAAGTTAAAAAATAGAATGTGTCACTGAAGTTAATGTTAAGGAAAGCTGAGATTTTCTTTAAGTTTGAAATACTTTGCTACAACTAAATTACAGCACACATAACATCATCCTCATCATTCATTCATTCACCAAATATTTATTGTGCTCTTTGCTTGGGTCATGCATTATCCTACTTGGAGAATAATGGAGATGTGCCCTTCTTTAAGGAGTTAGCCAGTAAGAGCCTCACCTCACCTCCTTTGTCTCCGTGTGCTGGAGCTGGGATTTTTACCCTGAGATCTGCGGATTTCTGGGGTAACATTTGTGTGTATATGTGCTCCCTGCAGAAAGTATCCTCAGTGTTCATCAGATTTTCAAAGGCTAAGGACCGCTGCCTTGGATGATTACTTCCCTTGCGTAGATTTCGAAAAGAACTGAAGACTGCATTGGCACTGAACACATTTTTATTGTCCCCTCCATGCCACATGGTCAGCTTGCCTACCCAGCTCTCCTATTTACAGACTCTGTGTGGTCTATTAAATTAGTTCCAAGTAAAGCTTAAGATTCACAGTGTATTTTACATGTTCTCTCTTCTATATGTGGTTGGTACAGGTGTGTGATTTTTTTCTCTCAAAAGAAAAAATTGAAATTGATCTGGAATTTACATTGAACTGCGTTGCCTTGCAACTGTAGCTGTGCCCTTGGTAGCATTTAGTGTGTGTGACATGTTTTCATCTTAAAGGGGTGAGCTGTTCTTATAAAAGAGAGTCAAAGGGAGAGAAGGGGATTTTGGACTAAAATAAGGGATTTTTGGATTGTAAGCATTTGTAATGGTAACTTAAAAAAATTTTTTTAGTATTTATTTATTTTTGAGAGACAGAAACAGAGTGTGAGTGGGGGGCGGGGCGGGGGGCAGAGAGAGAAGGAGACATAGAATCCGAAGCAGGCTCCAGGCTCTGAGCTGTCAGCACAGAGCCGGACGCGGGGCTCATCATGACCATGAGATCATGACCTGCGCCGAAGTTGGACGCTTAACCGACTGAGCTACCCAGACGCCCCTATAATGGTAACTTTTAAGTCAGCCTCTTGTCCTTAGACTGTGGGCCACTTGAAGGTAAGGGCCAAACTCAGTCACATTTGTTTCACAGCATCTGGTGTGGAGTCTGGCACTCAGTAGGTGTCTAGTAAATATTTGATAAAAGACCTTCTCACATAAACACCATTTCTACTGTGCAGGTCCCACCAAACTTCATAGTGTTTACCCATGAATGCACAGGAAACCTTTACACTGATCGCAGAATCGTAGTGGCCAGAGCACTGAGTGATGTTTTGTTTTCAAAATGCTCAAAATCCTCAAGTGGTTTCCTCTAGAGGTGCATAAAATACTCTTATTCTCTCAGCAAACTATTCCATTTTAAAACTTAAAACTAATAGTTACATTCTGGTTAATTTTGGGAGTTGAAGGCATCTTTCTCCTTTCCATAAAAGGAAAGTGAGGGTAGCAAATATCAGGAGCTGAATTAAGTTTTGTTCATGTTGACAATTTCTCTGTTTGGAGGGCTTTCTCTGTGGGTGCTGCACATGCTTAACCACGATGATGTTCTTTGTAGATTTTTGAACTGTCTAGGAAGGAATTGTTTTAATTTATCACAGCACAACAGTGTCTTGGATGTATGAGTTCTTAATGCATATGATCATGAGGATGTGATTCTAAACATTTGTGTACACAGATGGTAAAAAGAACAAAAACATGCCATATTCATTCCAAGTAGATTGTCTTAGCTGCATTGTCCGTGGAAAATAATAAATACCCCAAATTGTTGGGGAAAGTCTGAAATTAGATTGAATAAACATTTAAAAATAATTCTATTAATATGAAAAACATTTGCATTTTTGTGTAAACTGAAATTAAAAATGCAAATTACGCTGAAGAAATGAAATAAACATGTACAGGATCTTCATGCTGAAAATTATAAAATGCTAATGAAAGAAATCAAAGACGACCTAAATACCTAGAGGCATACCATGTTCGTGGATTAGAAGATTCACCATATTAGAAAGATATCAGTTCTCCTCTGAATTTATCTTAGATATAATGTAATTCTTATCAAATCCTCAGCTATGTGTTCTGTAGAAATAGACAAACTTATTCTAAAATTCCTCTGGAAAAGAAATGGTCGTAGAATAGCCAAAACAACTTTGAAAGAGAAAAAGAAAATGGGACTTTCTGATATTAAGTCCTACTCTATAGGCTGAGTAATCAAGACATTGTGGTATTGGAGATGAGCAGGCGATAAATAGATGAGTAGAGCGGAATAGAGGACTCAGAAATAGATCCATACAAACGTGCTCAGCTTTTGACAGGGAGAAAAACAATTCAAGCCAGGAGGATTGCCTTTTAAATAAATGATGCTGGAGTAATTGAACATCCATTAGCAAAAAAATGAATCTTGACCTAAGTCTTATACCTTATACAAAAATTAACTCAAAATGGATCATGGATTTAATGTAAAATATAAAACTGTACAACTTCTAGGAAAGAAAAAACACATAGAAAATCTTCAGGACCTGAACTAGACGACGATATGCACCAGGCTTTTCACTGAAGAGAATATACTGATGATGGCAAATAGCATATGAAAAGACGTCTAACATCATTATCCTTTAGAGAAATGCAAACTAAAACCATATAACTAAAACAAAGAGATACCACCACGTATCACTCAAATGGCGAAAATAAAAAATAGCGCCAAATGCTGGTGAAGATACTGAAAAACCACATCAGTTTTGCATTACTGGTCCAACCACTCTGGAAAATAGTTTGTCACTTCCACTTAAAAGTAAAAATAGACTCAGGGCGCCTGGGTGGCTCAGTCGGTTAAGCATCCAACTCTTGATTTCAGCTCTGGTCATGACCTCACAGTTTGTGGGTTCAAGCCCCATGTTGGGCTCCGTGCTGACAGTGGGGAGCCTACTTGAGATTCTTTCTCTCTCCCTCTCCCTCTGCCCCTCGCCCTCTCTCTCAAATAAATAAACTTAAAAAAAAAAAAAAAAAAGGACTTGCACTCTTAGGCATATATCTCAGAGAGATGAAAACTTGTGCATGGCGTCAATAGCTTTATTTATAATAACCAAAACCCAGAAAGTACCTAAATGTTCTTTGGTAGTTGAACAAACTGTGGTGCACCCATACCGTGGAATAATAGTAATAAAAAGGTATGAATGATTGATACACAAAACAAAACATGGGTAAACCTTAAGAAAATTATGGTGAGTGAAAAAAAAAACACTGATCTCAAAAGTAAACATGCTGCAGGGTTCCATTTATATAGTCTTCATGAAATAATGACAGAGATGGAGAACAGATTAGAGGTTGTCAGGGATTAGGGATGGGATGGATGTGGCTATAAAAGGGGTAGATAGCATGGGGGGGCCTTATGGTGATGATACGTGTATATGAGTGTGGTGGTGGGTCTGCAGAATGGCTTGTAGAATTGCATAGAGTTACATGTGTGCAGACACACAAAAATGAGCCCACATATAACAGGTAAAATCAGAATAAGAAGTGTGCATTGTACCATTGTCCATTTCCTGGTTCTGACATTGTGGTGTAGTTATGTTAAGATGTTAATGCCGGGACAGGGTGCCTGGGGCTTTCCTGTACGTTTCTTTGTGCCTTGTAAATTGATAAGGGTTTCAAAATAACAAGTTTTAAAAAAACCTGATGCTTCATCTTCACATCTTAAAAAAAAAAAAAATCAACCTAATTTTTAGTCATCATTTTTCGGTATAAGCATGGCACTGTGTCATTGTAGTCCTGAGGTGTAATGATACGCTTGTTGTGATTTAGTGGTTTGTAATCTGATAGATCTTCTTGGGAAAAAATTAAGGCCCAGGCACATCAATATTAGCCTCAGTTTTTGTCTTTAAAATAAAGGTGTTCCTGGGGCGCCTGGGTGGCTCCGTCGGTTGAGTGTCCAACTTCGGCTCAGGTCACGATCTCACGGTAGGGTTTGTGAGTTCGATCCCTGCGTCAGGCTCTGTGCTGACAGCTCAGAGCCTGGAGCCTGCCTCGGATTCTGTGTCTCCCTCTCTCTCTGTTCCTCCTCTGCTCACACTCTGTCTCTGTCTGTCTGTCTGTCTGTCTCTCTCTCTCTCTCTCTCAAAAATAAATACATTTAAACAAAGGAATTCCTGAGTTTTTGTGATGCTATTGCCTAATTTAGGAAAAACTCCTGTGGTCAGTATTAGCTATCATTTAAGTTTCACCAAAGAGTAACTTTTTAAAAATCGTATTCCCCTCACATGTGTTTTCTGCACGGCACAAATAGCAACACATGTCCAGAGATGGGACTGAACACATCACAAAAGGATGAGGAGTGTTTCAAAAGATTACAGAGGATGTTTGATGTTTCCTTAATAACTTAGGTGCTGGTTTAGCCTGAGGTGGGGTATATACGAAACTAGAGCGCATAACTTGAACAGCTTGTAAAAATAACTGTGCATACGGTTGCTATGTTAGAATGAAAGAGTTAAAATCAGGCCAAGGAGTATAAACAAGAGGTCCCCAACAATCTTGGTGACTTTGACTTTTTTAAATTTGTAAATTTTTTGTTTTAAATTTTTATTTAAATTCTAGTTAGTTAACATATAGTGTAATATTGGTTTCACGAGTAGAATTTGTTGATTCATCACTTACGTATGAGCACATATATATGTGCCACATAACAAGTGCCCTCCTTAATACCCATCACCCATCTAGCCCATCCTCTGCCCACCTCCCTCCAGCAACCCTCAGTTCTCTATATTTAAGAGTCTCTTATGGTTTGCCTCCCCACCTCTCTCTGGTTTTTTTTCTTCCTTTCCCTATGTTCTTTTGTTTTGTTTCTTAAATTCCACGTATGAGTGAAATCATATGGCATTTGTCTTTCTCTGACTGACTTATTTTGCTTAGCATAATACACTAGGTTTTTTGGTCCTTCTTTTCCAGTTAATCCAAATTCTATCCTATGCATTTAATCTCTTAAAAGGCAAATGAAGGTACATAATATTGGAATAAAATTCTTTGTCTCTGGTTGGATTTAATGTTTCCATAATCATCATCAAAAAATACTTTTAGATGGCTAACAATTGACTTACAAATGGCGGTCCTTTCCAAGTAGATATTGTATTTTGATACACAATGATACCTGTGGGCATTTCAGCTGTTTTTGTGGGATGAATTTTCCAAAGGACATTTTGAAATATTGGATGTTGGGATTATTATAAAACATCATTTTCCCCTCTCGCAAATTAAAGTTTTGGATCCCCACAATTGCCAAACATATAAATTCTAATGAGGATTAAGATCTAAGTGTCTGAATTCTCTGCTTACTAGAAACATTAAGGTTATTGAAAGTATCAAAAATTATTTTTCCATCTAAATGTACTATAATTTAATAGAAGAGAAATGACCTGAACCTGAGGAAGCATGGATTGCAATTGATTTAACTTAACACTGTTCTCTTTTGATTAAAAAGTAAAAGTTTTAAACTATTTAGAAAGAAAATTCTTAAGGTTTGTGTTGCTCAGCAAGCTAGAGTTTAATGCCCCTGGATAGTGCCGATAAACACTTCATTTTTGCAGCAGGCATTGCTAAATTAAATTTTAAAGAAGGCGGCAAGAGAACATCAAAACACCTCCATTTTTGCTTCATTTTAAATTTACTACATTCTTCATCTGGGCATCCAGAGTATCATATTCTGAATTATTTTCAGCACCAATCAACCTCAAAGACATACAGATGATGTTGGAAAGTTAGTTTCTAGACTTCCTACAGGTGTAAACCTCACTCAACCTGAGACCTGGCCTTGAGATCAGATTGGACCCAACTGAACCTCTGTCATTTGATAACCACAAGGTATCCCAAGCACTGGAGGTTTCTAGAGTATCTGGGTTACACACTGGGGTAGATAAGCCGATTCTAATTTTGTTAGCACCATTATTTCTGCAGTTATTATACAAGGAAGAAAAAAGACTGAAGAGTTCCAAATCATTTGCATACCGTGCAGGTTCCCATAAAATATCATATGGTGTTGAATTCGTGTTGACAAAAGTATATAAAAGAATTCAGAACAGCTAGGTAGCTCGGAATGTTTGATTAGGTTATCACGTGTCCCTGTGTTGAGAGGTAACAAACAAATCTGATCCTCATTTCACAGCTGGATGAACTTGAACACCCAGAGAGAGATGGTGTGCTGACATCCAAGCAGGGCACCTGCCGGAAAGCTGCGCTCTGAACTCCGAACTTTGACTTTCACATCTTGTGCAATCTAATGACTGAAAACATGAGAGTGACCTGAATTAAAAAGAAATGTGCAGAAGGCCATTTACTGTAATTTCATCTTCAGTATAGTGCTTAGGGTGTGAGGATGTTGCCGTCCTAGAAGGAACAGAGGCAGGATTGAGCATGGGGTAGAACCCTATACTTTCTTCCTGCTCACCACAGGGGAAGGCTACCATCATTTTTGTTGGTTTGCACAAATCTGAATCTGTGAGTGTGGCGGAGAAAAGATCCAGGCTCACATTTTTTTTTTTTTTATTAGTACTTAGAAAATACACAAATGATGTCTAGGAGGGTGGCAGCTGGTTCTGTTAGGGATGGATCGTCAGCAGGGTTTGGGAGAGTTGAGGCGGGCAGGCAGCTACATGAAAGTGTTAGGCTATCCTTTAGGTCGATCCGTGGTTCTCTCTTGTAACTACTATTTTGTGATATCCTTTTCCTCCCTTGAAATGGGAATTTCTTAGTCCTTGCAAACTATCTGTACACAAAAAACTTAAAAGTCAATATGATGCCCTAACAGTAACACAAGGGGCAATGAAAGGACCCTCGGTAGCTTTTCATACTTGTTGCTCTGACGGAACTATACTAGAAAGTGTCACGAGACAAGCAGGTGCTTACCTGATGTGGAATGTCATGATAAGAAAGCTGGTGACGCAAGCACTCTGAGCCCTGCTGTGGTCACCGTTGCACCTTTCCGAAATGGTGAACAATTGTCGAGAAAATTCCGAACGAAGCAAACTAAAACGATTCTTTCAATGTCAGCGGGTATTGGCATTTCTGGAAAACTTAGCATACGTTAAAGCCCAGCACAAAGACTTTATTTTGATATAAAGTAGAAATGAGTTTCCGAGCTCAGATAATATGAAAAATTTGTTTGTCTTGACTGACATAAATCTAGAACTTTTGAAATCTGTGATGGATGCAAGACTATATACTGTCCCTGTGTCCAGTGTCTCTGATGCCTGCCCACAGAATGCCCGTGATCTGACGAGCTGAAATGTAGCACACATTTCTGAGATGCCTGCTAAGGAGAGGTACGCTTTCCAGGGAGAACTGCTGTTCGTTTGCTGCTGCTTTTGATGACTTTCCTACTTTTTAGTTGAAGTCACACTGTCATACCTTCTGCTAATTTCTCCTGCTCTCATTGGATGTAGTTATGTGTGTGGATGGGGGAGAAAGATTGTAGTTTGTAATGGTGGAGAGGATTTTGATGAGTTTTGCAATATTTTATGAGGGAAGGTGGGTCTCTACCTTTGATAGTGCTTTTGCCCCTGAAAAGTATCATCGGCCTGACCTCATTGTCTCCATAGTTAAGCTGGAGATAATACTGAACATTTTTTAAATGTTTATTTTTACTCAAGGGAGAGAGACAGAGAGAGAGGGAGGGAGGGTGAGGGAGAGAGAGAACGAGCAGGGGAGGTGCAGAGAGAGAGAGAGAGGAAGACACAGAATCCGAAGCAGGCTCCAGACTCTGAGCTGTCAGCACAGAGCCTGATGTGGGGCTCGAACCCATGAACCGTGAGATCATGACCTGAGCTGAAGTCAGACACTTAACTGACTGAGCCACCCAGGTGCCCCGAGCTGGAGATAATATTTAAAAACTATTGTGAAAGGATTGTTAATGGGATTTTGTTTTGAAGCCCTTAACTCTTCATTGACTATAGAATTTCAAAATCTTGAAAACACCTAATTTTGGTCATCAGAGCGGATTTTGTCATTGATAGCTGAGTATGACTCTGTAACTTATCAGACTTATGTTTGACTAGTGTGTACCAGCAGTCAAACTGATGGGATAGACACAGTATTTGCTCCAACATAATAGCAGTGATTGGTTATAATATTGTCCTCAAATAATGTTAATTGTGTTGCATTTCAGATGTTACACCTCATGAAGGTATGCTTCTCCGTGTGTCTCATTCCCACCCCTGATGCCCAGAGCCAAGGCTGTTCAGGGGCCCTGATCCCCAGATTCAGCACATTGGACTGGGCTGAGCACCAATCCCAAGCCGGCCAGTCAGTTTCTCCTCTTGGGAATTGGTATTGTAACAGAGGGAGAGGGAAAGGAGGGGAGGAGAGGGAAAGAAAGAGAGAAATTTGATTAGACTTGAATGCTAGGGCTGAAAGAAGGTGTGGTTCTTTCTGAAGACTGAGGGAAGGATCTATTCTAGGCCTCTCTCTTTGGCCTGTAGATAGCCATCTTCACATTCTTCTATCTCTATCTATCTCTACATACACATTTCCCCTTTTTAGAGGGATAACAATAAGGATAAGACATGGGATTCGAGCTACGGTAATGATCTCATTTTGACTTGATTAAATTATCTCTTTTAAGACCATATCCTCAAATAAGGTCGCATTCTGAGGTACTGGAGTTTAGGATTCCAGTGTATCTTGTTGGGGGGGCGGTGCACAATTCAACCATCAGAGATGTTCTAAGCCCATATCTTACCACCTGCACTGGGGAGCACAGGAAGATGATTTGTAAAAAGGAAAAATAAGGCACAAACAAGACATGGCCAGAAATAACTTCATGGATTCCCGACTTGTCATTTCCAATTTTTTTTCTGGAGCTCAGTGTATTCCTAATGTCGGTTTCTGTGAGCTACCATTGTGGCCTTCCAGTATATTCCCCTTGCTTAAATTTGGTTAAAGTGATTCCTGTTATTTTTAGCTAAGGGATGCTAATTAAGAAGAGAACCCAAGTGAGACCGGCATTGTGGTGTGCTACTTTAAGGAGCTGGGGATTGATTACCTTGTAGGTTTTGTGAGGCTGTCACTGGTTAGATGGGCTACAAAAAGGAAGCAGGAAGGACCATTAGAAGCCTGCTGTAATCAAATCATGAGGTAATGGAGGGAAGGTTAGAAAGGAGCCAGTAGATATCAGACTCTTTTCAGAGTCCCTGTTACTGTATTTTGTGGACTAAATATTTGTGTTTCCCCCACATTCGTATGTTTAACTCCTAAACCCCAATGTGATGGCTTTAGGAGATGGGTCCTTTGGGAGCTAAAGCCATGAAGGTGGAGCCCTCGCAAATGAGATTAGTGCCCTTCTAGGAAGAGACATGAGACCCTGCTTCTTCTGTCTGTTCTCTGCATGTGAAGATTCGATGGGGAGACCACCGTAAGCAAACCAGGAAGCAGGCCTTCACCAGACCCTGGATCTGCCACTCAGTCAGTGGTATTTTTGTCATAGCAACCTCAGCTGACTAAGGCACAGTATAAATCCTTGCATTTAATTAGGCTTGAATGAAGGATGTGGATATAAAAGATACAGAGAGGGGTGTCCGGATGGCTCAGTCAGTTAAGCGTCTGACTTCGGCTCACGTTGTGATCTCACGGCTTGTGGGTCTGAGCCCCATGTCGGGCTCTGTGCAGTCAGTGCAGAGCCCGCTTTGGATCCTCTTGCCTGCCCTTCTCTCTGCCCCTACCCCACTTGTGCTCTCTCTCTGTCTCTCTCAAAGTAAATAGATACTTAAAATAATAATAATAATAATAAAAGATAGAAAGAAGGAAAGTGAGGAGTGCATGTGGATTTTGAACTTTCTATCTTGGGTTTGGTATTAACCAGCCAGAGGACAGGATGACTGTGTTTGAGGGCGGACCCTGAGGTTTGGTCTGGGAGTGCTGAGACTGAGGGCCTGCAGGGCGGTCGGACGGAGATGGCCAGGAAAGAAGCTGGGTATGGTGACGGGAGCGCGGGAGCTGGAAACATTGTAGTCCTTTTAACATGTGATGGTGTCTGAAGCCATGTTGACCAGAAGATACCACCAGGAAGTAGAAGAGAGAACCCCCGAAAGGGCCATTTGTGACCGTCACCGTTTGAGGGACCGTCAGAAGAGGATCAGGAAAGAAGACTCAGGTGGAGAAGCAGCCTTCCGATGCAGCAACTAGGGTTCAACAGACTCCCCAAACAACAGAATAATGAGAGCAAAAGTTGTGAAGCTGAGCTCTTGTGTGTTAGGGCACACAAGCGTGCAACAAAAAACCTGAAGCAACATAGATTGTTACCTCAAGATTGTAAGAAGGGAAGAGAATGATTGCTCAAGAGGAAGGCAGGATAGAAGGAATGTTCCCACATGCAGGGGGAAATCCCTGTTCTTTCCAAGCTATGCTACTTAAAGTAGCCATTATTCGTTGAGGCCTGCAGAGTGTCGGGCTAAATGCTCGACGTGCATTATCCGGTGTGCCCCTTCCACAGACCGGTGAGACTGTAGAGAGAAGTTAAGCAGGTAAGATCTTTCTGCCATCCTGCAAATCCATGCAACTTGTACAGTGTTGAGCCAGTAAAGCAGCCAGTCGGTCTGAATCCAAAGTTACCCCATCCCTCACATTCACCCCCTACCCTCTTACAATATAACACAATGAATTCAAAGAACCAGCTAAGTACAGGAAAATGCAGACAAGGAATTTAGGCCATCTTCTGGAATTTATAAGATGGGATTTGGCAAACATCCTATGTTATTGAATTAAAGGAACAATAATAAGTTGAAAACAAATTGTAAATGTCAGTAAGAGGCACAGAGGTCCTGTTTTGTTTAGAGAGAAATTGGCCCCAGGGTTAAATGTGTAAATGAAATAATAGGGGTGGAAATGAGAGGTTCATTGGGTGGTGATCAGGGAAAAAATCAGGTAATGGAAAGCTAGATGAGCACTTTCAATAAAGGTCAATGATACAAGAAAGGTCACCACTAAGAGAACAATTAACCAACCTGGACACACTTGTCAGAAAGCAAGAAAGGCGTGAGTTTGAGACTGAATTAGGAGATGAGAAAGTCAAAGATTAATGCAGGATAATTGAATAGAAAGCGTGTCATGAAGGAGGACCTCCCCCTGCCCCTTCGATGAATATCGGTAGAGACGAAAGGGGAGAAATTAATGAACTAAAGTTGTTCTTCACTGGGTAAGTGAAATGAAAGTGTGACATTAATGCATGTCATATCTTTTCTGGTATATGTAAAAGGGCGCATGTGAAATAAAACCACGCGTTGACAAGTTAAAAACTTATCTCTCATTTATTGTAGTAATGCCTACTAACTCACATTCTCCCACCTTCCCGACCAGGAGCCCTGACTTGTTTTGCCAGGAGCCAACCACTTGATATTCATCCTGTGTCCTTCTCGGGTCCCAATCCACTGAGTACTTAGTGGTCCTCAATAAATACCTGTTAATTCCGTGTGTTCTTTTGTTTCCATTTGAGGCAGGAAATTTAAGAGATTAAAGTCTTTGTTAGATCATTTTAGGTACTTGATCAACAGTTCACTAGCTCAATTAAATAAATGCTATTCTGAACTAAGAACTAGGGAATGTTAAGTTGACATTAGATTTTCACATTATGAGAAAATGATGTCGATTATCCCTTGGTTTACGATTACAAATTTGTATTTCTTTTCATAATCGTATTTTTAACCTACGAGGTTTTGTTTGTTTGTTTTTAATTTGAGAGGGAGAGAGAGAGAGAGTCAGAATGTGAGCAGGGGAGGGGCAGAGGGAGACACAGAATCTGAAGCAGGCTCCAGGCTCTGAGCTGTCAGCACAGGGCCCGACACGGGGCTCGAACTCCAGAACCTTGAGATCATGACCTGAGCCGAAGTCGGACGCTTAATCAACTAAGCCACTCAGGTGCCTCCAAGATGTCCTTGGAATTTTAATTCCAAGATGTTGGAAAACCTAATAGGTACTTTTATATTTAAGTGTAACTTTGTCAAATCGATACAAGACTGTATGCTACATAAGAGAACAATGTTATATTTTGTTGTCTCTTTTGAACTTTTAATTCAAAGATGACATATGCATATAGCAGGTGCATCATATGTAAGTGCTTTTTAACTTGCAGATGCCTGGGGCGCCTGGGTGGCTCAGTCAGTTGGGCGACTGACTTCGGCTCAGGTCATGATCTCGCGGTCCGTGAGTTCGAGCCCCACATTGGGCTCTGTGCTGAGCGCTCAGAGCCTGGAGCCTGTTTCAGATTCTGTGTCTGCCTCTCTCTGACCTTCCCCCATTCATGCTCTGTCTCTCTCTGTGTCTAAAATGAATAATCGTGGGGCGCCTGGGTGGCGCAGTCGGTTAAGCGTCCGACTTCAGCCAGGTCACGATCTCGCGGTCCGTGAGTTCGAGCCCCGTGTCGGGCTCTGGGCTGATGGCTCAGAGCCTGGAGCCTGCTTCCGATTCTGTGTCTCCCTCTCTCTCTGCCCCTCCCCCGTTCATGCTCTGTCTCTCTCTGTCCCAAAAATAAATAAACGTTGAAAAAAAAAATTTAAAATGAATAATCGTTAAAAAAAAATTAACTTGCAGATGCCTTACTGTTTATTGAACAGGTTCATAGTGGAGTTAGTTTGTCCTGCTTCTTGCACTTTAAATGGATTGTGATGTCCAGTAATGGTTCTCCCTAATGTGCATTTGCTAAAGGAAGCAAGAAAGACAATGATAATATTCAAATAACAAAAAAAGGAATGTCGTTTACATGTGACCCACTAGAAGTAAGGCAGATTAGGCTTTTTTTTTTTTTTTTAATTTTTTTTTCAACGTTTATTTATTTTTGGGACAGAGAGAGACAGAGCATGAACGGGGGAGGGGCCGAGAGAGAGGGAGACACAGAATCGGAAACAGGCTCCAGGCTCCGAGCCATCAGCCCAGAGCCCGATGCGGGGCTCGAACTCACGGACCGCGAGATCGTGACCTGGCTGAAGTCGGACGCTTAACCGACTGCGCCACCCAGGCACCCCAGATTAGGCTTTTTGTATACTACTCACTATTTGGAGCTCTTAACCTTTTGATTCCAGGGTAGAAATCTTGTGCACTTGAGAAACCTTTGTTGATGGAGGTGTTTTGTTTATTTGTTTTTGTTTGTGCTTAACTCATGCAAGGTTGGAATAATTTGCTACTGCTTCTGCTAGAGACTGTTTTACAGGGTTATTTCCTTGAAGCTTTGAGAGTTCTCCCCGTGTCCCCAGTTGAGTCTAGGTGGAAAATGGATGTGACCTGAAAAGGTGACACGACCTCCTGAATCCTTAGGAGAAGCTCTGCTAAATTAATTGCAGCCAACTCCTTGGGATGCCCTTTTGTGGTGCCATCGGTTCTTTCAAGAATCTTGGATATTTTGCCAAATGTACCACCCCTTTGTGATCTTAAGACTGTTAACAAGTGGAATCCTGTTCAGTATATGCCATGATTGTGGAACAATCCACTGAGTCCATCAAAATCCTATTTTGACTTGTCCACATCATCCCCTTAGTCTGTTTTTAGATTTATTAAGTACTTTTCATGCAAGTGATGAAAAAGCTTTCATTTAAGAAATTATTTCCACATGACCCTAGAGGCTTCCCATTGTAGTTTAGCAATAGTTGACGCGCTCCATGGATCGTTGGACAGTGCAAAGTAGAGTCCATGCTGGCATGTCCGGGAACCCTATTCCTAGAGCCAGGAGAGTCTCGGGGGTGGTAACAGAACCCCTTCATTTTACCGTCAGAAGCCCCAAGAGTTGTAGCAACCTCTCCAGGCTGACTCTACTGGTCAGGCAGTGACAGTTCGGACTCTGTTCTTTTTACATCAGATTGACCCTTGAATACCTAGAGACTTTCAGATACTTGCCAAAGCAATGCCTTTCTAGTTGCTTTCTAGTGCTTTCTAGTAGCACAAGAGCTACGAGGGAAGAGGTGCTTTCATCCTGGATATTCTTGTTTTAAGTTTTCCAAGAGAGATTTAGGACCTCTTTTTCTCCTTGGGGTGAGAAGGAGTGTGCAGTGCGAAAGGGGAAAGAGACCAGAAATGCCACCACGCTGTTAATAAGGAGGAGAAAGGTGGCCATATACGATAGGCTAAGTAAATACGCTTTGGGAAGAAAACTGTCTTTCAGAAATCACTTTCCCTTGTAGGGGACTGACCTATTTATGAGTCCCCCCTGGAGGCCTACACCCTGGGCCGTGTAGCCTACAGTAGTCTTGGCTTTAGCACAGTGGACCTTCCTGGGTTTGACTTCCTCAGGTGTTGTCCACAGGTTGAAGCCATGTAACGAAATGTTGAGCCCCCAGTTACGGTCATGTGCTGGGTGGGCTGTGTGGGGGGACGGGGGATGAGGCATGTGTGAACCGCAGACACCCCCTTGCAGCCACCTGCACCTGCAAGGCCTTGGTGGGGTGCTCCTTGTTGTAAGCAGCACAACAGAGGAGTATGTTTGTGTTTCCTTGTGGAAAAGGCCCAGAAAAGAAAAAGGCCACCTGTGAGTGCTATTGATTTGTGTGTAAACTTGGGGACTCATTAAAATGCTACTAGGTAGCCCTTCCCTTAGTGATGTCGGTGTGATCAATTTACAGCACATGCGCAATCAATTATTTGTCTATTGACTTCATCTTCCTAGGAAGCAGAATGGCGGTTTTCGGCTCTGGTGGTTGCCCTTTGGGAACCATGTTGGATTCTGTAGATTTGGCACTGGGCCGTGCATCCGTAGCCTTAAAAGCTCCCTAGGTGATTCTGATGAATGGCCGTGGTTAAAAACCACCGAAATAGACTAGAGCATGTAGATCAAAGAGTCCAGGGGCAATACACAACTACCCTGATTCATTCTGCAGGAACAGGTATAGGGGCTGTTGCTTAGAGCCAGGGAGCAATTTCGGAAGCCCGGGGGAATTGGCAGTCTGGTTGGCAATGAGAAGTTAAGCTATGAAGGGTTTAGCTCTGTTAGGCTCCTTCTCCCAATTCCAATTTGACTTAAAATGGAGACTCTCAACTTATCCTGGAATAGTTGTGAATGGGAACCTACTGTTCTCTGCTACTAAAGACCAGAAATATATGATGCTTTTAGAAAAGTCATTTCTCCACTCTTGGAAGGTACTGAACAAGTGTAGTGTGCTTTTCATAGATTATTCCCAACATCCACCCCCCTCACCTCCAGATAATAAATGTAACCAAATAAACAGAAATTTCCCCCTCCCCCCAGTCTTGGAAATTTACAGCATCATTAGCATATCAAAGGCTGGGAGAGTCCTGCTGTTAACAAAAACAAAAAAACTTTTTAAAACTTTGTTTGAGTTAAAACAAACTTATTTGCATAGGAAGAGACTTTTTACTTTTATACCTTCAACGGGGCTCTTTTCCCTTAACACTGGTTTTGGAAAGACTGGCCAAGTCCCTTTTTGATTCAGTAATTTTCTTAACAGTTAATTTCTGACAGATGAACCTCTTTTTAAAATCCCCTTTGAAGTTGGACTGAATTAACAAATGGAAGGCTTGGCAGAGCAGTTTACTAATTCATAACTATATCCCTCTGCTTTCTTTGTGTTGCTAAGTACTATAATCTTTGACCTGAAAGGAAGAATCTGCTAACAAGTAAATATTTAAAAGGCCCCATGAAGTATAATGTGCATGAGTTTGTGCCTGGGGAGCCCGTCTGCTGGATGAAAGAAATAACTCACTTTTCATCTCCTAAATAGGCTGTTGTTTTACAGTAGGTTGAAAGGAAGTATTTAAGTGCTAAGAGTCAGATCTCTCTTTATTTTTAGATTTAGTTAGCCATTTGCTTCACTGATTCGAAGGTGGCATGGTAAGTCATGATTCCTAAGTGTGTTAGTACCCTGGACGAGTGAGTTAGCATTCCTGTGAATGAATGACCTCTGTGCTCCCAAGGACTACTTGGAACACAGTTCGAGGAAACAGAAACATGACTCATTGATGTACTTGAAGCGTATCAGGGGGGACTCACTCACTCCAGAGCCAGACCTGAAGTGTGGTAAAGCAGGCAGAGCTCAGATGGGGTGATACCAGGGCTCTGGTCCCGACGGGAGTGGTCTCACTACCAAACATCCTTACCTTCTGCGCCTAATGGGAGGTGTGAATTACTTGTTGTTAGCATAGCTTCTGGCTTGAAGATTAATGCGTCTTTGAGTTGTACTGATTTTCTGGTTTGCATGGAAATGGGTGTGTGTGTGTTTTAATGACCTTCAGATGGGATTCATCAAGGCTCCATGAAATGAACCTTTATTTTTAAGATTTGAAGTGAACTGTCATAGCAGTTCAACTAGGGGAGTCCACAACAGGAAGTGAGGAAGCAACCTAACTTTGATTTATAAGGCTGTGGACTACTGATTTTCCGTGGCTGTAGCATCTGGTGTATAGAATGATGAATATGTGATACAACTGGAGAAAGGTTCTTTACTGTTTAAAGGGAAACGTTCTGCTCTATCAGGATTTCTTTTCACAAGCTATAAAACAGTTCCTAGCTACCTTGTTTGATGTGCCTTACTATGGTTTTTAGAAAGTGTTAGATCACCCAGATATCCCAGATATTTTTCCTGAGCAAATAGCGATCTGCATATCTGACACTTCCCACTTTTTCACTCTTGCTACAGAGTTTCCGCAGTGATTATTGTATAAAAATAATCTTGTGTTCTATTATTTTCATTCAGTGAAATCTAGATTGACAGGTACCTTGAAATGTTGGTGCTGTGCTTGTGAATTACCTATGTATTCTTTAAAAGTGATAATCTGGTTTATCTGGTATTATGTTTGGGCAGCGGGTAGTGCCGTTTTCTTGAGGATCATGATTCATTCTCTTTAGTTTTATTATGGCTGTGAGGATACAATAATCGTCATAGAATAATTGTGCAAAAAAAATCCCTCCAAAATATTTCAAATGGTAACTTTCAAAGTTAAATATTTGAGAATTTCTGTAATTTTATCTTTTTTCTGCAGCTTAAGCCACAATGTACTATTTACTACCACTGTTTCCTTCCTGAAAAACTTGTATCAGTAGTCCTTTACCTATTCTTTTTTTCTGACTGTATCCTGACAATTCTCAAGTTCAAATAGAGGTCTGACAGTGTAACGATTTACTACAGTGCTGTGTGCCTGACTGATACCCCCACTAGGTGGCGATATTGCTATTCTTGTTTTGTTTTTTTTTTTCCGCAGGTGGCGGTATTGCTTTTGTTTTTTTGGTCTTTTGCTACGGGGTTCAAAGAGGCTTGCTCAAGACCAACTTGTCACTAAATATGTATTGAAATCAAGATTGGAATCCAGCTTTGTCTCATTCAAATATTTGTGCTTTTTGCCTCTGTGGCCTACCGGCATGTTTTCTTTGGGGGGGGGCGGGGAAGGAGGAGGAGAAGGATAAAGCCTTATTTCTTATATTATCTATTAAGTAAATTTTTACTGAATATCCACAGACTTACAATTGTTCTTCTCAAGGAATTGCTCATTGTTGGTGGACAGGGGAAAGGGTAACGGGGTACCTAAGACACGCTAAGGAATCCTGCGGGGGCGGCTTTTTTGCTGCCATGCAAGTTCTCCGCAGGATGGAGTGAATGAACGGTAGCTGCTTCGGAAGGGCAGACGTGATGCTACAGTGGTAGGGGCACTGAGACTACTCTAGAAGGGCAGATTGGACTCTCTTGTGGGGGCCTCAGCTCGGGTCTGATTAGCAGTGGTGAGGTGGTGAGCAGGGTTTGACGGGAGCAGGCTTTGGAGGCCAGAATGAAGCACAGACGCGGGGCAAGCTGAGGCCGAGTGTCGCTGGAGCTTTCCTTAGGGGAAGAAGGGAGAAAGGCAGAGGGACATCTTGACTGCTGTCAGTCTTGTTCAAAGAGAGGTTACCTTGGCATGTGGGTGCAAAGGTGGGAGTCAGGCTTAAAGGGAAACCTTATGGTTTGGGGCAACCAGGGCATCGTGGAAGGCAAGAGCGGACCTGTTGTAGAGCAACAGGGGCCCAGTCAAGCCTGTGGGTAGGCTGTTCTATTTGCGAGGTGGTTCGAGACACAACAGGATTGGGGGAGGTGCCAGGTTGCAGGGGTGAGGAAGAGGGAGCCCTGGGGGTAGAGGAGTCCTGACTTCTGACTCCAGACAGAATTTGTGAGGAGGAGCAGAGTGGCGACTGGGGACAAACATCGTGTCATTTGAAGCAGTGGCAATCAGATGGAAAGGAACACAGTGTCTAGAAAAAGAGATTGACAATGCCACGTAGGGAGCAAGTTCATTCCTGCTGCAGGCAGGGATGAACCAGGAGAGGGAGGATGGGATAAATGAGGTTTCGAGGTGAAAAGCAGGGACAGGGAAGGGCTGGGCAGGGCAGCTCCCCTCCCCCCTCCCCCCTCCCCCCTCCCCCCCGTACCCCCCTTCCCCCCCCCCCCCCCCCGCGGCGTGGAAGGCTTGCCCGAAGCCACATGGCTCCTGCTTAACTTGTCCCGCCTGCGGTTTGTGGCTTCCCTGACCAGCTTGGGAATTGGTTCCTCCCCTGTGGGCAGGTCACGACATAACCGCACCTTGGGTTGTGGATAGGAGCCCTTCAGGCAGGTAGTACACAGGTGGGGGGGGGGCATCACACTTGTCTAACAGGCCCCCCAGGTGATTCCCTGGCCCTTTCGCCAGAGATTCTGTGTGTCTGGAGTGGGGCCCCAGGGTCTGTATTTTAATAAGTGCCCCCAGGTCGTGCTGATGATCAGGCAAGTCTGAAACACTGCTATGGGCGCCCTTACAGGCTGGACACTGGCCTCTAATATTTCTTCAAGGCAAATACCACTTCGCCTTGAATCCACCCAAGCCTCTACCGCCTGGGGCTTTAGGGGAGGTGGGTGGTTCTGTTCTGCCACCTGCTGGTCAGCTGCCGGCAAAGCATGTGGTGTCTTCAGGCCAGCCGGGTTCCTAAGACGCGATTGCAAACGTGATTTTCAGCGGACTGTAGATGAGGCAAAAAGTCTTACTTCTACTAGAGCCACCTGGTCTGGTTTAAACATTTTACACTTAATGTTGCAAATCTGACACAATGCATTTCCTCTTCTCTGGAGCCTTGTGTCCAGCCTAGGTGTTAAAATGTTAATAACAACAGCACGTTTTGAGGTTAGTGTACTGCCGTTAATCTCAGAAAGACCTTTTCGCATGTGCTGCGTGTCTCTTCTCTGGAACAAATGTTTCACTTTTCGAGGCGGTGGTGAAGACAGATGGGCTTCAAGCCCCAGTGTGTTGGAGGAGCTCCATCTTGGAAAATTGCTTTATCTCTTAGCATCAGTTGGTTTTCACTGTAGTTCCAGTGAATCACCATCATCATCATCACCATCATCATCACCATCATCATCACCGTTTGAAACTGTGCCTGGCTCTGGGTCCTGATGTTGCCAATGACCCATACCTGACAATTTCTAAACATTTTATGGAGGACCTGTTAGACTTAGGGCCGTGCAGAGTAAACTACTTAGAGATAATTTCTACAGCCATGGAGCTAGCATCCCGGGGTAGCCGACAGCCTCTCAGATTCTTGTTTCCCTCGTCTGTAAAATGCAAGTGGCAGCATCATCTCTAAGATCTCTTTTGTCCCCATTCTTCTGTAATTTCAACAGCACGAAGTGTCGGACTTGGTGTCCCCAGTGACCGTGGAAGGCAGTGTCTGCTCTTGGCCCTTTGCTTGGCCACCAGGCTTTCATATTCTGGGCCCCATTGACACCAGCCTGTGGTCAGGATGCTTCTGAGGAGGCTGATTTCATTTGCGTTTGGTGCCCTTTTGCACACTTTCAAAAATTGGAGTTGGGAAATGGCAGGCTTCCTTACGTTCTTTTAAATATTATCGATTGAAATGGAGCTAGCCTTTAATTTAGCTTTATCTATAAACAAGATAGAAACTTTCTTGGAGATCAGGAGTTCTTAGTTGGAAGTAGGGGCATGCCTCACAGAAACCCATGAAGCTTTTTAAAAACATATGTGCCAAACAGAACCCCATAACCCCATCTAAATATGATCTATTGAATGAGAGTCTCTGATCAAAGAGGCTTTGCTGTGCAGCCATAGCTGAGAAGGAAGGCACTCAGTTTCAGGTGGGCCTGACCTGTCTTGTGTCTCTTTGAGCAATGCTGGGCCATCAAACATCTGGGGACTTGCTGTGGCCCAGGCACTGTGCTAGGCCCTGGACCCTGGGCACCCACAGATACTCACAGATTATCCCCTCTGCCTGTAGCCATCTCTCCCATCTTTATTAGGCTCATGGCAAAACATTTTATTAGACTATCGATTTCTTTAGTTTTACTTCATGAGGCTATCCCCTAGTTAGGTAAATTAGATTTTGATCTTTCCTCGGGCTTCATTGTAATCTAATTTAAAAAAAATTTTTTTTTTTTTTTACATTTATTTATTTTGAGAGGACAGAGGAGAGACAGTGTGAACAGGGGAGGTGCAGAGAGAGAGGGAGACCCAGAATCAGAAGCAGGCTCCGGCTCTGAGCTGTCAGCACAGAGCCTGACATGGGCTCGAATTCCTGAAACTGTGAGATCATGACCTGAGCTGAAGTCGGGACGCTTCACTGACTGAGCCCCCAGGCGCCCTAGTGATGTCACCTTTCGTAAGTGACATCATTTGACATGATCTCAAATACAAGCTAGAGCCTGCTGTAATTTCCTACTGCTGAATAAGTAGTGTTGAACTATATGATAGATTAAAAGTTATTTGAGAGCTTTAGTTTTTTTTTCTTATTTTGAGATGTAACTTACTTTTAACTAAGCATTTTCTTTTTTAAAAAAAAAATTTTTTTTAACGTTTGTTTATTATTGAGAGACAGAGAGAGACAGAGCATGAACATGGGAGGGGCAGAGACAGGAGGAAACACAGAATCTGAAGCAGGCTTCAGTCTCCAAGCTGTCAGCACAGAGCCCGACGTGGGGCTCGAACTCACAAACCGTGAGATCATGACCTGAGCCGAAGGCAGATGCTTAACCGACTGAGCCACCCAGGTGCCCCTTAGCTAAGCATTTTCTTATCAACTATAACCAATATCGTGGTATGAAACTATACAGTAACTGGGATTTTTCATCTGTGTTCATTTATTCCCCCCTAGAAAGATGATCAGCAAAGTAAACTTTAGGAAATTCCTGGAACCCATTTTGAGAGAGAGAGAGAGAGAGAGAGAGAGAGCTGACGAAATTTGGTGTTTTCCTTTGTTTTCTTGGCCATTTGAGAGAACTGTCATTACTTAGGTATGACGTAGGGAGCTGCACCTGGGCTCTTTTTGTCACAATTCCTTTTGAGCTGTTAGATTTCAAACTTTTATTTGAGCCATTCATTGCCTCATCACTGTGGGAGGAGGAATGTGCCTAATGATTGTGAACAGGACATGAGTGCAGTGACTTGAGAATTTTGTTGACATAGATGAGATAAAGCTGCTCAGTCCTTTCCTTGGAGATGATGTGAGCGAACCATTTCCCTGAGGGGAGTCTGGCCCTCCCTTCCAGCTCCCCGGGCCCTCATGACAGGTGCCACCCGCCCCCGGCCTTACTCCGTGTCACCTGGCTTGTCCACCAGCCACGTCTGCTTCAAGGTCAGTGGCTACCTCTTTGCTGCTGCTGCTGCTGCAAATAACCTACTAAATACCGAGTGCTGATGATGTCAGCGTTTTCTCATTTCATTTTCATAACAGCCTGAAGAAAGTCTCCAGTGTGCAGGGATTGGAGCATAGGGTTGCGAACCGAGGGCATTGCCCACCTGGGTGCCTTTTGAGGCTGCACTGTCTCCGTTCTCCCCATGTCTGAGGGGGACGACGGAGTGGCCGAGCTCGGGGTAGGGGTAAGGGAGGGTGAGAGGGACGTCTGTCTCATGCCTTCATTTGTGTTTGCTGAGCTCTGTCAGCCTCCTCCAGGCTGCCGTCAGTAGAGAGGGTCTAGTGTGTGTTTTGTAGAAGTACTTCATCCTTCTCTGAAGTTCTCTTTGATGGCGTGTCTCAGAGCAGCGTCTAATGGAAACAAACGTTCTCTTGACCTCACGATCCATCTTTGACCCAGGGGAACAAGTGTTTCAGCCCCAAATCTCTGAATATCTTAAGTGTCCTTTCGGTCTTTCGTCTCCCAAATTTCTTTCTATCAAGATGAGTTTGTTATCTGCAGACGCTGACACATGTGATTGTACAGGACCGCTGAAGTAGTCATTATCCAATTGGATTCCCCTTCTCTAAATAGCCTTTTTACTTGGAGACTTTGATGACTGTCGGGAGTTGGCAGTGTCTAGGACTGTAAAAATTGTCGAGCTAAAGAGAAAAACATATAAAGATAAAGCCGTCTTTATATTCTGCCTGTTATGTTTTCACGAGTTCCAGAAAGTTAAGTTTGGTAGGCTTTTTAAGAAAACATTCTTAGGCAATGAGTGAAATGTTAATAGACACAGTATATGGGAGAAACACAAAAGGCCATGCCCTTAAGCAAATTTGCACGTCAAGTATAGAAACGCAGACCTCATTTTTTAGATATATCCTGCTGGCAAATATTCTTTTAATTACTCGAACAAGGTGGTAGGAAAAGGATCAGGTAAGTTGGCTTATAAGAGGTACCACGTCCATGGTTCCTTTAGTTGCAGAGTGAGTGAGACAGTTTTTAATATTAACTATTTTAGAAGAATTTTACAATAATTTGGGCAGGGGCGCCTGGGTGGCTCAGTCAGTTAAGAATCCAACTCTTGGGGCGCCTGGGTGGCTCAGTCGGTTAAGCGGCCGACTTCAGCTCAGGTCACGATCTTGCGGTCCGTGAGTTCGAGCCCCATGTCGGGCTCTGGGCTGATGGCTCAGAGCCTGGAGCCTGCTTCCAATTCTGTGTCTCCCTCTCTCTCTGCCCCTCCCCCATTCATGCTCTGTCTCTCTCTGTCTCAAAAATAAATAAAACATTAAAAAAAAAAAAGAATCCAACTCTTGATTTTAGCTCAGGTAATGATCTCATGGTTCCTGAGATCAAGCCCCACGTCAGGCTCTGCACTGAGGGTACAGAGTCTGCTTGGGACTCTCTCTCTCTCTCTTTGCCCCTTCCCCAATCGTGCTTTCTCTCTCTCTCTCTCTCTCTCTCTCTCTCTCTCAAAATAAATAAACTTAAAGAAATGACTTGGGCAGTATAATACCATTTGTGAAACTTAAGACAAAGCAGTATTATATCTTATTGTTGAATCCACTGATATCCAGAAAAGTGTGAAAAATATGTTTGGGAATGATACAGACCACATTTAGGATAATGGCTACAGTGGGAGACAACGAACAGGAGGGAAATTTATCTCTAACATTTTATTTTTAAAAAACAGAAGCACATACAGTGAAATGCTAATTGTGAAATGCTGTGCTGATTTCTCTCCCTTTCTTTATGTTTAAAATAACTCTGAATGAAAATTGAACGTTAGATAGTTGAAAAATTTACAGTGTGGGGGTGCCTGGCCGGCTCAGTCGGTAGAGCGTGTGACTCCTGATCTTGGGGTCATGAGTTCAAGCCACATGGTGGGTGTAGAGATTACTTTAACAAAATAAAAGCTTAAAAAAAAATTTACAGTGTATGTTTAGCATACATATTATAAAAAATAGAAAATCTAAAATAAAAAAGATTAAAACAATCTGTTGTATTGTATTCTGCTTGTAACATCCACTGATAATATTTTCAGTATATCATCCTAGCCTGTGTTGTATGCATTTAGTATTATATCTATGATGATTGTACATTTTCAGCGAAACTATGAGTAGTGATTTGAAGTTTATGTATTTACTTGATATTTTAGTGTAATTTAGGTATTGAAGTGAGGTGTTGAAACTAGTGATTTTCAATTTTTAGTTTGTAGAAGACTCATCTGGAAGCTTGTTTAAACGTGGATTCTCAGGTTCCTCTTCAGAAGTGTGTACCAAAATAAACTCCAGGAATGTGCATTTTTTAAACAATTTTTTAAATATTTATTTATTTATATTGCAAGAAAGTGAGAGAGGGAGAGAGAAAAGTGGGGGAGGGGCAGTGAGAGGGAGAGACAGAATTCCAAGCAGGCTCCGTATCAGTGCAGAGCCCGATGTGGGGCTTGAACTCACAAACTGTGATATCATGACCTGAGCTGAGATCAAGAGACAGGGGCTTAACTGCCTGAGCCACCCAGGTTTTTGTTTGCATTTTTAACAAGCCCTCCTGGTCCCCTCACTCACCCGCCCCAAACCATGGTGATTCTGATACAGGTGTTCTAAGGAACACAGTTTGGGAAAATATTGTGTGAGTTGTCTATGCTTGGGCAGTCTGTACACCTCTGAGCACAGTTTATACTTCTTTTTCTAATCCAGGGTCAGCAAACTATAGTCTGTGAACCAAATACAAGCTACTACCTGTTTTTGTAAATGAAGTTTTATTGATACCCAGCCATCCTGATTTGTTCATGTGTTGTCTGGCTACTTTTTTGTCACGATGGCAGATTGAGTAGTTGCAACAGAGATTGTAGAGCTGACAAAGAATATTTACTGTCTGGCTCTTTCCAAAAATGTTTGCCGATCCCAGCATGTAATCTAGCATTTTGTGTGGGAGAATATCAAAGAAACTGGAGTACTTTAACAGGAGAAAGTTGAATATGGTGACGAAGGGCATGTAATTGACCAGTTTAATTTAACAAACATCTATTTAATCCTTACTGTATCCCAGGCACCGTGCACGTTATGACAAAAGGCTTGGTTTTCCCAGTTTACGGTCTTTAATGGCTCAGATGTAATAAGATAAGTGCATCATCTCTTTTTACGTGGTGCTTTGGAAACACATGGCAGGGTACCTAACAATCTAATCCTTGCAGTAAGGAATGATGGCCTAGGAGTCTTTAACCCTCAGGAACTTGCCTAGCAGGTGCCCATGGTAAATGAGATTCAGAAATATGTATCTCCTCCCCACCCCCACTTGCTCAGATGCATAGAGTGTATTGCCATGCCCCAACCATATTTGGCCAATGGAATGTGAGCAGCTTTGATGCAGAAGAGACTTGGGGAGTTGCTCTTTGGTGCCATTACTATGAGAAAGTTAAACTTGGACTGGCCTGCTGGTCTTAGGATGGAGAGGGGCAGGAGGGTCTGCCTTAGGGGTAGCCCCTAGGTGACTAACCAACCTGATATGCTTGGGACCACCCCAATTTTAAAACAAGTTCCATATCCTGGGAAATTCCTCAGTCTTGAGCACACCGGGACAGACTCCTTGGAGCAGAGCCACCCCCAGCTGAGTCCAGCCTAGACTAGCTGACCTCCAGACAACCCACAGACTGATGAGAGATCACAAATGATTGTTGTCTTAAGCCACTGAGTTTTGGAGTGGTTTGTTAGGCAGCAGTAGTGAAGTGATACAGTGCCCAATAAATATTTGCTTTTTTGAGCTGAGCTAGCTCCTGGTTGAAGTTTTGAAGGGTGAGTAAAAGTTCAGCAAATGGAGAGAGAGACGAGCGTCCAGATGGAGAATCGTGCATCAAGCACCAGGGGCTTAGAGTCTGTAGGGTGTGAGTGGGCATGTGGAGGACAGCTTTGAGGGGGCACAGCTGAAAGCGGGGCAGTCCATTCCCCAGGGTATTGCAGTCGCCCAGGTGAGAGACCTGAGGCTGTAGGGGGTCATCAGGGGAGAAGGGAAGGCCAAGGTTTGGTCGTCGGGCAGACATTTCTTCAAATCTCAAGTCTGTTACCTAATAACTTGGGGATCTTCGGCAAGTGACTTCATCACCTTTATCTTCAGGGTCTGTATCTATAAAATATGTGTAACGTATTTTGCACAGGGCTTTTGTTAGAGGGGAAAAACTGACCAGAAAGGGCGTGTTGTTTCCATCCTAACTCCATGCTTCCCTGTCAAGATGGCAGCAAACCATTTGGCTGCTTGAAAGCTAGTGGCACATTATGAGTGTCTGCTCGGTGGTGTCAGAACTTTTCAGCGTTTTCTTTCCTCCGCTGTTCTGTGGGTCCGGTTAAAGGTTTGAATTTATCATTCATTTTCACTCAGCTATGCCCCAGGGGAAAAGGGATTATTTGGATTTGAGGAGAAGGGATATTCTGAAGTAACTGAACATACTGATTGTATTCATCTACGTACCGTCAATCATTTAAAGACCACTCTTCAGATTAACGCCACTTTGGCCAAAAAGTAGCACTTTTCATCACATCACGATCTACGTCACACAAAACGAAAAATATTTTCATGTGTGGGAGCAAGAGGTACAATGGAGATCCTCCTCTCAATTTTGCTGTGGACCTAAAACTGCTCTTAAAAAAAAAAAAAAAAGTCTATAAAAAAGAAAAAAAAAAAGACGGAGAACTGAAAGTAATTTCCAAACTAAAAAAATGTATATCCCTCCCCCCCCCATCTATAAATGATTTTATAAGAATGCATTTAGGGCACACCCAGGTAATCCAGAATAATCTCCCACGTCAAGATCTCTAACTCAATCATATCTGCACACCCTTTTCCCATATAAACTAATATTTATAGATGCTTCTCCCCCCCATTACTCACACTAAAAAATTAGTGATTATAAGGGCTATTAATTTTCTACCAAGCCACTGTTTTTTTGTTTGTTTGTTTGTTTTTTTACCAAATTATCATGTTGGCCAAATTCGGTGATATATTGGATCCAGTGTGTACAGGCTTTGAAATCCAGTTCTTAAATTTTTAGGATTTTAGCAAGCTGGTTGTGAAGCTGTTGGTAGCTTGAAATTGGCCATGATTGGGAGCGTTTACGCCATGGAAATGCTAGAGATCAGGGCTTCCCACACCCCTCACCCAGGGAGCTGGCATTGATTGGCCAAACCCCCTAATCACCAGGAAATTCATCTCAGAGTACTTCTCACCCCTCAGAACCCCGTCAGGCCTCCAGAGGCACGGCCTAAGGCTCCTACTTGCTGCTTTTATTTTCTTTCTTGCATTATGGTTAAGATAGCTGCTTGTATACCTTGTGTCCTATAATGTATTGTAAACTCCTGGAGGACAGGATTCTCTATCTTTTGTGCTTTAGAACCAGCTTGCCTGGTTGATCTCCTAGAAGGAGATCAATAAATATTTGAACTGGTCCCTTTATCTGGGCTCTTTCCCATCATTGGAGATACTAAAAAAAACTGGTGTCTAGGGGGAATTGCAATAACCCTAAATGTATGTATTTGCATTTCTGCCTCTTTCCTTCTTTGGCCACATGTTTTAATTGGGGTACAGGGTTCCACCAATATATGATTTTTAAGTACTTTATGCCTAATTTTGTTTGCTCAAATTGTTAGAAGTAAGATTTGTTTGGCCCAGGGGAATCACTGCAGGTGTCAGCAATGTCTAACCCATGTATAGTGTGACATAGTATGTAATAAAGGGGAGCCAAATTGATAAAATGGCTGCTGGAAAACCGGATATATTTGGTGTTCTCCGTAGGTTTTACAGTAAACCCCTTGGAGGGTCACTTAAAGGTTGATTTAAAACTTTTCTTTGTCTTCAACAGGTACCAGGAAAAACTGATGCAAAACAATTTTCCATTTCCACAGAGCAACTCAGTTCACACGGCAGAACACAGGAGGTCTGGGCCTGTCTGTGTGGATTAGCAGACAGGATGTGGGCTGCTTTTCTGAGCTTGGCTCATTGTGATTACCGCAGGTTGTGAGCCAGATCGTTAGATTCTGGAATTTTGGTAGATGGGAGCAGTGCAGATGTCCTAACAAAGTACGAAAAGCACAGAGCCTCACACTCGATGGCCCTGTTTCTTCTCAAAGTGAAGCAGTCTAACTCTATGACTAGTAGACTTTCATTACCACCCTTTAATTCCGATTGTATAGATTTTTGGTCAGATTATAAATTTTACTTCTGCCTCTTGGAATTTCGTGAGAAAGGAAGGATTGCCATCAAGGTCTAATTGTCTCCTTCCCGGAAACATGTTAAGATCAAACGAAAGAGGTCCTTGGAAACGAATAGAGGGTTCTATTGTTCACTCCATGAACCAACATTCATTAGGGCTGGCTGTGTGGAGGTAAGAGACACGGAGGTGAACAGATGAGATCCCTGCCCTTAGGGAGCGGTCCAGTCCAGTACTGTGCTAACTCAAAGCCCATCCGGGACGGGCATTACGTGGGCCCCCGGGAGGGGTTCAGAATTTCAGGCCCACCTCCGCACCTGAATCAGCTCTGTTTTAATAAAATCTTCTGTGATTTATGTACAGTTTTTATGTACAGTGATGATGACAAAGTTTGTGAAGAAATGGTTGAGTAGTGGGGGGGGGGGCAGTGCCTGGGTGGCTCAGTCGGTTACGCGGCCAATTCGGCTCAGGTCATGACCTCATGGTTCCTGAGTTCAAGCCTTGCATCGGGCTCTCCGCAGTTAGCTCCGAGCCCGCTTTAGATCCTCTGTCCCCATCTCTCTCTCTGCCCCTCACCCCCTCACTCACTCTCTCTCAAAAATAGATAAACATTTAAAAAAAAAAAGGAAAGAAATGGTTGAGTAGGTAGAAAAAATAATAATTACGCAGATCACTAGAGAGGCCATAGGAGTGGCATGAAGCACAAGGAGATCGTGATTAAAAACTTTTTTTTTAATTTTTGAGGGGGAGAGAGAGAGAGAGAGAGAGAGAGAGAGAGAGAAAGCGGGGGAGGGGCAGAGAGAGAGGGAGACAGAATCCGAAGCAGGCTCCAGGTTCTGAGCCATCAGCACAGAGCCCGACGTGGGGCTGGAACACGCAAACCACAAGATCATGACCTGAACTGAAGTCGGATGCTTAACCGACTGAGCCACCCAGGTGCGTGCCCCCCACCCCCAAATTAAAAAAAAATTTTTTTTTTTTTTTAACGTAGTTAGTTTTGAGACGGAGAGAGAGAGAGTGCAAGCAGGGGAGGAGTAGAGAGAGAGGGAGACACAGAATCTGGAGCAGGCTCCAGGCTCTGAGCTGTCAGCACAGAGCCTGACGTGGGGCTCGAACCCATGAACTGTGAGATCATGACTGAGACGAGCTGGCTGCTTAACTGACTGAGCCACCCAGGCGCCCCCCAATTTTTTTTTTTTTTAATTTGGAATTTTATTTCAGTCTCAGAGTAGTTTCTCCTTGTTCTTCTATGAGAAGAGTCTCAAAGTCAGTACTTAGTTTTAGGGGGCCTTTTCATCTGAACCCTTTGGATGGAGACATTTTCTTGGCTAGGGCTAGGACAAGAGTTCCATTCTTGGTAATCATCTGCCAACCAAGCCTCCGACACTCCATGGTACCCATCAATCAGCCATGGTTTCTCTACCAAGGGCAGCTTTTATCCCCTTGCGGTGGGCCCGCCCCAGGGGGCTGACAGCAATATTGTGCTGCCATATTGCTCCCATATCAAGTGATCCCACGGGAACACTGAGGCGAAGGCTTCCAGCGTCAGACCATTTCAGGAGTCCCTTTCAGACATGAAGACGTTGAAAGGTGGGATTGAGGCTCGTGATGATCCATAATTACGAATGTCTGCCTTTAATCTTTCTATTTAAGGGAAATAACACCGTTCATTTCACTGAAAGGAACCTACCTACTCTGTCTTTTAAAGCTAGAGCCTGATGAAAACACTGTAATTTTCTCGCTTTTAAATATCGGAGCAGTGGTAGGGGAGGGAACCCTGAACATAGGCCTGATTTTGTCTTCCGTGACTTCCTTCTTGAGTAAATCAATTTAATTCCTTAGGGGATGGGCGGTGGGTGACAGGGAGGATTTAGTGTTCTGTGGGAGTTGGCTAGCCGTGGCCCTGGGGGCAATGTGGTTTTTCTTTTTGTTTTTTTTTTCGTTATAAACCGTCTGGCTCAAATCGTTCACTTCTCCATGTTGAGATAAGCTTTTGTTATTAGCGTGTACAAATTACCTCGTAGAAAGTTTGCATTTAAATCGACTCTTAAGTTATTTACAAGAGCTGACAGTTGGAAAACCTACTGTACCCCGTCCTGGACGCTAAAGGTCCCTGTGGGTTGTCTGGGTGGTTCATGTGGTAATCTGATCGGGCGCGGACTTCAGTGCCCCTGGCCGGTCAGGGCTGCTTCAGAACAGCACCCAGTTCACCGTGACTCTTCTCGCCGTTGTACATGCTTTTCCCTTACCTCTGTCTGTGTGCACCGCTGCTCTCGGTGCCCCCTACGCCCCCCAACCCCAGCCTCACCAGCTCCCTCGGGGCAGTTCTGCCTCTCCCCTTCTTCCTTCTGGGTTTGAAGGGTGGGGTCAGGGCAGGGAAAGATACATGGAAGTTAAAAGTCAGGGAAAGGTACACATGGAAGTTAAAAGTCATGTTGCTCATTTGTGGCCTCTGAGGCCAAAAAACTGATGGCACTTGAAATTAGTTCCTACCCTTGGCTGGCATTTTCCACAGATGGCAAAGGAGGCAATTACACGCCTGAGTGGGCTGAGGGGTTTGTCTAATCCTATGTCTTGTCATGTTTAACAATTTTTACTAAATCAAAGACTTCCATTTGAGCTAAGCTCCTTTTTAAGGATGTCAGTATATATTGAAACATGAAATATTGTGTCTCTTGGCAAGGACTTTCCCAATGTATTCAATCTATCCATGTGACTCTTGGTAGAAACATAAATAAATCTTTCCAAATTAATGGATATTTGACTTAGGAATTCCCAAAGAGGATGATCCCAGAGCTTCCTTTAGTAATATAGGCTGGTGCCTCCCAGTTTTTATAGGTAACTTTTTTGGGGGTAAGGTATGATTTAAATCATTCCAGAAATAATATAATTTCTTATCCCTTTGTCATTAGTGATGGATGAATTTCTCACTGTCCTCAAGTGTTAAGAACTTCATATAAAAGAGGCACTGAATCAGAAGCCTGTATTAGATCTGCCTGGGGGCTGTTATCCAGGGGCTGTTCTCCCCCCTTCCCCCCCCCCCTCCATTGCAACCCTGGGACATCTCCCTCACCAGTACAAGGGCAAGGGTGCTGGCCAGGAGGCAGCTGGGACAAAGGCCTTGTACAAGAGCTACGTATTCCATTCCATGGGTGCTTATCAACTCCCACTAAACACATAATTTAAGCAAGATTCTTTATCCGATTCCTCGATAATTCCTGAAGCCCGGCAGTGGCAAAGCGGTAGGAAGGGAGCAGTTATTGGCACATGCGATGACAGCAGAAGTTTCTGTTTGTCAGCCTGACAGGAGAGGGGAGATGAAAAAAACGCTGCACAGCGAGGGATGCGGACAGAATGTGTGCAGCAGGTCTGTCCAAGGTCTGAGAAGAGTGTATTTATTCTATTGTAGATTTTCACGGGAAAAAAATGTTAAATTAAGACGTTCTATTACCCTGAAGATGATGTTTGAAGAAACGGGTTCGACTCTAAAAGAGATTTTCCACTGCAGGGTCGTTGTGATCAGCAGTAATGTACATGAAGTGCCCATTGCAAAGTAGCCATGACCCTGAGCAGTAGATTTGTATGGCTCTGGGGTGCAGATAATTAAAATGTGTGGTTCATTGTAGTTACTGAATAAATACAGTTTGAATGAATGAAATAGCTTTGCAAGCAGCCCACTTAGCGATTTTCTAAGTTAATGGGAGTTCATATCTAATAAGGATAGTGAAAATCTAAAGGTTTCCTCCAAAGCTAATTTAAACTATTATGTTCTATCTCGGCCATAGAGGAACTCTGATCCGGTTGTAAAAGTAATTAAATTATTTGACCTCCTTTTACATAAGTGAAGATATTAATAGTCAAGGGCCAATATGACAGAAACATGGAATAGCTAGTCGATGGAGAATTTATTGTGCAGACGTATCCACAGGTCTTGTGAATAACGGGGAATATGTTAGATTGGAAGTCCAGCATAAGTGTGTGCTTACTTTGAAGGAGAGTTATGAGTCTAGTCCTTGAATGTACCTTTCTGGCTACTTGGCAGTGAATATTCCTCCAGCCCCTCTCATGAGCTTGCTCTCAGATGTGTGTAAGGGTAGGAGGCACTGGAGGAAAACACAGCAGTTACCAATGACACCATTTCAACCCTGCTATTGTGTGCATACTCCAAGGAAGGTGGGTTGGAAAAGCATTCAGCAGTACTTATGAAGGGGAAAAATAGCACAAGGTTTATTTCAGAGCTTCAGGTATCTCTGAATTAAAAATGCAGCTGTAGGGGCACCCGTGTGGCTCAGTTAACTTAAGCATCCTACTGGATTTCTGCTCAGGTCATCATCTCAAGGTTCTTGAGATCGAGCCCTGCGTTGGGGCTTGTGCTGGCAGCGTGGAGCTCACTTGGGATTCTCTCTCCATTCTCTCTGTCCCTCCCTTGCTCGTGCTCTCACTCGCTCTCTCAAAATGAATAAATAAACATAAAAATATATATAGCTCTAGGATGTAGACATCAGGGAGGAGACAATTGTATTCTTTTAGGGGGGAAGGTCCATAGATCCTTAGAGAGTGCATACATGGATGTCAGGGATTCCTACGAATCTCTGGAATGGAAGGCAGCATTCAGGATGTTTGTATATTTTCTGGCACAATGGTCTTTTTTTTTTTTTTTAACTTTTTATTTTATATTTTGAGATTCTCAAAAGTGTCTTTGACTCTAAAAGACTTATTTGATGTTTGAACTTGAATAGGCACTGACTGGTGCTATGCATAATTATTATCATTTTTACCCTTATGAAACGGATCAAAGTAGAGGTATCATTCCAGTTTAATAGCTCAGAATGCTTGGTGATGTAGCCAGCACTCCCAGTAAGTGGCAAACCTTTGAATCCAGTGGTGTCTGACATGACCTGGTCCCATTCCTGACCCCTCTGTGTGATATTATGTATGTCATATACCTTGTGTACCCCTGAATTTCTCCATCTGGGAATCGAGGGATTTAAACTACATGAGCCCTTGGGACACCTGGGTGGCTCAGTTGGTTAAGCAACTGACTCTTGATTTCTGCTCAGGTCATGATCTCACAGGTTCATGAGTTCGAGCCCTGCGTTGGGCTCCGTGCTGGCAGTGCAGAGCCTCCTTGGGATTCTCTCTCTCTCGCTCTCTCTCTCTCTCTCTCCCCCCACCCTGACCCTCCTGTGCTCCCTCTCTTTCAAAATAAATAAACTTAAAAACAAAACAGAAAACTACACAAACTCTTGAGGACGCTTTTAGCTTTTAAACTGATTCCACAGGGCACCTGGGTGGCTCAGTCAGTTAAGCATCTGACTTTGGCTCAGGTCATGACCTCACGGTCCATGGGTTTCCAGCCCAGCGTCAGGCTCTGTGCTGACAGCTCAGAGCCTGGAGCCTGGCTAGGATTCTGTGTCTCCATCTCTCTCTGCCCCTCCCCTGCTCGCATTCTGTCTGTCTCTCAAAAGTAAACATTAAAGGAAAAGAAAATTAAACTGATTCCACATCTGTTAATTACCTGGACTGTTTTGTAGCTTTGTCCTTCAGTGCCCCAGTACCTGTTCAGTCTTGTGGTTTTCTTGGTAGTGTGAGCTGTCCATCTGAGACACGCTTCATAGCAGCTCTGTGTTTTTCTTCTACAAATGTCTCAGTCCTTGTAAACTTACAGAGCTTATAAACTTGCAGAGCGTTTTTCTTAAAATCTCAGTGGGCTGCAGTACACATATGATGCAAAATCCACCTTTATAATTTTTTTTCTTTTTTTTTTTTAACGTTTATTTATTTTTGAGACAGAGAGAGACAGAGCATGAACAGGGGAGGGTCAGAGAGAGGGAGACACAGAATCTGAAACAGGCTCCAGGCTCTGAGCTGTCAGCACAGAGCCCGACGCGGGGCTCGAACCCACGGACCGCGAGATCATGACCTGAGCCGGAGTCGGCCGCTTAACCGACTGAGCCACCCAGGCGCCCCTATAATTGTTTAATCAAAGTTTATTTTCTGTTGCAAGGTATTAGTTTTAATATGTTTGCTCAGTGCCCAGTAAAGGAAAGTGAGATGGACCCAGTCTTCTACTTGTTGCTTATTAGCTTACTGGGAATAACACTTGGGGGAGGGGATGCCTGACCCAAGTCTCTGTGATGCAAAGTGATAGGGACTTTTAGTGCCCCTGGGACCATGGAATTATGTTGGCTTTGGGTGAAATGCTGCACCCGGTGCATTCCAACACGTGGCTCTAGATACTTTGCTTGTCATAATTAATGGTTTTATGAGTCTCCAGGCTACAGCCTGCAGCCAAATGCTGTTAACATAGCTCTCAGATGATGGTTCTTCACGATAGCATGATCTTTCAAAGCTGGAGAGGAATGACCCCAGGGGCTGCTAGTGGGAAGGCAGAAGAGGGTCCTTGGTCTCACCCCGCACTCTGACTGCTGGTGGAAGACAGCAGAGACAGCAACAGGTGCAAGAATGGCTGCATTTCACCTTTGTTGAAAGCTGGGAAAGAAGGAATCGCAGACTCAGTTTAATTCTCTTTGGGAATACGTTTTCTTAGATGATCACATCCCTAACTCAGCCAAAGAATGCTGGATGTTTATAAAACTGTATGTTCTTCTAACCCCCCTCCTCAAAATCCTGTCTTCCTAAGTGTGGTCTGATGATAAATCATCAATTCTCCTTCTTCTTCTTTTTTAAATTTCCAGAAGTCTGTATTCTGCACAGACTTGCATTTCCGTAGCTTTGCTGGAGTGCAGAAGTTTGAGCTGCCCCTGAAGTATTGACTGTGGAGAGGAGGCGGGGTTTTCTGTCTCCAATGAGGTGCCTTCAGTGTCCGGGAAGCCTATCGCCTTTCCCAGGAGCGCTTACTCTGTGATCCAAGCAATAGCCACGCAGCCTGGTTTATTGTTTGTGGAGACGGGGAAAGAGGGCAAGTGGGCGCTGTATGATTCGGTGCTGCGCTGCGACAAGGGAGCCGAACTCTTTGATTTCTCCTGGGACACCTGTGTGGGCGAAGTTTAAACGGGGCGCCCGGGTTGACCCCCGAACCTCGTTCTCCAGCCCGAGGAGCTCCCTCCGTCTGCAGCAGACGGCTGCTCCCTGCCCGTGTGGGGAAGGATGCCTGGGAGAGGAGCAGGATTACAGTATGGGATGCTAGGTATCCACCAAAGAATCGGAGTGCCTTGGTTCCGTTCTCCAAGTCCTGACAAGTGTTCCTGAAATGAACGCGTTGCTTCATTTTTAAAGTTACACCAAACCAAGTGCCGCAATGTGGCTAGGATAACAAAACAAAAAAAATTTTTTTTTCTTTCTTTTCTTTTTGTTTCCTAACCCCTCATTTTCCTTTTCTTTGTAATTGGGTGACATAGGAGCAAGCAGTCTTGCCCCATCACGCCGTGCCTGACTCCCAGCGCTGTCTGAATTAGTGGGAAGGAGCAGGTTCGTTTAAAGGACATGGAACAGTTGTAAAACCCAGCGTCTGGTTTGTGCGGCTGTCCTTTGTCTGTAGTCGAGCTTGGTGTGCAAGAAGATGAAAAAGGAAGGCTCTTCAGGTTCTTTCAGACTCAAGTCAAATTCAGGGTCTCTCTCACGTGCTGTGAGTTGGATAAATTTCTCCTCCTTGTCCAGGCAGACAAAGAGGCTGTTCCGCAGTGATGGAGAGCTCTCGGTTTGTGGGCAGCAGGTGGAAGCCGATGATGAAAACTGGAATTACAGAACCCAGCCCAGAAAAGGTGATTTGATGTTTTTTGTTTGTTTGTTTTTGTTTAAATTCTTAGAAGTTTGCAATGTAGAATTCTTTTTCTATCGCTGATTCCCCTTGGTGATTTTTGGCCCCCTTAGGACTTTTTGTTTGTTTTCGTTTTGGAATTCGGTGTCATTCACATTGATTGTTTCCATGTCTAAAATACAAGCGCTCTTCCAGCTAGATTCAGCTTGAGACGGTGTCCTCCTGAGAAGGGCGAAATAGCCGCCTTTTGTCTTCAGCACTGTTTCCCCTCCGCAGATCCGCACACTCAGGTGACTTGTGAAAAGTTCAATGGTAAAACCACCCTCACGGAGCTCTTTTCTGAAACAGTATGCTGACAAAACTCTGGGAGTCAGGAATGGTCTGCTTGCACCTTCCTTTAAGAAGATTGATGAAGTTCATGACACTTGCAACAAACAGGTGTTAGAGTGACATCAAGGAAGCGGAACACAAGAAGGGCTTGCCCTTGATACTGTGGCCAGAAGGAGTTTTTGGATTTCTTTCAAGTTCCTTTTCAGACCCGTGTTGGTCTCTGTGCCGAGGCTTGGCGTGTTTTGCCTTCCTCAAGGTGAAGAAAAATATGAGCCCCAGTGGGAGAGAGGGAAATATTTCAGTATTTCTTAACACACCCCTGTTCTGTGTTTAGAGTTTCTGAGTTCTTCCTCTTAGAATGTTTACTGTAGAGACTGAACTGTTAAGCTCTAAAATGGTTTCCCCATTCAGTGCTGTGGCAAAGCCCGGTAGGGGGGCGCTATTTAAGTATTACAAAGGAGTCCAGACATTCCGTGTGATTGTGTTTTCCCTGTTTATCACATTCTTCCCGTGCCGAAAGGAACCTCGCTGGCATCTTTCAGCGACCTGTTCTTTCCCTTCTTGTAGGAAACAAAACTGCTGAAACCCGAGAGAGTAAACACAGTTAAATATGTGCCGATGGGTGCGGTGGTTCTATTCCACGGACTCAGGATTTCACACGGCTCTTCCTCCTGTATACTGTGCGTTAAGCCATTTGTTCTTTATTAAACTGTGGTACAGGAGGGACGAGTTAATGTTCTTAGAAGATGTCAGTTGTTTATTATGTCAAGGAGGGGGTCAGCAGTGGTCCGCTGACGCTGAGCCTACATATGCAGGTTTTTAGTTCAGATGGGGCATGAGTGCCACGCAGAGAAAAGGCATTGTGCTTTCTGGACGGAGTTGTGTGGTTTAGTTAGTCCACGAACTTTCCTCTTCTAAATCGGGAACGAGCTGTGGTTGTGGCAAATGGGTGGGTTGTCACGTTGGAGGCAAAAACGTTTGGAGGGTGGATACAGTCGTGTTGTGGTGGTCAGAGGGTGTAGTTTTGATCCCCTTGGCCTTTGCCAAAGGGGGTTCTTTTGTGACTGTTTTAAATCCGTCACTGTCACGTTTCTGTTAAAGATGATGCACGTGTGAGCGTGTCGATTCAGGATTTCTACTGGAGACGCTCCATCTAAGTTAACACTAAAGGGAAAGAGACTGTCAATTTGCATGTGTTCGTTTTAGCTGGGAAATGAAGCAAACACTGTCCACTTGACTTGTGAAAAATAATGACGTTCTTGTGGAGAACTGGGATGGCTTGTAAAGGGGGGGGGGGCTCGTTTCTGCAACAATACAGAAGATTGTGCCCTTTATCCCTTAATGTCATTGGGGATACAGTCGCCCCATGAGGAGAAGTGGAGGCATAATACAGGGCGTAGATTTATTCGGTTCTTGGAAATAATTGCCTGTGGGTAATATTACCATTTTTGACATATGGAGTTGGGGGGAAAGCTTTAAAGAGCTGCCTAGAGATCATAGTGGGTACGATTCTATTCTGTTTTTGACTGACATCGGGCTTACAGAAGAAAATTGTCTCCCAAGTTTGACACGCTGTCCCAGGGGCACGTTATACCTGCTGACCCTTATTTCAAATGGCCCTTACCTTCGGAGAAATACAGAAGTGACATTTGTTTACACTTCCAGATCAAAAGAGGATAAATCTTTCAGAAAAATTATTCAGGATTAGAGTGTGTTGTTGTTGTTGTTGTTGTTGTTGTTGTTGTTGTTGTTTTCCATTAGCAGCATCCAGTACAGCTAAAACTCTAGCAAGGATTCTCCATCAGTGCTAAGAATACCCAATGGCCATACTAGGATTTGGTTGCAGATAAATGTGCAGTGGAGACATGCTGGTCCGATGGGAATTGCATAGCAGCTTTCTTTTACTTCCTATCTGTCCGTCCAGACCACATGCTTTCCTTTCAGCCTGCTCCCCAACTCCCTTTAATCTACACAGGTTTCTAAAAACCTGCTTTCCCTGCTCCCCTCCCCCACAGACAGACACCACCACCAGGCAGTGGCAGCTAGAGGTAGGGCAGTGTAGCTTAACAAGTTAACCTTGCTTTAGGGTAGCGTCCTGTGTCTTCCCCGCCCCCCGCCCCCCCCCCCCCCCCGCCCCGTGGTACCTCTGGCTGCTGGGGTGTCCAGTTATGCAGTCTTAGGGCTTTCTCCCTTCCATCCAGCAGCTTCCGCAAGGCCAGAGTGCCTGCCTGCTCCCTGGCCGCTGTCTCCAGGTCACATTCCTTTGCGCAGTTAGCCCACGGAATCCTTCCTGTCAGTGTGGTCAGTGTGTTGTATGTATGTTCATTTTCTAAAACAGTTCTTTGACATTTCATTTCAGAAGTTCTTTTTGCAGGGAATGCCCATGCCGGATTGCTTACTAGTAACATCAAAATAAAGTTCTTAAGCAGTTAGTCTTATGGGTATCTTTCTGGACACAAACCTATTATACATTTGTAGTTTAATGTTGCCGCTTATACTCAAGAAACAGTATAAAACTACAGTGCCTGGAAAATTTTTGGACGATGTTATTATAAGATTAGATGCTATCAATAGGTTACTTTTCCTGAGTCTAAAAAGTAACCAGAGGATACATAACTGATATGTCCAAAGCAATCCCAACGAGGCACCTGCATGTTTCCTTTTATTCCGGCCCATGGCAAGTTTCAAAACTTAAAAACATTTGTACTCAGGAAGGTAAAAATGAATTAAGTAACAGCAGTGATCAGTTCTTATATTCTTAGTGGGATATGACCCATTACAATAGCAGATGATGTTTTGACTTAATTAGCCATAAAAATCAAGGGTGTGAATCAGTATCCTCTTGGGTATAAATTTAGTGAATCATGAGCTGTTTTAATAGATGCCAATGTAGTAAAAAAGTGGAAATCAGTTGTAGGTGAGACAATAGGTAGCTTTTCACATGGGTCTGTGAGAGCATTTACTGAAGGAACTTCTAGTACTACATGTGGGATACAAAGAAATATAGCACCCAGGCTGTGAAGTCATGGAATCCATTCTTAAATGGAGAAGCAGATAAGACATCTAATGGGGAATTAAAGAGAAAATGCAGGATAATTGTGAAAACTGTAAAATGAATGGCTTAGATGAGAAGGTCCAGATAAAGATACTTTATCTTGAGCATTTTCATGTTTTGCATGGCCTTCTGGCTGTTAGCATTGATTCACACAACACTTAATGAGCTCCTGCTTTGTTTCCAGCACTGCGGAAGGTTCTCAAGGGAAACTAATGACTAGTATTTATTCTGTGCTCCCCCATCTTGCTCACTTACCCTTCTCTTGTCAAATAAAACCAAAGAGGTGGAATAATAATGGGGTAGCCTCTCACTGAGCAAAGCATGTTTTGTTGTATCCCCTGCTCTGTTCAGCTGGGCAGAGGCGTGATTGATGATCCTGGTATTGGCAGGTCAGTGCATAGAGAGGGTAATTGACATGCAAAGCCTCAATTTAAACCATAGTTTCATTCTCCTCATCAGGACTTTTATCATATGTGCTAGTAACATTACCCAATTTGAATTATTTGAATTTCAGTGTTTTTTTCCATCCCAGGAACTACAAAAAAGAGCCAGAGAACGTCCTTGCTAGGTATCAGGGGTAATGAATAATCCATACACAAGATAATCAATTGTTGAGTGTGGGAGTTGGCTGTGTTTAAAGTAATTTCATCCCAGTGTCCTCCCTAGTAAAATAGTTGGCAGAAAACAGGATCCTTATTCATAATTAGATTAGCAATGATTTCAGCTATCACAATGGGGGGGGGGCACAAAAGGCCAAAAGCAGCAAGGTCAAGATCCTGTTTCCATGTAAACAGCTGTGATTTATTTTTGACCATAAAATCTTTAAAATTGTGGGATTTAAGGACATTTTCTTCACGGCATTAAAGAGACCTAAAAAGTATTGGCAAATATTGCTAAAGTAGCCCCCCTGCATTTGAGAGTAAAACTAGATAAATAAGTAATATTTCTTTTGAGGGTCACTAGGTACATTGGAAGAATAGCTAAATGGAGTCATCGTGGTGTCTTAATAAAAGAGATGAGCAGAATATTCTCAGTGCAGTAACTGTAATGTTTCCCTCTTTCTACTGAAACTGACATTCTGTGAAAGAGACGAATAGTGAGTGCACTTAATATTTTATCTGGTTCACTGAGACTGCCCTTTATTGACCTTTGATTATTTTTTCTTTTGAAGTTGGGAATCTCTGTTGTCTTGCTGCCTTGTTTCACTGCAAACATGATCTTATTTGTTATTAAATTGGTGAAATTCTGTTGAAATGGTGTTTTTATCTAATATCCTCTATTGTCTTAAATTTGTTGATTTGTTTTTTGAGAATTAGACACTTACTTAGATTATTAGAAAGAGAGTATTAAAAGAAGTAACTTTGGGGCGCCTGGGGGGCTCAGTTGGTTAAGCGTCTGACTTCAGCTCAGGTCATGATCTCGAGGTTCTCGAGTTCGAGCCCTGTGTTGGGCCCTGTGCTGACAGCTCAGAGCCTGGAGCCTGCTTCAGATTTCTGTGTCTCCCTCTCTCTGCCCCTCCCCCACTCATGCTCTGTCTCTCTCAGAAATAAAATAAAAATGTTAAAAAAAAAAAAGAAGTAACTATTGTCAGAGCATTCATTTGGAAGTTTTGTAACCTGTGTTCTTCTTCACTGACATGCCTTTACTCGGTTTTGAAAACTTTTTTGAAATTGTTCTTTTCCAACAGTTGTTTTTTAAAATAATTTCAAAAGACCCTACACATTAATTAGTGTTAGTTTTTATAAGCCTCTTACAATACTGTAGAATGTGTTATATTTCTACGTAATTTCAAGGGTTTTTGGTTTAACCATAATATTTTCTATCAAAGTTTTAAATAAAGTGTTTTTTAATGACACTATTTCCTATGAAACACTTCCGTCAATTCCAGTCTTATCAGTTTTAAATTCCTCAAGGTCTTTTGTATCTGCAGCCTCTTGTCATCCAAACTATTCAGGCCTGCTCCTGCTCTCACCTTGCCTTCTGAGTGGCCTTCTACTCCTTCTTGTTATCTTCACTCTGGTCCCTCTTTGAGCCATCTGTAAGTCTTGAGTCTACACTGTAGTCAGAGTGATCTTGCCCAAATGCAAATATAATTGGCTCACTCTTCTGTTGCACTCCATTGCCTACAAAATAAAGCCTATCTTACTTAATGGAGTGTGGGCCCTGCGCCCTCTGCCCCCCCCCCACTCCCCTCCCTCCCCTGCCGTTTTTTAACTCCCCCAGTAGCAATGGATGCATTGCTCTTGCACAGCCCTACCGTGTATCTCCTGCTCCCGGGGCCATCATGCTCCAGTCCCGCCCCTGCCTGCTGGCTTCCTGCTGGACCTTCTCTGCTTTCTTTAGAACTCCGTGAAGCCTTCCCTAGTTCCCAAAGGGTAGAGCTGATTATTCCCTTCTCTGTGTGATTTCTCCACCTTCTACGTACCTTGGTAATTATGTTTATTATATACTAGATTGTACTTATAGCTTATGTGTCTGTGTCTTTAGCTAGACTGAACACTTTTAGGACAGAGACCAAGTCTGATTTATCCGTTTTATCCCCCAGGCTAAGTGCTCAATAAATGATTGCTGACTGGGTGAACATAACTCATCTGGGACCCTGTTAATAGTGCTGTTTGCACAGGGCACCGTGCCGAACGAGGCGGGGGGGGGGGGCATAGGTAGCCCTGTGTGCTCCCTTTGTCCAATATACTGATGACTGTAACCTCACAAGTGCTCCCAACTCTGAAGTTTCTTTAAAAAAATTTTTTTTTTTTACATTTATTTATTTTTGAGAGACAGAGACAGAGCATGAGCAGGGGAGGGGCAGAGAGAGAGGGAGACACAGAATCCGAAGCAGGCTTCAAGGCTCCGAGCTGTCAGCACAGAGCCTGACGCGGGGATCGACCCCACGAACTGTGAGGTCATGACTTGAGCCGAAGTCAGACGCTTAACCGACTGAGCCGCCCAGGCGCCCCCTGACTCTGAAGTTTCTTGAGTATCGCAAAAGAGAGGGTTCACTTTGGGGGAGCATAATTTTGGTGGCAGTCTTCCGTTTCCTGTTGCTCACTCAAACTGTGTGTGAATCAAATACTTTGTAGAAACGTTTGATCACGAGTGTTTGCACCCCCAGGGAAGCTGGCTTAGCAAACAGAGATGAGGTAGGAGACCGGCTGATGCGTGTCGACACGGCGAGGCAGCAGCGTGCTCTTGCGGTTCTTTCTCGCCCGGTTCCTCCGCTTCCACCCTTGCTCTCCCTGTCTCTGGCCTCCCCCGACCCCAAGGAAGGCTAATCTTGATGGAGCAGCCTCAGTGATCTTGCAAAACATCAGCCATAAGTCATGCCATGTAACCCTTCTGTGGTTTTCCTTCTCAGCGAGTTTGATAGTCTCCACAGTGTGTGGGAAGTTCCTCCACGGTCTGCCTCCCTCACTCCACGGCTCCCCCAGCGGCACCTTTGAGTCACATCAGGACCCTTGCTGTTGAGAGCAGGCCATGAGCTTGACCTTCCCTCACCCAGCTATGCCCTTTTTGACCGCTCCCTCTCCTCTTTCAGATATTTGCTCAAGAGCCATCTCCATGGCCCTGTTTAAAGTTGTCACATCTTACCCTCCTCTTAGCCTTTCTAGCCCCATCTCTATTTTTCTCCAAAGCACTTACCACCATCTAACATACTATATGCTTTATGTACAGCTGACCCTTGAACAAGACAAGGGTGATGGGCACTGACCCCTATGCAGTCAAAAATCCCCATGTAACGTTTGACTCGCCAAAAACTTAACTACTAACTAAGACGGCTACTATTGACCGGAAACCTTACCGATAAGCTAAGGAATTGATGAACATATTTTGTATATTCTGTGTATTATATGTTGTATTCTTACCTAAGCTAGAGAAAAGAAATGCTGAGAAATTTATAAGGAAGAGAAAATACATTTATAGTCCTGTACTGTATTTATTGGAAAAATTCGTGTATAAACGGACCTGCATGGTTCAAACTCTTGTTTGAGGGTAACTGTCTTTATTTTCAGTACTGTCTCCTAAAACTAGAACTTACCCTCTAAGACAGGAGAGGTTTTTGTATATTTTGGTAAGCAGTATTCCCCAAGCCTGGCGCATAGTAGGTATTCAGTAAAGTTTAGTGGAAAGAGAGAATGGTGCATGGAGCACTTAGTCGGGAAATCTAATAGTTCTCGTTCTGTCACTTGCTCATAACGTGACCCGGAACAAGTCACATCATCTGTTTAAACTCTAGTTTTTCATTTTTGTAAAATGGGATAATACCTAGTCATCATACGTGTGGGTAGGAGGTGCAGCTAATTTATTGAATAAATGAGTGTATGTTTTCTTGATACTGTATCAGCTTACCGGTTGGATCTGGTTGTACTAAATGATAGTGTCGAAGAGGTTGGCCATCTCTTTGCTATCGATAGTCAATTAAGCCAAAAGAGGTAGTTGTACTAGTGTAGAATATACTATTCTGTAGAATTCTCAGTTTTTTTAAATCGAGTTTTCTAAAAAGCTTATTTATTTATTTTTGAAGGGCGGGCAAGGGGCAGAGAGGAAAGGAAGTGAATCTGACTGTGTAGAGCCTGGTATGGGGCTCAAACTCACCAACCATGAGATCATGACCTGAGCTGAAGCTGGACACTTAACCGACTGAGCCACCCCTAGAAATAAGTGCTTTTAGAGTACTTGTATAACTCAGACAACCCAACTGGAAGCTGTCATCTCCGTTACATAATCCTTCAGGTAATATGTACCACAGTTTTGATGTCAAATCCTGAAATGGTTTAAAATACTCAATTGAACGTCATGTGTAGATCAGTCCCACTGCCTATAAGCATCTAATGAGGGCTTGCCATGGCTAGACACTATTAATAACACGTCACATGAGAAAACTCATTTAATAAATATTGTCTGGATACCGTAAGTATCAGATAAAATAGTAGCGTGATAAGCAAGGAAGGGTCACTAGGGAGTACTGAAAACCGGGCAGAGAAACAGAGGTGGTGAGACAGGGAATCGAGTGTAATTCTTCAGAAAGAGAAAGGATGTTGAAGCACGTAGGGTATCTTGAGGTCTTGGACCCAGTATCTTTGGGTTCAAAGGTACAGGCTCTGCTGTGAGACTCTTAGGCATGTGCGTCATACCTTACCTGAATTTGAAGCTCCTTGAAGTCTATTCTCTGTCTTATCCAGTGTCTTGCACTTTGCAAGAGTAGGTATTTGTTGTGTGAACATATGGTCGGGCAATGTTAAGGGGAAACTGCTTGGTTATGGCACACAGAATGGATTTGAGCGGCATAGAGCCTGAGAAGCGACAAAGTGCTGAGCACTTGGAAGCAATTATATAGGCACATGAGTTATGGATAGTTATGGAGCTACAGATTTTTCGTTGTGAGGCTTTCTTTATTAAGGGAAGTCCCAGGATTTAAGACTTACTTGTTGGGTCGCATAGCATCTGTGATTTTTGTAGTTATGGTTATGTGTTTTCTCGCTTTACGAAATGTGGGTAGTCTTCACATTGCATGTCTAATCTTCCTAATTAAAGATGATATTTATGGTGACCACTATCTTAATAAATGTGATCGGAAAACTAACATATAACCAGCATATATGTTGTTTGTATACAGAGCCATGTGTGTGTGACGCTGGGAGGCTGGAAGCTGGTTGTAGTGATCTGTGGTCTGCCCCTCTTCAGCTCTAGTAAACCTTTCTCTTCTGTACCACCAAATTTGGCATCCCAGATTGTTCTCTGTCATTTATGGCTGAAATTCGATGACTGACTAGTCATCAGAGACATTACACCAGCATTTATTTATTTAGTTCTTGCTGGAACCCATCACCATGCCGGTTGCACAATATTTTGGCTACGTAAATATATGTGATACATGGTGGGCGCTTGCCTATCAGGTGTCTGAGACAGTCGCCCTTGAAGGATTTGTTAGCCGGTGTTCCCAGCTAGTGCTCCCCCTGGGCCAGTACTACCCTTTGCTAGACTCATTCCCACGATCTGGGTTTGTCTTATGGATTCTTGTGTTTTGAGAGCTTCTATTGCCAGGTAGGCTTGATAGAGAACAACGCCTTGGGAGAGCCCCATGGAGGAGCAAGCCTCTCTCAGATTCCAGGAGGAAAATGGCTTGAATTGTGAGTAACCTGGAATGACCCTGCACACAGGGCCTTCCCTAGAGCAGGCACTCATTAAGTGCCATTTTCATGCCCTACTACTTTTGAAAAAGAGTGTGTTGGGGGCGGGACTGAGTGGCAGATAATGGGAGAAGGTGGCAGTAGACTGGAGGAGGGAAGAAGATGGGATAAATAATAAGGCAAGAGGAGCTAATGAGTCTCCATACTTCTCCATGCTGCCTTCCCTGTGCTAACAGTTTTCTGATCCGGTCTTCTAAAGCGGTAAAGTAATGGTAGTCTGCTGGGACTCGGTCAAGTTCCTGGATATGCTGTTTGCACAACTACTTGTACACTTGTAGTATTTTGAGGTTGTTTTCAAGATACAGCTTAATAAAGTTTGTATGTGTGGTTGAAAGGGTGTGGAACAAGGACAAAGGCTAATGTATTCACTGGTTAAAATAATTTTAGTGGCGCACGTAAATTATCTGATTTGGGTTCAATGTATGTTTATCCTTCTCGAAGAAAAGCCCATTTGCAAGTGAAAGCCACCAGCAGTTGAGATTTCCATAACCGTATCACTCGATTTTTGTCTTTTCAGTAAACTTTAAAAGAGAGAGTAAGAGTAAATATATTTTACTGTTGATACGGTTCCCTTGCCCCTATTCCCGAAGGTTCTCGTTTACTTTGTAACTGGAAACGCCTCAGCTAAAGTAGAAAACTGGGTGTCGGGTGTTTCGGATTACATTTTGAGATAAACCAGAATTCCTACCTGAACACAGGCGTGTCCTGCTTCGGTCTTGATTGGTTGGGGATTCTTTTACAAAGCCATACAAAGACAGTTTGTGAATTTGTCTTGGTGGGTGGTTGTGGCTGGTGTTGGCTTGGTCGCTGTGGTCATTTTGACCAGTAGTTATTTATTTACATAGTTTTTTTTCACCAACAGAAAGTACCTAGAGTGCTTTGACTTCCTGGGAAAGGAACTTTGATTTTTACCTTAAAGTAATTTTATTGCAGAGTTAATCAATATCCTTTATTCCTGCTATAAAAATATCTTTTAACCGTTTTTCTTTTTAGCTGGCCGTCCCATTATTTGTCCTCAGGTATGAATGCCTGAAAGTTGTTCTGTCCTAAGGATCCCACTTCTGTTTGATTTGTAAGGAGTTTTTGAGACACCCCGTTGCAATTGGGCCATTCTGATGGTTACTGATGTTTTCTGAATCTGGCAACGTTGGGATTTTTCTCCGTTAACATTCCTTCGGATCATCAGACCTTGGTTACATCCCACACACTGGGGTATGTGTTAGTTTATCCACTTGACCTGGGTGCTTAAGTCATTGTAACGACGGAAAGGTCACAGAGCTAGTTTTAGAGATCTTGAAGGTTATGCGTCAACTCCGACTAACAGAGGTCAGAACAGAAATCAAATTAGTAACATTTCCCTCAAATTTCTGAGCAAGTTGAGCCAGGTTGCTCTATAACAATGCTTGTTTTGGGATGGAATAAAGAATTCTTCTACAGTAGAACTATAGTATGAATGTCTTGAGTTTTTCAGTGCCAGAAAAATTTAATTACAGTTGACTTTTAAAAAAAAATTTTTTTTAATCTTTATTTTTGAGAGAGAGACAGAGTGTGAGCAGGGGAGGAGCAGAGAGAGAGGGAGACACAGAATCCGAAGCAGGCTCCAGGCCCTGAGCTGTCAGCACAGAGCCCGACGCAGGGCTGGAACTCACGAATCGTGAGATCATGACCTGAGCCGAAGTCGGACCCTCAACCGACTGAGCCACCCAGGTGCCCCCCAGTTGACTTTTAATTTTTTATTTTAATTTTTTTAATGCTTTATTTTATTTTACTTATTTATTTTTTGAGAGAGACAGAGACAGAGCATGAGCGGGGGAGGGGCAGAGAGAGAGGGAGACACAGAACCCGAAGCAGGCCCCAGGCTTTGAGCTGTCAGCACAGAGTGCGATGTGGGGCTTGAACCCACAAATGGCGAGATAATGACCTGAGCTGAAGTCGGATGCTTAACCGACTGAACCACCCAGGTGCCCGTATAGTTGACTTTTTGTCAATGACTCTCAAAATTTTGTCCGTGTCCATAATAATAAGTACACTTTAGATTGGTTTATAGTCCCACACATTGTGTATACATTTGACGCTTGAACGACATGGGTTTGAATTGCATGGACCCTCTTATACATGGATTTTTCCCCAATAGTTACAGTACAGTACTGTAAATGTATTTTCTCTTACTTATGTTTTTCTTAATAATATTTTCCTTTTTTTCTAGCTTACTATGATGTAAGAATATAGCGTATAATACATACAACATATGAAATATATGGATTAATCGACTTTATGTAGTTGTTAAGGCTTCCAGTCAACAGTAGGCTGTTTAGTAGTTAAGTTATTGGGGAATTCAAAAGTTACACACAGATTTTCAACTGTACAGAATGGGGAATGAGGGGAGGAGTTGGTGCGCCTAGTTCCCATGTTTATTCAAGAGTCAACTGAACACACACACACACACACACACACACATACACACACACAAAATGAAGCAGAAGTTTTGTGAAGCTACTTCATTGTCACATGACTCCATGCAACAATTTTCTCTTCTGTTTTTATTCTTTTTTTTTTAAGTTTATCAATTCATTTAGAGAGAGAGAGAGCACACAAGCAGGGGAAGGGCAGAGAGAGAGGAGGGAGGAGGGAGGGAGGGAGAGAGAGAGAGAGAGAGAGAGAAAGAGAGAAAGAAAGAGAAAGAATCCTAACGGTGCAGAGCCCAGCTTGGGCTCGAACTCACAACCTTGAGATTATGACCTGAGCTGAAATCAAGAGTCAGAAACTTAACCGACTGAGCCACCCAGGTGCCCCTTATTGTTTTATTAGGCAGAAAACGTCAGTCCTCACCTACCGAAGTGATGTTGTGTCTCCCTTATTATATCATAGCCTTCAATGGGTAAAACACTGCTTCAGTAGACTTCACTTCCTTGGGTAGGTTCTTAATATTCTTGTGTACCAGGTCACTCCTTCACAATGTTTAAGAGTGACAAACTAGGATGGAGTGTCTGTGAATAATCCATGGTCATTTCACTCTTGTAGAAGGGTCTTGCACCTCTGAAGTGTCTTGAGATGCAATGTAGATTTGTGGTGCGTCTCAGCAATCATCTGCTCTGAGGACTTACAGTCATGAGCATGTAAGCATTCCCCATGGCAAGTTCTCTTCTAGGTGAACCGCTGGGCCCCTCTCCCATAAGGGGAAATGCTTAAAAATTAGGCGGGACTGAGTGATTTCCAGTGTAACCCTTGTTTGCCTGATGGAGCACAGTGTCACAGAGCTTGCGTTCCGCAGATTATGTGCACCTGCTAACCGACCCAGGGGAAAGCTCATGAATAGCAATGTCTGAAGAATTTCTGCCTTGTTCTGGGGATTTTTCTATCATTATGCTTACTGGCCTACTGTCTGTCCCCCTTAGAGGAAAATCAGTTGAGAAGTTGCGTCCATTAAGTTCCCTTTCCAATTGTTGGACTCTAGCCTGTATGTGTCAGATATCCGATGTCTAATTGGAGGGGAGAAGTCATTTCCTTTGAAACATAAGGTTATTGTAAAAAAGAAAAAAAAAACAACAACAGAAAACAACAACTGGTAATTGGTTAGAGATACTTTTCTTTTTAAATTTTTTTTTTCAACGTTTATTTATTTTTGGGACAGAGAGAGACAGAGCATGAACGGGCGAGGGGCAGAGAGAGAGGGAGACACAGAATTGGAAACAGGCTCCAGGCTCTGAGCCATCAGCCCAGAGCCCGACGCGGGGCTCGAACTCACGGACCCGCGAGATCGTGACCTGGCTGAAGTCGGACGCTTAACCGACTGCGCCACCCAGGCGCCCTAGAGATACTTTTCTAATATGGACTACATGTTAGCTGATATAAATGTTAGAGGAATATGCCTTTTATTTATTTGTGTTTTCATATAATTGAAGCCTGCCTCATTCATCTTTCAGGATCTTATTTTTTAATTTTTTAAATGTTATTTATTTATTTTGAGAGAGAGAGAGTATGAGTGGTGGAGGGGCAGGGAGAGAGGGAGAAGAGAGAAATCCCAAGCAGGCTCCACACTGACAGCACAGAGCCCAGTGCGGGGCTCAATCCCACGAATTGTGAGATCATGACCTCAGTCGAAATCAACGAGTCAGGACGCTCGACCGACTGAGCCACCCAGGTGCCCCTCATCTTTCAGAATTAACAGTATTTTCTTATGAATGTTGTTCTAAAGCATACTCTGCAGATAGAGTCTCTTTGCAGGTTATGGTTGACACGGTATTCAGACGTGTATGGTCTCATTCCATTGTTATGACAGTCCTGTGAGATGGGCAGAAGAGGTGACATTATCCCCTTTGGTGGCAAGAAAACAGTCTCTGAAAGACGAAGTGACTTACCTGATGCCGTATAGATAATGTATAGATTGGGTCTGAGTCCACTTCTTGTGACATGGTCACACTCTTTCCATGACACCCGTGCAGTGTCTCTGCTGAATCCACACAGCACAGATGAACCTTGCTTTGAGGCTTCGGGCGTCCCTGTGAATAGTCACTGAACCGGTAAGAACCTGGTGATGCTCCCTGGTGGATGCTGAGATGAGTAAGACCTTTGCTTTGGCACAAAGTGAGACTCCACTGCCTGCTGCTTGTGCCACTTCTGCTGGAAGGCTGTCAGCTCTCTTTCCCCGTGTAGTTGTGCCTGCCTCTTGTCCTCACCACGCTCTGACTTGGTATTTCTAATTTGTTACCCTGTGTGGAGGGTCGGGGCGATCTGATTTATTGCAACAGGGTTGGTCAAAAAATTATAATAAGATCTTGAGCCATAATCCTGTGAGTGATGCTCTCTGGTCAGAGACCATTTTGGCTTCTTGACTTCTTGACCAGATGTTGAGTGGGTGAGTTTGTCAGAAAAGTGATCTCTTGGTAAGTAGGATGTGACTGTAATAGGTAAATAAGTTTTTCCATGTTTATCTTTTGTTGGCTTTTCTTCTCAGGACAGTTGAATGAAGCACGTGTTTGCATGAATGTTATGAAATTGTGACTTAGGCCATCCCGGTTCTTTTTGTAAATGCTAGATTTTAAACACTTCTATAAAACCACTGTGAGTTTTCAAGGAGGATCACCGCACTGTTCACGTAATAAACAAGTGTAGCTTGCCGCTTTTAAGCTTTGGTTTCACCATCAGCCACTTTCTCTAATAACGTGTTATGTTCTCCCCTCTCCTCTCCCTCCCCTCTCTTCATTCCAGCTGATATTTGGACACCAGGTATATGCTCATGTGTTTCATATGGTTAAAATTGCCTCCCCATATCTTCAATTCCGTATCTTCACATCATCTGCTTCAAAAAAATAAAAAAAGATAGTGAAGATGAGACCGTATTCCTATGACTGAAACCACTTCTTCTCCAGAGTATTTTTAGTCAAACACTTTAAGTGACATTTGATCCTCATTAACACAAATGGGAATGATGTAAAATGGGACTGAAAAAACTGGTCTGACTCTGTCTTTTCTCCGAATTTCTTTCTTTCTTTCTTTCTTCTTTCTTTCTTCTTCTTTTCTTCTTTCTTTCTTTCTTTCTTTTTCTTTCTTTCATGTTTGTTTTTGAGAAAGAGAGAGAGGGGGTGTGAGCAGGGAAGGGTCAGAGAGAGAGGGAGACAAAGAATCTGAAGCAGGCTGCAGGCTCCAAAGCTGTCAGCACGGAGCCAATGCGGGGCTAGAACTCACGAACCGTTAAGATCAAGACCTGAGCCAAAGTCGGACGCCTACCGACTGAGCCACCCAGGTGCCCCTGAATTTCTTTTTTTTTTAAATTTTTTCATGTTTATTTATTTATTTATTTATTTTATTAAAAAAAAAAATTTTTTTTAACATTTATTCATTTTTGAGACAGAGAGAGCATGAACAGGGGAAGGTCAGAGAGAGAGCAAGAAATAGAATGTGAAACAGGCTCCCGGCTCTGAGCTGTCAGCACGGAGCTGACGCGGGCTCGAACTCACGGACCCCGAGATCATGACCCGAGCCGAAGTCGGGCGCCCAAACTGACTGAGCCACCCAGGCGCCCCATCATGTTTATTTATTTTTTAGAGAGATAGAGAGAGTGAGTACATGTACACAAGCAGGGGAGGGGCGGGGGGGGGTCAGAGAGAGAGAGAGAGAGAGAGACAGAGACAGAGGATCCCAAGCAGGCTTCATGCTGTCAGCCTAGAGACCAATGTGGGCTCGAACTCAAGAACCTTGAGATCATGACCTGAACTGAAGTCGGATGCCCAACCCACTGAGCCACCAGGCGTCCTCTGTGAATTTCTTAATAAACCAGTAATATCCCAAATACTCAGAATTAACATGATCTTTGAATAGTCTATGTTGAAATGTTGCAGTCCCCATTTGCACCCTAGGCCCACAGTAGTAGCTCATTGAATATATAGGAGAGCTCCAAAAATGTTGAGATGCAATTTGAATAAGTTGAAAGTAGAGTTTAAAAAGCAAATGTTTTTTTCCCTGTGACTCAGAAACGAGGCTCAGAGAAAAGTAACAATTTCAAGAAGCACTGTTAGCCTTTCTCTCATTTTCCAAACATTAGAGAATTAATAGAAGAGGCTCACTCCTGATATCAAAAGCTCTGGATACCCAATAGAGTTATGCTGTGTTTGGTTGTAAAATCTCAGAGATAATAATTATAAAGATGTTTTTCTTTTCAGATAAAGTGACATTCGAATAAGTCTGTTTTGTGAATACCTGATTAGAAAGGCCAACTGGAGCAATTGTTTAGAGGCAGTGACCACATGTTTTCCTCTCTCAGTGTCATTTAAGAGCATTTTAGTAAATATTTGTATATAGTCTCTGAATTGGAGCTATGAAGGATCCAAGTAGAGTTACCTTCACAAAACAAGACTAACCTGTTAGGGGCCGGTGGAGCCCTTTCTCCTCTCTTCAGTGGTTTTCAGATTGTGTTCCTGTCTATTCTTTAATTTTGACCTTCCGACCCCTCTGGGAAGGTCAAGCAGCAGATTCCTTTGCTGACCTTCCAGAACACTTTTGGGAAGCTTTTCCTTCAATGTATCCCACAGAAAGTTTTCTTAAATAGATACGCAGCAAATGAGCAACTTCTGAAGGATGGAAAAGACATCTGAAAACAGGGTCTCTGGTGTCACTTTTATTCTACTCACAAAAATAAAATTCATTCAGCTTTCAAAGAATTGAAGGAAAAAAACCAAACCAAACTCAACCCCTCCCAGCCTCCCACCCCCCAAAAAACCCCACAAAAGACAAACAGAAAACCCCAAGGGCCCTGGGCTGTAGCCTTTCTTTTGCATGAAGTGAAGTGCTCAGAGAAAGTCGAATCACTTAATAGAGCTGTCAGAAGCACATCTGCCTCAAAATAAGTGCTTTTTCAAACTTTAAATGTAGTATTCTATTTCTGACATATAACTTTTTTTTCCTCTTGAGGGGCTGTGGATTTATTATCATTAATAGCTGAGTCTGCAGAGATGCATGAAATAAAAATAGAACACAAATGCCAGCCATTACCATCAACAGAATCGTAGGTGACTTCTGTTAGGGCTTAACTTTACTGATGTCAAGCAAAGAAGGGAGGGAGAGAGAGGGAGAGGGACACACAGGCAAGGAGGGAATGAAGGAGGAAGGAGGAAAAGAGAAAGAGGTAAACAAAAACAAAAAACGGAAAAGGCTTAGATCTGTTTAGCATGATCAAAGAGGAGGATCAGAAAAGAGCTGTTTCTGTGGTTTGCTCTGTTCTCTGCGGATCTTGTAACTCTGTGATTATCATGCACCGCCACCCTGAAATTGGTCTGCCGATTTGAAAATCATTTTCTTGCTTATTTTTAAACTCCTCTAAGGACAGGGAAAGGACTTGAAGGAGCCTAAATCGTGTGGTTTCCTCAAACCATTACTGTTGTAAATCCTATGGGTCCCGAAATAACTTGGCTATTCCTGAAGTTTCAAACTGCCTGACCGCTCAGACTTGGCGGTTGAAAGGGAAGTGATTAGCCCCTTCCTTTAAGCCTTGTCACCAAGGTTTAAGTGGGTCAAAAGTTGGAGAACGTGAGTTCAGAAATAAACTACCTTTTTATGGAAATCTTCTAGGTGATTACAGAACTTTGAGTTTTTCAGATACATAGTGGGCTTTAAAATAAAGTGTTTTTAAATTTGTAAGTCTTAAGTGAACTTAAATATTAGAGTATTTCGTTATCTGTGCAGAAATTATCAGGAGCCTAGACATTTTAACTTGACACATCTTCCTTTCAGTTTTTATCTGTTTACTTGATGATTAAAGGTAATGACAGTCCAGTTACTCTCTATGGTTATGGGCTTATGTTTTATTAACAAGGAAATTGTGGCAGAACTCGTGTTCCTCTTGTTTGGCTGGTTCATGATCTTGAGTAATTCTGATTTGTAGACTGACTTCTCTTTAGGCTGATTGAGGAGGGTAATTTCGTGAGTGGAAGAGTTACACCTGTTTCTGTGGCTGGCGGTTGGTGATTGTTTTAACTTCCTCAGATTACTCAGATGCTTAGGGGAAAAGGATACAATTGACCTCCCTCTTTTAGGGTTTTTGTTTGTTTTTTGTTTTTAGAGGGGTTTCACATCGATATGTGTATTTTGGGAGTCACACGTTGACGAACTATGCGGTAGGAAAGGATATGAGGATATTTATACGTGCTCTAAACTTAGACTCTTCAAAATATGCACATATTAGGCATATTGGTAATGGCAAAGCGTTACGAAAATTAATTTTAGACTCTAGGGGTTTTATTTTTCTCCTGTAACACGTTTCCTAATAAGTTCACTAAGAAAGGGGATTTGGGGTCATTATTATCACATCGTTTTGGGATCCTCCCTCCAGCTGGACACACTGACTTCAATGTTCTTGTATGGATATTTTCAAAAATATTTTTTTTCTTTTCCACTTCCATCATCCTTCAAACATTTAATTAGGCTGAAGGAGAATAGGAAAAACTGCTTTCTGAGTTTGTTGGAGAACGTGTCTTGAGAGTGAATGGTTTTTTTGTTTGTGGGTTTGAAAATGAGGCCGCGGGGCACCCTGGGTGGCTCAGTTGGTTGAGCATCTGACTTCGGCTCAGGTCACGATCTCGCGGTCTGTAAGTTCGAGCCCCCCCGTCGGGCTATGTGCTGACAGCTCAGAGCCGGGAGCCTGCTTCGGATTCTGTGTCTCCCTCTCTCTCTCTGCCCCTCCCACGCTCGTGCTCTCTCTCTCTCTCTCAAAATAAGGTAAACATTAAATAAAAAAAAAAATGAGGCCTCTTTAGACTATTAGCCTTTTTTGTTTTTTAAAATTTTATTGAGACATAATTGACATATAGCATTAGTTTTAGGTATACAACATAATGATTGATATTTGTGTATACCGTGATAGACTATTAAAGAAATGATGATTTTATAAAAATTCCACCATAGATTTAACTATTAATGATCAGTAACTGTTATTTAATAATGAGTTTCAGTATAGTTATATGCAGGGAAAATAGTATCTATTTAATTTTTTTAATATTTTTTTAATCTTTACTTGTTTTTGAGAGAGAGACAGAGTGTGAGCAGGGCAGGAGCAGAGAGAGGGAGACACAGAATCCGAAGCAGGCTCCAGGCCCTGAGCGGTCAGCACAGAGCCCAACACGGTGCTCGAACTCACGAACTATGAGATCATGACCTGAGCCAAAGTCGGATGTTCAACTGACTGAGCCACCCAGGCGCCCCCAGTATCGATTTAATTTTAAGGACTATGTTAAATTTTTAATGATGTCTCATAGGAATCATTATGCTACAGGATATACACTTTCCACTAACATTTGCTTTTGGACAAAATATTAACGTGATAATAATTTTGATTTATGCTACGAACGTTGATCACTTATTCTGTTTCAGGTATCCCACAGGGCATTACGGATTAAGTGAAAATGAGCAAGTCTCTGAGGACCTTTCATTTTAGGTGGGCAGGTGGAATTGAGACACTATGATAGCTGCATAGATAAAGTTCCCTGATGACTTAGTGCAAAGAGAGATTGATTCTGCTGGAGGAGAGGAGCATGATCAAAGGAGGCTTCAGAGAAGTGAAAAAACAGGCTGTGGGAGAGGGGGCTGCGTTTTAAATTTTTTTTTTTTTAACGTTTATTTATTTTTGAGACAGAGAGGAGACAGAGCATGAACGGGGGAGGGTCAGAGAGAGGGAGACACAGAATCTGAAACAGGCTCCAGGCTCTGAGCTGTCAGCACAGAGCCCGACGCAGGGCTCGAACCCACGGACCGCGAGATCACGACCTGAGCCAAAGTCAGCCGCTTACCGAGCTGAGCCACCCAGGCGCCCCGGGCTGCGTTTTAGATGAAGGAAATGATGGCCTGATCAAAGACAGTGGAGGTATGAGACCATACGAAGTATGCACAAAGCCTGCTGACAGGGCCCTGAGCGGGTATATGACCAGAAAATTGGCGAAAAGAATGGACTCCGCGTGTCAACCCTTTTACTTTACTGCTAGACGAGGAGCACAGGGTTTATCCATACCTTGTATTTTTCACATAAGTGGAATCATCATCATCATCATCATCATTTTCCTAAAGGAGAGAATAGAGCAGATGAAGCTCTTTTGGAGAGATGTAGTTAGTATGAAGGTGAATGAAGAGGTCAGATTTAGAAAGAAGAAATAAACAAGTATAAAGGCATCAAGGAGTGTTGTAGCTTGAAGAAACATCTCAGCCATGGGTGGTACCTTTGGAAGCTACATCACGTAGGATGGATGGAGCAAGGTTGCACGGGAAAGACTCCTTCCTGCTGCTGTTGCTGACGAGGGTGCACTGTGTCCCTAAGGTGGACGGGTGGAGTTCCAGACCGGAGGCCAATGGACAGCAACGGAGTCGCGGCAAATCTGCACGCGTAAGGGAGACCAGGAAAGGATGTGAAATCATCTAAGGGCTCAGGTCAACTTGCAGACTCATTATTACATTCCCTGGGAAAATAGAACCAGAGGGACCCAAGAGTTCTTAAAAAAAGAAAATCAAGTCATTTGGCTATTAGAGCCAGGGTGGCATGAATGAGATTAGAGACGGGAGTTCACGGGAAAGAGCCGAATGAGGGCTGCTTTCTTGGCTGTGACGTCACGAAGTCCAGACTCAGCTTTGAAGGGAAAAACATCGAAATAACCCTGGCTCAGGAAAACATATTTTAAAATGGCCAATTAGAGCAGAACTCTCATGATTCCTAGAGGCGAGATAGTGACCTGCATGAGCCTGCCTGAGGCCAGAAGCAACTGAAGAACTCTCGTGAAGTATCTGCCAGTTTCCTTGGCCTTCTGTAGCTGATTTGGGTCCAGCACGAAGTAACCTGTCTTTTTAATGAGCCAGGATTCAGACATCTCAGAGAATGGTTGCCCCTGGATTAAGTAGGTCAGCTCTGCCTCCAGAGTACAGAAAATCAAACAGGAGACAGGGTGCGATGATGATAGGTGGAGGAAGTGTCTAGAACAAAGACCTGTGTCCAGGTTTCCGCATGATGAACTAGCACTGCTATAGAAGTGGCCAGACTGGCACACTAGACCATGGGAATGAGCTGGGGAAAAGGTGAAGTTAGCCAATTTAAAGACACAGTGCTCTAATATTTTTTCATCTTTCTCTTGGGCCTGTGGGAGTAATAATATATAGAAAAACTCAGAACGTTGGTAAAAACAGAAGTACCGTAGAACCGTTGGGGAGCTGGCAATGACTAAACCTTTAGTGTAAGATGTTCCAGTGGTGCCGCTCAGCCTTGGCCACCAGAGGGGCTCCTCCTCTGGTCATTCTGATCTCAAAAGTATCAGAGGGTTTCGGCATCCTCAGTCTCTTGTAATATAGGGGAAAATGGAAAATGATGTTTGGCAGTATGTCTTTAATCTCCTCTGACTTTCAAAGCACTGAGATGAGTGCCCAGAGATATAGGTATGAAAACAGGCCTTACCTGGTGGAATACTTTTCTAGTTGATGCAAAACAAACCCTGGAATGGGTGCAAAGAAGGCATTTTTTCATCGCCGTCTGACCCTTTTGGTAGGAGTAAGAGCCAAGATGCGTAGAAAGAAAATACTGGTTTGCCTGCTGTTCTTGTATAATTTTGTCATGTGTTTTGCCAGGAACAAGTAGAATCTTGAGTCTTTCTAGATTCGCTAATTCTGTGTCTCATGTAAATTAATTCCTAATTTACTGATATCTTCACTATTTTACTGAAACGACAAAAATGTTTTTAGCACACAAGTTTCATAGTGCCGGTTTGGAAGCTATAAATATCTGTAAGCTTTTGGCTGTATGTGTGGTTACCACTCCCTCTGGCAGAGATGCTAATGTTAAACGTTAACACAATGCTGGATGTTGTAATCCTACGAGGGAATCAAGTGGTTGTGCTCTAAGGTCATGGCTGGCAAAGGCACCTGTGTCCTGTCCAAAGGGCGGTGAATTCTGCAAGCATGCATCATCCCAGGCCTGCTTGCCTCATGCAGGCTTCCTAGGTATACATTTCGGTCTCAGTAGCAGTCCTCACTGGTGACAGATCATATAATTTTCATGGGTACTTCTTATTTTTTTTCCCCCTAGATCGAACAGTGTGCCCTTTCATGTTTTGTTTCTCACACATAGTCACAATTGTTTGATGGTGAAAACAGGTGATTGAAAAAATATTTATATGTAGTTTTATGTTTGATGTCAATAAAAGCTGATTCCATTTTCACTGCTTGAGTTTAATGCTGTGACCTTTTCAGATGGTGGTACCCATGATTTCACTAATTCAATAGAAGATGGTATTTATGCTGCTTAGGAATGTTCTAGGAAGATTTTTTTTTTTCTTCAGTAAGAATTTAGCCACAATGGTGTGGAAGAAACAGGTTTAAGCCCAGGTGATATGAATTAAAGTTAGCTTAAAAAGAGAAAAAGTGTCTCCCTTCACACACGATGCTTACTTAGCTAACTGTGTTAGTTGTCTAGGGCTGCTGTGACGAATTACAACCAATGGGTGGCTTGAGATGACTGAAATGTATTCTCTCCCAGTGCAGGAGGCCAGAAGTCCGAAATCAAGATGTCCACAGGGCCATCTATGCTCCCTCCAGAGGCTCTCGGGGAGAATCCTTCCCTCCTCTTTCAGCTTCAGATGACTCCAAACAGTACTTGTCTTGTGGATACGTAACTCCATTCTTGTGGTCTTTATCTCCTCCTCTGTGTGTCCGTGTCTTTTCTGTCTCTTTTAAAGATAGTCTTATTGTCCTTACCACCACCCTAACCCTGTATTAGCTCACCTTGATCCTTACCTTAAGTACATCTACAAAGACTTTATTGCCAAATAAGGTCACATCCTGAGGCTCTGGGTAGACAGGAATGTTGGTGGGGACACTGTTCAACCCATTACATTCAATTATAGATGTTTTAACCTGGTAAACTAGCGTAGCTTAGCTAGGAGGTAATAGGCAAGAAGCTATCATTGATCATCATTAACTTTGTGTATTCTTCTATTATATACTTACTAGATTATGTTAGTTGTTATTCATCCGCCTACCTCTTCACTAAACCATGAGAAAGCAAAGCTTGTCTCTTTTCCTGACATAATGCGCCTAATAAAACACTTATATATTATATTCATATACATATCTATATTTATATATGTCACAGTGAAAATTAACGGGGTAGGCTAGGATTGAATTTTACAGTTAATTTAGTCCCCACCTTCAGTGCACACATTTATAGCTCTATGAACTGCTGTAGGGACAGTTCGATAATGCTACAGATGTGGCTGCGATCGAGTTCTCTTTGCTTTCCGATTCAGTATTCTTTCTAGCATATAAAGTCATCTCTATATTAAAAGCTTTGACTGTAAGTATTCAGAGTGCTGGTAAAAGCATACAACCACCCAAAACTCTGTGCACTGATCTATGTTCAGAAATCTTAATTCTCCAACATGCAGAATTTCTCTGTGTGCAACTTAAAAAGGCGACTAACCCCAAAGAACACTTTGAGGAATACCTTTGCAATTGGTAAATTGCATGGGAGACCACTCAAAATAGGAAAAGACCAGGAATGACTCTGCCCGTCTGTGGGGGGTGGGGGGGGTGTCACATAGTGAGATGGAAAAGGCTAAGTCAGGTGGCTTGACTTTGATCTTCACACAGCTGCTGGTTAGTTGGGCAAATCACCTCATCCCTGAAGCAGTCTATCAGATGAGATGAGTGATAAGGTTCCGGCTCTAAGAGTTAATTCCACTGTCTGTCATTCCACATGCAGATGTTTCTCGACCCAGCAGCTTCTGGCGAGGGTCCTCTCCCATGTCTTGGTGGTCAAAGCAACTAGTGCACTGGCTTCCTCATCACAGGGAACTTATTAACCAGACACTGCTGGTAACACTTGAAGACAAGGAGTAGAAACCAAATGAGGGTATGCTGAGCGTATGTTGAAAACCAAAGACACAGAGCATCACACCATGTCCCAGGAGCTGCAGCGAGCACCCCAGGACACAGACAGACAGATCAATTCTGTGAGTCAGTTTCCTGCATCCCGTGGAGTCAAAGGAAGACCTGCGCACAGCAACGGGTCTTGCAAACAATGGCCCCTTCCGGTGACCAGGGGACTCAAAAGTCACTGAGCGTCTGGAGGGCATCACAGTTCAGACAGCACTTTCAAGCAGGTACTCCTGAGGCCGCCTGTGTAGGCTGTTTCTCTTAGATATGCAATAAAATTCCTTCTTCCACTTTGAACCTGTGTTAAAAGAGTTTACGGTAATCTTGAACTCACCAGAGTGAATCTAGCTGGTCGGCGGAGGAGGAGACATTTAGCAGTGGATTGTGGCTGCAGCAGAGTTAGAAATTCACATCCTCTGATGCCAGCTAACGTGCACCGATCTTTGTTTCCTCATCCAAAAATTGGCAATGCCGCGGAAAGGTAACGCGCTTCAGATTTGTATCCTAACACTCAGGTTTATTATTAGCAGTAGTCGCAATAGTAATGATTGTCAACATGTCCATAGCGCTTACTATTTGTTTGACACTGTTGTGAGTGCCTCACATATATCCACCCATTTATATAGACTCAGACAGCTGTGTGCAGAGTTTCACATCATAATGTTTAGTGCTAATTATGTACCGGCATGTGAGTTGTTCCACACCAGAAAGAAAACAAGTGTATGAGTAACGTAGGAATAATGAAGTCAAAGAGTAGTTGTCATAATTAATAGCAAAGAGTGAAATGAAACCAAGTCAAGTGATTTCCTTTTTGTGTTGTTGATCACGTGAGGTCCTGCATCTGGTGCAATGGAAAAAAAAAAAAAAACAAAATTGCTGATAAGACAAACAAATGGCTTGCCCTTACGCAGTTCTGCGCTGCACTATGTGAACAGTCCCAGCTCCCTTCACTTTCCAAGATGATCCTGGCTGATTCCATGGTGTGAAACAGCATATGAAAGATAGGGAAGTGTCAGCAGCTCAGCCCAGAAAGCCAGGGATTGGGCAGTGGCTTCCTGTAATCACAGTTGCTGGCTGACTGCCCTGCTCTCTGGCAGTGAATGTGGGGAGGTGGGCTGGGAGACAGCTGTGCCTCGCACTGCAGGCTACATGGGACTGTAGAGCACCAGCCCCTCCATGGAACTGCTTCAGAATGTTCTGCCTGAAAGGTGAGGGGGCTTTGGGCCCATTTAGTTGGGTAAATTTTAGTTAGGAAAAACTGTCATCTAGCATCAGAGTCTAAGTCACAGTGCTAGCACTATTAAAATCAAAGCTTGAGCGAGTTTGTAAGTCTGAGAGCGAAAAAGTCATTGTTCTTTTTTGTTGTTGTTGTTGCAAACAGGAAGAAAGACCTCCTGCTGGGGAGATGGAATTTTCTTTTAGACAGAAAGGATATTTCTCTGTTTGGATGTGTTTTGTATGCGTTTTGTCACAGCCAAAGTAGTTACAAGTTTAGTGTTAAGGAAACTTAATGAAAGTAGGAATGGTTTACAGTTGTTAGCATGAGTTCTGTCAGAGAAGTTTTCATGAGATAAGTTGCCCATGTAAAGGATCAGCATGAATGAAAGAGGGAATCGATTCTCTTCCTTTAAGCTTTAATGTGTGAATTCAGGAATGAATTTAATTTTACTGTAGAGCATGCTTCTTGTTCTAGCTATGTATAGATGATAGTGCTTCCTAAGTACCGTAAGATGGTGAACATATGAGTATATGTAGAGATTCTCTGATTAGTTAGGGAGTGTTTTCTCTTTTTAGGCAAGTGTTTTTCCTTCAAACTCTATTTTTGTTCCGACTCTTGCCTTCATGTAATTAGTTTAGACATTAGAGAGTGTGTTTGTCTATGAGATTGTTGGACTGGAAGAGTTAAAATTAATTTCCTTGGAACTGGGGTAGACTCTTTTGTTCATATCTTTCAGTGTATGTCATTCCGTTGATGGAAAATTCTTGACAGCTTTTCAATTTTGGGACATTAAGTGATCCTGGCTTTACTCACTTTGCTGATTTCTCCTTTGTCCACAAAGCCTATTAATGAGTTAGAGACATGGATTCTGTAGTTTGCACTTTTGCAGTTTTAACTCTGATTTGACACCTTAAAAACCAGCAAAGTCTTTGATAGTAAACTTTGAGCTTGGTATGTTTGTTTCTATGGTTTTTACACATTTGATGAAAGCAAGGGAGTAAGAACAAACCAGGACATCACATTTTCCTCTCCCTAAGAATTCAGTTTGTTCTTGCTATAGAGAGTATCTGTCTAGTTGCAGTGGATTTCTAAAGAGCTCTATAAGAGTGAAATGAATCCGGATAGTTCTGAAAAGTAATTTTAGATGAAATGAGTTATGAGCTCTTGTGATGCTGTTTGTTAAAAAAATGTGTTTGCTCAAAAAAAAAAAAAAAAAAAGTATAACCATGAAGAGCCAGAATTTAGTGTTATGGGAGGAGGGTGTATGCTAGCCTAGTGTAATTTCCAGAGTAGTTGAAATCATGATGATCTAATGATAGCTTGAGGTTTAGGATTTTTAATTGAATGCAGGTGTGGAGTTGTTGCAGGGTATGACTTCTGCAGCTTCAACATATTTGTCTCCACCTATTCCCATAACAGCCATTTCATTTTATTAAAGAATCTATCAATTTCATGGACTCTTAGTTTCCGTGGTAACTTAGGAAATTTTAGAAAGTCAAGTGAATGGCATGTGATGACAAGCGAGTACTTTTGTGCTGAAGAGTGCGTTCTAATCAGGAATCCACAATCCCCTTTAAAGCTCACTCTCTGATCTCCCAGCAGTCAGGACACACAGTTGACATTTGGCTCTCTTCCTGTGACTTATAGCCTTTTGATTTACAGTAATGATTTGTCAGCTGCCCTTTGTGCTTCATACGAGGCAAACACATGATGAAGGAATAGCGAGTGAGGTTGCACACAGGAGTATGAAGGGCTCCTTGTGGGTGCTTTGTGTTCCTACTGTGTCTGTGTTTCCCTCTGTCGGAGACTTTTTCAGAGGCTTCCATTAATTAGCCTGTGTCTGTGGCCAGCTGAGGTTCTAGGGGCTATTGAGTCTGTGGTTTAGCATTGACGTTAAAGGAAAGACGATTGCCCTTCTTTTGGGTAAGTCATGTTCCTGAGTATTTCTTTTAATTGTTGAAAGAAAACATTCACATCAGACGGTCTCCCACACTGCTGCAGGGTTTCCTTTTCTCCATTTAGACTATTTTTTTTTTCTAAAGTCATGTCTACTCAGTTTTTGCTCAGTTTGGTGCTAAAGTAACTTCTTGGAAGAGAGTTGTCATCTCTGTCATTTCTGTTGGCTGTGATAATTCACATGGTTTCAATTTCTCTCTATTATTGCCATTGAAGCAGTTCAGAATCGTTCACTCCACCCAATTCATTTTATATGAGCAGCATCTGAGCTCCCACTCTCTGGGAGGATGCTCTCTTGGGTTCTGCCAAGGTCCCTGTGGTTAATAAAGCCATGGTGTGTTGTTCCTTCACTATGTAGTCAGTGATGTCCTGTGGTCTAGGAAGTGCGTTTCCGGCTCATCAAATAATATGATTAACAGCAAACCACCGTGCATATATTAGAAACCATTCATGGCTTATTCTGTTGAAACTATTAGAATAACATATTTTTACCACGAATCCTGGGTGGAACACAAGTTTCTCTGAGATGATTCAGAATGCAGATTTCTTAATTAGAGCACATCAGCTTCCTCTTTGTAAATATTAATTATCTTTGTAGTTGCACCTCTAACTGTGAAGGACTGATTTCTTCCTTTTCGGTTTCCAATCCATCACAGACAGATATTTGTAAGACGACATTATGTGCTGCGTGATGTCACCACGGTGTCACACAGCTATAGAAGTGAAGCATTTTCTCTTGTTTCTTGTAGCAGACCGATAGCAAAGCATTGGCCACCTGACACCGATCCTAGAGTTCCTGTAACAAATTACCAGTAGGTACGTGGCTTAAAACGGAAATTTCTTCTCTCATATTCTAGGTGCTAGAATCCAAATCAAGGTGTTGTTAGGGTCATGTTCCTCATGAAGCCTCTTGAGAATTTTTTTTTTTGGCTTCTACCAGTTTCTGGTGGCCTCGGGTATTTCTTGGCTTGTGGTTGCATCTCTGGCTCTGTTTTCACATGGCCTTCTTCCTGGGGTATTTCTGTAATTAAAAAAAAATGGTTTTTTTTCATGCTCATTTATTTATTTAGAGCGAGTGCCTACATGTGCACACGAGTGGGGGAGGGACAGAGAGAGGGAGGGAGAAAATCCCAAGCAGACAGCGCAGAGCCCAACATGGGGCTCAATCCCACAAACCATGAGATCGTGCCCTTCAGCCATCCGGGTGCCAGTATCTTTGTATTTTTATAAAAAAACACGTGTCATTGGATTTCAGGTCTACCCTAATCCAGTATATGACCTCATCTTAACTGATTATATCTGCAAGGATTCTCTTTCCTAATAAGGCCACATCTGAGGTTCCTGGTAGACATGGATTTGAGGGGGAGGGGGACACTGTTTAACCCCTTAGAGTAGACTGGGCATAAAATCACTTTGATTGAAGGTAACCTTATTGGGGGTGTATTGAATGGAGAGCTGCACTGTAAGAAGGACTCTCCAGCGTAGCTGCTTGGGGATGCACTTGAAACTTAAGTTTGAGGGGCGCCTGGGTAGCTCAGTCGGTTAAGCGTCCGACTTTGGCTCAGGTCACGATCTCGCGGTCTGTGAGTTCGAGCCCCGCGTCGGCTCTGTGCTGCCTGCTCAGAGCCTGGAGCCTGATTCGGATTCTGTGTCTCCCTCTGTCTCTGCTCCTCCCCTGTTCATGCTCTGTCTCTCTCTGTCTCAAAAATAAATAAACGTTAGAAAAATAAAATTTAATTAAAAAAAAAAAAAAAAGAAACTTAAGTTTGAGACGGGTTTGTCTGGGCAGGTAGAAGGGTCAAGAATGTGCCCGCTGTGATCAGTCACGCAAGAGAAAATGTTGCCTTTTTCTTTCCTAGAAATGATCAAGTTTTCTTCATTGAATGCTTGCCCTACTGAGAAAGGGGAAAATAAAAAACAAAGTTGAGCTTGGTTCACTGCAGTCAACTCAGTGCGAGCCAAAATTTAAACAGTTGCATTAGATAGCTCAGTCTGTTGGATGACTCAGTCTTTCAGAATCCTCCCATTATCCTCCTTCTCTCCAAAGTGGATTTTGTTGCTAAGTCTTCCCCTTATTAATGTAACACAAGTGATGCATGCTAAGTTACATAGTCTTGAAGCATTGGCTTATTTGTTACATAATTTTTAAAATTGTCAAGCAAGATACCTCTCTGTAGTTGAGTTAAAAAAAATAAGTGTTGTTTTAAAAATGTCATTTCTCAATGTTGGAAAGGAATCATCATAATCCTTTTGTGGTCTAAGAATATTTCAGTATGTTTTATGAGCATCATAGACTTTAGTTTCTGAATTTAGTATGGGGTTTTACTTAGTCAACATTCTCTCCAGGGATTTTAAACCTGGCTTTGGTGTTGGACTAGATTCTTTCCCTTTCTCAGCTCTTCTTGTCAGGCAAGATCTAGAAATCCAGTTTCATGGATTGGAAAATGGAGTGGGTTACCCCAGCTGCCTGCATGCTCAGCGTGGTAGGGTCCTGTCCTTTAGCCTTTTCCTTCTGCTTCACAAGTTACAGACAGACTTAGGAAAGCCTTTAGGTTGTCTAATAATAGCAAAGAGTTATGTTGGAGATTACAGCTATGAACTATCTCAGGCATGTGCTTCTGCTCCCACGAGGGGCCGTTCATACTAGAAACTCTGCTCTCTCCCTCCTCGTGCACCCTGGAACAGAACCACAGGCTGCTTTCCAGTTGTCTTGTGTATGTTGTGCATGTAAAAGAATTCCTTAGATTCTTTTCTTGGCAGCATTTGGAAAATAATGTCTGGAATCAGAAACAGATTTGTTATTTCTGTGCTGAAACAAGTGCATTTTCAAGTTAGCTAGCAAGTAACCATTTGCTCTGGAAGGTTCCCCACCCCTTCTTAAGTCAGTATTAAACTGTCAAGCAAGCACTGAGCAAAGTTTATGCTATTTTGCTATTTGACTCTGAGCGTCACTTTGAAAGACTTTAATAATCAAAATGCAAAGTGACCTGGAGAATATTGCATCTTTTTGAATCTGGGTATTTTACTACTCATACATTGAGATTTTGAGATTTACTTAAATTAGCAGCAGCTTTTAGAACTGTAGTCCTGCAGGTCTTTCCTATTTCCCCCCTCTTCTTTCATTTAAAAATTGCATATAATTGTTAGTCAATAACCGACACTTCCCATGGGGAATTCACATTTGCTCAGTCTGCAATTTAAAGTAGCACTTTTAATAAACACACTGGTGATATCATGCATTTTTCAAACTGGCGGGCAAAGCCCTTGAAATTTAATAAACCAAACAAAGCTAGCCCTTTATTGCCTTTGTCTTTCCCTTGAAAACTTTATCATGCTTTCTGGTTCTTTCTTCCTTGTCCTACTAATCAAAATCTTGCTTTTAAATATGTTAAAGGAAGGAGAAGCCAGATCACCATGCTGAATAGATGATATAATACAAACTAGGAGGTGCTGTCCTTAGGAATGAAAAAGCAGTCGACCGAGCCTTGCTGCCTAAAGCTCACAGGCTGGGGGTCTGCTTATTTCTGGAGCACGCTCTGTGCAAAAATAGTGCTCTGGGTAATTTGGTGGAACTGAATCAAATGACTTGAATTCCCAAAAGCACTGGCAGCGGTTTTGGTTAAGTTCTCCATTTTAATATCTCCTGTTCCCTTTTTACCTTTTCTTGTTTCCTCTTCTTTCCTGTCTTTTCTAGTTTTTTTTTTTTTTTCTTTCCCCCTCTTATCCTCTTCTGATTGCCCACTGGGGAGCTGTATCATACCTCAGCTGGATTGAACTCCCTCTAGTTACAGAGGTGTGATTGGCAGTCTGGCACACGCGTTAGTAAAGGTGACATAGTTAATAGACGAAGGCAAATGGATCAGTGTGATGAAGGCAGTTACCACTCGGGACACCATGTCACCACCATCAGCCAGGCACAAAGGTATGCAGGGGCTCGCATTTTCTTATTGTAAACACCAGAAGGAAACACTGCTTGAAAACAACCTAAGGGTCTTTAAGCAATTCATAGCTTTTGCGTGATTAAATAGCTTGGCAGGATTTGTTGTTGTTGTTGTTGTTGTTTTTTTTAATTGGGGGACACTAGGCGGGAATATGGATATTCTTAAATTGAAAAATGTCAGATTATTTTATAAAATCATACGTAGCAATTGAATTTGAATGAGGAGGTCTTAATTCGACAGGCAATGTAAACAGCAAACTATTTGGCATAACGTAGCAGTGTTCATCCCCCATCTGCTGGCAACGTGACACTTACCAGGTTTTACTGGGGTTTAAATTTTTTACTGTGGGTCCTGTCAATGTGGCTGATATTGAACCTTTGAGACAAAAAGCCATGCTGACTTGAACTCGGGTTGAATTTGTATGTGGGAGGAGTGTGCATGTTAAGAGAAACGTGAACACTCATGACCACTCTTTCTTTGGAATGTCTTCTTATAACAAAAAGATATAAATAGCATAAAGTGAACTTTAGGAACTGTGTGTTGAAATAGAATGAAAGTAAATTTATGTTTCAGTGGGGAGTGGTTTTCAAAGGTCAGATTGTATATAGGTTTGTTCTTGAGAAATTTTGGAAGGCAGCGTTTGAAAACAAAGAGAATCTGTCCTTCGATGACCTCAAGAAGACATCTGTGATCTTATTTCAAAACTGTGCAAGCTCTGTTGTTCCCGAAACTTTAGAATGAAAGTTGTGACCGATGATGCCTCTGCTCTCCCAAGTGAACCGCTGTTCACAGTAGGGGTGGGAGTGAGGGAAGGCTGGACCGTGGCTTCAGAGGGTGTTCTCAATAAAGGGAGGCAGAGGGCATCCACATTGCTCAGGCCAGCCTCAGGAGAGAAGCAGGAGTCCAGGAGATTCTAGAGTTGGCGGAAGATTCGGCTGGGGAAACTGATTGCACCAGAAGTTAAGAATAGAGATCTTTCGGGCGCCTGGGTGGCTCAGTCGGTTAAACATCCAACTTCACCTCAGGTCATGATCTCACGGTCCATGAATTTGAGCTGTGCGTTGGGCTCTGTGCTGACAGCTCAGAGCCTGGAACCTGCTTCTGATTCTGTGTCTCCTTCTCTCTCTCTCTCTCTCTCTCTCTCTCACTCTCTACCCTTCCCCACTTGTGCTCTGTCTCTCTCAAAAATAAATAAAAAACACTAAAAGAAAAAAAAAAGAAAAGAGAATAGTGACCTTTCTATTTTTAAACAGAAAAGGTTCCTCCCCAAATGCAAAGGGCGCTTTGGAAAATGCCTTGGGATTAGATGACAGGGCAGGAGAAAACAAAAGTTGTGGAAGCACTTAGCAGCCGCTGGTACTCCACTGCTCCCGCCTAGCCATCTGCAGATTGCATTTCTGCTTTCTCCAGACTCTTCCCTAATTTCCAGAGGACAAAGGAAGCTCTGGTCCCTTCTTTTTTCCTAGAAAAGTGTTGCTGTAACAGAATACCCAGTTTTAGGCAAAAAAAGGCCATATTATCCCAAAGTGGATAATTTGTACATCTAAGTTCATCCAGAATTTGTTGAGATTCTGAAATACGTCTGAAGTTCATCTCATCTGGCCAAAATGTTTTGATAGAATTTTAGGTATAAGCGTTTATTCATCAGATGTTGATGGGGGCTTACCACATGCCTGGTGCCCCCCATCCCCAGGAAAGCCTCTGTCTCTGATGCTCCTGGGTTCCTCAGAACCCCCAGGCCTGGGTTTCTGCAGCATCCAAGACCTCCAGCCTCTTTCCTGTCTACTTGGGCACACTGTTGGGGGTTCCTCTTTCCCCAAGGTGGACTTTAAGAACAAAGCAAGTTATGGATTAGACCTACCTTGGGCTTCTGAAAGTAAAGACCAATTTGTACCTTAATCTGTGAGTATAGTGTAACTATACAGTGAGAAAGACGTCCTGCTGGATTTTTTTTTGTTTTTTAAGAGAGAGTACACAAATGGGATAGGAGGAGAGAGAGAGAGAGAGAGAGAGAGAGAGTGAGAGTGAGGGAGAGAGGGGGAGAGCAAGCATGAGATTCCAAGCAGGCTCTGCACTGTCAGCACAGAGCTCAATGCGGGGCTCAAATTCACAAACTGTGAGATCATGACCTGAGCCAAAGTCAGATGCTTCACCGACTCAGCCACCCAGGCGCCTCATATCCTGCTGGATTTTTCTCACAGCATATTTACATCAACTTTTGTGAAGTTTTCTGCAATCGCAGTTGTATAAATACACCCAGATGAATACAAAGTACTAAGAGTCACATATACTGGCAAATGAGTGTGATAGCAGTACAAATATTTTGAAAGCCCTGGAAGCCAGCGAGAGCATACTGATACCTTTCTAACTGCTTCATCGGAAGTGTTTGCTGCCATAGCAATTGAGACAAAACCTTTCCTTTTTGGAAGTGTTTCCTGGCAGAACAATACTTGATAAAAAAATTTGAGCAAGATTTGGACTCCTCGTGATGCCTTTCATAAAACTGTTTTGTTTTCAGACAATCTCTCCATAATTATATGAGCGGAATGGATGGATGGATAGTTTTATCTTTACATAGATGGTAGCGTCCTTATTTTAGGATGACTGCTGAGTGAGAAATTGGTAATGAGGTCTCCTTAATCGCTGGGTTATTCCCCATCTCCCCTAATTCCTAATCCTTCAGTGATTGGTAGCCCACTTTTCATCTCAGAATAAGCTTGTAAGCGTAAATGTGGTCCAACTGAATTGTCTGTGAATCACAACGGAAGTTTAACACAAGTAGCATCCTGGAAAGGCGACATTGTATATCCATCCCTCCAAAAATGCCGTCCGTAAACACTGAAAGGACTGAGTACAGGTGAGTAGACTTTTGATGGCTTTAAGCTTGTTTTGAATATAAAACATTAGTCTGATACTTGCCATCACTTTTAAATTCGGGCTTGTTAGGCGATGCCTATAGAGACGGCTTCTCTTCAGTCACTTACTGGGAACGCCTAAAGCTTCAGTGTCCAGTGTCTTTTCTGTTTCCCATAGAAAGTTAATGTTGGTACGGCAAATGTTGTAAATCTTCATTGTGTGCTTTTTGGCCTCTGAGAGCAAATTTGGCTGAAAATGAGTTGATGTTACTTGCTCCCTGCCCCTCACTCACCTTCATGAAATCCTAGAACGGCTCCATTGTTGGCATGTTATCTGTAGGCGATAACGTGTCTGGGAGCCAAGGGGAGAACAGGAGACCCTAAAATAGATGAGATTGCTTTGGCACGTGACATACCAAAAGGTTCTCCCAGCCTCCTACTATTTTGGACTGTGTTTGGCTAGATGTTCTTTGCTTTCATTTCCCCCTTTCCCTCATTTTAACATTGGAAAGTGACCTCCATGTTCTGTGCATGAGAAACCACTACCTTTGTCTGTCTCCTGCTTGACGTTGGCCCCTAGCAGCCGTATGTGATGCCCGAGATGATGTCAGACTCTATGGGTCCTGTAGAGAAATGAGAGAAGAGGCTTCTCTTGGCCAGGGTCATGCTGCCCTCACCACACAACGAGAACCCGCCCTGTGATCCTCTAGTCACTGTCAAGAGCCCTTTGCTGTTTGCCCGTAACACGAATCTAGTATTTGTGATATGCCAGTAGGGCCCACATTTTCTATTCCAGCCTCGACCTCTCCCCTAAACTTCAGATGTGAATAGCCATCTGCCCGCTCCACGTTTCCAACTGGATGTCTAGCAGACTTCATGAATATATCGAAACTCCGGATCCCCCTTCCCGTTTGCCCCCACATCTGTTCCACTGTGCCTTCCCCATTCCAGCTGGCGGGGGGCGGAGGGGGGGACAAAGGCGTCTTTCCAACTGCTTAGGCCCCAACCTTGAAGTCCTATAGGATTCCTTTCTCTTTCACACCCCACAGTCAGTGTGTTTGAAAATCCCATCGACCTGATTGTTAACGTCTTTTCCAGAATCTGACTGCCCCCCAGGCCTCCCCTGCCCCCTCCCTGCCTGAGTCCCACTTGGACTACTACTGTAGAGACTTAGCTTCTCTGTAGAGACTGTTTGAACCCAGTAGCCTGTGTGAACCCTCAAAAACCCAAGTTATCGGGAGCGCCTGGGTGGCTCAGTCGGCTAAGCCTCTGACTTTGGCTCAGGTCCGTGATCTCACGGTTCATGAGTTTGAGCCCCGCATCGAGCTCTCTGCTGTCAACAGAGAGCCCGTTTCAGAGCCTCTGTCCCCCGCCCCCCACCTCTTTCTCAAAAATAAACAGTAAAAAAAACAAAAAAAAAAAAACCCAAAAACCCATAAGTGATTGTGCCGCTCCTTCATTCAAAAGCCCATTTCGCTTGGAGGAAAAGCTTGAGTCCTGGCGACTTCTCTTTATTTTGGGGCAAAACTAAATCTTGGGAAAGAGGGGTTGTTATTTAAGCGACAGGGCTTGCAGCTGTGTCTAATCCTTTAGTCTGGTGGAAGAGGAAAAAGAGTCCCAGGTGAGTTGTGCTCTTGTTTGATGCTCATAGAAGGTGTGGTGTTTAGTGAGATTCCTTTGTCTTCTCCGCAAGGGGAATGAAGATCTACCCTATCTCATTTTAGCATTAAAGATAGCAGTCTGTGTATTTATGTATTTATTTAAAAAAATATATATATATGTATATATATATATATATTTGTTAATGTTTATTTTTTGAAGGAGAGAGAGAGACAGAGTGTGAGCAGGGGAGGGGCAGAGAGAGAGGGAGACACAGAATCTGAAGGAGGCTCCACGCTCTGAGCTGTCAGCACAGAGCCCGACGCGGGGCTTGAATTCACAGACCGTAAGATCGTGACCTGAGCCGAAGTCAGACGCTCAACCGACTGAGCCATCCAGGCGCCCCTCAGTCTGTGGATTTAATGCCTGAGATGTACCTTTGGTGTTTACTAAATAGATTCGATAAAGTTTGGGTTGGGATTTTGCAACATTGATTCCCATGGCTTTTTTGGTAGAGAGCCTATCCAAATTAGAAAGCTCACTTACATGTTTAATAAGTGGTTTTTATTCTTCTGCAGGTATTTGTTTTGCTGAGCTTTGGTGTGTTATAAGGGATAGCGAAAAGTCCTCTCATGACAAGTACAGGATGTTTTCCTTTCACAGCATTATAAAACTGGAGGGCAGGTCTGACCCCCTCATTGAGTGCGATTTGCATGTTCTTTGAGACACATACCGCTCTTTATGTGTGTGGTAGTGATTTCACTTCCCTGCTAGATTCTACTTTCCTGGAGGGCCCAGCACATCAGCTTGACCAAGAAGGAATTCCAATCAGTATTTGTGGATTAAAGGCATGAAATGTAATATGTAGCCTCGTTCAGGTGAAAAGGACGTTAGCCATCACTCCCTCTGAAAATAAATGGGCATTTGGGACGATCGCTTAGAATACAAAAGTGTATTTTTCTACATTCAGCTGAAAACATGTAGGCAATAAGCAGAGCAAGAAAGATTTTTAACTTTCAGAGTCTTATTTTCTGTAACAACTGGATAGAAAAATCTAATGCAGCGATTTCAATCGTTAATGGCTGGTGAGAGTGGGAAGCTGATATAAAGAGGGAGAAAGGTAACATAGTTCTAGAAATTCAAACATTGTAGTTAAGGGGGAGGGGGTGCATTTTTCAGGTGCCTTCTTGGTCTTTGAAGTGGCAGGGTCACTCAGGGAAGTGGCCAGGGTCCTGCTGGTCCCGCTCAAGCCCCATCCTGAAGGGCTTGCACTTCTCTTGACCAAGGGATTGAGGACTTACTCACCAAGGAGAAACATACCCTTATCCAAGCAGTTTCTTTCCACTTAGCTTTAAAACAAAAACAAAACAAAACAAAACAAAACACACCACCAGTCCAGTGCATAGTCTGGTGAATGGGCAGTTGAGCCTGGGCAAAAAAAGAAAAGTGGTAAAATTGTCTTTAGAAGTATGGATTTTTTTTTTTTCTCTTAGCAGACCAAACGTGAGGTTTTTGGGTTTTTTTTTTTTTTTTTTTTTAAACATCTGCTGAAATATTTCCATTGGAATTTTACATCCTTTGGTCTTCTTATCCCTTGTTGTAACTTTTCAGGTGCACTGGATTATTTCCTAGGGCCCCCTGTATGCAGTTCATTCCACTTTCATCATAACCTTTGTTCCCCGTTTTCTCTGTAAATATGCATACGATTTGGTCACCGTAGTTTTCTCTCTGGACTAGGTAGCATGAGAACAAGCTGGTTATTATTCAGGACCTTATGTCAGACTACGCCTAGAGGTGCTCTATTAATATCTGTTGAGTGATTGAGCACTTAGCTGCGTTAGAGACTTTATTCCTTTCCTTCATCTCTGTGAACTGTTATGGTTATTAAAAGTTCCAAGAACTTTGATGAAGAGGTTGTCTTTTCAGCTCAAAAACAATGAAGATGACAGACCCATCATTTTAATGACCAGTTGAGATCTTACTAACATGCACATTCAGAAATATGAGCCTGAAGCCTTCTTGATGTTTTTAACCAGAACTAAAATTTCTGCATGTGAAGCAGAAAGACTCTTAAACTGGGAGTCAGGGAGCATTTCCGGATCCTGAGTCCATCATTTACTGACTCTGAGGAAGCCACTGAACCACTCTGAGCCACCTAACGCCTAGAAGTGACTGTCCTGCTTGCTTGTTGGGGGTGATTCTGTGGGAATCAGATGAGATAAGGCGCCCGGAATGTCATGGGAAACTGGCAGTCCTCTGTCTCCTCCTGTTCCCATTCTCCCACACTTCTGTCAACCCTCCCGCTTTACTGTGCTCTGGAACCCATCTGTCCTCTCTGCCTTCTGGGCCAGCGCTGCCCAGGAGTGGGCATTCTTTTCCTGGCTTATCAGGCTCCTATCTCCCTGATTCTAAGCTACTTGTTCCCTGGACCTACCCAGACTCTCTCAAGAATGTGGTTTCTTCTCTGGTTAACACTCTTCAGTCCCCTCACCATGTTATTGTTTTTAGGTTAAAGTCGATGTCCTTAACATGACGCATATGAGCTCTTCATGAAAGAACACCTCCATATTCTCCTCTTCAGCTTCAGTTCCCACTAGCCACTCCGCTTTCCATGTTTACCACTTTTTTTGAGAGAGACCGACAGAGAGAGAGTGGGGGAGAGGCAGAGAGAGAGAGGGAGAGAGAGAATCCCAAGCAGGCTCCGTGTTGTCAGCACACAGCCTGACTTGGGGCTCGAACTGTGAGATCATGACCTGAGCTGAAACCAAGAGTCAGACGCTTAACCAACCGAGCCACCCCGGCACCCCCATATTTCCCACTTTTGTTCGTCTTTCTCTGCACGTGCCAGGATTGTCTGCTTAGGAGGAATCTCTGTTCAGACAGGACCCCGTTCAGACATTCCCTCCTGTAGAAGTCCTCCATGCAGACCTTCCAAAGCTGGTTTTAACTGCTCTGTGTGGCCTGCCATGTTGTCCTACAGCAGTTTTCTCGTGCTGGGCAGTAAGGCAGGGAATGTGCGTTCTTCCTTGCCCTCGATGCCAAGAATCACATAAATGTTGGCTGCTTGAATCAATTCATTAATACTGAAACGTTTGAAAAATGTGAGGGGAAAATTCTGGCGCATCATCTGTCTTAGCATTAGAAACAAAGTAGGAAACATTCCCCTGCCCATGTATAAAGGTATGAACTGTTCACACCTAGGGTACTGTGCCTCATTCCAGCTGTTCTCTATAAATAATTTCTCAGGTGTTGAAATGCACAAAAAGTTTCAGTTAAGATGATGTGCCTCGGAAGGAGAAGCAACTATGCCAAGAAATCCTAAAATAATTGGGATTTACCCAGGAAAACCGTGTTTGGGATGCAGCGCCACAATATTCTGCAAGAGGAAGTGACGTGGATGTTTTCGACCAGAGCTAGGCCTTCAGGACGAGGGATAGAGGATTCATCGCCTGGAAGAGTGGTGCAAACTGAAAATATTAACCCATTCGAGAAAAGCACTCAGAAACAGCGATTGAGCCAGAACTGATTATCAAGGTGAAATGGTCTCTTTTGGCATGGAGGCATCCAAATAATGGAAAAACACTCTGCTGTCCAAATAAGAGCCTAGGCCAGTCAACACCTTGACTTAGGCCTTGTGAAGTACATATATTTTTAAGTTTATTTATTTTTGAGAGAGAGAAAGAGAGAGAGAGAGAGAGCGTGCGCGCACAGGGAAGGGGCAGAGAGAGAATCCCAAGCAGGCTCCACGCTGTTAGCATGGGGCCCAATGCAGTGCTCGATCTCACGAACCCGTGAGATCATGACCTGAGCCAAAATCAAGAGACGCTTAACCGACTGAGCCACCCAGGTGCCTCTAGGCCTTGTGAAATCTTAAACAAAGGACACTGTGAGATAATAAAAGGGTATTGTGTTAAGGTGCCAAAGTCATGGTAATTTGTTATAATAGCTGTAGAAAACTACCACACCAACAAAACAAAAAATGGTGCCAGAGCACGGGAGCTTTTTGGTGTGGGGACCTTTCTGTCAGGAAGACTTGATTTCCAGTGGGCCTTAGTATTGAATGGACCAAGTTTGAAAACACTAGAATTGAATGTCCTTTCTGACAGCTGTAAAGTGTCTTTATTTCTGGGTGATCCAAGATCTTTCCCTAACATCGGAGCATCATAGTTGATTCAAGGTATGCCCCTGAGTGGGTCTCCGACTTCTAAGGCCTCCAGTGGAAAAATCAAGACTGATCATATGTTATTATATGCTGACTTTGTACAGGAGTAGTTAGCAATAATCAGAGGAATAAAGATTGTTTTTGGTAGTAGAATATCAAAAGCTCATTCTCAGTTTTTCCAAGTGTTGTGTAAAAGCAGGACATCAGAGGTGTTTACTTCTTTTTAGTACTGTTTTTCTAATATTGCCTTTATGAGAGCCATTCTGTTTGTCAAGGCCCCCTTCAAAGCCTTGAAATATACTCTTTTTTTGTTAATAAAAATGGAGGAGTTGATTCAATGTCATTTAAGAAATACTGTACTCTCACTGGAATTCTAATTTTTTAAAAATGTTTATTTTTGAGAGACAGAGAGAGAGAGAGCGCGTAATCAGGGAAGGGGATGAGAGGGGGAGACACAGAATCCGAAGCAGGTCCAGGCTCTGAGCTGTTAGTGCAGAGCTCGATGTGGGGCTCGAACTCGTGAACCTCGGGATCATGACCTGAACTGGAGTTGGACACTCAACCCACTGAGCCACCCAGGCGCCCCTCTTGTTGCAATTCTCAAAGCCATTTATTTTGGTTGTGAAATGCAGGACAGGCAAAAGTTAAGTCTGGGCTGTGCTTTGCCAATGTGGTGAATTTATTTGTATGAAATATTAAAACAGTTGACTTGGTATGAGTTGGCTTGAAATATTAGACCAGTTGAGTCTGCACGGGATGATGATAGAGTCAGAAATTAACAGAGCTAATAACCCTACTTAATCACTCACCTTTGTAGGAATTAAGTAATGACTGCCTGCATCTTTCTAGAGGAAAAATCATGAATTATACATTTATTCCTCTCAAACATGAAATAACAGGCTCATCAATAATTCTTTTAGTGACTAGTCAAAGAATGAAAGTTAAAAAGACTGGCTACTGACTTGATGGGCCACCGCTGCCGATGAAGTTTACAAAGTTGACAGTGTTTTGTTTTCTTTTTTCTTGCTTGCTTTAGTTATTTTATAGGTGTAACAAATGTGAGCTGTAATCCTTAATTTGGGAATGAGTTTTATTTGATCGGTGCATTAACTTCGTCGTGCAGAGATTGTCTACATTTTCTTTTCTAAGCCAGTCTCTCTTTGGCATCTTAGCATATTTGTTTTTTTTCCCAAAGAAACATGTACTTAGTCTGAGAGCAAATTCATCATACGGTAGTGTTGGAAGGCCAGGCTAACATTGCTAGCAACTTGTCCACTAAACAGCTACTGAATTGTCACCGTGCACTTCCTTTCTTCCTTGATATTAAACTTGGCACAATCGTTAGCCTGGATCTGCTTCGCCTTTTTTTCTTTTCTTTCTTTTTCTAAATAATTTCACATCTCTTCCTTCTGAGTGGAAACCTTTGGCTCTTGCTGTTCTACTGTCCTCCTTTACTTCTCTTATTACTCCAGTTATTCTTGGAGTGTTAGGAATATATTTTTAGAAAGGAAATAGAAACAAAATCTTTAGGCTTATCATGTAATCATGTGAAATTATATTGACTTACAAAGCCTTGTAATTAATTATGCCAGTTAACTTGCTTTCTCCCCATAATCCTGTCATCTGAGCCTGAGAGGTGCAATTTGCCAGTTCCCCGGTAAATTACAAAATGCGAATCGGAAAATGGCCCGCGTACGGCAGTGGAAGAATTATGGGAGGAAGAAATAATAAGAAGGAGCTGGCCTCTAATTCACAGGTTCTTGTCTTGGGGCTTTCTAATCACTGATGACTTTGGCTCCACCTGTGGAACTATGTGGCCTGTGGGGCAAGTCACTTAACTTCCCTGGGTCTCTGACCTTTCATCTCTAAAATGCAAATGGTAATTCCCTAACTGATAAGATTTTCATGAACTTTTAAGTGGGATAATGGATGTAAGGCTTTGCCCGGAAGCTTGGCTAAACCCACTAACTGTTAACTGGCATTTTTCTTTCTGTCCTCTGTGTGTGCTGAACGCTCACAGCCTCTGCCCGTCTCACTGGTATTTGTCCCACCGTAGTGCCAAACAGGATCTTTTCACTTTGGGTTTTTGGTTTCCTAAGTGGATTGGTAAGGGTCCTAATAGGTACGCACTTCTTTCTACTTTTCATATGTAAATGCCCTCAGCAAATGTCTGGGCGCTGGTAATCCTGCTGCACTCCGACTTCCCATTTAACTGGAGCTCTAAATTCAGCTGCTCTTCGCGGATGTAAAGGAGGGGATTTGTTTTCATGGTGTCACAAGCTTCATAAACTTCTTTTGTCACTTCAGATTTAAAAAAGACACCCCCCCCCCACTTTCTCTTTCCCTGCTGCAGTTGCACACTGCTGTTTGTGAGTAAAGTTGGAGCAGTCATCTAAATGTCTACATGGTTTTTGGTGTTTCATGGTGTTGTTTCCCTCTGTACTTGACTTCAGTTTCCAGAATACGTAACTACGAAAGAAATCCTTATGTGCACAAACTCCGGTGCCGTCTCACAGAGCTGGTCTTGACCTCCTATGTCAATAGGATAAAAAAGGAGGAGACAGAGGAGGGGAGACCGAGATTTGTGTACTGCTTATACAGCTGGCTCAATTTGCTTTTCCTGCTTAAACACGGCAAAGCAAAGACAAGCTAAAGTTACACACGTGACAGGGTGCATTACCTTTTAAAGCGTATCTCTGAGTGCCAAGAGGCAGGATAGATGCTGGGGGGATTTCAAAAAGGTATCAAGAAAGACAAACTTCTTATGGAGAACTATCAAGATGGATTTTATTCAACTTAAGACCATACGTCGGGTATGTTCAAATTCACTAGTATTACAGATGAAAAGTAGAAAGACAAGAGGAGATTTAAATACAAACACAGATTCTTTAGAAAGTAGATGCAGATACAGAGAAAGTTAAATTTCGAAACTGATGGGATGTAGCCAAAACTGCAGGCAGAGGAAAATTAGTAAACCTACATGTTTTTATTTTTAGACAAAAAAATGAAAAGCTCTTGACTCGAGGAACAGTGTAAAGGAACGTAGTTATTGAAAAACCTTATAATAAGAATGGGAGGAAAATGGCAATCTGCTGGAACAAGTTTCATATGTCCTAGGTGTTTCAGCTGACAGAGAGAGGAGGGAAGTGCATATATGAGAAGGAAAAGAAGTGGGAGCTGTATATGGCAAAATACGATATTTTGACATTATGGCTTGGGAACCAAAGGCACATTTTACAATTTGTTTTAATATATGTTTATTTATTTTGAGAGAGAGAGAGAGAGGGAGAGAGAGGGAGGGAGGGAGAGAAAATGAGTGGTGGAGGGGCAGAGAGAGGGAGACCAAGTATCTGAGGCAGGCTTTGTCCTGTCCGTGCAGAGCCCGGTGTGGGGCTTGAACTCACAAACTGTGAGATCATGACCTGAGCCAAAGTCGAATGCTTAACCACCTGAGCCACCCAGGTGCTCCTAAAATTTATTTTTAATCTTGGGATCATTTTGGCTAAATATTTTCAAATTTTTTTTTTTCTAAAAGACTTCCTCATAAGATCCCCAAATATTTCTCCAACAGTTAAGTAGTCCTTAGAACTGCCCTAATGTATCAGCCCAGCTCACCTTTTTGTTTTCTTTTGCTTTGCAACCAAAGTGTATCCGTGATTTTATATCTTCTAGATTTGGGTGCATTATATAGTGAGTGTATAGGCCTGAGTCCTTGCTGTTTCAGACGAGCCGGAAGCATTCTGTCTTTTATCTTATCTGTTTCACATTGTTTTGTGCCCAAAATAGAACTTGGAGTTCAACTGGTGCCATTTTACCATTTCAGATTTGAAACACCCAAGGCCCAGAGACATGAAGGTTCCAGGTCTCACGTAGCAGGGTGCAAACTAGCAATTGCTGTCCTGGGCCAAAGACTTTTGTCTCCAGCATAATTTGTCGACAGCCCAGTTGCTGTATGTACCAACCCTTCCTCAAGACCCTTTCAACCAATTTTCTCTTTAGCATTTATTAAATGGGGCTTTGGCAATCAGGGCTTCCGTCGTTCAGATGATTTTCAGAAAGACTCTCTTTTTTAGTTTATTTCTGATATTTGAAGAGTGGCCCTGTGATAATTCTTATGCTATCCTTCAATATTTCAAAATCTGTTTTCACTTGGGAGCCCATTTACCGTGGGAAGAAAACCATTAAATCATCACACTAGTGTTTCCTTTTTGGAAGACTTTTTGGCAGTGTCTGCTAAAGCTGAATATATGCATTCCCCGTAAACCAGCAACTTCCCCTTCTAGGAGTCTGCCCAGCATAAAGGTAGAAATGTGTTCACCAAATGACATCTATGAGAATGTTCATAGCTGCACCGTTCATAAAAGCCCCAACTAGAAAAACAACAAAATAACAAGAAATGACCGTAAACAATGCAGGGAGTCAGCGTTCTGTTCGCTGTACAGCCGTGAGAATAAACAGACTCCTGCATGCACCACACAGGTGAATCTCACAAACACAGTGTGGAGTGAACTAGGCTAAACACAGAAAGTCTGATTCTACTCCTACAAAATTCAAAACCAGGCGAGAGTAGTCTATGGTGATTGTGTGAGGGTGGCGTCACTTTGGGGGGTGGGGGTAGCGATGACAAGAGCATGAACAGAGTTCTGGGAACTGGGCGTCCTCTTCATCTTGATCTGGGTACTGGTCACGTGGGTGTTCGCTTTGTGGCACGCTTCTATTTTGTGCACTTTTCTGTACCCCATAAAAAGTTGACTGAAAGCCCAGGCTTAATTTTAGCTTTTAGTTTTCCTGCTTCGTTTAAGTCCTTGTGGGGCTCAGCCCTCTGTCTGCTTCGCAAAGTGCTTGTTCCTGCCTTAGCTATTCCCAGAGGTCCTATTACATGGTGAGTAGGTAGGAGGAAGCCTTCAGCATCCCAGACCTGGTTTGAATTCTTGACCCGCCACTTGGCATGCTAATGGCTTTTGAAAATCACCTAGCTTCTTTCGGAGCCACTATTTCCTCAACTTGAAAAATGGGGATAAACAAAAGCTCCAGCCCTCAAGGGCTGCGATGTGTGTTAAATGAGATACTGTTAATGAAATGCTCAGCCCGGCGTAAGCACCATTTGCTTCTAGCTATTATTTTTCTTTTGTTTCCCTAAAGACTGTTCTATGCTTTTAACATACGGAACAATCTCGCCATTTGGCATCAGGCTTGACCTACAGCTTACACACAGGCTTGGGCTTTCCATTCTTACCTCCTTGGAAAAGATTTCATACTCGAAATTACTTCTCTGTACTAGTACTTCATATTCATGATTACAAATCCATAAGCCAATCAAGAATTCCTCTCTTTAAAAAAAAAAAGTCATGAAAGGGTGTGCGCATTGGGGAGGATGGAGGTCGTTTCTTTTTTCCATTAATGAAACTCATTAATTCAGAGAATAATTCCCAGCCTTTCTGCTTGAAGATTATTGTCATTCATTAACCCAGATTGTTGAATCTTGTTTCATAATGTGAATCTAAAAAAAGGCTCTGCCGTAGCTTGTGAACTCGGAAACAAATAAGAGAACTTGAAGAAAAACAAAGCAAACATTTTTTGAAAAAGGAAATCCTAAAGACTTACTTCAGTTCTTGACATTACTTGACCTTGCATATCCTTCAGTGCCCACCTGTTTTTCTGTCTTCAGAGCAAAACTTAGTAATCAAACACGTGGTCTGCATCCGATCTTCCCGCTTCCCTACTCCCTCGTCACTTGTTCATACACCAGAATCTGGATTTCTGGCCCTCCGATGCACTGTGCATTCTCTTCAGGGACATTAAAACTTCCACGTGACCAGATGCAGTGCTCAGGGTTCTGTCTTTGCCTTATTAGCATATTCTGTAGAGTTGCCTACTGCATTTCCCACGCCCCTCAAAAGTACTTCTTCTCCTGAATTCAAGAAACTACTTCAGCCACTTCTAGCTCCTGGAGTGGATTCTCCTCCTCTTTTTCTAAGGAAGAGCCATAGGGTTCAATCTTCTGTTCTCTTGTGCGCCTGCCTCCTTTCCCTAAATGTTGTCATTCGGTGGCTTGAAGTACCTTCTGCATGCTCGTTTCCAAGTGGTTTTAATCTCCAGCACTGGCCTCTCTTTTGAGCCTCATGCGACTGCCCGTGTGAGATTTCCACATGCCATTTCTGGATTCCTTTCCCCTCCAACCATTCCTCCGCTGGGGTTCCCCTTTTCAGTAAATGGCATCACCAGCCTCCATCCAGGCACCTTTGAGAGAAAGTGTTCTCTTTGATCCCTCCTTTTCTTTCTGCCTCACATCCAATCTTTCTGTTCTGCCTCCAAAATTGATTTCAAATCCACCCATTTCTCCCTTTAACAATGTTCAAGCTGCCATCATTTCTTGCATAGTTCGTGGCAATAGCTTCCTAATTCTACTTGCCCATACACAATCTGTTCTCCACACGGTGGTCAAAGAGAGATCTGATTGAAGTTCGTGTGTGTGTGGCATAAAGTCGAACTCGAGGTGGACGTGGCCAACTTTTCACTCAGGCGATGTCATAGGTAGACATGACGCTGAATTTTTTTTTTTTTTTAAGATAGAAAATTTCAGCAATATATGTGTGAAGAAAAGCATTACTAATCAACTCTATCCAATTCCTGAAATGGAGGGAAAGGGAAATACTGCCACTGTGTTCTAGATCTTCCTCTCGCTTCCCTTCTCAAAACCCCCAGTGTGGAGGAAAGTCCTTTCTGAAGCACAAAGAAAAGCTACCACAGAGAACAACCTGCACACACTGTGCTTGTTTTCAAAGATTGCTTGCAGAATTTTCCCCTGCTCCCCTTCTGATCTTCTGATGGGGTCTATGTATCATGGACAACAGGGAAGACATCTTAGACAAATGTCCCATTCGCCTTGCAAAATTAAATTATTCATGTATTGAGATGGGAGCAAATTACTTTCTCTATCCAGGATAATAGCTCTCTGATTTTTTTAAAAAACTGGATAGGAACATTAATATTTCATGCTTTTATTATAATATCTGGGTGTTTATGAAGAAATAAATATTTGCAATTAATGAGATCCATAGACATTCCATTTGATTGCCATTGTTTCTTGATAAAAGTTGAAGGTCTTCACTTTATCAAAAGAAAAATTGAATAGCAGAATAGTTTCTTTTGAAGATTTGCTTTCTATTAAATTATTACCACGGATTATACTTTGAAAAAAAATACTGTGGAAGATATCACCAAATACATGGGAAAGCATTTTTATTCTGCCTGATTCACAGAGGGTCTGTTTGTGCAGTGGTGTTCAGAAAAGTCATATTTTCTCAATAGATGCTTACTTGTAGAGCGTTTTATTCTTCAGTGGCATTTTAGAAGTATAAATATTGAAGTTACTATGTCATTGCCTAGATTATTCACTGTCTTGTCCATAAGAACTCCCACATAGTGGGGAAGTAAGGCCAAACTTCTATTATTTTTGTTTCCAACTTTAAGTACATAAGGTAGTTGCAAAAGTGACTTCGCTGAATTTTTTCTTTTAATTTGTAAAGTCAGATTGCAACAACCCATGGACTCTTCTAGTTTCCTGAAAATCATTGCTGTGAATCTTACACCTCACCTATTTGGCATTATTTTTCATCTATGACATGAATTCGAGCATGTCTTTAAAAAAAAAAAAAACTGTAATTCTTTTTTTTTTTTTTTAAAGTTCTTAAGAAAGGGAGCCCATGGGAAGAAACCCAATTCTGGACTGTGTTGAGTTTTTCTACTCAACAGCTGACGGTGTGGAATACTACTTGAGTTCTTGGGGACCACCAGTGCAATCTGAATAAAAGAATTCTCCGTTTCAGCTTCTGACTCAGGGAGTTCTGGTGTTAATAGCCATATTTCTGGATTTGAATCAAAACTGAGCTAAGAGACTACAAATCCCAATTGAGTTTGGATGATATTACAGCTTGTTCTTCCTGAAGAACGTGGCTGGGAATCCTGCAGCAGGTTCTGTCGTTGGCTCACCCAAATCCCTGTCTGGCCTGACCCCCTCCTATCATGGTAGCTAAGCGGATGCCTTTACTCCCAGACTCCCTTGCAGCTAGAGTGCAGGTATGTGACAAAGGCTCTGTCCACCAGTATTGAATATGGATGCAGTACGAAACTTAGGCAGTAGCTGTATAGGTTGTTTGCATCGACTTGTAAGCCTACTGGCAGCATCGGCCTCTTGCTCTTGAGGCATTGGCTTCTCTGGACACTTCGCATCCAGACTTGCCCAGGATCAGCAGTGACAGCAGGTGGCAGCAACAGCAGTGTTTCACTGTGACAGTTTTGGCAGTGCGGCATGTCAACTCCTCGTCCTCTGGCCCTCCGGGAGATTCTGGAAGCTCCTTACTATCTCTTAATCAATTCTTTTTGCTTAATATAATGAGTACGTTCTGTTGTTCCCATCTGAGTATTCTGACACTGCCTTCATAGCCGCTTTAACAAGGTGTGGGCTGTCCTGTTGCAGTTATCGGATGCTCTTCCCCTTAAGACTGGTAGTGGTTAGATATTCTTGTGTGTTCTTTATCAGAATTTACGGAGTACTTCGGTTCTGTGTAACTAAGGTTGGGGGAAAGTCAGCATTTAAAAAATACGTACCGAGAATATGTGATTTTTCAGTTATGGGCTTTTATCATGACCATATTGTTTATGCAAATTCTACTCTTAGGAGAAAATCAGTCTACGTATCAAATAATCAGGAACTAAAGTATTCACCCCAAATTGCCCAACATTATGAAATCAAAAGAGAGACTGGTAAGGCGAGAGGCTAACTCAAGTCAGCGGGTGGACGCATCCTACCCCTGGGCCGTTGGCGTCTAGCTAGAGTAGATAAAGCATTTAAGAGAGGCAGAAAGTGTGATGACCCAGCCAAAGGTTACCAAAAAGAGGGCAGACTAGTTACCCCCATTCCTTCTTTCATCAACATGGTCACCCTGGGATCTATAGCATTTGCCTACCTTTTTGCCTACCTTTTCGATTCAGTTTTCCTTTGCCTCTAAAATTTTTCTGAAACACAGACCACCGTCTTCTATGAAAACTTTTGGTATTTAAGCCTAACCAACTGAGGTCTAACCTTTGACTTGACAGGCAAGGTGCCTCGCAAAAACTGGACCGGTCCTGATTTACTTTTCCAGCCGCATCTCCCACCGCCACCCCTACGAGCACCACTTTGTCATCCCAGTGGGCCAGCAGGTTCTCTCAGGCAGGTTCAATTGCAGACAACAATGTAAGCAGATTTAACACAGGGCGTATGGTACTTATACAATCATCGGAAAAGCTCGGGAAACTGGTCCAAGCTGAACTCCCAGGAACGACCCCCCCCACCCCCACCCCAGACACCATCTCAGAACTGACTTACCAAGGGAGCCCTTATCTCTACTGCAGTCAGGAAGCTGGCACCCAGTGTTTGACTCCAAGACCACACTGCCTCAGCTGTATACCTTACTAGCAGATGAATGCCACCCACTCTGCCTCCCATCCCTGCAAAAGTCGGGATCGGGCACTGAGACTTCAGTTACCACTCCTACCAAAATGCCCCCACAGCCAGACTTAGCAGCAGAAATAGCCAAAGCAGCAGCAGTGTGGACTGATGTCCTCAGTCAAATTCACCAGCTGGACCAGCTTTGCAAACCAGGTGTAAGGGAGTTTGGGAAATGTGGTTTTCAGCTGCTAGACGTTCACATGCACCGCATTCTACAAGGTGGTTTGGGGCCGTGCAGGCGATGTGCACCGTCCGTTACACACGTAACTCAGTATTCCCAACATACAGACCACTCAGTTCCTTTGCTCGTGCTCTTTTGTTTAGTTGGAATGTGTTTCATATCCTTCTGCATCTAGCAAATTGTCACTCATCCACCTGCTCTGTCGTGTTTCCTCATTTTCTCTGATATTATTTCCTTCTAGTTCCCATTAGAGGGCACCCTCTCTTTGAAAATGTGTCTTATTACCATTTGATTTTATCAGTCTTCTATCCAATGGAATTCCTAACAGATAAGGAATAGGTTGCTTATTCATTCATTTTGCTCTTCAATCAACAAACTTAACTGGCATCTCCAAAACCAACAAAGGCCCGGTTCCCAACCTCAAGGAATGAAGGTCCTAGTAGAGGAGATAGATAAGTAAAATTAGGGAGGGATAAAGCCACAAAGGAGTGGGTAATGACTCTTCTGGGGAGAAGGCATGGGAGACAAAAAGGTCAAGGGAGACTTTGTAAGAGAAGGTTGTCTTCATCTGGGTTTCACCAGGGCCTAGTACTGTGCTTGGTGTATAGTGTCTTTAATGAGCAAGTCGAGGCTGGAAATGAATAAAGTGATTTTTTTTTTTTGAAACTGACTTTTGTGTCTAGTTAAAGCTGTCCACCAATACTGTGAGACTTTAACATTAGTTGTTCTTTACTACCATAGAAGAAAGCTAAATTCTCTGGATCTCGTTTTGTTTAAGCTTTTTCCTTCTATAATTCATTCCTTTAATAAAACAATACTTGTGTGCCTACTGCGTATCAGATCTGGTGCTCAGCCCCCAGGCCTTGTGAATCCAGAGAGCCGTGGCCTCTGGATCTTGTGTCTAGATCATGTGTCTAGTGGGACGTGTAGTCACTAAACAAACAACTGTACGAAAGCAAGTGGTAGTGCAATAAGAAAAGCATGGGTCTTGATCAGGGTGATTAATAGGAGGTGTAAACAGAGTCAGAGGGTGAGGAAAGGTTTCTTTTCCCAAGGAAATGTCAGTTAATCTGAGACCCAGAGGATGATGGGAAGAGAGCAGGTAAAAGGCAATTTCCTCATCCTTCTGGCTCCCATTTTTACCTAGCAACCAAAAGAGGTGTCCTTAAACTCTTACCTCTCCCTGACCTCCAGCTCCTGTAATCGTTTGATTGCCAATATACTTGGTATTCGGGAAAATGAATTCCAACTTCAACATACAGGGAAGCTTTTCAAAAAACGACTTACATCTGTGAAGTGAAAATAGCCATTAGCTGTACAGAAGTTTTTATTTTGTTATTTGCAAGCTATCTCCTAAGGGAAGTTTTCATAGAGGTTAGGCTGTTGCAGCTCTGTAGGATAGATGCTTTTAAGTTCCTGGCTTTTTTCCTCCCTCATCCATTTCATAAAGATGGATGCTTTTCCTCTTTCTTTGAATGTACTCATGAATATTATGTGTTGTCACTTTTTTTTTAAGATTTTATTTTTAAGTAATCTCTACACCCAACATGGGGCTCAAACTCACAACCCCAAGACCAAGAATCACACGCTCTTCCGACTGAGCCAGCCAGGTGCCCTCTTGTTACATGCTGTCCTGTTATATCAGATTGTGGAGTAACTGACTTTGCAAAGTGAACTGCTTGGATTTGGCTCTAGCCCCACAAAAATATCAGAGACGGGGCTTGCCGTGTGTGGAACACACAAAGCATTAAGGCAAACAGTCTCAAAAATTAACCTAAGAATGGATCATTGATGCTAGAGCATGAATAGATTTAGAGTAAGTGCATTTTATTAGGAGAGGAGGAAGAAAAATGTGTGTGGAGAATGGAGGCAACTTTAGGGAAACCCCATCCAGACAGGGCAGACGCAGGGAAATTAGCTAATCCTTTGATCCCTGTGGGAATCTTCTGCAACCCTTCTCTTGCCATTTGCATAGACCTGAGAAGAATTTGCAGGCTACTGCTGAAAGCAGTTCTCTGCCCCAAGACTCCCAAATGATCCTCTTTACCACTGTGATGTTTTTAGGGCATTCTACACATTTTAGTTCTCTCTGAATGAAGCATTCACATTGCCATTCAACATGTCTAGTTTGGGGTGCATTCTAAGTCAAATTATACAAGAAGCTATTTGTGGCATTCAGCAGCTGCAGAAAGCAGAGGCAATTTTGGGGGGGGGGGAGCAAGGGAGAGTGGTGGTAGCAAACACAATTTAAGTGAAGCTGGAAAGTTCGGAATAGAGTTACCGTTGTTGATGGGCAGTTGTGATTGTACTGACAAGAGGAAGGAGGGAGGTTACCGAACAACAAAGTGAATTTTGTCCTATTTCAACACGGGACATCCTGCTGGCATGAACTCTCCATAGATGCTCTGGAATTTGTTTTGATAATGAATGTAATATATCCTCTGGAGTCTGTGCCCGATTCCTCTATCCAGTGGGGTAAAGTCGGTGAGTACTTCTCTTCAGAAAGTAGTTAGAATAAAATAATTCCATTCCGTTGTGCATAAATGTCAAGACAAGTGCAGGTGTTTTAGGACCGCCTGCGAGAGCCTCAATGTTTATGCAATCAAACATGGTTTGCTAATGAAAAGCGGGAGCTTCATTTGAACTTGTTGTATCCTGTAATGATTTATGTGGACTGCTACTCACAAAGAGACGGGTGTTTCAGATAAGGTGATACAAACGGGTTGGCTGACTCTTCTGAGAGCTGCTGTACAATTTGACCGAGGTTTGGGAAGATAAGTTGCGTTACAAGAACCTATCTGCTTCATTTTCTCCCCAAATATCTGTCTTGCTTTTCTTTTTACCTGGTTCGGGGAAAATACTTGCTTTTGTGTCTTTATTGTGGGTCAAAATCGTTATGGTGATTTCTACTCCCTTCACCTTTTCCCCTTAGCGATAAAAACAACAACAACCAAATACAGTTCACTGAAATAGGAACTATCTGCACCTGTCTTTACAATTCCAAGCTTCCTATTTTTGACTGCACATTGAAACTTGTTAGTTAGGTCCATGAGGGAAACTGCTCGTCTTAACCCTTCCTAACATTTTACTTGCTAAGATGTGACGAATTCCATTTTTTTGTGTCTGCTGTTTTGAGCCCTCGTGATACTGCCGGGGAGGAGCTAAGCCTATCATTTTAACAAAGTCAGTGGCCAGCCATTATCTAGCACCAGCGTTCTTGCTTTGATTACCATTTGATTTTTCTCAAATTCTGTGTGGGCCTAATTAGGTGGGCCGTGCAATCAACACGCCTCCCTTCCTTCCAGCTGTGCCCTAATTGTATTGCCCTCTGGTTCCGGGAAATGCCAGCAAGCATGGGGGCACTTCTGTGGCGTCAGTTCAGAATCTACGTTGTGAACTCCTTGCTTTAGACGTATTAGGTTACTAGAATGTAGAGCTACTGAACATATGTCCCCCTGCAATGATTGATGTCTTCACCCTTGCGTCTTGCTCCCATTTGCTGTTCAGTTATCAAAAATAATTTTTATCTCCCTCCATTGCAAAGAAAAAAAAAATCAGGGAAAGAGTATGAAACATTGAGCTCATAGGAAAGGTTTTATTCCTTTCAAAAGTCTCTGACTGCTTGACTTTAATGAAAGTTCTGTACCCTCCAGACTAATTCGGAACATCATTTTATGCCTGGCTGACCTTCCTTTGCTCCTGCTGTGACCCCTCCAGCATAATTACAGAATCCTCATAGCACTCACGCTTAATAAGGAGCTAGGGTTTCTCTGAAGAATGCTGCTGCTGTCCATCCAATAGTTTCAGACTGTGTAATTCTTTTTTTTTTTTTTAAGCCAATCCTAATGAGACAAATGTTATCTTCACCTAGGTCAACCTTTGCGATGACTAGAAAGCCAAAGACAGTTTAGACATTTTAACTAGTGCTGCTGTCAGTTCATCAGCAAAGCAGAGCGGGCTGTCTTAATTTGTCTAATTATCATTTTGCGTGTGAACCAGCTGGCCTCTTAACAAAAGCAGTTGGTCACACCAGTTTATTAATTGTGGAGCTCATCTTAACCATATGGGAAACAATACAAGAGCTCACAGGAAGTAGAGAAAAGAAAAACTGAACAGTTTGTGAGGTTGTTCCGTTGCTTACAAAACAATGCCTTCAAATGATGCTTTAAGTCTTTCTATTTATTGATCATTCACTGTGATTAATTTAAGTGATGATAAGTAATCATTTTCCTTCAGTCATTTTAAATAAATCATGTTTTGTGTGTTTGTGGGGAATACGGCTTCAGAATCATTTTCTCCCTAAATGAAAACACTTTCGGGGCACCTGGGTGGCTCAGTGGTTAAGCGTTTGACTTCGGCTCAGGTCATGATCTCACAGTTCGTGGGTTCGAGCCCCATGTCAGGCTCTGCGCTGACAGCTCAGAGCCTGGAGCCTGCTTCAGATTCTGTGTCTCCCTCTCTCTCTGCTTCTCCCCTGCTCATGCTCTGTCTCTGTCTCAAAAATAAAGATAAACATTAAAAAAAATTAATAAAAATTGTTTTACGTAATTCAGGGGTGTTTCCTTAAGCTGCGTTTGGTTGCAGATGCGAGGTAGTTTAAGAAAATTCACAGAGATTATAGAGTAGGGGTCTTCCTTTGGTGGAGGAAGATGAGAACGGTCTTTTGAGACTTGTTAAATTAGAGCCGTTTCTTCCAAGCTTCTCTGTCAAGAGACAGTAGCAGAGGAGTCATTGTCCTGTACCAGTGTTTCATTAGTTTACAGCATCCGCCTGTAGGTGGCGACCTTCTACTTTATTTTGTCAGCTGTTACCCCCAGTCCCACCCCACATGTAGTCTTGATGAGGATGTGCCCTTTGCTCAGTTTTTTTTCTAAGTAGAAAATTCCCAAGTACAGATTTCTTGTAAGTTTTGTAATACCATCAATCAATGAATCCTTAATATTGTCCAATTTTAGAGGTGCAAGAGAGCCCAGAGTATAAAGCACTTCAGCTCATCACGTGGCTCTCAAATTAGATCTCTCAGATCATCACATTCATTATACTTTGGCTTTTCAGGCCGCAGTGAGATTTCGTTTTTCTTTCTTCCCTGAAGATTTTAAAAGGGAGGTTGAATTGATTTTTTTTTCTTTTCAAATTTAAGGTTCATTTCCTTTTAAGTTATTTTTATTACAAAAGGATATAATTATGGCAAATTTAAATAGCACAGAAAATTATCCTCTTCTGTAAGACATGGTAGACCCCTAATAAGCATTCTGTGTTTTGAATGATTGAATTAGGAAGGGCAAAGTGAGTTAACTTTAGAATTGGACTAATTGATATGTAGCTCTAACTCATATACATTATTTTTCTCCTGAATGAGACTTTATATTCCTAATATAGGCTGAGCAGAATGAATTAGATGAATCAGTACTAGGTGGGTGGATGGATTAGAGCTCTACAACATGTCACGAAGAATAATTGGCACAAGCATAAGAGGCTTAGAGTTAAGGAAATCATTCGTTCTTTCTGCGAGACAGATGCAGTTCACTTTTGAGGAAGTTATACTCGAAGGAACATGGCCTGTATTTTTGAACTGAAGAGTTACTAAAGCTCTGTCAAGGAATGTGTCTTAAGGAAAAACAACCAGGGCATGCCAAGTGGATCAGTCAGGGATCGAGCATCCCAGGTGGAAGAATGACAGGTGCGAAGGCATGGGGGCAGAGATGAGTGTGGACAGTTGGAGCCCTGCCCCCCCAGCCTACTCCCAGTGAGGGCAGAGAGAGCCTGGTGTCCTAACGACTCGAGCACACAAAGGAGGATTCACGGGGGTGCTGGACAGCTCTGTGATGCACGTACTGCGGGTCACTTATTTTGTGTAATAAAAGACAGTGGGTTGGATGCCTTTGGAGACTGTCTTCAGCTCTGTCTAGGAAAATAGGAAATCTCCCCTTTTCAACTTGCCCTTGCCATAACCCTGCTCACCATTTCTTCCAACCTCAGGACCCATTCCCTTCACAGAGCTCTCCGCTGTCAGCCCCGCCTCGTGCCCATTATCTCGGGACAGTCTCCAGATTGTCCCCTGCCCCGCATTAGAGAGACATTGCATCCTTCCATCTCTGCGGGCAGGGTTGAACTTGGCATGCTGTGTCAGCAGAGCTCCCTTTGTGTTTTAGACTTTTGATTGGGGTTTCTTTTTGTCATAGCATGTTTTCTGTCTGCCTCGCCTTTCATTTGTTCAGCACTTGCCACGTGAATGTTGTGGCTTGACTAAACTAGTCACAATGGTAGCAGACGTTTTGAAATTGACCGAGCAGATGGTAGCAATGGTTTTAGATTGAATTATTAACTAGGATCCACAGCAGAAGCCTTTAGCTTCAACATATGCAGAGTAAAGGGTGTTTCCTAGCATCAGAGTTAACTGGCAAAGTGGTTGCCAGATCAGGTTCCTTCTAAATAACTGATACATTATCATCTCTTAAGGTTTCCCTTTCTACACCCACCAACTCCCCCCACCAGATACTGATGGGGAGATTTCCACTGGTCTTGCTTTCCATATGCCATATGATTCATCATTAAAGATTAATTCAGAAGCAGAAGAAAGAAAAGATCATTGCACTAGTGAAGTTCTAGAATGTTGGGGATTTTTAACATACTTTTATGAAATAATCATAATTTAAGGGACAATTAATATAATTCTTCATGAACATCTGTTATCAGACACGTTTTCTTTCTGGGATGTGCCTCCGTAACGTTACCGTTTTTAAATTAAAAACATTTTTTAATGTTTATTTATTTTGAGAGAGAGAGAGAGAGAGAGAGAGAGAGAGCAAGCCCGAGCAGGGGATGGGCAGAGAGAAAGAAGGAGAGAGAGAATCCCAAGCAGGCTCCATACCATCAGTGCAGAGCCCAGTGCGGGCTCAAACTCACGAACTGTGAGATCATGACCGGAGCCGAAATCAAGGGTCAGACGCTTAACTGATTGAGCCACCTAGGCACCCCTCTGCAACATTACTTTGTGTGTGTGTGTGTGTGTGTGTGTGTGTGTGTGTGTGTGTGTGTTATCATTAGATAACCGTAGAAAGCATAAGATTGAGATCCCACCCAGTACATAATTGAAATTTCTTCACTTGCTGTGTAATGCCTTTCTTTATAGCTGGTTTCTCTAAAACTTGTATTTTCTCCAGGATATGCATCTGACTGTGGTGTTCCTTAAATCTCTTTTAATCTGGCACATTCCTATCATTATTATTTAATTGTATAACTGGAGAGGCCAGACCTGCAAAATGTTCCACTTTTAGTTTGTTCATTTTTAGCTCTTGTATTCCCTTTACACAGGAAATATTTAACTTCTCAAAAATGTTTAACTTGATTTTACCATAGGTGATGTTTATCCTTGGTATTTCATCACACCAGGGGACACATGTTATTGCTTCTCCCTTTTATGTCTGCTGGACTAGGAAGGTGGCAGGCTGGTCCTTTTCCTGTGCAGTGGCTCTAATATTTCTCTTACATGGCAGCTTTTCAGTAATGGAATAAAAAATTGACCAGTGAATCAAAGAAGAAGTTTTGAATGCTTAAGGTCTTAGACTATTGAGAGAGGAATAGTAGAAATTTGTGAGAATACCTGCTGTGAAAAAATAAGAGAGATTCTTTAGTCACATGTAACCAACTCACCTTTTGGGTTATTTCTAGTTAGTTAAATGCCTAACAGCAAGAACCTAAAGTCAATTCAATTTGTCTTGAATAATATAAAGTATATTTTTTTCATCTGTTGTGTTAAATCCTTAAGGCAGTATATATATATATATATATATATATATATATATATATATATATATACATATATATATATCTTAAATTACAATTGTGTTAACAAATGAATTTTACTGTAGATTTTTTAAAAAATCCTTTACTTGTGAAATTTGATCTCCCTGAAATTCAATTTTCTCTCTGGACATCTTGTATTTTATCTGATAGCCCTGTGTTTTGTTTTTGTTTTTTTTTTACAATTTTATTATTTACTTATTTGTTTATTTTTAAATTTACATCCAAGTCAGTTAACATATAATGTAATAATGATTTCAGGAATAGAATTTAGTGATTCATCACTTATATATAACCCTCAGTGCTCATCCCGACAAGTGTCCTCCTTAATGCCCTTTGCCCATTTAGCCCATCCCCCCACCCCAAACCCTTCAGCAACCCTCATTTTGTTCTCTGTATTTAAGAGTCTTTTATGGTTTGTCCCCCTTCCTGTTTCTGTGTTAGTTTTGTTTCCCTTCCCTTATGTTCATCTGTTTGGTTTCTTAAATTCCACGTATGAGTGAAATCATATGATATTTGTCTTCCTCTGACTTAATTCACTTAACTAATATACTCTAGTTCTATCCACACTGTTGCAAATGGCAAGATTTCATTCTTTTTGATCACCGAGTAATATTTCATCGTATCTATATGTACCACATCTTCTTTATCCATTCATCTGGTGATGGACGTTTGGGCTCTTTCCATACTTTGGCTATTGTCAACAGTGCTGCTATAAACATTGGGGTGCGTGTGCCCCTTCGAAAAAAGCACTCCTGTATTTTTGGATAAATACCTCGTGGTGCAATTGCTAGGTGGTAGGGTAGTTCTATTTTTAATTTTTTGAGAAACCTCCATACTGTTTTTCAGAGTAATAGCCCTGTGTTTTAAAGTTACTCTCTTATTTATATGTTTATTAACTGTGTTCATCTGCCTGTGTTATTTGCTTTGCAGCTTCAATAATGATTGTTATTTTGATAGATAAGAATTGTAGACTGTATATACCATTGCCCTCAATGTGAATGAAAGTGTTTATAAAAACATGAGACCTAATCTTTACCTCCAAAAGTTAGAGTTGTGAGAAGACTCTAGGATAGGACTGAGCTCTCTATAAGTTTATTACTAAAACATTATTATGAATGTTGAAATGGCTTATGCTGCTAGGTAATTTTTAAATATCTCTAAAATCTCTTACTATTAAGTGTATGTATTTTATTTTATAGGCCCAAGGACCTTGTATTGGGTACTTTCTGCTATGATGTTTTCCAGTGCTCCAGGTCTGAGAAGCACAAGAATGAATGGGTGTGTCTGTGGATTTAAAAATTGTATTTCATGTATTCTAACCATATGTAAAGATAATGAGGACACCTAAGTTAACTTAGTCACATATAGTCTTTCTTTTTAGATGCCAAGCTTGGTTTTTTAATAGCCTAAAACAAATTAACAGTACGAGTCCTGTTTATAGATAAGTTTGGGCTGAGAAATTTTACGTTTTGAAGAGGTAAATTTCCTTTGAGAAGAGCTGAAAATTACCTTTTAGCACATGGCCCTGATCAGTACTCCATTGTATCAGATTTTTTCCCCTTCCCTCCCTTCCAGCTTAAAAACCACAGTAATCTTTATTTATTGATTATACATCCCATTTCCAATTGCTCAAGCCTTCAAATTTTGTTTAATTCAAAATGTGTATATTATATGGCATAATCATACCTCATTTCTGCGTGTAATTCTTGTGGACAGTATTTGAAAGTGTTCTTATTTAGTAAATACTGTGTAACAAAGTATGTGAAAGTTTTTTGGATTCAACATAAAAACTTGTAATGCCCCAACTGCATTGAATGCACAGAGGATGGCCTGAAGATTTGCAGAAATGGAGATAGGGGACATGGGGAAGGACTACAAGAGATAGAAGCCTTATCTGTGAGTACTGGGAGCCATAGACAGCTCTGCTCTTAAGAAGGTTTTGGGGCTAAACATATAATCTTTCATCCTTAATAAAAACAATAAGGGTGTATTTTAAGGTTATACGAAAGATGAAGACCTGTGTGGAAACAGAGTCCTTTATTAAACATGTAGGATTTGGGACTCCTGGATGGCTCCGTTGGTTGAGTGTCCAACTCTTGTTTTTGGCATAGGTCAGGATCCCAGGGCTGTGAGATCGAGCCCCAAGTCAGGCTCCACGCCGAGGTTAGAGCCTGCTTAAGATTCTCTTTCCCTCTGTTCCCCCCACCCCCAAGTTCGTTCGTTCTCTCTCTCTCTCTCTCTCTCTCTCTCTCTCTCTCTCAAATAAAATAAAATAAAATAAAATAAAATAAAATAAAAACAACTAAGGCTTAATTTAAAATTTTTATACCTTAAGCATATGTTCCTGAAACATACATGTTACAGACTTAAATACAGGCTGGTAAGACCAAGGGAGTTGTTGAAAAATCGCCCTGAGTAAAAATGGATTCAGACCTCCTCACCTCTGGCATGGGTTGTTATACCAGCTCCCAGCTTCTCTCTCTGCCCCCAGTGGAGTCCATTCACACCCACTGCTCATCTTGTACAAGTGATCTGTTTGAAATGCGACACTGGCCCTTCAACTTTCCCTTGTCAACTCCATCAGTGACTCCCTGGCCCACCCGTGAAAACCCACCTCCTTGTGGGAAGCAAAGCCCTTCAGGGTCTGGCCCTTCCTCTCTCTACCTCCCTTGCCGTCTTTCTCCACATCACACCCCCCCCCCCATAAGCTTATCAGGAACCTCAGAACCTCTGTGTGCCCATGACTGCTTTTCCTAAGAGTCCTCTCTTCCTCTCTGTTCTCCAAATGGTGTGGATGCCCTTTGCCATCTTTCCCATTAATATCATGGTCTTATCTCTTTCCCTATGCTTGTTCATTACTTTATTATTCTTATCTGTTTGGGTGTGTCACCCCCATTAGACTCTGACCTTCCTAAGGTCAGGGACCAAGTTGGATTTACTTTTAACCTGGATGTCAGATGTCCAAGGCAAGGCAGTTAACAAGTTCTCGATGTAAAATTGCTGAATGGTGGAATGCAGATGCATAGTTACAGTTGAGTTTTTTAGAATATGTGTTACTTTGTGAAATATTTCTTTATCTCTTTGCTAATGTGTTGTGTACCTACTCCCGAGAAGTAGTTAGGTAACTATAGAAATAATCAGGTGATTCCTAGAAGAAAAATTTTAAATGTTTGGTCAGAAATGAGATTTCATTTCAGAGAAAGACTAAGCAGAAATGTTGGGACTTTATAAGGATGCAAATATTTATACAGTAGAAGTGGTAATAGAATGCCCTAGACCAGGAGAAGCCACCAGGATTTTTCAAGTAATAGAGAGCATTTTTTTTTTGTAATATATGGTAGTATTTTTAGAGAACAATGATTCTCAAATATTTTTATTATTTATGTGTCCTAATAAGGACTTTTATGTAAGATATATTAACTTGTGGGGCGCCTGGGTGGCGCAGTCGGTTAAGCGTCCGACTTCAGCCAGGTCACGATCTCGCGGTCCGTGGGTTCGAGCCCCGCGACGGGCTCTGGGCTGATGGCTCAGAGCCTGGAGCCTGTTTCCGATTCTGTGTCTCCCTCTCTCTCTGCCCCTCCCCCGTTCATGCTCTGTCCCAAAAATAAATAAACGTTAAAAAAAAAAATATATTAACTTGAATGTACTAAAGATGTTTTTTTTCTCAACTTAGTATGTGCTAATTAAAGAGAAATCAGGACACCCAGATTCTCATCTTAGCTCCTACGTTGCATTAGCTTCTAGATAACAATTTTCTCGTTTCTCACTGAAGATGAAATCTACCTTCTGGTTCACTGAAAAATTGACTGTAGCCCTAATAGAAATGAGAAAGTTCTTGGGGCGCCTGGGTGGCGCAGTCGGTTAAGCGTCCGACTTCAGCCAGGTCACGATCTCGCGGTCCGTGGGTTCGAGCCCCGCGACGGGCTCTGGGCTGACGGCTCAGAGCCTGGAGCCTGTTTCCGATTCTGTGTCTCCCTCTCTCTCTCTGCCCCTCCCCCGTTCATGCTCTGTCTCTCTCTGTCCCAAAAATAAATAAACGTTGAAAAAAAAAATTAAAAAAAAAAAAAAAAAAAAAGAAATGAGAAAGTTCTTGATAAGCAGCTAAGGGTTTGGGAGGAAAGCAGACTGACTTAAATTAGACACCCTGCATGAGATAATGTGAAATTTAGGTAGAGGTTAGCAATATGGATCTGGAGGACAGACAAATGAAAGACTGTAGTTTGAGAGGAAGATGGCTGAGTGTTTAAAGGCAATAGCTTAATCCGTGGATCAGTAGTCTTCTTCCCTAAAGGTCCAGGGAGTAAATATCTTCAACTTTGCAGGCCCTGCAGTCTTTGGTGCACACAGCCTGAGAGCAGCCATAGTCCGTAGATAAACTAATGGGTATAGTGGTGTTCCATTACACCTTTATTATTGGACACTAGAATTTGAATTTCATATAATTTTTGCATCATGAAACATTGTTCTTTTAATTTTTGTTCAACAATTTAAAAAGGGGCCAGCTAGAATTGCCTGAAGGGCTATAATTTGCTGATTCCTGCCTGCCGTTCTCCAGTAAAATCATTAAGGTTTCAAGGCGTAATAAGTAAGTAGCACGGGACAGAGGTTTAAGGACAGGCTCTTGGAAGCTTGTTAAAAGTTTGTTAGAATCCAGAGAAGGAACGGTCAGATGTAGGAAAGGAGCAAGTGTTGATGAAAAGCTCAAGAACTGGGTCGTTGGTGGTATGTAATTAAAGATGATTCGAAGAGGAGAGAGGAGACCATTGGTTCTAGTTAGAGGTGCACTGGTGACCACTGAGAATTTTTTGTAAACGGATAGAGAGAATTTTAGGCAGTAGAGAAGATAGTAAGGGCATAGAAACTGGAAGTTGTGGGTTTAGAGCCATCATTCATGGAGCTGGTAGTTGAACTCTGAGACAAGCAGAAAGACTGCGAGGTCTGGGAGGTTGATTCTCTTCTATGAAAGCATGGCTGGCCCTTTATTAAGCTTAGGGCTGCTTAGCTATCTCCTAAGATTTCATTCATCCGTCTAACAAATATACATGCTTACCATATGCTAGGTACTGTTCTAAGGACATATCAATAATTACTCCCTAAATCCTCATAGTAACCTTATAACATCGATACTATTATTGCCTCCATTTTACAGATGAGAAAACCAAGGTACGGAGAGGTCCCTCCTCTAGTAAGTAAGTGGCTAGTATCCTGGGTGGGATGGCTCCAGCGCTGGGCTCTTCACTCCTCCCTATGACATGCCGTCAACTTTCCATGTCTGGAATATTAGAACTTTTTTTTTTTTAAACAATTGCTGCTATTATAGGGCTAAAGTTGGAAGAAGACGTACCATGGGTTTATATATTCTCTGTTGAATGTATAAATGGTGCAACTAAAAATGAAAAAGAATACTAGACCCTTCCATAAAAACCTGGCTCTTCAATAAACTATGACACTGAGGCAATGCAGATTCTAAGCCACTTGCTTCTTCTCATGCTGATATACAGGGTAGAAAGTAAGAGATGCTACAACTGTCTGGGAAATCTTTACAATTAATAAACTCTTTCGAAATACAAGCTAATGCGTACTATGGTAAGTAGCATAATTTATTTGGCCAACAGCTGAAAATCTGGACTTGGGGGAGACGGCATGGAATAATGCACAGAGGACAAAGTACCCCGGATGCTGGGACAGAAGCCTGATTTCTACCCCTGGCCTTACCACTGACGAGCGTGTAACCGAATACCAAATAGCAGCATTGTCTTAACACACTTCTGGCCGCTTACTAGGAGGCTTAATATTGAGTGAGAAATGGGGCGCCTGGGTGGCGCAGTCGGTTAAGCGGCCGACTTCAGCCAGGTCACGATCTCGCGGTCCGTGAGTTCGAGCCCCGCGACGGGCTCTGGGCTGATGGCTCAGAGCCTGGAGCCTGTTTCCGATTCTGTGTCTCCCTCTCTCTCTGCCCCTCCCCCGTTCATGCTCTGTCTCTCTCTGTCCCAAAAATAAATAAATGTTGAAAAAAAAAATTAAAAAAAAAAAAAATATTGAGTGAGAAAGAAAATTACTCCGCATGGACTCCTACGACAGTTCATTTGCTTAGAGTGACTCTAGTCCCTTCTCCGACTAGTCCTGGTGTCCTGGTAAGGTCTTACCCCTGCCCAGCAAACATAGTCCCTCCTTACATGAGCACCAATGGGATTCACTGTAGATGTTTGTTTTATTGGCATCTCCTCCTTAAGGTTTTTACTCAAATCTCACCGTGTCAGTGAGGTCTGCCCTGACTTTTATTTGCTGCTGCAACCTGGCCATTTCCCCTGCCCTAAAATTGTTTTTATCCTGTTCAACTTCTTTTTTTGCCCATTGCACTTACTGCCTTCTCACATGTCATGTGATTGTAGTCTATCATCAAATAATATAAGCTCCATGCTTAAAAGAATATAAGACCTCATGGTTGTACCCCCAAATGCGTGACACTTAGTATTGTGCCCAGTATACCTTTTTAATGAGTGTTTGGAAGCCGTGGCTGTATACGTGCATGCTGTTGTCAACGGCAAGTACGTGGCGTGACATTTAACCTCGGAAACTTGTGGGTTGTGAAGAGGACAGCTCTTGTCCTGAGCCCATCCGATGCTACTACCTGTCTGTAATGCAGTGAGGCTGAGACGCAGAGCCAGATAACTCTTGCTTATAAATTTGTTTTCCTAAGGGGAATTTCGCTCGCTAATTTAAGGCAGCTATATAATTTAACTTCGGAGTCGTTTCTCATTTGAGTCACTTCTTGTTTGCCATCTGGCCGTGTAATTACTTGTAAGTAAGGCTATGTGTAGGATGAGAGAACACAAATTGGAAATCTGTGATAATATGTATGGTGAGATGATAATATGTGTGTTTTACTTTTTTGTTGGCTTTGTTTTTGCTGTTGTCCAAAATCTAAGATTAAGGGTGTGGGGGGTGGCAGGGAACATTTGGGGAGGAATCATTCCAAAGCTTTCCCTAGAGGGAGCCCCTTATATAAATTTTCTTCTTTGACTAAGAGCTTTTGTTATAAACTAAATGTTTTGCATTAGTGGATTATTACATTTTTCCATTCATTTATAAGTCTGGCCCTAAGCTATGAAACAAGAGGTTGTCTAACATGTCTCCAGAACCGTTCTGCCATGAATTGAAAGTCGGCAGAGGTATAAGGATCATTCTTTCCCTTGGTCCGTTTTCATAGTATTTCCCGACCTGGGTTTTCCTTTTTGTTCCAGTCCCTTTACCCCAGAAGATATTTTTCTAGTGCCGGCTTGTGTATTATTATTTCTGATTCTTCCTTTTCTATTTGTTTCCCCAGTTCTGGGAGGTTAATTGCAAATGGACAGAAGAACCAAATCCAGTAATGTGTATTATTCAAGTTAAAGAGAAACGTAAATAATGTTTGTTTGGAATTACTATTCTGGGGGGGGGGGGGGGGTAGAGTCAGATTTAAATCATTACAGTACAATTACAATGCTGATTCTCAGTCACTGGGGAAAAAAAAAATCAAAACCAAAACCAAACAAACAAAAACCAACTTGGTAAGAAGCCAGGAGGTACTAATTTCCATGAAAATGCAACGAAGTCATCATTTACAGCTCTGAGGAGATTCTGTCGTAAAGTTTTACTGCTTGTAAAGGTTCCTTTGGTATGGGAGGCAGAGCCTGGGGGCGTGGTCGGGGAAACAATAGTTTGGCTCTTCCCCCCCACACCCCCACCAAATCAGTTCAAATGCCTGAATGAACTGGAGAGTCCAAGAATCAAAACATACTTGCTGTAAGACTCTTGTGGGCTCCAGTAAAAAAGATCTGGATGTTCCTAGTAGCCTAGTGAAAATGGGGCACACACTTGCTTCGCCTTGACTTGCGTAGAGGAAAATCTGCACTGTTTTTGTGGACTCCAGAGAGGAGAAACTTCTGATCTGTTGGAGAGAAAGTGAATAAGTGAGCACCGAGGCAGAAAGACTGATGTGGCTATCATGCAAATAAGAATTGTGATTGGCTTTCTCTTTCTTTCTGTACACTTTGTCACTGCGGCTCTCAGCCTTAAAGATTAGGTTTCACTGGGAGCTTTTCAGGTTCAAGGACTGTTAATGGCTTGAAACTGCCTGACAATAAACTCAACCTCAACATTACATCAGCCCCCAGGCAGATGTCTAAGGATTTGAGACTGGAAGAAGAAAGTTAGAATCTGGAGCGGAAGGATACAGCTCGCCACCTGCTTGATGGGTTGAGCTTCTAATGTGATTTAAATTTCTAAGCTCTATGCAGGCATCTGGAAATGGTGGTCTTCATTAATGCAAAAATCAAGTCTTTAATTAAACTTTTTAAGAAAAAAAGTAAGTAATTTCTCCCCCACCGCCCGTGGTGTGTGTGTGTGTGTGTGTGTGTGTGTGTGTGTGTGTGTGTGTTTTATGTACTACATCTTTTTGCGTGATGAAATTAAAATGTGAAACAATATAATTACCACAATTTAAACTCTATTCTTCACCAGGTTGTTCAAATACCTCAGATTTTATAACTCTAGGGCAGAATTATGTGATTTTAGCATGTCTTACTTATTTATGGTTGGGATTTTAGGTGAATTTGCTTCTTTTGTGCTTCTCAAAAGAAACCCTTTGAAAAAGGGGGAAAAAACCTTGTGTTTACCTTACGTCCACCTTGATATATGGTTTTTTGGTTCTTTGGCTTACTGTGCAGGGAGGCCATGTGTGATCTATCACGTATTTTTGATGGGGATGATCCTCTAAAACTCCCTGGAACTGTCTGTTATGTATTTTAGAGCTCGAGGACAAACTCTGTCTAGACTGTTCAGTCACTGTATAGAGTACAGCTTTTGTGGCATGGTTGCATTGTGTACTTACCGGTGTTTTAAATTTCCTTAATTCAGGTGCTTCTTCATTCTTTACAGAGTATAAATTTTATAAACACATGGTTTTAATTTTACATAGGTGTGGGATTAGTTTAATGTAGTTTTTCGACCAGTAATTTAAACTAGCTAAATGTGGATGGGTTAGAGAACTGGTAAGAGAGATACTGGAAAAAGCAACAAAAAACAGCACTCTCGGCTCATTCTCTGTAGCTCCCTTGGTGGAAGGCTATCTTTGGACGGATCGATTAAAATCTGCCCTGGCAAGAGTGAGATGCTCCAGAGAAGAGACAACTGTCCTTTCATAGGAGCCAGTTGGTAGCTGCACAATGGGGCTGATGGTATGATTGCACAGACACAAGAACCATTACTTGGATTTGATTTGTAATTGGTAAATGGGAAGTTTCGCTTTTCAATATTTTCCAACCATGAGGCACGGTAATTCAGTCTCAAATAAATGCCCATCGGCACAAAACATTGCAGTTAACCACGGCTACCCTTTGGAGGACATATGGTGAGTTGCGCGCTGCTCAAGATTCCCAGGCACATACATAAGGACTAAGTCACGGCTTTGTGGATTTTATGTATTCAGATTGATAGTTACAAGCACCATGCAAAACATTGTTCAACCAGAGGTTACGTGAAATACCAGGTGCCTAATTTACATGCTGTTCCTGTCAACCATTAAAACAGCAGAAAGCACACAGACGTTTCTGTTTTTAGCTTGATGTCTAGTTCTCAATGTTTATTTTCCCATTTAGCAATTTATGGAGGAGGTGGGGTGATTTGAGAAATGAATTATTTGGAGACGAGACTTGCAGCATTTAACAGCTATAGAAAAGATGGGCTATGGGGGAGAGCTACCCTGTGACTCAGGTGCCTAGGGGCACTAAGAAAGGCCAGGTTCCCCTTCAGCCATAGCTATAAAGTCAGGGGCCTCGTTAGAGTAACTTCACTGCTCCTGTTACAATCATGCTTCACATGTATTATTTCATATGATCTTTATAGTAGCTCTAATATGGTGCTGTTAGGTACTTTGACTTAATTTGAAATGTGTCCAAATAGAAGAGTTCAGTAGTTCATGCATGCTTGTTCATTTTATCTTGAACACTAAGACACTTAGTCTGTGTTCTCAGGAAAAAATGAAATAGACACCGAGATCCCAAGCCCTTGGAGGAATCAAGGAAAATTATTATAGAGATTTAGGGTACTCTCATGATTACCTATCATTTCCTCCTCTGACATCCTCTTTTTGTGTTAGGAAGATTCAACTGAATTGGATTATTTTGGGAAAAGTTAATTGCATTGGAATTAAATTTTTTAATATAAAAGTATTCTATGGAAAGAAAAGTGTTCTACGAAAGCAGGAAATGTAGAGAAAATTTTGTCACGCAAATTGATTTCTACGTCTATTAGATATGCTATTTAAATGTATTTTGACATACTGAATATGCTTAATTTGTTTTTAAAATTGTGTTTATTACAGTGATGTCTTAAAGTAATGCTTTAGAGGGGACAGATTTGGTCTCAAACTCTTAGTAGGAAATTTGTATTTGTCTTGGCAATCTAACATTTACTGATGCAATGGCATTGTATGATTAGATAATATATACTCGTTATGGTGGAGTTAAGCAGGAATTGGAGGTCTCTATCAATTTTCTTTTCTTTTTTTTAAATTTATTTTGAGAGCGAAGGTGCATGTACACACAAGCGGAGGAGGGGCTGAGAGAATCCTAAGCAGGCTCCACACTGTCAGCACAGAGCCCGACGTGGGCCTCGATCTCATGAACTGTGAGATCACGACCCGAGCCGAAATCGGGTCGGACGCTTAACCCGCTGAGCCACCCTGGCGCCCCTCTATCAGTTTTCTTAATTGTTTTCTAACGTTGGAGCAGAGGAAGTGCCTAAAATGCTGGAAAGCCATCAACTGAGGAAGCAATTCTACCAAAACGTTGTGGGGGGTGATGGACAGTTTCAGCTTTCCCTTTAGGGGCAAAACACTGTGTGTGCAGGACCCCTGGAGCCTAAGGTTAACTCTTATTCAGAATTTGCTCCCCTTCCTCCTTGTCGGCCCTTACCCCGTGGGTGTGTTAGGCACCAGAAACCCATCTTGACGTAAAATATTTGCAGCCACTGTAGCTTATTTTGACACCGTAATTTATTCTGCCTTTCTTTCTGCAGCTGTTTCCAACCTAGACGAGGAGAGTAGATGGACAGTCCACTACACGGCCCCATGGCACCAGCAGGAGAACGTGTTCCTTCCCGCCACGAGACCGCCCTGTGTGGAGGACCTGCACCGCCAGGCCAAGCTCAACCTCAAATCAGTATTGAGGGGTAAGATCGCATCCTGCCAGCTTGCGGTTCTTGGATCACCGACCGCTAGAAATGAAAGCACAAATGTGATTGCTATTTGTAAAAGAAGACCTATTTATAGAGAACATACAGTCCGCTGTTTCTTTCAAGGTATCATGAATACTTACAACCTAATACAAGCCCGCGATGTCCTGGTTTCTGTGGGAAACTGCCAGTTTACAGACACGCAGATCTGTCCTCAAAGGCCCCACCCCTGCTTAGAAACTCTCTCGCGTGTTCAAGCCACGGGTACCAGTTGAATCCAAATGAACCCTGCTTACATGGGAAGCTTTGCCATCGCCTTTCTTGAACCATCGGAAGTGTTCAAAGCAAATTTGTTACAGCTAATACTTTCTAGTGGTCTGTTTCTGCTTCGTTCGAGTTGGGGGAAAAGGGGACCTACATATAGACTTTGAAAGCGCTCACAGTGGTTTGTTTTATCAGAATGTGGGCGGCACCCAGCTGGTCTCCTATTAAGCATAGGTTCTGTCAACAGCCGGGCAGACAACGCAGTGGCCGGTGAGAAATACAGGAAGCGTGTACTCCTGTATCTAGTTTAAAATTTTCATTTTCACTTCACCTTACCGTGGATGTGAAGGAATCTGAATGTGTGGCAGGGAGGGCTTCTCAAAAGTGATAAAGAAGAGGGGTCCCTGGGTGGCTCAGTCGGTTAAGTGTCCAGCTCTCGGTTTCAGCTCAGATCATGTTTGTGAGTTCGAGTCCCACATCAGGCTCCACACTGACAGACAGTGTGGAGCCGGCTTGGGATTCTCTCCCTCCTCTCTGTCTGGCCCTCCCCTGCTCACATGCTGTCTCGCTCTCTCTCTTTCTCAAAAAAAAAAAAAAAAAAAAAAAAAAAGTGATGAAGAAGGGAAGAAGTTCTTTAAACGAAGGAGTGTCTTTTAAGATTCAGAGACTTTTTTCTTAAAACAGCAAAGTAATGTTCTTACTCTACCACCAGTTTTCTCCTACCAGGCAATATTTGGGGCGTAGTTTTATTTAAAAAGTACTTGTTGCTGGGGTGCCTGGCTGGCTTGATCGGAGCCATGCGACTCTGATCTCAGGGTCCTGAGTTTGAGCACCACGTTGAATGTAGAGATTCCTAAAGTAAATAAATAAGTATATAAACCTAAAAAAAAAAAAAAAAAGTACTCGTTGTTTATCTGAAATTTAACTGGATGTCCTGTATCTTATCTAATTGTGTAAGACTTAAATCTGGAAGAAATCTGTTATTGATTCAAGGGAATCCCAGCATGAGGACCCCAACTCATATTTATTAAACACTTGTCTATATGCCAGCTTCAGTTCTAAGCCCATTACCCGTATTATCTCATTTAATCCTCACAATAATCTTTTTACTATTTTAATGCAAATTTTACAGGTGATGAGGTGGAGATACACAGATTAGAAACTTGCCTGAGATCTCAAAGTTAGTTTTTTGTTTGGTTTTATTTATTTTTTAATTTATTTATTTTTGAGAGGAAGAGCTGGGGCAAGGGAAGGGCAAAGAGAGAGGGAGACAGGATCTGAAGCCATGCTCGACCTCAGGAGCCACGAGATCATGACCTGAGCCAAAGTCAGACGATAAACCGACTGAGCCACCCGGCTGCCCTCAAAGTTAGTTAATGATGAGACCAGGATGTAAACTTGAACAGTCCTAAGCTGCAGAGCCCATATTCTTAACCGCTGCATTATATTGGCTTTAACATCCACTTGTTGGAAATCTTTTGTTCTGGCAGAAATGCAAGTTATAAAGGCGGGGTCTTGGCTCTCAAGGAATTTTTACTTCTATAGTACAGGTCAGAACTGTGAAAAATTCTCAAGAGATGTGCCAAAAATTGCTGTATAGGAATTAGAGAAAGCAGATAGTTTCTTTCGTTCTTGTTTGTTTGTTTTGAGACAGAGAGAGAGAGAGAGAAAGTGCACGTGCACGCAAGTGGGGAAGGAGCAGAGAGAGAGAGAGAGAGAGAGAGAAAGAATCTCAAGCAGGCTCCACATCACCAGCGCAGAGCCTGGTGCAAGGCTCAAACTCATGAACTGCGGGATCATGACCTGAGCCAAAGTTGGATGTTTAACCGACTGAGCCACCCAGGCACCCCAGAAAGCCGATAATTTCTGCTTAGAGAAAGAAGGAATAGCTATCTATAGACTCAAAATAGACTTGGTATTCTGAACAGAACTATACAAACATTTAGATGATAGCCTTAGTTTTTTTTCCTTGAATCTTTTCTAATGCTTAGATTACCTCATGTATCTTACGGTATCTTGTATCTTCCAGTCTTGGCATTGGACTGCACAGAAATTAGGTTACTGGGTCCCCTTTTTCATTTAGCTGGTCATATATTTAGCGACTGTAAGCTTAAAGTGAAAAGAACTGCATTAGTTGGGCTCTTTTCTACAGCCTTGGAATTGTACTTGACCTTGGTTGCGTTCATGATGTACCTAAATCCGACCAAAATTTCTGCTACATCCCTTCACTACCTAGTGATTTATCTTCAGTACCTTTTGAGCAAGAGCTTCTCTCCTTATAGCTCACCTTCTTCCCCCAAATAATTAATAAGAATATTAAATGGCACAGTTCCCGGGACAAACCCCTGAGGCCATGCCATTGTTAACATTTCTCTCAAGAGCTATGAACAACAGAGCACTGCACTCACTGTCTGGCTTGTGGAGAAGCTCTCAGGAAGGTATGTGTGAGTTTGAATATCAGGCCTGGCTTTTTTTTTTTTTTTTTTGATCACTCTCCAGGAAATTGAACTTCGCTACCTCTTTCATGTGTTTTCAAGTATCAGATCACAGTGTCTCTTCTTCCCATAGAAGATTGAACACCTGTATATAGATTTTTCTGATTTTATTTTCTTTTCGATTATTCAGTAGCCCCATATGAAATATCATCACCACTGGTTTTGCCTACACTTGAATTTTATCTTGAAAAGGCAAATGCTTTAGTAATTGCTTTAATGCCCTAAAATGCCTCATCAAAGGGATTTGCTATTTAATAAAATTAACAACTTCGGAAAATTCTTGGAGCTCAGCTTTTAAAGTCTGGATTTAAATACTCCCTAAGAGATTTTAGGTAAATAATAACTTTAAGAATAGTGATTGAAATGGGAAAGAGCGGCTGAGTTGTTTTCCTCTTTATTTATTTACTTTTAATCACGCGTACAGAACTTCATGAACCACACCTCCCATACATCATGCTAGCAACTCAAGATAAACATGAGTACAGAGCATTTATTGCCTCATTATGAGTGAAGATTAAACAGAAAAAAGTTCGGTCCCTGAATATATGGCATTATCAAGGTATGATGTTATACAAAAGCTATCAGTCTAAGTTAATTTGACCTCAATGTTGTTTGCTTAAAAATATAGGAAGGTAATTGGGGCACCTGGGTGGCTCAGATGGTTGAGTGTTGGACCCTTGATTTTGGCTCAGGTCACCATCTCACGGTTCGTGAGTTCGAGCCCCAAGTCGGGCTCTGTGCTGACAGCACGGATCCTGCTTGGGATTCTCTCTCTCTCTCTCTCTCTCTCTCTCTCTCTCTCTCTCTCTCTGTGTCTCTCTCTTTCAAAAATAAATAACCTTTAAAAAATATATAGAAAGGTAGCTAATTATTCACAATGAGTAATCTATTTTGTTCCTTCTCTTCTTACTGTGACCTTATCCATAATTTCATAGGAATATCCAATATCCATAATTTCAAGGAAGGAATACTATTCTTTAATGCTAAACAGGTTGGCACTTTTTCATAGTCATTAAATGCCCATTGTATCAGTTCTTCTGTCGGTTTTTACAAGGAGCTCAGCTCTCAAGCATCATAAAATATGGAGGGAAATGATACAGTGAGTACTAATAAATTCATAACTAAGTGTTATGAACATTGGCTTATTAAACTAATGCAGAAATACAGGTAGGTACTGAAGGTTTTACTGGAAAATGTTTTCATGAAAAAGCTAAGTTTGAGTTAGCACATAAAGGCAGATGATAAAACTCAAAGTAGTAAGTATTTGAGCATCAATTCTGTACTATGCCAGGAGTTTTTAGATGAACTAATGAAAGTACATGGGTCCCTAACCTTAAAGAGCTGAGCTTGCTGTCTTGTGTCAAGACTGAAGTAAATAGACAGTGGTGTAATGGAGAGGTATATGAAGTATAGTGGGCAGGTAGAGAGCTCAGTCAGCTGGAAAAGAAAAGCTTTGGGAGACCCCTTCCCCCACGTCTGTTCCACTCTCATCCTGCCATCAAAGAGGAGGTGGGCAGTTTGTAAAATGGCATCTCGAATGGCATCTTGAATGACTTGTACATGTCTTCCATGTACAAGTTCACTCTGTTCTGGTCCAAACAGAGCAGAGATCTTTTGTATTTGTTGTTGGCTAGTCTCTGGAGAATTTGATAGAATTTGGTGGCCATACTTTTAGAGCAAATGATTTGCTTTTGTTGATTTGTTGCTAGAGATTTAAGTAATGATTTACTGCTAATGACCACATACATGTACCTAGATTTATAGTTTTTTGTAACATTTATTTATTATTTTTGAGAGACAGAGACAGAGCATGAGTGGGGGAGGGGCAGAGAGAGAGAGAGAAAAGGAGACGCAGAATCCGAAGCAGGCTCCAGGCTCTGAGCTGTCAGCACAGAGTCTGACGCGGAGCTCGAACCCACGAACCGTGAGGTCATGACCTGAGTCAAAGTCGGACGTTTAACCGACTGAGCCACCCAGGTGCCCCCATGTACCTAGATTTATCAATGGTATTCTGATATTTGGCTTAACAGGACATCTGGCTGACAATGAAGAGTTAATTTCTAAAGATGGGTCCCCTTATCTGTAAAGAATTCACTTAGCTTTTCACTGAATTTCCAGAAGAATTCTACCTTTTAATCTCCATAGTTGTTTGAACAGTTCATAAACTTTATCAGAGTTGGATGTGATGATGAGTCACATCTACTTAACTAAAGTTTTATCTGGATGATCTTTAGCATCGTTAAAAGGGCCACACTAAATAGGAAAAGTGGAGTTGAGGGATGGGGCCTTGATGAAAGCTTCAGAGTTTATTTTTTTGTAAGTGTAGACCCCGTTCGACAATTATGAGCATATTAAGGGCTGAGATAAAGACACCTTATTTTCAAGCCTCCCTCCCCCGAAAGCCCAACCTGAGAGAGAGAGAGAGAGAGAGAGAGAGAGAGAGAGAGAAACATAATTTCTCACAGTATGTTTAACAGGCAGTTTAGTTACTGTGTCTGTGTCCACCCCTGCCAGAATTAGTTCACAGAGCATCTGTTGTTGTATCAAAAATGTTCTCTAGTCACAGCTATATCCTCCCTGAAGAAATGCATTTTAGCAGGTCAGCCCGCTCTGTGGTTCTAGAATTAGAAGTGTGAGTGCAGGGATCTGACCTGTGTGAATTCAGTCAGCGGTTGGTTATATTTATTACAGGAACTGAAGATTTGCAGTGTGAAGAAATGACTGTTTGTACCAAGTGGTTAAAAACAATAGTACACACACCAACCTGTTCAACACTGGAGAACGGTGCACCTTTCTTAAAATCACGAACAAGTTTTCAAGTAGTTCCAGCCAGGTTCCGCTGGTCGTTCCTGACACACAGACGTTATCTAAGGGACACTGCATCTACCTTCCATTGGCAAGGAGCCTCCTAGTTCGCTTTTGGCTTAGATGAGTCTGTTCTGGGAGAGGTTGTGAGATTCTCTCTGGGTTTGATGAGGCGCCCTGGCACATGGGTCGCTAGGGGATCCCAGATGCCCTGTGGCTTTGGCTGTAGGTGCTCCTCTTGGGGGTCCTGTGGCCCCTTGCACAGGCCTGTTTGTAGATGGAGGCTTGTGGATGTTGACTGAGAGCTCTGTCTTCTGGAATGGTGTGTCCATTCACCATCTTGGACACACTCAAGGTGAACATCTTGCTTTGCCCACCTGGGCTAAACCTTGAATTCTTTTTCTTTTTGGTCACTTTTTAAAAGTTATGACATGTCACGCAAGTACCTAAAACATCTGCCATGTAACAAATAACTGTGAAGTAAATATCAATGTAACCATTACCCTGGTCAAAAAGTAGAATGTGGCCTTAACCTCTAGAAACCTCCTGTTGTTCTTGCTTTCCAACAGGAAAAATCCAGGTGTAATGAAAAGAGCACAGGACATGTCTAGGTTCAAATCCTGCCTGTTATGTACCCGGCATCTATGATTTGAGTTTAATTTTGAGTTTATTTCTTCAACATTTTGAACTTGTTTTTTCATCTGTAAAAGAAAGACCACAGTGTCTGTGTTTGTGGGAATAAAATGAACTTACTTTTGTAAAGTACCTCAAAGGTCCCACCCCTTAAGCTGGAAGCACTGTTTGTGGAGGGCAGGGTGGATTTTCATTTAAGTGCAATGGAATACAAAGGAGATTTTATAAATCTCAGCCCTCTTTCCCAAATGATGTCCTGTCGTGACTTAGCTGCTGCCTTCCCTTCTATCCATTATGCTCCAGAGATGCGCTGTGGGGAGGAGGGAAAGAGGAACAAAACAAGAAACGTGGTCAGATGACAGGGACAGCCACAGGCACTTGACCCCGAGGTTCATTTCATTCACATAGGCAAGGTGCCTTTTTCTCCCACCCTCCATCCACCTCTGAAAGATGTCTGGACTGCTAGAGCTGGAAGGGCCCTCCCACATCCTCTGATTAATAACCCCCTCTTCATTTTGTAGGTAAGTAAAGCAAGGCCCAGAGAAGAGATGGGATTATCTTATAGCTACTTTGCAGTTGAAAGATGACTAGGTCAGGATTTGGAATCGGGTTTCTTGCTCAGCCCATGCCGGCCTGTTCAGATCTCTGATCCTGAGGGCGCTGAGAAGACAAACCGCTTGGATGCTTGTCCTCAACGTTCAGAAAGGTCACAGGGACAGGCAGCTGGGTGGCTTAGTTGGTAAGCGTCCGACTTCGGCTCAGGTCATGATCTCGTGGTTTCCTGAGTTCGAGCCCCATATCGGGCTCTGGTGCTGACAGCTCAGAGCCTGGAGCCTGCTTCGGATTCTGTGTCTCCCTCTCTCTGCCCCTCCTCCACTCACGCTCTGTGTGTGTCCCTCTCTCTCTCTCTATCTATCTCTGTCTCAAAAGTAAACATTAAAAAATTTTAAAAAGGAAAGAAAGGTCATAGGGCCAGGGCTCAGTCAGAATCCAAAGGCCCATGACAGGTTTGGTTTCGTTAGCTGATTTACTTAGCGATTGCGTGTTAGCTTGTGCCTGAAGGTGGGGCTTCTCTGTTGCTCTGGAACTCTCTTCACTCAGTCCTGATTTCACTGAAGCTCAAGTAAGTTTAAGAGAAGTACAGGGAGGAAGCTCCATCATGGGACATCGGGTGTGACAAGTGTCTGTAACTGTCCATTTCATCCTAATGGCATTTGGTGTGTATTTTTAGAACTCTAATATGTCATCAGTACCTCGATGGACTTAAAAACAAAAAAAACAGGCACAGGGTGTAGCAGGGATAAGGGAAAGATAAGGGGACCAATGATTCAGCACTGAGCCTACTCTTTGGTCATTACTTGTATACTTCCTGAAGAATCCTTAGGTATTGATAGGTAGAAGGAGAAGGCGAGGAATCACTGGTTAAAGGAAGGTTATTTTTAATATTTGATAAGTAAGAAATGTTCAATTACTTACAGTCGTTCATACAGAATTTTAACTTCTTTTCCAGTTTACACACAAATAGGTCTAGATTTCAGGTGGGGAGAGTGATATGTTATTCTGAAAAAGCCACTGAACACGGGTAGGGAATATATTGTTTCATCTTTCCTAAAACAGAGCAGCATTGCCATTTTATTCCGTTGTCATTAACCAGTCAAGAACATGAGATGAGAGGCCAGACTTCTGATGCGAGTGTGGCCAGTATCCCGTGGGGTTTTAGAAAACCATGTCTCGTTTTTGTCCTTGGCTTCCTCCTCTGGAAAACAACAGCTGATGTCTAAGTTCCCTTCGGAGCTCAAGAGTTCTGATTGGCCTCCCAGTACTTAACTGCTTAAGGGTGATGCATGTGAAGTTTACTGACACAAAGACAGGAGCGCCCGGGTGGCTCAGTCGGTTAAGTATCCTACTCTAGATTTCGGCTCAGGTCATGGTCTCGTGGGTTCGTGAGTTCGAGCACTGAGTTGGGCTCTGCACCGACAGGGCAGAGCCTGCTTGAGGTTCTCTCTCTCCTCTTCTCTCTCCCCCTCCCCCACCCCCTCAAAAGATATAAGCTTAAAAAAAAAATAACAAAGATAGAACTTACTGCTGAGCATAAGATGTGACAGACCAGGTTATCAAAAATCTGTGTTTGTGTTGACATAAAAATGTTCTAAGTGCATCCTGCAGGTGAAGCACAAGGCCGAACATTGCAGCCGAGTCAAAGCTGAATGAATGATATTGCTGCTTTCACTGGAAGCTTAAAGCTAGCCAGAGAGAGAGGATATATTCATGAGTGACAAGGTGGATGAGGGGGGTATCATTAAGCCTCACCCCTGCCCCTGGAGGTTGTCTTTAAAACATAAATCTGATCGTTTCTCTCCTTTGTTAAAAATTCCCTAAGAGCTTCTCTCACAGACAGGATGAAACCTCGGCTCCTTAGCATCTGAGAACTGTCTTGATCTGCCCCCGGTCTCAGTCCAGCCTCACCTGCCAGCTCACCATTTCTCCCCCATGCTTCTCTACCCCTCCGCCCAGGTTCTCACCTGTGCCTTCACCTATACGGATAAAGTCCTTGTGTCGGAATGCGAACTCATCTTGTCCTTCCTTTCTCCGCTGCGTGTCCCAGTCTGGTCCTTCTCCCTTTTGTATCATAACCTCTTACACCTGGCCAACTCCTGTTCCCCTGTAAGAGCCCCACAATATGTACCTGGACTCCCCAGGGCAGACTTGGGCAAGACTTCTACACTTTTCCACACATTCCCACAAAACCTTATAGTTCTCCATTAAGCTGCTTGTTCTGCGCTGTGTAATTGTATTTACTCGTTTATCTCCCTGCCTGACAGCAACAACGTTGGGAGCAGGACCTTTCCTTGTCTTTTGTGTGACCCCAGCACACAGTCTGGTGCTTTACTTAATTAGGTTGACTTTTCAAAGACAAATGGTAATGTTATTTAAAAGCTTCTCTTTTTCTGTGTTTGGTATTTTGTTGGACTATAAGCACTGTTGTGTTTGTGAAAGTCCTGGAAAGGTCACCTAGAACTCAGGAGGTGAGAGCCGAAGCCACAAGACAAGGGGTGGAAATGCAGGAGTGAGGAGATAGAGAATTGGGAGAGTGTAGGGTTGAGCCCAGAAGCCTCTATTTTAGGGGGCTGGGAAAGAGAAGTTGGTAAAAGAGTAGTTGGGGAAGAGGAAAGTCAGGTCAGGATGGGCAGTCCTCATGAGACTCACAGATAGGGAGAGAGTCTGAAGAAAGGCTACTAAATTGGTCCTTAGGCTGCCACTGGTGACCTTCCAAAGAGCAGTTCCAAAGAAAGCTTTGGATGGAAGAAGCCAGACTTCATGAGAGAAAAATCATTTTTATAAGCAGAAAAACAATACAAGTAAGCTTTTGAGAAATGAAGTAGGATAAATGATGTCAGCAAAACAGAAAGGGAACTGTATTTTGAGGTAATGGCCAGATAGAGGTAATATTATGGTTTTAAAAATCAGAGCCAATTGAAACATGGTCGTAGACAACAGGAGCCCATGAGGAGGGGGAAAGATGGCGGATACAAACAGAGAATGGGGAGGATGTTCCCTGAGGAGGCAGTAGGCGGTGAACTCAGGGGCACAGGGGGGGTCAGGTTTCCACCTGTGTCTCCTAGACAGACAATTGGGGCAAGTTTTGAGACGGAGCAAAAGAAATGATGAAGTCGTTCATTAGGTGGTGTTGGAGACTTGACAGAAATGTGGCCCCCGCTCTGTTGCTACAATATTGCAAGTGCTTTGGTGAGAAGAATGACTTCATTTGGTGCTCTTGTTCAGCGCTTGTGAATTTAATTAGGTTGATCTTTCAAAGACAAAAGTTCATGTGATTGTTATTAAAAGCTTTTTTTTTTTTAATGTTTGGTTAATTTCATTAAATTTCATTAATTTTCGTTAATTTCATTACACGTCTTTTGGAATTTTTGTCCTTAGGGAAAGTTGTCTGACTTGATCAAACAGTGGGCTAGATTATCTACTGAGGAAAGAGAAGTGCAAAGACAAAAATAAGGAATCAACAGAATGGAAATGATATACCAAAGGGGTGGTTTAACTTCTCTTGCTGGATTTGATGGCTCAGGGAATTTTTTTATAATACCAACTATTCTGAGTGTGGTAACCCGGAAAGGGTAGTTAACCTGTGAGTGGGAAGTCTGATGCAAGAGCCAGGGAAAAATGAACAATCCTTGCTTTTTCAGTAGGTGAAGAGACATGTTGCCTTTTTTTTTTTTTTTTTTTTTTTTTTTTTTTTTTAATGGTAAGCAACACACAAAAGATAGAAAAGCAAAGACAGTCATTTAAATGATCCAGGTCTTAACAAAGCACTATGGATTGTTTAAACAAAAGGCTTTTTGTGTTGTTTTTGTGTCCATAGCCAGTCTGCTGTTTCAGCAATTCTATTTTAATTCCTGATAAAGTGAGTAACTTGAGTGGCCTCTATATTTCACTCAGTACAGCATAAAAATGCTACATTGAAGGTACGGTGGATAAGGCTCGTTATCACTCTGTGTACAACTGAAGTCTCGGCTGTTGGTTTAGAATCTTTGCAGGCTATTTGATATTAAGTAACCTTGGTGATGCTCCGCTAGGGCCAGTGATAGGGCTTTCTCATTCTAAAGTGAAACGAGATCCCCTCCAGTTTGGCTGAGCTGTGGTGCCACTCAGCTGGGGCTGGCAAACTCTTCACATGCTCACATTAATCATGGGCACCAGAAAGCGTTCGCTTTCATTCCAATCAGATTGAGTTCTTTGATGCTCCTTGAATTAATTTGGGGATGTGAGAAGAAGAAATGTTAGCAATCAGTTTTCTACAACGGCCAATAACCTTTAAGCATAAATCTTTCCGTGGTTTGCAGTGAAAAATAAAGCTAACAGTTCTTTCCAACTGCTTCAGTCTTAATACTTAATTCCTAATTTTTTTTTTTTTTTGGAGGTTTCTATTCCTAAGAGAAAGTAACCATAGAGGGAGGATCCTCGTCAAAATGACCTTTTTAAAACCTATCTACATGAAGTGAAATTGCCTGTGGTGTTTAAAGTCAGTAAGGGAGATATTGGTCCCAGGATCAGGAAGGGAGTGGTTCTTTCCAATACACGTTAATACGTTAGTCAGCAAACTCATTTCCTGTTTGACTCTTGGGCTGATGACACAATTGTGCATTTTCTCTCTGCGGTGCTCTATCTTTCCCTATCCTGATCACTTTATTTCCCCAAGTCCACTCTGTAGACTGACATAGGAAGTCATGTGGAATTGTGCTAAAATAATTTTTAAGGGTATGAATTCTGCAGTTTGCCTGTCATTTTTTATTTTTATTTTTTCCTCCCTTGGCAAAGAAACCTATCCATTCCAAAGGCATCCATTCCAGGGGCACCTGGGTGGCTCAGTCAGTTAAGCATCTGACTTCAACTCAGGTCATGATCTCATGTTTCTGAGTTCAAGCCCCACATCCAGCTCTGTGCTGACAGCTCAGAGCCTAGAGCCTGCTTCGGTTCTGTGTTTCCCTCTCTCTCTGCCCTTCCCCTGCTTGTGCTCTGTGTCTCTCTCAAAAATAAATAAATATTTAAAAATTAAAAAAAAAAAAAAAAGAACAAAGGCATCCATTCCATCACCATATCCTGTCTTCTACCCTACTCCTACCCAAAACTTCTGGGAGCTTTCTCTGGTTATAGCTTACCAGAAATCTCTTGGGCGTTGTCCATGATACAGTTAGGTTTTGAATACTGGATTTGGTCAGTTTCCCTGAAATTCTACTGAAACTAATACATTTCCTTGGATAGAAAACACCGATTGAGCCCTGGACGTCTCATCTTCCCTACCTCATTCTCTTCCTACCTGCTTTTCCCTCATCCTTTTACTTTTTGAACATATGATTGGGGCCCCTCCCCCATTAAGTTCTGTATCGATACTGGCCCCAGCCCTTGCTCCCCAGTTGTGCTTAGTAAACATTGGTGACATGGCCAGTATAGATGAGGCAGGTCATATGCCTTGGGTTTATTACAGTGGAAAGCGTGTTCAATGATAAAATACACCTGGGAGAGGAATGGGGCGGGACCTCTATTGTGTAATCACAGTACCCTTTCAAGTGCTGTTTGTTCATTCATTTAATGAACTCACCGAGCCCCTGCTAGCCACCCACACAGAGTCAGATCGATCATGCAGGGCTTAGAAACCACTGGGAGGAGATTGGCTTTTACTTTCAGGGCCTGGGAAGCCACTGGAGAGGTTTGAACTCAGGAGTGACATAATCTGATTCATCGTTTTTAAGTGGCTCAGTCGGGTTCTGTGTTAAAGGTTCACCACATGGGTGCCAGGGTGGAAGCAGGAGACTGGGTGGGGATTAGCACAGAACTCAGGTGAGAGGTGGTGGCCGCCTGAAGCTCCCTCCTGTGTTGGAGCTGGAGAGGGATGTTTAAAGCGGGAACTCTTCAAGCATTTTAAGGGAGGCTCGATGTGCAAGGTACTTGCAGTAGCAAAGTCAAAGCTTTTTCTGAAACAAACCAGTGTTCTTGAGGAACTAAAAGCAGATGCCACGTTTAGCATTCCTCCCCTCCGCATTGACCCCTACCCCTACCGTAAGCTAAAGTCTTCTTCATCTTCTGAAGTTATTCTGTGAGTGAGTGTGAATCACTTGTGACATAATAAAAGAAACAGATCAACCCTCTTTTCCCCTCGGGCCTTTTGGCATTTCTCACTTGGAATATGTAAGAAGTCTCAAATGATCCAAATTCTGTTTCCGTCTTTTCTCCTACTGTGGCTCTCAGACCAGCAATATCAGCATCACTTGGGAATGTACTAGAAATGCAAGTTCTCTGGCCCCTAGTGAGACCTAGTGAGTCCGACACTCTGGAAGTGGGGCCAGCAGTGGGTTCAACAAGCTCTCCAGGTGGTTCTGAGGCACCTTACCTTGGAAAACCTTGGCTCTGTAAGTTGCCATGTGAACTTGTTTCTCCGTCAGCGAGGCCCCTTGAAAGTTGGAAGTATCATTACAAGCTAGGATTTGAACACATAACTGTTCACATGCAGGGTTTGAGCTCTGGACGGCTGCTTTTCATCACTCTGGCTGTTAGCAGAAGGTGACTTATGTAAATTGAAACTCATTCCTTTCAAGGGAGCTCCCTTTTCCTTGACACTCGGGTGATACTTGGCATATTTCCTGATTGGCCTTCTTTCTTTCTTACCCAGTTAAGCAAATGATATGCTAGCACCTGGGACATTTGCCTTACATGCATCATTAAGAGAGGAGACATTTGTTTTCAGAACTTTTAGAGAGGCTTGGGCTTAATCATTAAAGCCATGCATTTTCTCTTTATCTTTTTATGTTTTATGGTGCATTGGATGCTAAGTATCATTGAAATGATGACTCTGGCAAAGAAGTGATCTTATGGACTCACATATGCATTTGTTGGAAGATAAATTTGGGTTTACTACTCCATATATAAACAGTATGCTTTTATGCCATTATAAATATTACTGTAAAACTATATAAAAATTCTTACTCTAAAGAGGGGAGGGAAGAAAAGAACCAATCATTAGTCTAATACTAAACCAAAGGACATATTTCTTTGAAATCTATCCTTTAAAATTGCAACCAAATTATCTAGGAAAATACCCATATCCAAGATCTATAATAAATTCATAATGTCTTTTAAGATTTTACACAGCTTTTCAGCTCACTCGGTAGGCTATAAATAACCAAGGAACCTAAAAACGTCTGAACGTCTATAATCTCTTAATCATTCTAATTTTTTATTCTTAAAAACAATTTAAATGAATTGAAGTTCAGCTGTTTCAAAGAATTTGCAGAAAATCCGGATGTATTTTTGAAACATCCACTGGGCCTGATTGGCAAGGCAGAATGTGAACCACAGTATGAGTAAGATTTTTTTTCTTTTCCAGTGTTGCCAAACCCAATAAATTAATGAGCTAGAAGGTGAATCACTTCTATTTTAAAATGCGTTTTGGTTTAATTTTCTTAAGAAAATAAATTCCCTAATGGTTACGAAGTGCAGTGTTTGAATGCGACAGATTTTTCCTGTGTGCTTGCTTGAAAGCTCAAATTAGATTAGCTGTATAATACCCAATACAGCTGTTGGACTGGAATTGATTTTCGTTTAAGCATGCATGTTTATAGTCTTATGTGTCCTTAGTTCTCCACTAATGGACAAAGATAGATCATAGAACTGGCCTTTTCCCCTGTTGTTGATAATCTGATGGATAAATAATTGGGAAAGAAGTTTGTAAACCTGGATCTTCCAGAAACTTTATACCTGGGTTTCATAATCCATAAGACACATATAGTATTTGTTCTCTTTCAATTCCCACAGAAATACTTTAAACACGGATCAAATAATGATGGCCAAGGGCTTCCAGTTTAGAAAATAATGCATTTATTTAGTGTCATTAGTAATGGCTTTAAAAATCAGTGATCTGAAAAAAGGACTTTTTAGACTATGGTTCATCATAGGACATCCTCACTGAAGCAGCACCTCATGACTATTATTTTTATAATTAATTTTGGAAGTAGAATCCTCCCAATTTCAATGACCTTGGATTATAGTAGGAGGATTATGAAAGATTTAATATGTTAAAAGAAACCACATTTAGATTTTAAAATATGGTATGCCTATGTTTTGATGATCACTGGGTGTTATATGTAAGTGATGAATCACTAAATTCTACTCCATAAACCAATATTACACTATATCTTAACTAACTAGAATTTAAATAAAAGCTTATAAAAAATAAAATAAAATATGGCATGTCTAGAATGCTCTGCTGTTGTGGAGTACCAGAATTGTGCTTTTGACTTGAATGTTCCAGAACTTTCCTGGCAGTTCATACCTGGACACACCAACACGACCCATATGACTTGAGGAATGACAATATTCTTATCTGTTCCTTCTGGCTTTTACTATAGCAGTACTTATTTCAAATACTTCCTTCATCATTCCTTCACTTCTTTTTTTTTTTAATGTTTATTTATTTTTGAGAGAGAAAGAGAGAGCACTAGTGGGGGAAGGGCAGAGAGAGAGGGAGACCGAAAGTCCAAAAGCAGGCTCCAGGCTGTCAGCACAGAGCCCAACGAGGGGCTTGAACTCACAGACCATGAAATCATGACTTGAGCCGAAGTCAAACACTTACCCGACTGAGCCACTCAGGCTCCCTTCTTCCCTTCTTTTTCACACAGCCTAACAAGTCAGCAGACTTCTCACTTTTTTTCCTTGTTTGTTTGTTTGTTTATCCATCCATTTATTCATTCATTCATTCATTCATTCATTTATGAAGAGAGAGAGAAAGCATGAGTTGTGGAGGCGCAGAGAGAGCGGGGGAGAGAGAGAATCCCAAGCAGGCTTTGCACTGTCAGTGTAGAGCCCAATATGCGGCTCAAACCCACAAACTATGAGATCATGACCTGAGCCAAAGTCAGACACATAACCAACTGAGCCAGCTAGGCGCCCCTCACTTTTTTTCCTTTTAGCATCCCCTTATCATACAATATCATTTCTTTGGGGACTAGAAGACCCCAGTGTCTCCTCTCCTTCTACTGTTCCTCCTTTTCCCTCTCATTTAAGCCAGTCGGGCTTATTAGCCATTTATTTAAGGTAAGAACTTTGTTCTCTTTGAGTATATGTCAAAATCTTTATAATAAATTCAGGAAATTTTTTGCTATGTGTATGTTTTCTCTTATAGAATTATAAATATGAAACAATCAACTCTGGTGCATTATACCATTCAGTGATAAAAATGTCCATGTACTTTTACCGGCATCACTGAATGATTGATTGGCTTTCTCCTCCTGTAGATAACAATCAAGCTCCTATTGTGGTTTATTTGGAATATATGTGTCAGTATCAGGACTTTGAGCTGAGTCCTGGCATCTTAGGGAAGTGGGTAAGCAGGAAGAAGGTGATAAATGCAAGTAAGATCATGTCACTTCTCTGTTCCAAGTCTCCAGAGGCTGTCCCTTGGCCTCATGGTAAAAGCCAGAGTCCTTAGAACCCTCAAGGCCCTAACATAGTCTGTCCCTTGTTTACCTATCTGGCCATGTCTCCTGTTCTCACCCCAAACTTTACTTTTCTCTAGTTCTTTCTCAGGTTGACGGGACATACTTTCTTTGCTCAGAAATCACCGCTCAGTGAGACCTGCTACAAATGCTACTCCCTATTCCCTTCCTTGCTTTATTTTTCTCTTAGAAATCCAAAATCAAAGTGTCAGTGGGGTCGTGCTCCCACTGACCTCGAGGGGAGAATCCCTTCCTGCCCTTCCAGCTTCTGGGGGCTCTGGGAATTCCTTGGCTTATGGCTACATCACTCCTAATCTCTACCTCTGTCTTCACGGGCTTTTTTCCTTCTGTGTTTGTATGTTTCTGTGTCTCCACATGGCCCCATGATCTCTGTTTTCTCTTCTTATAAAGACATAAGTCTTGTTGGAGTAGGGCCCAGCCTAATGCCCTCACTTTAACATGATTACATCTGGAAAAGCCCTATTTCCAAATAAGGTCACATTCACAGGTACCGGGGGTTAGGAGTACCTAACACATCTTCTTAGGAAAAGAAATGTAGCCTCATGATATTTTGGTAAAGATATAGCCAAAGGCTTGGTAAAATTGTGGTATCTTGAAGAATTGTGCAGCCAAGCACATCTTGCGGACTTGCTCGCTGGCTTTTAAAAGTAGAAGAGTTTGAGGTAGTTATGGTTTATGTGGTAGATTCCGGAAGCGGTGTCCATCTTCTGAGTACTGGCCATGGGGAGGATTCTGTGCAAAGTTCTGACATATCCTTACCTCAGCTCTCTCATCAGAGAGCAGCGCACTCAGAGTTGTTTGTTGAATGAATCTCATGACAGCTTCCGAGACTGAGTTGAGTAAAGTCCTGGCTTTACAGAGGTGGAATCCGAGTTTCCAGCAGGTTCAAGCGTTGTCCCCTAGACGTCACAGTTAGTACGCCCCCTAGTACGGTCAGGTCTGTCTTGATTCCAGACACTCCACTGCTTCTCCATGTAGAATCCCTCCCAATAGTTAACTTCCTGTTCCTGAAACACAGAGAGTAGCTTTTCATTGCTGTTGCAGATTCCCCACCAAAAGCCTCTCAACCTCATCCAAGAAGGATTGAAGTAAACATGACATAAGCATAGCAGGGATCTGGAAAATCTGAGATTCAGCGTTATCCCTGTCTGGAAGAGTCACTTGAACAGTTGTTGAATATTCTCCTCTCCCTCCTTGTTCACGAGGTAGGATTGCCCGTTCTAGTCCCCTCTGAAGTTAGATATGGTCACATGGCTTATTTTGGCCAAAGAAATGAGAGTAGAGTCAGTAAAGAAAGTAAAGCTTTCTGGCAGAATCCCTAGGAGCCAGTGTGAGAGTCACCACGTTCTCACCGTGCTGCCATGTGACCGATGAAGACAAGTACTTCCCTCTTTCCAGTCCCCAAGTGACTGTGCTAAGCAGAGTTCCTGCTAGCTCTATTTATACCAGGACAGCGTGCAGCAAAGATTCTCCTAGTTTCTGAAGCCACTGAAGTTTGGGAACTATTTGTAACCGCTGCATATTCTAGCTAATTGTGACTGATTCAGTGAACTGAAAAGTAAAGCATGGAGCATGGAAATTCATTGAGGATTTCCAGCAGAGAAGATTACGTTGAATAACTCCTCCAAGCCTCTTTATTTTATTTATTTTATTTAGAGGTTTGTTTATTTTTGAGAGACAGCGCACAAGCAGGGGAGGTGCAGAGAGAGAGAGGGAGACAGAGGATCCAAAGCAGGCTCCGTGCTGTCAGCGCAGAGCCTGATGTGGGGCTCGAACTCAACAACTGTGAGATCATGGCCTGAGCCCAAGTCACATGCTCAACCAACTGAGCCACACAGGTACCCCCAAGTCTCTTTAGTAGATAGACTCTTTTAACATGTCTAAAATAGCAACATGAACAGTCTAATATAGCGAAATACATGAAAGTTTGGAGGCCAAGAAAGGTTTAAATTCGTAAGACGGTTAAATGACCATCCAGTGGTATGACATTATTTTTTTCTTCTGTACTTAAAACTTTGGTCTAGCAAGGAATGTTTGTCCACTGTTCTTGCACTAAAGAAAATAGTTTGACATGAAAGGAAAGAGGAGGAAATTTATGGTTGAGAAACCAGAGGATACAACGAACAGTGATACCTTTCTCCAAGCAGTACCGTGAGAACAATAGGTCGGCTTTAGTCCAAATTTCTGTTGCAAGAGGAGTATGTGTTAAAGGTAGATCTTCCATTACATTTAGTATCTCATTTCTAGCCTGTAGCTGCTGGCGTGGCTCGCTTTAAAGTATGCTCTGCCTTGCAGTTATTCTCAGTTTAATGTTGGAAAAGTCTTTGCTTATTCATGATGGCTTGCACTTACTTATATCTCACTCTCCAGACAGTAAACTCTATTTAATGAACAAAGCCATGGTTTTAGAAACTGAGAGCTGTTGCAACTTGACAAGAGGAGATTTTCCTAGATTTCCCCTAGCGTTGGAATAAGACAAGTGACAGTGGAATTCGATGACTTTATTAGATTTCAGAAATTTGATAAGAGTGAAAACATTGGTCATCTGCCATAAATGTATGCTGCCCAGTCTCACCTTAGACCCAGCATCCTAATTCAGTTGACATCCCACTATTTAAACATTTCTGTGACGCAAACTTCATTATGGAAAAAAGGGGCATTGTCTCTTAAACTAGGCTCAAAAGGTGATGGTGGAAGTACTAATATTTGCCAGATTTCCATACTTTCATGGATAATAATTTTGCAGTGTTTTGGTCTTTTAAGATGTAATGTGTACCCAGTCGTGTCAGCTATTTTTAATATTGCCAAAAACATCAGAACTCGTCTCAGCTTTAGAGATGATCCAGCCCAACAGCCCTTCCTTATTTTCCAGCAAGAAATCTTTTCAAACACATCTGACGGGGTACCCAATACATGAAAAAGATTTTCAATTTTATAAAAGCTTGTAATTTTAAACTTATACTTCTTATAGGGTCTATTAGTGAGGGGAAAAGACTAATTGGAACAACAGAAGGACTTCGTTTAAAAGGGCCTTGGCTTGAGGCACCTGGCTGGCTCAGTTGGTAGAGTGTGTAATTTTTTTTTTTTTTTTTTTGGTAGAGCACGTAACTCTTGATCTCAGGGTTGTGAGTTCCATCCCCACATTTGGTGGAGAAGTTACCTAAAAGTAAAATGTTTAGGGGCACCTGGTGGTTTGGTCGTCTGAGAGTCTGACCCTTGATATGAACTCAGGTCATGATCTCACAAACTGCTGACAGCACAGAGCCTGCTTGGGATTCTCTCTCTCTCCCACTCTCTCTCTCTGCCTCTCCTCTGCTCATGCACACACACACACACACACACACACACACACACACACACACTCTCTCTCTCTCTCTCTCTCTCTCTCAAAATAAGTAAGTAAGCTTTAAAATAAAATAAAATAAAATATAAAATAAAATAAAATAAAATAATAAAATCTTAAAAATATATATTTAAAAGGGCCTTAGCCTTCACTTTTTATTTTGTTTTGTTTGTCAAGTATTTGAAAATAATGAATTATAACATAAGTAGATACAAAGTGGTAACTTTGTGTGTGTGTGTATATGTATGGCTGATTGCATTTAATTCTTTACTTTTCCATTTCAAGTATAATTAACATACAGTGTTATATTAGTTTCAAGTGTACAATATAATGATTCAACAATTCTATACATTACTTCATTGCTTATCACAGTAAGTGTTCTCTTAATTCCCTTCATCTATTTTACCCATCCCAACCCACCTCCCCTCTGCTAACTACCAGTTTTTTCTCTGTGCTTAAGAGTCTGTTCTTTTTGTCTCTTTTTCCCTTTGTTCATTTGTTTTGTGTCTTAAATTCCACATATGAGTGAAATCATATGGTATTTGTCTTTCTCTGACTGACTTCAGTTAGCATTATACTCTCTAGATCCATTCGTGTTGTTGCAAATGGCAAGATTTCATTCTTTTTTATGGCTGAATAGTATTCCAGTGTGTGTGTGTGTGTGTGTGTGTGTGTGTGTGTGTGTGTGTTTGTGTGTATGTACACACACACGAACACAAACACACCACTTCTTTATCCATTCATTGATCGACGGACACTTGGGTTGCTTCCATAATTTGGCTATTGTAAATAAAGCTGCAGTAAGTTTAGGGGTGCATATATCTCTTCAAATTAGTATTTTTATTTTCTTTGCGTAAAACTCAGGAGTGGAATTACTGGATCCTATGCTAATTCTATTTTTAACGTTTTGAAGAACCTCCATACTGTTTTCCACAGTGGCTGCACCAGTCTGCATTCCTACCAACAGTGCATGCAGATTCCTTTTTCTCCATGTCCGTGACAACACTTGAGTTTTTTATTTTAGCCATTCCGATGGTGTGAAGTAATATCTCATTGTAGTTTTGATTTGCATTTCCCTGATGATGAGTGATGTTGCACATCTTTTCATGTGTCTGTTGGCCATCTGGATGTCTTCTCTGGGAAAATGTCTGTGTGTATCCTCTGCCCATTTTTTAATTGGATTATTTCAGGGGGGGTTGGTGGTAGTGGTGTTGAATTGTGTAAGTTCTTTATATATTTTGGATATTAACCAATTACTGGGTATATCAGTTACAAATATCTTCTCCCATTCAGTAGGTTACCTTTTTGTTCTTTTGATGGTTTCCTTCACTGTGCAAAGGCTTTTTATTTTGATGTACTCTCAAAAGTTTAATTTTGCATTTCTTTCCCTTCCCAGAAGAGACAGACATGTCTAGAAAAATGTTTTTATGGCTGATGTCAAAGAATTGCAGCCTAAGTTTTCTCCTGGGAATTTTATGGTTTCAGGTCTCACATTTAGGTCTTTAATCCATTTTGAGTTTATTTTTATGTATGGTATAAGAAAGTGGTTTAGTTTCATTCTTTTGCATGTCGCTGTCCAGTTTTCCCAGCACCATTTGTTAAAGAGACTGTCTTTTTCCCATTGCATATTCTTGCCTCCTCTGCCAAAGATTAATTGACCATAAAAGCATGAGTTTATTTTTGGACTCTATATCCTGTTCCCTTGATCTATAATTCTGCTTTTGTGCCAGAATGATACTGGTTTGATTACTATAGTTTTGTAGTATATCTTGAAATCTGGGATTGTGATACTTCCAGTTTTCTTCTTCTTTTTTATGATTGTTTTGGCTCTTCTGAGACTGTTGTGGTTCCATGCAAATTTTAGGATTATTTATTCTACTGTGGAAAGTGCTGTTGGTGTTTTGAAAGGAAATGAATTAAATCTGTAGATTGCTTTGGGTAACATGGACTTTTTAACAATATTAGTTATCCCAATCCATGACTGTGGAATATCTTTCCATTTATTTGTGTCATCTTCAGTCTCTTTCATCAGTGTTCTATTGTTTTTGGAGTACAGATCTTTCACCAACTTGGTAAGTTTATTTCTAGATATTTTACTCTTTTTTGGTACAGTTGTCAATGAGATTGTTTTCTTAATTTCTCTTTCTACTACTTCATTATTAGTGTATAGAAATGCAGCAGATTTCCGTAATTAATTTTGTATTATGTGACTTTACTAAATGCATGTATCAGTTCTAGTAGTTTTTTGGTGGAGTCTTTAGGGCTTTCTGTATATAGTATCATGTTGTCTGCAAACAGGGAAAGTTTTACTTCTTCCTTACCAACTTGGATGCCTTTTGGTTCTTTTTCTTATTTGACTGCTGTGGCGAGGACCTTCAGTACTATGTTGAATACAAGTGGACATCTTTGTCTTGTTCCTGATCTTAGAGGAAAAGCTCTCAGTTCTTCGCCATTGAATATGATGCTAGCTGTGGGTTTTTCATACATGGCCCATTTTATGTTGAGGTGTGTTCCCTCTAAAGTGGTAACAGTTTTTATTGGTTTGTTACACAAGGTTCACCCTGAATCCTTAGGAGACTTCAGCTGATAGGACCACAGAAGAGTTAATTTGCAACACAAGTTAATGAAATGCAAAACTACTGAGTATTACTTTTTTCTCCTAACTTTAAGGTAATTAATTAAAGAAAATCAAATCAAATACTTACAGAATCCCAAAACTACACAGAACAGTGAAAAACACTAATCACGCTTTATGTAATATTCTCTCTGTAGAAGGAAAGTAGAATTCTGACCATTCTGTTTACATTTTTTTTTAGAAAACTTATTAATGTTGGAAAAAATGTGAAAATATTTCTCACTGAAAAGAGATTAATATGAATAAATCCTTATTAAAAATAAGTTGTATTCTGGAAGTTTCAGAATTTTTTAAAAAAAGTTTCCCTTTTACTCCATATCAAGAGTGGTTGCAAGCCGAGCCCACAAATTAGTTAGCTCCTAAGCAACTGAAGCAGCTATCTTGTGATTACATAATGCATTTTTAAAGTTGGTTTGACATCCTAAAAGATCCTCATGACTATTTCATGGGGTTTTTAAAAATCTGATTAGCAGTTCTGGGTTGGAAACTTTATTCACTCCCACTGTGAAGTAGCAAAGGAGAGTAAGGATCTTTTTTTCCCCCGGTTGGAGAATTTTTATCCTTTCACTAAAGTGACCGTCATCTCCTGTCTGAGAAGAATCACAGATCCTACTGTTGTTACAGAGGAACTCTGAAGATGCCCTACTTTACTTCGGTGCCATTAGGTGCACAGTCTTGTCATGCTGTGCGAAGGGGAACCCTTCCCAAACCAAACACATTTCGCACTCCTTTATGAGCCGGATATTTAAAGGTACCCTGTGGTGAGTGAACCCTTTTGCAAGGCAAACCCTCCTCTAAGGTGCTGGCTGGGTACTAAGAAATCTCTTGGGGCTTTAAAAAGCCACGAATACTTTTCTTGCTGCACTTGCCCCCACTGATCCGAGTAATTACAATTAGCACAGTGGTCCCTCCTCGATGAGAACCGCTGGTCTCTGAGCAGCCGACGGCCCCAGCCTTGCTGCGAAGCAGGGCGCCATGCTTCCGGTTACCTTCCACTTGCTGGTGCCAGGTATTTCTCTGTAGTCTGGCAGACGGCTCAGACTGCCACCCGGTTTCACATTAAATTCCACTCGATGATTATAGCCTGTTTGGCATCAAAGTTAGGTTGAGAACTAAAAATAAAATGAGGGCATTGTAATCCGTGACTTCTCGTGTCCCTTCCAGCTGAGGAATCTATAAGAAGCATAGCGTGAGAAGTTTTGTTTTTTTTTTTTAATTTTTTTTTAACGTTTATTTATTTTTGAGACAGAGAGAGACAGAGCATGAACGGGGGAGGGGCAGAGAGAGAGGGAGACACAGACTCTGAAACAGGCTCCAGGCTCTGAGCGGTCAGCACAGAGCCCGACGCGGGCCTCGAACTCACAGACCGCAGGATCGTGACCTGAGCCGAAGTCCGCCGCTTAACCGACTGAGCCACCCAGGCGCCCCGAAGTTTTGTATTTTTTGATGAGCAGTTGCATCATCCACTGCCGTGCATAAATAATTACAGTAATTAAGAACCTGGTTTCATATTCTGAGTCCATTGCTTATCTGTATAACATTTACTGAGAAAATAATTTAATTACTCTAAACCTGACTCAGAGGGTTGTTGTGAAGTCTAAAGGTAATCATCCCATTAAAGCATTTGAACATGATATGTAGTGTGTAATCTACTAACTCTTAGTTGTTTTGATCATCATTTTCATTATTAATAGTATGATTATTTTGAAATCTTACGCCTAGGAAAATATTGCTAGAAAAGGTAAATAAAGAGAAGCAAACAAATTCTGGTTTTTTACGCCCTTCCTCCCCCACCCCTTCCCTGGCCTGTACCCTCTGCAGAATGTGATAAGCTGAGGCGGGATGGCTACCGAAGTTCACAGTACTACTCCCAGGGGCCGACCTTTGCAGCCAGTACCAACCCCCTCTGCGATGATTATCAAAACGAAGATGAAGAAACAGATCAAAAGGTAAGGCTTCCCAATTCAACATGGGAACCTGGAGTGGGTCCCAGAACAGAAAAACGACATAAGTTGAAACACTGGTGAAATCAGAATAAAATAGGGTTTCAGTTAATAATGGTATCTCAATTTCTTAATTTTGACCAAGGTACCATGATTATTTAGCATGTTAACACTGTGGGCAGCTGGGTAAAGCGTTCACAGGAATTCTCAGCGCTATGATTGCAACTTTTCCGCAAGTCACAGTCGGTCTAAAATTAAAAAAAAAAAAAAAAAAGGTAAGGTTAGGATTCAAGGAATTCATTAAAGGGTCACAGTCAGTCAGTATATTTGTGCATTTTGAATATTCTCTTTTGGGTAGAAAAATTGAAGGTCCTGTTTTTGTTTTTTGGGTTTTTTTTCTCATGACCAAGAACCCACTCAGATCCTAAAACAAGAGCTCTAAGTATAACAGGCAAAAGTCACTGTTTCACAAGCAGTCAGTGTTTCTCAGAAAGATTGAACAGAAGCAGCACTTGACTTAATATTATAGCACTGGTCAGTTCACTTTGAGATGCTGTGTTACCCTGGCTGCCTTTCTTCTCATGCCATATCTTGTAGTATGTACAAACTACTTAAGGCAAATGTATTTTCTCAGTAATAGATGCCCCATGAGCAGATAAAAATGTAGAGAGATTTTGACTCATATGGGTTTTTTAAATTCATTCTAGGTAGTACTATGGACTTAAAGTTTGATGGACACGTGTTGATTTAGAAACCATTTTTTAATCTAAGAATTTTCAGTAGAATTAGGTCAATGCATAAATGCGTTACTGCTTAGAGAACATTAGTCAAAATTTATTGTCCTTCCCCACATAAATAACATTGGAGAAAAGGGTGGATAACAGTTGATCAAAATGGGAAATTTACTACCATAATTTTTTAGTCCTCTAATAAAAACCCAGGTTTTTATTTGAGAATATTTTTTCTTATCTCTTTAAAAGTATGTTCCCATATTAGCTTAGTCCTCTGGGACTCAAAATACACAATACTGTATTAGGAAATACTGTAGTAGGAAAAGGAGCTACCTCAAAATTGATCTAGTTTTTAATTTTAAAGTTTTTTTTTTCTCATTGATATGAATAAGGAAAATAGAAATCAAAAGATGAGTTATATGGTGAGGATTGTGTTCTCTTCTTATTTAATTTTTCAACCTTATTGAAATTGTAATTGACAAATAAAATTGTACATATTTAAATCATCCGTTTTCTTTGTGAAATGGCCATCACAATCGGGTTGATTAACATATCCAGCATCTCACAGGCTTACCTTTCCTCAGTGGGGAAACAGCAGTAAACAAGTATAATATAACACAGTGGTGATGCACATTATGAAGAAAAATAAACTTGTAGTAAGAGTTTGAGAGTGACGGGCTGCTATTTGAGATTGAGTTTTCAAGAGGGGGCTCTCCGAGGGTGTCATTAGAGCAGATCTCAGAATGAAGTGTGGGAACACCACATGGGAATATCTTTGGGAAGAGCTTCTGGGAAGAAGAGATAGTAAGTACAAAGGCCTGGGGACCCTAGTGTGGTTAATCCTGTGGAAGAAGTAGCCAGATACCAGAGTGGCTTGCGGTGGGCAAGGGGGAGAGAGGTAATAATGACTTTGGGGAAACAACCAAGGGCCAGATCACATAGGAAGGACCTGACCGGCCGTGGTGAGAACTTTGGATTTGTTGTTCTTGGGGAAGATGGGGAGGCACTGGAGGAACTGAGGTGGTAAGTAGGGTGGTCTGATTTACTATTTGATGCAATCTGGCTACTATATGGAGGCAAGACTGTGGGGAGTTGAAAATGGAAGTAGAATGGTCAGTCAGTAGGCTATTGCAGTAATCCTGGCAAGATATAGCTGATGTGGGCTGGGACCAGGGTGGCAGTGGAGAAGATTCTAGGCTTATGTTGAAAGTGGATCCTATAGAATTTGCTGAAGTTGGGAGAAAAAGAAGAGTCAGGGATAATTTCGTTTATTGTCTTTCCAGCTTGATCCCTCTAGAATCCCATTTCAAAAATTATTTGACCCCGTGAGAAATTACCCTCTTCACAGCCTCAGTTATCTTTCCCCATCTTAGATGACAGGACCCACAATTATATTCACTTCTTTGTGCATACTTGGAACTCTGATGGTCCCTCTCTCCTTCTGTCACTTTCCTGAAGACACCCCAATCCCATTTGTTTTTTTTGTTGTTGTTGTTGTTTTGTTTTTTTTTCCTGTTTTTACTTTTATTTGCATGTATTTCATGCAGAGTTTACTCCCGGGCCATAAGTTTTTGTTTCTTCAGTTTCTTCTGGGATATCTTTTTCTTCTGTGCAGCCTCCTCTTCTGGTTTAGGAACAATCTGCTCTTTTTCAGTAAGGATCATCTCAATGTGGCAGGGAGAGCTCATGTATGGGTTAATCCGACCATGAGCCCTGTAAATTCTACACCACATTTTGGGGGCTTTGTTCACCTGGATGTGCTCAATGACCAGAGAATCTACATCTAAACCCTTACGTTCAGCATTACTCTCCGCATTTTTAAGCACGTGCAGTAAAAATTCAGCACTCTTTTTGGGCCACCGACCCTGTGTCCAGCCCCACTGTTTGGCCTTGGGCACACCTACCAGCTCCACCATTGTAGTGTTGGAATGGCACACATTGCTTCTGCAAAGTGACGTCTTTCAGATACTTGGTGGCTTTTCAGATATGCATACCCTTGATGGCCTGGGCAGTTTCCCGTGTGTTCTTAAAGTGAACGCGAAGATTTGAGCCTCTTGATTTGCATGATTTTGTCGGGTTTTCCGGGTCAAGGGAATAGCGAACCATTTTCAGAGATCACCTCAGGCCGCTTACGGGAAGAGCCCAATCCCATTTGAATCCCGCTCTACCTCTGCTCTGCGCTTAAAGCCTGGCTCACTAAACAAGGCTAGAGGAAAACACCAGGTTTTACTGGCTGCTTGTGCTATAAATGCCTAACCTCGGACCTAAAGTGCCAGCAGTCCTAACATATGAGCTCATCAGTTCACTCTCCCACTGCCCAAATTATATTTCTCAAATCTCCAAACACCATGTTTTCTGTTTTACTCTCAGATACCATCTGTGATATCTACTGCGCTGTGGGGTGAAGGGGGAGCGGGGGGAGCAGTCCGAAGGCATATCCTTTCACAACCAAACCTATTGAACGGCTTGCATCTATGCCTATACCTACTCACCCTTTCCTGCCATTGCAATGAGTGCACAGTCCTTGCTTCTTTTCTGCCCTGTTTGCACCCATGTGCTTAGATTAGGGCATGGCATGCAGTCAACACTCAGTATTTTTTCAGTGGAACGATTAAGGCCAACTTCTCAAGAACTTCATCCCTGCAATTTGCCCCTTTCTCTTTGCCCTAATCCATTCTCTCTCTTTATTGCATCAGAACTCTTCATTATATGAACAAACTACCTTGTCTTTCATCTTGAAGAAGCCCTCCTTTGACCTTTCACCCCCCTCCAAATTCTGCCATATTTTCCAGGTCTTCTTTAGAATAGAACTCCTCCAAAGAACTGTCTAGACTTGCGGTCAACACTGCCTTTTCTCACAATCGCCTCCGAACCCCCTCCAAATAAACTTTTATCCCTAGCACGCTACTGAAATCACTCTTGTTAAGTCTGTTCATCACGTCTATCTTGCCCAAATCTAATAGTTAGTTTTCAGCCCCCCTCCGATTCAGCCTGTCAGCAGTGTTTGACATAGTTTACTGTCCTTCTTCAAGTACTTTCTATACTTGGCTTCCATGAGACCACACATTCCTGGTTTTCCTCCTGCCTCACTAGCCAGTGCTTCTCAGTCATGGTTGCATGCTATTCCATATATCTAAACATTGGTTTGACTCTGCTCCTCTGAAGCAGGCTTAATCCTTGGGTGATCCCACTGAGACCCATGGCCTTAAATTCCAGACACTGAAGTTTCCTAAATTTCTATCACCAGTCCAGACCCATGCATTTAGCTGCTTACTGTCCATCTTATGGGCATCTCAAACCTAATCCAAATCCCAAAATGTTCATTCTCACATCCCTACCTACTCCTCTCATAGTTTTCCCCACCTCGGTAAACCGTATAACTCCGTTCTACCAGATGCTGAAGCCAAAAATGTTGGGCACATTCTTGCTGCTTTTATTCTCTTTACACCTTCAGTAAATACTATAGATTTATCAATTATAGAGCCCCTACTAAAATCCCATATCCGATGTTATGCGATGATGAAGTCCAGGGCATGTTTCTGAGACTGGGTCATTGGGGCACGTTGGAGGTGAGGTCGTGAAAGGCTGATGAGGGATGGATCCGCTCTGTGGATACTGAGTTCACCAAGAATGTTAACAGGAGTAGTGGTGGAAGGAGGCTGAGGTGGGATGACAGGGGAGCCATGGTAAGTGATGGAGTTAGGTTTTATTGCATAGCTAATAGGAAATCACTAACATATTTTTTTTTAATGTTTATTTGTTTATTGTGAGGGGGAATGGGAGAGAGAGAGAGAGAGAAAGGGAGAAAGAAAGGGAGAATACCAACCAGGCTCCATGTTTGAACCCGATGCAGAGCTCAATCCCACGAATCATGAGATCACAACCTGAGCAGAAGTGAAGAGTTGAACGCTGAATCGGATGAGCCACCCTGGTGCCCTATGGAAGTCACTAACATTTTTAAGCAGACGACTTTATGATTAGGAACAAAAGTTGTATGTACCATCTTGTGTTAGATGGAAGATGTTGAGATAATGTTGAAACTGATTTTCTAATTTATATAATATATCAAACCTGACTCTAGAACTTCTAGAGAGGGAGTATTTTAACAGACTGATTTCTGATTTGAAAAATAGAGAAATTTTGTCAAAAATTCACACCAGGTTGACAAAATCAATGGTAACTGTGTGAGGTAATAGATGTGTTTACTAGTCTTATTGTGGCAATCATTTAGCAGTATATACATGTAACAAATTATCACATTATACGCCTTAAACTTACACAATGTTTTATGTTGATTATATCTCGATAAAACTGGGTGGAAAAATTAAGCTCATTTAAAAGAAAAAATTGAACCAAATTACAAAAAGCATCAAGTTCAGATGGTTTCATAGAGAGGGTTCCACTAAAGCTTTTAAAGAGTAAGTAGGTAGGGAAAGGGGGACAAAGGAGAGGGAGGCAAACCATAAGAGACTCTTACTTTTAGAAAACAAACTGAGGGTTGCTGGAAGGGAGATGGGCAGGAGATGGGCTAAATGGGTGATGGGTATTAAGGAGGGCACTTGTGACCAGCACTGGGTGTTATATATAAGTGATGAATCACTAAATTCTACTCCTGAAACCGAGATTATACTATATGTTAACGAACTAGAATTTAAATAAAAACTTGAAACAAAAGGAAAAGAAAATAGAAAGAGTAAGTAAATCCAATGCTTGAAACTTTCTCAGAGCAAAAAAAAAAAGAAGGATATGGTGTGATTTTTTTTTTTAAACGAATTAGATTTACCCTGAGATCAAACCTAACAAAGACCACACAAAGTGGAAAATCAGCTGGCCAGTCCCACTCATGAATATTATCATTAGAAGTCACAGTAGAATGTTAGGAAACATAATTTAACAGCTCGTTACAAGACAGATGTTTAAAAATGAACCTGGATTTATCCCAATAGGAATGCAAGGATTTTCAGTATCAGTTAATCTAATCACATGTTAATATATTAATAGATTTGAAGAGAACGATCGGATCAAAACCATAGATAGTGACAAGGTATTTGAAACAATTCAACATCCATTCTTTTTTTTTTTTTTTTTAATTTTTTTTTTTTCAATGTTTATTTATTTTTGGGACAGAGAGAGACAGAGCATGAATGGGGGAGGGGCAGAGAGAGAGGGAGACACAGAATCGGAAACAGGCTCCAGGCTCCGAGCCATCAGCCCAGAGCCTGACGCGGGGCTCGAACCCACGGACCGCGAGATCATGACCTGGCTGAAGTCGGACGCTTAACCGACTGCGCCACCCAGGCGCCCCTCAACATCCATTCTTGATAAGAAACACTCCATAATATAGAAACAAGTAGATACTCATACCTTAAAATGTATCTGCCTTGTCACCAAAGCCAACATGCTATTCCATGGGCCATTCTTCTTAGAATGAGACGTAAGACAGGACATTCACTTGTCACTATTATTATATTGTATGGGAAGAACTGGCCAAAACAATTCGAAAAGTTGTAGGGTAAGAGGCTCAGAAATAAGGGAAGACTGAGGTTAAATTATCATTCTTTGTACATGATATGTTTGTATACTTGGTGACTCCAGGAAAATAAAAATTTGAAACTGCTAGGGGCGCCTGGGTGGCGCAGTCGGTTAAGCGTCCGACTTCAGCCAGGTCACGATCTCGCGGTCCGTGAGTTCGAGCCCCGCGTCAGGCCCTGGGCTGATGGCTCAGAGCCTGGAGCCTGTTTCCGATTCTGTGTCTCCCTCTCTCTCTGCCCCTCCCCCGTTCATGCTCTGTCTCTCTCTGTCCCAAAAATAAATAAACGTTGAAAAAAAAAAAAAAATTTGAAACTGCTATCAACAGTAAACTTCAATGACATAGAAAGGTATGATGTTGATGTATCTACAAAAGCAAATTACAAGATATAATAGGAAAAATCTATTTAAAGTTGTAATGGCAGACGTGGTGCCTGGATGGCTCAGTCGATTGAGTATCTGACCCTGGATTTCAGCTCAGGTCACGATCCCAGGGTGGTGGGATCCAGCCCCATGTCAGCTCCACACTGAGTGCGGGGCCTGCTTGGGATTCTCTCTGTCTCTCCCTCTGCCTCTCTCTCCTGCTCTTCCGCACTGGCTCTCTCTCTCTCTCTCTTATGCTCTTAGATGAGATGACTCCATATCAGAAAGCTGTCATTTCTGCCCAAGTTAATTTATAGAATTAACACAACACCAATAAGATGTTGAGTGGTTTAGTTTCGTTTTGGTTTAAGAGTGATTTGGGGGATGGACAGAGAAAGGGAAGGACCAGAGAGGATCTAAGGGTCATAGCGGGGAAAGCTGTAACCTAGAGGAGCAATGAGGAAGGAGAACTACTCGCCTCACCAGGTACTAAAAAGAGTCAAGAATTGCTCAGTGTGGAATCTGAATGTACAGACCAGCAGGACAGAATATTAAACATAGACTATAAAGACCAGAAGTCTACCTAAATCTTCATGGGATTTAGTACGTGATCAAGTTGGCATTTGAAATCAGGTGGGAGTTCAGTAACTATAAAAGGGGCTCCAAGCCAGCAGTTTATGGTCTCCGTGTTAAGGCCAAGACCCTTAAGTGCAATGCATGCTCTTAAAAGTCATTTTAACAGTTGGGGTTATTTTAAATTTTTTTTTTCAATGTTTATTTATTTTGGGGACAGAGAGAGACAGAGCATGAATGGGGGAGGGGCAGAGAGAGAGGGAGACACAGAATCGGAAACAGGCTCCAGGCTCTGAGCCATCAGCCCAGAGCCCGACGCAGGGCTCGAACTCACGGACCGCGAGATCGTGACCTGGCTGAAGTCGGACGCTTAACCGACTGCGCCACCCAGGCGCCCCAACAGTTGGGGTTATTTTAGATACAGAGTATGTAGAGGTCAAATTTGAGGGAAAATGCTGGGGAAAGCCTTTACTTTGTATTTTCTAGGTAAGTGGTAGGGGTTGGGGTATGGTGAGGAGAGCAGTGGACTACACAGAAGTTAACAAACGCTTAGACTACAAATGCTCTGACCTGGAAAGAGGTACACAGAATGAAAAGCATCTGATTTGCATTCAGCAATAGGAAGCATCTATTATGTGCTTAGGATAGAAGCACGCTCCTAAAAGGAGAGCTGCTGATAAGGTAAAAGACATACGTTAGAAGAACCTAGGGGACATCTGTTCTGGGTGTTTATTCTAGAGAATTGTTCTAGAATAATTATCCTAATGCAAAACATGTTTACGAAGCAAGACTCCTGTTTATGGTATAAGGAATGGTATTTTGCTAATTATCTCCACGTGTATCTTTCAAAGTGTAGCAAGAAAAATAACTATTTCCAATGATATATGTTATATATAAACTTGCATGAGAGAAATGCTGTCTGCAAAGGGCTTTAGAAATCTCACAGAACACCTTTTTTTTCCAACCGTGAAATCAGAGAATAAGTCAGTGCTTTAGTATTATGCTAGTCTCAGCCTTTTGTGTGTGTGTGTGTGTGTGTGTGTGTGTGTGTGTGCGTGTGTGTGTGTGTGTGTGTGTGTGTGTGTGTGTGTTTTCGGTTTTCAGTGTGTACCAGGTACTACCAAACAGGTTTTTCAGGTATTTGCAGGAAGTTCAGTTATGGGTGCCAAAATATTTCCAGTGAGTTGATAGGACATCTCCCCAACTGCCATTGTTGGAGGTTATGTTTGATGATATGTTCACTGAATCAGGGGAACATTCATAGAGGCCCCATTGTCTCAGCAGAAAGGATGTCAGTTATGAGTTGCTCAATCTCTTATATAAAATTAACTCCCAAACACGTAAATTAGACTGGGATTATGGCAATAAAAGGTTGGCTTTTATGGTACTGATGTAACCTGAAATTTTCTATTTCCTGTTATTCTTTGAACTAGCATCTCAGGTTCTGTTTTAGTCCTCATTGATGAGAGATACTTCAATTGAAGGAGGACTTTGAAAAGACAAAAGGGATAGTAGACTTGCTCTGTAATTGCACATATCGGAGGCTTATATAACATGATGCTTGAGATCGCCAGTTTGGGGCAGCCTGTCCACCTGTTGAAGCTGAGTGGTTTTGGGTAAATTGCTTCTCTCCATGAGCTTCGGTTTCCTCGCTGTAAAGAGTTAGAAGCCCCATGTTCTGGTTTGCTCAGGACAGTCCTGTGTTACAGCTGCTGTCCTGCGTAATTATTAATAGCACCCCCTTTCACTTTCAGAGGAGTTCTGGTTTTGATCATAAGTTACACAGCCACCTTACCTTCCTTGGGGAGGGATGTGGTGAGGTTGAAAGGAATTAATGTTTATGAAAGTCTTCACTTGGTGCCTGGCACATAGAATATGCTCAAATAATGGCTAGTTCAGTATTACTAAACTGCTTGAGTTTTCAAACCAGACTACAAAGAAAAGGACTCCACGGACAATGAAATTTGGCCACTCTCCCACTCCCCCTAAGTCTTTTATTATAGACTTTCCGCAAAGAATTTCCTGCCTGAAGCAACAAATTTGAGAGGTTTCAGCAACTACTAACAAACTTCCCATTGTTGTGTCTTTGTTGGTTATCTCTAAATAGAACTACTAGAGGTCATACTAGCACTAACTTTACTTTAGAACACTTGCCAGACTTTTTCAAGTTATATCTCATTTCCCACAGGAACTCCAATGGAAGAAGTATTTTAATAATCATTACTATCATTTTTCTTAAGTTTATTTCTTTATTTTGACAGAGAACAGAGCACATGAGCAGGGGATGGGCAGAGAGAGAGAGGGAGGGAGAGAGAGAGAGAATCCCCAAGCAGGCTTTGTGTGCAGTCAGCACAGAGCCCGATGTGGGGCTCGAACTCACAGACTGTGAGATCGTGACCTGAGCTGAAGTCAAGAGCCGACGCTTAACTGACTGAGCCACCCAGGCGCCCCTCATTGCTATCATTTTGATGATCTGGAAACCAAGACTCAGAATTATGAAATTGCTTTCCCAAGACCACATGGCTAGAATGCATCAGGGAGGACGCAAATGTAGGGCCTCTGCTTTATACTCCATTTCTCTTCCTTGCACCATGTTGGTGAAACAAAAGGGGGAGATTACTACACTCCCCAAATGCCTTCTTATTATGCCTGTTGTTGGCATTTTTCATTCCACTGTTGACTTGTCTGCTATTCATTCATTCACTCATACCATTGTTTCAAAAACCACTTAAGTACCACTTCGTCTCAGTATACAGACATACTGCCTGGCCTAGGATGGTTTATGGTCTAGAAACCATGCCCTAGATGACTCTAGTGCAGTCATTTGTATTGGGTCTCTGTGAGTAATTCCAGGGCACAGTGGAAACCCAGAGGAGTCTATGCTAGCTCCTTGTGTTCAGTGCTTCCCAGTTTGGGACACCTTGGTTACTTTGTATCTTGCAAGCAGGAATGGGAAGCCTGGGGACTGTCACTTTTCCAGACCTTTATGCATTCAAACCAGTAAATTGTTCCAGTGTCTCTTGTTGCAAACACCCCATTAAACTGGAATAAGGCTCCATTCATATCTGCCTTCCCCTTTACATGGGGACACAGCATTCCTGTCTTGTTGCTATCCGTATACCTCTGTATCTCCCAACATGTGGAAAAGTTCAGGAGCCAGAGACTAGGCTCCGTGCTATATGTGAATCTATTTAATACTTATTGCAACCATGCAAAGTAGCTTGGATTGTACCCATAACACAGATGAGGAAACTGCATTTTGGAGAGACTATATCGCTTGCGTAAGATCACATAGTTTTAAAATACTGAAACTGAAATCTCGGTTTTAAAACAGTGTTTTTGAGATGTAATTTACATAAAATACACATATTTAAATTATACAATTTAGTAAGTTTTGATATATGTGTACACACGTGAGCCCATCACCACAATCATGGTAGTGAACACCTTCGGCACCCTTGAAAGTGAAGCAGTCTTTTACATTAGTAAACGAGTGAATAAATAAATACGTATTGGAATGGAATGTATACCCAGTAAAATGAATGAATTGTTGGCTCACACAGAAACATGGATGTGTCTTAGAAACATAAGTAAATAACACAACACCGAGAATGAACCATTTTTATAAAAGTCAGTAAACATGTAAGTTACATATATTGGTACATATATAACAAAAAGTAAGGGATAATTAACACACAATTCAGGACAGTGGTTATCTTGGGGAAAGTGGGGAGGAGCACTGAGGTAGATGCAGTTATTGGTAATAGTTTATATAAGTCACGGGTTGGGTGGTAAGTTCTGAAATATTCATTATGTTATATATTTTGTATATATCATTTATTAAAATGAAAAGATTATAAGTAAGAAGTACTATATCAGTTGAAACATTTAAGGTCTTAAGTATTTTCCATTCTTTTAAGGAAAAGATCCTTAATATGCAGTCCACAATATTAGTTTCAGTCCACAATATTTTAATCCAACATGTAATAAGGACAAAGGGGCTGGCTTTGTGGTAAAAGGACTAATATGCTGATGGGGAGAGAAAGAACAATTGAAGCTATTTAATATTGTGGATATGGACACCACCATCTGGCCATCAGGGAGCCGCTAGATGGGCCAAGAACTGTGCTTCCGTATGGATCCATTTCCGCTGCCCCTGCTTTTTTTGTTGTTGTTGAGCCTGGGATTGGCGGGGAGGGGATAGGAGAGAACAGAAATAAGTCAGGATCTTTTGTGTCTAAGTATATTGAAAGTAGAAGAAGCACATATAGGCAAAAAAGGCTGCGGAAGTTTCGACACCTTATGAAGCCATCTATGATCTGGAAAACCAAGAGTCAACCCAAGACAGATTTCCTTCTGGGAAACAAAACAAAACAAAACAAACAAAAAAAACCCAACGTCAAAGACAGAGTCAATGTCCTGCAAAAAGGAGTGGAGTGTATGTTAGTATTCTTTTAACTAATGCTCTACATAAGGGCGCCTGGGTGGCTCAATCGGTTAAACATCTGACTTTGGCTCAGGTCATGATCTCACAGTTCATGAGTTCAAGCCCTGTGGCTCAGAGTCTGGAACCTGCTTTGGATTCTGTGTCTCCCTCTCTGTCTGCCCCTGCCCTGCTTATGCTTTGTCTATCTTTCAAAAATAAATAAACATTAAAAAATTTAAAAAAAAATAATAATACTCTATATAGTTTCATCTGTTCTACATTAATTTTCATGTAATAATTGCTAAATGAATGCTAAATTTAGCTCTGATTATAATTACATTTTTTAATTGCTAGGAGCATAGCAGATTAAAAAGGAAAAAGCCTGGGCTAATCTGTGATTCACATTTAAGCTCACTTTTTGATAGCTTGGCCACCTGCCAAAGAGACCATGTTTCAGGCTCCACTGTCCATCTGGTGGGAGCTTGTCTGGCTTCCAGACAGGACCTAGGAGTCTCTGAAATGCAGGTCTGCAGCATCCCAAATCTACACAACAACTGCTGGTGTGGCCAGTGATTTCCCTTTCTAAATTAGGTAATCTGGCACAAGGAATTGTCGTTTCTCCTTTCATTTGTGACTCTTCATTCCTTCTGGGATCAGGGTATGGGGTATCAGGGAACGTTACTGAATCAACGGACAGGTTTAAAAATTGCATTTAAGGTCCGAAAGCAAGGCAACTTTACACTCCATGTTTGAAAAAAGTAATTCACTCTATATTGAGGCAGTCCATTAATATGAAGCATGGTGAAGCTATTTGAGTTGTTCTGTTCTCAACAGAGGGAGTTGAGTTGCTCAAAACCTATAGCTTGTAAATGACAAGAGCCAGGATGCTGGTACTTAGTGTTTTATTCCAGGGTTTAGTGCTTCTTCCACTGCACCACACTGTGGTGGCTTTTCTAGATTTTTAAAAGGTTTGTTCTTGAAGAAGAGATATAAATGGAGGTTTTATCTTTAGATCAGACAGCCTAGTAACTTATTGCAAATATTGCCAAGTTGTTATTTTAACACTGTTAAACAGCAGAGACTCTGGGGTCAAGTCCGGGTTCTAATCCCAGTTGTCCACTTGTGAACGTCCCAAAAGTAAAATTACTTTGTTCTATTTCCTTATTTATAAAATGAAGCTAATGCTATAAATATTAAATGAGGTGCCAATTTCTATAAAGTCTATAACCCAGAGCAAGGCATGTAGCAGCCAGTAAATAAATGGTGACCCTTTTTTAGCTAAAATCCTGAAATAGCTCTCTATGAAATTCTGATTTAAAGCTTCCTGGAACTTACATTCTCATGGGAGAGAAAACAAGGTAAATATCTAAAATATATGTATACTATTGATATGTACTAAAGAGAAAAAGCAGTGAAGGGAGATATAAAATATTAGGGAGGAGTTGAAATTTGAGGTATGCTCAACAGGTAAGACCTCAACAAGAAGGAGACTCTTGAATAAACACATGAAGAAAAAGATGGTGTGGGTGTCTAAGGGAAGAGCATGTCAGGCAACGGGAGCAGCAAGTGCAAAGGCCCTGAGGCAGAAGTGTGCATGATATGTACAAGAGACTACACAGAAAGGATGGAGTGGCTAGAATGAAATAAGGGACTGAATAGTAGGAGATGAGGTCAGAGGGAGTGGTGAGCCCTTTGCAGATCATGTAGGGTCTTGTTGGTCATGGTAAGGATGTTGGGGGGTTTGAACAGAGGAGCAACACGATCTGACTTAAATTTTAAAAGGATGCCTCACGCCTCTGTGTTGAGACGTAGACTTGGAGCGGGAGGGTGGGCACAATAGGCAGAAATGTGGAGGCCAGGTAAGAGGCTAACATAATCCAGAGGATTACAGTGTCCATCTTAACGGAGTAATCATGATGTGTTCGGCTAAATGTGTTGAGATGCAGGAGGTGGTTCCTTGCGCCCCTGCTGGATTTATAAATCCTAGGAAGGATAGGAGTGCGATCGTTCTGGAAGTCATACCGTCCTGGTTTTTATCTTTCCTTAGTTGTAGCACTGTGTAATAGTCACATTTGCATAGAACTTTATTCTCTGCCATGCTTGGGAAATTGTCTCACAAATGAAGAGAGCCCTTTATAACAGATTACCTTTGAAAGTTGTCGTACTGGAGCTCTCCCTGGCGGTCATCCCACGGCAACCAGGCTAAACTCAAGTACTTTCTCTTTGTGATAGTTATCGATTCTGACGCCGTCAGTCAGCTAAAAGAAAAGTAGGTTACTAGGGCTGTTGGGCACCACTGAGATGCACACAGACTGTGGAACGGTGCTTCACCATCTCCCTTGGCAGGTGTCACAGGGAAAAGGGAACCCTCCCTGCAGGATGTCACCGTGCTATTTATTCTTCATCAAGCTGTATGTAGCTTTACTTTTCTGTTAAACTGGTTTCGTTAGGATTTGCTTCCTGTAGGCTCGAAAGTGTGTGCTGTATTTCAAGATTACCTGAGAAATTATTTCTGTGTGTGTATCAGAAAATTGGAGTAACCTTCTAATTGGCAACGTTGAGATTCAGTCATCGACATGAGACCTTTATGCGAACTGTCATGAAATTCTCATATACAGTTAGTTTTAATTTACTTGTGTGTGTGCCTGGGGGGCAGGGGGAATCTGCATCTTAAGGGTAGAGAATATGTATTATAAGTCATATGTAACCAGTGTGGTACAAGTGCAAAAAGGCTGGAAATTATTTATATCACTGTGGCTTCGCTGCCACTGCTGACTCAAACATTCCCTTGTTTATCTTTCAAGGATAGGTAGGAGTTGGAACCATTGATAGGTGTTGTAACCATTTAAGCAGAATTGGATCAAATGTGAAATGGATATGGTGTGATCTAATATCATAATCCGATGTAATTTAATATCATTATCAGATGTCGGTAACATATGCTCATTATAAATCGAGTATATTTATTTGTCAGTTTAATTACAAACGTCTTTTCACAATTTAACTTAGGTGGAGAAGAAACTACCGTATCATTTTACATTTTTACGTATTGAGAATATAAAGTCAAAAATAGAGATGTTTCATTATGATTTATTTTATATTATCTATTTCCACAACACCTTTATTATTGGTAGTCTTTTTGCAATAAAAGAAAAAATCATGAACTTGTCAATTCATGATTTTGCTTTCTTTCTTTTTTTTACTAAGATTTTTTTTCTTTTTTAAAGTAACCTCTACACCCAACTTGGTGCTCAAACTCACAACCCACGATCAAGAGTCCTTTGTTCTTCGACTGAGCCAGCCGGGTGCCCCCATGATTTTGCTTTCCTAAAGTCACTTTTATAGGACCATCACCTTTATTTCCATGATGTTTAACAGCCATAGATATTTTCAGAGATTTTATCTCATTAGGTCTTTTTTTTAATATTTTTTTTAACATTTATTCATTTTTGAGAGAGAGAGAGAGAGAGAGAGAGAGACAGAGTGTGAGCAGGGGAGGAGCAGGGAGAGGGGGTGACACAGAATCTGAAGCAGGATCCAGGCTCTGAGCTGTCAGCACGGAGCCCAACATGGGGCTCAAACTCATGGACCACGAGATCATGACCTAAGTTGAAGTTGGAGGCCTAACCAACTGAGTCACCCAGGCAGCCCTTATCTCATTAGGTCTTGAGAATGGCTCTTTGTGGGACTCAGGAGGGAAACATATAGCCCCACTTTACAGCAAAGGAAGGGTTCAAGAAGAGCCTAAAAGTCACGAGACTGTTAGGTATAAAGTGAATAGACTCAGGTCTTTGGATTCTTAGTTTAGGCCCTATCCCCCAATACCAAACTATTTTAATTGGCTCTTCTGTAGTCCTTGTGAAATTTGTGCAGGGCTGGTAGTTGTAGAATAAAAACAGATATTTTACTGTAAGATGAATTCAATAGTAATAAACAGTGATTACAGTGTTCTTTTAAGTGGTTGAAATTTCTAACAGATGTATTTCTTCTGTAAATTTCTTACCTGTATGCTTTTAGAAACTTGCATTAAATCCAGCAAGGTATCAATGCCTGCTTCTTAAAGATAGATAAATCCTCACAAACATAATATTGAACGAAAAAAGAAAGTCACAAAAGAGAACGTCAGGATTCCCTTTAGGTCACACATAGGCAGACAAAGCTATGGTGGGGTGTTAGAAGTCAGAGAGTAGTTACCCTTGCTTAGGGGTGTGTGGTTTCGGGAGGGGAGTGTTGAGCTGACTTGGGTGCTGGTTACACAGGTATTCCCTTGGGAAGGTTCATTGACTTTTTATTCTGAAGTAAAACTCTTTTAAATGCCTTATTTTCAGAGGTGGTAGTTAGTTTAAATGCTTTCAACTCGAAGACCAGTTCTTAGACATTTATTGTGTATTATAAACTGCCGTTTCTCAACAAAAGCCAGTCACCCTTTTTTGTCATCATTGTTGTTTGTGAGCCCATTGTGTTTGAGTTCTTGGAGCTTCCTTGTCAAAGAGCCAACTGTTGTGCGGCCATGGTACCGTCCATGGTAAAATGCTTCCCCAAACAGCGTTCTTGCTTCCGCTTTTTAAGATGTTATGGGAAGAAAGGTATTACAGAAGGGCTCCCCAGTTAGGATGTTAATCTGTATTGAAACAGACACTGCCAGAAATGTTTTCATGGAATTCTGATAAGGCTCAGAGCAGAGCTTCAGTCAGCTTCTTAGGATTTAACAATTTCACACCAATTGTTTTCATATAAATGGTTTCAGAAGAGCACACAATAGCTCTATGATTCCAGAAATGTTCCTTGAGGTCAGCGCCTGAAGGAAATGAGGTTGAGGCTAGAAATGACTTTGAGCAAACAAAATTTTAATAAAAATGGAAACCGATGGCCACAGCCATGATGCTTCTCCGGGCTTCTAGCATTCAACTAAATCCATAAGCTTTCTGACCACAGTAAATATAGGAGAAACAGGAAGAACTGAAAAGATATCGAGGGTCAGCAAAGCCGTTTGCAGACCTCATGGTTTAGAGACTAAGGCGACGGCGTGAATCATATACATAACGGGTCATGCTCAAGATGATGAGCAGTTTTCTTGCAAACTATTGCTTCTTTCTTAAATGTGGCCAGTTTTGTTTTTGTTTTTGGCTCGCTTTTAATGAGTTGAAAAAATATTTTATTGATTTACTTATTTATTTAACATTTATTCATTTTTGAGAGACAGAGACAGACTGAGTGGAGGAGGGACAGAGAGAGGGAGACACAGAATCTGAAGCAGGCTCTAGGCTCTGAGCTGTCAGCACAGAGCCCGACGCAGGGCTCGAACTCACAGACCGTGAGATCGTGACCTGAGCTAAAGTCGGCCACTCAACCAACTGAGCCACCCAGGTGCCCGCGCCCTAGTTGAAAAAAGGCTTTAAACAAGGAATGTATTTTTAAATGTTTTTGCCAGCTATTTGCACACTACAGCATCTACTTACTGTTTTCCCTGCAGTGTTCTATTTCTTCATCAGAAGAGGAAGGACTTATTTCCATCAGGAGACCTAACACGCCAACCTCAAGTGACTTCTCTGACCTTCATACTCAAACGAACTGGACCAAGTCACTTCCTTTGCCAACGCCAGAAGAGAAGATGCGACAGCAAGCCCAAACAATCCAGGCTGACGTGGTTCCCATTAATATAACTGGTATGCTTTGCTGTACAGATAGGTTTCTAAACATACTTGGGAAAATGACTTTGGCTTCTGTTTGTTATATGCTCTTAGCATCTCACTTATACATCAAAGGTAAATAGCTATAGTCTGGCTTCCTGCTCTGTGTTTAAGGAAAGGAATACTAAAATTTATATGTGTGCATGCATATGAAATATCTCTTGCTTATAAGATTAGAGGGCTGTCACCAAAGGTTGATGTCATGGAATTCATAGAAAATGTGTGTGCCTTTTTTCATTGAATTGCTTCTTTAAAATACTTTGTTTATTTGGGAACATCTTCTAAATGTGGCCCTGGGTAAGGAAACAATGACGTTTCCCTTCTAAAGGGCTGTTTTATGTAGTATTTATGGAAGCAAAGAAGTAACAGTTTTGTGATATTTTTGAGTGATAGATTTTCTTGCCCTTTTGTCTTCTCAAATTGCTTAAACTAAGAATATCAAGTGAACTAACAGTAAGGATTATGAAAATACTGTTTTAAAGTTAAGAGGATGGTCAAGTCATATTTTGATCCTCATAATTTGAATTCTATAATCTTCAAATTCAAGTTCTTTTGGAATATTATGCTCAGATTTTAATCATCTGTAATATTTAAGGGGACAGATAACAAGGTACATGAAGCTCAAAGACAGTATTTCATGAACTTAGAGGAACTGTTAAAAGACGCCAGAATTTTCCTGCTTTATCAGTTCCGTACCTCATAAAAAAGGTCTGTGGTTTGGGAAGCATACCAAGTGTAAAATAGATGTGTTAAGAGTTAACGTTGGACAGTGTATTCAAGAGAAACTGGTTGCTATTATAAGCATTGATAACCAGCCCTTACAAAAGCATGGCCTCTAGGGCCAGAACCTAAAAAATATCAGGTGACCAATAAGGCTGAGTTTTCATAAAAAATTAGGATGAAAACCCATAGCACCCTTGCTGTATTTCTGAAGCTAATGCTGTGGTCTGCTGTTAGAAAGGTTTTTGTATTTTGATAGTTAATGCAGACTTTAAAAAAAAAAAACAAACCTTACAGATGTTTAAAAATTACACTTAAAATAAAAATTACATCTATTTTGAATTCCTGAGAAATTTAGTAAATAAGTGCATGAATTATTTTAAATTCCAGGTACATTCTCCCACATTGATTGTATTTAAGCCTTAAAGGAATAGCGTAGTATTTGATTCCATTTTCTTTGCAAATAACGTTGATCTTCCCAAATGTGATTCTCATGCACCTAGATCATATTTTTTTAAGGTTATTTTTAGAAGTAGCTGTGTTTCAGAATAAAGTGTGTTTATTGCTTAATGGAATATGTGGACACAAATTTTCTATAAGAAAACGCATTACATTATTTGATTGATTAAATGCAGCAGAAACATAAATTACATTATATATGATTAGATGCCTCCAAAGTAATATTGTAAGATAAGAAGATTGTGCTATGAAATATGGCAGTCCTTAATGGAATTAGGATAAATGCATTATCCTGAGATCAGGAAATTTAAAACAGAGTAACTATACAGCCTCAGAAATAATCATTTGCAATGAAATGCATTGTAACAACAGAAGACATTGCCATTTCTTTGAGCTGCAATTCCCTCCTGTTGATGACTAAGTAGATATGAATTACACAGAGTTTAAAAGGAGGCCTTCAAATGCCACATAGGAAAGGCAAATGACAAAGAAGTGAGCAAAATGAGTTATGTCAAAATGCAGTTTATTTTTAATTGAGTGATTAACATTTTCAGAACTGTAATAATCAAATCTAGTATCTAGTTGCATGTGTGTTGATCCAGCTTCTGGATCATGTGTTCACATACATAAACATGCATTACATAAAGATGTTAATTTTTCTACTATTCTGATACAAAGAAGCATTAAATTTAAAATTTTCACTTTCAGCAGTCGAGTTGACCTAGGTTATACCACTTCCTCCTCTTTAAATGATGTGTTTCTGCAGCCCTAGAAGGCTTTTGAGACTAAAATATAGCTTCCTGTAGGGAATTGTCATGTGTTCATTTATTTGGATGAACATTGACCCTCCGGTTTGATTTTCAGTCAGGATCCGCAGGGGAAAGAAATGTCGATAAATATATTATTTTACGTCCAGAGTGAAGCCGGCCAGGCATAGCAGCAGAACATTAGCACAATGAGCTGCCAGCATGAAAATCAATTTAATCCCCTCAGTCATAGTCCTGTAGGGACTCATCATGTTCTAGGAGTTGAGGAAGGGAAAAAAAAAATGTTTCAAATGAAATGCATATATGTGTAGGTTTCCTGTTCGCCATGTGGATTAAAAGCCTTCCACCTGGAAGATAAACAGAGTGGTACCATGCTTAAGAGTTTTGGCACACTGACTTTGTACTAATGTCTGCTGTTAGCTAAGTTTATTTCTAAGTAGTAACCATGACTAAGGCTGTTTTTCAATGAAAGGGAGTGAACCAGTGCCTCTCAACAAATATTTATTGAGTAACTACTTTGTGTCAGGCATTGAACTGAGTGACACAGGGGGTGCTAAAGTACAAGAATCATGGTACCTACCTTCAAGAAATGTTTAGTCCACCATCGGGGGCAGACATTTGAGGCCATGATGCAAGATGGAGAGTTTGGCCTTTAATGGCATATGTCTTAGATGTCCATTCTCATGGTTTATTTCTTAATTTCCTTGGAATTTGAGTGGTTTATCTCTTGTTTTTGTTTTTAAGGAAGCAAAAGTAGAGACTAAACGCAGCTATCTGTTGATGTTTTGTCTGTTTTTAATACCTTCATACAAGGAAATTGTTTTCCTCTGCGGCAGGGAACTATGGACCATTGAAGTCATGGCTTGCCCCCTTACAAGCATCATACGTGCTATTGTACTTAGTGATGCGTTTATTACAGTGATGATACCTTCTCGTGTTTCACCATCTTCTCTCAATCATTTCTGGTTTTCTCCATTAGGAACAAAGTTGCAAGCGTTTATTTGTGTTTGTTGCTTCCTACATGAAATGTGCTTTGATCATTCAGATCTTTTATCCTCTGTTTTGCTTTAAAGAAGTTTCTAATCACAGTTTATTCCTACTTAAATAGAGGGTGCCTTGTTTACAACATACTCACTTTGTGTGTCAATATTGCTAAAAAGAGTGAATGTTTATATACTTCTTTTGGTACAACATAGGCATGATGGGAGTATATAATTTGTGTGTATATGTATTTTTAAAATCTCTTTTTGAGGAGAATAACCATTTAACAGAGACAGTGCTACAAAACTTTCTTTAATTAAACTGGGAAAGAATTTAAAGCAGACCAGTCAGTAACTGCTACTTTATTATTTTATGGTTTCCATTGGTGTGCTAATCACACAAGTTCGTACGTTAGAGGACAAAAAACAGTCCTGTGGATATGGCATTCTAGGTTTGATTGCAAAACTACCTGAAATGTCTGAATTAAGATCAATTGCCAAAAGTGACCAAGAAGCAGAAAGAAAGCAGTTCAGCTTTAACAACAGCAGTGCTACTGGGTCTCATTGTGGTAAAAGTACTTTATCATTATAAGGCTTCTTATTGGTCATTACAGTTGTGTCTACACCATAACAATTACCGCAGCCTGCCCAAATGGTCAGCCTCCTTGACAGAAAGAGAAAGCTCTGCGTCCAAGAATTCTTGATTATTTGTATCCTCACACAGGACAAGACATCATATTGCTCTCTAGAGAGAACACATGAATACAATAGGTTCATTGCCTTCACCACACCCTACGCTGATGTGAAGAGTGATTTTGGTGACGATAGGGCCTATGTAAAACACTTCCAAAATGACCCATTTTTGTAAATAACAGAGAATCACTCTTCAAGTCATGTTAACAAATTTGCACTTGTTACCCCAGCTCATGTGCAAATGAGACCAAGGTGCTTCCTTTGGAAGTAGACCGGAAATGAAAAAATAGCCTTATGACGATAATGTGCTTTCCTTCTTTTTTTTGGCCTTCAGCATTCATTCATCATCATATGACTGGCTAACATCATTATTAATAACCTTCTTATCATTTTACAACAAGCTTCTCGAAGAGAGTGCATGGTGTCGGCTTGCTTGAGAATAACATTGCTTTGCTTGTTCTACTACTCTATATTAGGGGAGAATTTCGATCGCCAGGCCAGCCTTCGGCGGTCTCTAATTTACACAGACACTCTGGTAAGACGACCGAAGAAAGTCAAAAGGAGAAAGACTATTACAGGAGTCCCTGACAACATACAGAAGGAGCTAGGTATGGCTCATCAGAACTGTATTCTGTTGCCCCTCGTTACTGCTCGGCATTACTACGCTAACCTCATTGTGGTGCTTACGAGATCAATACATTCTGATAGCCGTTTGGTGCCCTCAGAGGGCCAGCTTCTCTCCTGAGTGCAGCACTGGGTACAAGTCTTAACATCCCCTGCAGATGATTTGTTGAGTTTTGGTGAGGCGGTTACAGGAAGAGCTTGTATAAAGACTGTCAACTGGGGTGATAGACATTTACAGTAATGTCAGCATCTCCATGTGCCTTGCACATTGGGTATTTCCACAATGAAATTTACCTTTCATTTAGATTTTAAGTTTTCATAAAACCAAAAACTCATTCTAGGACTCCAGATAATGACTATGGACTTCATTAGTTAATACTGACAACGGGTGATGGCCATTTTGTCATCAAAGAGACATCAAGTGTGAGATAATTAGTAAATTTCAGTACAACAGAAAATACTCATTTATGTTGGATAGTGCCTTAATGGAATGTCCAAGGAAACAGTTTCATAGGTTTTTAATTCAATATTTTTCAACCTGTGATAAAAACAGAAAAGAAAGGACCCTCCCCCCTCTTTTTTGGTGGGGGGGCTAGCGGAGAAGATTATTTATTTCATAATTCACTTATCCATATTATTTCTGCTTATTTTTATAGATGCTTTGGGTAACCCTCTCACTCTCCTCTTTCTATATTCCCTTCCTCCTTTGGTTTTCAATGGGCTCATTGGGAATGTCTACACAGACAGCAGCGCACGCTGGGCCGGGGCAGGGACTCTGGCGCCAGATGTGTGGATTTGAATCTCAGCTCTGCCGCTGACGCCCGGGGTGGCCTCAAGCTGGTTACTTCACCTGCCCGAGTCTCCTTCCTCATTCAAATAATGTGGTTGTTGATATTGACAGAACATACCTCATAGGGTTGTCTGAGGATGTCATGAATTCATACAGGTGAAGCACTTGGTGCCGGTAGGTTCACTATAGGTTAACATAAAAGCTGCTTTTGTAATTACCGTAGGGAACTTAATACTACCTATCTTGAAATTTGCCTCTTTCTCTTCAGCCAACCTGTGGACTTATTTCCTCATAGTTGCTTTCACCTGATGTTTTTACTTTTATTTGCTTTTGAAGGTTACAGTCTAGATACTCGGGATAATTCTTTCGGAACTTGCCCCGCAGTCTTTGAGTCAAAATGGGTTTATCCTAGCTCTAGTGATCTGTTATACTTTGAGGTAGCATTGCCTGCTTCAGGTTCCAAGTGCTACAGACATTGTTCCTATGTGTTTTTTCCCAAAACACCTGCTGAAATGCCCTGTTTTAGGGACAGAAGGCTCACTCTTCTTTACCTGGCATTCTCTCTTTTACTGCCACCCAGTTCTCCGACATGTATGTTCTGCCTTCTAGACTGAAGCCACAGTGGGACAAGAATAGCAATGCTTTGCTTTTGCTCTAGGTAGTTCCGGTGACCCAGGTGACATACAAGTGCCCGTCTTATTTCATAACACAGGGTCTTATCGCAAACAAAGGTGAGATTGCATCCACAGGGTTTGAGAAATCTGTCTTCCGTCCGTGCCCCTGCATCTGCTTCCAGATCTGGGCCGGTCCTCCTGGATTTCATTCTTTCAGACTCTTTCTCTTTTTTTCTTCCTTTAGGTGACAGCTAACTTATGTGAGAAACTAGTACATACTCTTATGTTCAGTAGATACTTAATGGGCTAATTCCTTACAGCACTGCAGTAATGTTTATATTTTAACTGGTCTTTTAGGGGACATTCCTTAACCTAAAGGAGTGACTTTAAAGACATGCCCTTTGTAAGATAACAAGGTTGATATTTCAGGGTAGTCTACATTTTAAATGGCTGTGCAACCAAAATAGGTAGGTTTTGGATGGCTTTGTGCAAAGAGTATAAGAATAATTTGACTCAGAAAAACATATACATACACACAAGTATTCAGTGTGAATTATCTCTGTGTCTCCCCCTGTTCACTCCCCCCTCCCCCCCATCTCTCTGTCTCTCTCTCTATGTATATATGTAACATGATTTCTAGAACCTCAGAGATAATGAAATTTATCACTTTTATTACTAAACCAACCAGTATGGAGCCAATAACTCAGTTGCCTCTTTGATCTTAGTGGAATGATCTGATCAGCTAGGTAAATCAGGTCTTCTGTAATTGTATTTTTAAAATCAGTAATTGAGTCCCTGGGGCCCATGCTCCCATCTCTTTTGTATGTGACGTAGAAACACCAACAATGCTGGAAGAAAGGAAATAGCTCTGCCCACATCATTGCGCTGTGGTCTTGGCCAAACAGAGACAGTTGATGTCACTGCGCAGTCGACATAACCTGGATCATAGCTGGTGGTCCACTGAGATAGCTGTATTGAAGTGAGAGCTAGTTTAAAAAAAAAAGAAAGAAAAGATAAGAAACAACTGTACTTTTATAGATAGACTAGTTGAAAGGATTGATAGAGTAAGGGAAAATAACCTTTGAATAGAGTAACATTTGGGGCACCTGGGTGGCTCCGTCGGTTAAGTGTCCGACTTCAGCTCAGGTCACGATCTCACTTGCGTGAGTTCAAGCCCCGCATCGGGCTCTGTGCTGACGGCTCAGAGCCTGGAGCCTGCTTCGGATTCTGTGTCTCCCTCTCTCTCTGACCCTCCCCTGTTCACGCTCTGTCTCTCTCTGTCTCAAAAATAAATATATATTGAATAGAGTAACATTTAGCAGAAAATTTGGATCATGTATTTTCTTCGTTCATTTTATGACTTCTGGTTGATCTTGCCTTTTCTCCCCAATACTCCGTACTTGAAAGGTATCTGGTTTGAAAGCTTATAGACACTTGGTATTTTCCTTAAAAATTAGTCTTTTTTAGATACGAAGGAGAGGGAAGTATGGCTGAGTCAAACAAATTAGATTAAAAAAAGGATATGATTATCTGAAAAGAAAACATTCACTAGGAAAGATACTTCCTGTCCACTAGACACTGCCCAAGTTGCTGGAGATTTGGAGTTTTAAAAATCAAACCAGAGATTCTTCCAGAATTAAAGTTGATTGTGCTTCATTATATGCACTTTTCACTTCAGAAACCATAAACAGTGGACTCTAGAGATGAGTTGTTTTATTTTATTTTTTTTATTTTTATTTTTATTTTTGAGATGAGCCAGTTTGTACTTTGAAGTCAAGCTATGAGATTTACTCTCTAAAGTCTTTATGGCCTAGAATTCGTTGCCTTCCATTTAAGTGAATCGGACAAAATTTCTAATTTTTTCTTTACTCTTATTATCTTATATATACATAGAAATGTATTTGAACAACCCATTATGAGTTTTCATCTTTTAGAATCAGATAGGATTATTTTGTTGGTATACAATTATATTTGGCTCCTGAAGAGTTTGAATAGTCCTTGAACAATATGTATTCCCCAAGCAGAAAAAGCTTCACTTAAAGGAATCCCCCTTCTGAATGATTTTTGATAGTTTGTACGAAGAACATTAAGAACATAAGACCAGACGTGACTTTTTAAAAATCCACCTATTAAACCTTAAATTAACTAGCATTGATTACATGTTTTTTTTGAATTCGACATACCTTGTAGTATTGTGTAATAAGTAGAAGAAAAAATATAATTATTTCTTTATGTTGTAAAATCAGATAAATCCATTCAAGATTTTTAGCAGCACCCGAGAGGTCTATATTTGCAGTCCTCTCTTTTTTTTTAAGTTTATTTATTTCTTTTGAGATGGGGGAGGGGCAGAGAGAGAAGGGGGAGAGAGAGAATCCCAAGCAGGCTCCACACTGTCGGTGCACAGCCTGATGCGAGGCTTGAACCCATGAGCCATGAGAGCATGATATGAGCTGAAGCCAGATGCTTAACAAACTGAGCCACCCAGGTGCCCCACAGATCTCTTTATTTATAGTCTGTTTTTGTTATTGAATTCTGGTCAAGATAGTGTTCATCTATATCCTATAATATGTGACACTTTTTGTACTATGAAAATATTAGGCAGTCTGTTTTGGGAATAGAACTTTGGTGGTCCCTATGATGGATGATATGTGAGTTGTTTTTCACACATGTTTTTTAAAGTCTTTAGAAAAACTTTGTTAATAAGAAAGTTGTACTGGGCTGTAAATGGCGAAGAAATGGTTATATTTCCATTTTCAGAAGCCTAAAATGGTTTCACATTCAGAATTGTTACCTGAAAGAATCAGTACTTTGTTTATGGCCCTTAAAGACCATTAAAAATCTACCACTGATCCCGTGCAAAACGGCTGCAATCTTAGAAGAAAAAGCATGAAAATCCATTGTTCAATGGAATAAGGTAACTTGAATATTTGGAAGCAAACTGGTGGAGCCTTGCAAGTCGATTTTCCCACCTACTAAAATACCTCTTAAAATAGCAAAACCTTCATCTTTTGTTTTCTTTCCTCAAAGTGGATTTTTCTCCTGCTCCTGCCCTTTGACCCACTTCCTCTCTTTCTAAGGGAGAACCTTGTGTGCATGTGTGTGTGCGCACGTGCGCGTGTCTGTCTGTCTTCAGTGAGCGTAACTGGCAGAGAAGTAGGGGGGAGGAAACAGATCCTCTCTGCTAAAAGATACCAGTATAAAAATATTCTCCATCATCACAGTGAAGGAAAAGGCTTTATGCTTTATTCCTCACAGGATGACATCTCCTTTGTGGTTCATACAAGAACATCACTGCCATTTTTGTAATATCCTTGGTATTTGGATGTCCAGTCAGGGACACGTAGTTAGTTCATGTGGGATAGGGAAGGAGTTTGCGGGAATCCCATCACCACTGGTGTCCTTGCCCAGGTGAACAGTGATGCCAGCAGGCACCCAACTTGCATTGCTCAGCAAAGCCCATGATTGAGAATTTTTCAGTTTTTGAAACAGTGTAGAGAAAACTGGTTTTGCTGTTACTTTTCAAGATTTAATGTGTCCTAGTGGTTAGTTACTATGCATGAATTGGTTTCTCTCTCCCTCTCCTTCTCTCTCTCTCTCTCTCTCTCTCTCTCTCTCTGCCTCTCCACTTTGGCTAAATTGTTGGTTTCATGTTGGACTTGTGTTTTTAAGATTCTGTTCCTTTCTAGGTATTTTGAAATCTAACTGTTATCTACACTTAAGGTTTTTTCTCATCCATTTCCCTCTCTGTTTGGCCCTCCTTATGCTTCCCCCCTCCCTGCCCCGCCCCACCTTTAAACATACCTGCTCTCATTTGGTTTTAGAGCTCCAAGAAATGAATAACCCTAATTTGAGGAAATGCTCACTGGATGAATTCTTGCAGCTTTTCCCCCACCAGAACATAACAGATTGCCATTGGATTTTGAATGTCACTGACAGACAGATGACAATGGTCTAAGATGGATAATGAAATGTTTGATACACAGATGGGCCTGTAAATCATTTTTCCCTTGGAATTCCTTCTGACATAAAAAATTAATATAATCAACACTGTTTTCTACCAATATCCTCTGTAAATGGTATCTCTGTAGCCCTACTATTGAACCACTACATTCATTTGTCTTTGGGAAAGATCGTCACAGCTTGACAGATACTCGGCACAGCCACCTGGTGGGTGACAGGCCACCTTGAAATCTTTACCGAAAGGAGGTTATTTGAAAAGTATCTCTTGTACAGAGTGTTCAGCTTTGATCTTAAAGAGAGTAACTGAGAATTCCATATGTAGCGCTCACCCTATAGGAGGGTTTGAAGTACAAATCGAGAGAAGCACATGACATTCATAAGAAGGGTTTTTATTTTTAGGAGTATCAATAACTGTTTAAACTCTCAGGTGCCTACAGGAGGAAAGAAAAACTAAATCGAATTGAAAAAAAAATATTTTTAAGTACAGCAGAGTAAAAAGGGGATGAGGGTATCAGTGATGAACTAACATATTTTTATTTTTAGGTAACAAGCCTCTTTCTGCTTTATCTCCAGCATCAGGCACCGGCCAGGATGAGGTTGGTGCTCACTCAGTGTATACCCCAGACCACTACTCCACACTAGGAAGGCTTGACAGCTCTCGGGCTGCTGGGCAGCGCTCAGAAATGAGGGACTCCAGCTGTCAGACTGAGGAAGTAAAAGTTGTACCACCTTCCATGAGAAGAATCAGGGCACAGAAGGGGCAAGGCATCGCCGCCCAGATGAGCCACTTCTCAGGCTCCTCTGGGAACATGTCTGTGCTGAGCGATTCCGCGGGTATCGTGTTCCCTTCCCGCCTCCACAGTGATGCTGGTTTCCACAGCCTTCCACGTTCTGGAGCAAGGGCAAACATCCAGTCCCTCGAGCCACGGCTGGGTCCCCTGGGCCCTGCGGAAGACCTGGATGGCTCGCGCCCCTACCAGAGTGGAAACCCACAAGTAGATGAAAACCTAGGACACTTAGGAGGTGCCTCGAGGACCGGAACACTTTTGAGGCCCAAGTCCCAGGAGCTGAGGCACTTTGAGAACGTGATTAGCCCAGCGTGCGTGGTTTCTCCTCACGCAACCTATTCCACCAGCATCATCCCAAACGCCACGCTCTCGTCCTCTCCGGAGGTCATTATTATTCACGCTGCTCACAGTCCAGGACAGCTGGACGGTAAGATTACCAGCTCCTGTTCATACCTGAAGGCAAAATCCAGAGAGCACCTCCTGTCCAGGCATGCTAGTAAAGAGGGCCATCAGTCTCACGGCGGTCACTGGACTGAGGGTCACCCCACTGTTCTTTCCCAGGCCCTAGATCCCCATCCCCCCAGTGCAGCCATGCTGTCCTCCCTCTGTGATTCAGCGGTCTCTCTAAATACTCCAGCTAGTCGGGAGAATGGATCCCAAGCCATGACCTACGACTGTAAAAACAACCTGGGCTTTCCAGCGCACGCCCAGGATGTGGATGGCAAAAGCGAGTCCAGTTTTTCCGAGGGCGGGGGGCACAGCAGCTCGGAGCCCTGGGAATACGGCGCCGCAGGTAACGGACGGGCATCCCCACTGAAGGCACGTGCGGCAACTCCCGGCTTCTCCACTCCCGGAAGTAACATGAGCAGCTGCAGTTTGGATCAAACGTCGACCAAAGATGATGCCAGGTCCCTGTATTCAGAGGAGCACGATGGCTTCTACGCATCTATGCACCCCGACCCCGGACACGGATCTGGAAACCTGTGCAATAGCAGCGATGGCTTCGGGAACCCCAGGCACAGTGTGGTCAATGTTTTTGATGGGCGAGCTCGGAAGAGCCAAGGGGACCGGCCGCGTGACCATGACAAGTCCCTTTCGCGTAACATCTCTTTGAAGAAAGCGAAGAAGCCGCCCCTGCCACCCTCCCGGACGGACTCCCTGCGCAGGGTTCCCAAGAAGGGCGTGCAGGCCAACGGACAGGCGCTGAACGAGAGCCTGATCGCCTCGCTCCAGCACTCGCTGCAGCTGAACCTCCCGGGCAAGGCCAGGGGCGGCAGCTCGCCCTCGCAGAGCCCCTGCAGCGACTGTGAAGAGCCCTGGCTGTCCCGCTCCCGCAGCCAGAGCACGGTGAGCGCGGGCAGCAGCATGACCTCGGCCACCGCCCCCAACGTGTACTCCCTGTGCGGGGCCACGCCGTCGCAGAGCGACACGAGCAGCGTCAAGTCCGAGTACGCGGACCCCTGGGGGTACTACATTGACTACACGGGCGCGCAGGAAGACCCCGGGATCCCCGGCGGGGGCTGCCCCGGCGGCAGCGGGGCGCCGGCCGGAGACGGGCCAGCCTGCCAGGTCCAGGAGGGCTCCGGGACCGCGATGCCCCAGGTGCCCGGTGGCGCCGTCAAACCAAAGGTCACGTCACCGGAGAAGTCCCACAGAGTCACTTCTCCATCCAGTGGGTATTCCAGCCAGTCGAATACACCCACAGCGCTCACCCCTGTGCCTGTGTTTTTAAAATCCGCGTCACCAGCAAACGGGAAGGGGAAGACCAAGCCCAAGGTGCCAGAGAGGAAGTCCTCCCTGGTATCTTCAGTGTCCGTCTCCTCGTCGTCCACCTCCCTGTCTTCCAACACTTCTACGGAAGGAAGCGGGACGATGAAGAAGCTGGATTCTGCGCTGGCCTCTCCCCTTGCTGCCGTTCCTCTTCCCCCTCCCCCGCCTTTAGTAGACTCCCCCGAGGGCTCTCTGCCTCAGTCTCCCCTTTTCCCCCCTCCACCACCGGAAGCTCTCACTCCCTTCTGTCCCCTCCCTGGCCAGGGCTTTCCCCCTCCCCCCAGGGCCCTTAGCCCCCTTCCTCTGGGTGCCTCGGCTTCCCTGCCGCCTCCCCCTGCCTCGGTACCCTCCTCAGCTCCCCCGCCTGCCCCACCCCTTGACCCCAAATTGATGAAAGATGCCAGGCCTTCTTTCAAAAAATCTGGCCAGCCCGAGTGCTCCTGGGAGGCCGTTAGGCAGCCCGCTAGCAAAGAGGAGGGCACTAGACCCCCCATGCCCCTGATAACCACTGAAGCATTGCAGATGGTACAGTTGAGGCCCGTGAAAAAGAACTCAGGATCCGAGCAAGCACTGTTATATGAACAAGTATCTCAGGAAACACTAACTCCGGTTGTTCCCCAGTATCATTTAAAGCCATCTGCTTTCCTGAAATCCCGAAATAGCATAAATGAAATGGAGAGTGAAAGCCAGACTGCCTCTGTGACAGGCTCGCCGCCGACTCCTGCCAAGAGCTTGAGTCAGGGTCACCAGGACGGTGCAGCCGAGCGTGGCCTCCCGAGCCGCAGCCCGGGCCGCGCCGCGGAGCCAGAGGCCGGGGCCGCCCCGCTCCAGGAGCCCCCCGGCCCGTCCCCCGGCAGGAAGCCACCCCCCATTTCCAAGAAGCCCAAACTGTTCCTTGTGGTGCCACCTCCGCAGAGAGATTTCACAGCGGAGCCCGCGGAGAACGTGAGCGGAGCATCGCCCAGCCCCACGAGGGGAGAGGCAGCCGAGACTTGTAGAGCCGGGGCCGGTCCAGACGAGACCGGTCCTGGCGGCTCGGATCTCGAGGGAGGGGCTGCAGCTCCCGCTTCCCCCGGCAGAGTGAGAGCCAATGTCCCCATGGTGCAGCCCGATGTCTCGCCAGCCGCCAAGCAGGAGGAGCCAGGTGCCGAGAACAGTGCAGACGGTGGAGGCAGCGCGGAGAGCTGCCTGTCTCTACAGGACGGAGGGCGTGAGTCTGCTTTTCTCTCTCCTTCCCCTCCGACCACATGCAGCCCAGGCAGAAGATAGGGCCGGTGCATGTTCAAGGTAAAGCTAGCCGCATGTGGGCTCATTGTGCTGCCTCACACTTAGGTTACCAACTTGGCATTTTATGATATTAAAAAAAAAAAAAAAAATCTGGATCTGAGGGTAGGGCTTACTGAACGTCAGAAAATAGAGGGGCAGCGTGGTCCGCAGCAGACAGGGTGTTTATTAAACAGCAATGAGTAATCTCCCTTCTGGAGAGCTGCAAAGAAATGTTGCAACAAAATCGGAGGGAGAGATTCAGTAGGAGCCCCGGACTTCAACAGAAGAGAGTGAGCTTTGGCTGTCTTTTATTTGTGATCCAAATAAAAGATCAAACTGCCGACCCCACTGCCTGTCCCGGGGTTCTCACGTTATCGGGAATGACAGGGAAGCAGATGGGGAAGCCTGGTGAAAAGTGCCAATTCAAGTCACTTGTGCGCGTCCTGTATCGGCTTGCTTCCCTACAGCCGGGGTGCCAGAGCCGGACACAGGGGCTGTTTCCTTGGAGGCCTGCGACTTCCTTAGGGAAGAAGGGAGTGAGGAGGTGATGACCCCCAGCAGACCCCGGACCACAGAAGACCTTTTCGCAGCTATTCACAGGTATCCCGAACTCCTCGCTCTTATCGGCGATCGACTCTCTGAGTCTTTCTAAGTGTTTCCTCAGTCTGTCTTCCTTGAGCTTTTTTTCTGTGACCCATTAACTTGATTTTTTTTTTTTTAGTGTGTTTCTGTTTTTTTCTTCTGACTCCCAATTTCTGTTCTCCTTTGTTCCACTGATTTTCATGAAGACGTGGGGACAGGGACTCAATGGGTGCCTTCTGCCCAGCACTGCACTTGCTGGCAAGAAATGCAATGTGTCAGTCACGTGATGGAGTATTTACAAGAACTGGATTAGAGCGACGGATGGTCTAGTCCAGGGGGAAGAATGCTGTGTTTTGTGGACAGAAGATAGGCACAGGCTAAGCTCTACAGGATTGCTTCTTTCCTAAGGGTGTTTTATTATTATTTATTTATTTATTTATTCATTTATTATTATTATTATTATTATTATTTTTTTTTTTTTTTACTTCACGGAAATAGCAGGGTTTTTTAGCGCAGTTTTCTTTGGCTACTGAAATGTTTCCATACAAGAGTACGGTCTTTTCAAAGCGGGAGCGAAAGGAATTGAATTTGTTAGTGTATACTGTTAGTGCCATCTACTGGCATCAGAAATTGTTGGGCTTTAAGAAAAAAATGTGGAGTAAATGTTTCAAAATAACTGCCTGAACTGTTAGAGTCTTTACATATGGTCACCCTAGAGAGTGAATATGATTTAGCACCAAAGCTATATATATATTGCCTTATTTTTCTGGCTGTAAACAGCCGCGTACTCGTTAACAGTGTCACTGTAAGAATAGATGAGATTGTATATGTGCAAGTGCTTTTAACCACAAAGCTGTATCAATCCTTTGCTGCTTTCTCAACTCCTTCACCACAGTGTTTTTGGACACTCTTATGAGTGTCTTTATGCTGCCAGCACCTTATGTGGCCCTGAATCAAGGTCCCTTTTCTCTTCCCGGAACAAAGCATCCTATAAAATCATTTGACTCTCCATGTAAGTAACCTTGTGTCAGGACTGTTTTCCCAGCTCTTGGAATCTGAGAAGGCTGTTGCATGAGATGAAAAGCACGGTGTTATCCCGATCTGAAATTCCTTGTGCAGCATATAAATATCTAACTTGGGGAGGAGTCGGGGGGAGTGGGGAGGGGACCAAGCTGGGGAATTAGGTGTTTGTCAAGAATTCTGTTTTTACTTTTCTTTTTTAAAGGTAGAGTCTTTTATTATTTATTTATTTATTTATTTTTTTTTTTTTTTTTATTTTAGAGAGAGAGCCCGAGCAGGGGAGAGGGGCAGAGGGAGAGAGAGAATCTTAAGCAGGCTCCACACTCAGGGCAGAGCCAGACACAGGACTTGATCCCACAACCTTGGGATCATGACCTGAGCCGAAATCAAGAGCTGACGCTCAACTGACTGAGCCACCCAGGTGCCCCAGGAATTAGGTTCTTTACATCTTGGCTCTAGCATTGGTACGATACCCCCAAAGACCCTAAAGACTGCCTCTTTAGCAATGGTTTCTTTGATCTCATTAGAAATAGAAAGGTGTAGCTACTTATGAAATTATTTCTGAACACTGTAAAATGAAAAATGCTACGTCTTTGAAACGGACGTTAGTGACATTTGTAGAAGTTTATACAGAGGTTTCTATTCTAACCATGCTAGAGACATAATAAGCACACCGTAAATATTTTCTGGATTAAATGAAACCAGTTGGGATTTAACTATCAGGAAATTCTTCCAGGATGTGGCATCTTTCATTTCATAGGGAATGCACTGGTTTGCTAAATGGGCAGACACATATATTTAAAATAGCAGTCTATAGAGAAGATATGTTGCTCGTTGCTCTGTGTACTAAGTACTTGGTCTCAGTGAGGAACCCAACTATTGTGGGGCCAATTTACTATGCGCTTTTCTGAAAAATACGCCAAATGTCTCTTCCATATTTTACTTTGGCAACCTTCTTAAGACACTGAAAAATCTGTGGTGCCTCCTAGTAGTGAATTATATCTACTACAGATGTGGAAATCAGCCAGTCTGTATCATTCTGTGTACACGCGATAGAAATGGAGACCAAGTAGGGTATGGATTGGAGAGCGAGAGAAGACGACTGCTAATTTCTGTTTTGGTATTGATAATGTATTAACGGACATAATAAAAATCCATCTGAAGACTGCTTTTTTGGGCTTTATTTTATTTTACATTCTTCAGCACCTAAGCTAATAATTTAGAAACTTCTTTTTTTTTAATTTTTTAAAAATGTTTTATTTATTTTTGAGAGAGAGAGAGACAGAGTATGAGCTGGGCAGGGGCAGAGAGAGAGGGAGACAGAATCCACAAAGCAGGCTCCAGGCTCTGAGTGGTCAGCACAGAGCCCGACGCGGGGCTCGAACCCGTGAATCACGAGATCGTGACCTGAGCCGAAGTCGAACGCCCAACAGACTGAGCCACCCAGGCGCCCCACCTAAGCTAATAATTTAAAAGAAAGAGTATCTAAACTGAACCCACAGCTTTCAAATTTTATAATGCAAATGAATTCACTTCAGATTTAAAGCCAGATGGAAAATGTAGAACACCAGTTGAGGTGTGAAATTTTTATATTTATTGAAGTAATTAGTTTTCAAGCCAGTGTTAACTGTTTGAGTGCTTTTTATAGCCATCTTCTTTGGAAATACACACACAGAGCATGTATGTGTGTGTGCGTGTGTATACATACATATATGCAGAGAATTTGTGTGCTTAGGTTTAATTCTCATTTTCAGGGGCAGCTGCTTTTGAGAAACAACAAAAACTTTTATAAATTCCCATCTCCTCTCTTAATTCTAAATCTACAGTTAAAGGCCATAACTTTAATCAAGTATACCTGTGGCTTGATGTATGGATTTCAGCACACCCTTACCTTTTTTTTTTTCTTAATGTTTATTTTTGAGAGAGAGCGAGAGAGAGAGAGAGAAAGACAGAGAGAGAGAGAGAGAATATGCAAGTAGGGGAGGGGCAGAGAGAGAGGGAGACGCAGAATCCGAAGCAGGCTCCAGGCTCTGAGCTGTGAGCTCAGAGCCTGACGCGGGGCTTGAACTAACGGGCTATGAGATCATGACCTGAGCCGAAGTTGGACATTTAACCGACTGAGCCACCCAGGCACCCTGCACACCCTTACCTTTTAAAAAACAAACTAAAAATTAGGCTACAAAGCAGTACCTGCAAGAATGAGATGGGCAGAACTGCTTTTGAGAAGTTCAAATAAGGCAATATATATAGCTTCAGTGCTAAATCATTCACTCTCTAAGGTGACTGCTATAGGTTGTGAGGTCAGGCACTATGGGTAGGAAGATACTCCATCAGGTCCTAGTTCTTATATTAAGCTGTGTGACTTCACTCTTTGGTATCAGTTACCTTCCCTGGTCAGACCACACCAGCTAAAGCCATTTCCAGCTCTGAGATTCTGCGATGTTATTATTTTTGTGGTTTCTGTCAGCCGGTCATTAATGTATTCCAGAGCACCGCTCTCTGTTGACAACCATGCAGAGCCGTTGGACCAAAGGGTCATAGGCCAGGCTCTGCAGTCTCAAAGGGGCTGGTGCCACGTCAGCTTTGGCCACCCTTCAGACTTTGTTTCAGTCCTTACCATCTCCTGTCTTCTGCTTTGGGGGCTTCTTTTTGGCCAGAAGCATGGAGAGGACTGTGGGAGCACCGAGCCCAGGGCAGCCATTAGGGGTCCATTCCTCCCGTGTCTTGCTGTGCAAGGCCAAGTAAAAACAGCACTGAAGCGGGCCTAGCGGCAGGAAGAAAGAACTCTTTTTCCCTAAATGACACTCACAGGTCTGTTGAGCACATCTTCCATGCCTGACACTTTATGGCTGTTATTTGCATTCATCTTTATTTATTTGTTTATTTATTTATTTAACGTTTATTTATTTTTGAGACAGAGAGAGACAGAACATGAACGGGGAGGGGCAGAGAGAGAGGGAGACACAGAATCGGAAGCAGGCTCCAGGCTCTGAGCCATCAGCCCAGAGCCCGAAGGGGGGGGCTCGAACTCACGGACCACGAGATCGTGACCTGAGCTGAAGTCGGACGCTTAACCGACTGAGCCACCCAGGCTTCCCAAGGATCAGAAACTTTAATTTGCCCAAGGTCACAGAGCAAGGAAGCTTTAGCATGGGATTTAGCCCAGGTCTGTGTGACTCCAGAAGCTCTTCATCTCATTGAATCCTCACGAACCTGTGAGGTTAGTATCCTCGCCCCCATTTTTACAAGTATGAAAACGTACTAGTTTGTCCAAGGTCACACAGCTAGAGGTTGGTAGTGCTCAAGTTCAACTCTCAATCTGTATATACAGTACCAACCTCTTGGTGCTGCAAGCACCTGCTGCATATTCTATCATTTTATAGCAAACAAAAAGATGTACCCATTTCTTTGTTTTATTAAATGTACCGAGTTTTTCTTAAAGCACCTGCATCTGGCTGAGAGATTCCTTGCAGACTGAGTTGTTATTGTGAAGAGACCAGCAAGGGGCCCCCTGGCTCATCTGCTTTATTATCTCTGAGTCACTCTGCATACAAAACACATTGAACAGCAAGCTTCTTAGAGACTGAGGACAAGAAACGCCTCTGGGAAACATCTTAACTTTCCCTAAAGGCCCCTCCTCTGTCACATTCCACCCACATTCTTCAGATTGTCTTGATCACTGAGAGGTTTTCTGAAGTCAGTCAGGAAACAGGATCACTCTAGTGTGGAAGGTTCACTCTAGTTTTCTGGAAAACTGGATTTTCAGAAGTTGACATATGGGCCAGTAAGAGCCAAGGAAGCCTGGTTTTACGTCACACTCTAGAATGTATGAGAACGCAGAGCTGTAGAATTGTTCTAGAACCTGAAGTGGGGGCCTCCCTCATGGTAGGGGATATTCTGGGGGTTGACTTATCTATTAGCCCTGTTGAAGGGCTAGTACCAAACAAGAAAAGGAAGATTACAGACAAGGGTGGTCGGCAGTGAAATTCACTCGGGATCAGTCTAATACGGGAGTGTTAAATAAAATACAGCAATAGAAACTTTTGAAATGATCCTTACCACAGTAAGTTAATATGATATCTTAAGATTCATTTCAAAGTAATCCAGTGAGGGTACAGATGAAAGAAGGGCAGCCATGAGTTAATCATTATTGTAGCTGGGTCATGGGCTCACATGATAATAAAATAAACTATTAAAGGAACTCTTAATAAATGGTGACCGGAATATGCAGTAAGAGAAGCAGGGCGGTTGTGACCGACATCCCATGGCCCACTGGGAATGAACCTTTATCTTCATGTTCTTAAATCTCAGATCCAAGAGGAAAGTCCTTGGCCGTAAAGATTCAGATGATGATCACTCCCGAAACCATTCTCCCTCCCCGCCAGTGACACCCACTGGTGCTGCCCCCAGCCTGGCCTCCCCGAAGCAAGTGGGGTCAATTCAGAGAAGTGTCCGTAAAAGCAGCACCAGCAGTGACAACTTCAAAGCTCTGCTGCTAAAAAAGGGGAGTCGGGCAGACACGAGTGCCCGCATGTCTGCAGCCGAGATGCTGAAGAACACAGACCCTAGATTCCAGAGATCAAGGTCAGAGCCTTCGCCAGACGCCCCCGAGAGCCCGTCAAGCTGCTCCCCGAGCAAGAACAGGCGGGCCCAGGAGGAGTGGGCCAAGAACGAAGGTTTGATGCCTCGGAGTCTGTCCTTTTCCGGCCCCCGGTACGGCCGCAGCCGAACCCCGCCTTCTGCGGCCAGCAGCAGATACAGCGTGCGGAACCGGATCCAGAGCAGCCCCATGACCGTCATCTCGGAAGGCGAAGGGGAAGCCTTGGAGCCTGCAGACAACCGGGCTCGCCGGGCCCCGGGTGCTGCGAGGGGATGCTCCCTGGATGGACCGGTGGGGGATGAAACGGACAAGGGCAGCCTGCTCTGTGGCGGGGAGCCCGCCGCCTCGCCGCAGGCACAGGGTCCCGGCCCCGCCAACGGGACAGTCACGGCGGAGCGCACGGGTCCATCAGAACGGTGTGGAGGTCCTCTGGGGGAAGAGAGCTAGGGAGGAGAATGTGAGTCTCCCAGGTAACGTGAGGGAGACGCACAACACCTCGCTCTAGGAAGTCTGACAGGTACCTTCCCTGCCTTGCCCGTGGATCCCGCTCAGCGTTTGTGCTGTGGGCCCCGGGCGCTGCCAGCCCTACAGCGGAAGGGGGGCGTTATTTAGGCCTCCCCTCGGCACTTGCCCTGTGGCTGAAAAGCAAGTAGAAGCTTAACTTCCAGAAGTGCTTCCTGGGGAAGATTTCTTTTTTTTATTCCTCCGCACGCCCTTTTTTTTTTTTTTTTTTTTTTTGACTAAATGCTGGGTGGGTGTGTGTGTGGAAGGGTGTGTGTGTGTGTGCATTTTGAACCCTTTTGTGTTAAAACACACGCGTGCGTGCGCTCAAACACACATACACACGCGCACACACACACAAACAGCATGTACAGAAATAGAAGGAAAGATGGGTGGAAACATGGAATCTTCTGGACTAGGTGGGAATTGCTTGAAAAGTATTCTGTTTGGGGAAAGTAGTGAGTTTCTGAAGAAAGAGGGGAGAGAACCATTCCTTCTAAGAAAGAGGGGGCATATTGGCTGGTGCTGCAGAGGACACGGGGTCCCGGCCCCGGCGTGCTTTCGAGGTGAGCTGTGTCGTGATGAACCCAAAACGTTGGGAAAGGGCTAAATGACTAATGGGTTCGGGTACTTTTTCCTGGGGAAAAAAGGCTTGGTTTCGTGAACATGACAAATGTGGGGAAGTGGCAGGGCAGTCACTTGGAGCCTGCTCTGCTGCGGCCACAGACACACGCCTTCTGGCCTGAGTTTTAGACACGTGGGCAGTCTTTTCATGACTTTCCTCCTTGAGTAGCGGCCGAGGCCTTCCTTGAGAACGAAGATGACCGCGTACGCGCACAGAGAGGGTGAGAGGGGACAGAAGGGAAGAGGGGCAAGTGATAAAACGCTGCTGGAAGCTGTTTCCTGCTTATGAAATAAACTTATTTTTCAGAATTCCACTTGAAGACTTGCACTACAGAACTGTGGGTGGAGATTTTCCTTTTACGGCCGTTTTTACAGAGTGTAAACTCGCATTTGGCAATTTCTTATCGCTTGACATGTCAACATTTGCTGACTTTTTTGGATATCCTTTTGGTGACACCAAAGATATAGGTATGGCTATTTTTCCTTGACCTGCCTACATACAGTACCATGCCCCCATTTAGAAAGGTTTATCAGAATCTATTCTATATTCTCATACTTTGAAGAAAATGCTGAATACCTCTTGTTAGTCAAATACACTAATAAAAATTGTCAGGGCTTGGCTCTTAATTAACCCTGGGAAATGAGATTTTAGATTAAAAAGATTTTTTGCATCATTTGGTTTGTGAGTTTTTATATTTTTTATAAGTAATTGAGTTGGCTAATTACCTTCTAATCTTCTCCAGCTAGAATTTTTAATACTTATAGGCGTGGGAGAAAAGTGTGTAAAGTATTTATTTTTGCGTCCTACTCTTGTGCCCCCCCCCGCCCCCATTCCCTCCCAACTGCCGTGTACCTGGACTCCTTTATTTGTTGGTTACATGAAACAAGCCTTGTCGCCTTCATTAGAAGGACTTGAAACGACAACACGGAGATCCTTGGCCCGTGTGCAGTACGGCTACCAGCGGTCATCTCTTTCGGCATAAAAACATCATCTAAACGTTGGACCGCACGGGCCAGACTATCAAAAGGTTTATTACACATCACAACCGTAGACCCCCATTTTAGACACGGCTTTGAGACAAAAACAAACCTAAGGAATGAAGGCTTCTTCCATCCTCTGAAGAAAACAAAACCCTTCTTTTCACACAGCCCGCAATGAAGACCTGATATTTGGCCAAAGGCTAAAGGACTTTTCACCGTTGGGAGCTACCGTCTGCCGTGCTGGGCCCGAGGATCTCCTCTTCTACATTTTAGAAAAGTGGTGTTGGCTTCTGAATATGAAACCTCCTCGCTCCCTAAGCCCGATTAGAATGTACGTGAATATCAGACAACTTTAACTTAATATATAAATCATTTATGTCAAAGGTAAAGTAAAACAACATCACCACTAATTATAAAACTATTTTAAAAATCCCCGTTTTTAAAGAAAAAGGATACTAGGTTTGAAAATTTGCTTTGAATAAAACAATTGTAAAGGAAATAGTTGAACCTTACTTCTTTTCGTTTGTGCGTGCATTTTTGAATAATAAGATCGGCCTTCTTCCACAGAACTGGTGAGTGCTTTGCTGGATACAAACAGAACAGCAGTGAAGACCAGAAGGTGCCTGTGGGAGGTGGGGACCCAACAGAGAGGAGATAGAACATCACAGATACTGTGGATGGTGCCATCTCAAAGGACATATGGAAAAACAGCCCTGAACAGTGTCCTCTGGACTTTTGGATAAATATGAATAATGTATCGACTAATAGTTCAGGTGGTGTGGCATGTGGAGAGATGCGAGAACTTTTCACAGGCGTGGATGAAATCTAGGGAAACCAGAATCTAGACTCCTCCCTGGACCATATGGCACCTTTAGCTTTGCTACTTTATTCCTCTGTGAGGAATGGGGTCTGTTTACAGACCCCGTCACCTTGAAAAAACCCGTGAGGGTAGACTTGTTGACTCTTCCTTATATCCCGAGACCGTAAGTCACTGATAATCATAGAAGTCCTAGGGACAAATTACTTCCGCCTTATTTTTCCTGAGAGTTGGGGGAGAAACAAACGGTCATGTGGTCTGTCCGGTGGAAGCCACCTCAACTTTGGTCTGATTTCTGCCCTCCTATTTCTGAAGGATGTTGGTTACAACCATTTCTTCTCACCTGAGGGTGGGAGTATATTCGTTAGGAGAGTCACAATAACAAGGAGACAAAACACCACTCCCCTGGAAGGACAGGAGAAGCATGCGACTGGCTTTATCGGTTCTGCCTTAATGTGTTTTCAGCACATGAAGTGAATATGAATAATTGTGTTGCTGAGATTCCATCAAGAAATGAGTACAACAGGATAATACACTTGGGTGATATTAGGATATTATTGGGCAGGGTGAGAAGGAGGGTCTTTCAGATAAAACATGGACCTGACTCTTGAGGTCCGTTTGATTCCTGAGGTCTCTTTTTCTGTCATTAGCCCTTTAGTTACTGTAACACAGTCTCTTCCGATGAGCTCCTCTGCCTTCCACACAGGTCAGCTTTTATTCATAGAACAAGGACTAGAGCAATCACGAGTCATGTGTTTGGCGTTTTAAAAAAGCCCTTTATTAAATACTTCTAATATGCTAGGTAAGGTATAAGGGGGTCCTAAGATTTAAAACGGTTAAGTGTCCAACTCTTGATTTCAACTCAGGTCATGATCTCACAGTCTGTGAGATCAAGCTCTGCATAGGGCTCTGCACTGAGCGCATGGAGCCTGCTTGGGATTCTCTCTCTCTCTCTCTCTGTCCCTTCCCTGCTCACACTCTTTCTCTCTCTTTCAAAATAAACATTGAAAATGTGGATGAGATCTCATTAAGGGGCTTCAAATCTAGTGAAACACACACACACACACACACACACACACACACACTGTGAACTATCCTGTAAAAAGTGTCAGAATGGTTGAAAAGGAAAAGCACTCTGAGCTCCACAGCAAACCCTGTTGGGATCCCACACCCTGTGTGTCCTCCTTTACCATTGGAACACCTGACATTGATTCGAGATGGCAATGCACCCAACTGAAACGCTACACCTCACAGCCTCCCCTGTAGTCAAGAGGGTACAATTTTGACCAGTGAGACATGAGCAGTGGTCTGGAAATCTCCAGGAAGGTTGCTGATATAGGAGCCAGTCCCATCTCTTGTTGCTTTGTTTCTCCCTGAAAGAATGGGAGGCTAGAAGAACCATACTTTTCCGACATTTCAGCACCAATGGGTTGAAAGCCACATGTGTGGAAGGTGAAGGAGAAAGGAACCTGGTCCATTGATTGCATCTAGAGTCACTGCATCAGCCTTGGGTGGTCTACCTTCTAGGTGCACTGCATTTTTCACTCACTTGCAGTTGAGTGATAGGGGTCTCAGAGGAAGATGTCATTGCTTTTTTTTTTTTTTTTTAAGGTTTTATTTTTAAGTAGTCTCTACACCCAAGGTGGGACTCAAACTCACAACCATGAGGTTGAACGTCACATGTGTACTGACTGAGCCAGCCAGGTGCCTCAGGTGTCGTTACTTTTGTCTAGATGGATGAGGGAAGGATTGGTTGTGAACCTGAACTAAGACTTTATGGACAAGGAGGATTTCACCAAGTGGGGGAAGTTGGGAGAAGAAGGACCCTTCAAATGGAGGGGATAGCATGAGCAAAGGCACAGAGGCCAGTGTTTAGAGGAAGCCATGTAGTTAAAATGTCTCCAGAAGAACATAGTAGGACGTGAGAGTAGAAAGGTCATCTCAGGCAAGAATGTAGAAGGCCTGGGATGTCCTCCCAAAGAATTTGGGGGTTTTGTTCTGTAATATTGGGAAAGAATGAAGGTTTTATAAGAAGGAGAATGATATGACCTGGCTTCGTTCTTAGTCTTCTAAAGCTATATACTCTTTCTTGTTGAGTACATCTAATCCCATAGCCTTAAATATGTGTGTGTGTACACACACACACACACACACACACACATATGTGTATACATATATACATATTCACATATATACGTACATATGTATATATACACACACACATATAGATACACACACACACACACACACACACCACACTGGTGATTCCTGAACATCTCCTGTCCTTACTTCCTCTGTGGACTCCAGATTGGTATATTTGCTGCTTACTCAACACCTGCATTAAAGGTATTTTAAACCTCCTATCTCCAAACCATACCCCCCACCACCATCTTTACTTTATCGATTAATGGCATTACACAATGGCTCAGGCCCCAAATCAAGGCCTATTCCTGTGGCCTGTTTCCTTTTCAAGCCACATCTCAACCATAAGCAAGTCATGTGAACCCTACTGCCAACATAGTTCACAAATCCAATCACTTCTCACCAGTTCCACGGCTGCCTCTCAGGTCCAAGCTGTTGTCTCCTAACCAGACTACTGCAAACACCTCCCAACTGGTCTTCTGGTCTTTACTGTGCATCTTCAACCGCTGTTAATTTACCATAAAAATAAGCTCTTAAAAACAAGAGATAGCTCTCCACTGCTTGAAACCCTCCACAAAGACTGAATCTTACAGCCAATGGGATTCGAACTCCTTGCTGTGGCCCGCAAAGCCTTTAAGATCTGCCACTGTCCTCCTTATTCAAATAGTCTGGCCTAATTCTCCTTTCTGTCCCTTGACAGGTGCCATTTCAACTTCAAAACCTTTATTTTAACTACTGAAAAGAAAAGTGCCTGTATTTCTATGTTGGCTTAAGTTCCTCAGGAAGTAGACACTGAGACCATTAGGAATGCAAGGTTTTATTGGAGTGTAACACCGTTAAAAGGAAAAGCGAAGAAGGAGGATAAGGCCAGGAGAGCTATCAGATTGCAGTAATGACCTTACACAGCTGCCCAACCTATGGGGAACTCTGGGGAAAGTTCACTCACCGGAGGTCTCCTGTGTTGGACAGAAACAGCGAGGTCCTTTACCACTGCCTTGTCTGGTCTTTGGCAAGAGGCCACTCTGAGAAAAGCATGCCTTCAATTCCCACTGCTTAGTAGAATCACTGGTCCCCAACCCTTGGGATAGTATGACTTCAGCTTGAAAGCTAAGGAGGCCCCCAATGAAGCCACCAATTAGAGGCTATCAGCCAACCACACTTCTTGCCGCTGGATGGCCAGTCTTGAGAGGAGATCTAAGTGGCACGTCTCCATGCCTGCCACAGTTTGGCCCCTTGCACCTTGTGGGTCTGCTTCCCCCACAAACGCGGAGGGCCATTCTGCCAAGGCTCTGGTGGACTTCTCTCTTCCTGAGGAGAAAGTGTTTTTTAGAGGAGCTTGGTGGGACCAACTACAGCCCTTCCTGCCACCGGTCTGGGGCCACAGCCGGTACTTCTCCTCCCTCCTCCACTCACTCCATGCCCTTTACCCTCAACTGCCACCTCTGCTCATCTCAGTGGCTTTCCTAGTGGTGTGACCCATGCTCTAATTCCTGAGGTTCTGAGATCGTGAGAATCAAACCCTTCTGGGACCAGCGCTGCTGCACTTGTCCATTCACAGTTCTAACTCGGCAAGGAGTACAAGGGATACACCATGTGGGTGCCCTGAGTTTCCATCATGTAAGAGCAGACTTACCTCCTCTTGCACTCCAGGGTCAGGCGTCCCTAACAAGATGATGGCTCTTGTCTGCTGGACCCAGACACAAGGAGTCCAAAGTCCCCAGGTGGCAGCAATAGGTGAAGTTCAACAGGACCCTTGTTGTGTTGTCTAGGGAGGGTGTATGCCTTTGAGAACAAGGACCTCTGGCTCTGCAGAGACCTGAGCGGTGGAGTGGGAAATCTTGTGTCCCTTGGTAGCTCATTGGGAGTGACGGTAAGTACGGTCACTCTTGCTTCCACCCCTTGGTTCTCAGAGCCATGTATCCTTCCTGTTGTGGACACAGTACTATGTAGGATCTCTGATTTAGGAAGTATATAACTTGGTAGGGTGTTGGCTGCAACCAAACCAGCAGTTTCTAGGTGGTGCCATACGTGAGAGGCCTAGTGGACCCCATGGCCATAGGTAACTCTCCCTGATTGGGTGTTCTGATGTGTAGATCACACGTTCAGTACATCCATGCCAGTGGACCAGAGATTTTGTTAAGTCTCTAGAGGGGGGGTGCTGTTGAGACCCTATAAACAGGAAAGGAAGCTGCATGTCTAGAATAAGTGTCTAAGCTTGTGTGAAGGAACTGCTGGCCGTTTCAGGAAAGAATGGGCCTTAGGTAGTGAATTTGGCCTCAAGTGACCGGTTGATCTTCTCAGAGCCTCACGAGGGTCCCAGCCCTGCTATCTATTGCTGGCAGGCTGGGCATTCAGAGTTAGCAGTGTCGAGGCCAGCCCTTGGTAAGCGGGAGTCCATGGTGTTGGGGGTTCACGCATAGCCTCTATCTCTGCCTCCGTTGCCACCGTATTTGTGTGCACATTGTGCCAGCACTGGGGTGGGCACCAACAAAAGCTAACAGCAACAGGTTGTCATTTTGTCTTCTTGGTGGCTTAGCGCCCCTCTGTGGTGTGTGCTTTCTGGTGGGCATTGACATGAGCCGGTGTTTTCAAGCTCTGTGCCTGCTCCCACATGTCCTTCCACGTGTCTCTATCCCCAGACTCCCTTGTCTCAATCATCCTTTTTTTTTCTTTCCCCTTTCCAAACTGCTAACCATTTGGCCAGGCCATTTGCCATTGCCATGACCCCATAAATATTTCACCTTTCCTCCCTCACAAAGTAAATGACTAGTTCCATTACCAAAAATTCAAACCCCCCTTCTTTTTTGCAGAAAGATTGCATAAAACTTTTTCCCTGAGGTGGTCTTTCAACATCACCCCTGAGTGAGGGTGTAATGCAGCTGTCGTCCATGTTCATCTTGCATCCTTAAAGTAAGCCAACTCATCAACATGCCAAGTTCAAGCTTTTCCTTCTTCCTTCAGTTGACCCAGACAACCACAGGGAAGTAGGGGAGAGGGTGGTGGGTACAACCATGAGAACGTGGGAGTTTGGGCGACCTGCTCATGCAGCTTGTGTATGTAACTCTGGTTACATTGCACTTTTTTTTTTCACCACTGACACCTCTAATGGCATAGGTCTGCCAGATCACGTGGGCCATGCTGCTAATTCCTTCCCAACTGCCACTTCTGGGTGTGTTCCTAACTGATTCCTAGTTATGGGTCATAATTTCCCGTTCCTTTGCGTTTTTTTTTCTAGTAATTTTTAATTGAATGCTGGGAGTTAGGCTGTTTGTTGATGGATTTTGTTGTATTTCTTTAAATAGTACTGGGCTTTATTCTGGTGCACAGCCACGTTTCTTGGAATTCGTTTGAGGCTTCCAAGGCTTGCTTTTAAGTTTCATTAGGGAAGGTCCAGAACAGTCTTCAAGAGACAATTTAACCTTACTACTAAGGCAATACCCTTGTGAGGACACCACCTGATACCCCATGCATGATGAGTTATTTCCACTCCTGCTAGCAGAAACAAAAACTGTTCCCTAAAACAACAACCAACAAAACAAAAGCTGTTCCCAAACCTAAATAAAATCCGTGAATCATGACTTTTACTGCTTTCTAATTTTTCAGTTCTTGGCTTGGGTAGTTTCTTTTTATACTTTCACAGACCAGTGCTTGGCCAAGGACTCAAGAGGACTCACTGTAGATGTATAGAGGTTTGTGTGTGTGTGTGTGTGTGTGTGTATGTTTCTTCATCCTCCATGCTGCTCAACAATTCAGCAGAAACATTTTTTTTTTAATTTTTACTTATTTTAACTTTTACACTTTGGCATCCCTTAATACTGATCTCTGTCTCTCCAACTCAGTGCGACTGCTGGTCTCCATTTGACTTCCCCCTCCTGTTTCGCTGCCTAGAAGCAGCCTTGAAAACATAAGCTTCAACGTTCTTTGAATTCACCATTCCCGCCCCCCTTCTCTGAGAACACAGTCATTTGCTATGCACTTTCAATGTCTGGTTTTACTGTCACAGCCAGAAGTGGACGTGGAATGTTGTTTTTGATTTAGTGCCCTGATTTGAGGGGGGGGGGGGGTTTCTAAGTTTACACTCTTTCCTCATAGGTCAAGGAATCAATGTGGGATTGTCCTACCTTCCAAGTATTTCAATCTTAATTATACATTCAGGAATTGAGGAAATAGCCAGTGACTGGTTGGTCTACAAACACAGGGACCAACTGGAAGCCAAGCTTTGAGTAGAACTCCATTTATTTCCTAACCTCTGTATTGTCCCACTTAATGGGGGAGGGCAACTATGATGACACTTTGGGTTTCTGGGTGTCCAGTGTCAATTTGGACCCCAGTGTATCTGGGTATTTCTCTTTCTCCAATGTACATCCCCGATGGATATTTAGAAAAATATCGGGGGACTCGTTACTTTGCACACTTGCTGAAATATTGCAGGGATCTTTTCCCTGGGAACCTAACCATCTTTTCAGTCAGTGAGTCTTGGGTCTGAAAAGAGGCTCAACTCTGGAAACGGGGCAAGAGATTACAGTTGTGGGGAAGGGGCGATCTTAGTCCCCTGCTTATCTTTTCTTGCTCTCTTTTTGATCACGTATAAAGCATTACCCTTGTTGGCTACCCCATCTATTTCATCCCTCCAGATGCCATGTTCTATTAACCATCTCCATAAGACTACAGGTTAGGTTCCCTTGGCTGCCCTTTCTTTTCTTTTTTTTAAATTTTTACTTATTTTTAAGAGAAAGAAAGAGAGAGAGGCAGAGCACAAGCAGGGGAGGGGCAGAGAGAGGGAGGGAGACACAGAATCTGAAGCAGGCTCCAGGCTCTGAACTGTCAGCAGAGAGCCCAACATGGGCTTGGACTCACAGACCGTGAGATTATGACCTGAGCCGAAGTCAGATGCTTAACCAACTGAGCCACCTAGGTGCCTGCCTTGACTGCCCTTACCACCTTAGTGGTTAATGTGATAATGCACCCTGGTGTCTGCAATTAGCACTGCCACCTTAGCTCCTCACGGTCTCCTCATCACCCCCACTGCCGTCAGCAAGCCAGACTCCACCCCAGCCAGTCCTGCCGGTCTGGACTGCAGAGGAGAGCTGCCACCGAGCAACGTGGTTTTGCTCACACACCTCTCATCTGTGCCTTCCCCGTGGCCTTGCTAAATGGCCGGTCCTCTGGGCCTTCCCAAGGAACATAATTTCTATGGATGGAATGAATTATTGCCACCCATCTCCCCTCCCCCCCCCCCAATTCATATGAGGACGTCCTAGCCACCTATGCGATGGTGTTTGGAGATGGGGCCTTTGGGAAATAGATTTTGATGAGGTCATGAGGTGCAGTCCTCAAGATGGGATCAGTGTTCTTATAAGAAGAGAAAGAGACCAGAGCTGCCTCTTGTTGGTTCACAATTTCCTCAGGAACATCCCAGGTGTCCTCTGAAATTGGCCCCCGAACACGGAGGGCAGGGAGGGACCAAAGAAAAGAGGTAGACTGCTCCATACCCGTAGGTGGCAGTTTTGATAAGCAAGGGAACCCATGAGGTTTGCCTTAGGTGACTGGCTGTAGGATGAGTGGTGTTCTGCAACCCCCCCCCCAACCTCTGATGTTTATAGTAGACCCCCCTTAGGTGCACCTTCGATCCCTACAGCTTGGGTGCCCGCAGCCAACCTCAATCCCGGCGGCAGATGATCCTCCGTGTGAAGTACGGTCAGAGGGTCAGTAGCGGCCTAACGCCACCTCACAATGCCCCTGTCACTCACCTCACTTCATCTTGTCACCTTATCATCTCACATCATCGCAAGAAGGGTGAGTACGGTCCAGTAAGATTTTGAGAGAGAGACCATATTCATAAACCTTTCATTAGAGTATATTATTATATTGTTTTCATTTTATTATTGGTTATTGTTAATCCCTTAGTGTGCCTTATTTTTAAAAATTTAAGCTGTATCATAGGGATGGATGTATAGGAAGAAACAGTATATAGAGAGTTCAGTACTATCGTGATTTCAGGCATCTGCTGGGGGTCTTAGCATGTGTCCCCTGCAGACAAGGGGGGATGGCTGCACGTAAGAGGCCTTAACTGGGTGAGTCATGTATCCAGTCCAGATGGTCCCATCACCACTTCTGTTTTATTTTTTTAATGTTTATTTATTTTTGAGAGAGAGAGAGAGGGAGACAGTGTAAGCATGGGAGGCACACAGAGAGAGAGAGGGAGACACAGAATCCAAAGCAGGCTCCAGGCTCTGAACTGTCAGCACATAGCCCGATGTGGGGCTCAAGCCCACGAACCACGAGATCATGACCTGAGCCGAAGTCGGATGCTTAACTGAGCCACCCAGGCATCCCGTCCCATCACCATCTCTAGCCCAAGGCTGTGTCCTTGCAGGGGCATCTAGGAGCGGGAAGGGCAAGTGGAACACACATTCCAAGGACAGGGCGGAGGTGGGAGCCTCCAACTACCTGGGTCCAGCTCTTGGGTCAAATGGTGGTGGTGTCTTCTCGGTGACCTCCTCTGATACCTCCCCCCAGCTGCTGCGTAGGGACAGAGAAAGAAGACGGCTGTCTGCAAAGCCAGAGGCCAGCCCTCCCCAGGCACTGACTTGGCCAACACCTTGATCTTAGGATTCCCAGCCTTCAGCACTGTAGGTACTTCTGCTGCTTGAGCCACCCTGGCTATGTGGTTGGTTACGGCAGCCCTAGCAGATAAGGCAAAAATCTCCTGATGGGTCTTATTGCCTCGGCTAATTATCCTTTCCAGCAAGGCCCCTTCTGGGAGCTTTGCATTCCTTCCTCTGTTATATCTCCCTTGGCAGTTCAGGCGTTTCAACATTTCTATCGCTTTTTCCAGGCCTCTGGGAGTCACCTACCCTAAGGCACTGAGTCTGCACCATTGCCTGCAGTTTGTCCATGGTGTTAAATCCCGTGTCCTGAGTGACATCCCCAAGTCGTAGATGTTCCCTCTATCCAGTCTTCTGACCGAGCACCTGCGGAACCTGGTCCCACGGGCGCGCTCCTGGCCCCTGCCCCTACAGTACCTTCGGCACATTATCCATTGCTTCCTTCATCCGGCCTGGCATGACCCCAGCCAGGTGGTGCTATGACTTAACCTTGGGTATCAACCTGGGAGATGGGGTAGGTCAGCTGCTAGGGCACCTATTGCCTTACAGGGCCAGATCTCTATGCGTCTTGCATTTCCTCCTGTTAGGATGGGAGAAGGGGGGAGGGATGGTTCAAGTTCTTAATGGGGAAAGGGAGAGCCTCTTCTGCAGGCCCAGAGTGTTCAGAAACTTTCAGGGGGGTCAAAACTGTTGGGGGCATCCACCCGGTGTCCCCTTCTCATTATCCGAGTTTGGTCCTGACCTTGGCAGAACAAACCTGGCTTGTTGAACGTTTTTGGTGGTTACTACTTTTACCATCACTTCCTGTACTTGACCTCCAGCTTCTTCTGCTTAATTTCTGTGTGAGGTGAGGGCTTCTTAGCAAGTTACCAGAGAGGTTCTGGCTCTCTCACAGTTTTTGTTGTTGTTGTTGTTGTTGTTGTTGTTGTTGAAGGGTCCTGGGTTGGGCAGAAATAGCTAGTTCTTGGGCCACCACCTTGCTTGGTCTTTGGCTGGAAGATGCCAGAAAACAGCATGCTGTCAGCTCCCACTGCCTCGCTCGGGCATAGCAGCAGACCCTTGAATCTGCAGCAGACCCTGAAGAAAGGGTCAGCTGGAGATGGCATCTGAGCACACCCCTCAGAGCCAGGCAGCTGGTCCTTTCTCAAAGGTGGATCTGAGGGGCACATGTCCATGGGCTTGCCTGCCACTACCCCCAGTCTCAGAAAAGAAATGACTGGTCTTTGGCCACAGTTCCACGGAAGTCCCAGAAATGATCAATGACAACTTCACATCAGTAATCTCCCAGATCAGGCCAACCAGCAGCAGCCTCACTCTGGGAGCCACGCCTCCACAACTAACGCTCCATTCCTAAGGGATTCGGGAAGTCTGCTAACCCTTGACCCCACTGCTTCCTGAAACCCCATTCAAGGTCAGCAGTTTTCTTTGTCCAGAGAGACTGTGCAAGCTCAGCTCTCTCTTGCTCAGCAAGCACTACGTGCAGCCTTTTGTTCTGAATACTGAAGGTGGCCTCTTCCTTTGACATGGCCATCTCTGCCCAAGAGGTCCCCAGCCCGCCAGGCTTTCATCTGACTGGCTCCTTCTCGCCATCCCCGTCTCAAACGTCTCTTCCTCGGAGAGGTCTGGCCTGACCCCCTGTGTGAGGTCCACTGCCCCCTGCCGAGCCACACTCTATCCCAGGGCCTCATTTCATTTGCACGCTCTCCGTCTCTAGAATACAGACTCCAAGAGGACACTCCCTGCTGTACTTCTCAGGACGGGGGCGGGGGGACTGAATGGAAGAGCAAAAGGCGTTACAGGGTTTGTTAATTTACAAAGTTGCCAATGAGGGCGGTTTCTCCCCACCACCTCGCAGCAGCCCTGCGCCTGGTGCCGGGCCTGGAACACAGCAGGTGTTCCACACGGTGGAATGTTTAGGGAGACAGGTTAAGTGATAACTAGAAAAGAAGGAACACATGACATGCACTGAGTGTTAAGGGAACCGTTTTCAGACTTCTAGAAAGACAATCTTACAAAAAAGTGACATAAACATGGACAAATGTAGACGGCTCTATGGGAAGAACTGGTGGCTGGGGGGAGGGGTGCGCCCACCTTAATCCCTCTCACGATTCCTGGGATCCCTCCTTAAAACCTTGAACTCCCAAGGAAGCTGGATAACTCTTCCCAGGGAAATGGGACAATCCAGGCAAAGGAGAGATGGGAATGATTGCCCCACATAAGGGTCTAGGGGGAACTAGGATTTAATTTGGGGGGGGGCGGGGAGGATCAGGCAGAATCTGACCCTGTTGACAGAGTGGTTGGAGCATGTGGGGCAGGAAAGCCTGAAGAGGAGAGCAGAAGCATAACTGATGGGACAAGAATTAGACCAAAAGCACAGGTGGATGGTTTAGCCTTAGGAAAAAGCGTAGGGGCACCCGGGTGGCTCAGTCGGTTAAGCGTCTGACTCAGGTCATGATTTCATGGTTCATGAGTTCAAGCCCCGCATCAGGCTCTGTGCTGACAGTGTGGAGACTGCCTGGGATTCTATCTCTCTGCCTCTCCCCCACTCGCTCGGTTTCTTTCTCAAAATAAATAAACTTTAAAAAAAGCCCACACATAAATTTCCTATAAATAAGAGAAGAAAAACATCTCCATAGAAATGTTGACATAAGAGATATTTTGTAGTCGGTGCCAGCCACGTAATTACAACAACGGATTCATTGCTATGAGAAATATTCTCTGGATTTAGGGCTGAAAAATGTTTTCGTTTATAATTTATGGAAGAGAAGGGAAAAATGGGATATGCTGTGCTTGAATAGTACAAAATCCATTTTTAAATTTTAATTTTAATAAAGAAATTTTTTTAATGTTTATTTTTGAGAGAGACAGAGTGTGAGCAGGGGAAGGGCAGAGAGAGGGGGAGACACAGAATCCCAAGCAGGCTCCAGGCTCCGAGCTGTCAGCACAGAGCCTGATGCGGGGCTCAGAACTCACAAACCGTGAGATCATGACCTGAGCTGAAGTTGGATGCTTAACAGACTGAGCCACCCAGGGGCCCCGTTTTCAATCTTATCTCAGAGACACAGAGTGAGTGCAAGCCCTGCGATCATGACCTGAGCCAAAATCAAGAGTCGGATGTTCAACCAACTGAGCCACCGAGGCACCACTCAACTTTTTTTTACTGAACATGTTTCAGATCACAACTAAATGCTGGTCATCAGAAGTATGCTTCTCTTCTTTCAAATGGAATTTACTGTATAAGAGATGTCTATTTTATATAGAACTCTAGGGTAAATATTAGAAATATTTACCTCCTACCAGTAGAGGCTGGTACTGTGGATATTCTAGTAGGAGGGCTAGAAGGAGTCCTCCAGTTGGTTTTATTAAGTGAGCTGAAAAAGAAATTTAATTTCTTTCTGGCAAAAAACCAATAAATCATCAGTGCAAGCAAATACCTTTGGAAAAATAATTGCCTGAGATTTTGAAATTTTATATCCATAATAATTTCAAAGCCAGAAATCTAGCTTGTCTCGTATCAAAAATCACAACCTAAAAGGCGCAAAAGAATTTGATTTTCGTTCTCAGCTGAAGGTCACCTCGCTAGGCTTGAGAGCCGAACTGTTCCACACAGGGTACCTCTTTAGCATTTTTATTGATAATAGCTAGAGGGGATAACATCCAAATGACATAAATTCAAGTCAAAAAAGGCAACATGATTGTGATACAGCGAAGAAGGGTCAAGCAATAAGACACTTCCTGGACCCTCATAGAAATACCCACCCTCCAGAGCTGTGACTGGTTCTCATGTTTCTAGAAGACTCTCCCCTATTACCTGTGTATCTAGATAAAGCTTCAAGCATTAAAAGGCACCTTGGAAATCAGCTCAAATCACCATAGTTCTCTCGGGTAGAGATACTAGACCTGCATTTTACATGTCGGTACGTTGAATATCTACGCTAAGCAATGGTACTTCCTTTTTTCCCTCATTCAGGTTCTTTGCAGGGTTCATTTTTCTGAATCAACCACACTTCATTATTTCTATCAAGCAACTTGAAAGGACTGTTGTAGCCTGCGGTATAGTAAACCTTTTCATTGAAAACTTTTCCTTCTTCCCTCAACATGCTTGCTAATGTCAAAAGTTGTTCTTGATTCTTTTGAGCACTAGAGAATCCATCGAAAGACCTGCGAAGGAGAAAGCAAATAACCATGAATGAGTCTCATGCTGACATAAAGGTCAGTCTGAAGAGGCAAGCAGAAGCCGGTACTATTAAGTGCTGCTCCCAAGCTCCCCCTGCCCCCTCCCCCGCCACCCCCCAGCATTCTCCTCTGGTGTCCATTCTCGAAGTGGCCTCACTGAGGAGACCCCGGAGGAGGCACGTGTCCCATCTGCTGGCAGGCAGATTTGGGACTTTCACCATTTCGTGCTCTAACTCTTGCTTTTCAGACTAAGGAGCGTACAGGTGACCTGGGAAACTTGCTAAAATGCTGATTCAGGAAGTCTGGGGTGGGGCCCGGGCAACCGTGTTCCTAACAAGCTCCCAATAAGGCTGATGCTGCTGGTCAGTGGTGACAATGAAAGCCCCTTAGAAGATTCCCTTTCAGACTTTCAGTTTGCTGTGGAATATTTCCCCTTTCTTCCTCTCCTGGGGAAAAGGGTAGGCTCTACATTACAGATGAGTATGATACAGTTTCGAATGTAAGAATTTATAGAGGAACATTTAGGCAGCTCTTTATATCTAGCCCGAGAAGAGATTTAACAGACAGGATCAATATGCTTGGGAACACTGAGGATACGACTGACCCAGGAGTAAGGGACAGCCTCTGAGTTGGGTCTGGAATGGATGGAGTTGGCTGGAATGGATGGTCTTGCTGGGTAGAAAAAGGGAAAATGGAGAAGGATAAGAAAATGAACAGAAGTTCAAAAACACAAAGCATGTTCATAGTGAGCCACAAAATGAGCTCTGAAAGGTGAGTCCGAGCCAGAAAGAAGAGACTTGTATGTCATCCCAAGGCCTTCGGAGATTATTTGAAGGATGGTGAGCAGAAAAGTAACTTGATAGGATCTGGGAAAGACAGATGGAAAATAGACTGGAGGGAAGGAGCCAGTTAGGCGGTTGCTATGGGGATGGGGAAGAAAAGACAGGCAGAAGATTTAAATAAAAAGTGGGGAAAGAGAATAAAAGTTTAAGTATAGATTTTAAAGTATACAAACAAAAATGTCCTGAGGTTAAATTATGATGGTACATAGACCTAGCTGAGTTGCCGACATGTAAACACGATGAATTCGATTTTGAAGGTTAAGAATGGGAAACACAGAAAATAAAACATATTCCCATTATGCCTTCTGTAGCATAGGTTTTATTATCAATGTGCCAATGGAACGATTGGTCCTACCATTCTTCAGCTAAGATGTAAGCTCTCAAGGGTACAAACCATGTCTATTTCATTCAACAATGTTCATCAGACACCTAGTATCTTTCAAATCCTCACTGAATGGTGTAGGAATCGATGTATGTACATGTACATGAAATAAAACACTGAAGATAAATTGATAACACGGTTCTAATTTTCAGAATGTTGACTGATAATTATAACTCTGAACCACGTGTTGAGAAATATTTTGCTTCCTACATTTAATATTTCCTTAACCAAGAGCCAACTTTTAGTATGCTCTGCCGAAAGGGAACGGACTTTCGGATCCCATTTCTTTCTTGAAGTCAAGTTTTGAGCCCCCTAGTTAGAAATCATCTTTTGTTTTCTGAAGACACATTGTTCTACAGTGATCCATCCACAGCTTTACTCAGTACACAAACATCTGATTCCCTTCCCACGCACCTGCCCTTGCCAGGAGCTGCAGGGTATGAACATGTACCATGCTGCTGTGTTCTTGAGAAAGTTACAGTCTGTACATAGATCATTATAACTGAGAATAATAGGAGAACAGAGTGGCTGGCTGACGGGAGAAACTGAGGAAGGCATCACAGATGAGGTACTATTTGATACAAGTCCTGAAGGGGAAAAGTGGATGCTCCAGGAAGAGGGGAAAGAGGAAGCTAGAGCTAGTAGGAAGACGATGTGTCTGTTTTAAGTATTTAACAGACATCAACTGATGTAATCGTCATGGCAACACTATGAGACAGGTAGGCACTGTGACTATACACATCTCACAAAAGAAGAGCTTTAGGCAAAGAACATGTGAGTAAACCTGCCTGAGGTCACAGGTAAAGAGATGTGGCAGATCCCGGCCACGGCAATCAGACAACAAAAAGAAATTAAAATATATGCAAACTGGCAGGGAAGAAGTAAAACTTTCACTCTTTGCAGATGACAGGATACTATAGATAGAAAACCCGAAAGACTCCACCAAAACACTGCTAGAACGGATATAGGAATTCAGCAAAGTCGCAGGATATACAATCGACGTACAGAAATCAGTTGCATTTCTACACACCAATAATGAAGCAGAAGAAAGAGAAATTAAGGAATCAATCCCATTTACAACTGTGCCCGAAACAATACGATACCTAGGAATAAACCTAACCAAAGATATGAAAGACCTGTACTCTGAAAACTAAAAAATACCGATGAAAGAAACAGAGAAGACACAAAGAAATTGAAAGACATTCCATGCTCATGGACCGGAAGAAGAAATATCGTTAAAATGTCAATACTACCCAAAGCAATCTACACATGCGATGCAATCTCTATCAAAGTACCAACGACATCTGTCGCAGAGCCGGATCAAACAATCCTAAAATTTGTATGGAACCACGAAAGACCCTGAATAGCCACAGCGACCTTGAAAAAGAAAAAGCAAAGCTGGAGGCATCACAATTCCAGACTTCATGTTATATTACAAAGCCGTAGTGATCAAAACAGTATGGTACTGGCACAAAAACAGACACATAGATCAGCGGAACAGAATAAAAAACCCAGAAAGGAACTCACATTTATATGGTTAATTAATCTTTGACAAAGAAGGAACAAATATCTAATGGAATATTGGACTGTGTCTTCAACAAATGGTGTTGGAAAACTGGACAGCAACATGCAAAAGAATGAAACTGGACCACTCTGTTTCACCATGCACAAAAATAAATTCAGAGTGCGTTAAAGACCTAAATGTGAGACCTGAGGCCATAAAATCCTAGAAGAGAACACAGGCAGTCACTTCTTTAACATCACCTACAGCAACTTCTTTCTAGGTATGTCTCCTACGGCAAGGGAAATAAAAGCAAAAACAAGCTATAGGGGTTATGTCAAAATAAAAAACTTCTGCACAGCGAAGGAAACAATCAACAAAACTACTAGGCAACCTATGGAATGGGAGAAGATATTTTCATATAAGATATCTGATAAAGGGTTAGTATCCAAATTATATAAAGCACTTATAAAACCCAACACCCCCAAAACTAAACAATCCAATTAAAAAATGGACAGAAAACATGCACAGAGCCCCACATCAGGCTCTTCACTGACAGCATGGAGCCTGCTTGGATTCTCTCTCCTCCTCTCTCTGCCCCTCCCCAAATCACGTGGTCTCTCTCTTGCTCTCTCTCAAAATAAGTAAATAAACATTAAAAAAAAAAAAGAAAACACCAACAGACATTTCTCCAAAAAAGATATACAGATGGCCAATAGACACATGAAAAGATGCTCAACATCACTTAGCAGGGAAATGCAAATCAAAACTACAATGAGATATCACTTCACACCTGTCAGAATGGCTAAAATCAACAACACAAGAAACAACGGGTGTTGGCAAGGATGTGGAGAAAGGGGGACCCTCTTGCACTGCTGGTGGGAATGCAAACTGGTTCAGCCACTCTGGAAAACAGTATGGAGGTCCCTCAAAAAGTTAAAAAAGAACTACCCTACGATCCAACAACTGCACTACTAGGTATTTATTTACCCAAAGAATACAAAAATACTAGTTTGAAGGGATACATGCACCCTGATGTTTATAGCAGCATTATCTACAACAGCCAAAGCATGGAAACAGCCCAGCGTCCAGTGGCCATCAATTGGTGAATGGATAAAGAAGACGTGGTATATACATAATATGTGGTGTATACACACACACACACACACACACACACACACACACACACACACACACACATATATAATGGAATATTACTCAGGCATAAAAAAGAATGAAATCTTGCCATTTGCAACAACATGGATGGAGCTAGAGAATATAATGCTAAATGAAATAAGCCAGAGAAAAACAAATACCATATGATTTCACTTATATGTAGAATTTAAGAAACAAAACATATGAGCAAAGGCACACACACACACACAAAAACCCAACAAGAAGCAAACCAAAAAACAAACTCTTACCAATAGAGAACAAACTGATGGTTTGGAGGTGGGTGGGGGGATGGGTTAAATAGGTGACTGGGACTAAGAAGGGCACTTGCTATGATGAGCACGGGGTCAAGTGTAGAAGTGCTGAATCACTGTATCATACACCTGAAACTAACATTACACTGTACGTTAACTAACTGGAACTTAAATCAGAACTTAAAAAGACAGAGAGAGAGATGGAAGAAATGGTCTGCTCAGTGAAGGGCGGGAAGGTCAGGGGAACATAACCAGTGGGGAGACAGGGTTGGGTCACGTGATAAAAGACATCGTGAACAATCCGAACTTCACCCTGAAGCAAGTAGAAAGCCACAGAGATTTTTAGTGAAGTCCCAGGTTGGGGTTTCTTGCTTTGCTGCTGCTGGAGTAAGAAAGATCAAGGACTCCAGTGTGGAGCGGGACAGGAAGAGAACGGCGGGCAGGTTGCTCCCAACAGCCGGGAGGCTGCTGAGGCGGAACACACGAGATCTGAGATGAATAAACATCCGAGCGTCTGCGGGGGATCGGGCACTGTGCCGAGCACTAGGGTACACGAAGATGACTTGGGTGTGGTTCCCGTAGGATGAGGTCCTGAGGAAGTCCCAGGGATGGAGAGAAGGGAACAGAATCATGGATCCTTTCCAAGGAGAATGGACCAGATCTGGCAATCAGTTGTCAGGGAAGAGCGCGCTGCTGGTGGCCGTGGAGACCTCTGCTGGGGAGGCTGTCTGGCTGATGAGGCCCTTTTCTTTTCTTTTCTTTTTTTTTTTTTTTATAGCTCTTTGACTGTTTAGTTTATTTTATTTTATTTTTTCAATATATGAAATTTATTGTCAAATGAGGCCCTTTTCTGAGACAGCCACTGGAAGATCACTGCCCCTATAAACTGGCAATTGGGGGAAGGCTCATTTTTAGAGCTGTTGAGTGTAATCCCCACACCCTTCACATGGAAATGTCCAACAAGTAGAAAAATCAGGGCTAGAGACAATAGGAGAGTCACGGGACACAGGGAGTTAGAGCTTTGTAAACAGATCACCCAGAGTAAGTCTGTTCTGACATGAGGGTCAATGTGGAGCATTCTTGGGTGAGAGAGAGGAACAGGGTGAGAGAGAGGGACAGGTGAGAGAGAGGGACAGGTGAGAGAGAGGAACAGGAAGAGACGAATGGCCAGAGAGTGACGTTCTCAGACTTAACAGGCTGTGTAAATATCCAGAGAATAGATTAGTCAATATACAAAGTCAATATACGATACACAAAGGCTTCAGGGGTCACATGGGCAAGGACTGCCATCATGTGGCAAATGCAAGGGCACTGCCAAGGGTGGCAAGGAGATGGTGCGGTCTCTTCCAGACGGTGGTGTTCTGAGGAGTACATGGGAAACAGACAGAGAAACAGATGCTTTTAGCAGGTTGGTGGTGACAAGAGGGACAGAACGGAATAAAGGGACTCCCATATGAGACTGTTATCACATTCCGTGTGTGCTTTTAAATTTCAACAGAGAGAATTGAAGGAATGCATCAAACAGGTACCGCAAGTCTGAAACGGTACATAGGAACCACTCAACTAACAGAGGCAGTAACTGCAGGAAGCGGGTACCATCCCTTGGGCCGGAGAATGCAGGGAAGAGTCTGGGGCTCTCAGAACCTCGAAGCCGGGAGGAGGGGTACCGTGCACCATGTGTTAGGATTTTCGTACAGGTTTACCTCGATGGCAGGTAAGGGCAGTCTTGTGCTTTGAGAATGATGTGCATCGCGTCTTATTTGCGGAAGGTCTGTGACACAGACTCTTCATGACACGAAGTGATTATACCTTGCAAGAGACCCTTAGTAACATATAAAACTAACCCGGCAGGAAAACACCACAAAATGCATCAGACCTCTTTTTTGTGCAAGGGCGAAAAGCCTACTGAAATTGCATAGGAGCTAAACTGAGTGCAGGCAAGGAAAACTGGCAGTCCGCAGGGCTCTAAATTATCTACCACTTACCGGACGAACACGGTCATTTCTGCTCTGTCTTCAATGAAGACATCTGACTCTGAAGGCCTGGGCGGATCAGGTTGCTGTTCAGAGGGGATGTACAGGGAAACGGTAATGGTAGACTCACTAAAAGGGCCTGAACCGGGCTCCACGTAGCTTGTCACTGGAGCGGTCATCTTTATTTTCATCTCTGGGCCATAAAATAATGAGTTTAAATACCATGAAAGGACCGTGAAAGCAGATTTAGTATCTGCATGGCTACTTCTAAAGACTGAATCTATTAATTTCTTTGATCTGAGTTTCCTGACTTACCTTATGCTACCGACATAAAATTTACCTTTAAGATAATTTGCATCTTTAAAAAATAAGGGCAAGGGGCGCCTGCGTGGCTCAGTCGGTTAAGTGTCAAACTCCTGAGTTCAGCTCAGGTCATGACCTCACAGTTTGTGAGTTTGAGCCCATGTCAGGCTCTGCACTATGTGCAGTCTGGGATTCTCTCTCTCTCTCCCTCTGTCTCTCTCTGCCCCTCCCCCACTCATGCTCACTCATGCACTCTCTCTCAAAATAATAATAATAAAAAAGGGAAAATGATTCAATTATCCACTGGCCACATTAAGCACTTTCTGTACGATTAATATTTTTGGTTAATACATTCTAGTTTTAGGGATAGAAAGGAAAATTAGAGATCATAGAGTCCAGTCTATTTGTCACGTTTTACAATTCAGAAACTGAGATCCCGTAGACTAGGTGAACTGGTAAAATATAAATGGCACCAGAGCCAGAACCAGATGTCTGGAGACCCTGGATCTTGTGTTCTTTGTACCTACCTACCTCCTGATGACTCTTACCATAGCAGTCACCAAATTATCTCGAAGCATTCGCCATGAAAAGGACTTAACACTAGCTACACAGAGGCCCAGTTCATCCGGCAGAAACAGACAAGAACAGAGGCTGAAAAGCACTACCCAGTACTACCCTCCTCTAGACTCTGCTAAGGGCCCCGAGCAGAGTCCCTGTCTTCACACTTTAAGTCTTTCATGATCTCATTATTTTTCTATTCTAAAGTATATTTCTTTAGTAAGCTAAAACGCAAGAATAAGCCTGGGCACTCAGCCACTATATATATAATTTATATGGTAAACTGTCTTCACCTTTCTCATTTTTGCCTTGAATGTAGCTGTTCAGCTTCGTAAAACCAGTTTGGATGGCTGAATCCCAGTCCATAGACTCAACGGAAGTGCTGACCCATTTGGCTGGTCCATAATGTCGGATCTCGTAACTTCCGGGCTAAAATAGAACAGAGGAAACTTGGGAAGCAATTCTAAAAAGGCAGGACGTGAGAGGCAACAGAACAGGTGACTTGGTCTCGGGTCCACCAGGATTGCCCTTGATCTCAGGACCTGCGCCCCGCTGGGATGGGCGTCTGGTTCTGGTTCCTTAGAACCGGGCAGGGCCCCTCCCCTGAGGCTCCCATCCTTGGATTTGAGCCGCTGGAGGCCTCGGCCCCACACGCAGGGGTGGGGGAGTCGGTCGGCTCTATTCTCGTTGAGACCCAGCATCTGTTACGTCCCCGGGGCCGGGAGGGTCCCACTGCGGCTAATTCGTTTTTCTTTTTTAACCTCAAGAGAAGTGAAGATGTAGCCACAGATTACGGCTAACCGACCGAATTTCCCCATCTGGGCAGCATTTCCCCATCTGGGGGCCCAGACGACTTCAAAAATTGTACTTTTTACTTAAATCTGTGGGACCCGCCGGCCCCACCGCAAATCAGCCGGCGCGCTCTGGCCCGCACCCTCCGCGCCCGTGGGAGGCGCCTACCTGGGGGCCCGCGTCCTCCGGGGCCGTCCAGCCCGGCGTCTCCACGGCCTGGGCCGCCGCGCGCTCGGCTGTCGCGGGGTCCGGCTCCAGCACCTCGGCCATGGGCGGCGCCGACGCTCCGGGGAGACAGGCTGGCGAGCGGGGCCAGGAAGGGGCCGCGCCTGGGCCGCTCCGGGCCGCCCCGCTGCGTGTGCGCGCCGCGCCCGCCTGCCCCGGCCCCCGAGTCCCCGCCCCCGCGCTGCCCCGCGCCCCGGTCACCGCGTCGACGCGCGTCCCTCCTCCCCTGGGTGCAGGGGACCCGCGTCCGCGGGAGCCGCCCCGGCCTGGGCCGGGAGGGGGCGCTGCGTCCGCGGGAGCCCGGATTCCCACCCGAGCTGCTCCCGCCGGGGCCGCGCCCCCCTTGTCGGATTCCCTCCGCAGGGGTGAGGGCCGGGGGCCGGATTGCAGGGTCCGCTTAGGCCCGGCTTCCTTTCGGACTCCCTCCCTCGCCCTTGCTTTTTAAATTAACAGGCGCGCCAAGGTGTCCACTGTGGGAGCGGGGCGGTGGAGGACAAAGCAACTGGCTTTCGGGGTTTCTGGTGTAACCGGTTCGGGAAGGTCTCCGCGGCTCCACCCGCGCTGGGAGCCGGTTCTGCAGACCTGGCTGCTCCCGGGGAGCGGCGGGAGCGCCGGCCAGCACCCTAGGTGCGCTCCGCGAAGGCGGGAGGGAGCCTGCCCTCCCAGGGCGACGGTGGGCCGGCGCCTGCCGGCTCCAACCTCGCCTGTGTCTGCTGGCACCCCGTGGGCCCAGGGCTCCATGCGCGAGTTGGAAAGGGGCCCGGCCAGGGGCGTGAGGCCCTACTCACACCTAGACGGTGTCCAAGGTGCCAGACAGCCATCAGGGTCCCTCGCAGGAGGAGGCAGATGGCGCCCCAGTCGTGCCTGGAGACGATCTTCAAGTGTCCTTGTTTACTGACCTTTCCTTGAAATGACCCCCAAACCTCTAAGTCGTTCCAACTAGAACTTTCAGGCTGGGGAGAGGGAGGTGAAAGGGGCACAGAGAAATGGGGGGGGGGGGGTACAGCCACAGGACTCTAGTGCCTTTAAAACAAACGTTTTGTTAGATTCATTATTTTTTTCTAAGAGATTTATTGAGATGGAAATCACATACCATAAAATCCACCCGTTTAATGCGTACCATTCAGTGGTTTTTAGTATATTTACAGTTATGCAACCATCACTACAATCAACCTGAGCATTGTTATCACCTCTCCCCATCCCCCAAACCCCAAATTCTTTAGCTGTCACTCCCCAGTGCCCCATCCCCAGCCCTAGGCAACTACTAATCTGTCCTCTGTCTCTGTAGGTTTGCCTTTTCTGGCCTTTCAAATAAACGAAATAGTGCTTCGTCTTAATCTGTGAGGCTGCCGTAACAAAACACCACAGACTGGTGGCTTATAAACAACAGAAACCTCTTTCTCACTGTTCTGGAGGCTGGAAGTCACAGATCAGGACGCCAGAGAGTTACCTGAGGCCCTTCTGGTGGCAGACTGCTGCTGGTGTCCTCACAAGGTGGAAGGAGCAAGGCAGCTTTCTCTGGCCTCTTTTATAAGGACACTAACCCCGTTCATGAAGGGGTCTGCCCTCCTGACCTAATCACCTCCCAAAGGCCCCACCTCCTAATACCATCACACTGAGCATTTGGTTTTCAAAATGTGAGTTTCAGGGAGATGCAAACCTACAGACCATAGCAGACTGCACGTGGTCCTTTATGACGGGCTTGTCTCACTCGGCAAAATATTTCAAGTTTCATCCATTCGTGTTGTAGCATGTTTCAGTACTGCATTCCTTTTTGGGGCTGACAAATATTCCACTGGAAAATATTTTTCATCGGTGGATGGGCATTTGAATCGTTGCAAACCACCCTCCTCTAGACTCTGCTAAAGGCCCTGAGCAGAGTCCCTGTCTTTACACATTAAGTCTTTCATGATCTCATTCTTTTTCTCTTCCAAAGCATATTTCTTTAATAAGCTAAAAACGCAAGAGTAAGCCAGCCCCTGGCAATCACTAAGTTACTTTCTATCTCCGTGGCTCTGCCTATTGTGGGCATTTCCCATAAGCGGAGTAGAACGTGTGTTTTGTGGCTGACTTCTTTCTCTTAGTGTAATGTTTTCAAGAGTCATCCATGTTGTAGCATGTGCTAGTATTTCGTTCTTTTTTATTGTCGGATAATATCCCATTGTACGGTTCTGCTTGCAAAGCAATTGATGTTCTCTTTTTTCTTTTCTCCCTCCCTGCCCTAACAAGTGTGCAGTGGCCTGTGGATAACATCAAATATGTTATTATGCCGACCTAAGTTTGAATTATTTAGTGAAGGCTAAATAATGAGTTTTGACTGTTTCTTAAAAAACAGCCCGTTGTTGGGGCGCCTGGGTGGCGCAGTCGGTTAAGCGTCCGACTTCAGCCAGGTCACGATCTCGCGGTCTGTGAGTTCGAGCCCCGCGTCAGGCTCTGGGCTGATGGCTCAGAGCCTGGAGCCTGTTTCCGATTCTGTGTCTTCCTCTCTCTCTGCCCCTCCCCCGTTCATGCTCTGTCTCTCTCTGTCCCAAAAATAAATAAACGTTGAAAAAAACAAAACAAACAGCCCGTTGCTTTTAACCTATATAACTTGTGATCCACTGCGTAGGTGACTTTGCAAAGTCGGGAATACAATTTCGCTTTGCAGAAAATTTTGAGAGAAAAAGGAAATAGTTTACATTGTTGTTTAAGAAATCTGTTGTTCTTCTCCTCTGCAGAGTACCTTTTACAGTTCTCAATGCCTTTTCTAAGGGGGGAGCCTTTTATTTATAGAAAAACAGATGTTCATTTAATTTGGAGACATTCATTTAATAGGGTGTGGAAGGTACAATTAATGAAGGTAACAGCAGGTGACTCTGCTGAGTTATTTATAGTTATAAGGTGATAATTAGTCGTGTAAAAGAACAGAAGGAGGGAAAGAAAAGGATTTATTTCCAAATAATAGGATTTCAATTAGAACGAATTTAATGACATTCAGAAGGCTCCAGTTTTATACCCATATGTCAGAATAAGCCAGCTAGTTTTCTTCTTGATTAATTATGGTAAAATTGTTCTATTAGCTCATACATAAAGATCTCATTTTTAAGCAATCACGACACCCAGTGTGGGGCTCGAACTCGCAACCCCAAGATCAAGAGTCGCATGCTCCATCGACTGAGTCAGCAGGGCGCTCCTATTAGCTCTTATTTAATCAATGTTGGTATGACACTGTGAAGGAGATGTTCTAGTTAAGCTTTGGGGCACAGGTGGCGCCCCGTGGCTCGGTTCTACCAGCAGGTGTCTCCCTTCACCCCAGCACACGGGGAGAGAGCCCTGCGGAGCCCTGCAGCATAATCACAGCCAATTCTCATTACCGGCAGCAGCTTTGTTCTATAACGTCATCACGAACATTGAATTACTGAATACTAAACTCTTGCTTCTAGAGGAAATACAGAGTTAGGTTCCTGTGAGCCTGTGGTCCCTTGTCTTCTAGGTGTTCTTGTATAAAGATATCTTATTTAATAGATATTGTTGATTCATTAACACTGAACTCACAACCAACAACACTGGAACTCATGCTTGAATGAAGCTTGTATAACACGCTTACTGCCTCCAAAAGGCACATCCCAGCTTTCCTGCACGGAGGCACAGGAGACGGCACTTCAGCACTGTGTTTGGGGCCATTTTAAGCAACAAAATCCACAAGAAGCACAAAACTGTGAAAAACATAGCACTACCCAGCCTGCAGAAAGGACACTTGTTTACTGCGTGAGAGCTGAAACCAGAAGGCTGAGCTCCGCCCAGTTGGGCCTCAGCTGGGAGCGTGTGCATCCAGCGCTCCCAACTTCTCACCCCTCTCCTCTCCACGTGCAGATGCCCACTAGTGACCAAGAAAGTGCTGTGAGTATTGATTTGGGATTACAAATACATACCAACAAGTGGGTGACTGCAAATACAGAATCTGTGAATCGTGAAGATCAACTAAAGGCTTCCTGCAGTAAGTTACACGAGTCACTTCCATTCATATTTCACTGATGGAAGCAAACCATAGGGCCTTGATGAACCTCAAGGAGGTGGGAAAGGACAATCCCGCTGTGTTCTCAAGGAACTCAAATAGTTGAGAGAAGCACTGATGTTCATTATTGGTATCATTGGGTCATTCACTGATTGTTCCATACTTGGGGCAGATTTCACTCCCAAAAGAAGTTGCAATATCATCTCCTATCCAACATGCCGTTCTTATCATGTGACTTTGATGCCTCCCCACTCCCACCCCCCACCCCCCCACCAAGAGATGGAGGTCTTGTGCTTCCTTTTCTTGAGACAAGACAGGTTTGCGAGTACAGTAGAAGTAACACTATGTGACTTCTGAGGCTAGATCATGAAGGACTTCCACCTGATTCTTTCTTTGGGCCAGTTTCTCTTGTAATTCAACAACCAGGCTGAAGGGAAGCCCAGGCAGCTCCATGAAGATCCATGCGTAGGTTCCAAGCTGCCTGGGCTGACAGCCGGCATCACCCTCAACCCCTATACATGTGGGTGACCACGTTTTCAGCCCACGCTGCCTCCCCACCATCACCACTGCATCATCTCCGGACGTCCCTGATTTCTTCCAAGCCGAGGCCCTGGAGATCGTGGAGCGGACACAAGCCGTCCCTGCAGTACCCAGAGAATCTGTGAGCACAATTAAATGGTTGTTTTTTTTTTATGTCACTAAGTTTGGGGTGATATGTTTTCCCGGGGAATAACTGAAAGAGTACCTTCTATGTATAGTGCTGTAGTAGATGTTGGTGGGTTTTAGTGATGAGTAAAATTTGGTCCTAGTCTTCACATATTTGATGGTCCGGTCACTGTTTGTGCTGGGGCTACTCTTACACCCATAATGTAATTAAATATTTGGTCTTTTTGTAGTAATCATTATCTGAAATATGGTACCTGTAAAATGTGTAGCAACTTGCTAGTCTAACAGGAAATGTAACCTTTCCATTAGTCGGGCTTCTCCTTTAGTTTTGGTGAGAATTATCATACTCCTCCATTATTTAGACACAAAACAACCCATGAAACCCCTTTTACACTAAGCACTTTGCTCAGTCCCTGACATATAATTGCTTGATAAATGTTGGATGAATGCCCGCCAGAATGTATATCAGACGCATAGATAGTGCTTGAATGTGTTTAGGAGCACCTGTGCATCACCTTTCTAATGGGCCACAGAAAATGAAGAGACATTTTTTTTTTTTTTCGAACGTGGGGTCAAGGGTAAGAAGGCTCAGGTCTAAAGCTGAGAATGTCTTTAAAAATTAAAACATCAATTCTGATCAATAGGAGGCCTGATATAATTTCTGAGACTGTGATGAGTGGCTATTAAAAAAAGGAAGGGGCATATCCATACTGATTTTTTAAGAGGATCATGCTTTGAAGTGAAAAGAGATCGCCAACTATGCCACAGCTAGGTAGCTGCATAACTCACATTCTCAAAAAGCTCTTGAAAAGAAAGTGAACCCTTGATGTAGTTAAGAGGAAATATTTTTAATAGATCATTTGATTAAGGGCCATTTTTTAAAAACTAAGGGCAGTTAAGATGTTCCCTTAAACTCTTATCTACGGGGCTTTTGCGGTTGCCATACATTATTACATTATTTCCTGACTAGGAAAAATGAAAGAATTGGGAGGAGGTGGACTTGATTCCCTACTGACTTTTTTTTAGAGGAGAGGTGCCCAGTGTTTCAGTGCTCCCCGTTCTGAGAAGAGGAGCTGCTCAGCCCCAGTCTCGAACATACACCTATGAATCAGTCGGTTCTCAGCCTGTTCTTGGGTCCTGCATAATGGTCTCCCGCGGTAGTGCCTCCTGAGTTTGCTTGGACCTGCATGTTCAGAATGAGTTCCAGGCATGGGAGAGGTCAGTGGCAGATTGACTTGGCTCCGTGATGGAGGAAAAGTTTAGCAGCAATGCCTGGGACATCTCGTCTCCTAGATCAGTGCTTCTCAAGCTGTCTGTGATGAAGCATCTTCTCACCTTAAAAAATAAAATTCTAATTCCTCATAAACCACTATGTGATTCTACTGCACAAGACTATGTGCTGCTCACCATGTGGTTCTTAACCCATGAGTTCAACAATAATTTAATTGGTCTGTACCATGCTCAGTGAGATGAGTCTACTGATAAAGTGCATGGATTTTGTAAAAATGTTGAGTTCCTATGGCATTTCTAGACACTTCCTGTCAATTTCTCTATCTTATCTCAGACTGGTAACACATAGTTTATGAGCCAGCACCATTTCATGAATCATGCCTTGAAGAATACTGATTTAGATGACCTTCCCAGTCTCCTGGTGCTTTCTGTTTTGGAAGGTTATTATTGATTCAATTTCTTTAATGGATGTAGGCTTATGCAAGTTGTCTATTTCTTTTTGTATGAGTTTTGACAGATTATATCTTTTAAGGAATTGGTTCATTGCTTCTAGGTTATCAAATTTATGGACGTGGAGTTGTTTATAATATTCCTTTTGTATCATTTTTTCTTTAAAAAAAGAAATAAAAGAATATAGAATCTATAGATTCTGTAGTGATGTCCCTTCTTTTATTTCTTTTTTTTTAATTAAGTAATTAATTAATTTTGAGAGAGAGAGAGAGAGAGCATGTGCACAAGCAGGGGAGGGGCAGAGAGAGAGGAGAGAGAGAATCTCAGTGCAGAGCCTGACATGTGGCTTGAACTCCCTAACTGTGAGATCATGATCTGAGCCCAAACCAAGAGTCGTTTGCTTAACCGACTGAGCCACCCAGGTGCCCCTCTTTTATTTCTGATATCAGTATTTGTATTTTCTCTTTTTTTCTTAGTTGGCCTGGCTATGACCTTATCAATTTTATTTATCTTCAAAGAGCCAGCTTTTGGTTCTCTTGATTTCCTCTGTTGATTTCCTGTTTTCATTTTCATTGATTTCGCCTCTTAATTATTATTATTTCTTTTATTATTTCTGCTTACTTTGGATTTAGTTCACTTTTCCTTTTCTAGTTTTGTAATGTGAAAGCTTAAATTATTGATCTGAGATCTTTCTTCTTTTCTAAAATGTGCATTAAACACTATAAAATTCCCTCTAAGCACGGCTTTTCCTGTATCTACAAATTTCGATAAGTTGTATTTTTTTTCTTACTGATTTTCCACCTGCTAGATCTGTTTCTGATAGAGAGGTATCTCCACCTATAATCCTGGATTCATCAATTTCCCTGGCAGTTCTCTCAGTTGTTTTTAAAACTTTTTTTTATGTTTCTTTATTTTTGAGAGAGAGAGAGAGAGAAAGAGAGAGAGAGAGCATGAACAGGGGAGGGGCAGAGAGAGAGGGAGGCACAGAATCGGAAGCAGGCTCCAGGCTCCAAACCCCAAGCCGTCAGCCCAGAGCCCGACTCGGGGCTGGAACTCATGGAGATCATGACCTGAGCCGGAGTCAGACACCCAACTGACTGAGCCACCCAGGCGCCCCTCTCTCAGTTTTTACCTCAAGTGTTTTGACACTCTGCTGTTAGGTGTATGAGCATTAAACATTACTATGTCTCCTTGTAGAACTGACCCCGTTAATGTTATGTGATGCTACTCTTATCCCTGATAACTTTTCTTGCTCTGAAATCTGCAATTAATATAGCTACCCCTGCTTTCTTTTGATGAGTGGCAGCATAGTATATCTTTCTCCAACCTTTTATTTTTAGTGATATGTGTCTTTATATTTATAGTGGTTTCGTGTCGACACGATGTAGTTGAGTCTTGTTTTTAATCTACTCTGATAATATCTGTCTTTAATTGGTGTATTTAGACCACCAAAGGTTAAAGTGTTATTGATATGGTTGGATTAGCCTCTACCATATTTATTACTGTTTTCTATTCCCTGCCCTGTTCTTTGCTTCTGTTTTTGTCTTATTTTCTTGCCATTTGTGGTGCTATCTGGGCAATTTAGAGGATTCCATTTGTCTCATTTCTTAGTATGTCAATTATGCTTTTTTTTTTTTTTAACTTCCTTTACTGGTTGCCCTAGAGTTTGCAATATACACTTATGACCAATCTAAGACAACCTTCTTTTTTTTAATGCTTAGTTGGAGAGAAAGCACATGTACATGAGTGGGGAAGGAGTGCAGAGAGGGGGAGGGGTGCAGAGAGAGAGAGAGAAGGAGAGAATCCCAAGCAGGCTCCCCGTTGTCAGCACAGAGCCCGATTTGGGGCTCGAATTCATGAACTGCGGGATCATGACCTGATCCAAAATCAAGTGAGACACTCATCCAGCTAAGCCACCCAGGCTCCCCTCTAAGTCAACTTTCAAATAACACTATACTGCTTCACCAGAGGCACAGGTACCTTATAATAACAAAACATTCTTAATTTCCCTCCTGTTTCTTGCTGTCATTGAATATCATTTATATGTATGATATAATCATCAAATACATTATTATTATTATTATTATTATTATTATTATTTTGAACCAATTGTTACCTGTTAGATCAATTAAGAATACGAAAGGGGCACCTAGGTGACTCACTCGGTTAAGCTCTAGACTCTTGATTTCAGCTCAGGTCATGGCTCATGGGATTGAACCCTGTGAGTTGGGCCCCTGTGTTGTCAGTGAAGCCTGCTTGGGATTTTCTCTCTGCCTCTCTCTCTGCCCCTTCCCCACTTCTACTCTCTCTCTCTCTCTCTCTCTCTCTCTCTCTCTCTCTCTCTCAATAAATAGGTGAACTTAAAAAAAAAAGAATAAGAGGGTGCCTGGATGGCTCAGTTGGTTGGGCGTCCGACCTCGACTCAGGTCATGATCTCACGGTTTGTGGGTTCGAGCCCTGCGCCGGGTTCTGTGCTGACCGCTCAGAGCCTGGAGCTTGTTTCAGATTCTGTGTCTCCCTCGCTCTCTGCCCCTCCCCCACTCATGCTCTGTCTCTGTCTCTCAATAATAAATAAATATTAAAACAAATTTAAAAAAGAATAAGAAAAAAACGTTTACTTTACTTTCACTTATTCCTTCTCCCAACCTCTTCCTTTTTTTATCTGAGTTCTAACCTATATCATTTTCCTTCTCTTTGAACAACTTCTTTTGATATTTCTGGCAAGGTAGGTCTACTGGCAACATATTTCCTGTTTTTGTTTGTCCGAGAGAGTCTTTATTTATCCTTCACTTTTGAAGAAAAATAATTTCATAGGGTACAGAATTCAGGTTGGTGTTTTCTTTCTTTCCCCACCTCTCAAGCCTTGAAATATCTCACTTCACTCCACCAGCTTGCATCATTTCTGAGGAGAAGTTGGGCATAACTCTTCTCTTTGCTCCTCTCCAGGTAAGGTGTTTTCTTGCCCTGGCTTCTTTCAAGATTGTTTTTTAATCTTTGGTTTTCTGCAGTTTGCATATGGTATACCTAGGTGTAGTGTTTTTTGTTTTTGTTTTCCTTTTTTGGAATTATTCCCACTTGGTGTTCTCGAAGCTTCCTGGATCTGTGATTTGACAGTAATTTGTGGAAATTTGCGGTCATGATTTCTTCAACTATTTCTTCCGTGCCTTTCTCTTTTTCTTCTCTTTCTGGTATTCCTGTTATGTGTATAACACCTTTTATAGTTGTCTCTTGGTTCTTGGATATTCTGTTCTGTATTTTTTTCTCTCTTGGCCTGTTTTAGAAGTTTCTAGTAACATATCCTTAAGCTCTGAGGTTATTTCCTCAACTGTGTCTAGTCTACTAGTAAGCCCATGAAAAGCATTCTTCATTTCTGTTGCAGCGTTCTTGAACTCTAACATTTCTTTTGAGTTCTTTCTTACAATTCCTGTCTCTCCATTGACATTACCTTTCTGTTCCTGCATGTTGTCTGTATTATCCTTTAGAGCCTTTTGCATATTTTTCAGTGTTATTTTACATTTCTGTTCTGATAATTCTGGTATATCTGAGTCTGGTCCTGATCTGAGTTGCTCTGTCTCTTCAAGCTGCATTTTTTTTTCTTTTTTTAGTATGTCTTGTAATTTTTTTTTAATGTTTATTTTTGAGAGAGAGAGAGAAAAAGAGAGAGAGAGAGAGGGCATGAGCAGGGGAGGGGCAGAGAGAGAGGGAGACAGAATCTGAAGCAGGCTCCAGGTTCTGAGCTGTCATCACAGAGCCCAACGTGGGGCTCAAACCATGAACCCCGAGATCATGGCCTGAGCTGCTTAACTGACTGAGCCATCCAGGTGCCCCTAGGTCTCAGCCTTTTTTAGTGAGCCTGCTTCGCTGGGCTGTGAACTTCACAAGTGCCTCTCCCTTTTCCTTCACTCCCTTGAGTAGAACAAGATGGCCAGAAGGGCTGCAGTTGGGTATTTTCCTTCCCTGGTGTAAGGCTCCAACAGGTGGGGCTGGGAATTTCCCTTTCCCCGGGTTAACTAGGCTCTCATGAAGCCCAGCCAATTAAGCCGGGGTAAAAGGGCCTCAGCCTTCGTCTGAGGGGAGCATTTGTGAAGACCGGAGCGCTCCGGCTATTTCAAAATGGTTCCCTTCCCTTCTCCCCCTCCCAGAAGCAGGAGGGGATTGTCCTCAGACCTTCACTGCGAGAACTGGGCAAGGCTCCTAGAGGCAAACTCACGAAGTGTGGGGGCCCCCTCTGGAGTTTGTGATTCTTAGATTTAATCACCCTGAGCCTCCAGCCATCTGTCCATCACAGTTCAGGTCTCCCTACACCCACACCGGTTCCTGAGGAGATTTTTGCTCATGGATTTCCGCTCCTGTAAGTGGTGATTTTCTGTTTCTGCCTGTTTCTCTCACTTTGGGGGCAGTGGTTTGTCCTGTGACCTTAGTTCTCTGACGGATCCAAGAAGTGTGGGTTCTTCAGCTCAGCTTTTCCTTGCGGTTGGGATGGAGTGTTGGCTTCCGGGCTCTTGACGTGCCAGACCCTAGACTCCTTTCCTTCTTATAAAATGATGCCTTGCCAATATTTTCTGGGCTGGTGCAGAATCTGGTGAAAATGGCCACATTCCAGTCACTGTTTACCTTTTCTGGCCACACTTACTTCTTCCCCCAAATAGTTCTTGGTTGTCAACAATCGGTTTTTTCCTCTGTGGATTCTCTTCAGCTCCACTCTGTCTGTGGGGACAGCCCCACTGGTGTTTTCCAGGCGGGTCAACATTTAAGCAAGGACTGTTTACCCTGTTGTCTTTCATAGTCTGCTTGCAAAGCCTGCTTCGTGAATTGAATTGGCTACAGCTGCATTAGGCTGATGGCCTCCAGAGGGTACAGAAAAGGTTGGGTCCTAAGTGATGGCTCAGAGCTAGATTCACAGACCTAGTTTTCTCTCAGCCTGTAACCTTACATCCCTCCACATTGAAGCTCACCTGTATTTTGTGGCCTACTCACATTACTTCATCGCTTTCAGCCTTGCTTTTTTTTTTTTTTAAACATTTATTTATTTTTGAGACAGAGAGAGACAGAGCATGAATGGGGGAGGGTCAGAGAGAGGGAGACACAGAATCTGAAACAGGCTCCAGGCTCTGAGCTGTCAGCACAGAGCCCGACGCGGGGCTCGAACTCACAGACCTCGAGATCGTGACCTGAGCCGAAGTCGGCTGCTTAACCGACTGAGCCACCCAGGCGCCCCTCAGCCTTGCTTTTATATCAGCATCACCGGCTCTGTTTCAGTTTAGTTGGTCTAGGTAGGTGCTGGTATTGGCATTGCTAAAAGTTCAAGTAATCCTACCATGCAACCAGGGTTGAAATCCATTGGTCTCTCACAGGGGTCAGCATGCTGTTTCTTTAAAGGACCAGATAGTAAATATTTTAGGCTTTGAAGGGCATTATAGTCTCTGTTGCAATCACTCTAGTCTGACGTAGCAGCCACAGGCAAGTGGCAATAGCTTGTGTTCCAATAATTGTATTTCTAGACACCAAAATTTGAACTCATATAATGTCATGTGTCACAAAATCCTTCTTCTTTTGCTGTTTTTTTCAACTATTTAAAAATGTTGGGGTGCCTGGGTGGCTCAGTCAGTTAGGTGTTCGACTTGGGCTCAGGTCATGATCTCGCAGCTCGTGAGTTGGAAACCTGCATCGGGCTCTGTGCCGACAGCCCAGAGCCTGGAGCCTGCTTCGGATTCTGGGTCTCCCTCTCTCTCTGCCCCTTCCCTGTTCGTGCTGTCTCTGTCTCTGTCTCTCTCTCTCTCTCTCTCTCCCCCTCCCTCAAAAATAAATAAACATTAAAAAATTAAAAAAGAATAAAAATGTAAAAACCATTCTTGTCTCCAAGACATACGGTAACAGGTTGCAAGCAGGATGTGGCTTATGGGCTGTAGTTAGGCAACCTCTGGTTAATAGTTTATTGCTTCAGTTTGGTTCCATAAGAGAAAATCTTTCTTTCTCAGATCACTGATCACGTTGTAAGGGAATCCTATCATTGACTACTTCTTTTAAATAGGTCTTATCAGGACCTTTTGAAACATGGCCATACATTTCCTTAATAGCCTTAGAAATTGGAGCAGTTCGGATGTTTTTGTCTACCAGTACCAACCTGGTCTAAATGACTTAAAAGAGTAGGAAAGACATTCTCTCATTAAAATATAGACCGTTGAAAGGCTAATTCAGCTCCTCTACAATGTCATCAACCCTTCTTTCTACTCTACTATCCTCAGTACCAGTCATGGCTGGTATCTTGCCTCATGGTTACAGGATGGCCATCATAGCTCCAGCCATCACATGCAGACACATCAACACCCAGCAAAGAGGCCGAGTGTTTCCTTCCCTGTATTATTATTTTTTTTTTTTTAAGAGGAGGCAACCTTTTCTAGAACAGCCCCCCCCTGCATAGATCTCCCCTTATGTCCTAAAGACCAAATCAGTCCCTGGTAGAGGAACTGAGATCACCGTGAAAAAAAAAAATCTGAAGAAGGCTGTCTCCTGGGCTTCTCTTTTCCATTTGTTTTATTTACTTCCCTTAAAGACCATCAGGGCATCGTGCAGTATAATTTTCCTGAGAGAAATTTTATTGATCTTCACTCAAATCGCTTATATTTTACATCAGTCCTCAGAGATGCTATTATAATTTCCATCAGATTATATTTAGAAAGAAATGTATCCTGTTCGGGTTTCCTTTGTTATCCTCCTAAAACCACACCACATTGCATATATAGCACCAAAATGTTCACGTAAAAAAAAGTAAAAACAAAAAAAAAATCATTTTGTTCATTTTTAACCACTGGAGTGTTGCCTGGCTTTTGTATTGTGAAAGCAACAAAAAATAGTGGTACCAAGAAAATTATCGTGTCAAATTAAGAGTTCTAGAATCATCGATGTCGCCCTCCTGTGACCTCCACCACCTCCACGGGTATTCTGACAAGCATCCCAAGTGGTACATGACCCACCTCTACCTCCCCATTTGAAAATCCTGGAGGGAGATTTAAATTCATTCCAAACTCAGCTGGGCTTCTCCTGTTGGGAGCCTTCGTGCCCAGCCAAGAGCACGACCCGAAATTCCACATTAGCAATTGTCCTAGAAAATCGGGTGCGCTAGCCCAGGGCACAGAGGCTTCTCACCCAAGCTCTTTTATGAGGTCTTTAACCCCAGACACGTTTCCTAACCTCCCCGCGTTCTAGTTTTGATATCTGTAAGGCAAGAGTTTGGACCATATGATTCACGAGGTCCCTGTTAGAGCTAATCTATGTCTTCTTACCATGGGACCCAAAATTTGGACCTTTACTTTCCAACGTTAAACCAATATCTACTCTCTTACTCTATTTGGGGAAGGCCGTATTGAGCCATAGTGTCCCTAAGATGATGTGTGAAAGCAGCAACTCTGTCCTGTCCTGCCACAGCGCTGACAACCACGACGTTCTAGTGTGAGACGTTCCCACACAACAGCCTCCTCCTTTTCCTGCGCTAGGAGACAGATCAGAACACAAGTAAGCAAGAGCTACACCGGGCAGGAGAGAATTCCAGAGAGCTTTATTATTATTGTCTTTTTTTTTTTTTCAACGTTTTTTTGTTTTTTTTTTTTTTTTTATTTATTTTTGGGACAGAGAGAGACAGAGCATGAACGGGGGAGGGGCAGAGAGAGAGGGAGACACAGAATCGGAAACAGGCTCCAGGCTCTGAGCCATCAGCCCAGAGCCCGACGCCGTGCTCGAACTCACGGACCGCGAGATCGTGAGCTGGCTGAAGTCGGACGCTTAACCGACTGCGCCACCCAGGCGCCCCTATTATTGTCTTTTTTAACTAAAGTGTTTGCAAATGTCTCCACTTTCATTCTTAATACTGAAACCTACCTTACCATTGTTTACACAATTGGCCCCTGCAGTTCTAGAGAGGTTTTCCTTCTAGAACTCACTAGTGAGACCATAAAACCCTGAAAAACGTGTGTAGGCAGACACATTTTATTTGGTGGCAAAAGCAGGCTCCTGTGGCTGATCGATGTTTTTCTTTTCCTTCAGACCTACTTCCTAGGCTGACTAATAATCCTAGTTTTTTCTCAACTCCTGTAGCACTTTCCTGTTTTTCTCAGGGCTGTTACATGTTTAGGAGAAATTTTCCCTACGGAGCGTGACAATAGCTAACCAGATTGACATTTGTCAGGTTTCACCCCCGGCCTGAAGCGCCTGATTCATGCTGGAGCCTGCCAGGCAAGTGCAGGGAAGGTCTGGAACCCCCCTACCGCTCCCTTCCCCGGGGAGTGGCAGGGTGGGGGGCGCTGTCTGTTAGCTTGAAATAGTTCCCGAGAGCAGTTTATAGTTGCTCCTCCGGGCCAGGTGACCCCTCCTGACGCCGCAGGCCTGCATCCAGAGTCCCTGCCCCAGGGCGGGTCCTGGTGGCCTCTTCGTAGGAGGGTGGTGAGCACGTAGGAGGGTGGACGAGGGCCGCCTCCCAGGGCAGCGGGGAGTAAGGGAAGCCAGGCTCGCCGCTCCAGGGGAGGCCGGGCCGCAAGTCCGTGACCTCTCCCGCCGAGGTGGGGTGCTCTGGGAGGTCGATGCTGAACACCTGCCCCCGGGGCCTAGCGGCCTTGCAGTGGCGGTACAGGAACAGCAGCAGAAAGGCCAGGAAGAGCAGGATGGTCGCTGGAAGAAGGATGCACAGGAAGGGCTCCACGTCGTCTTTCGCGGAACTTACCTTCTGGGTGCCCTGCAGTGAGGGAACAGAGCTGGGTTAGGAGGAGAGGAAAGGAGAGTCTCTTTCCTTTTTATTCTCAGCATCATTCCCACTCTGAGAATCACTGTCGTCATTTCTTTATGCCAATGTGCTGGAGCCCGCAGGAAATAAAGCGAATTTGTATCATGAAGTAGGAATGCGGATGTCAAAAATACACGTTGATGGTATCCTACGCTATTTCATATTACAGTAGGAGAGTAGGTTTTAGTCGGTAGGTCCACCCCTCATTCTTTGAATGGCTGCTCTTAACTATTTATGCACTTACTTAATTTAGAACTAGCCCAATGATGTTGTATTGCCGCACAAAGGACCATATGGAACTTAAATCCTTTAATGCTGGCCTGAATTCTGACATCGTTATGTGTTCATGTCACGAATAAAGAATATTTGAGGGGGTGGCTGGCTGGCTGTCTCAGGCCTTTACGCATCTGACTTCAGCTCAGGTCATGATCTGGTGGTTCCAGTGTTCGAACCCCACGTGGGGCTCTGTGCCTGGAGCCTGCTTGGAATTCTGTGTCTCCCTCTTTCTCTGCCCCTTCCTCTGCTCACGCTCTCTCTCTCTCACTCTCTCTCTCTCAAAAGTAAATAAAAAAAAAAACATTAAAAAAGAGTATTTGAAATCTGAGTTAATAGCTAATGTTTATGATGCATGAGATTTTAAAATTCCTTCCATTTGTTTTTGCGATATTTGTAGCATCAATATGGAAACTTTGAATTCTTTAAAGAAAAAATTATATCCTATCGTAGCCTAAAATTTCTCTAAGTGACTGTGTAGCAACTAATTTGCAGCCAAATTCCTGCCACGTGCTGAAATTCATGCAACATGCTGGTTTATATCTGTTCAAAGGGGAAAAAAGCCTGAATTGAGCAATTAAGTCTAATGAATCTTATAATCCTATAGAAAACAAACAACCTCCCCACCCCCTAAATACCCTACCTACTCTAGGATGTTATTAAGCTAGACATGAGAGGATTTCTGCAGTGTCTGTATGCTGAGATAGCAGTTATTTGTGAGCTCTGTCTGGTATAAACACTAATTGTCTGGTTATTTTCTTAGAGTAAAATCTTTGAAGTGTAAGCATATTTGGTGCTTTGCTGTTATGATAGTAATCCTCTGCAGGGCTTCCCGTCTCACAGCCAAACTTCAGTGGAAACATGAAATTAAATATTCTTGAAAGTTCACTGGTTAAAAAAAGATTGCAGATAAATTCTTAAGCAACCTAGAAGGTATTGATTTTACACTATTAGCTCACAAGGTAATGATGGTTCTCGAGGGAGTAAATAAGAGCCATGAAATGATGCTTCAACAGCAAGGTACAAAAGCAATATAAAAAATACTGTTCCAAATTGCATACACACTGCTTTCAATAAAGCTGCTAAGAAATAGTGAGGTATTAAAAAAAAAAAAAACAAAAAAACCTCTCTGTTATATAACTCATACAGCACCAAATGTAATGTTTGTATCCACTATTACAGAAGAAAAAAAATTAAAGCCTTATATTGTGTTTCAAACAAACAAGCAAAATACTAAACTCTTTATCTTCTTATTTAAAACAAATTATAATGTCCGTTAGCATGATGGATGGTTCTCTATCCTCTTTCTTTCTTTCTTTCTTTCTTTCTTTCTTTCTTTCTTTCTTTCTATGTTTGTTTATTTTTGAGAGAGAGAATATGAGTGGGGAAGGGGCAGAGAGAGAAGGAGACACAGAATCCGAAGCAAGCTCCAGGCTCTGAGCTTTTAGCACAGAGCCTGACGTGGGGCTCAAACTCAGGAACCACGAGATCATGACCTGAGCTGAAGTCAATGCTTAACTGACTGAGCCACCCAGGTGCCCCTCCCGGCCCTCACTTTCGATCTGCAGGTGTCTTTATGTCTAAAATGAGTCTCTTGTAGGTCACATATAAATGAATCTTGTGTTTTTATCCATTCTGATACACCATGTCTTTTGATGATAATAAAACTAGGAGAGTTGAGGGTCTTTCCTTGATTTTGGGGGTGAGAACAACTATTTTGCTGACCATGACCTCTTAAGACACTGGCTCATCTAGTGTTGTATAATTTTTTTTGTATCCTGAAGAATTTACAATTATGTGTGTTATTTTGGTACAAAATTAGATAGTTTATTTAATATTTATATTGCCAGATAGTTTGTTCTTGGTAAGATGTAAGTTCAGGTATTTTAGCTTAAAGTGCATAAAAATTAAAAGTTTTGTTTTTGTTTTTGTTTTGGAGTGTGATAGCCCTGGCTTTGAACTCTAGTAGGACTTTCTAATACCTGAGTGACCTTGGACCATTTATTTGTCCCCTATGGGTCTGGGTTTCCTTCTCTGTGAAGTGGAAATAGTAACATCTTTTTTGGACGGTTGGCATGAGAATTTAATGAATCAATGTGTGTAAAGCACTTGGTGAATAATAAATATTTATTTATATCTCAGGGACTCACATGGTCAAATTTACTAGAAAATAAAATACTAAAGATAAACAGAAGTCTAGAAACGTACTGCTAAGGTTAGAAAATATAGTGAACATTAAAAAACCTAGCATTACTACGTTTATATTATAATGACTGTATTTTTTCAGAAAAAATATTTTAGTAATATATTTTATGTATGTGATATATTTCTAAATTATGGGTTCTTTCTGTTTTCTTATGCATAATCTAATTTATCAAAACTACTAACTTAAAATCTGTTGTGATATAATACGACTTTGATTACAAAAGCCATAAGAATAGATGAACTCATAAATATAAATTTACTACCACGAGTAAAAAACAAGTTGGAGTCAAAAGCAATTTAACTATGTTGAGATTTTTTTTCTAGACGAATCAATAAAAATGTTAAAACTGTTATCACTTTTGGTGCTTAAAACAATTATTCTTCAACCTTGATAAACTTGGACTGTTTTTGCATAACTCAATTTTCTTCATTCTCCATCAATGATATGAATGATAATAGTTTCTAAACAGTTGGGGCCATCAAATTTTAAATACTCTATTACACTCTCTAAGTTCAATATGCATAGAATATAAAGATACTTAATGTTCTATTTAAAAGGTTTTGTGTGATAGACACTATTGTTTACAACTATGCCATTTATGGTATTTTCAATACTCATTGCATTTTTTTACAATTAGTTTGCAATTAGTTGCAGAATTTTGGAAAGGGAAAGGACATAGTCCCTTCCTGTAATCAGTGCTTCCACTGGTTGAGTCAAATGTATCCAAATATAAAGTGGCACTAAAAGATTTATCTAAGATGGCAAATTAGGACAATTTCTTGACATAAAGAACTCCTTTTCTAGCGAAGAGAAGCACAGAGATACGGAACAAATTTATGATATCCTTAGTTTTCTCTTTCACTAATTGTTGGTGTATTGGTTCAAATTGTTTTGGATTTTTTTTTTTAATGCAAAAGGGTGCCTACTTTAAAACAATTTTTTTAAAATGTTTATTCATTTCTGACAGAGAGGGAGAGAGAAAGAGTGTGAGAGGGGGAGGGGCAGAGAGAGAGGGAGACACAGAATCCCAAGCAGGTTCCAGGCTCCGAGCTGTCAGCACGGAGCCCAACACAGGGCTCAAAGTCAGGGACCCTTGAGCTCATGACCTGAGCCAAAGTCAGACGCTTTACTGACTGAGCCTCCCAGGCGCCTCAGGGATGTCTGCTTTTTCAGTCAAATGTTTTAGTTTGTTAACTTCCCTCAAAGTTGTTTCTTTGAATATTTCTCTGACGTGTCTATTGATGCAAGAATTTTGTTATTCAGGGAACGTCTCTAAAAATATTCAGTCAAAAGTGTAACTGTTGAAGGATATACAATCATAATTATATATGCAATTATAAATGTAAAATGTAAATATAAATATATACGTGAGTATATATAAAATACATCTAAAATTTCTTTCTGGAAGAGGTAGTTTGGGAGGACTTAGACACCAGTCTCCTCAGCTGATGTTCCAGACGAGAAGAAAATAGGTTGGTTTCCCTCTTTTGTTTTGGGGACCACAGTATCCCTTGTTTCCCTCCTGATGATAAAATCAATTGAGTCCTTAGGTTTCTACAAATATTTTTCCCTAGTGCTGCCTCAGGTTGAGGCTTCTTTGGTGACTTCCCAGGCAAAGCCAAGCCGCTGGTGTTTCTTAGAGACAAAAGCCTGCCTGACCCCCCTGCTGCCCTCCCAGAGGTAAGATCCGTGGCTTCTTCCAACACTGTCCCCTCCTGACACTGCCAGAGAGCCGCAGGGGGGCCTCTTGTTTCCTGTGTAAAGAACAAAGTCCTAAAACCAAGGTCCACAACTCTGTCGTCCCCTCTCCTGCCCTCAGGTTATTTCTGGGAGAAGTCTGACCCATCACGTGTTCTTGGAACATCCCTGTGGCAAGTTTCACTTGAATTCATCATTGTCAAAAGACGGGCAACTTTCACGTTACTTCCCCAGACCGTGCCAGTCCGTGAAGTCAGCTTTCTGTCATCCCCAGGGAGTAAAATGCGGCCACTAAGTTTTAAGATCCTACGGATACAGGCATTGTTGGCTTTAAAACTGACCAAGATCCTTTGGGGGGAAGAAAAGGCTTAAGTCATGGGTACAGACCTGCAGCTGGGTTTCCAGGAGAGGTAGGCTTGATTCGCTAGTTAACCACTCATGTGTCCCCCTGCCAGCGTGTCCATACTTCCTCCAGCTGCTGGCCATCAGTCCCCGCAGGTTTGCATCCGACTGATGCACCGGCCACCCTTCTACCTCGCTGCCCAGATTTCAACAACACCGCCTGCGCGCGGCCTCCATCCAGCTTGGATGTGCTCGGCTGATGGCTGTTGGTAAATTCGTTCTTGGACGAGTGGCAACCAGGAGGAGAAACCAATCAGAGAGACCTCCCAGGACTGACTGTATTTAAATTCAGTGCCTCCGCATTTGTTTCTGTGGCCTTTCTCACGGTAAGGATTGGCATCAGATGTCAGACGTGAAATAGATTTTGGACAGAGGACGTCTCTGCATTAGCATTGTTACAGTAAAACTACCCAAGCGGAATTTCCTTTAATTATTTCCGTGTTCTATGACACAGAGAGAAGGGGTATTCGGTAGAGAAGCAGGACTCCTTTATAACATTTTAGTGAATTATTTAGATGAAGGATGTTAATGACAAAGTTGTACAGAAGCCAGACACACAATAGCTCAGATTGTTTGGAAGAAATATTTTCTGGTTTCAGTTAAAAAAAAATTACCGATACTTAAATAGTATTTCTTTTGATTATCTTGGGAACTTTATAAAATTATACCAAGCTTAAAATAAAAAAAAACTTTCAATTTGAACATTCACGGAGGTAATCTTGGGATGTTTAATTCTACGTGTTTATGGAGAATTGAACGCTTAAGACGTGGTGGTTGGATTCTCTTTCTTTTAGCAGAGTGAACGTCAGTTTCAAATATTTATTCAAAATACTGCAATTCAGTATTGCAACTACCCACATCCTGACCTAAGCATCATTTCCATACAAGCAACTGTCATGATGCTAAAATGGTATCTCTTTTTTAAAAAGTTTATTTATTTATTTTGAGAGTGTGTGTGCACACGCGCGCACACACACACACACACACGCACGCACACACACGCACGAGCAGGGGAGGAGCAGAGAAAGAGAGAGAGAATCCCAAGCAGGCTCCATGCTGTTAATGCAGAGCCCAACTAGGGGCTTGAACCCATGAACCCTGAGATCATAACTTGAGCCGAAACCAAGAGTTGGACACTTAACTGACTGAGCCACCCAGGCGTCCCTGAAATAGTATTTCTTAACTATGATTACTATTTTTTTCTTAAAAATTTTTTGTTAATGTTTATCTATTTTTGAGAGAGAGAGAGAAAGAGCCCATGTGTGGGAGGGGCAGAGGGAGAGAGAGAGAGAGAGACTGACTAACTCCAAAGCAACTCCGCTCCGACAGAGGAGGGCCGGGTGCGGGGCTCCAACCCACGAATCACTAGATCATGACCTTAGCTGAAGTCGGATACTTAACCAACTGAGCCACCAGGTGCCCTATTGTTTTTTGTTAATTAGGATTCTCCAACATTGGCTCATGGTGGCCTATGAATAGGTTTCTGGGGTGAGGTGGTAAACTCAATACAGTTTTAGATAGATCCAATTTTCTTAGGAGGAGCCCTAGTTTTCCTTACTCTTCCAAAGACCGCTGCCCTCCCTGATGAAGTCTGGCTCTTTGCCAAACTTACTTGTGGTAAAAGTTTTCACGAAGTTTCCCAGGGCCCAGATCAGTATCTTAGTGTGGAACTCCTTTGTCACTTCATCCTTTTATTTCTTCTCATGGAGTAAGTTGATTTTGTGCTCTTAGTTACATAATTGCCTTGTTCAGCTGATGCATTCCTATTTGCAGCCAATCCTGCATCCCCACGCTGTTAAATCCAGAACACCTGACCTGTTTGTTTATTATTTGCTATTTTGCGTGTCTGTGGCTTTGCCAGGACTATGTCCTCAACTCCTTTTCTACCTTATTACGTAAATACTTTCACTTCTGGAGAAGCAAAGTGGAAATCTGGATCAAAAACATTACGTATGCATCTGAAATGTTGACCTTCCTCCGGCATTGAATGAATCGGATAGAGATTCCTGCTTTTATGGATACATTTTTGGGGACCAAGAGAAACAAATCACACAAGTAAAATGTATATATCAGAAGGTGATAAATGCTCTGGAGGAAAAGAAGAGGAGCAAAGTAAATGCGGAAGGAGGGGGGCTTTTAAAAGGGGAAGTCAACTAGGACCTCAGGGCAAGTGATATTTGCACAGAAAGCTGAAAGATGCAAGGGATTCAGCCATGAAGTTATCAGAAAAGCATTACAGACCAAGGGAATAGCCAGTGCAAAGGTCCTGAGGCAGATACATGCCTGGTAAGTTCTCAGAATGACTAGAAGTTCAGGGTGGCTGTAGCTAGGAAAAAAGCAGGAGACAAGAGAGAGAGGGAGAGGGAGAGGGAGGGAGAGAGAGAGAGAGAGAGAGAGAGAGAGAATACGTGGGAGGTGTTAGGACAGCATAGAGTGTAGAATTTATAGAGCATTGTAAGAATTTTGGCTTTTACTCTAAGAAAAACGGAGAGGTCATGTAGCATTTTGAGCAGAGGAGTGACAAGATCTGACTTCCATTTTTTTTTTTTTAATTTTTTTTTTCAACGTTTATTTATTTTTGGGACAGAGAGAGACAGAGCATGAACGGGGGAGGGGCAGAGAGAGAGGGAGACACAGAATTGGAAACAGGCTCCAGGCTCTGAGCCATCAGCCCAGAGCCTGATGCGGGGCTCGAACTCACGGACCGCGAGATCGTGACCTGGCTGAAGTCGGACGCTTAACCGACTGCGCCACCCAGGCACCCCTGACTTCCATTTTAAAAGGATAACTCAGGCTCATCTGTGTTTGAAATAGGTGTAGGAATTAGGACAAAAGCAGGGAGGCCAGCTAGGGGCTCTTGTAATAATCCAGGGAAGAAACACTGGACCAGAGTAGTAGCAGTGGAGGTGATGACGTTCTAGATAGATTTTTAGGAATAGACCCAACAAGATTTCTGAAAGAACTGAAAGTGATGCAAAATGGGGGAAAAGAAACCAAGGAGCATTCTGTTTTAGGCTCGAGCAACAGGAAGCATGACCACTGGATGGGGCAGGTTATTTGGTTTTGGTTTTACATGAGAGGAATAAAGATTCAGAATTGAGTTTGGACATGCTAAGTTTGCAATGTGTGGGAATTGGGTATTTGAATTTGAATTCAGGATTGAGGACTAGACCACAGACAATAGTTGGAACCCATTGTCAGGGAGTTGGTATTTAAAACTACAAGACTTGATGAGCTCACCAAAAGAATTAAGATCAGTAGGATGGGGAGACAAAGGGAGTGGCCAGTCAGGTGTAAGAGAAGCCAAGAATGTCTGGTATCCTGGAATCCAAGGGAAGACATGTTTCTAGAAAGAGGGAATGATCCTCTGTCTCAAAAGCTACTGTGGAAACAAGTAAGATGATGGATGAGACTTACTACTGAATTTAACAAAATGGGTTGTGGGGAAAGGGTGCCATTGGTTATTTGGACAAGAGCAGTTTTGGTGGTGTGGCTGGGGCAAAGCTTGAATGGAATGGTTATAAGAGAGAAAAGGCGGAGCAGAACTGGAGATAGTGAATATCAAAAACCTTGGGTTATTTTTGCCTGAAAGGGGAACAAAAGAATGATGCAGTAGCTGCATAGAGAGGTAGTGTTCCATACCAAAGTAGAGTTACATACCAAAACAGAACACGTTAATAGATAACAGAGAAAAGAAGCCATCAATATATGTCAACCCTCAGCAATTCTACTTCTAGGAATTCATCCTTAGGAAATAATCTGAAAAAAATTTTAAAATAAAAAAAAGAGTTTGATGAATATTCAAAGGTATTTATTATGTTATTGAAAGCCGTTTTAACACACTTTGAATGTCCATAATAACAAACAACAGGAAATTATTAAAAATCCTACAAAATGATAATTGGCTAATAAGATATCCACATATAAAGACAGATTATCATCTGAAAGTAAGTACCAGAAAACTGTAAAATGCTTACCACATATTAAGAGAAACTTTTCAGGAAATTGCATCTTCATTATACATTTTAATGTCTCTGCATATCAAAAAAAGTCAACGTTAACAACGGTATTTTTTCTAAGTGGCAGAAATATGAGGTTTTTTTTTATGGGACTATGGTTCTTTTGCTGATCAACATTTTTAATTTTTCTATGAATATAGATATTCTGTTTTCAAGAATTACCAAGACTCCTTGGTTTTCTGGATCTGCTGGTTTGTAGATCAGTTGGGCCCAAGGGAATTTGCTTTAGCTGTTTCACATATGTGAAATAATGGAGGGGTCGGTAATGGAGGAAAAGCCCCTGAAAACTCATGGTAGGGGAAGATTGAAATGAACTAAAGATGCGTATAGAACAGTAGTGTTTTTTTCCCACAATTCTAAATTAGGAAATACATTTGAATTTTAGCAAACTAGTCAGCGTACTTTCTCCAGATGCGATTATAGGAATCAAATAAGCTTCTATTTGATTAGGAGGACTGAAAACGAATCAGTAGACAACAGGGAGCACTGTGATGAATCATTCTGCCAGAACCAGAGTTCCATGGAGACCAGGGGTTCACCCAAGGGTCAGTTCTGGCCTTGGGTTTTGTCAACTTTGTCCCTGGTCATCTGGAAGGGAAGAGACCCAAACAATGTGACTAAATCCACTAGCAATATGGACCGAAAGAAGATGCGCCAGAAATGATCTTTTAAAAAAACAAGTATGACGATAAAAAAGGAAAAATTACTGATATGAAGTTTATTTTGGAAAAATATGAACACTTGTGGAAAAGGAAGATTTCCATTTTGAACAAAAGATTAAAAGAAATTTTATAAAGCTACAATTGACATAAAACAGAATCTTAGCGTTCTTACGGGCAGATTTTAGTGAGTCTAAGCTCAAACATCTTATGAGTTCAGTTTGATGAATTTTGACAGTTTATTTACCCCTGTAATCACCATGTAAAACATATAAAATACATAAAACGTTTCCATCACTCCAGAAATTTCCTTTCTCCTTCAGTCAACTATTTTTAAATTCCTACCTACAATGGAAGAATATTTTTAAAAATATCAATTCTTCCCCCAAATCAGAAAGCAGGATATGAACTGTATGAGCTTACTGTGTTCTCTAGTCATGAACTTGGGTCTTTTCAAATATTTGGCCTTTAGATCTCTATACCTAGAATCAAGGAAAATCTAGATATAATTAAAGTAGAATAATGATCACAAGGGGCTCCTGGGTGGCTCAGTTGGTTGAGTGTCTGACTTTGGCTCAGGTCATGTCTTGCAGTTTGTGCCTGCTTCAGATTCTGTTTCTCCCTTTCTCTCTGCCCCTCCCCGCCAAACCTCTGTCTCTGTCTCTCTCTCTCAAATATAAATGTTAGAACAATGTTTAAAAACATAATGATCGCAAATGTTTTGAAATTAAATTGATACTGTTGAATTTAAAATTGGAACTAGGTAGGTGGATGCATTTAGATTAAAAATCTTCATGTAATTTGTACATATTTTCTTTGTTCATATATATGACAGGGAGTTGGGTGGAGGAACCCCATTATTTAATGCCTAAACTGTCATATATTATTATATTATCTATTTTTTTTTACAACTCTGAATTATAAGAATTATTTCTAAATTTGCAGATTGGGAGATGAAGGATTCAACAATTTTTTAAAATTAAAATTAAAAATTAAATAATAAAAATTAAACAATTTTCCAAGGTTTTCCAAGATTATACAATTCCCAGAAATAAGGTCTGGATGTAACCACACCTCACTGTGAGCAAAGGAAATTTAGGATAATGGGGCTGTTCCTCTTTTCATAGGTGTAGTTGCCTTAAACTTGATGCGAATCCTAGAGATGACAAATGTTGCATGGTTATAAAAATGAGTCCTCATAGGAAAAATCAGTTGCCTTCAAACTCCTATTCTTTCTCTAGCATTGTTTGTGCGTGCGTGTGTGTGTGTGTGTGTGTGTGTGTGTGTTGACATTTTTCCTGACTTGCCTCTATCGCCATCAGCCCAGACACAGTCGATGACCACATCTTCTGCCTGCTTCTGTGCTGTGTACATGCTTTCATTAGTTTATAGGTTATATTCTGGGTTGAAATGGCCCCAAAGTCTTTCTCGACCTCACTAATTGAAGATGAACAATTGTTTTTGAAGTCACGGTCTCTGAAAGCCCAGTCCAGTCCTAACATTCAGTGGGAACTCAGATATTTGCTTTGGGAACTCAGATATTTGCTACTGGAATCTCCTTTTACATGCCATCTGTATTTCTCTATTGACCACTGTCAGGAAGATGACTTCACCAGAAGATTATTGGATTGCATGTACTTAGAATATGAACCCGGGAGCGACTGGAGCTACATCTGGGTACTGGACTCATTTCCTGCTCCGTGGAGGTCCCTATTCAAACTCCACAGTGCTGGCACTTGAATCAGTGGGTCGATACACTGGGCTGTACCATTCGCTTGAGCTCATCAGAATCCCCCAAAAGTTGCTCCCAATCAAATACCTTTAAGCAATGTCATTTAGAAGACCAAAATGCTCTTGGGAAAATTTTAATCTGAAGCAAAACTTTAGCAAGTATTTGGAATGGAACAAATAATGTAAGTGGCGTATGTTAGGTATATTACAGTTCATGGATAAGCAGTAGCCACTGCTGGCCATCCAGAAGAACATAGAGAACATCCACTAACTGATTTAAATACATGTTTTGAAGTCCTTATTTGTATCGAGGTCTTCTTCCTCTGATTAGGAATACTGTCCTATGAAAATGCTCGATAGATTTGATTTCATGATTTGAAATGAGAGAAATGAATTCCAAATACATCTGGACAGTTTTCACGTGCAGCCCAATCGTTGAGACAAGCTCTCTTCTGTCAACAAGCACTTGAGTAGTTTTGAGGTGGTGATATAATTAAAGTCACAGCGTATAGGTTCCCAATCTTCTTTCTTCTATAGACGTCAGTCAGTGCTTTGTGAGCTTGCCCAAACAACAACAACAACAACAACAACAACAGCGGCAAAATCTAAAGGTCCCCTCCCCCTCCTGCAAACACACACTTAGATTATAAGAATAAAATCTTGAGTGGGTTTGTGATTACAGATAGATTTATGGAAATTGTTTTCAGGGGTGACCAGTTGGAGGGACCATTTGGATTGTGTGAGAATTTTATTTACCCCTTCATTCACTTTTTATGGTTAATTAACCCACGGCAATATTTCCGTTTACTCTCTTGTTTCAGGAATTTGCATATGTGCAAAATGGGCCTTTTGACATTTTCACACACACACGTGTCTGACACGTTGTCCTGTTTATCCTAAACAGTATTTTATAGACAGACTTAAACAATTTAAAGACTTATTGTCTTGTAGCACTACGTTGGTCATAAGTCAAACCAGAAATGAGAAGCTTCTGCTTATATAGGCTGCAATCACTAACTACATTCTCATTTAAGTTCCAAAGAACGCAGCACAACTTAAATGACCCCTCATCTGTTAGCTCTTCTCAGCCTACCTGTTATTTCCTTAGGGAGCTAATAAGGCAGCAACTTTCCAGGAGACCTTGTCCGTGGCCCCCATTGCCTTTCTCTTCCTGATCCTGCTCTCTTTTGAGCTTTTAACCAAGAGGAAAAAATAAAAGTGTAAAGGATATGAATGTTTTAAAACCTGAGTAATCAGAGGCCCCTGGGTGCCTCCATCAGTTACGCATCCAACTCGTGCTTTTGGCTCAGATCATGATCTCACAGTTCTTGACTTTGGCTCTGTGCTGACAATATGGAGCCTGCTTGGGATTCTCTCTCTGCCTCTCTCTCTCTGCCCCTCCCCTGCTCACTCTCTCTGTCTCAAAATAAGTAAATGAACTTCAAAAAAAAATTTTAAAAATCTGAGTAATCAGCTTTTAGATAACAATTGCATTTTCTTGCTAGGCTTTTAGGAGAAATAGGATTTGGAACAACATAAAAACTGCATCTAGGAGAATGCCTGAATAAACTGATGCATCCACACAAAGGCATACCATGCACCTGTATAAAAGAATACACATCACTATCTATGGAGAAATGGGAATGTGGCATTAGGGATGAGAAGGAATAATACTCCTGAGTATACTTCTTTATATAATTCTGACTCTTAGAACTTTGGCAAGGTTTCACATATCCAAAAGCTTTTATTTTGCTATAAATTGGTTGGTTTTATGGTTTCAAATTTATTGGCATCATTGATTTTAATTCTCTTTAAATCCCCCCTGTATCTCTGGTTATGTCCTTTTTTACCCCCAATTTCATTTGTGCTTCCTAATTTTTTTCATCTTTGAACAAGACTGTGGATTTGTCAATTCTATTAATCTTTTCTAAAGATCATATTGGGCCTCTTGAGTCTGTCTTTGTTTTCTATTTCATGAATTTCCACCCTGTTTCTTTTCTGTTTTCTTTGAATGTGTTTCGCTGTTCTGATGGTTCTAAATTTCTTGAGATGAATGCTTAACTCTGGACATTTTTAGTTTTATTTTCTTTATGAGTAGGTAGCGCTATAAGTTACCCTCTGACAATCGCTTTAGCTGCTTTCTCCAAATTTTGACATATCTAACTTTTATTACTTAGTTCTGAGTATTTTTACATTTCAATTCTTTTCATTTGACCCGGACTGATTTATTTATTTATTTATTTAAAAAAATCTTTTTAGTGTTTATTTTTGAGACAGAGAGAGATAGAGCACTAGTGGGGGAAGGGCAGAGAGAGAGAGAGGGAGACACAGAATCCGAAACAGGCTCCAGACTCTGAGCTGTCAGCACAGAGCCCCATGCGGGGCTCCAACTCACTCACTGTGAGATCATGACCTGAGCCGAAGTCAGATGCTTAATCGACTGAGCCACCCATGCACCCTGACCCAAGACTTAGACATGCATTTAATTTCTACCCGTCAGAGGATTTCCTGTTTACACATTAAAAAAATTTTTTTTAATATTTATTTATTTTTGACAGAGAGAGAAACAGACAGACAGAGCATGAGTGGGGGAGGGGCAGAGAGAGAGGGAGACCTAGAATTTGAAGCAGGTTCCAGGCTCTGAGCTGTCAGCACAGAGCCCCACATGGGGCCGGAACTCACAGACTGTGAGATCGTGACCTGAGCCAAAGTCGGATGCTCAACCGACTGAGCCACCCAGGTGCCCCTACACTTTTTTTAATTTATAAATAAGTTTCGTTGTTTTTAGAGAACATACTGATATGATACCAGTTCTTTAAACTTGTAGCTTAATAAAAAATATGTGGTTAGTTTTTCTCTAAGCATTCCATGTGTGGTTGAAAACCATGACTGCTCTAATTGTTGGTTGAAGGGTTCTGAATATTTTAATGAGATCTTAATCTTTTTTTAAATGTTTATTTTCACTTTTTTAAGGTTTATTTATTTTTGAAGGAGAGAGAGAGAGAGCCCGAGTTGGGGAGGGGCAAAGACAGAGGGAGACCCAGAATTTGAAGCAGGCTCCAGGCTCTGAGCTGTCAGCACAGAGCCTGACGCAGGGCTTGAACTCAGAAACCATGAGATCATGACCTGAGACAAAATTGGACGTTTAACTGACTGAGCCACCCAGGTGCCCCAGTGTTTATTTATTTTTTGAGAGAGAAAGAGAGAGGGAGACAGCGTGAGCAGGGTAGGGGCAGAGAGAGAGGGAGACAGAGAATCTGAAGCAGGTTCTACACGGTCAGTGCAAAGCCTGATGTGGGACTTTAACCCTTGAACCATGAGATCACGACCTGAACCGAAGTTGGACACCCACCCAATTGAGCCACCCAGGCGCCCAGATCTTAATCATTTTTTTCAAAGATCTTAGATCACCCCAGCCCTACCCCCCAACTTGAATGACCTGATATTTTAATTTTTTTCTTTTAAATTAATAGACTTAATTTTTTTCCCCAGTAGTTTTAGGTTTGTAGCAAAAATTGAGCAAAAAGCACAGAGTTCCCATATACCTCTTTAACACACCCCCAGTTTCCCCTATTTTTATTTTTAAAAAATTTTTCTGTCATCTTTTTATACTTATGCATTTAGTTGCACGGTTTTTTCTTTTGAAAAAAAATTGGATCATTCTATCCATGTCTGGTTTTTTTTTTTTTAATTTTTTTTTAACGTTTATTTATTTTTGAGACAGAGAGAGACCGAGCATGAATGGGGGGGAGGGTCAGAGAGACAGGGAGACACAGAATCGGAAGCAGGCTCCAGGCTCCAAGCTGTCAGCACAGAGCCCGACGCGGGGCTTGAACTCATGAACCACAAGATCGTGACCTGAGCCAATGTTGGACACTTAACCGACTGAGCCACCCAGGTGCCCCATGTCTGTTTTTTTTTTTTTTTTAAGTTAGACAATACAGTTTGAATATTATAGGACACACAGGATTTTTTGCATCATTTTAAGTGTACTATGTTGTATTAGTTTGCTGATTTTGCCATACAGGGTACCACAGACTAGGTGGCTTAAACTGTAGCCTTTCTCACAAGTCTGGAGGCAAGAAGTTTGAGATCAAAGTGTTGGTGGGGTTGGTTTCTTTTGAGGTCTCTGTCCTTGGCTTGTGGATGGCTGTCTTTCTGTGCTCTTGTGTGAGCTACTTTATGTCTTTGAAAATGGAATAGATCCCTACCTTTAAATACAGTCACGTTCCGAGGTACTGGGAATTAGGCTTCAACAAATGAATTTGGGGGGAAGGGGACACACTTCAGCCCATAACACATATGTGTTTTAAATACTTCTTCATTCATGCTATTTTCCAAATGCTTAAGCAATGGCCTGACAGTTGTCTTTCATCTTTGGTTTTGGAATTTTCTTTTTATCCTTTTGGTTGAGAATGAGCAGAGTTTTAGTAAATGTCCAGCCCAAATGTCAGCTTGCCCGTGAAACTTTCCATAAGTTTCCTTGATCTGTGGCTCAATGCTCTATTGTGTGCACCATCGTCATGGCGATTATCTGTCCTGTGGGAGTGTCCTTAGTTATCTTCTGGTTACTGTACTTAACCTAGTTCTCAGGGATCGCTGCTTCCCCATAGTCTATAGCACATGGCTGGTACTCTGAGGATGATGGATGAGATGTAGTTCATTGGCAATTCTGAAATTCTTGGCTACCCAGTGTTTTAAGTTTCAAACCTTACATTTTTTCATATCATGTAGACCCCTTTTATCTCCTTTTTTATTATTATTTTTTTTAATTTAAATTCAAGGGGCGCCTGGGTGGCGCAGTCAGTTAAGCGTCGGACTTCAACCAGGTCACGATCTCGCGGTCCGTGAGTTCGAGCCCCGTGTCAGGCTCTGGGCTGATGGCTCAGAGCCTGGAGCCTGTTTCCGATTCTGTGTCTCCCTCTCTCTCTGCCCCTCCCCCGTTCATGCTCTGTCTCTCTCTGTCCCAAAAATAAATAAACGTTGAAAAAAAAAATTTAAAAAAAAAATTTAAATTCAAGTTAACATATAGTGTAGTGTTGGTTTCAGGAGTAGAATTTAGTGATTCATCACTTATACACTATACCCAGTGCTCATCGCACCAAGTGCCCTTCTTAATGCCCATCCCCATTTAGCCCATCCCCCCACCTGCCTCCCTCCAGCAACCCTCAGTTTGTTCTCTGCATTTAAGAGTCTCTTATGGTTTGCCTCCCTCTCTGTTTTTATCTTATTTCATTTTTCCTTCTCTTCCCCTGTATTCATCTGTTTTCTTAAACTCCACATTTGAGTGAAATCATATATTTGTCTTTCTCTGACTTATTTTGCTTAGGATGATGCACTCTAGTTCCATCCATGTTGTTACAAATGGCAAGATTTCATTCTTTTTGATCACTAATATTCCATATATATATACACACATATATACATATATATGTATACATATATACATATGTATACACACACACACACACACATACATACTTACATAGCACATCTTTATCCGTTCATCAGTTGATGGACATTTGGGCTCTTTCCATAATTTGGCTGTTTTTAACATCATGAATTAGTGTGGTACATTTGTAACAAGTAATGAACTAAAATTAATACATTATTCTTAACTAAAGTCCATAGTTTAGTTTTCACTGTATTACACATTCTATGGGTTTCAACAAATGTATAATGATGTGTATCCACCTTTACAATTATCATACAGAATCATGGTTTCACTGCCCTAAAAATTCCTTGTGCTCTACCTATTCATCCCTTCCTCCACTCCCTAATCCCTGGCAACCACTGATCTTTTTACTGTCTCCATAGTTTTGCCTTTTCCAGAATGCCATATAGTTGGAATCATAAAGTATATAGTCTATTCAGCTTGGTTTCTTCCACTTAGCAATGTGTGTGTAAGGTTTCTGTCTTTTTGTGGTTTGATAGCTTATTTAAGTTCTGGGTTTTTTAAAAATCTTTACTTGAGAGAGAGAGAGAGAGAGAGCGTGTGAGCATGTGCGTACTGGTGGGGGAGGGGCAGAAAGAGAGGGAGAGAGAGAATCCCAAGCAGGGGATTCTGACGTGGGGCTCAAACCCACAAACTGTGAGATAATGACCTGAGCAGAAGTTAGATGCTTAACTGACTGAGCTACTCAGATGTCCCAGTTCTGTTCTTTTTTAAGTCCAAATATAAGGTGCTGTTGTCAGATAATTTTTGTTTAGATATACTTATATATTTATACATTTCTTGACTTACTATGCTTTTGCATCTAAGACTTTCCTTTGGCCATCATTATCCAGCTTCCTTCCATGAAGGAATAAAATCACTATTAAAAACAAACAAACAAAATACGTATATATGTATGTAGATATATATCCTTATTTCACTGTCATTGAATGATTGATTTTCTGAGCAAATATTTCCAGATTGACAGATGTTTTTATTAGTATTTTGAAGATATTACACTGCTCTGTTCAATAGCCGTTGTTGAGAATCTAATTATAATCCCTATGTCCTTATATGTGGTCCTGTTCTGTCTGGCTGCCTTTAAAGTTTTCACTTTGCTTTTGGTCTTTAATGTCATTATGCAATTAAAGTTGGAGAATCTTATTTGCATCTTATTATAAGTTGTGTTTTAAACATGTATGGGCTCATGTCTTTCGTTTGCTTTTGGAAAATTTGGAATTAATATCCTAATGCCTTTCTTTCATTCCTTTTGAGACTGCTGATAAATATATTTTAGACCTTTGCATTCTGTTCTCCATGTCTTCTCTTCCCAGGTTCCGTATCTTTCACTCTGCATTTATCAACTGGTTAGTAAATTCCCTTTTCCTCTGAGTCTAATTAGCTGCGAAACACATCTATCCTCAAGTTTCAGATTTGAACAGTGATCTTTTTCATTTCTAGATGCTTTAGGTTTTTTTTCCCCCTGAAAAGTGGTTGGCAATTTTTTTTATAGTCTTTTATTCCTAGATTGCTTTATTTTTGGAATCTACTTCTTATAACTTCATTTCTTTATTTGGTCCCTTAAATATCTGGATCCTTTAGAGTCAAAGTCTGTTGACTTTTGCTTAATCTCTCTCAGGAAAGTGAGAGCGGATTTCACCCTGTGTGTTTGGTAACTTTTGCGACTGGGAGTTCGTTATTTTGTTGATCTGTGAGAAGCCGCAGATACTAAATTGAAGGTGCTTTCGCTAGAGATGGTTTGCATTCAGTACTGATGGGCCCAACGCGGTGGGATCACTTGTGGGATCACTTGAGCCTCGCTTGAGAATTCAGGATTCACCGGGGGAGCTGCAGATTCAGCGTATTTGCCTTGCTAGAAGCAGCAGGCTCAGCTTTTCGATTCCAGATTCCATGGTGACCTCTGCTCCAGTTTCGGCTGAACCTCACCTTGCCTGTCAGACTCGCAAGTGTCCCGCTGTGCATTGTTGTAGGATGGAGCATTTCTTAATCTTATTTGATCGGGGAGCTTTGTGGGGGAGGGGACTCGTTTTCGGATCAAGTTTTCCAGTGAACATTGCTTCAGTTCCGGTCCAACCCCTTTATTTTAGAGGGAGGAAACTGAAGCTGGGTGACCAGTCCGGTATTTCACAATGAGTCTGTGTTAGAGTGAGGGAAAAATCCTTTACATCATACTTTCTAACAATTGCCATCATCCTTTCTACCAACATGCTTTCTAATCCTGGAAAGTCTGTTAGTAAAACATCCACTTGTTCTCTGGTGAAAAATTCTTTTATGTGACATGTCTCTAAGAGCGGACTATCTTGGGACACATTTATATTTAGGGCAGATGTTTGTTAAAATATGTAAGTAAAATCTTAGATTGTTTTTGGTTAGGGGGAGCAGTGAGATTGATGTTCTCAACAATAAAAAGTATAGATATTGTTCTTGGTTAAGGGTACGCGCTGTGTAGTTTTCCGAGAGTTAGGCCAGGAGATTGAGAAAGATATTTGTATACCCTAGGGTATTGCTGTTGAAATATGGAGGAGCAGAGTATTAATAATAGTTTGTGGCTCAATTTATCCAGATGAAAGCCTTTGAATTGAAATGTGCATTATTTAACAGTCCCATTTTTTGACATACAGTTGGGATACTGGTGATTTAATTTGGAGACATTGGGTTTGAAATGCCAAGTTTAATCTGCGTTCTCATTTTGAGGCTAGTTCCTTAAGCAATATTTACAACTCAAAATTTTGCTGAATCATATTTCAATTTCTTGCCTTTATATATTATACTTTATGCATTTTTTAAAGAATTTCTTTATCTTAAAAAAATTTTTTTAAGTTTACTTATTTATTTTGAGAGAGAAGAGAGTGGGGGGGGGAGGCAGAGAGAGAGAGAGGGAGAGAGAGAGAGAATCCCAAGTAGGCTCTGCACTGTCAGCACAGAGTCGGATGTGGGGCTTGAACTTACGAACTGTGAGATCATGACCTGAGCCAAAATCAAGGATCGGGTGCTTAACTGACTGAGCCACCTGGATCCCCTACTTTACTCATATTTTAAAGACACCTGCTGGTAGTTCTCCCTGCAAATAGATATTTAGTATGATTGTTATAATAAGCAGTATTAAATTAAAATTGGAGCCCTTTATCCCTTAGTCATTGAATTACAGAATACTAGTATTTGGAGGATTCTTAGGTCGTGGAGTCGAAGTTCAGGGCTTCAAATCCTGAATTAACCACCCAGCAACGGGTATAGATCCTTTGCTACTTGGCGATATTTTTGTCATTTACTGAGCAAGCATTTCTGTTAAGTATCTTTTATTAGTAGTATTATGTTATTCATTATTTTTTAAGTTGTAATTCTAGTTAACTGTCATATTAGTTTCAGCTATACAACATAGTGATTCACCAGTTCCGTACATTACTCAGTGCTCGTTATGACAAGTGCACTTCTACACTTGATCTTAGCCAAAAGGCCAAGAAGTAATGACAAGTACACTCCTTAATCCCCATCCCCATATCACCCCCCCCCCCGCCCCCACCCCACTGCCTACCCTCTGGTAACCATCAGTTTGTTTCCTATAGTTAACAGCCTTTTCTTGGTTTCTCTCTCTCTCTCTTTTCCCTTTTGCTCATTTGTTTTGTTTCTTAAATTCCACATGAGTGAAATCATGGGGTATTTGTCTTTCTCTGACTGACGTATTTCTCTAGATCCATCCATGTTGTTGTAAATGGCAAGATTTCATTCTATTTTAGGGCTGAGTGATATTTGTATTGGGTATCTGTTAAGTTCTGGGCATTGCGTTTACATGAAGCTGTCTCTTCCCAAAGAAGCTTGTAGTTGTGTGCGGGACAAGCCAATGAACAGTTAGAGGTTGCAGTGAAACATTTGGGCAGCTGTATGCTCAAGGAGCACCTAGAGCCATGAAAGAGGGCATCTAAACCAAGCAAGTATGTGAGGAATGGTCTTCTGAAACAAAGAGACAACCAGCTCTTTTCACAGCTCTCTTTGAATCCTTTGCCAACTACCCTTCTTTTCTCTTAGGCTCAGTTTTTCTTTCTGAAACAACTTTAAGCAAGAACTCTGTTCTATTTCCACTTTAGTCAACTTTCCTTATCTGTTCTCATCCACCATGCTGGGGATCGTACCAAGGAAGAGCTGTCCTTTTTGTCCAGAGCAAGTGATGCTGCCTGGGTTGGCATCCAACCTATGATCCAACACAATCTCCTCCCTCCTGGGATCCTGTTCACCTTTTCAAGCATATCTCCCCCACCCCCCATCCCATGCACATACGTGACCCACTCACTCCATCCTGTCCCCTTCTCTCATACCACAGGAAGCCAATCCACACGCCCCCCCCCCACCATCCCTAGCAGAGAGTCACTGTCAAGGTTCTCTCTTTCAAATGATTTCCCCTCAGTCCATAAGCATTAGATTAACTCCTATCCTGTAATAAGCAAAACAAGAACCTTAATATTTTCTCTAGGCCATTATTCTTTCTGCATGTTCCCTGTTGTTCTCCCTACCTACAGAATTTAAAAATAATAATAATAAAAAATAGTTATCACTCCTGCCTTCACTTCTCCCAATTGTTCATTGCACAATTTGGCTTTGGCCCTCGCCCTTGTCTTGAAATTAGACTGATGAAAGTCATTATGACTTTCGAATCTATGGTGGACCATTTCCAGGGTTTATCCTATTTTGTGTTTGTACTGAATGTTCTCTTCTTGAAGGGTTCACTTACTTGACTTTGGGACACCCTGACTGCTGCCCTCCAGTCTAGCTGATGGTTGTTTTTCAGTCTTCTCTGTGAGTGTGTCTCCCATGGGCTGCTGTTTTTGTTCAGTTCATTTTACCCGATATTAAACTTTCTCAAATAGCAACTTTAAGTGTAAAGATCTAAATAGGAGAAATGGAAAAGACTAGGAAAAATTTACCATGCAATTATTAATCTAATGATTGATATCAGGAATATTAATATTAATTGATATCAACCCAAGAAATATTAATAGAGATTTAAAGTTATAATAAAGGGGTCAATATGTTAAGATGATATAACTATATATATAGTTATAGATATATATATATAGTTATATCATCTTAACATATTATAACATCTATATATTATTATATATAGATCATCTATATATATTATATATAACATCATCTATATATATTATATATATATAATCTATATTATATATTATAATATCTATAATATCTATCTATAGATAGATAGATCTATCTATATATATAGATATATAGATATAATATATCTATATATATATCTATATATATCTATATAGATTATATATATCTATATATATTATATATTATATATATAATCTATATATAATCTATATTTAACATTATCTATATATAATATATATAAATATATATAAAATATATATAAATATATATAAAATATATATATATAATGATCATCTATATATCATCAACTATATATATAGTTTTATATATATATATATAAAACAACAGAGCTTTTTTTTTTTTTTTTTTTAAATTTTTTTTTTCAACGTTTATTTATTTTTGGGACAGAGAGAGACAGAGCATGAACGGGGGAGGGGCAGAGAGAGAGGGAGACACAGAATCGGAAACAGGCTCCAGGCTCTGAGCCATCAGCCCAGAGCCTGACGCGGGGCTCGAACTCCCGGACCGCGAGATCGTGACCTGGCTGAAGTCGGACGCTTAACCGACTGCGCCACCCAGGCGCCCCAACAGAGCTTTAATATATACAGTAAAAGCAGGAAAAATTAAGAAGCAGTAGACAAATTCACAATTATATTTGGAGATTTTGACATTTCCTCTCAGTATGATTGACCTAGTTAGTATTTATAGAAAACTCCACCCAAGTACAGTAAGATACACATTCTTTTCAAGTATACATGGCATACTCAACAAGGGACAGACCATATTATGGACCATAAAAATTCTTAAATTGAAAAGAGTTAAAATCATGTCCTCTGGAGTTTCATTTGGAAATCAATAGAAAGGTATAAGGAAAATCTCCAAATATTTGGAAATTAAACCACATACTTTTCAATAACAAAAATTAAAAAAGAAATCGCAATGAAAGTTGAAAAATATTTTGAACCAATGCTACCTTAAGACTTGAAAAAGGAGTAAATTAAACACTAAGAAGTGGGTAGGAGAACAATAAAGACAGTAATCAAAATCAAAGAAATAAAAAATGGGCAAACATAAGAATTAATAAAATAAAAAGTGAGTTATTGGAAAAGAATCAATAAAAGCAATTAACTTTTATCCAGACTTGTCAAGAAACGGAGAGAGAGCAAAGGTTGCTAGCTTTGGGAATGACAGGGGAGCATTTCTACAGATATTTAAAAAACAATAAAGAAATATTGTGAGTAACTTCAGGCCAATAAATGAGTTAATAAATGAGTTAATAAATTCCTACCAAAGCTCACTCAAGAAGAAATAGATATACCATGTAATGTAGCAATTGCATTCCTAGATATCTATACAAAAGAAATGAAAACTTACATATATATGTGTATAGCAGCATCATTCATAATAACGGAAATGTAGAAATGCCCCAAATGTCCATCAACTGATAAATGATAAACAAAATGTGGTCTATCCAAACAATGGAATATTATTCAGCCATAAGAAGCAATGAAGTCCTGATACATGATACATGCTGTAATTTGGATGAATGTGGAAGGCGTTATGCTAAGTGAAAGAAACTAGTTATAAAAGACCCATATTGTATGATTCCATTTTTATGAAATGTCCGGTGTAGATAATTCTAGAGAGATTCTAGATTAGTGATTGCTTTAAGGCAGGTGGAGGGAGGTGATAACTAAAGTGTAGGGGGTTTGAGGTGATGGAAATGTTCTAAGATTTACCTGGCAATGGTAGTGACATTTTTGAATCTAAAAATTACAATGAATTGTACACTTTACGTGGGTGAATAATATGGTATGTGAATTACGGCTCAATAAAGCTGTTATATAAAGAAAAAAAAAGATAACCTGGATAGGCTATATCTATTAAAGAAATTAAATTCACAGCTTAAAATCCTCCCCAAAAGAAAACTCCAGGGTCATCTGGCTGGCTCGTTTGGGAGAGCAGGCAACTCTTGATCTTGGTGTTGTGGGTTCAAGCCCCATATTGGGTGTAAAGATTACTTAAAAATAAAAATCTTAAAAAAAATTAAAAAAAAAAAACAGAAGAAAACTCCAGTCCCAGTTGAATTCATTGATGAATTTTACTTAACATTTTCAGGAAAACAGCATCAGTTTTTACAAAAAGCCTTCTAAAAATTAGAAGAGAAAGATACACTTCACAATTTATTCTTTGGGGCTACCATCACCTTGATACCAAAATCAAAGGCATTACAAGAAAGGAAAACTGAATTACCAGGATGGCTCATGAATACAGATGTAAAAATCCTGAACAAAATTTTAGCAAATTAAATCCAGCAATATCTGATAATAATAATAATAATACATCATGACTACTATGGGCTGAATTATGTCCCCTCCAAAATTCTTATGTTGAAGCCCAAACCCCCAATGTAACTGTAGTTGGAGATAGGGTCTTTGGAGAATAAGGTTAAGTGAGGTCATAAAGATGTGGCCCTGATGCCATGGGACTGATGTCCTTATAAGAAGAGGAAGAGATACTAGAGATCTTTCTCTTTGCACCTGCTCAGAGGAAAGGCCGTGTGAGAACTAGGCAAAAGCATGGATGTCTGCAAGCCAGGAAGAGAGGCACTGCTAGTGCCTTGATCTTGGACTCCCAGACTCTAAAAGGTGAGATAATAAACTTCTGTGGTTTAAGCCACTCAGTCTATGGTATTCTGTTGTGGCAGCCCCAGGAGACTAATATAGTGGAAATTAAGCTGGTTTTTCACCATATTAAGTGACTTTAAAAAAAAGAAAAATAAGGGGCCCCCGGGTGGCTCAGTTGGTTAAGCATCCAACTTTGGCTCAGGTCATGATCTCACGGTTTGTGAGTTCGAGCCCCACATTGGGCTTTCTGCTGTCAGTGCAGAGCTCACCTTGGATCCTCTGTCTCCCTCTCTCTCTGCCCTTACTCTGCTCTCATGTGCTCTCTCTCTCTCTCTCTCTCAAAAATAAACAAAGATGTAAAAAAATATTGGGGCTCCTGGATGGCTCAGTTGTTTAAAGCGTGCACCTTCAGCTCAGGTCATGATCTCACAGTTGGGGAGTTTGAGCCCCACACTGGGCTCACTGCTGTCAGTGCAGATCCCACTTCGGATCCTCTGTCCCCTGTTCTCCCTGGCCCTCCCCAGCTCATGCTCTCTCTCCCTCTCTTAAAACTAACAAACATTTAAAAAAAATAAATAAAAAGCCATATTCAAAAGAATATATACTGTATGCATCATACATCATATGTTTATATGAAATTATACTGTATGCATCATACATCATATATTTATATGAAATTCTAGGGGAAAAAATACCACAAAGACAGAAAACAAAGCAGTGGTTGCCAAAGGGCAGGTTGGATGGGGGGTGACTGGCTTAAGGATATGGTTCGGGTAGTGAAAGTGTCATCTACCTTGACTGATACGTTGGCTGCACAGCTTTATATTTGTCACACTTACCAAAGTTCACATTTAAAACTGGTAGATTTCACTGTATGTAACCTAGATATCTATACAACGAAATTTTGTTTAGAATGCTTTAAGAATGCACAGTATATGAGGTGTACCTGGAGTCGTGTGGATAGGTTGGCAGCTCGCAGGAATTTTTGGAAAAGCGGAAGCTGTGAGTGGGAGCTTCATGAAGGCAGGAGGGGGTCTTTCTTGTGCACTGTTGTGTATCTAGGCTGTATCCTGGTGCTCAGCACATGGTGTATGTTCAGCAGAACCTTAGTGATTGAATGGAGAATGATAGTCTCTCTAAGTATCAAAGAATGAAGATTGGGACCAAGGAGGAGCCGTGTGAATTTCCAGAGCCTGGCAACAAAAGGCCAGGAAAGGGCAAAAACCAATTATGTGGAGACCTCAGTGCCACCAGTATACATGTTAACTGTATTCTAATGATAGTCATATGAGAGCTCTGTTCTGCCTACACCAAACGGATAAATACATGACTTTAAATTTTAAAGGAGGGAAAAAGATACACAAACAAATTCCTCTGGTTTCAGCGCAGATGGAAAACTAATGGAGAGGGGAAAGTCTGGAGTTAGGGAGAGTACTGGAGAGACTGTTGGGACGTGTGGGTCAAAGGAAAGTTCAGTTGCAGTGGAAATGAATATAAGGGAGGCCTTGAAGTTACTTTATCCTTTTCTTTTTGTGGACTTTTTGTTTGTGAACAGTAAGTCTTTCCCTTTCAAAGACATTTCCCCCACCCCCTCCCCGCCCCCGATTCAGAGTAATCAGTACACAAGGAATAGAAAATTAAACATAGAAGAAAATTAACATGTCTACTAATTCTATCAACTTAAAAATTTAAGATCTATTATTTCTGATGTGTTTGTATGTGATTGTATCCGATTGTATGCGTGTACTTTTTCAAACGAATATGAAGGTTGGATGAAAACATCTTAAAGTTGGAACACTGCAGGTTAGGGGATTTTTAAGTAGTTTCTGCTTTCTAGGGTAGACCCTCTCTTTGTGCCGGGAGATCACCTGCACTCTAGTGGAGTCCTGAACTGCTGGGAATTGGCAGTGGTGTAGGAATTTCTGTCTGAGATGTTTCTGTTTAGCAAAACAGTAGTAGTTGGTGACAGCATCATTCGCCCCTCACATTTGAGGGTATTTTCTGCATACAGTTGGAAACTTCAGTTCTTTATTCCTGCATGAGATTGGGGGTCCATATTTGGGCACAGGCAACGGCATTTATCCAAATAATTGCTTTCATGGGGAGAGACTGGTAGACAGTGCCTGACTGGCTATCAGACAGTATGACCCGAACTGAACCCGACCTTGGGGGAATGTTCTCTGGATTCTTCCATTGCCACGGACTGGAGCATGAGGATTAGATCACAATTCAGTTGCTGTCATGTGTCCAATCATCGCAGGACAGAAAATGGAATAAATATTAAATGAGGGGAAAAAAAAAAGATGGCTGTGGCCTCCAGAACGAAGTGGGTAAAAACAAAGTGGAGAACAAAATGGATACAAGAGTCACAGTGGTGGTCTGTAAACAGGGTGGGAGCCTGGAGGTTTCCTATACTTCTTCCAGCCAGACTCCTACAAAGTTTCAAGGAATGTGGAATTATCAGGGGAAAACTCATTTTTATTTAAGGTAAGGAAGTAGAGGGAGTTGCCCCGAAAAAACTGGCGAGGAAGGGGAGTTTATTGATAATAGAGAAGTTCTAGATCACCACGGTAGCTGGATCGAAAGCAGTGCACGTGTAATCCTAGAAGATAACTGTCTCAGTCTGTTTGGGCTGCTAGGACAAAATGCCATTGACTCTGTGGCTTATGAACCCCAGAAATTTATTTCTCACAGCTCTGGAGGCTAGAAAGTCCAAGATCAGGAACTGGCAGATTCAGTGTCTGGTGAGAAGGCACGTCCTGGTTCATAGATGGATATCTTGTGTTCTCACAAGAAGGGAGCTGTTGGGGGTCTCTGTCATAGGGCACTAATCCTATTCATGCGGGTTCTACCCTCATAACCTAGTCACCTCTGAAAGACCCTCCCCCCACCTCCTAATACCATCACATTGGGGATTAGATTTCAGCATATGAACTTTTTGGGGGAAACAAACATTTAGTGTATAGTAATAACTCATTTTTTTCAAATTCGATTTGAGCGGCGCCCGGGCGGCTCAGTTGGTTGAGCGACCGATTTTGGCTCAGGTCATGATCTCGCAGTCCATGGGTTTGAGCCCCACGTTGGGCTCTGTGCTGACAGCTCGGAGCCTGGAGCCTGCTTGGGATTCTGTGTCTCCTTCTCTCTCTGTTCCTCCCCTGCTCACTGTCTGTCTGTCTGTCTCTCTCTCAAAAATAAAAAGATTAAAAAAAATAAAATTAGATTTGAGGTCTGAGCATAAAATAGACAAATAGAAAACTTTAATTTGTTGCTGTTTTGAAAGATATTTGGACTCTCTAGTGCTATTCTGAGAATTAAGTGTTCAATTACTATATCTCATTGAATTTTACCTATTCTAGATTAATATTAAACATACATATAAGTGCTACTTGGGTACAGTTATTTGATAAGCTTTATAACTTTTTAGGTTATTTTGCTCTGATGAGTTTTTGAACAGGCCAATAGACCAGCACTAAAAGGCGTAAGTTCTGGGGCCAGATTGCTTTGAATTCCACTTCTATTTAAACAGAAATGGCTTTCGATGAGTTAGATAATTTCTTGAAGCTTCAGGTTCTCTTCTGTAAAATATGGATAACGACTAGATCAAAACTGTCCTGAGGTCTGTATGAAATAATCCATGTAAAATGCTGTGCACTTAATAAGTTCTCAATGTTAGCTACTATGATGATAAGAAATGCTATTTCTATTATTAAAGGAGAATTATAAACTTAGAAATTTAACTCTGAGAGCTCTTTGGTCAAAATCCTCTTCTTGGTCTCAAGTTCTTGTTTTTTTTTTTTTTTTTAATTGAAGTATAATTAACATACAATGCTATGTTAGTTTCAGGTATATAACGTATTGATTTGACAATCTATACCTACATTACTCAGTGTTCACTACAGTTAAGTGTAGCCACCATCTGTTATACAACATTATTACAATATTATGCACTATGTTTCCTATATTGTACTTTACATCTCTCTGACTTATTTTACAACTGGAAGTTTGTACCTCTTAATACCCTTTGTCTACTTCACCCATCCCCTCCCCCACCCCCTCTCTGGCAACCACCAGTATGTTCTCTGTATTTAAGAGCCTATTTTTTTGCCTTTGTTTTGTTTTTTAGATTCTACATATAACTTAAATGATATGGTATTTGTCTTTCTCTGTCTAATTTCACTTAGCATTATACCCTCTAGGTCCATTCATGTTGTCACAGATCAAAAGGCCTCATTCTTTTTTATGGCTGTATAATATTCCATTGTATATGTATACTAAATCTTCTTCTTCTGCTTCTGCTTCTGCTTCTTCTCTGAAGTTTATTTATTTTTGAGAGAGAGAGAGAGAGAACACAAGCATGGCAGGGGCAGAGGAAGAGGGAGACACAAAATCCAAGGCAGGCTCCCGGTGCTGAGCTGTCAGCACAGAGACTGATGTGGGGCTTGAGCCCACAAGCTGTGAGATCATGGCCTGAGCTGAAGTCAGATGCCCAACCGACTGAGCCACCCAGGCACCCCAATACCAAATCTTCTTTATCCATCCATTCATTTGTGGACATTTGGGTTGTTTCCATATCTTGGATACTGTAAATAATTTTGCAACAAGTCTAGGGGTGCTCGTATCTTTTCAAATTAGTGTTTTTGTATTCCTCGGGTAAATACCCAGTGGTGAAATTACTGGATCATATGATATTTCTATTTTAAATTTTTTTGAGGAGCCTCCATACTATGTTCCACAGTGGCTGCACCAATGTAAATTGGTTTATGTTCCCAGCAACAGTGCACAAAATTTCCCTTTTCCCCACATCCTTGTCAATACTTGTTATTTTTTGCCTTTTGGACACCCTTCTGACTGGAGTGAGGTGAGATCTCACTGTGGTTTTGATTTGCATTTTTCTGACCATTAGTGATGTTGAACGTCTTTTTTTGTGTATCTGTTTGCCATCTGTATGTCTTCTTTGGAAAGATTCAGGTCTTCTGCCTGTTTTTTAATTGGATTGTTTTTTGGTGTTGAGTTGTATACATTTACATATTTTGGATATTAACCCTCTTCTTGGATATGCCAGTTGCAAATGTCTTCTCCCATTCACTAGGTTTTAGTTTTGTTGATAGTTTCTTTTGCTGTTCAAAAACTTTTTACTTCAGTGTAGTCCCAATAGTTTATTTTGCTTTTATTTCCCTTGCCTGAAGAGATCTATCCATAAGTACATTGCTAAGGATGATGCCCAAGAGATTACTGCCTATGTTTTCTTATAGGAATTTTATGGTTTCATTTTTTTTTAATTCTCATTTTTATTCTTTTTTTTTTTTCTCTTCAGTTTGGTTGCTTTCCATTACCCTATCTTCCAGATCACTGATTCATTCTTCTACATCCTCTAATTTGCTGTTGATTCCCTTTAGTGTATTTTAGAATTTCAGTTACTGAATTTTTCATCTCTGGCTTGTTCTTTTTCACATTTTCAGTTTCTTTACAAAATTTTTTTTAATGTTTATTTATTTGAGAGAGAGAGAGAGAGCGAGAGAGAGAGAGAGAGCACGAGCATGAGCAGGAGAGGGGCAGAAACAGAGTTAGACACAGAATCTGAAGCAGGCTCCAGGCTCTGTGCTGTCAGCACGGAGCCCATCATGGGGCTTGAACTCATGAGCTGTGAGATCATGACCTGAGCCAAAGTCAGATGCTTAACCAACTGAGCCACCCGGGGCCACCCATGTTTTGAGTTCTTTGTTGGAGTACTCATTGAGTTCATCTGCTCTTTTCTTAAGTCCAGGGAATATCTTTATGACTATTACTTTGAATTCTTTTTTAAAATTATATATATAATGTTTTTATTATATATATATATATATTTTTTTTTTTAAACTCTGAATGCCTTATCAAGCATATTGTTTATTTCATTTAGCTCTTTGTGATTTTTGTCTTGTTCTTTCATTTGGGACATAGTCTTCTGTCTTCTCATTTTGTCTACCTCTCTGTGTTCGTTTCTGTGTGTTAGGTAGATCAGCCATATCTCCCGGTCTTGAAAGTGGTGGCCTTGGATACAAGAGATCCTGCAGTGTCCTGTAGTGCAATCCGCCCTGGTCCCCGGACCATGTGCTTTGGGGGTGTCCTCTGCATGGGCTGCTTCTGTGGCTGAATCCCAACTGCTTTCTGCCCAGCTGGGTGCAGTGACCCACTTTGCCTGCTGTGAGCACACCGGGTAGGGTTTGGTTCCCCTGCTGTGGAGAGGCCTGTCTGAGGCCACCAGGGGGCTCCTTGGTGAGTGGGACCAACAGTCATCCTTGGTGTTTGCAGCTAGCTTCTCTGCCAGAGTTGTGGGTGCACAGAATGGCAGGGCTTACTCCCTGGGCAGCTAGCTAAGGGCCTGGGCTGTTGGAGCTGTGGGCGTCACCTGTGTGTGGGGTTATCTGCCCCTCTCCCCAGGGTAGAAGTCACTTTGGAGTGGTGCGGGTTTTGGCCAGGCTGCTTATAGGGTATGGCAGAGCAGGAGCTGCTTTGTTGTTGTTATTTTTGAAATGTATGTTTATTTTGAGAGAGAGAGAGAGAGAGAGAGAGAGAGAGAGAGAGAGAGAATGAATCCCAAGCAGGCTCCACACTTGGTATGGAGCCTGATGCAGGGCTCGATCTCATTACTGTGAGATCATGACAGCCAAAATTAAGAGTCAACGCTTAACCTACTGAGCCCCCCAGGTGCCCCAAGCAGGAGCTGCTTTGAAGGGGTGCCTGCCAAGGCCAGCAGGTTGCATGAAGTGGGCAGGGGACTGTGGAGATGGGGCATGAGGTGCTAGTAAGATAGGTGGGGGGTGTTAGCATTGGCTCCCACAAGCCTCTGGCTATCCATGCTGGGAGAGGGGAAGAGAAAGGGCCCCTGCCAGCATTTCTGTTCCTGGGGAAATCTCCTTCAGGTACACCCCCCAGGCACTTTTCAAAACTGCTGCTTCTGTGCTGAGTCTCTGGCCACATTACTTAGTATGTGGGCTCTTAAGGGTGGGTACTCAGTTTCCTATTGCCCTCTGGCTCTCCCAGAGTAAGCCCACTGATTTTCAAAGTCAGGTGTCATGGGGACTCCTCTTCCCAGTGAGGATCTCCAGTGCCGGGGTGCCTGGTATGGGGTCTGATCTCACTTCTTGATGCTGGTGGAGCTCCTTTTGTTTGTGGTTAGTCTCACTGTGGGTTTGGTTCCAGACCAGACCATGTCTCCACCCCTCCTACCCTTTCCAATGTAGCCTTCTCTCTACAGTTGATCAACTGTGGAAGGTCTATTTTGCTGGTCTTCATGGCGTTTTTAGAGTTAGGTGCATATATGTAGCTGACCTCTCAGTGTATTCATGGGATGACGTGAGCTCACGGTCCTACTACTCTGCCATCTTTCTGTTCCCATTCTCACTCTCAACTCTTTAGATGAGAACGTGATCTAAGGAGAGACTGGTAAACCATAGTTCCTCCCTGTCCCCATGGATGTTAAGGGACCCAAGTGGGATTGAGGGCTACTCTATTCAGATTCTGTGGGTTATACCACTGAGTTTTGCCACTGATCAGTATCTGGCTAGTAAGGACCTGAAACTCTGTGCGTCTGGTGTGGCTAAGAGAACCTGTAACCTGTTTATCCTGGTTATATCACAGTGTTAGTTAGGTCAACGTTTTTCCTGAGGGGATATTTTATTTACACATGACTTATATATAACTCACAAAAAAGTTTTTAGGTTGTTCATGAATAAAAACAATAGAAAACTAAAACGCAAGGGAGTGGGTGCTTCTAGGGGGTGAAATTTCTTTCCACCTGGTGGAAGACTTGAACTTTGACTCAGACCTGGACTTCAATGCTGACTGTTTTCTAGCTGAGCCCCCTTAGGAAAGTGATCTCCGTGCACTTTCCTCCCATTAGATGACATGAAGTGAATTTTCCTAGTCTAATTGTTGTGATGAGTGAATAAGGAGAGTCAAGAGACGCAGGAAGTGGCACGGTGCTTGTGGGGTGCGCACCTCTCAGTCCTCAACGCTCTTCTTCAGCCTGACTGAAGCTCTGAGTTTCCTGGAAGATATGGCAAAAATAGGTAAGTTAGTATCTGGTATAAAGATCAAATAATTATTATCAAGGACCTTGGCTTTGAATTCTGGAAGAACTGGCCTCATGGTTTCTTATCTAAGAAAACACATGAGTGCTGTAATAGGCACCTACGATTAATATAGATTTACGAAAGACAAATTTGGCAATTTTTACATCGACCTTCTTTAAACACCAAGGACGTAACATTAAATCTTAATTCATGGAAGCATTTCTACGGGAAGCTGAGATGATTTGGTTTGAATGCGTGGCTTCTCAACAGCATAACCTAATGCAGGCATAAAATTAGAAATTCTAAAAATGGTGTGTATTTCAAATGCCCTTTGAGTTTGTCATGAGTATTAGCTCTCTCGAGACATCCTTTGGCAGAATGCTAGATTGTTGAGTTGGATATAGCCATCAGTTGAGTTTCATGCTGCTTATTCCTACAGCAGATGAATTTAGCCTGCATTTTCCATGGTCATGATACCAGCCTGACTCTCACTGTGAGGACTAATGTAACACAATTATTTTGAGAGTACTGATGAAGAAAAAATGTTGGAATTTAAGTTTGAGGGTGATTTTAACTGACTGAGGTTGGAGATGTTGCACTGGGCAAAGTTTCATCCAGGCTGTTAATTTCATTTACGTATTTACCTCAAGGCATCATGTTCTAATGGAGAAAACACAGCTCTGTGGTCAGACTGATTTCAGTTTGAATCCGGGTTCTGCCAGTTGCTAGTCATGTGACCTTCAGGAATTTCCCATTTCACTTCTTGGAGCCTTTGCTTTCCCCGTCTGTAAAATGTATCTGAGACTCTTACTGAGAGTTTCTGGGGACAGTTGTATGTAAATTGTCTAGCACGGTCCTGAGTCTTGAGAGAGCGAGGGTAGGACTTGGAGTCTATTCGGGTTTTCTACAATCTGATGCTCCATTCCGAGGGGAAATACTTTTTCTATAACATATTAAATGTGGATTCTCAGACACTCCTGTTTCTTTGAAAAGCCCACCCTCTCAGTCTTGCCTTTCTTTAGTAAAATGGTTACTTTAGTCATCTCTAAATTCATTTTAAAAATGAAAACAATGAAGAAATGATTAAATAGTCTAGTTGCTCCATTGTAGGTGTTATAGGTAAAATTCGCCTCAATTTATTTCATAGTCTGCTGGCTGATAATGTGAGATTGTATTAATAAATGACTGACCATTTATCCATCAGATTTCCTTAGTCAAATCATTGCCAATATTAGTTCTTGAATATTTTAGAATAAATATGACTTTAGTATTTAGTAGTCAGATTCATTCCAGACATCTGGAGTGTTGGTATATTCATTAATAGGAAGCTGAATCTAAATAAGAATTTTTTTATAACTTAAAAAAAAAATATTTGTTTTTGAGAGAGAGCTAATGCCAACACGTGAGCTGGGGAGGGGTAGAGAGACAGGGAGAGAGAGAAGCCTAAGCAGGCTCCAAGCTGTCAGCATGGAGTCTGACACGGGGCTCGAACTCACTAGCTGTGAGATCATGACCTGAGCCGAAGCTGGATGCTTAACCGACTGAGCCACCCAGATGTCCCTAAATAACAGCTTAAAGTTAATTCTTTTGATGTGCTATTTTACCCATTTCATCTTTAAACATTGTTGGCTCTGTTTTTAGTTTTGAAACATTACCAATTCAAAACAGGTTTTAAAATTTACATGAAACTAGTTTTTTGTTTTTTTTTTTTTTTTTTTTTTAATGGGCCAATCCTGACATAAGAACATTGCATTTTTCCATTTTGCACAATGCGAGTAGAGAGTTTTAGGCCACTCTGTTTTCTCCTGCAGTGCTTTAAAAATTCAAATCAATTGGAATTTTAAAAAAGTGTATAAAATTCATGAATACATACAGAACTGTATTTTTAGTAAGCTTTACTCTAGAGCAGGGAGTCATTTCTTAGTAGGAAAAGAAAATCTGTGCACTGTCCTCATTTGAATGCCTCCAAAGCAGGAGCCTTTGTGAGAATTTATAGGAACTGTCTTGCTGTTAGAATTTTTGGTCAGAAAAATGGAATTTTTTGTTTTAAGGGACATTGGCAATCACTTTACCAGCCTGTCACGTGGCTGAGGAAGGAATGAGACTCAGATGTCATTTGCTGACAAAACAGTGCTGATTCTAGGACTAGAATAGAAGGTGACACGAGAGAAAAAATGCTTTTGTCCCAAACCTTTGATGAGTTTACCCCAGATTTACAGCCATCTTCCCTTATGATAAGCCTGGACAGAATTTCTTTAACTGATTATTATGCGACAGACTCTTGCACTTTGGGGGAAGTCTGTGAATCCTTTTTCAGGATAATTTAAGATATTTTAAACACCTTTAAATGCATGTGGTAAGATGCACTTTATTACAAAGAAAACAAAACCAATGTAGGTATCAAAATATTCAACTTTGAAACCGTAATACACATGTATTCTTCTCCATTAACACATTCAATGACGAGATCGAATAGCAGCTTTAGTGCTTCCCAAGTATGGGAATTTTGAGGGGTCTGCAATCGGGAAAGATCCGTGACCTCTGGAGGCCTGCGGTTATCACGGTGGTTTTATGCCTGTGTTCAAAATGGAAGGACACGTTACATTTCAGTCAGAGGTCAGTGAAAATAAGGGCGTAATTTTTCCCTTCCTTGTTCACAGACCCCTTAATTCTTTGTGAGTCTCAAGTTACAAACCTCTGACCTAAAGTGAAGCTATTGGGCGCTTGGGTGGCTCAGTTGGTTAAGTATCTGATTCTTGATTTCGGCTCAGGTCATGGTCTCAAGGTTTGTGGGACCGAGCCCTGTGATGGCCGCCACGCGGAGACTGCTTGGGATTCTCTCCCCCTCGCTCGCTGCCCCTCCCCTACTTGCGTGTGTGCTCTTTCTCTCTCAAAATAACCTAAAGTGAAGTGAAGCTCCCTAGAAGATGGAGTCTTGAACAACTGCAGTATTTCTGGTCTTCCACCTCAACTCTTGTATGTATGTATATATGTATGTATTTATTTTTTTTTTAATTTTTTTTTTAATGTTTACTTATTTTTGAGACAGAGAGAGACAGAGCATGAACAGGGGAGGGTCAGAGAGAGAGGGAGACACAGAATCTGAAACAGGCTCCAGGCTCCGAGCTGTCAGCACAGAGCCCGACGCGGGGCTCGAACCCACGGACCGCGAGATCATGACCTGGGCCGAAGTCGGACGTTCAACCGACTGAGCCAACCCAGGCGCCCCACAACTCTTGTATTTAGAGACCAGACTTGCAGCTTTTAATTTTAGGTCAGGTTGATTATACATCAGATTCTTAGAACCAGATTCTTCGAATAAGGGTCTTGGAAGAAGACTGAGCTTCTTAGAATAGTTTTCAAAGAGTGATCCCCCGGTTGCATCACAGTACTTTGGGAAGCTTGTCGCGATGCAGATTCCTGAGCCCAGCTCCTTCTTTCTCTCCGGGTCGCAGTTTTTGAGGCAAGGCCTGGACACCTGCAAGTTCAACACTCAATCAAATGGGTCTTATGGACATTACAGCTTGTGACTATCTAGGGTAGCTGAGCTACTTCAGGGGCATAAGGGCCCTGGGTAGGAGGACTGGCTGTAGGTGGAGGAGATGTGTCTTTGATAGAGATTGAAGTCACTCTGTCAACGGTTGTCCTGTTACATTTCTTATCACGATTACATAACGAAGCTAGTTCTAAGCCTGCACTTGTCTATAATCCACATGGAACAGGTGGTGTCTTTTGCTGGTTAGGTAAAACATGAAATGGGACTATTGCAGCCGCTGGCAGAAGAGGGGGTGAGGTACTTAAGTTCACCCAGAAACCAGCAGGGGAAAGGCTATAGAATCAGGTAGAGGACATTGGGCTTAGCTGTAGCAACTGAAGCCCTGCCCATTGGGAGGAATGAAATTGCACTTTGTCAAAACAGCTCAAACATCCAAGGGGAGAGAGTTTGGGAGCCTGATGGAAAATGATCTTATGAGGCAGACTTGCTTCCAAAGGGGGCAGACAGCTTTTTGACATTGAGGGCCACTGGTATTGAACTTGGGGTGGGGGGTCTCGTCAGTTGTCAGCTCAGTTGGCCCTTCCTTGGAAATAGCTTCGCATTTGTAGGGGCAACTGTTTCCACCCCCCCTCCCGCTATTCCATTGCCTTACAAAACTACACATACCTTGATTTTTAGATTATTCACTACAAAAGCAGGTATAAATCTCAGCCTGCAACTGCATGTATCAAATTGTGATTTTCTTTATTTTTCTCTGACCCCATGAAGAAGTATTCTGAGCTTCTATTCTGTCACGTGACTGCTTGCTGTGCTGCTTCCACACCATGAGGTGTGGAGATCTTTCTGCTGCCCCGTGCAAGGATTGGGACTTTTCCCCAGGTTAGCTGGTCAACCTGCAGCCAAGGAACACCATGCAGGCATGTCTTGTCTGGGTTCTTACAGTCTTGTCATCGCAAGACTCCTCCCTGACCTGCAGCCTTTCTGCTGTGGGACCTCTTCTCTCTCTCTCTGATAGCCCTGGGAATTCACTTCAACTCAAAGACAAAGGAATTCTTTCCCCTTATGTTTCTACCCTAGAGAGTTTGTCTACACGCTCTCTTTCTATGGCACTCTTCCCTCATTTAAAAAAAAAAACCCACAACCATGTGTGTAGACACACATGTGTATGTATGTGTATGTGTATGGCTTACGCTTTGGGAATACAAGAACCAGAGAATGTCACAGGCAGTTCATTGTCATTCTGCCCCATTATATACCTCCCTTGAAACAATGAATCCCTGGCCAAGTTTCTACTTGAACAGAAAGAAAGGTATAGGGAAGATACTGGGAGAAAAGAACATAGATTAATGTCTCAAATACGGTTTTAGTCACAGGATTCTACTTAATGCTTTTGAGGAAAACTTGTACTGAAGAAAGGTAGCCTGGTAGCATTCATCTATGATCTTTGGATCAGAGATCTGTTCCTATAAATCCAGATCTGTGCCCATTCCCAAATGTTGGGCAATCAGCAGTTCCTGAAAGACACAATCCCAGTTGTTCTGGTAAGTAAGGAGTCCTGTGTGCATCCTATGATTATGTTAACTTCTTGGAATTGAAGGAATCGAATGGCAAGAAGTTAACATAATCATAGAATGCACGCAGGATTCCTTACTTACCGGAACAACTGGCTTCCTTGGAGTGGCGTGAGAGGGAAGGAGGTGTTCACAGGTATGCTCAGAGGGGTGTGTGGAGATGGGACAGAGCAGCTCCCCTGCCCCCAGCCACACATAGCAGGGGGCTGAGACCTGCTGAGAGGATATGTTCTTATCTCTATGCCATGCTCTAATCCCCAAAGTTTTTACAGGCTTCCCTCCCCACCCCAGCCATAGGAATAAGAACTAAATTTTTTTCAATGTTTATTTATTTATTTTGAGAGAGAGAGAGAGAGAGAGAGAGAGAGAGAGAGAGAGAATGAGCAGGGGAGGGGCAGAGAGAGAGGGAGACAGAATCCCAAGCAGGCTCTGCACCATCAGTGTGGAGCCCGATGCGGGGCTTGAACCCACAAACAGGGAGATCATGACCTGAGCTGAAAGCAAGAGTCGATCGCTTAACCGACTGAGCCACCCAGGTGCCCCAGAGCTAGTTAAATTTACCAATTTAATAATGTAAAATTTAACTCCCTAAATTTGTACTAAGGTGCACACTGCCAGTGTTTTCAGTTGGTAGGGCTTAGAACGATGCTCAGTTTTCCAAGTACTCCATTTCCAAATGGTTTTTATCTGACAGGTCTGTAATATATATTCCTCCCACTTGAAAAGCAAATCTGTTCCAGGCTTTTAGAATAGCGTGACTTTTATAACCCATCGTTGTATTGGAAAACCCATTGGGTTATCTGTAACTGATTTGATGCAATATTGAATTTTTAACTATAATATAGGCAACAGCATCTTCTCCTTTATAATTGGTAAATTAACTTGAATACTCATTTTTTTTTCAAGTTGAGTTCTAATGGAGTCTTCTGCATCAAAGCATTTACCTTCTAATTTATCTCCCTGAAGGTTATTCTCTGCAAGAGACACTGGCAGAGAATGCTGTTACTTCCTTTTGTCATTTACATTTACTTGTCTGTTACAGTAGTTCAATATAGCAAATAATTAGTATCCTGCTATAAAGATGACTAGGAAACCATATCAGTGTCAACTGAAGTTCAATTATTTGAGTTCCCAGATCTAAACTGTTGTGAATTCGATCCCTTTTGTTGAAATAGCTCCCCGCTTTTTTTTTAAGAGATGATTTAGAAATTGCTTATAAACTTCTCTGGGATTTAATTATGCTGTTACTCTCTCCCAGTGTGCATGAGATCATTAAGCCAGACAGTTTGTTTCATGGACAACAAAACATCTTGGGCAACCAGGTTAAGTCAGCAGGGCAGGCTTAGGGCACTGATGACTTAATGCTATAACTAGGAATCTATAAATAAAAGCAAACAAGGAAGAGATAAAAAGCATGCTTAGAATATTCTTTCAAAGGCTTGAGATAAGAGGAATGTCGGTCAGGATGTGAAAGCCACAATATTGCATTATGCTTCAATTTTATTTTCACTTGTTTATTGAACCTACCTTTAGGCCAGATGGGAAAGTGAACTTTCTAATGAGTGAGATGAAAGAGTTATCAAAGCTAAATTATGCAAGTTTTGATCATGAGCCAAAGAGTTGAAGCATATCAAGTCTCTACTTTTACAGAAACATCTATAAATTTATGCATGTATCATATTCATTACTAGACATTAACAATAGAAGAACTGGCCATTGATGTAGAATTTATTTCCCAACGTTCGGTTAAAGAGAGATGCATCCGGGGCGCCTGGGTGGCTCAGTCGGTTAAGCGTCTGACTTCAGCTCAGGTCATGATCTCGTGGTTTGTGGGTTCGAGCCCCGCGTTGGGCTCTGTGCTGACAGCTCAGAGCCTGGAGCCTGTTTCGGATTCTGTGTCTCCCTCTCTCTCTCTGACCCTCCCCCATTCATGCTCTGTCTCTCTCTGTCTCAAAAATAAATAAACATTTAAAAAAAAATTAAAAAAAAGAGAGATGCATCTGAGTGGCCAACCACCTCATACAAGATTGGCACAAAATGCTTAGCTTTCTGTATTATAGTGCATGTGTGGCTATGAATGTCAAGGATAGGTACGCACGAGGTCTCAAGTATAAATTCTCTTGCAGAATAGTGGGGCCATTGATGAGATGGTTTCCCACCCCCCCCCCCCAGCACATAGCAGTACTGTGTTTATTAATCATTAGCGTGTACAGAGCACTGCAGCACTGGGGCTTTCGTGTTCTCTTGAAGCAACCCCGAAGTTAGAGTTTATATTCATTTTCCGGAGTGGGAACCTTGAGCTCGGTACTCAAGTGTTGTCCCACTTGAGTGGGACTTTATCCCACTCCCAGGAAGAGGCAAAGCTCGAGATGTGAATTCTGCTTTGCTGGCTAAAGCCAAGGCCACCTCGGCTGTTCTTCTCCATCCGTGAACACAGTTGGTCACTTATGTTTGTGATGTCCTTGTGTAAAGTATGTTAGTATCTACTTTAGTTTTATTTCATCCATAAGAGGGAAGTGCCTGGTGACTTAGTAGTGCAACTGTCAGATTACCAGAGTGTATGATAGAATGATAGAATCATGGTTTAAGGTCACGTGCACAGATTTCGTCTCTTTGGCAACTTGTACTTCTTTTGCCCCTCTATTGGCCAGTTTTCCATGATTTGGGCATGATGATTCCTAGGGTTATACTGTTGTAGGCTTTTGAAACAGTTTAGAAAAAAAATTTTTAACGTTTATTCATTTTTGAGAGACAGAGAGCATGAGTGGGGAAGGGGCAGAGAGAGCGGGAGACACAGAATCTCAAGCAGGCTCCAGGCTCTGAGCTGTCAGCACAGAGCCTGACACGGGGCTCGAACTGGTCAACTGCGAGATCATGACCTGAGCTGAGGCTCGAACTCGTCAACTGCTAGATCATGACCTGAGCTGAAGTCGGGTGCTCAACCGACTGAGCCACCCAGGTGCCCCTGAAACAGTTTTAAAGCTGCAATCTAATAAGACCATGACATTAAAGGGGCTGTATTTTCTTTTCAATATTACCTTCTAATAATCATATACCTATTGAGGGATTTGTTATGAACAAAAGGTAGCGATTTTTGTAGTGGACAAATTCCATCAATATCTACTGATAATATGAATTTATTTTAGAGAAGAAAAAATATATGTAATATATATGTATCTCTTCAGATATACTTTCTAAGTATGTACCAGATTGTCAACAGTGACCTTGTCTGTGTTATGGAACTGGAAGGGGCCTCTTCAGTTATGAAATGCCATGGAAAAAGAAACCTGGTTCTTGTGGTAGTATTCTGTAAACATAAGATATTTACACAAATTATTTTGATAGGTTTTTTAGATAAGAAAATTGTTCCACATAGATTTTTTTTAATGCATTTGAATTTTTATTCTACAACACAAGCAACATAAATACAATATCTTTTAAAATATTTTCTCTTTAGAATTTTCATTTTCACCTCCGATAAAATGTACACAAAATACACTTGCAAGCTTGCTTACAGGGACCTGATAAACAATGAACAGACAGATTCTATCAAATCAAACAGTTTATCAACATATAAAGGAGGGTAGTCTCAGTTGTGTTGTGTGTGTGTGTGTGTGTGTGTGTGTGTGTCTTTTAATAAATATGACCAAACTAAGAAGGCAAAATAAAAACTGTACTTCTAGACAAGTCCTTTGGAGTAAACAAAATGCTTCAAGGCTCCTGGTGAATGGGATTGCGAGGATGAATTCTGCATTTTATAGATAAAATGGTACACTGACTCAGATCATTATGGCTGTACCAAGCTTCATTTGTTTATAATTTTTAACGAAAACAAGTCGATTCTTTGGCATAATATAAGAAGGGATAAAAGAACCCTTACCACCCACTGGCTTTGTTTAGAGTGGGAAATGATAACAGGGAAACTGTTTATAATGTAATTTATTTTATTTCTCTTAGAAAAGCAGGAAAATAATCTCGAATAATAGTCTTTTGGCATGATGAGGGCAATAAATGTCTTCTTCTTAGCCACCCCCACCCACCCGTTGAAAACAAATTAACAAGCAAAAATAACGGAAAGCAGCCTTTCCCTCTGGGCACCTGCTCCTGCCCCTATCATGCCATACCTGGATATCCTATCACATGGCTTCAACTGAAGTGAAACCCACAATATCAAAAGCACTCATCCTTGTCCATTTTCGCCTATTCAGCGGGGAACCGATTTTTATTACAGAGAACCACTTCCAACAAAATACAGATGGAAGAACTTCCATGGGAGGAATGCAAAGTAGCCTGCACATGACCATGAGGTAGCCCTGGATGACTGTTGTGGCTGGTAACGTCAGGGCTTGAGATTCCCTAGCTTGAAGAGAAAACATTTTGTGTGGTAGTTCAAAAGGTTGGCTTTTAGCTTCCCCCCCACCCCCGCTCCCTTTTTTGGCACCAGTTGGTAAAATAAGTTGGAACTAAATTATTCCTAGAGATTAATATTTTAAATTTAATTTGAAAACCAATGACTATTAAAAGAACTAAATGCACACAGAGTTTCCAAAACAGATTATGGAAAACAAACGTGAACTGAAACAATTATTTCCATCCACAGAGGCAAGAACTTGACTCCTTAATACCATCAACCCTTTGATATGCTTTCTGATCTCACTAACTCTCGTAAATATAGTCATTTCTATTCATACAACAATCTAAAGTAATTTAAATGATGTCAGCGTATTTAAGCAGAAGGCTTTAGAGAATATGAAATCAATAAGAATGATATAATTAATATAATTTATCCATGGATAATTTTAAGGTACTTAATTTTTCCCTCTTGAATTATTCCCTGATTATTCTTTTTTTGGTGGAAAAAAGAATTTCCAAAGTGAACTAATCAGACGAAGTGTTAAGAAACATAGGCCCCACCTATATTTAAGTTAACATAATTTCACTGTATTCCCAAAGCCTGCTGATGCCCGTGAACATTTCTCCCATCACTGGAAGATGAGATAATGAATACGGTCTCTACTGTGCAGGTATGAACACAAACACACTTACCAAAAAGTCCTTCAAACAGGCACATGTACTGCTCAAAAGGGAGTTGTTCAGTTTGCAAATTTCCATGAAGCCACTTGGTAGACTCTTCACAGGTACATAAGAATTAAAATATTAATTTACACCAGACAGTTAAGATGAAGCTACGCCTAATAGTGTAATACAATTTTGAAGTGTTGATATTTGGGTGACTAATGAGAGAAACCTACTGGCAAGCAAGCAACTACTCAAAACTTCTGGAAGCCAGGAGCCAAAGTTGTGATGGAGTTGAGATGGAAACGTCTCATTAAAACTGTAATGACAGAAGAAACTCAAACACTACATACTGAAATTTAAAATCACCTCAGTACAAGTCAAAGGGTCAACATCATACAAATGATCATCCATAACCAGTGTTTCTAAATACAAAGACGAGAAGCTTACACAGAATTCACTGTTTCATTGAACTTATACATTCATTGTCTTCTAGCTTGTAAAAAAAAAAAACCTAATTGTTGGCATAATAAACCTAGAAACTGGGAAGATTGAGTAGGAATGCTGTAGAGAATCCAATCCCAAGGTGTCTGCCCAAGATTCAGTTCGATGTTTCTATAGAGCTTGATAAGTCAGGCTGATCTCATAGGCAGTAGTTGGAAATTTTTTCAAGCCAGTTCTCGAAATGTGGTCCCCAGACCAGCAGCACTGACCTCACCTGGGGACTTATTAGAAATGGAAATTTCTAGACCTACTGAATCTGAAACCACGGGCATGGGCCCAACGACCTGGGTTTTAACAAGCCCTCCAGGTGATCCTGATGTGTGCCAAAGTTTGAGAACCACCTAAGAGCAAAGTCAAAAGATACTAGACAACAACCACTAAAAACTTTAGGATAGGAACTAATAATACGCAGCAATTCTTGGTGGTTGACAAGCTGGAAGGACCATACCTGGATGGGATGCACCAGTAGCTGACTGTAATTTTGTTACTAAGATGGTCAGCCAGTCTCTCCTCCCTGGAACTCTCACGCATTATTACACAAAGATACAGGGGAAAGGTTTTATATGGTGCTAGTGGTATTGTATTGCATTTTCCTCAATTAGTAAGAGGTGCCATTGTTAACAAGGAAATTGAATATTGTTCTCAACTGAGTTTCTCATAAATTATCCCCCGGGATAATTTTTTTTTTTTTTTGGTCTGTTTTCCCTGAAGCAATGATTGTATTTTGGAAATCTAAATGGTGTTCTAGTCCAAAACTCTGTATTAAAATTTTAGTTACTTCCACATCAAATATAAACATTATAAGCAGAGGAAGAGGATCTCATAAAAGGAGAGAGACAGTTTTCTAGATTGTTCCACTATGAATGAACATAGTTTTTTTTTTTTTGATGAAGCATAATTATGAGTTCTTTACTGATTTCATTAAATCTTGCCCCATAACAAGCTCCTTTTTCCAATAAAAAGTGCTTAAAGAGAGTCTCTTGCTTTTTCTAAGGCCACACTAAATGTCACCAGGATCACCTAAGTGGTACCCATGCATATCCAAGTTCTGTCACCCGCTTAATGTCATATGTTGGATTTTCCTTACATCTGTTTCCTTGTCTGCAGAGTATGTAGAAATATTGAGGCATATGGCACATGGTGGATATTGACCTGATGCCCTCAGTACCTGGATCTTTAAACAATCTTGTCCTACCTGTCACTTCCTTTTCAGAGAGTGCAGTGGAAAACTGGTTAGAACGGATTCTGCATATTCTCAAACTTTGATGATGACTTTTACTGCCATCTACTTCCCAGGGAAGCAAGTAGAGAGGCACTGTTGGCTACAGGGCACTTGATTCTGAGTGATTAAACGGCAATTGAGAAAAGTTTACCAATCGTGCGTGTCCTTCTGGACACAGACTGCCATGCACACCTGCAGAACAGCTGGCCCCGAATAGTAATATTCCATCACTTCCGGCTAATTTGGCAAGTTTTCTAAATTACCACTGAGGGTCTGCTTTAAGACTAAAGTTCAGACCTTATTTTATTTTCAAACACCCCAAAACATTGTATTATGTATGATCTTTCTATGAACGAACACGTTTTTAAAACCCTATTTGAAAAAATCCTCCTAGGATTGCAGATATGAGACATCGATTAAATACTTTCAACTCATTTTCACTGTTTAATTCCTGGCAACACTCATGTATTCACTCTGTGTCCTTAGAGCATTGTATTGTAGACAGAGCATGGCCTTTGAATTCAGGAACACCTCTTTTGCAACCAACGTTGCCATTTACTGGTGATCTTGGGCAAATATCTTAACCTCTCTGGGTCTGTGTCCTCATCTGAAAAAAATGAGGAAAACAGAACCTGTTTGACAAGGTTATCGTGAGAGCTAAAGGGTAATGTAGGTTCAGGTCTCCGGTCACGGTGGCATTCAACAAATGTCACCTCCTCTCTGTCGTCTGTAACCTCTTGCAATTGTTACCGGCTCCAAACTAAGGTCTTCACTCTGCTTAGTCTGATAGGGCGGACACAAATGGATTTTCTTTTCTGAGAAAGAAAACCTTCTTGCAGGAGCAGCCCTGTGATGTATTTGGGGAAAGTCAGGGATCTCTGTCATATAATTGCATTACGTTCTTACAGTGAAGGCTACTTGATGGTCTCAACGGGCTCTGTATAAACCTTGAAACAACAAGAACTAAAAGCCTGGTGACACTGTACCAAGAAGTTTCCATTTAAAGGTGCTTTTGAATTATGTTAACATTCTGTCATGTTTGAAAATAATTTAATCTGAGCCATTATATAGGTTAGCAGCTGCCTTGGTCATTATATAGCGTAAAGATGGTAGAAAGTGCCCTAGTTGTATATTGATGGAGGAGGCTACAAAATAATCATAAGGGGAGAGATGGCAACATGGTGTAAGGAAGCAGCCTAAGCATTTTTAGAAGCTAATCAGGAGAGGCAAGAGCTAGGCGAGACGCTGGCCCTCCATCAAACCTATGTCCTCATGGCAAGGAGAAATCTGATGATGCGTGTGGTCTACTTGGCTGTCAGGAATTCCTAAACACTTTGAATTTTCTAGGTATTTTCATGATGCACACTTTACCAAAATATTAGAAAAAGAGAGTACGTCTCAGTCGTAGGGTAACACACTTTGGGCAGTAAATACAGGCAACTGAAAGTGACGTGCAAAATCTTATTCTGCTTAGATCAGTAAATACATGGTCATGACTGTTTTTGCCACAAAGGCTGTCTTGACCTTGGTCTTTCAGAGACCTTGGGAGAGATGGAGTGAAGGAAGAGAGGGAGAGAGGCAGAAACCCAGACACTGGAAGTGTGTGAGGGGCCAAACAGGGAAGGGACCACTCATCTACCGAGGGTCCCTAATTATTTCCCTTTCCTCTCCACTCCTGGAGAAGACAGACGTCATTGTGACCTGAAGTCCTATTTGTTAGAGATTATTTGTCTCCGGCGATGTCCTCTTGACAACAGCAAATACCTCTGGGAAGTATCAAGGTGAGCTGAGACCAATATGGGCCTCGGGGTAGGCTATAGAATAGATGATGGGAAAGGGCTAAAACCCTCTTACAAAATTGTAGGTAAAGAGCTATGCACGTTTTCTCACTTTTTCACTCTTCGAACCTATAATGAGTCCTAGTCTCAGAGCAGTGTTTGCACATAGTACGGGGTAAATTTATTTTCATAAACTAGCCTTGGATCTCATGAGAGAGAGTCTATGGGAGAATGAATTCTGATTTCCAAACAACTAACATATTCTGGGACGTGACATTCTAAATTGAGACTGGCTTTGAATTTTTATGCTATATAAAAAGTTGCTACATGTAAACATGTTATAATCATGGATTTGACACTCTGCTTCTCTGAAGCTTCCTCCCTACCCCACCCCATGGCCCTCACCCCCACCAAGTTAATTTTGTAGTCCTCATGGGTTCACAAAGGGGAAGTAAACCTCAGAGAAGCAGTATATCACGGTGGTTCTGTTTCTTTTTGTGGTTATTGTGAAAACAAAGGAAAAGTATCGGACTTTCCATTCTACTTCCAAAATAGAAAAAGTTTAAAAGTATAGAATACTCTTAAATACATTGCTGTTCCAACAATTCACTGCTTAAGATCAAATAGTTGATCTGTGTTTACACTTGAATTGTTGTCTAATGAGTAAAACCTGAAGGCAAAGAGAGGGTTTTGTGGTACTGGAAAAATGCCTTCTGGATTTTGCTGTGATCTCTGGATGGCATACGAAATGATGGGGTTCTTTGAGATTGCCTAAATAAATCAGGGAACTCTGTCTTCCTTGAGAAATATGTAAATATCTACAAGGTTAAGATGAAGTTTACAAATACTAGCACTGAGCAAAGTTGTTGGTTTGAAATCCTTACTTCTGTACTGAAGAGTTGATGTTTTATTTTTCAATGACATTCCATTGTGAACACGTTTTTAGGGGCTGGGAAAATGATAATGTATCTTAGCAACAAACTCTACTTTCTAGAATGTACACGAGTGGGCTTGATGAGTTTCAATCATTATAACTGAAGAACTATTAAGTGTACTGTAAATATGATAAAGTTTCCAAATTAATTTCCTAGTGATATCTAAAAGAAACATTCATGTAAAAGAACAGCCTGGAAAGACACCAGACATAAGTAAATTTACTTGCCAGAGAGGAGAAGTGTTTGAAATTGAAAAACTTAATTTTCTAAATTTCATTCTGTGTCCCCTTCTCCTTTAGTTTTATTTTCTTCTGAGACCAGAGCTTGTATGCCTGACACCCTCATTTTATGTGATGCTTGTATAATATTTTAAGATTTAAAATGACTTCGTCACAATCTCTTTTCTCACCCCTTCCAGCTGTCTCCCTACCCCACACTTCCTGCCCCGTTCCCTGAGAAGTCTGCTCACTGGATGGAGAACTGAGTCCTTTCCTCCGAAGGTGCGGATACAAAATGAGTTGCATTTTAGCGTTTTGTTTCCTTAAAAACCCAAGGTTCTGCCCTATGTTCAGATAACTGTGGAGCAGAGAAATGTCTGTGCAACAAAAAACTAAGGCACCATTTTTTCTTTCCCTTTCCTGTTTTGCCTTGGGAGCAAAAGCAAAGACTAATGGGAAGCCAGGGTGGCTGGTCAGTCTGTCTCTTGGCAACATCTGTGTCAGCCAATCTGTGTGTCAAAGGCTGCCAGCCCGTAGACTTAAAACCCCGCCAGGAAAGCATTTTCTTCCTTTAGAAATAGGGAAATAAAGGCACAAACGTACCTTAGAAGAAGTTGGTGAATACCAACTGGAAAATCTTGACAGTTTGGGACGACTTTGAAATGTTCTGGGATATTTTACAGAGGAAGCCATCCCTTTCTTATGACCCCCAAGAATGTTTTTCCAGCTGCTAATAAGCCCATAATCATAATAGAAAATCTTCCTCCAGTGAATGTCTTTACTAGATGCCTGAGTGCTTACACATCAGCTTGACTTACCAGCAGATATTTCCTTAACATTTCCATTAAAAAAAAAAAAAAAAATCATAGGTCAATGTAGTGTTTTCAAAGGGGTAGTCCTGGAAAGGGATCCTTTTGGGAATAACATCGCAAGCAAAAGCACTGGGAAATAAACATCAAGATTTAGAAACGTATCAAGGAATGGAGACTCTTCTGCAATAATGTGCAAAATCAGAGAATCATTTGTGTCATCCAGATACAAGGTTAGTGTCCAGGTTGGCCCCAGTGTTAGGGAGCAACAGATTGTTCTCTGAGACACTGGTTTTGGTGGGGCTGGTGGTGGGGATAACGCGATCAGACTGGCAGGCACTCTCTAACCCTTGCTACTGAACTTCCTCAAAGTGAGTCGTCTACACGATGATGTCGTAGACCCGGCCCACTCTGCCCAGCCATTCTCTCACGGCCTGGCGCACGCGGATGTCGGTCACGTGACAGGTCAGCTGGCTGATGCACGGGAACACTGCAGGCTGGAGAGCCGTGAAGGTCTGGTCTGGAAGGATCTGAATCTGGTTGAGAACTGTTAGCATCATGTTGGTCCATGCCTAAGAGAAAGGATTTAGGGGAATTAGCAGCTTTCTCCTCTGGGTTCAGCTGAACTCTCAGGTGTGGCTAAGCCCTGCCAGTGTGCGAATGAGTTTTCTGTCTTTGGGCTGCAATAAATCTGTCTTTACTAATTGAATGTAGCGACTAGAAGTTGTCATTTTGAGTTCATCCATACAAGGAATAGCAGAGACTCCTCTGACAGTAGGAATACCTGATTTTCAGCTTTTGTAGGCTAGAGGCGTAACTCGTTTCATTGCAGTTCGCTTTTACTGTGCTTCCCAGAGAGTGGGTTTTTTGTTTGTGTTTTCATTTGCTTACTTTGTGTCTCTGTGTCACATTTTGGTAATTCTCACAATATTTCAAACTTTTGAATTATTTTTTTTTTACAGTTTTTTTCTTTTTTTTTTTTTTTCAACGTTTATTTATTTTTGGGACAGAGAGAGACAGAGCATGAACGGGGGAGGGGCAGAGAGAGAGGGAGACACAGAATCGGAAACAGGCTCCAGGCTCTGAGCCATCAGCCCAGAGCCTGACGCGGGGCTCGAACTCACGGACCGCGAGATCGTGACCCGGCTGAAGTCGGACGCTTAACCGACTGCGCCACCCAGGCGCCCCAACTTTTGAATTATTTGTTTGGGTGATCTGTGATATTACTATTATAACTGTTTTGGGTGCCATGAATTGTGCCTATATAAGATGGTGAACTTAATTGATAAACACGTGTGCTCTGACTGCCCCACTGATCAGCCCTTCGCCCGTCCCTCTCCTTGGGCCTCCCTATTCCCTGAGCCCCAACAATATTGAAGTTAGGCCAGTGAATAAGCCTACATTGACCTTTAAGCGTTCAAGTGAAAGGAAGAGTCACAGGTCTCTCACTTTCAATCAAAAGCCAGAAATGATTATGCTTAGCGAGGGAGGCGTGTTGGAAGCCGAGACTGGCACAAAAGCCTAGCTTCCAGCCTAAGTTAGCCAAGCTGTGAACGCAAAGGGAAAGTTCCTGAAGGAAATTAAAAGTGTGACTCCAGTGAACACACACATGATAAGAAAGAAAAACAACCTTAGTGCTGACAAGCAGAAAGTTCGAGGGGTCTGGATAGAAGATCAAACCAGCCCCAACATTCCCTTCAGCCAAAGCCTAATCCAGAGCGAGACCCTAACTCTCTTCCATTCTGTGAAGGCTGAGAGAGGTGAGGAAGCTGGAGAAGAAAAGTCTGAAGCTCGCAGAGGTGGGTTCATGGGGTTTAAGGAAAGAAGCTGTTTCCCTAATCGAAAGTATTGATTGGAAGCTGCAGCAAGTTTTCCAGAAGATCTGCTGAGATAAGTGATGAAGACGGTTACACTAAACAGATTTTCAATGTAGATGAAACAGCCTTCTGTTGGAAAAAGATGCCATCTAGGACTTTCATAGCTAGAGGGAAGTCAGTACCTGGGTTCCAAGGGCTGGCTGACTCTCTAGTTAGGGGCTAATGCAGCTGGTGACTTTAAGTTAAAGCCACTGCTCATTTACTATTCTCAAAATCCTAGAACCCTTAAGAATTATGCCGTATCTACTCCGTGCTCCATAAATGAAACAGCAAAACCTGGATGACAGCACATGTTTACCCATGGCTCACTGAATATTTTAAACCTACTATTGAGAACTGCTACTCAGAGAAAAGGATTCCTTTCAAAATATTACTGCCTGTTGACAATGCACCTGGTCACCCACGAGCTCTGACGCAGATGTACAACGAGATTCACGCTGTTCTCGTGCCTGCTAACACAACAGCCATTCTGCAGTCCGTTTCTCCTTTCAAGTCATTATTTAAGAAATGCATTTCATAAGGCTCGAGGTGTTACAGTGATTCCTCTGCTGGATCTGGGCAAAGTAGATTGAAGACCTGGAAAATATTCACTGTTCTAGATACTGTTAACAACATTCATGATTCATGGGAAGAGGTCAGAACATCGACATGAACGGGAGCGTGGAAGAACTTGATTCCAACACTCATGCAGGACTCTGAGGGGTTCAGGACTCCGTGGAGGAAGTAACTGCGGTGTGGGGGAAACAGCGCAAGAATCAGAAGCAGAGCCGGGAAATGGGCCTGGATTGCTGCCATCTCATGATCAAACTTGAATGGATGAGGGGTTGCTTCTTATGGATGAGCAAAGCAAGTGGTTGCTTGAGATGGAATCTACTCCTGGGGAAGACTATTGAAATGACAACAGAGGATTTAGAAGATTACATACACTTAGTTGATGGAGCAGTGGCAGGGTTTGAGTGGATGGATTCCCATTTTGAAAGCAGTTCTAGTGTGGGTCCAATGCTATCAAACAGCATTGCACGCTACAGAGAAATAATATGTCAAAGAGTCGATGCAGCGACCTTTACTGTCGCCTTATTTTAAGAAAGTGCCACAGCCACCCCAGCCTTCAGCAGCCACCACCCCGATGAGTCAGCAGCCACCAACACGGAGGCAAGACCCTCCACCAGCAAAAAGATTATGACGTGTTAAAAACTCAGATGAGTTTTAGCAATGAAGTATTTTTAAAATTAAGGTATGTGTATATATATTTGTAGATATAATGCTATTGTACACTCTATAGACTACAGTATAGTGTAAACATAACTTTTACATGCTCTGGGAAATAAAAAAATTCATTTGACGTGTTTTTATTTTATTTTATTTTTTTTTATAATTTTTTTTTTTATTTAATGTTTATTTATTTTTGGGACAGAGAGAGACAGAGCATGAACGGGGGAGGGGCAGAGAGAGAGGGAGACACAGAATTGGAAACAGGCTCCAGGCTCTGAGCCATCAGCCCAGAGCCCGACACGGGGCTCGAACTCACGGACCGCAAGATCGTGACCTGGCTGAAGTCGGACGCTTAACCGACTGCGCCACCCAGGCGCCCCGATTTGACGTGCTTTGATATTTGCTTTATTGCAGTGGTCTGGAGCTAAACCTGCAATATCTCCAAGGTATGCCTGTACCAAAATCTTATTTATTCCTCATATTTTTAAAAACTCTCCTGCCTTCTCATAATGAAGAAACTTTATTTTATTTATTTTTGTGAGGAGGAGGAGAGAGAGAAGGGAGGAGAGGGGCAGAGAGGGAGACAGAATCTGAAGCGGGCTCCAGGCTCTGAGCTGGCAGCGCAGAGCCCGATGTGGGGCTTGAACCCATGAACCGTGAGATCATGACCTGAGCCAAAGTCGGATGCTTAACCCACTGAGTCACCGAGGCTCCCCTTATGAAGACACGTTAAATTATCAGTCTCTATAATGCCTAGCAAACTGGAATAGGACTACCATACGTCTCTGTTAGACTAGATTAGCAAAAGTCCAGTCAGAGATGATTTTTGTGGGTTCTAAAGTTTAGTACTATGTTCAAAATACTTTAGAGGAAAAAGAGGCATCTTGCAAGATTCATGCTAAGTCCAAATTTATGTTCGTCCTAAGAATACGGTTATGTGTAGGTTCATAGAACCCTAGGATCGAAGATCTTCTAACTTATGCCTGCAACAGGGGCCCGCAATCTAAGCGCCCAGAGTATTTTGAAAGGGCCCCTGCTCACTCTAGATTCCATTTCTCTTTTCCCATCTCATCAGTTCCTAAACTGAACAAACGCTACGGCCACCGTTTTCTTCTCAGGCCGGGTTGTTGATGCCCCCACGGAATTACAAACATTAACTATATAAAGGAACAGGAACGCTCCGAGCCCTCTAAGGAATGAGAAGTTTTGGGTGCTCAGAAGGGGCTAGCAAAACTTGGGACCAAAACAGTTCATTGGTAGGACCACATAATAACGCGTGCTCTGCCTGTGTCCTTTACATATTTCCTCAGGGCATCTTCAGACACACTCGGGACTCCATGCCAGAGAAGGTATGTTCACTTTAGAAGCTTTAGCTTCATCTCATTTATCCGAGTGAGCTCCAGATTCTCAATAATATCTCTTGGAACCCATAAAACCATCCCTGAAATTATCTAAGAATCAAATTTCAGTTTCACACAGCTAGAGTGACGCAGACAGATGCTGCGTCTGAGGCTCAGGCCGTCCTCTGACTTTGGAGGGAAACGGTCAACTCTCAGAATGCGTATGAGTGTTCTGTAAGGGGGGCGTGTCTGCGCTGTCACGGGGGACCCAGCCTCCCTCTTGCGCTGCCAGGCGCGCCTCCCCGCAGCCTGGGGCTGGCAGGAACCCACCTGGATCTGTGCCTCGGCGTCCCTCCCGGACACACTCAGGGAGCTCCCGGTGGAGCCAGAGCGGGGCCTCTTCTCCTGTCGCAGGAGCTCAGGGCCCGCGCTGAAGGAATGCCGCATCTGCCCTTGGTCTACCAAGTGCTGGGGACGCTGAAGCAGCGGGGAGTCCTGGCCCCGTGGACCCAGCGGCTCGCCCTTCTTCTCCGCTCTGCCCTCTTTGGGGAACGTGGGCAGGTTATGCTGCTGTTTCCTCTTTTTGTATTCAGTCATCAACTTGGAAATGGTTTTGTCGGCCGCCATGGTGTAGATTCTGTTCCCCGCGTTCTCCCACCATTCTTTCTTCCGGCTGGGATCCTTCTTCTCCACCTTGGGGCTGGGGGGCAGCAGCATGTCCCCGCTGCCGGCCCGCAGGCTCCCCGGCTCGCCGGCGTGATCCCGCGTCTGGCTCCGGTCGTCCTCAGAAGGCGTGTCTTTCCCCGAGAACCCCCCGGTGGATGGGGTGGAGGACTCCGACTGGAAGGACGGAAGGATGAAGAACGGGTCACTCTTGAAGATGGGAGCCTCCTCCACGCTGTTCTCCAGGTCCAGGTGCATCTGGATGTAGTTGGTGGACAGCTCCATGCACAGCTGGTGCAGCCTCTTGACCAGCCACACCCAGTCCGCGTTGCTGATGGGCTGGACACTTAGCGACGGCATCCGGGCCCTCCACTGCCTCTTCTCCTTGCCTCTCGGGGGGCTCACCTGGGCCGTCTCCTCAAAAATGTCTTCGTCTTCTGAAGAGCACTGCTGGGAGGAGTCCGTGCTCCTCTCGTCGTCCTCGAAAAGGACTTTCTTCACTTGCTCGGCCGTGATGGTTTCTTGGTTGGTGAGGACCGCGCAGACGAGCGCGTGGAAGTAAATGTTAAAACTCATCGCGGACTGGCGGTAGAGGTTGGCAGCGCCTCCGATCCCAGACACCTTCTTCAGCAGGCACTTCAGCCCAGGGCTGGTGTCGAACTCTCTGGCCGTCCTGTACGAGTCCAGCAGCAGGTCGAAGATGACCGCCAAGTTCTGCATGGAGATGTACCTGAGGAAGCCGGCCAGCTTGGCCTCGGGCACCTGGACCGTCTTCTCCTCCCCGGGGGAGGGGCCCTTGACGAACTCTTCTAACAGGATGTCGTACAAGTTCTGGAGCAACACTTGATGCGAGAGCAGGCTCACCACAATTTCCCTGAAAGAAACGCTTCAAACGAAAAGAAAGGGATTGATCAGTAGTCTTCGTTCGGCCGAACGTGAGGTTCTTTAAAGCGATTCGGATGTTGCACGTTTTGGAACGACGCGGGTGAAATGATAAACTTACTTGTAGTTTAATGCCTTCCTTTAAGAAGGGGCATTACGTGGTAACCATTTTCACCATGATTAATGGGATTGCTGATACTTTTTTAAAAATCTAGGAGCTATAATATTAATGTATTATAAAAACTATTAAATACAGGCATTTTATTTCCTTCATAGCTACGAGTCATGAAGTGTCAAACCAGAAAGTAACAATTTCTGGTCAATTCTCTGCATCTTAATCGCCTTTCTCCTCTGCCTTTGGCTTTTTTTCTCAAACTCCAAGACAGCAGCAATCTCACTGAAGTCTGGCTTTCTAGGGACCGCACTTGCTTACCAGGATTAACCGTTAATGCTCTAGGTGCCTATGTGTAAAAACTCCAGTGCTGCCAACACGTGAGATGGAGAAGAACCAAACATGTGCAGCATGAAGAAAGAGGTACTTTAACTCAAGCTTTGTAAGCCAAATTGAGGAGAGAAAGCAGCATTCACTCAACACACGCAATTCTCTTTTGTGCCCTCTCCCGCCAGCATGGCCAGGGGACTCCTTTGCGGGCCCCGAATGCTCTTTTGGATCTACGGAGATACCCCTCGTGTCAGCTATGTGGGATGGGGCGAATCCTCCCTAGACATCTAGCCAGGCCTCCTGGTTGAGAAGCGGGCACAACCCATCAGTCACGAGGACAACTTCCTCCTCGTCCTTATCAGGGCACAGCCCACATATGAGGAAGCCTTAGAAATGCCCTTTGGCGATGTGGCCTCTTCTGTTTGGTTGCATTCTTATACTAAGAAAACAATTTCAATTCCAGGTACTACCTTCAGCTGAAAACTTTAATTCCCCCACGTGGCTTGTGGTTTCACATTCTTTTCATTGCTCTTAAGAACTCCACGCAAATAGCTTATGCCATTATGTTGCAAACTGATTCCCGTGATGGGATAATTATAGCAAGACGGCAACTCTTATTAATAATGTTTATTTCAAAAATCCAACCATTACGTTATTATGTCTAGTTATGACCTTGCATGTAAAAATTACTTTTTTTTTTTTTTGTAACAGAAAGGAACACAAATGCTTCTGTACATTGAAAGGCTGACCCTGCCCTTTGTGCAGTGGTACACTGAGGGAACACCATATGCTCAGCAAAGATGGAAAGAATGAGCAGCGAAGAACCGTCACCCTTTCTAACGAGTCACTTAAGTAATTGTTTTGGTGGTTAAGCGCACAGGACACAAAGCTGCTATTTTGGCCATCTTAAAAAGTACAATTCGGTGGCATTAAGTACGTGCACAATGTTGGGTAACCGTCACTGCTATTTCTAGAACTTTTTCATCTCAAACTCAATACTTACTGCACAGTAACTCTCCATTCCCTCTTTTGATAAGTTAGCTAATTAATTTTTAATTTTTTTGTCCTCCGCCTGATAATTTATTAAAGGTATAGGAACCCCGAATATGCATTTTTCCGAAGAAGAGGGCTCGAAAAGCCACCAAATTGGTCTAATACTTTGTGTCTACAACTACAGGACACTAACTATAAGGGAAGTCCTGTCACCAATTACTCAAGTCTATACCCTTGTCTGTCTTCTTCACCACACTCTAAAGTCCCCAAGGTCCAGGGCAGTATTTTATTCAGCTGTGTCCCCAGGGCCTGGGAAAATGTCTGGTGAGAGGAGCACTCAGTAAGTATCCAAGACGAACTGAGTAACCAAAACTTATCGGTTCTAGGTGCAGGTGCCTGAACACATCACTGCCTGGACAAAATGTTCTCCGTGAGAAATGGCTCTGACGCTCCAACCCCAGGGCCCTGGCAGCCTGGACTCCTGAAGCAGGAACCACAACCAGAGGGTGAGTTTGATCAACCTTCTGAAGGTATAAACACCATAGCCCAGAGGACATGATCTATCACCTTCCCTGAGAACTGGAAAACCCTTCACCAGCAAACACTTAAAAAGAGGGTTGACGCAAGGCCACGTTTGAATTCTGGAGGATCTTTACCAACCGAGATCCCCCTTTTGATGCTTTAGGATATAAAATGGCTAAGTGTGCGTGTAAAAAAACCAGAAAATCCCTTTTAGGTTCAAGCTGACTGATGTAGCAATAAGAAAAGTGGCAGCAGCAATACTGAGGAGATCAAAATTTCAGAAAGATATCAAAAAAGCGACATAACTGTTTACAGATATGCAACTCTTAATCATCTTTTTAAAAAGACCCGGAGCAAACAAAAATCCATAGATGATTTTTCAATTTGTCCTACCCAAGCGTTTCAACCTTTTGCTCAGCATATAGTATACCCTTTAAAGGAGGGGACCGTGAAGTGTTCAGATGCCAAGTGCAAAGGAAAGTCCTCCTCCTCGAGTTAATTGCATAACAAGTGGCTGACTTAAGACACGCTAATGTCAGTATCAGCGATAAACAGATTCATGAAGTACTACTTCTTAAAGCTCTCACATTAGGTGGGTTGTGTAAAGCTCAGGGACGATCGATGCCCAAGTGATTTAAAAACTGCACCCAGATTTCTCTTTATTCATTATTATAATCTGAATTTGATTTAGGTCTTTTTTTTTTTTTTTAATTTATTTCCATGGGTGATTTCAATATGGACCTCTGAGGATGCACTGGACGGCATGCAAATGAACTTTCTTTAGGTCTAACTCCTCTTGCTCTCCATCCTGTGCTAAGTTAAGGTCTGTAGTAAGAGTCAAATCCAAGGATGCAAAGTGGCTCCACCCTTTTGCTGTGTCCCTGGGTAGGTGGCCCAGCCTCTCTGAATGTTTCCTCGTGGATAAAATGGGAGTGGAAATACCTAGCCACTGTATTCCACATATAGTGCTCAAACACTTATCATCATTACCATTCCTGTGTCGGAAGTTTAAAAATGGAAATTTCAGTCATGGCTATTCTCCTTCAAGTCTAGGAACAATAGTTTTCAGGCAAAATGATAGTATTTAAAAAAGGCAAGGTTCTTGGGGCAGGGCAGAGATCTTTCTGTCTCCTGACAGCTGTCTTGCTCGTAAGAAGTTGACGTATTTCTCCCTGAAATAATATAAATCATGCCTCACGTTACAATTTTCTTAAAAAAAAAAAAAAGGGTGTAATATAGTCCTAAAAACACACTGAGTTGTGTCCGCCCACCAACACCACTCATATGTTGACATCTGAACCCACAGTACCACAGTGTGACTGTATTTGGAGATAAGGTCTTGAAAATTAATCAGGTAGACCCTAATCCATTATGACTGGTGTCCTTATAAGAAGAGATTAGGACACAGACATACACAGAAGAAAGACCACGTGAAGACACAGGGAGAAGGCATCCATCCAGAAGCCAAGAAGAGAGGGCTCAGAAGAAACTGACCCTGCCCACACCTTAATCTTGGGCTTCTAGGCCCCAGAACTGTGAGCAAATACAGTTCTGTTATTCTGTTAAGGCACCCAAGTCAGCGGTACTTTGTTATCGCAGCCCTAGCAAATTAGTACATGTGAAATGTGGAAACTTTGGTGGAGAGGTGAACAATTTTCTGCGAAAACCTTGGCTAGAGGACTCTATGACTGTTTCCAGTATTCTCAGCCAAAGCTTGGACTACAATGAGCCAGAACGGGAAATGAATGAGCTCTGCTTGTCCTAAGTTCCCCACATATTTAGGCTGGTTAGCTGCTTACCTTTTCTTGGTATGTCCATTCGGCTTCTCATCGGGAGGCAGCTCAATAATGAGCTGACAGGACTGAGCGTGGTCGAAGTTGTTTGGAGTCTTTGGTGAGCACTGGGTGTCCAACATAAACACCTGCGAAGACATGCAAAGGTACAGTTCAGAGCCCCATCATCCTCGACCTGACTCCACCAGGGATTAGCTGGGTGGCCCTGGGTAAGTGGCTTATTCTTTCTACTCATTTTCTCACCTATAAAATAAGGTTGATATTGAGGTTTCCTACCTGGTGTGTTTGCTGAGAGAATTAATATGTGTATATTACATACACATAATGTTGGAACAGTAAATATTCAGAAGTTAGCGGCTGACGCTAACACTACTCACTACCTTTATCATGTGACAGTTCATTACACTCCAAGTAGCAAGTGCTGCTATTTAAGGTTAATTACGAGCGCGTAAAGAGGGGCTGTGTTGGTGGAAAAAAAAAATCTGATTTTGATGTCAGTTATATTCTATCCAACACAGGAATAAGAAATTAATTAGGACCTCCTGTCGGGACTACTAACGTGGACCTGCAATTCTACCAGACGGTGGGAGAAGTGACTAAGAAGATAGCAACCGCTTCCCAGTCCTGACCTCCGTGATCTCATTTCACATGACTTCACAGACCTTCGCTACCTCCCTTTGGAAATAGAAATAGTCTTAAGAAACTTTTCCTTTGTTTGCACAATTTAGAAGGGAAAAGTTTCTTATCAGATTCTCTGGGTTATCTGAAGGGTGGACACAGGAGGCACGTGGGAAACATCTGTATCTAGCGGTGTAATGATGTCCCATTAGACAAGTTATCCCATCAGAGGACCACCCTCTTGGCTTCTCTGTTACAGTGCCTTAATGCCGCAGCTGTCCACAACAGCCATGCGGATGTTAGTGGTTCTTCGCTGCAGCCTTATGACCTTTCTTCTGTTCCAGCCTCTGCGGACGGGCCATGGATGCTTCAGAGGGATGTGCTTTCTCCCTTCAGAACAGTACAACCGTCACGGCCTGAGGATATCACGAGTGTTGATGGCAGATGATGGGAGAAGCGGGAGGTGGAAGGTGGTCCCGCTATGTGAGGAGTGCTGGGGAAAGCCCTTTAGAAACCAGGCCTAGCCTGGAAACTTCTCCACTGATAATCGGGGTATCCTGGATTATTAATGTACTAAGGGGAGATTTTATTAAGAATTTGAACAGATCTTATAGAGAAACAGAGCCTCTGAATAAAACCCCTAATTCACTTTATTTTTCTAAGTAATTAGAACGTATTTATTCAATGATTGAATCTGACATCGCATATACATTTATAAAAATTGCTTAATTTTATTTATTTTTTATTTGAGACAGAGAGTATGCGTGGGGCAGAGGGATAAAGAGAGAGAATCTTAAGCAGGCTCCATACTCAGCGTGGAGCCCGACGTGGGGCTTGATTCCGTGACACTGGGATCATGACCTGAGACGAAATCAAGAGCCAGACCCTCAACCTACTGAGCCACCAGGTGCCCCATAACTGCTTAATATTTCAAACATACCACACACGTATATGCAAAATACCTTCTGTATATGAAGACATAATTTATATATGTCTGTTGCCATTACATGAGACTGTATTCCCCATACCCACTCACTATTATGAATATATGTAAATTTAGGAACAGTGCTTAATTACTGCTGGAAGCCCATGCAGGGTTTCTTGGAGGTAGACTGACGTGTTGCTCAAGTGTTTGGGGGCATACCTGTAGTCAGTGCTAATTCTGGAAGGCCTTTTGTGATTAACTCCCTGAGTCAGCAGACATTTACCAAGAGCCTTCTATATGCCCTGCTCTAGGGCGAATACACAGAACGTGCTCTCTGCTCCTCAGGAGCTCACAACCAACTTTTGTGAGTTCTTTGACATCTGCCAGAAGAAAAAGTCATTGGTACATGGTGATCCCTGCATGAGTAAGTATATGTTAATTTCACTTCTCAGTTACAGTCAACTGAACTGTGAGTCTGCAAATTATGCAACTTGTAAGTGCCATCCTTAGGCACTCGTCGTCTGGCAGTAACATCAATATTTAAGCAAATACAGATAATCTAAGCAGTCCAAGCAAGGCAAGTGGTGTATGAAGTGGAAGCGGCCAGTCAGAAAAAGGACTCTATCTGATCTGGGCGCTGGAGGACGCAACAAGCAAGAGACGGTAGAGACAATCCTAATGCTGTTGACTGGGTTAGTCATTCCTCTTAAAGGACGGTACGGACCAGGCGCAGAGGAACGACGTGTATGTCCCTAAGGGAGTGGAAAGCAGTCTGGTGATGTGAGACCATCAGGAAGAGGCTTCTAGGATCACAAGCCCTAGTCCTTACCTGCTGAGCCATGGCTCGAATGCGCCAGTACTCGGCCTCCGCACTGGGGGAGGAGGAGGGGGCGGCCACCCTCACCTGGCAGCCTTCCCCACTGAAGCTCTCCGTGCCGCTGTGGAAGCAGCCCAGCAGATCCTAGGGAGAAACACAGCAGACGTTCCCTGGGTGCGTCCAGGCCCCGTCCCGGAGCTGACACTGTCCCTGTGTCTAGGACGGAAGCACTGATCCAACAACTTCTCTCTCCCCCTCTGCAGGATTGAGGGTGAGACAGCCTAAGGGGAGGAGGGCAGAATCCGGGTGCCCGACCTGACAGGGGGAGGGGGCAAAGGAAGGCTGGACCCTGCTCGGGCTCCTCCTGCCCGCACTTTACCTTCACCGGCTTGAGCGTGGCGGAGAACGCGTCCTGCAGGGCACAGCACGCGAGCCTCCACATCTCCTCGGTGAACACGGGGCCCGCCGTGACGAGGACATACCTGCCCAGGGAAACAAGGAGATCCTGAATCTGTATGTTTGCCGTCACACGGTGTAAGGACTTACAGACGCGTGCACAGATTTATTCCATAACTTCCATAGCAGGTCTCACTGCCTCTCATCACTCCTGTTTTCCGCCTGTGACGTTCCATCGTCCTAACACTGTTCCTAAAGCATTTGACTTTAGAAATATCAACGGGTCCCCAGTGTAAATAGAGCAATGTTTAGGCTTGCATGCAAGACTGTATATATTCTGTGCTAGGTTTTCCATTCTAGCTCCATTTTCCACCACTCCTCTACAAAGGACAACCGAACTCACCCCCCTCTCCCCCCCCCCCGTCACTGGTAACTCTGATCTCCGTGCTCATGTTTGTGATGCTCTGCTTGTGAGTCCCCACCGATCAAAAGCTTACCGACCTCGGGGATCTGACCAAGTGTCATTAATACGAAAAGCCCTTGCTGACCACCCTGCTCCCCGGCCCTCCTGTCCCTTCTTGGCATGGAGGATAAGTCTTTACTGTTACCATTTTTCATGGGTCTCTCTTTGTTTTGTCCTTTAGAAAAGGCTATAAGCCTCTTGAGGGTAGGGATCTTGACTTCTTACCCAGTAGAATACCTCGTATAATGCCTAAGATGATAAATGTTTGCTGATTAAACACGAAATGAGGAATTATTAGCATATATAGGTGTGTGTGTATGTATGTATGTGTATATATATATATATACACACATACCTATACATGCTAAAATATATATATATACACACACCTATATATGCTAATAATATATATATATATGTATATACACACACACACACACCTATATAGTCATTTTTACCTACAGAAAGCAATCTAATTTCCTTGGATTTTATAATAAAAACTCTTAATTTTGTGGAGCGCCAGGGAATCTTTTTCTCACCTAATACAGGAGCAGCCCACCCTGGAGATGGTCTCTGTGGGCTTGGCCACACACGCCACCAGTAACTCAAACAGGTCCTTCAGCATCGTGTTGATCATGCTCTCATACCTGATGTCTACGGGGAAAAGTAAGACCACGATTTCACTCAGTAAAGGAGGGGGTTGAAATGGCATCTGCAGCGAAAGGAGGAAGTCCTATAAACATCTGTGAGAAAAGTTATTTTCTTGGATTTTTTAAACTCAATTTTAGCTTGTATTATCCATTTCAAGATGAAATATATGTGGTTTGCTTTCATGTGTCGGTGTGCATTCAAAGTTAAGCGTATAATTCACCTACTTTACTCATTTATTACTATTAGGCGGAATACAGCATCTACAGCCTGAAGAGTAGCTAGCAAAAAATTTAAATTCTTAAAAAAACAAAAAAGAGAAAAATGAAACGTATACATTCCTTATTGCTGATAGACTAAATTGAATTCAATGCTCTCAGCAAACAAGACCTCTCTTTTCTTACCACTTCTTGAACTTTTCAGTCTGGCACACTATCCCCAGACCAAAGGTGAGACTTCCCCAAGTCATTCTATTTGTCCAATTCAAGGGAATACATCTGTATTCTTTTCCCTCAGAGTCCTTGTGATGCCACAGATTCCATTTTCAGTAGGATCATCAAAGGTTCTGGGCCGTGCAAAGCAATGATCTAGATGAGAACATCTACCCCTAGGGACAGTTATCGCTTACACGTGGAAAAATCCACTGGTTTTCTTTCGCGATTGATGTTCTTTTTTGTGGGGCAAATTGCCCTTCAACTTAGTGCAGCTACCCACTTCTTATCTTTGCTTTTAGACTCTCCCTTGGGGTGACTGTCTCAGCAGATTTTATAACGTCTCTAACAAGGGAGTCTCTTACCTCACCTCTCCCTTTATAAAGAAAAGAGAAAGGCCTATAGAATTATTATTTTTTAATGCTTCTTTTGAGGTGGGCAGGGGCTGGGAGAGAAGGAGAGAGAGAATCCTGAGCAGGTTCCACACGGTCAGTGCAGAGCTGGATGCGGGGCTCGATCTCATGAACCTTGAGATCGTGACCTGAGCTGAGATCAAGAGTTGGGACGCTTAACCGACTGAGCCACCTAGGCGCCCTGGCATACAGAATGAAAACTTCTAGAGTTAACGGCGATTCTTCTTCTGTTCTCAAACTCCCAACTCTTCCTATGAAGAACCATGAGCAAGAATGTAGATTTCACAAATGGTGCTCCACTGGTACCACAGCTGACCTAGTTCCTGCTTCAATATATTATCTACCACATACTTTGAGATCTTTTTCAAAGTGCCACAGATATGAAGACACCTTACCCCCTACCCTCTTAAACAACTTCTTGCCTATAATTTAGGCCAGTTCTAAAATCTTATCTCCTCCATTTAGCCTCCCCAGATGAAGCAGGAAGATATACACCTGTCACTTTTTTAATGTATTCATTACATATTTGAACTTGCCTCCCCTCTCCTCATGCATAGACATACTAGATGGAATTTTATTTTTAGTCACATATGTACTGCAAGTATCAATTTTCATTTTCATCATCTACTACGAGAAGGTTGGCCCTGACCATATAATTCTATTTTTGTCATTTCTGGACAAAAATCATACACTGGGGGGGCACCTGGGTGGTTCAGTTGGTTAAGCAACTGCGACTCAGGTCATGACCTCGCGGTTCGTGAGTTCGAGCCCCGCATCGGGCTCTGTGCTGACAGCTCAGAGCCTGGAGCCTGCTTCGGATTCTGTGTCCCCCTCTCCCTTTGCCCCACCCTTGCTTGCTCTCTCTCTGTAAATGAATAAACATTAAAAAAATTAAAAAAAATCATACCCTGGTATTTATAAGCACATTTAAATGGTGACGCTTGCCACGAAAAGAAATCCTCAGCATGGACTGCTGTGGCACCATAGATACCTGAGTGTATAAAGCTTTGAATGTGTTCCACCACCAGCTCACAGGACAGGCCAATGGCATGCTTGAAATTAGCAGAAGCCACATCCCAGTACGAATGGTCTTTATGGCTACGACGGAGCCAAAGGGACATCACAGGGAGGAGAAGGTGAACCACCGCATAGATCCCAAACCCGGGTCCTGGAAGAGAAAAGTCAGCATGAGAACTGGGATCGCAGAGCTCTCCTGTAGTGCAAGGGAAGCTCCTGCCATCGCTTGGCATCGCCCGTCTCTTTCCCGGGCATCCCCTACCCTCTGAGAAGCTGCAAGGAAAAAGAACTTACTACTGATTGGGGAATATATGGTCTTCGGTGGCATTTTTCTTCCTTGTTTCTGATGATTTTACTTATGGAAGTGACACATGAATAAATTCATAAAAAAAAAATTCAAACACCGATAAAGCTATAAAGGATCACCTGATTGACTCCAGTCCCCAGATACGTGTGTATGTATCTGTAGGTTTGTAAGAAATACCCTTTAAAGTGTAAGTACATAGGTCTACATGAAACACTGAGAAGCACATTCACATGTGTTAGAGACCATTCGTTGTTAGCAAATTTAGGTATTCCTCATTTTGACTGCCACATTCCATGGTATGTATACACAGCAGTTATTTATCTGGTCCTTTACTGATGGACATTTAAGGTGTTCCTAATTTTTTGCTTTATACACAATGCTATAATGAAAATCCTTGTGAAAGTGATGGATTTTTAAAGTCTGATTACAAAAGTAAGGCATCCTATTTTCCCCCTTTTTCTAATAAACAGAAAACACATGGGAATACAAAGAAGAAAAAAACCTCACCCACAGAGATAATCACATTTTGATGTTTGACTTCTAGTCTTTTTGAATGTACACGTATATTTATAAATGCATAACATTTCATAAATTTGAGATTGTACTCCGTAGTATATATATTTTAAATATTCACACTCATTTTAATGTCTGCAGAATATTTATATGCTCTTACTAGAATTCACTTAACCCATGTAGGGTGTTCATAATTTTTTTGCTGTTCAATATATTTCACCAAACATCATTATCAAAATTAATAGCGAGACAAAATGTATATATGATTATCAAGTCTTCATCAGTTTATGATAAATATGAAACTCCTCTTACTACTAAGGAATTAACTAGTGGGTTCATTTGTGGTTCTGATTCTGTTTGTGAAAACCAAAATTTCTAGTTTCTTGGATCTTGGGAAAATTTGCATGTCTAAGTGTACATGCTAAATTTGGTTAATTCAAAAGAAGAAATAAATGCCCTCAGGGCCATTCTTTTCCTGTATTACTAAGGTACCAGGTGACCACTAAATGTCTTTTTCTAAATCTAATCACCTATGACTTTTATACATTTAAGATCTTGCTGTCTTGGGGCACCTGGGTGGCTCAGTTACTTGAACGCCCAACTCTTGATTTTGGCTCAGGTCACGATCCCAGGGTTGTGGGATTGAGCCCTGCCTTGGCCTCCGCACTGAGCATGGAGTCTGCTTAAGATTCTCTTTCTTTCTCTGCCCCTTTCTTTCCCCTGCTCATGTGCTATCTCTAAAATAAAAATAAAAAGATCTTGCAGTCTTAATATTGCATCTATATGTATGTATATGTGTGTATATATGTATATGTATTTGTATATATACATGGTTTGTTTATGTCACTGGAGACCCAGTGAGTCCCACTGACAGCTCTGGGCCAAGAGCATGTAAGATCCAGTCAAAGAGGAAGACTGTAATCCTGGAAAAGAGCAAAGCCAATACCCTTGGCCTGATTATTGTGGGAACCCAACATCTCCAACTAACTGGATAGCACACATTATTTATAAAGGGACTGCTGGGAAGACATGGAAACAATAACAGGACATATCTTAAACATCACTGCATCATAGCCATTCAACAAGTATTTACTGAGCATCTATTTTGCATGGAGCTCTGCACCGAGTCCAGGGATATAGCTGTGAAACAAGCAGACCCACAGAAATACCCTCCTAAAAAAATTACATGCATAAGAACTCCCCCCAAAAGACAGACGTAGAAATTCTTACCAGGTGTTTTGGTAACATCTCTCAACAGCTCAAAGAGTAAATCCAGGGTTGGTGGCTGATGCTGACGTGGACAGTTGGACACAGCTGCTGTTAGCTGCTCCAGCAGGATGATCCAGACTTCTATCAGCCCTGGAAACCAGAAAGCAGATCTCTGTGAAATCCATAATACAGAATCATCATAAGACCAAACTAAACATTGTTAGTTTAGCAATGTGCCGTGTGGCTGTGAGGCATTGCCCGGTGGGGTAGCCCGCAGTGTCCACAAGCAAGGACGGATTATGATTTACACGTTCTAACAAAGTCAAAGGGCAGAAACCCCCCAAATTTCTTCTTATTCCCCTACAGGAAGAAGGTGATATGGTAAATTCTATATTGAAACAACTGTCAGATTCCTTGGGAGCTGAGAGTACCAAAACACTAAAATATCCTTTTGCATCATCCAAGTATATCTTTACAAAAATTTGTTTTTAATGTTTATTTATTTTTGAGAGAGACAGACAGAGCATGAGTGGGAGAGGGGCAGAGAGAGAGAGGAGGAGACACAAGATCTGAAGCAAGCTCCAGGCTCTGAGCTGTCAGAACAGATCTTGACATGGGGCTCGAAATCATGGACCTGAGCTGAAGTCAGACACATAACCGACTGAGCCACCCAGGTACCCCTAAGTATATCTTTTTTTTTTAATTATTTAATTACAAATATATAACAAAAATTTGCCGCCTTAACCCTATACATAATTATGCATACAATTCAGTGGTATTAATTAAATGCACGGTTTTGTGCAACCGTCTCCACTGCCTATTTCCAAAACTTTTTCATCATCTCAGAAAACCTACACCCATTACACGGTTACTTTCCATTCTCCCCTCACTCTAACCTCTGGTGTGGGCTTTATGGAAAAACGGTTTGGTACGTCTTCAAAAAGCTAAACACAATGATCAGATGACCCAGAAATTTCTCTCCTGGGTCTACACCCTAAGGAATTGAGAGACTGTAGGCTGAAAAGTCTACTCTACTTTCTGTATGAATGTGCCTATTCTGGATATTTCATATAAGCGGAATCATACAGTATTTGTTTCTGTGTCTGGCTTATCTCACTTAGCATGATGTGTTCAGGGTCCGTCCACGTTGTCCTGTGTGTTGTGTCATGTTTTGTTTGTCTATCTGTCGAGAGACAAGGTATGGTTTCCACCTTTGGCTATGGTGAATAAGGCTTCAGTGAGCATGGGAGTGTAAGCATCTGTTTCAGTCTCTCAATTCCTTAGGGTCTAGACCCAGGAGAGAAATTCCTGGATCACCTGGTCATTCTGTATAGCTTTTTGAAGAAGCACCGGACTGTTTTCCATAAAGGCCACACCATTTTATACTCCTGTGAAGGTTCCAATTTTTCCAGGTCCCTGCCAATGCTTAATTTATCTCTTGTTTTATTTATTTTATTTTTATTAAAAAAAATTTTTTTTTCAACGTTTATTTATTTTTGGGACAGAGAGAGAGCATGAACGGGGGAGGGGCAGAGAGAGAGGGAGACACAGAATCGGAAACAGTCTCCAGGCTCTGAGCCATCAGCCCAGAGCCCGACGCGGGGCTCAAACTCACGGACCGCGAGATCGTGACCTGGCTGAAGTTGGACGCTCAACCAACTGCGCCACCCAGGCGCCCCTATCTCTTATTTTAACTGTAGCCATTCTAGTAGGTGTGAACTGGTACTTCACTGCGGTTTTGATTTAGATTTCCCTAACGACGAATGACGTTGAGCATCTTTTCATGCGCTGATCGGCCATTTGTTACATAGTTTGCCCATTTTTAACTTGTGTTGTCTTGTTGGGTTGTAGGAATTCTTTATATAGTCTCGATATTAAAACCTTATCAGAAATAGGACTTACAAATATGTTCTATTCTTTCGACTGTCCTTTCACTTTCTGGATAATGTCCTTTGATGCACAAAAGTCTTTAATTTTGGTGAAGTCTGAGCCATCCATGTTTTTCTTTTGTTGCGTATGTGTGCTAGTCTGTCTTCTTTGCTTTTCTATCATTCATCCCCTAGTGTCTCCTTTTTTTTTTTTTTTTTTTTTTTTTTCAATCTATACATCATTTTGAATTTACCTGTCCACATTGCACTTGGTGCTGCTCGCACTCTCTCGTCCTGTGTCCACGCAAATCACTGCCTGTATCGCTCACAGGCAGGGAACGGTGCTCACGGTATCAACAGAATCATAAGCCCAGGCAGCACACTTCTCAGTACACAACTCTTCTTTCTCCTCTTCAGATTTCATTTTTATTTTTTTATTTTTAAAAAATGTTTATTTATTTGGAGAAAGAACATGTGCATGCACGAGAGTGGGGGAGGGGCAGAGAAAGAGGGAGACAGAGCGTCCCAAGCAGGCTCTGTGCTGTCAGCTTAGAGCCCGACGCAGGGCTCAGTCTCACAAACCCGGAGATCATGACCTGAGTTGAAATCAAAAGTCAGAGGCTTAAGGGACTGTGCCACCCAGGAGCCCCTAAAGTTTCATTTTTAAAATAAGATATTTTTAGTGTTGTGCACTACTAGGCAAGGGAAAAAGCATGAGATTCTTTTTATTAGATGGAAATAATTTTAGTTTTGCCATTTACATAAGCACTACCTGAGCCAACACTCCAGTTCACCACTGCCTTTGGAAATACGTCAACCTGCAGATAGGATAACTGATATAGAGAAAGGACTCAGTTTCTCTAGCTTAATCCAAAAGGACCTAAAATAGAATACAAAAAAGCCCACTCTCCATTTTAATACTTCTAATTTTCCTGTGAAATATGACTGTATCAGCAGATGGTAGGTTTTAAATATGCCCATTAAATTGGGGCATCTGGGTGACTCAGTCAGTTGAGAATCTGACTCTTGATTTTGGCTCAGGTCATGATCTCACAGTTTGTGGGATTGAGCCCTTTGTTGGGCTCCATGCTTAGCATGGAGCCTACTTGTGATTCTCTCTCTCCCTCTCTCTCTCTCTGCCCCTCCCCTGCTCATGCTTACACGCTCTCTCATAATAAATAAACTTCAAAAAATTCCCATTGAAAAAATTACTTCCAAAGTTTTGAATACGCCTATTAATAGGAAGCAAAACCAAACCCATGGCCAATAAATAAAACCAGGTGACAAATGCTTATGAACCTCAAAATGTAAGCAGGTGTGAACAAGCTAACCTGCAGGAAGTTTAGAGGACAGAATCACATGTTATGCACCACTAGAAGGGGTATAACCAATAAAGTCCACATGGAAAACTCCATGGGACACTGGACCATACTTCTTTAACAAATGAATTGCAAAGGAGTGAAAAAGAGCTGAAGAGGAAAATCTAGAGATTGAAAGGGATTTAATAGACCTATCAGCCAAACATGTAGTGTGGATCTTATGTGAATCCTGAAAATTAACTGACATAAGAAAATAGGAAATGGTAACACTGAATGGATATTTGATGTTAAAGAATTATTATTTTTAGGTGTGGTCGTGGAATTAATGGTTATGTTTGTTATCTGTGAAGAACACATACTGAAACATTTTCAGATGAAATGCTATAATGATTTGATCTAAGACAGAGGAAGCGGAGGGAACAGAGGGAGGGTGTGTGTGTGTGTGTGTGTGTGTAAATATACAGTAGTTGAAGCTGGATGATGGGTACATGAAGGTTCATTATACCATTCTGTCTAGTTTTATCCATGTCTGAAATTTCCATAGGCAAAAAAAAAAAAAAAAAAAAAAAAGGAAATTATTGGCTCTTGGAAACCAAAGGAATAGCATCTAAGAATGCATTAATTTTTAAGACTAACTTAAAGCCTTTGCCTTTCTTTTCTCTGATCTAGCTATATTTCATATATAGTTGTAACTTTAAAGGCCTAATGAATTGATAACGTGGAAAACTTTAGAGAGGTGGTTGGCGGTAACTTATCCATACAAAGATGGGCTGCCTAGGAAAAAACAATGGATTAATGGTTTGCACAAATGGAAAGGGGATTCCTGACAGCGACCCTACACAAACCATGTACAGACTATATTACAAATAAACAATGTTAGTTTCTGTTTATAATGGTCTGGGCTGGAGCTTTAAGAGGCTAAGTACAAATTATTCTTAACTAATCATTAAATGAAACCTCTATCAGGCAACACCCAGCCTATTTCCGATATTTTCACTGTCCTCTCCATTATTCTTTCCTATGGTTCTTCCTTACACCTATTCTAAACTAGTGAGGTTTTAGTGTCTATAATCCCTATGGAAGACTGTCAATCCTCTCACTGCTCTCATAAGTGGATTTATAATAGAAAAAGAAAACAAAAATTAAAAACAAATAAAAAAGCAAATATAAAAAACCTCCCCCCGAAAGTCCTTCTGCAAGGGTTTGAAACAACCTGTGATGCATAATAGACTCCTTTAAGGACATAATTTCTATTTCTAGATCTAGAACAGGGCAGGGTTGACGGACTCAGAAGACAAGTGTGAGCATGAGTTAACCCATCTGAAAATGTCCCCAAGTTACTAGACTGAACTCCAATCCTCGGGAAATTACATGGGAACTAATTTGAAACACATTCTTTGAAATTATTCTTTTAATGAGCCTTCAGTTCCACCAACCACAAATAGATTCTCTCTTCAGTAGTGGCTTAATTTCCCCAGTCTCTAACCAAAGAGTCCTGCAGGGAGTAATTATATAATGATTGTGTTTCCTAGAAGGTATTAAAGACAATTACCAGCCAATTTAAGTACCAATGCAACCACATTCCAATTTACTAAATTATAGAGAATTCAGAGTTAGAAACTATATTTAGCGGAAGCTGCACTCTGTTCACACTGAGTTTCGATGGAAACTAAAAAGGATGGGTTTGGAGACGAGACATCAAATGATGTTTTTAAAGAGTCCATGGAAACTTTAGGTGGCCGTGTTCTATTAGAATTCAAAACAATAGCAACAGAAATGGATGATCATTCTTATGATCTGTAAGTTACTGAACTCATGACTTAAGCTTCTGGGAATATGAAAGTATTTCGGTCCAGTCAACTAACTTACCCGTGTCGTCATCAAAATCAGACAGGACTGACTCAATGCCATCCTCACTGCTAGCCGACTGCTCCTGAAGTCTTCGAGGCAAGCTAGCGAGTCGCCCGCTAAGGAATATTGGCTTCAACGGCATTTTGTAGATTTTGGCCAGTAACTAAAGAATGAAATATCAAATGTAATTGTATATTGGAAAAAGCTGCACTCTGGGTGTTAATGAAGAATAAAATTATATACCAGCCATATTCATGTTAGGGAAAACCAGAAAAGCTCTCAACGTCTGAAAGTTCTAAGGTTGGTTGGGATTTGGAGGCATCTATCCCATGGAGGAGGTGAGACAGCATTCAGTACAAACCAAAAGGTGGAGAAAAAGACTCTAGGGATACGTGTTCAGCATCTCAATTGCCTATGAATATTATAGACTTTTGTAAACCTTCCCAGGGAACCACAAAACAGGTCAAGAGTTTTTGCCTATGGGGGGAGTATTCTATGGGGCTCACTGAGGAGAGAGTCTATAGGTAAATGGGATACTAGACTTTGATTTCCCCTTCCCTTCAGTCGACGCCAAGGCACCGAGGCCAACAGTAAGTGGGGGAACGAAGGGTTGTGTGGGCCAGGTGGGAGAGAGGAAGGTAGAGGAAGCAGAACTGACAGACTGCCCTGGGTTCCACATTCCCCTCTCACTGCTATGGAGCCTGTCGCCCAGGAATCCGCATTCCTGGGCCAAACTCCCCTGGAGCCTCATGAATTAGAATTGTGCCTGCTGGGCCTGTCCTGTTCCAGAAGCCAGGAAAACAGCTGTGAGGGAGACAGAAAAAAATTCCTGTCCTGGGGGGTCTTATAATACTAATTTCGGACATAAAGGCTATAGAAACAATTAGGTGATACTAGAATGACCGGGGTATGTGGGAAAGTCGGCAGGGAGTTGGTTCATAGCTCTGGTCTCTCTGAGGAGGTGATGTTCCTGATGAGATCAAGAGAAGGAGCATCCCACAGAGATCCAGGGAGGGGAAATTCTAGGCAGAGGAGATGGCAATAGCCCTGAGCGGTAAGGCACCGTGTATCTGAGGGGCAAAAAGTCCGTGTGGTGGGAGCCCAGAGCGAGAAGGAAGGATCTGAGGGTGAAAAGGTAGCTGCGGTTCTGTTGTGAGTGGGGCCTGGTGGAGGCAGCTGGAGGAAGAGGCGGGGGCTGGGTATCCTTTCTAAAGTCCTGGGGCTTCATGCTATACCTGCTATCACCATGGGAGAGGTTCCACAGTCCAGAAGAGGCCTGGGGACAGAACCCGCAAAGACAGGACTACAACTACTGAGACAGGGTATCACTGAAGCCTGGGGGGGAGAAAGGGCTTCAGGAGGGACCATCCTCTGGTCCGGCAGCGTTGGACGCAGATATTGGCAGTGACTGGATTTCGCACAATGAAGGTCGCTGTTGACTTGGATGAGCGCTGTTGCATGGGATTTCTTCACTAGATCTTGGCCGACTGCATCCCTCTTTTGTTTCTGTCTCTCTCCACTGGCCGCACCCCCACCATCCACGTTCTGGTCCTATCGTGAGGACTTCCCGTGACCTCATGACTCCCTTCCTTACAGCCTGACGCAAGCATAGAGATTAGGATGGTTCCTGCGTCTGAGCGTAAATGAGAAGTTTCAGAGACTGCAGTTCAGTTGTGCGTTCTAGTGTATATCCATTACTTTCTTCCTTTCCTTCCTGGAAGGGGTGGGGACAAAAACTTATACTAGAGCTGCGCGCAAGCACCGCCCCCGGTACCTGAGAGCAGCGCCGGAGGTAATCCAGGGCAGGCAGGCACAGGTCTGGGGACGTGGCTCCCGGTCCCGGGACACAGTCTCCTATTTCTTTACAGTCCACTTCCCCTGGCGGACAGAGATCGACAAAATTACTCTCACCTTCCTCCTTCAACAGGAGACCTGTTGAGCCACATGGCCTTCGCTCAATAAACGTCTACTGAAATAACCAGAAAAAGTTACCCCAAGCTCTGCAACCCCGGAGACAGTCCTTTCTCCCCTCTGCATGTGGGCATCTTAAACACGGTTGGGATCACAGCGTGCATCTTGTTTTGTTGGGAATATTCCATTTTGTGAGTCTCCTTTTCAGTAAGCAATGGACACTTTTTCTGGGTTCTACCACAGTACCCACGGTGGCTGGACGCTGTTGTTTTGTACCTGGACACCCTGTAACTCACTTCACTGTGCCCCTGCTGCTGTCGGTATGACTCTGAAGCTTGATGATTAAGGAGAATCCTGGCGACAAGGCACATGTTGGGCTGGAATGAAGCGCCAGGCCTCTCTCTGTCTGGAAAAGAACCCATCGGCTACCAGTGCTCAGCACTAAATAGTGATGATAAATAAAGGCTCTGGGATGATCTAAACATCTGGGGCTTGGGGACTGAGATGACTGAATTGAGTTGAAATGATTTTTCTTTCTTTTTATTTTTTTGGTGGTATGTATCTAGAGATTTCGCAGATCTGTAGAGGGCATCTAGATTTTCTATACGTAAATACTAGTTGAGGATTATCATTCTTCTCATGCAATGAATCTATTCACATAGTTTTAGTAACTTTGTTCCACTGACACCGTAATTGTTTGCCATTGTGTACAAGGGTAGCAGCTAGCACCCTCGCCTGGGGGTAAACAGACCTAATTACTAGGCATTAGTTAAAATTCAGACAAAGAGGCATGTTTCTCCTTTAAAAAGAAGAGACAAACACTTGTATTTTAGATCAAGGATCACCTTTTTCTGTACAGGTTAGACAGGAAATACTTCAGGCTTTGCAGGTTCCCTTGTTTTTGTAACACCTTCTCAAATCTACTGTCGAAGCACAAAAATAGCTACAGACAAATGACCATGGCTGTGTTCCGATAAACTTTATAAAATAATTTTTTTTTTTTTTTTGCCAATTGTTTGCCAACCCTCGGTTTGGATCAACACACTTCACAACGTGAAAACACAGCATAGATCAAATTCATGTTGAATAAGCCAAGCGGGAATTAAAACTACGTTCGTTTCTTCGCCTGTTGATCACAGTGAGCCGTCCCAAAGTTTTTTTGTTGGTTTTAACCAAGGCCGCCGCGGTACACATCAAAGTCTATGCAAGTGGCGCCCCCTGGAGTCCGGGGCCGTCCACAGCCAGCAGGGCTGTACTGGAGGCCCTTGAGTAACCCCCAGGCTCCATGCTCCGTACAAATAACTCCACCTTATAATTCACAGAAAAAACCATCCTCCTTGTGCATCCCGATAATTCTGCATCTCCATTTGCTGCCCTTAACTCCCTCCTTAAGAGAAAATCTCACATTTGTGACACGCTGTTCGGCATCTCCCCTCGAGTGGAGTTTCGCAGAAGTTCAACAGGTCCAAAGGTCCAACGTCAATACTTTCTCCTCTCCTCCACACCTAACCTGCTCTCCTTTTGAATGTCCTAACTCTGGGCAGCACCAGCCTTTGTATGAAACGTGGGGAACGGGAGCCATCCTTGGTTCCCCCTCCCCGAGCCCCCATTCGGTGACAAGCCCTACAGACCCCACCTCTGCCATGTGCTAGAGCCAACTGCATTCTCTCCACAATCCGCCTGCCCGCAGCTTCTCGCACCCACGTATGGGGAGATGTGCCTGCCAGAGTTTAGTGCCTAACCGTGCATGTGACTGGAGTACTCTTTACTTAATGACCCTCCCCGCACATTCTGGATTCCTTGACTTGGCACGCGGCACCCTTCACAACTGCCCCCTTCCTTTCTTTCCAACTGATCACCCACCATCCCTCTTATGTGGGTACCTTCAGTGTACTTTGTCTTTAGGAAAGTAAACCTATGGCTTACCCCACCAAGTTCAAATGTCACTTCCCCTTTGAAGCTTGCACCTAGCCCCTGCTACCAAACATCTGTCTCAGCGGCTTATTCATTTCAGCTTACGGGTCTTTTTTTTTTTTTTAGTAGCCTCCATGAAAATATTCATCTTACTGAATTGTAACAATCGATTTATATGTGTTTCCTAGAAGAGCCTGTGAGCGTCTCACAGGCAGGAACCTCTCCCATGTTTTATTCATCTTTCTATCTTCACATGGATGTGCCCACATGGCAGGCACTCAACTGTTCACTGAATAACAGAGTAACAGTCATTATGACTCTTCAATGAAATATAAGACTGTGACAGAATTAGCTCCTAAAACCTTTGTAACTTCCCAAGTGACAAGAGTACTAGAAGCATCTTTTGTTCTGATATTTGGTCTTTGACTCCAATTCCTGACACAGAGCTCCTACAGCCTTGGAATTTCCTGGATGGTAGGAATATCTATTGTTCTGATTGAGGCAACAGCCGGTGGGCTCCTGGATGTGGATTGGTCACCAGAAAGATCAAGCCATGACTAGAACATCCCCCTCCTAACTCCTAAACAGAGTTAAAGATCTATCATGCCTACGTGATGAAGCCTCCGTAAAAATCCCCAAAGCATGGGGTTCAGAGATCTTCTGGGTTCGTGAGCACATCTACATGCTGGGAGGGGAGCACACCTCAACTCCGTGAGGACAGAAGCTCCTGTGTTTGGGACTCTTGTGGACCTTGCCATATGTATCTCCTTTGGCCGTTCACCTGTATCTTTTATTATATCCATCATATGATAAACTGGTACACGAGTTCCCCTGAGTTCAGTGAGTTGTTCTAACAAATAACCAAATCCAAGGGGCAGGGGTTATGGGAAGCTCATATTTGTAGCCGAGTCAGAGTTGTGGGTAACCTGGGGACCTACTTGTGCTTGGCATGTGAAGTGGGGGGCAGCCTTGGGGGACTGAGCCCCTAACCTGTGGAGTCTGCGCTAACTCTGGGTAGTGTCAGAATTGAATTGGATTGTAGGACACCCAGCTGGTGTCGCAGAGTATCACGTGCTGTGAGGGCCGCCCCCTTCCCCCATCCAGTATTGGGAGTGTGGTAGTCATATGGGAACAAAGGAGATACGCAGGAGTGAGTTTTTCTCAAAAGCTGAATTTTCTACTACCTAATATAAAGATGCATACTTCAAGTTCTTCTTATGATTAAGATTATTTGGCTTCTATTTAACATACAGCAGGGGCGCCTGGGTGGCGCAGTCGGTTGCGCGTCCGACTTCAGCCAGGTCACGATCTCGCGGTCCGCGAGTTCGAGCCCCGCGTCGGGCTCTGGGCTGATGGCTCAGAGCCTGGAGCCTGTTTCCGATTCTGTGTCTCCCTCTCTCTCTGCCCCTCCCCTGTTCATGCTCTGTCTCTCTCTGTCCCGAAAATAACATACAGCAGAATTAAAAAAAAAATCGTATGCTGTACTTCAGAAGAAATCTTCCTCTGAAGCCCAATTTGTAACATCAAGAAGCAAGTGGCTGCGATGGTTACCCTTCCGCTCAGTCCTCTGTTTCCCAGGGTGTACGTAATAATAGAATAAAGCATATATGATAAATAATAGACTACAACAACAATGGTCTACAGATCAGGCTTGTTGCCTTCAGGCGCTATCCTGAAACTTGCATTTTGTTCCTGGTCCCTAAAAAAAAAGGGAGCGTGAGTGAAGTCACCTCGTTTCTCTGTGTCCAGTTTTCTTTTGCAAAGGAATTGTGAATTATTTAGCAAAAATTAAAAAAAATATACATTATGGACTTTATATTGCCCTTATTTAAATTGTTCTTAGCCTCCATGTCTCAGAGCACTCCAGGGCGAAGTTCTCAAAACTTTAAGATTTAAGTTCCTTCTAAAATTTCTGGTTTTAGGAACTGCTGGCAGAAACTAACTGCCCTCCCCTCTCATCCCAGGTAGCTTGCGCTTCATAGCAACCTGCTACAGCAGGTCGTGTTGTATAGCAGGACTCTACTTTGTTAAAGTATTGCTAAATTAAGCAGAAAATCAACTTAGTAGACTCTGACACCCACAAGGCCTCAGAGAAGGGGGACTTTGACATTCCAGAGAAATTTTATGATTAACAAGGCCCAGGGGAAGGCATGCTTGATTTTTTTTTTTTTAGGAGGAGCTGGGAACTCAGGCGGAGGCCGCCAATTATGGAACATCGAGGATTGTAGTTCCTGCATCGGGGCAGTTACTGAATACAGTACCGAGTATTCTGAGACTCAAAAAGAAGTTGGAGCAAAATAACACATAGATTGAAAACGTGCTACAAGAGTGTCCCGTGAACACGATGAATGACAGCAACCCTGGACAGAATCCAAGCTGCTTTCACAGTAAGCTTTCTGCTCCTGAGTAGACAGCACACTGCCATCTGCATATCGCCCAGGCTTGCTTGCTTGCTTGTTGCCAAGCTTGTTCTTGGGCCTGTATCCGGGCCCTTCCACACAAAGTCATCCAGGACGGGGCCCCCAGCTGTCACGAGGCATGGAAAGAAGACCCCACTTACCCAGTCCTTTGACAAACTTCATAAGGCACATGATGTAACTCGTGGCTGCATTGGCGAAGACCTGGATGTTGTCGGTATTGAGAAAAGCTTCAAATACATCAAACACTGGAGCTTGGCCTTTTCCTGAGGGGAGGAGGTTGTAGAATTGTAAGAAAATGAAGTCTACCCTTCAGGCTGTCCATACTCTCAGCATCTTCCATGGGGTCTTGGAAAAGACCTATTGGAGGAAATCCCTGGCCTTTTGACGGAGCGCACAGTACTGTCTTTCTCAGCTTTGCCTGCAGGGGGAGCTGCAGGAAGGCTACAAATACCAAGACCTCGGTAGACAAGAGATGAGGGCAAACAGCTGAATGCAGGCCTGAGGCAATGTGTGAGTCTACAGGGTAGTGAAACATGCGGGCCTCTGGGATTCTCCTGCACACACAATTATAGGGAAGGGAAGGTTTTAGAAAAGCCCTGATGGCGTATTCTGATTGACTCATAACTGTGCAGAAAAGAGTTCACAGGCTTGAGACTGCTATTCTTAGAAGGCCTGCTTTGCAAGAGTTTTCCTTGATTGGTATCTGGGAACTGGGCTCTCAGAATATTCCCGGGCAACAGTTAACTGATAAGGGTGGTTCACGGTGCCTAGACTGTGCAAACAACATGGTTTATTCCGAACACTTGCTTTCCTTTGGGGAGTCTGGGATTTTGGTGGGTGCTAGGTAGAGGGTACTTATGTGGCCAGCTCTTAGCTGGGTCTCTCATGGGCTTTGCTGGGAAGAAACAGCCTCATGTTGCTGCATTTTCACTACTGGGGAAGAGTATGCTCTGTGGGACCTTCATGGGAGGCAGAGAGCACACGAAACCTGCACAGGGATGTCCCAAGATTCTCTGATTTTTTTGCTCTGATCCTCTGGCCTGTCCTTAGTATGTTGCCATGATAAATCTCGGCTGTGAGCCATGTAATAAATCCGAGCCACGCAACAAGACTTAGTATAACTATAGGCTGAGTCCCATGAACCCCTCTGGTTGGTTTCTGAACGTATCAGTAGTCTTGGGGACCACGCACTGACAGAATACCCACGGTTGCTGGGCATGCTCTATGGGTCCCCATCCATTTCCAGCCAAACCCAACTCCCTTAACTGGGATTCTACTACATGATGATGCTTTCCTGCTTCTTACTAGCAAGTGAATAATGTTTTCCTTTTTGGCTTTAGGAATGAACTCAACACAGATAGGTGTAACTGAAACAACAAACGGGAGTGTCAGTCTTCTGTCTAATCTGTCCATAAGAGCAGGGCCTGATTCATCATGCTCAGGGTTCTTGGCCTGCTGGCAGAACTCAGAACGTGTGTCCCTGCTCTACCAGATTGTTCCCTGCCGGAAAAACATGGCTGCATGGGGGTCTTCCCTATTGCTCTGTTTCTTTAGATAGCATGAAAACTGACATCAAGAACTAATGCTTTATAACAAGAATCATCCACATATACTTCCCTCTCACTACCCTCACTTAACAGAGGACTGGAAATGCTACCCAGAGCAACTAGGCAGGAAAAGATAAAATAAAATGCACCCAAATCAGAAAGGAAGAAGTACAATTGCCCGTTTGTAGATTACGTGGTCTATTTTATTTAGAAACTCCTCAAGACTCCACCCCAAACTTTAGAGCTCATAAAAGCGTTCAGTAAAGTTTCGGGATACGAGACGAACACACATTCTTACCCATGGAGTAATCACCAACCAGATACTCCTTCACTTCAGACTTGTTCCCACTGTGCACCGTTTCCAGGGCACTGAACAAGGACCTCCATCCTGACTGGATCTGGGTGGAACACACTTCAACCAGCTCGCCGATGGATGTGACAACCTGGCGGAGGCAAAGGAAGTAGCACTTAAAACTTCTTCCTTACAAGCAGCAGGAGAATTTCTGGAAAGGGGGATACGCTTCTCTGGTCCCTATATCTGGATCAGTGCCAGTGAAAAAGAAAAACCAGAATTCAGCCAAACTCACTCAAAAATCTACATTAGCAGCCACATTGCATTAATTTGCATTCTGCTAAAGACTTCCATTGTTGAGCAACTGTTCACACGCCTGTTAGCCATCCATAAATGTTCTGTTTTTTTTTTTAAATTGGGTTTTTGTCTTCTCATTATTGACTTTTTATTAATGAGTTATTAGAGTTCTTTATGCATTCTAGATTCAGGTCTTTCCTGGGGCGCCTGGGTGGCTCAGTCAGTTGAGCGCCCGGCTTCGGCTCAGGTCATGAGCTCGTAGTTTGTGAGTTCAAGCCCCGCGTCAGGCTCTGTGTTGACAGCTCAGAGCCTAGAGCCTGCTTTGGTTCTGTGTCTCCCCGTCTCTGCCCTCCCCCCGCCCCCCGGCTCATGCTCTGTCTCTCTCCCTCTCTCAAAAATAAACACACATCCAAAAAAAAAAAAAAAAGACTATTAGATTCAGGTCTTTCCTGAGATATAGGATTTATACTTATTTTGAAATAGTTTGGCCTTGTCTTTTTATTTTTTAATGGTGTCTTTTGAAGAACACGTTTTTAATTTTGATGAAACCTATTTCATCAATTTCTCTTCTTATGGATCATGTTGGTGTCATTTCTTTTTTAAAAATTTTTATTTTTGAGAGAGAGAGAGAGAGAGAGAGAGAGAGAGAGAGAGAGAGACAGCATAAGCAGGGGAGAGGCAGGGAGAGAGAATCCCAAGCAGGCTCTGCGCTGTCAGTACAAAGCCTGATGTGGGGCTTGAACTCACAAACCGTGAGATCATGACGTAAGCCTAAGTCGGACGCTCAACCAACTGAACCACCACGTGCCTTCATGTTGGTGTCGTTTCTGAGAAATCTTTGCCTAACGCAAGGTCCCAAAGATTATTTCTAGTAATATTCACCATATTAGAGTGCATTTTGCCTGACATCAATACAGCCACCCCAACTCTTTCATGGTTACTATCTGCATGGCATATCGTTTCCAATACTTTACTTGCAATCTGTTTGTGCCTTTGAATCTAAAATCTGTCTCTTGTCACCTGCATATTATAATATCTTCTTGCTTTGTCCAGTCTTAGAATCTCTGCCTTTTGATACTTTTAGTCAATTCATGTTTTCTAACATCTTTGAGACATAAATCACATACCATAAGATCGACCCATTTATACTGTATAACTTTTTTTTTTTTTAGCATATTCAAGGAGTTGTGCAGCAATCTAATCAGTAGTCTAATTTTAGAGCATTTTCATTACCTGCCTGTGTCCACCAAAGCCAGCACCTGGGGACGGTCATCCTTCCCACCCAACCCTACCCTCCACTCCAGGCAATCCTTGGCCTACTTTGTATTTCTATTGATTTGCTTATTATCGATGGACATTTTACATAAATGCAATCATACAAAAGTGGTCTTCTGTGACTGGCCTATTTCATTTAGTGTAATGTTTCTAAGGTTCATCCATGTTGTAGCACAAATCAGAACTCATTTTTTTTTATTGCCAAATAATATTTTATTATATGGAAATACCACATTTATCCATTTATTAGCAGATGGAATTTATGTTGTTTCCAACTCTCTGGCTATTATGAATAACATTACTATGAATGCTTGTGTCTAGATTTATACGGATATATATTTTCATTTTTCTTGGGTATGTACCTTTGGAGGAACTGCCAGACTGTTTTCCATGGTGGTGCATTTAACCTTTCTGTCAGTAGCACATGGGAGTTTTGACTTCTCCACATTCTCATCAAAACTTAGTATCTTTTATCTTGGAGTCATTCTAGTGGGTTTGAAGTGATATCCCATTGTGGTTTTGATTTGCATTTCCTTATTGACTAATGACATTGAGCATCTTTTTGCCAATACATATTGAATGCTATTATTATTTTTTTTTTTTTAATTTTTTTTTTTCAACGTTTATTTATTTTTGGGACAGAGAGAGACAGAGCATGAACAGGCGAGGGGCAGAGAGAGAGGGAGACACAGAATCGGAAACAGGCTCCAGGCTCTGAGCCATCAGCCCAGAGCCTGACGCGGGGCTCGAACTCCCGGACCGCGAGATCGTGACCTGGCTGAAGTCGGACGCTTAACCGACTGCGCCACCCAGGCGCCCCTTGAATGCTATTATTAACGATGTCTTATTTAGGTCTGTCATTTTATTATTTGTTTTCCACATATAATGTGGTTTTTGTTCCTCTTCCTCCTTTACTGCCTTCTTTTGTGTTAAACATGTTTTTTTTAATATGAAATTTACTGTCAAATTGTATGGAATCCTTTATCTACTTTTAATTTATTATTTGTGTTATTCTCTTGACTGTTGCCCTAGGGATAATATACATCCTTAATTCATCACAATATTCTTCAAGTTAATACTGACGTAATTCTGGCAAAATCTAGCAAATTTGCTTCTAAATAGTTTCATTTTCTCCCCCTTTGTTCTGTTATGGTTATTTATATTTTTATATTTAATAAATCCAAAAATAGAGTGTCAGAGTTAGCGCTCTAAACATTATTTTTAAAACAAAAAGAAAAAATACATAAATCTTTTTATATTTACTCACATAAGAACCATTTCTTCTTGTAAAACTGATTTACTATCTTGTTACCTCCTTTTAGTCTGAAGGAATTCATTTAGTATTTCCTTTTTTAAACCCTTTATTTTTGAGAAAAAGAGCGCACAAGCAAGGGAGGGGCAGAAAGGGAGGGGGACAGAGGATCCAAAGGGGGCTTTGTGCTGACAGCAGTAAGCCTGACGCGGGGCTCAAACTCATGAACCATGAGCTCACAACCTGAGCTGAAGTCGGATGCTTAACCGACTGAGCCACATTTAGTATTTCTTATAGGTCTGTTAGCAAGAAATTCTTTCAATTTTTGTTTATCTGAGAATGCTTTTACTTCATCGTTATCTTTGAAGGGTAATTACTCTAAATTATTCACTGACCTTTTTTTTTTTTTTCTTTCTTCTAGCACTTTCAATAGATCATTGCATTATCTTCTGGCTTTCATTCTCTCTGGAAAAGCAGCAATTATTTTTTTTTTTTTTTTTTTTTTTTTATTCTAAGTTTTAATAGTTTTTGACAAATAGACATTGTTGTTTCATTTATGCATCCACCTTCAACACATGCACTGGATTATTTTGAAGGAAACTCTAGGCAGTATTTTATTTACAAATGTCTCTGGGATAGCTTGAAAATATGAGCATTCTTTTATTATTTTTTTTTTTTTTAGATTTTTCTGTTTTCTTTTTTTTTTTTTTTTTATATGAAGTTTATTGACAACTTGGTTTCCATACAACACCCAGTGCTCATCCCAAAAGGTGCCCTCCTCAATACCCATCACCCACCCGCCCCTCCCTCCCACCCCCCATCAACCCTCAGTTTGTTCTCAGTTTTTAACAGTCTCTTATGCTTTGGCTCTCTCCCACTCTAACGTCCTTTTTTTTTTTTTTTTTTTTTTTGGAAAAGCAGCAATTAATCTTATTGTAGTAATGAACTATTTTTCTCTTGCTGCTCTCAAGGTTTTGTCTTTGAGCAGTTTGACTATAATGTATCTACTGTGGATCTCTATGTATTGATGCTAATTGGGGTTCCATTATTTTTCAAAATATGTTTTCTCACCCTTTGTCTTTCTCATCTATCTCTGAACTCCCATGCCATATAAGCTTGATATTTTCCCACAGGTCTTCAAGGTTTTGTTTCTGGTCAAACAGTCCTCTCCAATCTTTAGAATGGATAATTTCTACCAATCTACCTTCAAAGTTCACGAATTCTTCTGCCATTTCAAATAGTTTTCATTTCTTTAGACTATTTTTGAGTCATTGTCATCATATTTTCCTTTCATTCTTTGAACATATTTATAATAGCTATTCTAAAGACTGTCCCTCACCACCAATATCTGGGCTCATTCTAAGTCACTTTCTGTTTGTTTGTTTGTTTGTTTTTTGTCTCCCCTCTCAATGTGTCACTCTTTTTTTGTCTCTTTGCATGTTTTTTTCTTTTTTTTCTGTAAATTTGACATTTTATATAATAGAGTGTAGTAATGCTGAATTCTGATTAATTTTTCTGATTTTTTTTTTAATAAAGGGTTGGACTTACACTGTGCAGCATCTCTTCCTATGTATGAGAAGCCAAAGTCTCTGGCTCAGTTTCTTTTTTTTAAATTTGTCATGTCTTAGCCTTACTATCTCGTATTCATCCCCATGTCTGCATAGGTTAGTGGTCAGCTGATGAAGCGGGAAGAAGTTGTGCTCAGATAGCTTGAGCCTTTAAAGCTCCCATTCTCTTCAACCAATCCATGTGTGTAGATTGAGGAAAATATTCCAAGGTTAACCAGTTTTCAAGTTTCCCTGGTTTTTACCTACTGATGGTGGTATTTGTATGGTCTATCTTTCACCATGTTTCAGTCAGCCAGAGATGTGCAAGGAACTTATCTAGTCTTTCTATTAAGTCTTTGGTTTTCAGAGACTCATGTTACATTTCCTTTTTTTAATTTTTTTTAATGTTTATTTCTGAAAGAGAGAGATAGAGCATGAGTGGTGGGGGCGGTGCAGAGAAGAGAGGGAGACATAGAATCAGAAGCAGGCTTCAGGCTCTGAGCTGTCAGCACGGAGCCCGATGTGGGGCTCAAACTCACGAACTGCTAGGTCATGACCTAAGCTGAAGCTGGATGCTTAACTGACTGAGCCACCAGGTGCCCCCAAGACTCATGTTACATATCTTACTGGTTCACTGCTCACTGCAACCTTAGGCTAGCAAAGTTGCGGGGTTCCCCTGTTCGCTTCCTAATGAATTCACCACGTTTAGTTGCCAAACCAATGGCCTTTTTTATCTTCTTCAAACCAAGTCCATCATTTATAGGAGAAACACTGATGATTTTCCAAGTTAGCTCCACACTGGTCAAACTCCTATTCTTGCCAATATCTTGAGAGCAAGGGTGATGGGTATGGTCTTTGCCAGGAAGTCAGGCACTTCCACTGTTCCCAACCAAAGTTGTATCAGAAACTATTTCTACACACAAATGCTACTCAATTTGTTGTCTGTCCTTGGTCAGTCTCTAGAAACCTGAAAGTGTTGCTTTTGACAATTTTGTCCTGTTTAATACTTGATTTTTGTGAGGAAGATCCATTAAGTTTTTCATGCCACCGTTGCCCAAATCCCTCCTGTCCTAAATCTTCCTCAACATATTTAAGCATAGTTATTTTTTTTATTATTTTAAAAATAATTTACTTATTTTTTAATTTACATCCAAGTTAGTTAGCGTATAGTGCAACAATGATTTCAGGAATAGATACCTTAATGCCCCTTACCCATTTAACCCATCCTCACCCCCCACAACCCCTCCAGCAACCCTCTGTTTGTTCTCTATATTTAAGAGTCTCTTATGTTTTGTCCCCCTCCCTGTTTTTATATTATTTTTGCTTCCCTTCCCTTATGTTCTTCTGTTTTGCATCTTAAGGTCCTCATATGAGTGAAGTTATATATTTGTCTTTCTCTAACTTCACTTAGCATAATACCCTTTAGTTCCATCCATGTAGTTCCAAATGGCAAGATTTCATTCCTTTTGATTGTCGAGTAATACTCCATTGTGTGTGTATGTATGTATGTATGTATATACACACACACACACACATACATACCATATCTTCTTTACCCATTCATCTCTCAGTGAACATTTGGGCTCTTTCCGTATTTTAGCTATTGTTGATAGCGCTGCTATAAACATTGGGGTGCATGTGCCCCTTCGAAAGAGCACACCTGTATCCCTTGGATAAATATCTTGTAGTTCAATTGCTGGGTCCTAGGATATTTCTGTTTTTAATTTCTTGAGGAGCCTCCATACTGTTTTCCAGAGTGGCTGCACCAGTTTGCATTTCCACCAACAGGACAAAAGAGATGCTCTCTCTCGGCATTCTCGCCAACATCTGTTGTTGCCTGAGTTGTTAATGTTTGCCATTCTGACAGGTGTGAGGTGGTATCTCACTGTGGTTTTGATTCATATTTCCCTGATGATGAGTGATGTTGAGCATTTTTTCATGTGTCGATTGGCCATCTGGATGTCTTCTTTGGAGAAGTGTCTATTCATGTCTTTTGCCCATTTCTTCACTGGATTGTTTTTTGGTTGTTGAGTTTGATAAGTTCTTTATAGATTTTGGATACTAACCCTTTATCTGATATGTTGTTTGCAAATACCTTCTCCCATTCCGTTGGTTGCCTTTCAGTTTTGCTGATTGTTTCCTTTGCCGTGCAGAAATTTTTATTTTGAGGAGGTCCCAATAGTTCATTTTTGCTTTTGTTTCCCTTGCCTCCAGAGACATGTTGAGTAAGAAGCTGCTGTGGCCGAGGTCAAAGAGGTTTTTGCCTGCTTTCTCCTCAAGGATTTTGATGTCTTACATTTAGGTCTTTCATCCATGTTGAGTTTATTTTTGCGTGTGTTGTAAGAAAGTGGTCCAGGCTCATTTTTCTGCATGTTGCTGTCCAGTTTTCCCAGCACCATTTGCTGAAGAGACGGTCTTTATTCCATTGGATATTCTTTCCTGTTTTGTCAAAGATTGGTTGGCCATACGTTTCTGGGTCCATTTCTGGGTTCTCTATTCTGTTCCATTGATATGAGTGTCTGTTTTTATGCCAGTACCATACTGTCTTGATGATAACAGCTTTGTAATAGAGCTCAAAGTCCAGGATTCTGAGGCCTCCAGCTTCGGTTTTCTTTTTCAAGATTGCTTTGGCTATTCGGGGTCTTTTCTGGTTCCATACAAATTTTAGGATTGTTTGTTCTAGCTCTGTGAAGAATGCTGGTGTTATTTTGATAGGGATTGCTAAGCATAGTTATTTTAAAGTCTGTCTCTGGGGCGCCTGGGTGGCGCAGTCGGTTAAGCGTCCAACTTCAGCCAGGTCACGATCTCGCGGTCCGGGAGTTCGAGCCCCGCGTCGGGCTCTGGGCTGACGGCTCAGAGCCTGGAGCCTGTTTCCGATTCTGTGTCTCCCTCTCTCTCTGCCCCTCCCCCATTCATGCTCTGTCTCTCTCTGTCCCAAAAATAAATAAACGTTGAAAAAAAAAAATTTAAAAAAAAAAAAATTTAAAGTCTGTCTCTGGTAACTCTGATGTCTGGATCCCTGGCTGAGCATGCATGCATGTGTGTGTATTTTTATTGTTTTTTTTTGTTTTCAATGACATGTTATTTCCTTTTTAAAAACATTTTACTTTTATTTTTGAGGGAGAGAGAGAAAGAGAGAGAGGCAGGCAGAGAGACGGAAACACAGAATCTGAAGCGCGCTCCAGGCTCTGAGGTGTAAGCACAGAGCCTGATGCAGGGCTCGAACTCACGGGTCGCGAGATCATGACCTGAGAGCCAAAGTTGGACACTTACCCGACTGAGCCACCCAGGTGCCTCAACATATTATTTCCTGATGAGCCTGATTAGTTTTTGATTGAATGTAGACACTGCACATGCAAATCAAGAAGTAATCTGAATCCTTGGGATGACGTCATCTTCTAGCAGAGAGGTATTCTGCACTATGGCTGGCACTAGAACTCTCAGTCATTCATCTCGTGTTAGGAATTGGGATTATTCCCCGTTATGACTAGTCTGTTTAAGTTTCACTCCTCCTCCTAATACGTCCCCCTTTTCTCTTCACGGTTCTGCCCCGAGAGATCAGTGTTTCATTAAAGACTCTAATCTTGCTTAGTTTTTCAATCTTTTGGCTTCCTCTTCTGAGATTAGGGGATTCCAGTTCATGGAAAGTAGTCTCAGGCACCAGGTACAGACTCTGGGTATTCTTTTTCTCCTAGATACTGGCCTCATAGCTATCGAATACACAGTTGTATTCCAATGCCTTCCAGTGATTGAACAAAAAATTTTTTTATCCAACTTTTTCTGGTTGATCCCTGTGGGAAGTTGATCTGAACTATTTAATTCACTATTATTGAACCCCCCCCCCCCCACACACACAATTTAGAGTTTAGGTATTAACTTGCATTTTCCTTGCTTTCATTTCCTTAAGCTTATTAGGCATTCTTATTTAATATTTTGCAGGCCAAGATGCCAATATTTCAATGCTCTTTAGTCCTAATGGTACCACCTGTTCCTTCGGCAGTTCCCTCTGACTGCTGCCTTGTTTCCCTGTGTGTTTTGTAATATTTTGTAAATGCTGTGAAGTCACATATGCTGGAACTTTATTTGTGGGATTCTTTTGTGGCCCGATTTGAGAAGAGTTCCTCTGGAGGAATTTCTGTTGGCTTCTGTCACGTGCCTGTATAAGGCTTCTCAGTCCACCAGCGTGGTCTAATTTCATATGCTGACCCTATAGAAAGGCTAGCTTATAATTTTAAATCCTACAGAGTTTTGTTGTTTTTTTTTTTTTTTAATCTTTATCAAGAGCCAATGTTAGGGAGAGGCTGCTAGTATCCTCATGGATGGTGATACTTGGATTTATTACTCATTTACCTTTGGCCTGAGTGAACCCCAGTTTTGTAAGGTTTGCACTGAGATCTGTCTCCCAGTCCCGTGGCCTCAAGAACGTGATAAGCAGAACTCAGCTCCAGCTGATGGCAAATCCCCTCGTGGCAAAGCCAGCCTTCCCGTTACTTAGTTCTGGACATCTTAGTATTCTTTACTTTCTTGCCAGAAAGCGTCAACATGCTTCAAAGGGATTTATAAACCTTTACTTAACATTGTTGGTAGGTTTCAGAGCATGGGTCTGTGTTCCTAGCCCACCGTCATGCTAGGCATGAAGTGTCCAGAGGGTACTGTAGTGATCAAGAGTAGGGGAGAGGTATGTGAAAGTGTAGACCGCTACAGCCAGATTGCCCCGTTTCGAACCCCGGTGCCACCAATCACTAGCCGCGCATCTAGTTAGCTAAAGCGCTTCCCCTCTCCGTCAGATTCCACGGCGGGTTAGTAGAAAAATGAAATCTGCAAAGGCCGCAGAGCAGTGGCAGCCAGCGTAGTCAAGAAGAGCCCGCGGTGGGGCTGGCGACGCCGACTTGAACGGCACCCTGACCTGGTCCTGGACGTCCTCGTCGCACAACTCCAGTTGCATGATGCGCTCAAAAGGCCGGAAGAGGGCTTCGTTGAAGTGAAAATGGGGCGGCTCGTTCCAGTCGGTGAGGACCTCCGTCAGTATGTCGTGGATGAAGGAAACAGCCTTCTGAGACACATGTCTTTCCTTGTGGCAGGCAGCCTGTGAAATTCGTGAGAGAGAAGAACACCGTCAGGACTTCGGGAAAACAGTTTCTGAGGTTCCTAACCCCCCCACTGTAGGGAGGTAGAAGCAGCAATTCTGTTAAAGAGAAAAAAAAAAAATCCAAGGAACAAGTATAGACAAACAGGACACTAAAATTCAATGTTTAATCATTTAACAGAAGACCAGACACAACTCCAGTTTTACTTTAATATTTCGGGAAAAATAAGAGCTTCTAGTAATTTCTTCCCCCCCCCCCCCCCATAACGTTTCAGTTTTCTTGGGCGTAGAGAACACATGGACCATCGAGACACCAGAACCTAGTTCGGGGAGTTGCCCATGCTCTCATTTTTAGCCATGCCCCAGGTATAAAGATCAGATGAGACATCGTCCCTCAGAGAGGCGGGCCACCTGCACCGATAGTGCTCTGATTGGGTCACATCTTTGGATCTTTAGCAGTCCTCTCTCACACGGACCCTGGGCTTGGATGTCTGACCTGCTCAGGAAAATGGGACAATACCAAACACTGCATGAGTAGAGAACTGAAAAGTGGTTCTGATTTGGGGTCTGCCCTCTTGCTTTCCTTGGGAATCCTAAGAATGCCACGTCAATGAGCGAGGGCTGGTCCGCTGAAGGGAGAGAGACCATGGAGAGAGGCCCACTTGTCCAGCCCACCTAGCCAAGGCCACCGGGAGCCAGCCGACCACAGACGTACAAGCGAGGCAAGCTGAGATCAGCCAAGCCTGGTTCAGACCAGAAGGGCCCCGCTGAGCCCAGCTCAGATTTCTGACAGACAGAATCATAAGCTAAGTAAATGGTTATTGTTTTAAATGGCTAGGTTTTCGGGGTGGTTTATTATAGTGTAACAGATAACTGATACACGGTTCTTCCATGAGCAAGTTGTTATTTCCTTGCTAGAATGTTCTCAGTTTAGCGAATTAAGTTCCAAAAAAAAAAACCCCAAAAAAACAAACCTTTATTTTATGACATAGCTCTACCAGATGAGCACTAAAGAAGGAGCAAGAATAGTTTTTAATGAAAAACAAGGCAGCAGTTTTCCCATCAACTGAGAAGTAGCCAGTCGTCATGTGTTGAAATGCTTAGTTTGTATGACAGAATTTATCCTATGAACTGCTTTGTGGGAGAGTGAAAGGGGCCCTGGTATTAATTTTGTTGAGAAAACTAGGATGTATGGTTAGTTACAGGGTGCGTCCCAGATTATATATAATCAGCTATCAGAAAAGAGAGGCTGGCAGGAGCAAAAGGCATTGTTGTAATCACGCATAAAACTGAAGCCTTGGGGCGCCTGCGTGGCTCAGTCGGTTGAGCACCTGACTCTTGATTTCGGCTCAGGACATCATCTCACGATTCGTGAGACTGAGCCCCACGACGGGGGATTCTCTCTCCCTCGCTTTCTGCCTCTCCTCTCCCTGTGCCCATACATGCTCTCTTTCTCTCTAAATAAATACACTTAAAAAAAAAAAAAAAAAAAAAAAAGTGAAGCTCCAGCCTTGGTTAAAACCGGAGCATGAAGAATGAAAAACCGGCTGTGGGAGGTACCTAGCCAAGTCACGTAACTGTAAAGAAAGAGGGTCAGGGTGACACCGTGGTGGTACCGCCCTTTGCGGTGACTCTCTAGGTGCCGTGACGGATAGAGAACTGTGATGCTTGTGCCCAGGCGCTGCTCTCGGGCCACAGTGCTCTTTGTGCGCACACTGGCCGGAACCCCCTGCACTGGCTCCACTTTCCAGGTGCTCACCTCCACCAGGTGCGGGGCCACCAGGCTCCAGCAGCGCATCACGTGGAGCAGCGGCCGCGATTTGCTCCGCACGATCCTCAGCATGGCATCCCCAAGGCGGAACAGGTGGAGGGCACTTTTCCGGTCTTGGGTGGATTTAACTTCTCCTGTAAGAAGGCAAGACCAGAACGCCCAAACACAGAACTAGCTGGACCCATTCGAGCGCAGAGAGAGGCTAAAAATACCCAGAGCGGTAGGATTAGTCAGCGGGGGCCAAGCAAGAGGAGAGAGGACCCTGGATTCAAGACAGACAGGGTGGTTCACTCAACAAGGCCAGACCCCACCCCTCCGAGTCACCAGCAGATGCCCAATGCCTGCTGTGACAAGTGTGAGCAAGGCTGTGGATGAGGAGGAATGATGCGGTGGTTAAGGAGGAGGGCGGGGGAGTTCGGCTGCCTAGACTCAAATCTTGGCTGAGCCACTTAGAAGCCGGGTTCCGCTGGACCAGAGACTTCCCTCTCCAAGCCACGTTTCTGGTTGTGCAAGTGGGGATAACAGCACTCACCTCTTCAAGTTACTTTAGGGATAGTGCTCATCGCGGGGCTTGGCACCTATGTACCGACCCCCCCTCCTCGCTCGTTGCTGTCGTCACTCATGCTCTACTTTGCCAGCCCTTAGTGGCACCTCTGAAGCCCTTGCCAAGCAGCTCAGGCCCCTGCCCACTCAATAACATGCTTGTTTAACCTGCTCTGTCTGGTTCCGTGCAGTCCTTGCCTACTCTGACCTTTTGCAATTTCTTTTCCCCCATCACCTTGGCCTTCTCCCTTCTTGTCACTTTCTTCTCACTCATGTCTGGCTTCTCTCATGCCGTCTACAAAATGCTGATCATTATCACACTCCTCCTTTCTAATTAATCTTGCCATATCAAATAAACTTCAAAATGACAGTAAGAATAATCACTGACATTCACCGAATGTTTACTCGCCATCGAACGCTGTGCTGGTTCTTTAGATGTCTTCAGTCACGTTATTTTTTTTTTTAAAGCAAGCTTTAAACAAACGTAATTATTGCCATTAAGAACAATGAAATGTCAGGAAGGTAGACTGACTCGCCCAAGACAACGCAGCTGGTAAATGGTGAAGGCAGCATTTTAACTCCCGTGTGATTCATTCCGAAGCAAATGCTGCCTTCTCCTCCTAGGTGTGCTGCCTCCTTCTGACCCTGCTCGTTGCTTTTCGTAAGCTGAGAGCCTGCTGATTTCTCCAATGCAAAACACTCTGAAGGCTGCCCCTGGGCTCAGGGATGCTCTGGACGTCTGATGGGTCTGGAGGTTAGCTTTATATAGCTAAGGTTTTAAAGTCTGTTAAAAACTAGCGGGGAAAGAGTTGTACTTCTCAAATCAGAATCTGCAGTAAGGATCAAAAGGCCAAACATATACACTTAGAACTTCAGATTCCTCAAGATGGAAAGGACTTCAGATGTTGCGCAATCCAACCTTGCCACCACAGCACGTGCCCGGCCTGAACCCATCAGGACAGAGGCTCTCTGTTTCCGCATGACAACTGTGGCTGTTGATGGACAGTTGCATTTGTGAGCAACCTGCCACCCATTTGGGACCCACGGGCAGCTCAGTCCAACCCTGCTCCCTTCAGGAGGACCTTTCCTTTTCCCTTGGCCTCATCAGTGAAGACGGTGATATTGACTGATCGCTAACGAGACATGCCTTGATGGCAGGAGGCTTCTGACCCTTCCGCTTTTCTCTCCCACCAGTCCCTTGTGGAATTAGGCACCGCTGAGCTGAACGAAGAAACACGGTTTGTGATATGGAGATGGGGTCCCACCCTCATGTGAAGCTATCTGCACCCTGAGTAGCCACGCCATTTTCTACATCGCAAGCACAAAACTTAGTAGAGCAACCCAGCACCTGCTGTAGGTGTAGTAACACCTACGGTGCCGGCAGCAGCGACATTTCCATTCATGGAGAATAATACTGTCACTCCACCCCCGCCCCTGCCACACTTCACAGCTGGAAGACAGATCTGCACCAGAACTCAGCCAGGGTACCATGTGCAAAGGGAATGTGGATTCAAGTCTTCAGAGGGGCTGTTGCTATCAGGGATCTGGGCCGTTTCCCGCTACTCTCACAGCACAGTCTCTCCCGGGAAAGAATTACCTGGCATTGCCAGAGAGTAATCGACTGTGTCCGTGACAGAATGGAAGAGCTGGGACTGCGATGCTTTCTTCAGCTGATAAAGGAACCCTCCCAAAGCTGTGAGGTTCAACTTATCCGTAGCATCTTCAAAGAGCCTGGATGGAGTAAACAGATTTGTTATCTGGAGACGATCTAGCCAAGTCTTTGCGGTAGAATCATTAGGACGGTTTTGTCAAATGGGATTAATGAAAATGTGTCAACACCGAAAATAAATATATGTTATATACGTATTACTGCCAGGTACGAGTCTGCTCTAACTATGAGGTTTTAATCTAAGGGGCACAGATGATTAAAAAAAATATCTGTGTATCCCCATGGCTTAGCACAGCCATGCTAGACAGTAAGAGCATGTTTGGCAAGAAGTTGAAAATTGACAAAGCGTCGCTCCCTGAAACTGAGTAACGGGGAATAGAATCCTTAGAAGTAGCTTCAGTGTCCTAAGCTGTATTATAGAGAAGCCCACTGAGTGAATCAAGGCATTTGCTGGGCTACAACTGATGAGTCTAATGCTGGGCTTGGCCTTGAGAAGGATACAAAACCCAAGTAAACCCAAGCCTGTAAGCCCCCTCAGGGTGGGGCTAGCTTTAATGTTGCCTCTGACACACACCCAGAGCCTTGGACTTGGTGGGAACTCAAGTATCAGCCAAAAGAACAAATATCCCTACCCTAATGGGCCTTGCAGGTTCCTTTTGTTTTCTACTCAGCTGGGCGCAGACATTTCTGGCAGAAGGAGCTGGGAAGGAAGAGGGGAGCACAGGCAGCAGGGCTTAGAGAAGGATCGGAGGCTCACTGGAGTTCAGAAGGTTGGCATTAAATGTGTGTTTATATGGCCAGCCTTCCATTGCTCTTGGGTCACCTGCTGCCGGCCCTCCCAGTCTATGCTCATACCAGAAGGACAAACAGCCCGTGGGGTGTGACATGCTGGGCAAGGGAGAGTGTCGCCAACAGAAATGGAAAAAGGAGCCTCTTTTGAAGAGGTTATAGGACACGTAGGGGTTTTAAGACGGGAATTCGTGGATTAAACATTCGCAAACTATTGAAACAAAGACACTTTTCCTTGCTATTTTGAAATTCCTATTTTAATATTACTGAGTTTCTGCGTCCTATTAACCATTTCTTCTCTCTCGTTCCTAGTAAAAAAAATCAGTGGTGGATATTATGCACCACCTGACACTCGTATACTGCTTTCCAGATGCCGAAACACTTTTACAGCCATCTTGTTGGACAAACAGGAAAAAGGGATTGCTGTACTGGGTTAGTAGATGGAGAAACTGAGTCTCAGCATAACTATTTATACAGACGTAGGGGCACCTGGTGGCTCAGCTGATTGAGTGCCTGACTCTCGGTTTTGGCTCAAGTCAATCCTACTTGGGATTCTCTCTCTCCTCCCCCACCTGCCCCTCTCCCCTGCTCTATCTCGCTAATACATATATATACATATATATATATGTATATATATATAAAACATTTACATATATAAATTATATACAAAAATAAATATTATATATATACACACACACACACACACACACACATATATATATATATATAATACACACACACACACACATTACACACATACAACCAAAAACTATACGGATGTGACCTTGCAGTTAGCGTCAAGGCCAGGAAAGAACTCTCCTGAGCACCAGTGATTGCTATTCCGCTCTCCCACTCCCTGGCTGTCTGGCCCCCTGTACAAACTTCACTGCACCTGTGCTGGGGGCACAATGACCCAGTGTGGAGCCTGAAGTGAGGCAGGACTACATGTGACTGGTGACCAACAGCACTTTCAACATCAGAAAGCGTCACTGCTTGGGGTTATTGTTGAGTTTTTCCTCTCGACCGTAACGTGGTCAAATAATATATCACACTCTTGGATGTGGGACTGTAATTATCATCCAAATAATGGATTTCTCCTATTTAGCAAGCTCTCTCCTAAGTGCTTCAAGTGTACTAGTTAGTTTAACCTCACGGCTACCCTGTGAGAGAGTGACTTCGTGACCCTACTTTACGATGAGGCAATCAGGGCCAGGGGAGGTGAACCTGCCCAAGGTCACAGGGTACGTGCAGACTTCTAGGCCCAGGGAGCCTGCCTCCCGAGCCTCCGGTCTTAGTCGTCAGATGGCAAGCGGTTCATTCTAAGTGCAGGGCATGCTGGGAGACAGAAGTATGTTTGGACAAAACAAAAAATCTAAAGAGGCTTAAATGACCGGCCAGCGAATCAAATTGCCCTGGGAGTGATTTTGAGCCCAGAGAGACGGACGTGGCGCTGCCCTCCGGCGAGCAGCCGTCTGGGGTGTGGGGACCATGGCGTGCGCTCATACCTGTCGGCCTGGGTGGACAGTGTGAGCACGGCCTTGGCCGCACTGCTCCCTGTCATGAGGCCGCCCCCGCGGAAGTCGGAGGCCCGGCCTCGGCTGCCTTCCCTGACCAGCTCTTGGATGGAGAGGGGCTGGATGACAGGGGCCGCGCTCAGGGAGCTCTCCGGCTCCGGGTTCTGCTCCGCAGCCGAGTCCTCACGCTCTGGGTCGCCAAGGAGTCCAGAGTCCCCCGGCGCCCTCTGGGGTTGGCTGATGGTCAGAGGGGGCTGAGGGGTGCCGGCGCTGAAATGGGTGTGTTCTAACGTGCCCACGTACTCGCAGACCCTGGACAGAGTCACAGACAAGCAGCTGTTAGGCCCTGCCGCTCAGCAGGACAGCTCCGTAAATCCCACAGTGAGAGAAAGAAGTCCGGCCAGCTTCACAGTCCTCCCCGATCTCCCTCCTTCCTCTGGTGAGGGCCACCTCTCCCTCTCCCTCCCCCCACCCCACTATCCACATTCTTTTTTTTTTTGAGTTGGACCGGATGGGTTGGCAGTGGGGTAAGGATTCCTCAGACTCTCACCCCATGCTGGGAGGAAGGTGGGTAACAAAAACCCTCTTCATCCTGTTGTGCCCTGTCCAGCTTCCTGGCTTATTTGGACTTCAGCTGTTGGAGGGAGTTTTCCCAAGGAGCCCTCTCCCCCTCCCTCTAGCGCTCTGATTAGGACCCAGGAAGCGCTTCTGTAGGATCCCAGAACGAGCGTCCACGTGGCTGGCAGGACCTCTAGCCATAATGGGCCCTCTCGCAAGGGCTCTGTCCAGCCGTGTCCTGCCTCGCCCCGACAGCCCCATGTCACTAATGCTGGGGTGGTGCCCTAATCACAGTAAACACAGAGAAGTGTCACAACGTAGAGTATAAGTGCCAACTTCCAAATTGTTCCTGCCCAACAGACCCCGGAACTAGGACGGTTCATAAGAGGCCCAGTATCACAGAGTAAATCCAGTTACCGGTAAAGACCATCCCGGATAGTTCACTCTCGTGTTCTGTAACTGGGCAATTTTTTGACTGCGTGTAAAACGCTCTGGTACGACGTAAGTCATTTTCCTGCCCTGATGTGCTTGTGAGAGGCAGGAAGAACAGGGGGTCTCCAGCCTCCACGTTAAAACCCATTTTGCTCCAGGCTGATTCACCCTGGCTTTTTCATACCCTGGTTCCTCCCAAGATGGGTTTTGGGTTTTTCGATCCTTGGATGATCTGGCGGATTCTCTCTTTCCGACTCAACAGACATTTGCTGTTGGCTGCATCTGCTTTGGGGGCATCAAACTGAACCCAGATCTGGCTGGCGAGATCCAGGTGCCTGAGCCCTGCCCCTGACTCCCCACTGCTGCTCTGCCAGAACGGAGCTTGGTGCGAGGTTTTGGGCAGGTGCTGAGGAGAAGGAGAAGAAACACCTGGCGCCTGGCACCTGTCCCCTGCCTTGCCCCCCCCGGGCAGTGCCTCATTGTCCCAGGTCTGCCCAAATGCCTGGGAGACGGGCTTTTTGTCTTGGTCTCATGAGGACTGCAGAGCTAACGCCGTTTGCATCTTACAGGTGCTGTGAACTCTGTCACTGACCGGGGTTTGGGGATCTTGTCATGCACCTGAACACGTGTGGCCAGCAGTCCGGGTTGTGGCTCCCCATCTCCAGGCCTACGCTGAGGATGGCATCCATGCACAAGACGTGGGCGGTGTGCAGCCAGACCCCCTGCAGCTTCCCGATCTGTTCCAGTTTCTGCTCCACTTTGAGTTTCACTGTGCCAGAGAGACAGTCATTACCATAATGGTCCAAGGAGGAGACAGAAGGGGAGAGAGAGAGGATGGAAAGGAAAGAATGGGTCGTTGTGCAAGGGCAAAAGGCAAACAGTAGATGTCACTCGATGTCACTGGCAGCAAGCTCCTCGACAGCAGGTCCCCGTGGTTCATCATGCAAGCCACCCAGCCCGAGGCCCCACAGACCCTGGCGAGCTCAGCTCTCTGCAGTTCAGGAGTAGGGTGGGTCCTCGGCTGGTGGTTACGGTCCTTCCAGACCCATCTGTGGGTTCTAGGTCAGTCCCAGCAGTGAGGATGGGCTTCATGTGCTGACCCCAGCGGAAGCCCCTTGTGCCCAAGCCCTTCTCCCACCCGTGTACTCAAACCGGTAAGACAGAATTCCTGGCAATCTGTAAGTTCTCTGAGGTTTATTTAATGTCACATGTTCATGACGATGATCATCTAAACCAGATGTATGTATGCTCTGGGCACATGGCTACGTTTTAACTGAAGATTACTGAATCGTTTCACTCCCTTTTACATTTATATTTGTGATCTTCAAATAATACTTTTTTAATTGCAGAGGACTAATGAGAAAGGATGCACAAGGTAACTTGATATGTCAGTTATAGCAAACGCCAAGGCAAGGCCAAATGACAATATCATGGACAATAGCCATGAATAAAGGTTCCAAGTCATTGGAAGATGGGTCTGATGGGATAACTGAGTGATGGTCCGGAACGCAGGAACATAGCATGCTTACATCAGAGGAAGCCGAACCATATTCCTGTTGTAAGAGGCAAACTGAGTTTTCGCAAAGCATCGTCTTTCATGGATGTGATACCGACTTTAGTTTTCATTTGTGTAGCATTTGAACATCAATTCTGGTTTTATAATTTTTTAAGAACCTTGAATGTAAGGATTTTTATGTAACTTACAGTTGTGCACATTAAGTATATATCCTAGATGATCATCTGCTTCATTGGCTAATGGATTTTAACCAGGTAAAAGTCAATTCTTTCTGGAGTTCACAAAGCTCAGGTTTTTCTCTTATAAGAACAAAGGTTCTCTGAAGCTCCTCTCCAGGATTTCCTCCATTTCATTTCCCTACTCAGAAAACTGGCCATTCTGTCTTGCCCCACTACAACCTGAGCGATCTTCAAATGTGTACTCTGTGCAGCACCAACACGAGCGGCTGGGTGATGACAGAAGTGTGAATAGCTCAGCCAGGGGGCCTCTGGTGTCCTACAGGACTCCTGTTAGCAGCCAAGTTGCCGGGGCCGGAATGGTACGTCTCTTGCCTTCACAGGGATCTATGATAGGCACTCTGCAGGGTCAGCCATGTAAAAGAGCCAAGCCTGTGATCCAGGCTGGGATCTTGTGATCAGCAGTAAATACATGCTGTGCATCACACAAGCAACAGGGACAGGTGTCTGTCACATGTGCAGGGGTGTGTAGACCGCACATAAGGCGCCAGGTGGATTCTGGCTCTTTAGCTGTTACCTTGTGCTATGGCATCACTGGGCTCTTGGACTTCCTTTTCCTCTTTTTCTTCCTGGACACAGGAGGCAGCTGCCATCTGGGCAAGGGCCGAGGCGCAGTTAGCTGCAACTCCTTTGGAGAAAAGAAACAATTACCCCTCACTGAGCCCACCGTCTAACCTTTTACCAAGCAGCCCTTCTAAAAGATTCGTTTTCCACGAGGGCCATTCCCACAGCGCTCCTCAGGGACACCCCGCGGGCCACGGGTCCGGGAACGTTACTCCCTCCCGTACCTAGAGCACAGCTCAGCCGCGCTGCTTTCCGCAGCCCATCGAGGCTCATGCAGATGGCATCACGTTCCTTTTGGTTCTGCTCTTTGACGCCTTCAGCTCCCAGAATGAAGGCCAACCCTTTGGAGCTTCCTGCCATGCGGCCAGTCAGGGGGGTTGATAAAGTATCGATCAAGTTCTTCCAGCAGCCCACCAGAATATAGCGAGCAAACGCCACACCTAGGACGTGAAGGAGCATGGATCATTTTCCGGGGACAAAATAAACCACCGGCGGTGAATGGCATGGGAGCTTCTGACAATCAACTTGGCAATACTGAGGTGTATGCAGTTCTACTACAGGAAATCAAATTTGATGGATATTGGATTGTGTTATACTTTGCGTTTATAAATAATGAATGTTGCATCATCAGCTAGATGTTGCTAAGTAACTTCCTTCAGGCACTTTTCTGCCAAGACGAGATGTTAATTCATTTATGTCAGCACAGAAAGCTGCCACTTAATGGTTTAATTGCTGGTAACATATGGGATGTATGTATATTCATAAACTCAAGACCCAAGTCATTACCTGCCACTGTGGAGTCATCAATTCTCCTGCCCTGGGTGAAAGGAGACTCCGTAGAAGCTGAAGCCATCAGCTGGCCCCCAATCGCACTGCTCTCTAAGCCATCAATGTCTGTCAAGGAAAAGGAGGAAGGTTTTCCCAGATTGGAACACTCCAGGAAAAACCAAAACCAGAAACCAAAAAGACCCAAATGGCCAACACAATATTCATTTTTTTTCCACAACAAACATCCATTGGATCTATTATGTACCAAGTATGTAAGAATTTTTTATCAGAATATTAAAATTTTTGTTTTACTCTTTTAGTCTAGTTTTCTTTCATTGCCAGAACATTCTTCATATTTTTTACTAAAAACATAAACTCTGCCCTCTCTGTTGTTAGAAAATCTATTGACTCCGAATATTTTGACGTTTGACTATTCCTTTTATCCAAAATGGTGGCATCGTTCCTACATTTTATATGTGCAGTTTGCCCCAACGTGGATTTCTCTTTCAGAATTTCCTCACAGGAATGAAGAAGAGAATAAGAATAATATCTCCTTGGTCAGATAATCACATCATCTGATTCCAATGTACAACAATAACTTGATAATAATATCTTACAATTCACAAAGTGTTTTCACATAATGTTGTTTTCATCAAATCTTCCAGACAACTCCAAGCGGGTAGGCAGGGTAGGTATTATTTTTCCCATTTCACAGAGAAGGAAATAAATGTTCAAGGTAGGTAAACTGCACAAGGCCACGAGGCCGGTAAAAGAAGGAATTAGGCTTAGAATGCAAGTCTTCTGACTCCCATCTGGGCCTCTTTCCAATGACACCACACACGTCGTGCAGCGTGATATAGGACCTTCATTCTCCATTTAAATTTTTGTTAAAACCAACTCTCATCTCTGGAATTAGCTCAATGAACCACTTCTTAATAAACTGGCAAGAAGAGCCTGGGATTGAGAAGATTTAACTCAGAATTAAGTAGCCTTATAGCCCTGGGCTACACTGCATCTTCTGGCTTTGAATGTCTAAGTGGAAAGGAAGGAACCACCGAGAAGTGACCGTGGAATTGAAGCATATATCCTGAATGCAACTAATATAGTTGAATACAACACAGAGAGGGAATGGGAAAAAAGGGTAGCCTAAGTTTATTCCTTGACTTTAGAACTTGACTTTCACCAACAGGATGAGAGTTCTCTGCATGGTGTTTGAATACTATTTCATTATAGCTTTGATTCTTACAGTAAGTCCATGAAGCCTAGAGATTTCCGGCAACACATCTCTTTTTTCCCCCTCACATTTTATGTACTTCTATTTGCATATTAAAAATGGTGCATTCCAATAATTAAAATCATACAAAAAAAAAATGGCGCTTGATTAAACTGCATTTTACAGCCTGCAGAGTGCCTTAGACCAACTTAGGCTTTATTGGTCACCCCCAACCAGCTTCTTCCTTCACCAACATGCAAGTTCTTTTCCTTCCCCGCCAGCCAGACAAGCAGAGGGAAGAGGAGGGTTGGTGTTCCTGAGCAACATATCTCTTTGAAAAAAGTTGCTAAGATAGGTTTTAAAATTTCTCACCACAAGAAAAAAAAAAAAAAACGTGACCATATAAGGTGATTAACATTAACTAAACTTAGTGAGGTGATCATTTTGCAATGTACACATTTATCAAATCATCATTTTGTGCACGTTGGGCTAATATAATGTTATATGTCAATTATTTCTCAACAAAACTGGGGAACCAAGGCAGGGAGAAATCTCAATGACTGCTCAAGTCGGAACAGGCCAGTTTCACTGAAACGAATTTGACCCAGAGTCAAATGGTCTCATGACATTCCCCCAAAATTTCCAGTTACGAAAGTTATGTTTCCTATATGCTAGGTAGAGGGCTAACGGATTCAAGTAATACAAAGTTTATTTGAGTGCTAAAATTCCTCGGTTCTAGACAATACTTTTACATGACATCAGGAACGGCCACAGTTAGTACAACGTCGATGGTAAGATCGTGGCTATTGATTTTAGCTGCACAGGATGAAAAGATCCGATGGAAGTTTCCAAGCTCCAGGTTAACTACTGCTCAAATTCACTTGCCATCTCATACTGGGAATTTGCTACAAAGAATCACAGAACTTTATTTTGCAGAATTCTGTGTGAAAAAGCCTATGTTTTTCTCTCATTTTCTAGCTAGAGTTAGAGAGCTCTCCCGTGGATGTGGCCCACTGAGCTTACAGTTCCGTGACAAAGGGGTGGCTGAGTCACAGCAATGACTGATGAATGTGGCTACTGTGAGTGACCTGTTGTTTGTTCATTTTTATGACTGCTGAATGACTCCTTTTGTTAAGGTCCGGGTAAGAGTCACAGAGATTAATTTTGGCAGAAACTACGGTATTTGAAAATTAAAGCTGGCACATTTAGGATCCTTATCCAGGTTCCAAGGCGCTTTAAGCGCTGGGCAGTACTTTCAATCCCCCTATTGGACGGACTTGGCAAAGACAGGTGGAAACGAAGCATGGCTTACAGGCAACTGAGTAAATGTCCCACACGTGTATGTATTCCTAGATTTGGAAAGGATGTAAGTGTGACCATGGTTAACCAAATGCAAATTGGTCACCTGTGCGGTGATCCAGATCCCCAAAGTTTGGGACCTAAGCCTCGCTTCTCTCAGTCGCATCCTAGTTCGAGAACTAGGACTCCAAACACCTGCCAATGGCCGAGACTCTGCTGGCTGTGGACAGACTATGTGTCTTGACTCCCTGCCTGGTTCCTAAATCGCACCTCACCCCACATTCCTCATTGTTGGGTTCTGCTTGTCAGCAGTCTACTCTGCCTCCTTTGTAAGAGCCCCCCAGTACTAACCAAAGGTAATATAACGTTCATTTTGGACAACAGAAACGGCAGGGAAGGCATAGAGCCATGCCCCACACATCGTGTTAGCCAGAGCCAGGAGATGATTCAGATCAGAAACCAGTCTGGGAACTCAGCTCAAACATAAGATGAGCCTGGAGATCTAATATATGAAGGCTACTGATGACAAGTCTTGAGTCCTCCCTGGTCTTTACCTGACATCATGGTGAAGCCATGAAAAGCCAGGAATGACTGTGTTTGCCCACCCCTCCCCACCCAAATTCCTTCATGACCACATCCCATACTGCTCTCTATGCTCTCATATAAAAAATCTTTTTCTTTTTGAGAGAGAGAGAGAGACAGAGAGAGTGCGAGTAGGGGAGAGACAGGGAGAAAACGAGAGAGAGAATCCCAAACCAGTCCTATGCTCAGTGCGGAGCCCATCGTGGAGCTCGATCTCACGACGGTGAGATCATGACTTGAGCCGCGATCAAAAGTCGGATGCCCAACTGAGCCACCCAGGTGCCCCATGTGAAATTTCTAATGGACAGGGTTTTTAAAACTCAGGGCACTGAAGACAAAGAGGCTGGGCAACTGTTTGGCATTATTTTTAACTCTTGTGCAGCTGGGAAGGGAAGAGAGGACCTCCGACACGGATAGGAAATGGGAAGGGAGCCAAGTTGAAAGTCAAGCGTTTTAACATGTCTGGCAGCTCAGGAGCACTGAAGGATTAGGGTCACCTACTAGCACGTGAGAGCTTCCAGGAACAATTCTGGGCTTCGTGCCCAGAAAGCACTTCATATCCCTAGCAGAGGCCTGTAGCTCTCCCCTGACAGACGTGGGTGCTAAGTAGTCCTCATCCGAGGGGGCACAGTGAGTCCTCCAGGGTCCCGCGTGAAAAATGGATGGAACATTCCTGTGAGGTGGCTTCGTGACACCTCCCTGGCACCGTCACCAGTTGCCAGGGGGGGGTTTTGCCGGGGCTGTTTCAAGGCTGCTTCTCTGAAAGGGGCTCTCGGGCACTCTCTCCCCGCCGAGCGCCACACGGCTGCGTGAGGAGCCACTGACCGGTAAGCATGGTGATGAGGGGAAGGCTGTTATCCTCTGGGCTGCCCCAGTAGCCAGCTTCTCCGAGCATGTTCCTGTCGAGCACCTGATGATAGAGTTCCTCGATCCAGGCCTGGGAGAAAACCATCAGCACCCCGCTGGTCTGCACCTGCTTCATGAACTCCTTCTGCAGAGAGGACCACACGAGAAGGTGACCAGATAGGATCCCCCCCGCAAACGAACAGGCCCCTCCTCTGCCTCTTTCTCTCACTGGGGCCCTACCTGAGTCGAGGCTTCAAGGAACAACAAAACCTGTTGATTGGGGGGGGGGGGTGTGGCAAGGGAAGGGGGAACCAAAATGGAGAAGTCCCAAACTTCATGAAGTTCCTTTTACTTATGATATCTTAAAAAAAATTTTTTTTTATCATTTAGTTATTTTTGAGAGAGAGAGAGAGAATGAGAGAGAGAGACAGAGCGTGAGCAGGGGAGGGGCAGAGAGAGAAGGAGACACAGAATCCAAAGCAGGCTCTGGGCTCTGAGCTGTCAGCACAGGGCCTGACGCGGGGCTCGAACTCATGAACCCGGAGGTCACGACCTGAGCGGAAGTCGGACGCTTAATTGACTGAGCCACCCAGGCACCCTACTTATGACATCTTTCTAAGAAACCCACATAAGGATAAAGAATGCTGCACTTCCTATCTTTACTCTTTGATGTGTGGGGGGATTAGAAACAGCACAGAAAAAGGAACGCAGCAGCTCCCTCTCACTGCCCCAACCGCCACAGAGATGGAGTGTGTCCCCTGAAACAATACGTGTGCCTCGACAGATACTTGACTTACACCCACGAAGCTGCCAGTTCCCCTCGGGAGTTTATAATTTATCAAGCGAACCAATGATTGCGGATTCCCTTCTAGCAGCTCTGTGGACTGAGGCTCGTGAACTGGGATCAGGGCTATACCACGGGGTGGCTCGCTCCGGCGAGGGAGCCAAGCACAGCGTAATCACCATCGTGCTCATTCCACAGCTCCCAGCAGGTGCTTTGTTACCGACAGCTAGTAAGCTTAGCTCTGGGTCACAAGTAGGTCTGGGTACCTTCCGGAGGACAATGAAGAGGTTTCGCAACACAGCAAGCCTTGCTTTTCGGGAAAGGGGGCCATACCCTGTATGTCGTCTGATGCTCCTGAACATTCTGATCACCTGTTTTGGAAGGTGGCTTACACTTGAGTGTGTGCAGCAATGCCACCGGCTGACATTACTAGGCCACCGGCAGGCGGCCGCTTCTAGGGACTGGAGGCCCTTCCCCGTCTGGAGCAAGGTGGGTAGCTGTGTGCCCCGCAGCACGATGCAAACTGCACCGCACCCCCTTCCACCCTCCACACAGCCCCGCAGGGACTGCCCAGTCCAGGGTAGCAGGGGACATCCCTGCTATCCCTCCCAGGGATCCCTCCCAGGACAGCGATGCTCGGCTTTCCAGCCACTTCTGGCCAGGTCCGAGTGGAGACCACGCACTCACTATCATGCCCGGTGCCAGGGTGGGCCGCTTCCGGTAGTAGTCGCCGTGGGAGAGCTTCAGGTTGAGCAGCAGGGCGCAGTGCGCGGCCGTGTACAGGCTGTCGGCGTTCATCAGCATCTGCAAGCTGAGGCTGCCGCTCCCATCGAATCCGGGAGAGTGCATCATGCCTGGGGGAGAGAGTCAAGAAACCTTTGGGGTTGCGAGCAAGGCACCTGGCAAGACCGGCCTGTGGACAGCCGTGGGCCAACCCTAGCAACAGGAACAGGCACCTTGTAGGACGCTCCCGGAAAGAAACTAGAGCCAGCCAGGGGTATCGTGAGGGCCGGACACACGCCTTAGCCTGGTGGGGAGGGGCATGCACTCTGGAGGGAACCTACTGGGCAAATCTTGAGGAGTTACCCACCAAATACTTCGGTAAAACCACTCAGACCCCCTAAGTCCCAGCTTCTACACCGACCAGTGGGCAGAATAATCGACTGCATCCGTCTCTTGCTCAGAGTCTCTAACGACTTCCCATCACAATACAAATAAAACCTGGACTCCCCCTCCTCTCTCCTCACTCCCCACAGCCACCCGGACCAGCGCTGCTCCTGGACCAACACCGAGACTGGGCCTGCCTCAGGGCCTTTGCATTTGCTCTTGCCACACTCCCCAGAATGATTTCTCAGGATCTCTGGAGGATGTGCTCCCTTCTTTCAGGTTCCTGCTCAAGCATCAGCTTTACAGAGACCTTCCCTTTCAATTCCATCTGAGAGGGCCTCCCCAATACTACCACCCCTGCAATATTCCTCCTCCCCACTCTGCATTGTTTGCATTGCCTCCATGTCATTTATTCTACCCAGCATTATACTAACATGTATGTATTGTCTGCTGTCACTACTATTATCTACTTTTACGTAAGATCTATGAGAGGGTGGGGCTTTGTTCGTTTCATCCCCTACAGAATCCCCAGTGCCTGGAGAAATGCCTGGTAGAAAGAAGACCCTTGAAAAATATTTGCTCAATGAATAAAAATGAATGGACATGTTTGTTACGAGAACTAGATGTGATAAGGCATGTAAAACGCTTAACGCAGTAACTGATGCATACTTTTCTAAAAGCAACAACGTTCCTCAAAAAGCAAAACCAGAATTACCACATGACCCAGTAATTACACTCTCTGGTACGCAGCATGCTCAAAAGAATTACAAACAGGGATTTGAGCAGATGCTTGTACGCCAATTTCACTGCAACATGATTCACAATTGCCCAAAGACAGAGCCAACTGAAGAGTCCGTCGACAGATGAATGGATAAACGAAATATGGTAGATACGGACCACGGAGTTCTAATGCATGCTACACCACGGATGAGCCTTGCAAACATGCTAAGTAAAATGAGCCAGGCACAAAATGACAAATGTAAGGTCCATGTAAACGAGGTACAGGCAAGAACAGGCAAATTTATGGAGACAGAAAGTAGATTAGACGTGACCACGGGCTGGGGAAGAAGACTTTCTCTTTGGGACGATTAAAAAAAAAAAAAAAGTTCTGGGGCGCCTGGGTGGCGCAGTCGGTTAAGCGTCCGACTTCAGCCGGGTCACGATCTCGCGGTCCGTGAGTTCGAGCCCCGCGTCAGGCTCTGGGCTGACGGCTCAGAGCCTGGAGCCTGTTTCCGATTCTGTGTCTCCCTCTCTCTCTGCCCCTCCCCCGTTCATGCTCTGTCTCTCTCTGTCCCAAAAATAAATAAACGTTGAAAAAAAAAAAAAAGTTCTGAAAACAGTGGTGATGGTTTTACAATATTGTGGATACAGTGAGTGCCATTGAACCGCACACATAAAAATGGTGAAAATGGCAAATTGTAAGTTATATATATATATTTTTTATCACAATTAAATAATAATGTAATATACCAAAACCGTTGGACTGTGCCCTCTAAATGGGTGAATTGTAGGCTATATGAATTTTATCTAAATAAATTTTATTTCAATCAATCTTTTAAATGAGGAAACAGAGTTTCAAAAATATATGTAAATGAAGAGCTATTGGTTTTTCCCTCATTATTTTTTCTAAACATCGTTTTATGTTTAATAAGGTTTTCATTTTGAAGGGCTCCTTGTGCTTTATACAAATTAACTGAAAGAAAACAAACAAACAAACAAACAACTATAGCCCCTGCTTTAAAGATGGGCTCACTCAGGGGCACCTAGGTGGCTCAGTTGGTTAAGTGTCCAGCTTTGGCTCAGGTCATGATCTCATGGTTCACAAGTTTGAGCCCCACTTGCGCTGACAGTGAGGAGCCTCCTCGGAATTCTCTCTCTCCTCTCTCTCCCTTTCTCCCTGCCCCTCCCCAGCTCATGCTCTCTATCAAAATAAATAAGTAAACTTAAAAAAAAAAATGTGCCTCATTCTTCTCAAAGCTAGAACAAACAATCCTAAAATTTGTATGGAACTACAAAAGACCCCGAAGAGCCAAAGTTATGTTGAAAAAAGAAAACCAAAGCAGGAGGCATCACGATCTCAGACTTTAGCCTCTACTACAAAGCTGTAATCATCAAGACAGTATGGTATTCGCACAAAAACAGACACATAGACCAATGGAATAGAATAGAGACCCCAGAATTGGACCCACAAATGTATGGCCAACTAATCTTTGACAAAGCAGGAAAGAGTATCCAATGGAATAAAGACAGTCTCTTTAGCAAATGGTGCTGGGAGAACTGGCCAGCAACATGCAGAAGAATGAAACTGGACCACCTTCCCATACCATACACAAAAATAAACTCAAAATGGATGAAAGACTTGAATGTGAGACAGGTAACTATTGAAACCCTAGAGGAGGAAGCAGGCAACAACCTCTCTGACTTCAGCTGCAGCAATTTCTTGCTTGACACGTCTCCAAAGGCAAGGGAATTAAAAGCAAAAATGAACTATTGGGATCTCATCAAGATAAAAAACTTCTGCACTGCAAAGGAAACAATCAACAAAACTAAAAGGCAACCGACGGAATGGGAAAAGATATTTGCAAATGACATATCGGATAAAGGGTTAGTATCCAAAATCTATGAAGAACTTACCAAACTCAACACCCAGAAAACAAATAATCCAGTGAAGAAATGGGCAGAAGACATGAATAGACACTTTTCCAAAGAAGACATCCAGATGGCTGACACATGAAAAGTTGCTCAACATCACTCATCATCAGAGAAATATAAATCAAAATCACAATGAGATACCACCTCGCACCAGAGTGGCGAAAATTAACAATTCAGGAAACAACAGATGCTGGCGAGGATGTGGAGAAATGGGAACCCTCCTGCACTGTTGGTGGGAATGCAAACTGGTGCAGCTGCTCTGGAAAACAGTATTTAATTTAAAAAATGAAAAGTAGAACCACCCTACGACACAGCAACAGCACTACTAGGAATTTACCCAAGGGCTACAGCAATGCTGATGCATAGGGGCACATGTACCCCAATGCTTATAGCAGCACTTTCAACAATAGCCAAATTATAGAAAGAGCCTAAATGTCCATCAACTGATGAATGGATAAAGAAGATGTGGTTTATAAATACAATGGAATACTACTTGGCAATGAGAAAGAATGAAATCCTGACATTTGTAGCAACGTGGATAGAACTGGAGGGTATGATGCTAAATGAAATAAGTCAGTCAGAGAAAGACAGGTATCAAATATTTTCACTTATATGTGGAACCTGGCAAATTTAACAGAAGACATGGGGGAAGGGAAGGGGGGAAAAAAACAGCTACAAACAGAGAGGGAAGGAGGCAAACCATAAGAGACTCTTAAATACAGAGAACAAACTGAAGGCTGAGTGGGGAGGGAGGCGGAGGAGAGGGGAAGATGGGTGATGGGCATTGAGGAGGGCACTTGTTGGGATGAGCACTGGGTATTGGATGTAAGCGATGAATCATGGGAATACGCCCCCCAAAACCAAGAGCACACTGTATACACTGTATGTTAGCCAACTTGACAATAAATTATTTTTTTAAAAAGTGCCTCTTCTATGAAATGTAATAGTTTTCAAAACTAACAAGTATTGGAAACATAAATTTGTAACTGGAATGGTTACTTATATCCTTGTGAATTTCTTAATGAATATGCTAGCAAGAGGATATGGACCAGAAGAAGCTTTTAAAGTTGAAAAATCTTCAAGACCTTTGCTTATTTGAGAACTGTATAAACACTTTTTTGTTTGGAGTAGGTACATATGTCCTTCCAATAAAACTACTTGATGCAAATGTTAGGCATCACCTCTTCCTTCCTTTAAGAATTTTGCAGCTGCCGTAAGAGATTTTTTACTGAGGGCACTTTGTGATCAGAGGCAGAGGTGAATTTATAAAAGAAGGGTTGAGAGCAGGATTTAAAAATGACATCCTTGGTCAGGATACGAACACTGTGTTCCTACCCCTGATGGTCCAGAGGAAAACTCCATACTCTTAAGCTCCTGGTGATCTTGGTTCTAGTCTCTGGTAAATTGAAAGCTGAATTCAGTGTTGCTGGGTGTTTAACTATTCTGGATAGAAATGAATATTCGAGTTTCTCAGGAAAACAGAATTTGCAAGTGGCTCTGATCTTAGGCACGAGTAATAATTTCTTTAAAAAACTTAAAACCAACTACTATTTACCTCGGAATATGTCTTGGAAAACCCAGTACATGTTCAGATGCTGAAAAGGAAGAAGGCAGCTGATGCGTCTGCTGACCCAGAGACGCAAATCATTAGCGGAGGGGTGACAATGTCCCGGAGGGCACTACTAACGGGTATGCGGAGTTCTGAAATAATCTGTCAGACCTGTTAGAAACAATCCGTTGGTACTGCCCTCTCTCTCGAGGTTGGCTAAATTTCTTACATTACACGGAGCTGGCAAATTCGAGAATAAAACAAAAGGATGTATTATCTATCAGTCATTTTCTTACCGTACCAAATACAGTTCACTGGTGATGTTAAGAAGGAAAATAACACAATGGCCATTACTTTATTAAGTGATTTCTAATTTTTAGAACAAGTCTCTTCTCATACATTATTTCATTTGACATATAAAGTATGTATCAATTGCCTTCCTTTATTTTACCAGTAAGGAAAGTGCCTCAGAAATATTAAAGGAATTTACCTGAAGTTATATAGCTAGAAATTGGCAGAAGGCTTTTGGTTACAAACTCCAGGCACTTTGCACTATGCCATGCCGTACTTGCTTCCAATGTCGTGAAGAGATTCCACTCTATCATGTCCCTCTTTAATAGATACTTTATTTTACATTCATCCTGACTGGGTTCATTGAAGTGTTCTAAATTTGGAGTGATAAACTATAGGAACTATGACCTTTACCACATTCTGGCCACTTGCTTTTTCCAGTGTTCTGTGACATTCTCTCCCTCTATAATTAAGATGTTCTTTACTGTCAGGAACAGGAGGGTGGGTCACCTGCTTGATTGGTTACCAGCAAAAAACTGGATACAAGATTAGCATAAATGACCTTGAAATATCTCCTCCATGTCTTAGACAATTTAATGTGCCTTTTCAAATACAAATTAGATACTTATGCAAAACATTTAACAGAACAGAAAAATTTTAAAAATAAGAAGAATAATAGTCCCTGCTTCTCCCAAGTCCCAGTGATACCCATCCCAGATCATACTACATACATTGTAATAAAACTTGGTATTTTCTTAGTAATATACGTTAGACATCTCTTGATATGAGCACTTCTAGATCTGCCTCATTCTTTTCAAATAACTGGGCATATAGCACTGCATGTTTGGAGTATGATTTATTTAAGTAATGCTCTATTGGTAGACATTTATGTAGTTTCAATTACGAAAATAGCTGAAATGATGTAATAGCTTTTAACACTTATGCAAGTGTATCTGTGGGCTAAGTACCCTAAAGCAGAATAAAGACATACATTAGGTTTGATAGATATAGCCCAGGTATCTTCAAAATAGTTTTATACCAAATGTTCTTCCTACCAATGGTGCATAATGGGGTGCCTGGGTGGCGCAGTCGGTTAAGCGTCCGACTTCAGCCAGGTCATGATCTCGCGGTCCGTGAGTTCGAGCCCCGCGTCGGGCTCTGGGCTGATGGCTCAGAGCCTGGAGCCTGTTTCCGATTCTGTGTCTCCCTCTCTCTCTGCCCCTCCCCCGTTCATGCTCTGTCCCTCTCTGTCCCAAAAATAAATAAACGTTGAAAAAAAAAAAAAAAGAATAATGTTGTACCCACTCAGCAATACTGGGCATTATCAATTTTCTAAACCTTTATAATGATGTTATGTGATTTTTGGTTGCATTTCTATACACTAATAACAAAGTAGCAGAAAGAGAAATTAAGAGAACAATTCCATTTATAACTGTCCCCCCAAAGAATGAAATACCCAGAAATAAACTAATCAAGGAGGTAAAAGACCTATACTATGAAACCTATAAAACATTGATAAAAGAAACTGAAGACGACACAAATAAACAGAAAGATATCCTGTGCTCATGGGCTGGAAGCATAATATTGTTAAAATGTCCCTACTACCCAAAGCAATTTCTATCAAAATACTAACAGCACTTTTCACAGAACTAGAATAATCCTAAAATTTGCATGGAACCTGAAAAGATCCCCAAATATCCAAAGCAATCTTCAGAAAGGTATCACAGTCTCAGATTTCAAGATACACTACAAAGCTGTAGTAATCGAAACACTATGGTACTGGCACAGAAATACACACATAGGTCAGTAGAACAGAATGGAGAGCCCAGAAATAAACCCATGCGTATATAGTCAATTAATCTGCAACAAATGAGGCAAGAGTATACAATGGGGAAAAGACAGTCTCTTCAGTAAATGGTGCTGGGAAAACTAGACAGCTACTTGCAAAATAAAACTGGATCGCTTTCTTGTACTATACACAAAAATTAACTCCAAATGGATTGAGGACCTAAATTTGAGACACAAAACCATAAAACGCCTAGAAGAAAAAGAAGCAGTAATCTCTTGGACATTGGCCTTAGCAACATTTTCTAGATATGTCTCCCCACACAAGGGAAACAAAAGCAAAAATAAACTATTGGGACTACACCAAAATAAAAAACTTTTGCCCAGCAAAGGAAACCATCAATAAAACAAAAAAGGCAACGTGCTAAATAGAAGAAGATATTTGCAAGTAATCTATCTGACAAGGGGATGAACTCCAAATATATAAAGAACTTACACAACTCAACACCAAAATCCAAATAATCTGATTAAAAATGGACAGAGGGCCTAAACAGACATTTTTCCAAAGAAGGCACACGGATGGCCACCAGACACAAAAAGATGATCCCTTTCACTAACCATCAGAGAAATGCAAACCAAAACCATAACAAAATATCATCTTACACCTGTCAGAATTGCTAGAATCAAAAAGGCAAGAAATAACAAGTGTTCATGAGGATGTAGAGAAAAAGGAACCCTCATGCACTGTTGGTAGCAATGTAAATTGGTGCAGCTACTGTGGAAAACAGTACGGAGGTCCCTCAAAAAATTAAAAAGAGAACTACCATATGATTTAATAATTCTATCACTGAGTATTTACCTAAAGGAAATGAAAGGGGTGAAAAACACGCACCCCCATGGTTGCTTACTGTAGCATTATTTATAACAGCCAAGTATGGAAGTGTCCATCCATAGATCAATGGATAAAGAAGATGTGGTGTATACACACACACACACACACACACACACACACACACCCACACCCACAATGGATTATTATTCAGCCCTAAGGAGAATGAGATCCTGCCTTTTGTGACAACATGGATGCATCTAGAGGATATGCTAAGTGAAGTCAGAGAAAGACAAACACCTTATGATTTCACTGATACGTGGAATCCAAAACGCAAAACACACAAAACGCAGAAACACACTTGTAAACCCAGAGAACAAACTGATGGTGGCCAGAGGGAAGGTGTAGGCATACGCAAAACAGGCCAAGGGGAGTGGGAGATACAGCTTCCAGCTACGGAATAAGTCATGGGAATAAAATCCCCAGCACAGCATAGCCACAGAATGTCATCAGTGGTACTACGGTATGTTGTATGGTGACAACAGGTAGGTACACTTGCCACGAGCACAGTATAATGTATAGATGTGTCCAATCACTAGGTTGTACACCTGTAGCTAGCGTCAATTAAGATAAAAAGATTACACTATTTTACGTGGTAACATATTTCTTTAATGAAGTCTCTGGTTCTAATTTTTATATAAGGTTACTGCTTTATTTTCTGATAGAAGTTACGAGAAAAAAAAAATTTTAAGAGGTTTGGAAAAAGGTCCCAACAAGCAAATGAAAATAAAAATAGTCTGTAATTATACCATTCTGAGATAAGTACTAACATTTGATGTTAATTTTGAATCCTTTTAAAAATTACATTATGACCATTAACCGCGTCCTTATATGTTACTGGAAAGCATCATTTTAAATAGCTACATAATTTCACAAATGGAGGTATGGTAACTCAGTTAGCTTTTCCTTTATTTAGGGACATTTAGGTTGTTTCTGGTATTTTTGCTGTGAAATACTGCTATCATATACATTTTGATATATAAATCTCTGCTTGAGTTTCTGTTCCCTTAGTATAAGTTCCTGAGATTCTCTCAGGAGCCAATGCGGTGACAGGGCTCCACGGGTGTCTGTCTGTCAGGACTTGGAAAACTGTCACACATTTGCTGGGCTACAGTCTGTGACTGTGCTTTTTTCTTTAAAAAAAATTTTTTTTAATGTTTATTTATTATTGAGAGACAGAGAGAGACAGAGCATGATCATGGGAGGGGCAGAGAGAGGAGGAGACACAGAATCCAAAGCAGGCTTCAGGCTCTGAGCTGTCAGCACAGAGCCCGACGTGGGGCTCGAACTCGCGAACCGCGAGATCATGACCTGAGCCGAAATTGGACGCTAAGCCGACTGAGTCACCCAGGCGCCCCTGTGATTGTGCTTTTAATCCCAGCAAATCAACTTCCGAGGGTTCTGTGTTCTCGAACAGTGTCTCAGATTTGCCCATCCACTCAGCTCTCCTCCATTACCCCGCCCGCCCACCCTAGTAGATAGAGTGCGATACTAAGAACGGATCTCTGGACCCACACTTTCCAGATTTGTACCCTGGCATCACCACTTTGTAGCTGTGCGCCTTGTTTGACTTATGACTTGACCGCTCTGTGCCTCAGTTTTCTCGCCTATAAAATGAGGAGAATAATACTGCCTATCCTATGGGATTATTATGAGTATTAAATGAATCAATATATGTAAAACCCTTCATCAATGCAGGGCATAAGGGAAGTGCTATGTTCATACTAGCTATTATTATTCTCAAGGATACATAGAAATGCTAAAGAATAACTTCAAGAAAAGACACCAAGATCCAAGATATTTCAGAGGCGATTTCTGGGTGGTATATAATTATGCTTTTTTGTCTTCATATTATTACATTCTCTCGATTTCACATTTCACAAATGCCAGGGTATTGGAGGAAGATTTTGTTAGACTACTTACTCCCTAACCCTGCTTCCAGAATACTTTCCTTCCTCCCCTTACAAAAATTTTTTTTTAATGTTTATTCATTTTTTGGGAGGGAGACAAAGAGAGAGAAAGGGAGAGACGGTGCAAGCGGGGGAGGGGCAGAGACAGACGGAGACAGGATCCGAAGCAGGCTCCAGGCTCCGAGCTGTCAGCACAGGGCCCGACGTGGGACTTGAACCCGTGAACCGTGAGATCGTGACCTGAGCCGAAGTCGGACGCTTAACTGACTGAGTCACCCAGGTGCCCTGTTCCTCCCCTTATTAAAGCAAACCAATCAACCAACTCCACCAGTCATCGTGGTAAATGAGGAAACGTTAGGCGAAAGTCACACGTTCACAACGGGTAGGGCAGAGAGACAGGGGAAGCCATCACGGAGCGCACGGGACAGCCTACCTCGGACGTAATTTAGGGGAAACAAGTGGACTCTTTTTCTTAAAGTAAACGCTTGAGTTTTCCACTCACTGCAAACAAACCTAATCCTAAGCGACACGGAGGCAGGATAACACATTCACTTGTTCGCTGGAGGTCTTCTTCCTGTATTTTACCTCTCGTGTTCCACAAAGACACGGAGTTCCGTTTGAGTCACCATCTCCTGGGCTGTTCAAATCCCAGGGCCCAAAACTGAAGCCGGAAAGAGCATACTTGCCTTCCTGGCTTTGGATCCACAGGGCTCCTTCCGGAGACTGTGGGCCGTTCCCAGAAGGCAATGAGAGGAGGGAGGAAGCAGTGGGGCAGAGGAAGGAGACCCTTAAACGGGCAGCGGATGGAGGTCTGTCTGTGGCTTTCTGCTGCCTGGCAGTGCCAGAGGGCCTGGGCAGGGCCCCAGAGGAGAACAGACAACGGTGCCCGGCCTTGCCAGAGCAGCCCAGGCCCCACGCCACCTCCCGGGTGCCGAGGAGTCTGTGAAGCAGATAACGGGGGATCCCTGGCCACGTGAGAGGTGAGCGGCCTCCCTGTGAAGATCCCACCTAAGCCCCAGCTTCTGGTTTTACCCTGGAACGGACAGCTGAGGGAGAGTATCAAATGCCTGGCCAGCCAGGCTGGCTGGAGGCGGGGGTGGGGTGGGGGTGGGGGTGGGGGTCTGGAGTCAGAGCTGTTGTAATGTAAAGAAACAGATATTTCTTGTATAATGGAGATTCATGATCGCTGTACTATCTTTTATGAAATCGGGTGCTTTATAAATATCAAATTGCTTGCAATGAGCCTCACATGTGGTCACGGTGAATCTCAAGATCGTAACTGGACACTGCTAATCGAAGGAACGGCAATCCCGAAGCCACACGCCCATGTGCCTCTATTCATTGCTGTGCGAGGCTGGGTCCTGCTGTCTCGTCCCCAAGGAGCCACCTCGCACAGATGCACTCTGTTCTATGCAGGAAGAGGAAGGCGTTTCTGCAGCTGTCCCGGCTCGCGTCCACTAATCATCTTTATAAAACCCATTTTGTCTGAAGGTTTTTGAGCGCCCCCACCGTAGGAAACTAATAGCTTTCAAAGGAAAGGCTCCCTTGAATCACGTGCGATTAAGGGGGCTCATTTTAACTGTATGTTAGTTGTCTGAGGACAGGAGTCTCTGAGAAATGCCGAGCGAGTCTGATCTCAGCCAGCAGGGCAGACCCTGATAACAGGTCAGGGACAAATGCCCAGTGGGAGTTGTTGGCACAATAAGGTTTAAAGCTTTTGACGCAAAAGTAAATAATGAGCAAAATATCTGGGTTATCACTCAGGGAGACTGTCTCTTCTCCCCCTCTCCGGTTGTTACTCTCTAAACTTTGCCTTGGGTGGACAAAGGCAATCTGTCCTCTCCCGGGTCACTGCAGGGTACAGATGTTTCTTTTTTACTAATCTTCCATATTGGAGGTGGTGCTCGCGCGAGCACTGGTTCGGTGCGGAAGTGACGTGGACCCAAGCCAGCATCCGGCAGCTTCGGCTGACCCACAGCGATGATCCCTGTGACCCATTAAACCACAGTGGTCACTGAGGAGAACGAGCTTATTGGTAGGGGGACCACAGAGTGATGGGCCTGTGATTTGGAAAGACCGACCAACTCCTGATTGGTAAAAGCACTGTGGAAGTCACTAGGACTAAAAAGACAAACGACTAAATCAGTTACAGGCCATTACTAAAAATTATATTCGGAAACAAAGGATTTTGAAGTCTCTTTTTGATGTATGGATTCCTATGTGTAAAACTTAAGGTGACAACATGCTGGGTCTGATGGGACATTTTCCTGACCTCTAAAATTTGAGGAAGTTTGCAACTTCCAAGAGGCCACATTCTGGCCAAATAAAACATTCACTCAAGCTCTGTTTAGCATGTACTGTAAATGTCCAATGTACAAGATGTCCAATGTACAAATGTACAAATGTAAATAAGCACTGATCTGAAAGGCACAAAAACACAAATGATAAAATTTGCTTTAGCTTCAAATTTGACAAAAGACTTTGCTAGGATTATATTTCCTAATTCTCTTAGGAAATGAAGCAGGGCCCTTGGGAGGCCATCTTTGCTGCTATGACAACTCACTTATCTGGCACTACTTGGGGATGCTGTTTGTACACAGGAAGTTATCTGAATGTTAGATCTTATGTTATTTAAATGCTGAAATTTCTGCAGCTGAGTTATTTTGTAAGGATTATTTTAATTGTAAATAGAAGGCCCTAAATATGCTTTTACTATTTCTTGATGATTCAAGGCCATCGTTCGTGCAACCGGTGGCGGTGCCGGGATCTGATCCACAGCTGTCCTTTGGGACCACTGATGTTTGCTGGCCGGCCTGCCTTGGTGCCACGGACACCAAGCTGATCAGAGCAGGCTGCTGGGCTCCCTCTCCCCATGAATATATTCAGCTGAGAAGAAGTCCAGGCTCAGAGGCCCTGCCAAACCCCATCCAAAGGGGAGTGAACATTCCTTCCAACTCAGGCTTTACCCATGACTCTTTCATACCATAAAGTAGTTCACATGTTAAGGGACCAGAGTGCAAGCTCATGAGTCTACAGTCAATGAATATTTATTAAGAATAAGCATGAAAAAAAACAAAAATAAAAAGGGGCGCCTGGGTGGCTCAGTCGGTTGAGCGTCCGACTTCGGCTCAGGTCATGATCTCGCGGTTCGCGAGTTCGAGCCCCACGTCGGGCTCTGTGCTGACAGCTCAGAGCCTGGAGCCTGCTTCGGATTCTGTGTCTCCCTCTCTCTCTCTGCCCCTCCCCTGCTCATGCTCTGTCTCTCTCTGTCTCAAAAATAAATAAAAACATTAAAAAAATTAAAAAAATAAGGCATGCCTATCTTATGGCCCCTGGTTCAGAGCACAGTGAAGCTTCTCTATAAATGTTGACTGATGAAGCGCGCGCGCGCGTGTGTGTGTGTGTGTGTGTGTGACAGAGAGAGAGAGAGAGAGAGAGAGAGAGAGAGAGAGACAGAGGAAGGGACAGACACACAAAACACATACTAGCAATGTTCAACAAAACAGTGTCAAATTTAGTAATGGTGGCATAAAAGATCTTAGGGAAAAATACAGTTTTTAAGAGAGTATTTATACATTGTCTTAGACTTTCAATGGAAGATGAATTTGCATATGTGTGTGTGCTCCTTCACACAAATCAAATATCTTGAGAAAAATGTTGGATAGCCTCAAAAATAGGTATTTTCACGTCTTAAAAGAATCACAGTGCAGTTAGGAAACCTCAGACATCATATGTGTCTCTTTCCAACCTCTAGAGAGGTTGAGAAATCCAGAAGTAGTTGTCTAGGATTACAAGTTCTATATTCCTGCGGCTGCTTCCAACTTTGGATCATTCTTATATTAAAAAGCGTCCTTCCTCAGATACACCTGGATTAAAGTGTCTTTTTTGTGTCCTTTTGACAAAGGACACTCTAGTCAGTTTCTTAAAGATACTTATTAAGCTACCTCTTAACGACACAGCAGTCAGCTTCTACCAAGTTCTAGTAACTGGGCTAGAGTGTGTGTGTGTGTGTGTGTGTGTGTGTGTGTGTGTGTGTGTGTGTGTGTGAGATATGTTCTTTGTTGGAAGATCAAAATGAGTTAGACATGGTTGGAGGGCTCAAGGAGCTGAAAGTTCAGAGAGGGAAAGGTGGATGCATTCACAAATAACTCTGATAAATGTGGTAAGGGCAATGACAAACACATGCTCAAGGCTCAGTGATGGAAGCACAAATGGTGATCTTGATTTGTAGCAGTTCTGGGTTTGTTCTCAGGGTTAGTCCTTTCTATGTGAGCACAAGCCCAGCAGGGTCCAGCCACCTCAGTCGTCTGTGGTCAAGAGACCCTTGAATGTCAGGGGAAGACACAGTTGACCACCCAGGAGTCAGGCACTCAGTTATTCCTCCCATAAGTGTTTGGCACGCATTACTTTCTTTCTGTAGTACTGTGAGAGGATAGAAAATATATATACTGGTCTGTGCCTGTTTCCTGCCACAAAGCTCCTAAAATACTTACAATTTCCTAAGTGACATGAACACTCGACACATCTCTTGTTCTGATATTTGTCTTTCACCCCATCCTGATTCCTAAAACACTTGTAAATGGCTAAGTGACAAGAGCACTAGGGACGTCTTTTGTCTCAAGGAGGCGACTCTGGGTGGACTCCTCGATGGGGGCTGGTCTCCAGAAAGACCACGCCATGATCGGATGCTGGAAGTTCAGGGGAATTCAGACTATATTGGGAGGACAGCCTGCATGTGATCCAAGGCCTCTTTTAAATTAGTTTACAGGGGCACCTGCGTGGCTCAGTCAGTTAAGTGTCTGACTATTGATTTCAGCTCAGGTCATGATGTCACTGTTTGTGAAGACTGAGCCCCCTGAGGGGCTCTGTGCTGACAGCAAGGAGTCTGCTTGGGATTCTCTCTCTCTCTCTGTCCCTCTCCCGCTTGCACTCTTGCTCTTTCAAAATAAATAAATAATAAATTTACAAATTGATATACCAAAAGTGCATTGCTTTGTGACTTTTAAATGTTTATTTATTTTTGAGAGAGAGACAGAGAGAGACAGAGAGACAGGGAAAGAGCATAAGCAGGGGAGGGGCAGAGAGAGAGAGAGGGAGACACAGAGTCTGAAGCAGGCTCCAGGCTCTGAGCTGTCAGAACAGAGCCTGACGCGGGGCTTGAACTCACAAACCATGAGACGGTGACCTGAGCTGAAGTCGGATGCTTACCCCACTGAGCCACCCAGGTGCCCCACTTCGTGATTTTTTTGACACTAAGGTGTAGAAGCATGCTAAGAACTCGATGTTCTGAGAGTCAGAGATTGTCATTTTGTCTCAGTCAGCAGCAGCTTTCTAGAATGCAGTCACCTCTTATTCGTTGCTCTGCACCACGTACATCTATCAACCTCCGAATATTCCAGCCATCCACTGCCTAGATTCAAACAAACCACCACCCGTGCATCTTACGTTCCTTTGCTCTCTTCCAATAAAAGAAACCCCAAGAGCCGTTGAGACGCTCTGGGCACCTGAACCTAAGGCAGGATGGCAATTTCCCATCCGGGCCGAACGCTCTGAATACGCTTACCCACTGTGGCAGGAGCCTGTTGCACGAACCTGAGCAGAAGGTGGAGGCGAAGTTCTGGAGGGCCGAGTCCACCTCCTCCACGCTGGGCAGAGCCAGCAGGCGGGGCAGGAGGCTCTCCAGGGCCTGCAGGAACAGCCTGGCGCTGTGCTGGTCCGCCTCCTGGTTCTTCAACAGTTTCAGGGACAGAGCGGCAGTCCGCAGGGACCTGTGGCCCAGGCAGTCCCGAGGGGTCTGCTCTTCGTCGGCCAGGGAGCCGTTGTCCGACCCGATGTCCGACACGTCGGACCTGCCCGAGTCCTTCTCTGCAGCCATCGAGTACTGGTCGCAGGAGTCGAACTCGGTCCGCGAGAGGTCTTGGTCATCTACGCTGAAATTGCTCTCGCTGTACCGGGAGCCATAGGACCTCATCCTGCAGTCCACCGACAGGAAGTTCGTTATGTCGGGGTAAGCCACCGTGTGGCTCCTCTGGACCACGTCTGGTTGGTCGACCGCCTCGGGCTCCGGCACCTTGCTCAGCGTCTCCCTGCTCTCCGGCTGCGCCGGCGACCTGAGGCTGTGCTTGTGGTTGTCGGAGCGGTCCTCGGGCGTGGTCTGGCCCAGCTCGCCCTCCAGGGTGGTCTGGCCCGTGTCCGTGGTCACACTGATGCTGATGTCCGGGCTCCTCTCGTTCCCCGCCTCCCACGGCGTGTGCTCGGAGGACAGGACGCGCCGCTGCCAGCGGAAGTCGGCCTCGTTGATCTCCATGGAGTCCCGGCTCCACTCGGCCCCGTCCTTGAGCTCCTCCAGGCGCAGCAGCAGCAGCTGCACCTGGCCTTCGCTCAAGCCCTTGCCCTGGCTCAGCTCGTCCAAGGCCCCGAGCAAGGTGCAGACGCAGGACACGGCCGCATAGCACGCCTCAATGCCGCCCTTGATGCACGCTTCGGTCATGCCATCCATGATGCTAAGGGTTCGAGGGAGAAAACAACATCAGCATAGGCAACGTGGGAGAATGCTCCAGAAGGAACAAGGCGGGTGAGTCTGGTGAGCAGGGCAGTATGCAAAACAGATCCTCTGCTCTACATGAAGTGAAATGGTCTGGGCAAAAAGTAAATGAAACAAACATGCTCCGGCTGGCAGAGGAAAACCTCCAGGTGAAGTGGCCCACCTTGAATCACACTGACTCTTGGTTGGCTGGTTTATCTGGAGACACACAAAAATTCCGGATGGGAGTTTGTGATCTCCACAAGGACAGGCACTGCATAATCTCACTTTTGGATTATGTTCGTTTTTTTTTTTTTTCCCCCGAAAGCAAACAGTTATAATGGCTCTATGATAATGAGGACATCCTCTATAAGACCAATATATTCCGGAACAGGTGCAGGTGAATACAACAACTGCAAATTAGATGATGTTCAGTTTTCTAGGGAAGCGACAAGTAAAGGAATCTTATAGCTATAGTGCTGGAATTCAAAACATTTTTCCCCAACATAACCCCAATGGATAATTTTTGTACATTTCATTCTGTACATTGCGTTTACTTTAAGTATGACAATATGGAAAGTTACAGGATTGCAATACATTGAGATAAGACTTCTCATATGGCCTGCGGGGACATTATTGAACAATAATATTCCACGTAAGGCAGATTCATAAAAATTTCAGGGCCTTAAAAACAAGGTCAAGTGTATTCAGAGGAGCATCGCTCGCCAAGCAATAGTAGGTGGAAAAGGGGAATGTATCATACAGTTTGAGAAGATCCAGATGAGACTTTCGTTTTGAAATTGATCTTTTTCTGGATTCTGGTTCAGTGGAGCCGGGTCCTGCCAAATCACAGAGGCGCTGTGGGCTCCCAAGTAGCTTTAAGAAAAGGGGGAAAAAATAACAGTAAAGCGAACACCATAAAAAAAGCACAAGGTCTTAAAATTGTGAGTTCAAAGAGACATGTACACTCTCTATTGATTGACACACTCGAAAAAAACCCCACAACTGTTTGGAACTACAAATCTTAATAGAACTGATCTAAGTATCCATCTTGTCACAGAACACACATAGGGTTCCCAGATCCTCAGTTCAGGACTGGCTTAGACAAAGCAAATTCTCTACGGGGTTGTTTCAAAAACTTTTATAGCACAGAACAATAAAGCACTTGTATCTACGTTCTTTAGTGAGAATGGCCTCTAATTTAACTTCCCTCTACTCTCTTTGTCTCACTTTGCTATCAGAGCCGGCTAGCTGCAAACTGGATTGATCAAGCATACCCGGAACATTCTCCAGAATAGATCATATGGTAGGGCACAAAACGAGTCTTAAATTTAAGAGAACTGAAATCATATCAGGAGTCTTTTCTGACCACATTGGCATGAAACTAGAAATTAATTACATGAGGAAAACTGGGAAATTCACAAATATGTGAATTTTAAACAACATGCTACCAAACAACTAACGGGTCAAAGAAGAAACGAAAAGAGAAATTAAAAAAGACCTTGAGACAAACAAAAATGGAAATATAACACCCTCACATTTATGGGGTACAGAAAAAGCAGTTTCAAAAGAAAAATTTAAAGCAGTAAATGCCTACCTCAAAAAAATAAGAAGAGTCTCAAACAAATAATGTAACGTTACACTTTAAGGAACTAGAAAAAGAACAGGTGAAGCCTAAAGTTAGTAGAAGGAAGTAAATAAGAAAGATTACAGCAGACATAAATGAAATAGAGACTAAAAAACAACAGAAAAGATCAATGAAACTAAGAGTTGATTCTTTGGAAAGATAAAATTGACACAGTTTTATTAGACTCTCCAGGAAAAAAACCTGGAAGATTTCAATAAAATCAGAAATGAAAGAGGTGTTACAACTGATACCACAGAAATACAAAAGACCCCAAGATACTCTTATAAAAATGATACGTCAACAAATTGGACAACCCAGAAGAATACAGTTCTAGAAATATATGACCTACCAAGACTGAATCATGAAGGAATAGAATATCTGAATAGATCAATTACTGGTAAGGAGACTGAATCAGTAATCAAAAACCTCCCAACTAACAAAAGTCCAAGAACAGATGACTTAACCAGTGAATCCTACCAAACATTCAAGGGATTAATATCAATCTTTCTCAAACTCTTCCAAAAAGCAGAAAAGGAGGGGATTCTTTTCTTTCTAATTTTTTTTTTTTTAGTGTTTATGTATTTTTGAGAGAGCATGAGCAGGAGAGGAGCCGGGAGGGAGGAAGACACAGAATCCAAAGCAGGCTCCAGGCTCCTAGCTGTCAGCACATAGCCCAATGCAGGGCTCAAACTCACTAGCTATGAGATCGTGACCTGAGCTGAAGTTGGACGCTTAACCGACTAAGCCACCCAGGCGCCCCAGGAGGGGACTCTTTCAAACTCATTTTATGAGGCTATCATCACCCTGATACTAAAACTTGACAAGGACACCACAAGAAGAGAAAATTAGAGGCCAACATCTCTGATGAACATAGATGCAAAAATTCTCAATAAAATGTGATCAAACTAAATTCAACAACGTATTAAGGGGATCATATACCATAATCAAGTGGGATTTATTCTAGGGATGCAAAGACGGTTCAAGTGACTGAGCCACAAATTAGTCAAGTGATTCACAACGTTAACCAAATGAAGGACAAAATGAAAAGATAATTTCAATCGATGCAGAAAAAGCATTTGACAAAATTCCACATCCACTTATGATAAAAACTCTCAAAAAGGTGGGTGGAGACGGAATGTATCTCAACATAATAAAGGCCATCTATTACAAATAGCATCCTATTCAACAGTAAAAAGCCAAAAGTTTTTCCTCTGAGATCAGGAGCAAGACAAGGATGCCAATCTTGCCACTTTTATTCACCATAGTATCGTCAGTCCTAGCTACAGCAATCAGGCAAGAAAAAGAAGTAAAAGGCATCCAAACTGGAAAGGAAGAAATAAAACTGTCACTATTTGCAGATGGCATGATATTATATATAGAAAACCCTACAGACTCTTTTAAAAAACTGTTAGAACTAACAAATGAATTCAGAGAATTTGCAGGGTACAAAATCAGCATATAAAAAAATCTGTTGCATTTCCATACACTAATGAACTATCAGAAAGCGAAATCAAGAAAATACTCCTATTTACGAGGCATCAAAAAATAAGGAAATGCCTAAGAATAAATTTAACCAAGGAGGTGAAAGACCAGTATACTGAAAACCATAAGACATTAATAAAATAAATTGAAGATGACACAAATAAATGGAAGGATGTTCTGTGCTCATGGATTCAAAGAATTAATATTGTTAAAATGCCCTTACTACCCAAAGCAATCTACAGATTCAATGCAATCTCTACCAAATTTCCAATGGCATTTTTCACGGAAACAGAACAAACAATCCTGAAATTTGTATGGAACCATAGAAGACCTGGAATAGCCAAAGCAATCTTGAGAAAGAGAAAAACAGGAGCCATCACACTCCCTGATTCAAACTTTATTACAAAGCTACGGTAATTAAAACATTATGGCACTGGCATAAAAACGGACGCATAGATCAAAAAGAACAGAATAGAAAGCCTAGAAATAAGTCTATACGTATATGTCAATTAATATATAACAAAGGAGGCAAGAATATACAATCGGGAAAGGACAATCCCTTCAACAAATGGTGCTTGGAATGCTGGACAGCCACAAGCAAAAGAAGGAAAATAGACACCTGTCTTCCACCATACACAAAAATTAACTCAAGATGGATTGAAGGCTTGGCTGTAGGCCTTGAGACCATAAAACTCTTAGAAGAAAACATAGGCAGTAAGCTCCTTGACATGAGTCTTGCAGATGATTTTTAAAATCTGATACCAAGTAAAAACAACAAAAGCAAAAATAATCATGTGGGACCACATCACACTAAAAAGCTTCTGCACAGCAAAGGAAACCATCAACAAAATGAAAAGGCCACATGCTGAAAGTATTTGCAAGTCACGTATCTGATAAGGGGTTAATATCCAAAATACAGAAAGAACTCCTATCACTCAATAAAAAGATAAAAAACCCCAAACAATCCAATTTTAAAACTGGGTAAAGGACTTTGAGTAGACATTTCTCCAAAGAAGACATACAGATGGCCAATGGACACATGAAAAGATATTCAACATCAATCATCACCTGGGAAATACAAATCAAAACCTCAATTAGATACTACCTCAGACCTGTTAGAATGGCTATTATCAAAAAGACTAGGGGTGCCTAGGTGGCTCAATCAGTTAAGTATCTGAGTCTTGGTTTTAGTTCAGGTCATGATCTCATGGTTCACAGGATCAAACCCCTCATCGGGATCTGTGCTGATAGCATGGAGCCTGCTTGGGACTCTCTCTCTCCCTTTCTCTCTCTCTCTCTGCCTCTCTCCCACTCATGCATGTGTTCTCTCACTCAATAAATAACCTTAAAAAAAAAAAGACTAGAAAAAACAAGTGTTGGCAAGGATGTGGAGAAAAAAGAATCCTTGTGCATAGCTGGTAGGAATGTAAATTGGTACAGCCCCTATGGTAAACAGCATGGAAGTTCCTCAAAAAATTAAAATAGACTGCCATACAATCCATCGATTACACTTCTGAATATTTATCTGAAGAAAATGAAAACACAAATTCAAAAAAGATACAGGTACCCCCATGGTTATTGCAGCATTATTTACAATAGCCAAAATATGGAAACAACCTAAGTATCTCTCAAAGGATAAGTGGATAATCCAAAGACAATGTCGCATACCCACCCCCCCCCACAGAGAAATACTACTCAGCCATAAAAAAGAATGAAATCTTGCCATTTGTGGTAACATTGATGAAACTAGAGAGTGTTATGCTAAGTGAAACAAGTCAGACAAAGAAAGACAAATACTGTATAATATCTCTTATAGGTAGAATCTTGAAAAACAAAAAAATAAACAAAAGATCACGTTCATAGTTACAGAAAATTGGTGGTTGTCAGAGGTGAGGGGTGGGGGGATGGAAAAAATGGATGAAGGGGGTCAAAAGGTAAAACAACTTTTAAAAAACTTAAAAAAACACATGGGTTGAGGAGTATTCCCTCATTCTATTCCTTGGAAAATTTCACATATTATTGGAACTATCCATTCCTTAACTGTTGGTATAACTTATTTTTAAAGTTGTATGGGGCCAGTGGTTTTTTTTTTTTTAATTTTTTAAAATTTATTTTTATTTTTATTTTTTTTATGGAACGATTTTTAACTACTGATTCAATTTTTTAAAAGTTTCTAGAACTATTTAGGTCCTCAATTTCTCAGCTTGTTAAAGGCTATGTTATTTCCCAGGGATTTATCTATTTTATCTAAATTTTCAAATTTATTGGCATCAGTGGCCTTATTAGACCTTGATTTCTTTAATGTTTCTAACATTTATAGTTCCAAGTGTGTTTTCATTCTTATTTCTATTTAGTTGTTTTTACCTATTCTGGGATTTTGTGATTGCTTTTATCAAGAGTTTTTCAATTTCCTCAGTTTTTTTAGAGCCCTGATATTTTTCACTTTAGTGATCCACTATATTTGCTTTTTATAGCATTACTTTCTGCTTTTATCTTCTTTATTTTTCCTCTTTTCTACTTTCTTTGAATTAAATCTGCTCTTCTTTCCCCAACTCTCTAACTTGGAGAATTAGAATATTAATTGTAGGCTTCCTAACTTTCAATATAAGCATTTTAAGCTATCAACACCCTTGTATATAGCGCTTTGGCTACATCCTACAAGTTTTCACATATAGAATCTTCATTACTGTTCAGTTTAATTAGTTATTATTTCCATGTGTTAGATGTCTTTAAACAAAATTTTATTTTGAGGCTAATTCAGGAAAAGATTGGGTTAAGTGCATTGGAAAAGACTTTCTATCACTATGCCCATTATTTTCAAAATGATTTACACTCATGGGAAAAGGTATATTAAGTAGAAAAAATTGTATCTTAAGGGGCACTTCTCTTTCCCTCTCTCCTTCTACATTTCTTTTGGACCCCAGAAATTGGGAACTTCTACTCTCTTGGAGGCAAAGAAATGAAGCTTCCACCTTTCTCTACACATTTTATTTTTTTTTAATCAAAATATATTTACCTTTTTTTCAGGAACAGAATTTAATGATTCATCACTTACAAAAAATACCCAGTGCTCATCCCAACCAGGGTCCTCCTTAATGTCCCTCGCCCATTTAGCCTTTCCCCCAACCCTGCCAGCAATCCTCAGTTTGTTCTTTCTTATGGTTTGTTCCCTCTCTGTTTTGTATTATTTTTGCTTCCCTTTCCTTATGTTCATCTGTTTGGTATCTTAAATTCCACATATGAGTGAAATCATATGATATTTGTCTTTCTCTGACTTATTTCACTTCGCATAATACACTCTAGTTCCACCCACATTGTTGCAAGTGGCAAGATTTCATTCTTTTTGATCGAGTAATATTCCATTAAATATATGTACCACATCTTTATCCACTCATCAGTTGATGGACATTTGGGCTCTTTCCATACTTTGGCTATTGTTGATAGTGCTGCTATAAACATTGGGATGCACGTGTCCCTTCAAATCAGCATTTTGGTATCCTTTGGATAAATACCTAGTAGTGCAATTGCTGGGTCACAGGGTAGTTCTATCTTTAATTTTTTGAGGAACCTCCATACTGTTTTCCAGAGCGGCTGCACCAGTTTGCTCTCCCACCAACAGTGCAAAAGGGTTCCCCTTTCTCTGCATCCTCACCAACATCTGTCGTTGCCTGAGTTGTTAATTTTAGCCATTCTGACAGGTGTGAGGTGGTATCTCCTTTTTGATTTGTATTTCCCTGATGATGAGGGATGTTGAGCATTTTTTCAGGTGTCTGTTAGCCATCTGGATGTCTTCTTTGGAAAACTGTTTATGTCTTTTGCCCATTTCTTCACTGGATTATTTGTTTTTTGGGTGTTGAGTTCGGTAAGTTCTTTATAGATTTTGGATACTTACCCTTTATCTGATACATCATTTGCAAATATCTTCTGCCATTGCCTTTTAGTTTTGTTGTTTCCTTTGCTGTGCAGAAGCTTTTTATCTTGATGAAGTCCCAATAGTTCATTTTTGCTTTTGTTTCCCTTGCCTCTGGAGACATGTCAAGTAAGAAGTTTCTGTGGTCAAGATCAAAGAGGTTGTCGCCTGTTTTCTCCTTTAGGATTTTGATGGCTTCCTGTCTTACATTTAGGTCTTTCATCCATTTTGAGTTTATTTTTGTGTATGGTGTAAGAGAGTGGTCCAGGTTCATTTTTCTGCATGTCGCTGTCCAGTTTTCCCAACACCATTTGCTGAGAAGACTGTCCTTATCCCATTGGATATTCTTTCCCACTTTGTCAAAGATTAGTTGGCCATATGTTTGTGGGTCCATTTCTGAGTTCTCTATTCTGTTCCATTGATCTGAGTGTCTGTTTTTGTGCCAGTACCATACTGTCTTGATGATTACAGCTTTGTAATACAGCTTGAAGTCTGGAATTGTGATGCCTCCTGTTTTGGTTTTCTTTTTCAAGATTGCTTTGGTTATTCGGGGTCTTTTCTGGTTCCATATGAAGTTTAGGATTGTTTGTTCTAGTTCTGTGAAGAATGCTGGTATTATTTTGATAGGGATTGCACTGAATATGTAGATTGTTTGGGGGAGTACTGACATTTTATTTTTTTGAAAAATTTTTTTAATGTTTATTTTTGAGAGAGAGAGAGAGAGAGTCAGAGCACCAGTGGGGGAGGGACAGAGAAAGAGAGGGAGACACACAATCTGAAGCAGATTCCAGGCTCTGAACTGTCAGCACAGAGCCCAACATGGGGCTCAAACCCAGGAGCTGAGCTATGAGATCATGACCTGAGCCCAAGTCCAATACTAAACTGAGCCACCCAAGCGTCCCTTATTTTTTTGACATTGAAAGAGTCAAGTTTCCCTCCCCCCTTTCCCTCCCTTTCCTTTCCTCTCCCTTTTTTTCCCTTCCTCTCCCACTCTTCTCCCTCTCCTACCTGCCTAGTCTCCTCCCTCTTCTCCCCCCCTGCCCCCACTCTCTCTCATGCTACCTGCCAGGCCTACATCCAAGTGAAGCTGGTGGGGTCTAAGTGCCTCTAGCTGTCCCATCCCTTGATACAAAGTAAGTGCATTTCAGGGGTATGGCTGTGGGGAATCTCACTTTCTTTTCGGATCTTATTACATTCTTGAATCTAACCTTACCAGTAACATATTAGATGACAATATTTAATTCCCACATTAATCTTGTGTTTATTTCTCAGTTGTTTCCAAATCTGGAGGGAAAGGGCACTGAGTGATTACGCTTCTGAAGAACCCTCAACAACTGCTTGAAGAAAGGCAAGACACGTTTAATCCCAGCTTCTTGCGGTGGGAATGAGGGATGTGATGTCAAGTGGCTGGGATGACAAAGGTCTGATTAAAGATTAGGGAACTCCTTCTGAAGCCCGACCATGGGAGAGAGAAAAGGAAGCAAGGTGTACTATTGATCATTGTTCATTTTGGGGGAAAGCGGAAACAGGAAAGAGAATGTGCTTCAAAAAACAAAATGTCCTGTCTTTGATTAATGGGCGCACAGCGCATATGGCAGAGTGACAAATTACAAAGAGAACAGGGAAATAACACACTAAGCATTCAAACTCCGATAGGCTAAGCAAACATTCTGGGTGCCCAGTGGTTTTCTTTGGGTGCACAGACTGCACATTTTGGTTTCCAGGTTACCAACCTCCCCCAATTATTGGTTGTCATAGCGAGTGGAGGTCCCACTTGTCACAATAACCTGGCCCACGTCAGTCTGCCGTGCTCCATGGGGCAGCACCGTCTGGACATGCTATTTAGGCACTGGTGTCTAATTCCAGCCTTGCCCTGTAAGATAATCTCAGGAAGCTAGAAAATCTATGAGAAGGGGAAAACATATTTCCTCTGCAGTCATAAAGAAATTATCATGTAGGGGCGCCTTGGTGGCTCAGTCGGTTAAGTGTCCGACTTCGGCTCAGGTCATGATCTCACGGTCCGTGAGTTCGAGCCCCGCGTCGGGCTCTGTGCTGACCGCTCAGAGCCTGGAGCCTGTTTCGGATTCTGTGTCTCCCTCTCTCTCTGCCCCTCCCCTGTTCATGCTCTGTCTCTCTCTGTCTCAAAAATAAATAAATGTTAGAAAAAAAATTAAAAAAAAAAAAGAAATTATCATGTAAAATACATGTAGACACCTCCAGACCCCATATGCAATGTATTTACTTAGCATTCACTCATCAAGTGGATCCACCATAAGTAGCCACAACCCCAGTGCCAGTCAACCCTGAGTGGGAAAGAAAGGTTGCTGCTGCTTACAAAACGTTGTCTTTGAAGATAGTCTGTCTTCAGGGCCATCTGTCATTCAGTCAAAATTTATCGAGCCCTTATTCGGATTCAAGCACTGCAGTGTTGGATACCGGGTTAGGGGTGGGGAGAGGGAACCCAGGAAAGCAACGGATACAAAAACGTATTTGAGAAGAAGTTTGCACCATGTGGAAACGTTCAGTGGGATGGGATGTACAATTAATTGCTAAATGAGGGAATTTAGAGAAGACCAAAAGTAGTGGTTTGGGGAGGCAGCAGTGTGAAGGAGGAGGGTTTTGATGGCACAGAGAGCTGTTCTTTGAACATCCCGGTTCATGGGGCGGCCCTACTACCCACAAGGACTTTGGGCAAGTAACTTCGACTCATGGAGGCCCAGCCTCCCCACCGAGAAACTGGGAGTAATGTTACCTTCCTAAGAAAGTTTGTAAATCAACTAACATGCAGTGCCAGCTGCGGCTGGCACATTTCAATCAACTGCTTGACGCTAAGTGGAATGGCCCGTGGGGAGACGGGAGGGGAGTCTGAATGGAAGCAGGAGCCTGGGAGCTGAACGGAGCAAGGTCGGTCAGGTGGAACGAGGGTGATGACGGGAAATGAGGACGACGACAGAAGGGTCTAGCAACGGGGCAGAGGAATTCAGACTTGATGGAAGAGGCAACAGGAGCCATGAGAGCCCGAAAATAAACTGTTAACAGTGGCGATTGAGAAGTCTAAGTCCAGAAGGACAAAAGGAAGGAAACAGGCAGCCGGAGAGCAGAGCTAGAATAAGAGCCCCACTCTAGGTAGGAGGTCATGAGGAAGAGTGAGTTCCAGCCTCCACATGTTTTTTCTTTTCCTTAGGAAAGCAATAAGCATGCCAAATGTCTGTCTGGCCCTTTATGCTTGCAGAGTACCGATCGATGCAAACCGCATGGCATTTTGAACCTTTGGAATATTACTACTAGGCACGGATACAAAACTGTAGGCTCATAGTTAAACGCTTGAGCTACTATAACCTAGCTGGGGAGTGGCAGAGAGAGGATCCAAACTCTGACTCTTCAACTGAGGCTTAAGAAGGGGGTAGCTGAGCCAGCAGGGGAAGGGGGGCTCCTAGAATCATTTGCATTGCAGTATCAAAGTCAAGTACGGTAGTAAGTGCGCTGTAGGAAAAGACCTTGGGTTTCATTCAGGTCAGACAGACCGGGGTGTATACCCTTTCTCTTTCTTTGGGACCTTGCACAAATCATTTGACTCTCCGAAACCTCAGTTTCTTTGCGGGAGGGAAAATTCATTTTTTCTGGCATCGTGTCTCTAAGGGGAGGAACATTCAGTGGAATAAAATTCTGGACCTCTCTCCTCTCTCTCTCACTTCCTCCTAATGGAGGGGGAGTCTGATCTCACTGGTTAATGTAGGGGGAGCTGAACATGAGTAGCCAGCCTCTTCCTCTTTCTTCCCCTTGAAGATCTGCCTATTCAGAGAAAGCCCATTCTGCTCCCCTGTTTATAAACTTAACAAGGGTAGGGCTGGGTCCCCAAGGGAGCTGGGTGGTGAGAAACTAGTCTAGTCTCACTTGCCTCCAAAGCTGTATTGTGTTCGTCAACCTGGGACTGATCAGTTATTAAAGCTGACCCTATGTTTGTATTGCCTGAAGCTGTGATAGGGAAAAGAAATAACATTTTTCACTAGTAAAAGTTGATATACAACATCCAAGAGTTATCAAGAGTATTAGAGATAATATATGTGAAGTGCTGGGCATAGAGAAGGTAAGGATTCAAAGGTTATTATTGTGTGCTCATAGATTTTCGTAACCACAATTAGATCTGAATCACTCCTTCATTTCTAGAAATATTGAGTAAGAACTTTCCATTGTTCATTACAATCAAATCTCGTTAAAGCAACACCAAGAGGCATTTTAAATTAAGCTTTTGAGAAACTGATGAGTAGCAAATATTACTTTAAATAAATGAATCATCAACAAGGGAAATTTGCTACTCTGGGTTTGTTGTTGTTTTGGTGTAGGAACCAAAAGCAAAGGCAACGAACGTGTTCACAAATACAAAAATGTGGATCTCTTTTCTTTTTGGTTGAGAGACAGCAGAGAAATTCTTATTTGAAGTACCTTCACAATAACCCTCATTCCTCCTCAAAACCATGAAGGAGCACACGGGGATGGCTGTTACAAGCTGGACAATCTTTACCTTCTCACAGGGGTCATGATGTTTGGGATATGAGGCCTAAGAAGGAATGAGGCAAAGGGATTCCTTTTAATAGTCAGAGATTAGTAATGGTTTTGTTTTGTTTTGTTTTGTTTTTGGATAATATACAACATGAGTAGAAAGTCACTTGGAAATCCAATTATGGCAAAAGGGAATAAACACATATAGCTGCACAAACAGCACCTAAGGGAACGGGATGAAATCAGCCTGGGGCCCGGTCAGATGCCTGCAGCTTGAATTATCAATGGCTTTGCATCGGTCAGCACCCATCGACCCCTCCTTCCCCGGGCTCCCAACACATGGATACACGCCCCCGTCCTAAAGATGCTGCCCGTTACTGGATACCACGTAGTAACAAGTAAGTTTGAGCAGGTGCCTGGCAAACATTTTCTGAGTGCTTTCTGCGTGTAAGACACAATGTGCAGATAACGCCTCCCGCCATCTGGCCAGCACGGTGGCGTTCTTCGGGGCCTCCTTACCTCTTTCATGATTTTGATGGCTTCCACCCGGTGCTGGGGTGGCGGATAGAGCAGCACCCGGTGATACAGGGACTGGAGCACGGGCTTCATGGAGTCCACCGACCCCACCAGCCGGACCAGCTCGGCCGCGATGTAGTAAATGGTCCGAGCCACCGGCCCGCTCAGGGCTGGCGCCGTGGAGGAGCAGCCCGACCCCCGGCCGTGGTCGGAAACTCCCGGAGATGCAGAGTCTGACTCGACGCCTGCACCGGCGCTGCTGCTGTGAGCGGAGGTGATGGTTTTGTCATGAATTGGATTCCCCAGGATCACGATGAGAGCAGGGCAAAGGTTCTTCCTGGGAAGACACAGGAGGAAACATCCGTTCCGCGACAAGCCGAAATGATAAACTGTGAATATTACCCCTGATGCCACAAAAATGGCTAGTACGAGTTGGGTTCTTTACTGCCCCTCTTTTTGGCTAATGTCCTGCCTCAGTTTTGCGCGTCTCTCCGTCACTTCTAGGTATACGAAGAGAATACTTTTTCTCGGAACTCAAGGCAGAATTGACTAAAGAAAATCCCAGGAGAAGCATTAAGAAACTGTCTTACGTAAAGAAACAGACTCAAAATGCTAAATGGCTTCGTCAGAGTGACTCATTTTACTATAAATAACAAAATTATTTCTACTTCTAATTTCAGAAGTTAATTTGAAATTCTGACACATGGTACTGTCACATCGTTCGATTTCCTCCCTGTGGAAAAGCCCCGGAACCCACAGTAACTAGCTGGCTGCCTGCAGGCCCTGTCACTTGTGTGTACCTCTGGCTATAATTAAGTGACTCGTCTGCACGTTGAGATGGAGAATGTACCACGGAAGGGCTAAGAATAACACTCAGTCGCTCTTGCTTCCCTGTGCAACCTTCTGGTGCCTTCGCATACTTTTAGGATAGACCGGTAACCTAGAAAACAATCCCCTCCTTCCTGAGTCTCATGATCCCGTGGTGTCAACAAAATGCAAGAGGGCCCTGGAGACCTATTTTGTTAAAAAAAAAAAAAAAAATCATAAGCTTCTCTCTATCCTGGTCTAGTGCATGCAAGCAAAACAATTTTCCTGCTTTCTAAAGCACGTGCCCACGGGCGAGATGACCAGTAGGTCACGGATGCCATGGGAGGGGACCCACACGCACGGCTAGAAGGGGAGAACGCTCGAGTTGGGGTTGGGGGGTGCGAGGACGGGTGCTCACCAGATCAGGTCTGTGAAACCTCTGTGCAGGTGCATGGACGGGGAGGAGCTGCTGAGCACGGACAGGATGCACTCGGAGTACAGGAGCTGTAGCTGCTGCTGGTCGCTACGGAAGAACAAAATCAGCGTGCAGACGCATGCCAGGTAAGGGCAAAATTGAAAAGGTGATGCGTGGGAAACGCTTGGAAAAATAGCAGGCGTTAGAGAAGTCTTAATTTGGGGGGGGAGGTTGGCATTATGGGTTGAATTGTATCCCCCTCCAAATTTATACGTTGGGAGTCCGAACCCCTGGTACGTCAGAACACACATCAGAACCGGAATCAGGAAGAATTTAATGTTCAAGCACATATTTACTACAGACATATGATACTTTGAAGAGAATTCATTCAAGAATCCTGGAATCCTGGAAGGGAATGGTCAGAAAAAAAAGGAGGAACTTGCTTTGAAAAATCTTTTGGTTGTGTCTCTTTTCTCATAACATAAAGTAAATAAATGCCAAAAGGAAGCTTCGTGCCCTCAGTTCATATAACTCCCAGGACGGTGGGGGGGGGGTGCTGGTGGTGGCAGGGAAAGGCAAGACCAGGGACAGGCAGACTAGAACCCTGAGACAGGAAGGAAGAGAAGTTAGCACCAGTCCCAAACTCCAGGAGGTCACATACACACACAACTGTCAAAGGGAGAAAGGTTGCACAGATCCAAGAGCAAGGATTGCAAGAGAGGGGCCCGTGGGTCCCTGGTTTAAGCGCTGTGTTAGATACCTTGGCGATCGGTCTCTGCAAAATTGATATCAAGCTGGCTGGCGAGCTATACGCCAAAGGCAAAATCCTGCCCATGGTCTCATGAACCAGACATGCTTTTCACGTTTTTAAAGGTTATAAAATAGTAACAGAAATGAACAGTGAGCAGAGGCAGAGGCAGTATGCGGCCCTTTACAGCAAACTCTGATCATCTCCTCGTCCAAAGAGAACTGTGTAATGATTCAGATAGTGAGTAATCCGAATACTAATGCCATTATCCTGAAGAAGGGAACTCCGCTCATATTTGGATGTACTCTACCACACCCCCTAAGCAGGGAAGAAGAGATGGGTAAAGGCTGAGTTTCCACGAAACTTATTACCATTTGCCAAGAGGAAGGTGGTGGTTGGAGGAAGAATAAGAAAGGCAAGACTGGGGCGCCTGGATGGCACAGTCGGTTAAGCGGCCGACTTCGGCTCAGGGTTCGAGCCCCGCGTCGGGCTCTGTGCTGACAGCTCAGAGCCTGGAGCCTGTTATAGATTCTGTGTCTCCCTCTCTCTGACCCTCCCCCGTTCATGCTCTGTCTCTCTCTGTCTCAAAAATAAATAAATGTTAAAAAAAAAAAATTAAAAAAAAAAAAAGAAAGGCAAGACATACTTAGCCATTTTGGGGCCAGGTCAGGACTTTCAGTTTCCATACTCCTACACCCACATGCTTCCCTACCCTTCTGAGCAAGACCTCGTTCCTGGCAGGAAGAGCACATTCTTCGTTAGAAGAGACTAGAGACTCTCTAGAGTCTAGACTAGAGAGACAAGAGACTACAGAGACAAGTAAACAAGTGGGTAAAGCACTGTGGAGGAAGTGCTACAGGTGAATGATTTAAACACAAGGTTCTAATGAGAGCACAGGAGTGGCATCGAATCCTTAGAAAGAGCCAGAAAGAATTTCTAAAGGAAGTGGTATCTTCACGGAGACCTGAAGTTCAAGTAGGAGTCTTGCCTGGCAGCGTGGGGGAGACAGTGTGTGTGTGTAGAGCACAGGGGAGAGGGTCTGTAGTTGGAGCGAAGTGTGAAGATACCATCAGCAAGAGGCAGGACTCGAGTGGTGGCAGGGGTCAGATCAGAAAGGGTCTTGGAGGACTTGTCCGGACAGTCAGGGCTCCTATGAGCATCTACAGGGTGTGCCACAGCAATATCGCAAGCTCAAGTAATCAGACCCCATGACAGACAGGATGCGTTGCCAAGGTAACTGGCCTGGGAGTCTCCTTGGAGACGGAACGCGGCAGCTTTTCTGTGGGCTGCGACAGTCTGGAAAAACGGGTGCCCGTGCCTCACATGAGTCACGTCATTAAAGGAGCTGTCTGAAATGTAAGCGAATTCCACACGTGCCCCTTGCTAGATCCACATATGCGTGTGCACAGTGTGTGCGTTTCTTATTTGTCTGACCGTAGACACACAAATATGTGAAAAGCACAAGGCAGAGAGAAGCCCAGAAACCAGCCAACTCTTTCAAAACACACAAGGAACAATCTGCCTACTTAGGAGTGTGGTGGGTCCCTTGGCCTGGTCTTCTGTTTGAGCATTTCATGGCTGGCAGGTTGAGTGTTGGCTGGGTTTCATTTGCTGCTCATCTCTGAATTTCTTCCCAGGCTCAAGATCCACGGGGAGCAACTCCCGTGAGTGGGCCAGTGGGCCGTGAAGGCTGAGCAACCACCCGTCCCGGCAAGGCGGCTGCAAGGGTAATCTGACGGCATGTTCTGGATCTCCGGAGTTCTTAATTTTTTTTTTTTTTTAATTATCAGTCATTTTGACCTTACCTCCCTTTGAGGTGGTTCAAATTTAGTTAGAAAAAGGAGAGAGGGAATGAAGTAATTGTGTGAGAAGTAGAATGGAATTAAATGCATGATATGGACACTTGGCCTTGCCTCAATGATTCTGAGAACGCTTTGGTGTAGAGCCCTCTCTGACACTCGGTACTGGGAAGAGAGGGGGGTAGGGAGAGGTTGGTCGGAGACCAACAGGCAAAGAATGAATACATATCTTTATGAGCCCAATTATCCTTCCAAAAACTCTTGGATTTAAAGAGCACCATGTAACTCGACGTGCCTAATACAGAGTTCTATGAATAACGCATCTCCAAGACATGTGAGTTGTTCTGTGTACCTGGACGCGTTTTGTGAATCCTCCCCCGAGACTGAACATATCATGAATACATACCCTGACAGAGCGAAAGCCCTGCGAGGTATTCGGGCGTTGATTTTGGAAATGGTCGTTGAGGGGAATAGTGGCCATAGTGTGATTTCGGAGGAAGAGGATATTTAGAAGGTGGGAGAATAAGAAGTTTAGCTAGTAGAAATAAGAGGAGTTGAGGGAGAAAAATCAGAAGAAATTGTAAAAGGCGTGAAAACTTGACAAGAAGAATAAACAGAACCACCAGACTGAAAGCAGCCAAGAGCATGGTCCTATCTGACCAGGTGGCCTTACAGGTCTTCCGTTTACATGGCATTGAGCGTGCGGCACCCCAGCGTCCTTGGCAACAGAACCCTCATCTTGGGGTAATGGAATCATGAGGCGAAAGACTATACTCAAACACGGTGAACAGGCTCCAGAGGCAGAATGATAACTGGGGAAATGCATTGAAAAACCAAGCAAGACTATGAGAATCCTATAAAAACCGTTAGGCTTCATAATGACATGCCTAAAGCCATCTTTAAGCCAATGACTAATGAGAAATCCTAGAAAAAACATGTATGTGTCACATGAATTACTTTTCCCAATGAAAGTCCACTTTAAGTCATGGAATGTTGTAAATATTGCAAATATTTATCCATAAAAAATTCCATTTGTCCCAATACTTCCTAGAAGATACCAATATTGAATCTCTATAATAATTACAGCAGATATAACCTAGGACTCCCCCAGATAAACTAGGTCATATGGTCACTCTACAGATGGAGGTCCCTAGGGCTGATGTTAGAGACATCCAGGTTTTTTAAAAAAAATTTTAATGTTTTATTTATTTTTGAGAGAGAGAGAGACAGAGTATGAGTGGGAGAGGGACAGAGAGAGAGGGAGACACAGAATCTGAAGTAGGCTCCAGGCACTGAGCTGTCAGCACAGAGCCCAGTGCGGGGCCCGAACCCATGAACCATGAGATCATGACCTGAGTTAAAGTTGGATGCTTAATTTACAGAGCCACCCAGGCACCCCTAGACATCCAGGTTTTAAAGAACCATGAACTTCAAGCCCTTACTGGACTCAGCTGAAGACTCTTTGCTGACCAGTGAACAATGGTATGTTTTAAAGCTATCATTTATAGATCGACAGATTTGTTCTGATTTTTCTTGGTGGTTACTTTTTAATTATTAATGACATAACTACCTCGAGCTTTTCTAGCACTTAAAACCTTAGTCTTCCCTTAGCAAACCACTCAGGGAAAAAATGTTGAGCTTATTTGTTTTTCCTTGCCTGCAAAGTAATGAACATAGTCTTTAAATTTTTCAAAGTTTTGATGGCCTTTGTTTTATTTCCTGCTAAGACCTAAGTGGGTGGGATAGGAGAAGCAGCATCTTTGACAGCGGGAAACCGCCTGGTTGCTGTCAGTGAGCTGCGGTGTTCCCCTGGTGAACATAAACAACTTCATAGGATGTTAATATCCGATGAAGATTCTCCACGATGGTGACAGAATAAGAGGCGAGCCAATCTACAAACAGGCTTGAATGGAGATTTAAAAAGAATTCTGTACAAACACAAAAAAGACCAAATATCATCCTCCCCTAGGAGTGACTCTTGCTTCTTCTACAATAAGGGCATTGGCTGGCTCCAATCTGCCCCCCTCCGCCAACAGCTTGATAAAAACTAAGATGCCCCATACCAGGTTTGCCCCTACTTTCTGACAGCACTCAATCCTTGAACAGACCCTCATTTCCTTTAACCCACTCCAAGTCACCTAACTCTGATTCCGATCCTATAGCAATCTCTCCTAAAATCCTTTGACTGGATACCATTGGCTCCCCATAGTATACAGACTCCCTTATTATTACAGGTAATAAACCTAATTCTGCTAACTTCAGGTAATTTTTGGCTACTGGGCATCAACTCTCTTTTAAGCAAATATTCTCATTTGATCATTACAAAAACCCTAATATAGTTTATATTACTAATATTATATTACATAAAAGAAAACAATAAATGATATATTAATTAATAGTAAATAATATATTAACTATTTTATTTAGGCTTAGGATATTTAAGCTTAGGATACATAAGCTTATGGTAGTTGAGAGCTCTGCCCAAGAGCTAGTAAAGAGCAGAACAGGGTTTTATCCAGCTAAACCACCAAAGATAACGTAGTTGAGCCAATAGTGGTTAAACACCATACGTGATTGTATTTTAGGAGAAAACAAGCCAATGAGAAACATATCCCAGCTCTGATATAACAGCTGGCTCTGCTATGGGGGAGAGGAGCTAGGCAGGGGTGGGGAGGAGTGAGCACTAGAAGAAATCTAAACCCTGGTCACAAACAGGTAGAGTGAATATATAACCTATCCCAGCCAGGACCCTGTTAAGAGTGAAGGAGGGTGATTAAAATCATAACGGATAGGCATAACGTGAAACTCTCCCAAGGTGATCGGGTCACATGGGGACTTCACAGATGGGGTTACGGTAGTTGGTGTTAGAGCCTTCAGGTTAGGGTAACAATCCGAGCCTCAGGCCTCCTGCCCCAACTCTCCGTGGTTAGGAAAGATGGGGACCCGAGCAGAGTACAGGAGAAGCCATCTACACATGCCATCTGCTGTCAGACCCATCCCTTTTGAGGAAAAATAATGTGCTGTCTAGAGTCCAGGGTGAGAGAGGCTTGAGGGTGGGGCTCTGGAAGAAGTGCTTTGCTTTTTGGCTTGTATTACCTATGGATTAAATAGATCTCTTCATTCTTTAAGTGCCTAACATGAAGAGAGCTTAATTTGGTCAAAATGTGCAAAAGGTGCAGGGGTGCCTGGGTGGCTCAGTCAGCTAAGCATCTGACTTCGGCTCAGGTCATGATCTTGTGGTTCGTGAGCTTGAGCCCCGCATTGCATTAGGCTGTCTGCTGTCAGCAAAGAGCCCGCTTCAGATCCTCTGTCAAAAATAAATTAACATTAGGGTGCCTGGGTGGCTCAGTCAGTTAGGCGTCTGACTTCGGCTCAGGTCACGATCTCACAGTTTGTGAGTTTGAGCCCCGTGTCGGGCTCTGTGCTGACAGCTCAGAGCCTGGAGCCTGCTTCGGATTCTGTGTCTCCTTCTGTCTCTGCCCCTCCCCTGCTCATGCTCTCTTGCTCTCTCTCAAAAATAAAGATTTAAAAAAATAAAAAAAAAATAAATTAATTAACATTAAAATACGTGCAGGCACAGGTGACCTAGAGGAACGATGGATACACTGATGTAGAGACCACTAGGCAAAAACCTCAACGAGTCATTCTAAGTTTAGCTCTTAAAAATCCCGAGTTTATTAGAAAAGAAACAAAAATGAACAAATCAACAAGTTTCTGCAGCTTTTCCAGCAAAGTGAGAGACCTCATTAATATTTCAAGTAGACTCTATCTCCCAACTTTTCACTATATATAAAAATTTTTAAGTAAAAGTTCTTTGAATTTTCAAGTATTCTAGTTACTAGTAAATGAAAGTGTCTTTCATAACTCAAAGGGCATTTCAGAATCTTACTGTGTTGTGGGAGTTTGCAATTAACTATGTATGTAGCTGGTAGAGACTTTTCATCTCATCTTGGAAAGTCTAGTCCTTTTACAATTTGGCTTTACTAGAAATGTATAAGTTAACTTATTAACCTACTGCCTGGAGAGTTGGAGCTGTGGATACCGTCTATATGACCTAATTATCAATGATTAAACTGGCATGCAAAAAAAGATGAGAGCAATGTGTTCTTTTCAGAGATATGCAGGTGAGTTCACAGGCTCAGGAAATGTTAGAAGAAATACAGAAAGACCATACAGGGCGCCCTTGCCCTTTAACAGAGGAGAAAAGCATAGCGCAGGGTGATGAGAAGACTATTTAGAGTCACACAACTGGGTTACGTCAACTAGCTTTGTCACATCAACTACCTGTCAGCCAACATTCTTCTCCCTCAGCTCCTTGCTCGAGAGATCAACTCTTCTTTGCAAGCTATTGTTTTCCCATTTCTCACGAGAAAATGATATCTTTCAGTCATGGTCTTTGGTAATGTGGGCTTGCCCAAAGTCACTGCATATATTTCTCAGGAATGACAGGTGAATACCAATGGGGGGAACCATCGTCCCTATAATCTGCAATCTGAAGTGATTCTGTAGGCCAAAGTTACCTCAGAAACGGACCTCCGATGAATAAGAACACCAGTGTTGAAGGCACTTACTTGATGGCGGCTTGTAGCTTCTCACACAGAACGGTGAGCACAGAGACAAGGTCATCACAAAGGGACTCAACTGTTGACCCTTCAAACAGAAGAGGTTATAAGCATTAGACATTGGCAGAGGGCACTAGAAGCTTCCCCAACAGTCCTTCCCATCCTCGGCTTTTGATGTGTTTGGGAACAAAAAGGTGGCGTTCAGATGCTGAGCCTGCCTTAGGTCACCAGAATCATCATAGAAAATATAAGTATTCATTTCTGAAGGAGAATACTGAAAATACAGTTAAGAAAATGATAGATGTTTCTTATCATACGTAAGACTCATTTGCACTTAACAAAAGATACTTTGATTAAGAAACAACACAACTGACCACGATTTTCTCAATATTTAGGCCAGCAGACTACCCATGTATCCCTTATTCTGACCTTTGGAATTTCTGGGTCATTTGACCACACTTGAGTGGTATCAAAGAGAGAAATGTGGCCGCATGGAAGAAACTAAGGAACTCGGGAAAGAGGGCACAATAACTTAGTCATCATCTTCACCACTTGTACTATTCGTCTCGCATCCTCAGGGCACAGGGTTGTTAATGGAGCAACCAATGTCGGAAGAAATGATTTTCCCTCCAAACATATTCATGTCCAGAAACCAGCAACCAACTCCCACAGAAGCACTGAATGTACTGGAAAAAAGGCTGACATTTAGAGTCTGCTCAAGTACTGGTGCACAACTTGCTGAGCGCGTGGGCTCAGGTAAGCTCCGGTTTTCCCTTCGGCAGAACGGGGACAAACGATCCCAACCTCACAGAATTGTTGGGCCAAGTGCAGTAACAAGTGGAAGCATTTGCTTTGCCTGTAACAGACACCTTTAAAGAGCTACACAAATGCAGCTAAGTATTTGATGAACGTATAGATGAAACAATGACCATGAGGTCGAGGAAAATGGAGGAAAATGGCGAGAGCATAAGAGAGGAAAAGACCATAAAGTTGGAGGAGGACATGGAAGAGAAATGGCTAATCGTCAGAATTCATGACCTTCGATGCCGAAAGAAAACCTGAGAAGTGACAAGGTACAGTGTACAAGGTACACAAGGTACTGTGACAAGACACAGTTACAAACAAATAAAACCGTAAGTAGCCCCAAAACTCAGGTTTAGGTAAATGTCAGTGAGTCCGTTCATTTTTAACTGATGTGTATTTTTAAAGATCTGTCTTTGACCAAGAGGACTTGAACCTCTTTTTTTGGCTTATGAAACCAAAGTGAAGATTTTATGGGAGCTGCAATTGCCCAAAGAGGGAAAGAGTTGGGTGGGGCTGGTCACTGGGAGCTCCCACAGGTGGCAAGATGCTGACGCACATTCCGGTGGGTCTGTGGCCTGAGAATGGAGCAAGGGGCGATTAAAACAACACGCTCGGGGCGCCTGGGTGGCTCAGTGGGTTGAGCGTCCACTTGAGCTCAGCTCGTTTGTGCCCTGCATCGGGCTCTCTGATGTCAGCACAGAGCCTGCTTCCGATCCTCTGTCCTCTTCTCTCTCTCTCTGCCCCTCCCCCCCCTCAAAAAAGAAAAAAACAAACAAACATGAAAATAAATAAACAAAACAACATGATGCTCAAGCAATGCCTTCAGAGATGGCTTGACATCTTTCTCATTTCCTTCCTTCACTGTTTCTCTTAATTGTGGCTGCTTGGCTGTTTCTCTCTGTCCCTTTCGTTCCCCTTTTCATCCTCTCCTCCCCTTTTCTTATTATGAACAAGCGAAAATATCAAAGAAAAGCAGATTTTCCAGTAGTTTTTAAATTACTGAATAAAATCTGAAATAAAATATAGCTCAATTTTTTTTTAATGAGATAATTTGGATATTTCATACCTCTTTCAGAAAACAATACCACCAAACTAAAAACAAAAACAAAAAACCAACTGCTTGGCAATTTTATGTAGACCTTTGTTTTTCCTTTTCCTCTGGGTCAGAAGGAAATTCCCTACCTTGATTTCGTCTGTTATTTAAACTGAGCTGTCTGTCCTGTAAGACTCCCTGTGAGGTTCCTTTTTATATATATCAAAAAAATGGCACTTCATAAACTTACTTCTGGTGCAATAACCCTGTGCCAGTCAGGTTTCCATAACCTTCCGTCCAATTCTCATTTTACCAATGAATAAACCCGACTTCAAGGAGAACAGCAACGACAAAAAAAACCTAGGCTCCAACAGGAAGATGTATGAAGAATTAATATCCTTCGGATGGTTGGTACAGAAAGAGGTGTAGCTGGCATGGGGTGCAGGGACAGAAGGGAGATTAAGTAACAGCTAATGAATTGCCAGTAAGGCAAAGGTAAGCCGAACCTCCGAGAACGGTGAACTAACCTGGGAGTTCCCACTCATCTTTACACCCCCAGTGCCAAGCACACAGTTGGCACCCGCTTCTTAAATTGCACTAGCAAAAATCGAATCCAATACCTTGATTCCTGAATTCCTGTGGGACGTCCGGGTTTTCAATAATCTAGTGAGGGAGACACACAGAACAATTAGGAGACTCAGGCGTGACAATTTCTGACTCTTAGGCAATGGAAAATTTTAGGAAACAAATGTCATTCTGAGCGCTCTGGGGCTCAACTAACTTACCTAAGTGCACCCTCCAGGTCTTGATAGCATTACTCATGGTTTTTGTGAAAAGACTCTGATGTCTGGAACCGAGCTCATCAGTTCCAAAAATAGTTCATTCAAGAGTCCACAGTCTTCCCAGAAATTTAAGCCCGTTATGCACTTTATTTATGATTCCAGGGTGCTGAGCTGGGACTTAGAGCCATACCTATGTAAACAGGTTACCTTTGTACAGACAGTTTGTCCCAAGGTCACAGATGACACTTTGATTGGCACCTAATGAATACAGACTCTTAATAATAAGAAGGATCAGGTTTCTGAACTTTAAAATACAGGTTCAAAGATGACTGCTGGTCAGAAGCACTTACTTCCTATTTGATGGGGGATCATATTAACTTCCAACTGTCTGACCAGACCAACCACTCTGGGCTGTGGCTAGGCAGGTGTAGAACTATCGGGGTAGAGACAGAACCTTGGGGGAGGGGAGAACAGGAAGGGAAAGACGTTTACTATTAATTAGGCCCACTTCCTATTGCAAAGAGAATTTAGTGACTACTAAAAGGAGAGTAGAAGCCTCTTAGGTCCCCCACATCTGAGCACTGGAAAAGAAGAGAGCATTTTCAGGCTAATCAACTACCAGACTTGTAAATCATCCCAGGGCACTGTTTTGTTTTTTAAACTTGTTACAGGCACACATCTTTCCTATTCTTTGTTCCTCAATTTGAAAGCTCAGCTGCTTCCATAGCATTCATTGTGAAATGCCGTGTCAATGTCTACAGCTCAGTGAGTGGCTAAATACAAGTGTACAACAGCATTTTCTGGAGGAAATACATCTGAATCGTTTTTAAAGGACAAGAGAAACACTACCACCTACCCCTTAAGAATTTACGTGAGGCATTTTTGCTTTTTGAAATTAGTAACTTGAAATTTCACAATGGCTTTCATCATCTAAATAATTCAATAACAAAGCTTGATAATAACTGCGGGATCCTGATGATACAAAATCAAACTGCATAATCTTTCCTGGGAGTGGGGATAGACATTAGGTTGAAGATACAGTTGGACCCTTGAACAATATGGCGGTTGGGAGTACCAATCACCCCTTATGGCTGAAAATGTGTGTGTAACTTTTGACTCCCCCAAAACATGAGCACTAACAGCCTATTATTGGCCAGAAGCCTTACCAATAACAAAAATAAGTCAATTAACACATATTTTGTATCTTATATGTATTATATTCTGTATTCTTATATTAAAGTAAGCTAGAAGAAAAGTGTTATTAAGAAACTCATAAGGAAGAGAAAATACTGTACTGTATTTGGAAAAAATCTGTATATTAGTAGACCCAGGCAGTTCAAACCCATGTTGTTCATGAGTTAACTGTACATTTCATGCTAATGCTTTTGGCAGTCTAGATTTATTTTCTTTTCATTGTATTTAAGTCTTCCTACTTCTGATATGGCCCATGATGTCTTCCTGTGATGGGTCATGCTACATATCTTCCCCAGGTAATGTGAGGTTCCCATGGGAGAACATAAACTCTCCTTCGAATGAACCTCACTGTGCCTATAGACCTCTTCCCTTTAATCGCCATTCTTAGCTGACAAAACTTACGTCTCTCTCTAGTTGACATCACAAATGCTACAAATATTGGGATCCTGAGAATTGTTTTTCTGGGACATGGACACATCTCCCGGGACTGCATGAGTAATAGAAAGGAAATAACAGGAAATGCTAATTTTCCACCTAATTTGGGATCTTGCCTCAGGCTGGGTAAGTCCAGATGGTCAGTGATGAGCAGGACCAGAGGGCTGGTTAGACATACAATACCAGGGACAGAGGCAGATAACCCTGTCAGTTTTTATTTTCTTAAAGATTTTATTTTTAGGCAATCTCTACACCCAACATGGGGCTCACACTCATAACCCTGTGATCGAGAGTCCCACACGCCACCAACTGAGCCGGCCAGACACCTCACCATCTAAGTTTTATCCAGACCTCTACAGCTTTACCTGTTACCGTTCTTCTAGAAGAACAACATGAGCTAACAGGCTAAGTCATTTTACTTGAAACCAAATACCTTCCTACTTAAAAATTTAAAAATAAGATTAAGTGAACTAACATAAGTGAAATCACTTTGAAATTACAAAGTTTCATTTAATGGTTCCTCTTAAGACATTCAGACATCATTTCTATTATAGTATTTCGTCATGTTGCCATTTAGCAAGGATGAACTATGTATGATTAATATAAGATTCTCAACATCTGAGGTTTATCTCTAGTAAGATGTGTTTTTAACAATTTTTTCTTAAATGTTTTTTCCCTTAGCATGTTTTCCATTTACAATGTGAATTTCTTTTAAACTACTATTCCCACATTATCATACTCAAAATCCTAGTATAAATGAAGTCGTTTTTAACAAAAGGTAAGCTAACGTCATGTCAAGATAAAACAATTTTTTAAAATAGAAACTTAGGCTTCGGACACAGCAAACATTGAAAAAAAAATCAGTATTTGCTTTTTCAGATTAGTGTGGTATTTTCAACACTGGCTGTTGCAGTCACAGTTAGGAGCCTAGGGGTTCAGTGATGGTTCTTTCACTGATAAGCTCATTCATTTTAGATTTCAATTTCACCTCTCTGGGCTTCATCTTCCTCATCTGTAAAATGAGGGCTAAAAGAATTTGACTAGGTAAGCTGGAAGGTTCCACTCAACTCTATAAATTAGAAAATAATTGAAGGTAAAAATTAGAAATGATTTTAAGTGAAACATGAGACCTTAATTTCTGTAAAGTTAACTCATGAGATGTTTCAGGCTGCCACTGAGATTCCTTATTCTAAAAAATAATAAAGTGTTCAATTCAGAATACTTCTTGCGGATTTCAAAAGAAGTTTAACCTGAATTCTTCAGAGGCAGATTTAAAAAACCAACCACACACCTATTTTGAACAGGAATCATCTCTTCATTAACATTCCCAAAAGACAGGATATACAAGAAGCCAGTTACGTTTATATTTTTCCCGGGAATGCTCATTTTAGACAATCTGTTCAAGTTTGGATCAATAAGCTCTAATCGGCTTTGATGACAGAGAGAAGTCAAATCCAGCTTCTCCCCCCCCCACCCCACCCCAATCCCCCCATGGTACCAGCAGGTGAAGGAAGACCCCCCTCCCCCCGCACAATCTTTTAGTTAACGGAGAGAAACACAGACACCAAACCTTAAAGCATGTAATCGACTGCTATTAACTTTTCCTAATTTTGAATTCACTTCTGATACTTCTTAATATATCAGTCCAGTGTTTTTATATAAAAGCTTTCAATCTGAGTTTTAAAAAATGATTTAAAAAGACAAGTGAATTATAAAAGAACGACTGAAAAAAAGAGTAGAAACCATAAAGAGAAACGACTCTCAAAGCTTTAAACAGGCAAAAATATACTTAAAGAGCTTAATTTATATGAATCGATGCTCTTCTAAACCAAGCAAGCCCTTCCTACTGTTTCAGCAGGAAGCAGCCCCGGCAGGGGGTGAGGGAGGGAGCGTCTAGGATGTGGAACACACAGCATGCAGTTACACAGAGACACCGGCAACATTGCTCACCGTATTTTCCTGCCTTTGTCGTAACTGTAAAGCCAAGTCACCCAGCATTTGACTGAGAGTTGCCCGCACAGCCGTGTTTATACTACGCTGGTGACAGCTACATATGTATGTCTCAATGCACACCTGGTAAAGAAATAAGATAGCAACACACACGCTCTGTAGATAACAGTTCATTACCAACATGCTTTGGAATTAACCGGAGAAGCTATTAAATCCTCCTCAAATAGAAAGTCAGCCTGTTTTAGGACTAATTATCCATGAGTGCTATAAATATTTACAATCCCGGAAAATCTGTTTTTAAGCCTATAGGAAAACTAACATTTTCCCAAATATTACCACTCTTAGAAGCTTATTATTCTGAGCATCATAGGAAGATGCAAATTAGTGAGTTTTAGATATGCCAGATAATGCTATCTAGGGCAAACTCAGGTGGCTGGAAATTAATCAGGAAAAGCTCCTTCCGTGGCAAAACAGGAAAGGAATGTATGAGCTTCTGAGTTATGAAGGGTGGGAAACGGGTTAGTGAATCCCTTTCTCCTGCACTGTAAACAAGCTTGATCTTGGATTCACTCTCTAGCTGTGTCCTTCTGCAAACTTGGTAAAGGTGGACCATCGGCTACGTGACTGGGCAGCATGGCTTGGGGTGAAGGTGTCTCTTAATTACTAAGCTGCATCTGAATTGGGAAAGCTGTGGATGAACTTCCCAAACCTGTGAAAAGTCACAGGTTTCTGTCCCCTGGGTGAACCCTGTCATTGCTCACAGCCTCTGAGGGACATTTCCTAGCTCTGTTCGTGGGGTTTTTACAGAAATTCTGGTTCTGACATAGTTGCAACATGGGAGCTCCTAAGCCAATGTGACTGCACCCATCAAGGTGGCTCTCATCTTCTTGCTCCAAGGCTGACATTTGAGAGCACAGACTAGCCTCTGGACTGTTCCAAGGACTCCTGTGAGACAGAAATGCCGGCCAGTGTCCTGCTTCTACTCCCTGTCCTGTATCTGCAAAGCAGATTGGGTTGTGCGAGTCTGAATGTCTAGTTGGACCTGAGAAGATTCCCTGGTGGCTGCAGCTTGGAGGAATCCCAATTTGAAAAAAACAATATCCCTCATTTGATGATGATGATGTTTAATGTCATGACTTTTCAGGTTTTACTCCCTGTAATTCTTCCGGAAGCTATAGGAATGGGTGTCACAATAAATACATGCTTTTAATTTAGCCACTTTTTTCTCTATTTAAGGTTTGTCATCCTTTTCAGTCTACTAAGTTTACACCCACAAAAAGGAAAAGAAGGGATTTAACGTACCTAAATTATTTTTCTACGAATAGCTCCAAGATTATCTACAATGAAAATAAAGTGTTCTCACCTAAATGGCAAATTTAATTCGATGGATGATAAGCGAGATGGGAGAGAGACTAAGTGTTAACTTTTGTTGCCTCTACTGCTTAAGCTGGAGCTTTCTGCCGGGTGTCACTGTCATAACCTTTTGGGTAAAATTAATGATGTAAAAGTAAATACTTTCTAACAATTTAATTTACCTCTCATGAAATGCTTGATAGTCCAGTGAGCATTTAAAATTCATAAATTTATAAAAAAAATAAAACTCATATATTTATTTGGAATTTGGGTCAGATTAATTCATTTTTAGCTAAAACACAAAAGCAGATTCCAAAATATTTATTTTTCAAATTACCATTGAAGGGCATGTCAATGTTAAATTCATTTTCTCAAATGATCATGGGTCATAATGTACTTGAAGGCACAAGTTATACATACTTAGAAAAAAATGGGTCTTAATCTCAGGGGGCTTTTACGTTGCATGTGATGAAAAGACACATAAACCTTGCAAATCCATCCAAGCAGGTGGTGTTTCACTTCGACGAACCAAATTCTCTGTGGTCTAAGTAGGCACAGCAGTACGAGTCGTGCCTCAGAATTTAAGTTTTCTTTAAATCCTACATTCTCCCCAGAAATCTTGATAGCTGTAGATCTTTAAGATCTCTGAGCTCTGACACACATTTAAGGGGAATTTTGAGGTTGTGGAAACAGTACAGATAAAAGAGGAGCTATTTTAAGAGCTGACCTCCTGCTCAAGAGAAGCACGATTCTTTTTAATACCGAGAGCCTTACCCCCCATGCGACCTCCCTGCGAAAATTGTATCAGTCACTTTAGACGCATGAAGGAAAGCACAAGTGAGGAATGGGGTTTATGTAACATAAACAGTACAGGATATGGACAAGAACCTCCTAGAAACCAAATGCGTTTGAGTTTTAGTGTCTCCACCATTTCTCGTGTTTTATAGTTGCTACTATCAGGGGTACAATACTGGGAATGACGCATTGCATGTTTACTCTGCTTTGAAACGTATTAATCCAAGAAACTCGTTCTGCTAAAGTTGGAGGTAGAAATACTTTGATAAAAGAGTATCCTTTTAAATATAGCAAGACCATGTACCTGATAATATCACTACCTTTAAGTCCACAGAAAGAAATGCTCCATCAGCTATCTTGACATCTTCAGAAAAGCTTCTCTTGCTTGCTTCGTGATAATAATAAATTGGTAAACCAGTAAGGTTCTTCAAACGAGGGTTTCCATGATAAACCTGACCACTATATTCAAGGCCAATGATTTTTCGCTTTGTGCATGTTTTTCTGCTCTACCTTGAGGTCGTGCTAAAATGAGCACATTGAATCAGAGAAGTTAAGAGAATACCAAGTCCAAAGGCAGGCTGAGTTTCCGGGAAAGGACTCATCAATTTCTTCTTGTAGTATCTCCAATATCATTTCTACCTCCCCCCTGCCCTTTGCTTTCGTAGTGCAGAACTGACATTCAAAAAGGCCCAGTCCTGTATCTCTGCCAGAGGCTCAAAGGGCCAAGTCAAATACCTTGTGAAAAGCCACAGGCCCCTGCTCGCCAGGGAACGCACGAAGACACAGGGCAGTGAGGAGTTTCGTAACGCACATTTTGACCATTTCATGCATTTGTGGACATCCAGCTTTACGGCATGCTAAACACAACTGAGAGCAAAACCACAAAGAGTTAATGAAGCAAAACAGACCCCACAGGCAGAAGGGAAAAAGAACAAGAGGACGCAAGTGTGCAAGCCATACGTAAGCAATAGAAGTTTTATGCCATCAAGTAAGTGGACTGATAAATAACAGTACTAGGTTAAACCCGGGGTAGTATCACTATTATGAAGTACGAAGCAGCACAGTAGAATGTGGTAGACATTCAACACCGGCCAAAGTGATAACAAATTTTAAAGAAGCTGCCACAGGAGACATTTGTTTAGCTTTGCAAAATACATGTGATATGATCTTTGGGTCCTATCTGAATGGGGTTCGTGGCACAGCTTTGTTAAAACCGTGCTTGCTACTGAGTCACAAGTTCCATAAACAGAAGAGCTAGTGTGTTTTCAACTGGAAAATTTTTGTGGAGACAGAAAATAATTCACGGTGATAAGAAACACCGAGATCAAAAGATTAAGCTACAAGAAAGCAGAAGAAATGTCTTTTTGTATAGACTATGAGAGCTTATTGATCACATTCAAAGTCTAAACTCTACATTGAATCATCATGACAACTCAGTGGCCGACCCGTTTCCAGGTCAACAGCTGTAACAGGTGGGTATGTGACAGAAGTCACTTCATCATATGGTTCCTGCTGATGCAAACACACACACACACACATACTCACACATGCACACGCACACTCACAAAGTGAACTAAGATTATTTTATGATTCCTAAGAAATGCGTGTGTCAGTAAGTCCGATCATCATGTTGGGTATGGAAATTTCTTTTGGAAAAGCATACGCAGACAACTCTGGTGACTTCCCTCTTCCGCCTCCCTATTCTTCTTGGTTTAAGCTGGCATATAAAAACAGCTTAAGACATCCCAGACCTTTAATTCGTGCACCTTGATCTATAGAAGGTCTACTGAACTCTAGCCTCTGGCCTGCGAACCCATCCAAAATGAAGTACAGAGGACGTCTGCAGTGTTCTGTGTGGCTTCTAACTCCAAGTTTTTTCAAGAGCTATGTAAGTCCGAGGTTACAGGCAAGTGTGGAAATATGTTGCAAGAAGACTAGTTTGCTGAAATCCCATCTGGCAACAAATAACCAAAGAACAGACACCTCAAAGGAGTCAAATCAGAGTCAGTAAAGAGACGGGCCCACAAGGAAGAAAAGGGTTTCCAGAAGGAAAAGTGGAGACGTTCCTTAGAACAGGATTTCCTTCCTTCAGTGGCCTCAGCCACCCTGAGACAATGGTCTGGGTTCCCTTGACTGGTTTTCTTGCCAGGAGGTGGGGTTACTTCTCCCAGTTTTAGAGAGAACATGACAAATAAGATGCTTCCAAGATAAACTGACCAGATCGCCTGTGTACTTTTCTCCTGGATTATACCTGCAGACTAATCTGGTCCTTAATTGTAGAATATTTTATTTGCTGTAGGTCTCACAAATAATGCTACCACATTAGACTTAAAAAGAAAAAAGTATCACTGAACATTTCAGGAGTTATAAGTCAGCCCGTTCTAAAAAAAATATATATATATATTTTAATGACAACTAGTAGCATTAAATCGGAATCTTTGGTAGCAGGTCTACAGCCTCAATGTTTTTAAACTCCCCGGGGTAAGAAGTGGCAATAAACTAAACTATAAACTATAAACATCAGATCCTCAAATGCTAACATAATGCTCAGAAAAGATAAATTGAGTATCAATACATAAAGATACTGAAGAAATGGCATATGCCTAACAGTCACTTGAATCTGTGGTCACACACACAAAAAGTAAAATTCATCAATACTTTTGCTTCACATATGAAAACACCATACCGCCATTTTCTAACAAAGCACATTTGTAAAGATCCAAGGTGGGTAAGACTCCTAAAAATTTCAGTTGGCTGCCAACATGATAATGGCAAGATTCTACTAACATTTTCTAAGACTGACAGTAGTGATGAAGCAACATAACATAGTGGTTAAACAGCCCATATTTGAAATATAAAAAGTCTGAATTGGAATGTCTCGCTGTAGAAACTTGGGCAAGCAAATGACCCTCACTTTTCTTGGGATTCTTTATCTATCTTGGTTGTGGCAAAGATTAGAGGGGAATGTACAAAAAAACCATTTTATTGACACGCCCTAGGGACTCAACAGCTAGTAGCTAGGGTTGTTAGATGTTCTGATTAACCAGTGTTTTGCAGTTGGGGGATAGATGGATAGATGGAGTGAAAGAGGAAGTTCCCTGGAACTAAGAATCTTAAAGAAAAGAAACAATGGTCTTTGAGACAGACTTTGCTTGAACTTGACAGGATCAAAAACTGGAAGTTTCCCGTGAATCAGTAATCAAACCAGCCAATACACACTTACAAACAAGGCTTTCTCACTTTGAAAAATCCCACAGAGGAGCCTTTAGCATGCCTGAGAATATTCTCCGAATCTTTCTAATGGAAGAACACTAACCATTTTCAAATTCGCTCCCCAGAGCTCCTGGCTATGGTTCCTCTTCTTCCTTTACCCAAAGACCTTGGCAATTTTTACTCCTACAGCTTTTTCCAATATTAAGGTTACTACCCTTGGAAAACTCAACCTATCTGCTAATTTGGGCCTCATACTAAAAGAAATCTTGGTCTAGCTTTCAACCAATGAAGAGAAGGACCATGTATCCATAGGGAGTTTTATTTCTGATGGTATAAGAAATTGACCAGAAAATACATGTTGCATTTTTCATAATTACCCATTTTTAGATTTGACGATATTTCTTCTTCCTCCTGTATCATGGAAAACCATGTTCTGAAAAGCTTTCATTATTATAGTTTAATTAAGCAAGTTAAAGTTAGACATACAAAGGAAGGCTGCCCTCTTATTTACATTTTAAGTGCTTAATAATCCTTTGATAGTTTCAACAGTGCCTTGGGGAAATGGCCTCATTTTTCATACTGAAGTACACACCTCCATTTCCTGATCAACAGGTTTCAGGGTAAACACTATTCTTGAGTAAAAGTCAATGTACGTCAGAGTAAGAAAGAAGAGAATGTCCGGATTCTTAACATTTCCACAGGAGTTGTAAATGGTTGGTTTGAAGGTGTTTTCACAAATTGCTTTCCTAGCTGTATCAAAAGTGACAACAGGAGAAAAATTTTTTCATTCAATTAAAGACTTATTTTTATGAAAAATTCAGAGACGACTAAGAAGGCTTCCAGCAGCTAAGTGGTGGTTTTAAGCTAAAATGTCCTGCTTACTTGCTTGTTTTGTTTCTTTTTTTTGAAGGAGGGAGGGTGCAAGTGAGTGAGGGGGCAGAAAGAGAGAGAATCCCACAAGGTGCACAGATAGAGAGAGAGAGAGAGAGAGAGAGAGAGCTCACCCAGCGGGGCTCAAACTCACAAACTGTGAGATCATGACCTGAGCCAAAGTCAGATACCTAACCAACTGAGCCACCCAGGTGTCCCCATCCTGCTTTCAAAACAGAGATGCAGATTATTAAAGGCTCAATAAACAAGTACAAAGCACTTTGAGAGCCTGCAGAATCACCATTTGAATAAGTCTACTGAATACTATTAATTTTTTGTGGCAATATAACTTTCTTACATAGTTAATTCTTTTTGATGACGAAAAAGCATTTTTTTTTTTTTTGAGGCAGTTTTTTTTTTTTTTCAAGCAAAGGTATGCACATAGTTAGAAAAAACTCATATGGTACAGAAAGGTCAAGCAACCGCTCCCTTCCCTATCTGGTGACCCTTCCTAGTCTGCCGGTTCTGTCGGGGTGTATGCCTCACTTCCTAGCACAGTTCTTTTTTTTTTTTTTTTTTTGAAAAAGCATTTCTTAAGTGATTTCTATAGTGAAAACTGAAAGGCCGTGAGCTGTTGTTACGGCAAATTTGAGGAAATATAAAGTCTGGTGAGAAAAACGTTTATCCCTCTCTTGTGCAGCTGAATTAAACAATGATTTCAGATGACTGTACTATTATTCTTTCTTAAATTAGCCTTTGTATTATTCGCCTAATAATCTAATATTTGTCACTACCGATCCATATGCTTATATTTATAAATTGTTGCTATGCTCTTCATATAAATAGGTGTGCTCATCCTGTGCCAGATTCCATAAGTATGGGTGGGGGTGGGGGCATGCCCCTCCTTTCAAAGGCTGACAGTGGGCCTTAAGGTGAAAACACAAGGGGACAGCTCTGTAGCAGATTAAACTGTTAAAGCCTAAGAAATATATTTGATATTTATCAAGCACTGACAGATGGGAAGGGAAAAGTGGAGGTGATCTGGTGGGAGAGAATGGAAGATAAAGGGACAGGAGAATCAAAGTTGGTACTTATCGAGGGCATGCTGCTGCTGGTGGGATTCCATACATGGGGGCCAGGGCAGGGGGGTTTGAATGGCCACGTAGAGGTAAGGCAGCTCTCCCTGGGTTTTAAACCGTTTAAAATGAGAGTATACTGACATTTACGTGGGGCCCTGCTTCTCAAACGTGAATATGCACATGGACCCCAAGAGGGCTCTAATTAGAAAACAGATTCTTATTCACGGGTCTGGGGTGGGGCCTGAGGTTCGGCATTTCTAGCAGGTTCCCAGGTGCTGCTGATGCCTCTGGTCAGCACACCTTGCTCTGAGATTTTAGAGGACAACAGCTCATGTCATCACGGCTTTACAGAAAAGCTTGGTGGGAGGGGCACCTGGGTGGCTCAGTCGGTTAAGCGTCTGACTTCCATCATGATCTCACGGTTTGCGAGTTCGAGCCCCGCGTCGGGCTCTGTGCTGACAGCTCAGAGCCTGGAGCCTGCTTGGATTCTGTGTCTCCCTCTCTCTCTGCCCCTCCCCAACTCATGCTCTGTCTCTCTCTGTCTCAGAAATAAACATTAAAAAAAATTTAAGGAAAAAAAAGAAAAGAAAAAAGAAAAGCTCGGTGGGAGACAAGAGGGGCCATCGTGGCGGTTGCTCTCTACTTGACTTCTACAGCACAATCACTGGGGAGCTGTTACAAAATGTGTGTGCTCAGGTCTGCCCAAGACCAAAACACTCAATTTCTGGGACAGCCCCAGCCATCATTTTTTTTTTTTTTTTTTAAGGTTTCATCATTTTATTTATTTTTGAGAGACAGAGCTTCAGCAGGGCAGGGACAGAGAGAGAGAGAGAGAGAGAGAGAGACACTGAATCTGAAGCAGGCTCCGGGCTCCGAGCTGTCCTCACAGAGCCCAACACGGGGCTCAAACCCACAAACTGTGAGATCATGACCTGAGTCGGACACTTAACCTTCTGAGCCACCTAGGCGCCCCTAGGCATCTTATTTTTGCTAACACTTCCCAGGTGATTCTAACGGGCAGCCTTTTGATGAGAATCACCAACATAAAAGCAAGTCCTCCAAAGCTTTGTGACTGCAAGTGTCCCATATGTGACAGTTAGTTTGGGGAGTGTAAAGAGGAAAAGCCAAAATTTACTTAAGCAACTACTGAAAATGGCTGACCTTCTAATAGCAACCTTTTGTAAGCCTGTCCCTCGTTCTGATCTTTGATCACCGTTAGCAGTCAAATGGTGCATACTACTCTTTTCATCAAAAGACACATTTTGAAGACAAAAGGCAAGATTAGTTTAACTCCAACACTGTGTCTGCACGGTATTCATGCCTGAGCCTAGTTTGGGATGAAGCGGGGGTAGCCTCGTTGAGCGTTCCTCCCTCCACAGAGGACAGCAGCAGGGCCTCTGTGAGGTGGGCCTTCCACAGCCAAGATGGTGGTCGTGCGTGCTACACAGTGCGAGGGGAAGAAGCGCAGTCATTCCGACTGGTCTCGCATCCCAGTTCCACCCCTTCCTAGCGGTCTGACTTTTGGGAAGTTGGCAAACCTCTATGTGCCAGTGTCCTTATCTGTCAAAAATGGACAACAATATTCCCTGCTTCACGGTACTATTGTGTGGATTATAGGATTTGCTATAGAGAAAGCTCTTAAAACAGAGTCTGGCACAGAGTAAGCACTGAATAAATATTTGGGACAGCTAGATGACGTGGTCTTTGAGTTTACAAACTTGTCTCTTGCCCTAGCAGGTGCCATGATAGGTTTTCATGCGTCCACAGAGTGACCAGTTGTGAGAAAGAATGGCCACAGAGAGCCCAGAACTAGAACTTAGGCTGGTGGAACTACGTTGAGGTGTAGCCAGGCCTCGTGGATACACGTCCGCTATTCTCCGCATGGGCTGCACTCTCCAGAGTGTGTCTATTGTTGGCTTTTCGATTGGCGCAGCCGGGCAGAGTGCACCTCGGGCCCTAGATCTGTGATGCTCATTCATGCTCGGGGGTCACCCTGCCTCTCTCAGCGGACTGGCTTGTCCTTCCCAAGGACTGGCCACACAGAAGAGTGGATTCCTACTCTCTGAAAGCTGATGTCTATGTCAGGTCTATACTAGCAATTCTGCACGCTACCATTTATCAAAAGCGCTTCGAGATGGTGACTCTCGTGGCTGTTACAGAGCAGCCTCCATACCCCTGCTATGCCGGAGGACGTTCCAACGTGTCCAGTCCCCAGCGCAGAGTGGCAGATCTAGTGAGGCACAGGAGAAACTGGCAGGGTCAACCATGTCCTGCTGGGAACGGGGCGGTGGAAGAATCCGCTTGTGGGTCTGCGGGAGAGGCGGGACCTAAAATGTCATCTGGGGGCCTGAACACCGTGAGGGAAGGCACCCGCTGTCAAATTCAGAATGGAAAGTTTATTTTTAAGATCTCCACCAAGTCCTTCCTTCAAAGGAATGTAGTCTCAAGCCTTGATCGTGAACTATAAAGTCCGAGCCAGCGTGGGAAGCGACACACTTTTCTGTGATGGGCTGAAGCCTACTTTGCTACCCTCACGCTGCTGTTGTGCCAGGTGGGGGACTCTCCCCCAGCAACGGGATCGCAGAGGACATGGAAGAGGAAGTAAACTAGTTACTGTTGTCACAGGAGGCTGGCCCGATCGACGCTCCATCCTTTCAGGGTCCTGGCCGGGCCAGCATGATTCAGCGGCACTTGGCCATCATCATCAACCTGCAGCTCCCTAAGGGCCACGGCATGTCCTGCGCGAACAGCTTCTTACGTGGATTCTATCTTCCTTGCCTAAAGGGCACACCCACACCACGAGGCAGGTACTGCCATGTGCACTGCCTTCACAGGGAACAAACACCGGGTCCAGGGAGGTAGCCAAGGCAACGCGGCAGGTGGGTGGGAGGTGGGAGAGCCGGGATTGACAACCAAACACTGCTACTCCAGAGCTCGGCCTCTTGCCACTGAGCTGGAATGCCTTTATCTTTATATTGCTTTGGGGCTGAGATTTTTTTTTTTTTTTTTTAAAGCAAGGAGTTTTGTTTTTCCCGTATAGGTTTTGGTAGAGACCACTGTGTTTTGGCCTGTTATTCCATTTGGAGAGGCCTGCTGAATCTTTACACTGGTTTCTAGATGCCCTCAGCATAAACACCCTTAACCTGGCTGGTTCATGGCCGTGTGTGTCCACTGTTCAGGAATGACATCTCGAATCTTTCAGATTCCCATTCACAAACTGGTTCCCGCGAGGAATGATAAAGGCAGCCTACTCTCCTTCTTGCGAGCAGCTTGGGGACCCCTGATAGCCCCTCTCCCCTCTTGAGGGTCCCGCAACAACCTGTGCCCCCTCCCCAAGCTCCATCAGCAGGACAAGCTGCTTCTCCCTTCTTGCCCTTCACATGGCAAAGGGCTAACTAACACAGGGCTCTGACATGCCGGTACTATCTCTTGCTCTAATCAGAAACTGTCATTTTATTTTTTTAAGTATATTTATTTATTTTGAGAGAGAGAAAGACACACACACACACACACACACACACACACACACACACACACGTGCCTGAATTGGGGAAAGGCAGAGAGACAGAGACAGAGGGAGAGAGACGGAGAGAGAGGGAGAGAGAGAGACAGACTCCCAAGCACTGTCTGCCCAGAGCCCAGTGTGGGGCTTGAACTCATGAACTGTGACAGGGAAGGAGGGAGAGAAAGAGAGAGAGAGAGAGAGAGAGAGAGAGAGATTGATTGATTGATTGATTGATTCTGCACTGTCTGCACAGAGCCTGATGTGGGGCTCAAACTTGAACAGAGATCATGACCTGAGCCGAAATCAAGACTCAGACACTTAACCAACTGGGCCACCCAGGCACCCCAGCATTTGTCATTTTAAAAGGGAACCTACATGGTGTACTTAAAATAGATTCATACAAACAAAGGGTAGGTTGGTAATTTCCAGGGGCTGTGGGGAGGGGAGAATGGGTAGTTCATTGGGTATAAAGTTTCAGTTACACGAGACGATGAGTAAGTTCTAGACATCTGCTGAGCAACATAGAGCCTGTAGTTAACATTACCACATCAGACACTTAGAAATTTGTTAAGCTGGATTTCATCTTAACTGTTCTTACCACATGCACAACGAAAAAATGAACTTGAAAATAATAAGAACACTCACAGGTGTCCCTTAAAAATCAACTGAAAAAAATGACTGATATTCTATTTCTTTACTTACATAGAGTAAAACATATAAATATGTTAAAGAGAAGTGTTCTATCTATATAAATATATACATTTGGGAATTTATATTGTAGTGCAAGGTCAGCTAATTGCTTCTTTTTCTTTTGATAGATACATAAAAATGTTCAGTGTGCTCAAAAATAATTTTCTCCTTTCACTCTTTAATACCACACAGTACCATAAAAAGCACATGTATAGGCCAATATAAATAATACTCGTGACAATGGTAATTATGTGAGTTGATGGATATTTTATGCAGTTGCATTGTGGTAGGTTCTTTCACAATGTATATGTCTATCAAAACAGTGAGTTGTAGACTTAAAATATGTCGAATTTTTGTTTGTCTATTACCTCAATAATGAGAAAAAGAAAAAAGAAGCCATGTCCAAAGTGCTCAATATCAACTTGGTATCCTCAAGAAATGGTAATCATTACTGTAAAAAAAAAAAAAAAACCCACTGATCGTTAAGCTTTTTCTTCATAATTTCAGAATTCAGAATATCATTGCCTCTTTGAGGTCTGCATGTGTACTCTTGTCAAAACACATGAATCCTGAAGATACTCGTTTCAAGATATGGTAGGAAAAGTAGTCTAAGTGTATTAAAGTATAGCTTTGGAATGCTGACGTTTCCAAAAGCCAAAGGCATATGCCAGGCATTCAAGAAGCCAAGATTTCTGTTGGACATGCTCTTGGAAGTGCTGGAAGGTACAAAGGACTCAGTCTGCAACACAGATGGAAAAGAGAAGGCTTTCCAATGATAGTCACAGAATGCGTTCATCGGGGCTTGGGGGATGGGGATGGAGTTTCATCAGTAAACATGTCTCTCGCTTTTGTACCTGGTTTCTTAAAAACCATTTTTTAAAATCAATTGCTTCTCAATCACCCTTATGAAAAACAGACTGGGAAGGCAGTGCTAGGTGTGATACCCGGGTGTGGCAGTGGTGGGAGAACCAGTACTGTTATTTCCATTTTAAAGCCTCCAGTTAAGCAAACCAAAGCATGCAGAGCACGACGATCGAGCATGATGGCGCCCACAGCCCGCTTCCTATAGATCAATTCCTTAGTGGAAATTCCCCCATGGTAATGATCAGAAAAGGGCTCCCCCCACTGCTGGGCCGCAGCTCCAGCCCGTGCTTAAGCAGGCTGGGAGGTAAGGCAGCTGTGCGCATGCACCAACGGAGCAGAGCAGCCGGTGGGGGCTGGGAGAAGTGGGGCACTCACCTCTGCGATCTTCAGCACTGCGCTCCCATTCAGGTCAAAGGTCGGGGTGTAGGTTATGCAGAGTAAAACCTTGAGCAACCGGGAGGTGGAGGAGGAAGGGAGAGAGAAGGGGTTAATTTCAGAAATAAACAGAAATACGGTTTCACATATCATTTGTGCGGCCCCGCTGTTCTACGATTCCTTTGTTCTTTGCTTTATCTAATATTTCTTCCCGGGCCACCTCACTGCTCCCTAATTAGTGGCCACACGTCGCCCAATAAGACAGAGACTAAATACTGTAAAAAGCAAACGCAGAGACCCTGTCCTCCCAGGGAAGGGCCACTGCAAGACTGGCCAGCAACCACATTCCTCAGCAACTCTAGGAAGTCTGTCCAATAAGAGCAGGCTCAGTGCTAGGCACGATGTGCAAATTATCTAGGTTGATACTTTTGAAAAAGATATTTATTTATTTTGAGTGAGAGAGAGAGAGAGAACAAGCAGGGGAGGAGCAGAGAGAGAGAGAGAGAGAGAGAGAGAGAGAGAGAGAGAGAGAGAGGGAGAGAAAGAGTCGCAAGCAGACTCCATGCTCAGCCCGATGAGGGGCTAGATCTCATGACCAAGAGATCATGACCCGAGCTGAAATCAAGAGTCGGATGCTCAACTGACTAAGCCACCCAGGCACCAACTGCCTTTTTTTTTTAAAGTTTATTTGTTTTGAGAGAGAGAGAGAAAGAGAATGTATGTGTGTGTGCACGTGCCCATGAGCAGGGATGCAGAAAAGAGAGAGGGAGACAGAGAATCCTAGGCAGGCAAGCAGGCTCCGCACTGTTAGCATGGAGCCCGATGTGGGGCTTGAACTCATGAACCATGAGACCATGACCTGAGACGAAATCAAGAGTCGGACGCTTAACCACTGAGCCACCCAAGCACCCCTAGGTTGATACTTTTAATAAGTGTGATGACTACTGTCCTTATTGCCCTGATAAGGAAACTGATGCTCAGAAAGATTAAGCAAGCCGCCCAAGACCATACAAGTAACAAACTATACAGTTGAGATTTGAACCCAAGTAATCTGACTCCATGCCCTGAACCACCATGTCATCTGTCTGGTCCTCCTCCTAGACCCAGGCCTCATTGTAACTTTTCTGTTCCTGTCCCCTTCCCAAATCCACAAGGGATTAGAAATTCTTTACCAGGCACTTTCCTCTTCCCTGTAACTTCCCCCCAGATGCTGCCCAGAGTTTACCTATTTATTACTCTCAGGTTCCCCTTATTCTACAAGATACATAGACAGTGAATCGCTACCCTTTGCAAGATCTTCAACGACCATTAAAAATTTCACTTTCTACTTGAAGAGCGGTCAGATAACAGATTGATAAAAGCCTGTGCCATTTGAAAAATCATTTCTAACTTTATAGATAAGAGTAGATAAGAGGCCAGACTCTCCCTGTCCTTTGGCTTCTGACGCTGTGACTTTTCTCGCTGATAGCCTGAGGGACAACGGTGCTGGTGTCCGCTCCTTAATCTTGAACCCAACAGCCGTGTTCCGTGCCCTGCCTGCAGCTTGGCCCTGTCAGTGGGGATTGCCTGAGGATGTTTCTCATCGGGTTCTGCACAATTCATGAAAGAAGGCTGAAGCCTAGCAAATTTACCTAGTGCAGGATATGCCCCTAATCAGCACCCCAAAAACTTCAATTGCCAGATGGGATAAGGAATCCCTCCTAATCCCTCGGTCTTCGTTACTGGCCCATCCACCCTAGGAAACAGCTGCTCCTTCAAAGAAAGCAAATATGTATGCGATTAAAGAAGGAAGAGGGGATTTTTGCCCATTTTCGTTACCAGATTAGATAAGTTCATTGTGGATCGGTTCCTTAGTCTTTTGATCCTCAAGGTGCCTGCCACTCAAGAGTCAACTCCAGATAAAAATCGTCCCATGCCAGGCAGGCTGACAGAGAGAGACTGTGGGAGCAGCTGCCCTCAGGCCTACTGGGAAAAGGCCTTCTTCTGTCCAATGACTATCTTTGGGGGTTGGGGGTTGGTAGACAAGTAGTGAAAGCTGAGGACAGCAGTGTCACCACGCCGTAAATTGGCCCGGGGTGGGGGAGGGGCTGGGGGGGGAGAGGCCATGTCTTCTAATGCCTCTGTACTTGGTGGTACCCTTGCCCGAAACCCTCCCACGCTTGCTCCTCATGTGGCTTATTTGACTGGTTTCTTTCAGGTTTCCACTTAAATGTAAATCCCTCAGGGAGACATGTAGCCTCCTCAGACCACCCTCTCTAAAATGGCTGGTCACATCTTGTTTCAGGACTTTAGAGCATATACCAGTCTCATGAACAACTGGTTTGTTTACTTATTTATAATCTTTCCATTAGATTATAACATTGGTTGGGCTTCTGAAAGGCCCTCAAGGCTTTCTCATAGGGTGCTTTCTTACTTCGAGTTTTTGCTATCTCACAGTTTCCTTTCTTTGGTTCCTTCCGTTCCCCTACCTCCGCCCCCCCTCCCCCCACCCCGTGATTCATGGCAGGTGGGTGGGAGGTTATGAGAGACTGGCTGGTGGCGGTGGTGGTCTGTGGAGATAGGAGAGGACTTGTCCATCTGGGCTCTTGGATTTTTAAGTATTTACAATAAAGACCGGTGACTGGCAATACTTTACAATATGGAAATAATAATGGCAAATGCTTGTCTAAACTGGTTAATTATTAATGTTACTTGTGAGACCGGTGATCGACTTTCCGCCTTGCGCTACTCTGTGCTTTCATACAAGGTACACAAGAGTAGATGTGCAATAGTCTGAGGGAAGTTCAGGATCCCCGTACCCAGCAAATGCTGACAGAGTTCAAAAGGTCTTTGAAAAAAAGGCTCTGGGGGCGCCTGGGTGGCTCAGTCGGTTAAGCGTCCGACTTCGGCTCAGGTCACGATCTCGCGGTCCGTGAGTTCGAGCCCCGCGTCGGGATCTGGGCTGATGGCTCAGAGCCTGGAGCCTGTTTCAGATTCTGTGTCTCCCTCTCTGACCCTCCCCTGTTCATGCTCTGTCTCTCTCTGTCTCAAAAATAAATAAACGTTAAAAAAAAAAAATTCTTAAAATAAAAAAATAAAAAAAGGCTCTGGCCATTAATATCCAAAGACCCGCTGAGCTGACTGCAAAAACTAAAAGCAACCGAAAATAACGAAACGGACGTGAAGCGCGTTCACGAAGCCAGCTCCTCAAGCGCACGCACGGTTTGTTGTGTTGGGAGCACAGCAGGTTTTAATCACAGGGAGGGCAGTGCTCGTGGCCCCTGTGACTCGCACAATATAGACAGAGGGCACGGGGTCCAGCGAGGATGATACGGTAGACAGAAATGACCAAAACCATCAGTGGAGAAATGGTTGGTGTGCCCAATGCCTACCCAGCATTAGTTCACTGGATCAAAACACAGATTGGGTGTAGGAAATTTAGGGGGCGGCAAAGAAATGTAAAGCACGATGAGAGGGCAGAAAGCTGAGATTCACATTCTGAGCACACTGGCCCTCCGGGAAAACAAGAGCAACTAAACACTGAGGGCAATTCCATTAAAAATACATCCCTCATGGGGTCATTAAAGTATATTGACCACATCATCACTGAACAGCAGGAACTTGAGTGATCGGCAGCATCTTGCAATCCAGCTTGCTTGCACAGCCTCCATAAATGAGCTACGAGGATAGGAAAACAGGCACAAAGTGTTCCATGAAATGGGAAAAATCACTGCAAAGGCTAATAAAAATTTCAATCATTAAAAAACAATAATCGAATAGCTACTATGTGCAAAAAAGCAACCCCTTGATTTAAAACGTGTATACAAACTCTGGATAAAAAAAGATTGGGCCAGAAAGGAGAAAGTGAAGCTGATTTATTGTAAGAACTGGGCGTAAGTGACAAGAAGCGGGGAAACGTGGTCACCTTGGGAACAGAGGGGGACAGATGTGGACAACTAATGATGACGAGCATAAGGTCAGAGGTATGTTCTTCTGATCATGAATACCCTGGATTAACCCTCTCCCAAGGGCTTCTCATGGCCACGATTGGGGTTTCTCCATCAGCAGACCTGGCCCTGGACCATATCATGACACGGCAGGTGCTGTGATAATCAGAGCTAAAACACAGTATTTTAGTAACACGACTGTGGCATTTGATTCAGTGCCTAACTGCTGTGTGACTACATTCTCTATCCCCTTATCTGTAAAATCCACCCCCCCCCCCCCCCCGCAAGGATATTTAAGGAACGAATACATTAAATGATGGTGTAAAACAATAGTGCACATGATGCATCTATGTCCAGGGCTGTCTTCTCACAGAGGTGAAACAAGTCTCCATTTGATGTAACTCATCGTGGCCATTCTAACAAACGACTGGGTGCATTTTAAGTTAAAAAAAATCAATCATGTTCAAAAACAAATCTTTTGGAGTCGGAATTCTACTAATTTTTTAGAGTAGTTTTTTGTTTTTTTAGTTTATTTACTTATTTTGAGAGAGTGCGCACCTGTGCGCGTGCAAGCAGGAGAGGAGCAGAGAAGAAAGAGAGAGAGAGAGAGAGAGAGAGAGAGAGAGAGAGTCCCAAGCAGGCTCCAAGCTATCAGTGCGGGGCCTTAGGCAGGGCTCAAACTCACAAACCTTGAGATCATGACCTGAGTCAAAATCAAGAGTCAGGCACTTAACTGACTGAGCCACCCAGGCGCCCCTGCATTCTGCTATTTATCACTGCCCCAGATTCCTACTACCCAAAGTCCTTGTCATTCTGATGTGGCTTCCCTTTCTCCCTCCTTTACAGGCTCCCTTCAAGTCAGTTCAAGTCATTATTCACTAAGAGTCTAACTGCTGTGGAGTCACAAATATAAAAAGCAAGCACAGTCTTCGACATCAAGGAAGCTCATCTACCGGAGAAACTAACGCCTGCATACTGTCCTTCAGGGCTGGCTGCGGTAAACGCTGCTTCCGTTTTGGAGGCGAGAAGACATCGTAACTCGGAGAAGAGAGACTTTGAGGACGAGAGTACACATGGGCAGAGCACCGATGCAGGACAGAACAGGGAGGGAAAGACGTATCGAGCCAAGGAAATGCCACGAGTAAAGGCACGGACATGCGACGGTAGAGGCCAGAGATGGTGCTGGAGCCGTAGGCTGGGACCTTGTTGCGTGTTAATTTACGTGCTCAAGGTTAAGCGTTTTGCGAATATTGTTTCAGGGCTGGCCAGTCCAATGAATCACAAATAAAAGCAGAGGTGCTGAGCCAAACTATAAACCGGAGTGATAAAAGGAGATGCTTAACGAGATGGAGATAAGGTTGAAGACAGAGCCTCGTCATTCCAGTAACAATGAAGCGACTGGGGTGCATTTGGCAAAGGGATGCGAGAAATTCCCGCAGTAAAAGGCAACAGTCACCCACATGTGAAACCTGAGGATCATCCTACCCCTGCTCTCCCCACCTACCATCTAGTCAATCTGACTGGTATCTCTCGTGTCTCCCCTGTTCTTGTATTTATTTTTTTTTTTTACAAAGCTTTATATTTAGGTATTAATATAGTAGCCTATTACAGAGAACATATTAAAATACCAGAAAATGATAATACTTTGTTCAAAATGCACAATACCAGATATCACTATTCCAGACGTGATGATCCCAGAATGGGCAGGAAATGCAAACAGCATTTATACGGAGCAGCTTAGACATACTACTTAAATCTGTGTGCCCTCTCGATGCCTCATTAGATCGATAAGCTCCTTAGTAGTAAGATCGGATTTTTTGATGCCCACCACGTTTATGGTACCTCGCTGGGCCCTGGGAGCTAGTCCGTCCTGACCCATGCTCAGTCCCTCAGATACGCTGTCCTCGTGAGTGATCAACCTCACAGAGTTTCAGTGAGCCTGTGCACCTACGTGCCTGGTCATTATCGTAAAACGTGCAGGTAACACGCTAAGACAGCCCAGTTGTACAGAAGAAAGCTATCCTGGGAATTCGAGTGTTGGAATCAGGTGGTGTGACTGGCAAGAGGCAGATTTTGCAACCACACAAAGTAGTCACACTGGAGTTTCTCATGACTTGGTTAGAGCAATCAGAATTCAGTAAGCCTGCTTTCGGGGTGGCCAGCCGCCTGGCAGGACCTCACTCTGGACAGGGAGAAAATCATCTCCACTAACCAGAGGGCATCTCCCGAGAGACTTATGGAGGAGCGCCCTTTCTGAGTTCTGCCATGCTTTGCTGAGAACCCGCCTTTTGTACTCAACGTCGTAAATGGTAAGTGGCCTAAAATTTAGGACTCAAAGATCTCACTTCTGCCAAGGCTTCACATGAGTCCTCCACAGGACCGTTTCTGCGAATACAGGAGTGAAGAAGTGATTCTTGAACTTAGTGGGTAGCAACCACATGTCTGCTTTGCATCGAACCGCGTACTGTGTTACTTAGGCTCCCGTTCATGTATTTAACAAATATTTATTGGTGTGTTACTAGGGATCTGATGTAGTGCAGGTGTTGGGCATACGGTTCTGAACCAAAAAGATACCATGACCCCTGATCTCGCAGGGCTAACAACACCAGGTGTTGAAGACTGTCATAAAGTAAAGAATTGCAGTAAGATGTGATGGGCACGGGGACTGGGAAAATACACTGAGTTCTGGGAAAGCCTCTCCGGGTCTAACACATAGCACACTAGTTGTAATGCTGTTTTCATCTTTTTGTGGATCTTTAAATTTAACATTTTGGAACACAATTAATAAATTAAACCAAGGGGAGGAGACACGGGTTCCATCAAGAAGTGAGCTGATTTGGGGGAGTCCAGGCACATCGAGGGCATGGGGGCATATTGAACGAACAAGGAATTCTTCTTTTCCTCTTTCTAAAACTATTAAAATTGTCTTATTTACATTGAGGGGCATCTTGAGGTGACTGTAGTTTCATTTTTCCCAGTACCAGATGTTATTTATAAATCAAAGCAAACAAAATCTACGAGAGCTCAAAAAAGTAACTAAAAACTTGAGCACAGCCCACAGAAGGCCTTGCCTTTCCCGGTGCATGGAGAGGAGCAGGACTCTCTTCAAATTCTTAATGCCAAGTGCATTTCCAACCCCAGCTCTGGTTCTGGCTGAAAATCTAGCTTTGTTACTTAATGCACATTTCCTTCTGGCCTTTCATATATCTTGGCATGAAATTTCGGAAAATTAAAAATAATTGCATAACTTCCTCTTTTCAGAAACATTCCAGTTCTTTTTTTACTCTGTCAAGTATGGCAAGAACAAGGACAGAAAATTCCGTGTTGAGCACGGAGATTCTGAGCCACCAAACGCCTTTCCCTCGGGTGCAGGGCCTGTCCCACTTCTGCACGTTCAGACTTATGCAGTGGGAACTGCTGAAGGTACCTTGGCCATGAGATAGAAACAGATTCTTTCCCTCAGGGTCTGCACACGAACAACAAAGCAGACTCAGCCTCCTGAAGACAGCAGAACGGCGGAATGTGTATCTTCAGAGTGGGGCTGGGGGTGGTCACAAAGTACACACAGAATGTCAGGGGACATTTTCTTATCATCTAAATTTAAAATGGGGCTACCCACAAGAAGCATTTTTTTTTCTTACTTTGATTAAAGTTTCTCAACTTCAATATTGTGGACATTCGGGTCAAATAATTCTTGCTGTGGGGGACTGTCCTGTGTATTGCAAAATGTTTAGCAACATTCCTGGCCTTCGCCCTCCAGAGGACAGTGGCATTCCCTGTTGTAACAACAAGAGATGTCTTCAGACATTGCCAATGGTCCTCTGGGGGACAAAATGGCCCCCAGTTGAGAACCACTGTTTGGGATCACTTACACCCCATGTGCCTTGTGAACAGAGCTAAGAACCCCTACAACATTGCTCTGCTTCCAAAGGCCTTGGAGCCAGAATCCAGGACTTTCAAAGGCGATCTGGGATGACCCGTTGATCCTTCACCATGCTTCAGAGATCCTGGACTGAAGGCAACAAGAGGTCGTTGAGCTATAGCCCCGAGGCATGAAACTTTCCCCCTTAGGACTTAAATTGACTTATCTTAGGCTGAGGTGACAGGTAATTTGAGAAATCACTTTCTGGCTCAACTTGCCCACATTCTGGCAAATGGCTATTCTGAGAGATTATTTTTTTAAGTCCATAGAATATGTTGCTAGAGTTCTTGAGTACTCAGTTTGGAAAACACTTCTAATGACTCACTGGCATACGGTCATGTCTCAGGTTCTTTTCTGGCCTTGACTTGTTGCCACCAGTAGTAAGTCTGATATTCACTGATATTCATCAATACACCCTTAGCACCTAATTCTAGGAAGTACTGTACCAGTGATATCTGTAGAAAAATATGTACATATAAATTATAATGAACTTGGCTAATTCACTTGAACAAATAAATAAACCGTTCTTATTCTTCCCTCCAAACTCTCTCCCTTGGCAAATTCTCCTAACTCTTCCCTCTAGAGTTAGGAGAGCCTCACAAATCTATCACTAGAGCCAATATCGCTTCCAAGTTTCAGTCCCTAATTTCGACTTCTAAACATCACCAACAAATATACGCAATTCCATGAAAACCATGTTAACCTCATTAACTCTCTAATATGATAAACAGCTAACACTTACCCCGCCTCTAAAATTCTAATTATGCAACCATTAAAATTATACTTGAAAGAATAAATACAGCCATGTGGGAATGTTTATAATCTAACGCAAAAAGAAATAAAATCCTATATACACAATGAATATAACTGTGAACATATAAATAGATATGATTAGAAAGAAACATACAAAACTCAGTCATGTTTATGGGATTTACAACAAACTATTTTCTATTGTGGAAAGACTGTAGTGGGATATTACTTGTATTTCTTTAAATTGTCCTTTTAAAATATTTACAATTCTTGGGGCGCCTGGGTGGCTCAATCGGTTAAGCGTCCAGCTTCGGCTCAGGTCATGATCTCATGGTCCCTGAGTTTGAGCCCCGCGTTGGGCTCTGTGCTGACAGCTCAGAGCCTGGAGCCTGCTTTGCATTCTGTGTCTCCCTCTCTCTCTGCCCCTCCCCCGCTCATGCTCTGTCTCTCTCTCTCTCTCTCTCTCTCTCTCTCTCTCAAAAATAAATAAACATTAAAAAAAATTTACAATTCTTTAATATCTGACAATGTGATGTCACTGTCCCTCTCCTAAACTGGCCCCTTAAAACCCATCATTCAGTCAGAAACGCTGGCTCCTAGACCTGTAATCATCTTGGATCTTTCCTTCCCCACCTACTTACCACCTACAACACTGCCAGTGACCACCGCTCCTGATTCTCTCTCTGCAGATCAGCTCGGTGCAGCTGGGGTGCGCCTTTCTGCACTTAGTTGCATTGGACCCTTCCTGTCGCCACCAATCTGATTCAAGTCCTCAGGACCTCTTGCTTAGGCTCTTCCAATAAATCGTTTCATCAGTGCCTCTGATTTGGTTCTGCTGATGCCAGACCATCCTGCAAAACCCTGCCCCACTTTAACATCTAATACCCAGCTCTGGAATTGTCCCTTTTCTGCTTGGTCTGACCAGGCCCTAGAGAACCTCTCTCAACCAGGCTCATCGCTCACTAGCCTTCACTAATCCCACTTTCCACTCCATGCTTTCCCTTCTGCAGGGCTTTTCTTCTCTACCAAGAATGCCCTCCCTCCTTATAGAATTATCTGAGTTCCATACACCTTTCAACATCCAACTCAACTACCATCCATCCCCTCTTTGAAATGCTGATATACCCAGCTCAACGTGGTCTCTCCTTCTGAAGTTTTCCAACTGTACTTCTGCTTACAACATACACAACTACCCTGGATTATGTGTACATCATTACTTCTTTCCTGGTAGGTTAGGAACTCTCGTCTTTGAACATTTTGCTTTTAATCCTACAAAGTTTTATGTATTGCTGGTAATGAAAATATAGTCGCAGAACAAGCCAATGAAAATAAGTCTAAAAGAAAACAAATTAAAAAGTTCAATGAATTGTCCTTTCTGGTTTAATTTCTAAGACACTTACTTTGACCTACTCTCACAGCTGAATTTTTAAAAAGTAAATTCTTAACAGACAACATCTTTACTTCTTCCTTCCCTCTTTCCCTCTCAGACTCTCCCCGGAATGGACACCTCATTTCAGACAGTGTTTGCTCATATACACATGAAGCTTTTGATAATTTTATAATCAATACCTATAGACATGACCAAGCAAGCCCCTTGAGATAGTTTTTTAAAGGGCTAAAGCCAGGGTGCCTGGGTGGCTCAGTCAGTTAAGCATCTGATATCAGCTCAGGTCATGATCTCATGGTTCATGGATTTGAGCCCCATGTTGGGCTCTGTGCTGACAGTTCAGTTTGGATTCTGTGTCTCCTTCTCTCTCTGCTCCTCCCCTGCCCAAGCTCTGTCTCTCTCTCTCTCTCAAAAACAATAAATAAAACATTAAGAAAAATTTTTTAAAGGGCCAAAGCCAACTTGATTCTATGTCAAACATTTAATAATTGTAAAGCTCTTCTAGAATATCCAAATCATATGAATTCTGCCTAGTAGGGTGGAACAGAAATTTACTGGCATAAATGGTGGGGTGTTTTCTGTAGACTGTGGAATCATAGCTAATGATTAGGACCCTAAATATATCTAGGTGGACAACTGATAAATAACAATTTACAAAGCTTTTTAAAGCTACAATTCAACGACAGTAAATATGTTGGAGTCCTTTTGTAGGAATCAGAAATATATATGATGAAACACACACTCTTCCTTTCCATTACTACAGAAGAAAATTACCATTATAGGCTGCATAGAGGGAGGCTATAGAGGAAGACAAGAGATAGGAAGGAGAACTCTTAAAGCAAAGGTGTTTCTAATGTTCTGGTTCAAATTTGAATGAGTTTAGAGGTATTCATTTTATTATCATGCTGCACATACCCTTTTCTAGTAACTGTAACAAAAATGAAATCTAACACCAACCTTATGCCATGCATTGTAAGAACTTCTTTTATATTAACTCATTTAAGACACAACAACTCTAGGACACATGCATCACCATTATTCCCATTTTACAGATCAGAAAATTGAGCCACAGATAAGTAACTTTCCCAAGGTCGCCAGGCATTCTAGCTCCAGAAGCTATGCCCTTACCACTCTGCTACCAGATATTTGAAAAGAAAAACTGTCAAGAAGTTTAAAAACAACAGAATTTGAAGATTGTTTCATAGGACAGTTACCCTACACGATTTCCTCCTCTTCCAGGCCATTGAAAGTTTCCTCAGTGAGTTCCTATCTACTGCAAAAGATTTCTCTTCTCTCATTAGGTTTCATTATTTTTCAGAAGCCACATTATTCACATTAACCTTGCAGTGAACTTAAACACGGGCCTGAAATGTTATCTTCTCCACCTAGTCAATATCACATATCTGGAGACCAGGGCCTTGCTACAAAGCCTTTCCAGAAACAGAAATAGTTGAAAAAGTTATTCTGCTACCAACCACTGTGTAAGTGCAGCTGAGTAACTGGATCATTATAGCTTCAATTCACCTATGAAAAGAGGGATCTGGTGATACAGGAGGTAATTTCAATTCTGAAGTGTGAATCTGGGTTGATTTTTCTCATTTTTGAATGCACGCAGATTGTTATCTGTAATCACAAGTTTAGTGTCTTTTGCTTGTCATTTACCCTGTCATTTACCTTCTCCTCTCCATGAGTCAATAACCATGTTAACAAGCAATTAGTAAGCCCTGTGCCAAATGCTCTGGTCATGCTAAGGGGACAAAAACAATACTAACAATATGTGATTAGTTTTCACCTCCTAACTAAATTGTCTAGTCATGCCTGGGCCGATAGTTAAGGACTACCCATCTGGAGAGATTACAATGTGTGCTTTCCCTAAAGAGTCCATTGCAGGCCATTCACTGGGTCTTAAACTCCTCTCTCTCTGGACGCAAGGCCACCCCTGCCCTCTGGGGAAAGTGAAGTAAGAAAGGTAGCGGAGGGGACGATGAGCCAGCTGCCTCTAGCGGGGGTGGAAATACGCCAGCCTATAATTCTCATGTGATAAGTGACTGTGGAAGACTGCCAGTCATCTTTCAACACTATCCCCTCTGTTTTCCAAGAACAGAACTCTGGCAGACAGCTGCCCTAATAAAGACTACACTTCCCATCCTTCCTTGCGATGAAACGTTGCCATACAGCCGAATTCTGGCCAATGGGATGTACTCAGAAATGTCTCTCAGGTGGTTGCTAGGTGAACTGTTGGCTGGGGATGGGGCACCATCATGGACCACAAGATGGAGAAACAAAATCCTGGAAACAAGGATCTCAGATCATGTGGTTCAACCAATACTGATGTAAGTTTATGAAAAAGGAAAATAAACTTCTGCCCTGTATCAACTGCAATGAATTCTAATTAATAAAGCAATCTTTTCTTTCCTTTATCTAACCCTATCCCCTTGCCCATCTGATTCTTATGCTTTAGATCTTATTTATTTTAAATGTCACTTCTTAAGAATTGCCTTCTCTGTCTTCCTCTTCATCTGCCCTCCATCAGGCCCCGTTATAAATATACTTTTAGGTCCCTAGGTTTTTCTTTCCTTGTATTCATCACAATTTATGTGTATTTATGTATTTCATTAATTTATACCTCCATCATTAGTCTCCAAACAGACTCTGTTTTTGTTTGGTTTTGGTTTCATTTTCTTCACCACAGGATCTTCTGTGGCTTGCGCAGTGCCTGGCACACAGGAAGTAATCAAATATTTGAAGAATACGGGTGCCTGGGTGGTTTAGTCAGTTAAGTGTCTGACTCTTGCTTTTGGCTCAAGTCATGATCTCACAGTTTGTGGGTTCCAGCCCCGCATTGCACTCTGCACTAATGGTGCAGAGCCTGCTTAGGATTCTCTCTCTCCGCCCCTCCCCCCCCACCTCCCTCTCTCTGTGTCTCTCTCAATAAACAAACAAACAAACAAACAAACAAACTTTAAAACACAACTGAGAGGGGTTTAGAAACAGTCCTTCCATTTGGCCCATTTCTTGCTCCCTGGCCAAGGCACTGAATGCAATGCTGGTACATAAAAGCACTCTCTCCTCCTCACTATAAGACTAGAATTCTAAATGGACATCCTGAAGCTTTGGTCTCCCAGATTCTCAGCCCTATAGCCATCAGCTCTTTTTCATCAGTTGCTCATCTTTGTATTTTCTGTAGATGTTTGGTTGGCTTTTGTTAAAAAATATAAAAATGCTTCAACAGCAAATGGCATTCTCCTTCCCTTCCCCCAACCTGATCTCTATCTTTCTCTCTTTCCCATTCTCTCTGTCTCTCTCTGTCTCTCTCTCTCTCTCTCACACACACACACACACACACACACACACACACACACACACACAGAACTAATCTAGTGGGAAAGAGACATTGATTCTTCCTTTGTATTTGAATCTAAGTCTTGAAACTAGTGACAGAATGTGCTGTCATGAAAGATACAGAAAACACACAGGACTCTGAACCACTGTTAGTTTTGCTCCTTATCAGCCTGTGACTTAATTTTTCTGTTCAATCATCTTTGGAATGAGAATGGTAATGGCTACCGCCTACAACCCTTTTAGAATAGGCTTAGACGGCAAGCAAGAAAACGCACTGTTTAAGAGCACACGCGCAGCCTCCAGCTGAATTACAGTTCAAATCCTGGCCCTGCCACTTTCCTTGATGTATGATCTGAGTATGAATGTAGAGTACTTACCAGAGTGTCTGATGCAGAATAAATGTTAATTAATTAGCCCCTGTCATTTCTCCTTTAAAAATTGTAAAGTATCCCACCAGTATTCATTTCTGTTACCCCAAGATGCATGCAAAGTAGAATGGCCAATAACAGAACATTCATCCAATGCTTTCTCAGTATTCAGTATCACATCCTTCCTTATCCACAAAGCCGGCTGCCCTCCCCAGACAGAATGCTCCCTTCTGCAACATACTTACGTGAGAAAAGGCCAGCCACACAATTCCCTTCAGTTTTAAAGACTCAGCTGGCTCTATGAGTTAATAACCTCGCTAAAGGTTATCTACCAGCAAGAAGGGTGGGGAAAAAAAGTCCTAATTGCTCTAGTTGGAGATGTCATTAGTTTGTTGTACCTGACTCCTATCAAGTCTGCATGGCATTTATAGAAAGGGCAGATACCAAGGGAAAATATTACCAAAGAGGACAAGTGTTGAACCTAAATATTAAATAGCTCCCTGCCGTCAACTAATCCATTTCTAAGGTAATCTATCTACAGAAAAACCTTTCTGATTCTACGGTCCTGATACTCGATTTGCTCAAGCTATAAAATTTTTATTTAGATCCCAGGGCCATTTCGATAAATCAAAATTGCCTTTTCTCCCCCTGCTGTTAGATAGTAAAATCCTGTAGAACAGGTCTTAGACTAAGTGATCTAAAGTAATTTAATTTGTCAGAAGCAAGCACCACTGATTTTTTTTTTCTTAACCCTCCAATTGCAGGTCTAGGGCCTTCTTTCTAAATGGGGACACTGCCATCGGAATCCTGAGTTCCATTATTAGTTAGTTAGTTTAATCTTAGGGAAACCTCTAAAAGAGCAAACCATATTATTTTCTCTTCCGGAATTTAAAACAACTGCTACATACCTACTCTGAAGAGTGTGACACAGTTCAATTTCTCATGTTTACAAACACTAGCAGATAGCAATATGTGAGCAAAATGCATGGCGTAGCTTTTTAAAATAGAGCACCTGGGGTTTGTCATAAAAATGTGCTATGCTGTGTTTAGACAGACATAAATAAAAACTGCATGGCGTGGCTTTATCTCTCCTGAAGTGCATACCAACGTTTGAAAATGCCTACCGTATTTCATGTTAAAACATTTTCTAGCACCTACAAAATATTTATCTCAAACGACTAGAAGAGTTTTACAGGAAATGCCCGGTTTAGATCATTTATCACAAGAACGAGCTATGTAGAAGCATCAAGGATAAATATACCTTTCACATGTATTGGGAATCCAGCCTTTCTTTGAGGACTCATCCAATTCTCTTTGTTCAATGTAATTTTAGGGAGAACAAGGGGCAAGAACATTTTAATATGGTAATGGTATTGGCAAAACAAGGGTTTATTTGAGAGTTTTTACAGGGCCATAAGTATTATAGAATCACAAGACAAAAGGGTACATGCTTTGAAAAGTACTAAAGTTACCACAGAAATTCTTCCAGCATAGAGACAGGGTATGAACATTATTATTATTTCTAAGCGAGAAATGCTATAATTTGGATAGGTCTTCATACACAAATAATCTAAATGTCAGAAGTAAATGACCATGGAGCCCTCCCTTGTGGGCCAAAGTAGTCAGACCGCTATCTCTAAAGTTCCATTTGGGGGGCACCTGGGTGGCTCAGTCGGTTAAGCGGCCGACTACGGCTCAGGTCATGATCTCTCGGTCTGTGAGTTCGAGCCCCGCATCGGGCTCTGTGCTGACAGCTCAGGGCCTGGAGCCTGCCTCTGAATCTGTGCCTCCCTCTCTCTCTGCCCCTTCTCTGCTTGGTCTCTGTCTCTCTGTCTCTCTCTCAAAAATAATAAACATTAAAAAAAATTTTAAAAAATAAAAAAATAAAAAAAAATAAAGTTCCATTTGGTATGAATAATAATAATATCACTCTAAAGCATAGTTACCTCATCATTTATGTTTTAGCTGCTTGGCTCAAAATGTTTACCTAAAATAAAAGTATACTATAAGAAAATTAGCTTAGGGGCAGCTGGGGTGGCTCAGTGGGTTAAGCGTCTGACTTCGGCTCAGGTCATGATCTCACAATTCATGGGTTCGTGCCCTGCGTCACCTTCTGTGCTGACAGCTCAAAGCCCGGAGCCTGCTTCGGATTCTGTGTCTCCCTCTCTCTCTGCCTCTCCCTGTTCATACTCTGTCTCTCTCAAAAATAAACATAGAAAAGAAAAGAAAAGAGAAGAAAATTAGCTTAAAGCTAGGTTTGTTGTGAGCTGAAATTTTTTTCCCCCAAATTCCAATGTCTAAATGGTTAAAAATAACAGCATCGAGCAAAGGCCCTTATATTTTTAAGCATTTTGGAGATCTAATTATAAAGAACGGCAGGTCTGATTATGGCCTTCTTTTTTCTGACAATGCCTTATTTCTTCCCAGACATTAACAACGAGTACCAACGGCCTATTATGGTGTCATTAGAAAGTCGATGAAGATGGATTTTCCAGCATTTCCAGGAGAGTTAACATGTGTCAACTCCTGTCCCCAGCAAGGCTAGCAGAAGGCACTGCTGGGCTGCAGGTAGGGAGCGAGCGTAAGTTTTCAAAACAGGTGTTACTGTTGACACAACCATCAGACGTTCTGCTTCTCCAAGGCTTTAAGAAGAATACGTACTTTTAATTTTTAAGACAAATTTGTGGATTCCATAAAAAGGTATATTCCTGGGAGAATATCCAGAATAATGGGAAATCTGTGAGATAGGTCTCTCAGCATGATACCACAGTTCACCCTCCAGTATACGGAGACTAAGAATAGGACGACTCAACAGACTGGACTTGGACGCCACAAAAGTGATTAATTAACACGGCAGCTGGCCTGGCCTCTCGGTGGCAGCACAGAGGAAGTGGAAAAGTAAAATAAGCCTAGAAGTGGTTGCTTTTCAGTTCCTATGACTCCAGAGCTGCCGCATGTGTGTCAGAGGACAAGGCAAAACTGTACATTTTACAGAATCAAAGAGAGTTAAAGATGATTAAGATCTTAAGGATCAGTTAGCTCAGAGATTTTCAACGTTTTGGTGTTTAAGGATATTTCTAGATTAGAGCTCCTGGGTGGCTCAGCGGGGTGAGTGTCCGACTCTTGATTTCGGCTCAGGTCACGATCTCACGGTTCGTGAGTTCGAGCCCTGTGTTGGGCTGTGCTCTGATAGTGCAGAGCCTGCTTGGGATCCTCTCTCTCCCTTTCTCTGCCCCTCCCCTGCTTGCACACACATGTTCTCTCTCAAAATAAATAAACTTTAACAACAAAAAAAAGAATATTCCTAGATGCACCCACTGAGATTATGACTCAGCCGCAGCAGGCAGGAAGTAGTGGGAATATGTAACACTTCTAAAGCACCTGCTTTGTGCCAGATACTGTGCTAAGTTCTTTACAAATATCACTTATTTAATTCTTGCAACAATCCTACTGGGTAGATGCTATTATATCCTCCATTTTAGATATGAGGAGATGAAGGCACAGAGTGATGAAGGAATCTGCCCGAGGACGTCCCAATAGAAAGTGAATAAGTGTTAAGTATTCAAGCCCAGACAGGCTACCTTCAGAGTCTCAGCTCCTTGTCACTCCACTAAATCACCCATGGACTACGGGCTATGGTGAGGCCCAAGGCATTAACAAAATGTCATCACTGAAATCATCTTTTCTTTTCTGAATGGAGAAACTCACACCCAGAAGAGTGAAATCTCTTATCTAAGACAAAAATCCTTCAGTGCATTTTCGGGAAGAAATCAACCATTATACAACACCCAACTGTTCTTAAATATTTCTCTATGCTTATTCCTCTAGGGGGGAAATGAACAGATGGCATTATTAAAAGCCAGCCCAGGGGTTTCAGCTGTGATTTTCTGACCAAGGTGCTGTTCTGGACACAGACTTCCATCCTCTTCTGCCCAACTCACCGTTCATTCACAGGAAATGACACGTTCCAGAGTCAGCATTAAGGGCTCCAAATCATGGTGATTCTCAAGGGAGGGAAAAGGGCGAGGGGAAGGAGAGATACCATCCCCCAAAATGGTAAGTGAAGATATGGTTCATGTAATTTGAGGATGGAAAAGAAAAACGTGATTGTGATATGGTTCCTAAGGATGGTGTTCTTGTCCCTAAAGTGTCTATTCCAAAGCCTTAGTATGTGGGAAAACATCATTAGGTCCTCGCTGTGTTTTAACATAAACAGGCAGCCGAATATCCGGAATGATCAGGTCTACCCTAAGCTGGACCAACTCACGTACATTCTCGCAGAAAGTGATAAACACATCACCTAACAACATTAGACACGCAGGATCAGGCCCAAAATCATATGTGTCACTGAAAAGTTACCTTTTCACTCAGTTGTCATTTCTGTTCAGCAATCCAGGTAATTCTGGGGGACCATAAGCAAGGATAACCGTGCATTCCAGATGAAGGGGGTGTCAGCATGACCACAGCGCAGAGGCATTTTCAAGGTAACAATGAGGGCGGGGTGGGGGGGGTGGGGGGGGGGTTAGCTCGTTCCTGTTCTAATGACGTCAAACCAACCTTCATCACTTCCACCTGCAGGTCTTCATGGAGGGAAGGCGTCACTTTCACGGCATTCAGGATCTGATTGAGCAGCTGCTTCTCATCAGAATCTGTTTCCATGGATACAAACCTCTCTTCTGACAGAAGCTTCTGTAAAGAGGCACAAGGCAGTGATCACAGATAGGCTTCCCCCCCTGCTGCCTCATTCTGTTGTATCTTAGCATGTACTGAGGGTAATTGTACTCGGGAGCCACGTAGGTGGAGGCCGGTAGGGCAGAACTCATGCCATGTGCCAGTGAAAAAGAGAAACGCATTGAACCCTTGGTCAACAGTTTGGGCAAAGACCTTTTGCTGCTATTAGGTAAGTCATTCTAAATAACACGGCAACCATTCAGGTCACGTGGTTGGTGGGGGCGGAGGATGAATGTGCCCGGGGGGGGGGGGGGGCCGGCACCTTACAAAGGTCACATTCACGCACACCCTTTCTGAATGTGGCTTTGTCACAGGAAAGGAGAAGGCCTTGTGGTCGACAAGTTCACTTTTCAGAAAAAGTTTACCTTTTTACTTTACCAAAGAAGCGCTCATGAATTCACACATCTTCATGCATTTTCAGCAGAAAACGAATCCCACAAAAACCAAACGAGAGGACATTCGCTTTCACGAGGTCTCTCAGGAAACGTTACACCTCACAGTTCTTTTGTATTTGGGGACAACTCTTATTTTCTAGAAAATTCTATCTTCAATTGTACCACAACCCGCCTCCCTACAACTTCTACTCCTTCATCTTTCTCTGGAGCCACAAGGACTAAGCTAAAATATCTGAAGTCAGCTATGAAGTCCACTTCAGTCTTTTTCTTCTCTATACAAGACCTCCTGAGGCATCTTTAAATGTTCTTGGTGTGATATGGTTTCATAAATACTCTCCTGCTTGAAATGCGGCCTCCAGAGTGAATGTCACACATTAAGGGTGGTAGGACATTAAAGAATAATGCAACCAAGAGTGCCCCCTAAGGTCAACTGTGAACTTTGGGTGATTGTGTGTCACTGTAAGTGGATCGTTGGCCAAAGTGTACCATTTGGGGCACCTGGGTGGCTCAGTCTGTTAAGCATCTGACTCTTGTCGGCTCATATCGGCTCAAGTCATGATTACATGGTCATGGGATGGAGCCCCATGTTGGGCTCCGCACTGAATGTGGAGCCTCCTTGGGATTCTCTCTCTCTCTGCCCGCCCCCCCCCCCCAACTTGTGCTTTTTCTCTCTCTCTCAAAATAAATAAATAAACTTAAAAAAAATGTACCATTCTGGTAAGTGATGCTGTTCATGGAGGAGGTTATGAACGGGTAGGGTAGGGAGTATATGGGAAAGCTCTGCACTTCTTATCAATGTCACTGTAAATCTGACATTGCTCTTAAAAAAAGGAAAAAAGTCTTAAAAATGTTTAAGATGGCAGAAGGGAAAGGCAAAAAGAAATGGGGTCTTCGGTAGCACCACTGAGCTGTTGAATCAGACCTAGAACTGACCACCACCAGAATTCTCGTTATGTGAGATGACTAAATGGGTTTATTGCCTAAAACCAAAAACTGAAAAACGGCAATGTATAATTTTAATTATAGTCTCAGATCAAATGAGCTTAGCTGCAAGTCACGGTACATTCTATGCTGACTTGCCCTGAAATCCTTAATTCTCATTCACTAGGGCTCCAATTAAGCTATTCTTCCCATTCTGTCCTGAGGCAGTCCATTTTTGAGACCCTGGTGAAAGATTCTGTATTTGTCCCTTTTAAATTTGTCCTCGTCCCGTTCAGGGTAGAGCCGCAGTGGTGAAGAACTTTTGGAATTCCGATTCACCTTGGGTAAGGACTCCCTCTTGTAGCAGAATGTCACTGCAGATCCAGAACACAAGCATTTCGAACCTTCTTAGGACTGCCTGACCTTCTGGCCATATCCTTTCAAAAGAGGTTTTTTCACTACCACACAGTGCATGCCAGGTACCCCAGAGTTAAAGTTTACATTCAAACCTGTTTTTACTTCAAGTGATAAAGACTGCAAAGGCCTACAAAAGTGCCTACACTTGACAGTAGGTGACAGACGGTGGTAAGAATACCCAGTGCCCACTCATTAGAATTAACAGATAAAGCAAGACCTTAAGAACATGGTTCTGTAAGCTTAGAGTGTCTGGGGGTTAAGAAATAACTACAAGGGAAATCCATACAATATTAGAGAAGAGGAAACACACAGGTTAACACAAACTCCCATTCATATTCATGGCTGGCCCAAGGAGAAAACAAGGAGTATTTAATAACATTGACAGTGTTTAACAATGTTTAATACTGGGGCTCCTGGGTGGCTTGGTCGATTGAGTGGGCAACTCTTGATTTCAGCTCAGGTCATGATCCCGAGGTCATGGGATTGAGCCCTGAGGTGGGATCCTCACTGAGCATTGAGCCTGCTTGGGATATTCTCTCTCTCTCTCTCTCTCTCTCTCTCTCTCTCCCCCTCCCTCCCTCCGTCCGCCCCTCTCCACATACATGCATGCTCTCTTTCTCTCTCTCTCAAAAAAAAAAAAAAAATCTAATATTAACATGTACATTATCTAATTCCAATCCACTGGAAAAAGAAGAGTCTTAGTTTTCTCATTCATATGTATTGACTCTTTTTTTTTTTAATGTTTACTTATTTATTTGACAGAGGAAGAGACAGAGAGACGGGGAGAGAGAATGCCAAGCAGGCCCTGTGCTCTCAGCCCAGCGCCAGACGCTGGGCTTCAACTCACGAACCGTGAGATCATGATCTGAACCTAAATCAAGAATCGGACACTTAACCAACTGAACCACCCAGGCGCCTCATCAGAGGTATTAACTCTTAAGAGGCATTAGGGCCTTCTCTGGACTTAAAGGATGAAATAATACATACTAATGTGAAAAGACATCTGACAAATGCTACCCATCCATGGCCACACCGCATAAACCCCATAGACTTGAACTACACAGTGCTTTGTCACTTAGAAACCAAACTGCTTCAAAGTCAATGCATTTATATAGCCATCACCTTTGCACTGTTCAAATTAGACCTATTACATATCGTGTAAAATATACAGGAGCAAATGCTCAGAGAAGGAAAGTGTTCAAGCAATCTGACTTTTATTGTCTTCTTCTTCTTTTTTTTTTTTTTTCATTTTAGAGAGAGAGAGAACATGTGAGCAGGGGAGAGGGGCACAGGAAAAGAGAGAGAGAATCCCAAGCAGGCTCCACATCTAGCATGGAGCCCATTGTGGGGTTTGATCCCATGACCCAGGCATCATGACCTGAGCTGAATCAAGAGTCAGACTCTCAATGGACTGAGCCAGGCACCCCTGGCTTTTCTGATTAGACCAAATTTCTTTTTGGCCCTCCAAGTTTGCTCTGGAAACAAAACACATGAGTTCATTCACTAACCTAACTGTAAAATGGAAAACAAGATAAAATCTTTCCAGTTTACTATTAATTCTCCTTACACAGAACCACAGATGTTGAATTTATATAAGATTTTACTTGGTATAGAACTTGAGATGTTTCTCGGGGGATCAAGAGATCCTGGGCCCTCCTAAAGCTGGCCATCCTCCAAAACATTTCATTTCTATGCGAGCCTAGCTGGGTCCCCAGGAATCAGTATCAGATGACAAAGGCTCAACAAGATAATGCGATCCACAGAGAAACGCTGGTAAATGTAAGAAAATCCTCTGTCCTCTGTGGTTATTACCTAGTTCAATCAAATTGTGGTCTGGGTCTTTGACGGCTAGTATTCAAAATGTTAAGTATTTGTTCTTTCAACGCCAATGTAGCCTGTCAATTTCTGTCACCTGACTGCACCCAGTGAGAGCCTTACCTGTATTCCTGCCAAGGCATGTTGGGCCAGTTTCACATTCTTGGATTCCAAAGCCAACTGGAGAGGTAGCAAGCATTTCTCCCTGGCAAACACATAAATAAGGACAACAAAACACATGAGCTCAGCAAAACTGGCAGTCAAATGATAGAAGCCTTATGTACACCCACTCCCAAATGCTGTGACACACATACATAAAAACTATAACCAACGATAAAAATGCACAGGGACCTAAAAAAGCCACAGCTAAAGAAATATGAACAGAAATGATAGCATATCAGCACTTGCCTTGGCTACAGGAAGAGCCAACACAAGGACTCTCAAACAATTGTTTTGACGCACAAATTATTACATGGTGGGATTCTTACCAGTCCATGAACATGCCTTGCTCTTTCCTAAATATACTTGCTTATACCCGGTACATCTGGGGTGAACAAATCTGGAAAGCACCATTAGAACAGATTTCTATGCCTTGCTCATGCCTCTCTCTTACCTACAAAGAGAATGCATCACCACCACTAGTCTGCCTCATCAATGTAAGCTGAAAGTCTATTTTGTCAGTTTCTCTCCCATTCAAAATGTTCCACAATCATTTATAATTTGTAAATTTGCTTTTTAGCCTCCATCAGGCAGATCTGAATTCTGTGATGGGTTCCTAATAAACATGTTTCCAAGACAGAACGATAAATAAAACAGCAACAGCTTTGACCAATGAGAAGTACCTAGTGCCATGGGAGAGATGAAAAAGACCTATGTGGAGAGGTATTTGGGGTATTTTTAAAATATTTATTTATTTATTTTGAGACAGAGTTAGAGAGCAAGCAGGGGAGAGGCAGAGAGAGAGAGAGAGAGACAGAGACAGAGAATCTCAAGCAGGTCAGCACAGAGCCTGATGTGGGGTTTGAACTCATGACCTGAGCCAAAATCCAGAGTCAGACACTTAACCGACTGAGCCACCCAAGTGCCCTGGATATTTTAAAGCTTAAAAACAAATAAATGGGGACTAAAATACGTTAGGAATAAACCAAAAGGGCTACCAAAAAAAAAATCTTTCTGTTAGAACATTCACTCTAAATAATTAAACAACAGTCCAAGAATTTTAATCAACCTGTTATTTCCCCATGGAGCTATACTGGCATAACCAATGAAATGTTCCTTAATTTTACCAGGTTCCTCCACCCCCACTTTAACTGCAGCAATATCATTTTTATGTATTCAGCATAAACTGAAAGATTGATTGACTTTAGGGAGTATAAAAGCTATAGGGTAAGACTGTAAGATTTCATCTTTGGAGAAATAAGGGCCACTGTTGTAGAACCCAATGAAACACAAAGTTACTTATAGCTTTTATTCCTTCCTATCTGTCCGGCAGCTCTACTGCTTTTCTAAGGAACCTTCCATCAGCAGAACAAAGACAGACTCCACCAGAAAGAACATCCACCTTCCCAATCCTTCTCACCTCTCCCCTCACCAACCCAATGCTGCAATAGCCTCTTTTACGTGACAATCGATGAACTCTACAACCATTTTTCATTAGACACATCCTGTGACAGATGGGTAAGTTACCCAACTGTGTTACTTCCAGCGGGGTGGCTCGAATTTTGTCACCGTACTGTTATTGCCAGCTTCACTACCATTACAAGACACACGCGTCTGCACCCTCAGTTAAAGCAGGAGTAGTTGATTTTTCCAAATTCGTTTTTTCTTTTGTTTAATCATAACCAGTTTATAAGCTGGAAAAATTACCCGGAAGGGTGGAAGTTGAGAAGTAGGAATGAGAGGCAGATGGAGTATGAACCAGAATAACCACAGAATTTCACCTATAAACCCTTGAAACAATCAAATTTCCATCAGGATTCATTCACTGTGAAAGAACTTTCACATTCAGAGTGAGATCTGCCAGTGAAGGCGCAGGACCAATGAGCGAGCATGAAGGCCCGTAACTCTTACAGCCTCGCAGCTTGGGGAAGGGCAAGTCTCTGTCGAGCGGCCGTGTGCTGAAAATCCGTAAGTATCACACGTTACTCACTAAGGGCAGCAAACAAGAGTGGAGACCACATTCAGCAAATAGGGCACACCTGGAAATGCCGAACCTTCTGACCTTGGGAGGCAGCATTATGTTTGCATACAAACAGTTGCAGACTCTGTTGTAGGTAACTGATGAATCGTGGGAATCTACCCGCCCCAACCAAGAGCACATTGTATACACTGTATGTTAGCCAACTTGACAATAAGTTATATTAAAACAACAACAACAACAAGAAACAAAACACTGCAGACTCCTATTGCTTTGCCACCTTCAGAAATAGTCCGTGAAATCCACATTCCACCTTCTCATCTAGATATACGTTCACACGATTTATCTTCAGACCTCAGCCAGGTTACGAACAAGTGTGAGGGCCACCAGGTTGTACCCCGATTCCAGAGGACATCACTGATTGGCTTGCTCCCTGTGCTAGTCTTCTTGTCACCAGACAGGACTGAAAGATGTAAGTGGTTCCGCTAGGCTTTGGTTCACTTGAAAGGTATCAGAATTTGGTGGAAAGAACATGGGCTATGGAATCACACAGAGCCAGATTCAAACCCTAACTCTAAGCTGTAGAATCCCAATCAAGATACTTAACTTTGTTGGATATTAGCTTCCCATTACATAAGAAGGGCAACTGAAGACCAACCCAGCAGGACTGCAATAAGGAGTACAAATAATACATATCAGGGGCTGGTAAATTTCTTCTGTGGATAATAAATATTTTAGGCTTTCCTGTCCATAGTGTCTCTGTCCTAAGTACTCAGCTGTACCACAGCACAAAAGCAGTCGTAGATAATACACAAATCAATAAACAGGGATATGTCCCAATAAAACTTTATTTGTAGAAACAGGCAACAGGCCAGATTTGGCCTATAGGCTATAGTTTGCCCTGTCCTGATATAGACAAAGGCCCAGCACAGATCGTGATTTGCAGCACAGGATAATAAGATTTAATCTTCTCACAGTATGCAGAAAGATTTTGCACAGGACGTGGAGCTAATTGTCCTGGGAGGGTTTTGGCAAAACCAAGCTCTCTTTTAGAGAGACATCTCAGACTACCAAGATGTCTCTTGGAAAATAAGTGTTTTCAGAAAGCAGATAGATTTCATCTAGGTACTGAGCCAAGGCACTGCATCCATCCAAGCATCTATTCAACCAACATTTGAGTGCCTAATGTATGCAAGGCACCATCACGGGTGCTCGGAAAAATCTGGCCAGAAACACAACAGAACAGGCACTTGCTTTCATTTCATTCAAGGAATGAAATGAGGAAAAAATAAAATTAGCACTTATTTCTGTTTAGTGTACCTGTCACTTCCACCTTAAAATAGGTGTTTTTACCCCATTTTACATTTAAGAAAATGGACGTTCAGAGAGGTTCTACAGCCTGCCCAAGGCTACACAGCTAAAATCCATTAGAGACAATCCAAATGTAAATCCATCTGACTCTCAAGCCAAGTTCCTTCCAACACCCTTTGGTCTCAAAAGATCTGAGCAGAGTTAGAATAGATTTGTTTCCTAACCTTTTTGGGATCACAAGCATAAAGTATCTGGCACAGGACCCTCTTCCTAGAGAAATGCAGAAATCATTTCAGAGGACTCATGAGTCCCCCAAACCCCAATTTCACATGGATCCACGTTGAAGGCCCCCTGACCTCAAGGGAAAGGACCCTGCCCGACATGGCAGATATTTTGGTGTGTCAAAGAGAGTCATGTTCCCTGACTGGGCTTAGAGTTCCACAAGGATAGGCTTTGAAGTGATGTTATGCTGAGCCTGGGGCAGAGAAGTAGGTTCTTTGTGGGGGGGGGGGGGGGGCATGGAAGACGGGAGGTAAGGGGAATGACTGTCTTTAGCATTCAAAGTGTCTCCTCCCCTCAGACTCAGCAGAGTCCCAAATTAGCATCACAAGCCTCAGTTCCTGGCTTCAACAGGAAATGAACACATGGGAAATGAAGCTCATGGGGCACAAATGATTTCCTTGTTTGCCCTGTGATACCATCAAGATCCCGACGCCCTGGTTTTGTGTGTGTGTGTGCGTGTGCGTGTGCGTGTGCGTGTGTGTGTGTGTGTGTGTGATTTTAATAAAAGAAAATACAGGCCTGTTAATTAGGTCTCAGGATGAAATTCATAATGGAGATGCGAGGCGGCACACAGTCCCCTTTGCACATACTGTATTGGAATAAATCATCTTTTGATCTTTCTAGATGCTGCCTCATTAGGAAAAGGGCATACCAAAAATCAATATTCAGTTACATTAAGTGATTATTTTTTATGCACAGGCATGTGCAAGGTCCCTCTTGCCTAATTAAATACAGGCAGTGGCCCCAGGTTTCATGTCCTGACATGCGATTATTTCTTAAAGAAGAATTAGTTGTGTTGCATATGCATGAGGAAGACGTCATCCCGGGACACTGCCTGGTATGTCAAGGAGACTAAACCTATTTCCTTTACTGTGCTGTCATGGGTCACAGACCAGCCTCACTGGGTTGGAAGATGACAATGAACAAAGGGAAATTAAAATAGGTGAATAAGGGGAAGTTGCGATTTACCAAAAATCAGCTTTCTATACTAACGTCAGTAGGGGCTTCAAGTAAAACCAAATTCCTGAAGGTGGGGCTGGTTTCTTTTTGATGAACCACAGGGGGAAGAGCACAAAGATACTTCGGATTTCTAAAGTCTGCTGACACGCTCCAATTCTAGGATTCTAGCATCTAAGCCATGAATTCAGCAACTGTCTGCATTGCTTCACATAATAACCATGGCAAAGTCCCGTGGTCACATATCCACATTTATATTTTCCTTACAACTTTTCAAAAAAAAATTTTTTTTTGACGTTTATTTATTTTTGGGACAGAGAGAGACAGAGCATGAACGGGGGAGGGGCAGAGAGAGAGGGAGACACAGAATCGGAAACAGGCTCCAGGCTCTGAGCCATCAGCCCAGAGCCTGATGCGGGGCTCGAACTCCCAGAACGCGAGATCGTGACCTGGCTGAAGTCGGACGCTTAACCGACTGCGCCACCCAAGCGCCCCACCTTACAACTTTTCAAAGTAGAGATTTCATTGTCAATAAGACAAAGAGACAGATTACCTGCCCAAGCTCACAGGTTGGTAAATGAAACAGTTGTAACTTAAGCTCGTACCATGTGTCTTCAAAACCCATAGCTTAGGCCTCCATGAGGCTTTTACCAGCAGACAGCTCCCCACTGATGGCGGAATATGACAGACACATCATTTTATAAATAGCATTCAAAGGTCACCCAGGTTAAAAGACTGGGGACAGGCATCAGACAAGTAATACAAATTATCTTATTTTGAGCGATTGTTGATGAAACAATGCGTGGTATTTGACAGCCGGTATGTCGTTATGAGAAGGTATCCGCAGTTTGGATGAAGGGGGAAATGTGGCTTTCAAACCAGTTGCTGAGTTCAGCCTCCAGCCATCCGCTTCTCCTCGTAGCCACAAACTTTCCTAATTTGAGTACCAGTGAGGGAGGTTTCTCACTGCTCCCCCTCCCCACTTGTGTGACACTTGGGGACTGTGTTTATGAACACTGAGGCTTTAAACAGTTTGTGTTGGCACTGATGAATTTGCATTGACTACGTTTTGCCAGAATCAATTCCACTGAATCAACTGGAATTGAATTCATTCCTTAATAAATTTTCTCTTCAGTGCCTTTAAAAGAGTTTACCTTTTTGGGGTGCCTGGATGGCTTAGTCAGTTAAGCGTCTGACTCTTCTGTTCAACTCAGGTCATGATCTCAAGGTTCATGAGTTTGAGGTCTGCATCAGGCTCTGCACCCAGCCTGCTTGGGACTTTCTCTCTCCCTCTGTCCCTCTCTCCCGTGTTCTCTCCTCTCTCTCTCTCTCTCTCAAAATAAATAAACTTAAAAAAAAAAGTTTCCATTTTATTTGTTTTCATGTCTAATTTAATAAAATTATTTTTATCAGTATCAATCCTTTTCTATTTCATAACGAAGATTAGATTCACCCTCCAGGAACTTTTTTTAGGTGTTATGAATGCAACTATCAACAACATAAAATTCCTTCTCTCCTATGGGCTTTCAAGACCCCTTAGCAAGCCTACTGCAATTCAGTTGAGCATACGAAGTGGCCATTTTTGTAGATTGGAAAGGTTTGAATATCAACAATTTTATATGATTCTATTTTTTTAAATCCCAAATAATAGAATATGGTTATGCTCATATTTTCTCTCAAAATATATGCTTTCACTATCTATTGTTTTATTGTAAAAGGCTTACATGTACATAAAAACATTCAAGCAGTAGAAAGGGTTATGTATATAGCAGTGAAAATCAACTAGGGCACTCTCAGGAGACCTGGGCTAAATGTTGACGATGGGTGTTTTCGGACGTAGCATGGGGGAATCTTCTGTTGTTTTATACTTTCTATTTGTATCAATTGTTTTTATTAAGAGAATTTTTTTAATGTTTATTTTTTGAAGGAGAGAGAGACAGACCGTGAGTGGGAGAGGAGCAGAGAGACAGGGAGACACATAATCCGAAGCAGGCTCCGGGCTCTGAGCTGCCAGCACAGAGCCTGACATGGGGCTCGAACCGATGAACCGTGAGATCATGACCTGAGCCAAAGTCGGACGCTCAACTGACTGAGCCACCCAGGCACCCCCATTTCAATTTTTATATGATAATTTTAGAATATACTTGTATAATCTGAACAGAATATTTTTTAAAGCCATAAAGCCACTGGCTCCTTACAAAGATAACCATCACTGTGTTTCCTTCTGTTCGGCTCACAAGGTGAGTTACTTTGTTTGTATGGTGGCAAAATATTAAATATAGAACTAATTTTCTTCCATTTCTTACTGGTACTTACATTGATGGGCCATGCATTCTTTATAGCAATTATACCAGCTGTTCTGGTCTATAAACAAAGCCTCCATGTACAAGACAGCCACACTATGCTAATTGACTTCTTTTTGTAATGAAGGACAACTATAGGCAATGAAGTAGGCTGATCAATCATCGGAAAGCTTGTAAATATGATCTATATTCTACCTTTGCTGTCTGATACGTCTAATGGCTCTTATACAGTAGCTGGGTATATGTACGGAAGTGGATTAAATTTGTTCAAACTCTAGAATTTACCTTGAAAATCTTATTTTTCTAACATCTATGAGACAAGCTTGTTTTCCTGACATTTCTTTTTTTTTTAATAAAAGAAGGCAATTCCGAAGAAAACAAGCTGCAAAAGAAGAGAAAGCAACATAAACACAAAAACTATTTTGTTACATTATTGTGATAGGACAACGGTAAACCCACTTACCTTTTCCATTTCAAACTCTTCTACTAACATTCTGACAATATTTTAATAATACAGAACACTACAGGTCAAGAAAATTCATTAAAAAAATAGTTTTATTCATTTTGAAAATATTTGCCCACTTTTACTGAGAACTTATTCAGTTCTAGGTGTGCAACATAATGATATATGCATATACTGCAAAATGATTGTCGCAGTAAGTTTAGTTCACATCCATCACCACACAGTCACAATTTTTTTCTTATGATGAGAACTTTGACGAGGCCTTTCTTAGCAACATTCAAAATATACAACAGCGTTGCTAAAACTATAGTCACATGCTGTGCATGACATCCTAGAATTTATTTATCTTTGAAAAAAAATAAAGATGCATTATGGCTTGGTGTTTTCACCTACAATCTGGGATTATCAATAAAATATACATTTTATGTAATCAGGTGCAAAAACACTACAGTTTCCTTTTTTTTTTTAATTTCTAGAGGAAAGGAGACATGAAGTCCATATTAATCATAAGGGAGGTTGCTCTGGAATTCTTTTTTTTTTTTTTTTTTTTTTTTACAACTATCGAGCATTTATTACATTCAGGGCACTGCGCTTGGTACTGAGTACAGAACAGAGGGAGAAGCAGTCATCATTCCTGTCCAAGATACAGGCAACTGTCAATTCACCTCCTGATCATCAAAAGAAGGAAAATGCCTGAGAAGTGTTAGCATCAGGGTTATTAAGGTTAGTTAGCTGAGCCTTTAGTTAACTAAAGGTAAGTCCAGTAAAAAGACCAAAGCAAGTGGCCTTCTCCTTCCACCGGACACAACCTGCTGTGTTGGACACAACATATCGGTTTTCTTTGGCTCCAGGGTTCTGTCATTTTCAACCAGAGGATCCTTACTTGATACATGGGAGAGCAGCCATGCAAGTATAGAGATGCCATTTATCGAAGCCTCTAAGGGGTTAGGCACATGATCGACTTTAAGTTTTACGCCAACCCAATGAGGAGGGACAAATAGTATCCGCATGTATCGATGAGGGAGAAGAGGATAAGAGGAAAATTCACTCCTGGAAAAGTGGTGGCGGAGTAACTGGACCCATGAACCCAAGCTCCTCCATAGCATGTGACCTTAATGGTTATCATTTGTCACTCTCAAACCCGGTTCCAAGACTGGGTTAAGCATTTTACACACAATAAGCCTGTGAAGGACCTTTCATGACAGACAAACAAAAAGCCCAACCTCCTTTCTTTCTGTCCATTGTCTATCCAACCTTGCATTTTCTCGTATTACCTCCCATGGCAATCATTTACACACTGACTTTTACATTTTTCCACTGTGAGACACTGTAAAGCACTCCTCACCTCCATTAGCACACTTAGCAATTCCTCATATGACCTCTTCTTGTGACACCATGGAAAGGTTTATTCTTTAAGACTTCCATAAACAAAAGTTTGTCAGGAGCTATCAAGAGCTTAAAAACATAACTATGCTTTCATGGAGGATCTTCTATTCCATAAAACTTTTCTAAAGAAATCATTATGCACGCAGCAAAGCTTTGGATGTGAAGATTTTTTTTTACCGTCATTTTATTTATAACAGAAATAAGGTTAAATAAATCATGGCACATCTATAGAATGGAGTAAGAGGCAACAATTAAAAGTATTCTGAAAAGTTTTCATTGACACAAGAAAATGCTTTGGAATCTTATGCCAAAAAATTAAAGAATGAGAATGAACAGAGAATATATACCATAGCGTGGACCCCACTCTTAAATAAACAATTACATACAATTGCAGAATGGGTGGAGGAGAACAAGAGGCTGGAAAGAAATTCCTCAAACCATGTTCAGAATGTCTCTCTGCCTTTTGGGAATATGGGTGATCTTGGTGTTAGTATTTATATGTTTCTACATTAAAAAAAAATTTCAAGAATATATTACCTTTAGAAATAAAAAGTAGAGATAGCCCTATACTACACTAGCAAAAACACCCTCTGATTTTCCTTCAAAGCTTCTGGTCTGGGCCTCTGAATGGCCTTATTTCTGGTAACAGCTTTCATCTAATACTTCGTGGGCTTCCTCGGTGCCAACTTCCTCTCCTCTGTTAAGTCACCACTCTTCCCTCTTTATCAAAAACTCGGTCATATTCCTGGAATAGTTTCCCTTCTCCTTTCCTCTAAGACATTCTCTTATCATCTTTCAAACACATCCTGAATTCTTTCTTCTCCCTAAAGTCTTTTTGGCTGAAAATAGGCTTGCTTGGGACCCTAAAATATAGTTACCTTAGTCATATAATCTATAATCAGTATGCTTAATCTCATTTTGCTTCTTCCTATAGCATGTTTTCCTTTTGGGCTTAGAGCATAAATATACCAACAGCATGAAACCTGCCTATGGGAGTTGCTCTGCCCTGCGTTAGAACACAGACCACGTGCGTTTTGTTACTTAATGATTTCTTATGATGGAAGTGTTCCAACTGGCGATTAAGAGGTAAGATTCTGCCCAGAATCTCTGCCGTGAAGAGTCAAAAAGTGATAAGCCACCAAAACAGAAAGGATTTCTAATTCAAATATTCAAATTTTAGGGAAGAAGAAAAAGTAGCTGGACAATACCACCAACATAATCTTTTTTTATGCGCTGATAATTTTACGCAAATAGATAGCTACCTCTTCAAAAATAGCAGTTTTATGGCATAAATATCTTCCAGAAAAGTCTACATAACCAAAGACAGTAACGTAAGAAAGCACAACTAAATTAATCACATTGAGACAAAACTGTGATTTATGCTCTATTCAGAACTCACTGGCCTATTAAAGCTCACAAATTATATATATGTATATGTATATACATTTTTATAAAGATGCTCATCACTTAAATGCCATGACAATGAAATCCTAGGACTAAATGTAAAGTAACATTTTTCTGCGAATTAGAAATTTCCAGTTGTCATGTCAAAATGCCTCCTAAAACCAGTCCGTGAGCAGATCAGCACAACCGTCAGAACTAAAATTTGTATTCCTTGATTGTTAATAATTCACTTGTGAAACGTGCATAAGATGTTTTGTAATAAAAAGGTCTTTTTTAAAAAAATACTTATCTAGCCTACTATATATGTCCAGACTCTGTATGAAAACAGAGGCATATAATGATAAGACACCCAGTTCCTGGCCACATGAAGCCACGGCCTCAGGGAAGTAACAGACAAGGGATAGCAGAAAACCATAGGTAATAAAGCAATACACACTTGTATCAAGGTATAAACAATCAACTATGAGCATATAACAGGAATAGGAGAGATCCAGTCTAGAAAAATTCAAGTATCTTCATGGGCAAGGTGATGTCCATTTCACTTTGAAATGGAAGGGATAGTGTAGGACTTGGCAAAGCAGAGAAAGAAGCAGGAAAGACATACCCAGCTGAGGCTGTGGGTGCCAAGGCACACAGCGGGTTCGTTATGACCGGGGAAGGCATGGTGGGAATACTGATGAGAAATGAGTTTGGCAAGGTAGATCCAAGACGGTTTTTGAAGGGTCTTTGCATGCTATGCCAGAGAAACTGGCCTGCAGTCAGTTGCAAATGAGGAGCTAATGGAAGATTTTTAATCCAGGGAATAATGTGACCACAGACATTTTCTACAAAACGAATCTCTGGCTACAATGTAGGGAATGGATAAAAAGTAGAGTATCATGGAAAAAAACTTCTGGAGTCCAACTAATCTGCGTCAAATTCATGCTCTGCCCATTATAATCTATACACTGTTTAACCTCTGCAACTCTCACTTTGCATATGGACCTAATATTGCCTACCTGGAGAGATATTATGAGGATTAGATAAAAAGCTACATTAGAAAAATTACTGATTTCTCATCCTAACACTTACAGCACTCCTGAAGGTCCCTGGCCAAACTGCCTTCTCTTCCCACCCCTGGCTCTATCCTGCCCTCCAATGGGTCTCATGGCACAGATCTCAGACTACAAGCTAGGCAAATAGCTGCCCTTTATCCAGCCCTTGTGCCTAGAGATGCACACATCTGGGGCACCATCTGCTTTCTGAAAGATACAACCGGGAAAGAGGTCTGCACGCAGTTTCTGCAAGGAGGCTCAGCATAGTCCAAGCAGGGAATTCTGAGGTCTCAAGTGTCCAGAACATGAACGGAGGCGCTGGGGTGGGCTCTGGGTGGGAATGTTCCCTCCACTCTGGAGAGGACAAGAATGTAGCCTCTACTACATAAGCCCAGAGAAGGGTCCCACTTCTCCCAGGATGTAGGGTGGTATGACAGTGCTTAGCATGTCGTGTACACTCAACAAATGATTGTTGTCATGGTACCTTTTCTTACTTTCACCACTGTCTTGTTATTATAGTTTTGTTGTTGTCATCATTATTTACTGGAGGTAGCAAAGCCTGGAGGAAGGAACTACACTCTGTTAACAAGGCCCAGAACTGGAAGTACAATACAGTTAAGTTATGTTCAGGAATGCAAAGGAAGAAACAGTGGGGAGCCTGGGCAGCACAGTCAGTTAAGCATCCAACTTCGGCTCAGGTCATGATCTTGCAGTTTGTGAGTTTGAGCCCTGTGTCGGGCTCTGTGCTGACAGCTCAGAGCCTGAACCCTGCTTCGGATTCTGTGTCTCCCTCTCTCTCTAACTCTCCCCTGCCTGCACTCTGACTCTTCCTCTCTCTCTCTCTCAATAAGTAATAAACATTTAAAAATGTTTTTTAAAGGAAGAAACAGAACCTAGAAATAGCACAGAAGAGGAATAGAGAGGACTTACTGGAAGAACAGTTTTGAGGATAGAAATGGCAAGGATAATAACTATATTTTTCAATATTTTGAGTTTCAGTTTCCTTTGGGCATCCAAGTGTTGATAAGCAGAAAATTGGATGTACTGGTTTGGAGCTCAGCAATTAAAGGATATCCATCTTAACGTGGTGGCTGAAGTCTTAGAAGTGGATGAGGGGCGCCTGGGTGGCGCAGTCGGTTAAGCGTCCGACTTCAGCCAGGTCACGATCTCGCGGTCCGTGAGTTCGAGCCCCGCGTCAGGCTCTGGGCTGATGGCTTGGAGCCTGGAGTCTGTTTCCGATTCTGTGTCTCCCTCTCTCTCTGCCCCTCCCCTGTTCATGCTCTGTCTCTCTCTGTCCCAAAAATGAATAGACGTTGAAAAAAAAAAAAAAAATTAAAAAAAAAAAAAAAAGTGGATGAAACTTCCAAGGCAAAGTATAAGATGCACAGCAGAAAGACTGAGCGCAGAAAAATCCCTCCAGCCAGCGAGCGGAGAGAGGGAAGGATGCTAGCAAAGAAGCCAGAGGAAGTTGTGACTGCATAGAAAGGTGGTGGAAGGGAAGACGGCAGAAGGAAAGATCTCCTTCAAAGATATGCCCATCCAGTACGAGTACTCACCAGTCATTGAGTGCCCACTCTGCACCAGGCATTTTATAATCTCATTTAATTGAGTACTTACTACAAAACTGGGAGAGGTAATTATTTCCACAGGATCAATGAGCTAACAGATTCAGAGATGGTAAGTAATGTGTCTGATGCCACCTAACCAGTATACAGCGTTCGGTCCCATTAGAAGCTTAACTCTACTGTTAAAACAGGAAACAAAGGAGCACTTGGGTCATTGCTCTAGAGGAGGAGATGTAACAAGCCGAGAAGTGATAAGCCCATCCATTTAAGCTGGGAACTTTTCCATTAGGTTATAGCTCATTTAATCCTCATGAGAACTGGGACACTGGGCATTATCAAGTTCATTTCATAGTTCAAGACATGAAAGCTCCCCAAATTATGTAAAAGGGCTGGTAAATGGAAGAATCCAGATTCAAAGAGAACGACTATATATATGGCACAAAAGCCTTCTCTCTTTCCACAGCAACATGCTACCTCTCTATCATGAGGAAGCAAAAGCTAAAAGGAGAGGATAAAGACATCTACAATATGGAAACAAGCATAGGCATCCTTGAATATTGACCAAAGTAATAAGTTTTTTTTTTTTTTTATTTTCCAGCTGACCTATGTTCTCCCCCCAAACAATCCAGCACACAAAAGCCAATACGATAATCCCCGCTTTTCTCAGGATGGGTATAACTGAGAACTGTTTCCATCTGAATAGTGCACTCAGATATAAAATGTACAGGCCCACAGGTCGCAGAAAATAGAAGAACCTGTATCCTTTACTCTTTCATTGACTTTTTGTCTACAACAATAAACTCTTCAGCCTTAAATTGTCAAATTTAGCCCAACATGTAAAAGCTAAGCATCAGGCTATTTTGAATACAGGGAAAGGCCAAGGACAATACGTTAAAGCTTAGATCTCCCGTGTCAAGATAGACTGTACCGTTCAAGGCTAACAATTGTTCATCAAAGGCATGCTCAGGTCTTTTAAACCTCATGTCCTCTCTATTTACACATCCATCCATCTTCACAAATGCTGCCCTCCTTCACGCTTCTGCTTGACCCTAGTAGCATTTCTAGAGCCCCTCTTGGCAGGATCAGTGCCTTCCCCACCCCCATGACACAGGACACAGTGGCTGGTTACATGGGTGGTTAGGAAAATTGTTAACTGTCGGGGTGGGGGTGGGGAATGTATTCACCTTTCTTGGCTCACAATTAACTGGTAATCAAGGTCTGTGTGAAATCTACTAAGCAAGTAAACTACCCTACTAATATTACAATGGCATACACTTTAAAATTGAGACCATACCTTCAAAGAGGAGCTCTCCAGAATTTTATGCCAATTTTTAGCAATTTTTAGAATTATAACTACAATGGGGGAAATATTAAAATGACTTTTCCTATGGTACATCAATTTGATGGAATTTTAATAGCCTCAAAATGTTCTTAAAGAACTCCTAATGGCATCTAAAATTTTTTTTCAATATAATACTAAGTAAAAGTAGCAAGCTGCAAAACATTACATACCTTGTGACCTAATTTTCATGATATACGTTCAAAAGAAAAAGCAATGTTAAGATGTATTATGCCTAGATGATCTGACTTTTGCGTCCAACTGTCAAGGTTTGGAATTCAGACTTTACCAGTTATTATTGGGTAACCTGGGGCAAGTGCTAGCCGCCCCATGCCTGTCCGCTCATCTATAAAGTACAGATGTAATGAAACTTACTACATAGTTCAAACAACATGGCACTAGATATCAGGAATGACATTTTCTAGGCTTTTGAATTTTCTGCAGTAACAACATGCTTTGCAACCTAAAAACATTCTTTTTTCCCCCACAAGTGTGTTATTTGTGTATTCTTTTACTTTCTAGATAATATAAAACAAGTACATTTCATATTGTAGGACAAAAATACTACCTTTTAGACCCCTCTCTTATGCCACTCACAAAAATTAACTCAAAATGGATTGAAGACTTAAATGTAAGATCTGAAACTGCAAAACTCCTAGAATATGGTAAAAAATCTCCTTGATGTTGGCCTTAGCAACAATTTATTGGATAACAACCAAAGGCACAGAAAGCAAAAGCAAAAATAAACAAGTGGGATGACATCAAACTAAAAAAGTTCTTCACAGCAAAGGAAACAAAATCAGCAAAATGAAAATGCAACCTACAGAATGGGAGAAAATATTTGCAAACTGTCAACCTGATAGAGGTTATATCCTAAATATGTACAAAATGCATACAACTCAATAATTATAAATAATCCTGTTAAAATGAGCAAAGAAACAGAATAGACATTTTTCCAAAGAAGACATGAATTTCCAACAGGTGCATTAGAAGGCTGTTCAAAATCATTAATCATCACGGAGACGCAGATCAAAACTACAATGAGACATCACCTCACCTCTGTGAGGATGGCCATTATCAAAAAGATAAGAGATAATAAGTGTTGGCAAGGATATGCGCTGTTGGTGAGAATGTAAATTAGTACAGCCCTTATAGAAACAGTACAGAGGTTCCTCAAAAAATTAAATAGGGAACTACCATATGATCCAACAATCCCTGGGTACGTGCCCAAAGGAAATGAAACCAGTCTCAAAGAAATATCTGTGTTCCCATGTGCACCACAGCATTATTCACAATAGCCAAGGCATGGACACAACCTAAGTGTCCACCAACAGATGAATAGATACAGCAAATGTGATGTCTATCTATCTACCTACCTACCTACCCAGATATAACTAGATATCTATACGTAAATACAGATACCTAGGATAAATACACAAACACATGATGGATTATTACTCAGCCATAAAAAAGAAGGAAATCCTGCCATTTGTAGCAGCATGGATGCACCTAGAGGACGTTATGCTAAGTGAAATAAGCCAGAGACAGAAAGACATACAATGCACGATCTACTTATTTGTGGAATCTAAAACAGTTAAGTCAAAGAGAGAGTAGAATGGTGGTTGCCAGGGGCCAAAGGGTGGAAGAATAGGGAGATATTGGTCAAAGGGTACTAACTTTCAGTTATAAGATGAATAAATTCCGGGGATGTAATGCACAGCGTGGTGACTATAGTTAGTAACACTGTATTACATACTTGAAATTTGCTAACACGGTAGATCTCAAGTGTTTTCATCACACACACAAATTATAACTATGTGAGATGATGGATGTGTTAATTAACTTGATTGTGGTCATCATTTCACAATGTCTACGCATATCAAGTCATCATGTTGTACACCTTAAATATACACAGTTTTATTTGTAAATTAAACAGTTTAATTTGTATATACTGATTTGTAAATTACTTGTCAATAAAGCTGGGAAAAGAAACTGCTGCCTTTTTATATTTTGAAGTTACAGCCTCTGTCCCATTAAACGCTCTACCGTTCTTCCCCCATGGGCATCAAAAATCACATTCAGCCATTCACGTATAGTGATCACTCCCCCTAAGCAATACATTTTGGCAATAAGCATCAGACAGAGAACAATGATGTAAAATTTTATATTCCCATAAATAGCAACTTCTCCCAACAGTAATATGTGTGTGGTGTTTCAACTTCTGAGTATCCCAATAGATTCTGCTCTGTAAGCACTTTTTAAAAATAGGCTGTGGGCGAAAGCCAAGAAGATTGGTTTGGTTCCTTATTAGCTGTCTGCTTTAAACACATTATAGATTCTATACTTCCCTCTCCCAGCCTGTAGACTCGGCTGAGTAAGATCCACATTAATCTGCCACTCAATAGCCTCATGTCTGGCACTCTCTGAAACGAAGAAAAGACTGTTTCTCAGGATAAATATAGTTTTAAAGGGTGGGGTTGTGTCTGGGTGCTAGTTACCCTCCAACCCTGTAAACTGCCTTAGAACCCAGTCACCCTGAAAGCAGCTGTATTTGTAACAATACATCAGCACAGAGCTGCTTTATTCCACTCGAGGAAGTATCCAATCTATTATACAACTGCATGGCCTTCCTAAATGAAACATGTACTGGGAGAAAAACAAATACGTGCAGTGTTGTTTTTTTTTTAATGCACTCAAGAGAAAAAAACCAGTAGCGGACTGCTTTCCTAGGGAAATGATTAAAGATCACAAGACAGTAAAAGCTGCCCGACAACAATCCCAGCCCAGGGTATGAAAACGGGACAGCGAGGGACTGAAAGCTTGACTCAACCAGGAGGGCCGTGGTGGAGCTCCTCCCCCTCATGGGTGTTAACAGAAGTTGGCCTGGCATTACGGTTCTCACCACTCACAGCCGTCACAGATCACACAGAGCAAATGCAACACAGCCAAACTGCTACAGGTTTGGCCCTAAATGGCCTAAATCCAAATAGGGACTTGGTGAGTTTGCACAAGCACCTATATGGGTACCCGCAAAGCCAGGGAATCCTGCAGGCTGATAAAGATGTTCTCACGGAAGAAAGGGAAAATCGAGAATAAATTTATCAAGTATTCTGGGAATGCAAGCTGGTGCAGCCACTCTGGAAAACAGGATGGAGGTTCCTCAACAAACTAAAAACAGAACTACCCTACGACTCAGCAATTGCACTACTAGGCATTTATCCAAGGAATACAGGTGTGCTGTTTCGAAGGGACACATGCACCCCCATGTTTATAGCAGCACTATCGACAATAGCCAAAGTATGGAAAGAGCCCAAATGTCCATCGGTGGATGAATGGATAAAGAAGATGTGCTATATATGTATACACACACACACGCACACGCGCGCGCGCACACACACACACACACACACACACACACGATGGAGTATTACTTGGCAATCAAAAAGAATGAAATCTTGCCATTTGCAACTACGTGGATAGAACTGGAGGGTATTATGCTGAGTGAAATTAGTCAGAGAAAGACAAAAATCATATGACTTCACTCATAAGAGGACTTTAAGAGACAAAAGAGATGAACAGAAGGGAAGGGAAACAAAAATAATATAAAAACAGGGAGGGGGACAAAACAGAAGAGACTCATGAATATGGAGAACAAACTGAGGATTACTGGAGGGGGCGGGGATGGGCTAAACGGGTAAGGGGCACTATGGAATCTACTCCTGAAATCATTGCTGCACTATATGCTAACTAATTTAGGTGTAAATTTTCAGAAATAAAAAATAAAACAAGTTAAAAAATCTTATCAAGTATTCAAGTATTTTAAATACTATAATTCTGTTATAATTATTATTTATATTGGCAAAATCTCACTATGTAAAGATCTCTAGCTAAGGGTTTCTCCTTCTACAAGATAAAAAAAAGAACCCCCACTCATTTTCTATCCTAATATTGACGGGAGAGGTCCCCCAACTATGGAAAACCGAGAGTAACTCCACCACCGAAACTCTCTTCCGGCTGCACAGATACCTTGTCTAGTCACCCGACACACTATTCACATCACGGTGTTCTTCCCTGTGTGTCAGAGGCACCAAGGCACTCTTAGTTCCAGCCTGGGAAGGCAGGAACATGAAGACCAGGACCAAAACGATGAGGAACCCTGCTGCTCAAAGACAGAGTCAGATCAACCTGGGGAAACCTTCATACTCAAGTTTGTGAGCACTTCCCTACTGCTACTCTTCACAGCCCCACTGACTGACTGTCCTTTCTCCCTGGGGACTCGGAGGGACCCGATAGCTTTATGCCGGCTGGGAAGCTTTTTGTCCCGGAAAGGCCAGAGACATCTGTGCTAGGAAGCCGAGTCGCTGGGGCCTGCCTGACTGAAAGCCCGGGGGGTCCAGGCAGGAAGTCCCCCTGCTCTGGTTTAAGTGTGAAGCTATAAGGAAAGATCTCTGTATCAGGGAAGGCAATGGAGTCTGGTAGAAGAACTCTGGGCTGATCTGGCAATCTGAGGGTTCATTTTGGCCAACAAATGTTGGGTATAGTCCTCAGCGTGTTACTTAGGTCTCTCTGGTGTGCAGTTTCTATTCACAAGATAAAGGCAGAAGCTTTCTGAGCTCCTTCAAAGGGACGGGAAGAATCAACCAAGTAGGGATACGAGAGAGCTCTGAAAGCCAACACTTGATGGAAATCTGAGGGAAGCAGAGGGAGAAGAGCAGCAGAGTCTAAGGAAACCAGCTCTCTGTCTCCGTATGGCTCAGCCATCTTATCAGCAAGATGGGGTATCTCCATCGCCTTCTCAAATGCGAACGGCCTCTGCCTCTTTGAGGCACGTGGCTCGCAGTTTTAGCAGGCTTCTTAGCAACTCGATTCCAACTGTGTTTTTGGCTGACAGCATGGTCAGCCCCAAGTGGTAGGTCAAGAATGGTCTAAGTCATTGCCGACAATCCTGTTTTCCCTACTTTTTCAGCCTTCCTTGTGGCTCCCTGGAGTACTTTTGCTTTCCTGAGAAAAAGGACAAGACCTGTTTAGTTTGCACTGCCCTTCGGCCTTTCGTCTTGCTGCCTTCCGTCTTGGATGGGGGGGTGTGACGACTGCAGCTGCAAGAGCCATCGGTGGTACAAAAAGCCACATATAATGAGGGCCAGTAGGTTCCCAGATGTGAGGAACATAGGCCCCATCTTGTTTAAGCCACAGTTAGGCTTTCTATTCCTTACAGCCGAAGGCATTCATAACTCATATACTACCAACGGCTATTTCTAGAGAAAAGCCAATATTCAGGTAATATTTACTTCTGTCCCAATGCATTTCCCGAAGGTGAAAGGGTAAATGAAGGAATAGACAGGGACAACAATTCCTATTTTGACATATCTAAGCGACGGGTATTTGGCAAATATCCGTTAAAGACACAGATTATATTAGTTAAAAGAACAACTTTCAAGTCAGACCCATACTTATTTTTTGTCTATTTTATTTTATTATTTTACTTTATTTTACTTTGATGGCAGGGGGGCACAAGGGAGCGAGGGGCAGAGAGAGAGAATCCCACGAGGGGGAAAGGGAGAGAGAAGCAGGGCTCGGGTTTTTACCTGACGCGGGGCACGAGCTCACAAACCGTGCACTCATGACCTGAGCCGAAGCCAGATGCTTAATGCCTGAGCCACCCAGGCACCCTCAAACCTGTATTTGAACCTCTGTCTGTCCTGTATTAGCCGTGTGACTTTAGGCAAATGATCTTATCACTCCAGCCTCAGTTTTCTCATTAAAATTTAGGTCATATGAGTACCAATTGTCCTTACTATACGATTAAATAAGATAACGTATAACGTCATTAGCACAATTCCTGGCAAAGATCGATGTTTCATAATTGGTTACCTTCAATACTGTGGGGAGGCACATTACACCACGTGCCTGGGTATAAGGGTGACAGAGTTTAGAATCTAGCTACCGGCAAGCACATAAGGAAATCAGTTATCTGGGGCAGAAGAAGGCTATAATATGCACCAGTGTGCATACTGTGTGGGAGAAGGTGACAAAGCCCCACGTCTAGGCCCTCACACCTTGTAAATGCCACAGACATCTCAGCGGTCTTCCCTGACTATTTCACGGGAGTTACCAAATACTTAATGTAGAATTTCCTTACCCTTCTCCTGCAGAAGAAATAAACAGGTCAACAGAATGGTCAAAATGCGGCCAGACAATAGGAAAAGGATTCCAGCGAGAGATCTTCTAGGCTGCCAAATTCACCTAGCCCCCTCCCCTCTCGGTCCCTGAGGGTCACATGGTTTCTTTTAACGTGGGTATATCAGGGAGAATGCTTTCAGCTGCAAGTGACAGGAAATCAACTCCCTAAGTAGCTTACACATGGAGACAGGATAGTCAGAGGTTCAAATACAGGTTTGAGGGTGCCTAAGTGGCTTGTACATGGAGGCAGGTTGGCCCCAATTTTAGGTGATTCGGTGCTCTGATGACACAGCCAAGAACCCAGGTTCTTTCCATCTTCCTCCTGGCCCACCCTCTTAAGTGTCTGCTTTACCACAGCTATGGCCACTCCAAGCATCATTTAAATGTGGTTAAGTTTCAGGGAAGAAAGAACTTCACTCTCACAAGTCTGAGAGAGCATCCTTCTCCCATTCCATGTGGATCCATCTGACGCAGGGCACACCCGTTGGCCAGACGGGAACGTCGCGCCTGTGATAGGGCAGCCTCCTCTGAGGCAGACAATAAAAGCAGATCCTGTTACCCACTCAGGTCCTGTTGGCGGTCGGAGGTGGTGGGATGTTGGGAAAGCATCTCTGTTCCAGGGGAAAGGACGGAAGGCCCAGAGACTCTACAAATGCTGACAATTATCTCCTAAACTAGGAAACCCCCTGCACGTCTTCTGGTTCAAAACCAAACTATTACCTTTAGGCGGGTATGTGGTGTGGTACTACTGGGGTTTGCTTCCCCTGCCCCCATCAACAGCCACCCTCATCCTGGACTGGCCCAAGAGAAGCCAGCTCAAAGAACCTTCTTGAGTCTATAAGCAAAAATGGAAGAGGAAGACAGAGTGGCATTAGATGCCAGTTTCCTTATTTCAGATGCTGGAATTTATTTTAACCAAGACTTTAAACTGCCACAGGGAAGTTGTGCAGATCGAGCCTGCTCGGGCTGATTTGCTTCTAGTTCCCAAGGACCAATCAGTCCTCCCTGTATTCTTAGGAATCAGAAATAACACTACTTAAATTCAGATTCTTATCGGCTCCTTTGTTCCTGGAACCTGTTCTGCTATCTAAAAATCACACTTTGAAACTCAGCACTAACTGGGGGGTGGGGGAAACAAAAATAAACCAAAAAAACTTGAATCATGCTGCAAACTGCCAAAACACCATACGCCTATTTTCTATTTTATCAGAGTGATATTGCACTCATGATTTGATGTACATTCTGCAAAGGACCATCTCATTTAAAATCTTATGTAATCTTCCTAAGACCCCAGTAAGGAGTATTATTTGCAGGGCTATGACAGGGCAATTTCATAGCTCTGCGGGATGACAGGTGACCCAGGTGACAGTTCTACAGGTGCATGAGACACAACAGAGGGCCATCTATCTCTCTACAAAGCGTAATAACAGGATTGCTGCGCAGGCCTAAAGCTTGGAGCCCAAGGACAAGCCTGGCAAAGGCAGGGCTAGGAGGAGTTCCCGTTCTCAGGTAAGAGGAAGAGCTGGAGACTCTTATGAATGAAGGATTCAGGATGCTGACATCTAAAATGGGGAAGACGTGGTTCTCAAAGGGTAACCTAGATGCCTGAGACCCTTTCAGAGGGTCCACAAGGTCAAAAGTTTTTCCATTCTCAATCTCTCAGGAGTATAGGGGGGACTTTATCAAAAAAGAATACCCACAATTATCTGAAAAGGCAATTCAGATTCCTCTCCCATTTTAAACTGCTTATCTGTATGAGGCAGGATTTTCTTTATCGCCTTCAACCAAAGCTACGTATTGGAGCAGATGGAATGCAGAAGCAGAGCCGAGATTCCAGCTGTTTTCCTTTTATGAAGCCAGATACGAAAGATTTGCAAAAAAAATGTAAAAGTCATCTCACTAAATTTTTCTTAGTTACTTTTCATAAAAATGTCATTCATATTAACATACAATAGGCTTGTTACTTTTAATGAATATTTAAAAAAAAATTTTTAATGTTTATATTTTGAGAGAGACAGAGACGGTGTGCAAGTGGGGGAGGGGCAGAGAGAGAGGGGGACACAGAATCCAAAGCAGGCTCCAGGCTCCAAGCTTCCAGCACCGAGCCGGATGCGGGGCTCGAACTCACGAACTGTGAGATCATGACCCGAGCTGCAGTTGGACGCTTAACCAACTGAGCCCCCCAGGTGCCCGTGAATTAATATTTTTTAAGTTTCTGTTTTAACTTATAATGTGGTAAATATTGATAGATATAATACAAAGATTTCCCTACAAAGCGCCTTGGGATCCTCAATAACTTTTAGAAGTGTAAAGGGCTTTAAGACCGAACAGTCTGAGTAGTGCTCCATTAACGTGACAGCTGAATGGATAGGGAAAGTGTGGCGTGAGTGCACACACACGATGGGGGACGTTACTCAGCCATAAAAAAGAAAGAAGGAAATCGTGCCCTTTACAGCAACATGGAGGAGCCTTGAGGACATTATGCTAAGTGAAATAAGTCAGAGAAAGACAAACACCGTGGGATCTTACTTTAAAGCTTCCTCCCACACCCACGCAAAATGGTAGCTATGGGAGGTGACGGACGTTCACTAACCTTACTGTGGCAATCACTTTACAAGGGAAACATATATCAAATCATCATGCTGTCTGCCTTAAACTTACACAGGGTTATGTCGCTTATATATCTCAATAAAGCTGGAAAAAAAAATATATGCCTGTCACACGGGGGGGGGGGGGGGGGGGACCTGAGACAAAGCCCTGTGGGCTAGCGGCTCCTCTCCTGCTCAAACGCTCAGCAGATGAAAGGAAGGAGGAGGTAAATCAGAGGCTCTTCTCCTGGACGGGAGGCGGCCAGCAAGCATGCTGAGCCCTTCTTTGGGGAGACAGAGTCATTCTCTGTGGTCCCACTAGGGTCTCTCTAGATCGGTTTTTCTCTGCATCTACTGGTCGGTCAATAATCACACTGGGGAAACAGAGGCACCCGGACGCCTTGCAGTGTCTATCTTCGTTTGTGGAAGCTGACAGGCAAAATGACTAGTTCAGGGTCCCGACGGGCATACGTGGGAGAACTGGGACTTGGAGCCAGGACTTAGTGTATCACCATTACCGTTTCCGTTTCCTTTCTCCTCAAACGGTGCGCTCTTAGAGGGGAGACAGTCAGTGTCCTATTCCCGGTACACAGGATGTGGCCCAGGGATGCCTGTCGCTGCCTGCCACTGCCTCTTCCACCACAGCCGAGACCCCCTCACACTGTCCTTCTACTGTTGATCACAGCTCCAGACGCCTCGACTAGAGATGCTGGCATTCAAGACCGAATGCTGCAAGTGATCTCACGAGCAAATATTTATAAAGGCGTCCCCTGTACTGGGTGCTTGGGTGCACACACCTTAAACCAACAACGGTTCTCTTTCTTAATCAAATATCCTCTTGACTTTAAAATTACAGCTATACGTTTTGCGACGTCTGAAACACACGAGTGCTCTCCTCCCCACTTGCAGCAAATGTCAGGTCACTGGCCTTGTCTTCCACAGCCAGCTTTATTTCAGAAGTGGAGTTAAGATCCCAGAGGGCAGACACAGCAGCCCTCCCCAGGTCAACCCAGGTGGCCTCTGTGTCCAGGCCCCTCCCCACCAACCACAGCTGGACACAGTTTCCTGGCTTTTTTTCTGCCAACACTCTGAAATAAACATACAAAAGCCCTTTTGTCTTTGAAAGATTTTTCTCCCAGCTGGCAAATACAGAAAAACAAAATGGGGCTTACAAAAGACAGCAAGCAACGGGGAAGTTACAGGTTCAGAGGCCAAAACACCCCCAACTTTAAAATACAATAATTCTCTCTGGACTTCATTAAGTGAAAAGTTAGTCCAGGTCTGCTCCCACCTGAATGTGATCTATGCTGGATGCGTTTCTTCAGTTTAGGCCTAACTCGGTAAAAATCAGTCCTGCATTGAATCTCCTCTCGGTAATTCTGCAGGCTCGCGCAGCATAACCCTCCCTAAAGAGACCACCTTAGCTGCTGCTTAGCAGTTTCCTCAGTCAAGTGAGCAGAAGCTCCGAGAGGTAAGGGTTAGCTAATTACGTAATGACTCAGGCTTCCCCGGTGGGTACTCACATCAATTCCAGACCAGAGTCTTTGATCTTAAGGTCTCCTTCTGCCTCACAAGGAGGAAAAGTCAATTTAGGTCATTTCCTGGCAAAGTCCTGTCCACACACTAATCTCAATGGCTCTAATAATTCCTGGTTCTTCCCTCAGCCTGAATGTATGACACGCCCTCTTTTAAAAGCCCTGACTCCTTGTAGATTGCATTTAAAGTTGTTTCAGCGCCAGGCGATCTTATCCGTATTCCTACATTAGTACCTTGCTCTCGTGAGTGAGCAGCGGCTAAATACAGATTTCCCAAGAGCTCTTTCCAACGATGGTGCTTCATCAAGTCATTTGCTGCATGAAATTTAATATTCTATATCTCAGCTTTTCATGTAAGTTACAAATAAGAAAAAATAAACCTCTGTGATAAGTCAGTAATGGTAGAGGGAATACCCCGCCAGAGTTTAAGACAGTAAACTCTGGAGTCCAGCACAGTCCCGATTCTGCCCCAGGCCAGCTTGAGGAGTTTGGCCAGTCTCTCCAAAACCTCAGCATCTCCCTTGCCTCCCTCACAAAAGCGCCGTCAGGATAGAGATCAGGATGCATAGCACCGAGGAGAGGCCCTGTCACACACTGAAGGTTTTCAAAATGTTAACCTGTGTTCTCAAGTGTCCCGAAATTAGTTGAGAAAAGACAAAGCCTGGTAAGCATGCCAAGAGGCATCGCATTGACAGAGTCCTGGCCTATCAAACAGGTAAAGGGAGAGCTAGCTCCAGGGTCAAATTTATTGGACTTAACTTGAAAAAGATACACCTGGGTATTGTTGTGTCCTTACATAGTCGTACAGATTTATCAACAGTTCAGCTGCACACCTAAATGTGCAGTAAAACAAAAAGAGAAAAAATATAAAATATTCAACAAAGGAAGGTGTCCCAAGAAACTAAATATGATTTTAGTTTTTGCGCCGTGCTTTCCCCAGTAGAAAAAAAGTCCTGCGGGGTGAAAAGGAGAGATACAAACAACTCACTGAACCATTTCCACCACCGAATCAATAACCTCCAGTCCCTGCCCATCTCTTGGAATCCACTGTTATAACCCATCAATAGAAACAATTTCTCAGAGGCATACTTTGAAACAAAGCAGGAAATTTGGACCTAAATCGCCTATAAGGCACAGTTTAATTATAAAAACCAAACAGAATAAAAAGCCTACCTTCACACCATTCAAAAAAAAAAAAAGAGAGAGAGAGAGAGGCTTAAGAAAGAAAATTTGTGATTAGATGGTTATATTTTTCTCAAAATGGAGTTTTATGTATCCTTGCAACACTTCCCTTTAGAACCAAGGGCTATAAAATAAAAACATCAATTGGCATAAAGGAGTGATGAGTGGCCATGGCTATTTTCAAGCATTAATAGTATCTGGTTCACATTCCAAAATATCAGCCAAGCCCAAGATCCCCTACATCCTACTTTGGGTGGGTTATCCACTTCTTTAATTGACTGCATCATTTACAGGGGCTTTTAGGGCAGGGGCTGTTAACAAGGAGAAGCTTTATAATGGATAGCTAATTGTAGGTCCTCCTTATCAAAGGGAATAGAACACAAAACCATTAGGACTGGCCTACGGGCTGGCAGATAACACACAGAAGAAGGTTTTTGTAAGTGAGGAAATAGTATAGTATTGTTACTTATGCCATTTGTTGTTAAAGGTGACAGGAATACTCTTTGACTCCCATAGCAGCAGGGGAAGGAAAGAGAGAAATCAGATCTTTGGGGAACCTTGATTTCTAACAAGGATTTCAGCATCCCCGCTGCTAAAGGCTTCTCCACATGCCCCGTTCCTTTTGCCAATATTTGTGGCCAACAGGGAAATGTCATTCTGCTCACCTGTTTCGGGCAAGCCTGCTCTCAGGAAGCTGGAACACCAGGTCAGCTCCAGGGCAAGTCCTTGTTCCCTTAAATGGTCCCTATCCACCTCCAGCAAGGTTGACAGAGTCTCCTTCCTTCCTTTCATGACTTGCTGACATAAAGAATTCTCTACAACTTGAAAATGAGCCAGGCTTAGATTAACCAAACTGTCTTAAACCTCTTCTTTTTTAAAAAATTGTTTTCCTATTGCACAACCAGCAAAATATCAACAGAGCCAAAATTTACTTGCATTTGCATGCCTTTGCCAAGGGAAGTCAGCTGTACTGGGGAAGAAAGGCAGAAGGCAGAAAAGAGAGGAGCCCTCAAGATGAGCTTAAACCCGTGAGGAGCACAAATGTTTGCAATTCACCTGGAATAGCCTGGAAGCCTGATAAGCAGCACCTGTCCTGCACTTAGGCCACAGCCTCCATTCAGTTAGCACAAGCTGAACACAGGACCTGGGAATTCTACAAGAACATCCTTTGCTTCCTTCTCTTGACCATAGGATAGCAAGGGGAGCCCAACACTTCTCCAAGATACAAGAAAGGCAGAAACAACGATGAGATTGAAACTGCCTGCCAAAAACCACTATTGAGGTATTTGCGGTCCTCATCCATTTTAAATCACAGTCTTTCCCAGTTGATGTGGATACGGTGACTTCTTCAATTAAAAAACAAACATAAATTTTGCACATCCTGTAGAAGTGGCTCCAGGGTTCAAAACAGAACTAAAACACTAAAATAGATCAAAGCAGCAGAAAGGCAATTAAAATGAAACCATACAAGGCATGGAAAGCTATTATGGATGGTTCTCTCAAAGCATAAATGCTGATGAATGTGCTCCCATCCTGCAGGAAAGATCAGTAGGGCCCCCCATCAAGATAGGGAGGAATGTGCCAACATCTGAGTTGAGAAAAGGATGTGGACCAGGCAGGCAAAATGAAGCAGAAGGCTGGGCAGAGGCTCAGCCAGGGTGGGGACAGGAGAGGTGTGGGGGACACAGACAAGGGCAAATGGGAAGAAGGGCTGTTAGAGTCTTTCTGGGAACAACAACTAGTAGGAGAAAAGTAATTAGGCTGAGATTGGATGTGAAAAATCACAGAGAAGGTAAGCAAAAGGCAGCTGGGCCATGGCCGGGGTAATGTCTGGGATTGCTGTCAAAGGGGCACTAAGAAATGCCAACAAGAGGTTCATTGCCATTGGCTGCCTTTTAACAAGACAGGCTGAGGGTTCCCTGGACCGTTTTATCTCATCGGTACCAGTCCTGTTGTAAATAACCTGGGCTAAGAGAAGGGGCAAATCCTGGATTAGAACAGGATGGGGGTGAAGGTTCTTTAGTTCTTTACAACAGGAATACTCCACAGTCAAATTCACGTTGCGAGTGTGGCAGGGCAGGCAGCCTTCCCTCTTCCACGTGGGCCAATGAGAGCTGAAACCCTTGGAGAGTCAATGTCCTTTGGCCCAACACATTAACCAACTCCCAACCCCTGATCTAATACACGTCAGGCTAGTTGGGGCTTTGGTTGACGAGAGAGGGAGGAATTTAAGACTCTACTAGCTGAGGTCAATGGATTGGGTGCTAGGCTTCTGGTTCTACTCTCTGGGACCAACCCCCTCCCCCCGTCAGCCAATGAGATCTGAGAAGTTCTATTGCCAAAGTTGAGATTCCATTCTGGTATGGATTCTTTCAAATACTATGTTTCCTCAGACTCTGGAGAGGAGGGTACAGGTCCCCTGGGATATGTACGGCAGTGCGGAGAAGCAGTTTCATCCTACAAGCATTTACAGGGCACCGAACTAGGGGATGAAAAGATGAATAATTTACATATATGAACTCCTTGAGGACAGGGTCTCAGAACAGAACCCCTAGACAACTGCCGATACAACGGGTAAGCACCATGAGAGATTTATGTATAGCGAGTGCACAGAGAAAGATCACTTCTAGCAAACACAGCTCAGCCTTCAAGGAGAAGTAGGAGGACGAAGTGAGAAAGGCTGTGTGTAACGAGATACTCAGTGGACAATCTTGATGAAAAGGGCAGAAAATGCCCCCCTTATGTTTTAGTGCCCCATATAAAGGGAGTTTGGGATCGCTAATGAAACACCTCAGATCTACTGCTTTAGTCTAAGCTTTGGCATGCAGAAGAAAGATTTGTAACAAGCAAGCTTTATTTCAGCTTCTGAGATGGGCCCAGGAAGGAGGAGGAACAGGTGCTGGGAAATGCCTTCAGTAAAACATTAGTACACGTGGGAGAGGGTATCCTGGAAGTGGGGTCTTACTAAGCACACCCTTCATCCTAGGAAAGAGCAGTTTTTCCTGATAGTACATGTTGCCAAGGCTCCGCCCAAAGCAGGACAGAAGAAACAGTCTGTGGAATCTAGACGAGACAGAATAAAGCTTGATTTGAATGTGGATGGCTCCAGCAGCCATGAGAACTTTCTAAGAGCGCAGGGCTGGAACTTGGGTGAGGTGGGTGAGGCACTGGCCTCGGGCACAAAATTTTAGGGAGCATTAAAAAACTCAATCAGCAAGATCAATAATATTTTAACGCCACATTTTTTCCTTTTGAAAATTCCAGTATAACAAGCACAGAGTGTTATATTAGTTTCAGAAGTACAATATAGTGATTCAACAATTCTCTAAATTACTTAGTGCTCATCATAAGTGTACTCTTTCACCCATCCCCCCACTCACCTCCCCTCTTAGAGCTATCAGTTTGTCGTCTATAGTTATGAGTCTGGTTTTTTGTTGGTCTCTTCTCACTTGTTTTAGTTCTTAAATTCCATATATGAATGAAAGCCTTTTTGACTTTCTCTTATTTTGCTTATCATTATACCTTCTAGATCCATCCATGTTGTAGCAAATGGCAAGGTTTCATTCTTTTTTATGGCTGAGTAACATTCCATTGTGTGTGTGTGTGTGTGTGTGTGTGTGTGTGTATTCTTTTTTTTCTTTTTCTCCATATCCTCACCAACACTTGTTGTTTCTTGTGTTGTTTTCTTTTTTTTAACCATTCTGATTGGTGTGAGGTGCTTTAAAGCCACATTTTAAAAACTCGAAATGAATGCCAAAATTCCATGGCAAACGAAATGCCAAATTTTAAATAAAGACAGGATCTGGCCCTGTACTTCCATGACTTAGCCTCACTCACCTCACCTGCTCCTGGTCATGGGGCAGTGAACCTCTTGGAAATCTGACAGGGGAGGCAGAGTAGTTTGTCAGAGACCCAGGCAGCTCAACCGAGACATCAAACTTGTAGTGGCCTAACGTGTCTGGGCCTCGGCATGGAGTGAAAAGCATCCTCCTTACGGATTTATGTAGAGTTACGTGAAGATGTCCAGATCCACAGCCACCAGAATTTGGAGTTCCAAATCCACTAGAAAAGACAGCAGGCAAGCCATTCTGGCCCAGTCTCTGGGTGAGACTGACCACACCCAACCAAAACTCAGAAGCAGAAGAACACTGCAAAACTCCATGAGACAGGGAAGAACATTTTTTAGGAATGTGCCAGCAGGTCAAGAATGATCTGGTGGGCGCCTGGGCGGCTCAGTGAGCTAAGCGTCCGACTACGGATTTTGGCTCAGGTCACGATCTCATGGTTTGTGAGATCGAGCCGTGGGTCAGGCTCCACACTGTGTGTGGGGCCTGCTTGGGATTCTCTCTCCCCCTGCCTCTCTCTGCCCCTCCCCCACTCATGTGTGCACATATGCATGCATGCATACACTCTCCCTCTCTCTGAAAATAAACATTAAAAAAAAAAAAAGAATGATCTGGAAGAGGCAGTGACTGCATACAACAATGGTACTGAAAGGTCCACAGAAGAACCCTTTTCTTTTTCACAATTAGGGTTGGCTGTAATATAAACTCTTCAACATTTCTGAGAAAAAAAAGATCAGACGGAAGCAGGTATCATCTTAACCAAGCCACGGCAAGGACAGCGGGGTATGGAGAGGGGGATGGCTGACAAATCAACTTGCAAGAACTCAACATTCCAGAAGTTGTGGTAACTCCAGGTAGGCTTAAGCCAGGGGCTCCCTGCCAGGCAAGGCTGGTGACAGCTTCACAAAACACAGACATCACACCTGAATATTCATAACAAAAACCACAGTAGCCCTGAAGAATCCATAAATGACCAGGCTATTTTGGTTATATCGCTTGATTCCCAAACCACAGGGAAAAAGCAAGGAGGTTTAGGGGGTGAGAAGATAAAGTAGAAAAGTGTCAGAGACCAGAAAACATTTTGTGTTATTAGCTACTAATATTTCTTGATCAGTAGCTTCCCAGGCTAATTTATCACTTGGTTGAAAAACCAGTGGCTAACAACAATGAAGTCAAGGACTATTAGTGGTGACTTGACTTGGTCAGAGATAGTTCACCAAGTCTATCCCAATTAGGAAGCACCGAAAGTTGCCTTCTGCTTATCAGACAAGTAGGACCTAGAAGTGGAAACCCCAATCAAAGGAAGAGCCTGAACTACTTGATGACCTCCTTCCTGAGTATAGGGACACTGTGATGGCCCACGAATTCATAGGTTTTCGACCCTGTGAAGACACGGAAGGCCTGAAGTTTAAGAAGAAGCAAACGAGGAGCAAAGACAGTGAGGGTACAGGCTCCTCATGGCGGAAGATAAGGACTTCTTAAAGTTCCACTCCCAAGTTCAAAATCAAGACTTAGGGCAAGAAGGTAGAATGATTCTCACGTAACTGTCTACTAACAAACTCGGGAAAGGTCACCCTGGAGCTTCCTCCATCCCTGATGTTGAATCTCACCGGCACGCTGCATGAATGCCTATCCCTGTTGCTATAGCTGCTAACTTTATAAACCAGGAGAGTGGACAGTGGCTCAATGAAGGAGCTTGAGGGGGAAACAGGCAATGCCTCTGATCACTCCTCAGCTTCACCTACAATGTTTTATGGTGGGGCTTCCCCCCAACAATGCCCTACACATGACTGAATAGGGCACTGTGACTAAAATCATTCACGTGACAGTAGTCCACTTTGGACTACTGTGGTTTGTACAAGAAGTCCTCAGAGCAATCAATGGTAAAACAGAAGTAATACGACCATATGTCTCTCGAGGTTTCAATCTCCTTCTGATCGGAGCTATCATTCCTAATATATGCAATTGAGCGAAGCAATATTAGCAATGATTTATCACGATGTTAATATATTTATCATAAAAAGCAATCCATCAGTGGCAAAAGAAAACTTAAGAAAAACAGCACAGCAAAAGTCCTTGAGATTTGATCTATTCCCTATTGCACTTTCCAAAACAACAAAATACCTGCAAATAAACGCTTCTAAGTGATTATCAGAAATGGAAACTGAATCTGAAATATAAAATCAGGAGAATACAAGACATCGTTAACGAATCTGCTTTCTTTACCATATACTAAATAGAAATATAATTGAAGAAAAAGATTTAAAATATAATTGAAGACAAATAATCAACGTATCCAAATTCTTATGCACAAATATTTAGTCACTAGATTTTTTTTTTTTTTTGAGCAGGTACTCAAATAATAGAAAGATGCCCTCTTAAATAACTGGACAGAGTAAGTACTCTCGGTTTAAAAATTCCTGGCAGTGGAATCAAAGAATCAAAGGAAGACTGATTTCACAACAAAAGAAGAAAAGCCCATTACAGCATATCTCACTATATCGCTTCCCCTTATGATAAAGGGAAATAGGAAATCAGACAAATATTGATTCAATGGCTCTTTTTTGTCCTAATTATGGCTTATTCCTATACCCTGAAAGAGGCCTTAAAAACCTCCCAACTATTGTGAATCATAGTCAGACTGAAACCTCCTTATATGTATAAAATCTACCATAACTTTACAGTCGCTACCACAAAAACAGTGTTTTCCAGCTAGGTATTTCTTTATTCTCCTCCCTCTGACTGTAAAACCTTTGAGTGCAAGGCTCACATCTGCTTCGTCTCATTTATATGGTTTAGTTCTCTGTACAAAAATGGTTGATAGACCTCACTGCACGCCTGGAATACAAACACATTCCTTTGCACACAAGGATGGCATCACCAGCTCTTTACCATTAGGATAAACACTCCGAATTATCTGCTAACAACGGTGAAAGCACGAAAACACATTATAGATAGATAGATAGATAGATAGATAGATAGATAGATAGATAGATACAGATAGAATTCATCCACAGTTCCTGGTCCACCATCCCTGCCACCAGTTTGGTGACCCCCTTCTACAGGTTATACAAGCTGGCAAGCTGGCTCTGGGTAAATCTTGAGGCCATGGGTGAAAGTAAAGTTAAATGACATGGCTGAATGGAGACCAACCATGTTTCCGTTAATACTGCACTTTCTCTAACTCATCTGCCCCCCGCCCCAACACACACACCAAGAGTTGGAAAGACCAGTTGTCTTTTGATGAACATTCTTAAGCAGTAGGCCAGGAGCCTCTTCTGGTATCACTGTTATGTTCTTAGGCCTAACACTAATAGGCAGAACTTTTATTGCAGACCCAGAACCACAGAAAGCTCAGCTGTCAGGTTCAACCACTCTCTGGATTTGGAAATAGCTTTTAGAGCCTTTCTGGCTCCAGTAGCCACTAAGAAAAATGTAAAGTTCTGGTTTGCACATATTTTAAATTAACGTTTACATTTCTTCGTCATAATTGTAATTACTTGAAAAGGCTGTAATTCTGGCATATTGGAATTATAACAGTTTTTAGTTAAAACATATCACTTATTTAAATGTATTAATGAAATTGAAATGCCACACCAATTTGAAAACCAGCTTCATCCATCAAAAAAGTATATGAGCAAACTTAAAAAAAATTTTTTTTAATGTTTATTTATGAGAGAGTCAGAACACGAGCTGGGGAGGAGCAGAGAAAGAGGGAGACGCAGAATCCGAAGCAGGCTCCAGGCTCTGAGCTGTCAGCATGGAGCCTGCTGCGGGGCTCAAACTCATAAACCTTGAGATCATGACCTAAGCTGAAGTCAGATGCTTAACCCACTGAGCCACTGAGGCGCTCCTATGAGTGAACTCTTCAGAGTAAAAGATGCTACATTGTTCTCTTTTCTCCTTGAACTTGTATTTCCATTCTGCTTCCCCAACTTAATTTTCTCTCAATATTATATGTTTTAATTATGTTTTTAATGGTTATTTATTCTGAGAGGCACTGTACATGAATGGGGCAGGGGCAGAGAGAGAGAAAGAGAGAGAGAGAGAGAAAGAGAGAGAGAGAGAGAGAGAGAGAGAGAGAGAGAGAATCCAAGCAGGCTCTGCACTGTCAGAGCAGAGCCCAATGCAGGGCTTGATCCCATGAACCCTATGATCATGACCTGAGCCAAAATCAAGAGCCAGATGCTCAACCACCCAAGCTACTTAAGCGCCCCAATATGTTTCAATTCTTGAGAGCTTTTTTATTAATCTCCCTACTATATTTCTGTGTATAAAATGTATACAAAGTGATTTTTTAAAAGTCTCCTGTGCTCATGAGGCTTAAAAGTGTTTACTTTTCTTCTGGCTTGAGGTACCATTATGAATGCACCTAACTGATACAAACAGTATTAATGATTATATATAAGAATGTTAATGTAGTTAACACGAAAAGTATAATTTTATCGGAAATGCATTCCTAAAGAAACAGATAGGTAGGCCTTGTTTATTTTTATCTTCAATTACTTCATACATCTATGGATGAGTATCCCTTATTGCTAGAATAAGGTGGGATTTAACATCATTTCTAGACTTTTTCACTCTTACAGATGTAAGCAGTAAGAAAACTTAGTTACATAAGTAAGAATGAAGGAGACTTGGCATCAAAACATCTTTTTTTGTCTATTATAACTAGAAGAGGTCTTCCTTCAACGTTGCTGAAAGCCAAGAAGTAAAAACTAACCTGCAAAAAGATGTGTGGTCTGGTCATTACAGTCATCCCTTTTACCAACACAAACACTAGTATTTTCATAGTCCTTTGTTGGGGGAAGACATTTCTGCACCCCCGCAGAACATACCGCGGTAAGATTCAGAATGGGATGGGTAATGGCGATGCTTTCCTTGCTCAAGGGGAAGAAGAGGGACTATAATAGGTAGGCTAGAAAAGGAGATGTGGCAAAATCAGTTTTTGGAAAGGGCCAAAATAATGAGGACCAGGAAATCATCTTCCTTAAACTACCTATGCCTTCATATCTCTAGGAGAGTCTTCATGTTCTCCTATGTGCATGGGTACCCCAGCTGAAACACCGCCCCCAGCCCCCCTGGACAAGAGCGATGCTGGCAGCCATTCTGTCCATTTCGCTTTATGCACACAAAAGTACGTGTGGTTTGATAAACACATGAATTTCCTTACAATATATCAGCTTGCAGCAGATGCTATAGGAGAAGCAATAAATTTTTAAAAGACACAGAATCATAATTCTTGTTCATTCTACTTGCAGAGATGGAAAATGCCTAATAAGTCATTATGTCCTGACAGTGTAGGACTATACTCAACAAAAGACTGTAAGTTCAATATTTTTAATAATGTTCCAAAACATCTGGAAACCATCCAAAGGTCTAATACTAAGAAAATTACCAGGGTGCCTGGGTGGCTCAGTTGGTTAAGCATCCGACTTTTGATTTTGGCTCAGGTCATGATCTCACGGTTCATGAGATCAAGCCCCACATCGGGCTCTGCGCTGACAGCACAGAGCCTGCTTGGGATTCTCGCTTTCCCTCTCTTTCTGCCCCTCCCCCCACTTGTGCACTCTCTCTCACTCTCCCAAAATAAATAAGTAAACTTAAAAGAAACTTATTAAATGTTAGAGCACCCATATAATGGAAGAATATACAATATTTTAACTTGAAGAACATATATTGACATTAGAAAATGTTCTTCATATGATATGGGCTGAAGAAACAAGCAGGAAACAAACATAATTAAAATTTCATATTAACTTATAAAAATATGTATATGTAGGAAAAAGTCTGTTAAGAAAATCTATTAAACTGTTTTTAGCGGCTACCTTTAGGTGGTGTAATTATGGGCAACTTTCTTATTTGTTCTTTCCAAATCTCCCACAGAGGGCATTTCTCTCATTGATGAAGGATGATGGGGAATTGTCCAGAAGGTGGGGAAAATAGACTCACCATCTCAGGGCTGTTGTAGGTGGCCAGAGTTTGTGAGATAGTGTTCAGCCAAGGGGCTGGTGGGAGTTAGATCCACCCCACAGGGTGTAGGGCTGCTTCTCCCCAGTGGGGGTGCCATTTCCCAATCTACGGTCAAAGACTTTGTCCACTGGCTACATTCTTATTGAGGTTTTAGTCATTTTTCTCCTTGACCAATTTTATCCCTTCATCTCACTTCCTCAGCTGTTTCTTTCAGATTACTGACTTCACTCATTCCACAGATACCTAGAAATCACCACAATCAGGTCCCCATCATGCTAACCTCATGATCTATCCCATTTCATGGATGTAAAAAAGCCATTGGTCCACAAGTAAAAGGCTATAAGCCAGTAAGATTATCTGGGCCTTCAGGGAAACCCAGTAGGAGATTTTTACTTTCACTATATTATACAACTCCGGTCTCCTTACCTCAGCAAGTGTGGGGGGATCTTGACAATGGTATCCACACCACCCAGGGTTTCTGCAGAAGGAAAATTACAAAGTTAAAAATAAATATGTATAGAGTGGGAATCTGCAAATAAATATCATGGTTAGTTTTTTTTTTCCCCCTAGAAAATCCTATAATTATAAATTGGTCAGTTCTCAATTATCTGCATGCAAGTTATCCATACTTCAAAATCCTTCTCCCTTGATAGCTCCAAAGATGCCCTTAAACAAGTTTAAAATTAGGATATATTTCCCTATAGAGATACGAAATGAGTAGTTAAATTTTTAACCTGAACTGGAATGCCAGTTTAACCTATTGGCTAACTGGCTAAAATGCTGTATTCTTGTAATAAAAAGCAGAGAAAGGACAAAGGACACAAAAGTGAAAACAAACTCTTGGGATGACATCAAACTAAAAAGCTCTTGCAGAGCAAAGGAAACCATCAACAAAAACAAAAGGCAACCTACTGAATGGGACAAAATATTTGCAAATCATGTATCTCATAAGGAGTTAATATCCAAAATATATGAAGAATTCATACAACTCAACACCAGAAAATACACAAATAATCCAATTTAAAAATGGGCAGAGGATCTGAGTAGGCATTTTTCCAGAGAAGACATACAGATGGCCAACAGACACATGAAAAGATGTTCAACGTCACTCATCATCAGGGAAATGCAAATCAAAACCACTGTGAGATATTAACTCACACCTGTCAGAATGGCTAGAATCCGAAAGGAAAGAAATAAGTGTTGGCAAGGATGTGACAAAAGAGAACCCTTGTGCACTGTTGGCGGAAATGTAAATTGGTACAGACACTGTGAAAAACAGTGTGGAGGTTTCCCAAAAAATTAAAAATAGAACTACCATTCAAAATTCACTAATTCCACTGTTATGGGCTCCTTTACTCAAAGAAAACAAAAACACTAATTTGGAAAGATATATGCATCCTACATTTATCGCAGCATTATTTACAATAGCCAAGATATGAAAGCTACCTGAGTGTCCCTCAATGAATGAATGGGTAAAGAAGATGTGGTATAATACATACAATGGAATACTACTCAGCCATAAAAAAGAATGTGACATCTGTGACAACATTGATGGACCTAGAGGGCGTTATGCTAAGTGAAATAAATCAGACAAATACAAACACCACATGATTTCACTTCTATGTGGAATCCGAAAAACAAAATAAACAAAAGCCAAAAATACACTCATGAACATGTACAGAGAACAAACTAGTGCTCACCAGAGGGGAGGGGTGTGGGGGATGGGTGAAATAGGCAAAGGGGATTAAGAGATTCAAACTTCTAGTTACAAACTAAGTAAGTCGCAGGGATGAAAAGTACAGCATCGGGAATATTGCCAATAATATTTTAATAATTTTGCATGATGACATGGTAACCACACTTAAATGTGAACATTTTGTAATGTATACAATGGTCAAAACACTAAGTTGTACACCTGAAATCAACATAGTATTGTATGTCGACTAAACTTCAATTAAAACACAATGGGGCACTTGGGTGGCTCAGTCAGTTAAGCATCTGACTTTAGCTCAGGTGATGATTTTGCGGTTCCTGAATTCCAGCCACGCACTGGGCTCTGCACAGACAGTGTGGAGCCTGCTTGGGATTCTCTCTCTCCCTCTCTCTCACTGCCCTTCCCCAACTTGTTCTCTCTCTTCTCACTCAAAATAAATAAACTTAAAAAAATAATAGTAAATATAGAAAGGAAAGCTATTTCCTTGAAAATACTGTCTCAATACCCTTAAATAATAATTTATACTTGTGAGAGACTTTGCAGTTGACAAAGCATTTTATGCGACATCTCATTATTCTCACACACACTTAGGACGTGATATATTCAACTTTTTTTAAATCGCCCTATAGCTAGGGATACTGAAAGGAGGCTCACTCTTAAGTCTCATGAATTCAAGCTGGATGTTCAATATTTTACCATTGTTGTGGATTACATACATTACTTCTGCCTCCAATTGTAGAGAAAATGAAACACGATTCTTTTTCTAAAAACTGTTCTTTTTTTTTTAAAGCTTATTTATTTATTTATTTTGAGAGAGACAAAGACAGCGTGAGTAGGGGAGGGACAGAGAGAGGGAGAGAGAGAACCCCAAGCAGGCTCCACACTCAGTGCACAGCCTGATGTGGGGCTCGAACCCATGAAACCGCAAGATCATGACCTGAGCTGAGACAGAGTGGGGCGCTCAACCGCCTGAGCCACCCAGGCGCCCCCCCCAACCTAAAAACTGTTCTATTTCAATAGCTCTAACAATTCTGCACCCAATTCTGATGTATGTGGGGGGGGCGGGGGAGGGGGAGGGGGGAGGCTTCCCCACATGAACAAGCAATTCTCTCACACCAGCTGAGTGTCCTACAATTTAACTCAATTCTGACGCTATCTACCTGGAGAGAGTATCAGATCCCACGGGTTAAGGGCTCAGTCCTCCAGGACTGCTTCCCTTCCCACCCACCCCCCCCCCCCCACCCCCCCCCCCCCCCCCCCCCCCGCTCTTCAGACACCAATCCCAAATCCAGGTTGTCACCTGGGCTTCTGACTGACCGGCTGTAGGTTGAAGGGTCTAATGGCCCCCTCCTTGGGTTCAGTTAATTTGCTAGGATAGCTCGCAGAACTCAGAGAAACATTTCACTCACTACATTCCTGGCTCATTATAAAAGGACATGACCCAGGAATGGCCAGCTGGAGCTGGCAAAGGAGACAGAGCTGCCTAGTGAAAACATGTGGTACGCAGAGATGCATACGTCAAGGTGTGGGGAAAAAGCGTGGAGCTTCCATGCACTCCGAGGGTCCCATTCTCCCCAAACCTCCGTGTGTTTACCCACCCAGGAGCTCTCCACACTGTGTTCTTTTGGTCTTTCCATGGAGACTTCATCAGCCAGGAATGATGACATCCTTGGCCATCCGAGACCAATCTCAAGCTCCAGCCCTTCTCCTTTCCCTGGACGTCTGGGGTGGGATTAAAAATTCCAACTCTCTAAACACAGGGCAGGTTCTCCTGGCAACTGGCCCCCATTCTTAGGTCACTTCCCTAACATGGCACAAACCACTTTCCGGTTCTCTTCACCTAGGAAATTCAAGGATTTTAGGGGCTCTGTGCCAGAAGCCAGGACAAAGACCAAATATATATTTCTTATTAGAAATCCCAATATCACAAGCTCCAATTTGTTCCCAGTTTTTCAGCTCAAACTGCGTTGACTCCTTTCTTCATTGCTTAGGGTCGACGAGCCCTGTCAACGTGAACCGTGTTCACTGGAGGAGGAGGAAGCTTTCTCCCAGCCTGTTAAAAGATCAGAAGGAAAAATGGACACGAGATGTATCCCTGAGACTCAGGAGTACGAACAGTCCAAAACGTGATGATAGGATCTGGGTCTGTGGTGGCCAAAGGGACAAACAGTAGGCGTAAGCAAGAGGATCCGCAAAACAGAAAGATGGGATCAGCAGGGTCGGTTATGCTGTCGCCAACAAGGCCAACAGAGGAATGGGAAGAACTGAGGTCAGTCGTTAGGATGAGACATGATAACAAGAAAGCGAAGCCCTGAGATGCATGTGCAGGGAGCATATCCAAGACCACTCGCATCAGCACGGCCTCCAGTTAGCAGGGCAGGGGCCAGTGCTCGGGACAGTTTGATGCCGTTCCCCAAGAGGAGGGTTTGACACTAAACAACCAAATCATTGTAGTTCCCCTCATCAGAGAGAGGGGTTTCTGTTCAACTCGGGATGTTCAATAGTGCCCAGCCCTACAACTGCTAACAAGGAGCCCTGGGTCTGGCTGCGTTCCACTCTAGTGGGGTTGGAGGTAAGAGAAGAGGGCTCAGGGATAACTCCTGAGACACTCAGACATTTCGGCTAGGGGTTAAGTGCTGGAGCTGGCAAAGGAGACCGAGCCGCCCAGGCGTGATAAAAATCGGCAGGGGGTGGTCCTGGAGGCCAGGGTCAGGCGTCCATGGGTATGTGCTGTGGGGCTGAGAGCGCCCTGCTGGACCGAGGTCTGTACACCTTAGCCTTCACCCTCCGTTGGTGGAATGATGAAGGAGGAAGTCAGATGCAAGTGAGCTGAAGGGTAAGTAGGAAGTGGGGATGTGGACACGATCACCACAGAGACTTTTCAAGAAGGGTGTGGCTGCGAGTATAACAGAAACTGTGGCTGGAAGCAAAAGCAGGTGGGAAGGTGGAGGGAAGGATGGCAGTGAATGGACTCTTCTTCCCCTACCCGGCGTCCCAGCCTCTCTCTAGTTTTCTTTCCCCTCTCCTCCATTTTCCAAATCCATTCGACACAAGTCCCCGGACATACGTAAAACACTAAAAGTTTCTAAAATGAAGACACAGGCCCTTCCGGTTCTGATGTTCTGACATCTTATCCCATCCAGCCGTTCCCAACTCACATGCCTCTGGGATTGCCAGTTCTTGAAGGAGAATGCTATTCTCTCCTCGGTCTACAATCTGACCCCTTCCCTTCTTGTCTGTTCCCTGGTCAGACCCTTATCTCCCTGACAAGAAAAATACATAACCTCGTTCACTCAAAATAGAGGAAAGATACATACCTATATTCCTTATCTGTAGTTACACAACCATTAAGAAAACTGATTTTCGGGGGCACCTGGTTCACCCAGTCAGTAGAGCATGTGACTCTTCATCTGGGGGTTGTAAGTTCAAGCCCCACACTGGGTGTAGAGATTACTTAAAAAAAAATCGTTAGAAATAAAAAAAAGAAAACTGATTTTCAGATAAGTGTTAACAACAAAGTAGAAAATAAGACCAAAAAACCAAAGTTAAAACACAAAAACAAATGACAGTCCACCATATATAGTATAACCCTTTGCAGAAGGGAAATACTCCAAACTGTGATTAATGTTCTTTTGGGTGTTGAGATTACAAGTGATATTAGTTTTTTTTCTTTGTGCTGTACAAACATTTTTCAATATTCTAAAATGAGTATATATAAGTTTATAAATAGAAAAAAAGATGAATATCACTTAAGACCCAAACGAGTGACCAGTGGACTTTGTTTATTGAACATCTGCTTCTCCTCCTACAGGGGCAGAAGCCACAAAGAAACATCAGCAACAGTCCCTACGTTCAAGAAGCACTTGTCTACACTGTCGACCTTTGTTGTTTTGGCTGACCAGCATCCACTCCCTTGTCTTCTGAAACAGCAAGCTACCTTTGTTTTTAGGAAACCATCCCTCTCTGACTCAGAGATTTCATTAAGCCTTGTAGCCTAGGCCTAGGCCAGTTAGGCCATTCTATTCCTTAGCTAGAGGACTGGTTCGGGTACACACGTGACTCCTCAGGAGCAAGAGAGAACAAATGAAACCCAAAACTGGGAGGAGTCGCTAGAAGAGCTCCAGTCTCTTGAGACAATTGGATGATGGGCCAAGTGGGAGATGACCTCTTTCTCCTGCGATGGTCTAGGTATGGCAATGGCCTATCTCCTATGATAGAGATGGTTTCAGTGGGAGATGACTCCTCTCTCCTGTGACAGGCTAAATGTCATGGTGACCCCTCTCCCCTATGATGGTGCAAGTGGGAGATAACTCCTTTCTCTTGAGATGGACTAGGTGTGGAAATGACTCTTCTCTCCCATGATGGCTTTAGTGGGAGATGATCCCTCTCCCCTCAGATGGTCCAAGTGTGCTAATGCTTCTTTCTCATGACATGGTCTAAATGTGATCATTCAGAAGCCCAAAGCCATGGGCTTGTCACGTAGAGCATGTCAGTCACCCCAAAAAGAGCAGAACAAGGTCCTTGAACAGCGTCTAATTCCTGAACCAAACTCACCCCCACAGCTAGCCTCACCAGGGATAGTGAGTTAATACAGTGAATAAATTGTTTTGCTTAAATCAACTTGAATTAGGGTTTTGTTTTCCTTTGTTCTTCATTTGCTTTTGGTCTCCTGACTACGATATTTCTCAATTATCCTGGCCCTAGAAGAGTAGCTACAGCCAACTATAACCCAAAGTAGCAGGTGCTCTAAGACAGTCATGAGGGCAGGGCTCCAAACACAGAGGAGAAACGGATTCAACTGAAGAGCTCAGGAAATGCTTCCTCTGTGAGGTGGGCCTTAGGAGTCTGGAAATGGAATTCTCAGCATGAGTAGAGGCAGAGGAGTGTGCAGGGCACAGCGTGTTCAAGGAAGTGTTTGTAGTTTATTGAACCCTTGGTAGGGGGAGCGGTAAGAAAGAACAGCCAGGGTTGGATTCTGAAGCATGTTCTAAGGAATTTACCCTTTAATCTAGACAGAAATTATGGAGGTTGAGGAGGGGAAAGTGTTTACAGTAAAAAAAAAAAAAAAGAAAAAAAATTGGTGGACCGGTGGAACATAGACTGGAGTGGGAAAGAGAACAGGAAACCATATAGCCTTTGTTCATGTTGTCTTCTCCCTCCGACATGCCCTTCTAACACACTCCTTATAGGGAGGAAGCATTTTACTCGTCCTTATATCCCCACTGCTCAATACAGGGGAGGCCTTCATAAATGTTTGCTAAATAAGTGAAGAAAAGAAGGAATCCACAGCTTACCTATTTTTCAAGTCAAATCTACTTTTTTTAATCAAAAGCTTTTTAACATTTTTATTTATTTTTGAGAGACAGAGAGCCTCAGCATGAGCAGGGTAGGGGCAGAGAGAGAAGGAGACACAGAATCCGAAACAGGTTCCAGGCTCTGAGCTATCAGCACAGAGCCTGATGCAGGGCTTGAACCCACAAACTGCGAGATCATGACCTGAGTGAAAGTCAGACGCTCAACTGACTGAGCCACCCAGGCATCCCAACTCAAATCTACTTTAAAAGCCCACCAGCCCACACCAATTCCCACCACTCAACCCCTAACCCCACACACATGACCTCCTCTTTTGATGTTTTCCTGATTTATTCATTTCAACCTGTACAACGAATGCCAGGCCCTGTTACTTAACTATCTCGTGTACTGTCGTCTCCTCTTGGTACCTATAGAACAGTCACTGGGAAAGGAATCACATCCGCTCTTATAGTCAGGCTGGACTCCAGGCTCGACTCAGATAGTCTACTTACTTCCCAGGTGGGTTCAAGGACTTAAACTCAGCAACACTGCCGTATAACTTAACAAGATGTTGAGTATCAAAATTTAAACATTAAAAATACTACATTACACTTCTCTTCCCTGTTATCTAAATCTGCTTAACTTACAGCAAAATAATAACGAACACAAGGAATGGCATGTTTAAAGCGCAGTCAAGCCCTGCTTTATTATGTTACTCAGCCATCTGTGACCCTTCATTAGAGGCATTTGGGAATCTAGCTCTGAATCACTCTGCTGAATGACAATGGCAATGCAAAAATAGTCCTGTGGCTTTAAGAGCCAGCCTGCTCATTTATATTTGGTCCATATTTCTGTAACAGTAAACAATGGTCAAGTTCTGCCTACGTGATAAAGTTCCTGGTAGAAAATGTGATGATAGGCAGATGTTAAAGAAAAATGATATTGCTACGATTACTTGTACACACACACCCAACACATGTGAATTCGGATCTTCTAAGTATTAACAGAGTTGCCTAAAACATCATCGGATTCTACATCTAGAGGCAAACCTGCTAATGGCACTTATCTCTTTTCAGGTTGTACCACATCGGTGTCATAACAAGCACTGACTGCTTTCTGGTCAAGAGAGAAAGAGATGTAATTTTATCTTGTAACTGAATGGCAACCGAGGGATCACATGCAGGCTTGGGCAAGGCCAGGGCCCCACAGGGCTGCCTTGGTTTCTCCTCGGCCTTTCCTTCTTCCCATCACTATCACCCAAGGCACGCTCCTGATCCCTCTGCATTCCCAACCAGAAACAAAATTTTGATTGCCCAAATTCCTGCTTAATTGGAATGTCTTTCGGTCTTCTCTGAGGTGGAGTTCTGCCCCCTGGGTCTGACGGGAAACCCAAATGTGCCACCTGGAACTTATTTCAGTGCTTGCACAGCTCACAAATTTAAAATCCCACCTGTCTGAAGGGCAGACCACAACAGAATTGCAGACGTAACACAATCCCACCCGTGCGTAATTCTTCATGTACAATAACCATGGAAGCCAATACTCAACAAGCCGGCCTCTATCTGGAAAATCAAATCAAATAAGCCATTCCTGGCTCGTCACATTCGCCAGTGTTTCCAGACGGGGGTTGCTGGTTCAACTTCCCTCTTCCCCACAGGCGCTTGGAATCGGGCCCCTGGATTCGCACCGGCTGGTGGTCCTAACTCGAGATGGGTGACCATCATCCACCTTGCTGGGGATCTGGAAAAGGGGGCCTCCTGGCGGGGAAGACGGCCGTTCCCCGTTAAGGTTTACTAGAAGATAGAGACCAGAGGGGAGGCGGATGGATGCTAACGCCCGAACCAAAATTCTCATATCCCACATCTAATCACTGAGGCAACTCTCGCAAATCGCGCGAAATGCATCCATCACCGAAGCTCCGCGGAAGCACCCCCCCCCCCCCCCCCACGCATCAGGGCCGGCTCAGCCCCAGCCCGCGCGGCCCTCCGGCGGCGGCGAGCAGGGGCGCGGGCGCCGACCGGCCGGGCAGGTGCCCCGCGCCCCGCGCTTACCCAGGGCCCAGGTGCAGCTCTCTTTGATGGCTTTGTACTTGCTCCCGGACGCTTCCTTCTGCAGCTTCCTCAGGATCTCTTCCATCTTGACCTTCGTAGGGGCCCGGCCACCGACAGCGAGAGGAGCGCGCGCGAGGCCCGGCCAGGAACGCCGCCGCCGCCACTGCCCGGCCCCGGGCGCCTAGGCGGCCGCTGCGCTCGCCCCCCTCCGGCCCGGCGCGGCGGCTGATGAATCACGCCCGCTCCATGCCGCGCGGGCCACGTCAGCCCCGCCGCCCCGCCCCGCCCGCCGCCCCGCCCGCCAGGGTCAGGTGCGCTCGGCGCGCGCGGCGGCGGCGGGCTGGAGGCCGGAGGCCGGAGGCCGCGGCCCTCGACCCGCCGCCCGGGCAGGCCCCGAGGCCCCGCGGAAAGGTGGAGGCGGTTGTCCGGAGCTGGCTCGCCGGCCGGGCGTTGGCGGGGCGCGGCCCGAGGGAGCGTCTGATCGGCGGCGGGCAGCCGGCGGGGAGGGGCCTCGCCGCGGTCACCCCGACCCCGACCCGCGACCCCGGCCCTGCGCCGCGGCGGGCGGCGTGGGGGCGGTCCCGCCGGCCTTACGGAGCCCCCCCGCGCGGTGTGGCGGCGCGCCCTAGCATCCCGTTGTCCGGCGCTCTCTGTTTAGTGAGCAGCCCTCTTGGGCCACTCTCGGTGACAGGCTCGGGCGCTACCTGGGAATAGACTGTTGCTCTGCCCAACCTTGTACCAACACTATCCCGTGGAGGGGCTTGAGGGTGGGGGTTCATATCCCCATTATACACACGAGGAAGCCAGGCCGGGAGAGGCGTACTTACTTCCCCAGCCTCCAAGAGTTGCCCTCAAAACACATTTTTGTACTCGAACCCGCTTTTAAAAATGTCTCTTCTATTCCCCCCCCCACCCGCCACCCCGATTTCCCTTCCTCTCTTGAGCTAAATTGTTATTCTCTGAAAAAAAAAGGGGGGAGGGGGATGCACAGGGGCCCAAACAGGTATCCAACTTTGGTGGGGGTGGGAGAGGGTGGATAGGAAGAGCCTCCGCAATGGAGAACCCTTAGGCTGAACTTGGGAAACAGACCGGGTGGCCGGATGTGGAAGGAAAGCAGCATTGGCCAGGGCCTCAGATCCTGAGAGAGCACGCTCTCTCGGTAACTTAATGTCCTTCACTCTGGAGGCCCTGGAATAGGCAAGAGGGAAAGCAGGAATCTCATTTGGCAACTCATTGTTTCCCTGTTGTGAACACCGTGACTAGGAACGAAGGAGGGATTTTAAGCATATTCGTTTCTCTTTAGAAATGTAACTGTAGTGGTAGTGGGGGGGGGGGGGGAATGGCAAAGGAGTAACTGGCAGCCGGGAGAACAGTAATCTAGAAATAAGCCAATGGTAGGTGGAAAGAATAGAGGAAAATATAGCAAGAGATATTTAAGGAGTTGAAGCTGTACCGTTTACTGACAGATTGAGGTGGTTAGCATCTGGGATGATTTCCAGGTTTCTCCTCTGAGAAAATGGGAGGGTGGTGGCCCCCTCTTCCAAGTTAAAGAAGAGAAGGGTTTGGCTCAGTTTTGAACGTATTCAGGTTGCAACCGATAATGAGATACCCACAGGGTGTTTCATTTATGGGCGGGAACTCAGGACAGCGCCGCCTGGTAGAAACAGGATTGGAAAGCCTTCAGGTATTGAGAATGGTTGATGCCTGGGGTTTGGCAAAGGTTGCAGGAGGCAGTGGCTGGAATGGGGAGAGCAGGATGCCAGGAAGGAAGTTGCGGTCCCCTTCATTTTTTTAAAAAAAGTATTTATTATCTTTATGATTAAAAGCAAATTTACTTACGCTACAAACTAGAAAATGAAAAGTCATTTCAGAGATATAAAGTTTAAACAGCTTTGTAGAAAAGCTTTTTACAGAGTATTAAGAAACAGATGCACTTGTACGCTCTAAAAAAAATAGGCAGTGATTATGAAGTCAGTGCAAAAGAAATGCAACTAAGTATAACCTATGAAAAGTGTTCAAGCACCTACTGATCAAAAGAGCACAAACATTGAAAGAAAATGTGATTTTTAAAAAATCAATCAAATTGGCTGAAAGATTGTAAGTGCTGTTGCCCAGTATTAGTAAGGAGCTAGCCAACTGGATCCTCTCGTACTGTGGGTGCTAGAGGAAGGGTAATCCTAGAGGGATTTTTGGATGGGAATACAGCACAGAAATGGCTACAATCCAGCAATCGTACTTTTAGGAATTCATTGGAAGCAAGTGATTATAGAAGTGGGTAAATATTTTCTGACAAGGATTTCAATGTGCTGTTCAATCATTTTTTAAAAAAAATTGAAAACTGCCTACAGTCCAACATTAGAGAAATGGGTAAATAACCCATGATGTATGTATCCATAAAGCAGCATACGATATAGCCTTTAAGAATAATGTGGGAGAGGAATATTGAATGACATGAAAAGTGGTTGCTACTGCATAGCCAAATGAACTAAGAAGGTCATAAAAAGCTACATACATCCATGCACTAAATGACCTCAGTTTTGTTGCTTAAACATTTGGTGTGGATGTACATAAAAGTTTTAAAAAATAAACATACACGCACAGGAAAATAAACATTTTTTTTTCTTTTTAAAATTGCAACGTGTTTTATTTTAAGTGGTAGAAAAAAGAAATAAAAGTAGTATACAGGCAATGGCTATAGAGTGGACAGAGATAAATACAGAAAAGGATCAAATGGATGTGAGAGTTTAGTTAGGAAGCCTGTCCAAGAAGAATAACGAGGGCAGAGTCTGGTTGCAGTAGATTCAGAGCCGAGAGAAACACAGGTGTAAACAACCCGCTCTAAATGTTGGCTATGAAGGAAAGTGAGAGCAGAATCATCAAAACACTTTTTTCAAACATCAGGTCCGTAGAAAATACCCTTTGTATCCACCCACTGTATGCAGAGATACATGTATAGGTAGATTAAAAAACTGAAACAAAAAAATGTTTAAGTCGCCTCCACACCCAATGCGGGCTGGAACTCACAACCTCGAGATCAATAGTCTCCTGCTCTACTGACTGAGCCAGCCAGGTGCCCCGAAACAAAGTGTTTATTTATAAAAAGATACTTACTGTTAAATAGAATAGAGTTACTATTAAATAGGATTTGATTCATTGTGGCAGGCTTGCTTGCCTGCTCTTAAATTCATTCCAGGCTGGAGACAGGAGGATAATGCTACATGCACAACCCAGGTGCTACATGCTTTGATGTCTATTCCTTCCCACTAGTCTCAGTTATTTTGGTTAAAAATTCTGGTTCACACAAATAAGTTGCCATGCATGCTATTAATATACTTCTACTTAGCAAGTGAAATTACAAATTTCAGCAGGTTCTTCTTTAATCCTCAGCTAAAATGGTGATAAATTTATATAAATTCTTCAGTGTATTTGAATCACAAAGCATTGGTAAGTAGTTTTCTTCTTTGGGCATCAACGTTAACACAATTATGGATTCAGGATTTTGAAAAACAAATAGATCTTTTCTTTAAGTGCTTTTTCTTGGTATTTCAAAGGTCTTTATTGGAAATGTTTGAAGTTTGACACAGAGACTTGTAATATCATTAATATCTTTAATTTTATTCCATTCAGGGTGTCTTTACTAATGATGCTCTCTTCCTGTGCTGCAAAATGTTGAGAACATAGAGTAACCATGGTGATTACTTAAAATGTATTTTGTAACTGTTGGATATATTCAGCATCTTGAAATATAGTGTTACTTTTTTCCTGTAGATCCAACTCCAGTTATTAAAAAACGTTAAGTTATATGTGCCAATTTTGTTGCTAAAATACCATCTCCAAAAATGTTAGCCAAATGAGATAGCTTTTAAACAAAAATGTGACTCCCATTCCTGAGTTCATATAGCTTAATTAATATTTTCCTCATAACAACCAATAATTCCAGTATGATATAACATATACATATATTAGTTCATGGAAAGGTAAGCTAATTTAACAACGACCCAACAAGACAGTGGTTTACGGAACATAGATGGACTTTTATTTATCATTTAAACTACGTCCTGAGTCCCAGGGCAGGTCAGCATATAGCAGTTCCAGGAGATCATTTGAGGACGATGTACCTTACTTACATCTCACTGCTCCACCATCCTGGAAGGCATTGTTCTCCCGCAGTGGGTCCTAGGCAGGTTGCATTCTAGCTGATAGGAAGTCAAATAGAGAGTATATGAGCCCAGGCGTCAGATAGACGTGATAGAAGTCACACAAATCCCTTCTCTATTCCATTGGTGAAGGCTGCAGAGACCCACTTGGATACAATGTAGTTTATCTGGGTCTTCAAGGCCCCCCCCCCCCAGATATCCTCCAGAGGCAGAGGGAGAAGAATTTGGTGGATGACCACCCCTGTCAGTTATAGTTCCGATGTGAACAAAATGTAACAAAAAGTAACTCTTAATGAAGTTAAACAATTATCACTACATTTTTTTTTTAATTTTTTTTTTCAACGTTTATTTATTTTTGGGACAGAGAGAGACAGAGCATGAACGGGGGAGGGGCAGAGAGAGAGGGAGACACAGAATCGGAAACAGGCTCCAGGCTCTGAGCCATCAGCCCAGAGCCCGACGCGGGGCTCGAACTCACGGACCGCGAGATCGTGACCTGGCTGAAGTCGGACGCTTAACCGACTGCGCCACCCAGGCGCCCCACTACATTTGTTTTCAAGAGATTCGTGGAGATTCAGTAGAAGTCTCAGGATGCCAAAGGTATGAACAGTCTGTGAACAGCGTTTCCAAGTAGCAATGTAGGTGGTGATTTCTAATAACATTGGAAATTACCCTGCTATGTTTCCTGGTCATGTTTACTTCTGAATCACTTGCAATTCTATTACAATTTACCGGTTTAATTTATATTTTTCAGACAGTATTCCTCCAATTCTATCAAGGTCCTCAAACCAGTTATATTTTAGCTTAAATTTAAACAGAATAAATCCTTCATAAAAATTGTCATATACATTTGACATAAATTGAATGTATAATAACTTGAAATATCAGTGCTCCCATCAAGTAGAATCATATAACCTGTGTCTGCTTGCACCTTACTAAGTATTAATTCTATTCTGTATATTCTCTGGACCTATAAATTTGTGAAGAGACCGTATTATCACTTAGCAGTATCATTTTAAGTTTCTCCGATGATTTGTCATCAAGGATCGTATTCACCATGACCATACATGCCAAGAATAATTTTTTTCAACAACTATGTGGGTAATTTTCTCTTTGTCCACACATATACAACTAAATACAAAACTAAATAGTAACAATTTCTCATAGCCAATGTAAAATGGTGAGATAATGTTGACAAATTTGTCTTTTTTCCCCTACTTTGAAAATATTTGAGGGCCTTATCAACAAGTTTGACTTACTGTATTTCCAAGTTTGTGTTTTCCTTTTTGTAAGATTTTAGATTTTCATTTGCAATAATACCATTTCTTCTTGAGAAAGAAGAACAAAACTGGAGGCATTGCATTCCCTTATTTCAAACTATGTTACAAAGCTATACTAATTAAAACAATGGTGTTGTCATGAAAACAGACACATAGATCAATGGAACAGAATAGAGAACCCAGAAATAAGTCCTTGTGTGTATAGTCAAATGATTTACAACAAAGGAGGCAAGAATGTACAATGGGAAAAGGACAGTTTCTTCAAAGATGGTGCTGGGAAAATTGGACAAGCACAAGCAAAAAAAAAAAAAGAAAGAAAGAAAGAAAAAAAAAGGAAGAAAAAGAAAAAGAAACTGGACCACTAGTCTTACACCATACACAAAAATAAACTCAAAATGGAAATAAAAACTTCAATGTAAGACCAGAACCTATAAAACTCCTAGAAGAAAACATAGGCAGTAAGCTCCTTGACATTGGTCTTGGCAATATTATTTTGGAACTGACTCCCAAGACAATGGCAACAAAAGCAAAAATAAACAAATGAGACTACATGAGACTAAAAGGCTTCTGCATAGTGAAAGAAAACATCAATCAAATAAAAAAGGCCACCAGCTGAATGGGAGAAGATACTGATATTTGAGAATCATACATCCAATGAGGGGTTAATATCCAAAATATATGAAGAACTCACATAACTCAATAATAAACAAATAAAAACTAAATAATCCAATTTAAAAATGGGCAGAAGATGGCACACCTAGGTGGCTCAGTCGGTTACGTGTCCAACTTCAGCTCAGGTCATGATCTCGCAGTTCATGAGTTTGAGCCCCATATCGAACTCTGCACTCTCAGTGCAGAGCTTGCTTGGGATTCTCTCTCTCTCCCTCGCTCTCTGCCCCTCCCCCACTCGCTCACACATGCACACGGGCTCTCTCAAAAATAAATAAATAAACTTTAAAAAAATGGGCAGAAGATCTGAATAGACATTTTTCTAAACACACACAGATGGCCAATAACACATAAAAAGATGCTTAATGGGTGCCTGGGTGCTCAGTTGATTAAGCGGAGATTTTGGCTCTTTGAGTTCGAGCCCCGCATGGGGCTGGCTCTGTGCTGAGACGCAGAACATACTTGGGATTCCTTCTGTCCGTCTCTCTCTGGCCCTCTCCCATTCACACTCCATGCATACTCTCTTTCTCAAAAATAAATAAACTTAAAAAAAAGATGCTTAATATCATTAGTCATCAAGGAAATGCAAACTGAAATCACAGTGAAATATCACCTCAACCCTGTTGGAATGGCTGTTATCAAAGGGACAAGAAATAACAAGTGTTGGGGGAAGAAATGGAGAAAAGGAACCCCTAATGCACTGTTGGTGGAAATGTAAATTGGTGCAGCCACTATGGAAAATATATGGAATTTCCTCAAAAAATTAAAAATAGAAATACCATACGATCCAACAATTCCACTTCTGTGTATTTCGCTGAAGAAAATGAAAACACTAATTGGAAAAGACATATGCACCCCATGTTCACTGCAGCATTATTTACAATAGCCAAAATATGGAAGCAACCTAAGTGTCCATGAGCAGAAGAATGAAAAAAAGAAGATGTGGTATTTACAGAGTGGAAAACTACTCAGCCCTATAAGGGAATGAAATCTTGCCATTTGTGACAACATGGATGGACCTCAAGGATATTATGTTAAGTGAAAAAGTCAGACAAAGACAAATACCATATAATTTCACTTGTATGTGGAATCTAATAAAACAAAACAAATGAGCAAAGAAAACAAAACAATACTCATAGATACGGAGAACAGATTAACGATTGGCAGAGGGAAAGGGTGGGCAAAATGGGTGAAGGGATCAAGAAGTACAAACTTCCAGGGGCATCTGGGTGGCTCAGTCGGTTAAGTGTCCGACTTCAGCTCAGGTCATGATCTCACAGTTCGTGGGTTTGAGTCCTACATCGGGCTCCGTGCTGACAGCTCGGAGCCTGGAGCCTGCTTGGGATTCTGTGTCTCCATCTCTCCCTGCCCCTCCCCCGCTAGTGCTCTGTCTCTTTCTCTCAAAAATAAATAAACATTAAAGAAAAAAAGAAGTACAAACTTCTAGTTATAAAATAAATGTCATGGGTTGTAATGTACAATATGGTGACTATAGTTAATAATATTGTATTACAAATTTGAAAGATACTAAGAAACTATACCTTAAATGTTCCAATCACTAAAAAATATATATTTTGTGATTTTGTATGGTGACAGATAATAACTAGGCTTCTAGTGGTGATCATTTTGCAAAGTATACAAATGACAAATCATTATGTTGCACACCTGAAACTAATACAGTATTGTATGTAATTATAGTTCAATAAAAATAAATTATAAAAACACTAATATATTAATATATACTTTCATTAGCTAATATCTGGTTATTAATTTTTTTAATACCTTCAACTATCAGGTAAAGGTTAAATAAATTAATGATCTCTTAAAATAAGAATAATACTGTAAATAATACATTTTTAGTGGTTTTGAGTACTTGACAAGTTATACTTAATCCTTGTTTTAATTTTAAGGTTTATTTATTTATTTTGGAGAGAGCGAGCACAAGCAGGGAAGGAGCAGAGAGAGAGGGAGACACAGAACCCAAAGAAGGCTCTAGGCTATCAGCGCAGAGCCCGATATGGGGCTTGAACTCACAGACTGTGAGATCATGACCTGAGCCGAAGTCGTACTCTTAACCGACTGAGCCACCTAGGCGCCCAATACTTAATCCTTTTTTAAAAGACTAATCGTTGTTTTTTTTTTTTTTTAGATTAAGTTCAAATTTAAAAGAATGTATTGATTAAAAGAAACATTTTTCCCATTGTTGTTACTATGTATATAAGTCCAACACAAAATATGCTTCTGTTTTTTTAATGTCATCATCCTTATTTCTTCTAATAATAAAATAAACTATCTTAAGAAGATTTCATGCAGTTATTCTTAAAATGTACAATTATTTGCAAAATCACAAAATGCCTAATGATTATGCCCAATCCAAAATTTCACACTGAACATTATGAACTCACAACCAAAAGTTAATAGAAACTCTTGCTGCCCTTGGCAACAGTGGATGAATTCTTCTAACTTCACAATTAACCGCTAATTACATTGACACAAATTAAACTTTTAAAACATTAACTCTCCTGATATAATTATGGTCAAATCCAGAAACTCAAATGAGGCACCAGTGAATGGAAGAGTGAAGGGCCTGCTGGCTCCCAGCCAATGCCCATAGTCATTACAACCCCTCCATCAGCTGTCACTCAACTCAGTTGACCCCAGTATTTGCTGCAATGTGGACGGCATGACTTAGAATGAGAAGTGCCACGTTCCAATATTGAAGATTTCATACCGCTTCATTTCTAAGAAGAACACACTCTGGTGAAACAGACTAATTGATTTCATAACCCGCTAACAGGGAGACCTGAAATTTGAGAAACACGAGACCAGTGGGAAATTTAAAGACTCTGTTTGTGGGAAGTATATTTATACCCAAAGGTAGAAGTTGAATAGGTAGGAGGCAGCCAGCCTAACAGGTGAAATAGCCATTGTAAGGAGATGGGAAAGGTAACGTTTAGCCTTTTAGCATACAGATAGAGCCACTCGTCCAGTAAGGGTCTGATGGCCAGTCTCCAGATACAGAGAGGAAGATGGAAACCGGGGTTTTGATAGTGTTCAGTTTGTTGATGTGGAGACAGGGATTGGCGGAAGTTACACCTGATGGTTTGTTTTCCTTGTGAAACAGGAAGATGTTTGGTGAGTGTAGATGTAAATAGCAGACGAAAAGCATGGAAATGGAAGAGAGGTGACCAAGGATGCATAGAAAGCTTCCTTGAAGTACCCTAGAAATTTCCTGTTTATGAATGTTGAGTAGTCCCAATGCAGCATAACTTCAAACTCTGGTAATATCTAGTGAATTTGTTATTATTGCTGCAGATGTGGACCATCTAGGTTGATGACGCTAAATCCAAATTTCCAGCTCGAATTTCCCTTTCAAGCTTACTTTGCTGATCCTCATTTATTCGGGTACCTAATTCACAGTCTACTAACGAAACCTGTAGGCAATACTGTTTGACCCAAACATGCACCAGTATAATCTGAAAGTAAAATAAGCATAATTTTGAATTAAATTCAGTTTTCTATGAAGTTCAGCCTAGGAAAATAGTATCTAAGTTGAAGGTGGTTTATAAAATCCTTTGTGATCTTGAACATTTAAAAAGGCACATGACAATGTTTAATACACTTTAAGGAGTTTGTATATATAATATGTATAATTTGTACACTATAAAATATAGAAAAAATTTAAATACCTCCCAAATAGATAACATTAACAATTATTAACATTGAAAAATGATTCCTTTGTTTGCAAAAAAAAATTTTTCTTTTTTAATATTAACTTTATTTTTGAAAGAGAGAGAGCGTGTGCAAGCAGGAGAGGGGCGGGGGCGGGGGTGGGGGGACAGAGGCTCCAAAGCAGCCTCTGTGCTGACAGCAGAGAGCCTGATGCAGGACATGAACCCATGAACGGAAGATCATGGCCTGAGATCAAGTCAGACCCTTCACTGACTGAGCCACCCAGGTGCCCCAGTTTTTCTTTCTTTCTTTCTTTCTTTCTTTCTTTCTTTCTTTCTTCCTTCCTTCCTTCCTTCCTTCCTTCCTTCCTTTCTTTCTTTCTTTCTTTCTTTCAAGTTTATTTATTTTGAGAGGTGTGTGAGGGGCAGAGAGAGAGGAAGAGACAGAATCCCAAGCAGCTTCCATGCTGGAGCCTGACACAGGGCTCTATCTCACAAACTCTGAGATCAAGACCTGAGCCGACATCAAGAGTTGTTTTCTTACCCAACTGAGCCACCCAGGCACCCAGTTTCTATTTCAGTAAAAATTAATATGTACCGGGACGCCTGGGTGGCTCAGTTGGGTAAGCATCCAACTCTTGATTTTTGGCTCAGGTCATGCTCTCAGGGTTGTGAGATCGAGCACGCCAGGCTCCGTGCTCAGCGCCGAGCCTGCTTAAGATTCTTCGCCCTCCCCAGACCTCTCTAAAGCAAAAAGAAAAATTAGATATGGTACAACTGAACTTTTGCTTCTGGCTATGACGGAGCACCTGTATCAGAACAAACTTACTGTTGAAAGAAATCATAAAACTGGATTGACAAAATTAAGAGTGGTTGTTTGAAGGCATCAGAAACAACCAGGGTGGCCAGAACCGAAGGGCCAAGGTCTTGGACAGAAGGGGAAGGCACAGAAATGAACCAGATGTTCTCTACTCGGAGCATTCATCGGTATATCACAGTGCATACACGCCAAGTTAAAGATGGTGGCCTAGAGATGTCAGAGTTCTCAAGTCTGGGGGGAAAAAAAAAACTTGGTCTTCTGCGTTATTAAAGCAAGTAGAAGTTGAGGAACCAAGGTGCCAGGGAAAAGGGAATCACACAGAGTTAACGCTAGAGAAAATTATACATAACATTGTAAACAATAAAGTAAATGAGTCAAAGGCTTGATGCCTGCTCATTAATAAAATTTTAATGAAGAGCCTTTCTCATAGTTATATGTCTATGTGTGTGGATGTGTATATATATATATAAATGCACATATTCATATGCCTTTATGTAAGTGAGGTAATGTTATATATGCTCTTAAATATTCAGTTTCTTTTCACTCAATGGTCTGTCAAGACAAGTTTTCCTTTCATTAAAAAAAATTTTTTTTTAATGTTTCTTTAGTTTTGAGAGAGAAAGAGAGAAACAGAGTGTAAGCAGGGGCGGGTCAGAGAGAGAGGGAGACACAGAATCTGAAGCGGGCTTCAGGCTCTGAGCTGTCGGCACAAAGCCTGATGCAGGGCTCGAACCCACGAGATGTGAGATCATGACCTGAGCAGAAGTCAGACGCTTAACCAACTGAGCTCCCAGGTGCCGCTAAGTTTTCCTCTTAAATGACTGCTTATTATTCTATTGTATGACTCTAGCAAACTTTAATCAATCCATATTGTTGATTCCACCTTTTATTGTTATCAAGTTTTTAATGAACATTTCTGTGGTTATTATATTACTTTCCTATTAGAATATCTTCCTAGAGTAAACCTCTAGGTTTTTTGAGTCAAAAAGCTCACACAGTAAAAGTGCTTGCCCACCTTGGCAGGCAATTCTCAAGGAAGATGGGTATTTGTTTCCACCAACAATGCACAGGAGAACTTGGATTTCTCCTCTTCAGCATCACAACATATTAGAAATCTTTTCCCCCTTTGCCAACTTATGTGGTGAAAATGTTGTATCTAGGGGCACCTGGGTGGCTCAGTCAGTTACACGTCCGACTCATCTCAGGTCATGACCTCACAGTCCGTGAATTCAAGCTCTGTGCTGACAGCTCAGAGCCCGGATCGTGTTTCAGATTCTGTGTCTCCCTCTCTCTCTGACCCTCCCCCATTAATGCTTTGTCTCTCTCTGTCTCAAAAAATAATAAATAAACGTTAAAGAAAACGTTGTATCTAATTTTAGTTTTAGGATATAACTAAACCTAAAAGATGAAGTCAAACATCTTATTTTTATTGTTTTCTCTCTGCCTGTTCATGTCTTTTGCCCATTTAAAAAATTAGGATATTACCTCTTTTTATTAATTTCTGAGAGCCTGTTTTATAGTAGGGATAGTAATTTTGTCAAGTAGAATGTGAATGTATTTTTTAAATTTGTCATTTATTTTTAAATTTTGTTTAGGATTCACTATGCAAACATTTTAAATTCTGTTACTGTGTGTGTGTGTGTGTGTGTGTGTGCAGTTGATGGCAGAATTCTCTTTATTAAGTCTCTTTCTCATTGTTGGCAGCAGTAATCTTCTAGAACACCATGAAAGGACATGAACTACCTCACAGACGTGAAAGCAATGGAGATTGTGTCCCATCCATCAGTAACCCAGGCAGAAGACAACATGGGTGCTGCTATAGGCTATGCGGTGGAGACAGGTAGATACATCCTTGGGAGAAGCGGAAGGGAATTACTGAGGATGTGACTTTGAAAAGTCTCTTCTGGGGTTTTATAGTAACAGGAAATTCTGGTTCTTTAGAATGCTCCATACTTCACCCTCATCCTTTCCAAGTCTTAGCTTCTTAAAGACCCTGCAATAGGCTACAGCAACTTCCATTAATAATTTAGAAGGGGGAGAATCCCCAATTCTGGTGTCATGTGTGCAGCAAAGGGAGATATGCACTCGGACTTTCAATTTGAAATAAAGAATAAATTCTCCTATAGGCACATTATTACGCCTGCTGACTAGATTGTTGGATGGAATCTTATCTCGACAAAGACAAGCATCTGGACATTTACAAGTTACTTTGTATTATTCAGCACCTGAACATTCTTCCCATGTAGCAGCAATTACTCAGAAGGTTAGAGAAAGAGCCCTGTGTCAGCCTATGGATGCTAACGTATGGCATCTATTTTTCCTCCTCAATGTGTCTGTTCGAGGTTCTGATTCTGAAGCAAATACCAAAAAGAAGGAAATGACATAGGTCCATGACAAGAATGCTCCCATCACCACCTCTATTCAACAGTGGACTAAAGATTACAGGCAATACAGTGAAACAAGAAAAAAAAAAGAGGAACATGAGTTAAGAAAGAAAGAAAGAGGGGCGCCTGGGTGGCGCAGTCGGTTAAGCGTCCGACTTCAGCCAGGTCACGATCTCGCGGTCCGTGAGTTCGAGCCCCGCGTCGGGCTCTGGGCTGATGGCTCGGAGCCTGGAGCCTGTTTCCGATTCTGTGTCTCCCTCTCTCTCTGCCCCTCCCCCATTCATGCTCTGTCTCTCTCTGTCCCAAAAAAATAAATAAATAAACGTTGAAAAAAAAAATTAAAAAAAAAAAAAAAGAAAGAAAGAAAGACGTCATTATTTATGGATGATATAATTATCTACATGGAAAATTCTAAAGAATCTACAGAAAAGTTGTCAGAATTAATGAGTTTAACAGAATTTCTAGATGTGCTATTAATATAAAAAGACAACTGCAGTACTATTCCCCAGCAAAAGCAGTTTGAGTAGAATAAAATAATATAAAGCATCTAGGAATGAATATAAGAAACTATGCACAGGGCCCTTGTAGAGAATACTCCAAGTCTCTATTGAAGCATTTTAAGGAGATTCAAGTGGATGGAGACATATCTTGCTTCTACAAAGACAAAATATTGGATGACAAACAATTCTAGTGAAATTCCCAATGGGTATTTTCATGGAACCCAAAAGGCTTACTTTATTTCATTTTTTTTAAAGAAACATTATTTTAACGTTTATTTATTTTTGAGACAGAGAGAGACAGAGCATGAACGGGGGAGGGTCAGAGAGAGGGAGACACAGAATCTGAAACAGGCTCCAGGCTCTGAGCTGTCAGCACAGAGCCCGACGCGGGGCTCGAACTCACGGACCGTGAGATCATGACCTGAGCCGAACTCGGCCGCTTAACTGACTGAGCCACCCAGGTGCCCCCAAAAGGCTTACTTTAAAATTCATGTGGCTCTTTTGCATAAACTAGTTGACCATATGGGTTTATGGTCATAAACCCATATGGACCATAAACCCAAATGGGTTTATTTCTGGGCTCTTATGTTCTATTCATCTATGTGTCTGTTTTTATGCCCATATCACACTGTTTTAACTAGTTTAGCTTTGTTATATAGCTAGTGCAGGATAGCCCAGACTACACAATGGAGAAAGGACAGCACCTGCAATAAATGATGCTGGGGAAACTTCACAACCACCTGCAAAAGAATGAAATTCGACCACTATCTTATACCATACACAAAAATTAACTCAAAATGGAGTAAAGACTTGAATGTAAGACTAGAAACCATAAACTTCCAGAAAAAGACACAGGTGGTAAGCTCCTTGACAGAGGTCTTGGCAATAATTTTTTGAGTCTGACAATAAAAGCACGGGCAACAAAAGAAAAAATAAACAGATGGGACCACATCAAACTCAAAAGCTTTTGCACAGCAAAGAAAGCCACCAACAAAATGAAAAGGCAACCTTCGAAATGGAAGAAAATATTTGCGGATGCTGTATTTGATACAGGGTTAATATCCAAAACATGTAAATAACTCATACAACTCAATAACAGAAACAAACAATCCAATTAAACAACGGGCAGAAGATCTGAATAGACGTTTTTCTAAAGAGGACATACAGATTGCCAACAGATACATAAAAAGATGCTCAACATCATTAATTATCAGGGAAACACAAGTCAAAATGACAAGGAGAAATCATCTCATACCTGTTAGAATGGCAATTATAAGAAAGACAAGGCGCACCTGTGTGGCTCAGTCAGTGAAGCATCTGACTCTTGATCTCAGCTCAAGTCTTAATCTCATAGACGTGAGTTCAAACCCCGTGTTGGGTGTGAAGGCTACGTGTAAAAAACAAAAGACAAATAACAAGTGTTAAGCATGTGGAGAAAAGGGAACCCTCGTGGGAATGTAAATTGGTGCCGCCACCACAGAAAACAGTTTGGAGTTTTTGCAAAAAAATTAAAAATAAAACTACCACATGATCCAGCAATTCCACTTTTGGGTATTTATCCAAAGAAAATGAAAACACTAACTCAAAAAGAGATATATGCACCCCCATGGTCATTGCAACTTTATTTACAATAGCCAAGATATGGAAACAACCCAAGTGTCCATCGATGGCTGAATGAATAAAGAATTGTACAAGTGGAGGGGCCGGACTCCGTGAGTGCTGGCAGCCAGCGGGACTTAACATCTGGAATGTTGAACGTCAACCGCTCTGCTCTCGGAGAGCGGGGAGGGCGAGAGGACACTGGGAGGGAGAGTTGTTGAGCCCCGGAAGACAGAGTTCAGCGCGGGGGAACAAAGGCGCTGGCAAGCACCATTTCCCTCTCTCATCCCCCAGCCGAAATTCCAAAGGGAACCAGCTCCCATCACTGAACTTGCTTGCACCACGCAAACGCCCAACGCTGTGCTTCTGTGGATCCATCCCTCCGACGGGCCTGCCTCCCTCCCGGTGCTGCAGGGCCCTTCCCGCAGGGGACCACCTACGGCTAAGCGAGCTAAGCCTGCCCCTCCTGCCCCTGTGCACCTTGCGGATCCACCCTGGCTAATACGCCAGATCCCATTGAAGAAGCACCACAAGTCTGGCAGTGTGCAAATAGCCCAGACAGGGGCCACGCTACTCCACAGTGAGTCCTGCCCCTGGGAGAGGGGAAGATAAGGTACACACCAGTCTGACTGTGGCCCCAGTGGTGGGCTGGGGACAGACATCGGGTCTGACTGTGGCCCCGCCCACCAACACAAGTTACTCCAGACAGCACAGGGGAAGTGCCATGCAGTTTGGCCCACCCCAGGGACTACCCAAAATGATGAAACGGAAGAACTCTCCTCAAAAGAAACTCCAGGAAGAAGCGACAGCTAACGAATTGATCAAAAATTATTTAAACAACATAACAGAACAAGAATTTAGAATAATAGTCATAAAATTAATCGCTGGGCTTGAAAAAAGCATAGAGGATAGCAGAGAATCTATTGCTACAGAGATCAAGGGACCAAGAAATAGTCATGAGGAGCTAAACAATGCTATAAATGAGGTGCAAAATAAAATGGAGGCGGCCATAGCATGGATTGAAGAGGCAGAGGAGAGAATAGGTGAATTAGAAGATAAAATTATGGAAAAAGAGGAAACTGAGAAAGAGAGATGAAAAAATCCAGGAATATGAGGGGAGAATTAGAGAACTAAGTGATGCAATCAAGTGGAACAACATCTGTATCATAGGAATTCCAGAAGAAGAAGAGAGAGAGAAAGGGCTGAAGGTGTACTTGAAGAAATCATAGCTGAGAACTTCTCTGATCTGGGGAAGGAAAAAGGCATTGAAATCCAAGAGGCACAGAGAACTCCCTTCAGATGTAACTTGAATCGATCTTCTGCATGACATATCATAGTGAAACTGGCAAAATGCAAGGATAAAGAGAGAATTCTGAAAGCAGCTAGGGATAAACAGGCTCCAACTTACAAAGGTAGACATATAAGAGTAGTGGCAGACCTATCTACTGAAACTTGGCAGGCCAGAAAGGAATGGCAGGAAATCTTCAATGTGACGAACAGAAAAAATATGCAGCTGAGAATCGTTTATCCAGCAAGTCTGTCATTCAGAATAGAAGGAGAGATAAAGGTCTTCCCAAACAAACAAAAACTGAAGGAACTCGTCACCACTAATCCAGCCCTACAAGAGATCCTAAGGGGGATTCTCTGAGTGAAATGTTGCAAGGACTGAAAAGTACCAGAGACATCACTACAAGCATGAAACCTACAGACATCACAATGACTCTAAACCCTAAACTCTATATCTTTCTATAATAACACTGAATGTAAATGGACTAAATGCGCCAACCAAAAGTCACAGGGTATCAGAATGGATAAAAAAACAAGATCCATCTATTTGCTGTCTACAAGAGACTCATTTTAGACCTGAGGACACCTTCAGGTTGAAAGTGAGGGGATGGAGAACTATCTATCATGCTACTGGAAGTCAAAAGAAAGCTGGAGTAGCCATACTTGTATCAGACAAACTGCACTCTAAATTAAAGGCTGTAACAAGAGATGAAGAAGGCCATTATAAAATAATTACAGGGTCTATCCATCAGGAAGAGCTAACAATTATAAATGTCTATGTGCCAAATACGGAAGCCCCCAAATATATAAAACAATTAATCACAAACATAAGCAACCTTATTCATAAGAATGTGGTAATTGCAGGGGACTTTAATATCCCACTTACAGCAACGGATAGGTCATCTAGACACAGGATCAATAAAGAAACAAGGGCCCTGAATGATACATGGGATCAGATGGACTTGACAGATTTATTTAGAACTCTGCATCCCAAAGCAACAGAATATACTTTCTTCTCGAGTGCACATGGAACATTCTCCAAGATAGATCACATACTGGGTCACAAAACAGCCCTTCATAAGTGTACAAGAATTGAAATCATACCATGCATACTTTCAGACCACAATGCTATGAAGCTTGAAATCAACCACAGGAAAAAGTCTGGAAAACCTCCAAAAGCATGGGGGTTGAAGAACACCCTAGTAAAGAATGGATAGGCCAACCAGGCAATTAGAGGAGAAATTTAAAAATATATGTAAACAAATGAAAATGAAAATACAACAATCCAAACGCTTTGGGATGCAGAGAAGACAGACCTGAGAGGAAAATACATTGCAATCCAGGCCTATCTCAAGAAACAAGAAAAATCCCAAATACAAAATCTAACAGCACACCTAAAGGAAATAGAAGCAGAACAGCAAAGGCAGCCTAAACCCAGCAGAAGAAGAGAAATAATGAAGATCACAGCAGAAATAAACAATATAGAATCTAAAAATCTGTAGAGCAGATCAATGAAACTAAGAGTTGGTTTTTAATTTTTTTATTTTTATTTAAAAAAATTTTTTTAACGTTTATTTATTTTTGAGACAGAGAGAGAGACAGAGCATGAACAGGGGAGGGGCAGAGAGAGAGGGAGACACAGAATCAGAAGCAGGCTCCAGGCTCTGAGCCGTTAGCCCAGAGCCCGGCGTGGGGCTTGAACTCACGGACTGTGAGATCGTGACCTGAGCTGAAGTCGGACGCTTAACCGACTGAGCCACCCAGGCACCCCAAGAGTTGGTTTTTTAAAAAAATAAACAAAATTGATAAACCTCTAGCCAGACTTCTCAAAAAGAAAAGGGAGATGACCCAAATAGATAAAATCACGAATGAAAATGGAATTATTAAAACCAATCCCTCAAAAATACAAGCAATTATCAGGGAATACTATGAAAAATTATATGCCAACAAACTGGACAACCTGGAAGAAATGGACAAATTCCTAAGCACCCACACACTTCCAAAACTCAAACAGGAAGAAATTGAAAACTTGAACAGACCCATAACCAGTGAAGAAATGGAATCAGTTATCAAAAATCTCCCAACAAATAAGAGTCCAGGACCAGATGGCTTCCCTGGGGAATTTACCAGAGACTTAAAGCAGAGATAATACCTATCCTTCTCAAGTTTTTCCAAAAAATAGAAAGGGAAGGAAAACTTTCAGGCTTATTCTATGAAGCCAGCATTACTTTGATTCCCAAACCAGACAGAGACCCAGAAAAAAAGAGAACTACAAGCCAATATCCCTGATGAATATGGATGCAAAAATTCTCAATAAGGTACTAGAAAATCGAATTCAACAGCATATAAAAAGAATTATTCACCATGATCAAGTGGGATTCATTCCTGAGTTGCAGGGCTGGTTCAACACTCGCAAATCAATTGGCGTGATACATCACATTAATAAAAGAAAAGAAAAGAACCATATGGTCCTGTCAATCGATGCAGAAAAAGCATTTGACAAAATTCAGCACCCTTTCTTAATAAAACCTCTTGAGAAAGTCGAGATAGAAGGAACATACTTAAAGATCATAAAAGCCATTTATGAAAAGCCCACAGCTAATATCAGCCTCAATGGGGAAAAACTGAGAGCTTTCCCCCTGAGATCGGGAACACGACAGGGATGTCCACTCTCACTGCTGTTGTTTAACATAGTGTTGGAAGTGCTAGCATCAGCAATCAGACAACAAAAGGAAATCAAAGGCATCAAAATTGGCAAAGATGAAGTCAAGCTTTCACTTTTTGCAGATGACATGACATTATACTGGAAAACCCGATAGACTTCACCAAAAGTCTGCTAGAACTGATACATGAATTCAGCAAAGTGGCAGGATACAAAATTAATGTACAGAAATCAGTTGCATTCTTATACACTAACAATGAAGCAACAGAAAGACAAATAAAGAAACTGATCCCATTCACAATTGCACCAAGAATAATAAAATACCTAGGAATAAACCTAATCAAAGATGTAAAAGATCTGTATGCTGAAAACTATAGAAAGCTTATGAAATAAATTGAAGAAGATATAAAGAAATGGAAAAACATTCTGTGCTCATGGATTGGAAGAATATTGTTAAAATGTCAATACTGCCCAAAGCTATGTACACATTCAATGCAATTCCAATCAAAATTGCACCAGCATTCTTCTCGAAGCTAGAACAAGCAATCCTAAAATTTGTATGGAACCACAAAAGACCCCGAATAGCCAAAGTAATTTTGAAGAAGAAGACCAATGCGGGAGGCATCACAATCCCAGACTTTAGCCTCTACTACAAAGCTGTAATCATCAAGACAGCATGGTATTGGCACAAAAACAGACACATAGACCAAGGGAATAGAATAGAGACCCCAGAATTGGACCCACAAAAGTATGGACAACTAATCTTTGACAAAGCAGGAAAGAACATCCAATGGAAAAAATACAGTCTCTTTAACAAATGGTGCTGGGAGAACTGGACAGCAACATGCAGAAGGATGAAAGACCACTTTCTTACACCATTCACAAAAATAAACTCAAAATGGATAAAGGATCTGAACGTGAGACAGGAAACCATCAAAACCCTAGAGGAGAGAGCAGGAAAAAACTTCTATGACCTTAGCCACAGCAATTTCTTACTTGACACATCTCCAAAGGCAAGGGAATTAAAAGCAAAAACAAACTATTGGGACCTCGTCAAGATAAAAAACTTCTGCACTGCAAAGGAAACAATCGACAAAACTAAAAAGCAACCGGCAGAATGGGAAAAGATATTTGCAAATGACATATCGGACAAAAGGCTAGTATCCAAAATCTATAAAGAACTCACCAAGCTCCACACCTGAAAAACAAATAATCCAGTGAAGAAATGGGTAGAAGACGTGAATAGATATTTCTCTAAAGAAGACATCCAGATGGCCAACAGGTACATGAAAAGATGCTCAACATCACTCCTCATCAGGGAAATACAAATCAAAACCACACTGAGATATCAGCTCACGCCAGTCAGAGTGGCCAAAATGAATAAATCAGGAGACTATAGATGCCAGAGACGATGTGGAGAAATGGGAACCCTCTTGCACTGTTGGTGGGAATGCAAACTGGTGCATCCGCTCTGGAAAACAGTGTGGAGGTTCCTCAAAAAATTAAAAATAGATCTACCCTATGACCCAGCAATAGCACTGCTAGGAATTTACCCAGGGATATAGGAGTGCTAATGCATAGCATAGGGGCACTTGTACCCCAATGTTTATAGCAGCACTTTCAACAATAGCCAAATGATGGAAAGAGCCTAAATGTCCATCAACGGATGAATGGATAAAGAAGTTGTGGTTTATAGACACAATGGAGTACTACGTGGCAATGAGAAAGAATGAAATATGGCCTTTTGTAGCAACGTGGATGGAACTGGAGAGTGTTGTGCTAAGTGAAATAAGTGATACAGAGAAAGACAGATACCGTATGTTTTCACTATTATGTGGATCCTGAGAAACTTAACAGAAGACCATGGGGGAGGGGAAGGGAAAAAAAAAGTTAGAGAGGGAGGGAGCCAAACCATAAGAGACTCTTAAAAACTGAGAATAAACTGAAGGTTGATGGGGGGTGGGAGGGAGGGGAGGGTGGGTGATGGGCACTGAGGAGGGCACCTGTTGGGATGAGCACTGGGTGTCGTATGGAAGCCAATTTGACAATATATTTCATATTAAAAAAATAAAAAATTTAAAATTAAAAAGAAGAATTGTTGTATATACCCATAATGGAATATTACTCAGCCATAAAAAAGAATGAAATCTTGCTACTTGCAACAACATGGGTGAATCGTGAAGGTCTTATGTTAAATGAAAGAGATCAGAGAAAGACAAATAGCTTATGATCTCTCTTACACGTAAATCTCAAACAAACAAACAAACAAACCCTAGCTCATAGATATGGAGAACAGATTGGTGATTGCCAGAGACAAGTGGAGGTAGGAGAAAGGGGTAAACAATTTCAAAAAGTAGAAATAAATTTTTAAAAAGTAAAGGGAGGGGTGCCTGGTGGCTCGGTTGGTTAAGTGTCTGACTTCAGCTCAGGTCATGATCTCAGAGTTGATGAGTTTGAGCCCCACATCAGGTTTCTGCTGTCAGCACAGAACTGACTTCAGATTCTCTGTCCCCCTCTCTCTCGATCCCTTCCCCCGACCACACTCTCTCTCTTTCAAAAATAAACATTAAAAAAAAGTAAAGGGAATTTGTGAGGTCTTGTGATCAAATTAAAGGAAAATACTTTGTCAAATTTAATTAGCTGTGCATGTTGCTTTAAAAAAATAAGTCAGTCTGAAAACCCACAACACTTCTGAGATTCTCACATGTACAACAAGCAATTCACAGATGCCAGCCGGGTGTCTGAGAATTCAGCTCAATTCTGACACCGTCTACCGGGAGACAGCATCAGATTCTACAGGTCAAGAGTTCGGTCCTTCAGGACTGCCCTGCCTGACCCACCCCACTTCAGACACCGGTCACAAGCCCAGACTGTAACCTGTGCTTCCAGGTTCCAGTGGAGGTTCCAATGACTCCCGCCAACTCAGGGTGCCATCACAAGTCCAGGTTGTTACCTGTACTCCTGACTGACTCCTAATATAATCAGATGTTCCCATGAACCCCTCCTTGGGTTCAACTGGTTTGCTGCAGCTGCTCACAGAACTCAGAGAAACATCTTACTCACTAGATCACCAGTTCATTGTAAAAGGACATAACTCTGGAGCACCCAGATGTAGAGGTGTGCAGGGCAAGGTAGGTGGGAAAGGGCGCTGAGCTTCTGTGTCCTCTCTAGGCATGCCGCTTGCCCCAAATCGCGACGTGTTCTCCAGCCCAGACGTTCTCTGAACCCTGTCCTTTTGGGTTGTTATGAAGGCTTCACTACCTAGGCGTGGTTGATAAAATCAGTGGTCATTGGCAATTGATTCAAATTCTAGCTCGTAGCCTCTCACCCCACCTTCTTCTCAGATGGCCAGAGGTGTGGGGGAGGATGTCCAGACTCCTCTGCTTACCCAGGGGTGGGAGGACTTCAAGTTTCACCCTCCAGTCACATGATTGGGTCTCCGGCAACCAGCCCTCATCCTTAGATGGGGTCCAGAAGTTAGGCATCAAGCATTAATGTAACAAAAGACACCTTTAGGGCTCTCGTCACTTAGGAAATTCTAAGAGTTTAAAGAGCTCTATACCAGAAATGATATGAGGACCAAAAATCTTTGTATTTCTTATTATAAGTTACAATCTCATAATGGTCACTGACGAGCATGTAAGTGTGACTTCACTTATATAAAATAAAAAAAAAAAACAGGCAGAACTAACAAGCTGTATAGAGTTTGGGGACTCAAATAGATAATAAAACTATACAAAAAAGCAAATTCAGGATCTCAGTTACCTCCAAGATAGGAGAAGTTATCAGAAAAGTACTCAAGGGGTTTCAAAATCATGATTTAGCAGTAGCTACAAAATTGTTCACTTTATTATTCTTTAAACTGTACATAAATGTTCTATCCCTTCTTTTCTTGGGTCTGATCTCCCCCTACAACTTAACAAAGTAAAGGAGTGAGGGACAGTTTGGAACTCATTCCCGCAGTGATATGCAATGCATCTGGTAGCAAAAGCCATAATGGAGTCAGGTGTGGGGTGACTGGTTAACCACCCCCACCCCCACCTGGACACTTGACCTGGAAACTGCACTCTTCTTCACTTGGTCTCCTTTGGATTTGACCTGTTTTCTAAGCCTGAGTTCTTCCGTCTTCCCGTTAAAATTCTGTGAACTCCCAGATATCCTTCCAAAAGATTGTCTTTCTTCTTAAATTTATCAGAGTTGGTGGCTGCTATTTAAAATCAGTAAGGAAATATGGTTATTGCCATGAAGGGAAGAAAACGGTGCATGGAGGGGCACTTACCCAAGATGGGGTTGGGAGCCTTCCCAATGTAGTGCCATCTAAACGTTGACCTAAAGGATGAGTAGAAGAGAACCAAGTGACCAGAGGGGAAGGTGAGGGTTCCAAGCTCCTCAGGTTAAGCCTCTCCAATGCCTCCCCTGCCATGTGATTTGGTTTATTGCCATCTCTGCCCTGCCCTTCCCAGTACATCTCTTTTGTTTAGATACCTTAGATAAGCCTTCCATTTTATTGTATCTCTTGGTAGCATTTGATATCATTGACCACTCTTCATGAAACACACTCCTTTACTGGATTCTGTGAAACCACATTTCCCTTGTTTCCTTTCAAGTTTTCTAATGATATGTTCTAACCAAACTTCTAACTATCTTCTTTACAGGCTCTCATTAGAGTAATCTCACACGTCAATCCTAGTTTTCTTTTTTTCATGGTTCTCTCCGTTTCTCTCACTCTTTATCTTTCTCCTTCCGTTTTTCCTGCCCCTTCTCTCTTCTATCTTTCCCTCTCACCCCGCAGAGGCTATCACGTCTCTTTTCGGAGCTTTTAGTAATTTTTAAAAGTTTATTTTTGAGAGAGAGAGAGAGAGAGAGAGAGGAGAGGAGAGAGAGAATGGGGGGAGGGGAAGAGAGAGAGAAGGAAAGAGAGAATCTCAAGCAGGCTCCATGCTGACAGCACAGAGTCCGACTCAGGGCTCAACCTCATGAACCGTGAGATCAGGACCTGAGCCCAAATCAAGAGTCAGACGCTTTGGGGCGCCTGGGTGGCGCAGTCGGTTAAGCGTCCGACTTCAGCCAGGTCACGATCTCGCGTTCCGTGAGTTCGAGCCCCGCGTCAGGCTCTGGGCTGATGGCTCAGAGCCTGGAGCCTGTTTCTGATTCTGTGTCTCCCTCTCTCTCTGCCCCTCGCCCGTTCATGCTCTGTCTCTCTCTGTCCCAAAAATAAATAAACGTTGAAAAAAAAAAAAAAAGAGTCAGACGCTTAATCGACTGAGCCACCCAGGAGCTCCTTTTCTCAGAGCTTTTAACTCTATCACTTTGCTGATCACTTTCCAGCTCAGGTATCTCCTCTGGGTCAAGGAGAAAATAACCATGTCTATTTTGCTCACTGTTAAATGCCCAGTGCCTAACATGGTGCCTAGCCCATGATGGTTATTCATTCAAATATATGTTAATGTTTGAGTGAACCAATATACTTAAGTTACTCCAGGCGTCTGGAAACATCTATCTTTATGTTTCTATTAGGTGTTCCAGCTTATATTGAAATTTTAAGTGTCCACTTACTATGGGAACAAACAAACCATATCATATCTTTTTGGAGGTATGTATACTTTCAGATAAAGGATTGCATTTGGTTAGCAAACTCTGAGAGACTCACTGGGTCAATAATTTAGTGGTTGGAAGAAAAGCAATTTTCTCTCGGGCTAAGGAGTGGATACAAGAACCAAACAAAATGAATTTGCAGGGAAGATGGTGGAGTAGGAGGACCCAAATCTCACCTCATCCTACAGATACAACCAATAACACTGACATAAGTGCAAATAACCCAGAAAAATGACCTGAGGGCTGGCAGAACAAACTCTACAACTAAATGTAGAGAAGAGGCTACCCTGAAGAGGGTAGGAAGGGCGGAGATGTGGTGGGAAGCTAAACCCTGTGGGTCTGGCCACTGGAGGGAGGGAGCCACAGGTGGGGAGAAGGGTGACAAATAGATTTCACGCTGGGAGGCTAAACAGGGAACACAAATCCCCACAGCATTTGGCTTTGAAAATTAAAGGGGCCAAATTTCGTGAGTTCTTACAACCAGTAGGACTTAAAGCCTGGAACTTTAAAGATCAACAGGCTTGGCTCTGCGATAGCCCAGAGGGTAATAGGAAGCTGAGTTCCTGCCCTTAGGGAGACAGTGCAACAAACAGCCCTGAGCGATACAGCTTAGAAGCAGCAGTTTCAAAAACACCTGGAGTGGGGCGCCTGGGTGGCTCAGTCGGTTGAGTGTCCGACTTCGGCCCGGGTCATGATCTCATGGTTCGTGGGTTCGAGCCCCGCATTGGGCTCTGTGCTGACAGCTCAGGGCCTGGAGCCTGCTTCAGATTCTGTGTCTCCCTCTCTCTCTGCCCCTTCCCTGCTTGTGCTCAGTCTCTCTTTCTCAAAAATAAAGATTTAAAAAAAGTTTAACAAAACAAAAAACAGCAAGAGACCTAAGCAAAATGAATGTTAAGTAATATGCCTCATAGAGAATTTAGAGTAATGATTAAAAAGGTGCTCACTAGACTTGAGAAAGGAGTGGAGGACATCATTAAGACCCTTAACTCAGAGATAAAAGAGAGCCAATCAGGAATGGGGAACATTCTAATTGAGATTAAAAATACACTTGATGGAGTAAACAGCAGGCTAGAGAAAGCAGAGGAATGAATTGGCAACCAGGAAGGCAGAGTAATGGAAAGTAATGAAGCTGAGAAAACGAGAGGAAACAAATGATGCAAAACGAGAATAGACTTAGGGAACTCGGTGACTCCATCAAGCACAATAACATTTGCATCATAGGGCTCCCAGAAGAAGAACAGAGAGAAAAGGGGGCAGAAAATTTATTTGGAGAAATAACAGCTGAGAACTTCCCAGTCTGAGGAAGGAAACAGATATCCAGATCCAAGAGGCGCAGAGATTCTCCAACAAAATCAACCCAAGGAGGTCCACATCAAGATACACAGTAATTAAATTGGCAAAAAGTCACAATAAAGAAAAAAAAAACTTTAAAGCAATAAGAGAAAAGAAGAGAGTTTTATACAAGGGAAACCCTATAAGGCTCTCAGTGGATTTTTCAATAGAAACTTTGCAGGCCAGAAGGGAATGCCATGATATATTCAAAGTGCTGAAAGGGAAAAATCTGCAGCCAAGAATACTGTTTCCAGCAAGGCTATCATTCAGAATAGAAGGAGAGATAAAGAGTTTCTCAGACAACCAAAACTAAAGGAGTTCACGGCCACTAAACTGGTCCTACAAGAAATATTCAAGGGGACTCTTTGAGTAGAAAGGAAAGAGCGTAAGTAGGTGTATGAAAAGTAGGAAACACAAAAGCAGTAGACATAAGCGTATCTGTAAAAATCATTGAAGGGACTCACAGAACAAAAGGATTTAAATATGACACCATATACTTAAAATGTGGAGGGGAGAAGGGTAAGGAATGGGTTCAAACTTAAGCGACCATCACTTCATATAGACTGCTATATGCAGGAGATGTTATATAACAGACCTAATGGTAGCCACAAATTAAAAACCAGTAATAGATATGCAAAGAATAAAGAGTAAGGAATCCGAGTGTATCACTAAAGAAAGCTAACAAACCATGAAAGAAAGTAACAAAAAAAAGGATCAGAGAAAAACTACAAAAACCACCAAAAACGAATAACAAAATAACAATAAATATATATCTATCAATAATTACTTTTGATGTAAATTTTTTTTAACCTTTATTTATTTTTGAGACACAGAGAGACAGAGCATGAATGGGGGAAGGTCAGAGAGAGGGAGACACAGAATCTGAAATAGGCTCCAGGCTCCGAGCTGTCAGCACAGAGTCCGACACGGGGCTCGAACCCACAGACCCCGAGATCACGACCTGAGCTGAAGTCGGACGCTCAACCGACTGAGCCACCCAGGCGCCCCTACTTTTAATGTAAATGGACTAAACGCTCCAATTAAAAGACATAGAGATACAGAGTGGATTAAACCAAACCAAAACAAAACAAAACAAGATCCATCTATATATTGCCTGCAAGAGACTCCTTTTCAGACCTAAAGATACCCGCAACTTGAAAGTGAGGGGATGGAGAAACATTTATCAAGCAAGTGGTTATCAAAAGAAAGCTGGAGAAGTAATACTTATATCAGACAAACTAGACTTTAAAACAAAGACTGTAACAAGAGACAAAGAAGGACACTATATAATAATAAAGGGGATAATCCAACAAGAAGATGTAACAACTGTAAATATTTATGCACCCAACACAGAGGCACCCAAATACATAAAACAGTTAGTAACAAACATAGAGAAATAATCTATAGTAATACAGTGATAGTTGGTACGTTAACACCCTACTTACATCAATGGACAGATTATCCAAACAGAAAATGAATAAAGAAACGGTGGCTTTGAATGACACCCTGTACCAGGTGGATTTAACTGGATATCAATATGCAAAAGAATGAAACTGGACCACTTTCCTACGTCATACATAAAAATAAACTCGGGGCGCCTGGGTGGCTCAGTCAGTAAAGCGTCCGACTTCGGCTCAGGTCATGATCTCACGTCAAGTGAGATCTCTCAGGTCAAGTTCTGCCTTGAGCTCTGTGCTGCCAGCTCAGAGCCTGGAGCCTGCTTCAGATTCATGCTCTGGGCACCTGGGTGGCTCAGTCAGTTAAGCATCCGACTTTGGTTCAGGTCGTGATCTTGAGATCCGTGAATTCAAGCCCCGTGTCGGGCTCTGTCACTCATATGTGGAATTTAAGAAACAAAAGAAACGAGCAAAGAAAAAAGAGAGCAACAAACCAAGGAACAGACGGTTAACCATAGAGAATAAACTAATGATTACCAGAGGGGAGTTTGGGGGGGGGGGCACGGGTGAAATAGGTGATAGGAATTAGGAATATAGTTATCATGAGGAGTACTGAGGAACGTATAGAATTGCTGAATCACTATACTGTACACCCAAAACGAATTTATTATTATTTTTATTTTTTTTAACGTTTATTTATTTTTGAGACAGAGAGAGACACAGCATGAACGGGGGAGGGGCAGAGAGAGAGGGAGGCACAGAATCGGAAGCAGGCTCCAGGCTCTGAGCCATCAGCCCAGAGCCCGACACAGGACTCGAACTCACAGACCATGAGATCGTGACCTGAGCTGAAGTCGGACGCTTAACCGACTGAGCCACCCAGGCGCCCCACCTGAAATGAATTTAACACTCTATGTTAACTACACTGAAATTGAAGTTAAAAACCTGAATAAAAAAAGAAAACGAAGCAAAATGGACTTCACCTCTCTAATCTCCAAAGGTTCTGACCTGGGGGCGGGGCAGAGGGAATGGGAAAGAGAACTGCAATCAACCAGACACACCTGACCTGGAGGAACTTGCCCAGCAAGTGCTACTCCAGATTACAACTCCCCTAGGCTCCGCCTGGGCTCGGTGTAGACTCCGGGGGTCCCTGACCAATGGTCACACAGGGCGTGCACTCCGAGTGGCTGGCTGAGCTGACTGGCTGGTGGGGGGAGGACAGGTTCTGAAAGGCAAGAGTCCTAATCCTGGGCCCGCTGTCTAAAGAAAACACTTCCGGTGCTAGAAGTGGAAGGAAATGACAACTGTGTGTTAGGTACTAACACCCTGCAGGGATGTTCTCTAGAGCAATACTCTGATCTGCCTCTGTCATGCTTAGAAATTTGTGCTGCAAAAACGTTCTGTTTCAACCAACCTTGAAGAGAGTTTTGAGGAGATTCAGAAGGGAGGAAGGCTGAACATTTCTCTTCTGTGACTCAGTTTTTTGTTGGTTTGTTTTTTTTGTTTTTTTGTTTTTTTGTTTTTTTTTGCTTTACTGGGACTATTACAGAATATTGTTTTACAAGCACAGGTCACGTCCCTCAGAAGCTTATGGCTTTACCACGCAAATAAATGGAGAAGGGAATGAACAAGCAATGTGTTTGGAGGGGAAAGAAATTCTGCTTACCATTATGGCTGGGAGGTACCTTGAGTTCGCTGCAGGCATGCCCAGAAAGGAACACTTTCCTTTTCATCTTTACAATTGGATGGGGCTTTAATGTTAAAGATAAAATATACATTTGATTTAATACTTTATCAAATGAAAATAAAAATCAAATTATTATTACTATTAATGGTCACTCTACAGGTAACCCCAACCTATGAATGGCTTATAACCCAAAAAGTATTTTGTTAGGTCTATGCTTGGAAATGTTGTAAGTAGTGGCAACATTCTCACACTCTCAAAATCTTATTTAATCCACCATGAGGATGAAATATTCCTAAGTGTAGTGCCTAGTAGTCCCAGAAAGACAGATGTGACTACCACCTTATACTCTTAATCCTAAGCCCTAAGACTCTTGAGTCCTGAGACCCCTCGAGTCCTGATGGTTTTGTCCATAGGGAGGAATGCATAGAGGTGCCATTGGCTGAAGAGGCCCCAAATAGGAATTCCTGGTGGTCTCCCCAACAATTGTAGGGAAAGATTCCGTGAATGAGGGTGTCAACGATGGGGGACGGTCCCTAGAGAAGGGGATATTAGTGACAAGAGAGGATTTGTGGGCACATGGTAGGAGTCATTTATTTGTAAGTATTACTGTAAGTTAGAAGATGTCATACGGTAGTTTTTAAACATTTCATTCTTTAAAAAAAAATACCTGTCCCCATACAAATTTACTACAATATTATTCACTGTATTCCCTATGTTGTACTTTTCATCTCTGTGACTTACTGACTTTATATGTAGACATTTGTACCTCTTAATCTAATTCACCTATTTCACCCGTGCCCTCACCCCCTCTACTGAGGGATATGTACCACTTCTCTCAAATACCGCATTTGACATGAGTAGAGCAGATAATTGGATTTGGAGGACTTTGGTGAGTATCTGATCTGGAAGAATGAGAGACTTCTAACTTATTTATTGGAAAGTTACCCATATAGATTAAACACCATGTGAAAAAAAGGCAAGTTGACATTTCTCATGAAAATTCAACTGCTTCACCTTCTTGTGTACAAGGTTATCTGTCCATGCTTTCATGGAGGTGAGCTCTTTTTTTTCTACCTATGCAGAGAAGATTTTAAAAATATGGATTCCTGGGGTGCCTGGTGGCTCAGTTGGTTAAATGACTCTTGGTTTTGGTTCAGGTCATGGCCTCATGGTTTGTGAGATTGAGCCCTGCATTGGGCTCTGGGCTGGCAGCACAGAGGCTGCTTGGGATTCTCTCTCTCTCTCTCTCTCTCTCTCTCCCTCTCTCTCTGCACCTCTCCTCCACTATCACTCTCTCAATATAAATAAAATTTTAAAATATGGATTTTTGGGATAAAGATTCTTATTGACTGTTAACTCCAATGAAATCTTTTGTGATGTCTCTGGGTTCATTTCCAAATTTTAAATTTTAGGCAATAATTTATAATGTTTAGACTTCATAAAAATGTTTACTTCTATAGAAAATAATAAAGATCTGGGGCGCCTGAGTGGCTCAGTCGGTTAAGCGTCCGACTTCAGCTCAGGTCATGATCTCACGGCCCGTGAGTTCAAGCCCTGTGTCAGGCTCTGTGCTGACAGCTCAGAGCCTGGAGCCTGTTTCGGATTCTGTGTCTCCCTCTCTCTCTGACCCTCCCCCGTTCATGCTCTGTCTCTCTCTGTCTCAAAAACAAATAAACGTTAAATAAAAAAAAATTAAAAAAAAAAGAAAATAATAAAGATCAAATGACCAAAAAATGATAAAAAAAATATATGACAAATTGAAAAAAAAATTTGCAATATGTACAACAGTTGAATATCTCCAATAATGGGGTGTTACATGGGTAAGAAAAGGAGTAACACCAGAGAAAATTGGACAAGAAAGGAGAAAATGAGATCATCTGAGAAGAAACACAAATGACCAACAAACCTTTGAAAAGGTGTTTAAGCTACAGGTTCAAAATTAAACACATAAAACGGTAAGAATTGACATCTTGCCTTTTTCTTCATCTTAGAAGTAATACATTCAGTCTTTCACTATTCACCATGATGTTAGTTGAAGGTTTTTTGTAGATGCCCTTTACGGGTTTGAGGAAGTTCCCTTCTGTTCCTAATATATATTTTTAAATTTAGTTTAATTAATTTTTTAAAGTAAACTCTGTGCCCAACGTGGGGCTTGAACTCCTGTCCCTGAGATTAAGAGTCACGTGCTCCATCCACTCAGCCAACCAAGCACCCCTGTTCCTAATATTTTTGAAGTTTTTTTTATCATAAATGAGCATTCAATTTTTTCCCAATGCTTTATTCACACTTATTGAAATAATTATATATATTTTTTTTTCTTAGCTTTTAGTATAAGATATTACATTGATCTTCAAATGTGAAATCAATCTTGCATTCTTGGGATGAATCTCATTTGGTCGTGATGTAATATCCTTTTTATGTATTGTTCAATTTGATTTGTTAATATTCTGTTAAGAATTTTTGTGTCTATATATATTTAAGAGACATTGGTCTGTCATTTTCTCCTCTTGAAATGTCTTCTCTGGATTTGTATCCTGGCATTGCTGGCCTCGTGAAATGAGTTGGAAAGTATCCCTTTCTCCTCGCCTTTCTAGAGAAGTTTATGAAGAATTGATATTATTTCTTCTCAAATGTTTAGTTGAATTCACTATTAAGTTCATCTGAGCCTGGTCTTTTGTCTGTGGAAGAGTTTGTAACTATAAATATAATTTTTTAATAAACATGGAGCTCTTCAGATGATTTCTTCTTGGCTGAATTTGTGTAACTTATGTTTTTCAATTAATTTCATTTAAAGCAATTAATATAATTTGATTGTGTACTTTATAAAATTTATTTTTTAATAATAGCTTTACTGAGATGCCACACAACTTACCCCCTTAATGTGTAACATTTACTGACTTTTCATTTACAGCATAATACAATCATTACTATAATCTCCCAGGAGGAGGAAATAGGGGTGGAAACTGCCCCGTTTTGGCTCAGCCTCTCTGGGCTTCTGTTCCTTTGGATCCAGCCCTTCTGCAGGACACATTCCTTCTCTGTCCCTCCATCTAATAAGGCCCGAAGTGGCCCCGTGACCACTGACTTAGGTGACAAGCATATGAGGCCCTCTGCTGTAGCTCATGAGAGCTCCTTTCACTGATACTGATTACTATCAGCAATCAAAACCCGCTTTTGCCCTCCATCTGTCTGCTTCCTGCACTGGTCACTCAATTGTTTACAAACCCAACAAGGTATGAAGCTAGTGTTGTTTATTAATCTCTTGCAATTCCTAGTAAGAATGAATGAGAAGTCAGAACGAAAGCTCAGCTGGGGTGTGGGGGCTAGGAGGCACACTTTGAAAAAAAAAATGACTAGCTTCACTGAATATATTTATTTTACAGAAGAGATTTGCAAGGCACAAAGATGTTACAGAAGTTTTAGTTTACACAGCTAGTGACAAGAGAGTTTGAGAACCTAGAAATCTTGACTTTTTGAACCAGTGGTCTTACCTTGTCATTTTCTAAATATTTACTATACGGTATGCAGGATCCGAAGTTCGTAAAATTCATCTGTGTGCGTGGTCCTTCCTTCAAAAAAAATATTTATGGAGGAAATTTATTGCCACATCTGAGAAAACAGAAAAGTCCTTAGGATATTATATGTCTGTTTCTCAGGTATATTTGAAACCCTCTTAACTTCAACTTAAACAACCTTAAATTAAATCCCGAAAACCATGACTTGGTTCGTATATAGGAAAAAAAAAAAAAAGAAGATTACAAGTGCCTCAAACGATCTATTTTTCTTGTCACATGAAGAAATGTCAGAATGAACTATTATAATATCCTTCTAAGAAGTTAACTTGACGGTGACTTAGTGACCACTTTCATTCCATACATTAAAGAAAGTATCTTTTGAAGTCTTGGATCAACTATAAACCGTTTGAAAGTTTAAAAGGAAGTATACACCTACTTCATTCAGTAAGCTTTGCAAGGTGCACCGTGCTGTAAAGACCCCGTGCTGTCTAGATCATTCACAAACTATTGAGGATGTTGATGGCACCTGCTCTCGCCGCTGGGGATCCAGGCAGGGGCGGAAATCCCTGCTTCTGCAGTCTGTATTGGCTGAGAGCTGCCACCACACCTGGAGCCTGGGGCCAAAGAGCTGTAACAAGAGCTCGACAACTTTTACCCCCGAGTTGTGCTGTCTATGGCGCTTTCCTCAGGCGCATGCGCACAGGACTGCCTAGCGCTCTGCATGATGTCTCAAACTTGTACAGGTGTAGCCCTGCCTTCCCTCCCAATTCTTTCTCCGGTGACCTCTCTCCTCCTTAGTCTCCACACCCCATTCTCACCCCTCTCTGGGGACAGTCTTGTTCACAGATAAGTGATGGCCCAACAGGAGAGGAGAGCTAACAGACTCACTGAGGCTTGCAGTAAGAGGATAGTGTTTCGAATAATGAATGGAAGACAGCTTTGTTATTACTTAGGGAAGCAAGCCCACCAAATACCTTCACTTCAATGTTTTACTAAGCTCTGCTCCTCTAAGCTTCTAAACGGACCAATCCCTGCTGACTTCTGCAGAAGTCTTGGGAATAAATGAGTTCATAAGAACTGAGGCCCGGCTTCTCTTAGAACAACCTTGCGGAAAGAAGAGTGATCTACTAATGCGTATCACACAATTATTGTGAAGACAGATGAAATAATATATGAGAAGTACTTAGTTGAGTTGAATGCTTCATAAATGTTAGTTGCATTCTATTTTTTCCCCTCTCAAACTCCAAAAAGGTATGCGAAAAAACTCGGTTGCCTTCCTGTTCAGTATACACCTCTTCGTTCATGTTCGAGGACCTAACAGCAAAACTCTGTAAAGGCAGAGTGTTGCCAAGAAACATAATTCAACATTTCAGATGGTGACACCGTTGCCAGGTTGCCTCCAGCTTTGTGTGTTGGGAGCGATGTTGGTCTTTTCAGGGTTTTGAGCTTATTATGGGAAATGCTAAATGTGGACCTCTGGGTAGGCGAGTAAATCTCTTTGAGTAGGAACGCTAGGTAGAGGAGTCTCCAAACAAAAGGGACGGCAGGAACCATCTCTGAAAATAATTAGTTCTTTTTCCCATTAATGTAACTTATATGCTGGACTGAGTTTAAGAAGCTCCCCCACCCCCTACCCCACCATCTACATTCGCTAGAGGCCAGAATGAACCCTTACTTAAAAATAGGATCTCTGCAGTTAAGATGAGGTCATACTTGATTCCAGAGGGCACTCAATCCAATGATTGGTGTCTTTACAAGAGAAAAGAGAGGGAGACTTGGACGCGCACACACACACACACACACACACACACACACATCCCACAGGGGAGATGGTCATGTGACAATGGGTGCAGAGTTCCTAGCTTCTGGTGGCTATCCGCAGTCCCAGACTTTTCTTGGCCACCAGAAGCTGGGAGGAGGCTAAGAAGAATTTTGTTCTGGAGCCTTCGGATGGCCCTGCCAACACCTCGATTTCAGACTTTCAGCTTCCAGAAGTGTGAGAGGATTTCTGTCATTTCAAGCTCCAGTTTTAAGGTACTTTGTTATGATAGCCCTAGGAAACTAATATAAACACTCAAAAAGGCAGGGATTCTGGCATACTTTTCCCCCTTTGGATGGAGATTCTCTTCTGCTCCTGTGAGAGTTCTCAGTTCTCATTCCGAGGCTCCGGAAAAGCTACTTTGCTACTTTGCCTGGTTCCCTGTGATAGGGTGACCAACACATCCCTGTTTGCCCAGGACTTGGTTTCAGCGCTGAAAGTCCTGTGTCCTGGGAATCCTTTCAGTTCCAGGCAAACTGGGACATTTGGTGGCTCTATCTGAAAGGCCCTTCCTTGTTACATGGCAGGTGGTTCCCTCCAGGCAGAAGCTCTTCCTAGAAGTGCTGTAGGTCCTGAGGGATAGAGGGAAGCTTATTCTCTCAGGAGGATTCCCGTTCCCTCCTCACATGAATCACGGGGACTTCTTGGTAAATATACACCCAGGCCTGCTGTCGATGACCATATGGCCCGGTTTGTCCAGGACGTTTCCTGCTGGCCCAGCTTACCGTTTAGAAAATAAATTTTACACACGCCTCCCTTAACAAATATTCTATAGGCACGCAGCCTAGGAAGTCGTGATTTTAATAAGCCCCCGGGTGATTCTTATTGTTACCGAAGTATAGGGTCAGCAGAGAGTCCCTTGTACCCGTATTTGACTTAGCAGGGTACAGCAACCCTCTTTCCAAAAGCAAGGGACCTACACTTGCTTCAACAAGAACGGTGCGACTCTCATGAGACTTGGCTTTAGTCAGGGCTTCAATTCGTTGCCACAGTAGGATTTATTTTCACTACGGCAGGATTTATTATTATTCTGATCGTGCAGATCTTCTTAGATGCATGGATCCTCGGTTCCCACTCTCCTTCTCCCGCCCCCTTCCGGTTTCATCTCAAAACACAGATTCCCACAAAGTGAATGCAGTCAGAACTATTTATCTGTGTCATCGACCCTGCCACAAGTACCAGCCCTTAAATAATTCACTTTCTGTTGTGCCTTAACGCAGAAGATGCTACCGACATTTAAATGCAGTCATTCTCCAGTGTCCCGTGAGCATGAAGAAATCTTTAGTCCAGGAAATAAATTGCTCTGTCGTGTATGACCAGTTCGCTTTATAATTTGTGCCTGAATCATGAATAATCATGAATAATAATGTCTTCTTAACAGCATTTTTTAATGAAAGAAACAGATACAGGGATCTTAAATCATTTTTATCTCTTGCATGTTTGTGAGTTATTCTCCCGTCCTGTATAATTTGTGGGCAGAGCAGATGGCAAGAGCTAAGTATCAGGTAATGTAATCATAAAACACTCTCCCACCCCTCAAAAAGGCAGAAATGCTCTATATTGAAAACTTGTTTCATTTATTGAAGGATTTTTTTTTTTTTTACTCCACTGGAATGCACTGCAAAAAATTATGACGTTAGATAAAAAGATATTTCCGCATCAGGAAGTTCAAAAGATTCAGATGCCACTGAAATGTAAGTTAAAGGAATTCATAAATGTTTCAGGAAACATTATAGTAGAATTATTACTATCATTTGAGAGTAGGCAGCCTCTGCAATAAAGTGAGATTCATTACAAAGCCAAAATTATTTGTCAAGCCTCTGACATATTTAGATAGAATTCTCATGCCAAGTCAAATAATTATGAAATTTAAAAATTGCTTGAAGGTATGCTTGGAGTTGCGTGCTAATAGATTTAACTGTGGAGGGTTGTTTTCCTCTGTGAAAATGTTACGTTTCACAAATTTCTTCCAAGCTCTCGAGGTGTACAAGAGTGACAAAATTCCTTTGAGAAGCAGTGGTTAAGAGGAACTTATGGTAAATACTTCTTCAAACGTTTCACTTACTCATTCAGTGATTCCGTCCCCAAATTTCTACTGAATGTCTGGCACTGGGCTGATTTCCACGTGTGTAGCATTGGAGACACAAGACAAGGTCTTTCTGCCTTCATGGAACCATCTTCTAAGGAGGGAAATAATCCACAAGGAATGAATGAATAAACAAGACATTTCAGACTGTGTTTAACTCAGCAGGCCCAGGTTGTTCAAACCCTGCACCTTCCAAAAAAGGCCTGTCTTCAGCAAGACTGACCCTTGATCAGCTCGTAGGAGGTAACCATTGAGCCCTTAGAATACCTTGCCTCATAAGAGTGTTTTCACTTGGTTTGTGCTGTGTCAGTTTGAGCACGGCAGGGCCGGAAACTGAATTACAAGGTTAGTCACATGGGTAATATGAGCCTGTGAGACGGGTCTGTAATAAAAACCCTGGACACCAAAACTCAGCGCACTTCCCTGGCTCACCATACTCACACATACCGGCACGCATTGTTGCCGGGACTATTAAGGGCATGTCCTTGTGTTCCCACTGGAAGGTGCACCTGAAAGCATGCGCCTGGTTTCTCCTTGACTTTGCCCCTCAGCTATCTCCCTTTGCTGATATTGATCCGTATCCTTTCACTGTAATAAACTACAACCATGAATAAAACAACTCCTCGAAGGGCGCCTGGGTGGCTCAGTCAGTTGTGCGTCCAATTTTTGATTTTGGCTCAGGTCATGAGCCCAGGGTCACAGGATGGAGCCCAGAATGGAGCCTGCTTGAGACTCTCTCTCTCTCTCTCTCTCTCTCTCTCTCTCTGTGCCCCTCTCCCCCACTCGAGCTCTCTTTCTCTAAAATAAAAATTAAAAAACCCAAAAACTCCTTGAGTCCCATGATTCATTCCAGCAAATCACTGAGTCTGAGAGTGACCATATTAAATGAAAGAAACGGGGACTGAGGGAAGGTGCATAGTGAAGAGGGGGAATGGACTGGAGCCTAAGAGACGAGAGTGTGCTGGGCATGTGAACATAGGGAGGTGTGTTCCAGGCAGAGGGAATAGTAACTGTGAGGGCTTTGGGACAGAGAAGTAGGGGGTTGGAGGGACAGGAGGAGACCAGGAGAGAGGAGAGGTAGGATTAGCAAGGGCCAGATCAGGAGAGGCTTTTAGCTCTCAGAAAAGAGTTTAGGTTTTATTATAAGCAAATGAGTCTTGCCTGGTGAGGTTACACCCAGTTCTGTTTCTGTTACGTTTTACTACACACAAACTTAAGGCGGGCGAAGTCATTTTTACCAAGGGGCTCACGGTCATGTTGTAGAGGCATGTAAACCTTATAAGAAGTAATCACCAAATAAATCGAGTGCTTGGGCATGGAATATGGATTCAGAGAAGGAAGACATGATTCCTTCCCCATATTTTCTGCTCTGAGTAGTTGTAACCCTAAGCTCAGTGCTGGACAGTCTTAATTTTAAATTATTACAAAATACAAATGCCCAATACGCACATTCCACTTCAGCTCATGAGCTGAAAATCAAATCAAGGAGACACCATTATTATTATTATTATTATTTTTTTTTTACTTATCAGACTTGCAAAAATGAGGAGCATTTATAAAATGCAATGTTGGCAAGCACGTGTCAGAATTTTCATACGCTCTTAGTGGAAACGAAAATGGGTGCTGCCTTTTTCAAGGGCAATTTGTTAATATCAGTCAGTTGGTATATCATCTTTGATCCATTATTTCCACTGCTAGAGATTCATCCCAAGTGGATACTTGCTGAAATATACAAGAGGAAGTTTGTTGTGGCATTGCCTATGAAAAGCGAAAAGCTGGTCGCAATCTAAATATCCATCAATAGAAGATTGGTTGCCTTAATTATGGTTATTTTATATCATGGAATTCGGATGCACAACGAAAAGAGAATGAGGTAGAACTGTGTCTACAAGTATTAAAAAAATTAAGTCACAAAAGCAGAGGTTTATGTCCCATATCACACCATTGTGTATGGTGTATTCCTATGTGCCGAAATGATCTCTAGAAGGAATCGTATAACTTGTGTTTCTTTCTCTCTCTCTTTTTTATTGACAGAGAGAGAAATAGAGGGAGAGGGAGGTAGAGAATTTTAAGCAGGCTCCATGGCAGCGTGGAACCCAACACGGGGCTCAATCTCACAGCCGTGAGATCATGACCTGAGCTGAAATCAAGAGTCAGATGCTTAACTGACTGCCCCACCCAGGTGCCCCTCATGTTTCTTTCTCTTAAAATTAATACATTCATCCTTGAAAATACAGATAAATTTAAATTTAAAAGTGAAAATAAAAATTATTTTAAAAATTTGAAAATCACTTTATACCTGTAATTTACCAGCCCCAAATTGACCATTGTTAACATATATCCTATATCCTTCTAGTCCTTTCTCAGGCATATAAAGATACAGCTTTAAATTTTAAAACAAAATTCAGAAAATGTCCCCAGACTCAATGAAAAGACAAGATTCAGTAATGGTGGTAGAACAGACTCCCTGAAGCAAGGAAAGGGAAGGTTAGGTAACAGTGCCCCTCCGATGCTTGGGCAGAAAATATGGAGAGATGCATGTAGGGCACAAGCAGGCTCAGGGGTCATCAATCTCTCAGACGATGTTCCTCTTGAGTGCATTGGGGCTTTAGAGAGTGTGGCCGGGAGTTGCCACCACATCCACAGGAGAGAGAGGTACTTAGAGGTCAGTCTTCAGGATGGATGGGTCAGGTCTATAGCAAAGCCTTGCAGACGTAGGGCACTTGAGGTCCCTGCCTTGGCCTGGCTTTCAAGGGCCGTACGCTGGCCATCCCTTGACTATGCCCTCCGCATGGCATAAAGAATCCAAGGGCACGTGACCACCCATTGCTTTCGTTGGCCCTCTCTGGACCGTGTTCTGAGTACCCATGTCTCTTAAATTCCCTGTCCAGTCAGCCCAAATTTGGGTACACCTTCCCAAGGTCCAAATGTGCTTCTGGCATGTGTACCCTTAGGCCTACGTGGTAGCCAAGGGCAGCTGTTTACAGGGACTTTGGCCAGAGCGTGGTGCGTGGGATGGGGTGTGCCCACTGGGCCACACAAGGGGTTGGCAATACAGGAAGGAGGCAGAGGTGGGAACAGAATGGGGGTGGGTTGGGAATCAACATTCCATGGTTTCTAAATTCAATCCTGTCCTTCCAGATAATTAGGAAGGCATATTTGTCAAGATAGGAGGATAGAACATATTTTATTTCAGTTTGTTGTCTTAATTTGTAACTTCTACAGATTTAGAATATGTTATTTGGCCTGCATTCTTAGTATCATCACAGGCACAGGCTCCCCAAATATTCAGAGATGGGTCTGTGGGGTGTCATGTTTATTTCCATCAACAAAAATGTCACTGTATTGACTGTACATAAACATGTAAGCTATGGAGGTAAATTTATGTAATCGTCTAGAAGCGTCTCAGAAATCGTCTCCAACATGTTTGTCCTAATTTTCTCGATATCTCAGGGGAAAGTATTTCAGCCTAAGATTACCTGGATAAATGACTTCACCTTACATTCCATTTTTGTAACTCTGTGTTAGCAGAGTGTTTTACAGATGAGGCAAATGAATTGCAGAGAGACTTAGTGTGTTTTCCAAAGGTATAGAATTAGCTGCAAAACCAAGACTGAAATTCCAGCTACTTCCCGGTCCGATTCTCTCCGTTACGTTGGCTCAGAGATCAATCAAGAAGGGTGAAATCCAGGCTACTGTTCTGAGACTTTGGAACAGAGCTAAATATGGTGTGGAATCTGCATTTAAGGGGATGGTCCCATCGGGAACCTTAAAAGGGGACTGTAAATCCATTCTGCCATCACTTACCAGGTACACTGAGAAAACATCTCCTCCTAACTCCCTCCCTTCGCCTCTTGGCTTATCTTCACTCTTCAATCCTTTTTCCCTTTGGAAGTGCTGGGAACGTTTCTCAGATCTCTATCCTGGACCCATTCTGGTCCTCATACCACCATGGGGTAGCCGTCATTCAGGTCCTAGAAATTCTCAGATATTCTGGGAAAGTCAACAGCCAGCATACTAGAACCCCAAAGGAGCTATATCCCAGATTACCTAAGTAGTCCGATGTTTTGGTCCTGGTGTTTGCAACACACAAAATGGGCTAAGTCCCAGCATTTCTTTAGTGACATTCTTGACAGTTGGAATTGTCCTTTTCACCCCAAATTATTTATATTATGCTCCGATCAGTAAATTCATCTCCAACATTGCCACTAAGGCAGCTAATAACATAGGTCGTATGCTGTTCCGTAAGTTTTTAGATAGCTGAAAAATTAGAAATCATAAAAAGCACATTTCATCCTTTTTAAAGCATGATCTCAAGTGGCAGTGGTGCTTAAGTTAAAAGACCAGAGGCCTTACTTAACAGACCCAGAAGAGTCCTGGCTACCAGTTCTTCTCTGTGAGACCTTGGACGTGCTACTTAACCTCTCTGAGGCTCAGTGTCCTTATCTGCAATATGGGAGTCAAGGTGTCTTAGGGTTTGGAGAAGGAAGGCATGCAGAGCATGTAGGGAATTGCTTTTCACAGCCCTTGACTCACCATGGACATTCATTAAGTGATACCTATTAGCTCATCACCTCATTGTATTTCCAGGGAAATTCTGAAACAAATGCTGAGCGTATTTGCCTACGACCTGTATTCCTTTGAGGCTAGAGAAGTGTCATTATTTACCAAAACACATTGCTGGACCGTGACAGTCTTAGGACATTCTCTGCATGCAGTTACTGCAGCGGGATGGACGTTCCTGCTGAGACCTTCTCCACCTGTTTCCGCAGACCTCCATCCTTGCCACAGAGGTTCGTCAAGGGCCATTTTCTCCCTCCGTGCTAAGCTCAGTCACGTGCGCTCCACACCAAATGTAAATGTAGCCAGGCTCCCACACTGCCTGTTCACATCAACTTGTCCCAGGGTGCCTGCTTGCCAAACAGAAGGCTGGGTGGGATGTGATCTGGGTGCCGTCACCACATGTGTGCAGAGCCACCGATCCCCCTGACTGTGCAATTCAGTGTGGGGACCAGCCCAATGGGCCATCTTTCTTGTCTTTGCAGTGTTTTAAAATTCAGGGTTTTGTTGACCTTCCCTGACCTGACAGTGGCTTAGGTGAGGGGTGTCCAGCTCATCTGGGCAGGTTTTAGCAGCTTTAGGTCTCTAGAAGAAAGGTTAAGTGTCTCTATTTTTTCCTTTCAGAAGCCACTGGGCTGCTTATGCAAAATTCCCTGCTTCACCCTAAAACCTTCAAGTGTCCACAGCTGTGCCTTGTCTTACAAACATACCACCTAACTCCACACTCTCTCTCTTTTTCTTAAAAATTTTTAATGTTCATTTACTTGAAAGAGAGGGAGAGAGAGAGCGAGCGAGCAGGGGAGGGGCAGAAAGAGAGGGAAACACAGAATCCGAAGCAGGCTCCAGGCTCTGAGCCATCAGCCCAGAGCCCGACGCGGGGCTCGAACTCACAGACTGCAAGATCATGACCTGAGCCGAAGTCGGATGCGTGACCGACTGAGCCACTCAGGTGCCCCACACTTTCTCTTTTTAAAGGAATGTTTTCTGTCCCCCAAACTGTGGCTCATCGTCCCTGAGCACAGCTCATGCAAATCTGTCTGTGGTCACGCTCTTGTGTAAACTTCATCGGGCCAGGAATCATGTCTTCTTTGCTCATCATTTTAATCCCAGTAATTGGATATCAATATATTATATAAATATCTATTGGATGAATAAATGGCTCTTCTCTCTGGACTAAACCTCTTAGTACATTTATTTATCTAGAACGTATCCCTCCTTTAAGGTGCATTCTGGTCCCTCCTTCTGTGTGAACTGTTCCCTAAATTCTAAGAGTGGCTCCCAATAACCTTCATTTTTGGATAATCCTCCCCGGTGAGTGTGGGTGGAACCTGTAATCTGTGATCGTGTCGCCTTATATGGCAAAGGGGAGATAATCTGGGGGGGGGGGGCGGGGGATGATCTAATCAGCTTCCAAGCCTGTTGGAAGCAGAATTTTCTCCAGCTGGCAGCAGACGAAAAGTCAGAGAGATTGAGGTCTGAGCAGGTGCCAAGGCACTGTTGCTCTGAAGGACGACTTTGAAGATGGCCGAGGCTGAGGAATAGTGAGGGCCCGCCTGACAACCTCAGAGCTGCGGTCCCCGAGCACTGAGTTGTGCCCACCCCGTGAACGCGTGTGGCCGCACACTTTTGTCTGGAGCTCTGTCATATGAGCTTCATCCGACCAGATTTCGCCTTGGGAGACCCTAAGGAGAGAACGGTCTAAATAGTAGTATGTTCCCACCTGGACTTCAGAGTCACACATCTGTGAGCTCACAACTGGGTGTTGTCTGAAGTCACTAAGTTTGCGGTAATTTGTTACAGAGCAGCAGAAAATGAATATACCTGCCTACCCATAATTCTCTTTCCAGCTCTCCTCCGAACGTCTACTCAGTATATCTCCACCGAGCACTAACTCATAAATACTTTTTAATGCTACTTGTTTTCATGTATATTCCAGTATAAGCTGTCCTCCAAATTAAATTGTAAACTCCAAGGAAACAGAGGTGGGGTCTATATTTCTTTCTAATTGCCACAAATCCACCCGATAAAGTGCTTGATGAACTCATGGCTGTTTTTAAAAGAAACACGGCTTTAAATCTTTGGAAAAGTAAAAGAGCGACCCTCTTAGAAGAAAATAATTAAACTACAAATTGCTGCATCGATTATAAACTATTCTGTGACTCATAAAGTGGTTTGGAAACACCAACAAATAAAATCCAAAAAGCCCATAATTATTGTTTACCATTTGCAATTTCAGTGATTTCTTTCAATTTTTCTTTTAGGGAGAGAGAGAATGGGGGGGAGAGGGGCAGAGGGAGAGACAGAGACTCTTAAGCAAGCTCTATGCTCAGTATGGAGCCTGATGCAGGGCTCGATCCCATGACTCTGGGATCACGACCTCAGCAGAAGTCAAGAATCAGATGCTCAGCCAACTGAGCCACCCACACGCCCTTCAGCGATTTTTTTTAAAGACCTCGAGGATTCTCCAGCTATATGCCAAGATCATACGGGATAAATGAAGATTTCTATAAATTTCATGTATGACATAATCACCAATTTATTAAATTTCTCAAACCAGAAATTCATCACTGGCTCACTAAAACAAAGCATTTCTATTTCATATACCTTGTGTGTTGCATGGTTGTGTGTACAGGGCACTAGGATTAGAAAAAGGATGAATAGATTTTGCTTTACTTAGGGAAGTCTTCATGTGGGTCCAGTGAATGGAAACAGTGACAAGGATCCAGTAAGGGACAAGTGATGTCATTCTGCTAATTTCATCTTTGGAAAAATCCACCTGCAAATTTGTCAAAATGATTTGAAGATATCCTTGTATTCTATTTAATATTCTACGGGGGCTCTAAGAGCCAACACAGTTCTTTCAACACTCTCTAATTGAGCATTAATGAATTGATAGCCCCCTGGACTGCTGCTCACGTCACCTCACTCTCTGCATGGCAATGCCCGCTGACTCAGACGCAGATTCCGGGAGGTGAGGGATGACTGTTTCGTCCTCGACAGAGATATGAAATAGTACCAAAGATTCATGTATTTAAGAATATATTTTTCTTTCTAATCTCTATCTTTAAGGCAACTCAATTTATTACTTGGCATTTATATTTCCAGAAATCAAGAGATATGGAGCCTGGCAGATTACGTGGATGCTAAAAGGCTACAGAAGTGCAAAACTTCCTCTGGTGGTTTTTAAGGTCAGTTCGAGAGATAAAGGCGGAGACCCGTGTGGAGAGGAGACAAGGCCAAGTGGTCTCTCAGAAGCCCTTAGGGGCTGGGCTGAGGTGGCCTCACATAACGGATCAGTTGTAAACAGGAAAAAACTCACAGAAAACTTCAAATAGAACAAAATGTCCGTATCAGAAACAGACTGAAGTGTGTGAATTTTTAAATAGAAGAAGTCTCCCAAACACTGATGGTTCCCTCAATTCACTAAAGAAAGAAGTCTGTGTAACTTTTAAAATTTCTTTATGTTTAAAAAAATTTTTTTAAGTTTATTTATTTTGAGAGAGAGTGAGCGTGAGTGAGAGAGGAGCAGAGAGGGAGAGAGAGAGAGAGAGAGGGAGAGAGAATCAGAGGCAGGCTCTGCACACTGTCAGCGTGGAGCCTGATGGGGGGCTAGATCTCAAACCACAAGATCCTGCCCTGAGATGAAATCAAGAGTCTGCCGCTGAACCAATGGAACGTCTCACATGCCCCAGTATAACCTGGGGCCTGCTTTTCATCCCTTTCTGCACAGCCTGGGGCCATGCTTTTCATCCCTTTCTCTATATTGTGAGTATATTTTTTTAAAGTGTATTTTAAGAGCATGTCTGACACATTGAGGTCTTAGCTGGATATTTACGGGAAATTTTCCAGGATGAAATAACCCTAGAATATAGTGATCATCCTGGGGCACAAAAACCATCTTTGTACTAGCGTGGGGGTAGGGAGAGGGAGAGACAGAGCACACTGGGGCACTGGCTTGGGAAGATAAGTAGTCTTTTTTTAAATGTTTATTTATTTTTGAGAGAGAGAACGTGAGCGGGGAAGGGGCAGAGAACGAGGGAGACAAAGAATCCAAAGGAGGCTCCAGGTTCTGAGCTGTCAGCACAGAGCCCGACGCGGGGCTTGAACTCACAAACTGTGAGATCGTGATCTGAGCCGAAGTCAGACACTTAACCGACTGAGCCACCCAGGCGCCCTGGAAAGATAAGTAGTCTTAGAATATATATACCAACGACTGGATACGCTCTACAAATTTTAACTGCATCACAATAGATTGAAGAATTTGCACACTAAAATTGAATTTTAGGAGTTAACTGGGCAGACTCTGCAGTAAAATGTCTGGATTTGAGCCCAGCTCTGCCACTTACTAGCTGAGATATCCAGGAAAAGTCATTTAGCTTCTCTGTGCCTCAGTTTCCTCATCTGTTATGTAGAAGCAGTCGTTGTACATTGCTCATAATACTGTGAGGATAAGACAAACTGATGTTTGCTTGAAGAAGGCACTGGCACATGGTAAGTGCTAGTATATTTTTTTAACGTTTATTTATTTATTTTTGAGAGAGAGCAGGAGAGGAGCAGAGAGAGAGAGAGGGACAGAATCCCAAGCAGGTTCTGTGCCATCAGCACAGAGCCTGATGCGAGGCTCCAACCCACAAACCGTGAGATCGTGACCTGAGCCGAAACCAAGAGTCGGATGCTTAACGGACTGAGCCACCCGGGCGCCCCAAGTGCTAATATTATTATTCTCGTGGTGGTTAGGTGCTGAGACCTTAGACCGAGAAAGTTGGTCTGGGCTTTAATCCCGGCTAAGCCCAACTTGCTGGGTGATCTTAAACAAGTAATTCAAACCATCTGTTTCGGCATCTGTATCTCCAGAGTGGATGCGATCATTGTACCTACCTCATAGGATTGTTCTGAGAATATAATAGTTAATACCTATCATGTACAAATAAAAGTGCCACATACCTTGAGACGCCAAAAAATGTAAGCATTTATTATTTCTAATTAAATTTTGGGTTCCAGATGACATGATTCGAGCTCCGTATTTCATTCTCTGTTTATTCAATGACATTCAAAACTTGGAAATGATGTTGAGGTTGAACCTCTTTCTATACAGTGTGTGTGTCCATGCTAACCTTTCATTAACACTGTTCACTTATTTGTTCAGAATGCTGTGCTTCCCTAAGAAACCACTTATGGCGGAGGGGACATGGTGTGGACACAGTGCAAGTAGATCGGGGCTCGAACCCCCTTATTTACTAAAGAAGTCTGGACAAGAAATACATTTGAAAGTTTCCAGCATAGCGTCTAAGCCATGAGAAAAGCGGCGAACACGATTTACTCAATAGCTCGATTTCAGTTTTCTTCATCTGTAAAATAGGCCTAACAGAATTTAACTTGCAGAGGGTCGTGAGAATTCAAAGGGAGGTTACTTGTAACGTGGTGGAGGCCTTTGATCCCAGCATTTCAAACAAATAGTCGTGGCCCCTACCCACCAGAAGGCTATCAACGCGTCCCTTTTGGGAAGTTGTTATGTTGGTCCGAGGGAGGGGTGTGGGATTGGGATTTAGGTGGAATTGGGTCACCGAGAATACCTGGGCTTGAAACGAGCCCTTGTCTTCCACTCTTAATGAATGTGCCAACTGCTCCAGGGCCACGAGTGATGCCCCCTCCTCTCTGTTCCCACAGGCCCAGGCACAGCCCTGCATTAGCACAGTGCACTGCAGTGACATCAGCACCACTTGGTGGCAACATCTTCCCCAAACCCTGGGTGGTTCAGTTGGTTAAGCGACCAATTCTTGATTTCGGCTCAGGTCACGATCTCATGGTTCATGAGTCTGAGTCCCACGTCGGGCTCTGCGCTGACAGCGTGGAGCCTGCTTGAGATTCTCCCTCTTCCTCTACCCCACCCCCACTCACACTCTCTGTCTCTCTCAAAATAAATACATAAAAACTTTAAAAAACAAAACAAAAAAAACCCGATCCAAACAGGGGGCATCATCAAAGGTAGCCAAGGCCGGACAGGTCAGTGCTTATTGGTGGCAAAAGTAAAGGGCAATGTGTATTAAAACTTCAAAATATTCATATTTTATCTACCAAGTGAAAAAAAAAACCAGGCTACAAAATTATAGAGTGTAATCCTAATCTTCTAAAAACAGACACATATATAATATACTGTCCATACATATAGATGCAGGAGTGTGTCCATGTAGAAAGAAAGAGAAGTAGAAAGAAATATATAAAAACATTAACTGTGCTTATCTCTGAATAGGTGACAGCACTATGAGGATTTAACATTTTCTTTCTTATGTTTTCGATAATTAAAAATTGTATCAGAGTTCTATCAGGAGACGAAGGCACATCAATTCTTTAACAGGGGTGGGCAGGGGCCAGCCAGCTGCTGACCGGGCAAATTTTAATCCAAGTGTCATGGGCATTGCTGTTTTGTTAAAACCTTAACTAGGAAAGTGATGTGTATCTTTAAACATCTCTCTGGCTGCTCTAAGGGGATAAGAATGGACATTAGAAAATCAATTAGGAAGCTATTACAGTAGTCTATTACAGTATGGTGGCTTGGAGTAGGGCAGTGATAATGAACTTGAAAAAGCTGCGTGGACCTGAGATACACCTTTACAGGTGGCAGCTAATGATTTTCTGATGGGTTGGATATGGGACAAGTGGCTTGAGGATGGCTTCTAAGAAGCTAGAAGATGCTGGCACCATTTATTAATATGGATAAGACAAAGAAGGGGGTAGCATACACTTTGGGGATGAAAGTGCTCAATTTGGGCTGTTTTATGTCTGATATTATCTGTGAGAGATTCAATTTGAAGCTTAGAAGAGATGTCTGGGACAGAAATAAACTTGGAAGTTTCCAGCATAGCATCTAAGCCACAGGAATAGTGGAGGTCATCTAAAGAGACAATGCAGAGGTTGAAGAAGGTGCCTGGATCAAATCCTGATGAACCCCACTGGTTTGATACAGATGCTAGGGAAGAAGCCTGAAGCAGGGTGGGAGGAAACCAGAAGAATGTGGGCTGCTAGGAGCCAGGGGAGAAAAAGTCTAAAACAAAAGGTCGAAATATTAGCAGCCATTGACTGTGGTTGACAAGAAAGAAGCAATCGTCTGTGGGTGATGTATTCTTTATACTTCCCGTCTTCTTCAGATTTTCTAAAATAATGCATTCCTAATCACAACAGGACAGTAAAATGTTAAATGAATAGCTTTTATTTCTGAATATCTGACGCTTATGTTTAAAACTTAAAGATTAATTATTGATGGGGTTTTTTTTGTATTTAATTTTAATTTTTTTAATGTTTATTTATTTTTGAGAGAGACAGAGAGAGACAGAGCATGAGCGGGGGAGGGGCAGAGAGAGAGGAAGACATAGAATCCAAAGCAGGCTCCAGGCTCTGAGCTGTCAGCACAGAGCCCGACGCGGGGCTCGAACTGACGAGCTGTGAGATCATGACCTGAGCTGACGTAAGACGCTTAACCGACTGAGCCACCCAGGCGCCCCTTGTATTTAATTTTATATGAGGAAATGACTGTTATTTGGGTTTTCATATTTATTTTTTTGTATGAGAAAAATTATATACTAAGAATATAGGGGCATTTAAAAATAACACTTTAGAATAGTTCAGTTTTATAGAAAACTTGTGATAGTAGAGTTCCCATAAACCCCTGCACCTAGTGTTCCTTATATTAACATTTCCCATTAGCATAGCATATTTGCTTTAATTAAGAAACCAATATGGACGCATTGCTATTAACTAAAATCTAGAGACATTTTAAAATCATACTACTATTTGGCTATTAGTTTTTCTATGGGTATTTGATCAATTTTAGGTCTTGCAAATGTTATGCTGAAGAATAGTATTCCGCTGCCATCTACTGTTCCACATAAATACATATTCTTTCCATTTTGAGTCAGAATTTTTTTCATTTATCTATACTTTCATAGCATTTTAGAGTTACAGGTTTCCCTGAAGTGACAGGTCGAGGAGAACTGACAAGATAAGAAAGCGAGTAAAGGGGACAGATGAGGTTGGAGAGGCAAAACGGGCCAGACCACAGAAGAATTTGTGTGTTACTTTTAGGAATCTCATTCCTGATGGCAGAGGTGATGGGGAATCAGTGAGGGCTGCCTCAAGGAGCGTGTCGGAGTCAGACCCACATTTAGCTGGATCACTTTAGTCTTCTTGTGGAAGACGGACTAGGGAGAGGGGCGTGTTGAGAACTGGAGGAGGGCACAGCCCTGGCAGTGAGGGCAGGGAGAGGGGAGGAGAGGTGGAGCTGAGAGTCTGCACTGCAGAATGTCTGGGGGCTGGCAAAACTTTTAAGTTACTGCATTTGAACGGGATCTAAAAGAAAGAGTCCAGGATGATCTTGGAGGTTTAGTTTTGGTGACCAAGATGATAGAGGTGGTACAGGGGCTACAGGGAGAAGAGTATGGGTTGATTAATGTGGTTGCAAATATACCCACTTCCTATCTACGCTTCTGAATTTTATATCCAACTTCCAGGTGGCGACACTTGCTGGAAGTTGGATATAAAATTCAGAAGCGTAGATAGGAAGTGGGTATATTTGCAAGTCATGAATAATATAGAGATAGGGGTTGAAATCCTCAAAGTGGACGACGTAACACAAAGAAAATGTCTAGAATGAACCGAAGGGTGACACAGGAAAGAATCCCAGAGCATCCAACCTTGGGTGAGGGCAAGGGTCAGAGGGGGACAAGCACATTAGGGAGAAGGGGAAGGGACGGAGGGAGAGATTCATGGTGACCCGGGGAAAGAGAAAGAAAAAGCCAGTCCCTGACAGTTGGTGATTGTCCTGGCAGCCAGTAGCTGGGCCAGGACGATCCAATGTCAAGCATAAGTAATCTCACAGAATGTTAACGTCAGACAAGGTCACTGTATCATTACGATAGAACAAAACAAAAACAAGACCGCCCCGTGTTCACATCTGGACACAGAAAAAAAAACGCATCATGCAACTACAAAATAAGATAGCACTCTTCCTGATATAGCATAACTTAGAACAAAACATGAAACCAATTTGACAATAAATTTCATATATTGAAAAAAAAGTGAAAAACAAAACAAAACAAAACAAAAACAAAAAAAACTTAGAACAAAACAGCCACATCCCTGAACCCTCTCCAAAATCACCTGGCATCAGCCTAAATCGTTTTTTTTTTTTAAGTGTATCTATGTATTTTGAGAGGGAGGGGGGAGGCAGAGAGAGAGGGAGAGAGACAATCCCAAGCAGTCTCCACACTGTCAGTGCAGAGCTTGATGTGGGGCTCGAACTCACAGAACCGAGAGATCATGACCTGAGCTGAAACCAATGGTCGGATGCTTAACCGACTGAGCTACCCAGGCGCCCCAAGCCTAAATCTTTTGACTGAGCTCTCCTAACATCCTCTGAGACACTCCCAGATTTTCCCGTGGTGTGCAGTGTCCTTTGCTGCAGAGTTAATAAATCTAACTTCATTTGACTATAGGTGTGTTCCTGACGATCTGTAGGTACTGGGCTTTAACATCTTTATAGAAGCCCAGAGAGCAGACAGTTTTACAGAGGGAGACATCACAGTATCTAGTGGAACAGAGAGGCTAATGATCGCCACTGAATTTGGCAAATATGAGCTTACTGGTGACCTCTGCGGGAAGAGTTTTAGCAGGATACTGGGGGTAGACGCAGGGGTGTGCTTTCACTAGCGTGAGAGAGATGATTATGTATATTTCTTCCAAACTCTGTGTTCAGTGACATCAAGGCGGTAGCTGGATATCAGCTTTGGGGGAGTTTTACATGATGGAAATTGGCAGATGCTACAAGTTGAGGATTGGGGGGGGGTGGTGGTCAGAAAGTTGGTTGTTAAACATTTACTATCACACTACTGGGTAGAATAGACAGGAAGGAATGGGAAGGGAGAGTGGAGAGACAATTAAAAGTTTGCATGAACAGGGGAAGGGGAGAGATGGGACAAATATTAGAGGTGAAACACAGAGTCAGCAAGAAGTGGACTTCAGAATGCCTGGTTTCCTGTGCATTGCTCGTTCTACACCTGCACGGTTATCACTTTGGTTTACTAGTGAGGTCATGGCAGCTGCTCTGGGACCATTTCATTACAGCTCAGGAAAGAATTGGTAGTGGGTGGGATGTTTACAAGGGTAAAGAGGAGGGACGAAAGAAGGAAACTTTTGGAGAAATATTTTCCAAATTCTTACAAATGGTTATTGTAAATAGCACTGGCTCTGGTGACGAACGGCTTAGGACGACGTGTGGGTTTGCCACTCGGGGAGTGTGCGGCCTTGAGCAAGTTACTTAACTTCTTGGTGCCCCAGTCCTCTGGTCTATATGAAGGTGATGGGAGGACATGCCTCACCAGGTGGGATGTGGAATACTTTTCTGGCACATAGTAAACTCCCAGCAAATATTAGTTAGCTGCTATGACCATTAGAGAAGATAGTAAAACAACTACATGTTTTTGTTTTTAAATTATATATTCACGCAGTTTTGTTTGTGATATTTATTGCTTTTATAACCATAAAAACCCCAATTGATAAAAATAAAAACCTCTTTCAGATACACTTTACACTGTCAAGTGCTCTGTGATCCCTGTGTTATCCAGCAGGGGGGACTATTTAATTGTCTATTATCCACTATAAGCTATCATTTCACTAATAACGATTAGGATGAATGATTGCATTGTCTGCGAAACGTAACGATTTACAGTTGGTATTCGTACAAAGAATTTGTTCCTTACAAGCATGCAAAGGCCCCTTTCTAATCTTATTAGAGTGGGAAACCTATGAACATCATCACCATCAGCCCTTTTATTGTGGCTTATGATGTGCAGGCACTATTCTGCACGCTTTACATTTATTAGTTCTTTTAATACTCATTGCAACACTATGGGGTGAGCACCATCCACTTTACAGATGAGGAAACTGAGGCACAAAGAAGCTAAGTGTCCCCGTATCACACAGCTAGTATCAGAAAGGATCTGAACCTGAGCTATCTGGTTCCACAGTCTGAGAGACATATGTTAGGTACATTATCCAGACAGGGCGGGTTTAGTCTCTTCCAGAAATTCCGAAGAGCTACTCTGCTCTCTTTCACCTCATTAATACTCTCTTTCCCTCAAATCTATTGGAGCAAGAGAAAGAAGGTATATCTAGTCCCAAATCATTTAGAGATATTAAGACCAATGAAACTCTCGTTTTGTCTAAAACCACTTTGCTCGTGATGAGTACTCTATTTGATTTGTAAGAATCTGATTTCTTCCCTCACAAATATACTATAGATACAGCTACTTAAACAAATATTTGCCTAACTTTTGAAAACCCTGAGAACTTATTTTCTTTACACAATCTCCACTGTAGGCAGTTAACTCTTGGCAGAAGCCCTCCCCCCCCCCCCCCCCCCCCATGCTCTTCTTTCAAAGTGAAAATATTGGCCTCTAAGGAAAATATGTGAATTCGGTTCATGTAAAATTAAGGCTGGGGATTTTTTTTTTCATGTGGTTTCAAACGCTAACTTCCTCAGCACTTTTATTTCATGAGTCCTCAACAATTGTCGGAGAGCTGCTTAAGGCAAAATAGTCCTCTGTTTCTATCGAGAGTACCGAAGTGAAACAGAGGACTAAATTTTAAACATTGCGAAGTCTTTTGTAACAACTGGGTGGGATGCAGCAGAGATCTGTGGAGGTGAAAGGTAAGATGTGACCCCTCGTGGGATGTTTTTCATAATTTGCCCAAGGCCACCGTGGGGCCTGACACTGAGAATCTGTTTCTCCTCAGTGCCACTCCCGGCTGCCACCCCACCCTCCCTACCACACCCGAGTCATGGTGGTGACAGAAGCAGGGCCGGGACACTGGAGGTGGGATTTTAGGCGCTGGCTGCATGCTGACCTATGGCTTTCATTTGGAGAAACCTCAAAATACTAAAGGAAAAGAGGAGATTAAGTGGGGCTTCAATAGGGACAGGTTTGTGGTGGAGAGTGGACTGCCGCAGATCGGAACCTGAACCTACCTGGGAAGCCAAGATAAAGCGCTTCCAAGATTGGGGTGGCATCTGTTAAATCCTGTGCGTTCAGACATTAAATGTTTCTTTGAGCTCCCCCTAAGACCCAGACACAGCGCCAGCCACTGTGTTGAATAAAACCTGGCCTCTGCTGGCGAAGAGCTCCAGACCCAGCAGGAAAGGCGAGTACATAAACAGATAAAAGCGAGCCACGGTACAAGGTACAAAGGTGGAGAGCGAGAGGAAGTGCCCACCTCTGCTTAGGAGGGTCAGGGACCGGCTCCTGGGTTGCGCACGCGTTCAACCGGAGTGCGGCACTGACCCACAGGTACAACGTGGACACTCACGTCAAACTGCCTGAAACCTGAAGGCAGGATTGTTGAAAATCAGACCATTATCCGACCTCGGGGATGAAATATTTAGCTGGTTGGCTCGGATGAAAACGTGCACCCGGCGAGGCACGGAGAAGAACCACATTTGGCGTGAGAGGCTCAAGGAGGCCGGGGAACGGGGCAGTGGGGAGGCGCAGAGGCGCGCGGGGCTGCAGCCGGGACCCCCCACCCTCCCCCGGGCCCCCTTCCCAGGCCGGGCGCCGGCCCCCCGCGGCTCCAGGGCGGCGCGGGCGGGCCAGGCTCACCCACGCCCGGTGTAACCCGAGCCCGGCCCCGCCTCTCCCCGCGCGCACCCCGGCCGGCCGGGCAGGTCGGGGCGGCGCGCCGTGAGTCACCGGAATCTAGGTGGGGCTCCGGCTCCCCGAGCCGCGTCCTCCGGGAGCCGCCTCCCCGCGGCCTCTTCCCTTTTGTCGCGCTGCCTGCGCTCGCGGGCCACTCTCCGCCGGCGACCGAGCCCCGCGCGCTCCTCTCCTCCGCGCCGCCACCGTCGAGATGCTGCGCTGCGGCCTGGCCTGCGAGCGCTGCAGGTGGATCCTGCCCCTGCTGCTGCTCAGCGCCATCGCCTTCGACATCATCGCGCTGGCCGGCCGCGGCTGGCTGCAGTCGAGCGAACACATCCAGACGTCCTCCCTGTGGTGGCGATGCTTCCACGAGGGCGGCGGCAGCGGGTCCTACGAGGATGGCTGCCAGAGCCTCATGGAGTACGGTGAGTGCCGCCGCCTCCGGGAAGCCCTCTGGGCTGCGGCTGGGCGTGCGCGGCCTCCGGCCTTCGGAGGCCGCCCTAGGCGAAAGGAGTGAACCGGGGCAGAGGTAGTGAGTGATTAAAAAAAAAAAAAAAAATCTATTTAGAGCTTAGGTTAGGCATCCGACCCGAGCAAAAGAAAGCAGTAGCAGCTTTGAGTGGCCAAAACCAGGCTCAAAGCGGGGCGAAAATGGCCCTAGTTCAAACTATTTTTTTGTAGGGGTTGTCGGTGACACGCAAAAGGTGATTTTTCAGCCACCAAAGAGGTTTAGATGAGTAAATACAATGAACAAAGTCTATTTTCTTGGAGACCTAGTGAACTCTCTTGCCATTATGCCACCGCCTCCTCTGATTCCTTGTAAGATGAAAATATACGCGCCTTCCCCAAGGTCGGTGTATTCGTTTGGCTTGAACTGAGTGAAAGCAACTCTTACTCGATTAAAAAAAAAAAAAAAAAAAGGCCTTTCTGGCGAAAGTGTTAGCAGTTATGATTTCAGTGGGTACTGCGGTTCTTTTAAGGCGCAGGCTAGTTCTGGTTCTTTTTTTGTTTTGAGGGGGTGTCTTTTTGACTTAAGTACGGCATTGCTGTTGAGAAAACTCAGTTATTTTCATCTGATCTGAAACCTACACAGCAAACACATCTTCTACACCAGCAAAATGAAGCAGCGTTGACAAATTTAACATACTGCAGTTGGAGTTGCTTTATTTTTCCAGCATGGACCTGGGTGTTTTACTTAATCGGCGCCACTGGAAAGGGGCACATTCTTGCCCGCTGCCACCCCCCACGAAGGGCAGTTGCCAAAAACAGCTGGGATCTATTGTGATTAGCCGGGTGTGCCTGGGGTGCTGGAGAGGAGGGTTTAAGTACCAGCCCAATTCCCAACTGAAAGCCAAGTGCTCTCGAATGGGGCTTTAGCAACTGAGTTTAAAACCGAGGAAGAAGCCTGCCCTGCCCTTCTCCATTCCCTGCTAGGGCGATTGGCTTGATTCTTTACTCTGAAGTGGCCTAGGACTTCGAAGCACCCAGTTTATTTCTGGTTCTGGGGGCCCGTGTCCAGAGCCTGGTGCTGTATCTTATCTACTGCGGAATTGTTTGGAAGTTCTCACCATGAGCTTGCCCCACAAAGGGAGGCATGGTCCTCATTAGCAGGTAATAAAATGTAAAGACCGCAAGGAATTCCTGCTTGCCTTAAAGTCTGTCTTTTTCCTCTCTTAAAACAAACAGAGAACGCCTGCCCGGGTTTCTAGTATCTCAGATCTTTTAGGGAATTAATTTCTTTGAAGTCATACATCTGTATCTTTTAGTCAAAATGCATTGGAACTCAGTCTCTCTGGGGGGACTTACGAAGACTGCTTATACAGATGTGTTCTTTTAAAAGGACTTGATGATCAGACTTCAGAACAGAGACTAATACAGACCCAGAGAGTACTCTGCAGTCCTCCGCATGTGAAGGTTAGGCTGGAAGAGAGGTGCTGCCACAACGGCCATCAGCACTGCTGCTGGGACATGATCGAGCCTGCACGGCTCTCCCTGGCTGTGGCTACAGCCCTCTTGTGAAACTCACACAATGCAGTTCTTATTTTTCTTGACTTGGAGGATGAGCTCACCTTCCCAGGGCGTGGCTCCTCCAGCCTCAGAATGATACAGTGCTTTGTATGTGGAAGGGAATAAGCAGGTTTTGTTGGTGCAATTTTTTAATTAGAAGGCTAACGCATTAACTTTTTTAATTGTAAAGACAACACTGACCCAGTCCATAAACTATGTTTCAATTTGATATAGAAATTGGTTTTTGGTGGGGCGCCTGGGTGACTCAGTCCGTTGAGCTTCTGACTCTTGATGTGGGCTTAGGTCATGATCTCACCCTTCTTGGGTTTGAGCCCCCACATCAGGCTCCGCGCTGACAGTGTGGAGCCTGCTTGGGGTTCGCGCTCCCTCTGCCCCTCCCCCACTCACGTTCTCTCTCTCTTTCTCTCAAAATACATAAACTTAAAAGAAAAAAAGAAACTGGTTTTTGGTAAAGTTCAGTTTTCCAAGTGGGTCTTGAAAAAGCTGTTACCTGTAGGATGCGGCAAGACTGATTTCCGTAAGGGGGCAGTGGCATTAACATCTCAGTTCAGTTATTCCTGGGACGTTTGCAAACAGAAGTAAGTGCCAATCACGTGTTCGATGCAGCTTTTGCTCTAGACCTGGAATCAAATCATGAATCCAGGAGCCACGGTCATGGTCATTAGGCAACCGTGGGAAGAAGAATACTGATGTGAACTCTCAAAGAGAGGTCCATTTCAGGCTATTCTGGTCAGAGATGAGCTGGAGTGTTTATTATACTTTCACTTCATTTTCTGCCATGGATGGTGGCTTCCTTAACAGGTGTACAAATTGTGTATTCCTACACTATAGGGCGATTATCTAGGCATCTCTGAGCCCTGGAGATTTTCAGATAACCCCAGTAAGGCTTTGCGGAAAACAACGTGTTTATAGGAGGTTTATCTAAAATGTAGTGAGCAGTTTACACACACTCCCACGTATGTATAAACACAACAAAGAGTAAGGTGGATGGCTCTAATTAAAATATCTGAATACAGACGATTGACTTTTGTACATCCACTTTTTAAAAACTTCTTGAAATGTACTAGAACATCAACGTGACTTATCATTATAACTTAAAACAATTTTTTTTTATTGTTTCATTTATTTTTACGAGAGAGAGAGAGAGAGAGACAGAGAATGAGCAGGGGAGGGTCAGAGGGAGAGGGAGACACAGAATCCAAAACAGGCTCAAGGGTCTGAGCTGTCAGCACAGAGCCTGATGCGGGACCCGAACTCATGAACCTCGAGATCATGACCTGAGCCGAAGTCGGATGTTTAACCTACTGAGCACCCAGGTAACTTTAAGCCACACATGTAACTACCGTCGTAACTTTTAAGAAAATATACCTTTTGATTACAAAGCGCTTGACCATCTCTTTGTATTAATATTCATAACATTAATATGCTCATTTTGATATTAAAAACACAGATTATTCTTCAAGTATTGGCAATAATACTAATAACATAGATGCTTTTATAAAGGGAGATAGTTCCTTAGAACTATGTAAAATGCAGAATATTATATTCCTCGTGGTTGTTGACAGTTTTTTAAAGAATTTCAGATTGCCACATCACCTCATTTTTCCTTATAAATCAACCAAATTATAAGCTGGATATTTGTTTTTACATGGTATTAACAACTAAATAGATACCCAGCTTAACAAATACTTGTTTAATTTTTTAAAACATCATGAGCATGTAAAGCATAGAAAGAACCTCACATTTATATTTCTCCAAACAGGAAAAGAACATTGAAATAATTGTTCGAATTTCACACGTAAATAAAATGCAAAATTAAATTGGAATGCATGTTCATGCAGACTGTTTTTGTACCGTCGGCACCTTTTTTATTCCCCGTTTTTAAGAAGAAATACATCAGGCAGATATTTTAAGTGTCAGTGATACAGATTCTAAAGCCCAAGCAAGCTCTGGCTTGTCAGGGTGGAGACTAATGGAGTTGGATTTATGCACCGGGATAATGGCGATGAGTTTATGCACCAAGAATGGCAGCGGGGAGTCAGTACAGCCAAGTCCAAGAGTGCTTGCTTTAGATCTGAACTCACAAGTTCAGAGCTTCATTTTACCAGACGCCCTTTGAATACCACAGAATGCATTGAATGGTATTTTTTTTTTTTTTTTACATGAACTCAGTCTTGGATAAGTCCAAGAATCAGAGTATTTATTATGTGAATATTTTTAGATCATTTAGCCCTACGGTTCTTAAAATGTACAGGAAATGAGAAACATAAGTACAAAGTGAATAGGTTTACATTAGGCGAAATTGAACTTAGAAGAGTTCATTTTGAGACTATTCTCTTGAGGCCTTTTTGCAGAGAGGTAGGGTGAGATATTGAAATGTTATTGTTTTATGAAATTAGGCATTAGTAGGTAGATTACTCTTTGTGGGTGTGTGTTCATGTCTTTACACAGAAAAATAAAGGTTGGCCACTCCATTGATTTTCCGAATTAAAGCATAGATATGTGTGTTCATTTATAAAATCCAGACGTGTGGGAACTTGTGACCTAGCCATTTGCTGCACTTGGCAGTAATCGCCCGACAGCCTCACTCCCTTTTTAGTGACCTAACTTGTTTTCTCTCCGTGCAAGCGGGCACAGACTCACAGGCTATGAGAATTAGAAGGGCGTAAGAGTGCACCTGTTTACACTTTCACCAAAGCCTGTGCTCATCAACACCACCCACAATGAGCGGAGCCCTCTTCCCTTTGTTCGCAACTTAATTCAGTTCCCTGGACGCTGCTCTTTGTTTAAAAGTACTTGTCTTACGCCGATGGAGCTCAAATGTGCGTCCGTGTAAATTCTCCTTCCCAGCCTTCTTCATCTGACAGACTTTCAAATACGTGACCGTTGATCCCCAGTTCCCTGCTAGTCGTCTTGTCCAAGTTGAGGGAGCAATTCTCCGTTTTCACATCTTCCCGTATGGGATGGATGGTTTCCCCACGGAGACTTTCAAAGAAGACCATAACGGGGCAAAGTATCATCGTTCTGTAAAAACACAGTGGTAAGTAGTTATCATCTGGCTCAGTTTCAGGAGAAAATGTAGAGCACGTAAAGAATCTCACGCCAACTGGATGCTGTCGCACGTGCCCCTGACATTGCTTTGCTTGTCTTCTAAAGCTTCTGCAAAATCACTTCTTCCTATGTAATTTTTTTTGGAGGTCTGTTATGAGTTGCCCTCAAGATTTTTGCTACTCAAAGTGTCCAGACCACTAGCATCAGCATTATCTGGAAGGTTACTGGGCACTCAGTATCTCAGGCCCCACTTTCTGAACCAGAATCTGCATTTTAACAAGGTCCCCACGTGACGCGTAAAGCACTGTATAGTTTCAGAAGCACTGGTCCATATTCCTGCAGATTACCTCCTCATTGGGCATGCACCAGGCTTTTTGAATATATATTCCATCTATGTGTATACTTATTTGTAGACAGGAACTGTGTAATTTGTAATCATGGTTTTATCCAGTTTTCAGTCCATGACATAAAGAGTCTATCTGACCTAAAGAACTCTATACAAATAGTATGAGATCTGATCAAAGCTCAGACTTATTAGGTAGGCCCTTCCCTATTAATAGATGGATCTTTTGTTCTGGAAAGGGATTCTACTTTAATTGGGCGACAGGTGGGCATCTGCAAGGTACTGAGTAAGGGGATAGCTAGACCAGACTGTCATGGTCAGTGTTGGGTGCCCACATGTGAAACTACTGAAGAATGCACCAAATCCATTAAAAGAAAAACTAACTTTGGAGGAACAATTAGTGACCGTCTCTAAAATATTACCCACAATACTAAAAATATTAGTTGTGCTCTCGTCTGTAAGTTGTTTTTTCTTTTTTTTTCCTTTTCACAAACTTCAGTTTGATTTATGGTTTCCAGCGTGGCATTCAAGGTATTTATTTTTCCTCTTTTTTTTTTTCTCACTCCTTTCTTATCCGTTGACCTTACTGGTCTTTTCCTAGCTGTATTTGTCTTGTAACATTGCATTTTCAAATGTCATCACTGGAAAAAAGATAATAGCATTTTTCTCGTACAAAAAACTTAAAAACATTTTCTAGGAAAAACTCAGAATTACATTAGTGACCATTGGTGTCGATCTGATGTTGACTCTTTGCAAGTGAGAGCAAAATTAGGTAGGCTGTTCTTTATCCAAATGGGTCTTTAATGAATCTTATTTAAAAGTGGGTTTATAAAGCGGCTGGTCTCTTTAATAATATGAACTTCTCCAAGTGGCACTTAGAAAATAAATTTAGGATGTAATAGGTTATATACAACACCAAATTGGTCTTCCCTTAAGGAGACAGAACAAACAAAAAACATTCCTGCACGGAAACATAGCATCCGTGTACCTGTAGTACTGCGTGATTTGTGGTCCCTGTTCGGCGAGGGCTAATTGACAGGGAGAATCCTCCCTGCTGTCTGTCGCAAACCATAATTAGGAAAGACAATAACATTTTGTGTACAAAATAATAATGGAGAACAGACTTGTCTTCAGAATAAAGATGGACAGTCTGCCTTCGAAGAGCCCAGGACCATCCATCTGTACATTCATGGAGGAAATAGCTTTAAGATGTTTTCCTCTTGGGGTTGGTAAATACGGTATAATTTAGACCATGGTATAATACAAACATAGAAATCCTTCCTAAAAGGGTTGGATACATTTGTAGGTATTAGGCTCATTCTGGGTAATTAAGTGAAACCAAAAGTACTCGGGGTGCAGACTTAACTTTTCACAAGGTGTGTCGGGGAGATTTGCCATGTTATAAGTCTGCACGGCTGTCGGCCCCCTTCTCGGGAGGAATGTTGGGCTGGGATGACCTTGATCAGACCAGTTAGGGTCCATCTCATCATTTTACAGCAAAACAGCCATTGATAGGAGAGGGCAGATTGCCTTACTCATCGCTCATCAGCCAGGTCTTCAAAACTGTGCCAAGGTTTCTGTCTTCTGTGATAATTAAATGATTCAGTGTGGGTGTTTCCATGCTGCAGGAGCAGGTTATCACGTGTTCTGCTTCCAGGGAAGCCTTTCTCAAGACAAAAGGCCACTTACTTTGCCATTTTGATTTTCTCAGACTCAGCGTTTAAACAAGACACTACTGGATTATTTCACACAACTTAGGCAAAGTTCTTAAAATGGGCTGTGTTCATATTTGTGTTCACCTGTTGGCTTCAGGGTAGGCGAAGGGGCTCACTATTTTCTGAATTCCTTTCAAGTGCGTGAAACGAAATGTAAATTACACTTCAGCTATCATGTTAGAGGGAGTGGGAATGGGGATAATCTGTATTAATCTTCCCCAAATAAACAGGAATGATTATTAATACTACTCGTCATAGCTACATCCCTCATCATTTAGTTAGCTATACTTTTCAAACCTTAATCTGTGACTGTCAGAGTTTGGTCAGCAAAATATGTTCCTTGTTAGGAAGGTTTTTTTGTTGTTGTTATTATTGAAGACTCACATTCTGCTACACAAGTTTTCATTATGTTTGCACTCCTCCGTATGCTTATACAGATTGGTTGCCTTTCATGGCAGTTTCTAACCTGTGAACTCAACTTAAAAGGCAAAATCAGTGTCTGCTTCTTTGAATTTGATAATTGGATTTAGCTGTAATGATTGACAGTAGCCATAAAAATCCGTAGAAATGAGACTGTAATCGACAGTGGGTCATATACCGAAAGTTACATGTTCTTTTTTGGCAGCGCTCTGTTTTTATAAGGAGATTAATCATCTCTCTTAGTTCTTCTCAAACTTTAGTATGGATGTAAGAGATGCCGGTAAGGTGCAGATTCCTGGGTACTACCTCTTGAGTTATGATCCGTTGGGCTTGGAGGGAGTCACGGGAATCTGTATTTTTAATAAGCACCACTGATGATTTTGACACTGTGATCTATGGGCTCGACCTTGACATGGTCTGATTACTATTCTTTCCATAGCACAATGCCACTTCTCTTGCAAGTTACCTTACTTGAAGGACGAGGCAAAAGTGAGAACATTTCACATTCTGGCTTTATTCATTTCTGATTTAAAATAAAACATTTCTATTTTATCTTGCCCCTAAGACCTCCGATCGATCTCCGGAAAGAGCAAAAAAGGTCTGGAGGAAAGTAATGAAAATTATAAATATAAATAAAAAATTATATATAAAATATAAATAAAAAATATATAAAATTATAAAAAAAAATTATAAATATAAAATAGGCCCACTCATGCTCTGTCTCTGCGTCATCTTGCAGGCCACTAAGGGATAGTTTGTGGGAAAACATGGTATTTCTGAGACATATAAAAATGTGTTCTCTTCTTAATAACCTATTACGCCCCAGTCATTCCTAAACCTAGAGGATGATCTGGAAGGAGCATGGGGGTTGGAGAAAGTTTGTCTATAACAGATGATGATGTAAACATGCAGTGGGTAACTGAGGAACGAGAACGAATGGAAAGAAGTGCAGAAGTAAAGAAATACAGAAAGAAAATGGAGAAAGGTGAGGTACTGGAGAAAAGTCAGAGGAATAATACGCAAGGAACTTTTCGAGTGGTAAAGGCTGGAGCCTTCCTAGCTCCCTGACTTTTCACACAAGGGCTGTCCTCCTCACAATGTTGAAAGAAGGCATTTTTAGCCCAGGTTAGCAGATGTACAGGCTGATGGTGGCTAATTGGTGACAGAGGCAGGGCGCACATGAGGTCTGGCTGGCTTCCGAGCCCCTGTTGTTTTTGCCCCCTGTGTCTTCCACTGTGACCAAATGACCTAGAATTAAGGGAGGATGAATTTGTCAGCCAAGCGGTGCTTGAGGAGGAATAAAACCAGGGCAGATGAGCACATGACTCGCTTTTTGAGTGCAGGAGAAGAGTAAATCAAGAGTGCGTGTTCGTCTATCAGTGAATGGATGGATAAATAAAATGCAGACTGGCCACACAATAGGTGAAAGAAGACAGTCACAAAAGGCCATGCAGTATGGATTCCGTGTATATGAAATGTCCAGAACAGGAAAATTGATAGTGACAGAAACCAGATTAATGGTGGCCAGAAGCTGGAGGAAAGGGGTGGGGGTGGCACGTATGGAGCTTCTTTTGGGGGGATGAAAAATTTGGAATCGTAAGCGGTGATGGTTACACAACCCTGTGAATATAGCAGGAGCATACTTTGAAAGAGTGAACTTTATGGTATGTAAATTATAGATCTAAAAAGAATCATGTTTCGGATTTAGACAGGCTGGAAATCGAACTTGCCTGAAGCACTTATCAGCCGTGTGGCTACGTGACAGGTTATTTGAACTTTCAAAGCCTTCGTATACACTCATTTCTAAAGAAATGATGATAAAGATCTTTGATTTTTAAGTAATCTCTGCACCCAACATGGCGCTCAAACTCATGACCCTGAGATCAAGAGTCCCATGCTCTACCGACTGAGCCAGCCAGGCACCCCGCTAAAGAAGTGATGATAGTATGAACCTTAAAAAGATTGTGAAGATTCTGTGAACTAAGGCATGTCAGGTTCTTAGCACAGAGCCTGGCGCAGAGCGATTACACCATCAGTGTTAGGCCCTCTAGAGAGGTTGTATTTGAAGAGATTTGAGAAATTCGTGCAGGTTGTGCACTGGGAATTATTGGCTGGGATTGTTGGCCAGGGTATCATGGCTCTCCATATTTCCACAGGCTCAAGGTAGAACAACACGGGACCGGAGGTGCCCGTGCAGATTTTCAAACCCAGAAATCAATTGTCACTTCATCCTGAGGCCTTTGAGGGCCAATATCAATAACTAAGAGCTCTTGTGCAAATACATCCTGAATAGTTCAAGACGTTAAAATTTAGACTAGCAACTGGATATATTTGTACCTAAACTTGTTATGAAGTCACAGCTTCTTCATAATTAAATTGTTTTATTTCACATCTCTGCCTAGTCACGAGGCAGGTGGTTTCAATGATTATTTTGGCACAGAACCAAACATTAATACGGAACAACGATGTTTTGTCAAGGTATTTGAACCATTTCCTAACGGGATTCTAATTTAATTGCTCAATATAAAAAATGTTTACTATAGTTGTGCTGTGTTAGAACTTGAGTGAACCTTTTAAAGATACCTGTTTATGTGGCCTTTTTATTACGTGAGAAACAGTTTGATGAGTTTGAACTTTCATGTCAGAGATCTAAACATTCGCCCGAACTCTGAGGGGAGAAGGCATTATTGTGTAGCAACGTATCGGGCACCCTCCGCACGAATTGCCTCTTCTTCCCTTGAGATACAGAGTCGCTTAAGTGCTGTCAGAAAAGCTGTCCTTGCGCCCAGATATAATGAGCAGAGAGCAAAAAACTCCCACTGATGCTTCGACAAGTGATTTTTAAATTTGGCATGTCCGTCTTATTAATTACCGTTTCTTTTCTCTTACAGCGTGGGGACGGGCAGCCGCTGCCATGCTCTTCTGTGGCTTTATCATCCTGGTGATCTGTTTCATCCTCTCCTTCTTTGCCCTCTGTGGACCCCAGATGCTTGTCTTTCTGAGGGTGATTGGAGGCCTCCTGGCCCTGGCTGGTAAGACTATGTCAGCAATTCATACCTTCAGTAGGCATCACTATAGTACTGTCTATCCCATGACCCTTGACAATTACACTTCCTGATCTGTTTGCAGAAAATGTGTCACCAAGGGCAGAAGTGACAGTCAAGTGTCTTAAGATCTAGGTCCCCTTCCTCCTGTGGCTCAGACGGTACTACACGTCCTCCATCCAAGGGAGGAAGGTTGTCACTCTGCGTGCTGCTCTCGCTTATAGATGACCCCGTGTCCAGCGACACCCCTACCTTGAGGGACCAGGGTTGAGTCAGCCCTGGAAGTGTAGTGTTTCCATAGCGATCCCAGTGCTGGCCTCCTTGATCCCCTTGCTGAGGGGGCTGGAATGTCCCGGAGCCATTTTACTTATTGAAGGATGTTACAAGCTTATGATATAGTGGGGCATAGAAAGGGTTTCTGTGGTGGGACGGGAGACTCTAGGAGGCGCCCGGACTGGGATTGCCATTCTGTATCATAGAGCCAGTTCTGGGGGATGGGAATTTAGTTATGTAGGTGAGTGCAGTCAGAGTGAGCATTTATTAATGGAATGCAAGAACTAGGAGTCTAGGAGCAAGATTTATTTGAAATTTTAGGTGGGATCCTGGCACTAGGGACCTCAGCCGCAGAACTGAATTTAGATGCAACACTGGATTTTCTGAGGAAGAGAAAATCCCTAGGTCTTTTCTCAAGGTACCAACTTAGGCTTGAGGGACCAAAGCAGAAATCCAGCTACAGACCTGGAGTACAAGTACAGAGTGAGCAGATGGTCTTGGAACAAGTCAGAAGCCTTGTGATTAGAAGAGGTGCATAAGATCAAGCGTGAGCCCGGAGGGCGACCGCCCCGTTCTGGGTTCCCTGAGCTTAGGGAGGGTGCTCGCAGAGCCTGGGCAGAACAAGTTGGGGGTGAAAAGGGTCCTGGCTCAGAAGAAGGAGGTGGCCTCAGAGAACCAGCCCGTACAGGTCCAGCCCTCACCTTTACCTTGGAGAATTTCTCTTGATCGAAACATAAGGTTTACTCCAATGTTCCCTATGTCTCAAAGTTTGCTTTTCGAATACTATTTTAAAACCAGAAGTGGTTTGGAATCACAAAACATGAAGAATCTTGTTGAATCCTATTTCCGCTTCTATTTGGCTTTCGTAGTTAAATTTATAAGACTTTATCAAACCAACACACGCGATGTATCTTCCTTTCACATGCCTTAGAAGACTAGATGGGCACCTATTTTAATCACCATTAGAAATAACACTGGGACATTCATGTTCATTGAAAAACCCTAGTTGGTACCATATGACCCGGCAATGCCTCTTCTCCGTATGTATCCCAAGGAACTGAAAGCAGGGACTTGAACAAGCAGGGACTTGGACATGATTGTCCACCCATGGTCATAGCAGTATTATTCACAACAGCCAAAAGGTGGAAACAACCCAAGTGTTGCAGGAAATGTTAAATGAAAATATGGTATATCACATACGATGGAGTATTATTCAGCCATCAAAAGGAATAAAGTTCTGATATATGCTACAGTGTGGATGAATCTTGAAAATCCTATGCTAAGAGAAACAAGGTAGACACAGAGGGCAAGTATTTTATGATTTCACTTATGCGACAGAAAGTAGATCCAAGCTTACCAGGGGCTGAGAGAGGGAGGGGTAAGCAGAGTTTTTAGGTTGGGAATGTTGAAAAAGTTTTAGGTAGAGAGAGTGGTGATGATTGCACAACATCGGGAACGTATTTAGTGCCGGCAAATGGTACACGTAACCAGTGGTTACATGATAAACATGATGTTGTATGGAATTTGCCATCATTTCAAAAAAATCCCAATTAAACTCTTTCCTCCATGTTAGCGTTAAAAACATTGCGATCTGGGAAGGGCCAGCTTGAGCTGACAGGGTTGCAGGAGTTTCTGTTGTAAGGAAGACTAATTCTGGCAAACTCCCACAGCTTCACTGCATACTGTCCTGCTTAATTCTGCCTTCTCACCTTACGACTGAGTACTCATTTTTGCCTTGAGAGTTTGATACGTAGAACGGGGCATGTTGATAGAAGAGGGAAAGGCCTAGAAATCTTCAGTGTACTTTTAGTGGTTAGCAAGGTTCAGTTAGGGCCAACTGGACTTCTAAGAAATATTTCGCAGCAACAATTATTTTTAATTTTATGTATGTCTTGGGGTTACTATCTGAAAAATTGAGTACCGATACAATAAAGATTGTGCAGAAATGGATCCAAATCATTGTAAGAACTTTACATATGATGAACTGAAACAGGCGGTGAACAATATTTAACATTTATGACCAGGGGAATTTGAAGATAATGTAGGCAAGGGTTGCTTTTATGTCTTATGCAATATTTTGCAGTAAATAATAAACTTAACAAGTAAGAATTTGCCATTTAAAGCATATAAGAAACAGAGAAATGTTAAGATCTGCACCGAGATCGCTCTTCTTAAATTGCCAGAGAAGGGGAATATTTTGAGTTGAAAAACGGAAGGAACAAACCATGATGTGGAAACACTGATGGCCTTTCTAGCAATAAAAAAACAAAAAAGGAAAAGAAAATGACTTTGAGGATGCATTCGTGGAGCTGGCAGAAAGCATTTCGGTGAAAGGAGGAGGAGTGAGGACTCTCTGCTCTCCAGAGCATGGCCAGCTGGCCCCTCTGGGTGCAGACTGGTGTCTCAATGTCACAGATTGAAAATGCATTCATGCCCAATGACGTAACAATGCACGGGTGAACTACGGCGTGAGAGAATGCAAGAATGCAGCATAGTGCGTGGAGGCTCGTTACAGCTTTGTAGAGTTATGCATGTTCATTGGAAAATAAGACAAAAATAGATTTAATCAAGTTTGTATTTTTTTTTTAAATTTGCTTAAAATGCCAATATGATGAATAATAACTGTAATAAGGTGACTCTTCTACCAAAGAGCTTAGAAATCTTCTGGGTCTGTGCTTTCTTTCTTATATCTTCCTTCCACTTCCCCAGAACACTGACTCTTCCCCTCTTGAATTCCCGTCCCGCCATCCTGGAACATTCTTGCCTCCGACCTCCATCTCTCCATTTCTATTTATTCTTCAGATTCCTGCCTCCTCTGCAGGCTTTTCTGGTGCTTCCCTACATTGGTCATTTGCGTCATTGGCTTGCTGTGCCTGCCACTTAGTCACTCGTTTATTAAATGACTATTCCAGTGGTGTAGTATTATCAACATTGTCTCACGTATGTGTTGTGTGCACACATGTGTGTATATGCGTACATATTACTTTTGCTAACACGGAAAATATGAACTGTGTTTGGCACAGGAATTACCAAGATGAAAAAATACTCTGGTACCACCCTGCTTTCTACTCTGTACTATAGTTTTGCACCTTTTACTTTAGTAAACATAATGCGTACACAGGTACTACAGAGAGAGTCCCTAATTGTTCTCTGTCTGTATTTCGTATATTCAGTGTTCTGCTCAGTGCCAGGTATCTCTGACATACAACACTCAATAACCTGTGTTGGCTCATGATTAACCACATTCCCCCGGTCCCTTTCATTAGCGCGAAGTGGATTTAATGGTTATGTAAAGGCAAAGACATTGTGGAAGAGGGAGTTAATCTGTTGGTACCACGCATTCATCCATGCGTCCATATTCACTCTTTGTGATGTTTTTCTTCCCTTCAGCTGTCTTCCAGATCATCTCCTTGGTAATTTACCCCGTGAAGTACACCCAGACCTTCGACCTTCATGCCAACCCTGCCGTCACTTACATCTATAATTGGGCCTATGGTTTTGGGTGGGCGGCCACGATTATCCTGATCGGCTGTGCCTTCTTCTTCTGTTGCCTTCCCAACTATGAAGATGACCTTTTGGGCAATGCTAAGCCCAGGTACTTCTACACATCCGCCTAAGGTGGGGAGTGAGCAGAAGAAAATCGATGCTGCCAAGATGGATCCCAGAGCAAGAAACTGTCTTCCTCAGCGTCCTTCGAACCCATTTGGTGGGCAGTGTGCATATCATTAAATTAGTCAATGCTAAATAACTTGGGAGAAAATATTTCTTAAATGGCGGTACAGTTTCATATTCACCTTTTATATATGTTTGTAAACAAAACTTACTTCTTTTAATTAATTACCTGTAATATGCCCGTATCTCCTTATTTCTACCCATACCATTTATACTGCATTTGTAAAAGAATATGAATATGAAATGTAACCCCTTTATACGGTAAAAAATGAGAAGGCTTCAAAGATTGGTGTGACCTGATCAGGTTTCTGTTTTTCTCAGGTGGAATGGACTGGGTCTATTAAAAGCCAACGAGAAGAGAGCGGTATTAGTAAAAATTGTCAGTGACCAACTATTCTATGAGAAATACAAAAAATATATATTTTTCAAGCCTTCACCTATTTAAAGAAGCAAAATAGTTTCCTAAATGCATACCATTTGTGAGAATTTCTAACTAATATCCTGATTTTTTTTTTTTTTTTTTTTTTTTGCAAAACTTCATGTTAACTTGATATGGCATCTACGAACGTTTTCTTTCATAGCCAAAGCCTGCTGCCATAGTCAGGCCTCCTTACGTAGTGAAATGTTAAGACGAAATTTTCTCTTTTGAAGTGGCTTGTAGGGTTGGGGTGTGGGAAAGTGCTGAATTCATAAATCTGTACTCTTTTGTGTCTATATGTTCGGGAACACAGTAGATCTGATTGAAAGCTGGGCTGGGTCTAACTCATCGCGGCTGACAGGTGTGATTTGGTTGTTCATTGAAGCATCAGGAGGGCCATTCCTATCACAAAGTAGCACAAAGACAGCGTCAGGAGAAGAAATGGCTTGAATTCTTCATCTCAGGTTTGACTGGGCTCTAATCATATAGACACAGCTTCTGATAGATGGCAATTGTAAACAACACCTTAAATGTAGTTACAAACCTGGTCTTCCTTGGAAAAGAGATTTAAAATATCTGATATAAAACATACAATGGGAAAAATCAGGGATGTGAGGTTTCTCTGAATGGCAAATATATGATATATCGCGTTGACTATTATTATTTTTTTTACCATTTGTTCTTACATAATGAAAACCAATTCATTTTATATACCAAATTATTATTTTGTAAGTTGCAGAATAAACCATTGCTGTTTTCATTATGAATTTTCCCCAATAAACCAGGTGTTCTAATCTCGTTTCTAGTTTGTAGTTTTTGGTTTTGCTTTTTTCTTTTTTCAACTCTGGGGAAGGGAATATTTTTTTTAAATTTACTTATTTGGAAAGAGAGAACACCCACACAGGTGGGGGAGGGGCAGGGAGCGAGGGAGAGAGGGAATCCCAAGCAGGCTCCACATTGTCAGCTCGGAGCCTGACATGGGGCTTGAACCCACAAACCATGAGATCATGACCAGAGACAAAATCGAGAGTCAGACGCTCAACTGACTAAGCCACCCAGGTGCCAGGAGAAGGGAATTTTTAAAAAAATGCTTTGAGTGGGGCAAAATAATAAGAGTGTTGGATAAAATGAATAGTAGCTTTTTCTTAGTTTTAAGGGTCTTGCTCATTTGAGGTTTCCAATAACAATTTTTGAATGAACTTTAATGGATTCTATTAGTCTCCTCCCCGGACCTCTTTAATGACTAGCACCTGGTACACAGGTATCTATCCATTGCTGCCACCAGAGGGAAATGGACTGAGAGATTTCCCATAGCTCCAGATGCCAGGGAACATTTGTGTGGTTTAGCTGAAGGTTCATCCTTCTCTCATCTTCCTGCTTGGGATGTGATCGTCTTCCATTCAGGTAGTGGGACAGCAAGGAATTTCTTTACTTGTTTTCCCCTTTTCCACCTTCCCCCAGTTCTCCACCATGGATTGTAGGTTAATTCTCCTATGGTGTGTGGAGATGTGAAGACGGGTTGCAGAGTGGCATGGTGGGAGATTGGAGACACTTCTCGGTGCTTCTGTTGGCCGGTTGGTTCTTGGCAGGCAATTTTTTTCTGTTTTTCAACATATGAGCTGAACGTTTCTCATCATAAATTTAGAAGAATGTAGTCTGGGTGATTATTCACACCAAAAATTTTAAAGACTTCTGTGACAGGTAGAGGAGTCGAGGTGATAATTAACAATGTTAAAAATGTCATCTTCTGAAATAATAGCACAGGTAACTCAAGAAGATAATGGGCAGCTAGAGATTACGAAAACAACTTGTGTACCTGAAAACGACTCTCAGATACACGGTTCTCTAAAGCAAGCACTCCTGTCTTGGATTTTCCCTGTCCAACTTTCGCCTTTCCCTCCTTAATAAATTACATACTATAGTCTAATGATGCACATGTAGGACAAATATGGCTTCCTGGGACCTATGGTCTGTATTAACGGAAGCATTTCAATCTGAAATGTTTCCAACAAAGACATACTGTTATCTTGGCTAACATGTTCTACTTCTTTCAGCCCTGTTCAAGCACAGAGATCCTCTGTTCCTTGTTGGTTCATATTCACCAGGACAGATACCTTTATGTCATAAAAGGGGCAGAATTCCAGAGAGTTCTAGAGAGTAACGAAGAAGTTGACTAAGAAGCCATCTAAAGACTAACAGTGCATTGCATGATATTTTCCCTAGTAAAGCTGAGTGGCTTTTGGCTCTCTAATTATATTGAGTCCCCACCCTTTAAATAACCAGTTGTAGGTCCCCAAACACTTTCTCACGCTCACACTGTAAGTAGTCAGATATGCTGGGTGCTGTTTACTGTTGAATGCCACAAAGAAGTAATACGTCAAGGTCCTTCAATTGTCACACAAGGTTAACTATGGAGTGTAATTATTTTAGTTTCAAAACCACATATGACAGGACTGACAATAAAGTTTGATAGGCTTTCCTTTTCTAAGAAAATGAAAACAATGGGAGAATATAGCCATAATATCTTGATTATGTTGACTTTTGCTACCAACTCCTGCTGAAAGACAGCCCTATTAATATAATAAACATAAATGCTGGATCAACTTATTCTGTTTTCCCAGGCGTATCTGAAAAGGCCATATTTGAAGTGCATCCAACTTCGGCTCTTGTTGGCTGTGTAGGCTTGGGCAGTTTACCTCTCCACTGGCCTCATAACCTCATTCATAAAATGATTGCAAATTATCCTTTTTGTTTCCAAATTCTTTCATTCTGTGTGTTTGTATGTGTATCTGCTCATTTGTTAATTTACTTAAATATTCTTGGGTAAAAGAAAATAAGATAAAGTGATCCTATTTTTTGTGTGCTTTTTTTTCCCCCCAAGTTGACTCTCATAGCTAGAGACAATGACTAAAATCCTAATACGGTGATGGATTTTTTTTTTCTTTAGTTGAAAATGAAAGAAGATTCCTTTAGTTGGAAGAACCACTAAATAAGTGAATATAAACTCTATCATAAACATAAGTCACCCTAAAGCTTAGAAGAAAAGCTTTAATTGTATTCTAGGGAGCTTCTAATTCAAGATGGTAGAGTGGACTCCATTAAATCCATCACTTCTGACCAATATAGAAAAAAATTGTAGAATAATAAACAAGTACCAGAGGGATTAAATCCATAACAAGGGAGGTGTCCATCAGCTGACCAGAGGCTTTGCCAAATTTGAGAAGATGAAAAATGTTGACATCGTCAACAGTGGAGTGAAGCTACCACCCAGAATAAACTCAAGCTGGCTGTTGGGAAATTAACAGCTGTGCTGCTTGATAAGGGGCAAAGGGGTGCCAGTCTTGGAGTTGGCAGAGTCAACTGGAGTTCCCAGTACTACTGGGAAAGGAGGAGGGTATAGATCAGGGGAATTGGTCTGCCCCATGAAGATTCGCCAGTTGGCCTGGCCTGGCCTCCCCTTCCTCCCATCAGATTCCTACCCCTTAGGGAGGGGAGCAGTTGACCTAAAGTGCTTACCTATAGGCAGAACCCAGAGATGACAATCGTGCTTATTAAACAGTATGCTCTAAGTGCTTCCCATGTGCTAACCCATACAAACCTCATCTAGACCCTCTGATGTGGGTTTAATTATTCTTAATTGTTCAAAGAAAGAATGGAAACAGGAACAGGATCAGACAGCTAGTAAATAGCAGGAATAATAAGTGCAAAATACAGCATAACAGTATTTGGTGCAGTAGGGAACAGTACAGTAAGTCAAATTACCATGCAAGTATTCTCTGGCTTGCCCCTCCTGCCATTATGTTGGTGTGGGTCCCTCAACATCTTCCGCTTCTCCAAGCTCCAGGGAAGGTTGAGCCTTCCCAGTATGCTCGTAGGCAGGTATTGTATAATGCAGAAGTGTAGAGCAAAGGAGGTGGAGGGCCAGAAGTATGAAGGGCTAGACCTGGGTGGGGGGAGCTAAAGGGCATAAATGGGAGAGGAAAAGACAGGATTTAAAAATCAATTTCTAGGATCTATCTATCTCACTGCATGGAGTTTAAGAAACCCAGTTCACACTGTTTTGAGTTTTCATGACCATACTCTCTTCTGGATCACTTCTCTATGATGGGACCATGTGAGTCGTTCCTTCATCAGTGTTGCAGGTATAAGCCACTGTCCAAATTATCACAGGGGTCTGAATGAAACGAGAGGGTCCAGTCTTGATTTGGTGCCTTGATGGAGAGGGCCTTGTAGATAAAAACCCAATAGCATCTTTCTGAAGCACTTATTTTCAATCTTCTGAAAATGTACCACTTCTGATATTACAGATTACTGGCCTTAACTTTTTTTTTTTTGACATTAGAATCATCCATACACTATAACATGTTGTGAGTCTTAACCGTTGCTTATAGACTACTTTGAAATATATATTACAGGGGCGCCTGGGTGGCTCAGTTGGCTAAGCGTCTGACTTCAGCTCAAGTCATGATCTCATGGTTTGTGAGTTCAAGCCCCGTGTCGGGCTCTGTGCTGACAGCTCAGAGCCTGGAGCCTGCTTCGGATTCTGTGTGTCCCTCTCTCTCTGTTCCTCCCCCACTCATACTCTCTCTCTCTTTCTCTTTCTCGTTCTCTCTCTCAAAAATAAAATAAACATTAAAAATTAAAAAAAAAGAAAAAAAGAAATATATATTACAAAGAAAAACCACATGGTGAACACGTGGTGTTCTCCTAAAATATAGAATACACAGATATAGGGGCACCTGGGTGGCTCAGTTGGTTAAATGTCTGACTTCAGCTCAGGTCATGATCTCATGGTTTCTGAGTTCTAGCCCCACGTTGGGCTCTGTGCTGAGAGCTCAGAGCCTGGAGCCTGCTTTACATTCTGTGTCTCCCTCTCTCTCTCTGCCCCTCCCCTGCTCATGCTCTGTCTCTCTCTCCCTCTCTCAAAAATAAATAAACATTCAAAAAAAATTTTAAAAAAGAATACACAGATATAGATATGCCATATCCCATCCTTTTGGCTTTTGTTATGCTATAGAATATTCCTCATCAGAAACAGAAACAAATAGAAAAAAGGGCTCCTTTTCACTCTCCTACATCACTGTGTCTAAATCGTTCTCACCCAAGGAGTCTAAACAGAAGAAGGTGAATGCACGGGTCCCAGTTTTACCTTACTTTATACACAACTGTTTCATCTAAAATATAGCTACGCTCGTTGTAATATAACACATATTTTAAATTACAATTACTTAACCCTCCACCTCCCATCCCACAAATCTTCAAACCAAGTGGAGCAGATATGAACAAAGCTCGACATATTTGCGGAAGTCATCGTCTCCTTAGAAACAATTGTCTGAATTCTGATACCTTGACTTTAATTTAGGTGGAAGATACAAGTACACGTTTTTAATAGTCTCACATACTCAATTCCCTTCTGTAGAAAGAAATTCAAATGTTACCAGGAACACCATAACCGAAATCCCAACAATTTTGCAATCGAAGTTGCTGTGAAAAAGGGGTGACCCTGAACAAGATTTCATGTAATTATGCAGTGAGGATGCAAACACCTCCGTCAGGGGTGAGAGCGGATTGCTCTGGGACGAAGACACTGAATTCCAGCTCCTTCTTTTGAACTCCCCCCTTTGCCTCACTCTTTCCAAAACAGTTACTTAAAAACAGGTCTACTGAAGTCAAAAGATTGCTTTATCTCACCTCTGTGGATGCGGTTTCAGGTTTTAAAATGCCTGGGGACAGACTGGGATGGGGACCTGTCAGTCAATGTTCAGCGTCTTTGGCTGTGTGAGGGAATTTTTCGGGGAGCCGGGCTCGCCTTGTCACACGTACAGTTCATTGTTCCTGGATTTCACAATTCTGCTAAGTAGTTGGGTGTATGTTCTGGGTGTGACAGAAGTGAGGTGTGGGAAAAGACAACCCAGAAAGAAAATTAAAAGAGGTTCAGATCCTGTCATGTTAAAAAAATGTTCCACTTGTAGTATTCTGTGCTACATTGTTGATCTCAAGAACTTACTCTCTCTAGCTGTGGAAAGAAAGGAAAACTCAGGGGCGCCTGGGTGGCGCAGTCGGTTAGGCGTCCGACTTCAGCCAGGTCACGATCTCGCGGTCCGTGAGTTTGAGTCCCGCGTCGGGCTCTGGGCTGATGGCTCAGAGCCTGGAGCCTGTTTCCGATTCTGTGTCTCCCTCTCTCTCTGCCCCTCGCCCGTTCATGCTCTGTCTCTCTCTGTCCCAAAAATAAATAAACGTTGAAAAAAAAAAAAAAAAAAGAAAGGAAAATTCAGAAGTGTGTGTGTGTGTGTGTGTGTGTGTGTGTATCTGGTGTGGTGTGTGAAGATAGTTCTCTGGTGAAGAAATGAAACCCTGCTGATTTAACTGGTGTAAGATTATCTTAGTGATAATGAGCCACGAAATAATCATAATAGCGTAATGGTTTGCCCGGCCTGTTTTTCCAGTACAAAGATTCAAGGTAATTAACCTGCTATTATCAACTGCTTTTGAATTAGTTACTTTTGGGAGGGAACACTTAGATTTAGAGACTGAATTAAATCACTAAAAGTCAATTTAGTGGGACTTTGAAAGCGAGTTCCATATGCAAATCTTCTGTTCCTCTGTTCTATGCTTTCTGTTTTGGTTAGTTACTCTGTGGACATTCTTCAACTGCAACACTTCAACCACAATTCATATTCCGAAATGCCACCCCACCCAATTCCTAGTCAAGTAACACCACAGAGCCTAAACATTGTTTTTTTTTCAAACGAAACAAAACAAAAAACAAAAAGAAAGAGTGATCTCAGTCCAGACAGAAGATTGAAAAACTGAAGCACGGATAGGAGGCTGTCCTTGGCCACGATTACTGTCACATTGATGGAGTTTACCAGTGGAATAATTAGTTGCCTCTTCGGAGCACGTCTAGGTGGTCAGAGGTGGATTCATCAAGACTAGAGTCGGCATCATGAAAAGATGAGTTCTTGGCAGATGGCAAAGAAATAGAAATGCCCGCCCTCTGTGGGGGGTTCTCTGTGGGGAGGGCGCTGTACCTCAGGAGAAGGGCTGACGCAGCCTTCCGCCAGGAGCACGTGGGCTGGGTGCCCTTGTGCAGGGTGCAGCTGCACGGCCCCACTGAGCAGCCCTGGGACCCGGGCATCCGGACATCACTCCAAGGTGGAGCCCCAGGAGGGATGAAAATTGCCACCAGGATGGTTTTGAGAAGTTAGTCAAGACTTCTTCCATGCCTCCCTGCACACCTCACCCCTACATGCCCCCCCCACCCCCCCCACCCCCACCGAGATTCTCTTCTGTGTGGCTCCGAAACAGAGGCAGCTTTCACCATCCACATCCAGGACTTGGCCAATGTGAGCACACTCCCCGTTCTCCAATTTATGTCTTTAAAAGGTAAATTCAACCTTCGGACACATCACTGATTAAAGTGGAAACTGAGTAAGATGATGCTTGTCATTTTCTGTTCACACGTGCTGCAAATACACAGGCCTTAAGGGAAACTACATATTAAAAAGTAAGAAATACCTCACTGAAGTTCCTCAGCTCAGAAGGCCACTTGTGTGCTTCCTGACTGAGCAGACTAACCAGAAGCTCCCAGGGACAACTGGCTGAATACTGATTGATTGATTGATTGATTGAGAGAGACAGCAAGAGTGGGGGAGAGGGGCAGAGGGAGAGAGAGAGATCTCAAGCAGGCTCCATGTTGAGCCCAACATGGGGCTCGATCCCATGACCCCGAGATCATGACCTGAGCTGAAATCAAGAGTCAGATGCTTGACCGACTGAACCCCCTACCATTGGCTGAATTTTAGCCTAATTGTCCTAGCGGGCCCTCCGGGGATCACTGGATGAACTGTCTCACACACGCACACGGGCGCTGACCTGGAACCACGGGAAAGCCGAGTGGTTGAAGGAAAAGCCATTTCAAGTGGCAGAGCCAGCTTCTAACCTTCCACTTGAGTCCCCTCAGTTTAGCTGGCCTGGTACTGAGCGGCTTCTGGATAAAACATGGCTAGTTGTTGTTCACATTCTTTTACACGACGGTTTTTCGTTCTAAGAAGAGGTGAGAAAAGAGGTGAGAATCGATGGCTGTGTAATCCTAGGGCTGCTTTGGGAAATAAATGAAGAGTGACGGAATATTAAACACAGGCAGCCTGTTTCTGTGGTCTTTCTCTTAGCAGGTCTGCAATGAGGAAAGCAGTTTGGGGACGTATGTTTGTTTTGGTAACAGAGCAGCCCAATCTGTCCTTCCACCTGGGGGTGAATGAGTCATCACAGCATGAGTTAGGACTGGCAGAAAAGAGGAGACAACTTCTACATATTAAAGCACAACTTTCTCTTGAAACACCTTTTCCAGTGAAAAAGGAAGTTTGGAGGAAAAAAAAAAACAGGCAAAATGAAATCCTCAGAGAGGCATCATAAGGTTTATATTCTGTGCCAAGCTGATATGTTAACATAGTTTCTCATTTGTAGGGATTCACTGCTGGGAATGCTTTTTTTCTTTTGAGTTTTACAAATGTATTTAAGATTTTTTTTTTATAATTTTTTTAAATTTGTTTTTAACGTTTATTTATTTTTGAGACAGAGAGAGACAGAGCATGAACGGGGGAGGGTCAGAGAGAGGGAGACACAGAATCTGAAACAGGCTCCAGGTTCTGAGCTGTCAGCACAGAGCCCGATGCGGGGCTTGAACTCACGGACCGCGAGATCATGACCTGAGCCGAAGTTGGCCGCCCAACTGACTGAGCCGCCCAGGCGCCCCTAAGATTTTTGTAAAAGAGAAGTCATCATGTAGAATTGACCTAATATTCTCTGTACAAGATGAGAGGTCAGATTTTCACAAGAGAAATGCATACAGAAAGTTCCAAAAACTTCATGTTCCCGATATTAGCAGCTGTTACTAAATAGGATTCTACAGTCAGGTAATAGCAATAATATCCACCTTGTGTCACCTTCTTACTGTGTGCCAGGCTTTTATCTGATGACCATAGTGACACTCCCGTTAGGGAGATACATTATCACGTCCATGTCAGAGTTTGGGACACTGAGGTTTAGGGAGGGAATAATGGAACCATCATTCAAGCCAGGTGCATTTGATTCCAAAGCTCCTTCTCTTAACCATACACAAATATGTTTGGTAAATACAGAGGTAAATACAGTTTAAAGAATTTTGTTTTGTTTTCTGCTTTTTAAAATTATTATTATACAGATTTCAGGACCGTTAATGTGCTAAAATGAATTCTAAGTCATCAAGAGGTCTGGAAATCAGAACACTTCCTTTTTTTTTTCATGGCACACTGCCACATTTAGATTCCTGAGACAAGGACTTGGGGATATGGAGTTTATTCGGGAGGTGATCCCAGGAAGTACAAATGAAGGGATGAGGAGAGTGAAACAGCTGAGGAAAAAAGACAGGTAAGTGTGTGCGTGTAGTCAGATCACTGCCGCCGAGGCTCAATATTGCCGAGGAGCCGTGGAGAATATACCTCAAAATAGTCCTACTGAAGGACAAGGAGGCTGGGCTATTTATCTAAGGACTTTGTCCTTCATTGTTGAGATTTGCTCCTGGCATGTCTGGGCTGACCTGTCTGCAGGTTGAGCGTGCTCCAGACTTGCCAGGTAAAGTGCTCAGGCCAACAGGAAGAAGGACAGATGTTTGGGTGGGAAGAGGTCAGTGTGTAAGGCAACTGTCCGCCGTGGCTGCAGGTTAAATCGGGGAGGAGTTCAGGAGACATGGGTGGACATCTACATTGTCTGCCGTAGTCCCTCACTCCTGGCTTTGCTTCGATCATCCTGCTCTGCTTTGGGTAGACTCTGGAATTCATGCTTCAAGGTAGTTATGGGCCATAGTCTCTAAGCAGAATCTAAAAATGGGAGGATGAGTGGGACACCTGGGTAGCTCAGTAGGTTAAGCGTCCCACTCTTGATTTTGGCTCAGGTCATGATCTTGTAGTTTGTAGGGCTCCACACAGACAGCATGGAGGCTGCTTGGGATAATCTCTCCTTCCTCTCTCTGCCTCTCCCCCATTCACACCCTCTCTCAAAATAGACAAACTTAAAAAAATGGGAGGATTAATAAAATACATTACAGTCTTCATAACTGCAGCTGGGGCCAAGGTTTTCAGATATTTCATAACATCAACTATATCCCCGTGTGGTGATCAAAGTCAATGGACACCAGTATATTAACTCTGATTATTGGCCTACTGGTCTACCTGCACGAGGGACCCAAAATGACCAGTGTCCGTAACTTTAGGCTCGGTGGAACCCTTATTATATCCCCTGGTTGAAACTCCTCCCACCTTTTGGAGACCTAGACCTCTAATTCTGCAGAGCCAAAATTTTCTAGTAGAGGCGGGGCAATTTCCCACAGTTAAAATACTGGGAGTAAAGGTTCTAGGGGCTGATCCCAGCCCTGAAACATCTGTGAGCTGGTATCTTAGCTGGGATGGTAAAAGGCTGTTCTAATATTTTATCAGTCTGGCAGCTTCTGAGAGAGTATAGTATATGGAAAGACCTCACGGTCATGTGCCCATTGTCACACCTTGGCTCCCTTAGTTTAAGGAAATATTATACAGGATCTCATGTCAATAACTCAACAGCTCCATAAGCCCTTGGATAATGGGGCTCGAAGGGGCATTGTAGGCAGGGAAGGGAAACAGAAATAAACATCAGCCCTGGTAGGATGAATTACTACCCCTTCCGGGATGGAAGGGTCTGATGTCTCTAAGTGCTTTAAGTTTTTGAGGGGTGGTTCATTCCAACAACTGTCTCTCAATCTAACATCCTCAAGATCCATTCCCACGTGTGTTCCCTCAGTGCCCACTGGATAGACCAACCAGGCTCTGCAGTTATTTTGGTGGACAGACCATTTCTTCCCATGGCATGAACTTCACTGGCCCATTCAAGATATCCTAAGCCCTCACCCTAGTGATTGGTCTAGAAGCACTGAGGGAAGGAGCCATGATAAGGACATTATCACTTTGTGAGGCACCTGCTTCAAGCAAGGAACTTTATGTGGTTCCAGGCAATGGGAGGTAGCTTTTCTCTGCTAAGGGGTAGGGAACCACTCAGACAGTATGGCGCTTTCCACCCCATGCCCCCACCCCAGGTCTTAGAGTCCAACTCATTCCCTATCAGCGCCTGATTTTTAACATGGAAGACCTCCTAGAACTGTTTTCGGTCTCCTTCGTATGTTTATCATCCTTGTATCAGATCCTAGGTTGGACTGTCAACACAGCTTGCCTTCTAGATACAGGAGGTAAGGACCTCTTTAAAATGCTTCCGCGGGGGACCTCTGGCTTTCACGTTGTGCCACAGCGAGTTGATGCTTGGTGGACCCAAGAGTTTTGCTCCCGCTCTCCGGTTAAGAATCCCACCATCCTTGTCATCACTATTAGCCCCCATGTCTTTCAAGGGCGACAGAGAGCACACGAGCCAGTGCTTCCTCTTCTACCCAACTATCACAGAGAGCATTTTAGTAATCGGGAAGCTCCAGGCTGTCAGGAGTTGTTACTACAGCTGCCCATACCACCAACAGTGCCATCCTGGCTGCCGTCCTCTGACTGGAGTGAGCCAATGGCCGGCTCTGTCCTGAGACCCCTCCCAGAACCACTTGTCGTAGATCGGTTTTTCACAAAAGTAGAATGTGACACAAGGATTAGTATTTAGGGAGGTGATCCCAGGAATCTCAAGCGGGGAAGTGAGGAAAGTAATATAGAGAAGGGAGAAAAACCAATAAAGCGGATGTTAATGTTACTACTCCTGGTTACTACCGGAGGGAACGGGGACTTGATCCTGCTCTAGACCCTCTGCGCAACCACGCAGAACTGTCCCATGAGGAGAGGCAGAACCTGGAGTCTTTATCAACTGACCTCCGTCCCTTAATGGCTGAGGATTAAATCTTCGGGACTTCAGAGGAGTCCCGTGCTGGGGCTGAGCAAGCTGGTCAAATCCCTCGGGCAAAGAGGCAGAGGGACACCACGGCTGCTTGGGATGTGCGTGGGGACCATCCGCCACAGCTGTGGGGGGCACTGAGCAGCTTTCAGAGTGGACGTCAATAGCACCAGCCCCACAGCCCTATCGTCATTCAGCAGAAGTCTGGCTGGGAGACACACATCTGGATTATTTAACCCACGTACTTCCATTGCTTCTCATATCCTGTAGGATTACATTGCAACTCAACAGCATGGCCTTCAACACCCTCCATGATCTGGCTCTGTCTGCTTTTTGGTCTTGAAAGGTAGACATCTTGAAAGAAATTTCCTCTTTCAATCACTGTCTTTATCCTTCCCTACCCTCTCGCTTTTGGATTCTCCCCAAAGATCTAAATTTTTTTTTTTAATTTTATTATCTAGAGTTGTGTCTCCCTTTCTCTAAAGTCCTGGCGCTAGCTATAGCCATCAAGGTCTGGCCCATCCAGGCTCGCCAAAACATTCCTATGTCATATCACTGCATATTTACAAAGCAAAATAATAGAGGGATTGTGAGTAGACTCTGGTGTCTACTAATGACATCTTTGCTCATTACTAGCTATGTGACATTCAGCAAATATTTAATATCTTTAAGATTCTGTTTACTAATCTATTAAAAGGGGGTAATTATAGTTGCTGTGAGAATTAATTGAAAGGCTATATGAAAAGTGCCCAGCACCATGCTTAACACACTGAGTATTTAAGACATTGGAGCTGATGCTATTTGTGTATATATGGAGATGAGTTTTTGGAACGCTTTCTAACACTGCTTGCTCCCCATCAACCTTGTTTTGCTGGGGCTCTCCTTGGGGTGAGAATAGGAATCAAGGAGGGGTAATAATCAAAGAAAAACAGTGAAGCTAATAACGTGCAGGGGTGGGTGTGCCATTCACTCCTTTAGAGAGAGGATAGGAAACACTAAAGTAAGGAAGCAAGTTGGCCAGCTTGGAATCTTCAGGCTGACCTTCTTGAGTCTCCTCAGTTGTGAAATCAGCCTAACTGAAAGAGAAAAGGAATTTCTATATTCTAAACCTTCCCTTACGTAGGAAGAGCAAAGTGGGGAGGTCTGATTGCAAAGTTTCATTCCCAACCTTAGATAGAGAGAACTCAGGATGTGATTTATATTAAGTTCCCACTAAACAGGGGGAACAAGAAAACCTCCTGCCACAAAAGAGGAATTGTGGGTGCAAGCAGAGGGTGGCTTAAACATCCTACTTCTCATCTTAGGATAAAACTCTGGGTTAAAATGAGGAGTCAAAGAGGGGTAGAAGTCACAGAGAAGTAGAGAGGAAAGCTAGCACGTGCAGGTATGTGTGTCATATCGTGTGCCCAGCTTCCCACTGAAAACTTTAGAAAGAAGCCATCTCTCTCCGCCTGCCAGGTATGGGAGTGATCCAAATCCTCCCCACCCCACACCCCACTATGCGCCAGTCAGTGCCAAGAGTGGATGAAGGAGCTATGTGATTATCTGAGGAGGTCAGAGGCTAGAAAAATGGCTCACATTTGTTGAGTTTGGGTTTTTTTTTTTTTCCAAAGTGCTTGCCTTTCTTTATCCTTGTATCTCTGTGAGAAACAACAGACATTTTGACATCAAGTGGGTGTGTGACTTGTACAGAATTTACCTTAAACCAGGGAGTGAGAGCCAGGTCTAACTTCTACCTTTTGACCCGATGATTAACGTTTGGCCGTCTGGTCTTCATTAGTGAGGTGTCTTAGAGATATCAGATCGCCCCTTTTGAGACACGTAATTACCAGAGAATGAGCTCAGCATGTCGAGGAAAGGAAGAGACGACACGAGGATCTGGCTGTTCAGGATCATGATGTTCAACTGTCAAGTTTGGATTTCCGTCTTTCATACACTTTAAGAACTTCTGGATTTCCACACTAGAGTCATCTGTCTTCAACCAGAATGTCTTTAAGGGGCCACCATTTTGCTTGAAAGCCTCAGAGAGCACCACTATTTCACTCTGCTCTGAAATATTCTGGCCCCGATCCAGAGTTTCCAGCCTCTCATTGCTGATGAGAGCTGACGCATGAGCCTGACAAAAGAAAGCAGGGCTGGAACAGTCCCAGAGCCCCAGATCCTGTTCTTTGTGCCTCTATAGGATTTATTTCTTCTTTCTGATCACCCAACGAGATAATGTTTTTTTTTTTTTCCTAGCCCCATTTTTACAGATGAAGAAACCAAGGCATAGTAAACTTAAGAAATTTGACTAACATCATAAAGCTAGTAATTAGTTGGACTGGGACTGAACCTCAGGCCATCTGGCAAGACATCCTATACTTGTAGCTTCTCTGTCACATCACCACTTAAGGGCTACAGTATCCTCAGCACCCTCTGAGGCCAAGGAGGGGCCATGTCAGCAGCAGTTGCTAGCCAAGGTCCCTGAGAAATGGCCTCTGTGCCTTGCTAGAGCAAAGGAAACAGACCATTCATCACTCCAGGGATGAGCCTTTGCCAGTGGAGACAGAGGCCAGTCCTACTCGATGGGGGAAGATTAGGATTAATGCATTATGAAGTCCATGCGTTCCCACAAAGAGGTAAACACTCCCTGTTGTCTTCCTCCGGAGGAAGAGATGGATGGAATGGATGGAAGATGTTTGAGGAATGGCTGAGACAAGAGTGTGAACTTTGGACAGCTAAGCATTTACTCTAAAGGAATTAAGGTCACCAAAACCAAACTTGAACCCAGAACAAGCTAAGTTTCCTTTCACTGGCAACTTCGAGTGCACGGCTACCCGCTCCCATCCCCTGCCATCAGCAAGGAGCAAACTGGGATCAGTTGTGGAAAACAGAAGAGCTACGTTTTGTTTTGTAGGGCCCCACAGTATATCTCCTCCTTTCTGCACCTAGACTTCAGTTTCATCATGCTAACCTGCATTCTCCCTAAAGGCAGAGAGCACGCTTGTTTTTTATTGCTGGCACAGAACATAAGACAGGGTGCATAAAGGTGCTCATTAGAGCCTCCTGAACAAATGAATGAGTGAATGAATAAATGAATGAACGAATGAATCCCTTACAGCATGTGCCTCTTGGGCCCACAAAAAGTTACTTTAATCAACTTCTTGTTGCGTTAGTCAATTACCATCACCGTGGATTGTTTTCATTCACTAGAGAACTAGTTTCTTGTTCCGCAGCAACAGCTCTAGCAGGGAATCAACTTGAGAGGGCACTGATTGTTAGTTTCTCCCAGTTGCCTGCACCATGAGGGGTGTCTTCGTAAATTATTCCCTTATACTGGAGCCTAGGTTTTTATAATGTTTTTGCCATTATCAATAAATGTTGCAATACGTGTTTTTGTGTATTTGTATTTATCTACTAGATTTATTCCTTTGGGAATAGACTGTTAGGAGTGGATTGTATCTTTTTTTTTAATGTTTATGTATTCTTGAGAGAGAGAGAGAGAGAGAGAGAGAGAGCATGAGCACGAGTGGGGGAGGGACAGAGAGAGAGGGAGACACAGAATTCGAAGCAGGCTCCACGCTCTGAGTTGTCAGCACAGAGCCCAACGCGGGGCTTGAACCCACGGATTGTGACATCATGACCTGAGCTGAAGTCAGACGCTTAACCAACTGAGCCACCCAGGCACCCCTGGCGGGGCTGTGAAAAAGTACAGACTTTGTTATCAGATAGAATCCTACCCTTTTCACTAGTTATTGGCATGGCCCAAGCAATTGGTTTGACTGACTGACCTTTAGTTTGTTTATATGCAAAATGAAAGATATTCCAACCTCATAGATCTACTAAAACGATTAAATGAGATATTCCAGCACCTGCCATGTAATAAAGACTCAGTAAATACTTACAGTTTCTGAAATATATGGCTATATTGCTTTCCAAGGCCTTATGGTGCCACCAGTTCTAGGAATTATTAACATTTCTTCGTCATGCAGTCATTAAAAAACCAAAAGATTACATAAATGTACATAAATATTATTAGTATTATCCAGAATATATTTTTAAAGATTTCTACAAACGAATTAGAAAAAGAAAGTAACCCCAGAGAAAAATTGGCAAAGAGTATTAATAGGTAATTCAGAAATTGAGAACCTGAACGGCCAAGAAACATAAAATGGTTAACTTCACTAATTTTCAGATAAATGGCAATTAAAACAATGATATACTATTTCACTTACCACTAGACTGGTAAGATCAGAAACCTTGACAATACTTAAGTAACTCCACGGGCTTACTCAGACCACTCATAAACTGCTGCTGTGAGTGCAAATTGCCTCAGTGCCTTGGAAGAACAATTTTGTAACGCTGACAATTTTTGCAATACTGCAAAAGTTGAAGACGTGCATATTCTGTAACCAGAATTTCCACTTCTGGGTTTAAACTGCAGAAAAACTCTCAGCTATGCCTATCAGGAGACACATCCAGATACTTCCATTGATACAGTTTTTGTGATATTGAAATATTGAAGGGGCGTCTGGATGGTTCGGTCGGTTAAGTGTCTGACTTTGGCTCAGGCAGGTCATGATCTCACACTCCGTGAGTTCGAGCCCCGCATCGGGTTCCGTGTTGACAGCTCAGAGCCTGGAGCCTGCTCTAAATTCTGTGTCTTCCTCTCTCTCTACCCCTCCCCTGCTCACTCTGTCTCTCTCTCTCTCTCTCTCTCAAAAAGAATGAATAAACATTAAAAAAAATTTTTTATTAAAAAAATTGGAAACAACCTAAATGTCCATCAATAGGGGAATAGATAAATACATTTTAGATAAATCAATCTTAAGCAATGGAATACTATATAACAGTTGAAACTAATGAACTAAATCTGTGTATATCAACATACATAAATTTAAGGAGTTTTATGTAGAAAATGCAGTTACAAATTAATTCACACAGTAAGAAAATATTTACACAAGATTAAAAACCCATCAAGCATATGCATATATTTCATTGTATATGGATATTATTGTATATAATATTGTATATAAAACATGGGCTGATGCATAAAAATATGCATCAAATTTATGGTATGATTATATTTAGGAAAGGTGAAAGGGAGCGAGACTGAGGACAAGAATAAAAGAGGTTTCAGATTTATCTGTAACATTGTCTTATTTACAAAAAAGCCTGAAGCAAAAATGACAAAATGTTAGATTGTTTTTTTTTTCTTACTTGTGGTTGGAAAACAGAAATATATGTATTGCATTCTTTATATTTCTTTAAATAGTTAAAATGTTTCCAAATAAAAAATGAGTTTCTATAATAGACAAAACTGAAATTTTTTATAGTTTACAATCACTCTCACCCCTCAAAAATTGTGAAAGTCTTTCCATGACAGCTCTGTAAATGCACACACATTAGTATCATTTATCTGTGAAACTTAATGCCTATTAAGAGACACTTATAGGGGCGCTGGGTGGCTCAGTTGGCTAAGGGACTGATTCTTGATTTTGGCTCAGGTCATGATCTCATGGTTTGTAAGTTCAAGCCCCACATAGGGCTCTGTGCTGACAGTGCAGAACCTGCTTGAGATTCTCTCTCTCCTCCTCCTCCTCCTCCCATGCTCATTCTCTCTCTCACTCTCTCTCTTTCTCTCTCTCTCTCTCTCTTTCTCCAAATGAGTAAAATAAACTTAAAAATAAGAAAGAAAGAAAGAAAGAAAGAAAGAAAGAAAGAAAGAAAGAAAGAAAGAAAAAGAAACAAACACTTATAGAGGAACCTGACTGTCTCAGTTGGTAGAGCATGGCACTCTTGATCTTAGGGTTTGTAAATTCAAGCCCCATGTTAGGTGTAGACATTACTTAAAAATAAAATCTTGAATGAAAGGAAGGAAGGAAGGAAGGGGAGAAAGCAACACTTATCCTATTTAGAAACCCTGCAGATATTTTCACAAGTTCTTGTGTCCTTCAAAAAAACAAGTCAAAATGATACACAGCTGAATTTAAAAGTCATACAATTCAGGGGCACCTGGGTCGCTTAGTCGGTTAAGTGTCCAACTTTGGCTCAGGTCATGATCTTCCTATCTGTGAGTTCGAGCCCCATGTTGGGCTCTGTGCTGACAGCTCGGAGCCTGGAGCCTGCTTTGGATTCTGTGTCTCCCTTTCTCTCTGCCCCTCCCCTGCTCGCGCTCTCTCAAAAATAAATAAACATTAACAAAAAGAAAGTCATACAATTCAAAAACCTTATGAATGAAAACATGGGCCCTACCCATTTTCTGCTTGCTTTTTGTGTCCAGGCTTCTAAAGCTATTAATAACCATGGAAAACTGTCTTACTTGTCTCTTCTGATACTTACCTCCATCCTTCAAAAAATGTCCTTTATTCCCTTGAGTTTTTTATTTTATACGACCTCTTACCATGGAAGAGAAAGATATGTCCATCCATATTTTATATCCATCCCACTCACTCCTACACATGCAGGTATATGTGCACATATGCACACACACACACACACACACACACACACACACACACACACACGCATGCAGACATAGACACTTCTCTTCCCAAGTTCCCAGTGATGTTATGTCACTAGTTTTGGTTACATCATGTTCGTATTTTATTATTATGGTTCTGTAAGCATAGTTCTCAGCTGAGTCTCATAGTGAATGATTTCATGTCCTCATCCAAATTTTTGCTTTTATTGGAATGAATTCTTGGCTCATTTTTTCACTTGCCGAGAATTTTAGGTTGGAAGTTTCTCTCAGGATTTGAAGGCATTTCTTCTAGATTCCATTTTGTTCTTGAGAAGGCAAATGCCATTCTGATTTCCTTTGCTTGTGACTCATGTTTTCATCTCTGCCAGATTTTAGTATTTTCTCTTTCCTTCCATGTTCTGAAATGTATGCTGTGCCTTAGGGTTGGTTTTCATCCACTTGCAGTGTTTTGCGTCTCTGTTCTCACTTTCTGTAACTCCTAGCAGTCCTCTCTTGGACCTGCATATGTCCCATCTTCTAATTTTCTATCTTTTTCATTGTTCCATGTCTCTCTCTCTTTTTTTTTTTTTACGTTTTATTTTTATATTTGAGACAGAGAGAGACAAAGCTTGAGTGGGGGAGGGGGACACAGAATCCGAGAAGGCTCCAGGCTCTGAGCTGTCAGCACAGAGCCCAACGCGGGGCTCGAACTCATGAACCATGAGATCATGACCTGAGCTGAAGTCAGATGTTTAACCGACTAAGCCACCCAGGCGCCCCCATCTCTTTTCTTTTTGCTTTACTTTCTCTTCTATTTTCCATCTCTCTGTCTTTTTATGCTTCCTTTGTAGGGATTTTCTCAATACTAATCTTTCAGTCTTCCTGGATACTGAAAAGTTTTCTTTGATCATATTTTTAACTTCCAAGAGCTTTTTCTTATTCCCTAATTATTCCTTTTCTAAAAATAATTATCCTGACTTATTTTGTAGAAGCAAAGTCTCTCCTCTCCCATATTTATAAGTTTTTGAAGTTTATTTCTGGTCCCATCCCTGTCTCTTTTTCTTTTTAGCTCCATTTTTAATTGCCTATATTTATGACTTGGTGTCTGTTTTTCAATTTTGAGGCTTTTCTTGGATGTCTGACGATCCTTGGTCATTCATATATACCTCAGAATAGGACACACAAAAAAAATGTTTAGTTTGGAAGTTCCGTGTGTGTTGATTGAGCTCAACTAATGGGATACACCATTGGTTAAGGGGGTGAATCTGGTCTGAAGGAGTCCAAACGGCCAATATATGTAACTCTTGTTTCTTGGGCAGATCAGTTTTCTTGGAGCAGAATTTTCCTACTGGCCCAGAAGGCAGGCTGGTTGTGGTTATTCTAGGAGCCAGTGGGAGAATGAGCTGGAACATTCACCATTGAGTATGTAGACTTTAACCCACCTGTGTTCGACATGTGCCTTATTTCGCCCTCAGCCAAGATTTGTCCTCAATCCTCTCTGGGCACATTTCTCGTCTTCTGCCAAGGCCGAGAGCGTCAACTATGTGGTGGGGAAGGGAAACTGGGCTGCAATACGCTTCCTGTAAAAACTTTGAATCGATCCTCCTATGTTCACCTTCACCCCGACTCCTTGCCTTCACAGATACGATTTGTCTTTAATTCCTGAACCTCTCTGAAGCAGGAATCGGCTTGTCTCTTGTTGGCTTACCTCTCTCCCCACCCTGCAGCCATTTTAAAGATTAAAAAGCCCTTAAAAATTTCAGCATGTGCTGACATGGGAAGATCTTAATATATCATGAAATACAAAAGGCAAGTTTGGGGCACCTGGGAGGCTCAGTTGCTTAAGCTTCCAACTCTCGATTTCAGCTCAGGTCATGATCTCATGGTTTGTGACATCGAACCCTCAGTCAGCCTCTGTGCTGAGGGTACTGAGCCTGCCTGGGTTCTCTCTCTCCCTCTCTCTCTGCGCCTCCCCTGCTCACACACTCTCTCTCTCAAAAATAAACTTAAAAAAAAAGGCAAGTTTGATTTCTGTGATCTTATTTCTCTTTATATTAATATACATACACATATATGGACACGCATATATACATACATATGATATGTTATATAACATATGTGTGTGTGTTGGTGTGTATGTTTAATAGACAAAGAGAGAACCATGGAATAATGCATACCAATCTTAACAGCTGTTAATTCCATGAATTCTGGGTTGAGTGGGGTATGACTTTCATGATTTCCTTTTAAATCTTTTAAACAGGCACATTCAAACTTCATAACAATTACTATTGTTATGGTATAGATTTAATAGTTCTTTCCAGGTGATAAAAGCAGGCTATAGAATAGTATGTACAAGATACCTATTTTATTATGTAAATACTCACATACAACCAGGGAATAAGAGAGGCAAGGAAGAGAGAGAGACAATAGAGAGGTTAGAAGAACAAGCCTGAAAATATATAAAGAGGAACTACTTCTGGATAATAAGGTTAAAAATATTTTTTGATGATCTGTTCATTTTGCCATTCGTTTCCTCGGCACATATTTATTACATACATACTTTGTGACAGATCTCCAGGCACTGGAGATCCAGAGGAAAACAAGATAAGCCAAGTTCCTACCCTCGTAGGACTGGCATTCTGGCCCCTAAGAGCATGTGCACTGACTTGCTTTCATTAAAAAGCTGTGTCTTCTACCTAAAAACGAAGAAACAAATGAAAAACACTGGCATTCTGATGTGTGGAGCCAGCAAACAAATCAAATATGTTGATTTTAGATAGGGACAAGTGATATTAAAAAACAATTTTGAGGAGCACCTGGATGACCCGGTCAGTTGAGCAGCTGACTCTTGGTTTGGGCTCAGGTCATGATCTCATGGTCCATGAGTTCAAGCCCCGAGTCAGACTTTGTGCCAACAGCACAGAGCCTGCTTGGAATTCTCTCTCTCTCTCTCTCTCTCTCTCTCTCCCCCCCTCCCTCCCTCCCTCTCTGCCCCTCCCCTTCTCACATTCTTTCTTTCTCTCTCTCCCTCTCTCTCAAAATAAATAAACTTTGACAACAACAACAAAAACCAAACAATTTGAGCAATGAGGGAGAGGATGTTGGGACTGTGGTGACTTCTTGTAGCTCAGAGAAGGCTTCTCTGAGAAGGTGAGAAAAGAATGTTGAGGAGTAGAAAAGCCCAGAAAAAATTTCAGGGAAAGGTGTTCCTGGCAGAGGAAACAGCAAGATGGAAATGAACTTGGCATGTATGAGGAACAGACAGAATGCCAGTGTAGCTAGGATATAATGAAAAAGGAGAAAGGGGTAGGATATGAGTATAGCAAGATAGTCGAAAGCCAAATCATATCGATTTTCGATTTCATTCTCCTTGCAGTGGGAAGCAATGGAGGGTGCTGGGGAATGATGTTATCTAATTTATACTTTTAGCTTATCATCTGTCTGCTAACTGGAGAATAGACCAGGACCCGAGAAGTGTGCTTGGGATAAACTGGAGGCAGAGGGACCAGTCAAGAGGGTGCTTCAGTAGTCCAGGACAGAGAGGATGGAGGCGTGGACTAAGGCGGTGGTGGTGGTGGGGAAGAGGAGTGATTGGAATCCAGAGATATTTCAGAGGTAGAGCTGGCCGTACTTGCTTGGATGTAGTTATGGCTGGTGGGGTGAGGTGAGTAATGAGGGAAACTGGATAATAAAGGATGATGCCTCCATTTTTGGCTTAAGCAACTGGACACTGGTGAGACTGAAAGTCTAAGAAGCAGATTTGGGGGAGAAAACTAAAAATTCTCTTCAGATATATTCCATTTGAACAGCCCGCTAGACATCCAAGTAAAGAAGTAAAGAGTGAACAATTGAGTAGATCTTCCTGAAGTTCAGAAGTGAGGACAGGTCTCATCAGCATAAAGATTTTATTTAAAGCCATGGGTCTGAATTAGATTCTATAGGAAAAAAAAAAAAAGGACAAGGACAAGACTTTGGAGTCTATCAACATCTAGAGGTATAAAGGAGGTTGAGAAGGGGCAACTAGTGAGGAAGGAGGAAAACTAGGCGAGCAGTGTCATGAGAGCCAATTTTTTTTAAATTGAAGTCAGATGTGAAAAACATACCTAAATAATGTTTGTATTTAGTATGTTTAAAGGCTGTGTAGCAAATGCTAATGCGGAATTTTTAGGTAACATTTTTTTTAAATCAAGGAAACAACAAAGTCATGAAAGCCAGTTACGAGTCAAGTAATCTGAATTTGAATGCCATGCTTTATCATTTATTCTACGTCCTCTGGCCAAGCATTTCATCTCTTGGACCTAAAATGTACTCCTCTATAAAAGTAAAGATACCTTGAGGCTATGTGGATGAGCCAATGATTGGTATATAAATGGAGAGTTGCTATTTTCCTTTGGGGTGCCTTTGGACAGTCACAAAAACAGCAGCACTGTGTACAGAGGACACACACTTCACTTCTATTTATAAGGCCCTGTCCATTTTGGAGATAGTGCTATTGATTCTCTTTTTATCTATAATGCATCCTGGACCATAAGATCATATATCATGACACCAAGATTCTTTTTTTAAAAATTATGTATGTATGTATGTATTTTGAGAGAGAGAGAGAGAGAGAGCACTCAAGTGGTGGAGGGGGAGGGTCAGAGAGAGAGAGAGGGAGAGAGAGGATCCCAAGCAGGCTCCATGCTGTCAGCACAGAGTCCGATGAGGGGCTCGAACCCACGAACCGTGATGTCATGACCTGAGCCGAAACCAAGAGTCGGACACTTAACTGACTGAGCCACCCAGGTTCCCCATCAAGCTTCTTAATTCCCAATTACTTGTGACTCAATCAATTCTCTTGAGGAGCACAGAAGGACCCAAGATGAAGTGGCTCAGACTCCAGCTAAATCTATTAAGATGTCTCTGAGAAACATTCTTCCTACTCGTTGATGAATCAAATGGCAGCCATTTTGGTTTTATTCATGTACTTTGCTTTAAAATGGTGATACCTTCCACAGAGGTCAGAAGTTAAATTCATATAATTATTCAGCTTACTAAGGATAGTCCAAATATTCTTAGGGTTCCAATATTCTCCATGAAACACTACACTGTAGCACTGTGGTGTGCACCTGACATATGCGGGCACCCTGGTGCATCACAGTCCTGTCATTGGCTTCTGACCAAATTTTGGCCGGTGCACAAGTTGACATTGTTTTTGCCGTAATGAATGGCATCGAAATGTATATCCAAGAGGTAAAGGAACAGCAGACTCTGGAATACGACCCAGCCTTAAAAAGAGAGGAAATCCTATGACACGCTCCAACATGAATGAACCTTAAAGACATTATGCTAAGTGAAATACACCAGTCAAATGTTAGAGAAATATCTCACGGTTACTAAAACATGCATGAGCTTTAATCATGTTTTTAAGGCAATCTAGCTGAGAGCAGTGAGCGCTTTCTTTCTTTTTTTTTTATTTTTTTTAAATTTTTTTTTTCAACGTTTATTTATTTTTGGGACAGAGAGAGACAGAGCATGAACGGGGGAGGGGCAGAGAGAGAGGGAGACACAGAATCGGAAACAGGCTCCAGGCTCTGAGCCGTCAGCCCAGAGCCTGACGCGGGGCTCGAACTCACGGACCGTGAGATCGTGACCTGGCTGAAGTCGGACGCTTAACCGACTGCGCCACCCAGGCGCCCCTCTTTCTTTTTTTTTAAAGTTAATTGTAATCTGTTATCTACAGGGAAAAGAAATTTGACTATTTTTTAAATTATATTTTGAGAGAGAGAGAGAGGGAGACAGTACGAGTAAGGGGGGGGGGCAGAGAGAGAGAGAGAGAGAGAGAGAGAGAGAATCCCAAACAGGCTCCATGCTCAGCACAGGGCCCAACATGGGGCTCGATCCCACGACCCTGGACTCATGACCTGAGCTGAAATCAAGAGTCAGATGCTCAACAGACTGAACCATCCAGGCACCCCGTGGGAACTGTCAACAAGGGTGCCAAGACCATTCATCAGGGAAACGAGACTCTCTTCAACATATGATGTTGACAAAAAACTGGATATCCACAGGCAAAAGAATGAAATTTGACACTGACCTTATGCCACATGCAAAAATTAACTCAAAATGGATTAAAAACCTAAACGTAAGACTTAAAACTATAAAATTTTTAGAAGACAACATCGGGGGAAAGTTTCATGATGTTGAAATGGTCAATGATTTCCAGATATGACACCAAAAGCATGGGCAACCAAAGTAAAACTAGATAAATGGGGCTACATCAAACTTAAAAACTTGTATGGGTCAAAGGACACAATCAACGGAGTGAAAAGGCAGCCTACAGAATGGTAGAAAATATTTGCAATTCACATATCTGATAAGGAGTTAATATCCCGAATACGTAAAGAACTCCTACAGGTCAGTAACAACAGAAAGAACCACAAAAAATAAACCAATCAAAACGTGGACAAAGAACATGACAGACGTTTCTCCTAAGATGATATACAAGGGACCAACAAGCGTGTGGAAAGATATTCAAGCCTCACTAAGCATCAAGAAAATGCAAATGGTAACCACAATGACCATTACGATAGTTACTACAAAAATAAAAACAAAAACAAAAACAAACAAACAAAACACCCAGTAAATAAAAAGTGTAGGCAAGAATGTGGAGAAACTGCAACATTCATACACTGTTAGAAGGAGTGTAAGGTGGGGACAGCCACTATGGAAAACGGTGTGGTAGTCCCTCAAAAAACTCAAAATAAAATCCCTATATGATCCAGTGATTCCGCTTCTGCATATATACCTAAAAGAATTGGAAGCAGGATCCTGGAGAGGTGTTTGCACCCTTATGTTCATAGCTGCGTTATCCACAGCAGTCCAGAGGCAGAAGAAGCCCTTGTGTCCACTGGGGGATGACTGGAGAAACAAAAGTGTGACACTATATACTTACAACGGAATATTATTCCTTAAAAAGGAGGAAAATCCTGTCACATGCTACAACATGAGTGAACCTTTTATGCTAAGTGAAATAGCCAGGCAGATAAACACAAACACTGTATAATTCCACTTATATGAGGTATCTAATGTAGGCAAATTTGTAGAAACAGAAAATAGAATGGTGGTTTCCAGGGGATGAAGGGATGGGGAAATAGGGAGTTATTTAATGGGTACAGTTATACTTTCACAGGATGATAAAGTTCTGGAGATCTCTTGCACAACAATATGAATCTACTCAACACTACTGAACGGTATATGTATGGATTTCTCTATAATTAAAAACAAAAGATTTTTAAAAATGTGCTATAATCTCCTGAAGACTGAAAACCACTGATGAGAAACACTAAGTGATATAATTCTCCCTCTTTTTTTTTTTTTTTGGTGTGAGAGCAAGAGCCTGAACTACGGTACAGAGTGCTTTCTAGAACGTATTACTTTTACAATCAAGCTTTGGTCTCTGCTGATCATTCAAAACTTTTGAAAAGTTCCCAGGTATCTACATTCCTGATTGAGAGAATCAGAACTTTACGGGTGGGGCTCAGGAATTATTTTAAGTTTTTTTTTTTTAATGTTTATTTATTTGTTTTGAGAGAACACAAGTGGGGAAGGGTCAGAGACAGGGTGACAAAGAATCTTTTTTTTGCTTGTTTTTTTTTATTAACATTTTTTAACATTTATTTATTTTTGAGAGACAGAGAGAGACAGAGCATGAGCTGGGGAGGGGCAGAGAGAGAGGGAGACACAGAATCCAAAGCAGGCTCTAGCCTCCAACTCACAAACCGTGAGATTATGACCTGAGCTAAAGTCGGACGCTTAACTGACTACACCACCTACGTGCCCCTACAGGGTGACAGAGGATCTGAATCAGCCTCTGCACTGACAGCAGCGAGACCCGTGTGGGGCTTGAAGTCACAAACCATGAGATCATGACCTGAGTCGAAGTCGGACGCTCGACCGACTGAGCCACGCAGGTGCCCCTACCCCCGCTTTTTAAAGTAGACTTCATGCCCAGTGCAGAGACCAAGGTGGGGTTTGAATTCATGACCTCAAGATCAAGACCTGAGCTGAGATCATGAGTTGGACCCAGGTGCCCTTATTTTTTAGCTCTTCTGGTAATTTTGAAGTGTAGTAATTAACTACTGGTGTAAACAAAAAGACTGACCCTCCTTTAGCTTCAAAACACAGTGTTCTTAGTTTCAGCTTCCTTTCTGGTGCTCTCTACCTGAAGATTGATGTCAAATGAGTTATTTAGAGCAAAGATAGTTTGAATTATACTATTTATGAGAAGCTTCTAAAACCAGAGGCAAAGATAATGACTAATACTATCCTCAGAAACAGGACCCAACATGTTTTTGGCAAAATGTCTTCACTGAATGACACTAGGGACCTTGCCCAGTAAAAATAAGTTTCAACGTGGAAGAAAAATTAGTATTGGGTATTTATGGGCAGATGTTTTGTTGTACAGTTGAACGAAAATAATGATAGTCTCCGAACGAAGCAGTTCTTGTAACTGGGTGATTTACGTATGATGGAGAAATGCTTAATGGACTTTGACCAATGTATGACTATAGATCTGTGTTGTTTTTATTTAGTTGCTATTATTTCGTGAGCTCTATATCAGGGCCTACTGGGCCCAGTGACTTGTGTTGGAGGAGGGTCTTTGCTAGTATGATAGAAAGAAGGCAGGGCTCTGAATGCTAACCCAGCACAGTTGGTATTTCTTATGATGCCTCTTGACTATGATTCAGTGATAAAAGAAATGTTTCAAGATTTGCTCAAAATCAGTCACATCAACAAAATGGAGTCAGATGTTTTTAGGGAGTTGGGGCCTAAGCGCAACATACAAGGAAAAATACTGGATAATCAAATTATCCTTGAAAATTCTTCACATTATCCAAACAGGGAAACCGAGAAGCAACCTTTGATTTTCCCTTGTATTTTAACTTGGCCTCCATGTCTCTAGGGCTGTGCAGTCAAACTGAAATGGATGAAACTACAGAGTTAACGAAAGGCGAATTTTTCTTCTCCGGTTTTTTGGTTCTGTTTTTCCAGTTCAGATGGTTTTGCTTATGTTGGTTCCATGCTCCATTTACATAGCATCCTTCTCCTTCCATTTCCTTGTTCTCCAGTTTTGGAGAAGCAGATCATTTAGGCCCACAGGTCTTGGAGTCAGGCTTCCCAAGTTCAAATCCGGGTTCTACAACGCATCCACTATGCTCTTAGACAAATTACTTCATCTGTACAAGTCTCAGGTTGCTGATTTGTCAAGAGAGGGTGGTTAAGTGTGCCTGTATCATTAGGCTGTGAGGATTAAGTGAGTCAATACCTGGGGGCCCCAGAGGCAGCGCCTATGAAAAGTGCTCAAGGATCCAAGTGATTACTAACTGGTGGTGGTAGTGGGGGGTTGGGTTGACAAGGCAGTGTCCAGTCTTGAGAGACCTACAGTAGGACTGGGAGAAACCGACGTACTTCCTTAACAGAGGTGTTTTCCTCAGGCTATAGAGTATAAATGTTCCTTTTATGACTCCAGTTATTATTACTTGAATGTTACCCTCTGCAGCCTCAAGAGCCATGACATCAGCCTCTGGCTAAAGGAAAACCCAAAGTGAGTGACTGTTTATTCTTTCTTGAAACTCAGTTGATTATGAAGAGGCAGTGTGGCCGGAGTCACAGAGCCTCCCTCAGGGCATTTTTAAGACCTCCTCGTCATCCCTCTTGAGTGATACATAGGCTGGAATGTTTTCATTAGAGCGAGTAAGTAGCATTTATTATAATTGTTTCCAGGAAAATAATGTGTTCTAGTATCTAAGATGTATAAGTATTGCTTGCGTTTCTTACACGACGGTGACACAATCTCGAAAGTCCATGAATACTCACTTGTGTGAACTGCACACAGAAATCAGCTGATGAGAAATCAGATGAACTGGCTCTTTAAATAGAAGCTACCTCGTCTTTTGGTTAGAACACAGAATGACTGACAACCCCTGCAACAAAGGGGTGGCTCATTCAATTCTAAGACCAAGATTTTGTCTCTCAGAGTCCCTGCTCTTAGGACTTCTGTGGGGATTTTATTACTTGTGATCAACCTACATAGCCTCCAAATTAGCAAGTGAGGTCAACTTCTGAAGGCCTCTCTTTGAAATTGGGAAATCAGTTGGCTGAGTAGATTGGGCCAGATTGAGGAGGGCCTCAAATGCCAGGTAAAGGGACGGGATGCGCGAGAGAGGACTAAGAGTAAGTTTTTAGGTTGGGCTGGTAGTCCTGAAGCACTCTAGCTCTGTGCCCCCTCTGAAGCTTCTCACAGAGTACATAGCTCCCACTCCCGCCTCTGGTCTAGGACACTGCTTGTGAGAACCAAGTCCACAGGTACTTACGGAAGCTGCAACGGCCCCTCCCCACCCTACCTCGCCCTTCCCCACCCAGCTTTTGAGAGTATTCTGGCCCTTCACCTGGGGCCCTCCACATGGGCCACACCCTTGAGGTGGTGACTCAGGAAAGCCGGCCTCAGCCCTCTCTGGAGGCTTGGGAGGATGGCGGCCCCTCTGCCCAGGGCTCTGTGTCCTCTGCCCAAACAAGCAAGGCAGCAAAACATAACTCACTGGCTTGGTAACTCTCTTGTGATTTCTCCCAAGCTTCGATGAGTATTATTCAGGTGGTAGTTTGCAGTCTCTCAGGGGTAGGAAAAAAATACAAGGACATCTTGCATAAACTTTGCAAGGCAGACATGCTTTCAGAATAGATGCAGTGATTTACCAATTCACGACTATTTGCTGAGCTCCTTCCGTGTGTGAGGCCAGCACTGTGTTAAATAAAGGCTGAACAAAGATGAATAAGATGTGGTCTTTGCTGTCAAAGGGTTCTATGCCTCACAGAGGAGGCACGCGTTACTCAGATGTCAACTGCCTACTTCCCACACATTTCTGACATTTGGTAGGAGTGCCTTGACCTTCAACTCATGGTTGGGGAGCCTTAGATCTCCCCAAGATTATCTATCTATCTATCTATCTATCTATCTACCTATCATCTGTCTGTTGACATATAGATATAAGAAGATATATCTATATATCCAACTAATTTCAAGTTTCCTTGCAATCTCGTGATTCCTCTGTCTCTGGGTCCATGTCTATACATGTTACTTCTGATTCCTTTCAGAGACACCAAAATGACAAACCCAAACTCGTTGCTCCTAACAACAATCTACTTATTATACGGTTGGTTGGCTTTTCCAGGGCGAAGGGTCTCATTGTAAAGCGTGTGGCCTTTTGTATCTTGTTAGCTATACTCTTTCTCTCCATGTCCATGTTTCTTCTTCCTTTATTCTCCCCACCTGCTCTGAGGATCGAGTGAAGTCCTCTCCTTGTCTGACGTAATCTTGACCTCTTCTCTGAGGCCTTAACACCAGGTATTTCTGGCCAGAGACTCACTAAATCTAAACAATGTTAAGATAATATTTCCCCGGGTGCCTGGGTGGCTCAGTCGGTTGAGGATCAGGCTTCGGCTCAGGTCATGATCTCACGGTTCGTGGGGCTGAGCCCCACATCAGGCTCTGTGCTGACAGCTCGGAGCCTGGAGCCTGCTTGGGATTCTGTGTCTCCCTCTATCTGTGTCCCTCCCCCATTCATGCTCTCTCTCTCTTTCTCAAAAATTAAAAAAAAAAACAAAACATTAAAAAAATGTTTTTAAGAAAGTATTTCCCAACAAAAGTGGTTCTTGTCCTAAGAGAAACCTCACGCCTGCTACTAAGAAAGAGAATATTCATCTACTCTTATCGTTACGTATATTAAAAATAAATGTCATTATGATAGCTCTCCTTGTAGAGATCTAACCAAGGGACTAGGGGACTCAGGAAAACCTTCACAGCTATGAGGCAGTGACACAGCCCTATGTAGGGTGGGCAGCAGACATGCAGTTTTGCTGACCTCAAGCTTTCGTCAAGTTTTCGTTTTAAGCGGTGTCATAGCTGAACTCTCAACTCGCAAGAGGTAGTTGCCCCAGAGAGACCGGAAGAGCAAATCTGGAGACTGGGCACACCCATCGCAGTAGGACAGGGCAGATGCTCTGGGCAAACACAACTGGAAGCGGTGGGAGGTCTGGGAAGGTGAGGCACGAGTGTGAAAAGGATGGGAAGACTGCCAGGTGGCAGTCCAGGCAAGGGACAGCATCAGGGAGGTCTAGCCAGGCAGGCTAGAGTACTGGCAGGGGAGCAGCATGTGGGCATCTAGGTGCCGAGCGAAGAAAACTTGTTTGAGATTTGGTCAAGCAGAAGATCTTGCAGAGGCTAACAGAATATAACCAAAAAATGGGGTTTTAAGAGTAAAGCTCTCACCCTGGGAGGGAAAGAAGAGACTGGCAGAAGCCAAGAAGGTTATTGACTTAGAGGAACTGGGATGTAGGTCGGGGCAATTGGACATTAAGCTTAATGTCTTGAGTAAAGCTGAGTCGCTTGAGCACAGTCTCCAGTTCTGCCTGATGACGTTGAGGCACAACTGCCATTGAGGGGTTGGCACCAAGTGGGCATAAAGCAACCTCCAACAAAACCTCTTTTGTGAAGCAAGAGAAGAAGCCACCTTGAAAAGATACAGCGAAGACGAGAGACAGTGGAGAGTTTGTGAAATGGTGCGGGTCTGAGAACTAGGGCATGCTGGGAAGCCAGTGTGTGGCCTGTTGCATTGTGGTGGCCCTTTTCACTCGACTTACTCAGAGCCACAGATGCCTTAGAGGAACAATTTTATACTGAAACACATCTTCTCTTGAATGCTTCATTCAGTCACTTCTCAGTTCACTCTAAGTCATGTAGCTCAGTTAGTAGAAATGTGAAGAAACCCTGAGGATGTGGTTTGCTCAAGGTTACTCAAATCAGTGTCTCAAAATACATGAAAAGTTTCTATCCTGGAAATTGTCCTTCTTCAAGTCACCTGAATGTGGTCTCAGGTCCTCTTGTAGCTTTGCAAAGTCCTTTCTGCAGCCCTTGGTAAACTTGGCAGAGAATCAAGAAGACTTTTGTTTTCCCTTTCTTATAGAATGTTCTGGTTTAGCTAATGTGTTCTCCAGTGTTAGTTAGTACAGCCCAAAGCCTAAACAGCATAGAGACTGCAAAAATTTAGATAGCTGTTCAGAGACTTTTGTCCTCTCCCTTCTTAAAAGCGCACTGTTCTAGCTGTTCTTTCTCAATAGTGTCTTCCTTCTCCTGGGAACTTTCTGCTTCTACTGGTAAATGGTATGTATGAATCTGCCCGGTCTTGCTCCACAGTATCTGTCTGCATCACTCAGGTATTCAAAATTAGTGCGCTGTGAGCAAAACTGACATTCTAATAGTTTCACAAATATCAGACCACATTCAGAGTGGGGTTTTAGGAGGTACTTTCCAGCTTGATTTTCCTCCCTCAACAAGAAATCCACAGGAAGGGCTATTTTAAAAACCCATTTTTTCAGACTTCTGGGTTGCACGTTGGTGAGCGAATATATTGCAGGACAACCAGGTATGTAAAGGAGCTAATAAATTCTGGAGGAAATGATCGGTTCTAAGAAAAACACTGCTTCGTGACGTTATGGAAAGAATAGACAAGTGGTCTCAGACTTGTCTTCTAGAATAAGTATACAACTGGCTAATGATGGCAGAAATTCTGGAAAGGTGCCATGTTTCCAAATAACTCTGCATGAGGGCAAGACCTGTCAGTCATCGATAAATTTCCATTTGCAATGTCCGCACCCTTTGCACTCAGAACCCTAACTTTGCTCTTCATTTTTTTTCCCTTTTCTTTCATAGTCTGAAATTAATTTTCTCACGGAGGTAGCTCCTGGAGATCCCCTACAGAAATATAACATATAGAATCCCATATGCAACGGGGAGTTTTGGTGGCTGAGCTAGGAAACTTCTTCCCTTTCTGCTCCCTCACCTTCTCCCCCATATCTACTGTCAATGAGATATACATGTGAGGTTGCATTTTTAACTCAGGGTGGAGGAAGGAGATTTGGGGAGATGAGGTTTTGTTGGAGGTTTGCTTTTTCTCCAATTCTGAGTTGGAGCAAAACTGGTAGTGCTTTTCTCATGTGAAGTTTCAGATTCTAGCAAGGGGTAATAGCCAGACTCAGAGAGCTTGGGGTCCAGGTAAGCCATGTGGCCCAGAGTGATGGCTGCTGGGTGTGGAAGGGACCCCAGATCCGACTAGAGAGTTGGGCATGATGACTTTGAGAATTGGATGCTTCCAATTCTGATAGTCTCCCTTGATGCTAAACTTTCTTAGTAATTCCATGGCTTATGTTATTAAAACCGCATTATGATAAGGTAATACTACTTCCGTCATATTTGTCTTTCTTCTTGCCACATTGTCTGATAGACTTTAAACAATGTAATTAAAATGTGGATTGCTTAAGGGAGAATACAAAAGGAGCCCCTTTACTTAGACTAGCAACAGGAATTTCTCTCGATCCCAAGCTGATGGCGTCAATTACACAGCACGACTGTGTTTAGGTTCCATGTATCTGTAGTCTCTGTCCTGAGCGAGAGATGATTTTTTTGTTGCTGCTCATCAGAGGGCTGGAGCAGCTCTCTAGTAGAGGCCTTGGAGAAGCTAGTAAAGAATATCCTGGTACCCACCATGGTGGTTTCTAACTGCATGAGAAGCTCTCTGCAAATTCTCTGTTGAGTCACGCCACAGAGGAGTGGTTCCCAAGGCTTACCCGTGGACTCCTGCAGATCTGATTGAACAATTGACATTTATCTGGAGTAAAATGAGGAAAAGGATAAAGTAGTGATTTCTTTTTCTTGGGATTCACTTAATTAATTTCAAGGCTCTCCTTTATTCCAATTCTGCTTTCCTCATCTTTAGATGTTAAAATGTCTTCTAAGAAACAACGATGAGAATAAATGACAGGGTCCTCTGTTTACTTGTTTATAAGTATGATACTTGATAAAATAGGACCCTGTTAATTCCTCAAGTTTTGTTTTGGCTTTGAACATTCACTAGCACAGAAATCACTACCATAGACATGGTTGCCAACCAGACTTTTGAGGAGGAAATCTTAAAGTTGACCATTGTATTGGACCCTGAGCCCAGCCGGTAACTGACAACATTGGCAAACCATTGTGATGCCTGCTGTGTTTGTTTAAAAAAAAAAAAAAAAAAGTTATTTCAATCTCACCTTCCCTAAAACCAACATTTTCACCGAATTGCATTTTGCAGTGTTTCTCATTCTGGGAAACAAAGAAGTGGGGGGGAGGGGGCGTGGGTTCCCCTAGGGCTCACGTAGGGAGTTAAGCTGATGAAAAATGTGGAGAGCAAGTAACCATTTCAGCAGTGTGGAGTCCGGAATTGCACTCACGTTGCCCATGTGAAATAAATAAGGAGGAGTAAAAGTGCCTGGCACTCATTCCAGGTGAAACAAGGAGTGGCCCCTAGTGAGTGGGACCTGGGCAGCGTCATTTGATGGGTGGGACCCACTGGTTGGGATTGGGTCACCTGCCCCAATGCTGGGAAGCACCCATAGCTGGGCTACAGGATTTACCTGTCTGATGGCTCGGGGAGCCCGGGGCACTCGCTAAAGCTCTATATCTATCAGCACCAAGTCTACCATGAGAAAACCTGAAATAAGACTAAGCAAGCAAAGCCCGAGCTGGAAGAAAGAGAATGCTTCCCATACTGTAGGGGATTCAGGGAAGATTTAGATGGCCGTCTGCAGGGAGAGTCTGTTAGACACTCTCTGCCACTGTAAAGGACTTGGGAGAGTAAATCCTTTTGCCTGATCCTGCCTTGCCTAAGGGGCTTTGTTGGGTGGATGTCAAGTACGATTGTGTTCTGCTGTAATTGCTGCAATTATCTGGGGCTCAAAGACAGAGACAAACCACTGAGGCTGTTGTAGGGTGGTGACGGTGGTGGTAGGGAGGTGATCCAGGATTTCTCCTCAGATGAGTGGCATTGTCAGTATCAATTGTTGGGGTGGCAGAAATGGGAGATAGATGGAGAAGAATTCATTCATTGAGTTCCCTTTCTTATCAGTAATGTATTGTTCCCAAGGTACATTAACTCTCCTGAAGTTTTCAGTTGTGCCTGCATGAGCCCCTGAGATGTGCTCTTGGTGCTTCATGCCTCTGTATCAATGGGAAAGCCAGGGCAGGGGGCAAAAATTAGTGCGTTAGACAAATCTTATTGGGTAGTGGCTGCTTGAAGTTGTTTGGGGCACAAAGATGTGGAAAATGTGGCCAAAGACCTCAGACATGCGTGAGGACAGAAGGATCTGACATGGTGCCTAAGAAGTGTCTGATATAGTCCATGCCTTGTACTCCTTAGGTCGGTTGTGCTCTCTATATGTCCAACACCCATAGCTAAGGTTTGGAGACTACATTTTTGCGAGAACAAAATTTTCTCACTTATTCCACAAAAGAGGAAGTCTAAGTTCAATCAGTCATAGAATCTGTTTCAAGGTGGAAGCCAGTTACGGCTCTGAGAAGATCAAAAGCAAGAGGCTTAGGGAAATAGACTATCGTCCCTAAAGCAGTAGCTGGTCCTGTGGCCCGAATTGATTTTCATCATCTTCTCGCTTCACCATCCATTGTAGAGTCCTTCTTTACTCAACCATTACTGAACTGATCTGGATGATTTGCCTGGTGGTTGACCCAGATCTTTTCCTCACGAGACATGAGCCCTTAGCTTACCTTGCTTTTATTTGGGTTATGATGCCTGCAATTGTCCATTTGTCATTCTCACTGGCCATGGAATCACCAAGAGATGCTGCACATATCTCTTGGATTCTAAACATACTCTTCCCTGACCCATCGTGTAGAAGAAACCCTAGAACTTCATCTTAATCATGGCTGGTTGCTTCCATGGCAGTATAACTCCTTTATATGGCTAGTGGTTCACTGCTGGGTGATCTGGTGGTAGTTACAGCTCCAGGTTGTATTGTGTCCTCTGGCTGATGGTTTCTCTCAAAGAACTAAGGCTTCTAACCTAGCAGAGCCAAAGGCTGTAGGAAGAAAATCATAGATTCTATACATGGGATACTGGGAGAGATGGTGAGAAGGTACAGTTCTACTTGTACTACTGGGTTTCAGGACTCATGTATTTTGGCTCCTGGGGATACAGCAGTCTATATCAATCTTTGGTTGTGTGTGTCTATGACATTCTAGAGACAAGTATCTTTTTTTTTTTTCTTTGAGAAAGAGAGGGGGGAAGAAGTGAGGGAGGGGCAGAGAGAGAGGAAGAGAGAGAGAATCTCATGAGGGACAGTAGAAAGAGAGACAGAGAGAACGAGCTCAGGTCATGGTCTCACAGTTTGTGGGTTCAAGCCCTATGTTGGACACTGTGCTGACAGAGAGAGAGAGAGAGAGAGAGAGAGAGAGAGAGAGAGAGAGAAGGGCTCACCTGAAGCAGGGCTCGTGTTCATCTGAAGTGGGGCTCCAGCTCACCCTATGTAGGACTCAAACTCATGAACCGTGAGATCATGACCTGAGCCAAAGTCAGATGCTTAACTGACTGAGACACCCAGGGGTCCTCTAGAGACAAGTATCTAAAACCATGCAGTTTTGACCCTAAGGTGGTCCCTTATCTGAATCTTCAGCAGATTACCATTTTGTTAAGCCAAATGCCTCTGAATGACGGATGGGGCACATGATAAAAACAGGGGGTACTGTGTTCGTGTGCCTATATGTTTGTACTTCCCTTACTATTAAGGATTCTTTGATCTCAGGCAATGTTATACAGGGTTTTAAGTTGACAATTGAGATATTCTCTAAGCTCTTGGTTTATGATGCTGATAGGGGTACTAAAAGTAGAGAAGGCAAATACCTACCTGGAATTGCTATCAATTCTGATAAAAACTGTCAGGTTTGGGAATTGATTTTAGCCTACTTTTAAGCTAATAAGTCAACCTGGTACTATTTTATGGATGCTGGCAGAAGACAGAAGACTCTGAGATCAGAGACACAGACTTTTTACTCCCGGCACAAGTAGCATGACGTAGGCCATTTCCTCCAAACTCCAAGGTGCAGAGGTGTGATGGAAGGACCAGATAGATGCAGTAGATTTGCATTACAATTGAGGAATACTCAGCTTGGGAACCTGTTGTTTTAAAGCGAGCAATAAACTAGCCTCTGTTTGTCCTGGAAGGAGATGCTATCTCATCCCTCAAGGTTGATTGCTGTAAAGACAACCCTGAGAAATGACCTGGGGAAGAGCTACGAGGGCCTTGGATTCTTGGCCCACCCGGAAAAAATGTGCAGACATGCTCAGGGCCTATGGCACATCGTCTGTCCCAACGAGGATAAATCCCTGCTTCTTCCAAGAGAGAAGGACGAATGTAATCAGGTTGCCACCAAGTGGCTTTCTGGCGTCCCTAAGGAATGGGTCCATACCGAGGGCTCAGTGTCTATGACTGCTGCAAGGTTAGGCGTTCATCCATAGCAGTGGTTAGATCAAGCTCTGTGACCCGAGTATGGGTCAATGCAGAGTCTCTATTCACGGGCCCGTTTTGCCACCGTGATGGAGACAGGAGGTTGACCTCCATGGCACAAGTGATCTTCTCTGCTTGATGGTTAGGTGCCACTCTTCAGTGGCTATACCCTTGGGGTATTAATGTGAAATGCAAAGATCCCTGTGGTCTGTGCCCACTCACCTAGGTCCATCTCTATATATACCCTTTTGCTGAAGTGCTAATCTTTTCAGGCCTGACCATAGGTAGTTACAAAGGCTTTTCCCAGCAGGTCTCCCTCAACAGAGAGCAGACCCCCACTTCTGTGCTGATCCATCTAAACCTCAACAAGCCCACCAAATCAATGGGGGGGGGTGGAATGAGATGGGGGAATTGGCGCTTTTTCCAGTTTTAGACTTTTCCTTTACTATCATAGTAAGTGATGAAGGGCTTAACTCTTTCATACCTCGCTTTATCCTTTGTGGTTTGTTGCTCTAGTCGGTTACTCCCATACCTTGTAGCTCAGCTCTCTCTCCCAGCTCAGCTGAGCACCTGACACCTTCCAAGTCAAGCAATTTCCCCCGTATCCACGAGTTTAAGTATACTCTTACTTTCAGCCACTTTTGACAACCAAAAGCTGTAATCCCATAGCACCTCTCTCTCTATTTCTGTGTTGCCATTTACAACATGCATCAGTCAAGAAAACAAAAGCCACTCAAGGCTATTTCAAGTACAAGGGGATATAATACAGGAACCTCAACTCCAAGAAAACATTGTGAAGGGTCGGGCGGAGGCGGGGGGCGGGGGGGGGGGGGCAGCCACAGATAGCTTTTAGGAAACCAAGCATTCCAGAAATTGTGGGCAATCACCACGGATCATCTCAGGTGCCTGCAGCACCAAAGTGATCTGCAGGAAGACACTTGGAGAAGCTGCAAAACTTCGCGTCTGCCATTTGTCAAAGAGACACGCCTCACACTGCTGCTGGAGTGATAATGGCCTCTTCTCTCTCCTGCCTCCGAGATGTTATGCAGTGTCTCTCAATGGCAGAAGCCAAACTGGAACCTTGCCAACAAGAGAGAGTGCAAATGTAGTTTTCAGGCCTCCAGATCCTGGGATAGAGGGAGAGCCCAGAAGGAGCAAGGACGGTACGGGTATACCTGCAATCTGCAGACAAAGCCTATTATTTTACGATTGTGTGTCTTTCTCGTTTCAAGACTGCTTCTCCCATCTTTATGCCCCTAACACCAAGTACGCTGAGTGACACAAGGCAGATGCTCATACACGGCTATGCTTCTTAGTCCACTAACTCTAGAATTATTATTTTTTTTTTCAACGTTTATTTATTTTTGGGATAGAGAGAGACAGAGCATGAACGGGGGAGGGGGCAGAGAGAGAGGGAGACACAGAATCGGAAACAGGCTCCAGGCTCTGAGCCGTCAGCCCAGAGCCCGACGCGGGGCTCGAACTCACGGACCGCGAGATCGTGACCTGGCTGAAGTCGGACGCTTAACCGACTGCGCCACCCAGGCGCCCCATTAGTCCACTAACTCTAAAGGGTCACTTTCCAGAAAGCAGTTTCACAGGTTTCCGTAACTGACGTGCGTAGTTGCTACATAAAAAGCTTTTCTCTCTTTTATAATTTCCAGGCAAAAAGCTCAATCATGTTTTCTAATAAAAATTTCTTCTAGGGGGTGCCTGCGTGGCTCAGTTGGTTAAACGTCGGACTCTCGGTTTCGGCTCAGGTCACGATCTTGATCTGCAGTTGGTGGGTTCAGGCCTTATGTTGGGCTCTGTGCTGACAGCTTGGAGCCTGCTAGGGATCCTCTCTCTCTCCCTTTCTCTCTGCTCCTCCTTGTAGGTGCATGCTTTCTCTCTCTCAAAATAAATGAAACTTAAAAAAAAATTCTTCTAGTCACTCTCAAAGATCAAGCTATCATATCATAGCTAGCTTTGCTATTTGTTTGTATATTAATAAATAGAAAGACATTAACAGATTATACTTGTCTAGTGAAGGAAAAATTGCTTTTGTCTCATCCTGTTCTCAGTAAAAACTGCATAAAACTGCAATAACTCCAAAGTTACAATATAATAGGTAAGTAATATTATTTTATAAAACACTTACATGAATACTTTTCAATTCTTGCAAACTTCCTTACAGCCTTTCATCTCTTACACCCTGGGAGGAAGACAATATTGTTTCCCCCTTTTCATTGATGAAACATGCTTCAAAAAGTTGAGATACTTCTCCCTCCTTACTTGACATTCTTTTACTGAATTCAGATATCTCAAGACGTTTTTGTGTTTTAAAAGTGTCATATGTTTTATTAGTTAGGTTGAACATTTTTCCTACAGAGACAACCATAAAATATTTACATTTCTGGCCACAAAAAAATTGAAAATAGGTATTTTCGTTATAGTTTTTACAATTGAAAAGAACTGTTTTCCTCAACAACATTCCAAGAACTAGCCATGAAGCTTCCACTTAATATTCCATTGATGGTAAATTCATTATTTCACTAGGCAGTCCATTCCCTCCTGGACTGACTATATATTATTGATTGAGCATAAGCCATTTTTCTTTGGCTTCATTCTCACTTTGCCTTCTCAGTTACACCATGTTAAATTAATCTCTGTACCACATGTCAATACTATAACTTTGATGAAGACATATGGTATGATGGAAAGAGCTCTGAACTAAGAATCAAGAGATTTGGGTTACTGTTGCAACTCGACCACTAACCAACTTTTTATCTCGATATCCCTGCATTTCTTTCTCCCTCTCCTTCTTCCCTCCTTTTCTCCCCCCCTTCCTTCCTTCCTTCCTTCCTTCCTTCCTTCCTTCCTTCCTTCCTTCCTTCCTCTCTCTCTCTCCCTCTTCCTTTCATATCTAAAATTGTAGGGTGGTGGTAGTAAACTTAACTGAGCTTCTGTGCATTTTTTTTCTCCGTGGATTTAGCACTGGTAAGCATTCCAGGAAAAGTTGAAGAGTTTTTCGTGTCCTGACAGTGATCTTGTGCTCACCGCCATTTGTGTTTCGGGACACATGGAATGACTATCTTTCCCAGCCCCCATATAGATAACGGGGCTTTGCAACTGACTTCTGGCCAAGAAATGTAGATGAACGAATATGAGGTAGCACTTTCACACCTGGCCTCTAAACCTCACATGCTTCCCTCCCTCCTTTGTTCCCCCCTCCATTTCTGTTCTATAGTAGCAGGTGCGTATACACTAGAGGAAAGACATACAAATGAAAACAACAGCGCCATACCATTTGGAGGGCCATGCGTGAAAAACATTAAACCGACTGGCAGTTATGAAATGTTAGGAAAGCACGCGGGGAAAAGGCTCTCTGCCACTGCTACCGATAATTTAATAGAAACGTGACTTGGGAGCGACAAGGTGTCCGTATTCATCAAAATCGAAATCATATATACTCTCTGCAACCTTTGCTTTCTCGAACCTGTCACAGAGGAAACGCCTAGTTGTCGGAATTAAGACATAGGAAGGGAAGTCTATATACAGCGGCACTTTCAGTATCAGAGAATTGGGAGCTGTCTACACGGCAAGCAACGTAAACAGCGATTAAATATATTATCACACACCATGACAATTTAAAGGAGGATATTTTTTATACTTGCGTATTGTTTATGGTTTGTGCACTGACATTTGAAAAAAAAATGATTTACGTGTTTTTTATAACTATTCATGTGCATATAATACCTGTGCATTTAAAATGGTCACGAGCGCTGCCAGGTGACCTTGTCTCATTGTTCAGGCACAGGGAGGAGTGAGGACTTGTGTTGTTTCCCGGTAACTCCAGTAAGTGCTGGTCTGCTCTTGTCAGGTCACTCTGGGAGGGAGGGAGGCTTTGATGTTCGTCAACCTGGCAGTGTCACACTGGTTCTCTTGTGCTCCAGCCTCGCGTGACACTGTGCCTGCGATCTTAAGTCGAGGGGCAGCAAGCCAGCTTGGCGTCACTCCATACTCCGCAGCGAAGGCTAACGGTTGTGGTAACCATAAACAAGGTGCAGAGCACATCCGGCATACATCCTAGCTTATCTTGTAAAATCTCTGGGATCCTGTTGATGCAAATTTTGAAACACCAGTAATCCCCCCAGAAGCGACCTCTGTTGTCGAATAATGCCCAGCCTCAGCTACCCGCCTTCGGCCGTCTCTTTTGGAACAGTTCTATCTACCTGCCCCACCTTTTCAGGCTGACTGGTTGCATGAGAATAAAGACACGTGCCTGGGATGATTTGGGTAAGGCTCTAATGCAGATTTTCTTAAACCTGAGTGAGGCTGTGGACTCACTCCAAGGCATGGCAGTACCAGGCAGCGCGCCTTGTCATCGACTGCTTCAGACCTTGGTTTTTATGACAGAGTTTTGACAATCTAGAAGCACGTCGAAACATTCTGGGGAACAGAGCCCAACCAATTTTTTCGCTAGGGCTAATTTTATAAAAGTCGCATTAATCCTTGAATAATGATGTCCTGTCACTTTCAGTGAAAACAAATCAGGTCCCAGACAGAGTTTTCTAACCAACTCTTTTTTTGTCAACAACATCGACACGATGTATTATTGTTAAATGGATCCATGCATACACCGTGGAGTCAAAATCTGCAATGGCTACCTTCTCTAATGACTCATTTTCCCATAAAAAGGCATACTTCACAAATGGGTAATTCACATTAACAGCTTGTCAATGACACGGATTCTTCAGGCAGTTTTGCTAATTGTCACTTACGTACTTAGACACCGGTCGGTCTGGGACCATAGGGTACACATGATGAGATTCCAAACTTCTGGCGGAGGCGGGACAATAAATTCCAAGCTATAATGCAACTGATGGGTCAGTACATTTGGCACCCAACATTATTCTTCCTGGATGGTGGTCGACTCTGTACTTAGCCAAGGAATCTCCCATCCTCTCCATGGTAATGGAATCAATGACAAGGTTTGCACATCCACGGCATGCTGCTTGCCACTCTGCCAGCCAGTGCCCACGGCAGTCATGGCTAGTTTGCTAGTTGATCCCATTTTTCTTTCCAGGCAAGCCCAGGTATGCCCTCGGAATCCTTCCCAAAAGATGCCCCGAGGCAGCCACCCACCATCACAAGTGGCACATGAGATTCATTTGGCAGTAGGTTTATCCTACTATAGGATAACATAATTACCCTATTACATTATGGGCTGAATTGTGTCTCCCTCAAAAAGTCATATGTTGCAGTCCTGATCCTGTGTACCTCAGAATATAACTGTGTTTGGAGATAGAGTCTTTAAAGGGGCAGTGAAATGAAAACGAGGCCATTAGGGTGCGCCCTAATCCAACATGACTGGTGTCTTCATCAGAGTAAATTTGGACACAAACATGTACAGAGGGAAGGTGATGGGAAGACACAGAGATAAGAGAGGCATCTATTCAGCCAAGGAGCGAGGCCTAGCATAGAGCCTTCCCTGATGGCCTCAGAAGACACAAACTCCACAGACACCTTGGTCTCAGACTTCCAGCCTCTGGAACTGTGAGAAAATAAAATTCTGTTGTTTAAGGCACTCTGTCTATATCACTTTGTTACTGCGATCCTAGCAAACAAATACCAGTCTCATAAATAGAGCAAAATAGAAGTAAAGTGGTGCGATTAAGAAACTTCTGGACTTTCATAACAATGGAAAGGACTCTTTGCAGTTTGCTGATACTTACGTTTTAAAAATAATTCCTTAATGTTTATTTACTTTTGAGAGAGAGAGAAAGAGAGAGAGCACAAACAGGGGAGGGGCAGAGAGAGAGGGAGACACAGAATCTGAAACAGGCTCCAGGCTCCGAGCTGTCAGCACAGAGCCCGACGCGGGGCTCGAACTCATGAACTGGGAGATCATGACCTGAGTTGAAGTCAGATGCTCAACTGACTGAGCCACCCAAGCGCCCCAATATACTCAGATCCTTAAGTAAATATTATTCCTCTATGTTGAACTATGAGCTATCGATACCCCCACTCTTATCTGGCTTGTGATATACCATACTGCGAGTACTATAGAGTAAGGACTCTAAACAAAGGAACAAAATCGTGTGTATATTATATAAAATACTAGAACAGACTTGGAAGTCATAAATTGAATTTGTATCATGATGAGTCTAGAAGTATGAAATGGCTCTGAAGTCAAAATATATAATATAGCAATAATGGCCTCCAAAGAGGTCCATGTCCTAAACCCCAGAACCTGTGAATGTATTCCATTACGTGGCAAACGAGAATGAAGGTTGTAGTTGGAATTAGGTTGCTAATCAGCTGACCTTAAATAGGGAGATTATCCTGGATTCTCTGCGTGGGTCTAATGTAATCACAAGGGCCCTTTAAAGTGAAAGAGGGAGGCAAAAAGAAGAACTCAGAGTGATGCAAGAAGAAACTTCAGTATGAAGAAACTCAACTCACCATCGCTGGAGTTGAAAATGGAGGAAGGACCCACCAGCCAACACACAGCTGGTATATAGCCTCTGGCAGCTGGAAGAGGCAAGGAAATGGATTCCCTCCCAGGTCCTCCAGATAGGAATGCAGTCCTGCCAACACCTTAATTTTAGCCCAGTGAGACGCGTATCAGACATTCGACCTACAGAACTGCACGGTAATACAGTTGTGCTGTTCTCTGTTGCTAAATTTGAAGTAATTTGTTACGGCAGCAACACGGAACTCATGGAAGTTCCAACGAGTGAATATATTTGCAATGCCAATTTTAGAAAAAAATATGGCAGAAACAGATTTGCTCCTGGAATCGTTGCATTTTTAAATAAAGGTTTATATATTTTTGAGAGAGAGAGAGAGAGAGAGAGAGTGCGCGCACACAAGTGGGGGGAGGGGCAGAGAGAGAGGGTGGGGAACAGAGGGTCTCTGAGGCAGGCTCTGCACTCACAGCAGTGAGCTGTCAACTCATGATATGTGAGATCATGACCTGAGTTCAAGTCAGATGCTCAACTGAGCCACCCAAGCACCCCTGTATTTTTTTTTAAAGGTAGGTGCATCATGGATTCTCTCTGCTCCTTATCTTTATTTTCAACTTTGCTTTTTGACTTTCCCCCCCTCATCCTGTACTTTCTGTTCCTCCACACCAAAAACCCCAGCAAGAATGCATGATCTCCTTATTTGTTTTAATGGCATCACCTTCATCCAATCATCTTCATTTAAATCTCTGAAGACAATTTTGACTCCTTCCTTTCCTTCCATACCCTCTGACTCGTTAGTTTTCACAGCTGGTACACCTATCTGCATGTTTCTCGTCTTTACTCCTTCCTTTTTGTTCCTGCCATAGTAATTCTGCTCTCTGCCTTCAACTCCTCATGCCTCTCAAATTTCCTAACTGATCTCATGGCCCTCAGTGCCTACATTACCCATTCTTCCACCCACTACTGCCAGGAAAATCTTAACATGCACGTCTAACAATCTCCTTTCCTCAAGGTTGTTTTTCAAGGCCCTCTATAGTGAGGTCCCAGCCTCTCACACCATCACTCATTAATCCACCTACGTACGCCTTAGGGGCTAGGCCAGTGGTTCTCAACTGTGATGCACGAGAGAATCACGTTAGCAGCTTTCAAAGAAACACTGATTCCTTGGCCCAATTAACCAGCATCTCTAGACGCGGGGTCCAGGAACTGGATGTCTTTTAAAGTTCTTCAGGTGACAATAATGTCCTGTCCAGACTAAGAGCCCACTGCCCTAGGGTGATTCTCAAACAGGAGTGTCCATCAGAAGCACACACACAGAAGGTTGGTTAAAACACAGGTTACTGGGTCCTACCCTACCCAAAGGGTTTCAGATTCAGTAGGACTGGAGTAAGACCTGAGAATTTTGTTTTGTTTTTAATTTGAGATATATTTCACATGCAATAGTAATCCTTGGAAAGTACACAATTCAGTGGTTTTTGGTATATTCACAAGGTTTCACAATCATTACTACTACTCCTAGAACATTGTCATCACCCTAAAACAAACTCATTAGGATTCACTTCTCATTCCCCCTTCACCCCAATATCTAGAAACCACAAATATAATTTCTGTCTCTGTGAATTTGCCTATTTTGAATATTTCACAGAAATGGAATCATATAATATGTGGTCCTTTGTGACTGGCTTCTTTCACTTAACACAATATTTTCAAGATTCATCCATGTTGTAATATGTTTCAGTATTTCATTCTGTTTTATGTCAGAATAATATTTCACTGCATGGAAACATTATTTTATGTATCCATGTCCAAATGATGGACATTTGGGTTCTTTCTTTTCTTTTCTTTTCTTTTCTTTCTTTCTTTCTTTCTTTCTTTCTTTCTTTCTTTCTTTCTTTCTTTCTACTATTATGAATAATGATGCTATAAATATTCATGTACAAGTTTTTGTGTTTTTAATTATTTTGGACTACATATCTAGGTGTGGAATTGTTGGGTCATATGGTGACTCAATAACTGAGACACAAGACTCTATAATTGAGGATTTGCATTTCTAACCATTCCCAGGTGAGGCTGAGGTTGATGGTCTAGGAACCACATTCCAAAAACCACTGCTCTACCCAAACTGGACTACTAAGTGTTCCCTCAGATACCTGGAATCCTTGACATCTGTGCTTTGTTGGTCACTTGGTGTGAAGTCCTTTCCTCTCATCTTTACCTTGTGAAATCCTACTCATCCTTTAAGACACATCCCCGGGCCACCTTTGCCATAGACTCTACACAGCTTTGTCTGTGTATGTGTTTTTCTTGTTCCTCTGATTGAGAGCTCTTTACGGGCATTGAGTGCGTTTGAATCATCTTTGTATGAAAGCCCTGAAGCCCGGCACAATACTCACACATTGTTGGCCCTCATTAGTATGTGTTCAGTGGAACAGAAGTTCCAGGTCTTCTGAAGGGGTAGTCCAGAGACAGAACCCTAATAGGTGGGGCTTTATGTTTCTCCTTCTTCCAAACATCTGATAAATCCCAATAATTCAGGACTCCTTAAGACCTTTCACAAGCTCCTGCCCAGCTGACCTCATGATCAGAAGACTGAACTATAAAGATCCTTTTAAGTTATATTGTCTAAAGATTATTTTTTATAGTCACTCCTCAGACATTAAAAGAATTGTAATTCTAGAAGCCAAGGTCTCTATGGAACGCTGGGATATGACTGGGGCAGTAAAATTTGCCTGTTGATAGGTTATTTCATATGTAGAGTAGCACATCTATTTGTGCAGTTTTTCATGTAACTTCCATAGGTGTGCCGTGGAAAATTGCAATAGAGCATTTTCCATTTTCCTAGCCATGCTGAGAAATAGTCAAAACATTGCACAAGCCCTCTATTAGCGAACTTATATTTAAGGGTTGGTCATGCTACCGAAGGCTGTGATGGGGGCTAATACGATAGTGTATAAAAAGGACCTGATCCACTTTCTTTCTTTTTTTTTTTTTCCAACATTTATTTATTTTTGGGACAGAGAGAGACAGAGCATGAACGGGGGAGGGGCAGAGAGAGAGGGAGACACAGAATCGGAAACAGGCTCCAGGCTCTGAGCCATCAGCCCAGAGCCCGACGCGGGGCTCGAACTCACGGACCGCGAGATCATGACCTGGCTGAAGTCGGACGCTTAACCGACTGCGCCACCCAGGCGCCCCTCCACTTTCAATACCCAATATGTGGATCTGCAATTAGTAGTAGTCGTATTACCCATTTCCTCAACTCTTATTGCTAGAAGATTTTGTTTATAATTTGCCCAGAAAACGAAACCATCAACTAGAATTCTGTCTTGTCCTGTCCCACGTGTGTCCGCACCTGCACTCAGACCTTTCATTCTCTTGCAGAAGGTGAGCTCTTCACTCCTCTGCCCCAGAGCCCCACCCCTTCCACTTACTTACCCAGGAACTTGGCTCCAATAATCGTCCATTTCTGACTCTCCTGGCAGGGGAATCAAGCTAGGCTTAAGCATTTCTTTCCCTTCCCCCATACGGAAACTAAGAAGGATCTCACCAGAGTTTGAATTCTTCTGAAGTATCTCATCTCAAAATTTCGCTAGCATAAGGGAGGGATTGTGATATTGTATCTCACTGAATCCGCCCAGAGAGGAATCCTAAAAATTATGAAAGGGTTAACAATATGTTGTATTCCCTTTTAGAAGTCTGTCCTTTGGGAATGTTCGTCATGTGAAGTGTGTGAATATGGGCCAATAGACGTGGGGAACCCCAGGGGAGTTTTGACTTGAAAGGCCCACACCTGATCATCGCTACCCGTGCTCCCCTATTCCAAACCACACTTTTGAGCATAGCTTTCAATTTCTTCTTATATAATTCCCACTTTCTTTCTCCAGTCCTGTATAAGAAGTGTCATACATGTCCCTATAGTCAGGTGTGGAATGGCTGCAAAGACCTAAGCTAGAGCATATGTTGGAAGAGTGGTTGGTTCTCTTCTAGTCTCGCAGGAAGAGCAGAGGCAGAGGAGACTGTGTCCAGGAGCTCATGAAGGGCCTTACAAAGGACTTGGGAGGAATGGGGAAGATCCCAGAAGACAGAGGAGCAGTTCTATGTGGACACTCAGGTGGAATCTGAGAGTTAAACTTTCTCCCATATGGGTTCCAATAATTCCTGACTCTACACCATTGGGTAGAGTGCGTTTCCCTCCTACCTGTGAATGCTAGCTTACTGGATGAATAAGCTCACACTTACTGCCTGACCCTCAGCTCACTGCCATCGTGATTCTCTCACTAAGCCCTCTCATCTAAGGCACCGGTAACTTCTGTGTTACAAACCTAATAAGCATGTTTCTGTTCGTATCTTTCTCACCATCTCTGAGGCATTTGCACTGTTGATATGTCCTCCTATTATAACTAATCTGCTCATGGGGGGCCTGGGTGGCTTAGTCGATTGAGCGTCTGACTTTGGCTCAGGTCATGACCTTGTGGTTCGTGAGTTTGAGCCCCACGTCGGATTCTGTGCTGACAGCTCAGAGCCTGGAGCCTGCTTTGGATTCTGTGTCTCCCTCCCTCTCTCTCTCTCTGCGCATCCTTTGCTCATGCTCTGTCTTTCTGTCTCTCTCTCTCTCTCTCAAGAAATAGATAAACTTAAAAAGAAAATTGAAGCAATCTGCTCCTTGGCATCCATGATAGATTACTCTCCTGTTCTCCTTTTACTTGGATCACTCCTGCTTTGTCTTCTTCCTGGATGGAAACCTCTTCCTCTGACCTTCCCTTAGAGTTCTGCTCTCAGCCTTCCTGTCATTATAAAAGCCACAGATCCGCATATTATTGGTAACATTTATTATTCCTAAATTGATGCTAATCTATCATAATCTTAAGTAATGATCTCTTTCCACAGCTGCATATTGGATACCCAGACCTGGATGTCTTTAAACTCAACATTCCTTATTCCAGAATTCCTTATTTTGGTGAATGGCACTGTCACCCTTTCAATGACCTGAGCAGAAGCTTGAAGCATAATTTAAAATTTCTCACCCTGCCTTCTTCTTCTTCTTTTGTTCACATCCTATATTCAACCATATCTATTTCATCCTTCTATATACCTCTCATATGTATGTTCTATCACCACCATGAGGGCGAATATTGGATAATCATTATGGGCAAGTATTGTATCTCTAGTGCATAGAATACTGGCACAATTTTAATAGATTCCATAGAATATATGAAAGAATTAATAAGTGAATAAATAATGCAATAGATAAGGAAATGGATCCACACCTTTCAAGTTCAGCCCCTGTGATTGCAAAAAACAGAAACCTTCACAACATGGTCAAAGTACAAAGGAAGGTGGGGCAGGAGCTTTATTATTATAGGGAAACACATGGGACATAGGGAGAGACACCAAAATAAAAAAATAAGAAGCAGATCATCTGTTAAGACAGCAATGCTTATGAACTTCAACAGCTGGGGTGTCTGAACCTTCACTCTGATTCCCTTCTGTTGATGTGAGTTGGCTATTTTCTGGGGTTTTCTCTGTTTACTTCTCACTACAACTCACTTCTCACCTGTACTCCGCGTACCCTTTTCCTATGTCATTGAATCTGCCCGTTCATAGCGTCTGCTTTCTCATGACTTATCATGACCACAGCCTTACCTCTTGGCTTTAGCTGTATACCCCTTCAACTTTAGCCCCTGCTGCTAACTGCCTCGTTTTCTCTGTCCTTCCCAATTCAAGTCCCTTAGGGAAAGAACCTGATGGGCCTCATCAGTTTTAAAATGCCAGTCCATGGATTAACTGCCCTTGAGTAGAAGCCTAACCCAGTCTACCATCGCCCAATGTTTCCACTTGTTGGTAATGAAGAGTCTCATGAGACAAACCATGGCTCTCCAGGGTTGCATTTTGTGGGAGCAGTGGTCAGAGTAGACCCTGTGACTAATGTGACCACAAACATGTGATCACATTGTTCCTGAGGATGGAAAGTATCTAGGAATTCTTGCCTCCAAGGAGGCTGGGAGGGGAGTTCACCCAATGTGGCAGGTAAAGCTGGAGCTAAAGTCCGCAAAGGCAAAATTCACTTAGGAGCCCTGAAAGTGCAAAAGACAGTATGGGATTCCAGAGAACCAAGAAATCTTGGGGGACCACAAGTAGGTTCTTGATGGAGGAGAGTAAGGTCCAGAGAATTTCCTATTGTAGGAAATCCACTGTTTTCCAAGTCTGGGTCACCCAACACGAAGACTCAGAAACCAAGTGAAGAATAAATACTAACTCACTGATTTCTCTGCTTCTAGTCTGCCCCCCTCCAGATGTCATTGTTACATTTTAAGTAACATTTCCCCCTGATTATAAAATTTATTTAGAAAATGAGGAAAATAAAAACTATAAAAGAAGAAAATGAAAATCAGCCATGTCTTTACTAGCTAGCAAGAACTGTAATTATTATTCCATAATGTCTTTTTCTAGTGTTTTCCTCTATTTTTGCCTAAAAGGTGGATTTTTGTGGGATGTAGTTTTATATTGTACATTTTCTTTAGTTATTATGCCACTAGTATAATAATACATTGCCTAAAAATACAGTTGCAAAAATATTCCATCGCAGGCCAGTGTTATAATTTATTTTACCATGTCTTATTGGTGACATTTAGGCTGTTTCTGATTTTTCCCTAGTATAAATAAAGGAGTTGAATAAAAAAATTCCTAGAAGTAATACCCTGCCTTAAAGGGCAATATTATCTTTTTAACACACAAATTTAACCATGTACCTCCTCATCTAAAATCCTTCAAAAGTTAACTTTTATCTTTAGGATACATTTCTAATTCTTTTAGCTACCACAACGGATGCTTCCTGGTCTGGCATTTGCTGGCTTCTCCAGCGTCAGCTCCTCCAAGCCCTCAGATGGACCCCCGTGTTCCTGTCACCTTCTCTAGTGGCATGTGCCCAAACCAGCCAGGCTCTTTGGACTCTGGAGGTGTCTGATCACACTGGCCTTCCGCTTAGAACCCCTTTCTTCCCCATGCCTCCCCCATCACTCATTTGCCGCATCCTCTAAGATTTGGCTCCATTGTTAATCATTCTAGGGAGCGTCCTCATCTTCCACGCGGGTAGGATCTGCTTGCAGTTCGGATTGCGTTCAGCTGCCGGTCAGAGAAAACCTGACTTATAAGCCTGTATACCAACAGAGGATGCTTCTGGTATTGGTTTCAAGACTAAGATGTTAGATAGAGGGAGTATACCTGTGATTCTCTTGGCTTTTACCTCGTGGTTACAAAATGGTCATGGAAGCTCCGGCGGCTACCTTGGGCTCCAGAGAGTAATAAGATGGGCTGTGGGCAAAGAGGCTGTACCAGCTTTGGCTATGCCTTTTTTATTTTTTTTTTTAACAGAAAAAGCCAAAGCCGTTTTGGAAGCTCCCAGCTGATTTGGGCTTGTATCTCTCTCACTGGGCAGAACTATCTCATTGCCACTCCAAGCTTCCGGGGAGGCTGGGGGAAAGAGCATTTAGTCCCCAGTCACCACGATGGATGCCCCAAGGGGTTTGGGGAAGTGCTGGTCAGCAGATAAATGGCGTCTGCCCTGATGTCCTTCTCTGTGCTCCCCTCTCACACCCTCCTGGTGGCGGCTAGCTCACCTCTGTCTCTCGCCCTCTAGACAAGAAGCCTCTTGGAGTTGGGAAGAGAGTTCCAAGCTTGTTTTCAACAATGTGCCCTCAACCTATTTAACACACGGTTTTGAACAAATCAACTGCTTTTAGAAACCACCTACACAACACTCTTAATGAGCAACCGAGGACGAGAGCGCAGAAGCAGCTCCCCTAAAGCACAATGTTAAAATATGGCAACAATTTTTATTTATTTGCCATAATGTTTTGTTTATTTATTTATTTTTGCGAGAGAAACAGAGAGAGCGAGCAGGGGGAAGGGCAGAGAGAGAATCCCAAGCAGGCTCCTCACTGCCAGCACGAAGCCCGAGGTGAGTGAGGCTCGAACTCACGAATCGTGAGATCGTGACCTGAGCCAAAACCAAGAGGCGGACACTTAACCGACCAAGAAATGGCAACAAATGTTACAAGGAACGAGGTACTGACCTGACAGTTGACAGTTGTAGAGCAGGTGATGAGAAGGTGCCGGAAGAAGCAGCCTGAGCGAGAGCTACACGAACGGGGTGGCTGGTTCTCAAACATGGCGGCACATTGGAATCACCTGGGACTGGTTCTCAGCGTCCCTCTGCTCGGGCCCCACCCCTCCCCATTTAAACCAGAATCCCTGGTGAGCCCAGCAGTGTGCTGGAGCGGGCTCATCCGGGCCGTGCGGCTCTCCCCAAGCCCGTGTTCATCACGCCGGTGGCTTACGATCTGCCACCATGGGGTACTCCTGCGACAATAATTGCCAGACGCCACAAATCACAAATGAGTCCTCCCCACCTGCCCTTTGAGAGCCGGGTAACCAGCAAACTGCTGTTGGTAGTTTTAAGAGCTCCCCAGATGTCTCCAGTGGGCAGCCAAACGTGGGAACTACGAGTTTTCTGCCAAATACTACCTTGGATTCCTTCTTTTGCCCTAATCCTCCCTGGGGGTCAGCATCCTTGTGCGGGATAACCTGGCTGGCCTGTACAGAACCCGAGAGAGGTACAGAAGAGACAGAATTGTGGTTACATTTTTAATTGTTACTGAGTTTCTTTGCACACGACTTGATATGGGAAGAATCTAGCCAAATCTCTTAGTGTAGCTTTAGGACTGGATCTATAGAGGCATGCTAATTCGTTGAAGGAGCTGAGGGACGTCTGAATAATGTGCAATTAGAAACCTTAACTACCCCCTCCTGTGATTGAGGTTCCTTATTTCAAGGCATAGTTGTCTGCAGTGTAATTTTCTAGATCTCACTCCCCTGGTGGCATCTGATTTAAATACATGGACCGCACCCCATCCTAGGGTAGTCTGACTATAGCTATCCCTATCAGACTTCCGCCCCCACAACCCATGGTAGCTGCGTATTTATATACTGATATATATTCCTCAATTTATAGATAGGACAGTATGCAGAGAAAGGTTTTGTAGCTTTCCTAATGTCCCAGAGTAAGTAAATGGATTCAGATCCAGGCAGTGCGTCTCCAGAACCCGTGTTTCTGAGCACACTACCAAACTATGCCAGTAGAAGTACAACGCAGACTTGCCCGCGTCATACACACACGCTACAAAATGCCCAACCGGTTCCTCTTGCATAGACCACATTAGTCATCTGTGTGGTGCAGTAGACCGTAGCGTTAACCCAAATGAAACCACCGCCACCGCCTGCCAGTCAAGTCTGGCCGGAGAAACTTGGAGGCAGCCGACTTGCGATGTCCCACGGACACCTGGACATCCCAGGGACACAGGGGACTCGTGAAGAGCTAGGGGGTGTTCTCTTCACAAAGTGGTTCTGGGGCTCCCGAGAACCCTTGAAGCTAGCGGGCTGTGTTGTTCTCTGCCTGAAGAGGCAGAAGGAAGCCGGAGGGCTGTTCCCAACCATATTCACGAGGGGAGTCCTGCCGGGTTCGATTCCTGGGACAGGGCTGGGCGGGGCCACAGTTCCTGTTAAACGTACATACCTTGGCGCCCCCTGGGGGAGGTGGGCTGCCGTAGGAGAATATTTCAATGCTCTAACTCGATTTCTGTGAAAAATTAGTTGCTCAAACACCACCCCGAACAAAAGAACAGGAGATTCCCCGTAAAACATTTTTCTTATCTGAAAACTTTATTGTGGTTAGGGAGAATGGAAAATTATAAGTTAAATATTAAATGTAAGTAGACACTTCTAAAGAATGTTTTTGTGGCAAAGGATAAAAGAAACGTAGACATTGACTACGTATAGAAGTGATGGCAGTTTCTAATACGTCTTCGTTCCTTAGTAAGTGCTTTTCTGGGGCCTTGTAAATATTAGCACATCACCTCTCATTTGCGCACAAGGGACCAAGAACCAACTGAATAACTCAGTCTCTCGCACGATTGGCCCCCTGGGAAACGCGGCCTTTCTATTCTGGGTACCTGCCACTACAAGATCATTAATTTATTATTGTATTATTGTCTTTCTTTATTGTTTCTGGGATTTTGTTCCTATTTTCTTTTCCTCAGGCTTTCTGCTCCCTGTAACAGAATGAAAATGCCATTTGACCTATTATTTTTTGGTGTATTTCAACTCATCATTTTATAGGGTGACAGTCTTTGCTGAGTTTCTCTAAGAGCATATCTTATATTGGTTAAAGTTCATGAGCTGATTTTCTCTGTAGTCAGCCATGTAGGGAGGAAAACAACTTTTCCCTCTGCTCATGTTGGCTTTTCCAGTAAGGCTTTATTAATCAGATTAACAAAAGACAGATTGACAAGAGAAAAACAAGTTTATTAACACGTGCAGCATGCATCCACATGGGAGCTCTCGAAGATGAGCAACTCAGAGGGATGGTTAGAACTTGGGGGTTTATATAGCATCTAGACAAAAGGACACTAAATATGCAGAGAAGTGTCAAGACAAAGGACAAGAACTTTGAGTTTCCAGAGTAGCAAATTGCTAGAAGGTAAGTATATGGGTGAACTAATGGAAAATAAGGTTAGTCAGTAAAGTTTGTATGTAGATTCCTCTGGTGTCTGTCTCTGGATTGATAAGGGTCTACAGTTGTCTCTGATGATTATCTTCTGTCCCTTCTGGTAGAGGGGAAGGGGCGGGGATACCTCTATAAATGTATGTCCTGCTTTTGGGTGATTGGAGGAGTATGTTTTTTTTTTTATTTTTAATGTTTATTTTTAGAGGAGGGCAGGGGAGGGGTGCAGCGGGGGGCGGTGGGAACAGAGGATTTGAAGCAGGCTCCTCACTGACAGCAGAGATCCTGATGTAGGGCTTGAACTCATGAACCATGAGATCGTGACCTGAGCCCAAGTCGGACACCTAACTGACTGAGCCACTCAGGTGCCCCGATGCAAGGTATGTTTGTGCAAAGTTCCTTTTTATATGGGTGTTTCACCATCAATACACTTAGTATCAACACCTGTCCCCTTCCCAACTCGCTGTCAGCAGTGGGTGTCCAAATCTGTTTACTCCCTGGCTTTCTGAAGATGTTCAAGTTAGCCATTTATCCGGGACATGCCTGTATCATTCAAAGGCACGTGGGAAGACAGTCTGGACAAAACCGTGAATCCGGGAGGTTTTGAGTTTTTACTTTCTCCAACTTTACGTTCTTCTCTTTAATGACTTACTTTTCAAACACCTTGCTATTTTCCTGCGCCATTCCCTATGTCAGAAACAAGGTGGCTTCACAAAATCACCTGTCCTCCGGTTTAGACTTATTCACACCACCGTGTGAGTTCGTCATTGGGAAGAACATGATGGAATGAGAAGAGGACATCTAAAGATGGGATTTGTAGAAAAGCAATATTAATTATGTCAATTAGGTGGCCTGCTTGGCAGCGGTGCCTAATAACCCTACGGTACCTCATTGGTGAAATGCTATCATTAGTGAAATGGTAGCTAATTTTGCCGGAGGTTTATTTGATTAGACCATCGTACTGGCACGCGCATGTTCGGCCTTCGGACTTTATTGCTCAACAGGCAAACCTACATCGTAAGCCCAAGTGGGAACATTTTCACTGTTGCAGCAGATGGGATGAGATTTTCCCCAGTGGGGAGGAATGGGGGCGTTCTGTAAAAGGTCACAGATTTCCTGCCCCACGTCCTTGCCCCTCAGAACGTACTCCACGGAGCAGCCGCGCCAGTCGGAAGCTCGTGAGAAACGCAGAAGCTCGGGCCCCGCCCCTGACCAGAGCTGCATTTTACCGAGATTCCCAGGTGATTCAATTCACAATAAAATTCGAGAAGCACCCCTGTAAATCACTCCTTCCTTTGCCAAGGGGAGTGGACAGAGGAATGAAGCGTGTGAGGGAAAATAGGTCACTGCTCTAGCTCCCACTTACATATCAGAACTGAGCCTGTGGCTTATTGAAAATGAAGTTTCCCAGCCCCACCCCCAAAGCTTCCCCGCGGCAGGTGTAAGGTGGGGCCAGTCCTCTGCTGCTTTAACAAGTACCCTCAAAATATCTGCGAAGCCTTCAAGTTCGAGACCCGCCCTCTGTGCCTGTTGGTTCATTGACATTAGAGAAAAGGGAAAGACTGAGAAAGCCTGCGGTAGGGGGGGAGGGAATGTTCTCAAAAAACAAGAGGCTGCAGAAGGAAGAAGATGACAGTTCAAATGGAACAGGGAGAAAGCCTGGCCGGAAAATAGATTCCATAGATCCTTTTATACGATTCTATCTGAATTTGACTCCGTTGCTCAGTAATTTGCCCAAGACAAGCCAAAATAAGAGTATTGTTGCGATATTTTAAAGGCAAAGTGGCTGAACACCCTCTTAATGTTCCTCATTGACGATGCATTTCTCTCCAGGAGCAATCAATGCCTTTCCAATGGCCCCACCAATGGAATGTCAGGTATAAAGCACGCCATTATTATGTTCCCGCCCACCCCCAATTTCAGAGCTAAGCTACTCCTTCGTTTTTGAATCTGGGTGACCATGAGGCACAGTTGGTCACCAGTGCTTCTTAAGGTCCCATCTCAGAGGATAAATATTTAATATTTGAAGGCAACTCAATCCATGTTTGCTGAACACAGCATAAACCTGAAGTTGCTCTAGAAAGAAAAGCTCAGCTAATGGGAGCCCAGAGACTGATTCATAGTTTTAAAAATTAAAATGATTAACCCCACGCCCTTCCCTGCTGCAGCTGGCCAGTAACAAATCATCCTTTAGGGATGTAATGAGTTAAGAGGACACGCTTAAGATAAAGGAATATGTCATGGATGCTTCTAAATGCATTTGGTCAGACATAATACGTTTAAGTCCTGTCCCATATATGGTATCATTTGTATGTTTGCATAATTTGTGAAACTCTGAAATTTTTATAGTACGCTTTAATATACAGTAAGCTAAATTAAAAAGCAGTCCTGAATTCTTCCAGTTTCATTAATTATATTACCTGGGAGAAGAGATGACCCTTGGAGAAGATATGAGAGTAGAGCACATGTTATTTGGGGATAAATGTGATCGATAGAGAAAACCACATTAGGTAACATAACCATATAATATAAGAAAAAATATTGGAAATCAAAATAAATTGATCAGTGTATAGAACAATCCATAAAGGAAGATGGCTGGCAACTTGTTCCAGGACTTACAACTTAGAACCTACTAGCGTTGTAAGACTTTCTCTGGTTGTTTATCACTCACCCATTCATTCATTTACTCATCTACTAAGTACTGAGGATTTGCTCTTCCCTGAGCACTGATGGGTAAACCATGTGAGTTGGACACAGTCCCTTGATTTGTTCTGCCGGTTGGAAAGTAGATTCCTGCAAGCACTCAGAAGACATCATTGCTATAAAATAGCATTTTAAAACCAAAACACAATGACCACCACCCCATCAAGGGCAGTTTTTTTCATTTTGATTTTTTTAATGTTTATTTATTTTTGAGACAGAGACAGAGCATGAGTGGGGAAGGGGCAGAGAGAGAGGGAGACACAGAATCCGAAGGAGGCTGCAGGCTCTGAGCTGTCAGCACAGAGCCCGACATGGGGCTGGAACCCATGGACGGTGAGATCACTACCTGAGCTGAAGTCGGAGGACTAAACCGACTGACTGAGCCACCCAGGCGCCCCAAGGGCATTTTTAATTGCGCAATTCCACATATGTATTTCAAATTCACTAAGCAACTTCCCTGCATTCCACTTTGCTGTAGTTTCCATAATCACAACAGCCTCTGGCTTTTTTCGGTTTTAAACTGTGCTGCTTCTTTTCTCTGCATCATTTATCAACGAATCGGGGCTTTCTTGGGCACTTGCTCTATTTAGCTAGCAGCTGGGGAAATATACAAAAAGGAATGAAACATGCCCTCGCTCTTAGAATCAGCGTGGATTATAAAACAGACACATGTGAATAGCTGATACCTACAGGAAATTATTGTCAGGAAAACATCACCATTCACAATTCCTTCCTCTTAAAATTGGGCCAAAGAGCCAGATTACCGATAATATAAAGTGCAATGCTTCAAATTTATGAAAATAATGTAGAGATGAACAAGCCACAATTTACATCTCTGTAGGTAAGTGTCCATTTGATGGCAGGAAAACCCATTTTTATTCGACTTGGTTAGAGATGACGGTAGAAATCTGCTGTACTCTGGCGCCATCTGGAGGCAGGCTCACACTGAGGCGACGTCCCAAATCGTCTTGCAATTGCAATTAGGAGCACTTTTGTTTATCAAATCTATTTTTTCTTTCTTTCTTCTTGCGTGAGTTGGGATTTAGTCTGGTCGGAGTTATGGAGCGTAGTGACGCTGGCTTGCTGAGGCGGGCGGAGGTGGTGAGGGGCGGGATGTCTTAGGTATTCGGTGGTTGTATTCCGTTCGTTACTGGTTTTTTTGGTGATCTTAGTGTTTTTTTCCTTCTTTCTTTCTTTCTTTCTTCCTTTCTTTCTCTCTTCCTTCCTTTTTTCCTTTCTTTTCTTTTTTTCTTTCTTTCCTTCTTTCTTTCTTTTTTCTTCCTTCCTTTCTTTCTATTTTAGCAAAAGGGATTGTGAACTGTATTTGTAAACTAGAATTTGTTCTAAAATACATATTTTTCAAGGAGGGCACACTTGAGAGGAAGAGAACATTAAGGGATGACATAGATTCTTCTATGACATGGGTACTTGGGTGGATAGGCTTCAATACAGTTTCACATACAGTATCATTTATATATTTGCCTAACTTGCAAAACTCTGCAATTTTTATGATACACTCTAAAATATGTTGTTATATCTCAATAATAAAATAAAACATTACAAAATTATTTGTTAAAAAACAGATGAATACGTGCTTGAACGAACTGCCATGTTTTGGTGTTCCATGAGGTAAATGTATCTCATTAAATTGCAATTTTCTTACTACCTCCTCGGGAGACCTTCGGTTCACAAGAGCTTTGCACCCTTTTCTTTGAGCGCTGTTATTGAGCTTGGTTAATGTTCACAGACGGACAAAGAAGAACCAGGAATGTGGTATAACTTTCCTCTAAGAAAAAGTATACAGTCCTTTGTAAATGACTAGTTACATCTGGTTGAAAGTTGTTCTTGCCTTCAGACTAAACTGCCTTTAAAGACATGATACATAATGCTCATACTCATTTTCAACAAAATGATTTTACTTTCTGGAATAAACACCGGCCTCTAATTCATCAGCTAATGTGAAATTTCAGGATCCCACGCCACGAGAGATGCACCATGTTTTAAATCAAGACACTTCCTGAGCTTCCCTTCTGGACAGGAAGTGGAGAAACGCACCAGTACGCATGACACGATGTTACCAACTATGTTGTGCGTTCTAAACAGGAAACTGGGTTTTCTGATATGATGGGGAAAACAGTATTCTTATTAAATATTCTGATTGATGGAATTTTATCATTTCAAATTCACACGATAGACCCAATTTCCTCAGAATCAGGACGCAGCAAATATAGTTGGTAGTGTATTATGTGTAGTGGGATCGTTTTTTTTCTTTTTAAAAAATGATCTTGGATTTTACTTTATTTGTTTATTGAAGGATAATCGACATACGATATCCTACTCGTTTCAGAGGTACATCATAGTGATGTGTTATTTTTCTATCCAAAAGTTCCCCATAGTGTATGATTCCAATTATAGGACATTCTAGAACACGCAACACTATGGAGACAGTAAAATGATCAGTGGTTTCCAGGGGCTGCGGGGGGAGGGATGAAGAGGCATAGAACAGGGGCTTTTTAGGGCAGCGAAAATACTCTGCCTGATACTCTAATGATGGATGTATGTCATTATACATTTGTCAAAGCCACCAAGAGGGACCCTAAGGTAAACTATGGACTTGGAGTCATTATGACATATCAATGTAGGTTCAGTAGTTGTGACAAATGTACCATTCTGGTGGGGGATGATGACAGCAGGGGAGGCTATGAACATGTAAGGGAGAGCGGTACTGGGGAACTTTTTGCAATTTCAGTTCAGTTTTGCTGTGAACCTAGGTGCTTTGAAACCATAAAGTCTTATTAAAAATTTGACTTAGGGGCACCTGCATGGTGGATCTGATTCTAAAGTCTGTGCTTTTCTTAATAAAACTTAAAACTTTGGACCTGACATTTCGGTCTGGAGCACAGAGAACAGCACTGGGGAAATCTCCTCCTCATTGACTGCATCATGACTTGCTCACAACACTGAGCCCATCCTATTAACATGATGATCCTATTCCTATTAACATGATGATGTGTCTATTCTAACACCTCATTTCTAATTCATCCCTGATTACTCTGTGCCTAGCGTGATGCCTGATACTCTAAAGGTGATTAATAAATGCTCACGAACCAGACGGAACCGCTGAACTAGACATCTATTTCTTTTTGTGACTTGTGACACAGTTTCTCCAGTTCTTTCCATCTCTGCACCTCCCCCCCTGCCAAAACCTATCCTCGAAGTCATGTCCATGCTGCAGTTACGACTATTGTATTTCTGAAACAGAAATGGAGGGATTTTATCTGACAAGTATGGAGACAATGGGAGAACATATTTGACATCTGCCCCACTCGGACGAATCCTTGACCTTAACTCAAACGTAAGATGGATTTTCCAGGGAAGACTGGCTAAGCTGAAAGAATTTAGCGCTCAGGATTTCCGGCCTTAGCACCTGGTACTTATGTAAATCTGGATCTCTCGAGACTTGTGACTTCCCCATTGTAGGAATTTCAGGATCCTTTAACACTCTGTTACCAACTCAGTTTTTTTGTTTTTTTAAGTTTATTTTTATTCATTTTGAGAGAGAGAGGAAGTGGGGGAGGGGTAGAAAGAGAAGACAGAATCCCAAGCAGGCTCTGCGTTGTCAGCATTGAGCCTGATGCAGGGCTCGAACTCCCAGTGAGATCATGCCCTGAGCCAAAGTCAACAGTCGGACTCTTAAACAACGGAGCCCCCCAGGTGCCCCACCAACTCAATTTTGAAAGAGACTTCAGGTTCTATACACAAAGGCATTCTCAAGGAATGTTAACTTTCCTCTGGCTTTTTCACTGATCTCTTTTCTTGTCCTGTTTTGGAGACTCAGTGCTTGGATATCAATTTGTGAAACAGGACTTAAATTGTGTAACTTGTTAGTGTTTGGATATTCATTCATGTATTCATTCATGTTGTAAAGACTTCCTGAGTACCTATCACGGACCTGCACTGTTGTAGGTACTGGGGACTGAGCAATGAACAAAGCAGGCAAAGTGTCTTTCATTCTGAAGCTGCCATTCTACCCAGGAAGAGTGACAATAAGCAAATAATCGAGTGAATAGATAGTGTGTCAGATGAAGACAAGAGCCGTGGAGAAAAGTAAAGCAGGGTGAAAAGAATCAGAAGTTCCTGGGTTGAACATCAACATTAAGGAGTGAGGGCACCACCATGTGTGTGCTGAGGGAGGAGATCCAGGAGGAGTAAACAGCTGGGCTGAAAGCAGACGGGAAACATGCCTGGTGTGTTTGAGAACCATATGGGCTACAGCAGAGCGAGCAAGATGGTGATGAGGTCGGGGTAAGTGGGGGCCAGGTCATCCAGGGACTTGTAGCTGCCCTAAGCCTTTGGCTGTTACTCAAACGAAGATTTGGAGCCGTTGTAAGGCTTTGAGCACAGATGTGATGTGTTCAGACTTAGGTTTTTTTTTTGTTTGTTTAAAAAAATTTTTTTAATGTTTATTTATTTTTGAAAGAGAGAGAGACACAGAGTGCAAGCAGGGGAGGGCCGGAGAGAGAGGGAGACACAGAATCCAAAGCAGGCTCCAGGCTCTGAGCTGTCAGCACAGAGCCTGACGCGGGGCTCGAACTCATGAACTGCGAGATCATGACCTGAGCCGAAGTCGGATGCTTAACCGACTGAGCCACCCAGGCGCTTCTGGACTTAAGTTTTTAAAGAATAACTGGCTGTTATGTTGAGAATAAATGGAGGTGGAGGAGGGCGAGAATCAGGACCTTCTAGGAGCAGTAAAAAGTTGTCTTTGATTCGTTACACAAAACACTGTATTCTAAACTCAAACCTCAGTGGCATCTTCCTTCTCAAGATGAGAGAATGCTGGTGTTTGGTAAACAGTGCCATCTGAGGGTGGACACTTGCCCTCCTTTCCTCTCTTCCCAGGTGCGCCCTACTGACTATAATCAGAACTGAAGGGCTCCTACAGACTGATTTCACAGCCCAGGTTCTGGGAACCCAATTACCTGCTTACCGCATGAGAAATAGAAAAAGGGAACCAGGAGTAAAAGGAACCTCATAGATTGGGGCTCCTTATTTGAGGGCATAAAGAAATGATCACATTGACAAGGCTTCCCCAGAGAATAAGTGGGCTTTTTTTTTAATGTTTAATATTTATTTGTGGGGGGAAGGGCAGAGAAAGAGAGGGAGAGAGGATCCCCTCTTCGCTCAATGTGGAGTCTGACATGGGGCTCGATCTCACGACAGTGAGATCATGACCTGAGCCGAGATCAAGAGCCAGATGCTTAAGGGACTGAGCCACCCAGGTGCCTCTGGAGAATAGGTTTTTGAATCAGTAAATATTCTCAAATGCTTTACATGGAGAAGTGAAAAGATGGGTCATTCCTGGTCTTGACCGAGCAGATGAGAGAGGGCTCTGAAGAAAGACCCGAGAGAGAGAATTTGTGGTGCAGCAATGCAAGCTTAATCAGGATTGATGGGCTTTACTCCTCTGCTTTGCGTGTGAAGGGGTGTGTGTGTGTGTGTGTGTGTGTGTACCTGAGAAATGAACTAGAAGTCCTTCTACCTAGAATTTTCTGCAGTCTGGAGGAAGCAGGCTGGTAGCTTCTGTTTGCTAAGTGGGAAGGTCCATCAGTCACAGTCTGAAACACAAAATGGCTTTTCACAGCAACACGGCGCCTTTATAGAGCTTTGCAGAGAGTAGCCTTCACAAATGGTTAGTAAGAGAAATCGAAGACTGCTATAAATGTGTAAGCTTTTAAACAACTATCTCTGACCTATGTTACTAGTACAATGCCTTATAGAATAAAAACGTTCAATAGATCATAGTCAACAAAATGTCTTGAAGTTATATTCTAACGGACTCAATGTGTCATATACTTATGTGACTATTTAGGAAAACAAACTGACTGATGAACTTCTAATCACTTTTTTCTGTAGGGAAACCAATATATGGCTTACAGAATTGGATTACTCCAGATAGGTGAATGTATTCAAATGCAGAGTCCCAAGGAACTTAAATGTTTGCAATATGACAAGAGTATAACTTTCACAGTAAGACCCCCCAAAAAACAAACAAACAACAACAACAACAACAACAACAAAACAAAATCAGAGATATTCAGGGTTTTACTCTGGGACTTATCTAATTGTACATTCTTGGACACTTCTGATTGAAATAACATGATATTTCTGGCTGTTTACCATAAGCCAGGCACTGTTCTAAGTTCGTTACATGTATTAGCTCATTCACTCCTCACAACAACCCTATGAGTTGGTTATTCCCACTTTACAGAAGCAAAGTGGGTTATTCCCACTTTGAGGAAACAAAGGCACAGGAAGATGGCGTGACTTGCCCAGAGATATGTGTATGTTGAGCATTCCAGAGACTTCCTCCAGTGTCAGGGATTTGCTGAGATGACTCACAGGACTCAGCATATAGTCATACTCACGGCTATGACTTATTACAGTGAAAAGATACAAAGCAAAATGAACAAAGGGAAAAGGTACATGGGGTAAAGTTATGGGGAAACCAGGCACAAGCTTCCAAGAGTCTGCTCCCAACACAGTCACCCAGGATGTACTTAGTTTCTCTGGCAACGAGTTGTGATAACACGAACAAAGAACAGCTTCCGGGGAAGCTCATTAGAGACTCCCTGCCCAGGGTTTTTGTTGGGGGCTCATAGGCAGCTTCTGTCCAGCTTCACGTAGGCTGCTCCTTCCCAGCTAGTATCAAATGAGGGAACACTCTTGATATCCCAGCTTCTAGATGTCAACCAAAGCCCAACCTTGTGAGGAGGCCTTTCTGATAATAGCAGTCAGACTTGCTATGTCAACACTTTCCTGCACGTAAGTCTATTGAATGGAAGAGCTGGGCTTCCCTCACAGAGAGATTCTGGAGGCCAACCAGAGAACAACTGTGATCTATGGATTATCAGAGACATAGATCCATAGATCTATTATGCAACAAGTAGATTTAGGAGCCTGGAATTCAGAGGAGAGGTCTGGCTAGAGTTGTCAGTGTGAGAGTCACTGGCCTACAGTGACTTTGAAAGCTAAGTTCACATAGAAGGTGAAGGCGGACTGACAGAGTGTAAAAGAGGTCAGAGGACTGTGTCCTGGGGCACTCCACCATCCAGAGGTTGGGTGTATGGGGGATGAGCTCCATGGACACTAAGAAGGAGAGGCCAACGAGTTCGGAGGAAAATGAAGAAGTTATGCCCGCAAGCCAAGTGAAAAGTGTTTCAAGAAGGTAGAAAAGGAACAGCAGACACGGCTGGCAGATCAGACAAGAGGACTGTGAAGTGATCGTTGAGCTTAATCACGTGGAAGTTTCCGACCTTGGCAGGTGTGGTTTCAATGGAATGGTCAGGCAGAAGCCTGACTGCAGTGGGTTCCAGGAAGGATGAGGGGAGGGGAAGTGATCACAAAGTATTAAAAATGCTTTTAAGGCGTTTTGTTATAAAAGAAGGAAGGGAAATGGGATAATGGCTAGAGGAGAAAGGGAATTTCAAAATGTGTGTGTGTGTGTGTGTGTGTGTGTGTGTGCACGACAGGAGTGATATGACAACGTGTGTCAATGCTGATGGGACTGATCCAGTAGAGGTAGGAGGTGAGCGATGAGTAAGATAAAGGGATAATGGTGTTCTCCAGTAGGTGAAAAGACTTGAGACACAGCGTACAAGCTGGCCTTAGATCAGCCCACAGACTGTTCACCCAGAGTTCCAGAGGAGGCAAAGTATTTGGGAAGAGAAACAGGTGGGTGGATGCAGAAGTGGCAGTGTGTGGGATTTCTCTTCTTGTTACTTCAACTTGCATCATGAAATGGGAAACGAAGCATTCAGCTGAGAATCAGGAAGGGAGAGAATGTGACAGAAGGTTGAAGAGAGAAGAGGAGGGGTACGACAGCCATCTAAAAGGTCCCAAGGGTGAGCTGGCTAAGGAAATACGATAGAATGGCTTCGGCTGCTAGGGGCCTAAGAGAACCTTAGACCTTTGCTGCTGTGAATTTAAAATAAGATCAGCAGCCATCACTGAGTGGTTTTTCCAGCCATGTGCAGCTGCAGGGTTGCAGGCACAGAGGGACAGAGGGTTGGATTTAACCAGGATTGGGTTTTACCAGGGAAGCATAAGGAAGAGAGAAAGTGGCATGGGCATTGAGTAGACGCAGGGAGGTTTGTCTATAGAGGGGAGGCCGCGTTGTGGGACCAAGTTCTAATGCTTTCTTGGAGGTTGGGGTAGCAGAAAGGTTGATACTGGAGTGCCTCAAAAGTTATTTTCTTTCAAGTTATTTTCTTTCACTCTTGTACCGGTCATCCAGGCTGGGAGACCGGCAATCTTCAGTTTTGAAGAGTTCTAGTGACAGGTTGCTGCAACTTTATCAGATGTCACCGTCCCTGTGGCCTTGAACAGAAACAATCATGCGCTCAAATGACCCTGACCCTTTACAGTCAGTACACCAGTCACGTAGCAGATCTGGCATCCACCAAGCCTCCCTTTATAGGAAACAGGTTGTGAGAGGTTTCCTAGTTGTTCCCACATAGGTGTGAACCCTAGTTCTACCATCACTGACCCTGCACCTGCCAGAGAACCTTGTACAGCTTCTCTACTTCTTACTCAGACCAGGCTTTTTGTTTTTCAGATGCACTTGCACCTCTGGGTTCTTTCATTCTTCCTTTACTGTAGGCTCCAGTGACTCAGCCTGCTTTCCCGATCCCTACTGTCCCCCGAGGGTCAGTCCACCTTACCTCCTCTCCAGCTTCCTCCCTTCCTACTCATCTCTGAAGCTAAGTCCTCAGGTGGTTTTGATTTTAAAAGATTTATTGTGTCTCACAAATATATAAGGCAAATAAATATATCACAGATAACTAAAATTGGCGTACTACGGAGCTTCTAGAATCCAAAGAAGTCTGTATAAATATGGTTTGCCTTGTGGTCTGGCTCCTGCCTGTGATGGTGAGCTAGAAAACTACCCAGTCTGGGGCACCCGGGTGGCGCAGTTGGTTAAGCGTCGACTCTTGATTTCGGCTCGGGTCATGATCTCACAATTTGTGAGAGTGAGCCCTGTGTCTGGCGCTCTGCTTTGAGAATGCGGAGCCTGCTTGGGATTCTCTCTCTCCCTCTCTCTCTGTCCCTCCCCTGCTTGCATGCTCACTCTCTCTCAAAAATAGATTAAAAAAAAAGATTAAAATAAAAGAAGAAGAGAACCACCCAGTCTTCTCTCCTGTATGTCTCCTTTACTCTCACATGACTACTACACTCATAACACTTGACACTTTTGGTCACCAAATGTGTGTTGAGTTTTCCCACACTGAGCAATTCTCTGTAACACCAGCTGTGTGCCCTCCGATATAACTCAATTCTGACACTACCTAGAGATAGCATCAGATCCCACAGGTTAATGGTTCAGTCCCAGGAGACTGCCCCCACCCCACCTCCCGCCACAAGTAGTAGGTCCCTGGGCTACCCACAACTTCCAACAGACTTGGCTACACATCGGAGGTTCCCATGACCTCCCCACCTTGGGTTCATTATTTGCTTGAACAGCTAACAGAACTCAGAAAAACACTTATACCTACCAGTTTATTAGGAGATAAGATGAGGGATACAGAAGAACAGCCAGATGAAGAGATACATAGGGCGAGGTCTGGGAGGGTTCTGAGCACAGGGGCTTCTGTTCCTGTGGAGATGGGGATGTGTCACCCACCTGGTGTGAATGTGTTCGCTAGCCTGGAAGCTCTCTGGACCCCCTACTACTGGGATTTTATGGGAGCGTTCTCAGGTAGGCATGATGGATCATTAACTCCATTTCCAGCCCCTCTCCCCATTGTGGAAGTCAGGAGATGGGACTACAAATTTCAAGCTTCTAATCAGGGCCTGGTCTTTCTGGTGACCAGCCTCCATCCAGCAGCCATCCAGGAGGCCTCCCAGAACCACTCCCTAGAACAAAAGATGCCTTCTTAGAACAAACATTTACAAGGGTTTCAGGTGTCCGGACCAGGGAGGAAGACCAGATACATAGATTTCTTATTATAAATCACAATATCACAGATGGGGAATGGACACCACCGCTTGAGCTCTTTCCTAAGGATGAATTCACAGTCGACAATAGGAATGTCTTCTGTATCCCCCCAGGGTTACCTAAGAACCCGGAGTTCCAGCTCTGAGGGTCTCCCTGGAGACAAAGATGGCCACTGTTGAGGGCCTCAGTCATCACAGCTCATTTGCCCACAAATGAGCTCATTTGCTCATTGCTTCCGACCCAATCACTTCACTTCTCTGGGCCGAAATTTCCTCATCTTTGTGTTGGGGAGAGTGACAAATGTTTTATCAAGGGGCTGTAAAAACTGAAAACATACATGGTTGCTTTCTTTCCTTTCTCCAGACCACATTAGAATCACTCTGAAGTGAACTTCTCCAACGATAGTCTTAGAATTGAACTACTGAAAGCTTCTGACCAAAGAGAACCACAGAACTCAGTGTAAACTCTCAAAGCACAGGGAGATAGGAGATGCTTCGCACTAATGGAGGCATCACAGACCAGACATACATTTATTCCTCAACCTCTTTATTACACTCAATATTTATGCCAAAGGAAGCACTGCACCTCTCCATCTCTTCTCCCGGACAGTCCTAGGAATTGCTTGTCGGGATAACTGGATTCTGATTCTAGGTCTGCCATTAGACAAGTGAGGGGAACTTCAAGTTTCTCAGGCTCACTGGGCCTGTTTCTGATCTGGAAACTGTGGCAAGGGATCCAGTCTTCCCCACTCTAGAGTCCTACCTTATTTCACTGTTGCTGAAAACCACGTTCAGAGGGAAGTTAAATAAATATTTCTGAGCATTCAATATGTAGCAACTAAAATGCCCATAGCCCCTACCCTCTTGTAACAGGACAAATAGGGATAAAAAATGGAATTGCCAGTGTAAGGATCATTAAAAAGAGAGAACTATAGGTGCAGTTGGGAAGGGGAAGCAACCTGGTGACAGACTGCACAGCTCTGAAAAGATAAGTAGACAAATACTGGGACAGTCGGTTAAACGTTTGACTTCAGCTCAGGTCATGATCACATGGACTGTGGGTTCGAGCTCCATGTCGGGCTTTGTGCTGACAACTCAGAGTCTGGAGCCTGCTTCACATTCCGTGTTTCTCTCTCTCTCTCTCTCTCTCTCTCTCTCTCTCTCATAAATAAACATTAAAAAAAGGTAGACAAATATAGATGGCATAGGGTGCTAGAGAAGTGGACAGGGAATCAGATATGGGTTGGAGATTTCATACTTTAATCTGAGGACAAGAGAGACCAAGGAAGGACTCTAGGGATAGGGACATGATCAAATCTGTATTTTAAAGAGATATTCTAGGTGCAGTGTTTGTGTGTGTGTGTGTGTGTGTGTGTGTGTGCGCGTGTGTGTGCGCGCGCGTGCGTGTGTGTGGTGATGGGGGTGGGAGGGCTTGGGTTGGGGAAATGGATGAATACGTTGCATTTTGGATCTGCTGAGTTGGAGGTCCTGGCATCACCTGATGGATCCATACTGTTTAGAGCTTTCATTAAATATCAACTTTTCGTGTGACTCCCCTGCTACAATAAGGCAATATCATTTGCATTGTTTCATTGAACAGATACTATTTTGACCTTTAGAATATCTCACTAACTTTTGGGGTTGTTTTCTGTCTTTCCCAAACCATTTGACTCCTGGTTACTCATCTAGGTTATAATGTGAACATCCTGACGTAACGGGGCAATCCCCCAATGTTAATACAGTAGGTCTTAAATCTCCATGGACGGCTTGAGAGAAAAGAACTCAAATACTCAATATCTGAGAAGTTCCTTCTAAAGACCAAAAACATGCCATAAACCTATGTAAAGGGTTTTCTTCTATACTCAGTGTTTTCCAGGCTCAGTCTAGGAACAGTAAGTTTGCCTTCTTCCTGGGAGAAATCACAGGCCCTGAGGGCAGTAAGGTATATAGGGCTTGAGGCTTGGGGCCCTCACTACCAAACCACGAGATGAGATAACATCAAATCTCAGTTAACTAGAGCCCCAACTGCTCAGCTGTGCATTTTTAGGCATTTCATTAATTCTGAACTTTACATTTATTTGACTTGCTGAATATCTCAGTTTACCACAAGATGGCAGCACAATGTTTTTTTGTTTTTTGGTTTTGTTTTAAGTGGATGACTAATTCCTGTTTCTAGAGCTTCGATAGAAGATAAAGAGCTAGAAAGGAACCATAGCTAATAATTTTTCTTCTTATTCCTATAATTGAAAAGAAAAGAAGGAATGGATATGGAAGGAAGTAACAGAGGAAGAAAAAAAAGGAAGTGGGATGGAGGGAAGGAGAGAAGGGAGGCAATGAAAGGGAAAAGGAAAAGAACAAAGAAAAAAGGCCACATTCAGCTAGATTATATTTAACTAAAGAAAAGGAAATAACCAAGCAACCGATGTAGGAAATTTCCGAGAGAGGAAACCAGTGCTGTAACCACATTTATTCACAGCCTTGAAGTGTGAGTATAAGATAGACATTTGACCTTCTTATAAAAGCATCTGTCTCTTTGGGAAACTATGAGAATGAATTTACATTTTACAAAGGGCTCTAGTCCTTTTAAGTGAGTCTTACATTAGCATACTTATCAGCTTGTACTTAGGACTTTATTTAGTATCCTTCAAAGAGGTTTCACACGTTGGTTTCCATGTTTAATTGAGTGAAGAAATAAAAGATTATTCAAGAAGAGAATAATCAGACACACACAGGCAGCCATGCCTTGGTGCCGCAGAAATGAAAAGGATGCCACCAGTTGAGCACTCCTTAGAGTCCGAGAGCTGAGAAGAATTCTTTTAGAGTTGGCTCTTTGGTTCTCCATGGACCACCCACTACTTACTTGGCTTACTGTTAACCCCAGCTACTTGCTCTCCTTTGTCTAATGAATTTGGCATAGCAGAGAGTTCTGGAAAGGGAGAGATTGTAAGAGTGGTGATTGCCTCAAGCATTGAAAATCTTTAGGTTGAGGTTTTTCAACCTTAACAGTAATGATAGTGTGGGCCAGATAATTCTCTTTTGGGGAGGGGGAGGGCGAAAGGATGTCCTCTCCATTGCAAGATATTTAGCAGCATCCCTGGCATGTATTCACTAAATTCCTGTACTGTCTCCCCAGTTGTGACAACCAAAACTGTCTCCAGACATTGCCAAGTGACTCCGGGGGAGCAAACTTGTCTTCACTGTCCCATACGAGAACAAGTGCTCTAGACAAACTCTAACTGCAGGAATGAAGGAAATCCCGAAAGTTTTGTTCATCTTGGTGTCCTGTTTATGAGCAAAACTCACATTGGATCATCAGAGAAATGTGTGTTCTTCAAATCCCTGTGAGAAATCTCTAAGTATTAAATCCAGGCATAAATGCCTTTATTAGAGCCAGGTTAATGTTCTCTGTATGGAACAAATCAACATAAATTTATTGTGAATGTTCTGTTGAGCAAAAACTTATACCAGGCACCATAGAGTGTACAAAACAGTAAGACTCTTTGTTTGTTCATTTTTGAGATTTCCACAGCAATTTATTGTTCATGAGTTTTACAACTTTTTCATGAAGATAACTTACATTTTTAAAGCATCCTCAAATATTCAAAAGGCATTATTGGGCATTACCATTTTCGAATTTTTTTTAAGTTTATTGATTTATTTTGAGAGAGAGAGAGAGAGGCAGAGGAGGAGAGAGAAAGAGAATCCCAAACAGGATCTATACTGTCAATGCAGAGTCCTATGTGGGTCTTGAACTCAAGAAGCATGAGATCATGACCTGAGCTGAAATCAAGAGTTAGACGCTTATATAATGCCTTAACAGGCTCCCCAGGGATTATCATTTTAAATCACTTACATTTTACTAGCAATGTTATAAGTACCTACATCGCTAAAATTCTTCCCGCTTACTTAAAAAAATTTTTTTTAATGTTTATTTTATTTTTGAGAGAGAGGGAGAGAGAGAGACAGAGCGTGAGTGGGGGAAGGTCAGAGAGAGAGAGACATAGAATGTGAAGCAGGCTCCTGGCTCTGAGCTGTCAGTACAGAGCCTGACACAGGGCTCGAACCCATGAACCATGAGATCATGACCTGAACTGAAGTCTACACTTAACCAACTGAGCCACCCAGGTGCCCTTTACTTTTAAATAATAATGATGAACTAGTGGAAGCAATTTCCCTTCTTTTTGATGACTATGAGTGTCAGTTGCACCTCCAATAAAAGGTCCATTGACAAATATTCTTGGTACAGTTCTTTCACAAGTCATTTTGTAGAGAGCATCTTGAAATTGACTTCCATATTCAAGCATGTTCAATTCCACCACGTTATAGTTAACATTCATGTCATGGAAAACTTTTTTTTTTTTTTTTGCCATTGTACAGTAAGAACAAGATGTTTTTGAGAAAATCACTACTCAATTATCAGAAATTGTTAGTTCGAGAGAATCTGATTTATGGGAGTGGTTGCTAACTTCGCCAAAGATGATGATGTGCTGTTCCCCATCCTGCTGGCCTCAAGGGCTTGGCCCAGCCCTGCACCTGTTTCTTTAGGGATTAGGGATGTTCATAAAGACTCACAGGGCCATGGAAACAGTGCGTGGGGACTGTGGCCGACATTCTGGTGAAACGGAGAAGAAAAATTACTGAAACAGAATAAAAGTGCCTGCGACATTTACATCAACAGTAGAAAAATTTTTTAATAGAAATGAAAACAATTAAGGCTGGTGGCATTCTTATTATGTACGAGACACATTTCTATCCATTGAGAATGTCCACTTTTTATTCATCTAATTTAAATTTTGCAGGATCTCTATGAAGAAGTATTATTTGCATTCCATAGGTGAAAAAACAGGCTGAGGGTTCATGTCACTAGCTCAGTGTCACATTAATAGTAGGTGGCAAAGGCCAGATTAAACCTGATCTTTCCAACACCAAGAACTGCGCATGCTCTGGTGCCAGCCACTAACCCTTGAGGATCTAGTTAGGGGAATAACACAGGTACATAGGAAAGGTGTCTAATGTCCCGAGGCTGTAGATGATTTATTTCAAAAGCCATAAAAATTACAAGACACACTGCTGTAGCGCAGAGTGATTGAGAAATTGTTGGGGGGTATGGTGGGTCTTGACCTGAGTGTCTTTAAGAAATGAAGAACTAGAGAGAGGGGATAGAAAGATGGGCAAGGGTGGGTTCAGTTCCATCCAGGGTAATCTTGTGAGGAACAGCATGGCTGCACGAAGGTGTTGAGAGTACAGGGTAGAGGCAGCCAACAGGAGCGGATGACCCATGCTGAGAACGAGTCACATCAGTTGGGAAGGGAGGCAGAGGGTCTGGAATATAATCCAGATGTCCTAAACTGTCAGGCCACAATAGTGTGTTTTGTCCAGCTCAGAGTTGTGCAAATCAAGAAATTAAAAAAAAACAAAACACAAGAATTTGGATTCCTAACGTGCCTGAATATGGCGACATTGGGCCTACGTTCTTGTATCTCAACTTTTGACTGAAGTCAAGGAGGGGTTGGTGTCTCTTTTCATGGGTGAGGGGGCTTTCCAGTTCAGCAAGATCCATACCTCGACCTGTTCTATTGCCCTCCTCTTGCTTTGCTTAATTGTCTCTTTAGCCCTTATGAGCAGTGGCATTTGCAGCAAAATTTAGAAAGAGGTGTTCTCAAAAAATTAATTTGATAAAACCCGTTATAAATCTACTATTTCTTCCAGTAGTCCACTAGATAGAGGAGACAAAAGCTAAGCCTCCCCTCGACATTTTCCTATACATCCAAAGATTGTTATTAGACTTTCCTGGCATTCCTGTCTTCTCCACTGAAATTACCCTTGTTTAGCCTTTTCCTGTGACTGTGCGCTATAAACTTGTCATCGTGGTTGTTGCTCAACGCTGCCACTGATGCTGATTTTCACACCTTTGTGAGCACCGACCTGTATACCCCAGCACTTACACCATTTCCTTAACTTGTACCTGGTATGTGACAACTCCACACAACTGTTTTTGAGTGATTATTATTTTTCAGACACTGTTTTATGAATGCCGTCTATCACTGAATGACAGACAAAACCCAACAGGATGTATATTCTGTGGGAGATGCAGACAATAAGCAATGAACATAATAAATAAGTAAATGACAGATATTGGAAAATGCTATCTGCTAAGGGGAAAAAAAACCAAGAGAGTTGAATAAGGGGGTTGGTCATGGGAACTGCAACTTTAAATAGAGTGGTCAGGGTGGGCCTCGTTGAGAAGGTGACATTTAAACAAAGACTTGGAGACGGTTGTTGTGGGAAATGACCTTGACCCGGTGGGAACCTGCAAGTACCAGGGCAGCTATTCTGTGGTGGAGCAGAAAGGTTCACAGGCCAAATTCAGATGCTTCAGTCATCTAAATTATCAGATCAAAGTGAAACACATGGAAAGCAGCAGAAGGAAAGAAATGCTATAGGTTAACATACTTACGGAAATGTATAAAGGTAGGAGGCTTACAATATGGGAGTCCCGGGTTATGCAATATTAATACTCCTCCCCCCAGAAGCCTTCTCTCTCAGAGTGAGGTTATAAGGACCGGACTTGAACTTAACCCAGAGCCTCAGCAGATAGAAAGTGCCTGGCACCAATATCAGAGAGACTCTGGACTAAGTATTCTTGGCCAAGAGCTATGGCTCATGTACTAGCCTGTTGAGCAGCAATGAGCTTTTTCTGGTTCTCTTGGGCAGAAAACATGTGGAGCCAGAGTGGGGACCATAACGCATATCACCAAGGGGTGGCTAATTTGAGATTACGTAGCTATCAACCTGCAGGTGACACGATCAGTACCTGGCTACTTGGTCCTTCCATCCCTTTCTTTGTAGAAATAACACTTTTGATCAGCCCATGCTTCAAAAATCATATATCTCACTTTCAGTTTATCCTTAACTTGTCTCATAGGATCCTTACTATATTTAACCTATCTTAGGAGTTTTAGCCTTCTCATTGGTTTTCGTAACTTTCTGAGCAGAATTGAATAGTTTCAGAAACATGTAGGAAACGGATACACAGAAGTGCAGGAGTGAGTCACAGGGCTATCACAGGGGAGAGCACAGCAGGCAGAGAAAATGCTAAAGGTGTGTCTGCTGAGATCGCAGGACAGAGAGGACAGTGTGGTTGGGATGGAGCGAGTGCAGATTCGCCGAAGAGGAGGTCAGATTTTGCTGGGCCTTGCAACCATCCCGAGGACAAGCACAAATACATCCTTCATTGAGTTACACTGCCAACGTTCTTTTTCCATCCTCTAGGAATTACCCTTTACTCACAGTCAGAGGAAAATCACAGTACTGCAGTATCATGGAAGCCAGAGAGAGTTTCAGAAAGAGGTCAGCGGTGTCAGAGACACTGAGATGACTTGGATAAACAATAGACTATGGGGGATGAGAATAAGGTGGAAGAAAAGGCCATTTGAATTAGCAATAAAGATGTCATCGGTGACCTTCAAGGAACAAGTTTCGAGGAAGCAGTAACAGCAGAAGGGCTGAGTGCTAATGTGACAGAGGAAACGTGTGGGGAGGAAAGGGATGTATTGCTTCCTCGGGCCTGGTGACCTTTGTGCCTCATGGTTGCTGATATGAGAAAGCCCCCCTCTTCGGGAGAACTGTGGCCCAGGCAGTCAAACACTTCCCAGCAGAGCCCCACAGACCCAGTTCCCACGTATCAGGCTGCTGATTAAAGTATTTCCAGCAAAGTTGATGAGATTCTTTGAAAGGTCTTTGAGGTGGCTCATTCAAGTGAATCCATTTACTCACTGTTTTTTTTTTTTTTTTTCATGAATGGCGGGAGGAAAGATGCGATTAATAATTCTATCTACTGATTGGTCATTTCTAGCACTTAAAACACAATCATTCTGGTTTCAAAGTTTATCTGCCCACCCGTCCATCCATCCATCCATCTGTCCATTCATCCATCCATTCTCTTCTGGATAGCTATCTCTAAGAGAGACAGGCTTTTCTTCCCTATAGGGCTACTCGGTCCACCTGTACTCTGGAATCCAATTTCCTCCCCACCTGCCCTCTCCCTTATTTCTGATTTCTTATCTCTCCCTTTCCCGAATAAACCCACGTTATTTCTTTCTATCTCCAAAAATGACACCTCTCCCCACCCGTATTCATCCTTAGTTATCACTCTCGGTGTCTTATTTGCTGAGAACCAAGTTTCCTAAATGCAACAGCTGCATAAGCTTATATCTGCCCTTGTCACTCCACTGAAACTGCTGTCCCTGAGGCCCAGTCGTGCTCATGTCATCACAGGACACCCTCATTTATTCCTTATATCTTATATTGTAAGTGTCTATTTTCCTTTCTGTCTTACTCAATAAACCAAGTTCCCTGAGAGCAAGACGGTTTCATATTTACCTCTGTCCCCAGCATCTAGAACAATCTCTGGCACATATTAGGCATCCATTGTTTGATGAATGAATGAATGAATCAGTGAATGAATGAGTCCTGTTTGCCACCTCTTTCACATTTGACTGTCGTTTTTCTATCAGTTACTCAGATAATATTCTCTGGGGTTTTCACTCTAACCTTCTGTCGATTCTTTTGTGGCTTCTTATCTTTACATGATGCAATTTCATAGGGTTGTCTTAGCTCTTCTTTTCTCAACATCATCTACTCTACCTGGGCAAGCTTGTCAATAGCTAGAAGTTTTAATTACAACCAATTCAGTACCCCAAGCCCTGATCTCATACCTGTTCTTCAGACCCATATATCCAGCTGCCTACTAACATTCTCCATTTAACTATCTTGTGGAAGGACCTCAAATATATAAGTTAAATCACTAAGCCCATAATTCCTGTCTCAGTGAATGGTATAGCTATCCATTTAGTCACCAAAGCTAGAGATACGGGCATTTTCTTAGATATCTATTTTCCCTGATTGTTTCACTTAATCGGGAATTATTTTTTTTTTAGATTAGACTCCCAGGATGTATCTGAAACGTGTCCTCTGCCTCTCCGTGTTTATTGTCATAGTCTGAGTATGATGGGTGACATATGAAGTTTGTTGGGGCAGAGGTGAGTTCTGCCACTTTCCACAGAAACCCCTCCCTACACACACACACACACACACACACACACACACACACACACTTGTGCCTGAGCATACACACAGAGAACTGTGATTAGGGTCAGGACATTACACATGCCAGGTTCCAGGCCTTCTAGCCATCTGTGAGACAAAGCCAATAGCCTCCTCCCTGCCAGCAGGGAGAGGAAAGTAGGGAGGCAACATTGAAACATACGATAAGTCTAATGATAATGGCTGCTCTGCTCCCATCTGAAAAGCTTCTCCCTCAAAGAGTATAAAATAAAATAGAAAAAAAAAAGGAGCAAAAGGAACCAAAAGATATTTTGACTGGGGCAATTCCAACCACATATTTCAAAATCACTTGTTAACTTCCCTCTATTTCACTGTACTGAGTATCCCTCAGTAAAGGCTTGTCATTTCAGAATTGGATGATGTTGCCTCTTTACTGCATCATTTTAGAATGAGTTCATCGAAGATTTGACATCCCAGGCCCTAACTGTACGAAGCATGAGACTGGGACAGCAGAGAGGTGGTGGGGGGACAGAGCTGGGTGCAGGGACAGAGTCCCTGATTTCCTGACTTAGAGGAGGTCACCAGGCCCTTTCACGCAGCATCATCTGTGACAGTTTAACTTGCTCATGGTGATGTTACTTCATCACTTCTCTCACTTCTTTTCTGGGGAGAGGGCTGGATAGGTGTTTCCACTAATAAATAGGGAGGGGGAGGTTCAGATAACTTTAGAGAGTTTGGCTTTGTAGACTGAGGGCAAAAAGTAATAATTCAAAGATTTGAAGCAGAGGATCATAGTATCAGGTTAAGGTGTTAGAAATAATATAAACAGCCAATTTTTCCTAGTGTTTATTATGTTAACAGGCACCGTGCCAAATGCGTTATGGTAGGTTTTCTTTATTTAATTTTTAGAACAGCTCTATGAAGAAAGTACCCTGAACGTTCCTTGTTTTGCAGATACAGAAACAAAGACCAGAGGACCATATATCTAACGTCTTGCAGATAATAGGAATGGGGCTGGGGTTCACGGGGCTCAAGCCAATTTCAACCACCACCCTGAGCCCGGACTCGTGACAAAGAGAATGAGGTGGCTTTGCTAAGGTAGGTAGTTTTTTCCTCAGGTGAATCTCTACCTTCCTTCCCTGTCTCATTTTCCACCATTTGCCTGTGTTTACGCTGTATGACTGTCCTACCTAAATGTTCCAGGCTCTCCTTTGCCTCTGAGGTGTGGCACATGCTGGCCCCCCTCAAGCAAGTTCTCCCATGCTCCACCATGGCGACCACCATTCGCCCTTCCAAGCTGTTCGGTCACCGTCTCCTCCGGTCCACCTTTACCAACTGTACTCCTTCCCGTTCGTCGCGCAATCCTGGTGGTTCATGTAGATATTCATCCTTTTCCAGCATGATCTTCAAATATCTTTGCTTTGATCACCTAAAATCATTTTAAAGTTTATTTATTTATTTATTTATTTATTATTTTTGAGAGAGAGGGAGAGAGAGAGAAAGAGAGCACACCAGTGGAGGGAGGGGCCGAGGGAGAGAGAACCCCAAGCAGGCGTCACGTCCAACGCGGAGCCTGATGGGGGAGCCGAATCCCCCGGCTGTGAGATCATGACTTGAGCCCGAAACGGAAGTTAGGCGCCCCGCCTAAGATCATTTAAAAACCATGTGCCGCTTTGCGTGTTTTCCATGTGCTATTCTGCAATTTTTCATCATAAATTTAAATAGTGGCGAAGGTTGTAATCTCTTATGTATTATAAACAGCAGGTTTCAATTAAAACGTGATATGATGGATACATACGGAGCTTAAGTTTTCATCTTATTGGCAGCCATCATCATCATCCTTTGGGGAAAAAAAATACAAAGGCAAGCTTTTCTTCAACAACTGGGAATTTTATATAATGTAATATTTTTTTCTTTTGCCCTCCAAAGTCACTTCAGTATCTCCACAGCTTTTCCTCTCAATGTGGGAATATTGTTTATGTTTGAAAAGAAACGCAACATTTTACTTTCACCCAAAGGAGGTTCTCAAGCAGATCAACTTTAAGAAGAAGAAAGAAACATGGATGTTGAGAATCTGACTATCTATTCTGAACTATGTCCACACGCCCCTAGAAGTCTTGCTACCCCCTGGGGGCACACACTCCAGTTCAAAGACTGCTCCTCTATACCATCGCACCCTTGTGTTACCCCAAATCATTTTCTCTCATTATCCCGTAATTCTCATTTTACCTCTCTATATATCCCCCCCAGAAACTCGAGTGTGAGCACAGTCTTCTTGTTTCTCTCTGTGTCTCCAGCACTAAGCCAGCATTTAATAAAGCTTTTCTGATCCTCTGAGCTATTTAGTCCCGTGTCCTGCTCCGCTTCTCATATTTTAGTTCCTCTCTCAGGTTGTGTTCTAAACACAGGTCAGGCCCATCAAATGAGGGAACATAAGAAGAATTTTTAGCAGGTGAATATAGTTTACTTCCTCGCCTGTAGAAGAGAAGGAAGGAAGATATGGCCAGGCTCTGCTTTTGCTCCAGGAAGCCCCGGGCACATAGGACATGATCCTTCCTTCAGAGGGGTTATCTGTCTAGTACATGTGCACAGACACGGAAAAATGAGCCTATACAGGGTTCTGATGCAGAATGGGCAGGGATGTCCATTTTTTAAAAGTTGTTTTTAATGTGTACTTATTTTTGAGGGAGACAGAGACAGAGCATGAGTGGGGGAGGGGCAGAGAGAGAGAGGGAGACACAGAATCGGAAGCAGCTCCAGGCTCTGAGCTGTCAGTACAGAGCCCGTCGCGGGGCTTGAACCTACAACCAGTGAGATCATGACCTGAGCCAAAGTCGGACACTCAACTGACTGAGCCACCCAGGTGCCTCTCCATTTTTTGTTAATTCTAGAGCAATGCGTATTATAAGAATTGGGCAAGATCATAATAAATTATTGAATTCATTAGATGAGCATTCCCCATGCTTTGGTCTTCTTATCACAGACATTTAAAGAAGTGCCTGTATTATTGAATATGGGTTTAATGTGGGAAAAGAGCCTGATTTCTTCTCAGCAGTGGCTAAAATAATCTTTTTAAGAGATAGTGTTTGTAGCAAACAGAGAGGGGTTTTGGAGTCTCACATTTGAATTTGGATTCAAGGTCTACCACATTATTAACTGTGGGAACTTGAACAGGCATTTAATCTTTCTGAGTTTTGGTTTCCTCGCCAATGGAATGTCAGTACTTGGGATTACCGCCAAAGTTTCAAATTCCTAAGGAGAAGCCCAGGTTGGATCAGATGCCCATATGGTTAAAACATCAAGGGTTGACTGCAGAGGGACGTAATCGCCATTTCACATCCTGGATCGCAGGACCCTTCGAGGGCATGCATCTCCGCCAGCTTCTGGTCAAGCCCGAGAACTTTAAATTGCCATTTATTTATCCCATCTGTGTCAAATATCCGCTCACATCAAAGCCCCTCGCCCAGCTATGAAATGAAACCAAGTCAAAGGAAGCTTTAAGTAAAGAAAAACTCAGTGATGAGAAAGTCCCAAAGCTAGTAAAAAGGTTCCTTCCCCTCTCCGTCCCATCCTCTATTCCTTCCTTCCTACTTACCACAAATATCTCTATTATGTGGAGAAACGAAGATGTACAGGACGTGATACTCGCTATAAAGGAGGTAACTGTCTAGCAGGGGTGCACAGGCGTGAAGAAATACAGAATTTGTGGAAATGCTATGAAAGTGGGGGAACGCAGTAGCCAGTTGAAGGGGGCGGGTGTCAGCATCCATGTGGGGATGGGGGTTTGTTTCCAAGTCATTTCCTTACCTTCCTTACTCAGACAAATGTCCAGATATTCCTTTAGCAACTATCTGAGACTAGTCTATTTATAGGCAGGTGTGCACTATGTATTGGAAAAGTGCTGAATGGCCCCTTGCCCTAACATCTTTTTCTTACCTGGCTATTCTGATGCCTTAGGTTCTGGGATTGAGTGAAATGATTGCTTTGGGAAAGACACTAATGTGTCCAGAAGGCCCTATTAGAATGCAAAGGGGTATCATCCTCAGACACTAATCTATTAGCAAGGACTAGCTCCTCGATCGCACTGGCTGGCTTTCAGATAGCTGGGAGTTGGAAATGAGGGCTAAGAAAACATTGAGGCCTGAAATATTAAGCACTTCAGAGGAAGAACTGGACCACAGAAGGAAAAAGAATGAGGAGCAAGACATGGCAGAAAGGTAAAGAGCAAAGAGGAGAGGCAAGTCCTGGAGGAAGACAGACCCTTCCCTCCAATGACTAGAGGTAGGGTCGTGTCTCTGGAGGGTCACCGGAGAGTATCGGAAAGGCATTCTCTGGTCATAGAAATTTGGGAAATGATAGAGTAAACAAAGTAAAACTTTCTATTTCTAAAATTCTTCCTCTGGGGCGCCTGGGTGGCTCAGTCGGTTGAGCGTCCAACTTCGGCTCAGGTCATTCTCTCACAGTCTGTGAGTTCGAGCCCTGCATCGGGCTCTGTGCTGACAGCTCGGAGCCTGTATCCTGCTTCGGATTCTGTGTCTCCCTCTCTCTCTGCTCCTCCCCCGCTCATGCTCTGTCTCTCTCTGTCTCAAAAATACAGACATTAAAAAATTTTTTTGAAAATTAAAAAAAATAAAATTCTTCCTCGACTCTTAACTATGTTAACGTGCCCATTAATCTTAAATAAAATGTCGATAATAATACCAATCATTATATTGACAATAATAACATACTTTGAGGACTTGCTCCTTTTCTTTAGTAGTATGTGTATGCTGTCCGTGGGGTAGCTCTGAATTCTCACGACCCTAGGAGCCAGTGTTATTCTTATGGACATTGTTCTAAAGACAAAGAAGCTGTTTAGAAGAGGTTAAGAAGCATGGCTAAAAGCCCAGTTAACAAAACTGAGGCACCAGATTCTAATTCAAATTCTTGCTTTGATTCTATCATAAAACCCATAACCACTAAGTGGGGTCACATCTTGTAGGGGGTGATGTTCCAAAAAGCAAGGGTTTGCCATTTTTTTTTTTTTTTTTTTTTTGGTAAAGGGCCAGATAGTAAATATTTTTGGTTTTATGAGCCATATGGTATATGTCCCAACTACTCAACTCTATTATTGTAGCGTGAAAGCAGCCACAGATGATATATAAACAAATGGGTGTGGCTATGTTCCAATGAAAGCTTAAATTTAGAGAAGTAGGAGAATGGCCTGTACTAAAGAGATTTTAAAGAGGCATAAATAGTATACAGTCAAAATGACCCTTCAAATAAGAGTAGTTGCTTACAAGGAGGGGAACTACCTTTAACAATATAGCTGGGCTGAAGGACTTACAACAGCAAAGAGTTAATGTTTTTGTTTCCTTTGCATTTTAGTGGCGATGTCTCTGTTCCTTGGAACCTCCACCTTTGATGGTGGAGACCAAGTCTAGTTTGAAATGGGGGGAGAGCAGCAGAGGACATAAAGGAACCCCCACCCCATACACACCTCCTCCTTCTTTTATGTGCAAGATGAGTATAGTTAAATTCTAGTAAGACAAAATGCATGGGTGACATCATTCTATTACAGGTTCTTTCCCAAAATATTTAACTCACACTTTGGGGAAGGGGCAAAACATCTTATGGACTGAAAGTTCCCTGGAACATTCTTGAGAAAATGCTTGCCTGGGGTTATTTGTAAAACTTCTCTCTGACCAACTGGGAAAACTACACTTATAAAGAGTTGGAAGGGGGCGTCTGGCTGGCTCAAGAGGAAGAACAGGAGACTCTTGTCTTGGGGTCATGAGTTTGAGCCCCGTGTGGGGTGTAGAGATTCCTTAAAATATAAATAAAACTTAAAAAAAAGATTTTATTAAAGAAAAAGAGAAAGAAAACATTGGAAGAGGACCAATCGACCTTGGGACGTGCTGACTGACTGGATAGTGAGAGGATGCAACTTGTCTGGATGGAGGTAGGATTTCTTTGGAGTGATCTACCACGAATTCTGTGAGACCTAAGGAAAAAGAAAGTCTTATTTTGATCCACTATAGGAATTCAACTTACGTCTGATCTTAGGGGAATCAAGGCTAGCCCAGGGATTGAGGAGGTATGCCTGGATGGAAAGCCTAGACAAGTATTAAGAAGGCTCTTTCATGCACTGGAGCCCTCCGAGCCTAAATGTCGTTATCTATAAAATGAAAGTCACAATAATTCCTACTTTCTAAGAATGCAGTAAAGGCTAAAATACGGCATAAAGGAAGCCATGCAATTCAAAGCTATATCATTCAGGGGTCAACTGTACTTGAAATATTAACTTGGGCATTGACTTAATTCTCTGGGCCTCAGGTTCAAGTTACATTACAAAAGTGGAAAGTAAGACCAGCTTTCTTAAGCAGTATCTGGATTAAGGGAAAGAGAGAAGAAATCAGTACATAATAGATAGCAGCTACCTTATGTTGGGCCCACCACAGTGGCACTCTTCTTATTAATGTGGGGTTACAGAATGGCGGTGGGCAGCAAATGGGGGCTGAGCACCCTAGTGGAGAAGACAGCACAGTATGGCAGGTGACCCTTAGAAAGGGAAATGGTGGAGGATCATTGACAACCCTCACTTCGCAATTTTCTTCCAAGTCATTGTCGAAGTATTTTGGTTACATTGAAGCTTTATTTCATTTTCCTTTTTCTTGTATCCTGAACACGTACGAGAATGACGAACGACAGCTTTCGATGTTTTAGATTCAGGCTGGTACAAACTGAACACAAGTGTGACAAAGCATGAATGCAGCTGCCTCAGAGCTCTGGAGGAGGTAGGCATGTGAAGGCTCTCACTGATGCAGTGGGGACATGACTGGGAGGGGGGCGGGGACTGACTGGTTGGGGTATGGTGTGAAGGCTGAATGGGTGTGTGTGCGAGGAGGGGAACCTTTTGAAATTCAACGTAAAATTCTGCCATGACTCATGACATTAAGAAAAAAAAAAAAGCTTAAAAAGTCATGTTCCAAAGAAGAAAACTGCTGAAAAAGTCATGTTTAAAGTGTGGAAACTAAGAACTTTCTTGTTTGGGTCCAAGGCCCTGCTATTCATCTTATTTGCAATGCAAAACAGTCATTTGTTTCAAAGAACACAGTATTTTTTTCCAAGTGGGTAACGCATTTACATGATTCAAAAATAATCAAAATTATATAAAAGGTACACACAGAAAAGTTCACTCCACATTTGTCCCCATCTGTCCTATCCTCTCAACTCCCTACTCTTTGTATTAGTTTTGGTTTGTTGGCTTATTTCTTATTTCTTTATGCATATGCAAATAGATAAGAATACAATATATTTTTACCTACCCTCTTCATTTTATTACACAAAATGTAGCATATAATATATACTGTTTTGTATGTTGTTTTCCTTACCTAACAGTATATATCGCCTGAAGATCTCTATCAGTATAGAAAAGGTTTTCATTATGTTTTTACAGCTGCATAGTATTAGTTATGTAAATGTGCCATGGTTTTTTTGGGGTTCTGTCCAAGCTCCGCCACAATAGGTGGCCTTGTAGATTTTCATTTACTTTGTGTGCAGATGTGATTGTAGGAAAGATATCCAGATGTGGGATTGCTGGGTCTAGGGAACACTCGACCATAATTTTGGCAGGTATTGCCAGACTCTTCTCCAAAGGGACTGGACCATTTCTCCCTTCGTGCTAATGTAGTTTTCATTTGTATTGATCATATCAATTTCTATTCTATTAGGCTATGAATATTTCTTCTCCTGTGAAATGTCTTCATGTGTTTTGCTCATTTTTCTACTGGATTATTCCTAATCTTCTTAATTTCTGGGAGCTCCTAAGGAGTACATTATCTCTTCGGGATAACAGTATTTGTCATTGATAGGATTCACAATTTCTTTCCAGCTTATCATTTTGTCATTTACTTTGTTTATCTGTATTTGCCATGCAAATGGATTTTTTAAAAAATATATCATTTAATTTACCTTCTTTAATCTCTTGGCTTCTTTATCTTCAGTCACGTAAGAGCCTTTTCTACGCCAAGGTTAGCAGGGAATTCACCCATATTTTCTTCACCATTTTAATTTATTCTTTATTTTTACTTTTAATGTCTGATGTAATTAAAGGCTTCTCCTGATGTAGAATGTGAGGCATAGACCCAAACTTATTTTTCTTTAAATGAGCAACCATTTGTCCCACTAATCTAAATACCTATCTTTATTCTATTAATATGGATGTCAACTTTATCATATACCAAATTTCTGAATGTATTTGAGTCAATATTTGAAGATTTTATTCTATTCCACTGGTCTTTCTGTTCATGTACCAATCCCAGACATTTAATTAATAAGACTTTGTGACCTGTTTTATTATCTGGTAAATTGAAGCTCCTGGTGTTCCTTTTTTTCTTAGTTTTTCCAGTTGTTTAAATTGGTTTATTTTTCCACATGAACTGTATGGTGTTGTTTTTATTGGGGCAATACTGTATTTAGAAGTTAACTTAGGGAGAACTGACATCTTTTCATTATTGAGTCTCCCTATCCACAATATCCAAGACATGTCTTTATATTCATTTAGAATGTAGGGGAAGAAAAAACTTCCCTCTCTAGTCCCCTAGGTTCTTCAGCTGAGGCCCTGCAAAGTAGCCTGGCAAAAGACAAATTAACAAGAGAAAAACAGTGTATTAACACATGCTGTGCTCATGGTGGAGAAACCTCAGTGATGAAGAACTCAAGAAGGTGGTTGAAACTGAGACTTATATAGCATCTTAGCAAAATAACGATAAATTTGTTAAGAGGGGACAAGACAAAAGAAAGAGGGTTTAGTGTTTTAGGGGTGGCAGGGTGTGAGAATATAAATGTGAGGGGAAAAGTAATGGCAGGTAAGGGCTAGTTAGTAAGGTTTGTTATGTAGAGTCTCTGGGCTGAGAAGAGTCTAGAGTTGCTTCTGGTTATTAAGAAACATCCTGCCCTTCCTGGTAGAGGGGGTAGAACAGAGTTTTTTGTGTCTTCTTTTTTTAAATTGCTTTAGCCCCAAACAGTACTTGTTGAAATGGCATATTTTTGGGTGGCATAGTTTAAACCCCTTCAGAGTACATTGTTGCATTCTTCAGAGGGACTTGAAAATTTTTGTCAAATAAATTTGCACGTTTGCAGTTCAGTTTTTGTCCAATGTGTTTTATTTTTTTAAGTGTATTTATTTTGAGAGAAAAAGAGAGAGGGAGGGAGAGAGAGGGAGAGAGGGAGAATGAGTGGAAGGGGGGCAGAGAGAGGGAGAGAGAGAATCCCAAGCAGGCTCCATGCTCTCAGTGCAAAGCCCCAAGCAGGGCTCAGTCCCACGAACAGTGAGAGCACAACCTGAGCTGAAATCAAGAGTTAGTCACTTAACCGACTGAGCCAACCAGGCACCTCTGTGTTTTATTTTTTTAAATGCTACTGTAAATATTGTCTTCTATTCCATTTTTTCTTCAGACAACTTTTTCAACTGTTCTTCAGACAAATTTTTTTTTAATGTTTATTTATTATTGAGAGATAGAGAGAGACAGAGCATAAGCAGGGGAGGGACAGAGAGAGAGGGAGACACAGAATCTGAAGCAGGCTCCAGGCTCCGAGCTGTCAGCACAGAGCCCGATGTGGGGCTCGAACCCACGAACTGTGAGATCATGACCTGAGCCGAAGTGAGACGCTTAACCAACTGAGCCACCCATGCGCCCCTAGACTAGTTGTCTTTAAAAATAAAACATTGTTGCATGGAAACCAATTTGACAATAAATGTCATGTTAAAAAAAATTTACAACAAATAAAAAAAAATAAAATACTAAAACAAATAAAAATAAACATAAAAATAAAACATTGAGGGGTACCTGGGTGGCTCAGTTGGTTGAGTGACTGACTCTTGATTTTGGCTCAGGTCATGATCCTAGGGTCATGGGATTGAGCCCCGTGTCAGGCCCCACGCTGAGTGTGGCACCTGCTTGAGATTCTCTCTCTCCCTCTGCCCCTCTCCTCCATGCATGTGCATGTGCTCTCTCTCTCTTTCTCTCTCTCTCTCTCTCTCAAATAAAACTTAAAGTAATTCAAAATAAAACATTGAGAAGCACCATGAAGCAAACCGCATATTGTAGTTAAGTAATTTATAAAGTTAGTCATTGAAAGACAAAATAAATCAGCTTCAGAGTCAATTCAATCAACATAATTTGCACAGACACTTGTCACTACCACAAAGCTACTATAACACATCCTGGTTATGTAACTTCTAAAATCTGAACAACACAAAGAGACAACTGTTATTGGAAATAGTAGAATGCCAAAGCACAATCAGAGATATGATTGTGAAAGAGTTCTGTTCTTATTTACAATTCCTCGCTGCCTTCTAATGGGTGGTCTTAATACCTGAAGGGCCCCTCTTTAGTTGAGGGTCTAGATGTGAACATATGATTTAAGAAGATGTTGGATTGGGTGGAAATAAATTGTTCTGGTGAGAAATAGAAGAGAGATTTAGATGTCTGGGGAAAGATCCTGGAATGGGAAAGCCTAGGGCCAGCTGGGCTAAGAATTGGAGGGGGAAGGCAAACTTCCCAACTGGATAAAAAGTGTGGAGGTGGAAGAAACAAGTCATACTGGGATATGTGAATTTGTGTGTGGAGAGCTAGGCCATGTAACCTTCTCTGATGCCCCTGAGAAATGGTTGTTAATGGGGGGGATGAGATGAATGTTGTGGGTTGGGGGTTGAGGGAGTTTTGAGTGTTAGGAAACGGTGTTGATGTTGGGTGGTCAGCCCTATCTCCTCTTGGTCCAGAATCTATGAACGTCCTAACCACTAAATCTGTCTTGGATTGAAGCCATGAGAGAAGGGGACTGGGTCTACTCTCGGTCAAGATGCATTCAGAAGCTGGACTGGAACGGAGCCTGCAGGTTAGGAAGGAGAGACAACAGCAAACACAATCATAAAGATCTGAGAAAGGCTGGGGAGACGAGGGTAGAGCTGACAGCGGCATTTGTTAAGCATCTGATGGGTAAGGATACAAGGCAGGGGTGGCATTAGGTAAGCTGCTCAAGAATACCTAGTTTACAAGTGCAACACGCGTGACTGGAAAATGGGTTTCGTCTCCCAACAGCTCTAGATCCACGTTAGGGTTTGTGCTTTGGTTCCTGGCAGTTCCAGTCCAGGGTTTCCCAACCTGGTGACTGTGGACACCCAGAAGACTGCAGGTAGCAGTTGCAAGGGATTTGAGAATCCTTTTATGTTCTAAACATTGCCTGGAGATGGGATATCGCTAACACATATGTATCATTACTTTTCCAGATGAACTTATATTAACCTCAGTCTAATCAAGAGACAGAAACCAAAGGGTAACGTAAAACAGGGGAAGTTTAATATAAAGAATTACTAAACCGTGATAGAAGGTTTAGTAAATATAAATATAAATATAAAGATGTAAAGAAAACTTTAAAAGTATCCTAGGGCTGAGGAAAAGTACCCATGGATGGATAGCTTGGAAAGAGGTGTTCCTTTCTCAAGCTGGGGTTTCGGTCTCGCTGGGGAAGGTGAGTTTACAACCCAGTGGAGGTCTGAGAGGATGGTTGTTTGCCAGGACCGAAGCTGATTCATAGTTGCTGGGCAAGCAGGAAGCAACCTCCTCCTTCAGCCTGGGCAAGCAGGCTTGTGGGTGGGCAGGTGAGGGGTGCATGCTGTGAACTGAATTTTATGTTCCTCTCAAGTGCATATGTCTAGGCCCGAATGTGATGGTATTTGGAGGTGAGGCCTTTGGAAGGAAATCAGGTCATCAGGGTGGAGCCCCGTGTCCCCACACGGATGGGACAAGAACAGGAAGGCAGCTAGACCTTTCTCCCAATTTCTCTCCTGTCTACAAGAAGACTGGCCATCTATCAACTAGGAAGAAATACTTTACCCAGAACTCGACCATGTGTGCACCCTCATCTCGGACTTCCAGGCTCCAGAGGTGTAAGAGACAGATGTTTAAGCCACCCAATCTATGTATTCTGTTCTAGCAGCATGAACTGAGAGCTCCGTGTATGTGTCAGGAGAGCCGTGGAGAGCCATCCTCCAGGGCACAGGTGAGCTGGGGCTGGTGGGCGAATGCATAGAGAAGCTGTACAAAGAGGGTGCATGGAGGGAGCTGGCTCTCCCTGTGGATGTGAAGCCTGGAGCACACCCACATTGGAGGACAATTCAAAGGTGGGCACAGGCCCAGGCTGGGGCTGAATAGCGGCTGAGAGACTGTACTTCTGGGCATGAGGCTTGTGGCAGGGGCAGGGCACCACTAGACGGTCCCACACATGGCCCCGCTAACCAATCGTGCAGCAGGAGCAAGAAAAAGCAAAACACAGCACACCAAAACCAGGAAGAGAAGCTCCCCTCCTGCCGATGTCGTTCCAGCCATGCCCTCACTAACAAAGAGGGAGATGGTGCTCACTGTAAAGGAGAAATGCTTTAAGGGTTCAATCCATGTGTGTAGAGCAGCTGCGGAAGGAATTTGGAACTGAAGGCAATCCGTTGAAAACTGGCAGAGTACTGCTGACACTTCTGAAGCACGAATTTATTTCCAAGCTTCAGTGATTTCTCGTTGATTTTTTGTCATTACGTACTTCTCAATTCACAGGTACAAAGAGGACAACGATTAGCATTGGGTGGCGGGGGGGGTCCCTAAGATGTTTTGAGGTTAAACATGGGTCATTCTCCCCAACAAAGTGGGAATATGCTGTTCCAGCAAGCTGCCCCTCACCAATGCCCATCTGGTGGGTTGGCTCTACAACAGTGTTGACCCTGCCCAGCTGTCAGGTGTCTGTAAATCTTGTGCTGTTCGCTCCAGTGCGTGAATCGTTTGCACGAATTGTGATGGAGACAACTGCGCCCCTTGCGCCTTAATAAGGTTTCCTTTGAATTTCAGATTTCATTTGCAAGCTGGTGGGATGGTCACACATACACATATATATACCTATACGTGCATGTATATATCGTGTACACATGCGCACAAACACACGCACAGTTTCTACTTTTATAACCAAGCTCACTGGTAACTAAGAAATTCAAGATTTCTGTGGGATCTGCACGATACAGAAGATTCTGTCATTAGACTCGACTCACTCATAAACCCGTGTCTAACCATTACGGAGTCCCCAGCGCTGTGGCACCTGGTTTGCATCTGAGACCTCTGACCTGAATGACATTTCAGGAAGTAGGTGAGAGGAGAAGAGAGGAGGGAGAATCGAGAGCCAAAGTTAGTTTCATTTAACATGAAACAAGCAAGTCAGCTGACAGTGTGCTAGGTGAGCCCGTTCACTTTGCAGGTTGAAATTTTACCCTAAACTCCACTTTTCGGTTAAAGAAAAAAGAAGAAGAAAACTCTAGGATACAAATTGTGAAACTCGTAATGATAATGTGATACTTTAATTTGGTTAAAATGCCTGACAATATAAGTCAGTACGACTTTTGGCTGACACAAATGAGGAGTTATGCTTAAGTGCACAAAAGCTTTCCCATGAGCGACGTGTTTTTGGTTTTAATAAGTCTCCATCTCTTTAAGTGGATTGCCGGTAAACTGTTTTGCTAGTTTAATGCTAGAAAACAAATGGGAACCTTGAGGTTTTTCCCCTAAAGATGCCTCTTTCTAATATCAAGATTGCTACCGCCATTTGGGGGATGGGAACATGGAGGCAAGAGAAGACATTAACATATTTTGGGGTGGGGAAAGAACGGGAAATAACTTATCCTAAGGAAGAATATTTTTATTAGCTTGATGATGTATGCAGCTAAGCAACCCAACAAGCAGATCAGTTGTTCAGGTACACAAGTCACAAGAAATTATCCAGGCAAGTCCCTTCCTAGGGGTAAATGAGGACACTCAGCCCTGGAGATCCACAAAGGGACTTGCCTAAAAGCTAATAGCTGGTTGTTGGTAGAGCTATGTCTGGTGACCGATCTGCGAATTTGCATCTGCTGTTCATTTCACAAAACTTCATTGAACTTTAGAGGAAACCTATATTTGAATGTGAAATATTTTGACGTGCCTAAGAGTTATAGATCCCAAAGGATTATTTCACATGTGGGGTCTCGGTTGTGAATGCTCCTTTCTCAAACTACAACCTCCTTATTGGCCTTCTTTCCCACTCTCCGAATCTACTCAGCTTGTTCCCTAACCAACCGCACCACAACACTAGACTCCATGGAGACCCATGTCCTCTTTCTTTGACCCTCCTGAGTCCAACCCAACCGCGGATCACCCTCCATCAACTTTCCCTCCATCTCCACCTGTCTATGAAGCACGGCTGTAAGAGGACCAATCAGTGTGAAGTCCTGGCCCAATGAAGATTCAGGTGCCACAATGCCATTACCTCTTCACGTTGCCTGTTGCTTCTCTGCTGAGGGAGCCTCTTCCATGTTCTCTTCACAGTGGCGGTTTGAAGGGCCTCTGTCTTTAAGTTCTTTTCTTCCCTTATCCTCTCCCTCTTTCACATCTTCATTCCCCACTCTTTGTGTTTCATGCATTCTACCTTTCAGCATTTTTAGGCCTCCTGATTAGCAAATATCTCCCTTTACCTTGCTGTCTTCTCTAGCAATGATAGTCCTTGCCTACTTCTGTTTGTTATCAAATATGTGGAAGAGACTACCTTTGACTTACATTTATCACCCACTTCACTAGTGATCTGGTTTCGAAATCCCCTACCATGTAAGAACACTTCTCTCTCTTTCTCTCTGTATTCTTTTTTGGGGGCACTGAATTCTTCTTTGGGGGCACCCGGGTGGTTCAACTGGTGAGGTGTCCGACTCTTGATCTTGGCTCGGGTCATGATCTCACAGTTGTTGAGTTCAAGCCCCACGTTGGGTTCCGTGCTGACAGTGTGGAGCCTGCTTGGGATTCTGTGTCTCCTTCTCTCTGCCCCTCCCCCACTTGTGCTTTCTTTCTCTCAAAATAAATAAATAAGAAACTTAAAAGAAATAAAAAGAATACTTCTCTGAAGTTATATGTGAACCTAATTTTCTTCTCCCAATTTAAGACTTTTGATACTCTTGACTACCTCCTCCTTGAAGTGCGTGGTTTCAGGGACTTATGCATAGAATTTCCATTTCTGTGGCAAGATGGCTTTCTCTCTACCTCTTGGCTCTCTTCCCCTCAACTCTGACGGGAAATGCATCTTTGGAAAGATGGAGTAGAGAGATAGAGCCCACATTAGACTGTGTAGCCTGATGGTTTTAGAACAAGGCTAAAATTACGCTTCATGGGTCGGAACCTCAGCTCTCAAACTTAGCCACTCTGTGTCTCAATATCTACTCTAGAAAAAGAAAGTAAATCATCTATTTCATAGGGTTGTTATCAGGAACAAAGAAGTTAACATGTATAAAGTGCTTAGAATAGTTCTTGGAACAAATCTTAGCTATTTTTAGAAACGTTAATATAAGAAGAGAGAGTTTTCTTGTCATGTTTTGCTTTGTTGTTCCATTCAGTAAAATTCACCCTACCTGAGCACGACCCTACAGTAATGGTAAACACTTACTTTAGAGTCCTAAAGTTAATTCTTGAGGACCTCATTGGGAGCTTCCAAAATGGATATGGGATGATGTGAGGTGAGGAAAGGTCTAGGAACAGAAATAGCAAAGGGGATTCCAGTGAGGGCTGGGTACGAAGGAGCGTGGGTGGATTAGAGAAAGACAGAGAGAGAGAGAGAGACCTATATCCATATGAGGAGCATGACCCATCCTTCAGTCTCAAGAAATGTGAATGTATGTGTGTGTGTTTCTGCTTATAGACTCCACGCACACAGCTTTCCCGATATGCTACTGTGATCAAAGTGGTGAGGTTATATTTTTTGTTGCTCCAATCTCAAACCCCTGACCTGTCCTCCAGGTAAAAGTTCTGTATCTCCAATAGTTTACCAGGCATCAAATTTTGGGTATCTAGCTCTCCACTGAGCATAATACATCTTCCCCTTGGAGCCACCTCTGTCTAAAACTTTTTTATTCTATTGGAAATACCTTTCCTTCAATCACTCTGGCTTGAGATCTGTAGTAATTTCCAATTCTTCAGTCTTAAAATTCAAACTCTATTTGGTACGAGCTAAGTGAGTTGAAGGAGGCTATTTACATTTTCTGATCTTCATTTCCTTGTCTGCAAATTGCAGTTAATTTTAACTACCTCATGAGTGTTGTTGAAAAGAATAATGGCACTACCACTAGTAATAGTAATAATAATTATGGCTAACATTTATTGATCCCTTAGCATTTTCTCATTTGACTCTCATAGTAACTCTTTGAAGCAGGTTGTATTATTATTAGGTCACAGAATGAAAAAATGAAGCCTACAGAGGCTCATGCATTGATTCCACAAATGTTTACTGAATGCGTAGTCTATACCGGACCCTTTCTAAGAGCTTGAGACCCATCGGGATATAAGACAGCATCTTTGGTCTTAAGGAGCTTATCTCCTAGTTGGGAATAACCAAGTCAACAAGTGAAATAAGTATAGACTGTGAAGAGTCCTGTGAAGTAAACGGTAGAGTCTTGTGAGACAGAGTAACAGGTGTATTGGCCTATTTTGGATTGAATAATTTTAAAAAGCTTCTCTTTAACGTGCCATTTAAGCTGAGACATAGTGATGAGAAAGGATTCGACCAGGAAGGCCCTGAGGCGGAGTGCAGAGGCCTCAAAACAAGCAGGGGCTGGCATATTTGAGAGACTTAAAGACAAGCAGAGCCGGGGCTGGGGGAGCTGAGGGAAATGGAGTGGGAGAGGCCAAGAAGAGGAGATTCCTGTGCACCATGGCAAGGAGTTTGGAGTTTATTCCAATCCAGTGAGAAGACCGAAGAGACTTGGGCAGTGCAAAGAGTGGCCCAAATTAAAATTGAAAATAGCTCTCTGGTTTCAGTATGGTGAATGCCTTGAAGGAATGCATGATGGAACCCCGGGAAACCAGAAGGGTGGCGACTGCAACAGCGAAGGCAGGAGATGGTGGGGTCTTGGGTTTGGGAGTGAGTAGAGATGGAGAAAAGTGAATGGACAAGGGGCCTATTTGTGAGGTAGAGTCTTTGCAACTTGCTGGTAGACGTGGAGGAAAGTCAGGAAAAGGGAGGACCCGAAGATAGGTTTCTAGCTGAAGCAACTAGGTGAATGGCAGGGCCAATAACTGAGCTAGGAGGACTGGAGTTGAGGCAGGCTTTGAGAAAAAGAAATGAGACGTGAAATCAAGAGTTACGTTTTGGCCATGTTAAAAAAAAAAAAAAGATGAGCAGGCATCCAAACGAAGAGAGGTCAATTAGACATCAGGATACATGCATCGGAAGTCTGGCTAGAGATAAAAATATAGGATTATCTGCGTATGTGTGGTAGTTTCAGCCATTGGCCTAAAGGAGAAAATACACTTAAAGAGAAGGCAGGTCATAAGCACAGAGGACCCCTAACATTTATACTTTATAGGGCAGGCAGAAGAGGAGAATCCAGAGATGTGAGAAAAGAAACCTGTCCCAAGTCACCCAGTTAGTAAGGAGCTGAGTGATGATTACTGATGCAGGATTTGCGAAGGGTCCTGCAGAGTCTGGCACGTGGGAAGCCCCCTTCCTGAAGGTCGGACTACCACGGAAGCTTCTTCCACTTCGGAACTCCAGTCTAGCACTCGTGGCCAACTACAGCTGACTCATGCCTCCTTCCTCAACCCTTTTCTGGCACCGCAGATGTTCCTAAATATTCGTTGACTGAGAAGCACTCTACAATTTACAAAGTACCTGTAGGTACTCTTCTAGGTGCCAGTAACCACCACCACAAAAACATTCATTCGTTCAACAAATATCGGGCGCTCGCTGTGGGTCACGTCTTGTTCAGCCTCCTGCAGGGACTCCGGAGAACAGAACAGGTGAAGTCCCTGCTTTTGTCGAGTTTCCTTTGGGGAGGCAGATCTTTCTACTCATTTTCTCATGGGCCCTCTCATGGGTCATGTCCATTTCCACCTCCAAAAATGCTCATTCTTCCTCCTTAACCTCTTTCCTCTCCTTTACTTTTCAAATCCTTTTCAGGTCCTTTATTTCCATAGAAGCCAAACAGTGTAGAAACAGCAGCTGTTACGTTGCCCTATGCGAGCTGCCGATGGAACTAGATGTAAGCATCACCTTCTCACCTCCACCCGCTCCCACTGAGATACACATATACTTGCAGACATCCTGCTCCACGCAGAGACATCTACATAGAAGCCCCTGTAGGGACCATCAGATGTCCATAGGTAAACTGATACAAAGAGACAAACTTAGAGGGACAGACCTTCAGCAGAGGAAGACGGAAAACATGAGCCTTGGCGGGTAAAACAGAAGAGGGAATTTAGGAGAAAATGGGTGTTGCAGAGTAAATGAATAATGATAAAGGGGAGGGGAAATGAGTGACCAGAAAAACAACTTCAGGCTCCCCCAGACAGATGCCAACCCCAGAAGGTCCACGAATGAGCTTTTGGTGCTATTCTGTGCTCCCATGCCTAGCTCATTACCTATTGCCAAGACCCAGAGGTGGTGAGAGCCAAGGCTGGGAGCTTTTCTCAGGAGCCCAGGCTTAGAGTAAGACTCTTGCAAAGAAGGTCAGTTCTTCATCTCCAGCAAGTGCAGGCTATATTAGGGAAGTTTCCCTGGGTGTTAACCTATTTAACACTAAAGCCTTCTCAACCATGTAGATTAGTCTAATGCTCTCCGATGGGGCTCACAGATAATTCTCTCCTATGCTTACCTACAGCTAACAAACAAAAAGCTTCCTTTAGCACAACTGACATGGTCAAATAATGAATTATGATTTCATACACGTGCAAAGAATCGTCTATATGAAAGAATCGTGAGACACCGGTTACTTTCCTTATATTCCAGCAGATGGAGCTACAGCCTGGAGGGCTCAATATGCTCCCACGGCTCACGCCCACCCCTCAAAAAAAAAAAAAAAAAAAAAAAAAACAAACCCAATAACCAGAAGACCTACGGGGAAAGAGCAGGGGAATTGCAAAAAAATATAAGAATGCCGTATTTGGCATAGAATTATCCTGTGGTTGTGCAAATACCTGTACCAGCGGTTAATTCATAGTAGACGCTCAATAAATAATGAATGCATACATGTGACTTAATCCGGTGACCAGACTGTACCTTGAGCATTCTTAGAATAGCAGTTTTCTCCTCTTCATTTGACTCTGTTTTTCTCTCCCATCTCTTTTACTATTTACATACGCATGCCCTTTGGACACCCAGTTCCCATCAAAATGTCATGGAGAAATTCTGTGAAACTTGACTGCAGGGTCAAACCCATGTCACAGGGAGGTGCTGGGAGAGGCATGTGCTAAAAATAGCCCAGCTGCGGTTCCCACCTGCTTCTCATGCTGTAACACTGCGCTCTAGGCAGTATTTCATGAATTGCGTTTCCCCAGCCGTCTACTCCAGTATCATCTGAGTTGTTTGTCCACAGTTCCAATTCCCGAGCCACACCCCACAGAATCTGATTGCTTCTGGGGGGGGGGGGGTGGCGGGAGTGGGGGCGGTGCGGGTACCTGGCGTGGTTCCTTTTCACAACCAAGCTTAAGAATCTCTTCTAGAGGCGCCTGGGCAGCTCAGTCGGTTAAGCGTCGGACTTCCGCCCGGGTCATGGTCTCACAGTCCGTTAGTTCGAGCCCCGCATCGGGCTCTGTGCTGACAGCTCAGAGCCTGGAGCCTGCTTCAGATTCTGTGCCTCCCTCTCTCTCTCTCTGCCCCGCCCCCGCTCGCAGTCTGTCTCTCAAAAATAAACATTAAAAAACAAAAACAAGGGGCGCCTGGGTGGCGCAGTCGGTTAAGCGTCCGACTTCAGCCAGGTCACGATCTCGCGGTCCGTGAGTTTGAGCCCCGCGTCGGGCTCTGGGCTGATGGCTCAGAGCCTGGAGCCTGTTTCCGATTCTGTGTCTCCCTCTCTCTCTGCCCCTCCCCCGTTCATGCTCTGTCTCTCTCTGTCCCCAAAATAAATAAACGGAAAAAAAAAAAAAAACAAAAAACAAAAACAAAAACAAAAAAAGAAACAAACAACGACGAATCTCTCTTCTAGACCAAAGTGAGCCAGCAATCCTTTCTCCCCAATCCTGAAATCCAGAAAGTCCTGAAAACTTTGAAAACTGTAAGTTTTTCATAACTCATTTGGGGCGCAAACTATGACCCACGAAGTACCATGAAGGTACGTGTGCGCCTTTTTTATTGTAGGTAATGTGAACATTGACACAGTTTGCTGCAGAAAATGTTTATTAAATGTGTTTGATTAGAAGGTGCTACCCAAACCCCACAAGGAAATGTTATGGGAAATCTGGTATATGCTCTGAATTGCCTTTCTGAAGTGCAAACGCATTTTGAATTCGGACACACATATGGCCTCAAGAGTTTCAGATAAAAGGCGCCTGAGTTGTGTTCTCACGTCCCAGTCCCATCCGTAGGCAGTGTCTGACGCACTTGTATTTGGGTCTGACAAAGATAAGAAAGCTTAATAGAAAGATGGTTGGGTAGGGAGCCAGGAGACTTCCTTTCTGGGCCTGCATCCTCTCTCCTGAAAATGAGAAAAGGATGATATTTAAGGCCTTCTGACTCCAAAATAGTGATTTGCACACCTTCTTTCTCTCTCAAACATGAAGGCTGAGGCATTACTGCCCCAAGGATTAGATGGAGGCCTTGTTATTTTTACTGAGGAAATCTAAAAAGGCAAACACCTTTGTCTTTTGGGCTTGAAGACAGATTCTTGAATTCTGACCTTTCTCTCAGAGGTGTGAAAAGGCATTGATCCAAATTCTATAGATATTTTGATAGATTACTGCACTCAGCAAAACTGCTAGGAAACTACCGGAAGGCAGATACAGTCATGAACTCCAAAGAGTACTATGGAACATAATGGAAGAAAGTATGACTTATGTCAGTTAGAGGCGGAGGAAACAGATACAGGGTAAGAGATCTGACAAAGCCTCCATTACCAGCTGCCCTCAGAGTGTATTTCACCCAAAGGGCATCACGTGGCCTTTTAGCAGAATCCTAGTGACCCCTAAACCCACATGAGGAGGGTTTCTCTAGCCCTCTGCGTAGGAATGATGTTTAAATGATCGTCCAAAGACCCTGTGAAAGCCTGAAGCAAGATTTAGAAAAATCTTTGGGGAAACTCCTATAACACACAATACAGTGAAGTAACATACTCTGTTCTATCAGAAACCATGTGTCCGGGGCTGAACTGAAGTCCTCAGAACGTGAACTTACTTGGAGACAGGGTCTTCGCAGTGGCAATGGAGCTAAAGTGAGGTCTTTAACCTCATTGTTGGATGACTGACGTCCTCGTAAGAAAGGGAAATCTATACGCACATGTGCAGGGAGAACATCACAAGAACAAGAAGGTGGCCAAGGAATGAGGCCCAGTGAAATAATGCATAATGTTTAGTCCAATGGCAGAGGGAGGCACCTGTAACTGGTGTGTGCATCGTAGGGCTCAGTTCATCCCTGGCTTGGTGTATGCCCCGTCCTTTGTTTTCCATTCGTTTCATTTTCTAGTTTTGCCTTCTAGTTTTATCTTACGGTACTCGATATATGTTTATAAGCTGCCTGAAAACTCTTTTTAAAGGTAAAGATGATATAAATTGGGGCGCCTGGGTGGCTCAGTCAGTTGAGCGTCTGACTTCGGTTCAGGTCGTGATCTCATGGTTCATGAGTTCAAGCCCAACGTCCTGGAGCCCGCTTTGGATCCTCCTCCGTGCCCCTCTCTCTCTCTGCCCTTCCCTGCTTGCTCTCTGTCTCAAAAATAAATTAACTTTAAAAAAAAAGATGCAAATTGGTAAGTAGATATTGTCTAGCCTGAGCACATTTAGCTCGAACATGGTTGGCACGAAACAATTCACCTGCAAAACACAGCTGCCCTGTAACTACTGGGAAGGCACTGGGAGAGATGGCGAGGCTGGGTTTCACACAGGAAATGATTTCTGCCCTCTGGGAAAGAATTCTTTAGACAATATGCCATCTTAAAGTGGTGCTTGAGTCACCAAAAAATCAAGGCTGTCTTCAACTCTCCATGATACAGAGCAGCGAGAGAAGGAAAATATTTCTAGATGAAGCAATTTTATGACGTATATACATAAATACACAACTCGAGCAAAAAGAATGACCATCTACCGAGCGTTTGATGCATAGCAGGCTCTGTGCTAGATGCTTGTTATACTTAAAACCAAAAAATGATACGTAGCTCAGAGAGGTAAAAATAACTTGTTTAAGAGTGGGCAATTAGTAAAGAGTTGAGCAGAGATTTGACAGAGAGAAATCTGACTCTTACCTCCACAGTGCTTACCTCCCTCCTAATTGCCTTCTTCTTCTTCTTCTTCTTCTTCTTCTTCTTCTTCTTCTTCTTCTTTTAATGTTTATTTATTTTTGAGAGAGAGAAAGAGAGACAGAGCGTGAGCGGGGGTGGGAGGCAGGAAGCAGAGAGAGAGGGAGACACAGAATCTGAAGCAGGTTCCAGGCTCCCAGCTGTCAGCACAGAGCCCAATGTGGGGCTTGAACTGGTAAACCGTGTTATCGTGACCTGAGCCCAAGTCAGACGCTCAACCAACTGAGCCACCCAGGCGTCCCCCTCCCAATTGCCTTCTTAAAGTTCATACACAGTTTGCCTCTCTTCCATATAAGCAGAATCATCAATACCTGCAGAATATAGTTGATGAAGAGACTTACCTGAAATTGAACATGTATAAGTTTTAGACCAAGGGAAAAAAAAATCTGCCTTTAATATAAATGCACATTAACAAATATGTAAAGGAATGACTATGTATTTTTAGATCAATGTGGTTTATAAAACATGTGGGCAGAAAAGGATTAGGGAACATATTTGGAGTCAAAACAATGAAAATAGGGTAACTTGAGACTCTGGCTTTCATCCATTCCTTAGTGATTGGAAGGGGTTGGAATTTAGTTATCAGAACCATTCTCTGTATTAACGGTAGATGTTATATCCTAATCCTCGGAGGGTGGGCTGTGGCAGAAATTACCACTTGTCTCCCCCACCCCACCCCAGCCATTGTCTCCCATTTAAAAGTGTGCATGGTCACCCAGGTCAAGCGTGTATTTTGCAGCCTGGCTTACAGACAGGTGTAGCTATGGGCATGGGCCAGGTGACTGTGTGCACAGAGGTGCTATGTGTCTCTGCTCACCATGGTGAGCCTCCCATGCTCTGTGAGCTCAAAAGAAGGGTCCTTCGGCTCGGAATCAGGTGTAGTGGAGGGATCCAAAGCAACAACCGTAGACATTCAGCTGGAAACCAGTTACTGGGGATGAAAGAACAACAAAAAGGAGCCTCAGGATTGCGGATCTCCCTCCCCAGCCTGGACGGACAACCTGCTCTTTTATATTGGAGACACAGAAAAAGTCTCTGTTTCTAAAGCACTGTTCTTCTGTCTCGTTGTGACTGCAGCCAAGCCAATATTCTAACCAACAAGCTATATTTTAACTAATAGTTAAACAGAACGCGTCATCCCCCAAATCTTCTGAATGTGAGTGTATGTGCGAATTCCCTCTATGGAATTACCTACTTTATTTCAGTATACCTTTTGTGCCCCAGTGGCCTCCAACAATGAGAGATCTTTAAATATCTGGGGTATGTCGTTTCCTTGGTTCCTGAACTCTCTTCAGGAGAAGTCCACCAAAGGGATCCTGGCTTTTCAAGTTCTCTTAGGAGCATATGAAACTGTGGAAACGCTGGCTCATTTCTTTTCAGCACAGCATAGCAGCAATTGTGAAAGTGAGGACAGCATGAGGACGAACTGGTATTTATTAGTGATTTCGCTCAAACCCAAACAGTCCAAAAAGCGACTGGAAATTTCTGCCACGACCTGACCTATCTGAGCCCTTTGAAACTTGGGCAGGGTGTTGGATCAGGGGTTTCTCAGACCTGCCTGAGGTTTCTAGAGATAGTACCATTGGCAGCTTCCGGAAGAGATGGGGGCAGGGGGTGTAATAACCAGAATTCCCCTATGGTCCCCTTTTCTAAAATAAGGTTTAGAGAAGATGTGGGAGGAGTCCCCCTAAACCACTAAGAAGTCTCAGTTGTGACACTGATGATTTATTGATGAGCACATGGGGTCAATGACTTCCGGCTGTATAATCCATTTCAATGAAGAGAAAAAGTGAAAGGGCACTTACCCTATTTTTATAGATATTCGAACAGGCTCTCACCCTCAGCAAAACCACCAAAAACCTCAGCAAAGTTATTACAGAGTTATACTGTAATAGAGTTAACTCAGAAAGTTAATATACAGAATTAATATACAGTTATATATACAGAGTTATATACACACATATATATACACACATATTGTGTGTGTATATATATAGTATATATATAGTACACATATATACTATATATATATATATATATATATACAAAGTTAGTATACAGAGTTAATATACAGAGCTAACTCAGAAAGCTGAGTTAGTTGGTAGGATCAGGAATTGCATATAAGGCTCTTGGGCTCTGTGTCTTTTCTTCACAGATGCCCGAACAGAGCATGAGGGCCCATCCTAACATGAGAGGCACGCGTTAAAGTGGGTGGGATGGGGGAGGTGGGGAGAACACCTGGGCCTGTTAGCTAGTGCCCAAAAGGTGGTGGGCCTGCTCTTGGTAAAACACCCTCTTCCCCCCTCCCCAACTCCCGGAAGGAGGTATCTGAGTTATGGTTTTTTTCTTTTGCATAAGGGAAGAAAAAGAGTGACAAGAAGGGGAAAATGCTGGGAGAAAAGGTCTGTGACAATGATTGGGAGGGAGTTATATTGTAAGGAGAGAGAAGAATATACATCCCGTTATTCTTCTCGCCTGATATAAGAAGTCTGTTCATCAAATTGATAAAATACAGGGCCCCTATGGGTGAGTAGTCAATAATGTCACCACATCACATATTATCCCGGGGCAAATTGTAGGTGAAGAAAATTAAACAGATACGGTCCCCGCCTTAGAAAATAAAGTCCTAGGGGTGCCTAGGTGGCTCAGTCGGTTAAGCATCTGAATTCGGCTCAGGCCATGATCTCTCGGTCTGTGGGTTCAAGCCCCATGTCGGGCTCTGTGCTGACAGCCCGGAGCCTGGAGCCCGCTTGGGCTTCTGTGTCTCCCTCTCTCTCTGCCCCTCTCCCACTTGGGCTCTGTCTCTCAAAAATAAATAAATTTTTAAAAGAAAAGAAAACAAAAGAAAATCCTAGGCAGATAACAGTGACCTAGGTTAAGGAAAGCTCTAATGCTGTAAGCTATAAGGTTGATTTTTAGACTACCGTTGACTGGACCAATGCAAATAAAACATCCTGAATAGTAAAAAATCCTTGCATAACTTCTGACTTCCCCACAACTTGACTACTAATAGCCTAGTGTTGACCAGAAGCCTTACCAAAACATAAACAGTCAGTTAACACGTGTTTTGTATGTTATAAGTATTATATGCCATATTCTTAACAAATAAGCTGGAGAAAAGAAAATGTTGTTTTAAAAAAACCCATAAATTGGTGGTGGGGGGGGCCTGTGTGGCTTAGTGGGTTAAGCTACCGACTTCGGCTCAGGTCATGATCTCGCAGTCTGTAAGTTGGAGCCCAGTGTCAGGCTCTGTGCTGACAGCTCTGAGACTGGAGCCTGCTTTGGATTCTGTGTCTACCTCTCTCTCTGCTCCTCCCCCACCCCCTCCCCGCGTGCGCGCGCTCTCTCTCTCTCAAAAATGAATAAACATTAAAAAAACAAAAACATAAAAATCATAAGGGAGAGAAAATACATTTACAGTACTGTGTTGTAGTTACGGGGAAAAAATCCACGTCTCTGTGGACCCGCGTAGTTCAAACCCATGTTGTTCAAGGGGCAGATGTATAGTATTATTTTCAACATTCTTGCCATGCTATCACCCCAGACAAATTTCTGTTGCCTGGGATGAGTATTGAGTCAAGCTACAATTCAGAAATATATGGATTAACAAATTTTCTCCAGAAGCATAAACAAGTTTATGCAAGAAGAGGTCTGTTTTAATAAAGCGAATAGGCATCCTGTGTAGACGTATCCTCTACAGATCTTTATTTTTATTTTTTTTGGTGAAGTGTTACTGGTAGAAAAATGGTTACTCTGGAATAAATCCCTGGGAGCAAGTTCCCCATGGGGTTTCAAGCCAAAAGTCCCTTCTTCACTTGTGGCACAAGAAAAACATTCCCTCAAAATGCCTGAAGTCCTTGGTTTATTGGCACGAGGCAATGACGATATGAATAGGTCTCTAGACTGAGGTTGATACACAGCCTGGCTGGCCAGCTCCGTTTTCAGGCACAACAAGGTCTTCTCATTCTCAGATTAAACACTAAGGAAGTGCCCAGGGCCAGAATTATTTGAATTAAGGGCAGTGTTGGTGTCTTTGCTGAGCTCATGACTTAACGTTCATGCAACCAAACTCTGAAACACAGCAATCAAAAACTGAGAAGCTAAAATAGGAAAGGTTGAATGATATGGAAACCCAGCCAGGCCTTGAGCAAAACAGTGCTTGGAAACAGATGGCATAAAAGATTAAAAATATCTGGCACAAACTGGATTAATTAAGAATGGCAGGGGCCAGCTGAGGGAGGAATATGTGGGCAGACAGGGAGTTAAGCTTAGTTTATAAAACTAAGGGAGCCCAAGTGATTTCGGTGTATATATACATGAGCCCTACCTTAGAAATATATTCTGTAGCCTACATGCTCATTTCTGGGTATTAACACCTCACCAGGAATATTTGTGAAGGTAAATCGAGTGGAGTATTCCTTGTGTTTAACTTCATTATGGTCTTTACTATGACTTTCCTAAAAAGAAAATAAAGGTGTGTAACATAAAATTGCCATCTACACTTAACTACGACTGAAGAGCTTTCAAGTACGTTTATAGGCTTTGCTTTGTCATCTCATATACTTTTAACAGCGCATTGATTATTATCTAAAGAGTTGTCAATATTCTTTTGCATCTTTAAAAAAAAAAATCTCTTCAACCTACAGAACCAAGAAGAATGTATAGTAGAGAAAGAAAGCCCTCAAAATTTAAGAGATTATAAAACAATAGGGTTATTTTGCCAGAAGCCTTTTTCTATGACACTGTTGACTTGCATTTTTTGAATTGTAAATACTGACCCTGGGCAAGAATAGGCACCAGATAGATGTCACTGTTTTTGTGCTTGAGAGAAGGAGATACAAGAGAACCTGGAGTTTTTTGTAAAACAAAGAGAAGAAATAAGCTATTTTAGGCCCAACCTGTTCAATTTAATATCCTAATATATTTTCTTTAATATTATTTATTAAAATTCTAAATAATCAGTTGCATAGGAAATTCTAAGGGGGGCCATGGGGTCTGGTTCTGTCGTGGAATCAACACGATGAAGTCCTGGTCACCAGTTAGTCACCTGGTCACCAGAGTCCTGGTCACCTTTATGAACTTCTGGTTACTTTTTTGTAAAAAAAGTTTTGGTTTTTTTTGAGGCTTAAATTAAATGATATTTATGAAAGCACATTGGAACTGTAAATCATTATACAAATGAAATGTATTATTTTGTATAGTTGTTATTCTTTGCTCACAGAATCATGGCTTAGTTATCTAGAGACCCAATTGGATTTTCTGTTCTACTAAAAACAAAGGAAAAGGCAACAACAACGAACTTGGAATCTTCTCATTGATGTACAAAGAGTTCTGCTCTTTGTCAAACGATTAAACCTTGTCTAACAATTATCTTTCTTTTTCCCTTTTCCTGAAAGGCAAGATTTTGTGCAAAGTCATCTGCTGACAGTTTCCTGTCTTTGCTACTAACTACTACTACTGAAATTTGATTGAGCCTTGATCCATGAAAATAATCCTTTCCTGCAAAAAAGACACCATAAAGTTTGTCTATAAAATAAACATCTTTTGTTTCATTTAGATAATAAAAGGGAACATTCACATTCTTACACTTCTTTGAACAGAGAACATCTAAATGCTTCAAATCAAATGTATAAAACACAAAGAGAGAATGGTATAAAATATTTGGACTATCTCTGATTGACAAGGGATTAAGTTAATTTATACAAGATCCCTTTAAGTTAAAAGGAGACAATTCTAAAATAGAAGTGGTCAAATGACACAATCAGGCAATTCGTAGAAGCGAAAATGCAAATGATTAATAAACATATGATATTAAAAAAGATCAGGGAAGTGTATTCACCTCTGATGAATAGTTTGCAATGAAAAAGACTGATAACATGCACTGCTCATAAAAATACAGAAAAATAAGCATACTCATATATTACTAGTTGGTCGTACAAATTACTGTACTCTTTTTGGAAAGAATCTATGGATCATTGCAATGCTAAATAGTAGTGTCACAAAAGATTGTTGCCCATCTTTACTCACTATTCTAGGCGACATATATTTATTCCTATGCCAGGAATGCAGAAGTAATAAGATAGAAATAAATCTCCGCTTTCATGGGGTTCATAGTTTATTGGGAAAGAGGCAGACAGGAGGCATAATAAATAAGTAAATTGCATCGTATATAAGGAAATGATATGTGCAATGGAAAAAACCCAGCAGAGTAAGGAAAATCCACAATATTGAGATGGGAATGTGGCCATTCAGATGTTTACAGGGGAAGAAAGTTCCAGGAAAGAGCCAGTGTAAATATAAATACATACAAATAGATTTTTTTAAAAAAGTGGTTGAATGCAAATATAAAAAGGCAAACTTGTAAAATTGTATTACTAGGGCTGGAGGGTAGAGAGATAAGAGAAATGTTGTTTATGGGTACCAACTTGCCAGTTACAGTTAAATAAGTCCTGGAGATCTAATGCACAGTGTAGTAATTATAGATGATATTATGTTATAAACATTGAACTTGCTAAGAGACTAGATCTTAATTATTCTCACCACAAAAACAAATGATAATTATATGATGTGATAGAGGTGTTAGCTAATGCATCAGTGACAATCATACTGTAACATACACATGTATCAGATCAACATGTTGTGCATCTTAAGAATACACCATATGTCAAATATAATTCAATTAAAAAAGAAGAAGTTGAGGGGCGCCTGGGTGGCTCAGTCGGTTGAGCGTCCGACTTTGGCTCAGGTCGTGATCTCCCGGTTTGTGAGTTCGAGCCCCGCGTCGGGCTCTGTGCTGATGGCTCAGAGCCTGGAGCTTGCTTCGGATTCTGTGTCTCCCTCTCTCTCTGCCCCTCCCCTGCTCATGTTCTGTCTCTCTCTGTCTCAAAAATAAACAAAAAATTAAAAAAATTAAAAAAAAAGAAGTTGATAAAAGAAGAGTGGATAGAGAATGAGCTTTTCTCTTCCAAGGTTTATAGTTTCCTTTTTGCTGATTTTCTTTATTCACATATTCAATTAATAGGACCTATGCCCGTAATGTCTGGGAGGGTGTATTGGCCTGTCAGCTTTCAGAAAGATAGAGTTACTTTTGCTCTATTACGCATGTTTACAGAGTCCAGAGATTTTGGCAAATGATTTATTTATTTTTTCCAAAAAAAGTCACCCATCAGTCCAAACAGAACCTCCTGGAATGACAACAGTTTGAATAGTTTTGGTGAATCCTTTTCTCTGGTCTCCCTCCCTTGTCTCCTTGCTTTTTTCCCCCTCCTCTGCCTGCCTTCAGAGTCCTTTCTGGGAAGCTGTGGATGGAGCCTGGAGAGTTTGCCTACTCCTGGAGAAAGCTTTGAGTCCCTCATATTATTCAGTGAGGACCACTTACTTACCAGGCAAGGCCAACAAACTTATCTCTTGCTAACGTGACCTTTTTTCATTGCGCTGATGTTGTTCCATTCGTTTTTCTAACCAAACCGCTGTCCCTTTATTCTGTCTAATCAGAGGCCTCTCTCATAATATAGTGGCAATGTACTCCTTTCACAAGTTCTTCTGACACTTTCTCATACTTCGCAAGTTTTCTTCATAATTTTTTTGAGGTTGAACCTACTTTTAAGTGTAGAATTGGATGGGTTTTAAACCATGGAGGCATCCATTTGTCTATCCCTCTGAATAAGATAGAGATTTCCAGCATCCCAGAAGCCTCTCATATATCCTTCCAGTCTATTCTGAATTCTATCACCACAGATTAATGTGGACTGTTCTTGGACTTGATATAAATGGAATCATTTTGTCGATATTCTCTTGTGTCTGGTTTCTTTTAGTCGGCATTATGTGTACGAGATACATTGATGTGGTACTATAGATAGCAATAGAGATTTCTTTTTTTGTTATTGTGCAGTATTCTATTGTACAAATACAATAGAATATAATATACATAGCATAAAATATTTCTTTTTTCTATTATTGGTATACATTCAGGTGGGTTTCAGTTTTTGACAGTTGTATATAAGATGTTCTTGCATGTATCTTTTTGTGCATATAAATGTCTTGTACATATAAATATTCTTGCACATGTTCTTTTGTGAATATGTGCCTTTTTCCTTTTAGGCAGGCAAGCTGTATACTTTTTCTATAAAGGGTCAGATTGTACATACTTTAGGATTTGCAGGTCATAGGGTCTTTGTCACAATTATTCAATTATGCCATTACAGTACAAAACAGCCCCACATACTACATAAACAAATAGACGTGGCCATATTTCAATAAAACTTGATTTATAAAGACCATATTTGGCCTGTAGACCATAGTCAGTTGAGCCTTGCTCTGCTCTTAGGTATATACCTAGGATGGGAAATGCTAGGTGTTAGGATAATTGTATGTTAATTATGTTTTACCAGTTTCCAGAGTGGTCCTACCAATGTATATACCCACCAGCAATGGATGAGAATTCCACACCTTCACCAACATTTCCCAAGTCATTTTTAAATTTCGGAACACATTGTATTTATTCTCATCTGCGCATTGGTATCATTACAGATAAAATACTAAGCTATTACCTAGTCTTTTCTAAGAAGTCACTGTAGCAACTACTTACCATTAATTCCTCTAATCCTTGCAAAGAAATATTAAGGATCCCTCATTTTGTGCTTTTCTGTCCTCTTAAGTAGATGAAGGAGAAGAACATTATATTGGCAGTTGGAAGACCTAGGCTGAGTTGCTCTGTGGCTTAACAGAGTCACTGTGCCTCGTTTTCCTAATCCCTAAAATGGGGCTAATAACTGCCTTGGCTACTTCTCTGGATTTTTATAATGACTAATAAAACAATAGGTATACAAAATTAATAATAGGAAAATGATTATACTATAGTAGGTGAAAAACAAGTGTATTATGAAACAGCGTGGCTAGCATGATCCCAACTAGAGGGGGGAGAGTGGTAAGGTGTGCTAATAAATATAAAAAAAAAGTGCTAGAAGAATATTTCCCAAAATGTTTAGAGTGACAGTTTTGGGGAAATGATCTATATTGGTAATTTTATTTCCCTCTTTCTGTTTTTTGAATAATTTCCAAATTTTACAAGGAAACATGAATTACCTACATAATCAGAAGACAAAAGTTAATGCTTAAAAGTATGCAGGATGGACAAGAAGGCTGTCCCTGCTTCCCCTTGCAGGGTCACCTCACTCCTACTGCTTCTGTGTCTGAATTCTTGCTTGAAAAAATAGGAACGTCAACCTAACAACAGCATGTTTAAAAGTAAGGAGTTATAATGAGGAACATGAATAAGCAGTGAGAGACCTCTGTTTCCAGCTAGGTAAAATGTGATGTTAACTGTTTTCTCTTAACACTTAGGGGCCCTTGAGATATTACTATATCGTGTCCGGGCTCAGCCATGAAAATAAATGGAGAAAAGAGATAGCAAAATTGCCTGGAAGGTATATGGGAAATCACTGTAAATTCGTCTTAATTTTGTTTTAAGCCTAAAATTGTTCTCTTTAAAAAATTTGTTTTAAAGAAGTAGAGGACCAGTTAGAGAGGGAGGGAGACAAACCATAAGAGATTCTTAAAAACTGAGAACAATCTGAGGGATGATGGGGGATGGGAGGGGGGGATGCGCATTGAGGAGGGCACCCCTTGGGATGAGCACTGGGTGTTGTATGGAAACCAATCTGACAATAAATTTCATGTTAAAAAAAAAAAAGAAAAGAGGTAGAGGACAAAAGCAGTTTGCTTTGTTGGGGATCGGGCATCCATCCCGTTACCCACCCTCAGCATAGCCCAGCTCACATTGGACATGGGCATGAACTTTGAGGGGGAGTGTCAGTACATGGAAGAGCGTGGCTTTCTCCACGGAGTGACTGATACCTCTCCAATATCTAAAATTTGCAGAACGAAAGGGCTACGTTTCTCTTTCAGGCCACGCCAAAAATTAGAGACATGCATGAAGTATATTTTCCAAAATACAAATCCCTGCCTCTTTTTTTATTTTTTTATTTTTTTTATTTCAGCGAATACCAGCTGTTTCACGGAGAAGTGTTGGCTAAGGTCCAGAGAGCAGCACAGAACTGAAATGAGGGCCCAAGAGCGGTGCTTCTAAGGAACATCCGTTCCGGCAGGCGCTGCACACACAGCACAGGGAATTCAGCCCGTAGGCACGGGTGTCACGTTTAGCTGATGGCTTTGGCTACTGACGCCCCGGATCGCAGGAAGGAAGAGGAGTGACTGTGGCATTCACGGAACGACCGGCTTGTCCTAGCACCCGCACAGAAGTTGAATTCTTAGACGGCTGACCTCGGAGTTGTGTGGTGAAGGAGGGGATTTCCACTTTCAAAAATAGTATGACTTCAGTTAGGTGTGAGATTGCATTTTTGGGAAGTTTGTTATATTTAGAAGCTTCTTTTCACCCTCGTGGCTTTTCAAGTCCATGTTTTTTTCACTTTTCAACATGGCACAGTGCTCAATTTTTACGGCCTCATTTACCCTGGGCTTCCATTGAGAATCAAGATGTTTCCTTAAAATGTATGACACCACTATTGCATTGATGAAAATATATTTTAATCAAAATGTTGAAAGCCATGAAACGATAAGGAGCTTTTTTCTTCTTCTTCTTCTTCTTCTTCTTCTTCTCCTTTTCTTTCTTCTTCTTCTTTAGGTTTCTCTGTACTTTTCAAACCTATATTGTGGTTTTCACCAAGAAGATGTCCCAGATCTGGGCAGTGGTTTCTCGGTGTGGGGGGGGGGGGGGCTCTCACTTGTGGAGCTGTGCTTTGGTTGCACTTTTCTGGGAGCCCCGAAGGCTCAGTCTGGAACCCGCAAGCCACAGGAATCTCTATGTAACCTAGAATATCACTTACATGTAATGCAAAAGTAGAGTCAAGAAAAAATAAATTCTATCACGAGCGTTTTTGCTTAAAAACTAAAGACAAACATTATTTTTAAAAAAGCAAATCCAAAAATATCCCTTTAAAATGCCATAACCCCGGAAGGAAAGTTTGGATTTCAAAGATGGGCTTTTTGGGAAGGCTCAGATGATAGCTAAGGCATGATTCAGCAGGGGTTCTTTGGTGCACTCTGGTTACCCAGCAAGGTGAGGGGTAGAGACATTATGTGTGGTTGCGGATTTGACTTTGGATTTGGGGAAGCACATGGTCTGCTCAGTCTAGTTTCCACTGATTTTGCTATCTTCCCTGCACATGACTCTCTGTGTAACTGTAAAGTGCTTTGCCCCCCAGCAGCCCCAGCGTGGAGCTGATGGGACAAGAGCAGGACAAGGAGGGGAAAGCTCTTTCTTGCTGTGCCCGAAACAATTCAGAGAAGCTGATTCTTCCCACTCACCTCTTGCCCCTGCCTTGGAGCGATGATGCCAAATCGCTGGTTGATGGTTAGAGTTTGCCATCAAATATTTTGAAACATCTACTTTACCTGACCGCCATCAGCTTGAAACAGCCAGTTCCTTCTGTTTTGATGTGGTCCTCACTCCCTTAACCACATTTTTATAGAATGTTTTATAACAAGTCTTCTTGTTCTTTTTTCCCAACTTACTAGTCGTTTGTGGAACAAGCGTGAACATTCTCAGCAAGCAGCCCTCTGAGCAAATCTCAGACTGTTCCCCTCACCCACCCCACGACGGACTTTGGGAACCATGGGTAGTGAGGCAGCAGAGCCAATCTCTAACAAGTTGGGCCATTTGGGGCTACTCTTAGGCACTGATGCCTTTACCCGGAGGAAATTTTCCTTACATCTATCCTGTTTTCTTTCCAAAGTGTGTTCCAAGAGGTTGACAGCTAATCTATTAATGAGCTTCTGGGAGTTAAGAGAAAGGGAATTCCGGGTGCTTGGGTGGCTCAGTTGGTTCAGCATCAGACTCTTGATTTTGGCTAAGGTCATGATCTTGTGGTTCATAGATTGGGCCCAAGTCAGGCTCTGTGCTGAGTGTGGAGCCTGCTTGGGATGCTCTCTCTTCCTCTCCCCCTGTGCTCCCCTCCACTGACTTACGCCCATGCATATGCTGTCTTTCTCTCTCTCAAAATAAATAAATAAAAACTTAAAAAAAGAGAAAGGAAATTTGGGTACGTTTTAATGAAGCCTTATAAGCAGTCCCTCCCCCGCCCCTCTCTCCCTCCAACCACCTGACTCTAATGACTTCACAACAGCTCACACAGTGAAGGGGAACTGGTGAGTCAGGAGACAGAGAGGTTTTGGATGTTGAAAGACCTCTCCATGCAGAACTGGTCCTAGTCTAAGGATGGTGACTGGCTTCCTGAACTGTACTCAGAAGCAAATGAAAACTATAAAGTTTGGAGCTGATTTTCTCTCTGAAGCTGGGATCCCATCCCATCCCTATTTTTCCAGCCCTACAACTTTATTCTGAGCCAGGCACATATGTACATATGTATGTACATATGTATGTATTTAGAGTGCTGCCTAAAATATCAGCAAAAACCCTTGCACATAAGAAGTGATCAGTGATTATTTCTGGAGTATAGGCAGCAAACGGGCTTGAAGGGGAAAAAACTGGAGCAGTCTCGGGAAAGAAGCACACAACCTGGAAACTAATGGAAAAATCTCAGTGGGCAGATGTTTGAGGGCGTATTCAGGACAGGACAGTAGGATAAGGAACCAGGGTTCAGTGGAAGGAGTAAAGGCAGAGTATTACCAACATGTACACCTGGCAAATCAGACCGCCTTTCCAAGACTCAAGTTTCTGATTTTGCATCTTGAGGAAATGAAATGCTTTGGATTAATTGCTTTCTCTGTAAGGTCCCTTCCAGCTTTACATTTTAGCAAGATGCATTTCAGCAAAGCTTCTGATTCAATGTGAAGCCCCTACAAAGAAAAATTGGGAGGTCCTGCCAAGGGGATAGTGACTACACTTGATGCATGGCCAGTACAAAGAACAGACGAGATAGAGACTGAGTCTGTGAGGACTAGTATAGAGGGGTGGGCAAGAGTGGGCTCTGGGTCCTGGTTCTGCCCTGCTGTGTACTATCTGTGTCGTCCGTGGCCGTGGTAGCACCTCTCTGAGGCTTTCTCAACCTCAAACATAAATGTAGACTCCGAATACTACCAAGACTTGCTTTATTGGTACCTGTGAAAATTGTGAGGATCACCCGATGTAATGAATGTGAAGATCATGACTCAGTGCCTGGCAAGTGACTGAGAAATGTTGGCTCCTGCTACGAAGCACGTGAGGATGGAATCACAGGTGACAGAAGGACAGGAGTGTGTCGGAGACTTTGGGGGACGCTGTGGCTTAGGAAAACCCCCACCGGAAGCAGGCTCCAGACAGTGAAATAGTATAAATTTTTAAATTGTTTTTAAAAAATTCTTATTTATTTATTTTGAGAGAGAGAGAGAGGATGGACGAGGGAGGGGCAGAATGAAAGGGAGAGAGAGAGAGAATCCCAAGCAGACTCCCCACTGTCAGCGCAGAGCCCTGTGTGAGGCTTGAACTCATGACCGGTGAGATCATGACTTGAGCTGAAATCAAGTGTTGGACACTTAATGGACTGAGCCATCCAGGCAGGTGACTCTGAAGTAGGCAGTACAAATCACTATCTAGAAATAGATCCCTAAGGCCAGAGGCCTATATTCAATAGCAGTAATCCAAGCTTAATTTCAAATTTTCATGTTTTGCTCATCCTGGATTTTTTTTGCATTAGGTTTTATTTTCAAAAATATTACAATAAAACAACGATCTTGGTGACTGAGTTTTCAGCCACTCCCTTTAAATTCTGCAGTCAAGGCGAGTGCTTGTCTCAACTTAGTCCCAACCCTACCCAAAGCAAGGCCAAAGTTCTATCTTGTCCTAAAGTCAATCCTAGAATACAAAGTAGAGTAATTTGGTAACAAGGGTTGCAGAGAAGCAGGCTATGCCATGCCCAAATACCCTACTTTGACCTAAAAATTATTTTGAACTAAAGACATCTGAATTCCTGAAATCCCTTATCTGCTTAAAAGCAGATCCTCCCCAAAGGACTCAATTGTCAGACATCCTCTCCCGGAAGCAACTCTGCTCTTTTCTTCTGGGAGCCAAGAAATCAGCACCACACCCAAGACAATCGTCCTCCAAATTATCATGTCTCCCATCTGTTCCTTTAAGCACTCATTTATCTTTCCAAAAAGTCATTTGCTTTTCCCGTAGGTGCCCTTTCTCCCCCTTCCCTTTCTCCTACTAAGTTAGATACATAGACCCCCAAGTTCTAACCACTCCTTTGAGTCATTCATCACTGAGTGCTTCCATGTGTGAGTATGATACATTGTCAATAAGCTTCTGCTTGTTTTTCTCTTGTTAACCTGTCTTCTGTCAGTTCAGTTTATAGTGTCCCAGAGAGCCTAAGATGGGTAGAAGGAAAAAAAAAAAACATTTTTCCCCCTCCCTAAGAAAACTCAAACGTGTCTAAATGATCACAACAGCAAGAAGAGGAGGAAACGTGACTGGTTTTGTTGGTTTTTTTTTTCTGACTATGGAAGGAAGTCAGAAAATAAGAAATGCTGTGTCTCCCCTATTTGGCACCCACTTGCCATAAAAACAGAATCTAGGCCCCTTAGAGCAGAGGACGAAAAATAAGAAGAACACCGTTAACATCAACCTTTACTTACAACCTTTAATTACTTATGTACTTAATGGCAGGCACGGGAAGACTCCAGAGGAGCTTTCTAAAGTGGAGAAGGAAAGTGACCTTGAGCAGGAGGGAGTAGGCAGAAGTTCAGCCAGCTTCATGACGAGTTGGTCAAGGATGGGTCTCTTAAGAAAGAGGAATTGTTCTTGTGGGCTATCATCATGTGCAAAAGTGGGTGTGGAAGTGTAGCTGCAAAGGGCAAGGACAGGCAGAGGACCTTGTGGGTGATCCCAGGCCTTTAGGGTCCCTCACAGGTCTGGCTTGGGCATCCATGGGTAGGAGGTCTAGCAGGCCTGGGCAGGTACTTCAACATTTTCACCAGCACTCTGGTTATTACTTTGCAGCTGGTGGGCTCAGGTCGGGGAAGGAACAGATAGCTTGAAGTATCTTGGAAAGTCTGAGTTTCCGTTGGCTCCAATGGGCTCTTGTCTTGTTCTTGGGAAAGACAATAGCCCCATTTACAGCTAAAATGACAGGCAACATGGGCAACAACCCATTCACCAGACCTACTCTCAAGCCCTGTACTAGAGCAGAAAGCTGTTCATAAGAGTGTTGCTCTAGGGCGCCTGGGTGGCTCAGTTGGTTAAGTGTTCGACTCTTGATTTCAGCTCAGGTCATGATCTTATGGTTGTTGAGATCGAGACCCCTCATGGGCTCTGCACTGTCAGCTGTCAGCACTTGGGATTCTCTCTCTCCCTCTCTCTCTGCCCCTCCCTTACCCGTGCACTCTCTCATGAGCACCCCCCAACCCAAAATAGATAAATAAACATTAACAACAACAACAAAAAAGAGTGTTGCTCCATGGGTCTTATGGGGCAAACTCCCAGACACCCAAGTGACTAACACAGTATGAGCAATGCTTTGCTATCTATACCATTCTGTATAGCACAGAGTTTCTTTACAGAAAGGTTTTACACATATTACGTCATTTTTGTTTTTGCTTCTGCACTGTGGGTAAGGCAACAATTTTTAACCCTTCTTTTTATGGATGAAAAACTACCCCATAAAATGGTTAAGTGGCATGCCCAATATCAGTCAGCCAGTTGACGAGAAGACAGGAGACTGAGTTTCCAAATTTCCATTCCCTACTTATTTTTGGGTGACCACACAGTGGAAGAATTTTCACCTAAGGACACCTCTTTCTGATCCCATTAAGGCTCTCCTTCATTCAAACTTCATTATAAACTTTATTATTGTTTTTTCCCCCCATTATGGTCTTTTTGTTGTCAAGGTCGGCTGACGTCCCCAAAACTGGCCTGGAAAAGACCAGTAACCCGAGCCCACCAGCCATCATCAGGTCCCAGAGCCCACCAAAGCTTTCTTTACCCCTTCCCTCTTATTTTTGTTCCAGGAAAGTATAAATATCTAAGTTATTCCACCACTGACCACCAATTCAATTTCTGGTTTGCATCTGTAGTCTAATCCTGGTTCTTTCTCTGTCAGAGGGGAAACGCAATGCAAGAAAATCCTTAAGGTGTTCCAGACAGTTTACGAATTTATTAATGAAAAGATAAAATATTGTCCTGATGCCAGGGACGTCATCATCATCGTTGTTATCATTGTCAATAGGTGCTGAAATTACAAGAAAGATGTCAACTCTGATTTGAGGGAACTTCGGGTAAAGGGAGGAGACAGGATTACAAATAAACAATCTCTACACTCTGTGATTTCTGAGGTACAATGGGAGCAGAGAGAAAAAGATGCCTCAGTCTCCCTGGTGGTGTGATGAGAAGAAATTCCCCGAATATAGACACCCCTTATAAGACTGAGGCCATATTTGTGTGTGTGTGGAGGTGGGGGTTAGGGTAGAGTGGGGCACATTTGGAAGGAGGTCATTGTATGTAAATAAATCCTACATAGTATTTCAGAATTATGTTTGGGGCTAAAAGGCCACCCCCAGTTCTGTGGCCAGAATTGACCAGAGAATTAAGTAACTAAGTAAGAAATTCAGTGACAATTTTTACTTTGTTTATATCTCTGGGGCAATACTCTGATTTGCTTTGTAACCATGGCACTGCCCAAATATAATTTATTGCGTGACTACTGTATGTCAGATATTCTGGGCACTAGGGTAATTTCAGTGAACAAAACAGAAACATGAGGCTTTTTCTAGTGGTGTATGTTGAATATACTTCTCAAATGAAATCCGTTTTCCTTGGGCAGTGGTTCCCAAACTGCACGTTAGAATCACTGGGGGACCTTTTCAAAAATTCCAAAGCTTGGCTCAACTTAGACCAAATTGGGGTGATTCTCATGTGAAGGAGGGTTGAAAACCACTGCTCTAGAAATTCTCATGTACTTCCCTAGGGAGGCAGGTCATTCTTTCCCCACCTCCCACCAATGTTCTGAATGTCATTTATGTAATCAGCACGTGAAGAAATCCAGACTCAAAAGCTAAGAGTGATATTGCCAAAGTAAAGGGCACATCTACAGAGTCATAGGCTAGAACTTGAACCCCAGTCTTCTGATTTGGTCTAGCATGTTCTCCACAATGTTGACAGAATTGAGAAGACAGTGACTGTTGTTACTGTTTACAGCAAAGGTCCTAGGAGTTCCCCAGGATAGTGAAGAGATTGTCTGACAGCCTTCTGGTCACTTCTCACTCAGTGAGGACTTTAACACCTACACCAATCTTTATTGTAAGAAATGAATATTCAGAGGCCCATGCAACATACAGCCCAGTGACCAACGGTCTCTTTTCTATGACCTTCTCATTGTTCATACATTTCTCCTGCACTCCACTCTAGTCATCCACTCCCATTGCCTCCTCCTGGACACCACCTCTATTTTTAGTTCAAACAAGAACTTCTCCAAAGAGAAAAACCTTATCCTTTTAGATGCAAGCCCTAGTTCCTTCATTCCAACAACTCTCCAATCTCATCAGACATAGGCAGGTTACCAACACACCCCTCGCTCTCCTCCTTCAGCACCTCCTTCTGTCCTCTCCTTTCATGCCCAATGTAGAACCTGTCCTTTTCATGACTGTGAGGCAAATATTTCTAACTCCCATGCCTACCTCTCCAAAAACTCTCTCTTGAGCACCAGCCTTCACACCTGCTATTGTTGATGTCTGGTACCCTTTTCCTACACCATTTTAGGTCTCAGTTTGAGACCTTGAGGACCTTGAGAGGTACTCCCTGACCCCTCATCTAATGGAAGGATCCCTTTGTTACACCATTCCTTCCCAAACCTTGTATGTTTTCTGCATGTATCTGCGCAATGCTTTGTTTCATGTGTATCTCCCCACCAGGCAAAGGCATGGGGCTCTCTACTTTGATTACTGTTGTATCACCCTCTGTTGACACACCTTTTGGCACATAACTGGTACATGAATGAATGAATGAACGAGCAAATGAACTGATTAACTCACATAGGGCTATTTAGTGGCAGACTCACAATTTACCCATCTGATTGTGGTTTGACCTTTGAGATGATTTTTCACCACAGTAAAATTTCACCTTTGAACTCTCAAGGTGCCCATTTGCAAGGCCTTGTCACTCACTCAGGACTCCATGAGAGGTAGAGTTTGCCCACTGGTGAATCTGAAAGTTCAATCACTGAAGATCATATCTTCTACAAGACAGCATCAAAAAGTTGTCCATGCCTCGCGGGGTTTTGAACTCCAGAGATCAGAGTGAATCATGGGAAGAGCCAAGAGCAACACAGAATCAGCAGCCATGCTGGCTAGTTCTACTGTCAGCTCTACAAGATGGCTCCTCCAGTTCTTCCCTAGACTGGACCAAAGGGATCTTGCTTATGCAATGTCCATAATTCAGTTTCAATTTGATCTTCTTGAACATAAATTTTAAACTTTCTTCACACAAAACGTCTGATTACATACAAAGACTTTTAAAATCTTAAACATGCTCAACTTTTCCCTAAAAAGGTCACTTTCTGGCAGGATTTTTTTCAGGTTTTTTTACATGTGACCTCCTATGAGAACTATTTTTTTTTTCCCATAGGAAATTATTTCAGATCCCTCAGAAATCTCAAACTTGTGTTGCTTCTTTTAATATTTATTTAGGTTCTGACTGAGAAGACTGGAGTAAGGACCTGGACAATGGAATAAGGCATCTGTTGTCTTCACTGGTCAATTTATTAAGCACAGACAGGAAGTGGAATATGGTAATAGTTTTATAGAGAGTAGGATACACAACTTGGAAAGTGTGAGGCAACGGCCATCGAAGGTGAGCGGGGAACGAAAGGCACCCTTTGTTCTCCATTTGGTGTCCTCACCAGGACTGGGCATGACATATGCTTCTGGTACTCATCAGGTGTCCAAATGCAACACATAGTTGGGTGATGTTCTGTAATTACTGTTTTTCACATGGCCTACGTAACCTTGGCTTACAACCTCAAACTAATGTTGATGCTTGAACTTGACCCCCAGAAATGTGATTAAGAAAAGCTAGAGCAGAAGTTGGTGTCTGTAGTATTAGAAAAAACTCCACAGGTGATTCAGCCAGAGTTGGTCGCTTGCCACCTTCACCAAAATCTCGGAGTAGTTGTCTTTTTGTGATTTAGATGACTGATGTTCTCTATTTATTTAGTGTGAGAATCAGCTGGGCCCTGCACATTAAAGTGTCCAGTGTTTCACACACACATAAAAAATAAATATATTGAAGAACACATGAGTGGCTCCGGGGCTTGGGATCTGTCATCCAATGCTGGCCTAGTATTCAAGCCATAACCAACATTCTTAACAACTAACAGCCTTTAAACCCCAAGGGAGCTCTGCAATGTTAGCAATGGCCCCGCCGGGCAGTCCAGTAACCTGCGGCCTTCTCTGAGAATGGATCTTACTGAACCTCTATCTGGTATGTGTTTCTTTTTGCCCTCGGCCGACCCTCTCCCTCTCCTTCCTTGAACTTGCTAGAGCATTTTTCAGCCGTGCTAAGAAGTTTTAGCAAGAAGGAATGATTCATTTGAAGTTCTTTCTTAGAAGGCCTGTTTTCCTTTGATAACGAGTCTGGGGAAACTAAGTGGGGTAAGAACTCGCCCTGTCTAGGCTGTTAGTCTTTATTGAACCATGAATTCCCCTGGACTGAGGCCGAGTGCTGAAATCCCTCATTCTTCACATAAATAAACAAATAAATAAAATCTTTTGGCTGGTACCTAAGCAAAAACTCATACAGGCAAATCAAGTTTAGCACATATCCTGGAAACTCCCAGCTTTCAAACTTCAATAAGATAGTCATAGAGTATCCGACCCAATTAAGGTACACATATAAAATCCCCTGTTAGCCTAACAAATAACAAACAACAGGGTCTTTTGCTTTTCTCCAGACCCTTTGATTGAGGGTTAGTGGCTAAGAGTGAGATTAGCGAAGAAAAATATTACTCATCTGAAAACGTTTTTTTCTCCGGAGGAAAATGCCATGAAGGTATCAAAATATCCTAAGCAAAACAAAACAAAAAAACCAGGCTGAACATGGTCTTTGGCCAGGGGTTTGCCACTCTTGGCCCCTGTGCTCATTTCAAATAGCGAGAGGTGGGGAAAAGTGGGCATCCTATCTCTGCTCTGGCCATATGGTTTTAGTTTTATTTGGATCCGTTTGGAAAGAAACTTCCAAAAGCAGAGAACGATCAGCTTCCCAGCTTTCACGTGATGCAAACTAGAATCTGGCCCCAGTCTATTTCGGTCCCAAAGCCAGGATCACGAACTAAAAAAATCCCCAGCGGATATAATTTATTTCTAGTGGAGCACATTTTATATTTAGAGTTTGGAAACTCTTGTCTAATGTGACAGTGGTACAGATGAAGATCTTTGGAGCCCTTTTATTTTTATTCAAAAGCACTTACTGCAGGGGCTCTCAACTGGGTGGTTTTTTTCTTCTCAGGGGGCATTTGGCGAGGTCTGGAATCATTTCTGGTTGTCATAGGATGGGAATGGGGAGGTGGGGATAGCGGTGGAAAGCAGGTTCTCTCCAGCCAGGAGAGCAGATGCTACTAAGATCCTATAATGCTCAGTACAGCACTCACCAGGGAGACAGTGAATAACAACAGCTATTATTTATCGAGGGTTGCCTGTGTTCCAGACACCATGCACATTCATTTCTTTAATTAATAGACTTTATTTTTTTAAGTGGTTTTATGTTTACAGAGAAAGTGAGCAGAAATTCCAGAGTTCCCATAGGCTCCCTCACCCGCCTCTTTGTTTCCCCTGTTATTAGTATCTTGCATTAGTGTGGTATATTGGTTACAACTGATGAGCCAGTACATTATTAGAAGCTGAAGTCTGTAGTTTACATTAGGGTTCACTCTTTGTGTTGTACATTCTCTGGGTTTGACAAATATATAATGACACATCTCTACCATTATAGTATCATACACAATAGTTGTCCTGCCCTGAAAATCCTGTGTTCCCCCTATTCCTCCCCCTAGACCTCCGGCAATCACTAATCTTTTTACTATCTCCATAGTTTCATCTTTTCTAGAATGTCTTATAGCTAGAATCATAGGATATGTAGGCGTTTTAAATTGGCTTCTTTTACTTAGTAATGTGCATTGAAGTTTCCTCCATATCTTCTCATGGTTCATAACGTTTATTTTTCACACTGAGTGAGATTCCATTGTGTGGGTGTCCCACAGTTTGTTTCTCCATTCATCTACTAAAAGGCATCTTGATTGCTTCCGAGTTTTGGCAATTGTAAATAAAGCTGCTACAAGCATCCACTGTGAAGGTTTTTGGGTGGATTTCACTTTTCAGCTCATTTGGATAACTATCAAGGAGCATGACTGCTAGATTGTGTGGTAAGAGAATGTTTAGTTTTGGAAGAAACTGCTGAACCATCTTCCAGAGTGGCTGTACCATTTTGGATTCCTACCAGCAAGGAATGAGAGTGCTCATTGTTCCACATCCTCACCAGCATTTGATGTTGCCAGTTTTTTCGTTTTGCTTTGTTTTGTTTAGCTGTTCTAATAGATATATTGTAATATCTTGTCTAATTTGCAATTCCCTGATGACATATGATGTTGAACATTTTTTTCTTATGCTTATTTGCTATCTGTGTGTCTTCTTAGGTGACGTGTCTATTCAGATGTTTTGCCTATTTTTTTTTTAATCTTTATTTATTTTTGAGAGAGAGAGAGAGAGAGAGAAAGAGAGAGAGAGGAGCAGAGAGAGAGGGAGACACAGAATCCGAAACAGACTCCAGGCACTGAGCTGTCAGCACAGAACCCGACGCGGCACTTGAACTCACAAACCACGAGATTATGACCTGAGCCAAAGCCGGACGCTCAATCGACTGAGTCACCCAGGCGCCCCTGTTTTGCCTATTTTTAAATTGGATTGTTTGTTTTCTTACTGCTGGATTTTAATAGTACTTTGTTTATTTTGGATACCAGTATTTTAATAGATAGGTTTTTCAAATATTTTGTCCCTGTCTATGGATTGTCTTTTTTCATTCTCTTAACTGAGTCATTCACAGAGTAATGCATTAAATTTTAATGAAATCCAACTGATCAATGTTTTCTTTCATGCATAATGCTACTGGTATTGTACCTTAAAAGTCATTTGCCAAACCTGAGGTCACTTAGATTTTCTCCAATGTTATCAAATATAGCTTTCAATTCCTCTGTGGTCATCCTTAATACCCAATAGTATACACACTTGAGAAACGCATTTCACAATCATCTGACGTGATATGTACACATACTGTCTTATATTCTAATAGGCAGTACTCAGCATTCACAACATGTAGATCATTATATGATTTAATTAAGAATACAGGTGACTTCACACTGAACTGAGTGTCCTTATAGGTCAGGATTGGTTCATGACAGGGTCAGGTTAAATCCACCGCAAAATCATCACTTGCATAGACCCATGGAATGGTGAGCACGTTAGTGGGAAAATATTGTCAAGTAGGAATTTTTTTAAATTATGAAACACAACGTAGTCCTATTCTCGAAAGCCTGCTTTCTTACTGGGGAGATCAATCACTCACACTATTAACAAGTTGAAGGGGGATGCTGGGAATATAAATGCTAAGAAGATACGCTGAGGGGTGATTATAAAGTCAGGTGGAATTAATCATATGTCTTTCAGCAAGTGGTATATTTTTCAATTGTACTGATAAACGAAAGACTGCTTTTGGATATGGTGCAATTTGATTTCAAAGAGTTCGATGAAGAGAGAGTTAAAAATGATGAGGATATATTAGGCTGACAAAAGAGGAAGTAATTGTGCTTGCTGGACAAATTCGTTAAGATGCCCTCGGGGCCTGCCCATGAAGAATCTCTAAATAGGAAATGAATTAAAATGAAAAGAATGGCCACCAAAGAAGAAGAGCTTAAGGGGCAAGCGAGAGACAATCTGGCTCCAGGATTCTGTTGTTTCCCTAACATACTCCCTGCCTGTTGTCGAGCCAAGGGACCTGTTCTGTAGCATAAAGGTGTTTCCCCAGCACAAATGAGCAGCGAAGATGCCAAAAAAAAAGTGCAGCTTTAGCCATCAATCCTCACTTTCATTCATTTCTTAAATCTGCTTATTTTTGTGCTTAACTTGATGGGAGGGAAGTTTTTTGATGAAGGACAGCCTGGTGAGAGACTGGCTGACGAAAGCTACAGAGGGACTTACTCTACAGATCAGCATCCGGTCTGGGCATATCAGCTGCAACCCGCTGAAAGTCACACGGCCAGACAGGACATTTCAGATATTTTAGCTTCATTTCAATCAGCACTTTTCAGTGTCTGTGCTGTGCTCCCCTGCTAATCTGGAGGTTATACAGGGCTCAAGGGATGACGAGGTGAATACAGAATGCTTGCACTGTGGGGTTGATGGCGGGGGTGCTTGTGTGCAGGACAGAGCAATGGAAGCATGGGAAACCATGAGAACACAGTACAGGGCACTGCGATATTGGGATTTATACAAAATATATATTTGCTCATTTTGATTCATCCATAATTCCTGGCTCATAGCTCCCAAACTCTTGGAATTTTCTAGAGAGCTTAAAGGTGTCTTTTGTGTTATTGAGGTGAGTTTTGGACAGCATCTAAGGATGGGTCTGGTTGCAATCGGAACCAACCAAGTGATTAGAGGGTTGGAACTTTCAGGCCCGCCCTCAGACCTCCAGGGAGAGAAGAGGACTTGAAGGTTGAGTTCAGTCCCTGATGGCCAATGATTCAACCAATCATACCTATGTAATGAAGCCTCCATAAAACCCCAAAAGAACAGGGTTCAGAGAGCTTTCGGGTTGATGAACATGTGGACGTTTAGACAAAGTGGCATGCCTGGAGAGGGCAAGGAAGCTGTGTCCCTTCCCTATTCCCTGCCCAATGCATCTCTCTCATCTGGCTGTTCTTGAGTTATATCGTCTTATAATAAACAGGTAATCTAGTAGGTAAAATGTTTTCTTGTGTTCTGTGAATTGAACCTGAAAAGGGGGTCATGAGAACCTCTGATCTATAGCCAGTAGGTCAGGACTACAGGCAACAACCTGAACCTGTGTTTGAAGCCCAAGGAGGGAGTTGTTGGAACTCCCAATCTATAGCCTCTCAGTCAGAAGCACAGGATGGGTCTGGTTGCCAGTGGAACCAACCAAGTGATTAGAGGGTTGAAACTTCCAGGCTTATGTTTGAGAGAATATAATGCACAACCTGGATTTGTGACTGGCATCCGAAGTGGAAGGGAGAGCAGTCTTACAGGACCGAACCCTTAACTTGTGGAATCTGACATTATCTCTGGGTAGATAATGTCAGAGTTGAATTGAATTCTTGGATACCCCTGTGTCCAAGAAATGCTTGGTGTTGTTTGGGAAGCTCCCCCCTTGATCCCCACATTGGTACTGGGTCCAGGAACCTAATTTGGGCATACAACCCAGCTTCCGACCTCTCCAAACTTTCCAACCCTTGAGGGAAGACATCTTAGTGGACAGTAATATTGCATGTCTGTAAAGGTCACTCTAATAATAAAAACAGCTGAGCTCTTGTTTATTTATAGGAAAATCAAATGTGAATAGAAAATTCCCTGTTACTGAAAAGAATAAGACCATTGAGGTGGAGGGAGATTTTGAAGAAGTTAGAGAATTTGTGGTGTTAAAAACCGAAATTCAATTGAGTACATTGGAAGATCTAATTGGCTTGATTTGACAATTCATGAGTCAGACAACATCCCATGTAGCAGACAGAAAGTAGCTGTGAGGAGACGTAAAAAATGGAAGATTTCCAGGGACAAAAATAGTGTGGAACAGAAGTTCTTAGCAAAAGAAAAGAAGACTGTGCAGGCAAGGTCACTCTCCTTTGGGGTCGGGGCAGGGGTCTATCATGCAGATGGCCTCCCTGGTGCCCATCAAGAAATTGCAGATTGACTGGTTGAAGGTCATATTTCTGCAGTTAATCATGGGAACAAGTCATTCTATTTTGGAGTCATTGTTTGTTTCTTTGGTTGTTTGAACAATTCTCCCCTTTGGATCAGACTGTGATCAGAATTGAAGTCATTTGAACAACTCTAAGCTACCACTCTGTAGTTCTCGTGGCTTTTACTGATCCTCTGTATGATACGTATAGGTCACGATATGTTTTGTTGAATCTCTATGGCATTCATAGATCATGATTTCCAGCTCACAGTTCTTCAGTTGGTCATTTACTTGGTAGCCAGCGACTGCAAACATTCGTTTAAAGCCTTTGAGAGAATATAACGCACCTATGATTACGCTAAGCAGTATAATTCACAACGTTTGGAGTGTACTTCAGAGCCATGGTCCCCAAGGCCCAAACAAAACAAAATCAAGTAAGTCACAGAAAAGACCCCACTGAAGGAGTTACCTTTTCAAATCAAGCGACTTGCTCAGTGATCTTTTGTAACTGACTTTCAACTTCCCCAGAAGGGGTAAGCCAGGCTCAGCAGGTGGTGCTGGCTAGAGCATGGACAACTCCTTGCTCAACTAAGAGATAATCGAGAGCTATTCCATTTCAACAACTTTGGCCAGAGAGTCTAAAAAGATTTTTGCTGGGCAGGTATCCCATTTGCAGCAGATTCTGCAATATTTTTGAGAGTTAAGGAGAGACTTCTTCTTTTTAAAAACGTTTTTTTTTATGTTTATTTATTTTGAGAGGGGGAAGGGGGAGAGAGAGAGGGAGAGTGAGAATCCCATGAAGTCTCCGTGCTGTCAGCATGAAGCCTGATGTGGAGCTTGATCTCATGAACCCGTGAAATCGTGACCTGAACTGAAACCAAGAATTGGACACTTGACAGACTGAGCCACCCAGGTGCCCCAAGGAGAGAGTTTTGGTCATAGCCTCATTTGCACTTACTCCTGTCCAGGGACCTGCCAAAGGAAGTGTATCATGAATCATGGAAACTTCCTGGTAGGTTCTTTCTAAGTTGATGATGTAAATTCAGCACAGTCGACCAAAGAGGTGTCTTAGTTTGTTTGTAAAAAGTTAGGGGCACAGTAAGCTAAGGGGCTTTGCTCAGCTATGTGCCAGGTATCTAGGCATTCATAGGCCCACAGCGAATGATAACCACTGATGTAGAGCTGAAGGCCAAGAAGGAACGCTTGAGATGTCTTCAGTGCAAAAAAGGTGGTTTTATTAAATAAAGCACAAGGACAGGACCCATGGGCGGAAAGAGCTGCACTGGGGTTGTGACAGATGACTGATTACATACCTTCAAGTTGAGAGCGGGTTAGGGATAGCATCAGTCTCTAAGGAATTTTGGAAGCAAGGTTTCCAGGACCTTGAGGGGACTAGTTACTGTTAGGAAAATGTCACTTATTACTGTTTAGAAGAAACTCAGTCATGAGACTCTTCAGACGTATATAAGTGGGCCGCAAGCTTGGAGCGTGGTCGCTAACGCATATTTTGGGGGGCACAGATAGAGATAAAGGAAGTTTCCAAAGGAATTTTTATGTGTTAAAGTAGACTTTACAGGATCCTGGGGTGGGGGGGGGGGACTAAAACTGCCTTTTGCCCTTAGCAAAGTGTCATCTTCAGTGCAGCTGAGTTCTTAGAGGGATGCCACTCTGCCTGTTTCAAGGACTTGCCAATGGGCTGTAAGCTGTAAGGGAATTTATTTTTTTTCTTCTGCCTTTGTTTTCCACATCAACCACAAAGACAACCATAAAGCCTGTTGCGGCACAAACCATTCTTGTTAAGGTGGTACTGTTAATAAAGTCATTCATAGGGATTGTTGCATTTGCCTGTTCAAGCCAAGGGTCAGTAAGGTTTTCTCCTGGCCTGAAAAAAAAAATTGTTCTACATTTCAAAGGTTGCTTCCTTAGCAATAACCAGAAAGATGTTGACGATGACATTATTTTTCCAGGCCAACGCCAGAGTAAAGGAAAGAAAAGGAAGAAGAAAGGGTTTCATGATTAAGGTGTGAAGTCTTGATCTGGGGTCTTGGGAGGTGTCCACCTAGAGGTCAGCTACTTTCCTCACCAGCCAATTTGAGTTGGAGGTCTCTAGCATTTGCCCAGGACCAGGTCTCAGTTGGAGCCTTCTTTGGCTGTGAGGTGTGTACTCAAAGTTCAAGTCTCTGAAGTAGTAACAAGGACCTGGTAGAGTCTCTTCAAAGAAGATTCAGGAGCAGTCTTTAATTCTTAGTGATTACAGATCAGAAGAATGGTTTGGGAAACATCGGTTTACTGAGTTGCAGCCAGATATTTGAGGAAACCAGAAGGAGTCAGGATCTAGTCCAGTTTACAGGTCTGTGACAGAAACTCAAAGACAATTCACAGGATTAGGATCTAACAGAGACAAAGGTGCAAACCTATTTATCTCCATTTCCCCCCAAGGTTAGTTACAGTAGAACTGATTTGTTTGTGTTAGACTTGACTTGATTATTTACATAAGTGCAGTAAAATACCGATTGACCATATAAGCTCTTTTTAAGGTTGTTTTTTCAATATCCTTGTAAGCAAGGTAACAGGTCAATTTTTCCAAGGAGTTTTATTGTCTCCATAAAGTCAACCTTAGCCCCTTAATACTGCCTGGTCATATCTGAGTCTATGCACATTTCTCTCAGATGTGACATTACAGTCAAAGTCTGGGTAATAAAATCAATATTTCCAAAAGTCTCCTCTTACAAGAACAGATTCTCATTGAACTTACGTAAATAGCTATATATCCATGACAAGAATACTCAAAGGTTCTGAAATCTGGAGGGATCAAGTAGGAAGAAAAAGTAAATGTTTCCTCTCTGTTCGCAAATTTATGTCTTACCAAATTGTTGATTGCATAAGAGAAAGAGAAAAAGGTTTCCTAAAATTTGGGAAAACGAAATATTAAAGAAGCAGCAATGTTTTAAACAAGAAGTTATAAAATTTAAAATCAACTTCCTTGATTCATTCAGTCCCATGTAACTGATTCTTGTTCTACTTGAATCCAGCTTTCTGGAAATTCTTACCCAGTTCAGTTTTGTGATCTTAAAGTTATCAGAAAAGTCCTTTCCTTGAATCTCCTTGAAAATTAAATACTTTTGCAGGAACACCTTTGCAAAGGGTCAGAGTAAAACAATAACTGTAAATGACAAAAGGCTTAAAAATGCCCATTGTTAGAGATCTGATGAGAGTTCATTATAATGGAACTGACCATAAAAAAAAAATGTGGTTATTTCTATAACACAATATTTTAAGAAAATAACTGGAATTATAACTGATAACGTTATACTAGGACATATCAGATTCTAGAAATTTCAAATAATTTCTGCAACACTTATAACATATACTTGTACAAATACCAAATACAGTGTAAGGGAGGCTTATTTGACATGCTTCCCACATGATTTAACATATTGAATGTACCTAATGAGTTTAACACCTCCCTTTTTATATGGAGAGAAAATAAAGTTTTTGAGATGTGGTAAGGAAACATTCCAAAGTTATTTCAAGGTCAGAAAGATGTCATTTAGAGTTCAATTTTGGAAAGTCTGTCAAAAATAATGGAAGTTTTTAGAACACTTGGCTCATTGGTCATTGTGAAACAATTCTTAGTTACCCATTTACCCAAAGAGACAACTAAAGACTTCACAGGCATAGAAAGTGACATTGTTCTGAGCAAAACTTAGCTCTTTTAGTATAGACACGACTAGGTTTGCTTAACTTATCAAAGACCCTGATAAGAACAAGGAACATGGGGGGCGCCTGGGTGGCGCAGTCGGTTAAGCGTCCGACTTCAGCCAGGTCACGATCTCGCGGTCCGTGAGTTCGAGCCCCGCGTCAGGCTCCGGGCTGATGGCTCGGAGCCTGGAGCCTGTTTCCGATTCTGTGTCTCCCTCTCACTCTGCCCCTCCCCCGTTCATGCTCTGTCTCTCTCTGTCCCAAAAATAAATAAACATTGAAAAAAAAAAAATTTAAAAAAAAAAAAAAAAAAAAAAAAAGAACAAGGAACATGGGTGGTTATTTTGACAAAACACAAGATCTCTGTTTTTTCTAAGCTGATTACCTAATAGGTAAAGAAAAACCTTTCATAGTCTCTTATTTCAAGAACAGACTGGTAATCCAATAATATTTTGTGCTTTCAACTGAGAAAACCAAATTCTAATTTTGCACGGACTTAACTTGTGATAGGAATACTCATTTACTTCATTAAAAATTCATTCTAGTCTTAGCCAATCCTGACCATATATAAAATTTCTTTCCCTTACTATTTCTAGGTTTCATTACATACACTGGAATTTTTAACCCTCAGAAACCTTTAATTTCCAGTGAAAACTAAGAAGTAAGGTGTTGTAAACTATATATCTTATTTAGAAATGACCTGGATATTTAATGAACTTAAGATTTAGGGAAACTATTTAAAAAGTTCAGCGACAACCTTTTTTTTTTATCCTACTTTCATCTATTTGATTTACTTGTTCTTAGCAATTATGTTTAGACTACCCACAAAATGTTATGAGACATTAGGCAAAGTCAGCCATCATCCCACGCTATTTTTCTTGCTGACAAATTCTGTAAGAGATAACACGAACTCATTTGACCTTTACTTAGTAAGCCTAGGTAGAATCAAAGTATTATATTTAATGCTGATAACTCTAAAGATAGGCCTATTTTAATGAAATCAGCAAATTTCAAATACCATTGATACCAAATATTTTTCCAGGTCACATGAACCTGAAATTCATTTGGGTTAGTTTCTATTACATCTCTGAGAATTCCTTTTATACAATAAACATTTAATTTTCTTGAAGCCAGTTAAATAGAGTTCTTTTACAAATTAATTTTGGCAATACTATCTAGATATAGAAATATCCATATATGTAAAACACACACATACATGTATATACACATGCACATACACAAACATACAGATATAAACAGAGAACTTATAGCTTCCATTTAAAAATTATGTCATGGATTAGGCACAATAATACAAAACTCACCAGCTGCACGAGAAGTTAGATCTAATTTGTCTCTTGGTTGAGGAGATAAATTAAGGTTATCTGCTCAGATGACAAAGCTTTTTGTATTAATATTTGTGAAGACACTTAAGATTTGCATTTGTCCTTGACAAGTCAAGTTCCAAATGACTTTCCTCCTTTTGTTTTTTTCTTTTGATAAGAATTATCTCTCTGAAGTTTGCACATTGAGTTTACATGATCTAGGTAAGAACTGTGGAGGAGACCCTGGGTAGAATATTTTCATCTCAAGGGCACAGGGAAAAAATGCAAGTTCCTACACCCCTTTTAAGATAAACAGGGAGGTTTGGGGATTTGCAAAAAGGATGGAGAAACTGAATTGTCGTAGGATCTGTATCTCTGGTCCTGCAAAGACTAGATTTGTAAGGCAAGGACAGCTGTTTTTAACTCCTCAAAGGATTGGGTTGCTGCCCAAATGATATCAAGAATTGATACATCCATACATCTGGGATAAAGTGTTTTTCTTTCCCTCTAGGTGCATTTAGCTTAGGGGAGAAAGTCTCAAAACAAATTCCTACCAGGCTGTAAATATCAGCTTCCGATTTGGACAAATTCCTGCTCATAAAGCTATTCCATCTTTTCAGGTATCTTGTCAGCTTTCAGCTGGGACAAACAGTAGATATTTCTGGTAGTACTGAACAACCCCATTAATTAAAAATATTTTTTTTAATGTTTAATTAATTTCGAGAGAGAGAGACAAGAGTGTGAATGGGGGAAGGGCAGGGAGAGAGGGAGACAGAATCCAAAGTAGGCTCTAGGCTCTGAGCTGTCAGCAAAGAGCCCAATGTGGGGCTTGAACTCACGAACTGTGAGATCATGACCTGAGCCAAAGACAGACAATTAACCAACTGAGTTACACAGGCGCCCCCAAACAACCCTGTTAATTTTAATTTTAGTTTGCCCTTAGCTGTTTAAGGGAATAACATTACAGTTTATCAGATAATCCCTCAGAGCCCCATCAACTTTGGGAGGGACCCATTTGGGCCCTCCTTTGAGGGTTGATATGGGGGCATTCCAGTTAATGTGACACAACTTATATTGGGTCTTTGAGGACAATCTCTTTTTCGGTGTCCCAGTTGATTACAACTTGGTCCTCCATTTTGGTAATGGACCCCTGGAAGGGTGCACTGTGGAAGACCCAGGCGTTATTTTAGGTGCCCGGCCTTGGAGCTATTGTGTCTGTAAGGCCAATAGCTTGGCGAAACCTTGTTTAAGGTTTTGTTCTAAAGTCTTTTCAAAGTGCTCAGCTATGCTCATGAATCGTCCGGTGGCCTCCTACCCTATTTTCTGCCTTTTTAGCAATCCACTGATCTCAGAAGATAATCCGTTTACAAATAGAGCAGCTAGAGAAGGTTGGGTGGCCTTACTTATTGCGTGGAAACTTGAATGCTGTAGGAAAAGAGCTTTCAAATGGGCTTTAAAAAAGTCTGCCACAGGGGCGCTTGGGTGGCTCAGTCAGTTAAGCATCCGACTCTTCGGCTCAGGTCTCGTGGTTCGTGGAGTTGAGCCCCGACTCAGGCTCCACGAAGCATGGAGCCTGCATGGGATTCTCTCTCCTCTCTCTCTGCCTCTCCTTCTCACATGCTCTCTCTCAAAGTATATAAATAAACTTAAAAAAAATTTTTTTAAGTCTGCCACAGATTTCTCTCTCTTTTATTTGTATGTTTGAATAACAAACCAATCAGTTCAGGCTGGCAAGGCTTTAGGAATGGCTTGTAAAAGATCAGTTGTTATTCTGCCACCTTTTTCTGATCCACAAGGAGAACATATTGAAGACTGAGAATCTCAAATAACATCTTCAGGGGTTGGCCATTTTGTTTCCTGCATCTGTTTTTGGGTTTCACCATATACCTAACCTGATAAAGATCTGCCAGCCCAGGATCACCGTTCCCAATAACGACTAAATTCTTCAGAAAACTTTTGGGGTCTTTCGCAGGTTTAGGAAATTCTCTAAGTATGGCCTGAAGTTTGCCCTCTGACCAGGAAGTGAAAGATGTCTGAGGACAATCTCCTGCAACCTTGGGGTAGTTTTATTTTAAAAGGTAACTGTTTAATAGTGTCTCCAGGGTGGAAAGGTGGTTCAGACAAAGAGTTAGTAAAATATGAGCACTCAGGGAAAGAAAAGTATAGGGGGGAGTAGGAATCATGCCAATCTTACTGGCTTTTGTTTTAGGTACTTGTGTATCTTTTAATTTTTCATTAGACTTTTGTAACAAATCCTTTAATGAAGCTATTTTGGCAACTCGAAGCCCTTTGGGAGCTTCCCAAAGCTAGAATAGGTGTCCCATTCTATTTGTTTCATCCAGAAGATTAATAAGATTTTGCCATTTTTGTAGTCATGTATAGCTTCTGGGGCTACAGTTTTTAGACACAAAATAAGCAGGTGTGCCAGAAAGTGGTGAAGTTAACTCTCTAGGTTAGAAGATCATATTTCTTTCATTTAATCTTGTTTGGGTCTCTCAGAGACAAAAGGGGTGTGATGTAGGGTTGGGGATTATGTGATATTTTACAGTGCACCCCACTGCATGGAAATTTTCTTGAGATTGATGGGTGACCTAGAGTTAATGTAAACCATTTCATGACCAAATTATCCTAACAAGGGAATCTTTCAGTTAGGTGGAGAGCCCTCTTGTCAGTGAACTCTCTTGTTCAAGTATAGATCCCAACAGTTCTTTCTTTCTTTTTCTTTCTTTCTTTCTTTCTTTCTTTCTTTCTTTCTTTCTTTCTTTTCAAATGTTTATTTATTTTGAGACCGAGAGTGGGACAAGGGAGGAGGGGGTGAGGACCCCCGTGCAGAGCTTAACATGAGGCTTGAACTCACAACTGTGAGATCATGACCTGAGCTGAAGTCAAAAGTCAAACGCTTAACTGACTGAGCCACCCAGGCGCCCTGCCAACAGTTATTTCTTATTGAACTTTCGTGACACACTGATAAAGGTGTTTTGCAATGACCAGAACATTCCAACTGCTGGGCCAGAAAAGCCTGATAGCAATAGAATGCCTAGAAGACCATGCCCCACACATCCCCCTCTGTGCCCACCATCATGGGCTGAACACATACAGACTCCCATTCATGATCATGTGCTCCCTGCCTGCTCTCTTGCTTGTACCCCCTTGAACATCTCTCTATAAAACTCTAGGTGTCCATCTTGCAGGTGGAGAAGTTGGTTGTTAACATTTGAGCTGACTACCTCTGCCAGCTGTTGGCACCCGAAATAAATTCCCCCCTTTCTCTTCTCCAAACCCTCAACCCTTAAATTATTGACTTTTGTGACAAGTTTATCTGAGTTTGTTTAGCAACAGTGTGGGCAAACCCAGTCAGGAGCTATGCTTTGTCCAGCCCCCTAGGCATTCCCCAGGACAGAGCAGTTGGCCACAGCAGCACTGTGCCAGGGTTTACCTGTTTGTTTCCTGAGTTAGTGACTATAATAGGTAGACTGGTAACACACTAACACCTTTTAAATGCTCAACCCATGCCCACCAATTCTGTGGCTTTTTCTTTTTTCTTTCTTCCTCCCATTCTCTTTCTTCTTCTTCTTCTTCTTCTTCTTCTTCTTCTTCTTCTTCTGGCTGTTGAGATTCCCACTAGCCTTTACTTACTGCATCCAGTCCAACTGAAGCTGGACCCAGCCCAACTCTAGCAGGTAACCACCAACTGCTCCCAACATGAAATCTGGGGGTTGGGGGAAAGAATGAAACAGTAGACCTCAGGGAATGGGGACCACGGACTGACTTCAAACAAATAGGGAACTGCAGCTGTTCCCAGCAGCTTCCAGCATGCTGGAACCTGGGAATCTGGGACAAAAACAAGGGCTGAAATTCCCAACCAAATAAGGAAAAGTGGGAAACCAATCAGTAGATTGATAGATCTAATCGGCAGATTGGGAACTCAAGGCAAAGTGGAGCTAAGCACGGAGAGGATCTTATCCACAGCCCTCAGAAACAGCAAGAAAGACAACCCAAAAGAATTCACAGGGTACCCAAATGCCATCAGAAGTTTGCATCAGATCCCATCCCTGCCACCAAATCTGTTAAAAAACAAAATTTAGGAGCGCCTGGGTGGCTCAGTCGCTTAAGCGGCCGACTTCGGCTCAGGTCACGATCTCGCGGTCCGTGAGTTCGAGCCCGGCGTCGGGCTCTGTGCTGACAGCTCAGAGCCTGGAGCCTGTTTCAGATTCTGTGTCTCCCTCTCTCTGACCCTCCCCCATTCATGCTCTGTCTCTCTCTGTCTCAAAAATAAATAAACGTTAAAAAAAAATTTTTTTAAAAAACAAAATTTAACTGAGTAAATGTGAAGACGTAATTGGCTTTGTTCAATGATTCATGAATTGGGCAGCCTCCTAGGTAGCAGTCAGACAGGAGCTTCGAGGAGCTGGATAAAATGGAAGACTTTTTAAGGCAGAAATGGAGCTGGACAAGTGATAAGCAAAAGAAAAGAAAGGACTGTTTTAGGCAAGGTCATCTTCTTTTGGGGGAAGGGCAGGGGTTTATCATGCAGGTGACCTGACTAGTGTCGATCAGGAAATTCCAGATTGACAGTGAAAGATCACATTTCTGCAGTTAAGTCTTGGTTTGCTGTTGTGGGGGCAAATAACTCTATTTTGAACTTTTTGTTTGTTTGTTTGTTCGTTTTTGCTTTTTTTAACAGTGGACATGTAGTTTAACTGGTGAAAGCAATAAATAATCCTCTGAGTTGTTGACAGCTGCTGCAAGAGTAGCTACAGCTATGTTATACTTGAATTTGGGACTTTTAAAGATGGCAGATGCTGAGGAAGAGTCAAGGGACCCAGATAATCTATTAGCTAAGGTAGTGCTCCTAGGGGGGGAAATATGGGTATTACAAAAAACAGTGCTTCAAAAATACATGTGGATGTGCTGGGCTTTATTTTAATTGATGGAAATTCCTCAGGCTTGTGTTTCCATAAAAAGAATATACTCTGAAAATGGTGTTTGAAGGCATTCAGAAGGAGAGTAGCACTGAGAAGGATCCCAGCCAAGAAAGGGATGAGGGTATGGAAGTCCCTGTAGGTTGGCTTCTCCGAAGCCAATCTCAGCCCTTTTCCCCTGTCCCTCTTCCCATTATGAAACCTAAACAGCCACAGAGTCTCTTTCCCACCCTCCCTTGGACTGAGCGTGGCCATTTGACTGTTTTCTGGTGAACAAGGCATTAAGTAGAGTTGCAGAGGGACTTTTGAGAAAAATATTTTGCTTTCTGATTAAAAGGACAGAAACTTTCCCTTGCCCCTGATTCCTGCTTGAGATGCTGAACTGAGGACACAGTCTTAACGACCATGAAGCACACCTTATGGGAAGGCTGTATTCTTGTTTTCTGACATTTTGCCTCAGCTTTCTGGCCGAGGTGAGTCCCAGGCATTTGTGTTCCAAGTGCCTTTTCCTCCTTTTCCATCAGTCTTCTTCTACTATGACTTCTTTATTTCCTATCAATTTTTTTTCACTGGACACATGTTCCCTGAGTGTCCCTGCCTGTCCCTCTAGGGCATCCCCTTTCTGCCACTGATCTGCTATTCCTCTACGTGTGCTCACCTGCTCTCTTCCCTCATTTTGCTCATGCTTTCTCTCCTTTTCCTTATTTTGGACCTTCACATATTTTTGTGTCCTTTCTCCTTCCCTGTCCTTCCCCTCACCCATCTCTATTCTCCCCTCCTTGCCTCCTTGCTTGAAGGGAAATGAGAAGCAATTAACCATGAAATGACACCTTTTGAAGATACTTACGACTTAGCAAGCCGATTACTGAGCTGAAATGGATGTTCCAAACACAACGAAGAAAAGATAAAATTCTTACATTATCTAATTTTCCTAAACCAGTATGATTTAACCTTCTCTGTTGCAACCTTGTTTTACTACAACAACAGAGAGACTTCCACTCCTGATTCATGAGTATCTTCTCTCTTGTATCCTTTTACCTTTTTCTAACTTCATTCGCAGATGGTGGAGGACAGAACCCACGTGAGAACACCCGTGGCTGGGGTTGGCACTTCGGACAAATTAAATCTGAATATCAGGATGGGGCTCAGCTATGGCCCTTAAAAAAAAAACAAAAAACAAAAAACAAAACTCCCTGAGTGAGTTTAATGTGTAGCCAGAGGTGAGAAACAATATTCTAGAACTTGTGTTCTCAATCTAGTACTGCCTTTTAACATTGTGTAAGTTTTAGTTAGGCTGGGGGTGTAAGGAAACCCCCTGTTGAGTTAAGAATGGTAAAATAAAGCAGAAAAAAAAAATCTGTCCTCTGGAAGGTATCAGGACTTCCCAAAAGGGTAAGACGAGGCTAAGATGACAATGTGTAGGCGCTGCCCACGTTCAGGGGTATGCCCGAAGTTAAAATTGTTTCCAAAAACCCCTCTGTGACCACAGACACCACTCATCCTGTCATACTTATATTTAGAAACAAAGCAATAAATGCATGAAGGAGTTCCATCAGACACAATAAAATTCAAATAAAAAGCTTCTTTCCACCTTAGAAAGAAATATAAAGTTTTATACTATAATCATCCGGTTGAAAAGTGCCCAGAGAAAACACATTTTTTTTTTTTTTTAACTCCATCGGAGAAAGCATACCAATTTCTAGGGTGGGTAATTTTGCAGAAAGTTTTCCCAGGTAGTTTTACTGAAACTTTTAGGAAGTTTTTTGGTTCCATTTAATGATTCATGTTTAGAGTCCTGGGGTGTGTGTGTGTGTGTGTGTGTGTGTGTGTTTGAGAGAGAGAGAGAGAGAGAGAGAGAGAGGAAGGATTACAGAGTAGATCAGACACATAGTTGGTAGAATTTCAGAATTTGATATTAGAATAAAATCACTGGAAGACAATTTGGCATGTCATGTTTTTAATTTTTTTCATTTTTTTTTAATGTTCATTCACTTTTTGAGAGAGAAAGCGTGAGTGGGGAAGGGACAGAGAAAGAGAGGGAGACACAGAATCCCAAGCAGGCTCCAGGCTCTGACCTGTCAGCACATAGCCCCACGCAGGGCTCAGACTCATGAGATCATGACCTGAGCTGAAGTCCGATGCTTAAGCGACTGAGTCACTCAGGCACCCAGCATGTCATGTTTTTTAAAGCTTAGAAACTTGTACTCCAGAAATTTTTCCTGAGTAAATTATCATGGAATGATAGAAAGTTACAACTATTTATAGTAGGAAAAAGTTGAATACTGTCTTAATGTAACAAAATAAAATAATTAACTATAATACACATACATATATAATTTGACGCACAATGGAATATATTATGCATTCATCAAAAATACTGTTGCAGAAGAATTTCCAGTAATGTGAACAATTGGTTACATATATTGTTTATGAAAAATATCAGGTTACATAATTGAATGTACATTACCTCATTTGTGTTTATGTGTTTATTATTCAAAAAAAGGACCAAAGGAGTATAACATCAAACCATAACTATTCACTAGAAAGCAAAATCCTTGAAGATAGGGAACAGAGAGCTGCATTTGGATACATGGTAAGTTACTTAAAAATCTGTTGGTGAATTTTATTAAATTGGGTGATGAAATTATGCGTGATTTTGATTTGCTCATTATGCCTTTTTGTAAGTTTTCCACAACTGAGAGATATTATTTTAAGATGAGACGACATATCCAACCTTATATTATAGAAAATTCATGTATATGGACAAAGAATAAAATAAATATACAAAAATGAAGTTAATTTTTGTTTAAGTGATAAAATAACAGAATAATGGATACCTTTTTAGTCTTTAATGTATCCTTTATACACATGTGCGTGCACACACACATGCACACAGACACAAAACTTGGAAATCACACTTCCCATGATATAACTATGTTCGCAGGGAACCTGAAAGAATCTATAGTTTATTAAAAACAACAAACTGTATACATAAAAGTGAATTGTATTTTTCCTGAAGTTTATTTATTTATTTTGGGAGAGGCAGAGACAGCACAAGTAGAGAAGGGGCAGAGAGAGAGGGAGACAGAGAATCCCAAGCAAGCTCTACACTGTCAGAGCAGAGCCGGAGGGGGGGGCTGCAATTCATGAAACCATGAAATCATGACCTGCGCCGAAATCAAGAGTTGGAGGCTTAATTCATTGACCCACCCAGGCGCCCCTCAGTTGTATTTTTATATAATAGAAAATACATTTTTAAAAATAACCAAAGTTTAAAAAAAGACAGTAGTCACAAAAGCAATATAAAAATAAGGCACACAGAAATACTCTTTTCAAAAGAAAAGCGACAACGTTATCGAGAACGTTTTAACATTTTAATTATTGAACCCAGGTGGTCTGGCTTCAGATCATGTGCCTCCCTTGAATTCAAAGTAAAAAAATAAAATCAAATTCCTTACTATTCTCTACTATAGCCCCAACTCAATTTCAGAGATACTAAAGATTTAAATATGGAAAACAAAACTTAATGAAGGATTAAATTAAAATATAGGGTAACATTTTTATGACCTCTGGGAAGGAAAAGATTTCTTAAATAAGATTTTCGCTTATAAAGAAAAAAATATAAATTTGACAACATTAAAACTAAGACTTTCTGTTTGTGAAAATGCAGGCAAAAATTTCGAGAAGGTATTTGCAACATATAGGTCTAGTGAAAAAATAGTAATATTAAGAATATAGAAAGGCAGCCTAAAAATAAATTAAAAAATGGCAAACAGAACAGAAAAACAATGGAGAATAAGCAAAAAATATGAGCAGATTTGTCACAGAAGAGCAAACCCAAGTGATCAATAAACATGAAAAGAATTTCAAGCTCATTAGTAATCAGGGAGATTTATACCAAACTCAGAATGAAATTCTGTTTCATACCTACCAGATTGGCAAAAATCAAAAGTTCTTTGAACAACCTCAAGTGTTGGTGAGAATGTGAAACAATGAAACATCTAAAATACTGTAAGTAGAAATGTAAAACATTTTTTTTCAAAGTATTTTAAAAAGGTGATTGACATCAATTTGTAAACTTGAACATTCACATGCCCCCCAACTTACCAATTTTACTCAGGGAAATATACCCAAGGTAAATTTTAACGTGTGTATACCAGGAGACTTGGACGAGAATGTTCATTTTTTTGTAACAGCAAAACCCAGAAACAGATGCAGATAAACAAGAGAATGGATAAATAAATATGGCATATTCATACAGCTGGATGCTATAATGGTACCGACAAAGAGCTATCCACTATTCTTATCAGCGCAGATCATTTTGAATGAAAAGAGCAAGTCACAAAAGAAAATTACATTAAGTTCAAACCTGAGCAAAATAAAACTATACCATTTAGGAATAAATGCCCATGTAGTAAAACGATGAAGAAAAGCAAAAGAATCATGAACCTGTGACAAAAAACAGTCCTTCTCTCAAGAAGCCCACTTGCTAACCAAGGAGATCACTTACCCCCATTCACTAAATCATAAGTTTCTTGAATGATGAAGAATAGGATTGGAAAAAAGTCCATGGGTCTCCAAAAGTGTTGTCTAAGTTTAAAAAAAAAAAAAATTAACGTTTGTTAATTTTTGAGAGAGAGACAGAGTCACAGAGAGAGACAGAGAGAGCACAAGCAGGGGAGGGGCAGAGAGAGAGGGAGACACAGAATCCAAAGCAGGCTCCAGGCTCTGAGCCATCAGCACAGAGCTCGATGCAGGGCTTGAACTCACAAACCTTGAGATCATGACCTGAGCTGAAGGTGGTCACTTAACTGACTGAGCCACCCAGGCGCCCCAGGTGTTGTTTAAGTTCTTAAGCTCAGTGGTGGGTATATAAGTATCCATACCATTATTATTCTTTAGACTTTACACATACATTAAAAATATGCTTTTTTTGTATTAAATAATTACTTACACTTTTTTTAAAAAAGAATAAAAACATTGAAAATGAGAGAAAACTTTATTAGAGTTAGTTTGAACAGTGTAAACATTCTTCTTAGTGTAGCACGGGCTTTTGAGATAGAGAAGCAGCATATTTAATCTTGGTTGGATGACATTTCTGAGCCTCAGTGTTCTCATTTGTCAAATGGGGGATAATACTTAGCTCATGATGTATTATGATTGAAAAAGATATTTTTTAAAGCCAGCTCATGGACTGTCATGTAATAAATATGCAATATATGTAATTTAAAATTTATTATTATTAAAATATCATACAATAGTGAAGAGCTCTTTCTTTTTTTTTTTTTAATTTTTTTTTCAACGTTTATTTATTTTTGGGACAGAGAGAGACAGAGCATGAACGGGGGAGGGGCAGAGAGAGAGGGAGACACAGAATCGGAAACAGGCTCCAGGCTCTGAGCCATCAGCCCAGAGCCCGGCGCGGGGCTCGAACTCACGGACCGCGAGATCGTGACCTGGCTGAAGTCGGACGCTTAACCGACTGCGCCACCCAGGCGCCCCTGAAGAGCTCTTTCAAAGTAAACAGAAATAGGAATTAAGAGTCTTTTCTTAAAAAATAATTTTAATGTTTATTTATTTTTGACAGAGGCAGAGACAGAGTGCAAGCGGGGAGAGGGGCAGAGAGAGAGGGGGAGACACAGAATCCAAAACAGGCTCCAGGCTCTGAGCTGTCAGCACAGAGCCCGACGCGGGGCATGAGATCAGGACCTGAGCCAAAGTCAGATGCTTAACTGACTGAACCACCCAGGCGCCCCGAATTAAGAGTCTTTTAAAATGAAATATACTGAAGTTATATTAAATAGTACCACTTTATTTATAATATTGCTCCCAAATTTGGGGAATATGTTTTATCAGAATAACTCAAAATAATTGCCACACATCATCTGAACTTTGTCACACCCCATTTCATAGGGGACCTTTATGGGTCCCTTACATTTTGTCCATAACATTAGGCTTGATGACTTCTTAGTGACTTGGAGCCTTCAGACAGCCAGCACTGAAGATTATTCAGATTAATGCTCACTTCCCTTCAAAAGAAGGTAAAGGGGAAAAGTGACATGAAGTTCAAAGCGGAAACTGAAGGTGACAGGTCCAAGCAGCGTTGGCTGAGAAGTGCCTCTTTAGATATTAGTAGGATTGAGAGGTAGGCAGGGAGCCCCCATAGAAGGTTAGGTTTTGTGTGTGCGCTCCATGGGCGTGATGTCATTTGATAAAATTACATCAAAGCCAATGGTTTTACACCCCAGAAAGGTGGGCTTGGGGTAGCTTCCACAGACAAAAGTCAAACTACTTAAAAAAAAGAAGTTACAGTGCTAAAGCTTCTGAATCAAAAGAAGACAGAATTTCCTCCAATCGCAAGGAACCAAGACAAAGATCACATTTCCTGGCTACCCACTCGACTTACCACACCCCCTCCCCCGGCTCCCCTTTAGCAACAGAGAAAGAAATCACAGTAGTGAATTAATAATTCTGTGAGACAGACTTTCCTTCCCCCCACCGTGTGATTCAGTCCCGCAGCCCGGAGGAGGGGTATGTAGCAAGTTCTTTAACTCTGTGCGCTCTGGGCTGGCTTTCAGTATTAGACATCCGGAGTTTTTGAAAATTAACACTGGAACAAAAGTGACTATCATACTCCATGCCCCCCTCCACCTGCCCTCGGACAAAACCCAATCTTATATTGCTTTGGGGCCGCTTGAAAGCAAAACAAACAAACAAAGCAAACAAACAAACAAACAAACAAAACACGAAAAGAACAAATGGGAAACACGATCTAGAAATGTAGAAATCAAACCAATACTAAAAGTGTGGTGTGGCAATTATCAGTACCTATGATTGATTTTACTGCAACACTAAAGGAAAAATCTGTTTTACCATAAATGACACTCCTTCAACTCTGTAATCGGCCTCCTTCCTCTCTCTTTCCAGCATATCTATTTAATCATGCATGACTGCAGCAAGGTGATGCAATAGTTTCAATGTAACTGCCCCATCTGGGCCTGGAATGAGCAACCTTGTGTGATTGAGGTCCGTAGGTACTACCAGCACCGCCCCTCGAACATAAGTATAGTAGCAAGAGTTTTTCCACTGTGGCCCTGCAAGGGTATCTATGGGACCGGAACCTCCTGGGACATGCCCCCCAGTAATCCACAGACCAGATGGGAATGCCAGGGCACGGTGCTGACTTTCTTGCTCGACACATTTCTCAGCTCAAGGTCTAATAATAAATTGGGTTTTCAGCCCCCTCCTCTGCCTTCTGGGTTTTCAAAACCAGAAAGACTTACCTATAGTAATATCCGGTTCCAGAAGACATCCTGTTCACCTGCCGTGGGACTGAGGACCCAGAGATGCCCCGCTAGCCCTGGTTTTTCAGTCAGCTGACATTCTTGGGACGATCTCTTTTGGAGATATGCCTCTCGTGGGCAAACTTCCCGCTAACAGGCAGTGTAAACTCTTCCAGCCCACCAGAGTAGAGTCAACACATTTTATGTGAAAGCCTCTCAGGGTTCCCTAACCAGGGGAGGGTAAATTATTGCATTGACGATACAGCTGTATCCACAACTATACGGGATGGTTGTCAACCCAAGCAGAGCGTGAGATAATCCTCAAAATTCAACTCTCTAGGACCACTCAAAATTCACTATTATTATTCTCCGTCACATGATAGAACATTCTAGGGAGAGCCCAAAGGCTGCTCACTCACAAAGAAATAAGGAACCCTAGATAATAACTTGGGGCTGAAAGGTGTTTGGACAGTGGTCATCCTCTGGGGAGGAGAGCTCAGACCTCAGTGCCCAGAGCAGAAGTGACAGGTCATTTCTTCTCCTCCCTCACTCCTTTGGGAAAACTCTGCATTGGATTTCGACATCACAAATCAATATAATCCTACCCATTAAATGCATTTTATATAAGCTACATGTAAAATATTTGGATATAGACTCTGTTTTCCAATTACAAGTAAGTTCCTTCTGGTAGAAAATTGGTCCCAACTTTTTCTTAACAATGTTAACAGTTACTTGAAGAAGAGAATTGAGATTTAACCTTTGTCCATCTGATTCTTTTCCACAGCTTTCCCTGAACTGGAGTAAACACACAGATAATTCTTATGGTTTAATATTGCATTTAAAAGTAGACACCCTGCCAGAGTTTGTTGTCATTTACAACTCTCCAGAAGGATGAATGCTGGCAACAGAAGGCATTTTTATTTTGTTGAACAACCTGATGGCGTCTGGGTTTAAAACTTCTAAAGGAGGAGCTCTATCAGAGTGTGATTGCTTATCAAATTTATTAAGATTTTCTTTTAGGACAGCATATTTGGTTTTGTTTTAAGAAATTCTTTTCTATCCTTAGGTCAGAAACATATTCACCTGTATTTTCATCCCAGAGATTTAAAGTTTTGCTTTTGACATATAAATCCTTGGTCTATCCAGAGTAGACATCTGTGTGTGGTATAACGAGGATTCCCAACTTCATTCCCAACTTCCCAGTTTGGTCCATAAGTATCACCAGTTTTCCAGCTGCATTTAATAAAGATTCCATTTTTTATTGCTTTGCTATGGCATCCCCATGTAACAAAGGTCTACGCATCCACGTGTCATAGGAAGTAATACTTAATCTCAGTGACGATCAAGGAAATGCAAATCAAGACTATTGAGAGATCACTTTATACCTGTGTAATCGACATCTCTATTCTGTTCCATTGACAATTTGTTTGTCCCTGTGCCAGTGTCAAATTGTATTATTTTCTGTAAATTTTCCTTCTAGGACAAATCCAGCTATTTCGTGGTGTGTTATCTTTCTATACCTGATTAGATTTGGTTTTCTGATAGTTTGTTTTACATTAGTGTACCTGTATTGATGACTACATTGGGCCCCAAATTCCTATTTCTCATTCTATTCTTTGTCTAATTTCGGCAGCCACGTCATAGACTGCACTGTGGAATATTCTTTCTCTATAAATTATTGGGCTAGTAGGAGGGATGTTTTAAGAAAACTTTTTTTTTAAGTGAGGTATAATGAAATGTAACATTATATCAATTTTAAGGGTACAATATAATGATTTGAGGTTTGTATACATTGCAAAGTGATGAGCACCGTAAGTCCAATTTCACCCTGTCACCATATTACGTTACATAATAGATTATACAATCATAGTGGCTCTAGTCACTGTACTTTATATTACACCCCACTCATTTAGTATATGACTGTAAGTTTGCACCTCTTGACCCCCTTCTCCTGTTTCACCCACCCTCTAGTCCTCTTCCCCTCTGGTAACCACCAATCTGCTCCAAGTTTTGTTTTATTTTATGAGTTTTGTTTTATATGTGTTCATTTGTTTTGTTTTTTAGATTCCACATATTGCTGAAGTCATATAGTATTTGTTTTTCTCTGTCTGACTTATTTCTCCTAGCATAGTACCCTTAAAGTCAATCAGTATTGTCACAAATGGCAAGGTTTCATTCTTTTCTTTCTGGTTGAGTAGTATTCTAGTGTGTGTGTGTGTGTGTGTGTGTGTGTGTGTGTGTGCTCGCGCGCACACCTGCTTTACCCATTTTTCCTTCTGTGGATATTTTGGCTGTTTCTGTATCATGGCTATTGTGAATAATGGTGGAATGAACATAGGGGTGCATATATCTTTTCAAATTAGTGTTTTCACTTTCTTCAGATAAATAGCCAGAAGTGGAATTGATAGATGATATGGTAGTTCTACTTTTAGTTTTTTGAGGAATGTCTATACTGTTTTACATCGTGGCTGCACCAATTTACATTCCTACCAACAGTGCACAAGGGTTCCCTTTTTCCACATCTTCATCAACACTTATTTTTTCTTACCTTTTTGATAAGAGCCATTCTAACAGAAGTGAAATAATATCTCATTGTAGATTTGACTTGACTTGATGATGAGTGATGCTGAACATCTTTTCATGTACCTTTTGGCCATCTGTATGTCTTCTTTGGAAAAATGTCTATTCAGATCCTTCGCTCATTTTTAAATTGGATTGTTTGGTTTTTGTTGTTGCTGTTGTTCTTATTGAGTTGTATGCGTTCTTTGTGTATTTTGAATATTAACCTCTTATTGGATATATGATTCCGAGTATCTTCTCCCATTCAATGGGTTGCCTTTTTACTTTGTGATTTGTTCCCTCTGTTGTGCAGAAGTTTTTTAGTTTGATTTGTTTGTTTTTGCTTTGTCGCCATTGCCTTTGGAACCAGATCCAAAAACTATTGCCGAGAACAATGCCAAGAGCATACTGCTTATGTTTTCTTCTAGGAGTTTTATGGTTTCTGGTCTTATATTCAAGTTTTTAATTCATTTGAGTTAATTTTTGTGTTGTGTAAGATAGTGTTTCATTTCTTCTTTTTTGCATGTGGCAAAAAAGAAGCACCATTTTTCCTAGCACCATTTATTGAAAAGAGTGTCCCTTGACTATTGTATATTCTTTCTACATTTGGGAAGTTGATTGACCATATATGCATGGGTTTATTTTTTGGCTCTCTGTTGTATTGTATATGTGTTTGTTTTTAGGCTAATACCATACTGTTTTAATTACTATAGCTTTGTAATGTAGTTTGAAATCAGGGAGTATACTGTCTTCTTCGTTCTTCTTTCTCAAGATTGCTTTGGCTATTCAGAATCTTTTGTGGTTCTGTACAACTTTTAGGATTATTTGCTGTATTTGTGTGAAAAATACCACTGGACTTTTGATAAAGACTCTATTTCCATTTATTTATATAACCTTCAATTTCTTTCATCAATGTCTTATGGTTTTCAGTGTATGGGTCTTTTACCTCCTTGGCTAAATTTATTTCCATTTATTCTTTTTGATGCAAGTGTACATGGGGTTGTTTTCTTAATTTCTCTTTCTGATAGTTCATTGTATAAAAATGCAACAGATTTTTGCATATTGATTTTGTATCCTGCAACTTTACTGAATTTATTAGTTCTAACAGTTTTTTGATGGAGACTTTATGGTTTTCTTTTTATAAAATTATGCCACCCACAAATAGTGACAGTTTTACTCCTTCCTTTCCAGTTTGGATGAGTTTTATTTCTTTTTCTTGCCTAATTCCTCTGGCTAAAACTTCTAATCTTATATTGAATAAAAGTGGCAAGAGTGGGCATTTTTGTCTTGTTCCTGATCTTTCAGGAAAAGCTTTCAGCTTTTCACTATTGAACCTAATGCTAGCAGTGGACTTATCATATATGGCTTTTATTATTTTGAGCTAAGTTCCTTCTATATTTACTTTGTTGCAGCTTTTTATCATAAATAAACATTGAATTTTTTCAGATGCTTTTTCTGCATCTATTGAGATGATCATATGATTTTTATCTTTCATTTTGTTAATGTGGTATATATTGTTGATTGATTCACAAGCATTGAACCATCTTTGTATCTCTGGAATAAATCCCACTTAATCATGGTATATGATTCTTTTATTGTACTGTTGAGTTTGATTTGCTTATATTTTGTTGAGGATTTTTTGCATCTTTGTTCATCAGGGATATTGGCTGTAATTTTCTTTTCCTTCCCTCCTTGCCCCCTCCCTCCCTTCCTCCCTCTCTCCCTTTCTCCCTCCTCCCTGCCCCCCCGTCTCTCTCTTTCTTTCTCTCTCTCTCTCTCTCTCTCTTTCCTTCTGTGGCTCTTTGTCTGGTTTTTGTATCAGGGTAATGCTGAATTTGTAAAATGAATTAGGAAGCATTCCCTCCTCTTCAGTTTTTTTGCAAGAGTTTAAGAAGGATAGGTATTACATTTTCTTTCAAAGTTTGGTAGAATTCACCTGCAAATCCATCTGTCTCTGGACTTTTGTTTGTTGGAAGTTTTTGATTGCTGATTTAATCTCTTTTCTAGTAATTGATCTATTCAGCTTTTCTATTTTTTTATGATTCAGTCTTAGAAGATTATGTGTTTCTAGGAATTTCTCCATTTCTCTTAGGTAGTCCAATTTATTGGCATATGATTTTTCATAGCAGCCTCTTATGATGCTTTATATTTTTTAGGTATCAGTTTTACCTTTTCTTCTTTTATTTCTGATTTTATTTATTTGGGCTCTTTCTTTTTCTCTTAGTGAGTCTAGCTAAAGGTTTACCAATTTTGTTGACCTTTTTAAAGAACTAGTTCTTAGTTTCATTGACCTTTTCTATTGTCTTTTTAGTCTCTTTTTTATTTATTTCTACTCTTATCTTTATTATTTCCTTCCTTCCATTAACTATGGGCTTCATTTGTTCCTCTTTTTCTAGTTCCTTGAGTGTAAAGTTAAATTGTTTGAGATTGTTCTTGTTTTTGAGGTAGGCCTATATTGCTATGAACTTCACTCTTAGTACTGCTTTTGCTGCATTCCCTAGATTTTGTTATGTTGTATTTTCATTTTCATTTGTCTCAGTGTATTCTTTTTATTTCCTCTTTGATTTTTTCATAGATCCATTGGTTTTTCAATAGCATGTTATTTAATCTCCACACATTTGTAATTTTCTAGTTATTTTTGTGATTGAGTTTTAGTTTTATACCATTGTGGTGTGAACAGATGCTCGATATGATATTTCTTTTTACCTTTATTGAGGCTTGTTTTGTGACTGAACATATGACCAATCCTAGAGAACTTTCTATGTACACTTGAGAAGAATATGTATTCCACTGCTTTTGAATAGATTGTTCTGTATATATCTACTATGTCCATCTGGTCTAATTTTTTGCATCTTACCAGATGCAAAAAAAATCCTCAACAAAATATGTCCATCTGGTCTAATGTGTTGTTTAAAGCCAATGTTTCCTTATTGATTTTCTGTCTGGATGACCCATCCATTGATGTGAGTGGGGTATTAAAATCCCCTACTATTATTAGATTGCCGTCAATTTTTCTTTAGGTCTGTTAATATTTGCCTTATATATTTAGCAGCTTCTATTTTGAGGGTATAAATATTTACAAATTTCATATATTCTTGTTAGATTAGCCCCTTTATCATTACGTATTGTAATCTTTGTCTTTTACAGTCTTTGTTTTAAACTTCATTTTTTTCTGGTATAAGAAAAAAGCTACTCCAGATTTCTTCTGGCTTCCATTTGCATGAAACATCTTTTTCCATCCTTTCACTTTTAGTATGTGTCCTTACATCAGAGGAGAGTCTCTTTAGACAGCATGCAGATGAATCTGAGAGAGAGTGACAAAATGGAGCCCACCAGCATCTGTCCCTAGACAGAGTTCCAACAGACCTCTCTCCCTCTAGCAGATGCTTTAAGAATAGCCAGTGAGTCTCCTTCACATATAGTCTAGGCACTTTCCAAGCCGCTGCTTTTGTGCTGGATCTAAGGGTGAGTGAGTCTGTGTATGAGCCCATTAAGAGTGGAATCTTAGTTTCCTAGAGCCTTTTGCGTCTCCTGGTCATAAGTCCCATTCATTTTCAAAGCCAGACATTTTGAGGGCTTGTTTCTCCAGTGCAGATCTCAAAGGTTGGTGTACCTAATGTGGGGTTCAAATCTCTTACTCTCCAGGGACACACTCCATTTTATTTATTTATTTATTTATTTATTTATTTAGAAGGCACAGATGAACGAGGGGCCGAGAGGGAGAGAGAGAGAGAGAGAGAGAGAGAGAAAAGAAGCAGGGCTCACCGAAACTGGGGCTTGTGCTCACTTGATGCAGGGCTCGAACTCCCAAAACTGTGAGATCATGACCTGAGCTGAAGTCAGATGCTTAACTGACTGAGCACCTGGGGTGCCCCTACACTCTATGTTTTTGAGGTTCCTCCTGCTTGTGGGACACTGTGTGCCGGGGGGTAAAGAGGGAAGATTTTGGTGAAACTGTGTCTCTGGCTTTCCTACATTTTTGATATGGACTTTTTATCCTTTGTTGGATGAGCTGTTGAGCTAGTTTTCAGGTCTCTTTTTCAGAGACAATTGTTCTATATGTAACTGTGTGTCCATGACAGGAGGTGAGTTTAAGCATCTTCCTACACCATCATCTTGAACTGCTCTCAAGAAAACTTTTTTGAAAAAAATTACAAAAGGAATACATGTCCATTGCCAGAAATTATAAATATATCCAAACTATAAAGAAAAAATAAAAATAATTTGTACTATTTTGTTTATTTTTATCATTTTATTTCGAAAGTACCATTAGTTTCCTACTAAATATGTTTTGGTATATTTTCTTCTAGAACTGTTTGTAAATTTGTGCAAAATATGTCCAATTTACTCTTTGTATATATCTCTGTATATCCTTAGACACACACACACACACAGGATTATGATCAGGGCAGTGTGTAGTATTTTATCTACTTCTGTTTCTACTTCATTAGCATTTTCTGTATGTTTCTTCAAACACAAGAATTTTAAAAGCTGTAGGTTAATCTAATTATTAAAGTGAATCCAAATTATACTCTCTCTGGATCCTAAAGCAAACTGTCATTTTTTTTTTAGGTGAGTAATTGTTTAAAAACTCAGTACTTGGGGCGCCTGGGTGGCGCAGTCGGTTAAGCGTCTGACTTCAGCCAGGTCACGATCTCGAGGTCCGGGAGTTCGAGCCCCACGTCAGGCTCTGGGCTGATGGCTCGGAGCCTGGAGCCTGTTTCTGATTCTGTGTCTCCCTCTCTCTCTGCCCCTCCCCCATTTCATGCTCTGTCCTCTCCCTGTCCCAAAAATAAATAACGTTAAAAAAAAAATTAAAAACTCAGTACGATGGGAATGCAAGCTGGTGCAGCCACTGTGGAAAACAGTATGGAGGTTCCTCAAAAAAACTAAAAATAGAACTACCCTATGACCCAGCAATTGCACTCCTAGGTATTTATCCAAGGAATACAGGTATGTATACTGTTTTGAAGGGACACATGCACCCCAATGTTTATAGCAGCACTATCAACAATAGCCAAAGTATGGAAAGATGGAAAGAGCCCAAGTGTCCATCGATGGATGAATGGATAAAGAAGATGTGGTATATATATATATATATATATATATGTGTGTGTATATATATATATATGTACACATATATATATATATATATATGTACAATGGAGTATTACTCAGCAATCAAAAAGAATGAAATTTTGCCATTTGTACCTACATGGATGGAACTGGAGGGTATTATGCCAGGTGAAATTAGTCAGTCAGAGAAAAACAAATATCATATAACTTCACTCATATGAGGACTCTAAGAGGCAAAAAAGATGAACATAAGGGAAGGGAAACAAAAATAATACAAAAAAAGGCAGGGGGACAAAACATAAGAGACTCATAAATATGGAGAACAAACAGAGGGTTATAGGAGGGAGTATGGGAGAGGGGACGGGCTGAATGGATAAGAGGCACTAAGGAATCTACTCCTGAAATCATTGTTGCACTATATGCTAACTAATTTGGATGTAAATTTAAATAAATAATAAATAAATAAATAAATAAATAAAATTTTAAAGAATGGATTAAAGGACCTAATGTGAAACCTAAAATCCTAAAATCCTTTTGTAAATAATGCTGCAATAAATATTAGGATGCACATTAAAAAAAACCTCAGTACAATAACTCACTAATGTATATTTTTACCTCCTGTTAAGCTTTAGGTACCTGCTGTGTTCATTCTTAGCTCCGGCCTGGTCTTGATCTAGTTGGCCTTTCTCAAGCCCGGCCAACCCTAACCATAGATGCAATCTTTAATTTGTGTTGGAGCCATGCCACTGGGCAGGCGGTGGGTTCTTACATCTTTGTCCCACTGAGCTGCCCTGAGCTTGCTCAGCCCATGTCGCTGGGTTTTTTTTATCCTGATTAACACGAAAATTCTCCATAGGTGCTTGCAGCCCAGGTTGTAAAACTTCACTCAACTTTTATGGGGCCTTGACAACATGCTTTCTTATCGCCAGATATTTATTAATTTATTTTGTTAGCCAGAAGAGCAAGTCAATAAAAATATATTGATTGCCTCCTCCACTCCAAGCTAGTAGGTGGGGATACTACAGTTGGGCTTCAATCTGTTGCCAAGATAGCATTTCAAAACAGACCTCAGTAAACCTGCCAAGTGCTTGATTGTGAGCGTCACCACTGCCTGGACAATCCTGTTTTGTCCCAGATTGGACCTCTTAGCTATCGATACTGCATCAAGTTTGTGACACCTTTTGGATACTGTAACTTGAACATCTGGTTGCCCATGTTTAGGACCTTGTTCTATAGCTAGGTTAGTCCCACTTCAATTCTGGCTTCCTTTCATATCCTCATCTCACCTTTTGCCAAGGTTCTGGCAGACTTTTCATGTCAGCTTTCTTGGGTTTTGCTGTGAACTTCACAGCAAAGGTTCTGACCTTCACAACGTTTATAGTTTACAAAAATATCTTCACATACATTTTCTCACTCTACTTTTAAGTCTTAAAATAACCCTTAGGGGTAGGAGGAAAAGCTTTCACTGAAGAGGAAATTAAGAAGTCAAAAGACTTGTTGATATTTACATAGTTAATAATTGCCCCCCTTAGATCTTGAACACAGACCTCTTGTCTCTTATTTCACTGTTCTTTCCATTTGAGGGGGGCTGGAGGTGACTAGCCTCTACTTTGAGTTGACATTACAGTTCATCTCAGGAAGAAGCCAACTTTCCAGCATGAAAAATTAGTGTATCACACCTCCCAGGATACTTTAACTCCCAAAAAGTTACTCAAAAGATATGAATATGAAATACTGTGTAGTTAGTAGGATATGAATCAGTGGATGCTAAGGACCTTTGAGAAACATCCCCTAAGTTGCTCCTGATCCCTTGAATATAGGGCTAGCTCCTATGTGACAATATGGATTTTATCGGAATAGACCTACCAGGGGAAAGCTCTCTATAGCACTTCTGCAGATCCAAGCTGACTTGGCTTTCTCCAGACTAGAGAAGTTGTCCCGATGTATATATAGCGTATGGGCGGTGTCGATTGCTGCCACCTTTGCCAGCCTTTCCAGATTCTCCTTTCTATGTTGGGGATGAAGCCTTGGAAATGACATTTCCCAGGTCATCTTGCTAGTAAGACTCTTGTTTAGGGTGGCCCCCTGAGAAGAACTCACTAGAGATTGAAAAGCAAACGAAAGCATTATCCTGTGAGACCACGGCAGGTACCAGATATAGGCAGAATGGAAATGTGATTCTTGCCTTTCCTACTTTTTGAAAATCAAAAGCATTTTTTTTTTCCTGAGCTTCTCTCCCCCAACAGTTCTGTTTTGTTGGCATCGCATTTCCTATATTAAATCCCTTCTGCTTAGAATTTCTAGAGTGGTATTTTTTATGTTCCTGATACAATTTTGACCAATTACAACACTTTCTCCATGGTGTTGTAATTCTGGTATTCAAGTTTGTTTCTTTCTCTGGACGGGGACTCTCAAGAGATGGATGTGTCTTATTCACCTTTGTATCTTAAAGTTTGCAGTATAAAAGGCACACAATAAATGTTGTTGAAGGAGTACACAGAGAAGAAATTTGAGTAAGGATAAGGTGAGCTATTTGGGAGCAAGTAAAGAAATGTATATCCTGAGTAGGGAAAACAAAATCTTCAAGTGTTGATCTTTAACTCCAGACTTGATTTAGTTGGTCAACTAGTTGATTCAATCAGCACTATCATCATTAAAAAATTCTATACAAATAAAGGATCTTTATAACCAAGCTGAACCACTTAAAAATCATAAAAAATAATGCATTTATACATGATGAAAATCAGCAGTGACGTTCTTGTTAGGCTTAAATTCAATGGTGACATGACTTCTCGTTGAAGTTCATTAGCAGTGATCACTATGAAAGAAAACTACAGATACACTGTCCAGTTTTGGGCCCATGGCTGGAAGTAGAGAGGACTTACCCTGAGCAAAAATGAAATTCTGATCCCTAAGAAACGTACTAGAGCTCCAATAGTGTCTCAGCATGCGCTTCCAGACAAAGTCTAAACTGTGTCAAACTGGTCAGGTTAAGCGTTTGGGACACAAACAAGTAAGTTTCTCTAGCTTAAGAAATTCACACTGATGACAAAGAAGTTAACCGATAATTACAAAATAGTGACTAGAAAGTTACAGCTGAATGGGAGCAGGGAGGAAAAGCCCCTAAGGAGACAGATGGTGTTTTTCAGATGAGGGGACTGCCTTGAATCCTGAGGGCTATATTGGAGTCAGCTACTGAACAGAGGTGGTGCAGAATAAAAGTGGGAACGTCACAGGCAGGTTCCAGGTTGTAGCCTCCCCGGCACGCCTGGATTCTGTGCGGGTGTGCATGTGTCCAGAGAACCACAGGTCTACATCACAAAGAGCCTCATGGGCCATGCTTAGGGGCTTGGACTTAGCTGAAAGTTTGTGGAGGGCATTACAAATCAAGCCTGTATTTAAGTGAATTCTGCTCAGAGTTCAGGGATCCCTAGCGTCATTCAAGTCCCTGCCCTTGAAATTCAGTTCTATGGTGTCCCACGGGTCCCAAGACAGGGAACATGATTAGAAGGACATTTAAAAAGATGCCACTGGCTACCCTACAAAGGATGGTTTGCAGAGATCATAACTGAGAGGGCAAGAGAACCAGTTAACAAGTTGGTGTAGTGGCCCAGATGAGAAGCAATCTGGCTGATGATACGGAAGCCTAAAAGAGCTAAATCAGTAGATTCTGAATGAACAGATGTTTATCTTCTTTTTTTTTAATTTTTTAAATTTCTTTTCTTTAATGGTTATTTTTGGAGAGAGAGAGAGAGAAACAGAGTATGAGTGATGCAGAGGCAGAGAGAGAGGGAGACACAGAATCGGAAGCAGGCCTCCAGACTGTCAGCGCAGAGCCCCCTGGGGGCTCGAACTCGTGAACTGCAAGATCATGCCCTGAGCCAAAGTCGGACGCTTAACCAACGGAGCCACCAGGTGCCTCTCTGATCTTCTTAAAAAATTTTTTTTTGTCTTAAAAAATTTCTGGTTAAGTTTATTAATTTTCATTGGTATTAAATAATATTGTATGGTGTAATTCCATATTTACCTGATGGTTTGGAACATATACCAACTATATTATTATGACATCTGTTAGCAAATTCTCTGACAATCAGGTATGATATTGAATGTGTTTTGAGGATGGAAGAGACATTAGTGGATTTACTCATACCTGGAACATCAAGTGTCCTTTCTTCAAAATACAAAATCCTACGTAACAATGAAAGAAACATAAAGTCAGTTTAAGCATGTTTCTAAATTCTGTGGTTAAAAATAATTGTGGTACATTTTCCACAGGCCCACAAGCTATTCTGCTGCCTCTAAGGGCCCTGTGTAGCTTGTGCTAGGCCAACAGGGCTAATCCTTCTGTGGATCTAGAAGTTTCTGTGGAAACAATTTCTTTTCCACTCTGCAAAACTACTTGTGTTTTTATTTTTTACTGTGAAAAAGACCATTCTTTTTAAATACCCATTTATTAAATACCGTTCTTCTCTTTTTTTACCAGTAGTAAATCTTGCACACTTTCCCTTCGGGTCCATTTTGGCTCTTAGAAAGCTGGAGGTCTCTGTTTCAGAGAAGAGCAGTCGCCATTTTGGGTCTTCACATATTGAATATCTGAAATATTCTCCACTTGGGATATGGTGTCTTAAGTAAAATGTAATTACAGACACGAGTGAGAAATTATAATACTTTGAAAACTGAGACACAGCTAGAAATGTGACAGTTATTTTTACCTTAAAGTGCCTGCTTTAAAAAACCACAAACCTGATGTGTTTAAATCCTGAGGAAAACAAAACAAAACAAAAAACCAACCACCAGGCCTCTATCTGGTCATTTTAAGTTTTCTAAAACTTAAGTTTAGGTCATATTTCGTTTAAGTTTTTTAAAGATGATCGTGAAAAGTGTGAACTGCTAGCTATTTCCTATTTTCTGAAGCATTACTCTACCAGAAAATCTAATTATAAAACTGGAATTCACAGAGGAGCATTACCTACCTGTGAAACACGTTCAGCATTCAACCAACATGTAAATTGATTTCACCTTCACAAAACCTGTCGAGAGGGGACATCCGGAGAATTGGGGGAGCAAGGGCTTGTATGAGGTGTGGGTCCCTGAACCCTGAGCAGAATTGCGCTGAATCATAGGACCGGAAGATGAATAGATCAGTGATCAGTATTGTTTTAAATTTTTTTTTCAACGTTTTTTTATTTTATTTTGGGACAGAGAGAGACAGAGCATGAACGGGGGAGGGGCAGAGAGAGAGGGAGACACAGAATCGGAAACAGGCTCCAGGCTCTGAGCCATCAGCCCAGAGCCCGACGCGGGGCTCGAACTCACAGACCGCGAGATGGTGACCTGGCTGAAGTCGGACGCTTAACCGGCTGCGCCACCCAGGCGCCCCAGATCAGTATTGTTTTAAAGGCAAGGGGTGGGTAGGTGAGGGGTGGGTGTGGGCTTTATTCCATGTCTTTCCTTAGTCATTTTAGGACACCAAGTTTGGTTTTTTTTTTTTTTTAATGTTTATTTATTTATTTTCGAGAGGGAGACAGAGAGAGAGACAGAGACAGTGGGGGAGGACAGACAGAGAGGGAGACAGAGAATCCCAAGCAGGCTCCGAAGCTGTCAGTGCAGAGCCTGACGTGGGGCTTGATCTCACGAACCAGGAGATTACGGGCTGAGCTGAAATGCAGAGTGGGGTGTTTAACCGACTGAGCCACCAGGCACGGCTCTGAGTTTCTTAATATGAGCAAATGCATGCTGGTGTTTGCTACAATTCTTCATGCTGTAAATAATGTCTTCTCTTGCTGTGATTCCGCACAGCTGGTCAGACTGGTAGGCTGACCGCTGGATGCCATTTTCGATATAATAAAGTATTATTATAGTAATATTTGAAAATATCATGTTGAAGCTTATTGTAACAAACCGTAAGGATCTCCCAAATTACTTCCGGTAACTCAAGATTCTTAGGTAGCAACTGGATGGGGGGTGTTGGTTGGAAATAGGATTTTCCTCTGAGGGTTAAATAATAAGCCAGTTCGGAAGTGTACAAAGTCACCAGAAGAGACAGACTGTGGCCTACTTGCAGACGGTGACATGATTAGAGGAAGTGGGCCAATCAGAGGGTGGGGTAGCGACACGAAGAACGGGCAGGGTCTCAAAGGCAGACATGGTCTATCTAAATACCAAGTGCAAGGGCAACATCCTGGACTCCTGCTTACAGGAAAAGAAGACTTGAGCACTGGAACCTGGAGATGGGTATATCCCACCACACCGAGGGGGGAATCTGTCCCACGAACTCAGCCACTAGCTTCCCTTGATCTGATTCTGGGCTTGCCAGGCTTCCTGCTCATATGGATTCTCATGGGGTGAGCCTCTGAGAAGTGGGCACACTGACCAGACAGGGAGAGTGTTTGCACCTCTTTGGTACAATTGTTCTCACGTAAATTACCAACACACTAGTATGTCTCTGATCTTGGTTTATATGATATTGCCTCTGGGAGATGGAGCTTTTATGCCGAAAAAGGCCCGTTGTGATAATCAATGCCACCTGGAGGGGTTGCAGATGACCAGCTGGTCACCCGCAGAAGGCACCACCTGCCTTCTTCAAACACCTGCCTTCTTCAAACACCCCAGGTACACACTGTAATTGTGTTCTCTTTCCCTTCGTTGCCTCTGTGAAAAGAATGCTCTTTTGGCTACTACGGATTCCAACTCCTGGCTACATATTAGATTCACCTGAACTTAAAAAAAAATCCAATACCCAACAGTGCCATCTCAGGCCAATTAAAGGTGGAAATCTCTGGACCTTGGCATGGTTTAAAAGTCCTCTGGGTGATTCGAGCATGTCCTCAGGCTGAGGGCTATTAGCTTAGTTGCTGACAGAAAAGGACATTTTTGGATAGGATGGGGGGGGAAGTTCCATAATATATTTTAGAAAACATTTAATGAACATTTTACAGTTGAGAAAACTGAGACTCGGAGACATGAGACAATTTGCTCAAATCTGAATAACTGACAGGCAATGGAGCCAGGGCTTGAAATTAAATTTCTTTTTACAAAATATCAAGTTCACTATCATATCAAGTTCAATATCATATCATACAATATGATATCTGGAAGAACGCAGAATGCAAGGAAGGAATTCTGCCAGATTCTGGTGAAGGGAGAAGGGAGAGGACAGAGGAAGGCAGAAAGGGCATCCAGAAACATTTCCTAAGAAAAGGCAAAGAGGTAGAGAAATTTGCAGAATGTTCTCTACAGCTGTCTCCAAAGTGTGTGCATAAGACTCACCGGGGCAGGGGTCTCTGGGTGGCTCAGTCAGTTAAGCGTCCGACTTCGGCTCAGGTCATGATCTCACGGTTCGTGGGTTCGAGCCCCACATCCGGTTCTGTGCTGACAGCTCAGAGCCTGGAGCCTGCCTCGAATTCTGTGTCCTCCCTCTCTCTCTGCCCCTCCCCCCTACTCATGCTCTGTCTCAGAAATAAGTAAACACAAAAAAAAAAAAAATGGTTAAGATGGTCCGGCGCCTGGCTGGCTCAGTCGGTTAAGTATCTGACTTCAGCTCAGGTCATGATCTCACGGTTCGTGGGTTCGAGCCCCGCGTCGGGCTCTGTGCTGACAGCTCAGAGCCTGGAACCAGGCTTGGATTCTGTCTCCTTTTTTCTCTGCCCCTCCCCTGCTCACACTCTGTCTCTCTCTCTCTCAAAAATAAATAAACATTAAAAAAATTAAAAAAAATTAAGAATCACAAAATGTAGGGATTTCAAAACACTGAGATAAAGACAATATTCTAAAATAATAATTTTTTTATTAATGGTAAAACACCTTTTGCTCTCAAGAAGAAGAAATAAAGTTAATAAATATATTTCATTGTTTTGTTAAAGTCATTCTATCGCTTTGCAATAAAGCCATAACAAAGTCTAAGTTTGCTGTATTGTGATCCTTGATGTTAATGACTGCCAGCCGCTGGAAGGCACAGCTATAGACTATTGAAAAAACAATAGAAAGCAAAAGAAAAAAGAAAAAAAGCTGTCGCGCCTACCTTATTCAGGGTGAATTACATTTCATTCCAGCTGCCAACTATGCCATGGTGTTTCTTGAAACTCAGCTAGTACACTTCAATCTTTGAAGTCGGTTAGTTGGGAAGGCGTAAAGCTATGTTGATATTTCCAACAAATGGGTTCGAATCCCCTGAAACTCTTCATTTGGATAAATGTTTTAAGTTTATTTCTTTATTTTGATAGAATGGAGGAGGGGCAGAGAGAGAGGGACGGAGAGAATCTCAAGTTCTGCCAGTGCAGAACCCGATGTGGGGCTTGACCTCACAGTTCATGACCTGAGCCAAAACCAAGAGTGGGCCGCTTAACCGACTGAGCCATGCAGGGGCCTCCATTCGGATAATTTTTATTTATTTATTTTCTAATGTTTATTTTTGAGAGAGAGAGAGAGAGAGACAGGCTCTGAGTGGGGAAGGGGCAGAGAGAGAGGGAGACGCAGAATCTGAAGCAGGCTCTAGGCTCCAAGGTGCCAGCCCAGAGCCTGACGTGGGGCTGGAACTCACGAACCGTGAGATCATGACCTGAGCCGAAGTCGGAGACCTTAACCGACTGGCCTACCCAGGCGCCCCTGGATAATTTTTAAACAGACTAAAAATTATGGTCTCCAAGTTTAAGTGTACAGATGGGAAAGTTTATAGGCGGCACACCTACATCAGTTTTGGCCACAAAATCGTGTAACGTGGGAGAATTCGAATGGAATTTGTCTCAACCTGCAGGAAGCAACTGAATGAAGGTGCCACTGCCACCCCCTCTGAGCTGAGCAACTCACAGCTCCTTCAAGACTGCTCAGGTGACAGTGACTTCCGATGTTGATAAAGGAAGAAAACCGGTGGTAATTCGTGTATCGAATACTCGCATAATGAAGTCAGAGGTTTCCCATTTTCTTCCTGTGTCTTCTGTTGTGGGCACCCAGCTTTGGGAGCAGTAGAAAGGCACCAGGAAGCCTTAATTGGAGGAGAAGCATCCCCAGGTCTCTGGTTTACAAGCATAGGTGACCAGTAAAGTTACTGGGAGGGCCAGAAAGGGGATAGCGAGGCAAAAAAGACAGAAGGAGGCTGGGGCCCAGGCCGGAGTGGCGCAAGGATAGAGGGGAAGGGGTGGATTGGAGGGACATTTTGGAGATACACTTCACGAAGTTTGGATGTGGAATGAGGGGAAAAACATCTAGAGTGGCCAGGAAGATGGCACCCTTCCCTGAGTATGAAAGGAAGGACGCAGGGATAGACTCTTATGAGTTCAATTTGGGACTGTATGACCTTCTACCCTTGTGTGTTACGAAGGTGACATTTCACAGCCCTGGAAGTGGAGATCCGGGGCAGGTGAAGCAAAGCCAGTGTCTCTTGTCTCATTTCTCAGCCCTCTGTGTGATGAGGTTCTTTGGGTTTTTTTTTTTTTTGGGGGGGGGGGAATCATCCATTTCTGAGACTCTGAAGAGAGCCACTGATTGTCTCCACCTCAGAAGAGTAACATACACGCCCCAGCATAAAATTGTGCGTGTGCTTTCTAAGGCCCCCCGTCCCGCGGAGGTCCATCCACAGCTCCAGCTTGGAGCCCAGCCCTGACCGGCAACCTTGCCATCCTCCAAACGTGCCTTATGTCCCCGTTGCTGTGCCATTCTTCTGAGTCAGAGATAATTTGCTAATTATAAGTCACTTCCTATTTAGAAGCCCTGATGACTTATGGTCAAATGCTCATGTTCATCATGCTGACTAAAGAATTGTAATTTTTAAACCCGGGTGAGAGATGGGAGGAAGAACAGAGAGAAAGAGGGGAGGTGAATTTGAGGCTTTAGATTCCTCTGGGAAGGCATTCAGGTAGCTCATACAGGATGCGACTCGATGGGACACACAGCTCCACCTGTATGTGATTCTTGCCTCATGGAACCCGACTTGAATACGAAGTACAGTACAGAAAAACAAGGTAGATTTTTTTAATGTTTATTTATTTTTAAGAGAGAGAGAGAAAGAGAGAGGCAGAGCACGAGCGGGGGAGGGGCAGAAAGACAGGGAGACACAGAATCCGAAGCAGGCTCCAGGCTCTGAGCTGTGAGCACAGAGCCCAATGTGGGGCTCCAGCCCACGAACCGCAAGATCATCACCTGAGCCGAAATTGGACACTTAACCAACTGAGCCACCCAGGTGCCCCCAGAAAGCTATGCCGTAAGAAAGGCATCAGCCAAATCCAGAATGTGGGCTCTTCTACAGAAACGACCCAATTGCCCCCAACAAGTTAATAGGATGAAAAATTATAAGGGAATGTTCCAGAATAAAAGAGCCTTAAGCAATGGGAGCAGTCCAAAGCAGTAGGACTATGTCTGTAAGTGGACAATCTGAGAAGTTAGAATACGTACTTAGCATTGGATGACACTAAAGATAATTTAGGTAGGTATGAAAATGGTGGTTGTGGAAAACGAACAGTTATCCATTACAGATGCACACTGATGTACTTGTGGGTGTGAGGACACAGCTGGGATTTGCTTTGAAATAATCTAGAAATAAAGAGGGAGTGACAGATAAAGCAAATCTGGCAAAATGTTAGTAACTGTTGAAATCAGATGACGGATACATGGGGGTTCGTTATACTCTTACTTTCTTGTGTGTTAACATTTCCCACAATAGTTTAATTTTTTATTTTTTGAGAGACAGAGAGAGACAGAACGTGAGCGGGGGAGGGACAGAGAGAGAGGGAGACACAGAATCCGAAGCAGGCTTCGGGCTCTGAGCTGTCAGCACAGAGCTCCGTGCAGGGCTTGAACTCAGGAGCCGTGAGATCGTGACCTGAGTTGAAGTCTGAGGCTCAACCCACTGAGCCACCCAGGCGCACCTCCCACGATAAGTTTAAAAAAAGATCACAAATGATTTTGTTCAAAGCACAGTTCTGAAATCTGGCTGATCAGAATCTCCTGGGGAGCTTTAAAAAAGTAGATTCTGGGAGCTGCAGTCCTCTTGAATTAATCTTCTGTGGATATGTCTGCACTGGGTGGAAGAATGTGTCATTTTACAACTTCCTGGGACTCTGGTGCTGCCAGTCCTTGCGGCCACCACAGCCACAGGTCATCTCTTCCAAGTTCTGACCCAGGAGAAGATCTTACACCAGGCTTCCCTCCTCCCTCCTCTTTCTCTGTCTTTCCTATCTCTCTCTGTGCTCCCCTCTCTTGCTTTCCTTTTATGCACTGCATTAAGGCCAAGGGCAGGAACCTTTAGAGGAGCACAGGAACCTAACGTCTCCTGGGAACGGACACAGGTGGACCCTTCCCACTCCCGTCCGAGCCTCAGTGTCCTCACTGTTGAAGGATGCTCTACTCTCATGCGGTTAACATCATTCACAAAGTTCTCTTACTACCCAGGAGTGGGACATGTGTCCACTGCCCACGTGTACCTCGAAATGAAGCTGTTTGGGAAACATGGCCTTAATATTTGGGTCTCTTTCTTTCATCATTTGTAGACAAAAAACATTAAAATCTGTTCTTAAATAATTTATTTTTTAATAGTGACTTTTGTAAAAAGTTACACTTATTTAGGAAAACTTGAAGAAATCCAACAGAGTAAATGGCTATTAGGGACGACTAAATGTGCAAATTTCAAATGCTTTCTATATTAAGTATAAATAATTCCATATTTTCACATTAAAAATGCAAATATTGATAAACACAAAATATTAAAATACAAACTGTAGAAGAACTAGCTGAACACTGAAGTTTATTTAAAATCTTTAGAAAAAAATTATTAAGATTGATGTCCAGCAAAGAGGCTGGTGGCATCGCGAGTGGCAAACATGTCAGATAACACATGTAAAGGCTACGTAGAGTTATAGACGGCTAATATCTTCAGGTTGTAAGTTCCAGACCAAAAAAAAAAAAAAAAAAAAAAAAGGGAGCCTTTACCTCTGGGAACAATGTGTTTCCCCGTTTTGTCTAGAACAAGTATGACAAGAATACAAAGCATATCGAGAAACTGCAGGCTGAGGACAGAAAGAAATTTCCTTAAGCTCATGGTCACAGGGTTTTGCTGTCCCAATGCTAAGGGGCCACTGGATGTGAGGTCACTGCCAGCACCTGGGGACATAGCGTTAGCACAGCAAATAAAACCATCATTAAAGGCCACACCTTCCCCGTGACCTTCTCCAATCTCATCCCTGTTCCTTCCTAATCTTATCTCTAAGGAGGTAGGATACTCAGACGCATGTCTCTACTGTTTCTTAGAGAGCTTCATTAAGAAGCATGAGCTTTTAATGAATTAACCTTTGATGCAATTCCTTCTTTCTTAGGGAAGGCAAACCAAAGTGCATCGAAGAGGCCAAATCCCCAACGCAGTCAGGGACTTGTGCCGGTGCCGGTGACACGAACCACTATGACCATGTTATTTCAAGACACTACAGCAAGCGTTTTCCCCAAAGCAGAAGAAACATCTTCATTTAAATAATGTTGAAGTTTGCAATAAAATAAATAAGGTGACTTACGTAAACACAACAGGGAGCTCACTTTAACAAGGCAGCTGGTTAAATTCACGCAAGCTATATACAGACGGTGCCCCTGACAACAACCAGAAAATAGGTTGTTATTCAGTCTTCCTACTTAAATCTCTAGGGCAGCATTTCACCGGAATAAGAAAAAAATCCCTCATACGTAATATAAGGGCACATTATACATGTACACACTTTGATGCACACCTCACCCTAACTTCGAAGGGAAGACGGTGATAACCAAGAGAGTCACACGTCTTCCCCCTATGGAAATAACTGGATTTTTCCAAGGTGCATACTGTAAAGAGCAGCTGGTTTGCTTTTCAGTGTGAACGTGTTCGGTTGCAGCAGGCCTCAGAATCAGTCTGTGGATGGTTCTGCTTCTGCCGTGTCCGTGGGCAAGGAGCCAGGCAGGTGGGGAAAAACCACTAACTACTGACTCTCTGAATATGTCCACTCTCCCTGAGCTTCCCGGGCGTCTGGCAGAGGGCCCGCGGGCCGTGGGGCTTCGGCTTCACATCTGTGAGCGAGGCCGACGCGGGGCTGGCCGGGAGGAAGGGCTCCGGGTTCCCCGGCCCGCCCGGGACGACGGAGCGGTCCTGCCACGCATCCCGAGGCCACTGGCTCTCGGCCTTCCGCGTGGCAGGTGAGGACGAGCTCTGGGCCGGACCGACACCATCCACCGCCAGTCGCTAGCTTCGCTCGAGGGCCGCCTGGGAACGTTCCCCGCAACGGCGACCGAGAGCTTATCTTCCCTCCCGGCTGGAAGCCCCCGGGAGCTCTCTGCCTCGGGGACGGCCCTCGGCGGCGTCAGCGCGTTGAGGGCATAGCACCATGCTGGCTAGTGGCTCGAGGCCCCCGGCGGCCGGGCGGGCCACCGCTGCCGTCAGCCGTACAGCTGCTTGAACTGGAAGCACTCGTTGCAGTAGCCGTTACACTTGGCGTTGCCGAAGTGGTCGCAGGCGGGGGCGCGGCAGCGCTGCTTGGGTGGCTCCTCGGGGGCCGGCTCGCCCCGGTGCGGCGTCGGGCCCGCTCGCTGGCTGAGGTGCTGGCACTCCATGCAGAGCTCCTCGCTGCGGCAGGCCAGGATGTTCTTGCAGGAGGCCCGGGCGCACTTGGGCCTCGAGGCACTCGGCGTGGTCCGAGGCACGTCTCTGCGCTGGCTCGATCTCTGAGAGGGAAGAACAGAGGGAACGGTGGGTCCCGCTACTCGGGGACAGCACGGGGCAGTCTCAGCAGACAGCGTGGGTTCTGCAAGGAGCTCTACGGGGCGCAGAGCATCCCCCTGGCCCAGGGAACCAGAGCTCCAGGCGCAGTCCGGGAACAGGAGCTGTCCGCGGACGCTTCCTCCCGGTCCCACGAAAGCAGGTCTGGCCCCAGGGAGGCCAAGTGGAGCCCCCAAGCCTCACCCGGAGGCCTGCGAACGCTGGCCCGGCTCACCTCTGCTTGCGTGAATAATAAGCTGCCCTTATTTAAACTCCCTGCAGGGGCGCCTGGGTGGCGCAGTCGGTTAAGCGTCCGACTTCAGCCAGGTCACGATCTCGCGGTCCGTGAGTTCGAGCCCCGCGTCAGGCTCTGGGCTGATGGCTCAGAGCCTGGAGCCTGTTTCCGATTCTGTGTCTCCCTCTCTCTCTGCCCCACCCCCGTTCATGCTCTGTCTCTCTCTGTCCCAAAAATAAATAAAAAAAAAAAACGTTGAAAAAAAAATAAACTCCCTGCCATCTATGAACAGGACAGGCATGCGTCAGCCAAAGCTGGCTTTTCTTAGGTGCCATTGCGCAGAGGCCCGGGGACGCTCTGCCTCCTCCCCGTCTCGTAGTAAAGGATTACTTGAGGAAGGCTGCTAGCCTCTTAGATGCCCGTGCTTCGACTACAAACCCAAGAAGTCTCTGGTCAGCATCTAGCTTTTTGGAGGCTTTAGGAGGTTTACGTGTTTGTTTTTTTTTTAATTTTTTTTAATGTTTATTTATTTGTGAGAGAGAGAGACAGACCGAGTGTGAGCGGGGGAGGGGCGGAGAGAGAGGGGGAGACACAGAATCCGAAGCAGGCACAGAGCCCAACACAGGGCTCGAACTCACGGACCGTGAGATCATGACCTGAGCCGAAGCCAGACGCTTAACAGACTGAGTGAGCCACCCAGGAGCCCCCCGGAGGCTTTATGAGGTTTTAATCTATGGCTGGCTTTATTTACTTTTCAGTTAATTATTTACCTATTAAAAGCTTTTATTTATTTATTTTGAGACAGAGACAGCACCGAGTGGGGAGGGGCAGAGAGAGAGAGAGGGGGAGACAGAATCCCAAGCAGGCTCCACACTGTCAGCGCAGAGCCCGATGCAGGGCTCGAACTCGTGAAACTGTGAGATCCTGACCTGAGCAGAAACCAAGAGTCGGACGCTTTACAGACTGAGCCACCCAGGCGCCCCTATTTACTTTTCAAATGCATTCTAAAGTATCCTTCGGCCACGAAAATCAAGAGCCGCTGCTGCGCTTCCAACCCTGGGCGCCACAGTGACCCCGCCCCCCTCCCATTCCTCCCCGGAACAGGGAGAAGGACCTCAAAATGTCTCACCAGGTGCTCTTCAGTCCTTTTCGCCTCGTGAAATCTCTGGGTCTGCGCTTCGATGAAACACTTCTGGCAGTACCCTTCGAACACGGTGCTTCCGAGGGTGCCGCATTCCCTCCCCAGGCAGGGGACGGCATTCTGGAACCTGGGGGCCGTGGGACTGGCCTTCGTGGAAGCGGCGATGAAATCTAAAAGACAGCGGGTGCTGATCAGTGCCACGGGTCGTCTCCAGGCAGGGAGAGACACTGACATTAGAGGAACAAAACAGGTTTCAGACACAGATTCGGGCAGCCTGCGGGGGGCGGGGGGTGGGGGGGGCGGGGCGGTGCAGCGCGGCCTTTTGTAAATGCAGCCGAGTCAAAGACAGTAATGATAATGCCATTACTGACACGTCTTCGACTGTATAAATCTCTCATTTTTGGACATGCTGCACCGGCCAGGCACAGCTACTGTGCAGAGGCATTAACTGCCCGTCCCTCTTTCAAATTAGATTTTCAGCACATCGGTGGGGACTTCCCTCTCTCCGGCTGCTGCTCTTCAGATTTTGGGTTTTCTCGATTGCATCTAAGTCTCCAAAGAAGTCTTGGTTAAACTCTACCTTATAAATGCCAGACACTCAACGGCCTCGTTCGCGAAAACAAATGCTACGGATGCTACCTACGAGGCGCTGTAGGGTTTTGGAAGGTGGTTTCCTGTGCCTTTCGCCTCCACGTGGGGCTGGCACAGCCACGGTGACCGTCCCTCTGCGCAAGCCGCACCTGGCCCCATCGCCCAGAGCGGCCGCCTTCTTGAAGCTCAGGAACTAAACCGCTTCGAGACAGGGGTTTTGAAACGGGAGTTGGGAAATCAATCATGTCACTCACGTTTGTTTTCTCTGTACTCGATGAAACACAGCGTACAGAAGCCTTTGTTTTCTGGAGTCCCGAAATACATGCAGCCGGCTTTTCTGCACTTGCTCGTCCCTGTCCTGTCCCCTGGAGTCCGTGGGGCCTGAGAGAGGCAGCCAGAGGGAGCCTCGGTCCCAGCTCTGCGGCAAGAATGTGGGGAGAGACTCTGGATGAGCTGCGAGGGGTCCGACTTGGACCTCTGGTGACAGGAAGGAGGGACGCTGGAGCTGAGGCCCGAGGAGGGCTCCGCCGTAGTCCTTTTGAAGCAAGTACTGCAGATTCCATTAAACGTCCTGGTGACATCCTGCAGGCAGGCTCGGCACTTCCCGGGGTCTAAGTGCCTCATGCTGTCCGAGGTGTGGCCCGCGTTAAGCTGCCGGGCCTGGTGGCACCGCTCACAGAAGCCGTTGTGCTGCACGTTCAGCGTGAAAGGGCAGCCGGGGCTCCTGCATTTCATGGCGGTGGTCTCGCTGAACAGGAAAAGGCTGGGCGCCGTCGGAGGGGCCGAATGAGGCCCCCCGGTCGGCTCCTCGGGGCTCCAGCCCCCGGGCTCGTAGGCCTCACCCCGCGAGGCCCCGGCCGCCACGCCTGGGAGCCCCTCGGGGCCCGGCTTGGAGTGCAGCTTTGAGGACTTGGTGTGGTTGTTTTGCCGCCTCTCGGAGCACTCGTGGCACAAAGGCTGGGTGTTCACGGACATGAAGAAAGGACAGTTGGGCGTTTCACATTTTACGTCCATGAGGGAGAGCTGGGGCACGGAAGGTTCCAAAGGGTTCTGAGCATGCGCCTCTCTCCGCTCGTGCTCACTGTTCTCCTGCCACTTCTTGTACTCGTGCTGGACGAGTTCAAAGTAATCATCTACCAAGTTTATTTCTTTTGGTAAGTTAGCTTCATCCAGCCTAAAGACCAAAAGGCGACATATGAGACCACGTGGCCACACACACGACTTCACGTCATTAGCTCACAGGGCAAAACTTTTAGCATGTGGCTTATGGCAGTAACTGGATAACCGTTCACTGAAAAGCAGGCCTATGATAAAGGGTTTGCACTCCTAGCACAGTCCTATACCGCTAAGAAGGCTTCATTATTTCAGGAACCACTGTCTTACTTAATCAATCTCGCACCACCCCAAGTGACAGCTAATTCCAAAGAAAGGGCTATTCTGGGGCTGCCTCTATACCTAATTACTCTGGTCCTCTCTTAAAAAGTCACTTTTACCTTTTAACTCCTCAGAGATCCAATTTCTGGTAAAACATGACTCAGGGCATTCATTTGGGACTAGGCTACTCTATAGTTCAAACTACTCTGGGACTTTGTGTCCCATGTTTTGCCGTTATTAATCTTAAACTTGTGCCTGGTCTCTATCAGCATGAACTGCTAGTCTCAGTCGAGGAGCGGAAGACACGCCCACAGGGCACTGTCCACTGACTTCTGATCATCTGTAATTTGTTCATCTCCACTGGAAGAAACTGATGCTCATAGGCCTTCATGGTCCTCTCTTGTACATTTCAAGTCCTAAGAAGCGGGCATCCCTCTAACATAAAGCCCAGTGTTTAAGGTCTGGATACGTGCACAATGTGCACTCTGAGTCTCTCCTCCACCTTCCAAGTTGGCACAATCCTATAGCCTCCGTAGAAACCCAATCTACAACCCAGTCTGTGTCTGATGTGTCTGTCCTGACCAAGAAGCCAAGAGAAAAAGGCTTTTGTTTCCAAGGATTTTCACTTGCTGGCCCACTGCTAGGGCCATTCAACGAAACAAAACAAAACTATCGTTGGTTTAATATACTTAAAAGCCACAGCGCTGACCGTCGGCATCCAGATATGCAGGCAAATCGCTATGGATAAAGTACTTGTTCTCACGTGAAACCAAAGTTAGGACTGCCTCCGGTCACCCTCTCTGATTCATGTACACAACTCTGGATTTGTTTCACATTGGAGGAAACTGGCTTCGAATAGCTTTACTGTGGAGCTCGGGGGTGGCCTCAGCTTACGTGGCTGTCGTACAAACAGCTGAGGATGACAGAGGAAGAGAGCTAAGAGTAAACTCTTACTTTGCAGCATTGATCAAATGGGTGGTGCCGTGGTCCCAGCCTTGGACGGGGATTTCGATCACCATCAAGTACTCTTTCAAGAGCTTTTCCTTCATCTCATTTTCAGGATCGGTCAAAAAGTGAACTTTTAAGTCTTCAAATCTTCCTCGCTCTCTGTTAACAAGTGGAACAGCTCGGATTTCTGGGGGAGGGGGGCGGGAAACAAAATAACACGTCAGCAACATGTGATTCCACTACATGAGATTACATGTGAGGCCGCGCAGATGTAACGATTAAATTCTGCAAACACAAAAAGGATACAATTAAAGAACTTTGGAAAAGTATTATCAAACTCAGCTGGTGGAGCAAACTATACTAAACTCTAACATCCAGTGCTTTCTTCAGGAAGCTCAGGAAATACCAAGCAGCCTGGAGGCAGTGGATCTCACTGGTTAAATCCCAGAATTCAGAACCGGACTGATCCGAGTTTTGATCCTCTGTGACAGAAGGCAAGTTACTGAACCGCTCTGAGCTTCAAGGGTCTCATCTATAAAAACAAGGCCACCAATGCTTACAGCCCATACACCCTTACACCCTGTGTATTACAGCTTACACCCTGTGGATGAAATGAAATAAAAATAATGTCCCTAAAGCACTTAGCACACTGCCTCTTCACTGGCTCTTCAAGCTATTATAATAATAGCTAACCTGACAGACCTTTACCTGCACCATGCCAGGGCTCTGTGCCTGACTTTGTCATGTATCAATGGCAGCAGGAATGTGATGCTTATATCTCCTACTTGAAAGTACTGCCACACCATACACAACGACAGCCGGGGTTACGATTATCGCTATTGCAGTATTGGTGCTAATCAGGCCCCTAACAGAACACCGTATTCAAGTAAAAATAATAACCGTAAATGAGGCGATTGTCATAGGGCCCAAAGAGCCTGGTGTTCAGTGGGAACAGGGTGTCCCAGTATCGACCAGTAGTTACAAGTGTGGATTCACGCGCAGTTTTCTCACCAGGGCCGCTGTCCTTCAGGGTCACCAGGGGTACAAAGTGCTGGCTGTCGTAGCCGAGAATGATGGGGTATCGGTAGCATTCTTGGGCCGGCCAGTGGAGAGGCAGGTAAATCCCGCCCACTTTCAAAGGAGCGAAATTGGAACCCGATTCCAGACTTCTCAGCATTTTGTCTGTGTAGGGAAAGAGAAAGAGATAAATAAGGCCCGCTGGTGATTTTCACCCAATTCTCTTCAGCTGCTCTTGCCTATGACTTAGGTGGCATGGGTTTTTCCTAAGAGCTAAAGCATTAGAGCCGAACGGCCCTTGAACACAAATAAGCAATCTACAGGCATCTCACCTGAAATGACAATGATCGGCCTTCTGAGTATGTTGCAAAGGACAAAGATGTGTATTTCTTCCAGTGAGTTATACTGAAGTCCACCTCGGGCCATGGGTGTGTCTGTGGATGCCATTTTGACGAGGCTGTCCCACTCATCGGTCCAATTCTAAGGAGAAGGGGTAAAGGGAAAAATCACGATTGAGTGAATGTTCTCAGCGTTAAAAACTCAGTCGACTTCGCTCTCTACTGATTCATTTATGTAACTCAGCTGACTTTTCCCCTTTCTGGAAACCATCATTCAAATGATCACCCTTTTTTCCCCATTTTCGTGTTCTTCCTTTATTTTTTCCACTAGAAGGCAAACTTAAAAAGTGGGGGAGGATGGGGACAGCACCTGTTCTCAAAAAAAAAAAAAAAAAAAAATCCCTCATGAGGCATAGCACCAAAGCCCCTTACCCAAATGCACACAGAAATTCCAGGCCTGTGACTGAGAACAGTGAGGCCCACGTTTGAATTGGATTGGCAGGCTCAGTAAAGCATACAAAGGGCCAGTCAGATTGGAAAGCAACCGAAAACACCACAGGCAAGGCCAGGAACAGAAGCCCTTCTGCTGAAAGGAAGAGACGCCACAGCTGGGAATCTGCTGCCTGGAAGCCCCCCCTGCGGTGGCAACAGCCTCAGGTTCATCCCATAGGAGGTTTCTGGTGTTTTCCACTGACTACGCTTTGCCTAGCCCAGTGCATGTGACCTTGTAAATCATAAGCTCCTTGAGAGCAGGGGGCTGGCCTGGGGAACCCCTGCCCACCAAGGAACTCTATCAACAGATACTGAACGGGGGAGCAAAACATACCCGAGTGTCGTAGCAAAGCCCCGTTTCCACAAACTCCTGAGACTTAAGAGACTCCAGCTGCCAGCGGAATTTAAAGTTGCGCGTATCTGTCTCCTTGAGAGTGCTGAAGAGTGCCTTCCTCAGGACCAAGTCTGTGTCCTGAACACCCCACATGTATTGGGAAGCAGCGTGCATGAGGCAGTTTCCATCGCCTGAGGACAGAAGCAGCACACATCAAAGACCCAGCAAAGGTTTTCAGGATGCACTCGCCCTGGCTGGCGCAGGGCACTGAATAATAAGGCGTGAGAGAAATGCAAATGGCTTAATTTCTTAGTCAAAGGACACACTGAGAACACTTCACAAGCTAATGACAGCTTTAAGGAAAAAACCATCCTTTTCCCTCTTATTCTTAACGACTGACACCGGCAGAGCAAAGGAGCCAGTGACTGATTATCAGGGGACCTTGGTTCTAGCCTAGCTCTGCCCTAACTAACTGATTTTGGTGTGACCTTGGGGGAAATTCCCCAGCTTCTGAGTATTTTTTCTCTTCATGATCGAGAGCACTGGATTATAATCTCTAATGCCCGTCCCTTTCTAGCATTCCTTGATGTTTTGGCTAAGACACTAGTGCTGTTACTCGTCTGGCTCTAGAGAGAACACACGGGGTCATACGCACGAACCAGGAAGCTGGCCTGGCTCCCTTCACTAGACAGGGACGGTCTGGCTATGACTCAGTGGTAAATGACTTGACCATTCCGCTGAAGACTTTGGGGCCTGGGAGTTTCCTCTCCTGGTTTATACAGTGGGATTGAGACTCTCGAATTGCCTACCGCCAGCCTGCCTTCCAGCATTCTGAGAAAAAGACAGGTCTAACTTTATTCCATGAATTTGTTACTTTCACAGATGAAAACCCACGATTCAAGAGACTGCCTTTTTCCCCAACCTCCAAACAATGAACGTTTGGGGGGAACGTGCAATACCAAAAAAGTTAACTCCTTACTCTCTGTTGGTGAGCGCACAGTTGTTTTTATCGAGAAAAGTTCACCTGTTTTCTTACATTACTCCCCAAGTAGGGCTATAAAAGCTTCTGAAATCTTTTTTTTTTATCAGATTTTAATTATAGTCAAACTGTAAAAAAAACAAAACAGAACACCAAAGAAAACCCCTCACATACACATATCCACAGCCAGCATCCCTGCAATTTACACACAAAGACTAGCTAAATAAAATATTGAGACACACGAGCGAAAAAAAGATCGCGCAGTCCTTTGTCTTGGCAGAAGTGTGGCAACGACTGCATTCTGTTGAAATTTCCCCTTTGCAAAATCTAGAGCAAAGATAAGGCTTTTTTTTTTTTTTCTTCTTCTTCTCGCGCTTACTTTCAGTTCTTTATTGAGAGGCACCAGTACAAAATTCCCTAAGTAACATCAGGAATTCCCCAGCGCCAAGTTATTTGACTAGCAATTGAGCAACAGCTATTGTACTTTTTGTTCTGGTGTGCAGACATTTAAACTGTGAAGCGCACCCTGGACTTTCCAAGTGGGCGTGGCCAGGGTGAGCTGGAATAAGGCTATTCATTATACAAGTGAAATCGCTGTAGCCAATAGACGCTGGAATTTTTCACATGAAGTTTCAATTTTATGCCACCTACTCCCTTCCTCATTCACCACAGTCTCATATCCTCAAATGCAAACTTGTGAATCACCCCCTCCCCAAACAGACCATTCACTCTGTAGAACCCACCTAGAGGGGGAAGGTTGTTGTTGTTTTTTTTTAAAGGTGCTAATAAAAACCGGAGTAAAAATTTGTTTTTCCCCCTCCTCTAAATATCTTTTCTTCCTTTTCCAGAATTTTAAGGCATTTTCTTGAACCTGGGGAAATAAAAGGATCTGGGCCCCCAAATCCCTATTGCCCAGCAAATGGTATCAAAATGCACTTGCTTTTGCAGCTTTATTTGTAGCATGAACCCTTACTGGCTTAAATGACCTATCTTTGCAAGACAAGTGCTTACTATTTATATACATCGTTTTTGTTTTTTTTTTTTTCTTAAGGAGAATTTCAACCTAAAATGTCAGTTAACTCTGTTAATGATACGATGGTTTTCCTCTTCCTACCACATTACTAATTTGGCAGAATCTCTCTGTTTCCAACTCTCCCAAAGTTCACTGTGTCGCTTTTTTGGTAACAAAAATGGGAGAGAGTTAAAACCACAAACTGTCAGGAATATAAACCCCTTGAGGATGACTTAACATAATTACCCACTTCTATGCATCAGTTGATTTAAGGCCAAGAACAATGTAAACCCTACCTATTCCCAGTTTTCATTCTACCTTTATTTCCAACAACCTGTGCTTCAAAAGTAGAGACAACATGTTGAAGTAACGCACAAGACCACCCAGGACACAGCAAAATACGTATCTCCAATCACTCCACTTACCCAACTCCAAAATAGCCAAAGATAATGTACCAACTAAGTTAATTAACTTAATACTCTTATCATCTCCTTGTCAACAAGGATCTCCTCTGCTTGGATGCATTATTTGGATCGAGGTGGTCTTAACGAAGGACTGTTGTGGATGTAAGAACCTCTAAGATTCCTGTCCTCACTTAGACTATGAGCGTTTCATTGATTGTGAACAGTCTATTTGCTTCTTGTGATAATTCGCTATATGCTAATGCAGGATTTTGCATCTGCATAAAACAGTACACTTGGATGTTTCCATGATATACCTACTCTTGCTCAAAGGAAGTAATCAAAATACAAAACAATAAAGCTTAGAACAGGAAACAGCTACTCATGGTAAAGGGCCATTGGGCAGACACACACAGCAAAGAAATTCAGAACTAGGAATCCCTAAAAATAATAAAGTAGAGGTCTAAAGTCTGTGCCAAAAAGCTCAAGTACCTTTCTATCTCATATCATGGGACCAAAACCAACAGAACCGAGGTAAGAGCAGAGCCGACAACAAGGGGCCCCTTTTGCCCTCAACAGCCATGCACTGGTTAAGCCACACATGCAATCAATTCAAGAAGTGTTAAGGTCATTATCACAAGCATCCTCTAATGGTAGTGGGAAATAACAACAGTAATACTAGTTTTCACACCATGCTTTCCTTTTGAACTGAAAACCTTCTAAGGTTTCCACTACTGGCCAGGGAAGCGTATTTTACAAAGGACTAAACAGACAGCCCCAGCAATTAGACATGGAAGTCATCTAATGGGAGGCATGGTGTTTAGAAATGCATTCCTCGAGCCTCAGTGCCTCTGCTCTCTAAGACACACAACTACAGAGTAGCCTTAACAAAAATAGTGGCAAAGGAAGCTTGCTTTCATCACATGCCTATCATAGAGTTTCTACACCGAAGCATCCACGGTCTCAAGAGACTCGCGTCTGGGCTAGTGCGACCAGAATTTGACGAATTCTGCCGGCACCGTGGCGGCCAGCCCCGAGACCAAGCTTACCGTTCGTTTTCAGGGCCACCAGCTTCCTGACTTCTCGACACCAGTTCAGCTTCTTCTGGCTTTCGAGGGAGGCCTGGATGGTTCTGTCAATGAGCGCTTTGTGGATGATCTCCCGAAACTGGGGACAAAACTGGCAAGTTCTGAACATTTCCAGCGTGTACCGGTGCATGGATTTGAAATGGTGAATGATCCCGTTGGTAGGCTTAAATATATCTTCTGGAGTTCTCTCTCGTATCTTCACAGCTTTCCGCATGTTGCTCAAATACAAAGCCTGGGGAAGGAGTTGTTCAGCCATGGTGCTCTGCAACACCTGAAGAGGAGGGGGGGACAAAACCCATTCCGTGAGCCCAACTCCGATACCGCTCCTATATACCTGGCGGCAGGAAACCCCTGTGTTTGATCTGGTCATTACCCTGATCTGTAGGCAAAAGATCTTAGCTGCCTCTAGTCCCAGGATACTAGCTGGCCCCCAAGATGAACTCACACTGGACTCTTTTAAGTTACATCACTTTTACAGATTAGTCTAAACAAGAGAAGGAAGGCGGAGAGTGGGTACTGAGGAGGAGGGGAATAACCCGCGTTTTCAGTAACGTTTGTCAGGGAGCCAAGCCCATCTGTCAGCGACAGGTACTGTACCTCATAACCAACAAGCCCCCATCTCATTCTGACGCTACTCTGACACAGCCACTGGATCTCGGGAGCCCTGAATGCCAGTGCCAGGCACAAGGCAGTCCTGACAAGTCCGTGGCTCCTCCCCTATGACCACTCCCCTTGCTCTTAGGCAAAGCCTTGATTCATCTCTTGTAAGCCCTCCCTCCCTATACTGGAAAGTAAATGTTTTGTGAGAAATCTTGAAATATTATGTTGTCACATAGGCTGCTGATTCAAGTTTCTCCTTTAGCCCCAAGGTGAAATATTTATAAAGAGCTTATTTCTAAAATGTATTCTAAAATTTATAGAGTTTTAACTGAGTATAGCCAACGAAAAAAGCCTATCTCCAGTAAGATGCTTTGCAGTTTTAAGACCAGACAATAAGCAATCTTTCAGAACCTCTCCACTGAACTTCACAAGATCAGAATAAGAAACAGAAAAATAACAATAACAGAAGAAGAAATTTCACACTTCCAAGAGCAGGCATTAGAGCTCAATCATTTCAACTGCCAACCAGATTTATGATCAACCAACACTTGGATAATACATTCCCCAACCCCCCACCCCCCTGCTGTCTTCACCCTGAAATCTTTAAGCATTCTTTCTTTCTGGTGGAAAGAAATGAAAGTCTGGAAGCAGATAAGGAACGATGTTTCAGCCAGGGGGACACTCAGGACAAATGAAAGAAGACGGGGCAAACCCCAGCATCTACAACCCACACCAATGGCATGGGATGTTGTGAATTGATGCAACGTGGGATCTTTGCACTGTGTGGCTGTGTAGAAACCCAGTTCTCATTCCTAAGCCTCAGGAGGGTGCCTCACAATACATCTGGGTTTCCAAGATGAGACAAAGATGTGTTTAGAGCATGAAGATATTCCCTAAGAAGTTTCATGGGAACTGTTAATCTCACTCCTGTATCATAGTATGTGTATTTGACTAGGCAAGCTTTTAGTCGAGAAAGACCTTAAACCTATCTAAGAGTAAGAAGAAACCTGGATTTTAGGGAAGCCGCTCCTAAGTGGGACTACACTCTCTTAAAGCCATTGATAAAGTGGTTTAAATTCTTGTGGCTCAAGGTAGAGAGGTTGGACTAGATGACCCTGACATTGCTTCCGAGGAGTTTTCTGGTGATCGTTTTGGATAAGGATTCCTATCCTGATTGCCAGTGAGGCCTGGGAGACGTCACTCTCTGGGTCAGCTGGTAACCTGTCCTTTGACGTCAGACATTCTCTGAAGGTGGAAATGGGCAAAATTATAACAGGACCCCAAGCACAATGAAGGGACAGAAACATTACACACATTTCTGCTCTGTGGCACGGCAAAAGTCTCGCGGTGTCACTCATTCATCTGTTCATCACTCAAGAAGCACTGCCTGACCACCTACTGAAGGTCAAGTGCCATGCTTGATGCTGGGGCTAAAAAATCAAAGTTGACCCTATTCTCGGTCTGCAGCCAAGGCAACAGAAGCACAGGTCCCGCCCAGGTTCCACGCCATCCAGCACAGAGAGCTCTGCCCAGATGCCACAACTTCCAACACCTGCCCCTCGCTATTCCCACAACGCAAGGTGTTCCCACAAGCGCCTGCTGCTCTCAGAGGGGAAGAGGCGGGAAGGAAAAAGATTTGAAACAAGCTAAGTGCTGCCTTTTTGTTTTTCTGGGTCTTCTATTATTCTCTTCTGACTTAAAAATCTTTCAGCAAAGACCTTAACTAGTGAGGGCTGTAAACCATATGCAAGACATGCAAATGTCAATACTGGATGGCTCAAGGTCATCTCATTCATAGGCTTAGCCTCGCACAGTGTGCAGAAGTGCCTCCTTAAAAGAATCAAAACGCACAGCCCAAGCTCCCCGTTCTTGGACTTCTCCACATTTAAGATTAAGGAATAGATTCTCCTGACCTATGATTGTCATGCCCTTCCAGGTCAAGATGTACGCTGTTACCCTTAACATTACTTTTACGTTGGTTACCTCACTGGCTTTTTATCCACAAATGCCTCACCCGAATTTCAGGAAAAGTATCCCGCCGACACTTCAAACATTGCACGAGGAATTGTAAAAATCAAAGAAGCACCTTAGACAGCGAGAAGGGGGGCAGTAACTGGCTGTTCAGTCACTGGGGACACTAGGGCTGTGGTCCAGAGAGAGCTGTTTCATGAACAATGGTTCTCTCCAAATGCTGCCCCCAGACACTAGACCAGACCAGCTTTCCAAGGAAAGAAGATCAGAGACAGGGAGAACTGAAAACAAAGCGGTCTCAAAAGAGCTGAGCTCCTTCCTTACTTAATACCACTGCTTTCCTGAGAGGCCAGGTGGCAGGATGTGGGACGACCCGGGCTGACAAAGACTGTCTGACTGTGGGGTAGGGGCTGGGGCAGGGGCCCGCAGAACACTGTGAACCGGAGGAGCACCCGAAAAGCAGGCCAACGCGCACACTTGTCTTAACGCTGCTTCCAACAGAAAAAGATGAACGCCTGTCCCCCGACCCCACCCACCTCCTTGCACTTAACTCGGAGTGTCTCTGCAAGCTGTCCCTGGACAGGCAGGCTGGCTGAGTCCCCCACCCCCGCCCGGTTCAGTTGCCTCTGCGACACCCCACCCGGCGGTGGGCTGGGTTTGCACAATCTGCCAAGAAGCCACAGCGGTTCTGCAAGGTCTACGTGTCCAAAAGCATGCAGAGCTTGACTTAAAAATAAAGAAAGGCACGAAAAGGAGCAAAGCACCAACGACCACCGACCTAGCAGTCCGGAGGCGATTCTCCACCAGTCCGCTGCAGCGTAAGTTTTTTTGCAGCATGTAAAAGGGCCAGTTGGCTGGGCGAATCCAGAGCTGTCACCCCAACATCTGGCGCGGCGACCTCAACTCCTAGCATTTCAAGAGCTACAATGGGCACATACGGCCAACAAACTCCCCTCCAGCACCGCTGCAAAGCCCACGCCAGCTAGACGAGGCCAGCCCGCGAGACGCTGCCAATTCCGCACCCGCAGCCCTGGCCCCGCGGAGCCGCTGGGCAGACGGCACGGGGACGCGGCGGTTACCTGTCCCGGCCGCGCGATCCTCTTCCTAAGTCCCAAGTCCAGGTCAGGACCGGCGCGCGCAGTGGGCCGGGATCGATGCGGCGCGGAGGAGGCGCCCCATGGACGCCGGAGCCGGGCGCTCGCTCGCTCGCTGGCCGGGCCGGCCGGGGGTGTGATCAAGTCGGCTGCCGCCGCCACCGCCGCCGCACTTCTCCTGGCGGCTGCTGTCACCGCTCCGCCCCCGCGGGCTCCGAGCTCGCTGCACTTGGCCCGCTGCGAAGTCTGCAGACTGCCAGTTCTCTTTTTCCCTTTCTGTTTTACCGCCGGCGGAGGGTCGGGGGGGATTTCCACCCAGGGACTTTCCAGTCACGTGACGCCGGGCCCGGCGCCGAGAGCCGCGGGTCGCCGGCCGCCAGGGGGCGCAGGGGGCGCAGAGGGCGCGGGACGCGCGAGAGGCGCGGGAGGCGCTGGAGGGGCAGCTGGCGCAGGAGGCGAGCGGCGCCCCGCCCCGCCCCGCTCCGCCCCGCCCCGTCCCGCCCTCCGCGCGAGAAACTCCTGCGCCCCGCCCCCGGGTGTCCCCGCGTGAGTCACCTGGGCATTTCGGAAGCTGGCTCACGTCACATCCATGTGGAAATCGCGGTGATGGGAACTGGAAATGAAATAGGTTCTTTTTTTCTCAGCCGTTTTTCTGCAGAAAATCACCAACTGTGGAGAACAAGAAGGGAAATAATAAAGAAAGAAAACCCTAAAAACCACCCCGGCGTCCGGGACCTCAGGCTTCGGGCCGGGTTTGAAACGCCGGGGCTGTGCACGTGATGAGCTCGTAGGGGAGCGCCGTGCTCTGGGCCCCGGCGGGGATTTCGAGAACAAGAAGCGGTCACGGCCCCCGGTCCCCACGCCAGCGTTCCTGCCACCCGGACCCCGCGCTGGTGGGATGCAGGTCTGAAGTGACTCCTGAGGCCCCAGAGCCTTGACATTTGCAGGGGCAAAACCAACCTTAGGTGACGTTAAGAATCAGAGCAACTATCAACCCTGTCCTGCACTTAATTGCCCCTTCTTCAGTTCTGCACACCGGTGCCCAGGTGATGCCAACGTTCAGGTAGGATTGCAGTTTAGAGATCACTTCTAGTCCGTTACTATCCTTGCCACGTCCCCGTGAGACCTTATTAGGAGTCTTTTTAGATCCTGACAATTAGTTCATGCCAAGGTGCCGACAGCTGGCAATACTGTTTTTTATAGCAACCCCCAGCCCTTATTAAATAGTGGGGTAACTTACCGTCTTTACCCAAACGATGTCTTGTGGGAATAGGTGTCAGCCACCTGGACCGTCGAGGTGCATGCGTTGTGGAAGGGGAAGCGTTAGGCACTTTTACTGCCTGGGGGTCCCCCTTGACCCATTTCCTAGAATAGCTAAACTAGAACCAGATTGAGATATTCTGTGCCTTGTCCCCTTCCAGACGTAACTATACTTGTCAGGCTATATATCCCAGTTTTGGAATTAGAAAAATATGCTTCCGTCTCCAGTAGGGACCTGCAGAGACTAGGATGGGGACTGGGTCGAAGGTGGCACTTTTTTGCCAAAGGGAAACTTAGAATAGAGAGTCAGTGGGGGCCAAGTTTCCAAGGCTGGTGGTGCTGGCCATTTGAAACGGATGCCCGGGACTTTTGACAACTCCAGACCTCCTGGGTGTTTCTTCTTACACTTCCTGGCATAAACTCCTCATTCACAAATGTTTTCAGCTGCCGACTCTCAAACAATGGATAGTGAATATGATAATGTTTAGGAAGTCCTTACTATGTGTCACTGTCCAGGCTGGGTGTTTAAAGTGCACTCTGCCATTGAAACCTCACAACAGCTCCACTTTGAAGCTGCGGGAGCTGAAGTGTAAGCAGCTTGAGCCATTCGCCTGAAGTCTACACTTCTCCTACTACTCAGCCAGTGGCAGAGCGGCGATTGGGACTGGGCCTGTTTACTCCAAGGTACACGCTGTTAAGTCTTAACTATGACTCTCAGAAAAGATCTCCCAGACTTGAAATCCCAAGGCCCCTGTTTCTACCTTGGGCCCCAGCCTCACAAACAGCTGGCAGTCACTTAGTCAGACTGGGGACACTGGGCAGTGGCAGAATGTGAGCTTGGGAGCCAGACAGGCCTTGGTTCATCCTCAGGAAACCTCCTGGGCTAGGTGAGATGATAAGAGATGGTGTATGTGAACGACCATCCTCAGTCCTCTGACCACTCTCCCTTTGGGCTCCTTCGGAAACAGAGTGTGCCCGCTCTGTCTCATGTCTGTCTGGCTCTGGCCCCCGACCCCCTCCTGGAGCTGCCATTGTGCCCTTCTGGGTCCGTGTCTACTGCCTGGTTTGATGAGCTGGTAATACAATAGCAGGAGTAACAAGCCTGAAAGACCATGACCGTATCTGCCGCTTCCGAGCGTCCCGGGGAAGCTACCATGCCACCCTGCCTGCCGGGATTTATGACGAGGCAATAGCGGTCAGGTGCAGGAGGGGCCTGCAGCACTCAGTTTTGCTCTGTCCGTTCTGGTGAAGTGACCGTCTCTGTTGAGGACCGTACTCAGGCCTGCCCTCCCCCAGCGTGTACTGTCCTTTCTGTCTTCAAAGTCAGGGCTTTGGCCGTACACAGTTTCCTTTCTAACACTTGGCATGTGGGCAAAACCAATAGGATTTTTTCTTGGAGGTAAGTTAGAAGGAAAGGGTAGAAGAAAAGAGATATAAAATTTGGAGAGATTGGTGGAATGAATTGAAACCCAAAGTTTGAGCGCCCCAAAGCCTTGCGGGGGACTTTAGTTTCCGTGATAGATTTTGTCAAGACAAATAGAACTCTGCAAAGAGGAAAGTATGGTTATTAACATCCAGTGGACACAGAGGAGGGAAGAACCCGTTTCCTTATATGGAGTGTTATGAAGAATTCTCGAATTCTGTGCCGTTTTCACTGTGGTGCCAGCGTCCATAGGTCACAGATCACACACGGTGAGGACAGGTGACCTCCTGGAGTTAGTCTGTAGGACTGGGTCTGCAGCCTGTATGCTTATGCCACATTGTGAGAAAGGTGGGCATCCCAAGATAGCGGGGGACGGGGAGCAAGAGAAACCAGATTGGAGAGAGGCAGGTATGACAACTGGCAAGGGAACCTGAATCTGACTCAGCACAAACTGTGGTTCATGAGCCTTTCTTGATCAAGATACAGCTATGCGTGTTTCTGAGAGCGTGTGGAATTCTAGGGCTTGGCAATCAGGTGTGAAACGAAAATCGGACATTTTGTGTCTGTTGTTCCATTCTTCTCTCTTCCCCAGGATCGTGCTCTGCTGCTGCAAAGGAAGATCCATATTAAACATATCTTAAACTAGCCTTTTGTAAGTATGGCAGGGTAGCTTTGAATCCTGCTGCAAATTTTTTAAAAAAATTTTTTAATGTTTATTTTTGAGAGAGAGAGAGAGAGAGATAGAACACGAGTGGGGGAGGGGCAGAGAGGGGGAGGGGGACAGAATCTGAAGCAGGCTCCAGGCTCTGAGCTGTCAGCACAGAGCCCAATGTGAGGCTCGACCTCATGAACCGTGAGATCATGACCTGAGCCGAAGTTGGACGCTCAACCGACTGAGCCACCCAGGCGCCCCTCCTGCTTCAAACTTAATAACCCTTGGCTGAGCTTCGAGATTACTGAAGAGTGATGTTCCCACTTTCAAAGGCTAGTTCTGAAAAGACAATGGAAGCCCTCTGTGGGCTGTAATGACAAGGAGAACTGCGATGATGATGTCATAGATTTCATCATGATATAAATGCCAGATTCTCCTGAAATGCTGCCTCTTATCTAGGAACCTCAGATCCTTTGTAGGTATTATCTGGGGGTGAGTAGAGAAACAAAGACCCACCGTGCTAACGGGACTTAACTGAGGTAATCCAATGAGTCACTTATAATAGGAACAAAGACCTTCCAGGGGAAGGGAGGGAGTTGGTTTAATGCCAGGAATGGCTTCTCTTATTCCGTTTTGCCTGAAAATATGGGATGCTGGACTCTAAAACCTATCAGAAAATTCATTCCCCCATGAATTCTGGTTTAATTTCCTGTCGATACCTGGCTGAAACACTTGGAAAAATTGTTTTATTTGACATTATGAGCGTAAATATTCAAGTCTTGGTTTCATTTCTGTTTCTGTGGAGGCTGCTGTTGAGGACCAGATATGAACCGTGATGGACCTGAAATGAGTGCTGCTTACAGCCAAATGGTATGCTGCGTTGGGTTAGCAGTAAGCTGGGTGTTAACGGAAATAAATTAGTTTTTATTTGGAGTAGTACAACCATTGTGAAGATCGGCCTTTGATGCTCCCCTCTTCTCGTCACTTGTGCCTGAATTCCCTCAGTCAGGTTTGCAGTGCCCATAATTTTGTCTCCTTGACAGTCTGGCCTCCTCTCCCTCTTTACCCCTCCCCTACTCTTCGCCCCCCATCACCATAAAAAAGTTTTTCGGGGGTGCCTGGGTGGCTCAGTGGGTTAAGCGTCTGACTTCGGCTCAGGTCATGATCTCATGGTTTGTGAGTTCGAGCCCCGCATCGGGCTCTGTGCTGACAGCTCGGAGCCTGGAGCCTGCTTCGAATTCTGTGTCTCCCTCTCTCTCTGCCCCTCCCCTGCTCATACTCTGTCTCTGTCTCTCAGAAATAAATAAATGTTTAAAAAAAAAGTTTTTCAATTTTCACCTTTTCAGGGGCCTTTTTGGGGGGACTGGCTAATCTAAGGTAAAACATGTTCATTTTCAAAAAAAGATTGCAATGTGTTATTTTGTTGTACTTCTTGAGAAACATTCCTGTTGAAACCAGAACTTCCCAGAGCTTAAATGGTGGAAATTCCAAGCACTTTGGCAGGCTGGAGAAGAAGCTGTTATATTTCCAGGATTCTGAGCGTCCACAGTTATAAGATACACCACGGACTTAATAATGCGGTGGGTGGGGGAATCAGCTTCATGTACACATGTCCATTCTTTTACTCACTGACAATGGGCTACATTTATTGATGTCATCATATTCCTCTTTCTTCCTCTCTGTGTAGGGAAGGAAAGACTTCCTCTTCTCTCTGAGACTCGAGAGCTGGGTCTATGAAATAAACTGACAGCAGGCAGATTAACAGAAGAAAATGTATACACATTTGTTAATTTTTAATATTACGTATATAGGGGCATCATAGGAAAACAGCGTATATCCCAAACAGTGGTGAGATTTGACAGCTTGTGTAGGGGAAGGGAGGGAAGCATGTAGGCAATTTAAGGGAGAGCAGATGGTTTTTAGGGAAGATAAATGGGATGGACAAGATAGGAAATGTGACAGTTTGTGACAAAGTTTGGGTGTGGTGGCAATATCTAGTCTCTTCTCCTGTGATGAGTCAATCTTGTCTGGTTGATAAAGCTCCTGGGGCAGGGATCCATAACAATTGAGTTCATTTTGGAGGTTCTGTCTTTAGGTGGATAAAGGAAGATCCAAAAAAGTCTGTTCCTATATTTTCTGCCTTTCAAGTGCCTTTAGCTCAAAAATTCAATATACCAAAGTGCATATTTTGGGGTTGCATGCCCTGAACTTAATCATCAAAACACACACACACACACACACACACACACACACACACACACAGCAAAACTCACCCCTGTTGTGTTGTGTTTCCAGCTCAGCAAGGAGCTCAATTTAACTTTAATTTCGATTCCTGTTAGTTAAATACAATATCTTTACAAGATACATTATGATGCTGTATTGAAGCTAAAATAGAGAAACGCAGAACAAAAGCACATGAAAATATTCTAAGAGAAGCAAATGCTCATCGTTAGAGAGATGATTGCTCTTTGGTTATTTCTGGTAAAGCAGCAACCCAGTGGCCTTTTGGGACCTTAGAGGAAAGGTCCCCACATAGAGATAAGGCTGTTTAAGTGTGTAATAGAGATACAGACCATGCCTTGAGACTGAAGGCTTAGACAATTCCAAATGCCTTCCCAAAGCTGGAATAGGCACCTGTCTCTGAAAAGAGTATCTTAAAGGACTCTCCATTTCTAGATGAACTTCAAGAGAAGTTTAAAGGAAAATAATTGCATGGTCAATCCTAAAATTCTAAGGACGCCAACAGAGGAACCACGTTACTGAAAACAGCCTGTCTTAGCACCTCATTGCGCAACAGTCAAGGGCCAAAATCATCTCTGAAGAATCATAAAACTCCAAAAAGCTTTAGATCCAAACATGGATGGTGACAGTTGAAGGAACTCAAGGCACGTCAATCCCAAAATATGCACTTTGTAATACTTATTATTTTGAGCCGAAGGTCCTTGGGAAAAACAAGTGCCTGGGGTTGCCTGTGTTTTTTCACACTTGGGATAAATCTGCTGAATCTGTCTTGAGACATGTTCAGCACTCTAGAAAACATAATATATAGGCATCGTGCTTTATCTGCAGAATAAAATTTAGTTTTCTGCTGAAACAATGGTATATCATAGAAGTACTCCCCAAAACTCAACGTGTTACATGTCCGCTCTGAAATAGATCCTTAAGAAGAAATGCCTTGATTCTTCAGGCTCTCGTGGTTGGTTCCAGCTTCTCTGGTTGACCCGAACACTCAATCTTTGGTTGGTTTTCAATGATGTCAGACATCCAAACTTGAACAAATGAGAGCCTAAAAAAAATTTTTTTAATGAAAGAACTTAATTCATGTGTACATTCCTGGCTTTGAACTCCAGGAAAATTACTGTACTGCTTGGGTGGCTGAAAAATTCTTGGCCCTGGGCAATTTAACAATAATCACTCTGAAATGTACAACCTGTTATGTCTTATTGCCTAACTACGGTAGGGTTTTGTTTTTGTTTTTGTTTTGATAACTGAACTACCCATGCAGAACTCTGGATGTTGCTGTGTTTTCAAAGTGCCTTTCTAGACCTAAATCAGATGATTTGAATGGAAAACTTACCACAACAAAATGGAAACAATCTCCTAAGCTAATGACCATTTATTCTAAGTTTTAAAGCTTCTATTTGTTTGATGTTTTCTGAGCTAATAATTGTTTTACTTTTTAAAAAGAAATGTAAGTCCTTAAGTTGAAAATTCTGATAGAAATCATTTTGAGAAACTTTAGGGAAATTGATAGAACTTTCAGCAGAGCCAAGATATTATTTTTCCCTTTTAAAATTGGTTTTACTTGTAAAATGAAAGATTTGGAATACACTGATCCCTAAGAGTGATTTCACCTCCAACATTTTATCCTTCTGTAGTTCTATCAAGAACATTTCAGATGGATTAATATTTCAGTGAGCTATGTTTAACACAGAAATCTGAGTACAGGGTCTAAATCACACTCTTAGGTTCAAAGCTCACCTCTGCTACTTACTGGCTAAATGACCTTGGGCAAGTTACTTTGGCTCTCTGCTTTTAGTTCTGTGTGTCTGAAAAATGGAGATTATAATAGGATTTATGGTTATTAGGAGGATTAAATAAATTAACACATGTGATGTGCTTAGAGCCGGGATTGGCACATCAATGTTAATTATTATTATTTGTTCATTTTAGTGACAGGACACATCTTTTTATTCCAAGTCTTTTATTGTATGAATTAATCATGCAAGGCATTTCATGGTTGTTTTTCATATTATTGGGTAAGAGTATTACCTTTATTTTGCAAGAGAGTTCAAGAATTCCTTTATACGTTTACTCGTTTTTTTTTTTTTACAAATACAGAATTATAGAACTATGGAATGTTAAAATGTGAATGGGCTTTAGAAACTGTCAAGAATGGTGATTCTTTTTTATTCTTTTTTCTTTATGATCATATTTTAGTTCTTTTAATAAATGTCTTTCAAGCTTTATTGAGGTGTAATTGACAAATAAAAATGGTATACATTTACAGTATACAATGTAGTGATTTGATACACGTACACATTGTGAAATGATTATCATACCAATCTAATTAACACACCCATCATCTCACACGTTTACCATTTGGTATGTGTGCAGTGAGAATAAATACCCCCCTCTTAGCAAATTTCAAGTATCCAATATAGTATTATTATTTTCCATAGAACATTTACATTTTTCAGTCCATTTAAAAACATAGCACAGCAACTAACTTTAGCTCATATACGCTTATTTTTAATAAAATAAAAGTTATATACAGTTAAGGCATACAACATGACGTTTTGGTATACATATACATAGTAATACTATAGTCAAGCTAATTGACATATCGATCTCCTCACATAGTTACCATTTGTGTGTGTGTGTGTGTGTGTGTGTGTGTGTGTGTATGTGGTGAGAGCACCGGAAATCTACTCTTTTTAGCAAATTTCCAGTGTGTGATATAGTATTATAATCTATAGTCATCATGCTGTACTTGGTATCTCTAGACTTATTTATCCTATATAATTGCAACTTTGAACTTTTTGACCATAATCTCATTTTTCTCACCTCCCGGCCCCGGTAGGTCACCAGGCTAATCATTAGTTACCCAGAACTTATTAATCTTATAACTGAGAGTTTGTACCTTTGACCAGTGTCTCCCTCTACCCAGGGATCAGATTTCCTTGGAAATGATAGGAAGGTCGTCCTCAAAGCCACACAGGATGAGTACAGACAGATGGGTCGCCATGCTCTGTCACCTAATTCTACCGGAGTGGCTGAGTTCCCAACTACTTTACATCGTTGCAATTCCTGATAAGAATTTCGTGACTTAACACAAATTTCCTCATTTTACAGATGAAGAAAGTGAGCCTCAGCGGAGCGCATTGCTATAGCCAGGGACACATGGCAGGTGAATGGCAGACCAGAAATAAAACCCAGATTTCTGACTGCCTAATCAACCACATTCTACACTATGCCGCTGTGGAAAGTTTCCAACAGGTTAAAGTAAAAACAAACAAACTCACAAACACCAACAACCAAAAAGCCCCAGAGCATCTCTAGGAAACACCAACATATTTTTGCCAAGGGGGGTTTATTCCACTTGATGAAAGCAATCAAGACTAAACCAAGAGAACTAGAATTTAGAAGTTAAAGAAGACGCCAGACTGGGCCTGTGGATTGTTTTGTAAGATCTTCAGTACCTAAGTTTGACTTTCCATAGAGAAATGAATAATTGCTTTTTAATGAAGCATCCCAAGGAACAGATAATTCATATGTGTCAAGCACCATGGGATTCAGGATGAAAAATTCCCTCCCTTATAATGCTCTAAGGCAAGCATTACAATTTTTGAAGTTTCCTGACAGTTTTTGCAAGAAGAATACTTACCTTTATTTTCCAGGCCAAATGCCAAACTAGGTAATTATCCTTTGCCCACTTTTCTTTCCCCAAGCTGTTTTAATTAGATAAGAATTCTGCCTTCACTTCCAGTTGTGATGTTGGCACATGCCTTTCAGCAACTGTTAATGCCCTAGTTTGCTGAATGCTTGTCCCTCTTCAGAATGAAAAAAAAAAAAAATGTTGCCACAAGTACCTGGCTTTCTTGTGGGTACAAAAAGCTGCCTGAGGAGCAGCAGGCCGTTAGGGAGCGAATTTCTACATTTTCCAGAACTTGATCTCTCAGCTTCACGTCTGCTCCAGTCCCCCAGAGAGGAATCAATAAGCCATACCTTCCCTGCTAGCGAGGGATACGTGTGACGGCTATTAAGAGGGAAAGCTCTAATACATTGCTCAAGAAATAATTAACCAGGTCAAAGTCTTACAGTTAATCCTCCACCCCAAGCCCTGTCCCCTACTCCCTCAAAAACTGCCTAAAGAAACAATGGGTCAAGAGAGGCACAGAAGATGTGCAGTCTATTGACCCTTCCCGTCTTACCAGCGCGCCATGACTCTTCCACAGTAGGAGAACAGCAGGGTCCAGTATCCATTCAAGCAGGGTTTTATACTTGGAAAGAGCTGAGTTCTACCACCAAGGACCTTACTTAACAGCAAGGCTATTTTCGGCAAGTTACTTCACTTGAAGCCTCTTTCCTCAGGCTTACATATTTTTTCACTTCAAATGTCTTAGAGTTGTGCCATATCAGCACATGTGATCTACTTTATTATTTTTTTTATTTGTATTTTCATTTTTAAAAAGTGTTTTATTTTGACAGAGAACATGAGTGGGGCAGGGGCAGAGAGAGAGGGGGAGAGAGAATCCCAAGCAGACTGCAGGTTCAACACAGAGCCCTGGGTGGGGCTTGATTTCGTGACCATGAGATCATGACCCGAGCCGAAATCAGAAGTCGGACGCTTAGCCGACTGAGCCACCCAAGTGCCCCTCAAGCAGAATTTTTAAATACTGTTTTATGGCTTCTGGGTTTTTAATCGTCTTTAGGAAGTTCTTTCTCACTCTGAAATAAAAGAAGTGAGAATCTCAGTTCATGATCTCACGGTTTGTGAGTTCGAGCCCCACATCAGGCTCCATGCTGACGGTGCAGAGCCCGCTTGAGATTCTGTCTCTCGGCCCTTCCCCTGCTGGTTCTCTCTCTCTCTCTCAAAATAAATAAGCTTAAAAAAAAAAAAGATTGCTTGGTTGTCAATCAAATGGAGAGTCTGGCTTATCATCTTCTGACACTCAGGGCCCCATATCCATATATTTTATATACCCTTATAGCACACTCACTGTATGCTCAGTATTGAGCTAAATGTTCTGTTTGATTTCTCACATTTAAGTTCTTCAGAAATAGGCATCATTATCCCATTTTACCGATAAAATAACTGAGGGTTAAGGTCACAGATCTAGAAATTCACAAAACCTCTCTTAGAGATTGGCTTGTCTCTGGAGTCTGTGATACTAACCACAATGCTTAAGTTAGCATTTGTGAAGCAAATTAAATAATGGCGACTATAAAAAAGTTAAAATACTATTTGCACATCAGAGCGTGCTTCTTCATCTGGAATGGTAGCATTGTCATGCTAGGTATTGTTAAGTCAGGATCTTTTTGTTGGTAAAGTTATACCCCATTGGGAGCTACCTTGAAAATCCTGGTCCTCCTTGAAAATCAACCTGAGAAGATCCTGGGGAAATGAACTGTCTTTTCAGCTGCATTTGCTTTCAGGGAACAAGATGTACATTTTCATGTGATCTGAATGTGCCCTAGCAACAATATCAGAGGACTGCTCTCTATTCAATTATTTGCTCTCTATTCAATTATTTCTCTTCCTTTTTTAATGCCTTCACTTGATAGAAAACTTGTTCGTGTCACACCTCCATTTGACCTTTCCCAGGTAACTTCTCCAACCTCTGATAAATATTTCAGCAAATCTGGAAGGTGATCCAGTGAACTGCTTACCCCCCCAGGGGAAAAAGCATGTGGCCGGTGAATCAGGGGAAACTGCCCAAGGAAGAGCACACTCGAAGCATTTCAGCATGAGTCACAAAACATAAGGACTATCCCATGATCAAAAAAGGTGAATGAACAAAGCCAGAGTTCCTTTTATAGTTTCCATTGATGTGATTAGCTTGGGCTTGTTTCCACGCAAGCTGGTGAGGCCTGTCACGGTTAAAGAATGAGGGATTGTCACTAAAGCACCCAAAGGGATGCTCTGTGACAGAGGAGGCTCCAGTCAGGCGTGGAGGGCATGGGGCCTGCGAACCACCGCTGAGAGAGTGGGGGCAGGCATTTGGAAGGTCAGCGTCAGTGAGGTCCAACAGGGCGAGCCTGGGAACAGGCGCATGTGGAGACCCACGTAGTTACAGCATTGGCACGAGACGCCGGCAGGACTAGGTGTCAAAGCAAGTCTGGGACTTAGGAGGAAGTCGAGTATTTTGGTGTTTTGGCAAGGCAGATACTCAGGGAAAGGATGGACTCAGTGGGGTGTGGGGGAACCTTGCTCCTAGGAACTGCATGTCTGTCTTGCCCACTGCTGTATTGTCTTCAGGAGGCCCTCTGCTCAGCACGCAGGAGATACTCAAAAAAGTATCTGGTGAGTGAATGCATGAGGCGTAAGGCAGGCACCCGAGTTCTGAATGTAGGACACGTGGCGCTAGCAGGTCCTTGAGTGGGGCTGACTTGAGGTTGAGTCACCTGCACGCTGACTAAGCTGGTGGTTATCCCAGAGCCTAGGGTGGGGCTGAGCCTGCAGGTGGCGGTCAAGGGCCCAGGTGGAGGAAACGAGGATGAGCTGGAGGAGAAGGCAGTTGTTCCCTACTCATTCTTGGACAGCTTTATGAAGTCTTCCCTTCTGATCAAACACACTGCCCTAGCCCATTCAGGCCGCTTTCACAAGGGTACCATGGGCTGGGTCACTTGCAAACAACAGGAGTTTATTTCTTACGGTTCTCGAGGCTGGAAAGTCCAAGATAAAGCTGCTGGCAGATTGGGTGTCCGCACCCAAGTGAGAGCTTGATTCCCCCGCTCGTAGATGGTCATCTTTTTACTGTGTTCTCAGGTGGGGGGGAGAAGGCGAGAGAGCTCTCTGGGATGTCTCTTATAAGGGTGCTAATCCCATTCATGGGAGCTCCCCCTTCATAACCTAATCCCATCCCAAAGGCCCCACCTCCAAATACCACCCCATGGGGGATTAGGGTCACCGCGTGAATTTGGTGGGGACACAAACACTCAATCCATAGCACACACTGAAATGGGCTTTGCTTTTGATCAAACGCACTGAAAAGTTTTGCCAGTTTCCTCATTTTCCATGGAGCCCGAATGGTAGACTCTTAATTAGAAAGATCACATGCTCCAGAGGCCCAGTGTCCACAGTCTTTGGCCCTCCCATTCAGTTTCAATGTTTTAAGGGCTTGCCGTGTGGCCGTCACTGTGATGGGTCCACTATAGATAGTATCCCTATACCTCCGAGTAAACTTTAAAGGTAGATGTTTTTGGAGCCACTCTGCAGATTAGAAACCTAAGGATCAAGTTCAATGTTATAGGCAAGTCTACATAGACAGGAAATGTTGGAGCTGACCCTCACAGCACTTACCATGTGCTCGGTAATGTTCTAGTGTTTTATAAGCAGTAATCTAGTTCACCATCACAATCACTTAATAAAGTAGGCACTATTATTATCCCCATTACACAGATAAGGAAACTGAGGCATTGGAAAGGGTAACATCCCCAAGGCCACCCTTTCTTTAAGTGGCGGCACAGTTTGGTTCCAGCGCTCGTTCTTAATCACCACCCTGGAAATTTTCATCTAAGGCTCTCTAGACTCTCTAGATAAATTAAGCGTGGCTGACCATGGGGACTGCAGGGTAGGGGACATTCTCTCTGGGAGCAAATGGGGCCCTGAGGATTTGCAATTCTTTTATGCCACTCAGTTATGACAGATAGCAATCTGATTCATATGGAAATGGAAATAGTTCTTTTTGTCTTTGTATTTCACATTTACTAATCGCTCAAACCAGAGTTCTGCCCTAATTCATACAGCAGACAGTGTGAGTTCAGACTATATGTCTTGATGTAGATTCATTTTCAGATGCAGGTGGGGGTGGCATACATATTTTTATCTATTTTCTGTGTGGGTGATGACCCTGGCCTCATCTGTGGACTGCGCATAGGCAATGTGAAACAGAAAGATGCCCGTTATGGATCAGAAGGAAATGTCACTTGAACCAGGTCTCCTGAAATTAGTGCCTCTGATTACTTGGATCCTATGAGTCTATAGAAAACTTTGGGTGATTCCCCACATCATGACTATTGTTTTCCCCATCAGCTATGTTCTAATAATTGAGCAGATCATTTTAAATTCAATGTGGAAAAGGAATTTTTAATAAGGGTATTCCCAACTCAATATACCTCAGAGAATTTGCACTGGAAAATTATCTCACTGGCTGTGCCCATATTTGGTAGTTTCCTCATTAGTGAGATCAGATTTCCTGGATATTCCAGAATTACCACTACCACTTTTTTCTTTGTCTTTTTAATTTGCGAGAGGAACACCGAACCTAGAAATGTTATCTTTTCTCAAAGGATAAAAAAAAAGATATATGCACTGTATATCTTTATGGTTATAAAAAACTGTATTCATAAGCTTGGAGCATTAGTGTCACAGTTAAGCAAAACAATCTCAAATTCTCCAAATTCTTTAAGGAATCCTTCCAATCAATTAATGATTCTGTGCCTTTGCATTGTTTCCAGTAGAGTAACAGATATGTCACATCTTAACATACGTAATATTTTATTAATAGAACATAACAGGTAACAGTAATACTTTTATTAATGTAATGATAGTCATGACTATAATGACTTCATACAGACACATAACTACTTAGCATTTGTGATGTAAACTTATTTTCAGTTTTCTTTCTTATTGATTTAATACTTGAAGGTTTTGAATGGAAGGAATTAGAGTTTTTTTAAGAAATACGTCTTCAGTGGCCAAAGGACAGAGTTTGCCCAATTTCTATGAAATATACAGCCAAGAAAATCATTGGAAAGAGTTGTTTAATGAAGCGAAAAACAGTCATAGAAAAAGTCCTGAATTCTGTAAACATGCTTCGTAGCAATTTCTTAATATCTTATGAGAGCCTGTGGAATCAGTTAGAAAAATACACGGAATACCAGGAATTCCTAACCCCACCCCAGCCTCCCTCATAAATAACGTATGACCTTTAGTAAGTGACCGGAGACAGATGACACTAAAGTGTTGATTTTGTGTTCTAGAAAGAGATTGTTCATAAACCAACCCCAAATGCCCCATAACTATTTGCTTACATGAAACTGGAGGGGGCGGGGTGGGGGGGGCAGGCGGGAAACAAAAAATGCGTGGCTAAAATACATTTTCTAAAACATTTTAAATTTGAAAATAAGTTTTTGAGGCAAAATGATTTCTATGAATGTTTGGACATTCAGTGAATAGATAACCTAACCAGCATCCCAGTCTGGGGGAATTCAAAGGTAATTTACGTTATTTTAAGCTTTTGTTCCCTTTGGTTAGATGAGAAAGTTATTATCTGTTAGGAGATGCTGAGATATGTGTAAGTCCTAAAATCTACACTGAGCAATCCAGGACGATAGACAATTAAGTACTATTTTATGTTACATTTATCAAATGCTGTAGGAATTTGTATGTTAACAAGGTGAGAAATGGCCAGAACTTGAAGGTCCATGGAGGAACTGAGAGTGGAGAAGGGTCTTAAATGACAGGGACAATGTCAGATGGGTTCTGGAGAAAGACAAGGGCCTCCAGGAGAGGGAAGTTATGTGGGCCGGGTCACTGAGGTGCGAAATGAGAACAGCAAATTAGCTAGGGAGTGAAAAAATTCGCCGGCCTTGAGTAAAAAGACTGGGCTTGGAAACAGGACAGAGGTCACTGCAAGCCACCAAAGGACTTTAGCTTTGCTCAGAAAGGGAAAGGGGAGAGTCTGAAAACTTTCAGCAGGGAAATTCTGGGATAAACATGCTGTTTAAAGAAGATTGATTTGGCAGTGGGGTACTCTGTGACAGACTGAGAGCTAGTCGTTTGGGTGAAAGCTTCTTATATTTTTATACACTCTAGTGTCTTAATTCAGGAGATGTTAACTCTTTCTCGAGCCAATGAACAGTTCACCTTCACGTTCGTTTAGACATTTTGTCTAATATTTTAATTTTGTGCAATGTAATACTGTTTCGGTATTTTGTATAGAAATACTCCGTACAGGGATGCCTGGGTGGCTCAGTCGGTTAAGCGTTTGACTTCGGCTCAGGTCATGATCTCACGGTCTGTGAGTTCGAGCCCCACGTCGGGCTCTGTGCCGGCAGCTCAGAGCCTGGAGCCTGCTTCGGATTCTGTGTCTCCCTCTCTCTCTGCCCCTCTTCCCGCTCATGCTCTGTCTCTCTTTGTCTCAAAAATAAATAAAAACATATAAAAAAAATTTTTTTTTAAAAAGAAATACTCTGTACCCTTGCACTGTACCACATCCAGTCCTTTGGACCAAGGCTAAGTAAAAATACAGAAATGGGGAGTCTATTAGGGACAGAGAGTTGTCTCAGTAGACAAAACAGATAGGGGTTGCCCTCAGAAAGTTTATCCATTGGGAGAGATTGGCTGTAAGCAAATCATTTCAAAAGGAGTTGGTTATGATTGTGGTAAATGCTAAGAAATACGAGGTAATATGGGGAAGTCTAGCAGAAGGTTCTAATGCAGCCTGAGGATTTGGGGAAAGTCTCTCTGGGGAAGTGACATTCACAGTGAAATCTGGTTGGAGTGAGGAAGGGAGAGTTGAAGCTGGAGGGGGTTAGAAATTCTAAGAAGAGGAAATTATATTTGTGAGGGCCCTGAGGTGAAACAGAGTCCAAGAGCATTCAAGGAACTGAAAGAAGGCCAGCTGGGCTGGAGTGGCGGGGTGCAGTCTGAGCGGTATGGGGAGCAGGAGGGAGACGCACAGCGGCCTGGGCCTTGTAAGCCTCCGTAAGGGCTTTCGTGACCCTTCTCAACCTTCCTGATTTCCTGATTGTGCCCTCTGTCTTCGCCTGCCATGAGTCACAGTGACTTCACAGCAACATCAGTCCTCCTAGAACTGCATCACATCAGTGTCCCCGCAGGTAAGCTGCCGCTGAACATGGCCGCACCTTACGCTTTAAGGTCAACCCGAGGCGCTCCGTCTTTATTATCCGAAATGCTGAAATTCTCCCTGTGACCACAGCCACTTGTGCCTTCATCTCCCCTTGAACTGCTTTGTGGCCGCAGAGCACCTTCCCCTTCCATTCTGGACCTCCTGGCTCACTCACTGGGTCCCTCTCTGACTTTGGCTTCGCATGGACAGCCCAGCACAGAGCTCAAGCTCAGGCACCTTGTTGGAACCCTTACTGAAGTACCTGAGCGCTCTCTTTCTGCTTGACCTTCTGTCTTCCTCTTCCTCACGTTCCCCCCACTTCCCTTCAGAGAGCTGGCGAGCCTGTTTTCCCTGCTCCTGTCTTGAGTTTTGCTGGGACACTCTGCTTAACTACAGGTTTTGCTACTAATTCACGCTACTGGCTTCCACTTGACCCTCATGCAACTTGGTAACTATTTTTATTTGATCCCTTATTTCATTCCTCCTAACCGCTTTCAAACGTTGTTGCCTTAACCCCCAAGCCTGCTCTCCCACATTTGCTTCCTGTCCCAGGGATTGGCACCCTTGCCAGGACCCCGGGCATCTTCTGGACTTTTCTTTCCTCACTCACACATTCAGACAATGGCTGAATCCTGTCAAATGTACTAAGGTAGCCTCTCTTTTTCATTTGCCTCTCTCTATCCCAGTAGCTGTGTCCCAAATTCCGACTCTCAGTTTTCTTGCCTCTCATCTGGAATTCTTCCAGTCATTCTTCCACAAGGCCTCCGGCATGATATCTAACCTTGTCATTGCTTTTTAAAAAAACTCTTCAATAACTCCCATCGTCGATAGGAGGAAAGTCCAACATCCTTATATACAAAAGAGGGCTGTCTGCGGCCTGGCCTCTGCCCGCCTCACCCACCTTCCTGCTCAGGTATGCCACCTCCTTCTCCTGCCCTCATTCCACTTTTTGAACCTTGAATTCTATCCATTCAAACTTGCCCTCCTTCCTGTAACCCACCATGCTAGCACATGCCTCTGGACTTGGTGCGCCTCTTTCCCCACCCAGGTTACGTCCCACTTACTTGATATCTTTTGAGATTCAGCTCACCAGTTCCTGAGCCCCTTTCCTCCCCTCCTCCAGCAGTCCTGATCCCTCCTTCTACCATGACCCCACTCTACCTAGTGCCTCTTTCTATCAGAGCATGTACTATACTTGGTCGCAGTAACATGTCTTCAAATCTCTATTCTTTAAAATGCTTCCAAGCTCGGTGAAGACAGGAATGACGCATCGCTCCGCCTTGCACGCAGCACAGTGCCTGTCCTGAAATGGCAACTCAGAGGAGGCCACCACACCAAAGGACGACCTCTCTGTCTTGGCAAATGATCCTATGGTCCACCTTACTGAGATGCACTTCTCTTCATGTGAGACCCTTCAGTCTCCTTCTTCTTCCTTCCTTCTGGAGAAAATTCTTCATCTTCTTCTTTTCTTTTTAATGTTTATTTATTTTTGATAGAGAGAGAGAGAGAGAGAGACAGAACATGAGCAGGGGAGGAGCAGAGAATGAAAGGAAGACACAGAATCCAAAGCAGGCTCCAGGCTCTGAGCTGTCAGCACAGAACCCGACGCGGGGCTCGAACTTGTAAACTGAGATCATGACCTGAGCCGAAGTCGGACGCTTAATCAACTGAGTCACCCAGGTGCCCTTCCAGAGAAGATTCTTTATGCCCCTTCTTTTTCCTCAATCCTGTTTTGAGGACGAAGTATCCCTGGTCCTTTCCAAGGTTCACGTCAACCCTGGTGCCTTGGATCAAATACAATCCCATTTTTCCTGTACTTTGCTCCATAAATTATTCCTCCTCTATCTTCCACGTTTTTTTTATTTTCCTATTTTGACTTTTCCCACTAGCCTACAAATGGGCCGTCTCCTATTCAAACAAAACAAACCCTCTTCCCTCAGCTCCTGCCCTGATCATCCTGTCTATGGGAGTTTCTCCCCCACACCCAGCACTGACCTCACTCTCTCATCCTTAATTCTTTTTTTTGAAAGAGAGAGAGAGAGAGAGAGAGAGAGCGTGAGCGGGGGAGGGACGGGGGAGAAAGAATCTCAAGCAGGCCCCACATCCAGCACGGAGCCCAGCTCAGAGCTCAATCTCAGGACTGTGAGATCATGTCCTGAGCCGAAATCAAGACTTGGATGTTCAACTGACTGAGCCACCCAGACGCTGCTCTCATACTTAATTATTTTCTTAATTGCACTTATTATAATAGTATTTTATTATTCTAACTCATACATGTAAGTATTTTTCAGTAGAATGAAGTATAGGATCTATTCCAAATGTCTAGCACAGTGCCTTGTGCACAGGCCCAATTTATTTATCTGTTGGATGCATGAATGCACGAATGAATAAAGGAATGAATAAATGAAATGGCTGTCTTCACTGCCAAACCACTTTGAACTTTGTACTTCCTATGCCCTTTCCAACCCCTTCTGGTTTCTAGTTCATGGATCTACTGAAATTGCTACTTCAAAGTTTGTTTCAAAGCTTGTCAAAGTTTGTCAATTACCAAACCCTGTGGCCTTGGCACTTCTGTGGCATTTGATAAACCTTCCTTGAAATTCTCTTCATTATTGGTTTCTGGGAGAATATAATAATATACTGGTTTTTTCCCTAGACCTCTGATCATCCTTCTTTGTCTCTTTCTCCGGTTCTTCTTCCTTTACTCAATTTCTTATTTGTTTACTGGAAACTAGTCTTTTCAGACTCTACACAACTCATCCCAGAGATTTCAACTGGGATCTCCAGGTGAATGAGCTGGAAACCTGCATTGTTGTCCTCAGCCTCCTTCGGAACTGTAGGTTGTTGGTCTGGAAAGTTGGCCTGTATATTTCCAAATAAGGATTTTACTGGTAACCCCAAATTTACCACAATTCAAAAATAAATCTATAAACTTCCCTCTTTATAATTCCATATTTCAGTCAATAAAAGCATAGTCCCTCATTAACATCGACTTGCATCCTGGGAGTGAGCTCTGCTCATGCTCCTTGGCCCCTCCCAGCAATCTGCCACCGAGTCCTGCCAGTTCTCCCATTGCAAGATCTCTGCCCTTAATCTCGGTCCTTCCTTTTCCTCTGGAATCCAGCCTTCACGTTGCCTCTAAAGCAATCTTTCAGAAATGCCTCAAGCCTCTGCTCAAAAAACTGTGATTGTATAGAAAACTTTATGAATGGTTAATAAAAAAGAATACTATTTGGATATTTGTCCATGTTCATGACTTGGTATTATGATTTTTACAAAAGCCTAATTTGAAGTCCCTCTTATCGCTTACCAAGTCAGCTTACAAGCTACTCTACTAAACCATCATGTCTATCCACAATATAATCCCAACCTAACTTTCCACCTTCATTCTTCATGTACTCTATGTGCTAGCCAAATGGATTATTATATATGCTTTTATATACATACACACACACACACATTTGATTCATGGTTGCACTGGGATAGTAGGAAATTTTTGTAATAAAGAGATGCCTTTTGGGGCGCCTGGGTGGCGCAGTCGGTTAAGCGTCCGACTTCAGCCAGGTCACGATCTCGCGGTCCGGGAGTTCGAGCCCCGCGTCGGGCTCTGGGCCGATGGCTCAGAGCCTGGAGCCTGTTTCCGATTCTGTGTCTCCCTCTCTCTCTGCCCCTCCCCCGTTCATGCTCTGTCTCTCTCTGTCCCCAAAAAAATAAATAAACGTTTGAAAAAAAAAAAATTAAAAAAAAAAAAAAAGAGAGATGCCTTTTAATTTAACAATCTTAAAGCTTTGAGCTTCTATATAGCTCAGAAAAATAACCCAAACCACATATATAGAGGCATTCCCTGTGTTGGAAACATCACATTTACAATTATCCCAGGGCACAATTGAAGTTCCTTAAGATATACTTAACTCTGATATAGGAACCCTAATGTCCCCTCAGTGTCCATGGACACCATTCTTCTGACACCTGGGAACCCCAACGATGACGATTACTGCCCAGCCAATTCGCTGCTGGGCTACTGTTTTCCAAAACCAGTAGATTCTGGGATCCAAGGTCCAGGATCCAGACTATGGGGAACACCTTGCAGTCAGTCATTCTACTTCTTCTGTCTATACATGCCAAGTCTTAGGAGACAGAGCAAACAGCTTCTTGTGCCAAAAAGCCATCTGGAATATGGACCCTATCCCTTGCTTTTCTTTCTCTCTCCCCACTTTGCCAAACACATGGCGTACCTTTTCAGGATGCTGGTTTTCCCAATTAGCCATTGGCTGACCCCGATCCATATTTGCTCAGCTTTGCCCCCATCACAGAGCGAGTATCCATTTCTAAATTAGAAAAACCACGCTGTTCTCCCGTTCTCTTCTAGTAGCCCTGGGCTGCGACACTCCTACCTTCTATGCGTAATGTTTTTGAAAGGGAGCAGAATTGCCCATCCCACTGGCAGCAGGCTGACATCTCTTCCTGACCTGGCTAGGAGCTATCAGCCCCCCCTCCAGGATGAGCACTTGAAATACATTTTAAAAATACTTAAAAATCAATTTGTTTTCTTTTTTTACTAAAGAAATTTGCTAGAAAAACAGTATTTTTTTCTAACTACTACACAGTTACTCTATCACTGTGTGACCATAGTATAGCGAGAGTGGTATGTATTAAATAGACTATCCTGGGAAAGCTAACAACCTTTCATAACTTTCTTTTTATAGGAAAACATATTTCAAGTTTCAAAAGCCAAATGTATGCAAACTTTTGGAACACACAGCTGTAGATGCTATGATTTTGACTTTCTAATTATATATTCTATATTATATATAGAATTATATATTATATAGAATTATATATTATATATATAGATATATAGAATATCTAATGATATGTTCTAATATATGTATTTTATAGAATTTTTACTTATATATGTTATTATTCATATGTATGTCATATATTGTTATATATTCTTATATATACATATTATGTATATATATGGATATGGATCGGGACAGGGCTGCATGGCCACCCTTTAAGGGAGTAGATGAAACTCCAGGAGTGGCAAATGTAGGGAAGCAGGAGTGGGGACAAAAAACGGACCATTGAAATGCCTGTGATAAAAAAGCAAAAACAAACAAACACTCTCAAACAAATGAAATGTTATATATACATAATATATACATATATTTAGTTGTGGGTAATATATATGTGTACATATATTTACTTATATATACATGACATGCATATATATTTACGTATGGATAAAGACTGGATGTGAAGGTAGGAAAAAGAAAATCGTTAATGCACAAAGTGATAGAAAAAAGTTCTTCGTAACATTATCATATTATGTATACAATTTTAAAATAGGCTTAGCAATAGCTGACTACAAAAGAAATTGATCATCTCCCCTCTAAAGGTGACCCTTCCCCATACCCACAATACAGTTTTCTATGTCCTCATAGCACCTTACACCTCACATTAATATAGCAGTCATATTGTAGCACAATTCTTGCTTGTGTGTCTATTTTGCAATTAATTGTGGTTTAGTTAAGGATGAAGAATATCTCTTACCAGTCTTTGTATACCAGCTCAAAGAATAGCACATGGCATGGCGTAGGCATTTGAACTCTGTAAATTACTGACAAAATGAGAAATGAATGGATAGGTATTTCTATCCATTAATGTGGGAATACCCTCCCCACATTAATGGGAGTGACACATGCCCGTAAGCGAGCCAGTTATGATACAAATACATGAATATCATCTCCACTCTCTGAAAACTTTGGTCAAAGCAGAAAATGACCTTCTTTGAAGTAAGAATGTGCAAATAAATTATAAGTGAGTCTGAAGAAAGAATGAACAAGAGATTTGGGTCTTTGTTCCTTTGGTGTATTTCCTGACTTCAGGCCTCAGACATTGTCAGTTCCTCAAGTTTTGGGCTTTTTTCCCCCCATTTTTTCCTGAAGTTCATTAAATGATAAAAAACTATTTGATCTCTCAAAGGGTTCTAAAAGTTCTTGAAACGCATATGTGTTGCTCTAACCATTGGGGTTCTAATGAAGTATTATCAATGATGACTACAAACTGGGAGGACTAGATATCCAGGCTAGGGATATGGATTGGGACAGGGCTACGTGGCCGCCCTTGAAGGAAGTAGATGAAACTCCAGGAGTGGAAAATGTAAGGAAGCGGGAGTGGGGACTAAGAAAAGGACCATTGGAATGTCTGTGATAAAAAAGCAAAAACAAACTAACACCCTCAAACAAATGAATGTTATAAACAGAGCAGTGTGAATCCATTGGTTCGGTATTCTCTACACTTGCTCAATAACAAGAATCACCAGGAGCTACTTGTTGACAATGGAGATTTAGGTCCTCTTAAATCAGAGTCTCCAGGAAAGAGGACTGGAAATCAGCACCTATGACACATGGTTCCTGGTGATTCTTATACTAAGCAGACAAGTTTAGAAAACATTGACTTGGGGCTCATTGTAATTTTCTGATGTAGAATTTAGAAGGTATAAATCCACAAGTCCTCACACTCTTCAACCCAGGGACATCTGTGCCTATAGAAGCTCTGAGTGAGTCATTCACTCATCTGTTCTTTCATTCGAAAGGCATATCACCAAATATGAATGTTTGGGAAGGAAATGACACTCTGCTTATTACTGTGGGGGGAGTTAAAGGAAAGAGAAAATCCAGAGTGAAAGTCTACATGCCATTACTTGACATAATTTACAAATTTAAGACCTTTGTGGGTGTTTTGAGTGTATTACCCAACTGCGTAATTGAGCTAGTGTTGTGTGTGTGTGTGTGTGTGTGTGTGTGTGTGTGTATGCGTGTGTTTTGTTTGTTTGTTTGGTTTAAACACTCACTGAATGAAGTCAGATAGTCAGGCTGAGTCATTTACTCCCTTGAAAAAGTCCCTAATTCCTTTTCCACTTGGGAATTTTGAATCTGGAAAGCTGAAGTATTTTATGTGTGCTATACTCTTTTTAGAAAACGATTTGCGCAAATCCCTTATACCCTTTCTGTCTGTGCAAACAGTGTATTGATCGACACCAAGGCCCAGTCGGGCAATCCTTGGCTCACATTAACTCTAACTTTGGCCCTCTGGAGATTTTTCTACCACACCCTTCTAATTTGTATGTCGGTTCCTCTTTGATTCCAATCAGTCTCTTACTTTTTAAGAGTTAAGTGTCTGGGTTGAATAGAAGTATGTCGTATTTTCTGGGATGCACGCAATGTGCTTACAGTATCATTAATGAATGAATGTGTCTCTCTCTGGCACAGATTAAGGAAAGTAAATATAAACCCACAGATGGAAGTCTATAGTGAGGTGGTATGTGAGGCCTTTGCACGGCCCAGGTCCTCTCCTTTTTTCAGACTGAGGACAGGGCAAAGCACTTAGTAGGTAGCAGTACCTGATAACTCTGATAACAAATATTAAAAGGTTTGTGAATATGAGCCCCTCCACTGGACAGTGAGCTCCTTGAAGGGAAAGACCTTGCATTACTTACTCCCCAGTGCCTGTTAACCCAGGATGGCGCAAAGCAGGCGTTTGCAAATGCTGATCAGACTTGAATTTGATTCAGGAAAGCCTAGGAATGATTGCTTTCTCTGATCTGAAAAAGTGGGGCAATCAATCCTACGTAGGTTATAACTTATCCTCTCTTCCTTCTTCTCCAACATATTTCGTTGCTGGAAGCAGTTACAACAATAATCTTCGGTCAATAAGCTTCTCACAAAATTAACCCAGTTTACTTCTTATGAAGCTTTTGTCTGTCTGCCATGCATCTTTTCCTCATAAGGTAAATAGTAGGTTTCAGAGAGAGTTTTCTTGACTAGGTTTTACTATTAGTTAATGCTTCTAAAATGTCCCATTTTCACTCTCAGAAGTTGCTCGCTTCTTGTTGGGAGCCGTGGTTATTGAGGAAGGGGAGTTCCTTTAGGGCACTTTGGAATCCCCAGGGATGGTCCATGACAAAAGAGATTAGAATTCTGGAGTGATGCCCTTCAAACCACAACTAGTGAGTCTATCTTCTGAGTCACCGTCGTCAACCAAGTCACTCTGAACACAAAAAGGAGAAAAAAAGGACAAAATCCTCATAAAAGTACACTATACCTAGTAGAAAATTATTCAGTCACACTTTCGAATTTTGAGATCCAATCCACTGAAATATTTCCAAATTGAAAACTCCAAAGAGGCTGTCACGTCAAGTCTCTGCCATAAACTTTCTTACACTATATTAGGTAATGTTATTTTTATATATTCTGTTAGGACACATATTCTTTAAATTTGTTCCTAATGTCTTCCTTGATGTTTTTCTTTGAAGCAGATTTTTGCTAACATCCTAAGCTTCAAGTTAATTAAGGTACTTTATGGGGCACCTGGGTGGCTTAGTCGGTTAAGTATCTGACTCTTGATTTTGGTGCAGGTCATGATCCCAGGGTTGTGGGATCGAGCCCGTGTGGGACTCCGCACTGAGCATGAAGCCTGCTTACGCAAGCTCTCCCTCTCCCCCTCTCTCTGCTCCTCCCCTGCTCACTCTCTCTTTCAAAAAAAAAAAAAAAATTAAGGTACTTTAAAAATATGTCTATGTGCCCGATGTAATACAAAGAATTGAATTTATTTGAGAAACATAAGCCATCAAATCGTTTGCTAGAGGCTATCCAGGTAAGCAATAGGTCTGAATGGACATACAGATCGCTGCCATAAATCTTAGCCACTGACGAGCTCCCGAAAGGGGATCTCATGTTCTCAGAGAGAGCAATGAAAACCAAAGGATGACCAAATTAAATCATTTTCCTTTCAAAAATAACTAGGGGGCACCTGGGTGGCTCAGTTGGCTAAGCGTCTGACTTGACTTCAGCTCAGGTCTTGGTCTCAGGGTCATGAGTTCAAACGTGTCGGACTCTGCACTGGGTGTGAGGCCTACTTAAAAAAATTAAAAAAAATAATGTTCATAAACATAGCTGGGTATTTACCATTTACCATTACCTAGGAGTGCCTTCTCCTCTCCATTCTGCACTGCGTCTCAGTCTCGGCATGGACAAGTTACCCAACCATGGTTGTGTCCTGTTTTAGCTGCTGTCACTGCCACCTGTTAAGTTAGCTTTCGCTTTTTTGTTTTTTGTATTATCTTTTGCTCTCACGAGCAAAAGTCCTTAACTTGTGAGGAATGTGGAATTCCGGTTTTGTGAGCCCGGATTTCTGTGCCAAACCTGTAGCTTCCTGACGGTGGGATTTGGGCAAGTTACTTTACAGGCTCGCTCCCTTGCCAGCCCCTCCTGGTGAGGTCATCCTCACCTGCAAACTGCGAGTCCTAAGACCTACCTCCCAGGTTGTAAAGGGTAGGTAAGAAACCATCACGCGAAGTTCCCACCATAATGGTGGCGCATAGTGAGTTAACGAATGTTCAAGTCCTAGGAGAAAAAGCAGGGGAGACCCATCCTGAAGTCCTGACTCCAACGTTTGCTAGCTGCCTCCTTGGGAATTCTCCTACCCGCCCCCCTCTCTTAGCTTCAGTTTCCTCATTTGTAAAATGGGCAAAACATTCCTTAACCTTCATCACTGAGGTGAGTAGCTAGCTCGAAGGAAACAATTTTTGTGAAATTATAAAACCTGTAACATATTAGACCGTTATTAATAGGATAAATAATAATAGTGTGATTACATTTTTGGAATTAACTTTATTCCTGCTGGGAAAAGAGTATTTTTCAACTGGCGCTCAATGGTTCTCTTCTGCTGAAGGTTGTGGCATTTTTTTTCCCCCTGAATGACTCATGGCACTTGTTATGAGCCATCTTGTAGGTTTTTGTTTTTTGCTTTTTTTTGGGGGGGGGGGGTCGTCTTCTTCTTTTTTTTGATCCTGTCACCTCAACTGTGTTCTCATGTCTTCAAGACCAAGGACTCAGTTTAAAAAAAAAAAAAAAAAATTTTTAACGTTTATTTATTTTTGAGACAGAGAGAGACAGAGCATGAACAGGGGAGGGGCAGAGAGAGAGGGAGACACAGAATCTGAAACAGGCTCCAGGCTCTGAGCGGGTCAGCACAGCGCCCAATGCGGGGCTCGAACTCACGGACTGCGAGATCATGACCTGAGCCAAAGTCGGACGCTTAACCGACAGAGCCACCCAGGCACCCCAAGACCAAGGACTCAGTTTTAAACCTGTGTAAGCTCAGAGCTTACAGCAGAGGCTGAGGGGAATGCTCTCCAGGACACCACAGGAAGGAGGGGATGGCCAGGACCGCAGAGTGGAGCGGCCATAGTCTTCTGTGACAAGAGGACAGAGAAACAAGAACCTTGATGATATGAAGAAATACTGAGTTAAAAGGGATACGGAAAGGCTTCCATTGACTTGCCCTGATCTTAATAAGGAAGCAAAGGCCATGAGATGAGGGAAAATGAGAGGAAGGGTGGGAGCTGGGATCTTCAGAGGGTATTTGTCAAAGTGCTGTGCCAACTTTAAAGCATTCCGTACCTCTTTTGCCCTGTGACAAAGGCTATGTCTTACTAATTTTTTCAAAATTCCAGTGCATATAATTGGCATTAAATTTCTGACTCTGAGATGGCTAGAAAATAAGAGTTATTACTTTGTTATTTTGTTTTTATTTGTTACATAATAATAGCATGCATAATATATCACATCCACATAATAACAATAATAATAGTATTTATTAGGTGCATATGATACCTGCCATGTGTTTATAACCTTATGCCCATTATTTTATTTAATACTCAAAACAACCTGTCCAGGCAGATGCTGTGATTATCCCCATGGTAGAGAGGAGATAGCTGGTGCTGTGGAAGAAGTTTCTGAGACACTGTTGTGGAGCATAGAGGGGCAAGCTAAGTAAGAAAACATAACATAATTATAAGGGGGGATTGAGGCTCCCACTGAAGGCGGACTACGTGAGTTCAAGGTGAAACTCAGTACAATTATTGTGTTTGCCTCAGCCATGCTCTGCAGCCCGGAGCAGCTGGTGGAGTTTACCTGGTCTTAGAATCTCTGCAGACATTATCCCTCTGGTGTTCCCTTGGACTTCATGGCTAGGAGTCATCTGATAAAGAGGGGGCAGGCTAATGAAAGGAAATAGAAATAACCGAAATGCGTTCTTCAGCCTGATGGAGACGAGTAATTATCATTGGCTCTTGAGTAGCCGAGATACTTCAGAGCTTCACCGAAGCTTTCTACCCCACCCTGTCCCGCAGAACTACTTGGCTCCTGGCCTGTATGATCTTAACTTCATTCAGGAAATACCGGTTAAGAAGATTCGGGAGGAGCCCCTGGGAGACGGGTGAACTTGACAACCCAGGCAGCCTGTGTTTTGCGCAGCTCAATTGTTTGCTGACTAATAGGTGGCGGGGGTAGAGGAGGAGAGAGGAATCCTCACCAAAGAACTGGGCCATTTGGGTGGAGTTGCTTGGGTCATTCATCAAAAACCATCATACCAGCCACCCCTCGTACAACCGGGTCATTCATCAAAAACCATCATACAACCAGGGCAGGGCAAAGACACTAGCTGTGAAGGTAAAGGCTGCTCCCTTTGACAAAAGCCAAATCCGTCCGGAGAAGGCGAGGAGGGCTTGTATGATCTTTCCTAGACAGGGGAAGGGGAAACAGGTGGGGAGGTGCTTACATGGTTGACTTAGGAAATAATAGCTACCTTTTATCTTCATTACTGGAGGAAAGGAAGAAGACGGTGTTCTACCACCTCAGCCCTTACAGCTTTTGCATCCGGTCTACAAAACCAGCTCGTCTAAATTGCGTTGTTAGGACTCGTGTCGGGATCTGGGCAGTGGAGCGTTCTGCAGAGAAAGCAGAGAAGGTGGTGGGAAGGTTCAACGTGATGTCAGCTCGGAAGCAGGTGGAAGAGACCCACGTTCGCCGGGGCAGGAGAGGGAGGCTCTGGCTCGCTCTCAGCTTGCTCTCTGCCCCCTGACTCTGCCTGTGACCGTGTAAAAAGTCCCCCTCCCCAGTCACACCCAAGGAGATACTGAATTACTGATCTGGAAGGCAGTTTGGACGTCAGAAGTTTTAAAATGCTAATGCACAGTCAAGCTGAAACCCCCTGTTCACAGGGCAGCAGGTCTGAGCGTGAAACGAGAAGAGGTTTCAGAGGGGAAAGGCTGTTGGTGTCCTCTCTACTGCTACGCAAAGACCTCATGTCAGGAGACAGGTTTCGGCTCAAAGGCAAGAAGAATGAAGGCTTTGAGCAGTCCTGAAAATCAAAGTGGCTTAGCAGTAAAGAAGCTTTGACCAGGGGAGGTGACAAAGGAGAAGGTGGACAGCCACGGGCTGGGAATGTCGAACAAGGTCAGTGGTGGCCCAGCTGTGCCAGGGCGACCGGAAGCACCGCCAAGCCCCTCACCCTTCCGTCAGAGCCGCTCTGCTTTTTCTCGTTTTCTATACTGGGCTTTCCCACGAAGATCTCCTTTGAAGGGGATCTGCTGAAAAAAAAGAAGAAAAGGTTTTAAAACCACTGAACTAGTTGACCTTTATGGCTATTACGACTCTGAAATTCTATAGTATTAAATCCCGTTTGATGTTTTCTAAGAAAGCAGGCTACCGATTGATGCATTCTTCCGAAGTCTGAGGTGGGAGGAAGGGGAGTGTGAGAGGCGTGGAAAGTGTGAGTAGAAGAGGGAGGGCTTCTCTCAGGTAGGGGCCAGAGGCAGGAGCCCTCAACCCTGTCCAGGCTTAGAATGACCTGGGAGCATTTTAATAACTGACCCCTCCCCAAACCAATTAAATCAGAGTCTCTGGGGCTGGTGTTTGGTCCTAGGTATTTATATAGCACAGCAAGGCTGACAGCCAATGGTTAAAAGGTGACCGGTGAGAAACGTTCTGTATACATTGAGGCCAAACATGTTAGACAACCTCAGACACAGTGGTTCTGAAACTTCAGGTGCATCAGAATCTCCTGGAAGACTTGTTGAAACACAGATTGCTGAGCCCCACCCCCAGAGTTTCTGATTCAGTGGGTCTGTGACCACCAGGCCCAACATTTGCATTTTTAACAAGTTCCAGGTGACGCTGATAATTGCTGATCAGGGACCACACTTTGGCAGCCTTTGTTCTAACAAAAGGTATTTATTTTCTTTAAATTTATCATTATTATTATTATTATTATTATTATACAAAAGGTTTTACTTTAGACATTAAAAAGAACCTCTTGGGGCAGCTGGGTGGCTCAGTCGGTGAAGCATTCGACATTGGCTCAGGTCATGATCTTGCGGTTCGTGGGTTCGAGCCCCACGTAGGTAGGGGTCTGGGCTGGCAGCTCAGAGCCTGGAGCCTGCTTCTGATTCTGTGTCTCCTTCTCTCTCTCTGCCCCTCCCCTGCTCGTGCTCTGTTTCTCTTTAAATAAACATTAAAAAAAATTTAAAAAACCCTCCTGACAGCGCAAGACCATTTGCGGTGTGCACCCTTGCAAAAGTACGTTCACCTAGTCTGATCAAGAAAGAAACATCAAATACCCTCCACTGAGGGACATTCAAGGACACATCTGACCAGTAATCCTCCAAATTGTGAAGGTCGTCAGAAACAAGGAAAGCCTGAGAACCTGTCATAGCCAAAAGAAGCATAAGTGGACGTGGATACGAAACGCAGTGTGGTTATCTTGGGTGGGATCCTGGTACAGAAGAAAGACACTGGGGAACAATTGAGCAAAGAATGTATCCATATTGGTTCATTGGCTGTGACAAATGTACCATGCTTACGTAATAGGATAACAATAGGGAAACTTGGGTGTGGTGTAGATGGGAATTCTCTATAATATTACTGTGCTAATTACAATAGTTCTGTAAATCTAAAACTGCTCTAAGATAAACAGAGTTTATTAAAGCAGGGCAGGGAGCGGGTGGAGGGGGGTGGGGGTGCTTCCTGGCTGTTATAATGCAAACCATTCCTGATGGCAGACGTAGAGTTGTTGTCTTTGAAAAGCACCAAGCAAAAAGAAATAATTTTTAGTTGAATGAATCCCTGTTCTTAATAAATTACGTAACAGATCTTTGCTTCCTTTTATTTGTAGTTTTGTGACTTTCAAATGATTTTTAGAGCTGCACTTTAAATATATATGTATATACGTATATAAAAATAAACACACACACACACACACACACATCAGCATATTTACAGCTAAAAGACAAGGTAACTGATTCCTCTTACTTTATTATACTGGAGCCATGCAATGGGAATACAATCCTAGATAAGAAAGTCACCTGTTGTAATGACTTACAATTCTTAATGGAAATTTTCGACATTTTGGATATAGTTACCTGGAAACCATTTCAATGGTTCTCTCTCCCTCTTCCTGTTTTTTGTTTGTTTGTTTGTTTTGTTTTTGTTTTGTTTTGTTTTGTTTTGTTTTTTGTTTTTTCTGTTCTAACAGAATCTGCTCAAGGTGGTCTGGATAAAGCAGAGTGCCCCAGGCAATATTTTGCTGCTGGTTTGTAGTTATGGATTACCTTATATCATCGGCTTCAAGAGCGAACTGACTAGGGCACCTGGGCGGCTCACCTCGGGTTATGATCTCGTGGTTCCTGAGATGGGACCCCCGTGTTGGGATCTGTGCTGACAGGTCGTGATCTTATGGGTCATGGGTTCGAACCCCATGCTGGGCTCTGTGCTGACAGTGTAGAGCCTGCTTGGGATCCTCTCTCTCCCTTTGCCTCTGTCCCCTCCTGCTCACACTGCTCTCGCTCTCTCTCTCTCTCTCTCTCTCTCTGGGTCTCTTTAAATAAATTGATTAACATTAAAAAAAGAACCTTTTCAAAATCCCCATATTCACTTGAGTTTTCTGTGGGCTCACAGTGTGTGTGTATGTGTGTGTGTACAGGTGCGTGCTGGGGGAACAACCTGACCACTCTCTGGTTAGGTAAGTATATTAACTTTAATTACCTAATATTGATGTCATTTCCCTAACTTGCCTTTAGGTCTTCTCAGCCTTTATTATCAACTCTTCATAGTCCCGACGGTAGCACCTGGCAAGGTGCTTTCACACCTGGAAATGAAATCATAATAATTCAAGGGCAACCTAACCGCCCCATATGCAGGCACCATTTATCTTTTGGTGCCAGGTTTGAACCATTTATCTTTTCTTATCAAGTGGCTTAGCTATACATTTGGGGAAGTTAAGTGAGGAAATGAGAAGCACTCTTCGAGACTGGCAGTGGTCTAAATAATAGCTTTAAAGTGAAAGTTCAGCCACCTGATTCATCTTCCAACCGGGCAGGGGCTCCCAGGGAATAAGAGGGCAAAGTTAAATGTGAAACTCAAAATCTGAGGCAAAGGACTCTCATCGCCTGGACTTTCCTTCTCCCTAAATGGGGCAGCAGTACTGGAAATAGTGGTAATTAAACTTTAGAGAGCATTTCCGGGGTACTAGGCACCATTGTAATGAACTCATTTCATCCTCACAGAGGCACAGGGAAGGGAACCACGTTGCCAACATTCACACAGCTTGGAGTAAAGCCAGGATTCTAATCTGGGCTATCTGGCTTCAAAGCCCATGTTCTCAACAGGCTCTCCTGCCTCTCTTGGGGAGGACACCACGAGAGGTCCCACTCTTGACTAGACTCGCTAGAGGGCCTCCTCCAGGATCTGGACTGGCACATCCCAGGGACCTCCACAACTGCCTAAGGCCTAGGAAAGAGAACGTCTCATCAGTGAGCTGTACTTCTGTCCATTCTGCTTCCTCCACAACAACTGTCACCATCACCACCAGCAACTAGTAAATATTGATCGAGCTTCTCTTCTATGCCAGGTACTATGGATACCAAAATGAAAAGGAGACCGTGATCCTGCCCTCAATAGACACCTAAGCAAACAAGCCAACAAGATCGCAAACAGCCTCTGGTAAAGTCCAAAAGAAAGCTGTGGGAGTCCAGATGGGCGGGGTCCCACCTTGCCTGGATTCACAGTGCCATGATTTCCTTCCTCTCTCACTGAGTTTCTGTCACTTCCTTGATTTCTTCTACTTACAACTCACAAGCCCAAATGGCAGAGATTTGAAGTTCTCTCTACAAGGTGTTGAGCTGTTCAGGAGGAAGATGTTCTGTTCATTTAATAAATAGCTTCTGGATGAATAGAGGCTCCGACTCAGCATATGTTTATCTGCTCCCCCCCCCCCCCCCCAGGAAACAGAACATTTATATCTAAGTTCCTCCTTATTCGAGGTTCGCTTTCCAGGGTTTCAGGTGCCTGCAGTCAACTGTAGTCTGGAAACAGATGATCCTCCTGACGTATGATCAGAAGGTCTCTACTAGTCAATACGACGTCACAGTGCCCACGTCATTCACCTCATTTCATCTCGTCATATAGGCATTTTATCATCTCACATCATCAGTGAGGAAGAAGGGTGAGTACCGTACAATATTTTGAGAGAGAGGAGAGACCACATTTACATAAATTTTATGATAGTATGTCATAATTGCTATTTTACTGTTGGTGGTTTTAAAAAAATTTTTTAGTGTTTTATTTTTGAGAGACAGAGAGACAGAGAGAGAGGCAGGGCACGTAGGGGAGGGACAGAGAGAGAGGGAGACACAGAATCCGAAGCAGGCTCCAGGCTCTGAGCTGTTAGCACAGAGCCCGACGCAGGACCTGAACTCACGAACCTCGAGATCATGACCTGAGCTGAAGTCGGACGTTTAACCGAACGTGCCACCCAGGTGCCTCCGTCGGTGTTTGTTGTTAATCTCTTCTGGTGCCTAATTTATAAATTAAACTTTATCATAGGTATGTGTGTAGAGGAAAAACATCATTATGTGTGGGCTTCAGTACTCTCCGTGGTTTCAGGCATCCACTAGGGGATCTTGGAGTGGATCCTCAGTGGACAAGGGGGACGACTGTACTCTCCCTTCTTCCAGGACAGGCACCTTCTGTTCCACGTGCAAGCTATGCTAGCAGCCTTGCCCGCTCTTTGTATCCCTATCTACCACAATAACAAACAGTGTTGCTGAGGCATTGTTGTTGACGTGTTGCCTTTAAAAAACACCCTCTTGTCATGGGGTAAGCCTCTTCCTGACGATGGCCCATCCTTATCTGGCCTGCCAAGCAGCCCTGTTGCCATGGAGGGCCGATGGGATGAGGTGTGTTTTTCGCCTGCATCACTCCCACCGGGGTGTAACAAGGACTCTTGTGCACGTCATGCGTGGCTGGCCTGTGGCAGCCCGGGGGCCAGGCTCTTCCTGTAGGTAAAACCCAATCAACTGATCAGCTGCAGATAATATCAAGACCTCTGTTTGATACGTTAACAGTGACAGACATGCTTCCACAATTCACAGCCCCGTACCCTTTGGCAACAGAGTCGTTGTGGGTGAAGAAAACACTCTAGTCACCAGCTTTGGGATGAGAGGGCTCGGGTTCATATAAACACAACCTCGCGTCACTGCTTGTGACCACAGACTGTTTTGGGTCTTTGCACTCACCCTCTGATCTTGATTTCCTACATGACAACGTTCTTAGTTTATATGCCCTTTGGCAAGTGCAGCAAGCCTGTTTCCTGTTTCTAAACTTGTAGACAGCCATTCATGTGTCTCGCACTTGTCAATTTTAACCAGAAAACACCGGCCCCTTCTTGTTGCATTTTTACCTTTAGCCCAGGTGAAGAGGACCGTAGAAGTAAAGCTGTTGATTTATTCGATAGAAAATTCTTAATTAATTTAAATAAACTTCCATAGGACTTGTAATTTCAAGAAGGAAGTAAGGGGAAATACACGCCTCCTTTCCTAAAGCCTAAAAAAATAAGTGGTGACAAGGCTAAAGATTTAGAAGCGTTGAAACAATACACGATTTAGTTTTTTTCTTCTCTGTTTGTCAAGAGTGAAGGAAAGAAGAAATGGTCGATGTACTTGTAACTGGCAGGTGACCACCAAAATAAGAAAACTCTAAATACAGCAAATAGGTCATTCGTCAGAATCAACAGGACCTGTGCACGCTTTGTAGGTCAAACACATTTTAATTACCCTAACAATTTGTGTATACCCTTACAATAAAGTTGATTAACCTCATTCACTGGTGAATGTTACCTATGTAGTGCTACTATGTGCGAGACCTTGAACTTTTTCAATCTTAAGGGAATCTTTAAAAAACTCTTTAAAAATCTTTAAAAAAAAAAAGCCTAGGCTTTTTCTCTTAAGATGCTAACATTCTGTGGGCACCTGGGTGGCTCAGTCGGTTGAGCATCCCAACTCTTGATTTTGGCTCAGATCATGATCCCAGGGTCATGGGATTGAGCCCTGTGTTGGGCTCCATGCACACTTAAAGATTCTCTCTCCTTCTGCTCCTCTCCCCTGCTCATGCTCTCTCTTTCTAAAATTAAAAAAAAAAAAAAGATGTTAACTTTCTGAAACCTTTACAATGTACAATAAGCATTTACAAAAGTAAAATATGCCCATCCAACAATTTGAAAAATACATTAAAGCAGAGGAAAAAAATGTTACTCAGAGGTAACCTCCATTAACAGAGTAGGACATATTCTTGCTTTTTGCTGACTGAGTTTGTGTGGGTGTTTTAAGCAAAGCTGACAATATACCATTTATATAATTATCATTTACTTTTTCTTTTGCTTAGTTTTTGTTTTTTACAAACTCTTCATAAATAAACTTATTGGTTATATAACAGTTATCTTTTTTGTAATAAATATTCTTTTTTCCTATAAACATGTTGCATAGATCACAGATTTCTTAATTTCTAAGTCAAAAGTTTGTCTTGACTGCACTAAGATTCTTTGGAAAAGTTAATCTCATTCATGTTTGGGGATGACTCTACCATTCTTCTGGAGATACAAACACATATGCGTGCGCGCGCGCACACACACACACACACACACACATCCTGGAACCTGACACTAACTAAAACTAGAGATATGGGGTTCTTCTGGTCTTCTGTCCAACATGACTGCCATGCCCCAAGCTCCCTGCTGTGCCCTTGTGGTGCCTCCAGAAGTAGGGGGGTGACCCTCCTGATGAGCAAGGCTTTCATGTCTTTTCTGGTGAATTCAAGACATGGTACCTAATGTTTAACTTCCCTCAGTTAAGGGAAGAGGAGAGCAGGTGGGGGAGAGGGGACACACTGGACATTTCCTAACATCTCCCCCCAATTTGGTGCCTGCTAGGTCCTTATCTTCCAGGTAGAGGCTTTGACTCTCTTTATTGCCACTTGGATATACAAAGACACTCTTACTTGAGTTGGGAAGGGTGAGAATTGCCTGAGCGGGGTTAGAAACAAAGCCTGGATCTGTGGACTCCCATGTCCTTGAGTAAGTCAAGAGAGTAAAATTACCTTTTTTACTCTTGGGAGTCTCCTCAGATGATAGAACAAAATAGAAACTATTCTCCTAATAGCTTGTGTTTTCATGTAATAGATGTGGCATAATTTATCAAACCATTGCTCTCAGAGTAAAATCCAAAGTTCTAATACAATGTACAGAGCTGTTTCCCATTTGGCTCCTGTCCCCAGTTGGCTCCTTGCTCCAGCCCTGCTGAACTTCCAAGTTCTCCAGCCGATATTTATCTCTAGGTCTTTGCATGTACTGTTCCTTTTTGCTGGAACACTCTTCCCTTCTGATTAACGTTTTCCCATTTCGGTTTAAACATCACTTCCTTTGATCAGGTTCCCTCTGCCCTTGGTTTCTGTAGCAAATGTCACAATTGCTTGCTTAACTGCTTATCTTCTCCCGAACTGAAAGTTCTGCAAGGGTAAGCACCAGGTCTGTGTCGTATTTGACTTCTGTTCTAGCTCAGTTTTTCACACATAGTAGATACTCAATGAAATATTGAAATGAGTAGTGGACACTTAGGACACATCCCGTTTTTATAAGCAATGCTGAAATGAGCAGATATTATGCATGATTATTTGTCCATGTTTTTGGAAATTTTAAATTACTGACGATAAATTCTTGGAAGTAGGATTAGTAGGTCAAAGGATACAAACATCTTTGAGGCCTCTTGAGAAACAACAGATTGCTTTCCAGAAAGTTTTACACTCCTACCAGCAGTGAATGAGATTTCCTGTTGCATTGTACTCTTATCAGCACTATTAGGAAAAGAAATTATTTTTGCTAACTTGATAGTAAAAAATTTTTCCTTCTGTTTGCCTCAATTTTGCTGTGGTTAAGTGGTGAGATGGATATTTTTCATCTATTTTAAAATTCATTTTTATCTGCTCTATTGTGAATTATCTGGTGTCTTTTGCCCATTCTCATTCTGAAATTTTCATGTTTTTCTAACCAATTTTTATAAGCTCTTTAAGGTTTTTTAAAAATTTTTTTAATGTTTATTTATTTATTTATTTATTTAATTTTTTTTTTCAACGTTTATTTATTTTTGGGACAGAGAGAGACAGAGCATGAACGGGGAGGGGCAGAGAGAGAGGGAGACACAGAGTCGGAAACAGGCTCCAGGCTCTGAGCCATCAGCCCAGAGCCTGATGCGGGGCTCGAACTCACGGACCGTGAGATCGTGACCTGGCTGAAGTCGGACGCTTAACCGACTGCGCCACCCAGGCGCCCCAATGTTTATTTTTGATAGAGAGAGAGAGAGAGAGAGAGAGAGAGAGAGAGCGTGAGCAGAGGAGGAGCAGAGAAAGGGGGAGACATAGAATCTGAAGCAGGCTCCAGGCTCTGAGCTGTCAGCACAGAGCCCAATGCGGGGCTTGTACTCACAGACTGTGAGATCAAGACCTGAACTGAAGTGGGATGCTTAACTGACTGGGCTGTCCAGGTGCTCCAAATCTCTTTATGTTTTAAAGATGTTAGGTTATGGGGTGCCTGGGTGGCTCAGTCAGTTAAGCGTCTGACTCTTGGTTTCGGCTCAGGTCATGATCTCATGGTTCCATGAGTTGGAGTCCCTTGTTGGGCTCTGCACTGACAACTGCAGAGCCTCCTTGGGATTCTCTCTCTGCCTCTCTCTCTCTCTCTCTTTCTCTCTCTCTCAAAATAAATAAATAAACTTAAAAAAAAGATGTTAGGTTATAATCATTATATTCATCATAGATCTTCCTCTGTATTTAAATGTTCATGTTTCCATCTCATATCCTTAAGTTCAGTGTTTTGATGTGCTTGGGCTCTCATCATTTCCCTTGAGATTTCTTACATGACTCTGACTTAGGGTGCCCTTCACCATTAGTGATAAAATAAATATTCTGCTATTTTTTTCTTCGCTTGTATGTAGTTAGATTCCTTTGCCTGCGTGTGTAAGTACTTGTGGGTGTGCATTTATGTGCATGTGTTTCACCATTGAGAATTTAATGGCAGGTGGGAAGGATCTTCTTTTGCCAAAAGGACTCACCAATGGTTTCAACATGATTTGTTAGATGATCTTTTCTTTCCTAATGATTTAAGGTATCTCTTGTCACTAATTTAAAAACAATTTTACTTAGGGGTGCCTGGGTGGCTCAGTCGCTTGAGTGTTTGACTCTTGGTTTCAGCTCAGGCCGTGATTTCAAGGTTTGTGGATTCGAACACCGCATCGGGCTCTGCTCTGACAGTGTAGAGTCTGCTTGGGATACTCTTTCCCTTCTCTCTCTGTCTCTCTCTGTCTCTCTCTCTGTCTCTCTCTCTCTCTCTCTCTCTCTCTCTCTCTCTCTGTCCCTCCTGTGTGCTCTCTTCCTCTCTCTCTCTCTCTCTGTCCTTCTTGTGTGCTCTCCTCCTCTCTCTCTCTCTCTCTCAAAAATAATTAAGTAAACTTAAAAAAACCCACCAATTTTATTTCACTTCAGTGTATCTTCCTGTAGTGAGTCGGGTTCTTCTTCACCCTGCTAGGACTCGGAGAGAGACTTTGAGGGGCAGGGTAACCTTCTCCTGCATTTGTTCTCTCCTGGACTCTGCCATTCTCTCTTGTCTGCCTACTGGGAGCAGACTCACTGAGGCTCGACTCTGAGGCATTTAGGGAAAGTTGGACTCAGTATCTGAAACTGGTCAAGGCACAATGCATTGGCATGAAAACCTACCAGGCTAATTTAGTCACATTAATAAATGTCTTTCTAGCATTATCAGAGTACAGCTTTCTTTGGTTTGTCTGGCATTAGATCTAAAAACACACAGCTTCTGAACAGATGCTCACTTAAAAAGTAAATACTCTGACAAGGACAGAATATCTGCAGCCTAGTATCCTAGTATTTAGAGACCTGAGTCTCTATGGTGATGGTTTCTTCTTTTACACAACACCGTGCATTTGTACAAAGGGGGGAATGCCAGTCTTAACTAACTAAGACAAGAGTCGACAAAATGTTTCCTTTACAGGAAGCCACTAGCCACACACACTCAGAAAGGTGGTTGGGAGTAGACATCTCTATATTAAGTTAATGTGCTCTTTCTCTCTCTTTCATTCTTTCTTCCTTGCTTTTTTGCTCCCTACCTTTCTTGCTTGTTGGCATTCAACTCAGATACACAGTGTCATAGTTCTTGCCAGCTGGTCCCTGACAAATTAGTCACAGAATTTAACATCTCAAGTTATGAAACATTGTCAATATTAATTTTCTGCATTTTCCATAAGTTGAGCATTGGAAATAGACACAAGAGATTATTTAAAAAAAAATTTTTTTTTTTCAACGTTTATTTATTTTTGGGACAGAGAGAGACAGAGCATGAACGGGGGAGGGGCAGAGAGAGAGGGAGACACAGAATCGGAAACAGGCTCCAGGCTCCGAGCCATCAGCCCAGAGCCTGACGCGGGGCTCGAATCCCGGACCGCGAGATCGTGACCTGGCTGAAGTCGGACGCTTAACCGACTGCACCACCCAGGCGCCCCGAGATTATTTTTAAATTTTAAGAGGCAATGGGAGGAAAGGACTCTTGCTGCTTCAGGAAAGTATTGTAATTTATACCAAAATGCTGTAGGATTTATTTTTTAAGAGTTTTTTAATATTTATTTTTGAGAGAGAGAGACAAGCAGGGGAGGGGCAGAGAGAGAGAGGGAGACACAGAATACAATGCAGGCTCCAGGCTCTGAGCTGTCCACACAGAGCCCAACGCAGTTTCGAACTCACCAACCGTGAAATCATGACCTGAGCTGAAGTAGGATGCTCAACCAACTGAGCCACCCCGGTGCCCCAAAATGCTATGGGATTTAGATGGAAGCATTTAAAGACCTGCTCAAACCCTGCCCAAAAATGTGGTCTGTGTTTTAAAATAAATTAGTTCAATATTTATCCTGAATTCAAATGCAACATTTTTTTTCCTCCTTAGGCAAATCAAATTGACATTCCTTTTCTTTGTTATTTATTTATATATTTATGTATGTGTGTATTTTAGTCTATTATAATTTCTGCTTCTGGATGTGTATTTGGATGGTGTGGAGGTGTTACAAATATTCAAAATGTTCTAAAGTGTTGTAGTTTTATTTGCAAGTAGTAGACAGCAAGTAACAGAAAAACCAACTCATACCGGCTTACATGATAGAGAACCCGTTCCCCAGCTCCTACTCCCCCATCCTCTACCTCCTTACCTTGTACTTCTTTTCCTTTTTCCCACAGCACTTATCACTGTCCAACATACTATCACTTTACTTGTTATACTTATTGCCTATTGTTTGTCTCCTTCAGGGATTTGTGGATTTGTATTGGTTTCATGCATTAATGTATTCTAAGGGTCTGGTACTGTGTCTGGCACATAAGTAGATACTCAATAAATATTTGTTGAACTCAATTTCACCAACTGATATCCCTGAAGGGTCCAGGTGTCGGGTGAGGTGGAGTCCTTTAGCTCAATGATGTCATCCAGGACCTAGTTCTTCATTGTTTTCATGGTAGGTCACAGTCACGGTGGCCAGGAGAAAAGATGTGCTGATGGCTTAGCCTCAGCTACATGTTTCCTCTTTACCACCAAGATGGAATTAGCCTTTCAGGAAACACATGGGTCCCCAAGCAGAAATTGAAGGGCTGCTGGAGAGGGGAAAGTGCAGAATGGATGTCCATGCTAGTCAGCAAAAAGCACATTAACCAGTAAGGGTTTACCATTACAAGCAAACAGAATTTGGGAAATCCCCTCTCTGTGACTTCTTCTTAGCTTATGTGACCGGAGCTGAGATTAGACTCAGTTTATGTGGTTAGACTGAGTTTATTTTCTCATTTTTTGGTGAGTTTGAGATTTCCTGAGTTGAAGGAATCTTCTAAAGGGATTCAGGAGAGTGAACAAAAAAAAAAAAAGCCGACTTTAAGGATTAAAACAAAAAATTGTTGCTTCTTCATTCTTTCAATTGATAGAACTTGACAGTGTTGTAAAAGAAGCAGTCACGTCACCCCTTTTCATTCTTATTCTGCATTGGCTCACCAGACGCTGGTACTTCTTCTTCTCCATCTTGGATTTATCATCCAAGTCAGGTAGTGTAGAGAGAGGTCCCAGGTTTGTAGCCAATGGCCATGAAAAGGGTGTCACCCAGAGCTGCTCCTGGCAAGGCCAAACTCATCGCTGCCTGGAGAGGACCAGCTCACTGTGATAATGACTCCTTCCTTATCCTTCTGTGTCCCTGTATTTACTAACTCAGTATCCAACCACAAGTACAATGCTGTTTGATTTGGCTACCCATAATTCTTTAACACAGGTGCAGGTTACTACAGGGAGGTGCTGGATATGGCATAATTTCCTAAGTTATGTACCAGGTCAGCATATGTGCCAGAAGGTGTAATTCAGTCTCCGGGATCTTGATCTCCTATCTTATTCATGAGGGAAGCACCCTCACTTTCTAATACCTCAGCTTACAGAAGTAATATATAGAAATATATATTACAGAAATATTACTTTCTAATACCTCAGCTTACAGAAGTAATATATAGAAATATATATTACAGAAATAATATATAGAAATATATATATATATAGAAATAATATAAGTGATCATTGTCTTCATTACTCCAGCTGGCTCCTCAGGACAATTTTGTTCCTGTGGAGTAGTGTTAATCAAACATGAATTACGTGAGGACGAAATATGGCCACTTACCTGTGCGTGGTCCAGTCCCTGCCGGCCTCGACAACTCCATCTCACGCTGATTTCCCCTTTTGTCATTCTATTTCAAACACACTAGCCTTTAAGTTGCTGAAATAATCCAACATCTTTCCTTCTTTAGGGTCTTACACTGCCTGGAGTCAAGTTCTGCCTTCATCACTTGCTAGCTGTGTGACGAAGGTATTATTTATCCTGTCTATGTTTCGTTTTACTCATCTGTGACGTGGAGCTAACAATAGTTCTACTTCACAGGACACTGTGTTAGCATTAAAGGGTATATATGAAGTTCCTAGAATGTTCCTAGTTCATAGTAACTAAAAATGTTAACTCCTCTCCCTCCTCTTCCTATTCCTTCACCATCTTCTCTTTCTTTTAGAAACTCCTTCCCTTCCCTTTTCCAAGTCTGGTTTTTTGTTTTTTTTTTTTATTGAAGTATAGTTGACACAAAATGTTACATTAGTTTCAGGTGTACAACATAATGATTCAAGAAGTCTACACGTTATGCTATGCTCACTGCCAGTGTAGCTACCATCTGTCACTATACAACACTATTATAATACCATTGCCCATGTGCCCTATGCTGTGCCTTTAATCCCTGTGCCCAAATCTGGATTTTCAGTGACTTAGTTGTTATATGAACTGTCACTACTTCAGAGGCCTTTTCTGACCACCCCATCAGAAGTGGCTCTTTTGTTCCTTTCTTGCACACCCCTCTGTCTTCACTGCATCTGTTTCAATTTGCAGTTATATTTTTATTTGCTTTTATGTACTTGACTGTTACCTTTCTCCATGAATAGACTGAAAATTCCATGATAGCAGCGTCCTTAGCTGTTTCATTCGTTGCTGTGTATATTACATATGTCTGCACAGAGCAGGGAGTCAATGTATATTTAGAAATGAAAGCCTGATTCCTCTGAACAGTAGAGGAACTGCAAGGGGAAACTGAAATTCTGAATTACGAGTAATTCTGTAATATACTGGGCCAGAAGCCACGCTGCTGAGTAACCTCCATGGGGTTGGGCATGGGGTTGGGGAAAGGAAACATCCCTCCTATCGAAAAGAGAATGCCATGCAGGCTGAACATCTCCAATTTCCAGGGCCTCAGCTGCGGAAGTAGAAGGAAGTGCCAAGCAAGTGACAGTGTGATGGCCAGCAAATGGCCGGGAGAGACCTTAGACTAGCTTCATGCAGGGATCTGATTCACCAACACATGGAAGATATCTTCTAGGGACCTCCAGAAGTATTTGAAAGATGCCTTCCAGGGAGGGTTGAAGGTCTGCTATTCCCAGGCTACAAAAGAGCCAAGGAATTTGAGTTGGTGTTCTCATCTGCACAGTTGGGTAAGACCACAGGAAACTTGAATTATAGTATTAATGTTATCACAGCCAGGACTCATCCCCATGCACAGGATTCAGAGAGAGAAATATTCCAGTAAAGGGCCATAGTTTGTCCACTGAAGAGTGTCACAGTAAGGGAGGAAAGTACACAGTTTTATCAAAACTCCCATATCATCACCTAGGTGACCTTAACAGGCTGTAGAACGTATTGATGGGGAAAATGGATCATTTTCCATTGTACTGAAGCTTTTAAAAAATCACATTTCCAGCATTACCCAACAGAAAAGAATGTGGGATATGTTTATCTTATATTATCTGGACAGCGGGGAAAGGGGCAAGCTGATAAACATTTTTAGTAAGCTGGGAAAAATTTGCCCTGACACTTTTAATGGAGAGGGTGACCACCTGAGAGGAAGTCACACCTGTGCTCTTTTTACCCATTACCAGCTCCACTTTATGTTTATTTATTTAAAAAAAATTAAGTTTCTTTCTTTCTTTTTATTTATTTATTTCTTTTGAGGGAGAGAGAGAGAGCACAAGCTGGGGAGGGGCAGAAGGAAGGAGAGACAGGATCCCAAGCAGGCTCCATGCCATCAGTGCAGAGCCTGATGCGGGGCTCGAACTCACCTACTGTGAGATCGTGACCTGAGCTGAGATCAAGAGTCAGATGCTTAACCGACTGCAACACCCAGATGCCCCTTACCAGCTCCATTTTAAAAACTTGCAACAGGAGTGTATAACAAAAAATGTGAACCGTCTTCCTCCTCTGTTGCTTAGCCAATCCTATCCCTTAGAGATAACCACTATTAAGACAGGCTTGTGGACATTCTGTCACTCCTTCCACATATGCAATCACTTACACATGCCCCCATCACTTTGAATGATCAGCTTTTGATTGATAGACGTCCTCTTATTGATAGGCTGTTTCTAGTATTTCTTGACTACAAACAATGCTGCGACGTGAGCACTTGTACAAATATCTATGTATGTATTTTAGAGTATCTGTAAACTAAATTTCTAGATGTGTAATGTCTGTGTCAAAGTTATGGGCATTGAAAATTTCCAGGGCCTAATTTTTTTTTAATTTTTTAAATGTTTATTTATTTTTGAGAGAGAGAGACAGAGACAGAGACAGAGCATGAGCTGGGGAGGGGCAGAGAGAGAGAGAGGGAGACAGAGAATGGGAAGTGGGCTCCAGGCTCCGCACTGTCAGCACAGAGCCCGACACGGGGGCTCAAACTCACGAACCATGAGATCGTGACCTGAGCCAAAGTTGGAGGCTTAACCGACTGAGCTACCCAGATGCCCCTCCAGGGCCCAATTCTGACTGGACATCTACTGGCGAATGCTGATGTGGGCACCCTGCTTTGAACTGAGTTTGGACTAGATCTTTAAAAGCCCTTATGGCTCTTACAATGGTTTCAGTAATGGTTTTGAGCAAATGCAGCCGACAATGAGCCCATGTTTTCCATAAATGTCAAGAGAGGACAGAATCGATTCAGCATGGACTAAATACCCTTAGCTATCACGATAAGATAGAGCTGAAAGGAGGGCTTCTCCCATGAGCAGATAACATAGATGTTTGAACTCAAGAGTCTTGATATATAAAGAGATTCAATTTCTTTGTACCGAATGGAGGGCATTGCACCAGGATTGGCACCAGCCCAATCCATAACCTTTGAGTTGAAGTCCTCGTGACTGTGTCATCAGCTGGTTTCATAAGAGAACATGGTTCAACCTGCCTAGTCCTTGGCTGAGGATCCTTTTAGGAAAATCCAGCTTACTGCTGAAGTGTCGTAGGTGACTCAGGTAGTAGAATTCTGCCTTTGAGTCAGGACAGAATTTTATCTTTTCCCTGGTGTGGGGGTTTAGTCACTAGAGCTAGGCTCTAAAGTCATATTTCAGGACCTATAAAAATTCCTTACAGAATATGTTATCTTGAAAAGGCGGCCTCATTTTAATTGAAAGATTCATGAACTATTTCCTAAAGATTCTACTTCAAGTCTAGTTTAAGATATTATTCATTTCCTTTCTAGGAATAGTACATTTGACCCTGGAGAATGATCACCATGTTTCCATTGGTAACTCAGATACAACAAGAGTGTCCAAACCCTATGACAGAGGTTTTAGGGTGTTCTTAAATAAAAACCAATAGCTAGTCTTACAGCAGTTATCTCTAGATAATAGGTAAAGCTTCTCCTTATTACAATTTTGAGTTTTTTTTCCAATTTAATTGAGTAGCACCAGATCCTCAATCTATATTACTGAATTTTCTTAAATTTTATGAAATGGACAATGGAGGAGTGCTCAAAAATCACCAGATTTTATGGGAAGGAATACAGAAAATTGAACCAATTTATTAAACAAGACATGTAAACATGCATGTAGGTACAGGAGAGAATTTCTCTAAAATAGCACACCAAGAATAACTTCAATGAATGCTCTAAAGATAAGACCCTGACCTGCACACATGTTTTTCTCTTTGGGGCTTAAAGGTGCTGCCCCCAAGATGTTAATAGCTACATTTATTTCTCCAACATAAATCTATATTGTTACCAACCAAGAAAGGCTGGGATAAAGAAGTAGTTAGATATACACATGATAAGATAGAGCTAATAGATGGTTATGTCCTGTCTAGAATCCCCAAACGATCCCTAAATTATTATATTGAATATAAATTACTATTTCTGTTTCTAGCCAAACTTTCACCCCAACACTGATGACTTTACTAGCATATTACATGGAAGTTTGTAGAGCTTGTTTAAGTGATATATCATGCTCTTTGGTTCTGTGGCTGAGATGGCAAATTACCCCCAATATCTAGCTTTTCTCCATCCTCAGTGATGGACTTTTGGCTGGGTCCATGGCTATGCAGAAAACGACTGCATTTCTCAGGATCCCTTGCAGCTAGGTGTGTCTGAGTGATAAACTTCTGACTAATGGCTTGTAAGGGAAAGTGCCACATCAGTGGTAGCTTCTGGGAACTTTCCCTAGCAGACCAATGATATCTGTGCTCCAAGCCCTTTAGGCTTCTTCTTTCCCCTCTCTTTCTACTGGTAATGTAGGCCTGATAGTGGTACCTCCCTCCTGGACCAGAACTTCAGAACCAAAGCTTTGGGACAGCAGAAGAGAAACCTGGGTGGAACCTGGGCCTCCAAAAAATTTGGAAATGAGAGCTGCCATACCAGACCCAGGTTCCTACCTCCAGACTCTTATATGAAAAGAGCCTTCTATCTTTTCTTAAGCCACTGTTAATTTGTATCCAGTTCCCATTATTCATCACTTATTCCTTTGACGGACATTAGCCTGATTTTCCTCGATAAAAAAACCTGACACAGTTTTTTTCTGAAGTCAGTATCAGGCTATATGATCCAATGCATGGCCCAGCAAATGGACAAGAATGTTTCGAATTGAGATGATGTTGAATAAGATCCAGAATGGAAGCTTGCCATGTGTTTAAACTACATATATGTCAGTAGTTTAGGTGGTGGCATTTTGGTTAGAATGGTTACAAGTAATTTAATCCCTAGTGATACTGAAATATGTAGAATGTTGATGGAACATTTTAGGGGGAGAGGCTTACAGATCTTCCCTTAGCTTTACTATGTCAGAATCAGTGAGCCTCTCTATTTTAAACCTCAAAAGACTTTGGCTGTCCAGTTCCTCTCCACCCCCCCATCAAACACACCTCTTGTTAGGAGCTGTGAGAGTATATGTAAACGTATACTCTTTTATCCACATCTCTAATTTATCTGCTTTTTTTTTTCTTTTCCAAATAGTTTTCATGCCAGAAGTCCTTAGAAAAAAGAAAAGAATGAAACAAACAGAACAAGGCAATATCTTGGTACTGCTAATGAGCCATATATCTGGATAAATCAGAGGCAATGACAAACGAACTGGATTATTGTTTTACTGGTCTAGTTAGGAAAAGCACATGTTTAATTTATTTACATTTTAATTTATTTACATTATCACACTACAATCACACTTCGTTGGCTTTTCTTCTAAAGCATCAGATGAGATAAGTTAGTGTCACTGCTCTCTTATCCTCTTTTAATGAGATGGGCCTTATTTTTTATTTTATTGTCATTTTTTTTTAATGAGAACGACTTTAAACCTAAAAAGCTAAATAATATGCAAGATATTTGCAGAAGGCAGAAGTGGTCCCCAAATTCCTCTAATAAAACCATAGATTATTCTTATTCTTAAGCCCCCAGCTTCCCCATGATTTTGCTCCAAAAGCTTCCTCAATCCAGGAAGTTTTATTGTTTGATTTCACATCCACCCTATCTACCCTCACAGCTACTTTCCTGTAATTTTGAAATTCCTTTTAAACTCGACTTGCATCATTTCAAATCCCAGAACTAGCCCTTCGGTCATCGCCATTTACCTCACTGAAGACATCCCAGAAATGTGGCTCAAAGGAAGGACCCTCTTGGAGAACGGGGTTGCCCGATAAATGATTCATTCACTACCGAGGTGGATTTTTTTAAATGTCATTTTCACTCTGGAAAGTAGGAAACTGGGTTTCCTGTCTTTTGAAGCATCACCACACAGCCAGAAGCTGAAGAGCAGAGCTCCCAACTGTGGAAGCTTTCAATGACATGGAAAAAGGATGATCCCAGAGGTTTGAGATCTGAGAAGGAGGTCTGAGAGCTCACGCCTATCTTTCTCTTTCCCTGCTTGCTGAACATGCAGAAGCAGCCTCACTAACGTGCAGCCGTGATGTGACTCACGGTCAGCTGACAGAGCAGGAAGTCACCTCAAGCTGCACTGACAGATGGGAAAGTCCAGAGTAGATTGAACGTACTTTTTAAGTAAAGGAAATAGGGCACTCTGTAGCTGATGGGCTGTGTCACAAGGTCAGAAAGCCCGATTACATTTGGTAGTGCTGTGCAAGAGAGTAGCCTGGGCATGCATTGATCTGTGTATCAAGTCATTACTATAATACTTGCAAGCCACACATGCATGTTTCAGTCATTAAATACAGAAGAGAACTCTTGCTGGAAGGATGAAATCACCCAGTTTTTACCGGGCTGGATTAAATAAGAAATTAATTGCTGGGGCTGGCGGGGGTGGTCGTAGGCAAAACGTGAAGTGGGACATCAGCTCTCTCAGTGTGGTTGCCTGCTTTTTGGAGTCCTCCTCTTGTCCCAGGGGTCCAGAAATCTCAGGAGGCCCTTTTTCTTTGAATGAGGGGAAGCGAACTGTTTTGTCAATCAACAAATCTGGAAATATATGCAGACCTGTGGTGTGCCAAGTACCCTGCCAGGGAGTATGGAAAGACCAGATCTTTCAAGAGCTCTTTCTAGTTGAGGCAATGAGATATAAATATGTTGATAGATGAGTAGCAGCTAAGAGGTGTTCGAGGAAGTATATGATGAATTACCAAGGCAATGTCAAGAGGACAGATACGCTGTGGGCATTAATAGGAAGGTGAGGCCGGTGTGGACAAGGTTGGCCAGGGAAGTGTTTGTGCCAACAGTGGATCTGGAACTACACTCCACTTTGAAGCTATAAGTAGGGGCGCCTGGGTGGCTCAGTCGGTTGAGTTTCCACTCTTGATTTAGGCTCGGGTCATGATCTCCCGGTCTTGAGATTGAGCCCTGCTCAGCACGGAGCCTGCTTAAGACTTTCTCTCCTTCTCCCTCTAGCCCTCCCCCTGCTCAAAATAAAGAATTTTTTTTTTTTTTAAGTACAGCTGTCGGTAAGTGGCAAAGATCAAATCAGCTGTCCCAGGAATGGCAAAAGCCAAGGTAGATATTTGAGTAGGATGCTGGTGCAGGTATGAGAATCTGAAGATCTGGGTTTGTTCTGGTTCAGAAAGACTATTGAACAGAGAAGCTTCTATTTCCTCATCTGTAGAATGGGTGGAATAAAGGCCCTACCTGCCATTCAGATCAAGTGAAATAATGCGAATCATGGTGTAAACTATAACTCATATAATAAACTTAAGTTACTGCTAATGGTGATGATATATTATGAATTTAGGAATATAATTTTGCATGTAGAGGTATTGCTTAACTTTAAGGGCTTAAGTGACAATTTAAACATCAATACATAGGTTACGAAGAAGAGTTAGAGGTGTGGAGGGTTAACTGTAGATATGAAATGACAATGAGCACACACATAACCTTGGTTTGAGGTCTTGGGTGAAGGCATTAAAAATATTATGACTAACGCAGATATTATTTTTCTAGGAATATTTCCTTTTTTCCCTAAGAGTGAGGATAATTTGCTCACAATGTCCAAACTAAACATTACATTTTTAATCTGAACTTATAGAGCTTGCACATTGCGTGGTGCATATCAAGAACCCAGTCTATATTGAGTGAGGGAACTTTCTGGATTTAAGATGCAATCTGGTAATCATTGCTTCTAATCTGGGGAATGGGGGGCATTTTTTCCCCTCTTAACCTTGATGGAAAAGTGCTTGGAATATTTGTAGTGGGATCAAAATTCACACAAAATGAATCAGATATTCATAAAAAGAAAGAGTACATCTTTCTTTCTTTTTCTTTACAAGCTCATCTTGCTCAGAGCTCCTGTTTATCCTGATGAGAAGACGGGCATCTTTTCCTTGACAATTTCTGTTCTCTCCAGGCCAGCAAAGGTTCTGTGGGGTAAATACTGAATCCATTCAAAGTTAAAACCCTCATTCAGGACAGTTTCTCCCCTTTGAAGAACTTCCCTCCCCCTCTTCTCTTGCTCAAGACTGGAGGACTGTGTGGGGGTGAAAGGGTGAGGGGGTTCCCAAGTTGCCCTCTGCAGCCCCTATCCTTCTGTTGGGGAGTGGGCTCCCTGAGTTCTGCTGTTCATAGAGGGGTGATTAGCCCCATCCTTCCTGGATATTGTGCTGTTGTTCCCCACTGATGTTCAGGGACCTGCTCACAAGGTCTCCATGGGTCTGTGGATTGTCTACTCTGTCCTCAGGCCTCATCCAGTCAGATAGTCCCCTTGGCATGTATATCCTCCCTTCTCCCCCAGTCACATGTGCTCCTTGCCATCTTAGCGCCACGCTGCTGTGTGTGAGCCCTCTGGAACCCTGGGCAGCCCCAAGCCAGTCCATTCCTTCAGGTCAAGGGTGCTGGAAGTCTGCAAGAACTGACTGTTCTCCAAGCTCACGCTGTGTTCCCAGGTTCCCCCAAACCTCTCTAATTGACCTATGCTCTGGTCCAGCCCTGGCCTTTCTCCTGTCCCTCCCATCTGGCCATCCAGTTCCTTTCTGCAGCCCAGGAAGGGTGCTGTGGGATTTAGTGAATTAGTCCCTTCTTGGGGTTAAGAACCACCTGTCTCTCCGTTCTGCCCCAGAACCAGTCCTCCAACATCCAGCCCATCAGACCACACACATTTCCTTTTTAACCCCTCCTTTTTTTTTTTTCTCAGCAAGGCTCAGCTTTTGCAAAACAGAAGTGTTTCTTTTCAGACATTTGTCTAACTGTAATCTTTTAAGATCCATTTTCAAACAAAGTGCAGTGGCAGCTCTCATTCTCATTGAATTCTGCCCAATGGATCCAATGGGTAGTAACTTGTGAGACATTTCCGGAAAAGAAATCACTAGAAACAAAATGATATTGACTCAATGCTTCAAAAATGTTAATTCTGTTACAGAAGTTTAAAGTATTTTGGTAGTTGTGACACTACTATGAAATGAGTTATGGCAACATCAGTCCCCTGGTTGGGACAGACTCGGTCATTCATTCTGCAACTGAAATGTTCCCAGGTTATGAGTCATTCACAAAATATTTGTTCAACAGCTACTTCATTCCCAACGTGGGAGAAGTGGACCATGTTTTGGCAATTGGTTGCTAAACACCAATAGGTAAACCACCCAACATGAAACAATTAATGGGATAGGAATAAAGGTAGAATTTTGGAGGCCCCAAACAGTGGAAAACCCTGGAAAAGTAGTGGAGTAGGACCTTGTCAGAATAGTGCGCCACAGTTTGAAGCCAAAGGTAACCAGAGAAAAGTGCCTTATACCGTCAGGAACCAGAACAAACCTAAAAGGCTCAAGGGCAATTAGCCATATACAATAAAGGAGCAAGTCCCAGGAGATCCAGCCCTGGAGGGAAGGGAGGACAGCAGGGCAAGGAGGGACCTTACCTATTTTGAACCAAAGGATGTAGTAACTGGTCCAATTCAGAAGAGTAGACTTTTCTGCTGACTTACTGGACTCTTACCATTCTGGGTTTCTTCCCCTACCTTACTTTTGGTTTTTGCAATTCTTGCTTGCTGAAAGCTTGAAGCCACAGGTGAATGTTCAAAGAGAAATGGGAGTCTCTAGGCCTTCAGTTATTTGTGGTGGCAGCCACCATTTCTATTCAGGATTCCAGGGAGATGTGAACACAGATGTGGAAAAGCTAGGCAGGGTAGGGTTAGGATTGAATGATGGCAGACGCTGTTATCCTTCCTGCTTGGATGACGCAATGCAAGCAATTTTAACAAAAAACCATGCGTGTGCTGTGTAAGGTCCGTATGTTTTCTTCCTTAGAAACAGCAAAGCTCCATCAGCCCATCACGACCTGACTCTCTGCTGGTAGACGTGACTAATAATGTCATGCGGGCACAGTGAACCCAATGCTAAGCTGCAGTATTTCACCCACACTAGACCAATATGGGGGAAAGCATTTTTAATTTAAAGTTTGGGGTTTAGAAGTCTTTGGTCCTTAATCTCAAGGAATTGATCTATATAGGCGTGCCCTGTTCACGGGTGTAGTCACTGCCATGTGTGACTCCCTAAACGAATTATAATTAAATAGAACTAAACGTTCAATCATATTAGCCACATTTGTAAGTGCTCAATAGCCACATGTGGCCAGTAGCACGTTATTATATTGGGCATTGCGAATATAGATTTACATCATCACAGAAAATTCTACTGAGCAAGACTAGTACAGACCGTAGTGCAATAGTGTGGCAAGAGGAGAACAGAGGTCCAGGACATCGGTTGATAGTGTTGCTTTTTTTTTGTTTTTAAGTTTATTTATTTATTTTGAGAGAGTGAGCATGAGTGGGAGAGGGGCAGAGAGAGGGGAGGGGAGAAAGAGAGAATCCCAAGCGGGTTACACACCCACCGTCAAGGCAGAGCCCGACACGCAGCTTGATCTCATGAACGATGAGATCTTGACCTGAGCTGAAATCAAGGGTTGGATGCTTAACCAACTGAGCCACCCAGGCCCTGCTGTTGCTTTTTAATAACATGGTTTGGGAGTGGGAGTAGAGATGAAAAGAAGAGAAACCCATCATCATTTTCCTCAGAAATGTGGCCCACTCTCTTTACCCCAACTGAAGCTACGTGAAATAGCACTGTGAATTTGGAAACTGAAAAGGAAACTTGGAGAAATCAGCTGTGTTTAAACACTCGCAGCCATGACTCAGCCCTTCGGTGCCTGGCTTAGCAAATAGCCACAGCGGGCGGGAAGATCTACAGTGCCCCTCTGTCCTGTAATCAGTCCCACTGGGTTCAAGTCCAGTTGCTCCATTCACTAGCTGTCCTCATTGTGGGGCAAATTGGTGCTTTTGATATCTCTGATCTTGAATTGTATATCTTGTAAAGGGAAAATAATTATGCCCATCTGCAAGCATTTCAAGCAGAGTCAACGAAAACATATACAAAATATTTGGCACATAGTAGGTAGTCAATAAAAGAAGTTTCCAGTTTGGAAATTTATCTTACTAAGAGAATAAATGTAAACATATTAGATTTTTTAACCTCATGGAAACCCTTAGTTATAAAAAGATCAGACCATAAACATTTTAGAAAGCATGCATGGGGACACCTGGGTGGCTCAGTCTGTTAAGCATGGAATCCACCCCCATGTTGGGTCTAGCTGACAGTGTGGAGCCTGCTTGGGATTCTCCCTCTCACTCTCTCTGCCCTTCTGCTCTCCCTCTCTCTCAAAATAAATAAATGTTTTAAAAAAAGGAAAAGGTACATAAATATTTACCAGATCTTTGTATGTGGAAGGATCTTTCAAATTTAAAGGTAATGAGGGGCGCCTGGGTGGCGCAGTCGGTTAAGCGTCTGACTTCAGCCAGGTCACGATCTCGCGGTCCGTGAGTTCGAGCCCCGCGTCAGGCTCTGGGCTGATGGCTCAGAGCCTGGAGCCTGTTTCCGATTCTGTGTCTCCCTCTCTCTCTGCCCCTCCCCCGTTCATGCTCTGTCTCTCTCTGTCCCAAAAATAAATAAACGTTGAAAAAAAAATTAAAAAAAAAAATTAAAGGTAATGAGAAACAGAGAACACTGATAAATTTGATAACATAATTTTTTTTTAATTTTTTTTTCAACATTTATTTATTTTTGGGACAGAGAGAGACAGAGCATGAACGGGGGAGGGGCAGAGAGAGAGAGAGACACAGAATCGGAAGCAGGCTCCAGGCTCTGAGCCATCAGCCCAGAGCCCGACGCGGGGCTCGAACTCACGGACCGTGACCTGGCTGAAGTCGGACGCTTAGCCGACTGCGCCACCCAGGCGCCCCAACATAATTTTTTAAACTTCGGTGCAACAAACGAACTACATACACCAAATTAAAAGGTAAATAAACTGGGGAATATATTTTCAACCAACATGACAAACAATTGTTATATTTGATTTTTTCAAAATAAATGATAAAAATCTCTGAGAAAAACTCCAATATAAGGAAAAAATGCAACATTGCATGAAACTAAAAAGAAATAAAAATTGTTAACAAATGAAAAACATTTCAATGTTAGGAATTTAAAATATTGAAATTAAAATAATTGAAGATTATTTTTCTTCTCTCTCTCGCTCTCTCTCTTTTTTTTGTCTGTAAATGTGGTGATTCAAAAAAATAAATAACGATTACACTTCAGGAGAGGCATATGAAGCAAGCACTCATGCTGTACCCAAAATAATAAATGTGAGATGAGGATCTAAAGTTTTAGATAGTACAGGATGCATTTTTGGGTGGGATATTTACTACTTGCTAGTTGTCTCCTGGTCCCATGTCAAGGGTTGAGCCTGGACTGAGACCATACAGTTCCTATCATTGCATAGAAAAGACTTCCTTTGGGCCTATTATAGTTAGACCATATGGTTTTACTACCTTAGGAAGAGGAGGTCCAGCCAAGGAGAGGTGATGTCAAGTCAATGCTTTCCTGCCTAGGGGATTGTGGGAAGGAAAAGGGAATAGGGCAATTATAGAAGTGTATTGTCAGTGTTCTGATTCTCTTGAACTTAGTTTTTTAAGCAGGACTGTTTGGGCAGGAGTGAGGTGATATGGTAGAAAGTTCAGAAAGGACTAGAGGACCTGGAGAACAGCCACACCAGTAGCAAGTATGGCTCTAACCGCTTTGTCACAAGTGTTGGTGTTGCCCTGGTAGATGGAATTGTCTAAGCCAGAGGGTCTAAGGTGGTGGCCCTGGTTGCTGACAGTTTGGTAAGGAAATAACGGAATGGTCTGAGGGCTAATATATCAGAGGCCTGAGGCTGGGGCTTTGGGGCCAGAAGCAAATGACCAGGACTTCAGGGTTGGGTTGGAACACAAGACTTGGGGGTTAGGCTGGATAAGAATACAAAATACTTAACACAGCATTTGACAACTAGGGCACGTTAAATATCATAATAACAAGAATAAAGTCAACTTTTGCGTGATACTAACATGTTTATAATGTTTTATGGTATGAAGAAGTGTTTATTACATTTTTAAGGAAAGGATGTAGGGTGTATTTCCTTAATATTATATATGCACAAAAAAACCCCATAAAGAAACATACCATAGCTTTTACGGTGTATCCCTAAGAGATGAAGTTATATATACTTCATAAATCTACCAATATTTATCCATTTTACTGCTGATGGACATTGGGGTTGTTTTTAGTTTGGCGCTGTTATGAATCACGCTGCTACCAATATTCTTGTGCGTGTCTTTTCATTCATTTACAAGGGCACGTACGTTTCCGTTGGGTTTGAACCTAGAAGTAGAATATCTGGATCCTCCAGTAGGTACACATTTAGTTGCCTTAGCAGTGATGCCAAACAATTTTCCAAAATGATTGTATGAATTTCCACACTCACCAGCAGCTGAGGAGCGTTCCCATTGTTGCACATTTTAATGAACACTTGGGGTTATCAGTCATTTTAATCTTAGCTCTTTGGGTGGGTGTGGAGTGGTATCTCAGGGTGGTTAATTGCATTTCCTTGTCAATTAACGAGCCCCTTTTCATGTGTTGACTGGCCTTTCATGACTGCCTGTTGGAGTCTCTCACCCATTTTCTTCTTTTCTTTCCCCTTTCCTTTCCTTTCCTTTCCTTTCCTTTCCTTTTCTTTTCTTTCCTTTCTTTAGAGAGAAAGAGAGAGAGAGCAAGTGACTGGGGGAGAGGGACAGAGGGAGAGAGAGAGAGAGAGAAAGAATTTCAAGCAGTCTCTACACCCAGAACAGAGGGTGGGACTCAGTCCCATGAACCTGGGATTATGACCTGAGCTGAAATCAAGAGTTGGATGCTCAACTGAGTAAGCCACCAGGTAGTCCCATTTTCTTTTCTTTTCTTTTCTTTTCTTTTCTTTCTTTCTTTCTTTCTTTCTTTCTTTCTTTCTTTCTTTCTTTCATGTTTTTAATGTTTACTTATTTTTGAGAAAGAGAGAGGTGGAGTGCGAGAGGGGGAGGGGCAGAGAGAGAATGAGACACAGAATCCAAAGCAGGCTCCGGGCTCTGAGCTGTCAGCACAGAGCCCGACACAGGGCTCAGTCCCACGAACCGCAAGATCATGATCTGAACCTAAGTTGAATGCTTAACCGACTGAGCCACCCAGGTGCCCCTCCCCCCCCATTTTCTTTAATAATCTTTATTATTTATAGTATTATTTATAATTTTCTTTAATAATACTTTAATAATCATAAAAAGTATTATTTCAGGAGTGCCTGCGTGGCTCAGTCGGTTAGGCGTCTGAGTTCAGCTTAGTCACGATCTCATGGTTCATGAATTAGAGTCCCACATCGCGCTCTCTGATGTTGGCACAGAGCCTGCTTCAGATCCTCTGTCCCTCTCTCTCTTTCTCTCTCTCTCCCTGCCCCTTCCCCCCCACTCTCTCCCTCTCTCTTTCTCCCTCTCAAAAATAAAATAAACATTAAAAATATATTATTTCAACAAAGAAAGGGAATTAAATCACATTTTTTCCCTGCCCTTAATCACATTTACATAAGCAATCTGACTGAGGGGTAACATCTTACCTGGCTATCCATAAATGGACCACCAACTTCTTGATCTGCTGTCAAATGCTCGACCCCTGAGCTATAACCCCACATACCGGACCACCAACTTTAAACAGACATTGCTTTATCTGTTCCTTCCCAAAAGTGATTATCATTTTATACATCACTTATTGTTATTTATGTGCTTATCTTATGTCTTCTTCTAGACCATTAACTCTCAAACAATGGCCACTTTTTGATCCCTTTGGTGTAATGCACCTAGCACTGAACACTGCCCACAGTAAAAACTTTTGGAATGAACAGGAATGCATGGCTTTGAATAGCTTTTTATAGGACCTAAGCACTGGAATGCAAAATTCAAATAATCTAGTCTTCCATTTCCTTTCAAAGGCAACCAAATTGAGGTCCAGAGACCTGGGTCTGAGAGCAAATGAGCAATGAAATAGGGCAAGTACCTTGATTCCTAGTCTCCCCCTGTTGCCCTTACACTACACTATTTCTAAGAGATTAGAAGGAGATAAACAATGAATTATAGCTCCCTACAAATGTACACTACAGAAACTCTTCCAACTAAATAATTTTTTAAAATTAAAAAAAATTTTTTTTTTTTTTTTGAGAGAGAGAGTGAGGCAGAGAGACCGAGAGTGAGCAGGGGAGGGGCAGAGAGAGAGGGAGACACAGAATCCCAAGCAGGCTCCAGGTTTTGAGCTGTCAGCACAGAGCCCGGCGTGGGGCTCGAACTCACAAACTGTGAGATCATGACTTGAGCTGAAATCAGACACTCAACCGACTGAGCCACCCAGGCGCCCCAGAAAGGAGAATATTCTTATCACTAGAGACAAGAGTTAATGCTGAGATGATTCTGCACAAACAGATCTGATGAAAATAACCCTATCTTCCATTAATTTCGCCCATATATTTCCTAGTCACTCCCCGGAAGCCCAAACCCCTTTCCTTCGTCTAGTCCCTTTATAATTTAGTGCCCTTAGCTAAAATGGTACATAAGCCTGAGTCTTCTTTGGGGGTTTTCATTTCTTTCCTATGCAGGCCTTCCCCATCACATTAAAATAGTAACATCCAATAAATTTGTATGCATTTCTCCTGTGAATCTGTCTTCTGTCATGCAGGGGGGGGGGGGACAAAATCTCCTCTAATCTCTTTGGGTGTCTTAAACTGGGCCTAAGAATTAAACTGACATAAGACAGATTAACACCTTCAGGTAAGCCTTCACAAGAGAACGAAGAGCAGGAAGCTCTGATACCTTTTAGATAAAGAAACCATCCTGGGGCGCCTGGGTGGCGCAGTCGGTTAAGCGTCCGACTTCAGCCAGGTCACGATCTCGCGGTCCGTGAGTTCGAGCCCCGCGTCGGGCTCTGGGCTGATGGCTCGGAGTCTGGAGCCTGTTACCGATTCTGTGTCTTCCTCTCTCTCTGCCCCTCCCCCGTTCATGCTCTGTCTCTCTCTGTCCCAAAAATAAATAGAAAAAAAACGTTGAAAAAAAAAATTAAAAAAAAAAAAGAAACCATCCACTTGTGAAAAATTGACAAGGCAAAGGGATTGGGCTTTGGGTACTGAGTTGTGAGGAAGTAACCAGGAAGATAAGGGTGAGTTTAACAAGGTTTGTTAGTACAGCTTTCTTTGGCCCCAAATTCCCTGTCTCTGGTGATAAGCATGCCTGCCTTCCTTCCGCTACAGGGAGGGCATCTTTCACATGGGGGCTTTATCTCCTACTTTCTGGGAGAAAAGGAGGATCAGAGTGTCCCTTTTGTACCTGCTGTTTCTTAAGTGCCTTGAATTCAAAATAACCAATATGCCAAAGTGGCATATTTTGGGCTGACATGTTCTGGTTTCCTTCAGTCAGGTTATTTCACAGCCTCCAGGAAGCAAACATGAGAAGCAGAGGAAACGTTATTCCTCTCCTGCACCATACAATGCCCTCTAGTAATGTTGGTTTCGAGAAGTAGAGAGGTCAGGTCAGCCTACCCTTGTACTAATGTTTGTGATGTCATAGTCAGTTTAGCAGGGATTTTCCCAAGGTTAGAAGCTTCCTGATTCCCGTCGTAGAGATTTGGAAGGCAGTCTTCATCCTTGGCGGCCGCGTAGTGGAAAGTACTAGAGGGATCAGGATCAAGACCCAGCGTTAGGTTTGTAATAGCAGATATAAGACAGGATCCATCCGGCTGCCCAGCCAAGGCATGGAGACTAGATACACAGTAGCCTAAGGTTCATGTAAGCAAGTCTAGTCTGCAGGCTTAATAACCTCAAACTCAAGCATGGTAAAAATGTGGTAAAAAAATGACTGAGGTTTTCATAAATTTAACATTTGTTGGCATCTGCATAACTGTGGTTGCTAAAGGGATTTCAGAGAACTTTGGAAAGATCATCAAGTGAAATATAATCTTCCTCAATAGATCTTTATTTTAGTTGAAGCTGTTTTCTTTCAGTCAAAAGATGCCTAATGCAACCATAAGGTATCCGAGTATAGAGAAAGAGCCTATGTCCAATTCTAAAACATGAAAGGAATCATTCCCACTTCTGTTTGGTGGAAATACATCAAGCAGCAAGACAACTGTAAACACCTTTTGGTCTCCTTTTACTTATAAACAACAAGCGGTGAGCCCACTTTTGCAACCTATCATGTTTGTGTGTAGAACTCGCAAATCGGAAATGTTTGCAAATGTTATTCCATTTCAGACGCAAAACTGCTTTCTCATAGCAGTGACCTAAACTTGAGAGTAGAGAAACTGGACCTTATGATTCTTTGTTCTTCCTACAGTACCAGCGAGATAGCAGATCTTTGGTACATACTGATTATTTGCTGACTGCGGGAAAGGAATAGTCCTTTACACAGTTTGGGCGGAAATGGCCACAGAACAAAGACGGCATTGGTTCTCAAGTACATTTAAAGTACAGAATGTTCGGGCAAAAGGTGAAAGCACATTAGGCTGATTTTCAGTTCATAAGTTTTCTTGCTCTGAAATATGTATATATATACACATATATATGTATATACATATATATGTGTATATATATATACATACATATACATATATATGTGTATATATATATATACATATATATACATATACATATATACATATATATACACATACATACATATATATATACATATACACATATATATGTGTATATATACACATACATATATATATATATACACATATATACATATATATACATATATATACACACATATACACACACACACACACACATATATATATATATATATATATATATATATATATATGTTTCTTGTTAGTAGAGGAAAGATGCAAAGTTTTGAATGTAGCAGGGAAATAATCCTGAAAAAATTTGTTTTTTGATTGTTCCCAGGCTTTAAGTTGAGACTTTTCCAGGCTGAAGTCACTTTTGTGCTGTGGTCTGCAACTGTATAAAATCTGAACCTCAGTCTTGGACCAAACTCATTAACATTTTCCCCCCAAAGATCTTTTAGGGGACTTAATGAGACTTTAGTTTTCACTAAAGATAGAGAAATACACAATAAACCAGAGCTGCAAACATCTTTGGTAAGGAGAACAGTTTTTATTGTGACTTGCTCTTCTCAGGCATTTCTGCAACCAAACCAGAAAAAAGAATAGGGTGAAGAAATGAGGACACTGTGGCCAACACTGGTCTCTTCTTGTTTCTGAAAGGACAAGATTTACGAGGCTGCAGCCCCAACTACCAGACTAGTGGTCCTCAGCCATTCTGTGAAAGTCAAAGTCAAAGCCTTTCTTCCATGTGCGGTTCCTTCCCTGCTCCTGGCCAAGCACATGGGGTGTGTGTGTGTGTGTGTGTGTGTGTGCGTCCCCTACTTCTTCCACTAAAGGAGTGATTCTCAACCTGGAGTGATTTTGCCCCTAATCCTCCCAAATATTTGGCAATGTCTGGAGACACGTTTGATTTCACAACTGGGTGTGCTACTGGCATCTAGTGGGTAGAAGCCAGGTGTGATGCTAAACATCCTACAATGTACTGGACAGCTTCTACAACAAAGAGTTACATGGCCTAAATGGTCCATATTTCTAAGGTTGAGTCACCCTGATCTAAAGGATCAGATATGGAGGCCTCATTGGCCATAGAACAGTGTATGGAGAAGCTTTAGCTAAAGAACAGTTAGAAGCCACAAGCTATTGTTGGTAATACAACAGCAAGACAGTGAGGTGGGTAGATATGTGGACAACCCGAGCTCACGATCTAAACTCTGCCGCTCAGCAGTAAGGTGTCCCTGACAGGTGACTTAACTTCTCTGAATCTCTTCCCGACCCTGAAAACATCACTACAAAGGTAGAAAAGAAATAGGACAATTTTATTATTGGGTAAACATTAAACCAGAATGTGATACATCAGTTAAAGAGATTGCAAAGACAGAAAGAAATCTCACTGTCATGTAATAAAGGGATCCAACCCATTTCATTAGGTGGATTTTGCAATTTGGAATCAGGTAACCAGTAGGCCCTTCTCTTCCCAGGACATCAGGAGATTAGGTGTTATCTTCCCTGATCATTACCTTTCAAAGAGATGGCCCCCAGTTCTGGAGAAAACATTCCTGAGTTGCTAGAGACTGGCCGGAGATTTGTATTTTTGAAAAGGCCAAAGAAAGAAATTGTGAGAGAAAGGGGAGAGGAGAAAGAGTCTCTTCCCTTGTTTTCAACAGGGGGAATTACACTTCTTAAATTTATTTGCTTTTATACATGCTGTCTATAAAAAGAAGATGGTAATAATAATGGTATTTACTCCTTAGAGCTGTTGTAAGGATTATATGGGTTAGAACATGTATACGGTTATTAGATTAATTAAACTGGGGACCGTTAGACTGGTGGCTCTAATGCCATGGTGGCCTGCATAAACACCCCCAAATCTAACCCTGTAAATGCTTCAGGGTTACTAAATGGAAATGCCAAGGACAACCAACCACAGCCAGTCAGCTGGACTTTAAGCTCAGGCAATCAAATAATTTCTTTCTTTTTTTTGTTTCTTTCCTATCTTCTCTGTATAAGTCTTTCCCATAGTTCTAGTCCGGAGCATGCTCCTGGACACTTCAGATTTGAGGCTGCCCAGTTGGAATTAGTTTTTGCTTAAATAAACTCTTAAAAATCTCAAATTATGCCCAGTTCATCTTTTACCAAAGTTTAGACCCATGTGCAGCACTCAGTAAATGTTTGCTGCTTTAAGACCTTGTGATAGGCAGAAGTTTAAGCTGGCCCCAAGAGTCCCACCCCTGGTACACACTTCTTGTATAATTCCCTCTCCTTGAGTGTAGGCAGAACCTCTGAACACGAGGGCACATCCCTCTCATGATGAGGTTACTGATCATCTGGCTTTGAGTTAACTAAAAAGGGGATTATTCAGTGGGTCTGACTAAATCACACAGGCCCATTACAACTGGATCTAGATGTCAGAGACAAAAACAAAACAAAACAAAACAAAACAAAACAAAACAAAAACCAACATCAGAACAATTCAAGGTGACAGAGGGCCTATGGAGGAGGCCACATGGCAAAGAACTACAGAGGGCCTCTAGGAGCCAAGAATAACTCTGGCAGACAACCAGCAAGAGAACAGAGGCCTCAGCCCTACAACCATAAGGAACTGAATTTGCCAGCAATCATATCAACTTGGGGAAAAGGACTCTGACCCACAGAAATGCAGCCTGGCCAATCCTTTACTTCAGTTTGTGAAACCCTGAGCAGAGAAGACCCAGCTCAGGTGGGCCTGGACTTCTGATCTACAGAGACTGTAGGGGTAATAACTAATTGTTGTTTGAAGCCACTCAATTTGCATAATTTGTTATGAGCAATAGGAAACTAATACAATCCTCAAAAAAAAAAAAAAGTAACATTGCACTCTGATGCCACCTATTTAAGTGTCAGAGGAAGGACCTGACCTAGAGGGCCACCTCTGTCACAAGTTATATGTAAGCAACACCCGAAGTCTGTTTTGGAGGAAGAAAACCTACGAAAAAATGCACTAAACAAACTGACCAGGTGTGAGGCTTTAGGCGAGTCCCTTCAGCTTGGTTTCCCTTCTATAAAGTTTGTTGTAAGTGGAACCAGATGGCTGCTGTGTTTACTGCCCTTCTGAATTCTCTCAGAATTCCAAACAGTGAGTGCAGAAGAAACAGGGGTGGCTTTGTAATAGGGACCATTTCGTGGCTGAGCAAACTGGACTGAACATTCTAGCTCCCTTCTAACAGGTGTGCTCTGAGTTCCTGAGAGTGTAGATGGGGATTCATTGTGGCAAGCCTCCAAACATGTAGTGGGTTTGGCTCAAAAATATCTTATTTATAGACACTTCTTTCTCTTAGAAGTTTAAATTACTTGAAATACATGTAATTAATCTTTGATTCATTCTTAAGAATAAAGAGGAGCTTTACCTGAAGGTTCTGGAAAACTACGGACAGGCCCAGGAACACGCTCGGGTGCTAGCCAACTCCAAGCAGACAGGAGACTCATATGAAGGTCTTTGGTTTTGGTGGGGGCTCTGAATGGGTTAAAATGAAGATAGCCTAATCTCCACTGAGCTCTCCCAAACATTCTGACTGGGAAGGTGCTGGCATGGGTCCCAGGAATTTGTGTTCTTAGCGAGCACCTACAATGATTCTGAAAGCAGATGGTCTGTGGAACACTCAAGGAAGTATCACAAGTAGTAAATTAGAGGTTACTAGAGTATCAGAGAGCAGAATCCAACTCCTGTCACTGAACAAAAAAAATTTCAGTGAAGAAATTATGGAGGAATGGGCAGTGTAAGGGAAATGGAAATAAAGGACTCAGAGACTTGCAACAGTGAGAAGCCATCACCACCTACAGGCGGGCTGATGGATCAAGGGGACTGTCACTAAATCCCACTGCGTGATGGGAGCTGATGAGGCAGCCCCCTCCTCCCCCGCCCCGGAGAGGCTGTGGTCAAAGAGGAATGTAGCAACTTGCTAGAGACTCTGCATGGAAGTAAGGAGGGTGCAGGGAGGGAGGAAGTGAAATCCAACTGGAAGACAGCAGCAAGAATCCTGAACGCGTCGTCTCAGGAATTCAAGGGCACGGAACAGGGGAGAGAGGCAGTAAGTGGATAGTATTGGCAGGAGAAGCGATGAAAGATAATCAGCATGTTCTAAATCTCAAGGACAAGATCACAGACATGAAGAATGGCTGGACAATTACAGGAGTGAGTAATTCATCAAAATGAAGGCGTCGATACCACGAAGAGAATCAGTTACAGGAGGTGGCCCAGGCCAAGTGCCTGGGACTCATCAGGGGATGTGGAGTAAGAGGAAAGAAGATGGTCTGGCTGGGCTCTGCTGCTTGGGCACCTGAAAAGTTCATCTGTTGCAGTCAAGACCGAAAACAGCAATAATTACATTTGAATGTACTGGAGCAGCCTTCCAGGGACATTCAGACTGAGTGGCATCATCAGCTTGCAGACAACCATCCAATGTCTTCCTTTGCTAACATTACCAAAGCTCACTGCTGCCCTCTGGATAAACCAAGTCAATGTAACTCACATTTAGAGCACTCATAAACGGCCTTGTCATCATGATTAATGAATGAGGGATTTTCTATTTTTCTCACTAGGTTATGACCACAATTGAACAAATTAAAAAACTGTGTGTGTGTGTGTGTGTGTGTGTGTGTATAATTGGACCATATATTTCAGCTCATAGTACAGCTGAGATATACTGAGAGGAAGGAATTTCCTTATCTTCTAATTAAATTGGCACTCTTCCCGAGCCCCATTGGTAAGTAACTGGGAGAAAAGCTAACTGTTCAATCTGATTTAAAACCCTAGTAATTTAAAGAGTCTCCTAGGCCATCTCAAGTCACTACTGGATAAAGCTGCCCAGTGGCTCGGTTAGCCTGGCTTTCCCCACCGTGTTACAATCTAGTTGAAATGGAAGAGTCTGGGTGTACTCTTGGAAGAGAGCATGATTACTCCTTCCCTGTTGTGTTGGTGGGGTACGGACAGACCCCTGGCCTCCTGAAGGCTCATGAGTCCTACTGGCAGGAATCTGCACATCTCCAGGGGGCAGCCTCTGTCCAGGTAGTTCTGTTGCCCTCCAGAGCTGAAAGCTGCAGCTGGAGAACTCTGGCTCTCTCAAGTTTGTTTTCAAGAATATGTCCTTCCTTCCTTCTTCTTTTCTTTTTCCTGGTTTTTTTTTTTTTTTTTTATTTTTTAAGTTTTTTTTTTAATTTTTTTTTTTATTTTGAGAGTGAAGGAGAGAGAGAGAGAGAGAGAGAGAGAGAGAAAGCACACATGCAAGTGTGAGCAGGGGAGGGGCAGAGAGAGAAGGAGAGAAAGAATCCCAAGCAGGCTCCATGCTGTCAGCACAGAGCCTGACGCGGGGTTTGAACCCACGAAACGTGAGATCGTGACCTGAGCCAAAATCAAGAGCTGGACACTTACCCGACTAAGCCACTCGGGTGGCTCAGGACTTGCAGACTGAGGAACAGGAACATTTCCTACTCAATGACTCTGCTTCTCTTCAATTCTGAAGAGCTACAGAACCCTGAGTTTCTGATGTTTTTCCTTGAGCTTCTTGGCCCGGTTGTCTACTTGCAGCCTTTGCTGGTGGGTCACCTTGCTTTGCCACAGCCGGCCTGTGGCAGGTCCTCTGGCTCTAAACTCAGCATCCTGTGAGGAAAGAGAAAAGGGAGATTCCAGATTGCCAGCTAGACCTTTCCTGTCTACTCATGACCTTCCCCCCTCGCAAATACCTAGATGACCATGATGTGTCGGCATAGGCCTCCTGTCCTAGGAACTTCTTCAGATCCAAGTGGGCAGGTTGAGCAGCCCCTTACTTGAATGATACCTTCGACTTATCTAAAATATATGTAGTCAATCCTCATTATTTGCTGCTTTTATATTTGTGAATTTGCCTAATCACTAAAACTTGTTTTAACCCCCAAATCAGCCTCTTACACATCCATGGCTGTTTGCAGAGTGGTGAGAAATTTGAGTTGCCTGTTTTGCCCCTTCTCAGCTGGGGTCAAATAGGGTGACACCCGGTCTTACTTCAGGACTCACACTGTCAGCAAGTATTCCTTACATGACCTATTTGGTGCTCAACTTTCCGCATTTCCGTGCTTTGTGTTGGTGATTTTGCTGTTGACAGTGGCCCCTTGAGTACAGTGTTGACGTGCTGTGGATGGCTCCTAAGAGTGAGAAGGCTGCGAAGTGCCTTATGGAGAAATCATAGGTGACAAGGGCTGAATGTTAGTGTCTTCCAAAAGTTATATGCTGAAGCCCTAATCTCCCGTGTGTCTCTATTTGAAGATGGCACATCTAAGAAGGTAATCAAGGTCAAATGAGGTCTTACGGGTGGGCCCTGATTGTTATAAAAAGAGATGAGGGCTTTCTCTTGTGCACTTTACTCGGGCGAAAGGCTAAGTGAGGGCAAAGTGTCCATCTAAAACCAGGAAGAAAGCTTCCACCAGAAACCTACCATAACCTTGGTCTTTGACTTTCCTGCTTCCAGTACCGTGGGAAATTCAATTTCTTTAAGCTACTCAGTCTGTGGTATTTTGTTATGGCAGCCTGAGTAGAAGCCTGAGATCACCAAGACGGCAATGTGTCAGACTAGCTTCCTCCAGGCGTGCTTTACAGAACCGTTGTCTGTGAGTTCAGTGTTAATGAGTCAATGGTGTCTATTAAATAAGGTGTTCTTAAACAAATAGATACCCACATAAAACAGGGTTATATGTTGATTATTTAATGAAGTAAAAACTTCTGCTCCGTGATAGATGCTGTCAAGAGAATGAGAAGATAAGACACAAAGTGGGAGAAATATTTGCAAAAGACAGAACTGACAAAGGGTTAATATCCAAAATATACCAACAACTCTTAAAACTCAACGACAAGGGAATGAACAACCTGATTTAAAAATGGACAAAAGACCTGGACGCCTCAGCAAAGAAGGTATGTGGAGGACAAATACGCCTATGGAAAGATACTCCACAGGTTATGGCATTAAGGAAATGCAAACCAATACAGCCATGAAGGACTACCACACGCCTATTAGAATGGCCCAAATACAGGACAGTGACACCATCAAATGCTGGTCTAGATGTGGAGCTATAGGAACTCTCATTCACTGCTGGTGGAAATGCGAAACAGTGCAGCCGCTGTGGAAGACAGCTTGGCAGTTTCTCATAAAGCTGAAGCTACTCTTACCATACGATCTAGTGGTTACACTCCTTAGTATTTACTCAGATGAGTTGAAAACTTACATCCACACAATACCCTGTACGTTGGCTGTTTATAGCAGCTGTATTCATAATTACCAAAACTTGGTAACCAAGTTGGCCTTCAGTAGGAGAACAGATACATAAACTGTGTATTCATTAGTCTGCTCCAGCTGCTATGACAAAATACCCCAGACTGGATGGCTTACACACAGATGTTTTTTCCACAGTTCTGGAGGCTAGAAATCCAGGATCAAAGTGCTGGAAAATTTGCTTGCTGGTGAGAGATTTCTTCCTGGCTTGCAGATGGCCAGCTTCTCGTTTTGTCTTCACATGGCTCTTCTGTGTGAGCATGTCTCTGCTTCTTATAAGGACAGTCCTATCGATTAGGGCCCCACCTTTATGACCTCCTGACCTTGGTTAGCCTTAATTACCTTTGTAACGGCCTTGTCTCCAAGTGCGGTCATACGGGCGTTAGAGTTTCAACATATGAATTTCATGGCGGGGGCGGGGGAACATAATTCAGTCCATTACCCTGAAGTCTATCCAGACAATAAAATAGTATTCAGCATTAGAAAGAAATGTGCTATCAAACCAAGAAAAGATAGGGTGGAGGGGAGACTGAAATATATATTACTAACTGAAAAAAGCCAATCTGAAAAGACTACAGGCTGTATGATTCCAACTATATGAGATTCTGGAAAAGGCAGAACTATGAAGGCAGTGAAAGATTAGTGGTTGCCAGGGGGTCGGGGCAGGGAGATTTTTAGGCAATGAAACTTTTCTGTATGATCCTATAATGGTGGATATGTGTCATTGTTTGTCAAAACCCAGGGAATGTACAATACCAGGGGTGAGCTCTAATATAAACTGTGGACTTCGGATGATTCTGATGTATCAATATAGCTTCATCAATTGTAACAAGTGTACCACTTTGGTGGGGTGTGGTCATAGTCCAGGAGACAATGAGTTTGGGGGTGGGGGGGGAGGAATATGGGAGCATTCTGTACTTTCTGCTTTCTGCTCAATTTTGCTGTGCACCTAAAACTGCCCTAAAAGAAACCTATTTGAAAGGAAAAAAGACGTTACCAGAAACCTAACCATGTATGTCCCCAAAGAGCAGTGGTCCAGTATTTGCTAATTCAGTGTTTGTGGTGATGTTATAGAACAGAAGTACAATGAGTGAGGAGAAGTGACTGGACGCGGTCCCACTCCAGGCCCAAAGCCAGGAGGGGCAAATGGGACACTCATCTGCCTATCGACCTCCCACACCTTCCTTCCTCCTTTTCTTCTTCCTACTTCTCTGGGGTCAGAGACGGACCCCTTCCCCGCCACACAAACTGGCCTTTGCTAACCAACTTCCTGTTTTTGAAGTACTTTATGTAAAACTCTGGGATCTAGTTGGCCAGGTAGGCTCATTACTAGGCTACCGGGTAAAGACAAGGGGACAATCCTTTCTCAAAATGTCGGGCAAGTTTGTAAAGCTAAGGTTACACGGCAAACCCCTATCATGCAAGGCTGGAAGGTGATTATTGTCTCAGCTCTCTTTGAATTCCTTCCCTACTGAACTCCCTAATCTCCTGCCCCTCCCCACTGCGTTCCTCCTCTCTGGATATTCCAGGCCAATGGAGGAAAAAAACTGACCTACTGAGAAGGCAGAAAGAGCAAAGTTCATTAATCGTTTGTAACAGGTTGTCCCTGTTTCTCTTGAAAGCCTCGTAGCACAGAGCTCCGCACCTTGAACGTGATAGGTGTTCGGTGACAGACGACGCCTGAGTCAGAAGCTGTCAAATAAGAGCCACCGTATGGTTGCCCCGCCTTCAGACTGCAGGCGTTGATTTATATCGTTTCCCTTCCTTCTTCCTCCTTTGATTGTCACACCTTGGTGATCCTATAACCAATATCCCCTTAAGGATAAAGACCCCCAAATGCACAGCCATCTTGGCAACACCTTTCCTATTTTAGTTCTCGGGCACTGCCTCCTTCCGTGAGCTACCAGCTCTCAAGGAGAGCTTTCTGCTTTAAGGTTTTCATCAAATATCTTCACATACTTCCTTTCACAATGTGGATGGCACTTCAGTAGGTGCCCCTAACAACTTGAAAGGAGAGCGCCCTGTATGGCTTAAATGAAGGAATGGGCACGCTAGAGGCGCCTGAGGGGCTCAGTCAGTTAGGCATCCAGCTTCGGCTCGGGTCATGATCTCGTGGTTCGTGGGTTTGAGCCCCGCATCAGGCTTTCTGCTGTCAGCACAGAGCCTGCTTCAGGCTCTGTCCCCTCTGTGTCTGCCCCTTCCCCAGCGCACGTGCACGCGCTCTTTCATGCTCTCTCTCAAAAATAAACATTACAAAAAAAGAAGAAGAAAGAAAGAAATCGGCACGTCAGACCAGCACAGCCATAGAAAGTAACTCTGTTGAATGCCTATTGATAAACTTAAGGGAAAGTAGAAAAAAGAAATGTCAAGGAGGAAAGGCATTAACCAGCATGGACCCCGAGAAAAAGTAGACTCGCAAAGGCGTGTGTCCCAGCAGAAGGTACTCTCTCTGTGCCCGTGCCCGCCAAACAGTTTGGTGATAGTATAGCTTGGGCTACTCAGGCCACCACGAATACCACACTCTAAATTATCATTCTAGCTTTGTACATCATGTCTTCCAGGCTTTGTTTAAATGAGTCAGCATCGGGGCGCCTGGGTGGCTCAGTCGGTTGAGCGTCCGACTTCAGCTCAGGTCACGATCTCGAGGTCCGTGAGTTCGAGCCCCGCGTCAGGCTCTGGGCTGATGGCTCAGAGCCCGGAGGCTGCTTCCGATTCTGTGTCTCCCTCTCTCTCTGCCCCTCCCCCGTTCATGCTCTGTCTCTCTGTGTCTCAAAAATAAATAAATGTTAAAAAAAAAAAAAATGAAATGAGTCAGCATCTCAAGTCTGGCCAACCCTGGGACACTTACAAAATCATTTCTGCCCCCCAAGACTGTGAACCAGATTTGGGGAAGTGGTGAGTTCTCCAAGGTAAGTGCTGACTTGTGGGGTCCGTCTGGGGGCCAGTCTCCATCCACATCACTCTCTAGAGATTCTCTACCCTGGGGCGCCTGGGTGGCTCGGTTGATTGAGTGGCTGGCTTCAGCTCAGGTCACGATGTCACGGTTTGGGAGCTCAAGCCCCACGTCGGGCTCCGTGCTGACAGCTCGGAGCCTGGAGCCGGCTTCGATTCTGTGTCTCCCTTTCTCTCTCTGCGCCTCCCCCGCTCACGCTCTGTCTCTCTCAAAAATAAAATGAAAACATTAAAAAGAAAAAGAAGAGTTATCTGTTATAAAGATTCTCTACCCTGCTTCAGCCTGTTTGGGCTAAGCAACAATTCTTGGGTAATGCACGAGAATGATATTTCCTTTGCTAGATGATTAGAGTGCTTCTCACCGCTGGTTGGAAATACCCGGGGGGCCTTGTTATCCCACAATACTGGACACTTCTGCTTCTGGTGAGACAAAGCTCTTAAGAGCAGTGTTTGTAAAACATTGAGTAAATTCATTAAAAATTTACCAATACTATTACAACTTCAGGCCAAAAGTTTCTGGGAAGTTTGGGTTTAAGAGGAACTTCGACCCCATTGCCACCCCTCCCACCCTGTTTCCCTGTCTAGATCACCCTGGGGGCTGAAGGCTGGTAACGTGGGATTTCTTTTCTGAGTTCTGTTTTTATTGCCTTGTACCAAACAGCAGTGGCATTAGCCAAAGGAGTGGGCTGAAGCTGTTTCACTTCGAGAGTTGGCGGAGGCTGCCATTTCTACCATCAAATTGTACCTATTAATGAGTTTAAAATATGCCTGAGGTCTTGGTGGACTGCCTTGGCCATTTTCTAGCAACTTCTCTTCATTTCTGGACACGTACCAGTGCCCTGCCTACGTTTCCTTTACCCTGGCACCATGAGAACACTCGTACAGAAAGCAGGCTAACTGTTTTCGTTTCCGGAAAAACAGTGCATCATAGCACCATAGCAGCAAAAGTTAACCATGCGCGTTTTAAACAGGATTTGGTTTGGAATGTGATAGTGACCCTATAACAAGCTATCAATACTGAGGGGTCCTTCATTTATTATATAACTCAAGTCTGCCTTCTCCTTTTTTTTTTTTTTTTTTTGATGTTTATTTATTTTTGAGAGAGAGAGAGAATCGACGGCAGACTCCAGACTCTGAGTTGTCAGCACAGAGCCCGGCACAGGCACAGGACTTGAATCCACAAACTGTGAGATTATGACCTGAGCCGAAGTTGGATGCTTAACCAACTGAACCATCCAGGTGCCCCTCAAGTCAGCCGCATTCTTCATATTATGGCTCTGGTTGTGACGTTCAACCATTCTCCCCAGAGACTTTAGCCGGCCCATTTCTTGTTTTATGCTAGAAATCGGGACCCTATTACATGGATTTCCTTCTGTGATGTAGATGACAATTCAATCCCATGAAAATTGTGAAAACCATTGGAAAAGCTAAATCGTATCTACCTAGCAACTGGCTGTAAACTCTTGTATATTTGTAAACAAAAAGTAGCATTTTCAAGAACATTATGTGACAAGTCCTAGCTAGGAAATTTGACATGGCCTGGAGCCATTTTAATAATGGATGTCTGAAGTACTCAAACACATATTTATATGGGTCAACATTAGCATTTGGTTAATTAAGAAGTTTTGCCTTATCAATCTCTTTGTCACTTCAGCGGGGAGCTGGCACACAGCAACTTCTCTTAGTTCTGGGCTAGTTATTTGTTCATTTTATTCTTGCTGCCAGTACCCCTGTTTCAAACTTTGAGGAGGTCTGAAAGATCTACCAGTTATCAATGCTCCCAAAGATGGGGATTAGAGTGGGGTTCCCTTCCCCTCTCCCTCCACTCCTAATAACCCATCGGTTACTCCAGGACTAGATCCCAGCTCACCGTCAGGGCAATGTTGAAGGTAGTGGTGATATCGATGCACATCTTATTTTTAAGGAAATGCTGAACATCACTGGGGAAAAAGCAGCCGACAACAACCCTTTTATGTTCACAGCTGCTGCCACCTGCAATACCATTAATGTTTAGTCTGATAATTTTCCTAGGCAGGGAAAATCACTTGCCTTCCTCTTCTGTAAGGCACCTAATGCACTGTGCCAAGAGGAGACGTTTTTTCCTGCTTTATGAAGTGAACGTATTTACTTATTTTACGTAGCTTTAAAAGTTCTTTCTCCGGTCTTCATGGGAATATATGTTTAGGAGAGATTGGACCTATTTAATTAGCTCATAAAATGATACAGAATTTATCATTTCAAAGCTAAGGTTTCATATCAGATGCCTCCTGAAGATTAAGTAATTTTATGCTTGGTGTATTTAAAAAATAAAACTTTATTTCAGGCAATACAAGGAATTTTTAGAAGACGTAAATGTTTTCAGAACAGGCAAGATTAGATTTTTATCCAATATACGGTCTGACAAATGAAACACCTTACATGTTTTCCTAGCCAAAGGCTTACCCAACAGTATAGTAAGCAAAACAGTGCATGATCCCTTTTTTATTGATAGATAGATTTAAAATTTATTTCTGACTTTTGGTTCAGTTCAGAACATGATCAACAGCTTCGGGCCAGCATTTCTAGGCGCAAACTAAATTCTGCTGCAATGAGAGAAAATGAACTTGGGTTTCAGATTAAATTTTATATCTTTGAGTTTTCAGACCTAATGTATGGGTCTAAGAACGAACAGTTCATTTGTCTGCCTCTCTATAACCGGTCTCAAGAAGACTGAGAGGGAGAGGGAGTTGGAAATGATTAAATGGACTCAGTTTTGATTAGTGAGTCAGAGGTCTCAGAAGTCAAATTCAGATCCCCAGCTGAAAGCCATAGGCTGGCGTAGAAGCCAGATCAGATCAGATCAGTCCAGATCTCTGTATTGTTCATCTGGCTGTGTGATAGGCACGCTCTCCACCCTTGACTCAGCCTCAGACGGGGAGACTAGTGTTTCTCATAGGACACAATGCTAGCCCAAATTCTGAAACATGGGAAAAAAAAAAAAAAAGAAACAATTCATTCCAGCTTGTTTGGTTTGGGGAACCATTATTGAATATTTAGGATTAGGCATGATATGATATTTGAATGATAACATGTTATGGATCAAAGGAGTAGATATAGTCAATATTAGTCTAGTACTCAATCTCTATATAAGTGACAGTTTAAAAAAAAACAAGACGTTCTGTGATTTCTGCCAAGCTCAGTGGTTTGTAACATCTGGCAAGAAGTAGCCCACGTGATTCCAAAACTTGGAATATCACATACGACCACTTAAAAGAAGTAGCTTGTGAAGAAGATGTTTAAGAAGCAGAGGTAGGTAGCTTCTGGGTTTTACAAATAGTTCTACACGGAAGAATGAGCAGAAGCAAACCAGAAAGGCTGCTGGTGAGGCAGAGCCCAGGATAGCTTCTACTGCCTGCCTATGTCTGCAGCAACACAGGGCATGAACCAACTTCTACTTGGAGAAGCCCGGCCCTGGCTGCTGTCTTTGGCAGGGAAACTGCCAGAGAGATTCTGCCTAGCCTGCTCCTTGGCATTGGTTTGCTGAGCAAGAGGTTTAGGCTCAGGAGAGATGACCAATGAAATGCGGTAAAGTTCACGATCTTTTGCCATGGGGCCAATACTCAGAGAAAACAGGGCTGTCTTTCAAAGTAGGAAACTGTCTGGGCACCATCTGGGACAGTTTTTGAGGTCCTTCCGCTCTCCATTCTGGCTTCTGGCTGCTGGTGGCAGCCCTGTGTTCTCTCAGGCTGCAGGCTGCAGAGGAACTGCCAGACATAACTAGTTCAGACTGGGTCTGAATTCCCCCAGGAAGTACAGCATTGAGTGTGTGTGTATGTATGTGTTAGGGGAAGGGTGAGGAGGAAGCAGTTATTACCCATCGATATGCCTGAAAGACCTGGTTCCTGGAAGAAAAAAAAAAAAAAAAGGAATAGGATGGCTTGTCATTTGGGAACTTGGAGAGAGAAATTCTTACTTTGTAGCAAAGCATTGGGCTGTAAATTATGCACGGGTGAGAAATGTGCTTTCCTGCAGCTCTATATGGGTAGTGGTATTTAATGGAGAGAACACAGAAGGCTACATTCTTCTTATTGTTGACTGAATTTCTGTGTTGTGAATATGTAAATATGTACAAATATGTACGTGATGTTGGAAAATAAGCCTTAGCAGAGGAAGTGAAAGTGAAGAAGGGGGTGCTTCCTTTGGAGCAGAATGGTGAGAGGCAGGCAAATGAGCCACCCATCTTCTACCGCCATTAACACACACACACATGCAAATATAAACACAAACATGCATCATTGTCCAAGTGTCTACCTCCCCTATGCCACCATCAACATACTTGGTTCATAAGAACCCAAGATAACATGAATATGTCCTTCAAGCTTACAGTTTAATATTCCTCATGATTATTCATTTTATTTGCAATAAAATTCACACATGTTGAACTCAATGAATTTTGGTAAAAAAAAAAAGAACTTCCAAGTAACGACCATATCAAGATATAGACCATTTCTATCACCCTGAGAAGTTTTCTATGCTCTCTTGTACTCAGTCTCTCCACCTCACCCCAAGAACCAGGCAGCCATTGATCTACTTTCAGTCCGTGTAAATCAGATTTGCCTATTCTCGATTTCCATTTAAATAGAATTATACAGTGTGTACCTCTTCATGTCGTTTACATAGCATGATGCTTGCAAAATGTTAAGATCCATGTTGCTACTTAAATGAGTAGTTCATTGCTTTTTACTGCAGATTAATACTCCATTGAATGGATATACCACAATTTATCCACTCACCTCTTGATGAACATTTGTGTTGCTTTCAGTTTGGGGCTATTGTGAATGAAGCTTATATGAATATTAGTATTCCAGTGTTGTGTGGACATACATTTTCATTTCTTTTAGATAAATACAAAACAATAATAATAATAATAATAATTGTGGGTTATTTGATTTCATTGATTTTACTATGTTGCTTATGCATTTTCTATTGTGTTAATTTCTGCTCTTTATGATTTCCTTATAATTACTTTGGATTCAATTTACTCTTTGTTTTCTAGCTCACAAGGTAAAAATTTAGAGAACTGAACTTGAAAATTTTCTTATTTTCTACTCCCAAGCTTTCTTAAGATATTATTCATATATAACATTGCAAATTTAAGGTGTACGATGTGATGATTAGATACATGCATATATTGAAAGAATTTTCTTATTTTCTAATGTAAGCAAATAAAACTACAACTTTCCTGTTAGAGACCACTTTGACTTTACCTCACAAATTTTGATACACAGTGTATACACAATAGTGAAGGACCATAAAAATGACCATGCAAACTGAAATCCTGCAAAGTGATCTTAATAATCAATGGAAAAATTCCAACTATTTTGTGACCTTTAAGATTTTTTTGTCATGGCATTAGAAACTCTGCTATCCACTTTGAGGATTAAAGTGTTTTCCTTCTTTATAAAAAACTTAGGAAGTGGATACAGACTTTCAATTTGGGAAATGAAAAAGTTCTGGAGACAGATGGTTGGCGATGGTTGTACAACAATGAGAATGTACCTAATGCCACTGAACTGTCCCCCTGAGGTGAAATAATGAATTTTGTATTATTTATATATTGCTATGATTGACAGAAAAAGCAAATCAAAAGAGTTTGAACGGTGTTTGCTGCCTTGTCATTGTATAACTTATGACGAGGAGTGATCACTTTTTCTATGCCTCTGTGAATTATCATTCTCAGAACTTTATAACTTTGATTCAGCTTCCAACATTTGATATTTTGCACCTTCAATGGTATGAAATATCCAAGAGTCCTTTAATGTAACATTTTTTGCCAGGATCCCTTCCTCTGGGGCATCTTTATCCTTTCCATTGTAAGTACATTCCTCATTTATGTCACTTTCACTACATTCCTCGGACTATAAATCTAGAATCTCTCAAAAAGCTGCAATATTAAGATTCCCACATTAGCGATTTCTTCTCTAATCCCATTTGCATTTGATTCAAATTATGCTTCCAACATGACCACGTTTTGTTTGTTTGATATACTTTCATCTCTGTTGGCCAGTTCCTTCTTTGGGTCATCCATTTTTGTAAAATGTCATGTGATTTATCAGGGGGGACCAAGAAGGAAACAGCATTACTCTATGTGTGTGCACTGAGTAATAGAGGCACAGCAATAAATCACCAAAGAATTTTGGAAGAAGTGATGTGATTGGCCACTGATCATTTGCATAGTGATTCATGGACTGATAATCTAACAATGAAGTTTGTTGAATTACTTACTGTTAATAAACTATGATAACCGAAATGTGGTAACTGAAATGGGAACCATGTTGATGAGGGACCAGTATTATTTATGGTAGCTGAAATCTGTGCATATGAGAACCTGTGCAATGCAAGGATTGCCTGTACTATGTTCTTTCTTTTGACCCATGAGTTATTCAAAAGTGTGTTTCATTTCCAAATATTTGGAGTATTTTCCAGATATCATTTTATATTGCCTTTTATTTTAATTCCATTTTGAGCAAAGGACATAGTCTATATAATTTAAAACCTTTTAAAGGTATTGAGATTTGTTTTATGGCCTAGCATATGGTCTATATTGGCTAATGTTCCTTGTGCACTTGAAAAAACTATGAATTCTGCTGTTATTCAATGTAATGTTCTATTAGGTCAAGTTAGATTATGGCACTGTTAAGGTTTCTAGAACTTTAATGTTTTCTTTTTTTTTTAATTTTTTTTTTTAACGTTTATTTATGTTTGAGACAGAGAGAGACAAAGCATGAACAGAGGAGGGTCAGAGAGAGGGAGATACAGAATCTGAAACAGGCTCCAGGCTCTGAGCTGTCAGCACAGAGCCCGACGTGGGGCCCGAACTCACGGACCGCGAGATCATGACCTGAGCCCAAGTCAGCCGCTTAACCGACTGAGCCACCCAGGCGCCCCGAACTTTAATGTTTTCTATTGCCTTTTTCTGTCAAGTGCTGAAAGAGAAGTATTGAAATCTTCAACTGTGGATTTGAATGTTTCAATTCTCAGTCCATCAGTTATTCTTTCACATATTTGGAAGCTGTGTTGTAAAAGTATGTAGTTTTAGGATTATTAATGCCCTTTTGATGATAAACCCTATCATTGTTATAAAATGACCTTCTTGACCCCTGATAATATTACTTTTCCTGAAGTCTATTTGTCTGACGTTAATATAGTTACTCTAGTTTTATGGTGATTAGCATTGACATAGTATAATTTTTTTCCATCCTTTTGCTTTTAATCTATCCTTGTCTCTATATTTAAGGGTATTTCCTATAGCAGCTGGTAGTGGGTCTTGCTTTGCATCCAGTCTGGCAATCTCTGTAGAATCCAGATGCAAAATAGAGACTCTTAATATTTAGTGTAATTATTGACACCCTCATTGCATTCATATTTTCCTTTAAATATATGAACATATTTAAACCGTTGTTTTAAAATTCTTATATGCTAATTTCATTATCTGTGAGGACTCTTTCCAGTGACTGATTTTCCTCCTGGTTTTAGGTTTTGTTGCTTTGTTTTGCCTATCTAATGACTTTTCGTTGAATGCTACAGGTTATGAGTGTTGTGCTGCTGAGTGTTTAGATTTTGTTGTCTTCCTTTAAAGAATGTTGAATATTATTTAGTAGAAAATTAAGTTACTTGTCATCAATTTGATTTCAGACACTATCTTTGAGCTTTATTAGAAAGGATATAAAGTAGTTTTTAATCTAGAGATAATTTAGTCTCACTCCTAAGACATGACTGTTCTGTGGTCTCTACTGAATGCACTGGGTATTCAGTGAGGCCCCTTCACCCCAGCTGGTAAGAACTCAACTTTCTCCCAGATCTTTATTAGCTCAGGAAATTGTTCAGCTTATAGTATTCAAGCAGCTGTTCTAATAGCAATCCAACCTACCCTGCATAGATTAGTATTCAGACAAGGGGTGTTAGTATTCAGGCTTAAGGGCATCCTTGAAGCTCTAGTTGAACCTCTTTTTCTCTGGAGCTTTGACAGATACCTCAGTCTTCCCAATCTCCTACATCTGTCTCCTCTATTCAGAGAGACCACTGCCTGAATTCCCCCTTCCTGTGGTTTGGAAATTGCTTCCATGCAAAAATCTGGAAGAATCAGAGGGTCACCTGGTTTGTTTCTTTTCTCTCAGTGGCATCTAATATTTATAGGATAAAGTTCTAGCTCCTTTACATAGTGGCATCGTAAGTAGATTTATTTTTCCTCCCCAGTGTTTCAGACTTTTTCCTCAGTAGCCTTTATATTATGAAGACCCAACCCCAGGGAAGAAGAAAACATAAACAGTTGAAGTAAAAAATAAATAACAAATAAAAACTTTGCTCAGCATTGAATTTAGATGCTAAACTTGGTTAGAAGACAAGAGTCTTAGAAATCAGGCTTTCAAGAGACAGAGTTTCCTGAGAAATCCCACAGTTCGCTTTCTACTTGTCAAGAACTAAACTTAGAGGGTTTACTACAAAGTAGATCATAGATCTAGGGAAAATGTGGGATAGGAGGAAGTTCTCTCCTCACAGTAGAAGAAAAGCCCTGATGAGGTTGGGTCGGGGGATAATGGGGAGAAGGCCAGGAAAGAGGAGAATCCTCTGGCTTCTTGCATCAGGGTCAGAACCTGGGGTGGTAGTGGGGGTAAGGGAATGCAGGCAGTTGTGAGGGAACGGGAGAATGTTCTAGAACTTTGTTTTCCTAGGGATACCTAGAGAGAATGCAGTCCTTCCAGACAAGCAGGTAGTGGGACTGATGTTCTACCTTCATGACTGGGTGACTGAGGGAAGGGCGAGGAGAGTGAACCTCATAACAGCCTTACGGAGCTCTGCACACTTGGGCAAAGTCAGAGAGCAGTGCCCAGGTTCCGAGGTAGAAGAGTGTGAGGTCACCGAAAGTGTCGGCTGCTAGAGTCTGATAATGCCCAGGGCGTCAGACCCCAATATCTTCATAGATCTTGGCACCCTGTGACAAGGACCGTCACTTTGCACAGCAGCAAAAGCCACCAGTAAAGAGGTTTACACCTGGAGAGGATGCAGGTGAGTCTGCAGTGCGTAGGGGACAGGAGAGTCACCTTCCTTAATACAGGACAACATATGATTCCTGTCCCTCCCTCTAAAAATTAGAAAAGAGGGATGTGGAGAAGAATCTCTCAGTAACCAGGTATTTACTCTTAAGAGGATTATGTCTGAGATGGACAGTGACGGAGATAAAATATGTGACTTTGGATGAAAAAACCTTACATTGAGATTGCTACGGCTGAGGTCAGAGAGGTCTTTTCCCGCTTTCTCCTCTAGGGTTTTGATGGTTTCCTGTCTCACATTCAGGTCCTTTATCCATTTTGAGTTTATTTTTGTGAATGGTGTGAGAAAGTGGTCTAGTTTCAACCTTCTGCATGTTGCTGTCCAGTTCTCCCAGCACCATTTGTTAAAGAGACTGTCTTTTTTCCATTGGATGTTCTTTCCTGCTTTGTCAAAGATGAGTTGGCCATACGTTTGTGGGTCTAGTTCTGGGGTTTCTATTCTATTCCATTGGTCTATGTGTCTGTTTTTGTGCCAATACCATGCTGTCTTGATGATTACAGCTTTGTAGTAGAGGCTAAAGTCTGGGATTGTGATGCCTCCTGCTTTGGTCTTCTTCTTCAGAATTACTTTGGCTATTCGGGGCCTTTTGTGGTTCCATATGAATTTTGGGATGGCTTGTTCTAGTTTCGAGAAGAATGTTGGTGCAATTTTGATTGGGATTGCATTGAATGTGTAGATAGCTTTGGGTAGTATTGACATTTTGACAATATTTATTCTTCCAATCCATGAGCAGGGAATGTCTTTCCATTTCTTTATATCTTCTTCAATTACCTTCATAAGCTTTCTATAGTTTTCAGCATACAGATCTTTTACATCTTTGGTTAGATTTATTCCTAGGTATTTTATGCTTCTTGGTGCAATTGTGAATGGGATCAGTTTCTTTATTTGTCTTTCTGTTGCTTCATTGTTAGTGTATAAGAATGCAACTGATTTCTGTACATTGATTTTGTATCCTGCAACTTTGCCGAATTCATGTATCAGTTCTAGCAGACTTTTGGTGGAGTCTATCGGATTTTCCATGTATAATATCATGTCATCTGCAAAAAGCGAAAGCTTGACTTCATCTTTGCCAATTTTGATGCCTTTGATTTCCTTTTGTTGTCTGATTGCTGATGCTAGAACTTCCAACACTATATTAAACAACAGCGGTGAGAGTGGGCATCCCTGTCGTGTTCCTGATCTCAGGGAAAAAGCTCTGTTTTTCCCCATTGAGGATGATGTTAGCTGTGGGCTTTTCATAAATGGCTTTTATGATGTTTAAGTATGTTCCTTCTATCCCGACTTTCTCAAGGGTTTTTATTAAGAAAGGGTGCTGGATTTTGTCAAAGGCCTTTTCTGCATCGATTGACAGGATCATATGGTTCTTCTCTTTTTTTTTATTAATGTGATGTATCACATCAATTGATTTGTGAATGTTGAACCAGCAATCTCTTACTCGACACATCCCCAAAGGCAAGGGAAATAAAAGCAAAAATGAATTACTGGGACCTTACAAAGATAAAAAGCTTCTGCACAGCAAAGGAAACAACCAACAAAACTAAAAGGCAACCAACGGAATGGGAAAAGATATTTGCAAATGACATATCAGACAAAGGGCTAGTATCCAAAATCTATAAAGAGCTCACCAAACTCCACACCCGAAAAACAAATAACCCAGTGAAGAAATGGGCAGAAAACATGAATAGACACTTCTCTAAAGAAGACATCCGGATGGCCAACAGGCACATGAAAAGATGTTCAACGTCGCTCCTTATCAGGGAAATACAAATCAAAACCACACTCAGGTATCACCTCACGCCAGTCAGAGTGGCCAAAATTAACAAATCAGGAGGCTATAGATGCTGGAGAGGATGTGGAGAAACGGGAACCCTCTTGCACTGTTGGTGGGAATGCAAATTGGTGCAGCCGCTCTGGAAAGCAGTGTGGAGGTTCCTCAGAAAATTAAAAATAGACCTACCCTATGACCCAGCAATAGCACTGCTAGGAATTTATCTAAGGGATACAGGAGTACTGATGCATAGGGGCACTTGTACCCCAATGTTCATAGCAGCACTGTCAACAATAGCCAAATTATGGGAAGAGCCTAAATGTCCATCAACTGATGAATGGATAAAGAAATTGCGGTTTATATACACAATGGAATACTACATGGCAATGAGAAAGAATGAAATATGGCCTTTTGTAGCAACGTGGATGGAACTGGAGAGTGTGATGCTAAGTGAAATAAGCCATACAGAGAAAGACAGATACCATATGTTTTCACTCTTATGTGGATCCTGAGAAACTTAACAGGAACCCATGGGGGAGGGGAAGGAAAAAAAAAAAAAAGAGGTTAGAGTGGGAGAGAGCCAAAGCATAGGAGACTGTTAAAAACTGAGAACAAACTGAGGGTTGATGGGGGGTGGGAGGGAGGGGAGGGTGGGTGATGGGTATTGAGGAGGGCACCTTTTGGGATGAGCACTGGGTGTTGTATGGAAACCAATTTGACAATAAATTTCATATATTGAAAAAAAAAAAAAAGAAAAAACCTTACATTGAGCTGAGGAATGTGGAAAAGGAAAGACTCTTCCTCCACCCTCTTAGGTTTTTAGCTCTTCTTGCAAATTAGACTAACAAAAAACACCAACAAAAGACAAAGCAGACTAACAAAAGACACCAACAGTTCATGCAAATTTTACCTGAGTAGGAGACTTCCCAGAAGACAAACAAAGACCCAGAGAAAGAAATAGGCCCTGGAGCTTACATATCATCTTAACAAAGAACAGTAAAGTGGTGGAGATGGGACAAAACAAAGGAAAGAAGTTTTGGGCTTCTGGGGGTGGTAAATTGTGAGAAAGTGACTAGGAAGTATCTGAGGATAACTAATGGAAAATCAGGGTTATTTTAGTTAGGTTTATTTGTACGGACGTATCTTGGCATGGACTCCCCATCTCCAGTCACAAGAATGTTCTCTTCCTGGTACAGCAAGGGTACCTTTTTTGCTGGAAAGTTAGACTTGGATTTTAGCCAGGTGAGGCGGGGTCAGAGAGTCCTTCCTGCACCTGCTGTTTCTTTATTGCCTTCAGCTCAAAATAGTCACTATGCCAAAGTGGGATATTTTGGCGTATTCTGATCCCCTTCAGGTACATTGAATATTATGGAACAAAGTCTCTGCTCCAAGTCGAATGTGAGATTTATGGCAGTGAGTCAATTTTAGAAATAAAATCGATTATGTTCCTGCACGTATCTGCCTTGTAACTGCTCGATTTTTACCTATTATAAAGGTCAAAAATAACACAAGCAAAGCTCTCTTTGTGATGTAGTTCTTCTTACCACCTGTCCTTTAGTCTCCAGTATCACTAAACTGCTGCCTACCATTGTCTTTGGTTGACCGGTGTCACCACTCTGTGATCTGCGTCTGCTACCCACAGTAGTAGTCCGTTCTTCAAAGGCTGGAAACAGATCTCACTCACCCTTGCATTCCCAGAACCTAGCACAACGTGTCTGCTGGGTGACTGAAAAAGACCTAAATACCTTCCTCTGGAAACTTGTCCCAGGACCTGAGATTCTTCCGCCGGAAACTCTGCACTGAGTTACAGGGCAAACTCCTTGGTGCTCATTATTCCATTGTTAGGTGCGATAGTGCCTTATCACAAATAAATTCAGCTGAGTAGGGCTGGAGACCAGGGCTCCACAGGAAGGAAATAAATGAAAAGGGGCTCTATGGGGCACTGAAGGGAAGACGGTTTCTCTGGAGCAGCCAGGGTAAGGCTGCTTAAGGAAGCTCAGGGCAGCGTGAAGAAACTGAAGCGACTGGTCGGGAGTGGGAGGTGGGGGAAGGATGGCTTCATGGACATGTGACCAATACGTTTGCACAGGCCCCCACACTTAAGAGACCCCATCTTGCTTTAACCCTTTACTACGTCCATTTCGAAAGACTTAATAATGTTTACTTTTAAAAAAAAATTTTCTTTTGACGTATTTTTGAGAGACAGAGACAGAGCACCAGCAGGGGAGGCACAGAGAGAGAAGGAAACACAGAATCCAAAGCAGGCTCCAGGCTCTGAGCGGTCAGCACAGAGCCCGACGCGGGGCTCGAACTCACGGACCGGGAGGTCATGACCTGAGCTGAAGTCGGACGCTCAACCGACTGAGCCACCCGGGCGCCCCAATACTTAATAATTTTTAAACAAAGGACACTGTGTTTTCATTTTGCATTGGACCCCCTAAATTACGTATGTGGTCCTGGTTGAGGGATACCAAATGGAAGGAAAGAGCACAGAGAGAGAAGACGAGAAGAGGCATAAGAGGCGTTATTCCACCTTCATGGCCTGAGGTCAAGCTACCAGCCAGTGAGATGGCCAGGAGGGCTGAAGCGGCGGAGAAACTTGAGTGGCCACCCACCAGTGTGTCATGTGTCTCATACTTAGAGGTGGGCTTCTGAGCCATCAGAACCCATGGCACTCTCTCACTTGCTTCATTTAGTCCTGGGTTTACAGCCCCTTTTCCTGTGGTGGCACTTCCGTAACACCTTCCAGGTTGTATCACTGGTGGCTCAGGCTTCCTTCCTTTGAAGGACACCCAAGAGTTGGATGTCGTTTGCTGTCATTATCAATGACCTTAGTGACACTCGAGGAGGTAGCCAGACACAAAGGTTCTAAAGACTGGAGTGTATATCAAGAAACAGTGGCAGGAGTGATGCTGGAGATCATATGATAAATTAATCTTTTTTTTTTTTTTAATTTTTTTTTTCAACGTTTATTTATTTTTGAGACAGAGCATGAACGGGGGAGGGGCAGAGAGAGAGGGAGACACAGAGTCGGAAACAGGCTCCAGGCTCTGAGCCGTCAGCCCAGAGCCCGACGCGGGGCTCGAACTCACGGACCGCGAGATCGTGACCTGGCTGAAGTCGGATGCCTAACCGACTGCGCCGCCCAGGCGCCCCCGTTAAATTAATCTTTAAGCCGGGCATCTTCATTTTTTTTTTGTTTTTTGAATAATCAGTGGTTACAGCCTGCTGAGAAAACAGTCACAATCATTACTAGTGTATCTGAGAACCTGTAAAACACCCTCCTGGTTGACACACTATGGTCAGGAGTGGGCCCCTATCCCTTTTGCATAATTTGAGACGAAAGATGACAATCTGATGTATCTAATGCATTTCCTCAGTGAATTCATTGGCGTTATCATCTTCCTTTCCAGGTAAGAGTTCTTCACGTACAACTCGTCAGACATTTATGTCTTTATGTGTCTTTTTTTCTTTCCTTCAGTACAGCCTGGACCGAAAACTGATTGAATGCCGCATTCTTCATCTACAGCTAGAGTTAAACTAGAAAATGACAAGCCTTGCCCAAAGGAAAGTCCCCTCTTTGTCATTTTTATGAACATCTTTATAAGCCTTTAATGTATTTGGCTTCTGTGCTAGACTTAAAGCAAATCTGAAGATAATCCTTGTCCTCAGGGCAGAAATATTATATCTAGAACACACAGGAAAACACACACAAATACCTCCTCACTGCTGAGGGGAAGCTGTCAACTGCAGATACAGAATACCCGGGAATGGTGTTATAGAAATCTATTACGTTACAAACATAATGCACTGAAGATCAAATGAGCTTTTAGTTTGAATCTGAAGGAGCAAGACAGGGACTGCGATTTTGCTAATGTTCAAATTAAGCAACGAGACGTCCGAGTGACCTAAGTGAGAACACAGCACTGATGGCCGAGGGGAACTCCTATTCATCGCTTATGTACTGCTTTGCGCTATGTCCTTGCGAACAGTCTCCGATTTAGTCTGTACTAAACAAGTCGCATCACTGGCGCTGAATTGATATCTGTTTAATGGTAAAGAATACAAATTTAAATCCTGTGCTCTCAAATAGAAATGTCATTTGGGCTATTTTATTTTATTTTTTATTTTATTTGAAGGAGAGAGAGAGAGAGAGAGAGAGCGCATGAGTGGGGGAGAGGGGCAGAGGGAGAAAGAGAGAAAGAATCCTAAGCAGGCTCCATGCCCAGTGCAGAGCCCGACACAGGGCTTGATCCCATGACCCTGGGATCACAACCTGGGCCAAAATCAAGAGTCTGAAGCTTAATGGACTGAACCACTCAGGAGCCTCTGGGCTCTTTTAGTCCTGTAGAAATCATTAAGTAAATGTCACCAGAATGAATGATGTCTTCTTTCATCAGCCTTCTCCAGTCACTATCTCCTTCTGCTCAGGGTCCCTCCCTTTAGATGGCAAGGGAGGAGGAGGTCGCTGCAGGGTTGCTCCAACCTGGAGTTGGGTCTTTGTTGTCCAAAGAGGTAACTGGAAACATCAATGCTTAGAAGCTGTTTTATCCATCCTCTCCCACCCCAATAGGATGGTCTTTTAGCTTTGGCTTAAACAGTACAGGAAAAGATAACTCACCATTTCCTGGAATAGCCTATTCAACTTTTGAAATAAACATTTTAAGAGAGTTATTCCATATGTTGAATTAAATATCTGTCTCTCTTTTTAATTCCTATACACTGGCTTTCAACTTCTGGAGGGCATTCTATATCCTTTATATCTTTCTCTTATAAATGTTTGTTTATTTGGGGCGGGGGGGGGGGCGAGACAGAGAGACAGAGAATCCCAAGCAGGCTGTGCACGGTCAGTGCAAAGCACGACATGAGGCTCGATCCCCCAAACTATGAGATCATGACCTGAGCCGAAATCAAGAATCAGATGCTTAACCATCTGGGCTACCCAGGTGCCCCTCTGCTTTATATCTCTAGCCCTGAGCACTGGCCTGACAAAAAACAATGTTTGTGGAACAGTGGAAAGCTGGAAAGGGTCCAGGTTATGAATAAGCGGGGAAGTTGGGATGCTGTACCAGTCACAGAGATGATGCTTAGAACAAGAGGTGCAGATTGTGGGGGAGGCTGGAAAGTTTGGGTTTGATAACATTGGTAATCCCAGTTATGAATCACAAACTGGAAAAATCCAGTAGGCTATGAGGATTGAGAAGAAAGGGACAAAAACTAAGGAACAGATTAAATCATTCACGACAAGCCTATAGTGATAGGAGAAAAATGAGAGAATTTTAGTCCAACTGCAGTCATGTTAATAGGTTACAAATAAGTTAACAGGGTTATGACATTATATTAGTTAATGAGATAAAGGATATGTAATAAGATGAAGGATGCTATTATGCTAGAAAATCAGTGAGAAAGAGCTGAAATGTAAAATCTGCATGAATGACTGAAGTGGAAGTAAAATAGAGCCTAAGTGGGAGAAAGAGTAGGTGTTAGCAGCAGTCGGCCTGATCCTGACATCTAGCTGCATGATGGACATTAGCAGGTTATGAGATGATGAGAGTTACGTCCTCATATTTCACAGATGATAATAATTTGCTTGAAGCGAGAGAAAGAGAAAGAGAGAGAGAAAGCTGTTAAGGTGGGACTTCTTTGACTCTTGTGCTTTATTGCTTCCCTGAGATGTCATGCTATTTTCCTGGAACAGGAGTCAGAACACCCTGGAAAGGCATCAGTTGACAGGATTTAGGAAATGTCTACTGATTTGCAATAAGCCCGGCCTAGTGCCAGGCCTGGTATGAACAATTGGAAGACTGGATGGGTGGATGGATGGATGGATGGTATCCATCCTTTTAAGGATGTCTTTTAAGGCTTTTAAGATTGTCAAAGAATTAAAATATGGACTTAATGATCATTTCCCATCACTCAGATAGCCCTTTGGACCGAGCCACAGATCTTTAGTAAGCATCCTGGGGAGAGGGACTCCAAATAAAATCTCAAGGACAGTTCTCAAAAATGATGCAGGCCTGGAGAACATGGCTTTGCATCTTTTCATGTGAATGAGGCTGGCACTCAAGTTGGGGAGAAGGGTTTTTCTCATTTTATCAACGTTCAGACCCTGGCAACTTTGGCTTAGCGTTCCCTGCACACGAACACTGCAGGTTCTTAGAGTCTTTGGCTCAGTTTGTCACCTTTTCTTCTACAGAGCATTGATGAGGGATAAATCAGAGGGCCATTACTGGCAGGTGGTCGTAGTGTCTCTGGAAGGTGACTTCACAGAGTTGCAAAATGTACACATTACTTCCAAAATATGCAAAGAACATATAACTTCCATTTCTAGAACTGATTTGAACTTTCACAAGAGTCCCCACTCCTTGGTAGTAGATACCGGGAAAAGTTGTGAAAGTCTTTGAAAAGGGCAAAAAAGATAAGTATCCTATTTAGTAAACTCTTCTGGGTTACATCTGCCTTTCGTTGACCTTGAGCTACTTTACAACTCTGGCAAACTGTAGAACACCGATGACAATGCTTATGTTTTTTGTAAGTTGTGTCTGGTGGAGAGGCACTTACCTATTGCCCTGTAGATGTTGACCAATTTTTGGCATTCGTTTCATTCGGTATTCATATTCATCAGTCTTCCTGTGTGTGAATTCTCTTTTAAATCAGCTGTAAAATCTTACCAGTTTCCTCATAACTTGAGTTAATGAAATCTTTCACATGGGAGAATCATAGTTTTATCCTTTAAAAATAATCTTCTAACATAAAGGAAAACTGACTAAGCTTGACGTTTTATGACATTGCTACTTCTTTTGGCTTAGGTTGTTTTAGGCAGCTGCTCAGTCTTTTTTTTTAATTTTTTTTTTCAACGTTTTTATTTATTTTTGGGACAGAGAGAGACAGAGCATGAACGGGGGAGGGGCAGAGAGAGAGGGAGACACAGAATCGGAAACAGGCTCCAGGCTCTGAGCCATCAGCCCAGAGCCCGATGCGGGGCTCGAACTCACGGACCGCGAGATCGTGACCTGGCTGAAGTCGGACGCTTAACCGACTGCGCCACCCAGGCGCCCCTGCTCAGTCTTTTTTTATATCACGTTCCACCTCTTGCTCCTTGCCATCTTGAAAGCGCATCATCTTGATGTGAGGGGGACAAGGCACATATGACTTGTGGTGGGGGAGGAGAGACAAGATCTGAGGGCCACGTGGTGTCTGTGTGGTCATTTGTCCACCATCCTGTCATCTCTCACAGAAGACTGTGGACCCAGTCGTATACTCTGTCTTCATCCTTAACACAGGTCTTTGTGTCCCTCTACATGGCACACGGAAACTTCTAGTTGCAGTGCATGTTTGGGTAGTCCGTGAGAAATGTGGAGTGCCATCCTTTATTTATTTACCAGTTCTGTGGCGTGGTTCCTTCTCCATGCTAACATGACTATATCCCAGACCCAGAATGATCTCAGTCTTTCCTATTCTCATGTGTGTATTTCTACCATTAAAGCATTGACGTCTAAGTCTGAACCTTCTGCCCTTCCTCTGTCTTTCTTCCCCTTCCTATCATCCATGAAGACCAAATGAACAGGCATTCTACTTCCTCTTGCTGTTTGATAGACCCTTCCCCCACACCGTGCCCTCTGAAGTGTCACTCACTCTCCCCCTTTTTCCCCTGAACTGTCATGACAGAATGGTCGTTCTATGCATGACATATGGAGAAAGGGAATGAAAAACCCATTGATGTAGTAGCTTCAAAACATCATCACTCTTGTATAGGATGTTGGGGTTCTCAAAAGCAGAAACCATCACTGAAAAACACAGCCCGTTGAAGAGAGAAAATGTGGAAACCAGAAAATAGATGAGAAGGTTGCTTGAACAAGGACAGCTAAAGCACTCTCTGGGACACCACCACCTGTGAGCTTGAATAATGCAATATCTTTATAAATACATTGGCATAAAAGGCAATCATTTTGAACCACCATCAAAAAAAGTATCACTTTTATTTTGGGACTTTATGCTTCTATAAACCCATAGTGGCCCCTAGGGATAACTGCATTTAAAAAAATCTGCTTTCAAACCACATGCTTAATAATAGGTTTAGGAAATTTGCCAAGAGTAAACATTAACTCACTCATCTGTATAACTCAGTTTCTACCTTCTCTACATTCAAAAAAAGAAAACACACATTTTAATACTTCAACTTTTTTCAACTCCTCCTATTGCCCCTAACACCAAAAAAAAGTGTGAAACAATAATTTTAATATTATATGGATTCTCAAAAGGCAAATTATATTCTCAAGAAGTATGAATTTCCATGAGCTTTTGACTACTCAGAAGAAGTATGAATTTAAATGCAATGTGTTGAGAAGGCTCTAAGATTTCTGGAGTGTGTCTTTTTCTTTTCCTCTCAAGCCAGGGCAGATATTGTGACCATGGGACAACAGTTTTTGGCTGTGGGCAGGAGCTATGACAGCACATCCTCAGACAATTCTGTCCGTATGTGCAAGTTAAATAACTACTTATAGAATTTGACAGCAAAAAAAAAAGGTTGTGACAATGGAAATACATAATTGAGACAGTATATGATTCTTTAGTGTAACATAATCAGTATTAACCCAGATATAATTTCCTATGAATTATGTGACCTTATAAAATAAACTTTTATACACACACACATACACACTTAGTCATCCTGGAAATAAGTGCTTGGCTGTCTCTTCATGTAGAATATACATGTGGGACTCATTCTCAGAGGAAGTCCGTGGCTAATGGTTCATACCATTTTTTTTTTTTTTTATGCTTCTTACCATTAATGGTAGACAGAGACACAAAAGTACTAGTTCCTCAGTAGCTCATGCTGAACCAACAAGCTCAGTCCCGGTCCTATAAAATATATACAAATTTATCTTTATTGATTATATCCACATATGTTCATATATATCACATACACAACTGTCTCTCCATATAAAAACAGTAATTCAGAAATCTTTCTTATTTGAAAACATGGAATATCTGTCGTCATCCTCTCACATTTATGAGAATCCACTCTCTGAGCCAAAGATGGAAAGGACGGAAACCCCGTGATCCAGGAGAATGTATTCTAGTTGGACATTGGCTTATTCTCATGGAATTTGGGTCAATGCATATTTTTTTTCTTTTTAAATTTTTTTTAATGTTTACTTATTTTTGAGAGGGAGAGACAGAGTGCGAGCAGGGGAGGGGCAGAGAGAGAGAGGGGGAGATAGAGAATCCGAAGCAGGCTCCAGGCTCTGAGCTGTTAGTACAGAGCCCGATGCAGGGCTTGAACTCATGAGCCATGAGATCATGAACTGAGCCGAAGTCGGATGCTTAACAGATTGAGCCACCCAGGCGCCCCTGGGTCAATCCATATTTGTAGTTCTTTGACCTCAGATCTCTGATCCACTGCACCAAATACAAAATAATCTCAGCCCATAGGCCCTGGGTGAGCTCTGTCTTCTGGAAGCCATGTTGGGATTGCTGATGTTTTGCAGTCATCATAAATCGCTTTCCTTTTTGAGACTCTTTGTCAATTCTGTCGAGTACACTCACTCTTCACAGCTCACTGCTTTGTATGCCAAAGAATGCCGACTCTAATTGTCTGTTCCTCACCCAACGATGTCTTTACAACTTGCCAAACTTAAGAAGCGCTCAATTTGACCTCCCATGAGAACTCTAAATGTCACAGTCCTTATTTTCTCAAACACTGAGCTTGCTTCAGTGTTATCTTCAGGGAAACTCCGTGGACTCCCCGCTGATCACAGTGATGTTAGTGTTGGTGATGGTGGCCACTGTTATGGCTGTTGCTCGGCTGTCATGAGACCAGGGTCCACTGCGGCTGAACACTCCTCCTTAGACAGCCTCATGTTGCATCCACAGGAGATGTAGAAGCAAACAGGCGAAGGAAGCCCCAGATTTGGACACGTATGCTACCGACCTTTGGGACCCATATCACTTCAGGTGTAGGGAGTATCTGTCTCCTGACGATAGTTCAGACCTAGAGTTGTCTTGGATGACTGGTCAACTGTGGTGGAGGGGGAAGAAACAAAACAAAACACCTTTTCTCAGTCCTCCTAGGTTTTCTGGCCCCAAACCTGCAAATTAGAGTGACACTAAGACAAAAACAGAGTTTATTGAGGTGTGCATGGCACCTACATGTGGGAGCATCCGTGATGAGTCACTCAGAGGGGTGGTTGGAACTGGGGCTTCTCTAGCATCTTCATAAAGAACAATAACTTTGTAGAGAAGAGATAGGATGAAGGAAAAAGGGTTTAGGCGATTAGGGGTGGCAAACTGTGGTGAGGTAAGTTTTTTCTTGTGTCTGCTTCTTCCCAGCTGCCTTCAGCTTAAAATAGTCCTTATGTCAAAGTGGCAGATTTGGGGACGGTATATTCTGATCTCCTGCACCACCGCGGAGGAGGCAAGCAGCGTAAGGACAGTTCTGTTTTGTTCTGAGTTTTACGCGAGAAGCACAAACTCCAGTGGGAAAAGGAAATGAAGGTGTTGCCTTGAAGATTTCTGCTCTTGTATTGGCAGGCCATGTAGACAGCATGACGCTGACTAGCGTTCACCAAACGTTTGCCACTTGCCAGGGCCTGTACTCAGGACTTGATACGCATTAGATCACTTAATCCTCAAAATAACCCTTGAAGGCAGTACTGTTCTCAATTCTTTTTGTGGATGAGCCCCTGGAGCTGCAAATGAATTTATTTGTCCAGGGTCCAGCGTTGGGGATGGTGCTAGGCTTAGAACCCTGATGGTCCCTGCGTGAAAGCCCAGGCAGGTAAGGCTCCCAGAGCATGGTGTCACGGGCACTATTCCAGCCCCTTTGTGGGCACCGGTCAACAGGGCAAACTTGCAGGACTGTGACCAGTCCCGTGCAGGGAACCGCAGGGTGGAACTCAGGTATGCCAGACTCCAGAACCCGCTTCCTTCTTGTCAGCTCCGCACTGCCCCTCCCGTGAGAAGCCTCAGCCCTTCTTGTGGTGATGTCCTTCCAGACTTGGAAATGGCAGCCATCTTAAGCATGATACTACCCCCTTCCTCCTCTCAGCTTAGGAAACTGATGATGTGTTTGCTACGGGTTGTTCTCCTTTGCCACCCCTCCCCCCGTTGTCCTCTATAAACGATCTGTACTTGCTTGTTTCCATCTTGACATCCTTCCACTGAGCTCCTGACTTAAGCCCTACTGAGTCTTGTGTTCCGGGCGCCTAGCACGGCCTGGCACGGAGCATGCTCTGAGGACGCGGCTGGTGACTGAGGAAGGAATGACAGTGGATCACGTGTTGCCCTCCCAGATACCGGCCGTGGTCATAAACGTGATAAACTAGAGGAGGGACTGAGGGTGATGTGTCGAGGGAAAACCTTGGACCCTGGGGCATCTCTGATCGTCTCCCGCCTCAGAGAGGCGTTCTCTAGAAAAGCAGTCAGGAAGCCTCCTTGTAGGGGCCTGACGCTGGTGCAGCCGCGCAAACAGAAGGGGACTCATGGCTGTTTTGTGTCCCAGAGTGACTCTGGCTGCAGCAACTCCTCGGGCAGGGCAGGTGCCGGCCTTCTCCTGCTCTCTGGCTTCCCCACCACCGTCGGACCCTCTTCCTTCTGTAGAAAGAGCATAATAGTAGGAGTCCAGAAAGAAAAGTCTACCCATACACCCCTGGCTTGCTGTGGGAAATTAGAAGTCACTGTGTGCTTCCCTGAGCATTCATTCTGTCGCCTCTACAGTGGAAATTGTCATATACAGCCTGCCTACCCCATCAGGTTCTACAGATGAGAAAAGACTGTAAAAATGAAAGTCCTTTGTAAACCAAAGCGCTCTGCTTGTCTAAGGTATTATCCCCATCTGCACACTCAGTCTTCCCAGGGTGATTTAGGTGCACAGACGCACCTCTGGTACATCTCAGGAGATTCCTGCCAGACCTGGTACTCAGGTGCCATTTACTTGTCCCCGGGTTCTAAGACACCCTAGGAGATTCTCCTTATGTAAAGCCTCTTCTAAAATCTGTCTCTCTGAGGCTTCCAGTTGTTGGCATCCGTAAAATGAGCGTCTGATGTGACTCTAGGCCTGTAAGTAAAAACCACATCCCTCTTATCTCTGTTCTGACAAGGAGGTCAAGTTACAACTCCTGTGAGAAGGGAACTTCTTGGTTCCTGTTCTCGCTGAGGCGTAAACTGCTAAACCACCCCCAGAGGTACCTGATGGGGCTAACCAAGGGGGTCACCCCGGTAACACACATGCAAAAGAGCAGGTGGCTGCATTGCCTTTCAGTGATTTGGGAGCAGAGAAAGCAATTCCTGTACGACAGCGCGGGGCGAAGGGGCCTGGAAGAAAGGGCCCGGGAGGCTAGAGAAGGGGCGGGAAGCGAGAGGAGAGAGAGGACGAGGACGCCGAGCCAGGAGGGAGGCTTGGTGGTGTCGTGGGGCCTGTCTGGGCCGGGATCCTGGGAGCAGTCAGTGTCCGAGAAGGGAGCGTGGCTGCTCGGGTTCTGCTTGTGCCCGTTTTACTCCCGATTCCCGTTAGTAGGGACTTCCTCTCACTGCTTTTTCTGCCTTTAGGTGTCATGTTTCAACTGTATAAAAATTGATATTTTTTTTTTTTTTTTTTTTTTTTTTTGGCTAGTGGGATGGGAGGCAAGCAGAAGCATCCTTGCTCCAAATGGAGGCTCTACTGCGAAGAAGGCTCACGCTGCGTGTTACCACCTTTGGGTTCTCTGGGTGGGGAGAGGTTGTTGGAAGAGCGCTAACTCGTCCAGAAAGTGCAAGCCTCACCGGCTATGTGTTTGACAAGGGCTTTGTTATCCGTCCCCGTCCCTGGGAACCTGAGATTGCACTGTGTTTGTTTCATTATTTCTCCTTGGCCCAGTATAAGGCCCTAGGCCGCGATGAGGTCTCTGACCCTGAAGCCAGTCTGAAGACGTAGAAGAAAAAGAAAAAAAAAAACCCTCTAATATTTCAGTTTTATGAGGGGTTTTGGAAAGTTCTAAACCAACGACTGATTTTTATTTTTTTTTCACAAAAGGGATTGAATCTCAGAGAAAGGACTGTCACATAAGGCTGAACAGGTTGTTGACTGCTCAGTTCTAGGGTCATTAGAGACTTTTTTTGTTCCCCCCACTGGGGTTAGGACAATGTCCTGAGGAAGGGAAGCCTCTGCCTGGTGTGCCTGGGGACACCGTGGGGACTAGAAGCTGTGTTGCTCCGGGGGGGAAAAAAAACATCAGCTTATTCAAGTATTAAAAAGACGGGAAACATTCCCTACACACTGCCTTCTTCTTAGCTGGCTGAGGTCGTTCAGACTAGGCTTTAGAAACATTTACTAAGAATTTTCTACATAGGTACCATTGTCATCCCCATTTCACACCTGGGGAAAACGAGATGCAAAGAGACCAAGCAATTTTCTAAAGGTTACGCAGCTAGAAAACGGCAGAACCCTAATTTGAACCTAGGTAGTCTGGCTCGAACGCCTACAGGCTTAATCGCCTGGGTTATCAAGACCGTATCTCCGTCTTAGTAAGGGCATCATTAACCCAGAGGAGCCTCTGGTGAAATAAGTGGGGAGGAATGTGGATAATCCCCGAGGACTCCTGCCTTATTCTAAGGTGTCCGGCAAAGAGAATACAATAAGGAGGCATGTGGGACTGTACCCCTTACCCTCACTGCCTTACTTGTAGCTCCAGACTTGGTCTTGCTTTCATGTTTTGTAAGCACGGCCATAGCATCAGTGAATATAGAGGTTTCCCCCCTTACACTCAGTTTTCTTACAATGCTGGACATAATAGTTCTGTATAAATAACTACTGAGTCTCCAAAGTGCCTTCACACTGATTTCCGCATTTGAACTTTCATAACAACCTAGGTAAGGAGAGCATTCTTATGCCACATTACAAACAGGAAACTGAAGCTCAGAGAATTTCCAGGGGGACAGAGGTCAAGGTAGTTCTCAGTCCTGGTGTTCTGGTTCTTAATTCTATGTTCTTTATACTATGTTCTGTAAGGACATCAATACTGATGGGTATGTGTATGCGCGACTATATGAGCGTTTTAAATTTTATTTTGATTGAAAACTGTAGTTTTGAAGAACACAAGTGAGGATCTCTGGGTGAGTTTTGTCATGTTTTGGGGGGGTAACGCAGGTCCAGCCTGTGGGGACTTGTTGGTGACACTGGCTTGGGGTGATTTGACATTGTTGCCATCAGGACCTACTGGGAAGTGAAATTTCCCACTCCACCTAGTCATTGATCTTATGTGCTTATGTGACCATTTCCCCCAATTGCAAGGCGCATTATTTTGCAGCCCTGGTGGGACCTTTGTGAAATTTCCCCATTTTCTCTCAAGGCATTTCAGGTTAGTCACTACCCTGTGCATTGACTTTTGTGATTGCATATACATTGTTCTCAATAGCACTAAGAGAAATTTCCACAGAGGAAGCCTGCAGCCAGACGGCAAATGCCTGCAATGCCCGGGCATGCGAGTGACTAAGCAGTCAAGATGTGTTTAAAATATAATCTTCAAGCAGGAACTTGAAACTCCCTGGAGACTTCCATGTCTGTGCTATTTCAGCACACCCCTCCAATTTGCTATGGTCATTTTCGTTAAAAAGCTGGAAGGCTTAATATTAGAAAGCACACATATTGTTAGGGATGAAAAAGCCAACGTTGTTACCTTCCCAGTTGGCAGTGTCTTGATCATTAACTGATCTTCCCCCTCACCCCCCTCAATTTTACGAAATGCGCTTGGCTGCCTACTTTTTATCTCACGTCCATCCACATATTCCTGAAAAAACAAACAAACAAAAATGCCATGTAGTCCTTTCGTAACGTCATTTCTTCTCCAAGAATTCATTGGATTGGGGCTCATTTGTACTCCAGTGGAAGATGTCCAAGGAAACTTCCAGAGAATTCAGGAAATGCTGTTTTAGTTACTAAAGAAATACTAATTCAGCATTACGTGTTTTTTGTTTGAAGTGATTTATACATTATTTAGTCACCATAAAAGAGCATGTTTCTTCTCTGACAGGGACGCCTCTTTGTGACCCAGAGTAAATCACTTAAGGTATCTCCCTCCAAAGTCCTCAGCTGCAAAAAAAAAAAAAAAAAGAAAAAAAAAAAAAAGGTGCCAGGCATGTTGAATTGATTATGTGATAAGGAAGGTGACTGAGTTCTTGGGTATAACATATCCTGAATCTCAAAAGCCATATACGTACAACATAATTAGTAATACTCTGTAGCATTTGGTGTAACCTAGCGAATTAATGACCTTGAATTATTATGACTCATCTGCTGCATTGTTTTCAGTAAAGTCATTCTCAAAAATGAAAGTAACATGAAATAAAGCGTTGGCCCAACATTTTGACCACATGGCAAACTGAAAGAGGACTGAAGGAAAAATCTTCTTCAGTGGTGGATGTGGTTTCAGTAGACACAAAATAACCAAAAGGGCAATAGGCAGGGAAGACATTCTAAGTGCCTCCGAGACTCCACTTCCTCGGAGAGCCCCACTTTGCCCAACTTATGCAAGTTCTATGAGGTGGACCAGCTTATCTGCTCGGACACGCAGAAAACCCTGAGGAGGCATGGGTGGGAAATCTTTGGGGGAAGAGAAGTGCCAGGGACCAGGAAAAGAAATGATTTTAGGAATCCAATATGCTGAGGAGAGGAGCTGATGCCTTAGGGCAAAACTTTTGTTTTCTTCCTTCAGAGCTTGATGTATCCATCAAGTTCATCCATCAAGTTCATGACGAGCAACCCCTGAACTCAGTCGCGTGCTCCATGGACCCGAATGTCCTGTACTCTTGCGTCTGGGCAACGATTCTTCTTCAAAAAGGAGATTTAAAACCCAGAACGCATTGAGCATGGTGAGTGAAAACAAACAACACAAAGTGTTCTGTAGCAGCCCTGTGACCCACTGTTAAGGGAACCAAAACCCACAAGCACAAGACGCGAGTCATTATGAGGCAAACAACAGTCGGTGACCTCAGAAGCTATTCTTGTGTAGCGGCAGCTGGCCCACTGCCCACTGCTGTGAATGACCCAACGTGCTCAGTGCCTGTTCTTGCTTCCCTAGCTCTTGTCATGAGTGGGGAAAGCATGTGGGTGTGCACATATGTTTGCTTTGTGTATTAATGCCAATTTCTTCCTCATGCTGTACGTCAGGAATGAGAAATAGTCTAGGAAGGGTTCCTGAAACCCAACTCTGCCCCCCCCCCCCACACACACATACAGAGTAAATCAAGAGAGACATCAAGTATAAAATATTAATTCTTGTTAAAATCCAAGAGACTTGTGTGGAGAAGAATATTCATTACCATTTGCACTTTGTTGAGGGTCTAATGTATTCATCTTATTTATTTCAAATTGACTTCTTTGTGTGCTTTTTAGAGAGAGAGAGTGCAAGCGGGGAGAGAATCTTAAGCTCCAGGCTCAGTGCCCAGCCCAAGGCAGGGCTCGAGGCCATGACCCTGGGATGATGACCTGAGTGGAAATCAAGAGTTGGACACTAGCCACCGACAGAGCCACCCAGGTGCCCCTAAAATTAACAAGTAGCATTCCTTTAAATATTCACATACTGGGGCACCTGGGTGGCTCAGTCGGTTAAGCATCCGACTTCGGCTCAGGTCACGAGCTAGCGGTCCCTGAGTTCGAGCCCCGTGTTGGGCTCTGTGCTGACAGTTCAGAGCCTGGAGCCTGTTTCGGATTCTGTGTCTCCCTCTCTTTCTGGCTCTCTCCCATTCATGCTCTGTCTCTCTCTGTCTCAAAAATAAATAAACGTTAAAAAAAATTAAAAAAAATATTCACATACTCACTGTCCAAATAAATAAAAATATAACTCCCTCAGCTGTTACACATTGATTATAAGCTTAAATGTATCTAAAATCACATGTCAGGTCTATCAAATTTTCTTAGTAACTCTTTGTAGTAGGCTTATTTTTGACCACCCAAAGATTTCAGGTCCTAATTCCTAGAACCTAAATGTAACCTTGGAAAGAAAAAGGATCTTTGCTGACTTAGTTGAATGTCTTGATACAGGGAGATTATCATGGATTATCTGGCTGGGACTTAATCCAATCACAAGTGTCCTTATAGGGGAAAGACAGTGGGAGAGCGGACAGACACACAGAAGAGGAGGAGCCCATGTGACCACAGCGGCAGAGATTGGAGTGATGTGGTCACGTGTCAAGGAATGCCTAGAGCCACCAGAAGCTGGAGGGGGCAAGGGCTACATCGTCTCCTAGAGGTCCTGGAGGCAGCCAGACCTTGATTTCAGACTTCTGTCCTCCTCCAGAACTGTAAGCGAATCCATTTCTATTGTTTTAAGTTTGTGGCGATTTGTCATGCAGACACAGGAAACTAATATACTATTTACCACCTTAGGAAGCAAACAGCACAACGCAAAATGTCACTGTGGTTACAAAACTATTTAAAAACCTTCTCGTCATTCCTGATTTAAAAAGTTCAGTAGATTTGATGTTGCTTCTTAATCTTATTATTTAAGGTTTTTAAGAAGTCTGCCTTCCTAGGTTTTCAGCCATTGTACTGTCCCAAAGATTTTCAGATCAATGGAAACTTTCCTCACTTGGGTGGGTCCTTGAACCTGGTTGTACAGCCCATGGTGATTCAAACCTGAGCCACTGTTCAGACTGAGATCCTTCTGTGGCAGTGCTCTCTGGTTTCATCCGAGGAGCTTAATCACCTTTCCTATTGAGTTTAGTGGGAGGGGGTTCCTATTCTTTCCTTTCTCTTTCTCTTTTCTTTCTTTCTTTCTTCCTTCCTTCCTTCCTTCCTTCCTTCCTTTCTTTTCTTTCTTTCTTCTTTCTTTCTTTCTTCTTTCTTTCTTTCTTTCTTTCTTTCTTTCTTCTTTCTTTCTTTCTTTCTTTCTTTCTCTTTTTTGCAACTTGAGGTCTTTAAATTCTTATTGCCTTTAACTATAATATAGTGACATCATCTATAGGGTGACTATATATGTCTTACAGGTACTTCATTATACTAGTAAGGAAAATCCAGCAGATTCATTTTCTTGGATAGGCAGTTAGCTCTCTTTTTAATGATCTGAGAATGCCCCTGTTTTTTGTTTTTTGCTTTTTGTTTCAACTTTTTTTTTTAATGTTTATTTATTTTTGAGGGAGAGCGAGAGCGCGAGCAGGGCAGGGGCAGAGAGAGAGGGAGACACAGAATCCGAAGCAGGCTCCGGGCTTTGAGCTGTCGGCACAGAGCCTGACACGGGGCTCAAACCCATCAACCGTGAGATCGTGACCCGAGCTGAAGCCGGACGCTCAGCCAGCTGAGCCACCAGGCACCCCTTGCCCCCGTTGAGATTGCTCCTGAGCTGATTATTATACATGCCTCCTTGCTCTCAACTATTTCTACCTCGTGGTTGGGTGAGACCAGGGGCAGTGAGTGATCCTCTTCCTGTCACTGATACAGCTCCAGGACTCCCTGGAAGGTCTACAGTTTTATCCTCCTGGTCCTCGTTACCCTCCTACGAAGTCACTAAAGATGTAAACATACTCCACTGTATATATGCGCCACCCGCAAGGGGCGGGGGGGATTGGGTCTGTGACTGGAGGCCTTTCTCCTGCTCTGCATTCTCAGTGTGTGGACTCTGCTTGTGGGTCTTGCTTCATGGATTACAGATGTCTTGCTCCAGATGTTGTGCAGGAAGAAGCGCAACGATGGGCAACTGTGCCCTGTGGCTACCCCTCCGTCATGAAGGCAAAAGCTTTCCCAAAATGTGCTCCCCCAAAAAAGCAGACTTCTGTGTACCTCTCACTGGCCAAAAGTTTGTCATATGACCTGCTGGTTTCAAAGGAGACCGGGCACAGGTGTTTAGAGTTTCTAGTCTCTACTTGAGTGAGGTAAGCAAGGAGGGAAGGGTTGGGAAGGGTGATGGGTTAGCCAGCTTCCCACCTGCCGCACAACTTCTCTGTGCATGTTGGCTTTATGCTTCTCTCTATAGACAGACCTCCTTCTTCTGCTTCATCATTTGTTTGGCTAAAAATGTCCACCTTAGCTCTAGCGAAGCCCCCAGCCCAGAGGCCTGCTTCTCAGTTTGTGATCTGTGGCATTCCCGTCTTAGACTCACTGGGGATACTTGTTAAAAGTATCCTGTAGGGGCGTCTGGGTGGTTCAGTCGGCTGAGCTTCCGACTCCGGCTCAGGTCATGATCTCGCAGTCCATGAGTTCGAGCCCCGCGTCAGGCTCTGTGCTGACAGCTCAGAGCCTGGAGCCTGTTTCGGATTCTGTGTCTCCCTCTCTCTCTGACCCTCCCCCTCTCATGCTCTGTCTCTCTCTGTCTCAAAAATGAATAAACATTAAAAATAAAAAAATTTTGGGGCGCCTGGGTGGCGCAGTCGGTTAAGCGTCCGACTTCAGCCAGGTCACGATCTCGCGGTCCGTGAGTTCGAGCCCCGAGTCGGGCTCTGGGCTGATGGCTCGGAGCCTGGAGCCTGTTTCCGATTCTGTGTCTCCCTCTCTCTCTGCCCCTCCCCCGTTCATGCTCTGTCTCTCTCTGTCCCAAAATAAATAAAAAACGTTGAAAAAAAAATTAAAAAAAAAAAATAAAAAAATTTTTTAAAAAAGTATCCTGTGCTTCAAACCTGCTGCAGATACACCCTGAAGATCACAGATCCTGAAGATCAAATATTTTTCAGCTCCAGACCCAAAGATATGGTTTTGGAGCTTGGGAATCTCACATGATTCTTGTGTACATTAAGCTTTGAGAGCCAATGAACTAGAGTCCTTGTGTCCCAGTTCCAGACCCGTGGGAGAGGGCTCCAGGTTGGCCTATTTGGGTTCTGTATGTATAACCCTCAGTCCAATCAGTCAAGGGTGCCGTTAGAAGGCAGGTGGGCTCAGGGCCCACGGCACTGACCTCCCATCAGTGACCTTAGGAGTAATCTCTCTAGGGAGCATGGGCGGGGCAAGAAAGGTGACTCTGTGAACTTCTCCGCTGTGGGGCTCCCCGTTCCCAGCATGCAATTTCTCCTTTCACAGGAGCCCTCTGCTGACCTCAGGTCTCACCCAGCACGTTTCTGCTTATGTGGCTCTGGCACGGACTCTGGTCCAGCGTCCCACCCTCCCCTCTCTGCTGTGGAGGCCAGCTCACCTCCCCTCCTCCCTAACCATTGCCTCATCATTCCTGGCCTCACTCGTTGTCGCTCAACTTTGAAATGCCGTGCAGCTTTCAGCCGGTGTATCGTAACTCAGGCCACGCAGCCATTTCCAAATGTACAGCCGCAAATCAAATATGAAGAAGTGTAACATTTTGAATTCTTGTGTGATTAAACTCAGCTCAGTTCCACTTGTCAACTTCATTTGTCTTGATAACTGATAACCTAAAGCTCTTAATAGTTCCACATTAAGGTAGCTCCTTACTTCCAGTTTAAGATGTTGCCTCTTTTTGTAAGGAGGCAGTCATAGTCAGAGTTTCCCCCCCTTTTACGCCCTAGGAGTGACCTCAGTGTGTAGGGGGCTTAGAAATAACCTGGGTTTGGGGGTGCCTGGGTGGTGCAGTCAGTTAAGCATCTGACTTTGGCTCAGGTCATGATCTCGCGGTCCGTGAGTTCGAGCCCTGCGTCGGGCTCTGTGCTGACAGCTCAGAGCCTGGAGCCTGCTTCGGATTCTGGGTCTCCCTCTCTCTCTGTCCCTCCCCCGCTGCTCATGCTCTCTCTGTCTCTCTCGGTCAAAGATAAATGAACATTAAAAGTAATAATAATAATAATAATCTGGGATTTTATGCAGTCCTTTGCCTTTGATGGCCACTGTGCAGTCATGCTCTGGGCTCTGGAGAACTATGGCTGGCATCCTTAAGGCATCTCCCCTCCTGCCTGGCCTTTGATGTGGAAGGCTAGCTGTGCTGTTGAGGACTCTGGGCTCTGACCTGACCCCCATCAACCATGAAGCCAACACTGCTGTGTCCTCCTGCCCTGCTCCTAGACCTCTCGTGACTTACCAGGTCCCATACTCCCTCTACACCCCTGCCTGGGTATTCAAAACTCTCAATTGCCTCTCCTTATTCTTCAGTGCCATGCAGGACTTTGCAAGGCTGTGCTAAGGCCAGTCTGCTCAGACACATCCCCCCATCATTGCCAATCTGGATCCAAGAGCCAAACTGCTCCAACGTCTTTCAAATTCAAAGCTTTTCTATGAGACTCGCTGTCCTCTTGGGCTCTGCCTTGGAAGGTGCTTTTGGAAGTCTCTTAAACCTAACGAGTGTCTTTACCACGTTCCACATAAGGTTTGACCGAGAGAGGGACCAGATTTTGCCATCAGTTACGTTATTCTTATCAAGTACCCTGTCTTAATCATCTCTGAATCTCTTCCTCTGGCTCACTGGTAAATCTTCATTTCCTGTTTGGATGGAAAGGTAGATACATCGACTGGCATTCCTTACTATTCTGTGGAAGTTAGTCCAAACCAAGTGCTCGTTCCACCAAACTTGGTTCTTGATCCCTAAAGCTCAGCTCTTAGAATTCCATGGAACCCATTTGTTTGTTTGTTTGTTTGTTTGTTTATTTTGAGAAATCTAGTTCTTATAAGTAAGTAGCCCTTTGGCTTTCAGAGGATGGTGCATGCTGTGCGTTTAAGAAACCCAGTTAGAAATCTCACAAACTCCTTTGACTTGGGATGATTTGTTCTCCCCTGAGAGTAGTTCACCTAGAAGGTGTCACCAGTGCTGGCAACATGTAGGAGAAAAGCAACCAAGAGCGCAGATCAAATGCACACACACTGTTGTCCCTTTCACGCAGTCAGTTACATTGCCTTTGCCTGTGTCTCATGTGTGTTAAGCAAGTCGCTCATAAACTAGATGCTCCCTGATGGCAGCACCGGGATCCTACCAGAGAAGAACAGAGGAGTCTAACTCAAATCAGTTTGTCATGATGCCTGCCAGGCCAGCTTGGATAGCATTGGATATGTCAAGAAAAATAAAACTCCGTGGGTGTTTCTCTCTCTCTTTTTTTCCTTCCAGAAGAAGGGATTTTAACTACACCTATCCCAAGATGTGAACCAGTGAAGCAGCACTTTATCTAGAATCAAGGACACTGTGCTTGCTGTATGGGTTTTGTCGGTATGGAAACTGTGTTTCTGATACTGCAACAGAATCATCACTTGCTTCTACCACATTTTGCTGACCACAGGCAAATCATAGTTTTACTGAGCCAACCCTTGTGTGTCAATAAAAGTAGTTTAAGAGTCAGTTAAATAAAAGTTTTCAAGATCTAATTTCCTGAAAACCAGTGAATATCTCTTGTTATTGGGCTCAAACTTTTTTTTCAATTTAGCAAAACTGAATTGGACACTTCACATGATGCACTTTACATTATACCTGATACAAATATTATCTCCCAGGAGCGCTCCTGATCTCCAGCCTGTGTGTCTACCTGTCTCCTTGGCATCTCTACTTATATGTTCAACGATCCTGACATCAACCATGCCAACCCTCCTCTTTACTGTCATAATAATGGCATTACTGTTCAGTCTGTGGCTCAAGTCTAGGATCTGGGAATCAACCCAGACCTCTTTCATTCCTTCACATCAATTCCTTGGAAGTCATCTCTCCCTCCCAAATAGAGCCTTAATCCAACCACATCTCACCCCCTCTACTGCTACTAGGTTAGTCCAAGAAGCCACTGTGTCTTAACTGAACTGCTCCAATAGCCTCCTAACTGGTCTGCTTGCTTTCACCCTCTCTCCACCCACAGACACTCCCCTTCATTCTTCATACATCACACAGAATCCTCTTTTTAAAGACTATATTTAATAATATCACTCACCCTCCCATTTAAGTCCCTCCCATAATTTCCTACTATAATTAGAATAAAATACAAACTTTGTTAGGGCCCAAGGACTTCCCTGAGATGGTCCTGCCAATATCTTGGATCTAATCTTGTACCCCTTGTCCCATCACTCATTGGCCTTTAATTTGTCTCTGGAGAATGCAAAATTTCTTCTCGTTTCACAGCTTTTCTTTTTGCCATTTCCTTTGGTTGGAATGCTTTTTCTCAAGATCTCAACATACTCCAGCTTCCTTTTTCATCAGAAAAGACTCAGAGACGATGTGACCTCTTTAGAGAATCCTTCCCTGACTACTTAGCTAGACTAACTACCCTTTGCTGCAAGATACCTTCTATTACTCTGATATTTTTTTAATAGGAAATATCACTTCCTGAATCTCCCTCCTACCTCTCCTTCTTCCCTCTCTCCTTGTCTTCGTCCCTTTCTTCTTCTCCTACTTCTTCATTGGCTATTTGCTCCCACCACAACGCACATGTCACCAAAACAAAGATCTCTTCCATTCGTCACTGTAATTTTAGCACCTAGAATAGTGTCTAGAGCATTGTAGGTGCTCATTGTAAATACCATTTATTGAGTGACTTCTGTGTACCCGGCACTGTTGTAGTTTCCTTAGACATCTATCCCTATTTCTCAAAGCAAGCTTTCAAAGATTTAAATGTGAATAAGTTGAAGCACAGAGAAGTGATGTGACACAGTTAGTGTTAAACTAAGTTGAATCCAGGTCTATCTGATTTCAAACTCCATGCTTTAAAAACAATTTTTTTTAATTCAACATTGCTTCACTCTACTTGATTTTCAGGTTCCACATTTTGCCAAATGATTGCCTTTATACAGCTACTGATATCTGGTGTCATTTTGGCTAAGATTGATATGAATACATTTGTGCATCTTTTGGATTATTTGCCTTCAAAGGTACAAGACAATTTTTAATCAAATACAATGACACTGATGTTAACTCGTATGGAAATGAATTTTTTTTCTGAGATATTAGTAGATATTAATAATTGTAATTTATCTTCCTTAATCGATTTCTTTGGGGCTGGCTCTTTTACAGAGAGGATATCAGCTTGTATACTTGCTTCCTCCTTTCTCCACGTAGTTTTTAATTTTCAACTTCAATGCATACAGAGCATCAACTTATAGACGTCAGGTCCTTTTTTAAAAAAAAAAAAATGGGTGTGGGTAGTGAGAGGAGGTAAGAGTATCAACCAAAATGAGCACATGCATTTGGAAGCGTCCTGGCAATCGAGAGATGTCATTCTGAACGTCGTAAAGACAAACAACAAGGGTGGGAGAAATGCCTGTGGTGAGTCAGGAGGACAGCGAGCACAGGGCTGACTGGACCGAGGGCAGGCGTTCCTGACTGGGGTTTCGTGTACCAGGTGTACCTTTACATCCCTACGTGGTGGGGCAAATCCAGACGCTGCCGAGAATGACCCGAGATTGGTGGGGCCAAGTGCAGATTTCGGTCCACAGACCTCCTCCTGCCCCTCTCCCTGCCTTCAAATACCCATAGACTCCCCAGTATCTTCTCAGTTCACTGCTTTCTGCCACAAGCCGGGGGATGATACCCGGGACCCCGGGTCCCAGCTGCCCAGTGGTGCCTGAATTAGTTGTTGTTATCTCTTGAGGGGAAGGGGGACCAGAAAACATAGAATGAGGAAATATGCAAGACCTAAGACACAGTCTTTAGTTTGAATAAAACTATGAGGCCACACCATGGGCTCCCCAGGTACCCCCACTCCAGCTTCTTGACCATACAGCTGACCCATTTCCTTTGCCATCTGTCTTCCTTCTTTAAGGTCATCTTCTTGGGACCAGATCGCACTCCTTTCCCTGCGCTCCCTGAGGCTCCTGTGAGCTACCCTCGCCCTGTCCCAACCCACCCACCCATCAGCCTGTCCTGACTCTCTCAGTTTCCTGTCGCTTGGGACCTCGTATCTCCAGCCTTATCTCTTTCTGTCAGTGCATGAAAGGAAATCAGCCTGCCCATCTGCACTTTTTCAGTGAAGCCCACCTTCCTTTTACACCATGCCACTCCCATCCTCACCATTAGGTTTTAAAAACAAAAACAGCACCTGGGTGGCTCAGTCGGTTAAGCATCCGACTTCGGCTCAGGTCATGATCTCACGGTTCGTGGGTTCAAGCCCCGCGTCGGGCTCTGTGCTTACAGCTCAGAGCCTGGAGCCTGTTTCAGATTCTGTGTCTCCCTCTGTCTCTCTGACCCTCCCCCGTTCATGCTCTGTCTCTCTCTGTCTCAAAAATAAATAAATGTTAAAAAAAAATTTAACAAAACAAAACATAAAAACTAGTTCCCTACCATCAACAACGCTTACGCACCTCCCCGATCAGCAAATATTAAAGGTCTACTGAAGTGGGGTTTCAGCGCCCTTTGCCAAAGAAATTTTATTTCATGCATAGGGTATGATGCAAAAAGAAAAAAAAAAAAAGAGTGTGGGTAGTTCCCTATCTCTACTTTACAGTTTCAAAGCCTCAAGAAGTTAAAATTTGCCTATATTTGGTGCTCAGTCTATACTGACAGAAACTCTGCACCATCGAAAAGTGTTGCAAACCGTGAAATTCTGCTCAAAGAGGTTTTTCTTTTTTCCTCCAGGTAGTTAGGTCAGATAATAACCTAACAAAAATATTTAACTACTTTCATTTTTATCTATTGAAAGTAAACGCCAATGTGTATTGATCTGCTGTGTTAAAGAGTGTATGCGAATAATTATAGTTCCTATGTAGTAACTTTAAATTGTATAATTTTTTAGTTCCAAAAGGAAAAAAAAAAACCAAGTTGTTTAAAAGTTAATAGAAAGGGTAAAATTCACCCTACGTAAGTTATTTTCTATATTTCTAGACATTTCGGGTGACAGGCTTTTTAAAAAAAAATGTCATAAAAGTGTTGTGAAAGAATATTTTTATATTTCATGAATCTTGATTATTTTTACAGTGTAACAGTGTATCATATTGTATGATTGGAAGCAATGTATTTTTTATGTAAAACAAGGCTATATTTTCCAGAGTAATATCTCTATTAAGCATAAATATAATTTCCCTCAGCAAGTCCAGAGAACATTCTGGTAGGTTAGTCTGCTTTTTGTCATACCTTGATGAGTATTTTCTTAGGACAGTAAATATTCCTTGAAAGCCTGATGTGTGATGACTGTATACTATGTGATTAAACACTGTTCCTGATTTTGTTGCTGTCTCATGAGATTTGGGTTGTTTCTTATCTTTCCATATTAAAAAAAAAATAGCATTATGATTTCTTGAGTTCTTTTTTAACGTTTATATCTTTTTGAGAGACAGAGAGACACAGCCTGAGCAGGGGGAGGGGCAGAGAGAGGGAGACACAGAATCCGAAGCAGGCTCCAGGCTCTGAGCTGTCAGCACAGAGAGCGACACGGGGCTCGAAGCCTCAAACTGCAAGATCTTGACATGAGCTGAAGTCAGACGTTCAACCCACTGAGCCACTCAGGCGCCCCAAGACCAAGTTTAAATGCTACTGCTGGAGGCTTCAGTCCTTTCAGTCAGTGTTTGTCTTCTGGATGGCATGGGGAGTTTGGGGGTTTTAGATTTCCTGACAGATTTAGCCTACGGCTTCTTTTCTTCCTGGCTAAGAGCTGGGCCATCTGACCACAACTGGGTCAGGATGGGTAGAAACAGGAACAGCTGGGCTCTGAGTGGCCAAGGCCAAGCTGGAGGGGAGGTCCAGCTAGTTTCCTTGATTACTCTTCCACTCTGGGCCTATTTTTCCCATCGGGTAACGATTCTCCCCCTTCTTCCTTAGATCAGTCCTCATCTGGTACTACTGTTTGATAGTACCAGATGGTTTCTTTTAGTTCCAGTTCTCAAATTTCTCTTCAAGTAGCTGCATAGACAACTGTGATATTGTGATTTATAATAAGAAATGGACATTTAGTCTTTGACCCCATTCCAGACACAGAGCTCATAAAACTCTAGGAATTTTTAAAGCGTGAAAGTGATAGAGTTGTCGTTTGTTATGTTAATGCGGGGGTGTTTGGCAAGCATCTCAGGATGGGAGCAGGTTGCCTGGGGAACCAACCAACCTAGCAATGAGAAGTTTGGGACTCAGTCCTATTGGCTCTGGCCTCCAGGGAGGGGGAGAGAGGCTAGAACCAATGGCCAATGATTTAATCAATCATGCCTTTGTAACGAAGCCTCCATAAAAACCCAAAAGGACGTGGCTCAGAAAGTGTCGGTGTTGGTGAACACATATAGATTTGAGGGGAGTGGGTGTGCCTGGAGAGTTCATGGAAGCTCTATGCCCTTTCCCCATACCTTGCTTTATGCGTCTGTTCCATCTGGCTGTTCCTGAGTTATATTCTTTCATAAGAAACCAGTAGTCTAGTAAGTAAGATATTTCTGAGTTCTGTGACCTGCTCTAGCAAATCAATTGAACCCAAGGATGAGGTTGTTGGAACCCCCAATCTGTGGCCAGGCAGAAGCACAGGTGACAACCTGACTTGCATCTGGCACCCGAGTGGGGATGGGCGGAGTCTTGTAGAACTGAACCTTTAACCTGTGCAATCTGACACCGCTTCCAGGCAGACAGCATCAGACTTGAGTTGAATCGTAGGACACCTAGCTGGTGTCCTACAGAGAACTGCTCGGTGACGTGGGGAAGAAAGCCACACGCTAAAATCAGTTGGAATCAGAATCTTAACAACCTAGACTTGTTTCAGCACCACAGTCCATGTTGGGCTTTCATGTTCCACCCCCAGAACTGGATCCTGCCTGGCACCTGGTTCCTGCTCTCTGCCAAGAGCTTCTGGATACCTACTAACTCTGTCTGCCTCCCAGACCCGGGAGTTTCTTCACAGTGCCTCCATCACTGTAATCAACTCCTGTATGCTAGGGTTCCTTCTCCAAATGTCCTTTCTCTGAAAAGCAGAGCTCTCTTCTAGTGTCTGCAACTGTATCCATTCTGTAAGTACTTGCCCCATGCCCGTGATGAGAGCCAGCTCCTCCTGTTAGGAATCATCCCTTCTAATCCTGGCTCCTCTTTACTCTGTTGTCCTGTGACCCTGCCTCTCTGTGCCTCTACTGCATCGTTATGTGGAGATAATAACAGTACTTGCCTCCTAGAGTTAGGAGATGGCAATAAATTAACATGTGCAAACAGCTCAGAAAGTTGCTCTATACTTCAGTGTTTAATGCATCTTAGCTCCATACTTAAGTGTTTAATGCATCTGAGCTTTATTATCTTAGCAAATTTCTCCCCAAGCTCTGTTATCACCAGGGATGAAATTCAGGCTGCTCTTTCCTTGAAGTCCCACTACAGGGACAGACAAAGTGAGGCAGGGGAAAGTTCTTGGACTGCTGCTTCTCTTTCTAGGACATCACAAATGGCCCAACAGCCCTCCTGCCAAATTCAGAGCCAGCAGTCAATAGTATTTCCCTTTTATCTTTTTTAAAACAAGGTCCTAGGGGCGCCTGGGTGGCTCAGTCGGCTAAACGTCCGGCTTAGGCTCAGGTCATGATCTTATCCGTGAGTTCGAGCCCCACATCGGACTCTGTTGTTGCCAGCTCAGAGCCTGGAGCCTGCTTCCGATTCTGTGTCTCCCTCTCTCTCTGACCCTCCCCCGTTCATGCTCTGTCTCTCTCTCTGTCTCAAAAATAAATACTAAAAAAAAAAAAATAATAATAAAAAAGTAAATAAAACAAGGTCCTTAAAAGAAATATTGACTTCTGAATTGTACACAATAGGGCTCTAATGGGTGTTTGTTAAAGGGAGCATTCCATGTGTAGAAAGGGCTTGCTTTGAGCTGTATCTCTTTTAGTCTCATGTTCCAGGCTCAATGTGAGGTAAGACGAAGCTGGGAAAAGTATGTCAAAATTCAGTGTATTATATAACTCTCAAGAGGTGGACCACAGAAAACTGAATGCTGACAAATTCATAGAAACAGAATAGAATGGTGGTTGCCAGGGCCTGAGGGTGGGGGAAATGGAGAGACATTGGTCAAAGCGTACAAATGTTTAGCTTTAAGATGATTAAGTTCTGGGGCTCAGTATTCATTGGGGTGACTATAGTTAATAATATGTATCGTATACTCGAAAAGTTACTAAGAGAGATCTTAAACGTTCTTACCAGACAGAAAAAAAAAAAATTGTAATACTGTCAGGTGATGGATGTGCTAACTAAATCTTACCATGGTCGTCATTTTGCAGCATACGTGGGTATCAAATCATAATACTGAACACCTTACACTTACACATTATATGTCAATTCTATATCTCACGAAAGCTGGGAGATCGAGGAAGGTGTGCTAAGAATGCTTCACAGGTGGGCCAGCAAGTTGTGATCCAATTTCCAAATTTATTGATTGCAAAATCAGTTTCTTTGTGTAACGTCTTTTAGCGACTGGTTCTCATTTCTGACTTGTTTCACCTTGGTTAGAGCGTATGAATCCTTCATATGTGTGCTTAAAGTCTTGTGCCGAATGAGAAAAAAAAAAAAAAGCTTGCCGCTGGAAGATTCTAAAAATGGGCAGGAGAGATCCTTCAAGTATATATTAAGCATGATTGGAAGTCCCACAATGCAGGTGACACGAATTGGAAATAACAAGGAAGCGTGTCAAGTGGAAAAACCATGGGTTAATTCTAATCTTCCCATTGTGCCAGCTCTGAGGCGTCACCAGAAATAGCTGTGGGTCCTGGAAGCTGTGGTCATAGTCTGAATATGCCATGAACACGGGAGGAAACGGGGATGAGGAGGCCGGTTATGCCTCATTCCCTTCCAGCCCCCCTTACGTACACAGGAAGTAATAGCCAGGACTGTCATCTTTTAGGACAAAGGATGATGATGTAAAAAGTCTGAAACATAAAGGTTGCAGATGATCATCCATAAGTCATGTAAACTGACTGCTTGACCCTTCATCTGATTTACTTTTTAAACCTGAACATCTCATTGTGTGATTTCCTTGCCTGTATATCCCCTTCTGTGCCCTGAGAATGAGACACACTCTTTTTCCCCAGCTAGTCTTCGGGGACCCCGAGTTATTTTTGAATGGTTCTAAATCCAGTTTAAACACAGAAAAAGCGAAGGTCTTAGAAAACAAGTATTTTTGTTTGGTTTCCTTTTTTACAAAAATAGAATACATCAAGGTAAGCTAAACAATGGACTTAAGAGATCCCTTTCAGATCATGTTCATTCTGATAACGTAAAAGTTGGCGACTCTTATGCCCTTACTTTGATGCTGATGTTTGTACATGTAATACATTTAAATAGTTGGTGTTTGTTAGCTATTCTTATGCATAATTTCATCAACCACTTTTTAAAAACATATTTTCCCTTACATTTGGAACATCTTTCACTAACCATCAAGTTAATAAATTGAAGATTTTGAAGTTTTCTTCATAAATGTCATTAAATTTTAAATAATTGCTTTCATATATACATCCCTTTAGGATTTTCAGAATACTATTAAAATAGTTGCTTTTGATAGATATCGTATTCAAGGCAGTAGCATCTAACGTGTTTTTAACATCTGAATTCTTGCGGAGTAATTTTCTGGATTATTTCCCTTTCATTCCTTTGAGAATTTATACAGGCAACCCGTGCTTTGTATGTGTTGTGTTAACTGAAACTCATTTGTATCAGAACCGTGAGGAGTGAGGGCTGCTTTATGTTTGTTTGTTTGTTTGTTTGTTTGAACCTCATCAGGGTTCAAACATCACTTTTGGGAGACTAGAACACCTTGGTATTCTGATAGTAGTGTCGTTTTTCTCTAAAATTATTGAGAAATTATTGAGATTGCCTTTTACAGACGTATATTTCCTCTGTTAGTACCAGCCGCTGGTGACGCTTCCAGTGCAGGACAAACACAAAAGGATCTCTGTGCAGCTCAATGTTCCCACCAAGTTGTTCGGCTAGAATTCTGGTCCTTGGTCCAGTTCTTCCCAGCGTTCATGAAAAGAGCAAGGAGAATCCCCTAAGTGACCCTTTGTGTCCCACATGGTCTTGCGGGTTCCCAGCCACTGATGTAGCAGCCAACTATTTTCAAGGAGTCTGGTGAACCTGTACCACTGTCCCCAGACCCTCCTTAGCAGTAACCTGACACCCATGTCAGCATGTGCCCCAAACTCACCCATGCTCGACTCCCTAGTTCCCCCCATCCCTGGCCCTTGGCAATTTATTCATCTGTACTGAGAAAAATGGAAGATACTATTAGTGTGTACCTCATAGGGTTGTTTCAAGGGGGTAATGAAATGCCTACAGTGCACTTTGTGTTTTGCAAACACACAGTAATTATTCAGTGTTAGCACTTATTATTGTCCCATAGAGGATAATTCTGAGGCTTGAAGCCCTACTCTTAGGAGACATTAACTTTCACTTTTCAAGAGCCTTTGAAGCCTCCATTCTAATCTGACCTGGGCCACTGTATCAGTTTCCTGTAGCTGCTGTAACAAATTACCATAAATTTGGTGGCTTAAATTAGCATGGATTGATTACCTTATAGTCTGGAGGTCAGAAGTCCTACAATCCAGGAGCCAGTAGGGCTGCGTTCCTCCAGAAGGCTCGAGGGGAGAACCCATTTCCCTTCCTTGTTCAGCTTCTAGAAGCTGTGATCTTCCTTGGTTTGTGGCCCCTTCCTTCATCTTCAAAGCCAACAGCACAGCATCTTCACATGTCCTCCTTTGTCTCTGTGCACCTGCTACCATGATCCTATCTCTTGACCTATGACCCTGACACTGCTGCTTTTCTCTTCTCGGGAACACTGGGCCCACCTTGATAGCATGATAATCACCCCATCTCTCCATCACAAGATCACAGGTTTGGAACATGAGGATGTAGCCATAATTGGGGGTCCATTATTCCACCTACTAGTGCCACTTTTCAGATTTAATCTGATTTCTCATTTTTAATATAACCCAAATACTAGGTGACACTGAAGTGTTGAACTCAGCCAACTCAACTCTCAAAGCCATTCCTTGCTAGGGTTGTTTACACATTATCAGGTATCAGAAAGATCCAGACAAGAACTCTGGCAGACGTTGTGAGTTGGCTGATCCATCACCCATTTCTAACACTTTTCTCCTTTTATTTCCTCTACTCAAAAGTCTAGGGGTACCTGGGTGGCTCAGTTGGTTAAGCATCCAACTCTTAATCTCAGCTCAGGTCATGATCTCACGGTTTGTGAGTTTGAGCCCTGCATCAGACTCTCTGCTGTCAGTATGGAGCCCACTCCATATACTCTGTCCCATTTCATGCTCTCTCTCTCTCTCTCTAAAAAATAATAAATAAATATTTTTAAAAAGTCCATACTTCCTTGGAATGGCCAAGCAGCACAGTTTTTGCCAATCAGATATAAGTAAAAATCTGTTGTGAATTTTGAGAAACTTTGCTTGCATCATTAAAAAGGACATATATCTTCCCTTTTGGGGGATGTAAATCTGATAGTTGGAGCTTCAGCAGCCATCTTGTAATCATGAGGAAAAGGCAGGGCTAGGGAATCACAGAAACATTGGCCCTTCCATTGTTGCATTACTGACACAACTTCAGTAACCACACTAGCAACTTCTGTTATGTAAGAATAAGTCAACTCATATTTTGTCTAGCCACTGTATTTAGGTTCTCTGTTACTCGTGGTTGACCAAACATAATACCAGCTTAAAAAAATTACCTAGCCTAACCATAAATGCCTCATCCCACAGAAGCCATATGGAAACCTGACAACAGTGGGAATAAACACTAATAATATTATAATGGATAATGAACTTATGCTATTATATGATAATTTTTAGACTTATTAATGGAAAACCCCTCTTTTGAGTGAAACGAATAACTTCACAGAACCAGAATCAAATTGTTGGCTAATGTAAGCTGGCCAAGGAGACCTTGCCAAGTATTTTTCTTTTCAAAAACATCTCCCATTCTTGCTTTTAATCTTAGCTCCTGCTTGTCCTTAAACTCCTTATTTCTGTAATAAATAATAATTTTCTGCCTCTGTTTATACTAGACTTGGTTTACTTATTTTCTCACTAGTGTTTTTTTGGGGGGTCGTTGAATTTTGTTCCTTTCAGTTCTGAAACGTCAAGGTTCTGTATCACTGCAGAAGCAAAAACCTTTGTTTTTAAAGGCTAAAATACTTCTCTCAGAGGGGTTTTCCAGAAGAACTGAGTGGTGTACTCAGGAGTGCATATTAGAGGGAAACCCCTTAGCTTCTCTCATCCCTCAATGGCAACCAGTTTCCATGAAGCATTGATTACAGACTCCATAAAAGTATGTGCCCATCTTCTGACCTCTGAAGACACAGACAATAAGCCAGAAGGATGCGTAATCAGCAGCATGTATGTAGGATTATGTGGAATGTGGGATGCTTAGTGAGAACCAGAAAAAGTAGAGAGAAGGTAAGAGAGAGAGGTTCAGTTGTTAGCCGGTCTTAGCAGAAGATTTAGTCTTTATAGAAAACTCTACAGTCTTATCTAAAACACATTAGTGGTGCATCTGGATGACTCAGTGGGTCGGGCTCACAACTCTTGATTTCGGCTTGGGCCATGGTCCTAAGGTTGTGGGACTGAGTCCTGCATAGCGTGGAGCCCTCTTAAGGTTCTCTCTTTCTTCCTCTGCCCCTCTCCTCCACTTGTGCTCGCTCTTTATCTTTAAAAAAAAAATTAAAAGTAAGTAAATAAATATAGTAAAACACATTAGTTAAATTATTAGAACTGTTCCCAATGTAATTCTTTAATGCTAGAAAATTCGTAGAAAATTCTGTAATTTTAGGTATTTCCACCATGAAATACATACATATATACATACACGTGTGTGTGTGTGTGTGTGTGTGTGTGTGTAATTTTAAGATGCTGTAGATTTTATAAAGCACCATCAATTTAAATGCAGCTTTTGTGTGTGTAAGGAAAAAAAGCAAATCACACTGAATGGACAAACCAATTCTTACACAGACTACTTTCAGAGAGACTTAATGTATGCAAAGCAAAGATTTTGGTCTTTGAAGGAAAGTCATTCTTTTGCCTCCTTCAGGAGAGATCCAAGCTCAGATTCCTCACTTGGAATGTGAGGAATGGTGATGGGGGTGGGGTGTTGGGGGGTTGCTAGGGAGAAAGGCCAGGAGAATTATGAGAAAAAAAGATCAGATCCCAACTTGGTAGATACTTACAACAAATGTAAAACTTGGTTGTCTTCAGAGAACAATAGAATTTCCTGAACAGGTTTTACTTATCCTGGTTCATTTGAAGATGAAACAGGGCCTGCCCTTGGCAATATTGTGAAAAGATGAAGACCTTTTATGGCTCATGGGAAAACACTCAGGATAATCAGGAATGTAAGTTTGGGTTCTAACTTTACAACTAATTTATGGTGTGACAGGAGCACATTATTTAAGCTTCCTGGCCTACAATATTCTTTTGGAAAGTTAACACAATAGACCTTTGGTCTCCCACAAAATATTGGAGCCACCGGGAGCATAGAGATGGATTTCTTCAGGATTATCCAGTGAGTTATGGGCTGGAGTGAGACGGGGGAGGTCCCCCCATTGCAACAGAGTGGCCTCAGGGCCTTGGCTGGTGAAATGCAACTACTGGGGCCAGGGGGCAGCAGGTGCTGGGGGCAGGAGATGGCACCAGACACCCACCACCAATCTTCGAGCTCCTTAAAGACAGCCCACCAGGCAAAGGGGCTGATGAGGAGGGCAAAACCCCGGGAAGACCAAGAAGACTAGCAGAGGCTGGGGGCGCCTGGGCAGCTCAGTCGGTTAAGCATCCGACTCCTGATTTTGGCTCAGGTCACCGTCTCACCATTTGTGAGTTTGAGCCCTGCATGGAGCTCTGTGCTGCCAGCATGGAGCCTGCTTGGGACTCTCTGTCTCCCTTGCTCTCTGCCCCTCGCTCTCTCTCTCTCTCTCTCTCTCTCAAAAATAAGCATTAAAAGAAAGAAAAAAAAAAAACTAGCAGAGGCTGAAAGTAGTGAAGCACCTCCCTTTCCAAACTGTGTGACAAGGACAGGTGGTGAAAGCCAAGTGGTCAGTTTGTCTCTGCCTTTAAGCCTTAGCTTCCTGCCTATCCTGTCTTCACGGTTTGCTCTGAGGCACCAGTAAGCATGTTAACCTCATCCAGTCTGCTATGTGATAGAGCAGTGGGCAAGGAGAGTTTTAAGATTGCAAAGTGGCCAAAATGTGAGAAAATATAACAAACTGAAAGTGGGAGGGGTGTGTGGAATCTACATATGCAAATGGAATGAATCTTAAAATAGCGAAGAGGGGTACCTGTGTGGCTCAGTCCATTAAGCGTCTGACTTTGGCTCAGGTCTGACTTCAGCTCAGATCATGATCTCACAGTTCATGGGTTCGAGCCCTGCATCCGACTGCTATCAGCACAGAGCCTGCTTCAGATCCTCTGTCCCCTTCTCTCTCTACCCCTTCCCCACTTGTTCTCTCTCTCTCTCTCTCTCTCTCTTTCAAAAAATAAATAAACCTTTCAAAATAAAATAGAAGAATTATGGAGAAGAAAGATTTATCATAGAACACAAGCTTATCAGTGTCCCATGCCAAGCAATCAACGGTGATCACATGTTTTCTACTTACAAATAAATAGACTTAAGAAGGATCCTTTAGAACATAATCTAATCACAGAACAGGACCTTTTGTTCTCATTCTAGAATGGTGTTTATTCAAAATATAGGTCACACTCACAAGTGTGTCATAAAATCAATTAGTGGGTCATGCGTAGCAACTTTTCTCTCTGATAGAGTAAAGTAGAAGATATCAGATTATATCACACAAAGTAAGTTCTGTGAACTTGAGTTTCAGGTGTGTGTGTGCTTGCATGTGGTGGGGCATGATGTAAAATATAGTTTTTACTATGGGAAACTGTCAATAAAAATTTAAAAAAAAGATCCTGGTGTGACATTACATGAGGCTTCCAGAAATTTAGGGGCAAACTCTGAGTTATGGGTTGAATTGTACTCCTCAAAAATATACATTGAAGCCCTAACCCCCAAGACTTATGAATGTGACCGTATTTATATATAGTGTCTTCGCAGACCTAACATAGGTTGATACAGTAGGGAACAATTTAAACGTAATGGGGATTTCACATTTGATTATGTACAATTTATTCTGGAAGAAACACTAAAAAAGTGCATAAAACTGCACTGGCAGAATCGAACTGCGTAAGAAAACTCAAACTACAGGCACGCACCTCAGACACCTACCTGAGCCACATCAGTTCACTGTGTATTAGGATCCATCCTCATTCGTGTCTGTCATTGCACCTTACCTGACTGATTTCAGAAAACTTTCTTTCTATAACGTGACACTAACTCCCAAGCTACAACCCCTTCCACAAGCAAAGTTCATCTTTGTCAAGGTAAAGTACCGTGTTTATTGTAGTATTCATGCGTGTCTTATCCATTTCACGTGTGTGAAACTGTGCTACTGTTTTTAGCAGGCTCTCCTTTTTGTAAATGCACCAGTGACGTGTGTGAGTTTTGTGCCCTAGTCATATTTGTCATTTAAGCCCCGTGGTTGTCACTGTGGGATTTTGCAGGGCACGGTGATTTTTAGGAATGCTATGTTGTGTCATAGCAGAACTGAGTGTATGGTAATTAAAACTGTGATAATGGATGAGATCATCCAGTGGGTGAGTAGATAAGAGGGCAAGGGTTGAGTTCAGGGGCACTCCAGCCTTAACAGATAGAAAGGAGGAGCCAGTGAAGGAACCATTTTGTGAGATAGGAAGAAACTCAAGAGACATGGTGTTCTAGAAGCCAAGTGAAGGCAGTGTTTCAAGGAAAGGTCTAATCAATTGCATCCAGTGCCGCAGAGAAATCAAGAAACAAGAGCACTGACTGAGAAGTCACCACTGAATTTAGTCATTTGGTGGCAGAGTGGGGAAAAGCCTAACTGGAGAGAATATATTTTTTGAATAATCATGAAATAAATTTTATTTGATTTTTTTTTTTAATTTTTTTTTTCAACGTTTATTTATTTTTGGGACAGAGAGAGACAGAGCATGAACGGGGAGGGGCAGAGAGAGAGGGAGACACAGAATCGGAAACAGGCTCCAGGCTCCGAGCCATCAGCCCAGAGCCCGACGCGGGGCTCGAACTCACGGACCGCGAGATCGTGACCTGGCTGAAGTCGGACGCTTAACCGACTGCGCCACCCAGGCGCCCCAAATTTTATTTGATTTTAACACAAGTCTTTTTCAAGTGAGTTCTGCCACTAACATGCACATTTATGTCTTGTATGGTGTCTCATAGATCAAGTTCTGCTTACAATTTTTAGTATCGCTATGGAGTCCCTCCTAAAGGTCTGACAGTGGGGCAGAAGCACTGTTTAAGGGAGCAGATTCTACAATTAAGACAGACTTTGTTGTACATTTCAGTGTCACTACTTACTAGTGATCTGACGTAAGCCTTACTTCAGATTTGCAAAGTGAGGTTCATATCCTACCGTGGTCATTGTCAGGACTGGGTAAGGGAAGTGCTTAGCATGGCATCTGACATAAGGATGCCTCATAAATGCTATTATTAATGTGTTTTTTTTTTTTTTTTTACAATGATCTATGCAATGTTTGGCCTTGAATTTACAATGAAGTTGGGGGGCTAAGACACAAAAAAATTAAATAAGCATAAATGAATAGAACCAAAGTAACCAGGGAAAGTGATACTTCCAACAGGACTGAAAGGAGGAAGAGTGGTGAGAAGGGTCCCCTGGGCTTGCTGTCCACCTGCTACTCTGTAAAACCATAGCCACATGTCCTTGGTTGGTCCTCATACCACACTGTGATGAGGCATTCTCCCCAGCCCAACGGTGAGAAGACCAACACTCTAGTAGGCTCATACCTTCCTCCAGGTCCCCGGTTAACAGGAGTGAGTGAGCTCATCTCTCAAATCCACGCTTGCGGAGACAGAGTGGAGCAGCAGAGAGGTACGGGGCTACGTCTCCACTCTCCGCCATATGCAAACACTAACAAGACAACAGAACAAAACCTGTGGCAAGCAAAGCTTCACTTTAGCCTGATATTTCCTCTAAAGAACGACATCTAAGAAACAAACCCAAGGGAAGCCTGGGGCATATTCTTACCCTGGACCTTTTCTTCTTCTGGTAGGGTTAATCATATGGTGGAGCAGAGTTCCGGGGAAGGCACGGAAGGAGGACAGCTGGAAATGAGCAGCAAGTGTGTATAAAGGGGTGCTTACAGGAGACAAACACTGTGGTGTCTATTTCCCAACCTGGCTGATCCACACATTTACTCTGCAGTGGACTGTGTACCTGCAGTCTGTGTGGCTCCTGTTGGAGTAACTAATGGGGGGGGGGGGGCGGGTATTTGGATTTGAGGATGTCTCCACACTAGTTGAGCCTCTCAGCTCAAGCTGGCAGAACATGGGTGACTGGTGCCCTGCAGGGTATGGTTCAAGGAGTGGCTTATATCTCTCTCCTCTCATTGGCCATTAAGGGTTCTTAAAGTGCTTCCTTAAGCAGAGAGTAGAGTCTAACTGGAAGAGATAGGCTGTGCCCCTGGGCATCATGTTAGCTAATTGTGAAGCTAGACGCTCAGTCTCCCCACGTACTCTCAGTGGGTAAAGGCTATGGCCTTGAAGGATAAACCCATGACAGGTACGTTTTGATGGGCCGAGGGAAAATGGAACATGCAACTTTGTAGAGCTCCGTGGGACTTGGAAGGAGAGCGTTGATCAAGGTGTGTACTAGTTTCCCAAGGCTGTCATAACAAATGACCACAACTGGGTGAACCTAACCTACAGAAATTTATTCTCTCACAGTTCTGGAGGAGGCTAGAAATGTGAGATCAGGTGTCGGCAGGGTGGGTTCCTTCTGGGCGTTCGGAGAGAGAATCTGTTCCATGCCTCTCTCCTATCTGCTGGTGGATGGATGGAAATCTTTGGTTTCCCTTGGCTTATAGGCGTATCTCTCTGCCTTCATATTCCAAGGCTGTTTCTCCCGCATCTCTGTGTCTGTGTCGTTTCCTCTCTTCTTACAAGGACAACAGCGATATTGGATTAAAGCCCTGTCCTACTCCATAATGATCTCATCTTAACAATGATCTATATCTGCAAAAAAAAACCTATTTCGAAATAGGGTGACATTCTGAGATTCCAAAAAGAATATAAACGTTCCAGCCCTTACAAGAGGGGAGCATAAAACCATTAGGAGTTACTGTCTGTGAGAGAACAGAGAGGAAAGGAGAAGGCGTCTCTGAAGGAAGGCTTGAAAGGACACAGAATACCAGTGAAGCAGGACAGGGTTATAACAGGAAGCACACGTACCATATGGGGCAGCAGAGATTTTAAAGAAGGAGCCATTTACAGTCAGCGGTGGGGTTAAGTAAAAACAAACAAACAAAACAAGAGGGTGACGAAGAGCTCCAGAGCTAGCACAAGCAGGACGCCATTTCCACTAGCCCTCTTGCCCTCCTCCTTCCTTCCACTACCACAGAGGAGGGTTCCACGCGGGCTTCTACCAGCTTCTCTGCCGCTGACCTGCTCTGCAATGCCTCTCTTATCCTGTGCTGGGGTTTCTCTGATGCAGCGGCTGGGCTGCCTGGCACTCAGGTATGCCCAGCCTGGAGATGGGGAGTTAGTGCCAGGGTGCCACCCTTGAGGAGGGGGGAGTGGAAGCCAGTTGATGCCCACTTCCCTATTTCTTCCCTAGCTGACTGCTCTGGGATACGTTCCATAAGACTCCTCAGAAGATTCTGAGGGATTAAGCACCAACTGACGACAGCGGTGGCCAATTCAAGAATTCATCCTTGTGTTGGGGTTTACTTCCTTCGCCTTCACTCGCCCCGCCTCTCACAACTGCCCCCTGAGATACATGTTCAAGCAAACACACAGGTACACAGCCTTCATTTCAGGCTCTTCTCTAAGGGAACCCCAGGCTGAGCAACCACTGTCAGCCAGCGAATTCAAGGGGGTTGAGGGATTTCTTGGAAAGAGTGAGAGAAAAGGGGGGTGGGACGGGAGGGAAGGATGGAGAGAGAGAAAGGGAGAACAGAGGAGGAAGAGAGGAAGAGAGAGGGAGGAGGAGGGAGAGGAGAGAGACAGAAAGAGAGCTGAAGCCGAAGAAGGCAAACTGTAGTCCTCTGAGCAGGACTACAGTCTCTGCCAACCCTCAGGCCAGTGGGCAGCTGGGAGGAAAAATACAAAGTACAATCGCCTGCCACCCACTGCCCCCTGCCAGAGACTTCTGTGGCTGAACCAATTCCCAGAGGGGGAGGAAGGGTCAGCCTTCATGCAGTTCGTAGAGGTCAGCCTCCCAGGGCACAGAATAGGTGAGAAAGATAGGAGATAGAACTGGAAGCAGACAGAATTGCCAGCACAACCACGTCTGCCCACACCCCAGTTTTCTCTCCTGACAGAAGAGAAGTTCTTACAGAATTGGCCACAACATCAGTATCTTCACAAAGCCGTCTTTTCAAAGTGGTAAATGCTTCTAGGATGAGGTTGCTCTTGCAACCACGCAGAAATAACGTGTTGGCTACACATAATTTTGGTTTATCGCCATTGAGCATAATCATCATAATAAACGCAGTCATCATCTGGATTTAGCAGCCTCGTTTGTATGAAGACAAGTGTGGACCTGCATTCAGAACATCCCCTGGTTCAAAGCCCAGCGCTGCTATGAACAACAATTGGGCCCTGGAACGAGTTTCCTTAACCCTCGGAGTCTCGGTGTTCTCATCTGCAAAATAGGATTAAAATATCTACCCCACCTCACAAAATTTTTGTGGGGATTCAGTGAAAGGAGATATTGCAAATGGTGGCAAATGGACTTCGCTTGGGAGCGAAGAAGAAGGGACTTCTTGTCACAGGGCTCATCCTCAGCTGTGTTCAAAAAAACGTTCCGTGAGAAGCTATGACTTATGTGTTAAGGAAAGAATGTACTCTGTCTCAGGTGTAATTCATCTTGTATCTAAAAATGCATGATTCTATGAAATACAGCATACTTATTTCTCTCTCTCTCATTTGTCCTTTGAGGAAAGTCTACCCATTTCTTCTGAAGTAGCACTACTATATAAAGGAAACGCATCTTTCTTGCCTTGTAAACAATTTTTCCCATTATTTTGTTCCTCTTTCCCAAACAGGACTTTTTTCGTGGGAATGAAGATAGAAGAAAAAGAGTTTAATGAAAAGACAAACATGGATACAAATTTATGATCATACTCACCTTCTTTTTTTTAAAAAAAAAAAAAAAGGAAAAATAATGAAGTTAAAGCAAATTGGATCACAAAGAAAAAATCAGATGTATTATGAAAATAATAATGTTTATGTTTTCTCTCTGGATTATGTAGTTGTTAAACCATATATTTCATTTGTTGACTATTTTGCGGTTATCACTCTGTTTATAAAAATGATTGCCAATTTCAAGCCTCATTCCGGAGAATGAGCCAGAGGGCATTGGGATAGGTGCTCACTAATCCTAAAATTGTGTTTGAACATGAGAGCTGGTTCTCCTTAGCAGGACTCAGGTGTTACAACCAAGGCTTAAGCCACAACAGAATTAGAAAACTATCCTTACATGGAAATCTTTTCTCAGAGGGCATATATTTTGAATCTCTGTTTTCAATGAACAGAGCAAGCAGGGGCTGTGAAATGCATTTTCAGTTGGGGAGAGGGAAAGGGGCTTGTGGAAGGTGGCTAGTTAAGGGATGAATTAAATCTTTCTTTAAAAAAAAATAAATCAGAAAATCCATGTTTGGACCAGGCATTAGGGATACTATAGCCTTTGGTTCTTGGTCAATGGGAAATTTTAATCATAGATCCTTGGGAAATTGACCAGACTACTCATTGTCCCACAGTAGATGTCAAGTATCTACCTGTCATAGAATTTCCTCCACCTGTTAGAATTTGGATGCCACTCTTTGGGGAGAGGTGGGTCTCAGCACTCTCTCAGATGGTGAAAGTGCAGGGTGGGTTCTTGGCAGTGAGCAACTCCTTGTATTTTGCCTCTTATGTGCCTCGCTGTCCTCACCCTAGTGTTAGCCCTGAGAGGCACCCGACAAGGTCTGAGGGGTCTGAGAGTTAGTCAATATAACCATTCGGGCATCTCCCAGGCATGTGCAGATCTGGGAGAGCACACTGGCTTGGGTGCTGCAAGAGCTCCAGTAAAGAGAAAATGCTGGTTGCTATGCCTCAACCTCAGCTGTGTAAAGTGACAGTTTACTCCTCTGACCAAAATGTATCTAGAATGTTAGAAAGCGCCTGTGCCTGATGCGTCTCCCAGAGTCAGTCTAGGCTGGTCTGCCTGCCTGCGTGAGCAGCTGAGAATGTATTTTCAAAGCTGTCTAGTGACTATTGCTCAAGTGGCTTACAGATGTCTGGGTTGGTCCTCAGGTAGATTCTCTCTGGAGCATTCTCTCTAATTCTGACCTTCTATCCCTACTCCAGGGATCTTGAGACCCACCTCTCTATTCTGTTTGGGGATGTGACAATGATGGTTGATATTCTTCTGGTCAGAATGCCCAGATGCTGGTTCTCAGCTGTGTCTTCTCCATTGTAGGGGATGAAATTGTTCCTGGAAGAGTTCCAGGACCTGATGTCCTCACTTATTGGATTTTGCATATTTAGACAAAGCTTTTCCTTATGATTCCCAGATATGGCTCCTTCTCCTCTACTCCCCAAAGCACCTGGCTAATATCTGTTTATTGCTTTCTCTGCCCTGTATCCACAGTGCCTAGTGTATACATCTTGGCCTCACCAGACTATGGGCCCCACAAGTCCAAGGACAATGTCTTATTTAGCTCTGATTCTCCACAGCAGGTAATCCAGCACCTGAGGGTTGAGATGTGTCCCAGAAAGAATTCTTAAATGAATCAATGGGTAAATAATTGAATTTGTTACTCTGGAAGGGAATTCATCAAAAATTTTGCTTCTTTTTTAAGTATTTTTAAAAATTTATTTATTTTTGAGAGAGAGAGTGCAAGCAGAGGAAGAGAGAGAGAGGGAGCCACAGAATCTGAAGCAGGTTCCAGGCTCTGAGCTGTCAGCACAGAGCCTGACACGGGACTCGAACTCAAGAACCGTGAGATCATGACCTGAGCTGAAGTCAGACCTGAGCCACCCAGGCACCCCCAAAATTTTTGCTCCTAATTGGACAGAAAAGTATTCTTTTTGGTTCTCAAGCTTCTCTGTACTCATCAAAGTACTGCATTTGGAAGGTGTTGTGGTAACTGAGTGATGGCCAGAGGAAGCATGAAAACAGATGCTGGAAAGAAACATTACTGTGAGTCAAGTTTAGGTATTTGTTTAGATAATAAGGGGTAATGCCAGAGTTAGTAATGAGGGAGACTAGACACTTTAAAAAGTACAAAATGAAGAAATAATTGCTAGTTGGGATCCTGCTGCTTTAGAATGTCCGTGAAAATGTTAGCAAATTGTATTTATGTGGGATCAGATCCCTAGACTCTATTATTCCAAATATATTGTAAAATTGTTATGACTCAGGATCGCGTATCCATGTGGTTGATCCAGGAATGTCATGATGTGATAGAATGATTCCTCAACGTGCCCCTCTACCATTGTCTGCTTGGTTGTTTTTGAATGAGGCATTTAAATTATAGATCAATTTTTGTATAGAAAACAAACAGAATAGGCTAAGTGATGCCTATGATCTTTCCAATCTCTAAAATGTTACCATTTTATACTTTTAGGTGGTTTTGAAAAAGACACAATTATTCAGAGTGCTCTTTATGGGGAAAAAAAAAGATCCATACATACTCTTTTCCGTGAATATAATTTAAATATTTCAATGTAATATGGTATATGTTCAATGATTCATTTGAAAATATTAATATTTTAATAAAGAATATGTTAATGAAATCTCAAAATGTATGAACCGTTTAATTAATTTTTAACCTTTTTTTAAGTTTATTTTTGAGATGGAATGGGGAGAGAGGCAGAGAGAGGATCTCAAGCAGTCTCTGTGCTGTCAGTGCAGAGCCCGATGTAGGGCCTGATCCCACTAACGGTGAGATCATGACCTGAGAAACCAAAAGTCGGATGCTTAACCGACTAAGCTACCCAGGTACCCAAAAACATGTTTGTTTGTTTTTTTTTAATGTTTACCTACTTTTGAGAAAGAGCAGGGGAGGGGCAGAAAGAGAGAGGGAGACACAGGATCTGAAGTAGGGGTTTTGCTGACAGCAGAGAGCCCAATGAGGGGCTGGAGCCCACGAATTGTGAGACCACGACTTGAGCTGAAGTCAGATGCTTAACCAACTGAGCCACCCAGGCGCCCCTGGACTCTTTCTTAACACAGTATCTGCATTTTTCTCAAAAACAAAACAAAAATACTTTCTACTTGAAACTCCACATCATGATGATATTCCCCTTACAGTTTGCTGAATGACATTTTGTTAGGGCTGATAGGAGGGGGTTACTCCCACAGTCCTGGAGTCATAGAAGCTGCCTGATGGGAAAAGTGATATGCACGTCACAGAGCATAAGTAGGGTAGGGATGGGAGGGGAAGAGTCATCCCTATTCGACTCCTTCCACAGTAATTTTCTTCCTACCACCACTTCTGTGGAGCCAGAGGAAGCACGAACGAGACAGAAGTGACTTACTTATGTATTACACACAAATTGGAAACCAATGGTTGCCCTATCCTTTCTGGCTCCAATTATTTCCCCAGCGCTCCCAGTTGTGAAATGGGGTGACCTTACATCAGACCCAGAAGAATTTTGGCACCAGCTTAAAGCTCCTGATGAAAATAGAATTCTTTTTGCTTTACAAAAGTATATTAATTATGTATATAAAATAATCCTTTATGGTCTGACTTGAGCATTAAATCCCATCGATGCATCACATGCTCCATTCTTTGGTTCAGCAAAAGTGTGTTAAAAATGAGATTTTGCAACTTTCTAAGTGGGTTTAATAATGAGGAAGGTGGTAAGGGCTGGCTTTTCTCTGGTTTAAATTAAAACAGTTTCTGATAAAGACAAACCAAACTTCCCTCCTCTGTGTTTCTCCTTTTTTTTTTTTTTTTAAAGTTTATTTATTTTTGAGAGAGACAGAGACAGTGCAAGGGGGGGAGAGGCAGGGAGAGAAAAAGGCAGAATCCCAAGCAGGCTCCCCACTGTCAGCATGGAGCCTGATATGGGGGCTCAAACTCACGAAACCATGAGATTATGACCTGGGCCGAAACCGAGATTCGAACACTTAACTGAGCCACCCAGGTGCCCCCATGTTTCTCCTCTTTCATAGATTTGAATCCTTCCAAAATACCTATCATCTCAGAATAGGGTAAGATGTCTTGAGAATGCCCTACACAGAGGAAACCACCTTTTTGGTGGTGCATTCATGATCGCCATGCAAAGATATTTCTATGGGGTGAGGTCTCCTTGATTGAAACCATAATCTTATGTTCTTTCCTATCTCTGATTAGCCACAATTCGTTTCCAGGGAATTGTGCAACCGATCCAGGATTTTATTTCAGAGAGAGCCTGGGCTATGCATATATTCTTTGTGGACACATTGGCCCTGAAATCCCTGAAAGTCCAGAGATGAGTCATCGGCAATACGGTTGCCCTGGTACACGAAACTGTGATCAAACTCGTGTTATCTGGTGTGTTATCAGAGTGTAGATGAGGTGTAGGTGGCACATGGAGGAAGAAGGCAATTTGACGAATGACAGCTATTAAATTGAAACCAGGGAGGAGCAGCTCTCAACTGTGGGCCAATCTATACCGCCATGTGAGGAGGGACGCTGTGTTGGCAGTGACAAGCTGGCAGGGTCAAGAAAATGAAGTCCTTTGGAAGTGTCAAGGTTGGCCAGAGTTCCCTCCGAATAATAAAATCTTTACTGTACCGTCAGTGCTCATTGGAGACAGAAAGGACACATTGAGTCAGTGCCCAGAGAAAAGCAGAATCAATTCTGTACACACTCTTGGCTAACACAGACCATCCCTGAATGCATAGCCAGCCCCCTGCTTGAGAAAAATCACACCTGCGCCTCTACCTCTCCGACTTACTTGTATCTTCTACCAACTTCATGACGAGTTTGGTTTCTTCATCTTGTAACACAATGTATTTTTCTCCTTTATTTCTCTGGCAGAGAAAAATATGGAGAATTAGAAAGAAAAGGAGTATCCCCACTTTTCCTTCAGATGCAGTCCTAATGCTGCTCTTGAAAAAGGCAAGCATGGAGAAAAAAAAAAAAAAAAAAAAAAGTACTCAGCCTGTGCAAGTTTTTGTTTTAGTTTTGTCGTCTTTGTGGATGTGTTTAATAGTGAGGTACTTTGTGCGGGCTTGCAAAGTCACCGTATTGGGCGGAAGGAAACTTGTACTGCTCTTCCCTAGGTTGGTCCTGTCCAGCTGAGGAAGGGCACACTGTTAGGAGAGGCATAATGACACTCACACCTTCTTGTGAGCTCCATTACTGTCACTAGCTACTCCTTCAGCTCTAGGCTATCTTTCAAATGCGTGCTCAAACACAGCCTTCTCAGAAATCCTTCTTTCATACATATTCGCTACTGTCCCACCCTCACCCCCAAGGAATCACTTTCCTTGCACTATTTCTAGACTTTGTGCATATCTCACTCTACTGAAACCATTGATCTACCTTGTTTTCATGTCTCTCACACTAGAGTGTGAACCCTACGGAGAATAGATGCTATCTTGCCTAATAGTGAAAGGCAAATAGTAGGGACCAAATAAACGTATGTTTGACTGACTGACTGGCCGCAGTCCTTATCATGGGGCACACAGGCAGGGCAGGAGCTTACTGTTCTCTGAGTACAGGATCTATCACACTAATATTTTATTTATTTTCTGGCTCGGTACATTTCCCTTAAAGCCAGTTCCGGTCTATTGTGAAATGTCTTTCTCATGAGCCGCTTCCCCCTCCATCGTGTTAACACATATACACACATAGTCCAGGCAGAAGGTTTCTTTGTGGATGGGGAAATGAAAATACCATATTGCATTAGTTCTAAAACAGAGATTTTTTTTCACCTTTTGAATTGAAATTAGGGAGTTTTTGCCAATCGATGGCATCTTACAGCTATGATTGGCAGTGCTTTTTGGAATCAGACCCAAAATGATGCATCTTTCAATGATGGCTTCTTAGATTTGTTAAAATATTGTACTTATGGAAAAAGCTGTACCAGGGGCCAAGCCAGCCAGAATTTATATGGTAAATTCTGGGTATGTTCCGAATGCTACATTAAAAACAAACCAAAAACCGACTTTTCCAGAATAAAGTGAGAGGATCAGACTTAAGGATCAGCAAGCAAGGATCATGTGACAGTCATTGTTACACCTCTGGCATCTGATCTAGTACGTGCCTGGAACATATACATACTGCATAAAGTTAATTGATAATAGTTTTGAGTATTCACTCTGTTTTAGTCAGTGGGTTTTAAGTGCTTTTTATGTTTAAGCTCATTTAATACTCAGGATATCACTCTGTGTGGGACTATGATCCCCATTTTTCAGATGCATAGAGTGAGGCTGAGGGCCGGAAGGTAATGTGCCCTATGTGCTATAAAGAGTACGTGGCAAAGCTATGGCTGGACCCCAGCTTCATTTGCCATCAAAAGCCATGCTCTTGTGCTCTATGCAGTGCTTTCGTCCCAGTAAATATTGATTTTGAATAAGTGATATTTCTACTGGTGGTCATTTGCTTGGTCAGTTGTCAGTTCTCAACTTTCTGTCCAAGTTGTCCACTTTCCTGGGCCCCATATACTCCACTAGTCATCAAATGACTATCTTGGATCTAACATTTTGATGAATATTGTTTGGTGTAATAAACAGTCCATTGGAAAAATATTTCCTTTATTTAATGATTATAGGCAAAATCCTATCAAAACCCAAATGCTCTAAGAGCCATTTGTGATTATGATGTGGTTGTATTTCACAAACGCAATATTGCGGAGGTAAGATAAATTCATTTTGGGGGTGCCTGGGTGGCTCAGTGGGTTAAGCATCTGACTCTTGATTTCAGCTCTGGTCATGATCTCATGGTTTGTAAGATCAGGCCCCAAGTTGGGCTCTTCATTGACAGTGTGGAGCCTGCTTGGGATTCTCTCTCTCTCTCTCTCTCTCTCTCTCTCTCTCCCCCACACACACACTGTTGCTCATGCTCACTCTCTCTCTCAAATAAATAAACTTAAAAAAATTTTTCAAGAAAAAGTCATTTTGTAAGTAGTAGGAAAAAAAAAACCCACAATCTCTCTTTCGTAGGACTGCCATCCTTGAGGTCGTGTAGAAAAAAATTAAATTCGGTGGGCTTTGATTGATGTCATCTTTAGGGCCTGAGACCTGTTTTTCTGACACCGAGACACTCAAGCATAATATTAAGAAAATCCTGAGGAAATTCACTTCAGGTACAAAAGATTCTGCTAGACCACTGTTTCCTCTTTGTAGTCATTGCAGAGCTCAGAATGAGGGGTGGTGCCCTGGCCACCATGCTGGGCAATGGAAGAAGTACGGGTCTAGGACCAAGCTCAAATGTGCACCCCCGTTTCTTGGAGGGCTTGTTCAAACACAGATTGGGTCCAGCAAATCCAATTTGCTGCACCATTGGGTCCAGCAAATGGCTACCTGTTGTATCCATTTTGTTTGTTTGTTTTTGAGAAAGAGACAGACAGACAAACAGAGCCTGAGCTGGGGAGGGGCAGAGAGAGAGGGAGACACAGAATCCAAAGCAGGCTCCAGGCTCTCAGCTGGCAGCACAGAGCCCAATATGGGCTCGAACCCACTAATCGTGAGATCATGACCTGAGCCCAAGTCGACACTTAACCCACTGAGCCACCCACGTGCCCCTGTTGTATCCATTTTCTAAGACTTGTGTGAAAAGAAATGAAACTAACATGTTTGCAAATTACTTAAAAACCTATTATTGTTGGTATTACTAATATTATTGTGAAAGAAGCTATAGATTTATGTCACCCCAGACAGCAGCTGGCAGAATTTTTGAGTTACACAAGGCCGAGGGGTAAAAGTTCAGATAATTCAAAATGAATGTTGTGCCCTAAAATAGCACATAGGGGCCTTGGGAGCCAGCCTGGAATATAAGCGGTAAGGACACGGGCTCTGTTCTACTCATGTGTGTTCAAATCCTGTTTCCCGTCTGGAAAATCGGAATGGGAGCAGTTACCTGCTTGCCGAGAGGGCTTGCCGAGAGGGCTATTTAAGAGAATGCATTTAAAGAAGCAGCACATGGGGCGCCCGGGGTGGCTCAGTCGGTTAAGCGTCCAACTTCGGCTCAGGTCATGATCTCACGGTTCATGGGTTTGAGCCCCGCATCCGTCTCTGTGCTGACAGCTCAGGGCCTGGAGCCTGCTTCAGAATCCGTGTCTTCCTCTCTTTGCCCCTCCCCCATTGATGCTCACTCTCTCTCTCTCTCAAAAATAAACAAACATTTAAAAATTAAAATAATAATAAATAAAGAAGCAGCACAGTGCCTGCCATACAGTAGGCACTCTGTAAATATTGGCCAATATTTAGATTTCAGGTTGGTAACACAGCCATCAAGCTGTTCCATGGAAGCAGCCAGTTCCTTGATCCTGAAAGTCCATATTCTAACTACGCTGCTTTGAACAAGCAGTTGGACTCACTGACCTCTAAGGTTACTTCCAACTAAGACTCTGATGTCAGCACAAAGCAGGCAAATCTGGCCAGTTGCCAGCAACCAGGACTGTTTTCCTCAGTCTATAACCGACAGCTTTACCACTCACGTCTTGGCCCTGCCCCACCCCATAATCGTCAAGCAGACTTTCTGGAACTCCCTAGCAGGCAAAGCACTAACAGTAGAAAACTTAAAATGACACAAAGACTGGTGTTCACAGCTCTTCACTTCCCCCCCTGGGTTATGTGACAATTGAATCAAGTCTACACCAGAGAACGTGTGACAGTGCAATGAGCTCTTCACGAACAAATGCCAGATAAGCTTCAGCAATGTGCTCCGGGTGGGTGGAACTTCCAGGCTTGCAAAACCCTGTAGTTGATGGAGGCAACAACTGGAGCACAATTGCTGACCAAGTCGTGGAACCTGATGCCGTGTCATGGGGCTGGAATGCGGCTCGTGGTACCCTGTTGGGCAGACTTTCCTTTTATACCTCATGCAGATTAGAAGTTATTCACTGAGGCTGTGTATCTTCTTGCATAGCACAGGGACCAGCACTCTGACCATTCAACCTGACATCACAAGTGATATGGGCGGGTAGGGCGTCCTTGAACATGCAAGCCCATTTCAGTGATGGCAAGTGACTGATTCAACAAACTTGGGAGAGAATTTGCTCAGTTTCCATCACTCTCTTTCTCACTGGGTTTAGGGTGACTGGGTGGGTCACGGGACAGGCAAGGAAATATGACGGTAAGACATTTCAGTTTGATCTGACGGCGTTAGTTGCCTCTTCTGACATTCCTTGACAGCAAATACAAAAAATATAATTCTTTACGGGAATGCCTATTTTAAAATCTTTTTCCTAATTTTAAGTTGGGAGCGAGAGCATTTTCTTTTCTTAAGGAAATATTTCATATGATTGACAGATAATGCACTATCCATTTTTTAGACAATTTTTTTTTCCCGACTCCTGGTAAACCTTTAACTTTTCTGTTTCTCTCTGCATCTGGGTCCCAGTTACCTTCAATTCTGAGAACTTTTTCTCACTTTCTTCAAAGCTCTCAGCCTCTAGAGTACTGACTTCCTTTCCATATGATTCATTGCCAGCCTTCACGGTGACTTCCACATTCATAATCTTCCAGTCAGACGAGCACTGTTTTCATTCTATCTCAGCCACACCCCAGCAAGGCCACATATTACACTTGGCCACAACTCAGATATGCTTCACTTCCAGGATGGCAAATTCTGAAATCCCTATTTTTTTCTCAAAGTCCATTCCTTCCTCTCTCCCTCTCCCCCTCTGCTTTTCCTTTCATCTCCGTTGAGACCTCTAGTTCATGATGCTTACCTACTCTACCTATCCATCACCTGGATTTGGTTTCATTGCAGCAACCTGAACCCATTGGCTTATCACATCAATTCAGCATCACCCATGATTCCCTCTGTGATACCCTTTCCATTCTTGCTGGCTCTCTAGAGAGCACTTGCAGGGATCTCCCACCTGGTCTCTCTTTCTTCCAATCTGCTCTGTTCTAATCCATATTAGTTACCCCTTCTAAAATGCTCATCCTGATTTTAAAGCCCTGAGAAAACTTGTGTAACTCTTATCCTCCACAGCCTTCTAGTTTTTCTTCCAAATCTTGCTCATGCTTTTTTTTCATCTCCACCGGAAAGATACCGTCTATTGTATTAAAGTCCATCTCAAATAACACGTCTGATTCATCCACCTTCATTTGGTCACTTCTTAATGTTATGTTTCTTTGCTAGCGGCAATGGTCTGCATATTTATCTCCTTGCAGTGTGATTCAGGCTAAGGCACATGAGCGCTGGATTTAGAGAGAGATCCAGATGAAGACCCCAGCTGTACTATTTACTGTATGTATTAGTTTTAAGATCTTGGGCGAGTCTTTCCATTTGCCAAGACCACACTTCCTCCTCCAAAAAGGGGATAGTACCACCTACTTGGTGGGATGGTAATAATGATTCAATTAGAACAAAAGACTGCCATATAGGAGTCACTCAAGAAATATTATTTCTTCCATTCTTCCCCATTCCTTGTGTCTTTGAAGTAGAAGACCACGTCTTACTCATTTTGTTTCCCTTGAAATGTCAACAGAGTTTGGCCTTTCATGGGCCATAAGTAAATAGTCACTGAATTCCCATGTCTATATCATGCGTCCTTTTTTGTTGTGAAGGTTGGAGCTCCAGAGACAATGATTTTTTTATCTGCATTCTGTTTCCTACTTAATTTTGGTATGTTTATTTACTTTGTTATTTTTTTAAGTAGGCTCCTTGCCCAGTATGGAGCCCAATGCAGGGCTTGAACTCATGACACTGAGATCAAGACCTGAGCTGAGATCAAGAGTAGGACGCTTAACTGACTGAGCCACCCAGGCACCCCCATTTTGATAAGTTTAAAGCAGAATATTCTTTTTGTCTTAATTTTTAAATGTTTATTTATTTTTGAGAAAGAGAGACAGAGAGTGAGCAGGGGAGGGGCAGAGAGAGAGAGGGAGACACAGAATCTGAAGCAGGTGCCAGGCTCCAAGCTGTCAGCACAGAGCCTGATGCAGGGTTCGAACTCACAAACCGTGAGATCATGACCTGAGCTGAAGTCAGATGCTTAACCAACTGAGCCACCCAGGTGCCCCTAAAGCAGAATATTCCTTATATGCTGAGCAGACACTTAATTATACCAAATTTCCCTACTGTGGATAATTCTATCTGCTCTATTGAGAAAGACCTGTGGCTAGGTGCCCTATGTCTGGCCTGGAGTAAGGAGACTTTTGTGTTTGTGTGAAGAAAGCTCAGTCATAATAATGCTATCTGAGAATCTTCCTCTTGGGGTGATTGACTCAGCATGATCCAGTATGGTTGTGACCCATCATGCCCTCTCCCACATGTGGAGCTAATATGAAATGAGTTGGGAAAACTGATTCACATCCTCATATGCAGAGGGACCCTGTTACAAAAATCTAATAATACTACAGAATTCCTGGCAAAATAAGTGCTTCCCTGGGGAAAGGCAAGGCTCCCGGCTCAATGCTTATTAAAAGTATTGAGATGTAGTAGAAAGCTCACTGACCTTGGATTGGAAAGGCCTTCACTCGATCTCAGCTCTACCACATATTAGCTGTGGAACCTCATATAGGTTACTTGGGCCTCTCTTGTCTGTAAACGATGACAAGTTGTCATGACACACCTGGAAGCAAGCACCCAGTGGCATGCACGGCATAACCAGAAAGAACAACTGACAAACGCTAGTAAAAACATCAAAGAGCATAGAGAGATTTTTCATTTAAAAAAGACCTAGCACCATTTGTAGACGTAAGTAGTATCTATTGTGCTGTCAGCGACTACCCATGTGCATGGTTCATATGTCAACTTGGCTGGGCTTTGATGCCGAGACATTCAGCCAAACACCAGTCTAGATGTCACTGTGAAGGTATATTTTAGCTTTTACATCAGTAGACTTGGAGGAAAGCAGATTTACTCCCCATTGTGTGTAGGCGTTGTCCAATCTGTCGAGACCTTAAGAAGAAAAGATTGAGGAATCCTACTGGCAGGCTGCTTTCAGACTAGAGCTCCAATGTCAGTTCTTCCCTGGTCTCCAGCCTGCTGACCTGCTCTGCAGATTTGGGACTTGCCAGACCTCACAACTGTGTGAGCCAGTTCCTTAAAATAAATCTCTATGTAGATACACCTCCTATCGGTTCTATTTCTCTTACACAGCCTGCCCTGCTCACTAGGTGGTCATTAAGTGTCAGGAACTATATCCAACTCATCTTTATATCCTCAGCACCTAGCCCAGTGCCAGATATATGGTAAATATTCATGCTTATTGAGCTGAAAAAGAATAGCTCGCATTCATATACTATTTTGTAAAAATCGTTACACTAATCAATGGCTCTACTTAGTTCTTCATTCTTCAAATATTTTTCAGATGACCACGCTTAATGCTGATGATGCAGAAAGACAAGACAGAATGGCTCTTCTCTGGCAGTTGTTTAACGGTGGGTTGGAGTGAATGGGGCTGGTGCATAAATGGAGGGTAAAACTGGACACTTGGGACCCAGCGTATCCAGGCGAGAGAGCATGAGCTCCTGGTGTAAAACAGGGGCAACTGGAAGAAAGAGGAAGGGATGAATTCAAGAGAGAACTAGGATATGGAAATAGTGAGAAACAGGAGAGCAAGGTGTCTCCCATGACTCCCCGGTTTCTGTCTGAGAAGACGTGGGAGGAGCAGAATTTCTCATCAGCTCATCTGATCCTAACATTCCTCAACATCACAAAATACAACCCCTTCCTTTAAGGGATGCAGACACTGAGGCTGAGAGGGAACAGATCAACTGCTCCAAGCCTCATAAATCAGGAGCTGGCAGAGCTGGTATCAGAATCGCAGGCCATACCGTCTGGCTACGATGCCCTCTCTTCAGCTTCCATTATGCAGCCTGGCAAACCCCCTGGGCAGTGAGGAGTGAGGAAGGGCCTTGGAGCATCCCTGTGACTTCTCTATGGTGTCACCTCACTCCCTTGAGTGGTCAGATAGCAAACCAGCCTGTCGCCCTATCTGGATGTACAACTGAACTTCATAAACGACCCAGGAGTCATTCACTTCCTTTCCAAGAAGCTACAGAGAGTGAAGCAGATTTGCTGTGCTTTCAGTTGGTTGTCCTAGATGGGAAAAGGAGGGACATTTATTTGCAGTCAGAGAGGGAGAATGTTAATTGGTAAAAACGAAAGTACATTTTCCCCCAAAGCGTGAGGTCATCCTCTTCCTATTTTTAATTCAGAAGTGCCCTACATGGAATCAGTGTTCCCTTTCAAGTAAATGACAACATTTGACTTGTTGTCCTTTAAAGCCTGCCCACCCATCCCCTTCCTGCTCTCTCTGCTGACCACAGTTATTAACCCCGGCAGCATGAATCAAGGAATTCTAGCAACCTGAGCCCTCTCTGTAACCTGGCAGTTGTCCAGCAACTGGTAAGGAGAGAACTGCTTTCTCTTTCTTGCTCTGAGATGGACCTGGAAGCGGGAACCAGGAACCAGGAACCCAAACCCACCTCTGGTCTCCCACATCATTTTCCAAGTCCCTCTTTGTCTGCCTCTCAGCTCTCATTGTCTTGACTGTCTTAACATGGCCCCTAAGTTGAGGTGACCCACAGACTGCTAACCTGTCTTCGAGGGCACCTGTTCACGTAGCTCGACCTTTGCCTGGGTCTCAGTTTCTGATTTTTTTTTTTCTTTTTTGACAATGCTGCTGCCCCCAGACCAGCTGGGCTCACGTTTAATTCATCTCAGGGCTAATTCTAGCCAGGTTAGGGAAGGGGCATGGCAACTTTGGCCTCCCACCCCAGGCCTTCCTGCTGTCACGGTGACTAAGGAATGGTGGGGGACAATGGTTTGTGTCCCCCTCCCTGCCCCAAGCTCAGGGCAGTCATGCCAGCCTCCAGCACCTGTTCCCAAAGAGCATCCTCATAGGACACACTAATGGCAGAAACACAGGTACGAGGCCAGTGGGAAAGTGGCATGGAGATGCCTTGCAAGCAGGCAAGGAGAAACATGCAAGCATCAGGATGCTCCTTTCCCTCACTTGCAAGGGTCAGGATTGATCCTAATACCTGGTATATGCCGGTTATTCCACTATCTTCCAGGTGGGCACACCAAGACTGACGTCCCACAGCAGAGAGGTCCAGTGCCTCTGAGTCTTCGCTCCTGCTGTTCCCTCCGTGTGACTTGTGCTGCCTTCTTATCATCACCTCAGTTTCTGAATTCTTATCTAAGCCCTCCAGGACACTTATTTTTCTAGCACCTCCCCCCACTCCCTGTCTTGCAGGACTGCCCTCCCGTTAACCTCTTAGCACAGTGGCAGAGTGGTTACCAGGTGATTCAAGTGGAATTTAGAGCTCTGCAAAACACAAGTGCTCAACATGTGTCAGGTCTTTTGACTCCTGCTTGACTCTGAGCCTTGCTCATCCTGGAGGTTTACTTCATGCACCATTTGGGACATCTTCAAACTGGGGTTTCAGGCAGCCCTCGCCATCCTAGAATGAGTCTCGGATGGGGGGCTAAATCTGAGGTCGGCTGGGCTCTGACCCAACACCTGACTTATTCCAGTGGGAGGGTAGTTCTAAGGCCAGGCCTCGGCCCCTACCCCCACCCTAGCCAAGTTCAGCTGTGATTTGAGAATCATGACTTCCTGGGTCTCAAGGGGATGGCAATCAGATCTTTGCCAGATGGCGAGGCAGCTGGATGCTACTTTTGCATAAAATCACTACAGAGTCTGTAACCATTAGAACTACCATTTTCATGGAAGCCAGCTCAACCTTGTTAATTGAGCAAATTTGGAGCAGCTCCAAACATCCATCCAGTTGATGAAACTGGTGCTCTCCAAGCATGCCACATCATTTTGAGTCCAAATTCAAAGTTTAATCTCCATTGGTGGTTTCCTGAGAATTGTCGTCCTGAGCATTGGGAGACGGCACAGGAAATATCGACGATCACCCCTTCATCATCAGATTATGATTTGTGAACTAACATTCCTGGCCAGAAAAAGTTGGAAGAGGCTAAAACTGTCTCTTAGCTCACATTTTTTTTGCAATTTAAAATCAATGATATAATTAGATTTCCGTATCCTACTGCTTAATCCTTTGTTTAGATTTCATGCTTTCAATTATTAGTATCACCTTGGGTTTCCAGTTTGGGCAATTAAGAGTTGCCACCTTGCACAGGAGACTCCCGATGTCCCTGGTGGAAGGTCACGGTGATGTCTAGCAGCCTAGGCTGGTCCCACTCCACTGGCTTCCAGAGCTCTGCTTGCCCTTGGGTGTTTGCTGTCGGCTGGGCTGTGTTGCATAAGGTCAGAGCCTGGAGCTGCCACATCCACAGCTCTGTCCCCAGCACTGACTCAGTGCCTGGCACTCAGAAACTGCAGAATAAATATTTATTGAGTGAATGCCTCGAGAGCAATCAGCGGCTGTGTAATGGAGTTCTTTGTCCTTTTCTACAGCAAATGGATCTCAAAGGTCAGGAATGAGAAGATGAAAACGGAATTGAAGCAGATTAAATCAAGGCACAACATTGTCACCCATGGTACATGTACATCTGCACCCAGGGTTCTGCTCAGAGAACCCTCACAGAACTTCTTTCTCTCTGCGCCACCTTTTTAAAATCTTTATTTATTTATGGGGAGGGGGGGCAGAGAGACAAAGGGGGAGACCCAGAATCCAAAGCAGGCTCCAGGCTCTGAGCTGTCAACACAGAGCCTGATGCAGGGCTTAAACTCATGAACCTCGAGATCATGACCTGAGCCAAAGTCGGCCACTTGACCAACCGAGCCACCCAGGTGCCCCTCTCTCTGCTTTTAAAAGAAAACTGGACAGTCTCCTGCAGTTCCAAAGTAGAGTGGAAAAAAAAAAAAAAAAAGCAGTGGAGAGAGGGGAGTTCAGAAGGAAAAGTCCAAACACCCTCTTCCCTATAGTAATATTAAAAACAGTAAAAACAATAAGGTTAAATTGTATTCAAGCACTTTCCATGTGTCAGCAACTGTACTGTACATTTATTATTTTATTAATCTTCGCAACAAGCTTATGAGACAGATATTATTATCATGCCTATTTGTGGATGAAAAATAGGAGCTTGAAGAATTTAAATAATTTGCTGAAGCTGGTAGTTAGGGAAGCTGGAATCCACCCCAGGTTTGTCTGAGTTTAGCCACAGCCACATAAGTGTTGTGTCTTTGTTCTTTGCTGGTTTCAGTATTTAAGAACAAGGTGCAAGTCTCATGAGTTGTTTCACTCAGAACACCTGGCTCAGGGTCATGCATATCATGTGGAGATAATAAATATTTGTTGATTTGGAAGTAGAGATAGTCAAAAGGCACTAGGATAGGGTTATCACACTTGAAAATAAGCACACATGAAAGGAAATTCCAAAGCCAACTAAGGGAAAGCAGAGTGGTAAGTGGTCTTGCAGCTCACAAAAGACACAATGTATCATTAAAGGTGTTTGGCATTCTTAGCATTAAGTCAAAAGAGCATTTTAAAGTGGCTCCAACGTCTCCCTGCTTAAGTTTTTCTTTCCATTGGTTGTATGGACTGAATTGTGTCCCCCTGAAATTTATATGTTGAAGTCTCACCCTCAACGTGACTCTATTTGCAAACGGAGAATTCAGGGAGGTAATTCAGGTTCAGTAAGATAGAAGGGTGGGACCCTAATGCAATAAGAAGAGGAAATACACCTCTCTCTCTCTCTCTTTTTAGATTGCTTCTTAAACTGCTTTATTACCTTTACAGCATGTAATAAACATCTTTTCCTGCAAGTTGATGAAACTTCCCTGACAGAAAAACTTCCAGAGTAAGGCAAAATGGAATCTCTAATCAGAAAAATGACATAACACCATAGGTTCACATCAAGAAAATGCAACTTCGGGAAGCAGGGGGGTTATTATTACTAATCTCAGCATTGGAGGCATAAGGCAAAACTCATCATGATGGTCACGGTGAGGGGGATCCCCTATAAGAATGGGCAAACTGTACCACAACTGAAGCTCCCTGATTTCCTCCTTAGCCGCCTCATGTCATCCGTGAAAAGTTCCGTATCATCTGTGTCTCCATCTGTCATGTCAACGTTATTGACAAGCTTGTTGGGCATATCCTCTCTACCATCATGGACAGGTGGGGCCAAATCCACTCTAATATTTCCTCCAGGCTCCTGGCCTTCACCACCTCCCAAAGGGTGGGCTTCTTCTTCATTCTGCACTGGAGCCTGCCTTTCTCCTTCTCTTTCCCGGAGGACATTTTCCATGTTGAAACTTTTTTCCTGCTTACTTTTCCTGCAGGGATCCAACAGAGTCTTTCTCTCTTAGCCTTGAAATCTGCTGTGCCAATGGACCTGAATTTCTTGAACGCAAATGGATGACTTGCTGGGCGGGGGAGTCAAAACCACTTGCTGGATGGTGACGTGGTTTCTTTATAAGGAATTTCAACATGGCTGGGACCCAACAGCTCACCCTCCTTTCTCTGCCCACCATTTTTATCAACACCTCTCTTTTTCTCTCTGCTTAAACACAGAGAAGGACATGTGAGGAGACAGTAAGAAGATTGGTCATCTACAAGAAAAAGCAAGCAAGGTCTCACCAGGAACTGAATTTTCTAGCACCTTGATTTTAGACTTTCAGCCTCCAGAATGGTGACAGAATACATTTATGTTGTTGAAGCCTCCCAGTCAGTGGTACTTATTATGACAGTCTAAGCAGACTAATATAACAGACCACCCTACATTGTATTATCAGAATTATATGCATACAACAATAAATTCATCTCATGCTTTAAAAATCTTCAAGGTCCCCCATTGACTTGTAAGTCCAAACTCTTTAGCTTGGAACCTGAGGCCATCCTCCCTGTCACTCTTGCAGCAGCCTTCCCAGGCTGCAGTCCTTTACCATCTTGTTTTTAGCAAACATTCAGCGATCTTGCTGTCCTCAAGACACATCTGGCATTTTCTGAAGATGCAGTGAAGAAGCCCGGTGCCTTGGGGGGCGGGGGGCACATGAGTTGCATGTTAGGGGACAGCAGGATGTGACGGAGAGGAGCCATGTTGCAGACACGGTTACTGCCTGCCTTTCTTCCTTGTCAACAGTCCTCACTGAGTTTGGGGGAAATGATAGGCCCAGGTGCTGAGTGAATACTAATGCATAAGCTAGGAGTTAGCAAGCTTGTTTCATAAAGGGCCAGGTGAAGGTAAACATTTTAGGCTTTATGGGCATCTGGTCTTTGTTACAGCTCAGCCTTTCTAGCATGAAAGAGGTCATACTTCCTACATAAACAAATGAGCATGGCTGTGTTCCAATAAGACGTTATTTCTAATAGCCAGTGGGTTAGATTTGGCCTGTGGGCCATGGTTTTTCAGCCAGTTCCCGATGTGCCAATCCCTGAGCACTGACATTGTTGATCTGAGTCAAATCTGGAACTACTTTCAGATTTTCCTGTGATATGAAAGCAGGAAAATTGCATTTTTTAAAAGTCTTGCTGTTGAAATTGTAGGTTTTAAACCAATAGAATCAGCACCACCTGGGAGCTTGTTAGAAATGCAGAATCTGAGCCTGGGTGGCTCAGTCGGTTAAGTGTCCAGCTTCAGCTCAGGTCATGATCTCATGGTTCATGGGTTTGATACCCACGTTGGGCTGTGTGCTGACAGCACAGAGCCTGGAACCTGCTTTGGATTCTGTGTCTCCCTCTCTCTCTCTGCTCCTCCCCCACTTGTGCCCTGTCTCACACACTCGCTCTCTCTCTCAAAAACAAATAAACTTAAAAAAAATGCAGAATCTCAGGCCTCACTTCAGACCTCCTAAATCAGAATGTGCATTTTAATAAGAAGCTCCGGTGATTGGAAGATACATCACAGCTTGAGAAGTGCTGGTTGAAGCCACTGTTGATGGAACGTTCTATTCCTTGCAGCTGAAAGCATTCCTAACTTACACCAATAAGCAGGAACCACATCATGAACAATCTTATATACTTTGCTAAGGACTTTGATGTTTCAAGCAGGGAGTGAGAGGATACATTTTTTGGGCATATGTCTTCTTTCTTACTGAACAATGAACTCCTAAAAGATACAGCGTGTACCAAAGAAACAACTCCTGTAACTGATTCTACACTACAAAGCCCACCAAGTAGGCCCTCCACCACTGGCGCACCGTCTGATGGAATTCAAAAGCAGTTTCTTCTGTAAGACCTGTTCTCCTGTCTATAACCCACTGCTCTGGGACCTGGAAGGATGCTCCGCTTCTGGTATATTCTTAGGGCTCAAAAGTGGCTGTGGGCTGTAACTCTGGGATTACAGTTTGGAACCTGAGTCTGTGACCTGCAGTTATTTACATTCAACACTGCCACCACTCAGCTTGGTTCATTTACTTTCTGAATGTGTACTCACCTCTTCCCTAAGACTATAAGCTACTTCACCGGAGGCTATCATATTTTCGGATTTTTGCATTCCTTCCACAAGAGAAAAATGAGAGTCAAAGATCTAAATATTACCAACTCTTCTGCAAGCTAAGTCTTATTTATATTCTTTATGTTGAAGCTCCAGCACAACCCAGGAATTCTTTGATAAGAATTAAGTACAAACATTTGCTTTTAGGGCTGCCCCATTTATCAAGTCACTACATCCTCCTGTGGTTTGTTTATGAAGTGCTACAATCCAAACACACACCACCTACAGCCCACTTGCACAGTATGTGTGCTTGTGTTAACACGTGAATAGCACATCATAGTCAGATTTGTATAAACAGCACCTCACTTCACCCACAAAAGACCCTAGGAATGGGTAAATTAATATCCCCATATTACTGATAAGGAAACTGAGGTACAAAGTATGGATGTACCTAGCGTAAGATCACACAGCTAGAAATCTGGTGGCAGTAGGAGAGGGGTGAGAATCCAAACCCAGAGTCTGTGCTCTGAACGGCTAAGCATTGTTCCCATGAACAGAGCTCTGGTAAGTCAAGGCCAACATCTCATTGCCTTATTTTCTTTCCACCTGCAGGCATCTTTAGCTAGGATTTACATGTGACAAATAATTTATCCTAAGCCCAGAGACAATGAAAATAAAGTGTTAGAGCCACTGACTCCACGGTCAAGTTCGGTGAATGACAATGTCCATATTTACCCTTCCTCAGTAGGAGCTAACGAGTTCATCTATCAGTATTAAATCTGAGGAAGTACTTTATTTATTTATTTATTTATTTATTTATTTATTTATTTATATTTTTGAGAGAGAGCAGGGGAGAGTGTGTGAGTGTGAGCAGGGGAAGGGTAGACAGAGGGAGACAGAAGATCCAAAGTAGGCCCCGTGCTGTGAGCTCAGAGCCCGATGCGGGGCTCAAACTCACGACCCTGAGATCAGGACCTGAGCCGAAATCAAGAGTCGGCCGCTTAACCAAGTAAGCCAGCCAGGTGCCCCAATCCCCATAACTTGGGAAATACCTTTAACATCAAGTTAGGAGGGATTACTTTTTCTTTCTCTTAGCAGTTAAGTTAGAGTAGAAAGTTCTTCGCCATCATTTAAGAGTCTACAGGAAAGATTGTGGAAGGAGTGCCTGCAAATACAATCTTATTAATCTGTCTAAATTCCAGAGGCTTTCTGGCAAAGCCTGTGACCACATCCAAACAGTTAAAGTAAAGCACAGAACATGAAGCGTAGAGGTGGTGGTTTATCTCCGGATTATTCTGATCGTCGGTCCCAATTCCTGTAAGAATTCAGCTCGTGGCTTCCCCTGGCTCTGCCATTTTCTAAATCAATATGACCTCAGAAAAGGCACGGATCATCTCCAACAAAGGCTTTTCCTCTCCAAGAGATTAGAGCAATGACTTTGTGCCGAGCAAGTTAACAACAGAGGATGTGTTCCTTATGTGTGCCTTAAGATTTCATAATTGTACCTAAAGATTGCTTTCTTCACTCCTGACATCCGTTTTGGCCTCTTCCCCACTCTTTCTCTTGTCTCTCTTCCTTTTCCTGTCTTTTGTTCCTCGTCTGCCATCACCCAGTTGCTCAGACTGGGAACCCGGAACTATTTTTTTTCTGAATGCAATGAATAACCAGTCCTGCAGATGAGACCTCCAAAGTAGATTTCACAGCTACTTCCCTTCTTCTTTACGACTTTCCTCCAGTCCAGCCATCATCATTTCTCCATGTGAAAGTCAACCCCTGGAGACACCTGGTGATACCACCTGGACTGCTGCAGGGCCTTTCATTCAACTCCTGCCGCTCACTCCTGCTCAGCCATCCTTTCCTCATACAAAGTCAAAGTGGCATGCACCATTCCATCGTCCGGTTGGCCTCAGAATACCATCCAAATCCATGTGGGATCTGGCTTTTCTCCAGCCTCAATGAGACCTCTCACTGCATACTAGCCAGACCGAGCTTCCAACTGTTCTTGCAGTGGGCCAAGTTCTTCTCCATTTCACAGACTTCTCTTCTGTTTTCGGCTCTGCAAGAAATCCTCCCACTTACCTACACACCCATCACATCCTTTAGGTCTTTGCTCAAATATGACTTCCTTCAAGAGGCCTTTCTAAACTTACACGCTAGCTTCCTATGCGCTTCACCCTTGTTTCCCTAGAATTCTTCATAGAATTCCTTTGTTTGTACATTTATGTATTTATCTCTGGCCTTTCGCGACAGATTGTAACCACCATGAGGTCATGGACCATAACCTTTTGGTTGATGACTCAGCATTGGGTCAGGTCTATGGGAGGTAAGGCCTTGGTTATTATTTGTCGAGTAAGCAAATCAACATAATCTGCAATACATGCACATCTCATGAACTACAAAATGGGTGTGTCTCTGGAAAACAAAAGAAGTTGTTCATGGGTTCTCAAAGATAAATGATAATTTAGTGGTGAGCTCTGGTGGGCCACCCACACATTAATACAAGACTTGATTCTGTGAAACGAATAATAGTAATGGAAATTAGTATGTTTGAGGAAGCATGTGGGAAAATCACTTTAAAAAAGATGTCCAGGGGCACCTGGGTGGCTCAGTTGGTTAAGTGTCTGACTTCAACTCAGGTCTGATCTCACAGTTTGTGGGTTCGAGCCCCGTGCTGGGCTCTGTGCTGACAGCTCATAGCCTAGAGCCTGCTTCAGATTCTGTCTCTCCTTGTCTCTCTGCCCCTCTCTCTCTCTCTCAAAAATAAATAATAAAACATTTTTGAAAAAAAGAAAAGAAGATGTTGATGTATATACCAATATCTAGCACAAACACAAACATTTTTATGATGATTTGCTCCAGCAATGTCACATGTGTGCATTCCAGTGACATAATCCAACTTCCTCCATGCTACTAGTGGAGCAGAACCAAGTGTGAGATATCGACCCCCCCAGACCTACGACATGAGATTTTTCTAGCCTAGGAAAATTGCCCACATGTCAGGGGTACTCTTATATACGCAGCCATTATAGCCAGAACATTGGACATCTCTTCCTCTGGGTACCAGTGTCTGGAACAAAACAGTTTAAGGCACGAAGCTAACGTTAATTTTACCTACTTGTTCACATATAGACATGTTAGTGGTTAAAGAGAAGAATATGAAAATCCTTGACTTAAAATTAACCCTTTACTACCAAGTAACATTTCCCACAGCATTCCTCAATAATGTTATTTTTCAATGCATAGCCCATTTTCTAAGTACTTTTATATCTAATGTAATCTGATTCTGGCCGGAGATTCTGGAAACCCTATTTTCCCTGTGCCACCTCCCTGTAGGGTTCTGCCCAAAGGGATCCTGGAGAGAGGCGGGAAGGCAGGAGCGGGGCGAAGGGACTTGGTCCCCCCAGTTTGCTTCTTGCCCCTGGCAGCACCAGCGGCTCTTCACTCAGGCAGTGGCCCTCGGTTCCAACCTCCAGCGTCTTCCGCTGCCCCACGCAGCCTCGTTGCTCCCACCCAGGAAGGTCAGCAGGGTACGGGCAGTGCTCCCTCTTCGAGGGTTTTAAATGCCACTTTATAACCCCACAAAGCTGTCTTACTCACTTGAAGATAGGGTCATACTGCAGCAATTTTGCGAGGTGTGGCGAGCGGGTATCTAATCCAGTGACTGCTAGAAGCAGGAACGAAACCTGGTTTCCAACTGCGCAATGCGCGTGCGCAGAGAGGGCCCCGCGACGCCCGTCCGCCCGCAACGTGACCACGGAGCGGCTGCAGCGTTTCCCACTACGCAATGCGCATGCGCAGAGATGGACCCGCGATGCCAGTCTGCCCGCAACGTGACCACGGAGCGGCCTGGGGAGCTGCCTGTCGGCCAGACGCGGCTTCGGAGCCCAGCGCGCTTGTCCCACGGTGAGCTGCAGGTGCCATAAATCTCCCGTCGCGCTTCTCCGCAAAAACTACTGGGAGCTTTTGCAAGTGCAGCACACGAGTGTGCGTGAGGGTACCGGACTAGCATAGCCGTAGTCAATTTTTAAGGCGGTTATCCCGCTGATTCCGGATGAACTGACAAGAGCACGGAGTTCAGGGGGAGATTTCCAAGACAATTGTGGATTCTGGGAAATAGGGCCATAGGACTTCTAGGGGTTTGTGAACCCCAATTGTATTTATTAAGTGCTTGTGCAGCGCTTACCCTGTCAGAACTGCTCTGAGCACTTTACAACTCTCGGCTTAGTTATCCTCCTAATCATGTCATGAGGTGGGTACCCGCTGGCATCCCCCTCCCCACGTGTCCTTCCCTTCCGCCCCCTCCTCGTGCGGCCCACTCCCCACACCCCCTCTTCACACGCTCTTCCCCGTGCGCCCCCACCCGGTGTACCCCCCTTTCCCATGCCCCCTTCTCCCTGCACCCCCTCCCTCCGCGCGCCCCCCTCCCTATATACTCCTCTCTGTAAATTCTTCTCAGGGGGTGAAAGAAACAGCGTCAGCTTAGAAACATGACCTAGCTTCAAGTGATTCCTGGCTGGAACAGCTCACTTCCCGTGTGACTTCGAGCAAGTTATTGAAGTTTCAGCCCCTTCCTTAGTAAAATGATACTACTCCCCAGTTTTCTGCTCCCACAGCTAATGGCATCTCCATCCCAGGGACCGAGGCCTAAAGCCTGGGATTCAAGAAGGACTCCTCTCTTTCTCACTCCCACCCCCAAACCAGTACCAAACCCTGTCGGTTCTACTTCCAAGACGTCTAGAATCTTGTCACTTCTCATCACCTCTGCTGCTACCTCCTTGTGGGAGCCACCGTCATTTTTGCCTGGGTCACTGCAGTTCTCTCCCAGCCGGCCGCCACGCTCTGTCCCTGTTCCTGTCCACTCGGTGCAGCCAGACTGATCCTGTGAAAATGTTCATTGGACCACTCCCGTATTCAAAAATCTCCAATGGAAAGCATTTTAGAGTGAAAGCCAACGGTGTTACAAGGACATGGCGGGCCTTGTAGGGATGCCCCTGCGACCTGTCACCTTGTCCCCCACAGGCCAGCTCACTCCTGGCTGGCCACACCTGCCTCCTTGCTGTTTGGCTGCTCCTGTTTCCAGAGCTTGCCAGTAAAGCTCGCGGCTGGACTCCTTGCACGTCTGGTTCCCGTGTCTGCAATCCGCTTCCTCAGGATTTCTGCCTGTCTTGCTCTCCTGAGTCCTTCAAGTCTTTGCTCCGCTGTCGCATTCTCACTCAGACCTTTCCTGATCACTCTGTTTGAAGTCCTCCCCCTCCCCTCTTTGCTCTATTTCTGATGCTGTAGCACTTTTCATCCTTGTCACATGGGAAATTATTTCATGGCCACGACAGCCTCTAAGTCCACAACTAGGCAAGCTCTCCTGGAAAGGCTCGCAGATCCAATTAGGATGATTGAATCACATGGTTTATTAAATCAATTGAAACTCACACAAAGAATGATGGGGTTCCTTTACATGCTTCACACAGCACATGGTTAGAAAAACCATAGTACCTGGGTCCACAGCGACACCGATACTCAAGATGTCTGTTTCTCTCCCACACCACCGTACCCTGATAGTTACCAGGACCAGAGTTGACTTTGATCACGGGGTCTCAGCAGACAGACAGGGTGTTTGGAAGTATTACATGGCCCTGGCTGTTGCTTGTCAACCAGCCTTCTGAGCAGCAAGGATTTTGTGTTCTTTGGGCAAAGGTCACTTAGGGCCAGAACACATTACCTAGCTGTGTGGCCAAATTAAGAACTCACGAATACTGAGTATCGTTCGCGTATTTTAGTATCGTGACTATCAGGTATCCTGGCCCTGCTGTTTCTTCCTATCTGTGTTCCACTTCATCTTTCTAACACACCTCGCTTACCACTAATTTTCTTATTTATATATGCTCACATAGGAGTTCCCTCCGTATCAGTTGTTTTCTTCTACTGCTGAATTGAATATCCTAAACAACATGGCAGATGCACCTTACAGCCTTCCAATGGGTCTCATGGTTTGGCTCTTTATTTTGTTTATCGTCTGTCTCACCCAACTGGGACAGACGTGCCATGAACAGAGAATTTGTCATCTGTGTTTCTCAACCAATGTGTCTCAGCACCTGCACGTGCACCTGGTACAAAGTAAAGACTTAAAAACTAAAGGCCGAAATACGGATACAATTCTGAAAACCATGACGATAAAGTGAAACAAGGTGTGAACTGCACTAGAACGGGAGGGACAGTGAGTTGGAAGAGGAAGAGATGAAGAAAGTGAAAGCCAGGTCCCGCAGCCCCTGTCCTGCCGGATGCCAATCCCTCTCCCGGCCGGGGTGTGGGCGTCGTCGTGCTTATTCTGAAACTGGGGACATCGCCTCCCCTGGAAACGGTCACATTTATTTCTTTGCTCTCCAAGTGGCTTTTCCTTTGCCCACCTCACTCTCAGTCACACTAGCTGTAATCACGCATCTTGAAGTAATTCAATGAAGCAACTGTCCCGGTTGTCCTGAGACTTCAAAGCCATTGTGAGGACTGGTACTTAAAGTGACTTCAGGTATTGCAGCCTTGAGCGCCCAGGGCCATAGGCCTCGTGTTAGAATGTTCTGCTGTTATAACAAAATACTACAGACTGGGTGGCTTAAGCAAGAGATATTTGTTCTTCACGGTTCTGGAGGCTGGGAGGTTCAAGATCAGGGTGCTGACTGATACAGTTCTGGTGAGGACTCTCTTCCCGGTGTGTGCTCCTTGCTGTGTGCTCACATGGTCTTTCCTGTGTGTGTGCAGGGGGGAGCTCTCTCCCTTTGCCTATAAGGCCATCAGCCCTGTTGGATTAGGGCCCCACCCATATGACCTCATTTCATCTTAATCACCTCCTAAAGACTCTGTCTCCAAATACAGTCACATTGGGAGTCAAGACTTCAACATAGGAATTTGTGGCGGCACTGAGTTCAGGCCATAGAAGGCCTGATTTCTGCTGAGCACAATATCTTTTTTGATGCTACTTATCAACTTAAAAATTATGCATTTCCTGTGAAATCCACAGTTAATCCTTTGCAACTCCTGTCCTGCTTCACCCATTTCATTGCCTACCTCCTTTAGAGATTTAAGGTTTGATCCTTGGCCTATAGGTTTAGCCAGCAGCTAGATTTTCCCAGAATGAAATTTAGGACATACGACGTCACGAGTATGAATGTGCTTATGGATGAATAGGACAAAATGCCTGAGGTTAGGATTGTTCTGGAAAAGCATGGATATATGTATAACAGTGATGATAAATGATAAATGACAATTCTCTGTTTCTATACCCCAGTGGTTTGGGGAGAGCTTAATTTAGCTTGCTGTTTAATGCCTCTCACATTCAACCAAAATCTACTTGTTAAATTAAATTTTTGGATAGCAAGGAGCTTATCGGTGTTGGACTATAGAAAATGCACAGGTTGACAGCTGACACAGCTTTCCGCGGCAGAATTTGGCAAGTTTTCTTTGGCCATGATCCAAAGCAAGAAATTTAACCTTAGAACTCTGTACACAGAGATGCACCCTGATCTATTCTAATTCTCTTCTCTTCTCTTCTCTTTTCTATTCTATTCTTCTACAATGCCTGTTATGGCTTACCTAGTTGGTTTCCAAAACAGGAGTCAATTGCAACTGATATTTTAAAAAACACTGTCCTAGTGGACCAGTCCACTAGGCTTTGGTTTCCTTTTTGCTAAGAAATATTTTGGTTAACCTGAAGGTTTTTTCTGTTTTTGTTTTTTTTTTGTTTTGTTTTGTTTTTGCTGTTGTTGTGTTGTTAAAATACATATAGATACTAGTCTTGGCTAGAATCTGGAGAAAATGATTTCATCCTCTTGGACACTTATCTCCTGAAACTTTTTTGGCCACAGATCAGAAATTTTCGGAACTGGAAGTGGTCAGGTCAGTATGCATCACTCGAATTCTTGTGCTCATGTGAAAGCTCCCAGTGTCTGGTAATAGGGACCCTAGAGAGGTAAATCACAAAAATGGGTTTTTCTGACTTTTGACTTTTCTGAACATAACTAGTCTTCAACTTAGTTTGCTAACAGCCTACTTGCCAAGATCTCATTCTCCCTTAAAAAGCTCACGGTGTGGTTTTTGTTTTATTTTGTCTCTCATTTCCTCCCTGTTTTTTCCAGGTCACAGTACCACCGTTGACTTGGTGATTGTGGTTTGAGGTCACCAAGAAGCTTAATCTAGTGAGGGAGGACAAAAACCCCAAGATTTTATTGCACACTCAAATCTCCATCTGATGACAAGGAAAGCTTCAGAGGAGCTCAAGAACTAGTAGAATTTTCAGTGGACTTACCTAGAGAAAATTAAGGTTGAATCCGCTAGTTGGTGAAGAAAGGTGGATCACGTGCTGCCATCTATGGGCGATACTGTGAAACAGCAGAGTTTAAGTGTTGGCAATTTTTAATGCCACTTGTTTTTACAAAATCCTGTTTTGGAGGGGACTATAATTAGTTTCACTTATTTTCCAATATTTTATTTCCCAGGCAGCTTGGCTCCAAGCTAAAGCATCTGTAGATGGGAATGACCCATCTTTCACCCTCATGAAGCTCGCCTGTAAAGTAGACCAAAGGGAAGGGGGAGTTCCCAGTCCGTCTCATTACTGTCCAAGTCGCCACACTTCCCCTTCAGGACGGTTTGAGGGGAGGTGAGACTGTCTGCTTCTGTCAGAGAGATTTCAAAGAACATACTGTTCCCGTGCTTTAGATCTTTCTGATTGCTTCATGGGTCTCCTGAGATGACCAAATGTTATGTGCAAAAGGCAGCTTTGAAGCAAAACAAAATATTCCCGCCCTCTTTGGAAGCGTGTTGATTCTAAACACTGCACCATTGTGAATAGATTTATTTATTAGTGAGGGAAACCAGACATCAGGGCCCTGCTGCTTCCATATTTAAAGGGTCCCTGTTCATTAAAAAAAAAAAAAAATGAAGACATACCCAAGTAGAGTTAACAAAATTGTACATCCGGAATGTTTACACTGGAATATCATTATCATTCTTACGGAAAAATGCAATGCAATTTGTGTTAACCATTACGTAAGTGTAAGATTTATTTCCAATATTAATTCATAAAGCACTATAGCAATAGAATGAATTGCTATTGCCATGGAATGCAAATTTAAAGCAGAGGGCTAAGCCCTTAACTCAATACAAGGATACATCAGTGAACAAAGCACACTAAAATCCCTGACTCTAGAGCATACGTTCTAGTGGAGAGGGAGGGGATACACAGTGGATAGATTAAGTTAATTGTGTATATAGCATGGGAAATAAGTGCAATAGAAAAAATAGGGTGCAAGGAATGGAGATCAGGAATGTGTGTGGGGTTGAAGGTTGTAGTTTTGAGTTGGGCGGTCATGGTACACCTTGTGGAGCTGGCATTTGAGCAGGGACTTACAGTTCCTGATGAGTTAGCCATGTGGGTATAAGAAGGAGCATTCCAGACAGGGGAAACGAGCAGCTTGTGCAAAGGCCCTGAGGCAGTATTCTGAGGTGTGTGTGGGGGGTGGGGGAATGGGGACTAAGAGGAAATGAAGTTGGAGAGAAATGCTGGGAGGATGGCTTCGGGTGGCTCGTGGGCTTTTACTTTTTTACTTTGGCTTTTATTCGTGAGTACAATGGGGAAATCATTGAAGGCTTTGAGCAAATGAGGAATATAATCTGATATAGCTTTTAGAAGAATTATGCTAGCTGCTAGTTTGGAAACAGGCCATTGGGAGTGAGGGCAGACACCAGGCATGGTTAAGAGATGAGTGGAGTAGCCCAGGAGGGGGATTCTGGGGCTCGCAGGAGAGGTGGTAAGAAGACACCTGATTCTGGATATAATCTGAAGATGGAACCAGCAAGGTTTATGGATGTAGATCTGTTGTGAGAAGTGAGAAAGGGAGGGGCAAGGATGACCCGAGGCTGTGGGCCTGAGCACTGGAAGTTTGAGCTGGCGTCAACGAAAATGGGGAGGACTGAGCATAAAGGAAGTTTCCGGGAACATATCACAGCTTCTCTTGGTCCTTTCAGGGGGTTTTGGGGATATATGAACAGCCTCACTGGGTCATACAATCAATAGTCTAAATTTACAGCTTTTTGGGACACCTAGATGGCTTAGTGGGTTAAGTGGCTGACTCCTGATTGCAGCTTAGGTCATGATTTCACCGTTCGTAAGAGCCAGCCCCCTGAATGTGAGATCGTGCCCCGTGTCAAGACTCTGTGCTGACAGCATGGAGCCTCCCTGGGATTATCTCTGTCTCTGCCCCTCCTCCTGCTCCTGCATGAGCTCTCTCTCTCTCTCAAAATAAATAAATAAACATTTTTTTAAGTTTTTTTTTTTAAAATAAATAAATCGACAGCTTTTTGGCTGCAAAGCCTTCCTCTGTGAGAAGGCCTTCCTAACCCCATCTTCACAGAAAGTCTCCCCGGTTCCATCATGACCAGCAGGTGTCCTTCGTAGACTCCTTCACACTTTGTACTTCTTCGCACTGTACACTGTAGTTATGATTTTATATTTGTGATTATTTGCTTAATTTCTATTTCCCTTACAAGGCTCTAAGTGCCATGCATATGGGGAGTGTGTCTGTTTCTCCTTCCAATCCCATTCCCGCCTGCTCAACAGGCCTGGCACATGATAATCTTCCAAGAAATATTAGTTGAAGAAAGGATAGATCACAGTGAGATTTTAGGGGCCTTACAAGACCCTCAGGAGCCCAGAATTTTTAAGCCCTCGGAACTGTCCAACTACCCTCAGTTTATTTAACTACCCAGACTGCTTTAGGTCATGGACTTTTAGGTGCTAAACACAGGCAGTAGTGGAGTGGGCCCTGTTCTAAGAGGCGGCTGTTCTGGGAGAGGGAAGGCACAGGGCCTGGGTACGTGCATCCTGAAGGAACAAATTTGCTTTGCCTACCGTGCCTCTGTGCCCCAGCCATTTGCTCTCGTTCCTTCTCCCGCGGCATGGTCTGGATAGTTTGCTCACCAACGATTCCACTGTTGGAGGTGTCAAAGGGGAAGGGCACGAGCTGACTCTGCCCCCCACCCCCACTCCATGGTCCTGCTCCCAGGGCAACATGGACCTGGCCTGGGCTCCGGGTCACTTATGCTTCTTCCCATGGATTTCGGAGCCAGAGAGAAGATGGGAGGTCCATAGACTCCCAATAAGCAACATACCTCCTCGCTCTCCTCTGTCTCAAAGTTCACACCTTCCTTATTTTCCACACTGTATGTTACAGGTCCTCTGGCTCTTAATTTCCTTCTCACTCCCAGGTTTACTCTAAGGCAGGGTTTTTGAACTTCAACACTATCGACATCTGGGGCTGGATAAGTCTTTATTGTGGCTTGGGGGACAGTTGTGTGGTGTACAATGTTTAGCAGCATCTCTGGCCTTTATGCTACAGGTGTCAACAACACTTTCTTTCTCAGTTGTGACAGCCAAAAATGTCTCCAGACATTGCTAACTGTCACCTGGGGGGTAACATTAACTCCAGTAGACAGCACCGGTCTAATGTGTGGCTGTATTTTGTAGAATGCCTTGTGACCCCCTGCTCTGGAAGGCCTCACTGCTCTTGCCCTCCCTTGACCCATCTCCTCAAGTAATCCTGTTCTGTCGATGATGTTCGATCAGAAGGGTGGTTCTGGCCTCTCTCTCCACCAACCACTTCAACCTGCAGCCCTCAGAGCTGCCCTTATAATCTTCTGCATCCCAGCTTTCTGATGGGTTTTGGAAGCGAGGGTAGTGCTGCTCTTTTAGACGTTGTCTGAACCTTCACCCCTGTAATAATCATGTTTTTATTGTCTGTATTCAGTATTTCCCTTGTTAACTTAAGAAATGCTTTTTTGTTGATTATAATACTGATGATGGAAAGCTCACAAAAGTTGTTAGATGCCAAAATAATCTTTGGCAGAAAAGCCTGGGAAACTCCCGAGTCAGTGGGAAAATTACTGGGTTTTGTACGATATGACAAGCCATCGCGAATCCTGGGAAGGGGGTTGTTAGCTGGTCTGCAAATGGGGAAACTGATGAAACACAATTTGTTATGAACAGTTACATGAAATGTGTGGTTCAGTAGAGATAGAAACAGATCTCAGCTTTCCAGACTATAAAGAGGAGAAAGAGGAGCTCGGAGAAACTTAGAGCCCAAGGGCCCTCCAGAAATCAACAAAAGTCCCTCATTCAGGAAATAACAGAACATCGGGCCAAGAGAATAATTGCTTTGCCCAAGGGATGTAAATAGCACTGGAGTCTAGATTTGAATTCAGATCTCTCAGTTCTCTGTTCTGAATTGTTGTGATGTTTCCTCAATCCACAGCAAAATGGGAAAAATCAGGACAATTTAGAGAGGTTTTTGTTAATGTAAATTACTTAGATTCTAAAAACTGTCCTTTATCTCGAGATGTATGCCCTTTAGGCCCTTCTACTTGTGTGTGTGTGTGTGTGTGTGTGTGTGTGTGTGTGAGAGAGAGAGAGAGAGAGAGAGGGAGGGAGAGAATGTTGTCTCTACTAATAAATAGTGGCTCTAGATGTATTTGGAGTTTTGGGGGTTTTCTTAATTCCCTTATTTTGGCAATTCCAAAGCAATTTACCATACCACCCCTTTAAAACAACAACAACAAAAATCTGGGAAGCACTGACAGAGTCCTTGTATCCAGAGAACAGTTGAGTTTCTTAGGTTTTCCTAGAGTGCAGGGCAGGGTATACAGGCCTATTGGGTAAAAGAAGATGAAGCCCCCCAGGTGGGCAATCCCTATAAACAATGCTGTCCAACAACCCAGACCTGGCCTTCTCTGGAATCACCCTTCTTCCTTCCCTTCACCCCCTCTCAGTGGATCAGAACTTTCTGGAGTCCTTCAGCAAGACTCCTGACATGGCGCCCCTCTGGGCCACCAAGATGGCTGTATCAGGTCTGACTAGACTCTTCCGTGTATCTGGCTGGAGTGGGTGTGCTTTGGAGTCTGGGCCACCCCTTGTTCTTTCTGGCTGTGACTTCCTCTAGAATGCAAAAGGTTTAGGATATTAGTTCTCCAATTTTCTTAAGCCCTCTGCTTGAGAAAAGACTACCAAAATCCAGGGAAAAACTTTGTGATCCTTCTAGAAGTTGTACAATAACTGCTCCTTTGTATCCTTCGCCTCTAGCTCGTTCCTGCCCCCGGGAAATGGGGGGGGGGGCAGGGAAAGTTACCAGAAAAGCTTCTTCAGGCTTGACTCCCCACCAAAATGTCCTGGCGTACCAGGTTGACCTGACTATTCAGATTCCACATTTACATCTTAACAGAGGTTTCTGAAAATGCCAAACAATTATTCTCAAGAGGTGAATGAAATGGCAGGCTGGCCGCCCACCCCCCACCAGGCCGCAGTTAGCTGGGGGTCAGCGCACCATAAGCCTGTGAGTGTCCTTCAGATCATGCGGCCTCAGCCGCCAACCAGCACAGAAGGAAGGATATGAAGGGTTTTAAAAGAGGAAGGTGAAGGCGGCATGTCTCTGAGATCTGCAAGTTTTCAAAGGAAAAGGAAACTGAAAAAGGAAAGAAATACGTGGTCACCATTTATCTCTATAGCCTCATCGTCGAGTTGAATTTCTATCCACCCATCCCACTGTGTAAGGGGCCAGATAGCTCTTCCCTGGGTAGACTGTTCTAGTAAAGTGACATCTGGGCAAGGATGAAGCTGCCTTTATAGATCGGCTATTACTTAGACTGTTGCAGGTGGTCTCACATGTCCCCCCACCCCCACCCCAGGAAAACGAATGCAACCCCAGGAAGCAGCAGCTGCGAGAGGGGAGAAGGAAGCTAGCAATTATTGAGCAGCTTCATGAGGGAGGCCACACTGAGGAGCTGTGCATGTGCTTTTCTCATTTTATCTTCCTGGCAGTCTCATGGCGGGAGTATGATTACCCTCACTTCACACATGAGGGGATGGCTGCATAGAGAAGTTAGGTAACTTGCCCCGTCACAGGGCTCAAGGAGGACAGAACCCACGTGCAGACCCAGACCTTCCTATCTCCAATCTTCGCACAAGATGCGGGGCATCTGGTCATCCAATGCATTGGAGAAATGGGGAAGGGGACTGTGGTTTCTGAGCCATGTTGGGACACAGAGAGATTCAGGATGGAAATGCTCCATTGGAGCCCATGCAAAGGTGGATGTTTGATGAGTGTGTATTTCTAACAGTTCCTAGAGTCAAGAAACATGTAAAAGTGTTTGCATGATGTCTTTGTTACAGAACTACTCCCCAGTTGCCTCATAATTCCATCTCAGATCATTAATATCAACTAGTGTCAGAGATACACACGTTTAAAGGTAGAAAAAAGTAATCTCGACATTTTTAAAAAGACATCAAATCTTCGGGAGCCAACATGGGCCATTTTGTGACAGCTCAGGAAATCCGCTGGCTTCTGCTTCGGATCTGAAGATTGTTTACATTCCAGTGGAATTCCTGGGAAAGTCCAGACCTCTCGGTGTTTTGAAAACAATGGCTTATGGAGATCAACCTCCCAGCTGCAGCCTCTGGGCAGGAGGGAAGGGCCAAGAGGGTCCCTCTGGGCGGTGGATGGCAGGTTTGCCTCTGGTAGGCAGACTCCTGCCCGATGAGCCACAGCTGGGTTCAGAAGATCATTGCTACACCCCTGGTCCCCAATGGCCATAAGTGCTGATAATTCCTACACATTTCCAGAGTCGCAGCCTTTTCCTGGACAGACTAAATACTTCTAAGGTGCGGCTACCTTTTGTTCCCTAAGTGGTCCTGGAATTAGAACCAACCGTAGTTTGCCTTCAGCGGCACTAAATCCTTCCTTCTACAGAAGAGGAAACTGAGGCCCTGAGGAATGTAATACATTTGTTAAAAATTATATCGTTGGAGCCAAGCTTTATTTGTTTATTCACCACATATTAATCAAACTCTGTACTATGTGTAGGGAAAGAGCATCATCTAAACTCACAGTGTCTGTTAGTAAAGGAGGGATGGAGAAGGTCTATGCTGCAGTTTTGTTTAGTTATTCTGTATTTATATAGTGAAGGGAACCTGAACATCCGTGTCATGTTAATTGTAACTATGAGAGGCCAAATAGGAAACATCGTCCTTCATGCCAGGGTTGATTCACGGATGGTCTGGTCAAGTGGATGTGAGGGGAAATTTGCTGTGCGTTCTGGGAACGGTTTTTCTTCCCCAAAGGTTGTCATCTGTGGATGCAAAGCATTGAACCAGGGGCCAGCCTCTTGACACACGGTGGCCAACAGAGAAGAGAGGTGGAGAAAAAAAAAACAAAACCTAAGACCCTGAGAACATCATGGGGCTACTGAAAAACAAACTGGGAGGCCCCGCAACATTTGGTGATGTGTGAGCTAATAAAATTATTGATGAAACCCGTTGAGTTGAATTTTCTCCTACTTGCAACTGAAAGCATCCTTCAACGATACTTGAAGTTTTAGGGGCCAGGTCATGACTAGAGTTTCCATCTAAGGAGTTTTGTTTTCTCTTAAGGCAGTGGGGGGATGGGAGATTTGAAGACGGTGAAGAATCTGAAAGCAGCGCCTTAAGGAAAATCAGAAGGACGCTAAGGGACCTGAGACATGACGGCAGCAACCTCCCCACTCAGGTCACCTCTCCCCAGCTGTGCTCAGCAGCCCCAGAACAGCCCGGGAGAAGACAGGTCATTACAGGCAGCAAGGTTTGGGGTTTTTCCAGGGGGGTGCTGCTCCTTGCCTTCCTCTTTATTATCTTCCAGACATCAGTTCAGCTCAATATTAACACATGTCTACCATGTACAAGTCACTCCTAAGTTTCCATAAAACTAGAAGAATATTCTTGTGACTTCCAGGTTGGCCCAGATAAATTCAGAAGCTCTCACCCCAGATCTCTGACTTCATGGCATTAAATGTTCTTCAACTGGGGCGCCTGGGTGGCTCAGTCAGTTGAGCATCCGACTTCAGCTCAGGTCATGATCTCATGGTCCATGAGTTTGAGCCCTGCATTGGGCTCTGTGCTGACAACTCAGAGCCTGGAGCCTGCTTCAGATTCTGTGTCTCCTCTCTCTGCACCTCCCCTGCTCACACTCTGTCTCTCTCTCTCAAAAATAAATAAACATTAAAAAAAATTTTTTTAAATGATCTTTGACTGTGAGATTATATATTGTCAAAATGGAAAAAAAAAGAAAAAAGTCACATGAAAAAGAAAATGTCTCTGCAGGCTATTTTTAAATGTCTTTGGGTTAAAAGCAAAGGCAAATGGTGATCAGATGCCTTAGGTTTACTTTAAAAACACAAGACCGCCCAGTGTGGATACACTCATTCATTTATTCCGTACTCCAGCACTGAGTGTCCCCCAGGAGATGAGTTCGGATGTTACGAACACGGGCTTGCTTTTTTGGAAGTCAATGGAGGAAACAGTTAAAAGCTAATATTTACAGCAAAATCCAGAATTTACTCATGGCAAAGGGAGTCGCAAGGGGAGTGCCAGCTCCTCTTTGGATCAGAGGTGGGATAGATCTGGTATATGGCCAGGGAGGTTTGTACAGGAGTCCTAGTAGACATTCTATAGGTGGGAAGGGTCGGCGGCACATTTTGTGCGGCAGAAGCCTGCCTGAAGGCCAGGGACCCAGAGAAGCCTGGCCTGTTTGGGGGCTGCTAGTAGTGTTCTGGTGCTGGAACCAGGAGGGGAGTTTAGGAGGACAAAGATCAGGGTCATTTGAGAAGCTTAGATTCTGCTGGAAAGAGGGAGCCACTGAGGGGCTAAGGAAGGCAGGTAATGCTGTCAGATTTATTTCTGGGAAAAGCAACCTGTGATAGCACAGAGGCTGAAGGGGGCACAGGGTCTGAAGAGTAAGGGAAAAACAGGCAAGTGTTTCGACTCGTGAGATAGGCATTATAACAGGAATAGAATTCAAATTTTAAAACAGAATAGAGCCTGGCGTTTAAGGAACAGAGTCTATAGACCATCACATTTGGATTTACAAGTTCAAAGCTTATTTCCGAATCCTTTGTCAAGTTGGAATAGGCCTTGTGCTTTCTTGGACTGCTGATGCCTGGCAGACATACAGTCCAGTGACCAAAAGAAATTTTTGAATAAGATTACGTTAATCCTTGAGTTAAGTGATTTAAGCCACGCACACTCCCCACCACCACCAACAAAAAACCTGTGAAAAGGATCCAAATGCACAACCAAAACCACTCGTACAACAGTTTCCTTTCGTCTGAAACACGCTTCCCACACACTCCGTCTGCCTCCAGCATGTGCTGAATCTCTCCGTCCTCAGCCCCAAGTGGCTCGTCTCTCTTGACCGTTCCACGCCCTCCCTCTGCATCTGCTTCTATCACGTCTCCTATCAGAGAGACCCCATCTTTGAGGGGCTGGGAAAGCTGGAGAGGGAGGGGATAGCATCGGTGATGAATAGATCCTGGGAGAACAGGAGAAGGCTGGGGTTACTCCCACGTTAATGATTTTTGAGCCAGCATGGTACTTTCTGTCTTTAAACTTGTTTAGTCAGGCTTCAGTCATCAATATGAAATAAAAATTGAGACAATTATCTGAGTAATTCTGAAAAAGGGAAGAGAGTTCAGCTTGAATCATTCATTGATATTTTTCTTCTTCTTCTTTTTAATAGACTATTTTCTAGAGCAGCTTTAAGTTCACAGCACATTTATTTTAACAGAGCGGAAACGAGCACTCAACGTTCAGGAAAGTTCTGACTTCAGCAGAACCTTGCTACAAAAGATTTTATGGGTCACAAAATTTCCTCAGAAACAAACTGTGAAATGACCTTAATGCTACCCTATGGGCTTCATTGGATTCATTGACATGATGATTATAGTGCAGCTTGAAGCTAAGATTCATTGAGCTTTAAGTCTGTGCCAGGCCAGTTCTGAGGGCTCTACTTGTATTAATTCACACTTCTCGCAACCACCCAAGTATTGTCATTTTGTACCTGAAAACCTAGGGAACTCAGCTAGTAAGTGGTGGAGTGAGTGAGGGCTCAAATCCAAGGCTCTGAGCTGTCAGCACAGAGCCCAATGCGGGGCTCGAACTCACAAACTGTGAGATCATGACCTGAGCCAAAATTGGACGCTTAACCTACTTAGCCACCCAGGTGCCCCCAAAGCCCAATTTTAACCACTAATTTCACTGGTCTTGTGCAGGAATGTTGAACTTGTATTTATCCCTGGGACGTGCTCTCTTGGGTAGAAGCGTAAGGAATATGGGGTCTGCCTGCTGAGATGCTGTGTCACTCAGGAGGTTAAGCCATGAGATACGAAGGGAAGGAGACTGGAGGTCCTGGATGGTAAATGCAGCTTATGAATCCCGTTATCTAGAGTCAGAGCGTTTCTGTCTTATATTACTTCTGTTAAGTACTCTTCTAGGAGAGTTTGAGGCACTAGGCCCTGTTTTCTGCATAGACAAGAATGTAAAGGAGAGAACAATGCTGCCAGAGACTATTGCTGCCAGAGGCTATTGTGATCCAGTGAGGATTAAAAGAAACTTCCCAAGAAGAGGAACAAGTCAGAGCTAGAGTCCAGTTGCGTCTTTGGATGTAGGATGTTTATTCCACTGCTAATATTAGAACGTCTGGATATATTCTTATAACATGACTGGGGATGGGGGATGGGGGGTAAGCAAGTTGGGTTTTTTTTTGTTTTTTGATTTTTTTTCAAAAGGCACAGTATAGCCACCAGAAACTAAAAAGGGTTTTGTGCAAAGAAAAACAAGGCCTAAAGCTGCTAAGCTATGAGACTCTGTATTTCCTCCACTCACTACCTATCTCTCTTCAGCGCTCTCATGTTAATATTAATATTCACATTAATGCTCTCAATGTCTTCTGTTTGTCTTTCCTTTCCTGAGTCACTGGTCCCATGCATCACTAAACTCTCCAGTGTAGTGGCCCTTGGGTATGCACGGCTGGTCATAAACTTCCCATCAGCCTAATATAAAGTAAATACTCCATAAAAGTCAATAAATTCATAAGCAACATCAAAACAACATGAGAAAGAAAGAATGAACATTGAACAATCAGCTCAAAATGGCTTTCCCAAAGTTTTTCTAAGTATCCTAAAAATATCAGGGGGTGGGGAAAATTGTTTCCTGTCTTTCTCATCGCCAAGGGATTTTCTCTCATACGCAGCTCATTGACAGCGGCTTCCCCGACTTTCTGAGACCAAGTAGCAGCAAGCGTAGACCAAAGAGCATACACTGAAGGTAAGAGACAACTTTAATCAGGCGTAGGCAGTCCCAGAGTCTTCCCTCACTGGGGATAAAGAGACTGAAAGCATCTCCGCTCCAACTCCAAGGCACTCCCCTCTGCCTTCATATGTCTTGGAGCGGAGTTTCTCAGGCATATTTTCACCCACACAAAGATACTGACGTTTGTTCTTGACCTTTCTACTTCAGTTCTTTCCAAGTGAGTTTCCACATTTTTACTGCTGTGAGATACTGGGCTTATCATCCTGCTTCCATCTATTCTGGTCACCACTTGGCATGGGATGGTGGGGAGTTCCATGCCCGTTTCCTACAAGGCTCTGGTGTGTTGCCACCTCAGTTCAACTGATGTAGCCCTTGAACAAAACATTCCATCCAGCTTTGACCTTTGTCCACTGATTCAGTGTGCCTTCCTCTACCTCCTAAAATTTGAGCATGGAACTATTTCCTTGTTTTGTAGACATTCGAGCCACCACAGATGAAAGGTCTGTCTCCACATCTGTGCTGCCGAATAAATATGGAGTTCTAATATGCCGTTATGGATACCTTCCAAACAACATATGAGCTTGGTCGTCTAGTGTTGTGGGGGAAAAGCCCCCCAAACACAAAATATGACTCAAAGAGACTGAAGAGTGAGTGAAAACGAGGAAGGCACTCTGATGTGGAAGATAGGTTTGTCAGTAGAAATGGGATTCACACTTTAAAAATACAATGGACCCTGGTATTTTGGAAACAGAGAATGTATAGAGCGTTACATTTCAAATTGCAAACTCGAGAAGTCACTTCTGGATCCTTGACCAAACTGGAGTCCATTTTGTGTCTTCTGGGAAGGGTGACGTTGTTGCCGAAATACAGTCTAGTGACCAAGACTTTTTGAAACTTTGCTTAAAACTGTAAATTGAGGGGGCGCCTGGGTGGCTCAGTCAGTTAAGCGGCCGACTTCGGCTCAGGTCATGATCTCGCGGTCCATGAGTTCGAGCCCCGCGTCGGGCTGTGTGCTGACAGCTCAGAGCCTGGAGCCTGTTTCAGATTCTGTGTCTCCCTCTCTCTGACCCTCCCCCGTTCATGCTTTGTCTCTCTCTGTCTCAAAAATAAATAAACGTTAAAAAAAAATTAAAAAAAAAACTGTAAATTGAGGGGCACCTGGGTGGCTCAGTCAGTTAAGCATCTGACTCCTAATTTCTGCTCAGGTCATGATCTCATGGTTCCTGAATTCAAACCCAGTACAGAGCCTGTGTGGGATTCTGTCTCTCTCCCTCTCTCTCTACCCCTTCCTTGCTCATTCTCTCTCTCTATCTCAAAATAAATATAAATAAACTTTTAAAAAGCATGTAAATTGTGTGGGGCTGGCGTGCAGAGACTTGCCTTAAAGATATTTGATAGAGAATCTGCAAACAAAAAAAGCTCATTAAAAATCTCATCTTTCTTCAAAGGTCACTTTACATTGGCACTTAATCAGGCAAAACCAAGCATACCTCCTCTTGGAATGACCAGAAAGGATATATAGGAGATATCTATCTATCTATCTATCTATCTATCTATCTATCTATCTCATCTATCATCATATATATAGATATACATATATGATGGATATAATATGTCCAGCAGTGGATAAGGCCTGACTTAAAAAAAAAAAATATCCAGGGGCACCTGGGTGGCTCAGTCGGTTAAGCGTCTGACTTCAGCTCAGGTCATGAACTCACGGTCCATGAGTTCGAGCCCCGCGTCAGGCTCTGTGCTGACAGCTCAGAGCCTGGACCCTGTTTCAGATTCTGTGTCTCCCTCTCTCTCTGACCCTCCCCCACTCATGCTCTGTCTCTCTCTGTCTCAAAAATAAATACACGTTAAAAAAAATTTTTTTTAATAAATAATTAAAAATATTAAAAAAATTCCAGAGAAACAAACTTGGGTTAATAACAAAGTTTAGAGTGGCCTTATTTCAACAGGCTGTCCCTCAAGACTGAAGAACTTGCTGAGTGATGGGAGCATGTGCTCCCTACCTGTATTTCCTACTTCCTTCCCTGTCACCTGGGTGAGGCACACTCAGGCCAGAAATGGATAAGAATATTTTGCCCAATGGGGAGGTTTAGTTCAAGGCATCTTAGGAGAGGTGGCCTAAGCTGTCCAGATCAGCCCCCCCTTAAAGAAGACACAGCAGTAGGTAGAAAATGAACCAGAGAATGAGTAAAGACAAAGTGAGATATGTAGTAATGGATATTTAATGCAAATGGTTATCCCCATTCAAACCCAAAAGTATAGACATTTTTAACTGGAGGAAGCAAGGAAAGTCAAAGAAGCATTTGAGGAAGTGAAAGGTTTTGGCTTAGCCCTGAATCTGGAAATGAAGGAGCACTAGTGATTATGAGGAGTGCAACCCAAAATTGCTGACCTCAAATTGGTCCCTCTTTATTCCAGACATTGTTGAAGGAACCCTGGTTTAGCTTCTCCATTACAGTTTTCCATCCAGATTCCTCAGAGTTCTCCAGAATGAGAAAAAAATTATGCCTGCCGTGTAAAAGATGATGTTGCAGCACGGGAAGATAAACATAAGAAGAGCTAAATCCAAGGAGCTGAAACTGTTTTCCATTTTCTTTTTTTTTAAGCGTTAATAGTGATGAACACCTGACCAGATGGAGAAAATGACCCGGGTGGCAAAAGCAGCCGAGGCAAGATGTGGCAAGGATGGGGGATTTCTGCTATACAGACAGCTAGATTCAACCAAGCTAAAAGCCAAGCCTGGTAAGTCTTTGACTTACCTGGCTGGACGTTGAGTCCAAGCCAAAGGAACAGAAAACTAGGAGAGGAACTTCTACCTTGAATGAATTATGAAAAACGGGTGAGAACAGGTTAGTGAACTGAAGTGAGAAGGGTAAGAGCAAAGAGCATACACGTCTTCTGAGTTCACAAGACACTTAAAATATATCATCTCATTTACCCGTCTTGCTGACTGTAAGATGTAATGTGGCCTCATGAGGTAAGGCGTGAGTATCTCCACTTGGCCTCAGAGAGATTAAGGAACTGGCCCATGGTCACCCAGTTAGTGTGAGTGGGTGCAAGCATGGAGTAGAGCCCTGACTCAGAGTTCAAGCCTCCTCCACTATCACATTGCTTCCTTGAGAACCTTGAGAAAAAATATCCAAGTCCCCTGAAGAGTGTCAGGCATCTGAACTACATCTGGGAAAACACTTCAGAAAGAATTCAGTTAAAGGCTGGTGTGGGCCTATGACTTCAATCACAAACATGAAGTGACATAAAATGTTTGGGTGACAAACAATCTCTGCAAATAACCCAGCCTGAGTAAAGCTGGAGAGGTCAGCAAAGGGATCGATGTGACTCTCAAGGAGCTCAGCTCAGATTTTAGAAAGATACAGAGAAAAGGTAGAAAAACTCCCAGTTAGGGAGAAACACACAAGTGAGGTTACATCCAGCATCTGGAATACCGAAGTTTGGCAAGAACTTAGTCTGGCGAAAAGTGCTGAATTGCAAAGTGGGGGGGGGGCATCTGGGGCTGTACTCAAAGTGGGAAGTAGGACAAGGAAGGCAAAGACCTGTTCCAGAAGCAGATGGTGCAGTGTCAATAGGAAACTCGGAGAAAAACAAACTGTTCTACTCCTATTTCACTTCCATTGTCTTCGTCAACGAGAATAATCTTCAGACCTGCAATGTTGAACCAAACTCTGGTAAAAGACTTGAAACCCAGCTGCTTTAAGTAAACTTAAGTCTCTTGGCTTAGATTAAAGAACTGCCTGAGAGAAGTCGCCAGAAAGATCACACTGCTATATTAATCTGAGACAGTGAAGAAATAGCACAGGCCTCACAAAGGTGGGGTTCAGCATATGCAATTTTGATCTTCAAACAGGAGGAAGGTGAAGTCCATGAACCATTATCTGGAAAGCTTGCCCAGGACAGATCAGGAATCAGTGTAGATTCACCACAAATGAGCCATGCTGGACTCACTTCATTTATTCGTAGAGTTCTTACTTGAATAGACCAATTGAAGGCTGTTGGCAAAGAATATAATAGTCTTTAATACCCTTGAAGATGAAAAGGAAAATTGGGGGCTAGAATATTATCAATTAAGTACATTTCTAACTGATAAGGGGCCATAGCCAGGGAAATGCTGCTCATAAAACCGTGTAATCCTGGAGAGAGGTCTCCAGGAGCTTTCATCCACCACCTTATCCTATTATCCATTTCTGTTTCAATTAATATGGGTTCAGCTGGCCTCTTAAGTAAAGTTTCAGATGACTGAAGATTGAGAAGGATGACAAACACTAGATGTCAGATTAGAGTTCAAAAAGAACTTGACGGGCTAGAACAATGAATCCAACAAAGAAACATGCAAATATGGTTAACACTTGGATTCCAAGGTGAGCTTCACAGATGTGCAAGTCCAAACAGTAGCATATGCAAAGAATACCTCTGGGGATTTTGTCAACTCAAAATGAATGAAGAGTATGAAGGAGGTGCCAAAACTTAGACTGTCATCTCTGGTTGCATTAATAGAATACAGTCCCTAGGACGATGACGTTAACAGTCTCTCTGTTCTGCTCAGGTCTGACTGCACTTCACGAAGGGTGTTCAGTTCTGGGTGCACTCTCCAAAAAGGATAGCGACTATTGGGAGCATGGCCAGAAAAGAGGAATGGAGATAGGAAATGAGAAACAATTAAAGGAACTGAAAATTTGGCCTGGAGAAGAAAAGGTGATAAAGAATAGGGTTTCTTCTCTATAGTCCTAGAAGGTAGAACCAAGGCCAGCTACGTAGACTTTGGGCAAATTGTCAGGAAAAATGTTCTAATAACTATAGATGCTCAGCACACAAGTGGTCTGGCTCACAAAGCTGGGTGCTTCCCCTCACTCTTACTCTTGAAATACAGGTTGGACAATCACTTGCGGAGGAGGAGGAGACAAGAGATTCTTGTCTGAAGGTTACATCAGCCCTGGTGGCTGCTCATCTAGCCTTTATCTTGAACACTTCTTGGGAGAGATCACCACCTAATGATATCGCCTAAACATTTAAATAAGAGCTTATTAAATATCGCTTTCACTTTTTAGATTACTACAGATCCTCAATAACTGCTATAATGCTTTTCAGAATTTGGAAATGTCCCTTGGATTGGATCTAGGATGAATTCCTCCCTCCATTTTTTTGCTGCAGCTCCTCACTCACTCCATCATCTCTTGCCCAGAATACAGCAATTCTTTCCTGAATATACTCTCCCAGACTTTATTTTTATGTCCCCTTCAATGTTCACTCCCCACGCTGTCCACCGTATTCTTTCTTAAAAATGTATTTTTTCAAGTCAGTACCATCTGTAAGATCTTTCATGACGCATTTTCTTCAACAAATTCCTGGCATAATAAGGTGAGGTAGAAGGGAAGGGAGATGACTGGCTACTGTGTAATCAAAGAGACTTAAAAGGCCTAACCACAAAATGCAGGATTTGGACCTTGCTTAGAAATTGATTGGTACACAACTACTCCAGATGTTTTTATACGTCATGATAGAAATCTTTGGATTCATTTCTTAAGCTCCCCCACCCCCCACCACCACCACACAAGAAACCATCCCATTTTACCTTTCCCAATAAGCAATCTAACACACATAGTCCCTATCTTTATAAAAAGATGCAGACTGGAAGCACTAATCGAACTCATCCATCTGACTGATCACTTGAGAACACAGTGGAAGAGGTGACCATCTGCATGGGCCATTGCTCTATAGTGATCTATCCCAATTAAGACACAGTCTTTTAGTAGAGAAGTGGTATGGTCCACTCTTGGTTATCTGCTAATAGATGGAAGCTGATGCAAATGTAATTAATTGATGAATACTTTGCCTAGTGTGTTCTACTCTCTTAACAATGTCTGAAGACCTGGCTATAAAAGAGTCTTAAACAGCAGGAAGGTAAGAAGCAGGCTTTGAGAAATGTCTGGGAGAAAATTTGGTGGTGAACTTGGAATCTTGAATTCTTTTTCTTTTGACAACTGTTCCTAAATTACTTCTTTTAAATTATTTATCCTGAGCTAATAGCTTTATCCTCCCCCCCAGGAAGGTTTATATTGGAATTTTCTCTCTACAGGTGACTGAAATCATGATGTTTAAGTTCTGGAGCTGTGGGATGGTTCTCCAAGTACCCAAGAGGCAGAAAAGACTATAAAGCAGGTGGCTTGAGAGAAGCAGAGGGAGATATGGAAAGGGAAGCCTTGGGGCTTTCCTAACCTTGTTATGGTGGCTTCCAGAAGCCCGGTTGCCTCTTGGAGTTCTTAAGATACACCTTTATTCTTATAATAAACTCTCCCTTATTGGCAATAGAAACTAAAAGAAAAACTAAAATGAGACCCGATCATTAACATCTTCCAAGCTCTTACTTCTATGAAAACTCTCCTGATTACATTAGCCCGAGCAAAGCTATCTTCCCAATCCATATGGATATTTATCATCTCCTCCACTCACTGAAATTTTCCGTGAACTGCTTGAATTGTAAGTTATACTTATATATGCGCAAGTAGGATAGACATTATTTGAGTGAAGGAATTAATGTCTTTTGCTCTTTTGTATTCCCCACTGCACTAAGCAAAGCATATGGTAGACCCCCCAATAAGTATTTATTGATTTATGAGACTCATTCATCCCCAGCAGTTCAAACTCTCCTGTTGTCAAGTAATTGAAATCACCCTGGCTTGGGATAAAACAATAGAGCTTACATAGGCAAAAAAAAATTTTAAAAATGGGACAGTTAGTAATAACTTCAGGGGGGATCCTAGATTACATGCCATTTTAGGAACAGTTTTAAAAGACCCCCAAAAGAGTGTGTAAGCCTGGATTGGTCACCCTAAGATGTTAAAATAGTAAGCCAGCTTAACAAATGTAATTAGTTGGGGCTCACTCACACGTGCTATATAATTTGCCTAGTGAGTTGCCTTATTTTCATGTGTTGACAGTTATCTATGCTGAGCTTTTCCCTATTTACATCACCCAGAAAAATAAAGAACTTACTGTACGAGTACAGGTTTGGGGAAGTCTTGACTTGGCAGGCAGTCTCCTGTTGTGAAAAAGATCTAGGGGCTTTAACTGAGTTCACGCTTAATGTGAGTCAAGGGCTTGCTTTAATTCTTTAAAAGACTCATGCAATCTTAGACCAACCTAGGCAAAGAATCACATTAACTGGGAGTCGGGTATTTTGGTTATCTAGAAGTCCAATCTCTTGCATGGTGTTGGGTTTTTGCTATCTCAAATCATCCAAGGTCTCTCCTTTGACCCCATTAGTGACCCCTTAAATAGTCCCTTCCACATAGCACAGCTCACTCATTAGGAAATTCTTTAGTATTTTAAGCTTTATCTACTATCTATTTTTCTGACACTTCCACCTATAGAGCTTAATTCTACCCAGTGACTCACATAAACCAAATCTCACTCTCCTCCTTCATTGTAATGGGAACATGTCTATCATACCCCCCCACACACCCCCAGCTCTGGACTTAACATCTCCCCTGTTCTCTCTTTTTCTTTAAGACTTTATTTTTTGGAGCAGTTTTAGGTTTACAACAAAATTGAGAGGACAGCACAGAGATTTCTTATATACTCTTGCCCCCGACACATGAATAGCCTCCCCCACTATCAACGTTCCCCACCAGAGAGGTACATCTGTTATAACTGATGAACCTACACTGACACATCAGAATCATCCAAGGTCCATAGTTTACTTTGAGTCCACTGTTGTTGTTATACATTCTATAGGTTTGGACAAACACATGTCCATCAGGTAATGGATATCATAATACCATCCAGAATATTTTCACTGCTCTAAAAATCCTCTGTGTTCTGCCTACTCATCTCCCCTCTGCCCCTTGCCTCCCAACCCCCAGAAATTACCAATCTTTTTTACTGTCTCCATAATTTTGTCTTTTCTAGAATGTAGTATATAGTTGGGATAATGAAGTATGTGGTCTTTCCACTTAGTTATATGCATTTAAGCCTCATCCCTGCCTTTTCATGGCTTGATAGCCCATTTCTTTTTAGTGTTAACTAACATTCCATTGGTTGGAGGTACCACAGATTATGTATCCATTTACCTTCAGAAATACATCTTGGTCGCTTCTAAGTTAGGAATAAAGCTGCTATAAAAATCCATATGCAGGTGCTTGTGTGGATATAAGTTTTTTTTAACTCCTGTGAGTGAATACCAAGGAGTATGATGGCTAGATCGTATGGTAAGAGTATGTTCCCTCTTGTGACAGACCACCAAACTATGCTCCAAAGTAGCTGTATCATTTTTCATTCCCAGCAGCAATGCACGAGAGTTTCTATCGTTCCGCATCCTTGCCAGCACTTGGTGTTGTTGTTGGTCTCGACTTCAGCCATTTTATTTTATTTTATTTATTTTTTAATTGATTGTCAAGTTGGCTAACATAGAGTGTATACAGAGCGCTCTTGGTCTTGGGAGTAGATTCCTGTGGTTCATCGCTTACATACGATACCCAGTGCTCATCCCAACAAGCTCCCTCCTCAATGCCCATCACCCATTTTCCCCTCCCCCCGGCCCCCCCTCCCTCAACCCTCAGTTTGTTCTTTGTATTTAAGAGTCTCTTATGGTTTGCCTCTCTCCTTCTCTGTGTGTAACTATTTTTTCCCCTTCCCTTCCCCCATGGTCATTTTAATAGGTGTGTGGTAGTATTCCAGTTCTCCTGAAGAATTCTCTAAGCCAAGCAATTTCCAGGTCCCCCACTGTTCTGCTTGCCATTCTTACAAAGCTCTATTTTATGAAGAAACTGAGGTTCAGAGAAATGTTATTTGCTCAAAATAAAAAAAAATGGTCAGCATCAGAGCTGAAATTTGTACTCATTGTTATTTGCAATAAATTGAATCACACTGTAGTGATTTTTTGTTTTACTGTGAATGGTGCTATACTGTAAAACATCAGGAATTACAGTCTATAGAAAGAAGGTCAGACAATGTCTAAAATTTCTGTATCATTCAGATGAAAGCGTACCTGCTATGAGACCAAAAGGACTGAACAGATTTGAAAGGAATCAGTATTGTTTCTGTTTTTAAGTTAATGAAAATGATTGTTTTTGAAGAATATGCTAAGTTTGGCTAAGCATAAAATGGAATATGCTTCTCTTATGCTAAAATATGCTGAGCTTTCCTAGAGTTAAGAAATCCAAAGCAGATAATAAGCATATCAAATTTTTAACATCTGATGCTCAGATTTAAGATGATCATACATATCCCCTGTATACTTGGTAACTTGTTTTTTTATCTGAACTTTCTCAAGAATATAAACAATGTGTATAGTCCTGAGAAATAGCTTCATACTATACTTCATTTTTATTTAAGAGAGCAAAATGCATGTAGTGATCGACACTTGTGTTTATTGTAACCGTTAAGCTTTATGAATCGTCAAGTAAACTTTACCAAGAATCCTGGAAATGAGTGATTCTGATTTGACTGATTTCTCCTTGAGGTTAGTTCTAGGTCACTGTATTCTGAGCCTTTATGCCACTTAGTCATGATGGGAATTATAGTTGACCTGGATTTCCCCATTGACATTTCCACTCGATTAGCCCTGAAATATAAAGTGTATGAATTATGTTTCATTCTAAACTTAAGTAGCAGGAAACTTCTGCTTTTCTTCCCAAACACTCCTTCAAATTTATAGAAGTCAGAAGTCCCAGTAGAATCACACAACAGATGTTTCTGGCATATGATTCATTCACCCGTAGGGGCTCTGTGGCCACCAGGATAGGAATTTTTCATAGGTTGCCCAGTACCGCTTAACAAATTAGAGCCACTAACTAATTCAAACTAATTGGACAAAGAACAGTCTGAATTAATACAATCTTTTAATCATATAGTTAAGAAAACTTTTTAACTTTGATAATTTCACACTTGGAGAAAAATTATAAGAATAATTCATGAAAATTCACATATCTTTTTAGCCAGATTTCCAAATTGTTTATATTTGTGCCACATTTGTTTTATCATTCTATTTGTGAATGTTTTTATTCTTTATTTTTTTTTCCTGAGCATTTTGAGGGGTTATTCTTCTATACTTCCCTTTACCTCATATTACTTTCTGAGAATTTCCTAAGAACAAGGGCATTTTCTTTCATAATCACAGTACAGTCATCAAGTGTGGGACATTTAACATTGATGCAATAGTTTTATCTAATCTACCATTCATATTTTTTCAATTACCCTAATAATGTTCTTTATAACATTTTTTCCCCCAAGATCTAATACAGGACCATGTACCACATTTAGTTGTCTTTTTAGTTTCTTTAAATCTGGAACAGTTCTGTAGTCTTAGTCTTTTCTTTGCCTTTCATGACAAAGGCTAATAATTTTATAGAATGTTTCTCCATTTTGGTTTGCTGATGTCTCCTTGTGATTAGGTTCAGGCTACACATCCCTTGCCAGAAAACTACGTAAATGATGATGTGTCCTCTCAGATATTCTAAGTATAAGATATCTATTTGCCCCTCATTCATGATGTCAGTGTTGATCACTTGATTAAACTGTTATCCATTTTCTCCATTGTAGTTTCTATTTTCTCCCTTGCAGCTAGTAAGCAATTAGCAGGGAGGAGACCCTTTAGGCCCGTCCAAATATCCTACTCTTCATTATACTTTCCTTCCCAAACTTGATGATTTTTGCCCTAATCAATATCCGCTATGATGGTTGTAAAAGGTTGATGTCACATGTCCACCCGGTCCCTCCACATTTATTAGTAGGTGTTATTCAATAAGAAATGCCTTCTCTCTCTCTCTCTCTCTCCACCCCCCGCTTCGTTACCCCCTCTCCCTCCCTCTCATCTATCTAGCTATTATTAATACAGATCTATGGGTTCCAGTTTTATTCCATGGGCTATAATCCATTCCTGTCACTGTTCATTTTAACACTAAAGTTGTCTCTGATTTGGCAGTTTGGTGCCCCTTTAAGCGGGCTCCTGGATGCTTTTAACATGCTCCCATATATTTTTTTTTAATGTTTATTTATTTTTGAGAGAGAGAGAGAGAGAGAGAACAGGAGTCCGGGAAAGGCAGAGAGACAGGGAGACACAGAATCTGAAGCAGGCTCCAGGCTCTGAGCTGTCAGCACACAGCCCGACGTGGGCCTCAAAGCCATGAACTGTGAAATCATGACCTGAGCCGGAGTCGGTCACTTAACCGACTGAGCCACCCAGGCGCCCCACTCCCATAATTATCTTTAAAACACTTTCATGGTTTCTAGTTCAAACAAGCTGTTCCAGACTCCTCATGTACCTTCCCTGCCCAGTACCAGACTTGGCCATTTCTTCAAGGACCTCTGCTTCCTTTTAATGGGAAATCGTATTTAGAAACTGAGGTCTTAGCACTACATCTTCTCATTGCTACTGGGGTGTCTTTGTCTCTAGGCCCTTTCAGGGAACAAAGCTGGGAAACTACAGGTGCGCATGCACAAACACACTCACACAGACACGCACATGGTGGTTGTCTCTGTGTGTGTGTGTATATATATGTGTATATATGTGTGTGTATATATATATATATATATATATAATAGAAATCCTGACATTGCACTGGTGCCATCAATATCCATCCTGCTCTATGAGGTCCTTCACTGCCGTCCTCTGCTCCATCGTTTTATCTCCTTTCTTCTACAGTGAGAATGTTGACCTCCAACACCATCAACACACTGACTCATCTTCCCAGGGCTAGACCCCACACAAAATCATCTCAAAAGTGCTGTACCCAAGTCATCTCAAAAGTGCTGTACCCAAATCACCCAAATTCTATTGCTTACCAAATAGAATCAAAGGAAATTAAGATGTATTTGCTGCGGTTCTTCACTTTTCCTCAGAGTAACAGTATACGTTCAAAGTACTGTGGTCTCAAGTGACTTGAAATTGTTCTTCCCCTGCCACCCCTTTCAACGGCGTCACGGTACCTACCCATCTCCTGAAGGCTCACTCAGAGAAGTGCTGCTTCGTTCCCTCTCACATCCCTGGTTCCCCTTCACCTCTGGTAGGTAACCATTTTCATTGCTTGCTGGTTTTTCCTTCCTGTGTTTCTTGTCCCCCAAATAAGCACATTCATGTGTTCTCTTACTTCTTTTTGTTACATAAAAGATAGTGTATTGTAAGTACTCTATTCTTGCAATTTGTTTTTTAAAAAAACTTAATGTTGGGGCGCCTGGGTGGCTCAGTCAGGTAAGCATCTGACTTATGCTCAGGTCATGATCTCATGGTTCATGAGTTCGAGCCCCATGTTGGGCTGTGTGCTGACAGCTCAGAGCCTGGAGCCTGCTTCAGATTCTGTGTCTTCCTCTCTGTCTGCCCCTCCCCTGCTCACACTCTGTCTCTCTCTCTCTCTTAAAAACAAATAAACATTAAAAAAAAAAGTAATGTCTTCTGGAGTTTGTAATAGGATGATGATGTTGATGATGATGATGATGATAGTGATATACTACTCCATTGGGTGAAGTACTCCTAGGAGTTCAGGCCGTTCTCAATATTTTGTTATTGCAAATAATGCTGCAATTAAGAACTTTGTACCTGTGTATTTTCATAATTCAAAGGTTTACTTTCACGGTAAATTCCTAGAGGGAGGATTCCTGTGCTTTTGTTAGATACTGACAAATTCCCTGTCATGGGAGTGAATCATTTTGTATCTCCACCATCAAGATACGTGAGTGCGTATTTCCTTATAGTCTTGTCAATAATGTGCATTGTCAAGCTTTTGACTGTTTGCCTATCTGATGGGTGAGAAATTGTATCTCTGTGTGGTTTCAGTTTAAATTCCTTATGAGTGAGGCCATGCTTATATCTTTTCTGGGGATGGTTCTTGTTTTTGCCCATTTTAAAACAAGATTTTCAGTGTTTCCTCAAATTTTCAAAGTTCTTTATATATTAGTTATATATATTATATTATATATAGTTGTATATATATTAGTTGTGTGTGTGTGTATATATATATATATATATATATATATATTAATAGATATAGATAGGGGTGCCTGGGTGATTCAGTCGGGTAAGCATCCAACTTCAGTTCAGGTCATGACCTCATGGTTCATGAGTTCAAGGCCCGCATCAGGCTCTGTGCTGACAGCTCAGAGCCTGGAGCCTGCTTCAGATTCTGTGTCTCCCTCTCTCTCTACCCCTCCCCTGCTGGTGCTATGTCTCTATCTGTCAAAAATAAAATAGATAAACATTAAAAAAAAGATATAGATATATATTAACCCATTACCTGTGATAAGTATTTTCTACCAATTTGTTATTTGTCCTTTACTTTGCTTATGGTTTTTGCCATTTAAAAGCATTTTACCAGTCAAATGTGTTAAGCACTTCTCTTGCATCTGGATTTGGGGTGATAATTAGAAATCTTACACCTACACTTAAAGTTTGGAAGCATTCATTCATGTTTTCTTTTACTATTTGTATATTTACATTTTTTTTTTTTTTACATTTACAACTCCAATCCATTTGGAGCTTATTCTTGTATACCTAAGGAATGGACATGCTTTTACCTGTGGAATCTAAAAACTCCAAACTCATAAAAATAGAGTAGCATGATGGTTACCAGAGATTGGGAGGTGAAAGAGTTGAGGATCCATGGTTCAAGGGTAAACTGGGAACTAGCAGATAAAGAAATACTGAGGAACAAATGTACAGATAGGGATTAGAGTCAACAATGTTGTATTATAAAACTTCAAAGTTGCTTAGAGTCTAAATCTTTATTGTTCCCGCCCCCTCACACACAAAATAATGATTATGTGATATGACATAGGTGTTAGCTAATGCTGCAGTGGTAATCATATAACAATATATAAATGTATCAAATCAATACATTGTGCACCTTAAAGTTACACAACATTATACATCAATTATACTTCAATTTAACAATTAAAAAAATTTAAAAAAATTAAAAACCTCAAAAAAACGGACATAATTTTATCTTTTTTTCCCCCAAATGCTTCAGTACCTTTAAAAAGTCCATTGGTATCCCCAGAGGTTTAAGATACCATCATCATCATATTCTAGATTACCGTATGAAATGGGTCTGTCTGTGGACTTTGTATTTTATTCCGTCTGTTCACGTAGCAGTGCCACACTGTTTCCAACATAGGGGCTTTATGTTTTAATACCTGGCTAATCTCTCCATCCCTCCACTTTCCTCCCACACCATAGCTCTTCCTTTTCAGTGTTTTCCTGGCAAGTTTGTTTTTCTACATGGACTCCAGTAGTAACCTGTCCAGCTACAAAAGAAAAAAAGCTTCTTTTGTTGGAATTGCATTCAATCTATAAATTATTTTAGGGAGAACTGACATCTAAATACCATTGAAACATTCTTTTTTTTTTCTTTTTAAGCTTATTTATTTATTTTGAGGAGGGGCGGGGCAGAGAGAGGGAGAGAGAGAATCCCACGCAGGCTCCGCATGGTCGGTGCAGAGCCGGACGTGGGGCATGAACCCATGAACAGAATTGTTGAGGTCATGACCTGAGCCAAAACCAAGAGTCTGACACTCAACCAATTCAGCCACCCAGGCGCCCTGAGGAATAGCTTTGAAATGAATGAAAATGGCTTGCATTGTGTTACAGGGTATATTTAGAAATGTACCACTCTCAGAAAGTCACGGTCTTCTCCAGCCTCAAGTATGAACACCCAGGCAGACTGAACTACATTAGCTATTTGAATCAATTACCGCTCTTATGGATGCAGTAATATTGACGAAAAAGGATCATGTGTTGTAGGAAAGACTCTGAAATCAGAAAGACTTGACTTGAACAAGTTGGGGACAGAGAGATATATAGAATCCAGTCAGAAAGCTAGAACCTGACGCCAGACAGGACAATAAAAGGAGACGATTAGAATTCCTATTCCCCCATCTCCCAGCCCACGCCCAAAAAAGGAAAAAAAAAAAAGAAAAGAAAAAAAAACCCACCCTGTTTATATGATGTCGTATAATCACACATGAAACAAAGGAAAGTGCTGAAAGGGACCTTATGCAACAACCCCAAGGCAATCTGAGACACTGAAGAGACAGCATGTTTCACATCCCCCTGGTGTGAAGGGGTTAAAGTCACTTTACAACCTGGGTTCAGCCAACACACCAGTTCCGTCTCCTCCTTTCCCACAACGGACCAACACATTATAGAATTTTTTTTTTTTTTTTTTTGGTTACATGTAACAGAAATTAAACAAACCCGTCAACACAAAAAGGGCATTAAGAAAACTCATGGAATCCAGGGAAGAGGTCAAACTCCCAACCCCTGGAATATCCAGGAACTTCCAAAATGGGAAGTTCCATCCGAGGCCATTAACGTGGTTCAGCTTCCCAACAAGCCTTAGTTCTAAATTCCAAAATCTTGAGAAGAATCCCAAAGACCCAACCAGTATTTCCCTTAGACTCGGGCATGGCAGCCCTCTGCTCTGGGCTCCAGGCTGCCAGAGGTCCTGCACCGCACAAAACGTGAGACCTGAGCCCACTAAAGGACATGCGGTCTATCCCTGGGATCCCGCTTGGCGCGGGGAAGATTTGAGTAGCTCTTGCATGTAGCAAAGCGAGAGGACTGCTTAGCTTGCCAAATCCTTCTTCCCAGGTACCGCAGATAAAATAGATCTCTCTAAAACGAATCGCTGTATCCCAGGAGCGTTGACCATCTTGGTCTCATCTCTCTTCAGGCTACCATTTGTGGTTCCCGAGGCACTCCTGATTTGCCACTGTTAGGAACAGGGGTCTATAGCAATAGAGCCACGCAGAGGCAACACTTTGCAATGCTAAGCAATTCACATTACTTTAAAACTTGCATGAATGTAGATCTGTAACATCACTTAAGCATAGTACTTTCTTCCCACTGGCAACTATTTGCACATTGGATGGGTAAAGCGCACTTTTATTTTTATAGAAGGTTAAGAATTCAGTAAAGTCACAAAACTTTTTAAATTGGCTATGATTTAATTAATTTTGATTAAAATTATGACACCAAATTAATTACAGTTTGTGTCTTGCTTTTGAATTTGTATAGATGATTTAGAATACTTTAAAAAGAACTTTCGGGGGAAAACTTATGTTTTACAAGTTTTGTCTTTAATGTGTATTTATTTTTGAGAAAGAAAGAGACAGAGTGAGAGCAGGGGTGGGGCACACACACACACACACACACACAGAATCCCAAGCAGGCTCCAGGCTCTGAGCTGTCAGCACAGAGCCCAACGCAGGGCTCAAACTCACAAGCCGAGAGATCATGACCCGAGCCGCAGTCAGACGCTTAACCGACTGAGCCACCCAGGCACCCCTGTTCTATAAGTTTTATAAGAATACTTCTAAGGTATCCTATGTCTAGTTATTTTTTTACATGTATTTTGTTGCAATTTTGGATGAAAATATGATAAAATTACATTTCATTTTTAATTCTTTGGGTCTCAGGAATAACTACAAGTCAAAATTATGAAAGAAGTAGAAAATATAAAAGCAAATTCAGGGGCGCCTGGGTGGCGCAGTCGGTTAAGCGTCCGACTTCAGCCAGGTCACGATCTCGCGCTCCGTGAGTTCGAGCCCCGCGTCAGGCTCTGGGCTGATGGCTCGGAGCCTGGAGCCTGTTTCCGATTCTGTGTCTCCCTCTCTCTCTGTCCCTCCCCCGTTCATGCTCTGTCTCTTTCTGTCCCAAAAATGAATAACGTTGAAAAAAAAAATTTTTTTTTAAAAGCAAATTCAAAATAGAAACTAGAAATAAAAAACTTGCAAAAAACTTTCCTTAAAACTCTAAAATTCACATTAAAATTAAGAACATATGTTAAATAATTCACATAAAACTTTTGAATGAGATATTACAAACGTATTTATTGAAGCTTTAATAACTGATCAAAACAAGAAAATGAACCGGAACATTGTTCCAGTCAAATCCAGAGCTTGAATGCATCAGATGGGATTCTTGCAACTAAAGAATATTCAAGAATTCATATTGGTAAAAATGAAGATTCTTTACTAAGTGAAGATTTGCAAAGATAATGACTCACATCAACACCACCACCCAGAAACACCAAATGCAACTCCATGTTTCCATTTAAAAGATGAAAAACTGGGGCGCCTGGGTGGCGCAGTCGGTTAAGCATCCGACTTCAGCCAGGTCACGATCTCGCGGTCCGGGAGTTCGAGCCCCGCGTCGGGCTCTGGGCTGATGGCTCGGAGCCTGGAGCCTGTTTCTGATTCTGTGTCTCCCTCTCTCTCTGCTCCTCCCCCGTTCATGCTCTGTCTCTCTCTGTCCCAAAAATAAATAAACGTTGAAAAAAAAAAATTAAAAAAAAAAAAAAAAAAAAGATGAAAAACTGACATCCCTGAATCTGCCAATTGGATGTGAAAGAGGAAACCTCTGGGGCTTTGCTGTTTATTAATCATGATATTGGGAAATGATCCAGGCAGCTTTTTGACAGTGTGAGAATGTTTCTTGCAAAACTTACTCTGATGCAAAAAAATTGTTTTGAGATTACATTGCTTGAACTGGGCAGAGAATTTAATATTTTATTTTGTATCAAAATTCTTTCAACAGGAAAAGGAATCTGTGGAAACTGGCTTTTATATTCTAATTTCAAAGACAAGCGGTTATGTTCCTTCTGTCAAAGGCTTCACATCCAATCTTCACGATTAACTTTACAATGAAGGTGTTTGTTGCTGTTGTTGTTTTTTAATGTTTATTTTTGAGACAGAGAGAGAGAGAGAGAGAGTGAGAGCACCAGAGAGGCACAGAATCCAAAGCAGGCTCTAGGCTCTGAGTTAATGACATGGGGCTCCAACTCACAAGCCGTGAGATCATGACCTGAGCTGAAGTTGGACGCTTAACCGACTGAGCCACCTAGGCGCCCCAAGGTATTTGTTGTTAAAAACACTTAAGGTCACAATCAAAAGAATACAAAATGTCTGTTGTGCATAAATATACACACATGCACAAAACAAAACGTGTGAGAACTTTTTGTTTAAACAGCAAAAAATTGGTACTATTTAGCAAAGAAATTAACACTGATATAGGATGTTAGCATGGTATGTTTATTTTTTTTAAGTTTACTTATTTATTTATTTAGAGGTGGGGGGAGGGGCAGAGAGAGAGGGAGAGAGAATCCTAAGCAGGCTCTGGCAGCGTAGAGCCCAGTGCAGGGCTCAAACCCATGAACCCTAAGGTCATGACAAGCCAAAACCAAGAGTGGGACACTTAACTAACTGAGCCACCCAAGCACCTCAGCATGGTGTTTTTAATTTTTTTTTTAATGTTTATTTAGTTTTGAGAGACAGAGCACGAGCAGGGGAGGGGCAGAGAAAGAGGGAGAGACAGAATCCAAAGCAGGCTCCGGGCTCTGAGCTGTCAGGACAGAGCCCAACGCGGGGCCAGAACCCACGAACTGTGAGATCATGACCTGAGCTGAAGTTGGACACTTAACCGACTGAGCCACCCAGGCACCCCAGTATTATTCTTTTAAACACACCATGCTGGAGGTGCCTGGGTGGCTCAGTCGGTTGAGTGTCAAACTTCAGCTCAGGTCATGATCTCACAGTTCGTGGGTTTGAGCGCATCGGGCTCTGTGCTGATAGCTCAGAGCCCGGAGCCTGCTTCGGATTCTGTGTCTCCCTCTTTCTCTGCCCCTCCCCTGCTCTCGCTCTCTCTATCTCTCAAAAGTAAGTAAACATCTAAAAAGAAATTTAATTAAAAAAATAATACTATGCATTCAATATGTACCCTGAGCTTTTCATAGCAAAAACAAGTACAACATTTACAGAAAGTAACTTAAAGAAAACTTCTAATTTTATTGCAGATGATTTAGAAATTTTATGCCATAGATCATGATGAATGAACATGTAAGCTTAATAAAAAAAGAAGAAACTCAAAAGAGGTTTTAAAATCTTCTACGTATAATAAAGTGGGAAAGATTATCCCCCAAATCAAAATCTAACAGTACGACGTTCAATGACATGGTTATCAGAAACAAAATTCCTGTTGCAAATAATTTGATTGTAGAAATTTGGAACTACCAAAATAAAAAACACGAAAATTGAAATTAAAGACTGTTTAATTTGTTTTATATATTTTGGAAAGGGTGTGAGTTTTAAATGAAGGCGTTAAAAAAAACACCACTTTCTGCTTATGACTTACACTGGCTGTGGTTTGCACAGTCCCACCTTGCTCTCTGAGTAGGCAGTATTGTTTTGGACCCCATGTGCCAATGTTAAATCACACCTTTTGTTAAAAACAAACAAATAAAAATCAATAACACAATTTTCCGTGTTAGGTATTAATCTGAAAGATTTTCAAGGCAAATCTATGAAAATGGCATCATCATGGTTGGCTTAAAAAACAAGTATGCAAACCAGAATTTTGGCCCAAATTCTAGGAGAATTCATGGTACCACATAGTGCACAGTGTGAATTTGCCACTTGAGATGTCATTTGTACTGTGTCAATAGCTCAGTAGTGATGACATTCCGTGGAACAATTCAATTACGATAATAAATATTTTCTGGGCCTGCCTTCAAATATAACCTCACCACTGCATGCAATGAGAATGTCAGCAGTTAAATTCTGTCAGCAATTAGATTTCATTTAGGCAAAATGTATGAAGTACCCAAGAAGAGGAAAGCAAAATAACAGGACGATTCGAAATAAGAAGAAATCAATCTTTGAGGAAGAATGAATTAATCTTGAATTTGGCTGTTTGGTATGTACTATAATTTGCTACTAACCATGTTATCAAAAGCTTATAAGAAACTCAAAAGAAGTATTTGGACCACTGTTAAATAATCAATGGTATATATTTTTTTAATTTAGAGACAATGTTTGTTTTTTTTTTCCCTGAGTTGAAATGGCACATAAGCTAAACAATGAAAGTAGCATTCCAGTAAAGAAAAGGGAAATTGAGCATGTTTATCCACGAAAGAGAGGATTCCTGTACCTCCAACCTCTAAACCAATTTCTATACAGATTATTTTCTCAACGTATTATAGGTTCACTTATAGTCTTGATTAAAGAGAGAGTTCAAGAAGTTGAGCAAGATGTTAATTGCTATTTTCATCTTTTATAACATTACAACGTGGAAATTTTGTAAAGAAGAAAATCTTAAGAGCTATCATATGGATCTTGCGGTAAGAGACCATGAACATTATACAAGTGACAGTCACATGTAAAATTAAAGTAGTATATTATAATAGGGGTGCCTGGGTGGCTCAGTCGGTTGAGTGTCTGACTCTTGATTTTGGCTCAGGTCATGATCCCAGGGTCGTGGGATTGAACCCTGCATGGGGCTCTGTGCTGAGCCTGGAGCCTGCTTGGGATTCTCTCTCTCTCTCTCTCTCTCTCTCTCTCTCTCCCTCTCCGCCCCTCTCCCCTGCTCATGCTCTCTCTAAAAATAATAATAAAAATTTTTAAAATAATAAACAATAGTTTATACTAGATTCTTTGATTATGGTAATTTATTACATGTAGCTCCATTACAATGATTAAACACCATATGTATGGCAATTATATTGCAATTTTTTTCAAGTTAAAAAACCATATGTAACTTTTATTATTTATTCTCAATCTGACTATTGCTTTAAGATTTTGTCAATAATTCCTGTTGCTAATGCCTCCAGAGAGTAAAGTTGAGGCAAACTGAAACTAATTAAAACAGAACTATAATGATGCAGAAAATATCATGCATTACTGCTGATAGAATACAAATTTTGTGACAATCTGAATCATAACAACATATCATTAATTTGAATAAAATCGAAGGAAAGAAAAATATATTTTATGAAACGAACATGTATTAAATCATTAATTTATGTGTCATTTTATTGATCATCCAAACATAGCCGATCCATCAACTAAATGTATTGACATGCATAATAGTACCCAGTACAATTGTCTCTAATTTTTGCCAACACTCAATTGTATAAAGATTGTAGCTTTTATATACGTGTATATCTTTAAAATGCTATTGGTATGAAGGTATGTATCTGTTCTTTTTTTTTTAATGTTTATTTTATTTTTGAGAAAGAGAGAGAGAGACAGAGCATGGTTGGGGAGGGGCAGAGAAAGAGGGAGACACAGAATCTGAAGCAGGCTCTGGGCTCTGAGCTGTCAGCACAGAGCCCGACGAGGGGCTCAAACCCATGAGCCATGAGACCATGACCTGAGCCAAAGTTGGACGCATAACCGACTGAGCCACCCATGCTCCGCGAGTATGTATCTATTCTAATAGGTGAGGACAGGGGAAGATGTCATATAATATAAGCATGGTTACCAGGGGACCAACCCAGTACATCTGGGAGCATTTCCCAGAACGAGTGAGGTCATTGTAAGCTAATACGATACCCTCAATAAGTTCATTTCATTTTGTGCTAGACATTTTGGTGTCCCTATTTTTTCATTCGTGTTATGTATTCTGCCTGGAGTGTCCTCATCCGTGTTCTCTGCCTGGAAAACTTTCTATCCTTCAAGTTCCAGTTAGAGTGAACTCCAGGGGGGCTTCCCTATCCCTCGTTCACATGGTTTGTCCTGTATCCCTCGGATATATCTCTATTATACCTCTCCTCTTGGTGTATCAAGTATTTTCTGCATGCTGGTCCAGGCCAACAAAGCATAAGCTTTTCACGAATAACGACCACGACTTTTTCATGTTTGCTGCCCTGACATCTAGCTCAGAGCCCTATACATAGAATGTACTTAAACGTTAACTGAATGAATGAATGAATTCACAAATAGATTAGACTTCTGACAATTTCAGAGAATATGTACTCATATTACACATTACTACTTTCTTTCATATATTGATATTAAAGATTGTAGTCTTCGATATAGTTCCTTTACATCTCAATGTATCAGGAGGAGCTTTCTCAGCCCATTGACTTCAAAATTAAAAATGCTTTACATTCTTGTTCCTGCTAAATGTTAACAATATCCGAGCCTAAATAAGTTATGGGTCAAATGAGACATGTGAGGTTTCAGAATTTGATGAGCCTTTTTCTAATTCAGTTTTTAAATGGCAGTTGCAGTAATGCTAATCATAACAAATGAAAACAACACGAAAGGGTGTAAAATATAAAATGAAAATCCCTTGCCTTCTCTCTATATTCCAGGAGGGAACTACATTTAACAGTTTTCTGGGTTTCCTTCCAGATACCCAGGTATTTTTGACTTTTTTTTTTTTTTTTTTTACACACACACAACCACTCACAGGTCATTCTTTTTTTTTTTTTTTTTCTTTTTCTTTCCTTTCCGATTTTTTTTCCCCAGCCAAACTGGGATTGCTGTCCCTACTGTTCTACGACTTGTTTTCATCTCATAAAATTGTTGTAGTGTGGACACCCCACTAGACAGTCTTTTAAGAGTGGTCTTCAAGGTATTTCGATATTGCATAGCAAGATATTTTAAGAGTTTTGAATATGCAATTATAGGCACTTAATGGAAACAGCACTCTATTGTTTCAACTGAACCTCACACAGAAATCTCATATTTGTTTTCTTGGACAGTCTCTTGAAATGTTGGCGTGGTCTTGAAATTCCTGATTATCAAAGCTCAAGTCTCACTGTGACATCACTCGGGAAGTCCAGGCTTATCCAACTTTTCCATGGGCAGAAATTGCCCTGGGGATTTCAGATCCACCTCATTTGGAAAATTCAGAAAATTATGTAGAAGTCCCATCAAGAAAACCTTTGATTTAAAAGCTAATTAAGAGTCATTTATTAACTTTCTCATACATTTTTAAAAAGGGACATATGTACATATAAGCATTTCCTTTAAATATAAAATAGGCTCAGGGCTGAAAATCACTTTTCTCCCCCAATTAGTTTGGCAAAGAGTTAAGCCACAGTAAACAAGCTACCATATTTCTAAATAAATATGGGATATTCAGTTTCATTTAGAAGTTTTTTTCAGTATTTTATTTTGGTTTGCTTGAGGTCAAATTACAATTTCAACCAAAATTATAATCTTTTTACCAAAGATTATTTGGTCCATTTCATTCACATTAAACAAATATAGTTTCTCAAGTGTATTTCTCAGGTATATTTTAGGATGTAGGCGAGATAAACGTTTCCCTCGACCCTTTTACGGTCCCTGGCTGGGCATGAAAATTAAATCGACAAAGATTAACAAGAGAAAAACATACAGATTTTACTGAATTTGTGCAGGTATACAGAAGCCTTCACAAGAGGATGAAAACCTGAAGAAGTGACCAGCGCAGGAAATTTTCATACTGTATAGACAAAGAAATAATAAATTTGTGAAGGATCCAGAAGACAAAGAGGTTTGGGCTAGGGATCGTAAAATGAAGAAGAAATAACAAGGTTTGTTTATACAGCTTTCTCAGCCCAATTCCCTGTGTTTGGTGATAAGGATGTCTCCCTTCCTCCTGGTGGTGGGAGCTTGCACATAGGAGATTTATCTCCTGCTTTCAGAGGAACAAGGTGGGTAGAGAGAGGTCAGAGTGACCTTCCTGCTTCTGCTGTTTTCTCAAATTCCTTCAGCCTAAGATATTCAGTGTGGCAAGGTGCCATATTTGGGGGATAGCATGTTCTGAACCCCACCAAGGGCAACCTGTGAGGTGTCTCCCCCAATAATTCAGAAACTAGCTATGACGCCCCCCCCCATTCCCCCCTCAGAATTAAACTATGAAGACAAGACAGTATGGACCATAACAGAAAGAAGAAAAGTTTGACTGAAAATATTAGCACATCTAAAGGAAGAACGTGTCACATAAAAGCTTTGCCATCCTTCACCTTCTCCCCACGGAAAGATAAGGAAGGGCCTAGGAGCAATGGAAGGAAAGGAAAAGAGTAAGGGTCGAAGGCCAACTCGAGGGGACCTATCCTGGCCTGATGCTCTCAAACATGGGAATCACCAGCTATCTTGCTCTCGTTGTCTATTTCTGTGCTTGCCCAGCTAACTCAGATCGTCAGTCATCCGCTATCCTGCTGAGAAAGTACAAATTAGCTTGGACTGAGAAAGTAAACATATGGCCAGCCATTCATCAAGTTGGGCTAACAGACATGAGAGAGCCAGCTGCAAAGTTTATGGGAAACAACATTCCTCCCAAGGACATGCCGCAGCTATAAAGTGTCATGCAACCTTCTTGTTGGAGTGACCACTGCTTCTGTATTCACTGAGAAGCATTCTTCTCTTATATCATAGGTATCAGAAATATTGTGGTTGGAATTAATCAGTAAGGAGGAAACAGTCCATTTTGCTTGGAGGATCTCAGTCATTTTGATACAGCGAAGCTGCCTCGATTTCCAACCCAGATGTGAGGGGTGTCTGGGCACAATATTCCACATCTATCTGAACTTTGTTGTGTCCAGAGAAACAGTGCTGCAGTTCCACATCACAGTCCAGACTCGATGGTGAGCCTTTCCTCACAGCCCTGAACTTAATGTGCACCTTAATTCCACCTTTTCTCACATCCTGTAATAACTCAGCTCTGCCTTCAATGGCTGAGATGTTTCATAGTTCCTCTGGAGTTCAGCCTCTCGCATTACAATGCTTTTACATTGTGAGAAATGTGATTTTTTTTTTTTTTTTTTTTTTTTTTTTTTTTTTTTTTTAGATGTCAGATCTGTTCCTGTTGGTCTTGGGCTGATGAGCTAAGACATCCCGTAGGTCTGCCATAGTAGAGAATGTTCCATGGGAGCATTCATATTTCTCACTGCATGTCAGTTCTTTTTAGCTTCTTAAAATTTCAGTTCTTGCCCATAGTGAGTCTAGCCCAGGAGATAGATCTGTTATTAGGAAACAAGAAAATGAATTTTTAATCCTGCATCACAGCTAAGGGCCTCCCTATAGCATCAAATTAGTCACAAACAAGCAGCTTGTGGGTATGTTAGAAGATAGCCCCAGAGCCCATCTTGTATGAACAAGAATATAGCCCTCTAACTTCTGCACATTCCAGATTGTTCCCGTTTCTTTTGATAACCATAACATTACCTACAGACGTACTTTGGCTCACTAAGCTTCAGAGACTTGACAGAATTTTTGTCGAGGAAGTATGAAAATCGATACTTTAATGTTTTTTGGAGCGGGGAAGTACTTTATGTTTTGGAAATCAATTCATTAAAAAGCAGTTTTAAACAGAGAAAGTGATTTGCAAAGCATTCTTCCTTCTAGGTTTTCTCCAAATATGAGATCTCTCAGAGTGATTTTTTGTTTTTGTTTTTGTTTTTTTGTTTTTGTTTTTTGTTTTTTTTTGAGAGAGAGAGAGAGTGAGCACATGCATTGGCAAAAGGCAGGGGGAGAGGGAGAGAAAAGAGAATCTCAAGCAGGCTCCTTGCCCACCACAGATTCCACCCTGGGGCTTGATCTCATGACCTGAGATCACGACTGGAGGCAAAATCAAAAGTTGGCTGCTTAACTAAGCACCTGAGCCACACAGACGCCCCTGGATTTTTTTCAAACTGGCCTCTGCTGAGTGCTTTGGTTCTGTGGAGGCATTGCAGGGGCTGCTGTGGGGCTGATATGAGCCCTGGCTTTACACTAAGCAGCTTATCCAAGAGTTTGCCTGAATAATATGTTTAGCTAGTGAAAAATAAAGTTTAGAAATCACTGCCTTAGAGCCTTTGATAACCATCCATCCAGTTTGTAAAGTAGGGTGCACTGGTTTTAGAATCACAGGAGCCATCAATGCTCCCAGTTGCCGTTTTTGGGGGGGGGGGGGTAGCGGAATGTGCTTCTTGAGAATTTTGGCTTTGAATAAGCGGTTGGGAGCTGACTGGGCTTAGAGCTCAGCTCAAATCTTTCTGACCTACTTAAGTTGGCTTGCAAGAAAAACAAGATACCAGAGTGAAGTTCCGTTTCTATCCAACAGAGGGCAGTAGTGCAAATGTTAACTTGGACATGAGAGAGCCCGGAAGGATGGAGGGCTGAGGACAGGCTTGGTCTATTTAGATTTGCCCAGAATAAAGCAGGTAACCACACTGTTTTGAACACTTCCCAGAACCTGGGCTCATTCTTTTCTTACCTTTCATCCATCAGCCTTCTAACAAAGCTGGGGTCCTTTTTGTTTTCGAAGTGAGCGTTCTGCCTTTGAGAGCCAGGTTAGTAGCTGTTCAGGAGGCCCCTGGACTCTGATGGGCCCGGAAGCCCTGATGCGATCGCTCTCTCCTGGGCTCTGGGAAGCCTGGAACTTCTCTGGAAGACCGGTAGGGGACTGGGCGGGCCTTTGCACGTGGTGTGACCAGCTCACACTGTTTAAACCTCTGAGCTCCAGCTCAGCCCTGAAAGCAGCATGGAATTTGCACAGCTGGTGATCTCCATCTAACAACAGAGAGCGTCATCAGCTAAACAACCTGTTTGTGTGTTTCAACTGTAAAATATCCTGGAACACAAAAACAAAATTCAAAACTTTTTTTTCTAACATTGACATCATGCTTTAAGTTGACCTATTTCTTCTAAAATCACTCCATAAGACGGGGCACCTGGGTGGCGCAGTCGGTTAAGCGTCCGACTTCAGCCAGGTCACGATCTCGCGGTCCGGGAGTTCGAGCCCCGCATCAGGCTCTGGGCTGATGGCTCGGAGCCTGGAGCCTGTTTCCGATTCTGTGTCTCCCTCTCTCTCTGCCCCTCCCCCGTTCATGCTCTGTCTCTCTCTGTCCCAAAAATAAATAAACGTTGAAAAAAAAAATTAAAAAAAAAATAAATAAAAGCACTCCATAAGAAAGCGAAAAGCTTTCTCAAATGCATCAGACAGGTCAGGCTTTCTTCTCATTGGCTTAGGACTGTATCAATGCCTCCTACCAGTGCCCAGTGTATATTCCTGAGCACACTGCTGCCCTCAACAAAGCTGGGGTCCTGGTAGCAACTGAGAAGTGACAGAAGGGATAGTGGGAAAGTAACTAACAGCACATGCCACAAAGCTATAGAATTCCTCTAGCATAAAGTGAATCACATGAATCAATGGTGGCATAAAAATAATTTTTTAGTTGTTGTTAATATCATGGGGATTACTCACTAATTCGACAGATATTTATTTTAATTTTTTTTAACATTTATTTATTTTCAAGAGACAGAGACAGAGTGCCAGTGGGGGAGGGGGGGGCAGAGAGAAAGGGAGACACAGAATCCGAAGCAGGCTCCAGGCTCTGAGCTGTCAGCACAGAGCTCGATGCGGGGCTCGAACCCACTGACTGTGAGATCATGACCTGAGCTGAAGTCGGACACTTGACTGACTGAGCCACCCAGGTGCCCCTTCAACAAATATTTTTTAAACATCTGAAATGTTCTAAGTCTATGAATTCTACTCTGACCCACTTTGATTGTGGATTCCAGACAATCTAACTGAATTCAACCATGAAGATATGTCTTGCTACCCTTTGATGGTATACTACATTGGTCAAACCAGAGGATCATTTGGAAAGTCATGATGGATGAAATAAAACACACACATAAACAAAGATGTGAAGTAATCAGGTTAAAACACTTTCCCCATTTACTGGGTCAATTAAAGACCAAAAAGCCTTTTTTAAAAACAAATTGTCTTGAGACTGAGATTCAAGGTTAAAAGGAAAGGACTTTCTCCCTTGTAATCTTTGGCGGTGAAACAAAGAGATGGGTTGGAATTTCACAGAATTAATATGATAGCTCTTGTTCTCTGATCACTAATGAATAACCTGGATGAAATAAACCTCTCTTCTTTGCCAAGGTGCTTTTCATCCCTTTTGATGAACTAATAATCATTTACCTACAGCAATGCAGACTTATTGGCACAGAAATGTGATTCATATTCAGAAAGAACAGCGCATTAAAAATAGGAACAGCAAGGAGGGGACTAAACAGATGGTGTTCCAGGACCGTCAGCTCTGACGTACAAATTTAATCCTCTATTGTCATAACCGTCAAGGGACTATCCAAATCCTTGATTTTACTGGAATTCAGTTGTATTGACTGTTCACAAATAAATGGGTCATTGGCTGAAGATGAAAAATCTTTTGTACTATGGTGAAGACTTTTACTATGAAGTACCTTTATCAGGATTCAATCTGCCTCAGAGATTAGAATAGTAGGAAAGAGCAATAGAAAATTACCAAAGAGGCCAGGATTCCAGATTTCACTCTCATTGTTATCTGAATCTCTGGCTCGATTAAGTCTCTCACAGATGCGCTATGATTGGAGGGTAACGGGTCATTTCCCACAAACCCCTGTCCAGTCTTACAGTGCTCTTATCACTGGAGTCCTTGATGGAGGGTGGAGTCTGGGGCCAGAAGAGTTCAAGGGGGTGACAAGTCACCAAGTGAGCTTTTTAAAGATACCAGTGTCTGACCCCTGACTACTTAGTGAATTCGGTCAGTTTCATCATCTAAAAGGATACTAATTTTAAAGACAATTATAAATTCATTAATTGATTGAAACATAGACTCCTTGGGTCGCCTGGGTGGCTCAGTAGGTTAAGCATCTGACTTCGGCTCAGGTCATGATCTCACGGTTCGCGTGTTCTAGCCCCACATGGGGCTCTGTGCTGACAGCTCGGAGCCTGGAGCCTGCTTCAGATTCTGTCTCCCTCTCTCTGCCCCTTCCCCACTCATGCTCTGTCTCGCTCTCTCTCTCTCTCTCAAAAATAAATAAACATTAAAAATATTTTTTTTTAAAAAAGAAAGAAACATAGACTCCGTTAAGTATATAGCCCCCTTCTATAACATCCCTGGAAAGCAGTTATGAAAATATTGAATGCCAGCACCCACAGGAATTTAATCATTTCCCAAAGTAACTCATTTAATTTTCTAGCAAATGTAATTGTTTGGGATATTTTAAATAAACATGTATCTTTTTAAATAAACATGTTCTTATTTAAATAAAAACGTTTAATTTTAAATAAACATGCTTTTTAAAATTTTAAATAAACATGTATTTTATTTTCTTATTTTATTTTATTTTTTTTTATGTTTTTTATTTATTTTTGAGACAGAGAGAGACAGAGCATGAACGGGGGAGGGGCAGAGAGAGAGGGAGACACAGAATCGGAAGCAGGCTCCAGGCTCTGAGCCATCAGCCCAGAGCCCGACGCGGGGCTCGAACTCACGGACCGTGAGATCGTGACCTGAGCCGAAGTCGGACTCCTAACCGACTGAGCCACCCAGGCGCCCCTATTTTCTTATTTTAAATAAACATGTATTTCTGTGTAACTCATACAATGGTCTAAGCTCTGCCCTCTGCAGACAGGAAAAATAATTCTTACCCTCCCACATCACAGTCTTTTGGTTGTTTGAAGGCACCTGTCTACCTCTCTTAATTAAACCCTGGATCTTTCTTTAATCATTCTTCAGATAGTTGAGTGTCAGATCCCATCACCATCCTAGATGGATCTGTAAGGAAAAAGCTCCTAAAAGTCAATATTTAATTTAAACATGGTAGTTCTCAACACCATCCCCAGAATTTTGATTTCATGGTCCTGGATTGGGACCCAGACATTGGTAGTTTTTAATTCTCCCCAAATGATTCTAATTTCATCAGGGGCTGAGAAGACTGTGCTCCTTCCCTGAACTTAGCACCTCTGGTGTGGAGAGCTGCGACAGGCCGATAAAATTGCTGCTTTCCTGGTTCTGGACACCAACGTTCTGTTGACACAACCTATGTCATACACGGGATTTTAGTGACAGTTATATACACTCTGGGCTCGGACCGGGTTTAAGGTTAACACAGAGGCTTATGTGTTCGTCTGGTAAGTTTCCGTTAACTTACACCTTCCTGGTTCTATAGAAATGGAGTTGATTTTTGGACCTAAGTCCAGAAATTTTGTTTTTACTTCTTGCCTGTCACTGTATTATTAGTAATAACAACGGAAATAGTATTTGAGTGTAACCGTGTGCTAAACATGGCACTAACTCCATAGTCTTTTTTTTTTTCTGCCCATAATTTTACTTTGCAAAAGGCATAAAAATGCTAATATCTGCTTTTAGCATACAAATGTTTAATTAACAAGAGTGCAAATTGATAAAGATCAACACTTGAATATGAAATTTAATTCCAAGTTTTAGAAAAAGTGGATTGAATTTCAACAAACTTAATTAAAATGTCATCCAATCTTTGGAAATACAAATGCTACTGGACAGGCTGTTACTGTTGTCTGTTGCTCACCTGAGGTTTTTTTGTTGCTCAGTTTTAATCCATTATCTTGATTGACTCTCACTGCAGTCCTGTGGGAAAGAGATTATTGCTAACCCCATTTTACAGGTGAGAAAATTGAGATTTGGATAGATTAAGTTGGTTCCCTTACTCCAGTCTATTAAAACCATTTTAGGGTTCCAATTCTATCAGACTAGTCTATATTCTGTCTTTATATCCCTACCACAAATGTAGATTTTCTCCAACACTCACAGATGTGATCTGGGCACCATATAAATCCCCTTAAGATAGTTGTAAAACTGTGGAGCAGGAGGGAGCGTCGGTGCTGAGTCTTTCCACTAGAGCCCTCCATCCAGGATGCATTGACCAGCATGGTAGCGCTATATCGCTGCAAACAACTATGAATCCATTAATAGGGACACATCTTTCCCTTTTGTCTGCAAGGATGTCATGGGACCCTTGGTCAAAACCATGCCAAAATCTGTATTCACTGTTCCTATTTCTCTCGTAAACCCATCAATTAAGGAAATGAGCACTGTCCAGATGGACTTGTTCTAATGAACCAGATGCTGTCTCCAGAAAGCAGCACGTCTCCCAGGGATCACCCTGTCACTACATCACGGACCATCCTTTTAATACATCGCCCTAGGATTTTATCTAGTACTAACATCATCTTGCTGATCCACAGTTTCCTGAGACCAAATCAGTATGTTATATGTGCTGCTTTTTCTTTTCTGGATACTTTCCTTGCTCTCTCTGACTGCTCAAAGATCATGATAGGTAGTTAAGAAACCTCCTCCCTGTTCCCATCCTCATTTGCCCGAGTCAGAGAAACCTGACCCCCTCTGCTTGGTGACATGCCATCCGCTTCACCTCTTCTGTAAACTACCCACAAATCTTGGACTTCCATTGACCTGCCTTTCCCCCTCTGAAAAGCCTTCACTGCAGAGAACACCACACTTGGGCTATTCTGCGATCTCTCTGAAATCTATCAACATTACCTCACTTGCCCCGGGCAGTGGGCAGATTTCTTCCTTGTTCTTCTTGCTCAAATAAAACTCAAAACCCCTCCTGTAATTTCCCTTTGTATTTTCCTAATATTGAGTTTTGTATCCTTTTCAAGTCCTAGCTCATTCTGGGCAGTAGCCTTCCTGGTACCTTAAGCTCATAATTGTGTGCTAAATGCAAGTTTAACCCCAAACTATGAATGCAAGGCTAACAAGTCACAAATCAATTCCAGCATCAAGAGGAAATATGTTATGTGTCCAATCTTTCTCGTTTTACGAGCAGGTCGACCACCTCTACACCAAATTCAAATTCCATCATATATGAAAGCACTCTTCTCAGAACTTTCTCGTTAGGCGTGTATCCTCTTTCTTTACGTGCAGAGAAGCAGGTATCCTAGACGCTTAGAGAAGCTAAAGAGTGATGAGGGTCATGGATCCCCCGCATAGAGTCTGATGCTGAGTTGAGGCCTCTTTGCGGCCATCCCAGCTGATTCTCAGATAAGCGGTCAAAGACAATGGTCTCCAGCCCTGTTCGGTGTCTGATTGGTGTCAGCGCTAACAAGAGTGACGCTATTCTTCCAGGAGCCTGCAGCATTAATAAGAAACTCTATAGGCCACTGTGGTATGTCAAAGACTCAGGAAAAGCCTACTCACTTAACTGGGAAGTGCTTTGTTCCAGAAGATGATATTAACAATTACTAATATTTTTGAAACCCTCTTATCACCAGCCAAGCCCAAGTTTTTTGGAATGGTGAGTCACTTCAGGCTCGCTTTTGGAGGCCAAAGAGTTGAAAGGTCTTCCATCAATGAGGAGGCCACTTACTACGCAAGGACTTTGGATAGTCAATAGAGAGACTGATTATTTCAGTAGACTGTGGCTTCCGATCTCCGAATAGAAGGTTAGCCAGTTGCACACCACGATCAGCAAGGTCCCTTCCACGGCAGATACGATTTTAAGCCACATGCTCCCAGAGTTATGGTTGCCCACAAAATGTCCTCTCCCCGTCTCTCTGCCGTCCCCACACTGCCCCATCCCTGACCTATATAAGCCTGCATGTGGCATGCAGACAGTCTCCCTCTCCCACTTTGTCTTGTCATGGCATTACGCGGTCACCCACAGGAGAGGTACTCCTCATTCGCATGCCTGCCTCCAAATCTGGGCATGAAAATTTGCTCTGCTCTCTGTGGGGCCAGTGACAGGGCCATGGCCCTGCCCAGGCATTCCGGTCTTTAGTTAAGGGATCAGACACCTTTTTTCTTTTCTTTTTTTCAACTGACCCGTCACCTGAGCAAACGACAGAATCTTACCCGCACCCAGAAATTTCCCTTCCTGCCCTCTTCCAACCTTCCCCACTTCCCTCAACAAGGATCAGCAGCACCCTGGCCTCCCAGCATAGATTGCCTGACCTGTTCTTGAACTTGGTCTAGATGGACTCATGGAGCTGACATACTCTGGCATCTCACTTCTTTTTCAGCTGTGTCTGTGAGATTCACTCATGCGGTTGCATGAAGTCATCAATTGTTTACTCTCACTGGTGGATCATGTTCTATTTGATGACTACTCTCGCTTGCTTTGTCCTCTCTACTGTTGGTGTACATTGGGTGGTTTCCAGTTTGGGGACTATTACAAATAGCGCTCGCTGCTTTTAAGACTTCAGGCTTTGGTGATCATCTGTACCCATTTCTGTTGGGTAAACATTCAGGAATAGAATTGCTAAGTCACAGGGTATGCACGTGTCCTGCCTTACTAAATACTGTTTGCTTGCTGTCACTTCCTCCTCCGCCTCCTCCTCTTTCTCCCTCTCTTTTTCCTCCTTTTTTTCTTCTTTTTCAAGCATATATTTAACAATATATAAAAACGAACAAAACGAACAAAAACCCATGTACTGGCCTTACATCCCTATGTTTACAGATAAAGGATAAACCTTCACCAGCTGGATTGCCAGAAATGAAGAGACCTGAAGCTGTTCCCTAGCTTTTTCTGGAAGTTCTCAACAAGGCATTTGCTCCACTGTGCCTGATTTATCATCTTGAAACTCCCAGAAGGAAGCTCTGGACCCGGCTCTCTAGGGTGCCCGCCTCTGTGACCCAGAAGGGACAGGATGTGCTGCTTTGCTGCTCAGTAGAACTGGACAGTCACTACCCTCTGTGGCCCACTGCACAGCGGAGACCAGGAGTATTTCCATATATGGTGTAACATGACAGGCAGGGGCTCCTGGGTGGCTCAGTCAGTGAAGCAGCCAACTTCAGCTCAGGTCATGATCTCTTAGTGAATTTGAGCCCCAGATCGGGCTCTCTGCCGACAGCCCAGGTCCTGGAGCCTGCTTCGGATTCTGTGTCTCCTTCTCTCTCTGCCTGTCCCCTGTTCATGCTCTGTCTCTCTCTCTCTCTCTCAAAAATAAATACACATTAAAAAATACTTTTAAAAATCTACTTTATACATGACGGGAAATACCGCACAGAGCATAACTCACATTATTATCACTAGGTGTGGCGTCTCTCTGGGAGCCCGACCAGCCCAGGCTCGTCCTTCCCCTTGTAGAGCTGCCTCCCTGCCTGCCTCCCCTACCCCTGCCCCCGAGGGCCTGGAGAGCTGGCTCCTTCCACTAAAATACGGCTATGTTCTTCCTGTCATTGGCCTGGCACATTTTTATGCCAGCATAAGGGTCGCCCTTGCTTATCCTGATTGTACAGAGGAAAATTCAGCTAAAGGGTCTATCTCTCTCTCTATCTCTCTATCTCTCTATCTATTGGCATCCAAAGACCCTGAGCCTGAACCTGAACATGCCATCCACCCTGTTGTTACAGGCTGACCTTGAGTATGTCGCTCAACTCCTGGTTTCTCACCTTCCTCTCTATAAATTCAGATTACTAATAATTGCCAGCTCTCAGGATACATCTGGAGAGCCTAAGAAATGATACAAGTAAAGTGTTTCAAACCCAGGCTGGCAGACGCTCAGCACGGACACGTTAGCTAGAATGACCTCATTCTAACTAACTTCTCAAAGGCATCTGCGGTCACGTTGTGGTCGTTTTGGTGCCCACAGCCCGTCCTCAACTGGTGTGGATTGACTTCAGATTTGTGTTGTGGGCTATTCTTAGGAAAAAGGGGAGAGGAAGAGTCTGCCCTGGATGTAAATTCAACTCTGGTAGGAATGGTTTCTAATGGTCCAGGGGCAAATTTTCTTCAGCTTTACAAAATGTTAGAGCGTGGTCCCAGTCAGTGGACACCTCATTACATACAAATGGGCGAGAGAAGAAAGAACGACAGAGACAGAGAGACGAGACAGAGGTTGTTACAACAGCTTAATAACTACAAAGGGGTCCAATGAAAGGAGCCTGGGCAGAAGAGATGGCTTGGTGGAGGCCAGACTGGAGGACAAAGGACGGGTCTGGCTGACCTGGTTTAGCATCTGGGCCACATTACTTACTAGTTCTGTGTTCTTGAACTTTGCCTTTTCCTATCTGTAGAATGAAGATAGTCTTATCTTCCTGAGAGGATTGCTTTGTGACTTAGAGTTAACGTGTATAAATTATCTAGCCTAGCAAATCTAAAGGCCTCATAAATGGCACCTATTATTATTTGGAATTGTACCCACTCACCCACACACACACACACACACACACGCACAGAATCCCCCTAATGAGAACGGAAAATAGCTCTTTTGCTAATCACATGTGATATTTCTAGTAGAACTTATAATTTCTTTTTAATGTTTATTTCTGAGACAGAGAGAGACAGAGCATGAGCGGGGGAGGGGCAGAGAGAGAGGGAGACACAGAATCCGAAGCAGGCTCCAGGCTCTGAGCCGTCAGCCCAGAGCCCGACTCGGGGCTCGAACTCACGGACCGCGAGATCGTGACCTGAGCCGAAGTCGGTCGCTCAACCGACTGAGCCACCCAGGTGCCCCTAGCAGAATTTAAACGGTACTTTCTATGGGACATGGATAAGACCAAGTACACAGTGTTTCAGAGAGACTTTTAGAAAGACAGAGATACTTTTAAATCATTCTGGTTCTCTACAGTTTGGTGACCGTCCCCCCCCCCCCCTTTGGGGTCTCATAGTCCATGACTCATGCCAATATACCTTAACAAAAATAACACAGTCATATAGCACTTACTATGTGTCGGGCAACCTTCTAAGCCCTTTGCATGTATTAACTCAGGGGACTGTCACAGTGAGCCCGTGAAATACAGTGATGCTATCCCCATCTTACGGCTGGAGAGAGCGAGTCACACAAGGATCAAATGTCCTGCCCAGGCTACACAGCTGATAGATGGGAGTGCTCCCTCTCACCCTCACCCTCCTGCCCCACTGGATGGCGAAAGAGGGCACGTCCCTGTGGCAGTGTTCTCAGTGCCTCCCCAGTGGCTCGGGGTTCGCACTGAAAAGGTTGCCCCTAGCGCTCACTCAGCCCTGCAGATTGGCGGTTTGTAGGGTGAAGTCATTTCCATTAAGGTGCGTGGTCTTTAAAATTCCTGCTGGAGGAACCTTTTCAGGATTGTGGACTGTATATTCTTTCAGTCCTGCATCTTCTCTCTTTCTCTTTTCCTCCCCCTTCCCCCCATCCCTCTCTTTCCTTCTATTTTCTTTCTAAAAGTGGTATAAGGGATTTTGAGAATTTTTTTTTTTTTTTTTTTTTTTGCTTTATTCCAGAGAGAATGGCCGCCATGGTTAAGAATTTTCTATGGCTAGGCACCGTCACATGCTTTGCAGGGGTTACCTCATCTGCTCCTCCCGGCAGCCCCTTCTGAGGCAAACACTTAGATCAGTCTCACTTTACAAAGGAGGAACTGGAAACTTCGGTCCAGTTCCTTGTCAATGACCACAGTAACCGAGTGCAGTTCGGGACAGAACCAGAACTGTGGACCCCAAAGGCCTCGCTGGGCACCACCCCGCTTGACTCGAAAACCTGCCTGGAATCAGAGCCAGAGAAAAAGCCTTCCTGTCTCACAGGAGCTGTTTATCAGCAGGTTTCCATGCTGCATATTACCAACTACCGGCTTATTCTAGACCCGCCTGTGTACGGCTCACCCCCCACCACCGAGGTGTGTGGTCTTCTTAATATCACCTGCCAGAAAAATGCCATGTGGCAAAATACTCTTTTAGGAACCTTATGTTTTAATAGCAGAATCTTTCCAAGTAGATGTAAGTTTCAATTTATTGGCAAGGAAATATGTCCATAATACATATTGTTCAGTGAACAAAGTAAGTGATGAAAAAGTATGCCTACTATGGTTCTGTTTTGATAAAAATACAGCAAAACAAGATATATATATATATATATATATGTTTTAATTCTGGGAGGATATACACCTTAACATTCACGGTTCTTTCACTGGTTTGTAGGATTAAGAATGATTAAGAATAATTTTTTATTCTCTTTATCTTTTATTGTTGTTTTATACCTTTGTACTTGGAAATAAAAGGCAGTTTCCATTTTGGAAACAAAGTACATGCAAGGAAATTAGGTGGGGGAAGGAGGTATTATTAAAAGATATAGATATAGATATAGATATAGATATAGATATAGATATAGATAATGTGTGAGTCACTGTCAGTGGCTGGTGGGTATATAAAGGCTGGGGAGACTGTATATATCTATGTCAAAAAGACTGGTAATGAGCGTATCAGGACAGAGAAAATTCCTCACCTACAGGAAGACACGACTCAGCTGTCCCCAGCAGGTGTGACTCTGCTGTGTGTGGCTCCCCACCCCCCTTCTCGGTCTACTGTCATGTCATGGCACTGTCCACAGCTGAGACCAGCCCCACATCCACCTTCCCCACTCCCCCATCTCTCTGAACGCCCATTCTCCCCCCACACCCCGCACCTCGGAAGGGAAAATTCTAGCAGCTGACATCCCACGGTGCAGTCTTGGCTCACTGCTAGTGTAGGCTTCCCCTGCATGGTTTCTGGTGCCATCCGGCCACAGGACTGAGCCCTGAGGCCATAGAAAATGCGGGGAGTGCCCTGTATGGTAGAATCCTAGACTTCCGGATAATTAAGACCAGTGCGTCCCAAACTTGAATGTGTACAAATGCATCTGGGCAGATGCTGACAGAGCCCGGGACTGCATGCTTCCCGGGCTCCCTGGTGAGGCTGATGCTCTTGGTTTGAGCAACAGGCATCAAGCCCTCCTGGAGGCTGTCCGGGGAGGGGGGGCGGGAAGCCATCAGAAGTGCTGGTTAGAATAGTCCACCTTTGTAAAGCTCCCATTCTGATTTCATTGCACAGGGCAGGATCTCTTACATTGTGTGAATGTTAGGAGAGGTACGGCCTGCGGGAAATGGAAACCTTTGAGGGGGGTTTATTTATAAAAGGAGAATTTTTCAAGGATGTATGTGTGGGGCCTAAGGAGCCGTATAAGTCCAGGGAGGTACTTGGTAGTGACAGAGCTGTGTACCCCCCAGCACCTAAAGGGACAGCGTGAGGGGTGGGCCTCACCAAACCGGGAAGGAAAGGGTTGTGCAGCATCAGCTGTCTTGAGAGGAGCAGTGACTTCCGTTTGAGAGACAGCCTCTGTCTCTCTCAGAGAGACAGAGAGAGAGAGAGGAGGAATCCTTGATCTCTCTCCCTTCCTCCAGTCTCCTGCCAGTTCCCCCACTGGCGGAGACTCTGGATGGGGTCCGAGGCTTCCCTTCCGTTAGAAAAGCCTGAATGAGGAAGAACCACAGGGGATGTAAAGAGAAACCAAAAAAACAAAAAAAAAGTAGAAGAAAAAGAAAAATCTAGAAGAAAAGAATAAAAAATAGGCCCAAGTCATTCTCTTCTACATTTATCAACAATTGGAGACACTTTGGGGAAAACAAATGGGAACACACAACAATCCTCCCCTAGGGAAGTATACGGATGATTACTAAATGCGGCATGAGAGAGAGGGTATATCTTTTAGGGGTTTTGTTTGTTTGTTTGTTTGAAACAACAGAAACAACCCCTGGCTAATTGAAGCAAAAAGTGATTTGCTTTAAGGACATTGGTGACCCTCACAATGGCCAAAGACCTGCCTGGGAACCAATTAGCCTTTACTTATAGAGAAGAATTATTTTTCATGTCATGTGTCAAATAAAATCATATTAGCCATAATGTAGTGAAAAGATTTCTATTTTAGGCATGTTTTGAGGACTTCCAAGTTAAGTTCAAGGACTTGGGGGCTGTGACATCAAGACTGATCAGGATACCATCTAATAAGTAAGAAACTCCTTCAAGTGGAAGGAGAATCCAGGCAAAAGTTGTCTTCAAAGACCCAGTGAGTGGCCTTTTGGGTTGTTTCACAGGGTGTCCAGGGACTTGGATTTGTCAGGGCCACAGGTGTGAAATGGACCTATTCATGATGGTTGAGCTCATGACAAACACACTTTACGGGGTCACCTGCCCCTATGGGCCACACACCTGGTCAGGAGGCAGGGACTCAGGGTAGGGGTCAGAGCAGAGAAAGGGCCTAACTGGTGTCACAACCCAAGGTAGAGACTAGAGTCCAGAACTCCATCCTCAAAAGTCAATTGGGAGGAGTCTGGGCCGAAGGCAGCGTTAGAACTGGGCTGTACACTGAGGGGTGACAAGTATGGGTAGATTTGGGGACTGGCCAGAGCCCCAGACCTTTTGTCCGCCTTGTAAGTTAGGGTGTTCAGGTCCTGCCACTGACTGGCCCAGTGCCCTTACTTCGACAAGGTTGCTGGAGCTACCTTTCTGGAAAATGAGAACAAAACATCCTACTTTAGAGGGTTTTGGTGAGGGTGAAATGAGATGATGCGTGTGAAGTTTCTAATGTATCATACATATCGTTTAATATTTAGACTCATTTTGTTAATATCCTGTCGGTTTTATGTTAAGGTTAATCTACCTCCTCTTTACAGGAAACTTGGAGAATTAACTCACAACTGTATTAAGTGACAGGCCAGAACTTAAACTTTTTAAAGTATAATTCCACCTTGACTGTGTTCATTTCTCTTCACATAATTGTTCATAACATTTGACAGCGTACTTGGGACACGAGGCATTTTATGTCACTCAAAAGAGTTGAAAGTAAAAATGCATAACAATATTAATTCAGTTTAAATGTTATACTCAGACTGCATTTTTTAGTTATAAAGGCGGTGTACTGTTTTCGCAGTGAACTTAGGAGGAGTATTTCATTTTGTTAGATCTCAGTCACAAGGCAGCTGTTTTTCAGAGTTTAGTTCTTGGCCAAGCCTATATTAGCAGAATGAAGCAAAGGAAAGCAGAATAATTCCTAAGAAATCAAGTGTCACTTGTCCTTTGATGTTTTTTTTTTTTTTTTAACGGAGCATAAATTAAGGAGGTTAACACCAATTAAACACACAGCTACGTCAGAACCACTGTGGTTTGGATCTTAAGGATCATTTGCTAGTCATGTGACCTGGGATAAGTTTCTTACCTTTTCCGAGCCTCAGTGTCCTCCCCTATTAGAGAAAGAAATAAAGCAAGATTCTTCTGAGGGTACAGTGTATGTAAAGTCCATTTTCTGTGGTCATAATAAATGCACATTTAATGGCAGTTTTATTATTTTTATTTTAAAGATATAAAGCATTTAAAGGCTATATGCTGTCATTAGCTAGACTCTTATTCTTGTACTTAAAAAAATAGAATCACAGGGCTAAGAGGACTCTCTAGATTTTAAATCCATTTTCCTGTCCTTTGCCAAGCGTCCTCAGAAAAAATGAGTCATTTTCTATATTATTCTGGAAGGTTCTAGGGAAAGAGGTAAAAAACTTTATACATTCATACGTCACTACACACTTTACAATTTTTAAAAAGTCAAGCTTCCTTTTTATGAATCTCTTCTTCACTTCATATTATAACACCTATTATCTCTCATTCAAATTGTCCTTTTTTGGGGGACCTGGGTGGCTTAGTTGGTGGAGTGCCCGACTCCTGACTTCGGCTCGGATCATGATGTCACTGTTCGTAAGATTGAGCCCCATATGGGGCCCTGCACCAACAGCATGGAGCCTGCTTGGGATTCTCTCTCTCCCTCTCTTTCTGCCCCTCCCCTGCACACATGCATGTGGGCACTGGCACTCTCTCGCACTCTCAAAATAAATAAATAAACATTAAAAAAATTATCTTTTTTATTTAGAAATAATCATCATAGTTCATACGAAGGTAGCGCTTTAGAGTTTTCCAAATGTCTCCAAGTACAATATTTGTCTCCTTAAAAAGATTTATATATTTACTTATTTATTCATTTTGAGAGAGAGGAAGTGCACACATTGGCATGAGCAGAGCGAGGAGAGAGACAGAACTCCAAGCAGGCTCTGCGTGCTGTCAGTGCAGAGCCTGACGTGAGGCTCGAACCAACAAACCACGAGATCGTGACCCGAGCCAAAATCAAGAGTTGGATGCTCAGTCGCCGGAGCCACGCAGGCGCCCCTCATGTACGGCATTTCATTTGACCTTTGTCCCTGGTGAGGAAGCCACGGTAGATAGTTCTAGAACCATATCTGGATTAAAGTTCTAAACTTGAGGATTGTCCTGGCCCCCAACTGCCTCATTACGGAGACGCAGATCCTGTGCATGACTCCACCGGATCTGGTACCAAAACAAACCACCACCACCACCAAGGGTCCTGAAGTGAACTGGAAAGGAAGAAAAAAAAATGTGACTAAAAGATCAAGACCACCTTTTATTCAAGATATTACAATAAGCTTTACACAGAAAGGAATATAAAACGGAAAGGCAATGAATGCGGAGTTTTGAATTTTAAGAATATTTGCAAAACATTTGGAGTTACTAACAGTATGGAAAGTAGCACTGCAGAGTTTTTTAAAAGTTGAAAAGGGATGAGATTATTACCATTGGGAGGGTTTTGTTTCCCATTTACCATCAGTCATTCGCCCCAGGAATGCATTTTTCTGCAAAGCGAGAGTAAATCCGTAACACTTTCCCGGTGACCAGCAGAGGGCAGTATCTGCTAACAAAACAGAGGCCATGCCTGGGCAGCTCAGGGACCACACTGCTCGGGTCTCCTGGAGTCCAGGGTGTCATCTAGTACAACAGCGTTGGTGACAACAGTAACAAAAAAAGTTAATACAAGCGAAGGCAGAAAGGAAATAAGACAAAAAAAAAAAAAAAAACTTCGACATGAAAGAATAGGAAGAAACTATTTCAGAAACACCTGTGTCAGGCTCTGAGCTAAATGCTACAACGAGCAAGACAAAATCCCTGCGTTGAAGCACAGGGGGTAAGAAACCAAGCTCCGCTCCACCTAGCTGCATTCTTTGTGGCCTGCTTGCCTCTTAGTAAAATAAATACGTGGTATCAGATGGCTACGCAAGGACCCATTCGGTGCCCGGATACTCCAGCTCTTTGGTGGTAGCAGCCCAGTACAAAGGCAAGTTTAAGTAGTCAGGATGAAAGAGAAGGCCAAAAGTGCCAGTGTGTTCTATGCATGCCTAACATAGGTACCTACATATGCACAATGCATTTCTATTGTTCATTCAGATAGAATGTGGATACACCTTTCACTAACTATTATCTCAAGGATCTGCAGAAATCGTATACTCATGAATATAGAATAAAGAAAAATATTATACCGACCTTTTTTATTGTTCATTTGAGTATTTTCTACCCCCGTGGCCTCAATATTCATAGTAGGTGAAGATGGCAGAGCCTGGGGTAGGCAAGAAGGAGCGGGGGGCTTGGGTGGGGTCGACATACCCAAAGGTGGAGAAAAACTTACAACTGTTGTAGTGAGAAGAATGCAGAATATCCCCAGATGAGGAAGATATGGCTTCTGGCTTAGGGAGTCGAAGCACGAAGGGTGTTTGAGATGGGTCTTGTGTGTTGTGATGGTGGCAGAGAGTGGGATGGAGATGTGTTGGGTGTGAGGGGAGTTTTAGTTGGAGGAAACATGGAGGCAGAAGACAGCCATTTCCAACGGGGCATCTCAAGGCATCAGGAGGCGGCAGGATGGAGAAGGGGAGGTGTGCAGGAAGAAAAGGCTGGGAAGGACAAAAGTTGGGAGAGGGAGGAGGGGAGCAGAGCCTGGAGGGTCTTGAACGCCATGTTGAAGAGTTTGGCTTATGTAGGCTTAGTTTTTTATGCTCCACCTTAGTCAAAAGACTTGGACTGTATTCTGTAAACCAAGGGACGGTGAACATGACAGAGCATTTATGTTTGGATTCTGTATGCATGCACATGTTTTTTTGAAAGACGTTACTTTTTTAGAGCGATTTTAGTTCACAGCAAAATTGACGGGAAGGAACAGGTTCCCTTGTATCCCCTCCCCACACACATGCGTAGCCTCCCCACTAGCAACAACCCCTGCCAGAGAGGTACATTTGTTCCCACTGAGGAGCCTAGACTGACACGCAGTGATCACCTGAAGTCTGTAGTGTTCCTTAGGGTTCACTCTTGGTGTCGTACATTCTAAAGGCTCGGACGAATGTGCAATGACATGTATCCAGCATTACAGTGTCATCCGGAGGATTGTCACTGCCCTGAAACTCCTCTGGGCTCTGCCTGTTCATCCCTCCCCCCGCCCACCCCCTGGCAACCACTGATCTTTTCACTGTCTCCATAGTTTTGCTTTTTCCAGAATGTCATATAGTTGGGATCATACAGTATGTAGACTTTCCGTGTTGGCTTCCTTCACTTAGTAATACGCATTTCAGGTCCCTCCGTGTCCTCGTGTCTCGATAGCTCATTTCTGGTTAGTGCTGAATAATACTCCATTGTCTGGAGGGACCACAGTTTATTTACCCATTCACCTCCTACAGGACATCTTGGTTGTTTCCAAATTTCGGCAGTTATGAATAAAGCTGCTGTAAACCTTCGTGCGCAGGTTTTTATGGTGTATGTGTGTGTTTTGTGTGTGTGTCGATGCAAGCGTGATGCCGTGGCCCGGTGGCTGCTTCTATGGGCTCAGAGCCACTACCTCCCTGGTAAAAAGGCCAAGGATGAGGACACCAAATATCTAAACCATGTAAAACCCAGATAGCTGATCAGAATATCAGCGTGACAGGAACTGACCACGTAGGGAGACAAGAGGCAGTTATTTTCCTTTTCTTTTTTTAAGTTTATTTATTTATTTTGGTGGGGGGGAGGGGAAGAGAGAGAAAGAGAGAGAATCCCAAGCAGGCTCCGCGCTGTCGGCACAGAGCTTGATGTGGGGCTCAAACTCACGAACCCTCATGACGTGAGCCGAAGTCAAGATTCGGACGCTTAACCCACTGAGCCATCCAGGCGCCCCAGGTGTCTTTTCTGAGAGAGACCTTCATTAGGAGATGCTGGCACCCGTGAGACTTTCAGCCACAATTCGCCGCAGCAAGGCAGTGAGGCCTCGTTTTCCTCCTGCCGCCTTACAGACTGTGTGGAAAGCGGTTTCTTCCACTGACATACGTGTGTCCTGTTCTAACCTTCTGGTGCTGCAACCCACATCAATATTCGTTTCAGAGATGTTAGGTTACTATGAACAATAAGATGTTTTCCCCTAAAAATAAGTTTCTCTGTGTTTTTCACGTGAGAGATAGGCAAGATGATTTGTTCGGGACTCAGGTAAATGGTGTCAGGAGAACATGAGGAGAGAAAAAAGTTTGCACCTGAGTGGTACTAAACCATTTTAGCTGGAGGATCATCTGGGAATTTGAACGGAACATTTGGAGGTATCCAAGGTCATATGTAACAGGGGAAATGCAGCTTTAAAAAACACTACATTTGTTCCTCTCCGTCACTCAGTCTTTGAATACGTTGCCAGTCGAGTGGATCTTAATGATTTTGGTAACAGACCCTTTCAAAACTTTCAAAACTTTGAGTTTCAAAGCTCAAAACTTTTGAAAACGAGCTAACAACCCTCATCACAAAACAAAACAAAAACAAAAACAAAAACAAAAACACACATGTATCTAATAAGATACATTCCTTTTCAGAGGGATTTATCAAAGCTGAAGCACAGACTCAGGTTCGGGGGTCCTTGCTTCAGACTTTTAGAACTAACAAACCACTGTATTTAGTCTCCCTAAAATGTCCCCTCCCCATGTTATACTTCGTTTCCCATTTCTTTTTTTATTTTTTTTATTATTTTTTTAGTGTGAAATTTATTGTCAAATTGGTTTCCATACAACACCCAGTGCTCATCCCAACAGGTGCCCTCCTCAATGCCCATCCCTCCCACCCCCCCATCACCCCTCAGTTGTTCTCAGTTTTTAAGAGCTCTTCCATTTCTATATCTAAGACAGTGGTCATTGCCTAACCAGGTGATGATTTTGAAGCCCCAAGTCTTGTGGCCTGTGATCTTATATACACACACGTGGTTATTCTGCCTAATCCCAGAGGCTGCTGGGAAAGGAGATTTTTGAAAGCCTTCTTTCTTCATAGAAACAAAAAATAGGATTGTTTTTTCATAAAGAAAACTTGCAGTCAAATTCCATTTTTGTCTTTTATTTTCTGATGTTTTTAAGGCTCTGGCAAGAGTGGACTGAGACTACTTCAGACTCAAGTGGCTTAATGAAGTACCAGCTTTATTGAAGTCGTATCTTATTTCTTTTTTATTTATTTGTTTAAGTAGGCTCTGTGCCCAACGTGGGGCTTGAACTCACGAACCTGAGGCCAAGAGTCACATGCTCTCCCAACGGAGCCAGTCAGGTGCCCTGCTTTACTAAAGCTTTAAACAAGAAGCCCACTGCCCCTGCTCTGGAAGCAGGATGGCAGAGTTTGCACGTGCTTCGTGCTTCGGGGCGATTTGTCAGGTTGCTCAGCAGGGGTCTCCCCTTGCCCACCAGCACATATGGCTCCCCTTTCACACCGCATACAAGTGCCAGGCGCTCTGCTAGGAGCGCCAATAAAGAGACTCATTTCCCCTTCCCAACAACCCGAAGAAATACAGAAATGTTGTTTTGCCAATTTTAGAAATAAGGAAACTGAGGTGCAGAATGACGAGCTAGGTGTCCAAGAGCTCTCAGTGGTAAAGCCAGGATTTATTTTCAAGTAGCCTCATTTTCACAGTCTGTACACTTGACCTCTACCCCATACTGCCTCTTACATATAGCCATTATTATAAAAAGCAATGACCTCAGACAGTGATGCAGTAACTCTCTTTCTTCTTCCCTCTTGGGGGGTATCTGCAACTGTGGCCCAGGAATTTTCCCAGCTCCCCTGGCCCTTAAAGGATGACTCTTTCTCTCTCTCCCTCCCTCTCCCTTTCCCTCCCAGCCCCTCCGCAACACACACCCTCACCCACTCCCCTTCTCGTTCTCTCTCTTTCTCTGTGCGTGTGTGTCATGGGGCCATCACACAAATGCAACTCAGCCGTACAGTTGTACCTTTGTCCACTTAGGCCCAACATCTAGGTTCATGGAAAGCAGCAAGCCCCAAACTTGCGACTCATGCCCTTTCCATCGGAGGTGCAATAGTCACTCAAATTTGTTTTCACCGTGAAAACAAGTCAGAAATCTCACCGCCTCTTTCTTTTTTCCACAGCTGATAGAAGGTAGGTATTTAGAGTTTGCAAACATAAACAGAAAAAACAACTTCCACGTGGATTTTTTCGCCTTCCAAAGATTGCTTGGGTTTCATTTTTGTTGCCGTTCATTTGTTTTGTTTTCCAGAGATGTGTATTTCGTGTTTCCAATTGTCCCTCTTGGTCAGTTTTTCTAAATAATATTTTTTAGGTTTATACTTCCAAACTTCTGATTCTTCTCTTTCTTTGAGACTAAAAATACTCACTTCCCTCATGTTTAACAGACTCTTGGATTTCAAGACTTTGTCTTTATAGAGTTAACTAGATCATTCTTAAAACTGACACCATATATGGTAGTCTAACTCAATGCAGGTGTTTTGACTGGTTCACTGCTTTGAAAATTAGACCAAACACCACTAGCATTTAAAGGAATCAATATCCTGGGTCCTTCTTCATCTCTAAACCCAGAGTGGTACCTGGACTAAGACCGTGTCCTCATGTGTCACTGGTCAATGACTACCTGGCAATTGTCCATAATAGTTTCTCCTGTAAAGTATAACTGATGATTAAGAAAGGGGACAAAATAGCTAAGACGTGAAAATATTCTCTCCTTAATAATAATGTTATATCCTCAGTTAATCTTCAAGGTGGAAACAGTGCGGCTTTCTAAATATCAGCATTCTAGATCCATATGGAAAAAAAAATCTCCAAATTCAATGATAATTATTTAACGTATATTTTGTTCTTTTTTTCTTGATGCAGCATGTATGTTGAGGTCACAGTATGTGAACAGATGGAATATAAGACAGGGGCCAACTAATTAACATTAAAGACAAGGAAGCCATTGTCTTCTAGAACTCCTATCCATCTACCTTCATTTCTGTCACCATGGTACCTAGTGGCTCAATTATGGAGTGTTGTGAATAAACAATTAAACAAAATCCACTTCATATAATACTGCTGCATAGTATTCAAGAAGCTGGGCTTGAATGTTTTCCAAATCACTGAAACCTTCCCAATAATTTCCCTTGTTGAACTTCCCCTTATAGGGGAGATGAGACTGCAGGGATTTTCGTGTAAATTGTTTACTTTACGGATGAGTAGAGTGAAAACTGGTGTATTTTAAATTGCATTATGGGTATTCTTGTGGTTTCTAGTTCTGAGGGCCGACTCTAGAATGCCTCAGAGGGTTGTGCCCACAAAGCGTTTTGATAAGCGTTTATTAGATGTAGCATTCTACATCTATTGGGGGAGAGCAGGGGTTTTCCCAGTTGTGGAGTCGCTCCTGCCTCTTCCCGGAGCAGCCACTTCCTGAGAAAATCGGGCAGAAGAACACCAGAAGATTCTGAGCAGCATAAAAGGTCTCAAATGTGACCTGGGAATTCTTCTTTGAGTTTCTCGGGCAGCCTGTGGTGGGAGAGCACTGAAAGTCGACCCCCTTCAGTGAGCATATGATCCAGCAATCTCACTGCTGGATATATTTCCAGAAGAATTCAAAGCAGGACCTCAATTACCCACAGTAACCAAGAAGTGAAGGCAGCCTCAGTGTCCATCAATGGATGAGTGGATTTAAAAAATGTCTCACATGCATTCAGTGGAATAGTACTCATCCTTAAAAAAGAGAGAGAGAGATCCTGTCAACATGCCGCAATAGGGATGAACCTCGAGGACACTAAGCTGAGTGGAATAAATCAGTCCCAAAAGACAACCACTGCATGATTTTACTCATAAGAGGTGTCTAAAGTAGTCAGACTCGCAGAAAGAGAAAGTAGAATGGTGTTGCCAGGAGCTTGGTGTGGGGCGCTGAGAGGAGTTGTTTAATGGGTATGAGTTTCAGTTTTGCAAGATGAAAAAGCTGTAGAGAGCTGTTGCACAACGACGTGGATAGACTTAACGCCGCTGAACTACACGCTTAAAATTATTAAGATGGTAACTTTTCTTGTGTGTTTTTTACAATATTAAAAAAATAGATGGGGCGCCTGGGTGGCTCAGTCAGTCAAGTGTCCAACTTCGACTCAGGCCATGATCTCATGGTTTGTGAGTTCAAGCCCTGCGTCAGGCTCTGCACGGACAGCTCAGAGCCTGGAGCCTGCTTCGGATTCTGTGTCTCCCTCTCTGCCCCTCCCCCACTCACATTCTCTCTCTCTCTCTCTCTCTCTCTCTCTCTGTCTCAAAATTAAGTAAAAACATTAAAAAAATTTTTAAAAAACATAGATGCTTTTGTGCCTTCTCCTTGAACTGATGGATTTTAATGAACTCAGTTGCTAGTGTAGAGGGAACACAAGTGAGGTAATTCTGATGAGAGAAAGCCATTCTCCAGGTAAAGCTACTTACACTGGAGATGACCAATGGGCACAATGATTCCAGAAACTACATCCCAGAGCACTCCTGCGCCACCCAATTGCTTTGAGAGCTACCATGGCCTGCCTGGAAACTTTTAGGGAGTCTCCGAGTTCACATGTGGAGAAAAGCAAAAAGTGATACAAGTAAAGATGTATCAACAAACCAACAAACATGCTCCAAGTAGGGGAGGCATTTCTAGGAGAAAGTATTTCTTCGGGGTAGTCAGCCTAGCAATAGTTTCCCCACATGTCCCAAAACTGACAGGACTTTATACCCGGAGAGGACAATAAGTGAATCACTCGCATCATAGAAGAAAGTGAAGTCGAGGAAGGTGAGGACCGACTTACTCAAGAACCTCCAGAGAAAAGATTCAAAACGAGAACGTCAGTGTAAGACCCCTAGTCTCAGTGGTAATTTTAGACAAGATCCTTTCTTGAGTGCAATGTGATAGGAAAGGCCAATATTAACACACACACACACACACACACACACACACACTTCACCAGAGCTGCTCTGGTTGAAATGACAACAGGGGTAGCGGGGTGGTGGTGGTGTCATTTCCTCCCTCTACACTTCATACCCTCTCCACACCTCACCCCTGCCCCTCAGCACCCAAGGCACATCTGCCGATGCCTAGGACACTGTGGGGGTACACTATGAAGACCCCTGCACCGTACTCTCCTTTTCGCTTTATGCGTCCACCATAACATGTACAGACTACTTTGTGATTTCTGTGTACACGTCTTCGGGAAGAAAGCTCATGAAAATAATACCTACCGTATATTCAGCACTTACTATGTACTGGTTTGCATGCTAAGTTGCTTTATGACCATTTTTAAATTTAATCCACCCTCCGAAAGCTATTGCTTTACCCTATTTTATAGGGGAAAGAAAATAAAGTCTGCATCATTTAAATAGTCTGCTTAGGCCAACGTCTGAGAAGCGGCAGAGCTGCATTCAAGTTCAGTTACGACTGAAGGCCTGCGCTTCTAACCCAGCAGCAATCCAGGTTGTGACTGAATCATCTCTCGATGCACATCACCCAGGAAAAGATAAGTAATATATGTTGTATATATGTATGCATGCATACACGCATATGTGTATACTATGTATATATGCTTATATATACACGTATAATAATGTCAAGTATTGGGGTGCCTGGGTGGCTCAGTCGGTTAAGCAACTGACTTCAGCTCAAGTCATCATCTCATGGCTTGTGAGTTCGAGCTGCGTGTCAGGCTCTGTGCTGACGGCTCAGAGCCTGGAGTCTGCTCCAGATTCTGTCTCCCTCTCTCTCTGCCCCTCCCCCATTCACACCCTGTCTCTGTCTCTCTCTGTCAAAAGTAAATACACATTAAAAACAATTTAAAAAGATAAAAAAATAATGTTATTACTACATGGAAAACTTTTAGCCTGTCCTTCAACACTAGAGTTACAACAAGTCTATCCTTTTTTTTTTCAATGTTTATTTATTTATTTTGAGAGAGAGACAGAGAGAGAAGGGGAGGGGCAGAGAGAGAGGAAGAGAGAATCCCTAGCAGGTACCATGCTGCCGGCACAGAAGCCGGATGCAGGCTCAGTCCCATGAACCTCAAGATCATGACCTGGGCTGAAATCAAGAGTCAGATACTTAACCAACAGAGCCACCCAGGGGGCCCCGGGAAGTCTATTACGTTAAAAATGAAGAGCTCAGTAATCTGTTTCTCCCCCTAAACCAAAGTCTCATGAAGGCTCGTGTCTTCCTTTATTTACATCATCACCCCCAGCATAATGTTGGAAATAGCAGATGTTCCAGAGGAATTGGAGTGAATTGTACTGCCATTATTTGAGTGTCGAAGTCGGTTGAGGATATTTGTTTACATCTAAGAAAGAGAACTCAGTTACTTTACGGTGAAATGGCACCTAATAATGTGGAATTCTTGGATTCAGCAGGCCTAAGGCAAGTTTGGATTTGTTTTTACATTTATGAAAATGTCAGAGTTGTGTGATAGTTTAAGCACTCTTACGCTAGGTGTGGCCCTGAGATCAGAAGAGTAAAACGACGCAGACCAGTGAAAGTTCTCTTGTTAAAGAAAAAAAGGAAATAGACTTATTGTTTAGAGAAGCACAGTTTTGAGATCGAATGTGTCATAGAGTTCACTTGTCTCCATCAATGGATTCTTTTTTTTTTTTTTTTTTTACCGTTTATTTATTTTTGAGACAGAGAGAGACAGAGCATGAACGGGGGAGGGGCAGAGAGAGAGGGAGACACAGAATCGGAAGCAGGCTCCAGGCTCTGAGCCATCAGCCCAGAGCCCGCCGCGGGGCTCGAACTCACGGACCGCGAGATCGTGACCTGAGCTGAAGTCGGTCGCTTAACCGACTGAGCCACCCAGGCTCCCTCTCCATCAATGGATTCTAAAGGGTTGCCCTGAACGATAACAAATTTTAAATCATAAGAAAATGACTTTGCCCGGGTAGGAGTAGAGAGTACTTAAATTATCACCTCATGTCAATTCTGAAATCATGTGTTTGAGGAGAGCACGTCCAGGCCTTATCTTCTTTGTCAGAGCAAAGTTCAAAACCCTCAGCAAGACTGAGTTACTGTTTAGGAAAGTACTTTGCAAATCCTAAAGCACTCTGTCAGGTTGGTTTGTACTATTTCTGTTCTGCTTTGAGATTCTGGTGTCTTTTCCTGTGGTCCATCAGAGGAACTTCCTGCCCGAGCACGTCTGGTACTTCAGACCTAGTGAAGCAGAATCGTTACAAATGTATCCAGCCCCAAAGGGCATCATCTGAAGGACAGAAAGTACGCTTACATGTCTCTTGGAGTTTTTGAAGTAAGGGCCATCTTGGAGTCTCCTGTTAATGAGGCCATCCGTGGCCCCTGAGGTCTGGACGCTCGGTTGTTGTAATGCCTCTAAAGCTACTCTCTTAAAAGAGAAAAAAACCCTAACTATACAACAGATGGGCAAATGCCCATTATGGACCTGCACTGTCAGTACATTCTGCCACAACCGGGGTCTTACTCGCTCCTGTGGCGATTTCCGAGCTCACGGTGGTCAGTGAAGCACTTAGGCAGGACGTGGAAGGTTCTAGAGGGCAGCATTAATGCTCCAGCCTCCTCAGAATGTAAAAAGGAACGGCACAGACATCTTAAAAGCCTAGGAGGAGAGCCAGAGTCTAGAAAGTTCAACCTTCAGCGGCCTTTATCAGAATGAACTGCATTTGTTTGCTTCAGGCAGGGAGCTGAGAGCAGTCATCCTCACAGATAGTTTCCTAAATTATGACTAAAGTACACGATAGAAATCGTTCAGGAAACATTTTCTGATTTATTGTTTGCTCCATAAAGCTACTATTAAGAGAGACAAAATGAAAAAATAATACACCATAAACCACGTAAAACTAGATAGGTAGAAACGGACCTTCCTCTTTCTTGTTTCTAAAACATGTGTAGAGTACTTTCTCTCTATAGTAGTTAAATACTTAAAAAAAAAAAAAAAAAAAAAAAAGGAGAACAATTACCATTGTAGATACTTCACCCTGAAGGGCTTTGGTACAGGGGATTGGTTACATGCATAATGGCAGAACTGAGGGGCCAGAGGGGACCCGGGGAGGCAACCCGGAGCCTGGCAGAGCAGTGAGCTAGTACTAACCATTGAGGAAGAAGAGCCGAGGGAGGAGTCAGTGATGTTCAGCAGGAGTTAGGACAATTGTGAGGACTCCTGGCAGGAGCTGGGCCAACGAGGCAGGAGTGCTGCCAAGCCAACGGAACAGCAGAAATTCAGCTGGAGATGCCTCAGCAAACATCTGCCTTCTCCTCGGCCTTTCAAGCTTCCAGCCTTCCACCAGGAACTCTCACTGGCCGAGCTGACCTGGGAGTAAGAGGCAAGGGGTTTCTGGGAAACGCAGTCCCCTCTCATATAGGGCAGAGGGCCAGAGGGCAGGTGGGGAAGGGCAGGGACAGCAAATCTGCAACTGACCCACAGACAATCTAAGAAGAGGTGACTTTTCCCCCAACATTAAAAGAAGTTTGGGGGCGCCTAGGAGGCTGAGTCGGTTAAGCACCCTACTCTTAATTTTGGCTCAGGGGCAGAGCCTGCTTGGGATTCTCTCTCTTCCTCTCTCTCTGCCCACCCCTCCCCCTTCTCTCTCTATCAAAATAAGTAAAATAAACTTAAAAAAATATTATTACAAAAGGAGTTTTTTCCCTGTAGGACTTAAGTGAATTTATACATTACATGACTTTGTGTCTTTTATTTCACCCTCATGTTTATTTAGTGATCTGAGAACAGGTTTCCGATTAAGATTAAATAACGAACCAGAAATTGGTTTAAGAGATAGACAGTCGTAACATCATCTGGGAAAGTAGAGAACAGGTAACTGGATTCTGCCCCTATCAAGACGATCCATCCAGAGGTAAGCCGGAAACGGTCTCAGAAACATATTCCTTGACCAAAGTCATTGCTTCATCTGACTTCGTAACCTTTAAGGGAATGAAACTGGTTGCACACGTGCTCCAGGTGGAGCTCACACTCCTTCCAGGCTGTGGCATACCTGCTCTGCGCGTTTCCTTCCTTTCTTTTTCCAAGACCACGCCCACACCCTGAGAATTGGTCAGGGAAACGCTGGCTGACCAGACACCTCCTTGTTCACTTGAAAGGTAAGTTGCAAGTTGAGGTAATATTTTCCCATTTTTGTTAATGGCTGAAGCCTTATGCCAGCTCAGAAAATTCTTCCTAATTGACAGTGAGGTGATCTGTCGCTCTGTGAAGAACTGACATGAATGGAGACATTTCAAAATAGAGCTGGGGTGGCCACCACAGGGAAACTGCCTTACCCATCTTTATTTGAACTGGGCCAAAACCTTTAGATTGGGTAAAATGGCATACATTTTTTTTTTTAAACCAATTGCTTGCGAAGTCAGCAGGAGAACGGACATTTTTTTTTTATGTTTATTTCTGAGAGAGAGAGACAGAGAGAGCAGTGGAAGGGCAGAGAGACAAGGAGACACAGAATCTGAGGCAGGCTCCAGGCTCTGAGCTGTCAGCACAGAGCCCAATGCGGGGCTCGAACTCACAAACCGTGACATCATGACCGGAGCTGAAGTAGGACGCTTAACTGACTGAGCCACCCAGGCACCCTGAGGATGGACACCTTTATATCAGGCTGATGGTTGTGGACTTTCTGAAGGTAGAATCAGTAGTCAATGCGTAACTCAGACTAGCATAGCTTGTTAACCCTCGCAGAAAACTTTTCTTTCCTTCAACTCATGGAACCGCCCTTCCTTTCCCTAAATAAAAACCCTTTGCTTTCACCCTGCAAATGGGACACATTACTTGGGTTTCTACCAGAATCTGTGGTCCCAGAATTGAAATTCTTGGATCCCAAATAAATGCTTGTTTCTTGTTGTGCCTCTTTATTTTCAGGCTAATGGATCAATCTTGAGTCCAGATCAGAGGCCAAGAGATATAGAAGAGAGTAGAAAGCAGTTTTCTTTCCCTGACCCAGATTTATAACAGGTTTGAAATATATTTTTGAAATGTGCTTTGATATTTTTACTTTGTCACTTGTAAGCCACTGAAAACGCCCTCTGGCAGATAGATGCCGGGAGACGTCCAATACGTCTCCTTGCTTAAAAATAATTTACTTCCCCTCTGTTCCAAAAAACAACCATAGTCAAAACTAACAACTGTAATCCCCTTTCCTTCATCGCAGTTTACAACAATAGCTAATTTTTATTTAATGTGTTCTATGTACCACACGCTATTCTAAATACTTGATATGCATCAGCTCATCTAGTGCACATAACAAATCTATGGGGTAAATCATATTATAGTATCAATTTTACAGATGAGGAAACTGATACACAGAGAAGTTAAACAGCTTACCCAGAATTATACAGATCTGAAAAACCCAGAAGTCTGACTCCAATTTGTGGTCTTAGTCACTACACTAGATTCCTCTTGGCTTTCGTCAAGAGCTAAGAGTAAAGCTATCCGATTAAATCAATTTACAATTACGTGTGAATAATTGATAGTCATTAAGCCTCCCTGAGAAGTCTGCACTTTTAAAAGATGTCCATAAACTGGGGCGCCTGGGTGGCTCAGTGGGTTGAGTGTCCAACTTCAGCTCAGGTCATGATCTCATGGCTCATGGGCTCGAGCCCCGTGTCAGGCTGTGTGCTGACAGCTCATGGAGCCTGTTTCAGATTCTGTGTCTCCCTCTCTCTGTCCCTCCCCTGCTCGCACTCTGTCTCTCTCTCTCTCTCAAAAATAAACATTAAAAAAATTAAAAGATGTCCATAAACCAAAGGAATGTCAACCGACACGTTTGTGAAATGCCTACGATGTGCCGCTGTGCATGGCAGATATTTCATAGAAGATTTTTGAGGAAATAGATCAATGAATAGATAGAGGAAGGCTTAAGATGAGAAGTGATGATCAATGAAGAAGTGATTCTCACCTGACGTATGTATGGGTGAGCAATGGGGGTGAGTCTAGAAAATGCTGCAGACTAGAGATGACCATTGAACCTGGTTTTGAAGACGAGGAGCTTTAAGGTGAAAAAGAGACAGACGGTCAAGGAGGCAGTACGAACAAAGACGTGGGAGAGTGAAAGAACATGGTTTGGTGTGGTTCCCTTTGGGAAGGAAGCTGGTGGTGGTAATGTCGGCTATTTCTTGTCAGAGAGAGCGTGATTTCTTTTTGTAACACCATTCTTCTGTCATGGAGGACAAGAAGCCCAGTCCAGCTTTCTAGAAAGGTGATTTCTCCCCACTCCACTCCCCCAACTTTTTGATTCTCAGTTTGGGAGAAAGGCAGAGTATGAATGTACGAGACAGGATAGATGAGAGAACTGATGTTCAGAATTGTCCGGTGGCTTGTCCAGAATCATCCAGAACTTGATTCTCTATTTTTGCCTGCTCCATTCTGATGTGCGCCTGCATAAATTCACAAATGGTTCTTTGGATTGTTGCCAGAATTTGAATTTAATACATCTCAGCAATCACAGACTGAGGCCTGAAGGACTGTATGAGGTTGTTAGAGTATCAAAAAATCCCTTCCTCTCCCCAAATTATTTGAAATCGATCCAAAAGGAAAAAAGAAGAAAAAGTCCTAGCATCATCCCGGCTTGCTTTCAAATGGGTCAAACCCTTTTGGAAGATCTATTTACGACAACATCCTGCCAGTTTCCATTTCGTAACAAGCACGAAGCTAACATTTTAAGAGAAAGGACAAGTTCACTAGTAAAATAGCTACGAAGAAAAGATATTTAACCTTCTAATAAAATAGTAATGCTGCAAGCTCAGCGGCACATAAAACATTTATAAGCCACAGCCAGCAAAGTGTGGAACAAGAGATTTAAATGTTGCTGCTTGATGGAATGGAGAGATGTTCACTATAAATATCACCCCAAAGCCTGGGGGCTGCAGCGGGGTGCAGGGAAGGAGGTCTCCGGGTGACAGCTGATGCCTGTCCTGTAGTTGGCCAAAGGCTGGACCCTTTCCGACCTTTCTCTTTGGCAACCTAGAATTGAAACATGAAATGGGGTAGGTGGGGAGAGACGGGCTTGAGCTGGGAAGATGGTCCCTGCTAACCTGTGTTACGACTTCAGTGAAACAATATACTTCGTGTGCCAAGAAGAATGGCACGCTTCAGCTTCAGAGGCACACCAGGCCTGGCCACGCCTAGCTCAGGTGCCTTCCTGCTGCACGGTACTCCCACCGTTGTGGGAGACGAGGAGGAAGAAGAGTCACGGGCTGAGGTATCCAGAGGTAACTGTGACCACCCTGGGGGTGTGAGAGTGAGCACGAGAGGGTAGAGCAAGAGCTAGGCGAGCGGTGAGCTGTTTCCATTTGCCTATCACTTGGGACTACCGCTGGGCGTGTGGTAACACGAACAATCCTATTCCAAAGCCTAATTTGGTCACGTGTGCCTTTCTGTTCTGGAAAACTCCCAGCTATGCTGAACGTCCACCGTGTCCTTGATTCTCCACTTGGGAACTCTTCCACTGTACCTAAGCAGAAGCTTAAATCTACACTTTTCTGTCTCATGGTTTCAATCCGCCCTGTATTCTGAGTGAACACCCCGGCATGCTGTCCAATTCGTTAATGGGCTGTGCTCCTCTAGAGTAGTGTTATTTTTTTTTTTTTTCCAGTTATAGCGTTGGTAGCTTTTATTTCCAGGATTTTTTCCTGGTTCTTTCTCACATCCACCTGCTTCTGTTTCATAATTCCTTCCTACAATTTATTATTTTTGGAGGTATTTCTTTTTTCCTTTAGTTCATTGGGAGTTTTAAAATGTGTTTCAGATAGTGTTACTTCCATTCTTTTAGGAATGAATTTTTGACTTGTTGAGGGTTTTTGGCCGTCAATGACGGTATGAGTTTCGCTTCCGTGCTTTCAATTTTTAATTGTCATGCCGTCTTGAGTGGAAATGTCCTTTTGTTTGTGTTCTTGCCCCTCTCCTCTTTTGGCCTCTTGTTGTCTGAGAAATTGTGGTTGCCCCCACCTGGCCTAGGTTTCCACTGAGAACCAAGTTGTGCGTGGGCTGTTGGGGTGTCTTGTCTATGAGAATGTTGTTGATCCCACCTGTCCACCAGCACGTGCTACTAGGCACAAGCTCTGGTTGGGGGATCCCAAATTTTCTCATCTGGCACCTCAGGCAGCTGCTGGTTATTAGGCACAGCCCCAGGCCATAACTGCAGCATTGTCTACGTTGTCTTTCTAGGAAGGCCACCTTGCTCTGCCTTCTGGATCGCAGAGCCAGCCCAACTCCATGTGGGAAGTTTCATGGTCTGTTCCCTTTGCCCAGGGAACTCTCAGAAGCTGCAGCCAGTTTCCTCTTCTAGCACCTGGAACACTAGAACCCCCATCGTCTCTCACGGTCTTATTTCTGGAGCACAGACATACTCTCTTGTTATTGACAGGGGTTATACATTTGTAATTTCAAACATATTTTACTTATTTTCGTTCTCTATATGAAGGGAAAGGGGTGCGAATTTCCACCTGAACCTATTCTGTCAACTTAAGTAGGAATCGTGAGACCTCCTCTCAGGACTTTAAAATGACTTTGTATCCTTACCAAATAGTGCACACTTTGGAATGTTCAATGAATGAATGAATGAATGAATGAATACAAGTAGATTTCTTTTCTTAATTGGAATCCTTTTTCTTTCCTCAATCCCCATTCTGATGATTCCATTCTGAGGATGGAAAGATCCTTACCTTACAAAAGTCCTGCCTCTTTCTGGTGCTGCTCCAGACTACTTACTTAAAACAGTATGAATAATTATTGTTTTATTTTAAAAGTAATAGGTCCTAAGAAAATAAAAATAAATAAAAGTAGTATGTCTTGTTAAGAAACAAAGCAGACCTGTATAGCAATTTAGTAAAATGTAACATTTTTTTCTCATTATTAGCATAGTTGTAGAAAATGTAGTGTATACAGATAAGCAAACCGAAGGGATAAAGCCATTCGAAACTTGTCCATCTTTCCCCTCTGGCTCTAATATGCCCATACTTGATTCACCTTGAATTAACCTTGACTTCGTCAACTAACCTACCGTTCTGGGAGTGAATTGTGAGTGCTCTTCTTCAGTGCCAATGTGGCCATCAAACATGGGCTTCAGCCACAGGACTGCAAACATGACTACATTGTAAGATTTTCATATATCTATTTTTTGTTCTGCGTTGGAAGTTAGGAGGTGAGCAGATTCTGATTTATCTTAAAATGTGCAAATGTCCTGGGGCGCCTGGGTGGCTCAGTCAGTTAAGCTCAGGTCATGATCTCACAGGTCATGAGATCGAGCCCTGTGTGGGGGTTTGTGCTGACAGCATGGAACCTGCTTGGGATTTTCTCTCCCCCTTTCTTTCTGCCCCTTTCTCTCTCTCTCTCTCTCTCTCTCTCTCTCTCTCTCTCTCTCAACATTTATTTATTTTTTGGGACAGAGAGAGACAGAGCATGAACGGGGGGAGGGGCAGAGAGAGAGGGAGACACAGAATCGGAAACAGGCTCCAGCCTCCGAGCCATCAGCCCAGAGCCCGACGCGGGGCTCGAACTCACGGACCGCGAGATCGTGACCTGGCTGAAGTCGGATGCTTAACCGACTGCGCCACCCAGGCGCCCCCCTCTCTCTCTCTCAAACTTAAAAAAAAAATGTGCAAATGTTCTGCTGATTTTGTTGCTAAAATTGCTGAAGCAGCTGATTATGATGAACATACAAAGAAATAAGTTACTTCTTGGAGGACAGAGATTTGCTATTTGTCTGGGGTGGAGGGACATGGGCTGTGTCTTCTTCTGGGGACTCTGCTTTCCCAGTCCTCTGTCACCTTCCTTTTCTATTAGGACCACCTTTATCCTCCTCTTGTATCTGGTCAAAATCCTTCCAGAAAATAAAAATGGCCATGCTCAGCTGAAAGGATACCACGTAAATCCAGGTTATTTTATATATGGAAACAGTGAAGAGACTTTACCTGACTTTTGAGGACCAAGGTAAAAATAACATCAAGAACCTCAAATCCAAGTTCTTGTTGCTTTTCGAGCTTCTCTAAGAAGCTGCATTTCCCATCCAACATGATAGTATGATTATAATAGGCATACAGCAGCCACAGTTCCCATCAGGACAGTAAGGGAGGGCAAAGAGAAAGAGACAAAGCAGGAACTCTAGGTCAGAAGTGGCTGGAGTAATTCACAACTGGATGCTAACATATGACCGAAGGAAGAAATGGGCAAACAGACCATAATGCTCAGTACTTCAAGATTAGGTCTTTCTTATCATCTGCCCATAAGCATGCAACACGTAGAAACAACAGATTTGGAATAAAAAATGTAAAGATAAATACATGAGGTGTGGAGGAGACATATGTAGGGTATAAACCATCTAGTCCTGGGGCACTTGTGTGCCTCAGTCAGTTAAGCTTCCAGCTTCGGCTCAGGTCATGATCTCACCATTCATGGGTTCAAGCCCTGCATCAGGCTCTGTGCTGACAGCTCAGAGCTTGGAGCCTTCTTTAGATTTCTTTGTCTCCCTCTCTCTCTGTCCCTCCCCTGCTTGTGCACTGTCTCTTTCTCTCTCTCTCTCTCAAAAATAAATAAAAGATTAAAAAAAATTATAAACCATCTAGTCCTAAGAAAGTTCTAGAAAATTGATAGAACGAAATGAAAACCCTAAGCTACAAGTCAGAGGATAAAAGGGAAAATGTTCAGGTTTCTGAGAGACACGGGTCAGGAAAAGGGTTGAGGGTGTGAAGCAAAGTTTGTTTGTTTGTTTTTTTAAAACATTTATTTATTTTTGAGAGACAGAGACAGAACCTGAGCAGCGGAGGGCAGAGAGAGAAGGAGACACAGAATCCGAAGCAGGCTCCGGGCTCTGAGCTATCAGCACAGAGCCCGACCCAGGGCTCAAACTCACAAACCACAAGATCATGACCTGAGCTGAAGTCAGGCGTTTAACTGACTGAGCTACCCAGGCACTCATGAAGCAAAGTTTGAATAAAACAATATGATTCTTGCTGAGAAAAGTCAGGCAAGGCAAAGAGTTCATAGCAATGCCAAGAGAAGCAGTGGAACTAGAAATAAGAAAAACCCAAACCTCCTTCAAATTCAGAACTGTCTGCATATTTCTGAGGGATTAGCGGCTTACTCACTCTTCATGCCAATGCATGTTTTGAAATGAAGAGTTTAACGGGCACTGACTCTGTGTTAAGAGCCATTTGATCATCTCAGGGCCAACTAAAAAAGCAAGCAAACACACAAAAGGTTTTGCTTTTGAAGAACCTAAAACTTAGTTGGAGAAATGCAACAGAATTGTGTCATGTACAGCCACAGGGTTGTGTTAGTTCACTGGCGTCAATGACTTAGAAGTGTTGAGAAAACAGGGGACAGTGGCTGCAGGAATGACCAGAACACAGGCTTGGCTAAGGCTTCAGCGGGACTTACTTTGAATAAAAAGAAGAGAGGAGAGGACATCATAGTTGAGAAGATCTTGCACCCCGTATGGCTAGCCTTTTCTAGGGGATCAATTACATTTGTTCATCAAAGTATAGAAGATGGATGGTATGGGGACATACCTGAGGTCGCTCACGGGACAGCAAGAAAACGTCCCTAGATCTACAACAAATTGGAGAAGCAAATTATGGAGGGTCTCACAAGTAGGCAGACAAAGTTTAGATTTGACACAGTAGGAAACAGACAATAAATATTGTGTGCGTGTGGTTCTAGGAGTTTTAACACATACGTACGCTTCGTATCTATCGCCACAATTAGGATACAAGACAGTCTCATCACTCCAAAACTCTCTCCTGTGCTAGCCCTGTGTGGTGACACCTTTCTCCCATCCCCAGCCTCCGTGGCCACTGATGTGTACTCCCTCAGTGTAGCTGGTCCTTTTGAGAATGTCATATAAATGGAATTATGTGGATTCCACTTGATTAGGTAACCTCTCCAATGGAAAGGCATGTAACCTTCGGAACCTGCTCCTTTCACTCAGCTCAGTGTTTCTGAGATTCTTCCGAATTATTGTGTGTTTTAATAGTTTATTCCTTATGGAATGGTATTCCATTGTATTCATCTGTTAAATGAAGACATTTGGGTTGTTTCCAGTTTTTGATGATTACGGATAGGGCTGCTGTCAACACTTGGATACAAGCTTTTGTGTAAACAAACATTTGTATTTCTTTAGGGTAAATAGCCAGGAATAAGATTTCTGGGTCATGTGGTACATGGGTATTTAACTTTTTAAGAAACTGCGAAACTGATTTCCAGAGTAGTTGTGTCACTTTGCATTCCCATCAGAAATGTGTGATGATTCTAGTTACTCTCATCCTTGCCAGTATTTGATATTAACGATTTTTGTTGTTGTTGTTTTGGCTTGGGTTTGTTTTTGTTTTTGTTTTTTTGTTTTTTGGCCGCAAAATAGATATGTTATTGTATTGTAGTTCTAAGTTGCATTCACTACTGGCTAATGAGGTTGAACATTTTTCATGTGCTTATTTTCTTCTGCAAATCTTTGATGAAGTATCTGTTCAAATATTTTGGCTTTTTTTTTAAGTGGGTTTTTTTGTTTTCTTATTGTTGAATTTTGAGCACTCTTCATACATTTTGGATACAAGTTCTTTCTTTATTAGATACGTGATTTGCAAATATTTTCTCCCAGTTTGTTACTTTTCTTTCCTGCATCTTTTATGAAGCTGTAATTTTTAATTTTGAGCAAATTCAATTTATCAGTGTCTTTGATGGATCCTGTCTTTGGTGTCATGTCTAAGAAATTGCAGGGGAAGAAAAAAAAAAATCCTTGTTCCCACTACCCTCTTGGGTTCTCTGGTGGGGGCTCTGTAATGCAAACTGACAAAAGAAGTTAACAGGAAAAAAGTATCCAGATTTACTTAATGTAAGTTTTATGTGGCATGGGAGACCTCAGAAGGAAATGAAAAGTCAAAGAAACAGTTAAACTTGAGCATGTTTATACCAGGCTTGGTGAAGAGTGGAAAGTCATGAAAAAAGGTGACAGGACCAAAGGGTATGAGCCAAGCATAGTAAACTAGGGGAAACTTAGCAATTTCATTTGAATTCCTCTCCACCCTTCTCCATCGTCAGAGATAAGGATGGTCTTTTCTTCCAGTTGTAGGGAGGGCACCTCTCACATGAGGGTCTTATGACCTGCTTTAGGAAAGAAGGAGATGTTATAAAGTCCCTGCTGCACCTGCATTTTCTTATGTTTCTTCAGCTTCAAATATTCACTATGCCAAGGTGCCATATTTTGGGGTAAGTTGTTCTGAACCCTGTTGAACTCTTTGCTGAACTCCAGGTCTGTGTTTTCTTCTAGAAGTTTTATAGTTTTATGTATTACAGTTAGGTACTTTTTCAGTTAATGTTTGTATAAAATGTGAAGATGAGGTCAAGGTGTTTTGTTTTTTGGTTTTCATGTGTTTTGTTTTGTTTTCTTTTCTTTTGCCTATGGTTATTCAATCATTCCAACACCATTCTTTGACATACTGTTCTTTATTAAATTTTGTTTCTTTGTCAAAAATCAATTGGCAAAATTTAAATGGTCAATCTAGTTCTAAATTCTACATTACATTTCATAATCTATCTAACTTCCCTTTAGCCAATACATAAAGTGTTCATTAGCAGAGATTTATACTAAGTCTTAAAATTAGATAATGTGATTCCTCCAACTTTATTCTTCTGTTTTCCAAATTGTTTGAGCTATTCTGGTTTCTGTGCCTTTTCATATAAACTTTAGGATTTACTTGTGCGTACCATCAAAAAATCCTGCGGAGAATTTTATTGGAGTTCCTTTAAATCTGTAGTCGATTTGGGGGAGAATTGACATCTTTACTATCACTAAGTTTTTGAATTAAGGAATGATATAAATACTCTTCATTCCTGGAACTTCATTTGCATAGAGAGAATAGATAAAAGCCTATATTTTTGTATTTTTCATACGATTCTGAGCTTAAAAGAGCTTCTGAGCCTGTAAACCCACTTACTTTGATCTCTGGTACATTAAAAATGACAGGCTCAGGTTTCACTTTCTCTGGTCCACACTGGGTATGATGGTTCAGAATGGGGCACGTGAGTTGTCACGAGCCTAGGTATGTGGCTGTCCAGGCCACGCAGGGAGGCTGGGTCAGATGATGAGAAGGATCCAGGTGTTCAATTGAATCCAGATAGAGCTTTTTGCAGAAGGTATAGTGGAAGGATTCTGCTTGTCTACTTGGTAACCATACTTCAAAACAATGAGCATCTTACTTATGCAGAATTTCTAACAAGAGTAAGATTCTGTGAGGCAAGGGTTTGAAACTCAACTGACTTGCATGGTGATTTTGAAAAACTAAACTTTTCTCTGGCTTGTTTTGTTCATCTGTAAAATGACTAGAGTCTTTCAAGCTATTAAATGTGAAAATACCAAATGACAACAATATATCAAGTGAATCTAACATGCAAGACATATACAAGGGATTATGAAGAGCTCCTAACTTAGAGACTACAGAGCGAATGATTATCTCACAGAGCAGTCTGTGACTTCAATGAAATTCAAGTGGCCAACTTTTTCAGTGACACAGAAAAAGCATAACTATATATGCCTCTTTAAAATGCCAGCACCCCTGTTGTTTTGCACATAACTCTGACCATATTCATGAATGTGTCCCAGATTTACTCATGTGAACCACATTTTGAGTGGACCGCAGTTGTTCTCATTCCTTAACATGCCCTTTTGTCCTCCCCACTTTAAAATAAGACTATTGGTGGGGGGCCTGCGTGACTCAGTCAGTTAAGTGACTGACTCTTGATCTCGGCTTAGGTCATGCTCTCGTGGTTTGTGAGTTCGAGCCCCATGTCGGACTCTGTGCTGACTGCCTGACAGCATGGAGCCTGCTTGGGATTCTCTCCCTCCTTCTCTCTCTCTGCCTGTCTCCTGCTAATGCTCTCTCTCTTTCTCTCTCTCTCTCAAAATAAATAAATAAGCCTTAAAAATAAATACATACAATAAAATAGGACCACTGGGAAAGCTCTCCTCATCATTGGGCAGCAAAGTAGAGCTCATTCAGTGCTGTCTTGTTGTGTCATACGAAAATGGCATGAAATAAAAATAAAACTTGTCTAGGAAGTTGATGTAAACAACCAGCTCCTCTCATCCTGAGTTGAAGTTTCATAACTCAGCCCATAGTATACGGTAGGTCAGTGAAGAATAAGAAGGGAGGTTGTGATAAAAAGGAGAAATGCCTTAAAGCTACAAAACTGTGTGTGTTGGAGAAGGTGATTGGTGATAATTGTCACAGTGAAAGGTCCATGTCATGCTCTGAAGGAAAGCATGAGGGCAAAGCTGAGGAGGAACATTCCATTTTCCAGGGGATTACTAGAGACTTCTTACAGTAATGGAGAAGAAGGTACGTACATTTCATTGTACCTACCATTGGACACCTCTTCCAAGTAGGAGGAGTTTTGAAGTTTTCCTTGAATACATATTTTTTTCTTAGTGTTTTATTGCCCTAGTAATTTTCAAACATCTGTGAACTCTTGTTATTGGTGTTACTTGCCTTTTTCCCCCATAGCCCCCCACCCTTAATAGTGCCACAGTCTCACAAGGAAACCTAACATATAGGAGTGATGGAATGATTCTTCCATGGTAGATGAATGGAGATCAAGCTCTTCTCCTCCCTCTCTCCCCCACCCCCATGGGTTCCTGGGACATCCTCACAGGCTTTGAGCATTCACTTGGGGTGCCCAGTCACCGGACTGCCCAGAGTCCTCTGCTGCAGTGCTTAGAGACCCGGAATAGCAAGCCTGGTTCCTGATCTCCACCAATATATATTGCAGTCCTCTGGGCCATTCCTCCATGTGGAGGCCAGGCCTCCACAAGGCCTCCTCTGGGCCTTGTGATTGATAAAGAGTGAGATGGGGCCAATAGGATGTACCAGACCCCAGTAACATATTAGCTCGCTGATTTGTAATTTCCCTCACATTATATAATGTTTAATCTGGCTTAAATGTCCATGACCTAGACCCTATGGCTCCAGGTAGAAGCAAGTGAAGGATGATGCATTCCTCGGGGGAAAGAAGGTTCCGGGTTAATCCCACTTATCCCATCTTGTAGATGTCTTGTACCTCGTCCAGGAGAATACCAGCCTGTTTCTAAGGCACCAGCTCCCTCCTCTTTTTTTTTTTTTTTTAAATTTTTTTTTTTCAACGTTTATTTATTTTTGGGACAGAGAGAGACAGAGCATGAACGGGGGAGGGGCAGAGAGAGAGGGAGACACAGAATCGGAAACAGGCTCCAGGCTCTGAGCCATCAGCCCAGAGCCTGACGCGGGGCTCAAACTCACGGACCGCGAGATCGTGACCTGGCTGAAGTCGGACGCTTAACCGACTGCGCCACCCAGGCGCCCCTCCCTCCTCTTAATATAAACCTCTAAAAATATAAATGTTAGAGGTGCCTGGGTGGTTCAGTCGGTTAAACATCAGACCCTTGGTTTTGGCTCAGGTCATGATCTCGCAGTTCCGTGGGTTCGAGCCCCACATCTGGCTCCCCAGTGACAGTGCGGAGCCTGCTTGGGATTCTCTCCCTCTCTCTCTCTCTCTCTCTCTCTCTCTCCCCCTCCCCCACTCAGGCTGTCTCTGTCTCTCTCAAAATAAATAAATAAATAAACTTAAAAAAAATCAATAAAAAGATAAATGTTGCATTGATGATTTCCCCCCATAAAATACTTACAAGACTTACAGATAAAGGCTTATAAAACTCAGGAAATACTTATAAGACTTTTGAGAATGCCAAACCCCACATAAAAAATAAACGAACACCCGGAAAATACAGTGAGGGCAAGAGTAAGAACAAGAGGAAGCACTGGAGATCAATTCTTTTTCCGAACCTGACAGGTCAGACGTACACTCTACTGACATTTCCGGAAAGCAAAAAGTCATTAACTTTGACACGGGTCACACCAGTTGATCCTTGAAAGCTTTAATCGTATGCAGTGAAATTATTAAGGTCCACGTGGAAATACGCAAAATGAAAGGTCAGCTTCAAAGTTTACCCCCATGCCTTGAGACCACTTGTCGGTCTAGAAGGCCCCCCCACTTTGTAGTGCTAGTAGTCGGAGTTTGACATCTCGTGTGGGCAGCCGCTCAGCAGACGTTCAGTTACCTTACTGCACTCCCAGGGACCAAGATGCTGGGGTTCCAGGCTCTAACCCCCTTTGAAGAAAAACAAAATGCTAGCAATAATGAATACCTTTATAATAGGAAACAACAGAGAGGCTACTTCGCCTCATTTAAGGTAAACCGGAAACAAGCTGTAGACATCCGGTCTCTCATAGACCTATTGCAGGACCTTGGGAAAGACTGAGGGAGTTCGACTCTCACCTTTGCCACAGGACTAAGACTCACAATATTTCTGAGGAACGGCTAGTAAAAGCCGAAAGGATTACAGTTTTGAGGAAAAAGTGAATGTTCAACCCGTAACTTTGTTTGGTCTGCACCTGTATGAACAGGGCCGAACGAAGGTGTTTCTGCCTGTTTTATTATTTTTTTAAATGACCAGGTTGAAAGGATAGTAAATCTTCCCCAATTTTATCATGACCAAGTACGGCTACAAAACAGTCTTCCGCGTCACACGGGGACAGAGAGAGCACGACATAGAGTTTGTATTCACTGTCTCACTGGCAAAAACTACCTGTAATTATTTCCTCAGTGGGGCTGCATAAAACTTGAATCCCATTTAATCTTACACTAAACAATTTCTATATTTCATGTCATGGATTAGAATGAAAATGGAGATAGTTCATCAACACTGATCCGTGATATAAAAAAGAACAGCGAAGCCGGGGGTATGAGAGTGCATAAAAATGTTTTGTGTTCTGACCAGTACATTGCTTTAAAAAAATTTTACAGTCAGGCCCAATTGTTCATTCTCTCCATGCAGAAGATACTCACATATTCATTTTTAAAAGGGCAAATCAACCATAATTCAGTTTATAAACTGTGAAGCTGGTTGCGAATGTCTGGATGAATATTCATTAGAATCTCTTAATCTGCCATCGACTGTGATTCATTAGGCATATGTAAATATCATTCACTTTAATTGCCCCTAAACTGACTTAACATAATATTGTCATTAGCAAATTATTAGTTATTTGTGTAACTAATGGTACATTATGGTGTGCACGTTAAATCTCCAAATATATGATTACAATTATGATGATGTTTTATGCTGGGGGCTTTCTAAACTATTTGATGAAATATAATGGAGTCAAATCAAATCTGGTATGTTAATAGGACAGTTGCGGAACTTTTTTCTGCACCTTGGTGCTGTTATCACCTCCCAGCTACTCGCTCTTCCTGACACTTGACTCGCCGTAAGTAGTTTCCATTATGTTGTCTGCGCCGAAGGCCTCAAGAAGTCCCTCCACTCTATTCTCCTATATGGACTCAATCGCAGTTGGCTTTTGGTAAAAGTCACTTTATTAAATATATGTATATATATAATATTCAGTCATGGGAAGTGGAGAAAGCAATATAAAATGGGCAAAGAAAGTATAGGAGGTTCTCCTGAACATTGACCTAAAGAAATCAGCCTAGCGCGTAATTTAAACAACTCACGGAAGTTTTACTCTCCACGGTTCCATCTAAGGGGCTGCATTTGACCTGCAGAAATTCATCAGACGGTGGGTGTGCTGCAGCTGTCTTCTCCAGAACTATCATCATCTGTAAAGAATTTCATAGCTCCTTGGAACCCTCTTGAATTCCTAGCATTACTCTTTCTGAAAATTTTGTTTACCTGTCCCGGCGTCTCCCCACAGCACTTATTTCTTTACAACAAACTCCTATTTCTCTAATCTTTATCTGAAAGACAGTATCAGGAAGTTTTTCAAAGAGAGTCGCTTACTTTTTATCACTTGTAATTGTTACAAATCCACGAAGCAAGCTCCTAGGAATGAAGTTGACCCAGCACCCTGGCAGAGAAGGCTATCATTAGTATTCCTTTAGCCTCTGTTAATTGTCTAACTGATGGCAAGAATATGTTAATACAAAATGAGCTAACAGAGGCAGGAAACCTTTTATCATGTTGCCCTCCTAAATATTAGTACATTAACAAGGCATTGATGTTTATAAGCAGAGATTCAGACAAATGCATATTCCTGTCTTTGATAATGCTCTAGATTAATTGCCATTTCATCTTAATTTAATAAGCGATCCTTTTGGTAAAAAAAAAAAAAAAATGCTTACCCATGAAAAGAAATTATTGAGATAATGACAGCGTAATGAATATAGATTGTGGTACAAATCTCCTGAAGAGATACCAACATTCCGGAAACATGGTCAAGCATTCTTGTATTTAAAATAAAGCAAATTTTTCAGTCTCACATACTTCGGGTTTAACATAATTGCCAAAAAGCCAAAGAGTTCCGGTCATTTTGATTGACGATGAGTGATGGAATCTCTCTCCCTAAGAAGCTTAGCTGGGAGTTTCAGAGATCTCTTCTAGCTGATATGACTCCGCCCATTTTATTTTATTTTTTTTAATTTTTTTTTCAACGTTTATTTATTTTTGGGACAGAGAGAGACAGAGCATGAGCGGGGGAGGGGCAGAGAGAGAGGGAGACACAGAATCGGAAACAGGCTCCAGGCTCCGAGCCATCAGCCTAGAGCCTGACGCGGGGCTCGAACTCACGGACCGCGAGATCGTGACCTGGCTGAAGTCGGACGCTTAACCGACTGCACCACCCAGGCACCCCTTCACCCATTTTAAAAAGTGGTCAGTGGTCAGTGATCGAGTGGGGTATCACTTTCATGTTATATGCACTTCTCACATTAACACCTATTTTCTGCTGTTTCACACCATGCCTTCTTCCTCTTTGGACTCTATGCTCCACAAACTCAAGGGCTTTGTCTTCCGTACAGAGGTTGGCAAATGAGCCAGATTGGGTCTGTCACCTGTTTTTAATTTTTTTTAATGTTGATGTATTTTTGACAGAGAGAGAGAGAGAGAGAGAGAGAGACAGAGCATGAGTTGGGGAGGGGCAGAGAGAGAGGGAGACACAGAATCTGAAGCAGGCTCCAGGCTTTGAGCTGTCAGCACAGGGCCTGACACAGGGCTCGAACTCCCGGACCATGAGATCATGACCTGAGCCGAAGTCGGACACTCAACCAACTGAGCCACCCGGGCACCCCTGTCACCTGTTTTTAGAATAATGTTCAATTGGAACACAGCCAGGCTCATTCATTTACTGTTTTTTTTAATGTTTACTTGAGTTTATTTATTTTGAGAAAGAGAGTGTGAGTAGGGGAGGGGCAGAGAGAGCGAGAGAGACAGAGGGAGAGAATCCCAAGCAGGCTCTGTATCACTTCATGGAACACGATGAGGGGCTCAAACTTACGAACAGTGAGATCATGACCTGAGCTGTAGCCAAGAGTCGGATGCTTAACCAACTGAGCCACCCAGAGATCATATTGGTCCACAAAACCTAAAACATTTACTACTGACCTTTACAGAAAAAGTTTCCCAACCATTGGCCTAATATACAGAATTTTGCCAAAAATGAATAATGGAGCCCCCCCCCCCCCCCCCGACAAGCATCTTCCTTGTGATAAAAATGTATGCCTCAAATCTCTGCAGAGCCAATGATTTATCATGTAGTCAAATAAAGTTTGGTCACGTCTAACTCTGACATCACAGAGATGCCAAAAATGTCTAATTTATTTGAGCCCTGATAATTTTGTTATATAGCTTGGCCGAGGTATTTGGCTGGTTTTATATACCAAATCCACGTCTTAGGTGTGAATTATGGCGGGATGCAAACTCAGGGAGCTGCTTTAAATTTTGTTCAGACCTCTAGGTCCACTTTAGACTCAAATACAAGCTTTTTCATAATTTATACACATAGGAGGAATGAAGTAACCCTCCTGCCCAGCACTGATATTGCAATTACTCATAACAAACAACAGTTATGGGCCACCCAGTTTGTATCAGGCCCGTGCAAAGCGCTTCATGTGCATTATCTCATTTAATCTTTACTATAATGTTTTGCTACAGAGGCTATCACTTTTCCCCCATTAAAGATAAGATTATTGAGACTTAGAGAAAATACATGCTCATAAATAGGAGCCAGCAATCAGTCCTCAGCTTGTCTAGATCTATGACCCGTATTCCTTCCACAACACCACACTGCCTCACTACTGTATGTTGAGTTATTTCATTTGCATCGTTAGGTTGAGATGCTTATCACATGGCCACTAAAAATTGCTTTTCAAAAGTAGTCAACTATCTGGAGACAATCTAATCTAACATTGTTTAGTAAGAAGAGCAGAATATGAAACTAAATATATTGTGATGCTAACTCTGTAATATATATGTGTTTGGATCTCAACTTGAACTCATACTGTCAACATGGAACCTATACAGGTGTATTTGGGCATGGCCGGTAAGCTGGTGGAGTAATGGAGTAACCTATCCAGACTGCTTAGATCTGATGAGCTTCTCGGGAAAGGTCTCTTCCTGATAAAACAAAGGCTGACCTGATAACCAAGCCCCGACTGGATGGGCAAAGTGATTTTGAGTACACGGTGAAGGTGGTTACTCAAACTGTCCTATGCCCAGATGCCTGGACCCACTCAGATACGAGCAACACGACTTGAGAACCCTTAACCTGACTTCATATTAGAAGCACCCATGAAGCTGTCATTGGAAAGGCAATCTCCCTGAGCTTTGAACTCATACACGTTCTATGCGCAGCATGCAATACCTTGACTGTTCTTTATGTAGGCTGTTTCTCAGCAAGCAGCCTATACCATAATGTCTTAGTGTTTCAGGGGAATCCTCATGATAACGTGCTGTCCCAAAGGAATACCATGTCCTGCCCCTCATTACGAAAGTGGAAAGAAAGAGGAAAGGCCTCCCTTACTGTGTCTCAGGAAATCAGAAAATGGGCCTGTAGCTGACATGGAGCCACTGGGGACTTTGAATTCAGAGGGAACCTGTAAAGGTATGAGGAACAGTTGAAATCCTTTCACGGAAACTGGACTGTGTTCAGAGGTGTCAGAGGCAATGCACAGCAACGGGAAAGCTGCTGGTGTTCTGATGAGACCGATTATATCCACTAAGAGGCAGAAAATACACTTTCTGCTCGTTCCCCAGAGATGCCTCAATTCTTGCCCACTTTCCAAGTCTTGTGTCTTGTCTCCAGTTTCCCATCATTCGGCGAGCCACTGATTTCCTGCCAATTAGTTCCTTCTGTCTTTAACTTGGCCAGGGTCGGTTTCTGTTGCTTGCAATCAATAACCCTGATAGACTAACATCTACACTGTGGCCATTCAAACACCGAGGCCCCAACAGTCGTGCCGGTGCACCCCTAAAGATAGGTCATCTATTGGTATTATGCAAAATAGGCTGCTGGTTTCAAATCAGTAGCAATTAGGGACTTGGATACTATTTAACTCAGTGTATTTTGACTTCCTCTGGTTCAAGGTTCAGGGCATGCTAACCCTCTTCCTACATGATCAGAATGTTTAGGCGCCGTCTTCTGCCAGCTTGGCCTCTGGGCTATTGGTCCTTATTAACTTTTCACCTTCACCACCTGATATGCATTGTGGCCATGTGCCGCTTTGTGCCGCTGATCTGTTCTATCTTAGCCATCCTGATATCGGCGGTATCAGGTCTGTGGGACTTCAGGTCATTGCGTCAGGCTGTTTAGGGAGGTATCCAGGTGCACAGGCACCCTAGTTCTCTCAAGCCACGCCTATAACTGAGGAGTCAAGGATGATCGCGGAACAAAGGGCTCCTCACAGAAGGTGACATTCTTGTGACTCAAGCCCTTGCCACAATCCTGGGCTGATATCTACAGAATATTAGCAGGCTGGCAGCAAGCGCCTCACTTTCAAGGTAATCTTCTCGAAAAGAATGAAAAGGATAAAAAAAAAAAGCTCAAATTCACCTATTTTTTGTGATGGACAAAAACGGTCAACCTGAAGTTTGACAGTCTCTTTGTAGTCACCAAGCACAATGCTCGGGGAGCAAGCCTGCCGATGCACCTGCCAACGGGCACGGACCACTCACCCCTCCACCGTGACTGTGGTGGTGTGGTCAGCTATGCGCCAATTCGTGCTCCTGGTCTGTTCTATTTCCCTTTTAGTGTTCTACCATCGTTGCTTTGCAGACCTGTCCAGCGTAACTTGACTCGGCCACCGAGGAAATTCTCAACTTCCTGAGCATCCTATGCGTGACGATGTTGACAATGCTTCCTTGCAGAGTGTACATGCTTCCCCTTGAGGATTCCCTTCTCTTGGTTCTGATTTCCCTTGGTCACAACCTAGCTCCTCGGGACATTTGATACAGCTCTGTCTCCCTGGACATCAACCTGAGTGTAACAGAGATGGACATGGGATGTGCAGAGGATAGCAGGTATGGCTTAGATGCATGTGCCGTGGACAGGGGATGGCAGATGTAACTGGGATGTATGTGGGACAGCAGGAACATGGTGAAAGCATATTGGCTTTGTCTTGGGTGGCATGGGGGGGTCAGGGAAAACACCATGGCCTCGGTGCGTCTGGGAGAGTGAGTAGAACTCTTCCAGCAGACAATGGTATATTCCAGGCAGGAGAAAGAGCTCATTTAAAAGAGCCAAGTTGTGAAACATTATGGCATATGATGACGGTGGCAATAAAGCTAGAAAATTATCGGAACCTCTGTGTCATGATAAGAAGTTTGAAAGCCATCCCAAATTTAGACAACACTGTGACAGAAGTTTGAAGTCCTACAGAACTGTGGGGACTTGGTGGAAAATTATTTGGAAGGAGTTAAGACTGGAGTTGGGCGAAACGATGCCAGGGACACTCGCAATAATCTGAGTGGTGGTGAGGTAAGGGCTTACTCTATTGGCGGCCAAAGTGTGACCAGCAGAAGGGAGCTGATTGGAAAGAGGTGAAGAGGATGCCATCAATAGACATACGGATGCAGGGGAAGGAACAGCCAAGAAAGACCCTGGGATTTGTGACCTAAGTGACAGAACTGTCTACGCTGCCATTCACCAAAATAGGGAGCAAAAAGGAGATTGTGCAGGCATGCGGAGAAATGGCGATATCAGTTTCAAAATTTCGAATATGAAATGCACTGGGAATATCCAGGTGGAACTGTCCCTCAAGCTGAACGATGTGTGGATTAGACAAGCGGTCTGGACTAGAGATTTGGACTCGCCATGTTAGATCCTCTAGCTGTGTGAGCTTGGGCAAGTTAATTAACCTGTCTGTGCACCAGCTTCTTCATCTGTCAAATGGGAATAGTACCTACTTCCATAGAGTTGTTACCAGCATTCAGGGACTTAATACATGGAAACTCCTTAGAACCCTGCCTGTTCTAACAATAGTTAATAAAAGCATTAGTTATTAACTAAAAGTATTAACTATTATTATTACTATTACTGTTATTGCCCTTGACAAGAAACTCCCATTAAACTTCTTTTCAAAAATGTTTCAACTGTGTTTTCTCTTCTTCCCCAGGTTGATTGTGGTATAATTGCCAATTAAAATTGTGAGATATTTGTAGTGTGTCTGATGATTGGATATATGCATGCTTTGTGAAAGGACTCCCCTCATTGAGTTAATTAACACACCCATCCCTTCTTGTATTTCCCTTTTTTAAATTTTTTTGCTGTTGTTGGTGGTGAGAACATTTAAGTTTCATTGTCTTAGCAGATCCATCCCAATGATGTCATACAGTGTAATTAATAGTCACTATGTTATCCATTAGATCCTCAAATCTTATTTATCTTATGAAAGTTTGCACCCTTTTCTAACCTCTCCCTATTTTCTCCACCCTCCAGACCCTGGCAATTACTTGCCTACTCTCCGTTTCTACGAGTTCCAATCTTTTTTCTTTAGACTCCACATATAAGTGACATCATACAGTATTTGTCTTTATCTATCTGGTCTATTTCTTTTTTTTAATTTTTTTAAAGTTTATTTATTTTTGAGGGAGAGATAGAGAGAGCAAGCAGGGAAGGGGCAAAGAGAGAGAGAGAGAGAGAGAGAGAGAGAGAATCCCAGGCAGGCTCTGCACTATCAGCACAGAGCCTGATGTGGGGCTCGAACTCACAAACCATAAGATGGTGACCTGAGCCAAAACCAAGAGTCCTACCTACGCTTAGCCAGCGGAGCCACCCAGGCGCCCCTGGCCTATTCAATTAGCATAATACCCAGTTTCGTCCATGTCGTTACAAATGACAGCATTTTATTCTTTTTTCAGGGTGAATAATATTCAATTATATATTTATACACATATATATTATTTTATCATATATCATATTATATTATATATGTAATATGTAGTATTATATCACACATAATTAAAATATAATCAGGTATAGATTACATCATATATATTCATATATATATATATAGATAAATCAGGAAATTGTTTCGATAATTCATCCACTGATTGTTACATTCTTCTTTAACTGTCTTCTCCGACCCTCCATACTTACTCCTGCCACTTCCTGGGGAACATCTTCATTCTCAAAGTTCATGCCAAGCTTCACAGGTCTCTATATCTGAAAAAATACATATTCTGAAATAGGTGGTGCTTATTACTAGCTTGAAGAGTCACCAGAAAAACCAGCTATGGAAACTCTATTTCTGTTGTTCCTCTGAGCCCACCCACCCCAACACCCACCCCAGGCTACGAGGAATGCCTGTGTTACTAGAGCCTCTGGAGCTTTTGCAAAAGCAACATTTTTTTTTCCTGATTATGGAATTAATGCACGCAACTTGTACATATCTTGGGTGAGGGGAAGTATAAGGAAGAAAGTAAAAATCACCAATAATTAAGGCCTAACCACCGTAGGAATAGTTATTGTTTGCTTATCTTTGATGATCTCTTCTTCCAGAGGTGGCGGCAAAGAACATCCCCCCCCCCACCCCCCACCTCCTGCTACCGGCATACCGCCCCTGCTCCTGCTGCTCTGTGCAAGCAACTTAAGACATTCCATGTGATCACTGGGTTTCACAAAGTTGCCAGGAGGGGAATAAATGCAGCATTTGTTCAAGAGTCCTGGCTGAGTTCCAGCTGAAGCCCTGATGGTTTCAGGGTCTCAGTTGTAGTTTCAATTGGATTAGTTACCCATTAGTTCTTACACTGACCCTGGGTGGAGGGGTGCAGGCACGGGTAAGCCAGGAGTGGCTGCTTTTAAATGAAGGGAGCCCTGCCGAGTGGGCTCTGTAAATCATCCCACCCGAGAGGGGACAACTCTGTAGGGATCAAAGGCTCTGGGAAAAAGCAGGGTGTCATTGCCACTGCTCTCTGTACCCCCCCACCTCCATCCACTGACACCCCCCTTCCCCACCCAGTGGTGGCCTGTCGAGGTGGGACTCCACTGCCAGGGCATTTCTCTGTTGAGGAATCTCCATCTACCATTGAGATCGTGCGTGCTTACTGAACATCGCAGCTCATCTTCTGCCTGAGTTCTATAAATGTTTTCATCCATCTTTCATTTTAAGGGTAAGGAGAACCTTGGGTGCACCCATGTCCAAGTTTGTCACTGCAAGCTATGTAGGCGATGCTATTTCAATATTCCAATCACAGACAAAATCTGGGATGTAAAAATCGGTTACCACCCCAATGCATATCAGAGGATGAAGGTGAGAAGTTTATAAGGACCAATAGCCCAGAGACCAAACTGGCAGGAGATGCTGCTTAAAGATTCTGATCATGTGGGAAGGGGGTCAGCATGCCCTGAGCCTTGAACCGGAGGAAATCAAAATACACTGAATCCAACAGTATCCAGACTCCTAATTGCTGCTGATTTGAATTCAGCAGCAAATTTTGCATAATACCAATAAATGACCTTTCTTCAGGGGCGCACCGGCATGATTGTTGGGATCTTGTAACAAATACCTAGTGCCATCTAATGATGGAATGACATATCTCTGATATGCAAATTTTTACAGCACAGCAATTAAGCAGTTTAGAATTTTACGACAGTGTTTGGGCTTTATACAACAACAAAAAAGGGGCCCAATAAAGGCCTGTGATGGATGGGCTAATCCCCACTGGAAATATACCATGTAATGCTGTGGAGACAATACATTATGGATAGCATTGTGATGATTGGTTGTTAATCTCCCGTCCCATCCTCCAGCAGATCCCATGTAGGCCTTTGCTCCAAACCCCCCAAACCGACCCCCACCCTGTCCCCCAGCGCATGGCTGAAAACTGCGTATCAGCCACGTTGTTGGGACACGAGTCTGGGGTACAGATGGGAAAGTTGGGGCATAGCAACCTGCTGTGTGCACGGAATACAGAGCAAAAGGGGCTTGCGGCGACGCAGCTTGTCAGCAGGGGACAGAACTGGGGGCCATATGCCGCTCTTCTTCTCCCTTCTGTTACCAAGTCTGCCACCTCATCCTTCTGTCAGGGGACACTAATGATGAACATGTTTTAAACAGTTTTGTTTACCTAGCAACAGCTTTTCTAAGAGGGGGTCTTAATTAGTCACCTTAAACAATTTTGGGTTTGGATTTTTTTTCAAGCCTTCATTCATTTGTTCATTCATCTGGAAGAATCTCTCTCTTGCTCATTCCACATACCCCCCCCTTCCCCCGCCCCCATACCCTCGAGGCTGTTGTTACTGTTTCCATGAAAAAGTGTGTCTGCATTACAAAACTAGTTTTAATAGCTATATGCCATTTTTCTTTCTTTCATACATACTTTAATACCACAATTAGCTTTGAAGGGTAGATTTTTCTCCACTTATCAGAGGCAGTATTCCTTTGTGAAGCTCTTCAAATAGGATCTGCATTTTAAAATCAAATCCCATTTGGTGATTTTTTTTTTCCTCTATAATTTTGTACTCCTGGTTGGAGTCACTCTCACTTTAAAAGAGCAGGCTGAGGGCTGATTTAGCACTTCCCTCTGTCATGACCAAAAAAGAGAAAAAGGAAAAAAAAATAGAAAATTTGAATTTTGTCAATCATGTTATTGGTTTTCTTTTCAAATTTGATTCACAGAGAACCGTGAAAACTAAGTAGCTTTCTACTTTCTGAGTTACTTTTGTTTTAGGTTCCCTTTATCGAAAATAAAGCATTTTATTATTTTATGGATTCACTGATTTCTATATATGCAAGATAATAGTCAGTTTTAAAAAGAATCTGTTAAAAGGTAAATTATTTAATTCAAAATGGATTAGAAACAAATTCCAAAGTAGCCTCATCCCAAATGTTGAAACTAAAGTGCTTTTCTTTTCTTTTTCTTTTTTCTTTTTGTAATAAAACTTGTGAAGCATGGGTTAACAACCAAAAGACAATACCACCAAATGTGTTTAATCATTAACTCCCATTGGACAATAGCTTCCATAAAAATCAAATGACACAGGCTAATTCCTGCAGGACTACCTCTGTTTTTACATTACTGAACCAGCTTCTGCCTTATTGTAAACGAACAACATCTCTTTCAAGCCTTTCGTTGTTTCTGGTAGCACCTAGGAACACTCAAGCCACGGGAGTATTAACTGTTGACTACCAAGCTAAATGCTTATTCAGAACAAAGTAGAACGATTAAGATGCAGGCATGGTGGAAAGAGAAAAGAACGGATACCAAAAGATAGTTCTTAGCATAAATATTACATTTCGTTGGTAATTTAGTTTGTGTTTTAGTGAGTCAAATAATCTTTTTTTTTAAGATTTTTTTTTTAATTTTTTTTTTCAACGTTTATTTATTTTTTTTGGGACAGAGAGAGACAGAGCATGAACGGGGGAGGGGCAGAGAGAGAGGGAGACACAGAATCGGAAACAGGCTCCAGGCTCTGAGCCATCAGCCGGGAGCCCGCCGCGGGGCTCGAACTCCCGGACCGCGAGATCGTGACCTGGCTGAAGTCGGACGCTTAACCGACTGCGCCACCCAGGCGCCCCAAGATTTTATTTTTAAGTAATTTCTACCCCCAACATGGGGCTCAAACTCACAACCCCGAGATCAAGAGTTGCATGGTCCTCTGACTGAGCCAGCCAGGCACCCCTCGAATAATCATTTTTAATTGAATATTTCTTTTTCCTCCATATGATTATAGTATCCCAGAAATAGGTTGTTGTTCAGAATCCTTAAGATGATCTTCTTAAGTTCAGCTGATGTTTTAAAATGCTAATTAATAGACTTTATATTTAGGACAGCCTTCGGCTTGATAGAACAGTTGAGCAGCAAGTATGGTTTCCCTATACTCCTTCACCCCTCCCGACTGTTTTACTTATTTCTAATATTTCGTGTTAGCGCAGAACATTTGTTAAATGGATGAAGCAGTAGTGATGCATTACTATTGACTAGAATTTATAGTTTATGTTGGGGTTCATTCTTGGCACAGTTCTATGGGTTTTGACAAATGTCTGTCTACATGTATCTCCTGTGAGAGTAACTTACAGAGTAGTTTTCACTGCTGTGAATATCCCTGGGCTCTGCCTGTTCATTCTCCCTTCTACCCCCAACCCTCAGCAACCGCTGATCTTTTGACAATCTCCACAGCTTTGCCTTTTCTAGAATGTCATATAGTTGGAGTCACACATTGGGTAGGCCTCTTGATTTTTGCTTCTTTCATTTGGTAGGATGCATTTAAGCTCCCTCTGTGTCTTTTCATGATCTAATTGATCATTTCTTTTTATTGCCAAATAATATTCCATTGTATGGATGTACCACTATGAATTTTTATAGCATTTAATTGTCTCATTACTGTCAAAGTAGGAAAAATCTACCTTTCAAAGTTAACTGAAAGTATATATTTTGTGATTCATTAGATTCTTGAATTTGAAGATAAATGTGAAAAAAGTTGTTTAAAAAGTTTGGGCTCCATTTTGGGCTAACTAGTAACATATGCATTATAATTTCTTAATGTAAGTTACCTAAAACATTAAGTAAAAAAAAAAAGAAAAAGAAAACTTGCAAAGCTGCTGTGGTCATAGGAGGATGCTTGATGAGGCTTATGGTTAACCAAGAAGTGTCATATCATCTGATGTGTATGCAAATGGGGAGGGATAAAAACATTCTCTGTATAAGTGTGAGTATGTGCGTGTGTGTGTGCACGTACGTGCACCCAGTGAAAGAGAACTTAAAATTGTACTGCGAAAACTAGCTGGGAATTCTTTGTCAAGAAGGTGGGCACAGAAAATCACCCTGGCTGACCTTGAAGGATCATCAGGTTGATCATTCATATTACATATAAACATATTACATACTACATATTACATGTACATTATGTATATGTATATGTATCTACCACGTAGATCCTTTTACATTACATATAAAATTACATATAAATAGATTCTAGGATGGGTAGGTGCTAATTATGCTAAAGAAGGAATAGAATTTAAGACTGCCTTTCACATTAACAACTCAGGAAACAACAGATGTTGGCCAGGATGTGGAGAAAGTGGAACCCTTTTGCACGGCTGGTGGGAATACAAACCGGTGTAGCTACTCTGGAAAACAGCGTAGAGGTTCCTTGAAAAATTAAAAATAGAGCCACCCCACGACCCAGCAATTGCACTGCTAGGTATTTATCTAAAGGATACAAAAATGCTGATCTGAAGGGGCACACGTAACCCAATGTTTTTAGCAGTCCTGTCAACAATAGCCAAAGTATGGAAAGAGCCCAAATGTGCATCGACTGACAAGTGGATAAAGAAGATGTGGTAATATATACACAATGGAATATTACTGGGCAATCAAAAAGAATGAAATCTTGCTTGCCATTTGCAACAATATGGATGGAACTAGAATGTATCACGCTAAGCGAAATAAGTCAATCAGAGAAAGATAAATAGCATATGATTTCATTTGTATGTGGAATTTAAGAAACAAAACAGAGGAACATATGGGAAGCTGTCAGCACGGCGCCCGATCCGGGGCTCAAACTCACAAGCGGCGAGACCATGACCTGAGCTGAAGTCGGACCCTTAACGGACTGAGCCACCCAGGCACCCCCAAACCATAAGAGACTCTTAAAGATAGAGAACAAACTGAAGGTTGCTGGACGGGAGGAGTGGGAGGGCGGGATGAGCTAAATAGGTGATGGGCATTAAGGAGGGCACTTGCTGGGATGAGCACTGGGTATTATATGTAAGTGATGAACCACTAAATTCTACTCCTGAAACCATTATTACACTATATGTTAACTAACTTGGATTTAAATAAAATTAAAAAAAAATTGCCTCTCACAGTAGCACTTGCTATATAACACAACTGGCCGCGAGAGAACAGAGATGAAATTGCGTAGGAATCAGGAGTCTGGGCGGTGGGGGAGGACTTGAGAGACTAATGCCCTCCCTTTTCAAAATCGACATGATTAGAATCAAACAGAAAGGTTGGGGTGGTGTCAGCTGAAGTCCACGTGGCAGAAAGAACCTCAAGGTCCCCGAAGTAGCCGCTTACTGTTGGAAAGGGAAGTCGGGATTCAAACTCCGCCCAAATCTAGGGGTCTAATGCGAAGGGCACTTGTGTCCTTGGGACTGGAAGCTGACCCCGGAGTCACTTCCTCATTGTGGTTTGCTTCCCAAATGGGTGTGGCCTGAAGGGGCCAGACCGGGAGCTGGGGGGGAGGGGGCGGGGGGGGGGAGGGGGGGAATCTGGGCACAGGAGCACCACCTCTGCAGAGGAAAGCCTTTTGGGCGACTATGCTGGACCCGCACCAGCCTTTAACATGTTTCCTTTGCATTTTCCTTTCGACACTTAGAAACAAGAGGGCCTGTACGAAGGAATTTACCCTCAACGCTACTGGATAGTTCAAGGAGTGGGGAAGCTTTGCAAACGGAAGATTTCCTGCTTGCGTTACTCACTGCAAACAAAACAAAACAAAAGAATTTCACCCAAACTGGCAAAGAGACCATATCACGACATGTTCCAGCTCAGACACTAATTAAGGAGTCATTCTTTCACACCAAAAGGCATAGGGAACATTACCTGTGTCTTCCCACAGACTATGCAGAGCGCTGATGGGGTCGGAGAACAAAAAAGGTCACCGAACACACAGATTAAACTGAGACGCAAACTCTGTCTCAGAGCCACACACAGAAAAATCATTTTCTTGTCAATGAGTCATTCAGCACCCACATTTTGCTGGGCAAATTCCAGGACCCCAAAGTCTTTTTTGGAACATGACCTTTTTCCCCCCTAACATGCACATTAAAAAAAATATATTTTAACATCCCTGACATTAGGACCCGTGTTATAATCAAAGGCATCTCCCGTTGGCTGCTGTCATTTGCCAAGCGGTTGTTGGCTGCAGTGCTCCAGTTTGGTCAGAGCTGTTTATCGTCACTTTAAGTCATGTGCTTTGCTGGTGCTCAAGAGTTGAGCTGTTGTTGGGGCACCTGGGTGGCTCAGTTGGTTAAGTGTCCGACTTCGGCTCAGGTCATGATCTCGCGGTTCGTGGGTTCAAGCCCCACATCGGGCTCTGTGCTGACAGCTCGGAGCCTGGAGCCTGCTTCGAATTCTGCGCCTCCCTCTCTCTCTGTTCCTCCCCTTGCTCATGCTCTGTCTCTCTCTCTCTCCTTCAAAAATAAATAAAAACATTAAAAAAAAAAAAAAGAGTTGAGCCGTTGTTAATATCCACCTGATTAGTGTTGGAGAACTTTCTGCTGGCTACTGCTGACAGATATTGCTTTCTTTTGTAAGTTTTTTTTTAATTTATTTTGAGAGAGAGAGAGACTGAGAGAGCACAGAAGAGGCAGAGAGAGGGAGAGAGAGAGAGAGAGAGAGAGTCCCAAGCAGGCTCTGCACCATCAGTGTGGAGCCCAACGCGGGGCTCAACTCATGAACTGTGGGATCATGACCTGAGCTGAAATTAGAAACTTAATGACTGAGCCACTCAGGCGTCCCCAATAGATATTGTCTTGTTTTGTTTTGTTTAAATCAGTACTGATGAAGGGCTCAGGTCACGATCTCATGGGTCATGGGATCAAGCCCTGTGGTGGGACCCACACTGAGCATGGAGCCTACTTGGCATTCTCTCTCTCTCTCCCTCTCTCTCTCGCCTCTCTCCTCACTCACACATGCACGCACTTTCTCTCAAAATAAATAAATAAAAATAACCTTTAAAAAAAATAAAATAAAATCTGATTGGTGAGTGTCAGCAACCTAGAAGAAAATCCTGAAGAAGCACATTTTAAGTTGAAGTATAGTCGACACACCAATTTCCATTAATTTCAGGTGTGCAACACAGTGATTCCACAAGTCTATACATCCCGTGCTCGCGGCTACCCTCTGTCACCAGACGAAGCTATTACAAGACTATGATTGTATTCCCCGTGCTGGACTTTTTATGCCTGTGACTCATTCCTTCTGTCACTGGAAGCCCCCATCCCCCACTCCCCCTCACCCATTTTGCCCATCCCCCCACCCCCTTCCCTCCTGGCAACCTTCAGCTCGTTCTCGGTACTTATGAGTCTGTTTCCACTTTTTTGTTGGCTTATTCACTTCTTTTGTTTTTTAGATTTGAGGCCCATCCATGTTGTCGCAAATGGCAAAATATCTTTTTTTTTGTGGCTGAGTAATATTCCATTGTGTATATACACCACATCATTATCCATTCATCCATCGATGGACACTTGGGCTGCTTCCATATCCTGGCTGTTGTAACTAATGTTGCAATAAACATAGGGGTGCATATATCTTTTCAAAATAGTGGTTTTATTTTCCCAAAGGAGCTACTATTTATTTATTTATTTATTTATTTTTAACATTTATTTATTATTGAGAGACAGAGCATGAGCATGGTGGGGGGCGGGCAGAGAGAGGAAGAGACACAGAATCAGAAACAGGCTCCAGGCTCTGAGCTGTTAGCACAGAGCCTGACGCGGGGCTCGAACCCACAAACTGCGAGATCATGACCTGAGCCGAAGTTGGACGCTTCACCGACTGAGCCACCCAGGTGCCCCAAGGAGCTACTTTATAAAGAAATGCTACATTATTGATACTCCTGTTGGCATAGACATATTACCGTGTGGAAAGAACCAGGAAATAAGAAAACATTTCTTTGTAATTTAATTAGCAACTTTGGGGGGGGCGTTCTTTCTTAGTGATATATAAAATAATAGATTATTTTAATCTAAAGATTAAAAAGATTTCCTAATTACATAGCCGATAACCTGCTGCATCAATGCTTTCACTTTTTTTACACCCATGTGTAGTTAACATTTACCGTTTACCCACCTCGGGTATTCTCTGGGTTATGTATCTAACCCTCTGACTCCAATACCTTAAACGTATTTTGTTTTAATAAAACACAAGTTGTTTAACTTTTCAGATGTGTTCCTAGCAGTCTTGGTATACATGTTTAAGGAGCATATGGGAGAAATTGTCATCGTTTCCAACAACAATCTATTTGTAAGCCATTCTAGTGTTGCTACTCTAAGCCTACATGATACAACACGACTTCTTACTTGTGCTCCTATATGTCAATAGAGCGTAATTCTGATGGAATTCTATGGCCAAATATGTTTGAACATGTTCTTATAGCCAGAACTATACTAGCTAAGTGCATACTATACACTCTACAACTGAGTTAAGCTACCTGGGGAGTCAAGATTCTGATGCCTAGAATAGGCAATGTGAACAGCCCTACGTATAAAAAATGCTTTAGTGTCATTTTTGAGTTGTTGCTTGTTCAACAAATATTATTGAATGCCAATTACGTAATAGGCTCTGTAATAGACATGGAAGGCGTGAAGTCAACAAGCACGTGGCATGTGAACATTTAACCACTCCCTGTTATCTACTTACTCACTAGCCAAGGAGATTTGTGCTAGCTGCTAGGTAAATCAACAAACACAATATCTTCTAGAAACTTGCATGCTAAAAGTTTTACAGATCTATGGGTGGTATGACACTTAACCATGTCCTACCGAGGCTAGCTACTTGTGGCATTTATCTTTTGTTAGGAATACGGGGTAAAAGGAAAGGACCTGATGATTAACGCTATCGTTCTCGAATGCTGGCTAATATTGCAGCTATGCGACAAACATATCACTTGAGACTCCAGAGTAAATCCTTGTTCCTTGCTATCCCTAACTGTTGCACCTGGTGAGCTGAGCTGGATCTCATGGATGCGGAGGCACCAAGGCTAACGAGGGCTAAGCTCCCATCACCACCCCCCACCCACATCACGTTCCGGGCCCCCTGACATACGGAAGTGGGGGAAAGAGAAGAAAAGGCCCTTCCCCATAAGGCAGTGGCTCTTTAGTTTTACAGAACATAAAATTACAGAGGGGTCATGAAAATGCAGATTTTTAGGCTCTGTCCCTAGAGATTTTGATTCAGTAGAGCAAGGTGGTTGGAGCCCAAGGATTTCGATGCAGGTTGGTCTCTGACCCACACTGCCCTAAACCCAGAGCAGGGCCGGTCTAAACAGTTTATTCTCTGTTTCATTTCCCCCTGAAGCCCAGACCAGCCTTCTAGGGGAAGGGCAGCCTTCATCACTTCGCCTGTCCCGTAACAGGCAAGAATGCAGGTCTCTCTTTCTCTCTCTCTCTGACACACACACCACAAAAAGAAGACAAAACCACCCAAATTATATCTTCTGCTTCCATCCATGATAGAAAGGTGGGAATTGGGCTTCCCCTCCATAGCAAACAGCTATCAAAGTGGACAAAGTACATGAAGCATCCGGTTTTAGACATTGATTAACAGACAGTGCGGGGTTGTTAGTCTTGGGAGAAAGAAAACTCCCGAAGCGAGCTCTACATTCACCCAGCTCTCTCCCCAAGGCCTTCTAAAACTGCCAGTCAGAAAGCTGCACTTTCACTGGGCAGAGAAGAGGGATTGGGGTTTGAGCCCGGTGAGGCTGGTGTGGCTTGTAGGGAAGGCAGGGTATCAGAAGGAGGGCGATGTGCAGAAAAGGAGTTCCACCATCTGTAAAAGCATCCTCTTGTTCTCTGGCTGGGTAAAAGCTGTGCGCGTGCAGAATGTGACGCTGTGAGGCGTGACAGAGAACAGCCATTGGTCCCTATCGGATTCCCAAAGGTCCCACAGAGCAGGAACATGCTGGATTTCCAATCAGCCCAGGGAGAAGACTCTAAATGCCCTGGGCATTCGCTGAGACACCAGAAAAGCCAGGCCTTTTCAGTCATGTCATTTCTAGGTTAAAATTCTTTGTCGATTCCCCGTTGCTCTCAGGAAAAAGGGCTAAAACTCTCATGCTGGCCTCCGGCCTGGGCAAAGCTCTGTCACCACTCCAGCCGTCTCTTCTCCCTGCTCCGTGGCCTTCTACCTTCCAAACATCCCCTTGTCAGTGCCCTCCAACCTCGGGGTCTTTAACAAGGCTGTTTCCCCGATCTGAGATACTGAGTCTATTTTACCTAATTAAACTGGATAAAAAAGCAAGGTCCAGCACGGAGGAGATTTAGAGCAGTGAAACTAACTGCTCTGTAATCATGGGTACATGTCATTATACATTTGTCAAAGCCCATAGAATGTGCCACACCGAGAGGGAATCCTAATGTAAACCATGGACTCTGAATGATAATAAGAGTCAGTGCAGCTTCATGGAGTGTGACAAACGGACCCCTCTGGTGTGAGATGTTGATGGGGGTGGGGGGTGGGGAGTCTGTGCGTGGGGTGGGGGGCGCGGCCAGGGGCTGTATGGGGAATCTCTCTCTCTTCTGCTCAGGTTTGCTGTGAACCTAAAACGGCTCTAAAAATTAGAGTCTACTTTCTTTAATGCCACTGCAACACAGACCTCATGCCGAAGTCACAGGACACAAGACAACCACCCCCCTTGACCTCTAGGAGGTAGAGTCTCATGAGGAAACAGACATTCACCCTATACGTGGTGTAAAAAGTAACAAAAAATCCAGAAGGGAGGCAATTATGGAGTTGTCTGCAACACACAGGAGAGGGAGTTAGGCTTAAGGGATTTTTTTTTCAAGGCTTTTGACGGTGTTCTGCAGTAACAAACACAATCTACAGTGGAACTCCATACACAGCCACGCATACACGTACACACACAACCCCCCCCCCCACACACACACAAAACCGAAACAGACATTTCATGAAAGTACTTAATTTTTCTATTCTACTCTATTTCATTTTAGTCCGTACATTTTTCCTTGCGGTCAATACCTACTGTATCGATTTTATGACCATTAGCACTTCGTGGATAATCTGCAGTTTGAAGAGCACTGCCAGATCTGGGAAAGAGCAGGGGTCGAGGGGAGCAGACACATGCTCCAGGCACAAAAAAAAAAAAAAAAAAAAAAAAATGTACAATGTCCCCTAGAGAGAAAAGTTTTCGTTTCCCTCTAGGGCTCCTTTCTGTACGGAAGGGACTGGAAAGTCGAAACTACATTTCCTAGACTCCCTTGCAGCTAGGCCCTTGCAGCCACGTTCTACGCCGGAAGTAGGCGCTGCAATCCAGCTGCCGTAGCAAGATCAGGAAATTGAGGTCGAGTCAGACACCATCTTGCTGTCAGTGTTAGGTGGTGACATCTGGAAGCAAGGTATTAAAGACGGGCATCCACGTGTTCTGTCGCCTACTCACCAGCTTGGGCTGTGGGGAGGCAGTTGTGCCCACGGTGTCCCTGACCTTTGGGTTGTGACTACGGCAGTCTATTAGGAAACATAAAAGTGGCTTCTGATTCCTGCCTTCAATGATTTCATACGTACATAGTTCTCTATATTAAATCCCTTCCTTCTTAAAATTAAACAAAAAAGCAAGGCACAGTGATATGTTGATTACAAGGGATACAATTTAAATATGAAGACAAAGATAGAAAAGATAAAGAAGAAAGGGTAGCAAAAGAGATACCATGCAAACGCTAATGGTTATAAAGCTGGAGTGGCTCTATTAATATCAAAGTAGACTTCATAGAAAGAAATGGAAAGACAAGGAAGGATATTTCACAATGGTATGACACTAGCTCCACAAGAAGACAATAATCCTAAACGTGGGTGCATCCACAAAAAGAGCTTCAGGGGTGCCTGGGTGGCTCGGTCGGTTAAGAGTCCAACTCTTGATTTGGGCTCAGGTTATGATCTCACAGTTTGTGAGCTCGAGCCCCACATCAGGCTCTTTGCTGACACCATGGAACCTGCTTGGGATTTTCTCTCTCACTGCCTCTCACCCCTCTCTCTTTCTCTCTCTCTCTGTCTCTCTCTCTCCCACATGTGCTTTCTCTCTCTATTTTTTAAATAAACATTTAAAAAAAAAAAGAGCTTTCAAATACATGAAATGCAAACCAAAAGCTAAAAAGAGTATGAGACAAATCAACAATCACAGTGCATTTCTCTTTCAGTAATTGCTTGAACGAGTAGACAAAAAAAAAAATCAGCTAGGATATAAAATATTTGGATGACTATCAACCAATCTTCCCAAATGAGCATTGCTAGAACACTTCTTTCAACCGCTGCAGGATATACATTTTTTTCAAGTATACATGGAACATTCACCAAGATAGACCATATTCTGGTTCCTAAAACAAGTCACAATAAATTTAAAAAGATACAAATGATACCAGGCATGTTTTGTGACCACAATGGGATTAAATTAGAAATCAGTGATCAAAAGATATATGCAAAACCCCCAAATATTTGAAAACTATCGAATGTAAATTACTAAATTACTCATGGGTCAAGGAAGAAATCGCAAGGGAAATTTTGAACATTTTCTAGCTAAAGGCTAATGAAAACATATCATCTTAAAATTTGAAGGATGCAGCTCAAGCAGTGCTTAAAAGGAAATTTATAGATTTAATGGAGCAAAAGAAGTCAGGCACAAGATTATGTATTGTATGATTTGAAATTACACAACGTACAAAAACAGACAAAACTCACTTATGCTTGGAGCGCCTGGGTGGCTCAGTGGGTTAAGCACCTGGTTCCCCATTGCTGCTCAGGCCATGATTTCACTCTTCCTGGGTCCAAGTTCTGTACTGTCAGCACAGAGCCTGCTTGGTATTCTGTCTCCACCCCTTCCTGCCCCGCCCCCATCGTCTGAATGTGCTCGCGCGCGCTCTCTCTCTCTCAAAATAAATAAACTTAAAAAAAAAAACAACTCATTTATGCTCTTAGAAGTCACATTCGTGGTTCTCCTTGGGTAGGTGTAGTCTGGAAGGATGCACAAGGACCATTTCTAGGACCTTAGTCATTCTGTTTCTTCTAAATGCTTGCTGGTTGCCTGTGTTACATAGGTATGCAGTTTGGAAAAATTAATCAGTTCACATATAGTAAAACATTTTGTATGTATATTAAAAGTTGAAGTTAACTGTATATTTATGAACAAGTATTCTTTACAAAAATAAAAAAGTTAAATTGAAAAAAAAATACATCATGCAAGAAAGAGGACCCAGGATGAGTAGAGTATTTGTCTCACGTCCAGCTCTGTACAGAAATCCCTGCGAACCAATTCCTGAACCAGACCAAGTCTGAGACCTAGCTCCACCATGTAGTGGTTGACAACTTATTTTTTTCCTGATCTCAACGTCCTGAAAAGGGGGAGCAGTGAGACCAACAATCCCTGGCAGGGTCCTTGCAGGATTAAAGCACTCCCTAAATGTTAGCTTCCTCGCGATCCGTGGCCCCAGCTTCACCGCGGAGGTTCCCCGTGAAGGCCCAGCGAAGAGTGATGGCAACAAAAACCTTGGGCAAATCTCAAAAATGATGCTACCTATCTCCTAGAATCTGGAAATCTCACTCCTTATAAGTGTGAAAGTTTGGTCAAAAAGGTTAGTAATTCATGCTATGTTGAACAGGGCAACAAATTCGTTGACCCCATTCCACCGGCGTCTCAGTCTACAGGGAATGAAGGTGAATCTTGGCTTAAACGACCAAAGCTCAAGAGTGCCCAGGTCTCAAATTTCTGTCGGTAGGTCCTTCTTTTTGTTGTTCCCCAAACTGCAACGTCCTTCTCTTTTCCTCTCTCCAAATAGGAGTCTCTATGCATCCTGTATGGTTCACTTAAATGCCACTGAATCAGTGAACCCATTTCAGGTTGCTTTAATCCGTGCTAACCTTCCCCTTCGTCGAATTCCTGTGATGTACGTGCTTTTTATGGCACTTTTATTGTTTCTTAATCACATTATAATTGCGTTGTAATTTAGCTGGGTTTTATCTGTCTTTTCATTGAAATTGTCAGCCATTAGAGAGCAAGGCTCTCGTCTTTTCCACCTTGATTGGAAAGCTCAAGGAAGAGACTAGTCAGTCTTATTCCCGGTTTTGACCACACTTCTGTCCCAGGACAGTCTGGGAGTGTGGCGCACAACAGACACTGTCGAACGAAGGCATGGTTATGGGTGCTGTTATGGAATCCCACGAGCACAAAGCAGTGAGGCTAAAGTCTTCAGATGCCCTGAAATGTTTCGAGGAAGGTCTAACTCGCAGACACAGGAAGAAGGCTTTGCGAGTTGATGAAAGGCTGTAATGGGATAGTGGTAAAAGTCAAAAAGAAATGGATTGGCTGGTGACCATTTTTTTCTCTTAAGAGCGGTGACTGATGCTCATAATCCACATTTCTTAGGACCTCCCCTGACTATTCTTACCATCAATGAAATTTTGGAGTCCATAAAACATGGTATCATGTGTTTTTGCTTGCTATCATTTCTACAAAGCATATTGTATGCCTTTTGTCCCTGTGATTATCTTTGAAAACATTTTTCATGGGTACAAAATAATCTATCATACACACAGACCGTAATTTATTTTGTCATTTCCCTCCGTTGAAAATTGAGGTTGTTTCCAACTATCATTACTTATAAGTAATGTTTTGGCTATTTTTGTACGTAAAAATGTAACCGTGCTCCTGATTGTTTCCTTAGGATAGATCCTGAAGAATTCTAGAAATGAATTACTAGGTCAAAGAGAATAAGCAATTTAAAGATCTTTTTTTTTTTTCTGTTCTGCCAAATTGTTTTGCAGAATTTATATTTCACCAGGTATATAGGAGAATACCTGTTTCCAAAAACAAACAAAAAAGAAAAGAGCTGCTTCCTTTTTAAATGGAGAAGCTTCACTCCAGGTACAAACTATAGCACCTTGTGTAAAGAATTAATGAAATCAACAAAGATGAGAGATCTCTATTCTAAGTGGTGCCAGAATTGTTTTGGCCGCAAGACTAGTGACATCAGTGATGGTCATGATATACTTACTTTATTTACCGTTGACTGAACTTTCCAATAAGAAAGCGGGGCCAGATTATACGATAGAAGAGTTCCCAATGAGTAAATGATCTGAATGCTCAAAATCAAGGGAAACTATGCATTGATTCGCAGAGCTGGAAAAGTACAAATACCGCACACTACCAGATATATATCATTTTAAATTTTTTTTTTCAACGTTTATTTATTTTTGGGACAGAGAGAGACAGAGCATGAACGGGCGAGGGGCAGAGAGAGAGGGAGACACAGAATCGGAAACAGGCTCCAGGCTCTGAGCCATCAGCCCAGAGCCCGACGCGGGGCTCGAACTCACGGACCGCGAGATCGTGACCTGGCTGAAGTCGGACGCTCAACCGACTGCGCCACCCAGGCGCCCCTATATCATTTTAAATTGCAACCTGTGACTGTACCTTGTGACTCTACATCATCCAAAATATGGGTCCAGTCAAGTGATAAGCCTGAACTTGCCGAAGTAAATTTTGCCAGGCTCAGAGTAGGCTGTTTTCCACCTGAATCTGGAAAGAAGGCTATCTGCGGACTTTGCTGTCCTGCGGTGTCCTGAAGGAGGGGCTTCACGACAAGGGCAACAATTAAATTTACAAGGGCTCTTGCTGGAGAAGGCAGAATCTGGAACTGGATGGAGGTATTAAGTTTCAGTTCCTTTGTCGGGAAAGGGCTAAGCTTAATAGCACATCCCAGCTCTGGTAAGGGGAGTCAAAGGAATTGTGACAGCAGGTCCTTCATGGGGACAGAGCCCTCCCTTGGTGGCGTTCCCAAGCAAAAGGCCCCAACGGAAAGTTTCTTCCTTCTACTTCCAAAATCCACAACCTCTTGGTTTTCCTCCCACTTCTTTGATTGTTACTTCTCGTTCTCATTTGAAAGTTCTCCCTGCTCTCCTCTAAAATATTAAGTTTCCTTCAGATTTTGTCCTTTTCTTCTTACTTTGCGTGCTAGATATAAAGCATCCCATTTACTCCATGCATTTCTTTCCTCCTTTCTCTTTCCCTCTTTCTTTCTGTTCCTTCCTTCCCTCCTCTCTTCCTTTCTTCCTTCTTCCTTTCCTATCATTTATCTATCATCTATCTATTTATCCATCCATTGGTTCCCAAATCTACATCTCCAGCCCAGAAAAATCATGTGCCCAAGAGGCTTATATTCTCATGGCCTCCTCTGCCTCTTGGCTTACTTTCTCATGCTGTGCTGAGTCAAGCTAGTGATAAAATTTGGCCTTTTCCTCATAAAGTAAATCTTCCCATAGTAGATTTTACTGCAGACTGGAGAGAGGAAAGAGAAGGGAGGGGTTTACCACGCCGAAATGCCAGCAACTTCATATGGAAGTTCAACCTGAGAAGGCTTGAGATGTCCTTTGGTGAGCCAACTGGGGAGTCTTGCCTGGCCTTGGTCCATTGGTGGAACCTCATCTAATCCTAGGATTCAGTTCCTCTCCTCTCTTCAACTTCCCTTATTTTCACTACTACCCACTTTCTTCTCCACCCCACCCCCACCCCACCCCCAGGCAACAGGCAAGTCTTTCATATTGTCTTATGCAGAATGGTTTTGAACAATCTCTTCTCTGGAGCTTGGCTGCTGAGCACCACATCCTTGGAGCGCCACCTTCCCATGAAGCATCACTCAAGGCCATCTTGTAACACGGGTACCTCCTCTCAGGTCGTTTGCAATACGTACAACATATTATTTTCCTGTTCCCATGACACCTAAAATGGAAATCCCATTTTGTCACTCTTGTTTTTGCTTTCTTTATTTATTTTGTTTAAGTTTTCTGTTTCAATACCTTCGGTGGCTCCCCATTTTCCTCAGAATAATATCTACATTCCTCACCTTAGCTGTTAAGGCCCTCACTCCTCAGGCTGGGGCACCACTCTGGCCTTATTCTCTTCCTTCCCACACTCTGTGCTTCAGCAAAACTGAGTTTTTCTCACTTCTTCCAACAGGTCACATTCTTTTTGTCTCCGGGCCACAGCACGTGTGATTTCTGTACCCAGAAGGATCTACATCAACCACATCCCCTCCCAGCATTTTGCCTACCTCCAGTTACCTGTAGGTCTCAACCTAGAAGTCTTCTCCCCTGAAATGACTTTTCTGACCCCCAAGACCCACGGTCCTTTTCACACAGCCCCCTGCGTCACACATACGTGTTTAGTTTTCTGTATCTCACCTGGCAGTGAAGTCTTGGAATTCACAGACCCCCGTGTATTAATTTCCTGTCTCTGAAGCCAACTATGGATGGTACTCAGACAATGACAGCATGGTTTTATATAGGGGTCTGCCACTTTTCCTGTAAGTTGCCAGAGAGCTAATATTTCAATCTGTTGCAACTACTCAACTCTGTTGTTGCTGCACAAAAGCAGACACAGACAATAGGTGAGCCAAGGGGCATGCATTTGGGTGTTCCAGGAAAACTTTCCTTACAAAAACAGAGGGTGGGGCTAGGTTTGGTCCAGCAGCCAAAGTTTGCTGAGCCCTGCTTTAAGATACAAGGGGAAGAAATACCACGTCAATAGATCAAATATGCTCTTTCTGTAGACTCTATTCTAACCCTGCACACATTTAATCCGTGTTTCCCAGTCCTACCAGCCAAACTTACTTAGCTGGCTAGGCTCCAGGGGCAGCCTGAGGGAGGAAGTCACAGCCTCCTCTGTTTGGCCTGTGGATGCTCTACATTTCCCATATCCCTGTACCCATACCTCTTTCTTGCCATCATAAAAACAAATCATAAAATGAAAAAGAATAAGGCTTTTGTTGTTGCTGTCGTTGTTGTTGTTAAAATCTCTCCAAGATAAAGGTTGAGTCTAAAAAGTAAAATAAAATTGATGAGATTGAAAAGCAAATACAAAAGTCAATGAGATAAAAAGTTGAAAGTGTAAAAGATGAAAGATTGAGCTATAAGGCCAAAATGCAGTGAAAATTTAAAGTCAATGACATTACAGGTTAATGGTTAAAAACTGAACACCAGGGGCGCCTGGGTGGTGCAGTCGGTTAAGCGTCCGACTTCAGCCAGGTCACGATCTTGCGGTCCGTGAGTTCGAGCCCCGCGTCAGGCTCTGGGCTGATGGCTCAGAGCCTGGAGCCTGTTTCCGATTCTGTGTCTCTCTCTCTCTGCCCCTCCCCCATTCATGCTCTGTCTCTCTCTGTCCCAAAAAATAAATAAACGTTGAAAAAAAAAAATTTAAAAAAAAACAAAACTGAACACCAGTTGTGTAGGGATAAAAAACATAAATCTAGGGGCTCCCGGGTGGCTCAGTCGGTTAAACTTCTGACTCTTGATTTCAGCTCAGGTCGCGATCTCACGGTTCATGGGTTCAAGCCCCGCATCGGGCTCCGTACTGGAGCCCGCCTGAGATTCTCTCTCTGTGCCTCTTTCTGCCCTTCCCATGCTCTCTCTCTCAAAAATAAATAAAATTCACTTAAACATGATTTAATAAATCATAAATCTGTAAGAATTCAGAGGATGGAAGAGTGATCTTTAAAAGGGAAAAAAGAGGGGCGCCTGGGTGGCGCAGTCGGTTAAGCGTCCGACTTCAGCCAGGTCACAATCTCGCGGTCCGTCAGTTCGAGCCCCGCGTCAAGCTCTGGGCTGATGGCTGGGAGCCTGGAGCCTGTTTCCGATTCTGTGTCTCCCTCTCTCTCTGCCCCTCCCCCGTTCATGCTCTGTCTCTCTCTGTCCCAAAAAAATAAATAAAAAACGTTGAAAAAAAATTTAAAAGGGAAAAAAGAAAAAAAAAGCAAAGAGATTACAAAAAGGTGGATGCAGAGAATAATATAAAGAGGGAAACAAAATAAAGGCAGTGGAAAGTGAAACAGAGAGACACTAAGATCTCAAAAGCAGGAATTGAGGAGGGAGAGACAGCTTCCTCTTGGAAAGAGGCCTGTCTCATGTGTGAGACACGATAGCAACAAATCAGATGGACACGGGTGGGACAGAAACAGGGGCTGTGGCTTCCCCCTGAAAAGCCACAGTGAACTGGGTGGGGCATCACTGGGCATAGAATACATCCCAGGAGACCATCTGGAGGAGGAATTAACCGTTGGCAAATGAGCTTCAATTTCAAAGTCTCTGGTTCAGATAATTTCCTCTCCTTTGCCCATCGAACATGGAAAAAAAAAAAAGAATGCAAACGATTCCTCTGTCAACACATATATTACACATACATATGTCTGTGTGTATCTACAAAAATTACATGAAATTTCATGCCAAATTGTAATTGAAAAGTATATATAAAATTATATATACATGAAAATTGTATAATCATATATAATTGTATTTGTTTCTATATATTCAAATATGTGTGATTTTATATATATGTATTAAAATTGCATTTGTTTGTATCTAAGTCAGACCTTCTGCCCACTGGCCAAAAGTATGAATACACACACGCTATGCACACGCGTGTAGATTCACATGCACACACCCACGACGTTGCATTGCTCGGGACAGTTCCCAACAGTAATGTGGGCACTGACCTCACCATCCAGGGACCTGACCGTCATCCCGGCAAAGACACAGAGAATTCAGGCTCTGCTTTTCCCAAGTGAAGAAGAGAAGCCTCGTAGGGGAGGGAGGCTGCTGGGAAGAGACGGGGCAGTAGCTTCAACGCAACTGTGTTTCCCGAAGTGACCCTCCTGCTGTGCCTGCCCCTTGAAAAGAGGTACAAAAAAGTCATTTGGTTAGTAAGTGCAAATCAATTGGAAAAATTTTCTGGAAACCACAGACACGATAGAAGAACAAACAGAACCTGCTTTCCTGTTCATCTTCACAGTGCATGTGAGTTTCCAGGATGATCCCGAGTTTTCCCCTTCTGCAAACTGTAAAATCTCCTACATGATCAGATCACACTTTCTGGGGGAACTCATCACGGGGGTTGCCCTTGGAGATGTAAGAAAGCCCTTTCAGATGAGCTGCTTTTTAATGCAAGTTTTTAAGTAGGTATGAGATCATTAAAGCAAATGAGAGCTTATTTGGTGTCTAAGTAATGGAGTGAATGTAAATGAACCAAAACCAGAAGGTTTTTCTTTCTCTCATTGTCTCTGTCTTTCTTTTTCTTTTCCTTTTTTTTTTTTTTTTTTTGTTCAGACTATGTCAAATGCATAATGCAGTGGCTTCTGGGGCCGGCTTAAACTGGCTTGAAGGGACTTTGAACGTCTTCCCAATTTCACATCCAGTGAAGTCAATTGGGTAACTTGAACCAGCCCTGGCTGAAGAGTTACACATAAGTCATCAGACACTAAAAATCAGGCCTTTCCCTCCACCACCCGCTCAGAGTACTAGTTGTTAAACATTTACCTGCCCTCCATCCCCATAATGTAACGGGAGAATCGTTCTGTTCATATTGAAGGCTCTTTTGGTACTAAAATGGTGAAATATGTTTGTGCGGCGGCTAATAAGAACCGTATGACATATCTCATAATCAAAGGGTTGGTAAAAAATACTTAGTTCTATTTGGCATCTTTGTAAAAACTCTAACTGGCTAATATTAATTAGGTTACGTTCTATTAATTAGTAAAAGAAAGTTTTCTGGTGTTTCAGTTATTCTCTCTGGAAGTTGTTCCGTTGAAGCTTACCAGGTCACTAACTGATCATGATTTCCACATATATAAATACACATGCAGGTGGTTTATGGCAGGGTATGAGTGACATATCAAACAATAGCTTGGTGACGAATCAGTAGCACCTATAAAGAGGCCGTAGTTACACATAAGGAGCAACAAAGACACCGAGAAGACCTGAATTTAGAGTAAAAAGATCTCATTTTTTAAAAAATCGAAGCATAAATCGTGCTAAAAGGCAGAAAGCATGTACCTAGGTCAGGACTAGAAGTCTAGAAATAAGACTTCATTTAACTTTGGGGACCTTTGGTGCCCCTCACCGTTGTTTTCACCTGCATTAGCTGTTTAAATAGTGACTCTCGTTACAATTAGAAAAATGAGATTAATCTCTTCATAATTAAGAAAAAGGTGTTTGCATCTTTGTATAACACATGACGTGCAAGATTCTCTGTTCTTCATTAAATGCAGATAAACCATCAAACGTTTCTGTTTTTCTAACTGCATATTTTTAGGCAATGGACTACGTCCACCCAAGTGTCTTAGTATTAGCCTCAGGGTTATTTCAGATTGAAAAATTCAGTCCTGGCGGAATAAGTTTTGGGCAATAGTGAGAATATGAAAACCAAAAGCTTCAAGTCTTATCTCATTTACCAAGCATGAGAAGGATGTTTGAAGAGTTTTGCAGCAGCTTCTGTTGTCCCATGGTCAGCCGGGGTGGATGCGGTTAATTTTACCAGCTTGGTTAGTGTGCCTCTTTATTCATCACCTTCTAAATTGGCCCTCTGAAAATTACACCCCTCAAAAAGACACCTACCTGGGTAGAGGTGGTCTGGCCTTGGGCCAGCAAAACAGCACAGCTGCATTCTCTGAAGCAGACTTTCCAAATGTGACTTATATATATTTTTTGACAAATACACAAAATAATCGACTCGCGAGAGTGGGCATCTTCAAAGATAGTCTCTAAACATTCTCGTAGTAAAATTTTAATATTGAAAATTTCTAATTAATTACCTTTGTATTACATGAGTTTCCATGTAACATCAAAAAATTTGACGCAACTTTTTATTCCTTATTCATTGTACATAGTTGTTAAAAGTAATCTTGTCCAACAACTTCAGATAGCACGTCAAAATGTTCGTTATATAATGTTAAGTGAAAATGGCAAGCTAGATTACCAAGTAGAGTGTGATTTTAATTATATAAAACATGAGCATATATGTATTATTATATATAAAGCAACGAAAATGTCAAACTGTATCAAATATTTCAAAAGAACATTAGGATGTGGAATTGGAAATGATTTTTTCTTTTGTTTCCTACTGCCTACGTTTCCTACAATGAGCGTGCATTATACATAAGAAAAAATAAGTTATTAAAGTAAGTTCATATTCTCATTAGTATGAATGCTACCATGTTAGAGAATGCATTGATGGACCAAATGTGTAAATACAGACGGAAGAGTCAAAATGGCACCTTGTGCCACATTAACAAATGTCCAGAGATACATCATGGGGCAAAGATAAAGATCTACCTGCAAAGAGACCCCGAAGTACTGTGCTTCCTTGCTAGCCTGGACAAGCCTTCAAAACAACAAATCAAGAATCATTTGTGGTGACTGACATGCACACGGTGCATTAGCACTTAGAAAGCTCTCTGGTTTTGACTGCAGCTAATCTAATTCTCATGGAAACTCAATGAGTTTCGTATGAGTGTCCTCATTGTGCAGACGAGTGAGCCAAAGTTCATAGCTCCTTCTAACGTGCAGCATGGCCAAGACGGTTCCAAGACTCCATGAACTTCACAGAAATGATTTAACACAAAAGATGATTATTTTGTGTGTTGCCCACAAGGGGAATAGGTCCAAAGAATATTGTTTTGTTTTGTTTTTTGCCTTGCTTTGAGATGAGTATTGAGTTTACATAAAAGACTAGATGCATTTATATATCTTACCTGTCCTTTTCTCCTTTGCAAAAGCCATACAAAGGAAGCCTTCTAGTTCCCATCCATTTTTGACCATACGAACAGCACTATAAGCTCTGGAACACCACACATCTTTAAAAACATAATTTTAAGTTAGAAGCCTGGGTGTTGTGAGGCTTTTTGTTTGTTTGTTTTGTTTCCTATCATTGCATAAAGTTTCTGGTATGTTAATGAGAAACGGGGAGCGTCACAATAAAAAGAAAGTGAAAAAATCGGGAACCAACCGATCCCATGTTTTTAGTTTCCTCAATCTGCTGGAGACTTCATTTAAAAGTTTACATCTTTTAGTGGAAAAATTAATTTCTCTTTCACAAGTTCCACTCACATTTTGTTGCTAATAAAACCAAGGATGTAAATACTATTAAGTACAAAACAGCCTGCTGCATAATTGTTTCAAAGCAATTACAGATTATATCGAGCCATTCGTGGAGGAGAAACAGTTTTTTCCAAGACACCAGCTCCCTGTACCTTGAAATTTTATTAGTCTAAGAATTTCATGCACCATATGTTGGAATATGAGACTAGCTGCAATTGAACAAACAACTTTCTGATATATAAGTGAATGATAACCTGATTTTAAATGTGTTTATCTAATGAGATAGTAACTGTAATTTACAACACATATAAAAACCCCCACTGTTACTCCTGGTGCACCTTTTGGCTAAAAAGGGTGATGTAGGGAGATATGCTAATGACGATCGTCTTGGTTTTTACCAAGTCAGTAATAAAATTTGCATTTGATATTGTGCACAGTAAACTGGGTTATTAGCCTTGAAAATGAGTCTCATAAAATTTAAATATAGGCTTAAATCATATTAACTGTCCTGTAGGTTTTCTGAGAGGCTTTAAAGCATTGTGTTGCCTCCGTAGTGTAGGGAATGCAGATGCTTGTGTGCCTTCTAGGGGGCCCCCAAAAGGATACAAATGAGAGCTTGAGAGATGCACTAGAAAAGCATCCACTGTTCTGCTTCCAGCTTTGAGGATCCGTTCCAGGTCAAGCACCTGTAGATCAAGGAGGCTGGAGAAGGAGGGTCTTTCCAGAAGGAGGGTTCCTCTAAGGAGTTTCTCTTAGCCAAGCTGGCCAATCAAACCCTGCCCAAGGACTGCTTGGGCTGTCAACACAGGACTTTCAAACTACCATGGCTTCACAGTGCAGGAAAGCTGACAGCTGTGACGTGCACTTGTTATCCTTGAGAGGGACTGAAATTGCAGATTAAATACTGCAGGACCTAGTGGTCTTGAGTTCTCCAAGAATTCCCAATTTTGGTGTCTTGCTTCTTGGTCTACACTAAATCATATCTCTTTTTTATATACATATTTTTTCAATGTTTGAGAGAGAGAGAGAGACAGAGTGTGAGCAGAGAAGGGGCAGAGAGGGAAGGAGACACGGAATCCAAAGCAGGCTCCAGGCTCTGAGTTGTCAGCACAGAGCCCAACATGGGGCTCAAACTCACGAATCATGAGATGATGACCTGAGCCGAAGTTGGACGCTTAACCAGCTGAGCCACCCAGCTGCCCCTACACTAAATCATAACTCTTTACTGTTATGAGAAAGAAATACATCTGAGGATGCAGATGCTTCGTTGTTGACTCCCTGGTTGAATTGGGCGCACTGCCCTGGCACCCTGGGCACAAGGTGCTGAACGGGCTTGCAGGGCCCCCTCGGCAATCCAGTGACAGTATTCACCTCTCCCAAGCCTCAGTCCCACCCGTTACTGACTCCTCCTCCCCAGCCAAAGCATGAGGAGTCCCTTGGATATGTAACTAACTGGGCTAAAGTTAACTCTCGGGAGGCATGGGTGGCCCTCCACTTCTAACTCAAAGACTTTCATTGGGATACTTCCAGGTCTAATTATTTGATATTTTTCTACCCAATCAAATTCACTATACTTCACATCGATCTCCATTTTCCTTGATCACCACCCAAGATCTAAGCTCCTCAGATGTCACTCCCCTCTTGCATATATCCCCTTCTTTTCTACTGAACCAACTTCATTCTCCACTCTTTGTCCCCAGATCATCCATTCTTTCCTGTGGAGTAACAGATTCATATTTGTCCTCAAGTTCTTCCCCGAAATCTCACTCTGTCCCTTGCCTCAAAAAGGCAAGGCTCACTCCAGGAAAGAGTGTTTCTCCTGCTATCCTCTCACAGAAAAGCTGCACATTTCTCTCCATTTCATATGCTGCAAGGATGATGGGAGGTTGTCCATGTTTCTTACTCAGCACTATCCATCTAGACCATGAATCGTCAATCTTCATATGATAATCCCTGCTCAAGGAGCTAAGTAGACCCCTCTTTCTTACCCATCCCTTTTGCTAACATCTACCCTTCCTCTCCTTTTCCTAAAAGACTTTATTTAGCACCTGGTTCAAGCCCTTCTTCTCCACTGCTCTGTTTATGAAGACGACTCACCCTAAACTTTAACTTCTCAGCATTTTGTTCCTCTAAGCTCCAGTGATTCACACCCTCCATTCACAAACTTCACACTCACCTTCCTGTGGACACAACCTGGACCTTGTAATCTCCCTGAATTTCCCAGTCTTTGAATTAATAATTCAGAAAACCCACGCTCTGACCACACCCTCCTAACCTATTTCCTGGTTTATCACTTCATTAGGACCCTTAGCCCTCTGCTCCATCGTATTTCTCCCATCTAACTGCACTTCCTGTTTTAACCTTTTTTTTAAGTCTGTAGTGCTCTGACCTGATCACCTCGAGTGAAATTTCTTTGGTTAGGGCCATTAGTAAACTATACGTGGCTGACTCCAAAGGAAACTTTCTCATGTATTCCTAGCTTATCTACTTAGCAGCACGTGTGTCTCCTGTACCTTCCTGCTTCACAACATCCCTTTGTCATGGTGTCTACAGTATCTCCTACCTCTCTAGCTGGTCAATCTTAGACTGGGGTTCCACTTTTTCTTCCTTTCTTTAAAAATTTCTTCAGGGGCGCCTGGGTGGCTCAGTCGGTTAGGCGTCCGACTTCAGCTCAGGTCATGATCTCACGGTCCGTGAGTTTGAGCCCCGCGTTGGGCTCTGTGCTGACAGCTCAGAGCCTGGAGCCTGTTTCAGTCTGTGTCTCCCTCTCTCTCTGACCCTCCCCCGTTCATGCTGTGTCTCTCCCTGTCTCAAAAATAAATAAAATGTTAAAAAAATTTTTTTTAATTTTTTTTTAATGTTCATTATTTATTTTGAGAGATGGAGTGCAAGCAGGGGAAGGGCAGAGAGAGGGGGAGAGAGAGAATCCCAAGCAAGTTCTGTGCTGTCAGTGCAGAGCCTGACTCGGGACTTGATCCCACAAACCGTGAGATCATGACCTGAGCCAATATCAAGAGTTGGACACGTAACCGAACTGAGACACCCAGATGCCCCTCCCTTCCTTTTCTTAAATGTTGGTGTTTGTCAGGATTTGGTCACAGGGCAACTCATCTTTTCTGACTCCCTACACTGCCCCTGAGTTTCTCACTAACTCCCATAACCTTGAGCAAAATCTATATGCTGATAGCTTTTAAACAAATATCTTCTCCGTTATAATTTTCCAACTTGGGCAGGTTACTTAACTTTCCTGTGCCCCAGTTCTCTCATCTATAAAATGGGAATGAATAAATAGTAATACCTACTTCTAGGTTTGTTGTGAGGAAAAAATGAGTTAATTCAAGTAAGCACTGAGAACAGTGCTTAACAAACAGTACTTGATAAGCCCTTAGTAAATATTTCCTACCATTATAATTACTATTATCATTATTATAGGCCAGCTCTTCTTGGATGCTCATAGGAACCTTAAACATAGAGCACTGAAAAATGGAAATTATTACTATTTAGCTTTTTCCTATAAGCGTTTTCCTACTGGGTCTCCTAGGTGAGTGAGCACTGATATCATTTACTCAAACCAAAAAGATTTCAATTCTCCTTCCTCTTTAGCCCATACATCTAATTAGTCACCAACTCTTATAAATTATGCTTCATTTCAAATCGATTCTCTATTCCCTAAACTAACTGCTAGTTCCCCAGATCAAGTCTTTATCATGCCTGGATTCTTGCAGTAGTCTCCTGATCTCTTGACCTGTCCAACACATTGCCCACACATTCCATTCCCGAGTGATCTTCCAAAGCCCTCTCCCATGCAAGTCCTTCTGAGAGCCCTGCACTGCCCTCTAGATAGAGTTAAACTCTTCAGCCTCATTTATAAAGCAATTGGCAATGTGTGCCTCTCTTATCCTCCCTCATCTACTATAAGCCCAGACTCTTAACATTCCTTTCACACCGTGGTCAACAAATATGATCCGGGGGACAAAAACAAACAAACAAACAAACAAACAAAGGCAAGATGATTAGCCTTTTAGCAAGAACACTTGCTTAAAGAATTTAAACCATTGCCTCTTGGCCCACAGACCCCAAATATTAACCGTCTGATCCTTAACAACAACAACAAGTTTGTCAACTCTTGCTCTATGCTCCATTCATTAAACTTCTCTCAGTTCCTTGACTACTTATGCTTCAGGACCTTTGCATATGCTTCTTTCTCTATCCCTTATCCTCAGACCTACCTCCCATTCACCCTTCAAATATTACTTCACGTGTCTCCTTCACAAGCCAAACTTCCGGATTCGGTTAATCAAGATTAAGTATCCACCTCCTTAGTTAAGTTTATTATGAAGTATTTTGTTCTTTTCAGTGCTATTGCAAACGAGGCTGTTTTCCTCATTTCGTTTTTAGTAAAATTTGGTAATTTCTTTGTTAGTGATTGCTGTATGTTAATTTTCTATCCTAAAACATTATTGAAACGCTTTATTCCAGGAGTTTTGTTTTGGAGTACTTAGGGTTTTCTACATATAAGATCGTGCCCTTTGCAAACAGGAGCCCGTTTTATTTCTTTCTTTTCTATTTGGATGCCTTTTATTTCTTTTTGTATTTCATGCCAAATTGCTCTAAGACTTCCACTAGTATGTTGAATAGGTCATCTTTGCCTTGTTCCTGATCTTAGAGGAAAAACTTTCAGATTTTCACCATTGAGTACGATGTAAGCTGTGGGCCTGTCATATATGGCCATTATTATGTTGACATAATTTTCCTCTATTCCTAGTTTGTTGAGAGTTTTTATCATGAAAGGGTGTTAAATTGTATCATTTTTTTATCTGCACTATGGAAAACAGTATGGCATTGCCTCAAAAAATTAAAAACTACCATATGATCCAGTAATTTCATTTCTGGGTATTTGTCCAAAAGAATGGAAATTAGGATCTTGAAGAGATATTAACACTTTTCTGTTCGCTATAGCACTTTTCACAATAGCCAAGGTGTGGAAACAACTTAAATATCCACCAACAGATGAATGGGTAAAAAAAAAAAAAAGTGGTATATATATAATGGAATACTATTCAGCCTTAAAAAAGGAAAAATTGCAAAATGCAACAACGTGGAAGAAACCTGAAGATATTGCGTTAAGTGAAATAAACCAGTCACAGAAAGACAAGTGTTACATAATCCTACTTAATGAGGTCTCTAAAACAGCCAAATTCGTAGAATCAGAGTGGAATAGTGGTTGCCTGGGGCTTAGGGCAAGGGGAAACGGGGAGTTGCTAATCAACACACATGAAGTTTCAGTTAAGCAAGATGAATAAGTTCTAAAGATCTGCTGTACCCATTCTAAGTGGTTATTTATTTTTGAGAAAGAGAGAGCGGGGGGGGGGGGGCAGAGGGGAGAGGGAGGACAGAGGATCCGAAGCAGGCTCTGTGTTGACAACAGAGAGCCCAATGTGGGGCTCAAACTCACGAATCGTGAGATCATGACCTGAGCTGAAGTTGGATGCTTAACCGACTGAGCCACCCAGGTGCACCATGCTGCTGTACCTATTCTAAAAGTTCAACATTAAGATTTTCTTTTCTCAGGGCTTATTACATACAAGGGATCTTTGTTCGTTCCACAGCTCCTAGAGTAATGCAAGGCACATACAGATGTTCAGTCAGCATTTGTTTATAGAATCAATGTAAAGAATCAGTTTGTACCTCTAGCATAATGAACACTCTGTGCTGTAACGGAATATTTGTCTTCTGCCCTGTAGCATGTTAGTTCCTTGATTGTGTGCCTTATATCTACAACCCTAGCATCTAATACAGTCATGACACAGACTTAACACTAAAATATATTGCAGGAGCACCTGGGTGGCTCAGTCAGTTAAGCATCCGACTTTGGCTCAGGTCACGATCTCATGGTTTGTGAGTCTGAGCCCCGTGTCAGGCTCTGTGCTGATGGCTCGGAGCCTGGAGCCTGTTTCAGATTCCGTGTCTCCCTCTCTCTCTCTCTCTCTCTCTCTCTGCCCTTTCCTGCTCACAATCTCTGTCTCAAAAATAAATAAACATTAAATTTTTTTAAATATTGCAAACAACCAGTTAAGTGTCCTTAGTAACGACAAAGGCACTGCTTCATCTTGCAAGCTGTGGAATGAAAAGAATTTACCTTGACTGTGCTCACTGAAGTGAATTAGAATTTGCAAGTCATGTCTTCCAGCAGTTAGCTTCTCTGTAGCCCTTCTTTCTGCAATTCCAGAGACTACCAGCAGGTGTCAGTGGAGACTTTTTAGATCATCCATAGGTTCAGGTGTGAATAACAGACGAAATTAAAAGTAGGTCCAAAGTAACTTTTGATTTTTTCTTGACAAAAACATAGCAATTTACAGGACAGTAAATTGACCAAATACTGATTAACTTCATTTAAACGTTATCTGTTCTTAAAACATTTTAGTATAATGTAAAGAAAAAGAACAGTTACACAGAGGTATGGCTCCTCCTCTGTAATCAATCCTTGTCAGTCAACACTTCCTTTACCTCCAATTATTTTTTTTCAACTAGAAGATACATTATGAAGTTATAATTATACCTCACTGGTTTTTAGATCCTCTGTGTTCTGCTTTTTCCGAATTCTATCAGGTACCGTTTAGGTCTTTCCTCCTTAATGTCAGAGTAGAAAAGAAGTAAAGCAATGACTGCAGTTCTTCTCCCTTTTCTACATAAATCTAATCCACACTGTGTGACAGATTCTCCCATTCAGGCTACAGTCACTGTAAAATCGGGACGGAGAAGAAAGGAAAAAAGTTCCCGGAAACTTCTCAGGAGACCATGGCAAGATTAGAGACTCCTCCAGTCCCTAAGGACAGCATAGCATCTCCCGAATCTAAACTGTCAAAGTTCATTCCAAGAAGGAATCTGCTTGCTTCAAATTATAGGCTCTTCTTACTGGGAGTTAATTTTTTACGGGCCTCTGTTGTGCATAAGCCAGCAGTCAACTGTAATGGAGAACAGACTGAAGTCAGGCCTTATCAGATGCCAATATCACAAACCTACCCCAAACAGTATTGTCTATAGCCACTGCTTGTGCGGGGTGTGTGTGTGTGTGTGTGTGTGTGTGTGTAGAGGGAGGAGGAAGCAGAGCTATTCTTTTTTTCAGTTAATAAAATAGTAAATATCCTAATTGTATTTTTAACCAAGAATAAAAATATGAATTTTCTGGGTTTTCTGCTCTCTCTGCCTCTCCCCCTCTTGCGCGCTCTCTCTCTCTCTCAAAAATAAAAATAAACTTCAAAAAAAGAATAAAATGAAAAAAAATGAATGAAATGAAATGAAAAAATGAATGAAAAACATCCAAATGTGTTCACAATGTATATCTCTGAGCATTGTGAACAATGACGGTGTATTTCTTAATCAGGGAAATTTTACTTCTCTGAGGTCTAAAGAGAAGATTGCTTTCTAAAACTGTAACCTGGGAATCTGGGTTTCTGCTTTTTCACCCAAGTATTCCTACCAGTAGAAATGCAAAAATTATTGGGAGAAATCAAATGCGGGCTGCACTTGGTCTTGCAATCACCCCCGGTCTTCTGCGTCAGAGGATTCTCCACACTGGCAGTCACCATATTTGAGCCTTCGTCACGTGCCATTTCCCAGGCGATGTTAGTATTGGAGGTGCGCTGGGTGCAGTTGCCCACTCAGTGTGGCATTTTACTTAAGGGCATTTTAAAGAGTCCAATATGTACGTAGCAGAAAGCAAACACTTTGTGTCAACACGTTCAGTGGCAGCTGCCTCTGAAAAAGGCATTGCCACATATATTTATTTCATTCTGATCTGACACTAATCGAGTACCATACACATCAGCACACTGAGAGGCTTCATTTAGTTAGGCTGCTTGCCAGACTGAGGGTAAAAGTGCCATACCAACTACTCCTCTGATTGCTGTCTTGAAAACTAAGGAAGATGTTAAATGTTTGGTTCTGAAGTTACTGGGAGGTCCTGGCTCCGGGGCCACACATTTGCACATATATTCCCCCCACCCCGTTCCCAGAACACCCTCCCAGAAAATTGCTCCCTTGTGGCACTAATCCTAGCTTCATTAACCTGCGCTGGGATGGCAGCCTGAGCTTTCCGAGTTTGTGACATCTTTGCTGGTCAACATGAAAGGAAAGCTCCTCCTTGGCTGCAATTTTTCCCCCCTCTTTCTCTCTCTCTCTCTCTTTTTTTCAACAAAGGGGTTTTCAAATGGTTAGCTATCAAAAACTCATGGTCCATTGCTCAATGAAAATGTCATAACTACCAAATACGGCCACGGCTCTCATTTTCATGTTATACTTGTAGATGGATGACGATTTGAAGATTTTCAAGCCAAAGCAATGAGTGGTTTTTTTGTATTTCACTTGCTTCTTTCCTTATTGTGTGACCTTTTATTTGAGAACATTGATTGCTTTCTGCCATTTGCTTAATGATTTTGACTTCATCCCTCTGGGCATCAGAATGGAGTCGGAAAAGGAACAAAAAGTCACATTGCCCTATTTCTAGTGATATAAACAAAATTGCGTGAAAACGGAGGCCAAAAATAAGTATTCAAAAATGCAAATGCATTTTAGGATGCATAATAAATTTCAGAAAAGCTGCTATGTTGTTTTCAATTTGTGCCGACGTTAAATTTTGACTCTATAGGAAAAGTGTAGGAATCGAGGTAGACAACACCAAACAACTGCTTTATGGCCTAAATAGCCTCAGGACTTATGTGCTGTGTGTACTTGCTCCCAAATACAGGAATTAATTAGCAAAGCGTGCGTGGCAGATAGAGGGGCTCCTTTGACAAAGGAATTAAATTTCGGTAGAGAAGAAACAAATCCCTTAATTATTGTAAGGCAGTCCCTGCAACTATCAATCTGATTCATCACATTACTCACAGAAGGTTTTCTGCTATTTATCCTGCCAGTCATTGGGTGAGCATTTATTAAGCTATCGCCATGTCCGCAGCTTTGGTGCATGGTCATATGTGTTTACGTGTTGTCACCTCTGGCTTCTTGCTTTCTCTGAACTTCTCACATTAAATTAAGAGAAAGAAAACATAGGGCGCCCGGGTGGCTCAGTCAGGTAAGCGCCCGACTCTTGATTTCAGCTCAGGTCATGATCTCACGGTTCTTGAGTTCAAGACCTGCTTCAGGCTCCGTGCTGACGGTGCAGAGCCTGCTTGGGATTCTCTCTCTCCCTCGCTCTCTGCTCCTCCCCGACTCATGCTCTCTCTTTCTCAAAAACAAATAAACATTAAAGATTTTTTTTTAATAAAAAAGTGTATTTGTTTGAGAGAGAGAGGGAGAGAGGGAGAGAGAGAGAGAGAGAGCACGCAAGCACGAGTGGGGGAGGGGCAGAGAGAGAGAGGGAAACAGAATCTGAAGCAGGTGCCAGGCTCCCAGCTGTCAGCACAGGGCCCGATGTGGGGCTCGAACCCACAAACCTCGAGATCATGACCTGATCCGAAGTCGGATGCTCAACCAACTGAGCCACCCAGGGGCCCCTAAAATAAATAAATCAACTTTAAAGAAAGAAACCATAAAACAAGTTTCTTTACATGTTCCAAATCACTGTTATTAAACATACAATGAAAATCGCTCATTTAAAATACCAGAAATTTTGTATGATATTTTTGTATGACAGTTGAGTCAAAGAAATCGTTCCCCTGTTCTCCCCACTCCTGGCAAGGTCAACATGTAAAATACTAAGACCTATGGACCTTGCCAGGAAGGGGTGGAGGGGGGTTGGTGGGGAACAAGGGAACAATTTCTTTGACCGATTTGTCAACGGGATATTGCAGTATTCCTTGTTGTTTCCTTGTACCTTACCCACATTTTTGCTAATTGCCCCTTTACTAAACACCCTTCAAATTATACTATTTGCGGGTGCTACCTCGTTCCTGTCAGACCCCGTATGATGCATCTAATATAGAAGTTAGTGTAAAGTTATACATTCACATACAAAACTGTTGTCAATCAGAGGCAGAAAAATTGCTTTGTAATAAAGGATCTGACTCCACTTTTTATTTTATTTTATTTTTTATGTTTTAAAATTTACATCCAAATTAGCATCTAGTGCAACAATGATTTCAGGAGTAGATTCCTTAGTGCTCCTTTCCCATTTAGCCCATTCCCCCCTCCCACAACCCCTCCAGTAACCCTCAGTTTGTTCTCCATACTTATGAGTCTCTTCTGTTTTGTCCCCCTCCCTGTTTTTATATTATTTTTGTTTCCCTTCCCTTATGTTCATCTGTTTTGTCTCTTAAAGTCCTCATATGAGTGAAGTCATATGATTTTTGTCTTTCTCTGACTGACTAATTTCACTTAGCATAATACCCTCCAGTTCCATCCACATAGTTGCAAATGGCAAGATTTCATTCTTTTCGATTGCCGAGTAATACTCTATTCTATAAATTTACCACATCTTCTTTGTCCATGCATCCATCGATGGACATTTGGGCCCTTTCCATACTTTGGCTATTGTCGATAGTGCTGCTATAAACATGGGGGTGCATGTGTCCCTTCAAAACAGCACACCTGTATCCCGTGGATAAATGCCTAGTAGTGCGATTGCTGGGTCGTAGGGTAGTTCTATTTTTAGTTTTTTGAGGAACCTCCATACTGTTTTCCGGAGTGGCTACACCAGCATGCATTCCCACCAGCGATGCAAAAGAGATCCTCTTTCTCCGCATCCTCGCCAACATCTGTTGTTGCCTGAGTTGTTCATGTTGGCCATTCTGACAGGCGTCAGGTGGTATCTCATTGTGGTTTTGATTCGTATTTCCCTGATGATGGGTGATGTTGAGCATTTCTTCATGTGTCGGTTGGCCATCTGGATGTCTTCTTTGGAGAAGTGTCTATTCATGTATTCATGTCTTTTGCCCATTTTTTCACTGGATCATTTGTTTTTTGCGTGTTGAGTTTGGTAAGTTCTTTATAGATTTTGGATACTAACCCTTTATCTGATATGTCATTTGCAAAATCTTCTCCCATTCCGTCAGCTGCCTTTTAGTTTTGTTGATTGTTTCCTTCACTGAGCAGAAGCTTTTTATTTTGATGAGGTCCCAATAGTTCACTTTTGCTTTTGTTTCCCGTGCCTCCAGAGACGTGCTGAGTAAGAAGTTACTGCCGCCAAGGTCAAAGAGGTTTTTGCCTGCTTTCTTCTCGAGGATTTTGATGGCTTCCTGTCTTACATTGAGGTCTTTCATCCATTTTGAGTTTATTTTTGTGTATGGTGTAAAAGAGTGGTCCAGGTTCATTTTTCTGCATGTCGCTGACCAGTTTTCCTGGCACCATTTGCTGAAGAGACTGTCTTTATTCCATTGGATATTCTTTCCTGCTTTGTCAAAGATTAGTTGGCCATACATTTGTGGGTCCATTTCTGGCTTCTCTATTCTGTTCCATTGATCTGAGTGTCTGTTCTTGTGCCATGACTCCACTTTTTTTGTTTGCAGTCAACTTTCAAGCCCTAATCCTCCCTCTTCCTCTCCCCCCTTAACTAGACAAGCTGATAAGCAAGCCTCGGTGCTCCCTCCTTTGGTTCCAGAAAGTTCAAATTACACGAGCCCTGGCTGTGCCCAGGAACCCTCACCAGCCCTACCTTCTAGCCACTATAAGAGCCAAGCCACTGCTCTCTGAGGCCATTTCAGACTTGCGTGGGAGCATGTCCCACTTTCCCCAGAAAGCCTTACTGTGTGAGTCATAAACCTTTTCATACCCACCTGGTGCATGCATGTCATTGTCAGTCTTGACATCAGAACCAAATTTTGGGTGTGTATGGGAGCCCATTCTGTTTCTATGGTGACCACAATAATCTTCATCCGCCATCAGGGAATTCTCATTCCACTTACACAAATATATCCAACGCAAATTCAGCAACACACAAACTTATCTAACAGAAGGAGTAAGAGTGACAGCTGCTAGTCATCTGCCATTCTGGTGACAGAGACCATGCCCAGGGACCAGCATGAGGGAAACAGTGCCTCTCCTCTTGGCCTGTCTCCCTGTTGAATGCTTCTCAATGTAAGCCTTGGTGGGCAGTCTAAGAGATTTTTCAAGGGAACCTTGGCAGTATGAGATTTTCTCATCAAAAGTCAACTACATAATCTAACTACTGACCCCTGCACCATCCCAAAAAAGAAAGACCAGAGCCTCCACTTATGCTCACTCCTTTAGGACTTATTTGTTTTAATCAAGGCTATTATTATTTGTAAATAATTAAAATGCATTCAGGCTAGCTTAACTAAAAGGAGATGGCTGGGAGAATAGGGTGAGAATTCAGGAATCAAGGACTAGAGGTGCATTGGATCCTCACGAAGAACCCCTTCCCTCCCACCACTTCTCTTATATCGGTATATGTGAATTATTAAATTGTGCAGCAGTCTGACAAACTCCTTAAGCGGGTTTCTGCCTCAGACCCTTCCAACGGGCTGATCCCTCTGCCTGAAGACTTTCTCAAGCGGAGCACCTGCTGAGCTAACTCCTATTCATCTTTCACAGCCCAGCTTAGATGCCCCTTCCTCTGGGCTACCTTTCTTCCCCTGAACTGTCTCACATCTCCCACCACACCGTGTGGCGATCACCTGAGGAATTCTAGACTGTTTTCCCCACTCTGTGAAAAACCATGTGAAAACAAACACCATCACTAAGAGTTACCAGATAAGAAGCAGGGCCCAGGTAGATTTGAATTTCAAATAAATAACATGTTCTTTTTTTAAATATAATTGTGTCCCCTACAATATTTTTATATGCCAAGTCTGGTAACCGTTCCATGATTTTCTTCAGTACCTAACAGAGGCAGAACGTGATGAGCACTCAGTAAATATTTACTGAATAAAAATAGATCTGGTGAGCCACACACTGATACAGAAGGAACAAAATTCAAGCAGGGTATGGGGATTGTTGCTGTAAGAGGAAAGAGCACACATTGTTCCTATGTTACATCCACTCAGAGTGCATCCATGAGTTTCGAATTGAGTATAAATTAGTAGAATTTTATAAAGAAACTAAAATCAATTATGGGAATCAGTTATGTAGATTTTCAAAGACAAAATCTAATTACGTCATTGTAATGGGGGAAACATTTTCCAGAGAGATCATGTGACGATGACCCAGAAAGCCGTATATTCTCTCCTCAAATGACATTGAATAAATGCACCCTTACCTCATAAACAGAAAAAGGGAAGGATTAATTCTGCACTTTTAGCTCTACATTTTCAAAGACCTAGCCTTGAGTCCTAGATGGATAACAATGAACCTAAAATTCACGGAATCTGTAACTGGTAAAATACATCCAAGTTCCACTTCACTTAACCCTTCAACGACCCTATGGATTGGCAGCCAAAGTTGAGGCTTTGAGACTTACCTGAGCACTTGACTGGGGGCATCAGAGCAGATTAGTTGATCCTAGGACCTGTGCTCATCACAGCCAAATCATACGTCCTATCTGCATTCCTGACTTGAGAAGATGTAAGAAATCACACATAAAATATCCATTAGAACTCTTTCTTTCTTATTCAACCATCAGTGAGAAAACACTGTCCGGGCCATACTACTGAATACAATTTCACAAGTAGAATGTAAATACTTTCTGCATGACTAATGAGAGAATTTATGGGTGTCTACTCGGAAAGCCTCAATTGACTGCAAAGACATTTGAGACACAGAAAAGGAATGTGAGGACACTGTGTCAGGTAGTTTTTGCTATTCCAATTCTAATGGTTGTTCCGAGGCAAGACTCAGTCTCAGCCTACCCAGTCCATACAAATACCTTCTCAAGCCCACAGGATACATCCTGCACACCAAGGGTTCTATTCTCCTGAACACGATTTTCTTCAGAACTGGTCTATCCATGAGGCTCGTTCTCAGATGCAGCACTTGTCTACTTGGCCTTTGACTTGATCTGCCATTCATTCATTTGCTTTCTTCTGTACTTCTCAGACCTGACTTCTTGCTCATAAGGAGCAGGAGAACAAGTTTTCATTTGCTCAGCAGTTGCAGCAAAAAACAACCCTGTATCGGGGCACCTGGGTGGCTCAGTTGGTTGAGTGTCCGACTTTGGCTCAGGTCATGATCTCACAGTTTGTGGGTTCAAGTCCTGCTTCCGGCTCACTATTGTCACTGCAGAGCCTGCTTCAGATCCTCTGTCTCCCTCTCTCTCTGCCCCTCCCCTGCTCATTCTCTCTCTCTCTCTCTCTCTCAAAAAAAAAAAATCCTCTATCAGACATTGCTGCAATTCCCTAGCGTGGGTCATACTCAGGGCCTCCCCCAACCCTGCCACAAGCTGGAGAGTGGAGGCGAAGAGAACTTCTAAATGGAGAAACCTGTTGGAACGAATTTACAGAAGCAGGAAAATAATATTTACTCAGTAAACAAAAATCATGCTATTTTTTTTAACTTTAATAACCAGTTTAGGTAAGTGCTTTGTGTTCTCCCAGAAGAGAAATAAAAACGTGTTTTTAGCTTTTTATTACAAACGCTATATGCAGTTGCTTTTATGATGAATTAGTAGATCTCCTCAAACTCCCTGGGAGCACCCCGAACACACTCCAGGTTACAAGATCCATTCCCATAGTACTCATGAAGTAGAATAATTCTAATGAAAGAAAAATAGGAACACAGTCAATATCACATTGCGGTTTGTGTGTTTAACCCCTTATCGTGTTATTAGGAGCCTGACCTTCCAGTTTGGGTCTTCCATGGGCTCTGGGCTTCTCTCCCCAACTTTCCCATCCAGCCACTTGCCCCGTGTGGATTCTCTTTTGTGAACAGCTCCAGGGGAAGGAGCCAACAAAGGTGGTGGGATTTACGTGCTTAGTTTTATTCTAGGTAACATGGCAGATTGGCAGGTAAGGGAGGGAAAAGACAACAGTGACAAAGAGGTTGTACTTTTCTCACATCCCTCAGGTACAGTCTATAGGACATTGAGGAGAGCAGTAGCTTGGAGCAGCAGAGGTGATCAGGGACATGACGGGAATCTCTTCTGGTCACCTGCAAGGTTAAGATGGACCCCGAAGAGCCTCCATCTTCCTCATATGGGGGTTAGGTCTAGTGACACCTAGACACCTGCTAGTCTGTACGCTTGTATCCCCAAAGTCATATGTTAGAATCCATGTCCCCAAAATAATGGCTTTTGGAGATAGAGTCTTTGGGAGCTGATTAGGTCTTGAGGGTGGAGCCCTCATGATTTGGATTAATGCCCTAATGGAAGAGACTTTAGAGAGCTAACTTGGCCCTTCTGCCACATGAGGATACACCAAGACATCCATGACCCGGAAGAAGACCCTCACCCAACCATTCTGGCACCCTGGTCTCAGACTTCCAGGCTCTAGAACTGTGAGCAATACGTTTCTGCTGTTTACAAGCCACCCGATCTGTAGTATTTTGGTATAGCAGCCTGAACAATCTAAGACTATACCTAACAAGAACATCATAAGAACTTTAGAAAATGTATTTAAAGCCATAGCAGACACTCACCAACAACTGCTGCTATTCCTGATTAATCCAAACCCTCCATTTCTTGGGCCTCTGCACAGTCACAGTGACCAGAAGTTGGACATACATTCCTTAACTTAAAAAGAAAACACATTTTTTTTTTAAACAAAGTGCTGAGAGTCCTTTCAGAGAATAAAGCACAGTCTTAGACTCAAAGAAGGCTCGTCAACAAACAACCAGGAGGTCACTTTGTGTAGACGGTCGGAGTAGAGATTTTATAGCAGATAAATCTAGATCAGACTCCAAGCTTTGCCAGTCTGTAGTTGTGCAACCTTGGGCAAGTTGATGCTCTTTCCAAGCTTGTTTTCGCTTTTGTTAAAAGAGGAAAGAGTGGTAATTAGTATATGAGCTGTCGTGAGGATGAAATAAGGTACTTTACTTAAAATGATCTTCACAGTGACAGACACCAATCTCTCATGGAAGAGAAACATGACGTTGTCCTGTGTCTGCCCTGTTCCAGTTCTAGGCCCTTTCTTTCCAGTATTGTCACTTACACACAAGGTTTCCGCTGTCTCCTAATTGTGGATAATTCTAGTGTGTATACACAGTCTCCTGGAAGCTGCAAAAATATCTCAAACTCAACATAACCCAACATTGAATTCAGGATTATACATCCAAACTTTCAAAACTGGGTTTCCCCTAAATCACAGTCTCATTGAGTGGCACTAGCAAGACAGAGATCTTGTCACCCATTTTCCCAACTTAGGCCACTTTGAGTTGTAAACCATCACCAGTCTTAATAGTCTTACCTCCCAAGCTTCCTTCAAATATTTATATTTCTCTCTATCCCTACTGACACTACTGTGTTCCAAGACACCTGTATTTCTCACCTGGATTACAGAAGGGACTCCTTACTGGATTCCCTTCAAGTCTGGCTCCAATTTATCCTCCACAAGGCAGGACACGAGTGCTTTCAAAATACAAATCTCTGGGGCGCCTGGGTGGCTCAGTCAGTTAAGCTTCTGACTCTTGATTTTGGCTCAAGTCATGATCTCATGGTGTGTGAGATCGAGCCCCGTATCAGGACTTTGCACTAACAGTGTGAAGCCTGCTTGGGATTCTCTCCCTCTCTCTGCCCCGCTCCCACTCATGTGTGGGCTCTCTCTCGCTTACTCACGCTCTCCCAAAAATAAACAAAATAAACTTTACCAAAATACAAATTTCTTCATGACAGTACTATCACCTCGACTTGTCAACCACTACCAGGAAGTCACTTTGTGTAGACAGTCAGAGTAGACCGTAGACAGTAGATCGCAGACAGTAGACAGTAGACCAGTAGACCTGGCCTCCCGTGACTTTTAAAGAAAACCCTTCTTAACAAGGTCTACAGGGTTTTATGTAGTCTGCCCCCTACCAGCTGCTGTAACTTATCCCATCCTCACCCCCCACCCCTCACCAGCTCCCATTTGTCCCTCTGCTTTAGCCACACTGGTCTTTCGTGACCATCTACTTGCCGTGCTCATTCTGCCACGGGGCCTTTGCTTCTGCCATTTCCCATTGTCTGGAATGTTCTCTGCTCCTTTCTTTCCTATTTAATTCTAAATAGGATCATCCCTTCCAGATCATCCCTTCCTCAGAGATGTCTTGCTTAACCTTCCTCGTTTGGCCGAATCCACCTGTGATCTGATGATCCATTCCAATTGCCACAAGCGAAGTTCTACATTTATTTGTGATTCTTTGATTAAAATCTTTCTCTCTGACTGTGTGGTCATCTCCTTGAGGACAGATACAATGTTTTGCTGCATCTCCAGTAAGTGGCAACGAGCCTGGCACATAAGTGGGGTCTGTAACCATTCAGCAAATGGAAGAAGGTGACGGAATGACTAAAAGCCCTGTCTATGAAAGCAGGAAGATCTGGGTTCAATTCTGTCTCTACCCAAGGGGTGTGCTGGCTGATATGTACTGGCTTATGAGAACCAACTGTTAAATTTTCAGGAACTTGGAAGCCAGTTGTTAAACATAGACTTTATTACAAAACAAATTCCATAAAGTTATAAGTAAATACCTTGTATGAATAACAAAGGCAATATGAACCCCCAAAGTTACCACTTCCCAGTTATACAACTATTATCTGTGCTCTTGAGGTTTCTTATTCCTTGTGCCAATGGGATGGAAATACTATATCATGGCGTGTCATTGTACATGTCTTTCCAACTCCGCATTCTGTAAGTCAATACCTTGAAATCAGCCACGAAGGGAGTTTATATCCTATGGAACGGGGAAAGCACTACAAACTGGGGCTTGATTTATTGCTTATTAGTTGCTAGACTTAAAAAAAATGTAATAAAGATGGGGCGCCTGGAGTGGCTCAGTCGGTTAAGTGTCCGACTTCGGCTCAGGTCGACTCAGGTCGTGATCTCCCAGTTTGTGGGTTCGAGCCCTGTGTCGGGCTCTGGGCTGACAGCTCAGAACCTGGAGCCGGCTTCGGATTCTGTGTCTCGTTCTTTCTCTGTCCCTCCCCCACGTGTGCTCTGTCTCTCAAAAATTAATGTAAAAAAATATTAAAAATTTTTTTAACATAATAAAGAAAACATTAGTAATGGAGACCATACACAAAGCCACTGTGAACAGCACAAAAAATTGAGAGAACATACTTCCAGTGTTCAAAAAATATCATGCATTTCAGTAGAAAGATGGCTCCTGGGGCTGATGGAATAAGCGAATTTCCTACACGTGTCTACCATGTTTCCCTTGGTATCTTATTATAAATTAAAATATTAACCAAGATTCACAGTGGTGCGATACTCTGTTTTGGCTGTAAAAAATTTACTGGGATATCATTGTGTCCCCCTCACATTAGGTGTGGGTCCTTGAGAAATTCACTGAATCCCTGTCATGGTACTGCGTGTGGAATAAACACAATAATAACATACATAGAGCAGTAAGCTCAGTGTCTCCCACATGGCGAATGTTCAGTACACATACCTTATCTGCTCCCAACATCAATGCTACCATTAATTCTTCTTAAAGATCTTTACTTAATTTTTGGAGCAGATTATACATGTTCGTGGCAGAAATTCAAAAGTTAAGGAGTGAAAAATAAACCCCACCACCACCACCAAATTGTTTTCAGACGTCCGGTTCCCCTCCTAAGAGACAAACACTTACATTTTCTCACTTTCCAGAGATTCTTAATTTGCAAAACATATGCCCACATCTAGATATACTGTATGTTGTTTTTGAAACACAAACGATGACATACTGTATATGCTATTCTCTTTCTTGCTTTATTCATGTAATAAAATATCTTTTAGGGCTTTGCAGAACCGTGTGGACAGTTCACTGCACATTGTGCACAGTATTCTAATGAATAGATGAGTATAATCTATATAACAAGTCCCCTATTGATGGACATTTAGGTTAGTTCCAATCTTTTGTTATAACAATACTGCAATGAGTAACCTTGTGCATGTGTCATTTTGCACATATCTTGGTGTTTTGTTACTTTTAAAAATAGATTTTTTGAGGGGATTATTTCAGTGTGATTTTTGCTCATGTTCAAAACTAGCTCAGCAAACTCACTAAAATACTTACGAGTGTTTACTATATGACCGGTACCAACATTTTATTTAAAGGCGTCAAGTATTAACTAAAGGTGTATATTCGGGAAGGGGAAAGGAGTGTTGATTATGTTTGAAAACAACATTAATAACCTGGAAATATTTTTTCTTTTCTTTCTTTCTTTCGTTCTTTCGTTCTTTCTTTCTTTCCTTCTTTTCTTTCCTTTCTTTCTTTTCTTTCTTTCTTTCTTTCTTTCTTTCTTTCTTTCTTTTGAGAGAGAAAGCACAAGTGGGGGAGGGGGTAAGGGGCAGAGAGGGAGACAGAGGGAGAATCTTAAGTAGGCTTCATGCTCGATCCCACAACCCTGGGATCATGACCTGAGCCGAAATCAAGAGTTGGACGTTCAGCCGACTGAGCCACCCAGGCTCTCCAGTATTTTTCTTTACTCTCATGAAACGATCACAATTATGCTACGTGATGAAGGAAAATTGAGAAGCAAAAGTAGGAATTTAAAATAATTCTGTGTGTTGGCCATATATGGGATTGAAATTCTAGTCCCTCCCTAAACCATCCCTAAAGCAGTATTGCAAAATATAATTCTTACAATGGTAACAGCATAGCAATTATTTCATAAAGAATGAGTGTTTGTGTTTTATTTCCCTTTCTTTCAGCAACTAATTTTCTCTATCTCTCTTACTCACGTATTTGCACAGCATTCCATAGAAATGAATTTCCCTTCCTCACATGAGGAATTTACTGTAACATTTATACAAAGTATCTGGGCCACTACAATCTATGGAAAGGCCCTTGTTGAAAGATTGGGACAATCTTTCAGGCGCCCTCTTTGGAAATTCTTAAAAAGAAAAGCAACGTCCTTGGAAGCTGCAGGCAGTGACTTCTGCAAGTTTATGAGAGTTTTCGTGAAGCAAGTTACCTTTCTTTTTATTTTTTTTAACGTTTTATTTAGTTTTGAGAGAGAGAGAGACAGACTGCAAGCGGGACAGAGAGAGAGGGGCACAGAATCCAAAGCAGACTCCAGTCTCTGAGCTGTCAGCACAGGGGCCAAAGCAGGGCTTGAACTCAAGAGCTTTGAGATCGTGACCTGAGCCGAAGTAGGATGTTTAAATGACTAAGCCACCCAGGTGCCCTGAAGCAAGTTGTCTTTAAAGCTGAGGTTGCCAAAACTTCTTTTTTTTTTTTTTTTTTTTAGGTTTCTTCAAGGGTGTTAAGCTGCCTCAGGAGCCAAAATAAACACCCACTTTGTAAGGTAGCCACATGTTACCTTGTGAGAATACAGCACTTCTGGCCAGTGCAGCATCTTCTAGTTGACAAAGCACTTCCTGGTAAAGCAAGCCATGAAGTAGGCAAGATGGGCATAATCACCCCATCTTCCCGCTGTGTGTGTGTGTGTGTGTGTGTGCATTCTCTCTCTCAAAATAAACAAACATTAAAAAAAAAAAAATAGATGGGGCACCTGGGTGGCTCAGTCTGTTAAGCATCTGACTTCGACTCAGGTCATGAACTCACAGCTCATGGGTTCGAGCCCCACATCAGGCTCTGCACTGACAGCTCACAGCCTGAAGCATGCTTCAGATTCTGTGTCTCCCTCTTTTTCTGTGTTCCTCCCCTGCTTGTGCTCTCTCTCTCTCTCTCTCAAAAATACATAAACATTAAAAAAATAGGGTACGAGAAAGTGACAAATACAATGTCTATGACTTTAATGGCATCACAGAAGGCCTTGAGAAAAAAAAAATGGCCTTGAACCATGCCTTAGAGGGTGGATGAAGTTTTTAATGGAGTAGAAAGATGTTTTCAGAGATTGAATGTATCAGTGGAATGCTTGGAAAGCACTGGACAGGCTAAGAGAATAGTTTAACCTAACAACAACATGGGTTTTCTGGCAGAAACAAAGAAAGAAAGAAAGAAAGAAAAAAGGTGAAAAATCTTTGTCTGGGCTAGCTTTTTTTTTTTTTAATTTTTTTCTAATGTTCATTTATTTTTGAAGGAGAGAGAGACGGAGCATGAGTGGTGGAGGGGCAGAGAGAGAGGGAGATGCAGCATCCGAAACAGACTCCAGGCTCTGAGCTGTCAGCCCAGAGCCCGACGCGGGGGCTCAAACCCACAAACCGAGAGATCATGACCTGAGCCAAAGTCAGACGCCCAACCGACTGAGCCAGCCAGGCGCCCCATAGGTTGGGCTAGCTTTTTGAAGGTACTGAATGCCAAACTCAGGAGGATGGAATCAGTGCGCTCAGCAGCAGGGAGCCTTTGAAGGTTTCCTAATAGCTAGTCTGTACCCTCTCAGTCCCGGAGATCTGTTAGTGAGCCCAGCAGTCCGTCAACATACATACGATCTTCCTGCCTATAGCTGAACACCCAGCCAGCAGTTTTAATGCTGGACTCCTCTGTTCTTTCTGATCATTATACCCCCGATCATCCGGTCAGAAAGTCTAACACCGGAAGTTTTTTAATTAACAAAATTTTGGCACACTAGGAGGTTTGGGCAGGAAAGTGGTGTGCTTAGTTTGGCAATAATAGAAAGGATAGAAAAAGAGGAAACAGGAGACAGGAAATTCTGTTATGGGTGTATAGGATTAAACCCCCTTATAATTTCACTCACATGTGACATTTAAAAAAAACAAACCGGTGAACACATGGGATGGTGGGGAAAAAAGAAGAGAAAGAGAGAAACAAACCATAATAGACTCTTAAAGGCTGAGAACAAACCAAGGGTTGATGGAGGGCGGTGGGTGGGGGATGGGCTGCCTGGGTAATGGGTACTAAGGAGGGCACCTGATGTGACGAGCGCTGGGTATTGTATGTTAAGTGATGAGCCACTGAATTCTACCCCTGAAACCAATATTGCCCTGGGTGTGAACTAAATATAATTTAAATAAAAATCAGAAAAAAATGAACGAAAACCCTTATAAGTGAAGACGGAGAAAAGAAAATTTGGGGAGGTAGCTGCGGAGCTAGAAAAGGGGGGCTGGGCAGGGGAGGTGCTGCAAAACAGACCAGTAAGAACCAGTAAGAATTAATAAGATTTGGGAACGTCAGCGTGGATGGGGGTTCTAGAGAGACTCCTTTGGTAATTGATCCGACCAGACCAGCGTTACTGAGCACCAACCAGGTACCTCCCGGGTGCTGTGCTAGACTCTGCAGAGGCGGGCCAGTGGCGTCCTGTCCTCTCCTCCCGACTCCCCGACATTCAGCCCCTGCAAACCACCATGGCCCGCATGACACTGGCAGGAGACGCCACTGGCTACATGTTGACAAAGGCACGAGTCACCTTCAAGTTTTTATTTCACTTGCACTCTGCGTAACATTTGAGTCTGTTGGCTACCGCCTGCCTCTCAATTTTGCCCCCAGGACACGCTGCCTTCTAATTTTCCTGGGCCCTCTCGTCTGCTCCGTCTGATTCTCTCTGGTGGTCTCTTCATTCCCCCCTACTCTTTCACCATCAGTGCTCACCAGAGCTATCCTTGGCCCTCAGTTCACCTCAGGCCACACACGTGCAGCCCCTCCACAATGGCTTCACTCACCACCATTCCAGAGAATTCCCAGGCCAGGCCACTTGGCTCGCGAAACAGTTTGCTGAACAGATTCACTCACGTGTCCTTCACGCCCAGGGTGGGCCAGAGGGAATTAAGCATCTTTCCCTTAATATTGTTCTGCCTTCCGTAGTCTGGAAATGCTAACGCCATCCACCCAGCTAGTCAAGCCAGCAACGCGGCGGTCACCTTCTCCTCTTCCGACCTCCTCCCTCCAGCATCTAGTCACCAAGGCCTGGCAAGTGCAATGCTGTTGACTGCTCTTCTCCTCCTCTGCTCTGGACACTGCAACGACTCATCCCCTGACCACAGCTTTGCCCCCCACCACCCTCCACACAGCTATGACTTCGTTTCCCTACTCAGAATTTCTCCACGACGCCACACAGCATGAGGTGAAATTCAAGCCCGTTGGTTCATTGCACATGGCCCTTCATGACTGGCCCTTGGAAACCTCTCTCTACCTCTACTTTCCCCCCACAGGCTTTCCTGTCGGCCACCAAACCGCAGTGCGTTAAGATCCTGGCACAGGTGAAACCCTTTCGTACATGCTAGTTCATCTCCTTTTTTTTTTTTTTTTTTTTATTCACCTCAAGTCATTCAGGACTGAGTCCAAATCTCACCTTCTTCAGGAACTCTTCCCTGCCCCTCAGTCTGATTATGCATCCCTCTCCAGTGTTCCTCTGATGCTGGAAGTGGCACTTGTCAGACAGCTGTAATTGCTCACGTACTTTTCTGTCTCTCTTGTCCGTCTCAGAGGGACCGTGATTTTCCAAACACATTGTGCTCACACCCACCCTGGGGCTGACCTGTCATGAGGTGCACGTATGTGTGTGTGCTGATATGTGCACGGATGTGAGAAGAGGGCAGGGGTGGGAGAGAGAGATGAGAGAAGGTGGAAGAGGAGGAAAGGCAGGGGGACGGTGGGGAGAAGGAGAAGAGAGCCATTTTTTTACTGAGATGGAAGGACTGACCTACAAATCACTGTGGGTGTAGGTAGTGTTCCTTGGAGCAAGAAGTTGGGAAAGAGTTTTTCTTTTTGGTGCCCTGTTTCTCTGTAAAATCCAAAATGAAGTTGTCTTCTGAGTGGGGGAGCTATAGGAAGGTGATAAAAACTTGCCTAGTCGGGGCGTCTGGGCGGCTCAGTCAGTTGAGCGTCCAACTTCCGGTCAGGTCATGATCTTGCCGTTTGTGAACTGGAGCCCCGAGTCGGGCTCTCTGCTGTCGGCACAGAGCCTGCTTCGGATCCTCTGTATCCCTCTCTCTCTACCCCTCCCCCCTCTCAAAAAAAAAGGGGGGGCGGTGCCTGAGTGGCTCGGTTGGTTAAGGATCCCACTCTTGATTTTGGCTCAGGTCATGATCTCAGTTTGTGGGTTCGAGCCCCATGACAGGCTCTGTGCTGCAGTGTAGAGCCTGTTTGGGATTCTCTCTCCCTCTCCCCCCCACCCCAGCTTGTGCTCTCTCTCTCTCTCAAAATAAATAAATACACATTAACAAAACTTGCAAAGTTGCAATGAGGAACAGGGGAAGGGATCGACAGGAGAAGGGGCAGGCAGGAGGGCTTCTGGGTAGCATCAAAGTCTGGCTGAGGGTGCAGACCCTGAATTTATAGCGGCTCCCCTACTAAGATTTTCTATAAAATCTGAGCTGAGTCCCCACTGTGACCAAACCCCACTTCTCCTTTACGGCTCTGGGAAACCCTGTGGCACATTGGCAAATCCAGACCTGACAAAAGCCAGCCGGGAGACTTACCTGTAAGGTTTTCTGCAGTCTTTGCCCTTTGGGGCAGGGGCACACATGAACCTCTGCTTTCCCAGGCTCCATCCAGTGCGCTCTGAAAAGGCAGCTTTTTACCTGGCTGAGTGACTCTGCCGGCACACCTCCCAGAGAGAAGTCACAGCTTAGGACCCTCCACCTGCTCTGCGGCCAGAACCATTACCTGCCTGACTTTGAGCCGCCTCCAAATGACCGAGACATCTATTTTAAAATTTATGTTGATACGAGAATAGAGACGATCCACCCTAAAACAATCATCAATTCCACCAAAATTGGCCATTAAAAAATGTAAGCAGCCTGGCCCATGTGTTCCCCATCTAAGAGCAGTCACTGCTGCAGCATTTGGCGATTAGTCCCAAATCCCTTTATGAGGGCCGTGTAAGGTCACAGAAAGCCATAGACAAAAGGATCCCAAAGAAACCGGGCCTGGTATTTCCTAGGTCCTCGGGATTAGGAGCTGGGAAGAAATGGCTCTCAATTTTATTGGCTTGCCTCACTGAGGGGACAGCCCCCGCCCTCAAATTGCTTCTAATAGGTTCCCACTAAAATATTCATCAGCCTCTTCTCGAGGGCATCGGTGCCTCAACTCTGCCTGAGATTCAAACGATTTGTAAAAAGTGCTGCCGCATGAAGTACCGTCCAGAGGGCAATCCTTTATAGTCGGGAGTCAAGGCTGCTTTCCATAATTTAGGCCACAGAACTGGAAACTGATTACCCAGAGCTCGAAAACTGACCTCTGCCTTGACAGCGTGGGTAGAAACCTGCCAGTTTTCCTAGGGATCCGGGGGCAAATTGCTAAAAAGGCAAAGGAAGGCGGTGATAACGCTTAGGGGAAAGGACCCAATACCGGGATGAAATGGTCTCGAGGTTGTTCTTAAAGGAGAAGCGGAGTGTGGAGGTTTGCAGCGCGCGCGCCCGCGCGCGCGCTCTCCTAACGTGGGGTGAATTGGCCACACGGAGATTGCTTCTGCAAAACACTCGCAGCCCCAAAGCTACCTCTCCCAGCAGGGTCACCATGGACTCGGTCCTCATCCCCGAGCAGCAGCGTTTACAGCATCCCCAGTTTACAGCATCCAAATCCAGGTTGGAGCCGCCAGTAGGGGGTTAATACGAGCCCTGGTCCACACAATACTAGAGGCATCCGCGCACAGGCCTACAGTTGCTGCATAGGCACATTTGGCCCACGTTTCCAAAGAGGCAGTAGCTGTTACTGCAGAGAGCGCGCTGCCTGCCGCTGCTGGACCATTAGTATGGAAATGAGGCATGTGTGTGACAGGTGGCCTTACAACCAACACAATTAACTTTCTCCATTAGCTGACGCGCTGACAAAACAGATGCAGCATCAATAAGCAGCCCCCTCCCCTACAGAAGAGGAACGACACATTGCAAACCCCTTATTTATAAAGAGGAGCAGTATAATCTCGTCTATACGCGCAGAGTGGGTGGCACTGGCGTTTGCTTTTGTCTGGTCGCCGTGAATGTTTGTTTCTTTTACATTTGCCTTGCATTAGTATTGCAATGCCTCCATGGGTTAATTAGGGCCTCCTGAAGTTCTCAAAAACGACCTCATCACGGAAGAAGAGCGTCAAGTTGGAGAGACCAAACTGGAACTCTTTGCCTTTGACAGGAAAGGCACACAGACGGTAACTGACTCAGCTGCAGAGAGAAGGGGGCAGGCAGGTTCCAGAGTTTTGCAATAGGTCTCCCCGGCAGCGACAACGTCTTAGCACCTGGACGCTTGCTTTTTTTTTTTTTTTTTTTTTTTTTTTAATATTTTTATTTATTTTTGAGACAGAGAGAGACAGAGCATGAGCAGGGGAGGGTCAGAGAGAGAGGGAGACATAGAATCTGAAGCAGGCTCCAGGCTCTGAGCTGTCAGCACAGAGCCTGATGCGGGGCTTGAACTCATGGACTGTGAGATCATGACCTGAGCTGAAGTCGGACACTCAACCGACTGAGCCACCCAGGCGCCCCTGGACGCTTGCTTTTAAGAACATCGTGGCTCAACGGGAAATGTTCGAAATGACACGGAATACTATAATCCGGGAAATGAAAGTCACCTGTAGAAATTTCCACGGTGTTTTTCACGACAGACCAACAAGAGAAATCCAAGACTCTGGATCCTGAAGTCACGGATAGTAACTTAGCAGCGGCCGTTATTTTTCTAATTAAGTTCACATCTTTTATCTTAATAGCTCGCCTTGTGCCCATCCGGTGTTTCAAAATTCCTTCAGATCCAGAACTTTATTACAGCAGCTTTAAAATGCAGCCTTAAAACAATAGCTTTGCCACTATTGCTAAAAAGAGACGTGTGGATATTTAACATACTTAACATTGTATATTATAAGGGAGAAATTTCCCTCCCCATACAGACACACACACACACACACACACACACACTTCTTCTTTTTCAGAATTTTAAACTTCCTGTTATAAAATTCTTTTAGAATCTGAAATCGTTATTATCTCCTGTGATGACTCTGGCTTTACATGTAAAACCGATTATCTAGAAAAAGCCCTTTTTGCCTACCTAAATGGAATTTCACTAATGTCTTTGCTGTGTGGCCTGAAGCTTCTTTGTAGAAGCTGAATATAAGAACTTTAACCAGCGTTTTCTGGTGGAGAAGGAGCTCAGCCTGCTGACTTGTTCAGGTGTCTGAAGAGGTGGACCTTTCCTTTGGCTGTGAGCCGTCCTGGGCTCCCGGACCGAGCATACACGGGTGGCTAGAAGCAAAGTGACGGCCTCTTACTCCTACTCTACTCTCTTCAAGCCTCGTGTCATCACCTGTAAATGGGAATAAAATCATACGTTAGAGGATGGTTAAGAGGCGGCATTCGATGAGATCACACATGGAAATTGGCTCATTTCATGTTCAATTTCTGGATCGCTTGTGGGGGGACGGTAGCAGAGCCTCAGACACCAGACATTATAAATAGTGCTGGAGGTCTGAGTGGCTCAGTTGTTGAGTGGCCAGCTCTTGGTTTGGGCTCAGGTCATGATCTCACATTTTCATAAGTTCAAGCCCCACCTCGGGTTCTGCACTCACAGTGCAGAGCCGGCTTGAGATTCTCTCTCTCTCCCTCTCTCTCTGCCTCTCCCCGACTTGCGCTGTCTCTGTCCCTCTCAAACTAAATAAATAAACTTTAAAAAAATCATCAGTACTTTCAATCATTTACTTTTCCAGAGCCAGCTCTAACTCCCCTCACCTTCTCTGAAACCCCGGGCAGTCATGCAGGACTGAAGTGTCCACAACAAAACGTGTCGTTGGGCCTTTCAAGAAGAAAAACATCCTATAAAAGCTCAAGAAACCGCCCTGGAAGCTTTAAATAATTGGGTTCCAATTCTTGCTGCACAATAGCGTCACTAAGGGGGTTTATTAAAATATCCTTACCTAAGCCCCCCACAAGCTGATGAAATCAGAATCTCATGGAGTGGGGGCAAGCATCAGTATTTTTTAAAAAACCCTCCCAGGTGATTGTCATATGCATCCAACTTTGAGAACGAGTGCCTTGGGTAGCCTGCATTTCCTCCCTCTCTTTCTTACTCCGCACCCCAATGGTGTCCAGTTCCTACTTGTTTTCCCCAAATCTCTTTATCCCCTCAGCGCCCACCCCCCACCCTGCCCAACCACTGCAGGTTTGCTCCTCACTGGTTTTCCTGACTCCGGGCATCCTCATGATAATCACACTCATTACCTCAAGATAAATATTCCTGGAAGATGCCTTTGATCTTGTTACAACCCTGCTAACAAATGTCAGGGCTCATTGCCGCCTAACAACTATGGCTCCAAGCTAGGGATCCCCAACGATGATGGAAATGCACAAGAATGCGTTAGAAATTATACACTGATCAGAGATCATGTTGTATGGATTAATGAAGAGTTTAATGTCCTTCTTTTCTTCTCCCTCCCTGACTTTGGAAAACGAACTCATCCTTCACAGCTTAGTTCTACCACAATACCTATCCTGGCATCCTTGTGCTTGGCTGGAATAGAGTGATCAGCCATTCCAGTTAGTCCTGGACTGAGAGGTTCTCCAGGATACGGAACTTCCAGTGCTAAGACCAGGAAAGTCCCAAGCAAATTGGCATGAGTTGGTTACTCCAGACTGGAATGGTATCAGTCTAGTGCAATAACTTTTGGGTCGTGAGCTCCCTGTCACAGAAAGCATACAAGCATCCGTTCAACAACCAACTGTCACTATCAGGGCAAATTCCTATATGAGTAATTTAAAGTCAGCCTGAATGACTTCTAAAGTGTGTTCCCACTCCAATCTTCTAGGTATTAAAAATGTCCGCAATTGGGGCGCCTGGGTGGCGCAGTCGGTTAAGCGTCCGACTTCAGCCAGGTCACGATCTCGCGGTCCGGGAGTTCGAGCCCCGCGTCGGGCTCTGGGCTGATGGCTCGGAGCCTGGAGCCTGTTTCCGATTCTGTGTCTCCCTCTCTCTCTGCCCCTCCCCCGTTCATGCTCGGTCTCTCTCTGTCCCAAAAATAAATAAACGTTGAAAAAAAAATTAAAAAAAAATAAATAAAATAAATGAGCGAGGGCTTGGAGCGAAAGCTCTTCAGTTATGATTTCTTCAGCATTGTTTTCCTGGATTTCCACATTGCCTCATTTATGACGAAAATCTCTTTATCTGAGCCCCCAATGGTTTGCTAGGAGGGATCCATGTAACAGTGGCATCTTCCTGATCTACTATGCTCTACATAAGGTGATGGAACCAAGAACTAGGCACTGGTACCAAGGGATATAGGGGCCCTTGGCTTATCAGCAGAGTTTCACAAGCTGCTGAGGGTTACAATAAAATAATAGGAGTTCATTGCTCTAGACAAATATCTGCAAGTTGATGACAAAGGTCACTCAACACAAAACTGAATCTTCCAAATAATGCCCCCCCAGTGTATTGTTATGGTAATCAGAAGGGGCTCAGATTGGAAAAGGATTATGAGATGTCGCATGAGAAATTTTTTCTCTTTCTTGATAAGTCTTGGTCAGAATATTCATTCCTGATTTAGGCTGAAGATCTTCTTTGTCCTCATGGCATGCAGCAAGAAAACAGCTGTATCTTTAATTTTTTAGTTTTTGAATACATAATACCTCAACAATTACCACATTTCAAAAATACAAAAAATGAAAAGAAAAGGAAAGGAAAGGAGAGGAGAGGAGGGAAGAGAAGGGAAGGGAAGGGAAGGGAAGGGAAGGGAAGGGAAGAAGGGAGGAACAGAGGAAGGAAGGAAGGAAGGAAGGAAGGAAGGAAGGAAGGGAGGAAAGGAGGAAAAGAAAGAAGTAACCTCGAAAACATTCTGCTAAGTAAAAGAAGCCAGACACAAAGGGCACATAGTGTATGATTTGTTGATAAGAGATATCACAGAACAGATAAATCCATAGAGACAGAAAGAAGATGGGTGGTTGCCAGGGAAGAAGAATGGGGGGTGGGGAGCTGGTTAATGGGTAAGGGGTTTTACTTTGGAGTGATGGACATATTTTGGAGTTAGGTAGAAGTAGGGGTTACACACATTGTGAACACACAAATGCCACCGAATCATTCACTTCAAAATGGTTAATTCCATGTTATGTGAATTCCACCTCAATAAATTACTGTTTTTAAGTTAATAGAGTAAATGTTTCCCTCCTTCCCCTATTTACCAATCACCCAGTTCTCCCCAGAGGTAGCCAACGTACCCAGTTTTTTGTGTTTTATTTCAGAAATATTTGAGACATATTCAAACAGATTCATATGGATCTTTTCTTTCTTTTTACATAAATGGTAGCATACAATGTACATGATCCTGCCCTCGGTGGTTTTACTTGTTTACTTAACAATAAACCTTGGAAATCACACATGCCAACATTTAACAATGTCAATATTTATTTTTAACAGCTATGTAATATTCCAGAGTGTGTGTGTGTGTGTGTGTGTGTGTGTGTGTGTCTGTGACATAATTTATAACCAATCCCCGACTGATAGACTTTTAGATTATTTTCAGTTTCTGTTACTAGAAACAACAAAGCAATGGGGGTTTTGTGTATGTCATTCCACACTCACTCACTGTGAGTGAGTATATCTGTGGGATACATTCTTAGCAACTGAAGCACTGGGTTGAAGGGTATGTGCTGGGTTGAAGGGTAATTTTGATGGATAGAATCAAATACTCTGGTTTAAAGATTATACCATTTACTCTCCCACCAGTAATGTATAAGGCTGCCTGTTTTCCCACAATCACTGACAAACACATCAGCTTTTCGCCAGAAATTTGCTATAGCCATATAGAAGGTAGTACCCTCTGTAGTTTTTTACAAATCTAGGCTTAGTTCTGCTTTGTTTGCTTTGCCTTGCTGTGCTGTGCTAGCAGACATATCCCAAGCTGGAATTTTCCTCACTTTTCTCAAATCTACTTCCTAACCATTTATTGCTTTCAATTCCAGATGGTTTGGCCAACGTTCCTGAATAGTAAATTCAGAACGGTTTTTGAATGACCTTATTTTCTGGAAACAAAATGTTAAAGCAATTGTCAATAAAAAGATTACAGATGTGTTAGGGCTGCAGTCTAGCTATGAACACGGCAAACGCTTAGGGAAACATTTCAGGCTAACACACAAACACAATCCAATAAATAGACATCAGGCATTTTCTACTTGTAAGGAATTGTGTCCGGTCCTGTGGATGATACAATAAGGAACAAAACTTAGTACAGAACAAGATTATGAAACAGAACGTGGCAAATTCTCTAAAAGGAAAACGTGCTCTAAGGGGAAAAGCATTCCATATGCTCATGAGACGGAAAGATACCTTAGTGGGGGCACGAATGGTGTCATGGTGAGGGTTCCAATGGGTGTAAATGGGGACTAACCAAATGAATGAATGAATGAATGAATGGAAAACATCCTTAGAAAAAATGTTAACACTTTTCTGTGGGCTTTACTTATAGTGAAATATTTCATAATTTTTACGGTTTTTGATTTTGCCATTTCGGGTTTTAGCTATCATTTTTATTTTATTTTTTTTTAACTTTTTAAAAAATGTTTATTTATTTTTGAGAGACTGAGAGAGAGAGAGAGAGAGAGAGAGAGAGAGAGCACAAGCCAGGGAGGGGCAGAGGGAGAGGGAGACACAGAATCTGAAGCAGGCTCCAGGTTCTGAGCTGTCAGCACGGAGCCCGATGTGGTGCCTGAACCCACAAAGCCTGAGATCATGACCTGAGCTGAAGTTGGACACTTAACCAGCTGAGCCACCCAGGCACCCCTAGCTATCATTTTTAAACATCAGTTACATGTATTTGCTTCTTTCTCCTACCTGAGGGCCTCTCAACATGTAGGTGTTAATGAAATGGCTTTGAGCCTGGAGAAACTGATGTGTTCCGGAGGGAATAGCTTCCCATTTATTAGCCCATGATGGGTACACTAATTGCAACCTTATGGTCTTCTGTGAAATTAGAACATTTCCACCGAGCACAGTATGGAGGGCCACATCTTAAAAGCAGCCTTTAAGATTTTCCCACTCTTTTTTCAACTAAAATATGTGTGTATAGACATGTGCAATACATCTCTGTGTTTTTCATGGAAACATTGCACGTTTTAGGAAAATGTTCTAACAAGCCTAATAAGTTACTTACTGTTCAAACTTTTGAGTGTTCTAGAAATGAGCACAAAAATTAAGTGGAAACGTTACTGGTGTTCTACGTAAATTGATTTGAAATGCCGATTCATAGCAAGAATTCAGTTAAAAATAAATATAATTTTGGCTGGACAAGGTAGAATTTATTCATTTTTTAAAGCATAATGCCAATGTGCTAAGCACTGTGCAAGTAGCCGTGGCTAAAAAAAAAAGTAATTCAAAGTGACTCATTCAGAAAGATACCTGTCGCTCCTAACTTCAAGAAAAGCTACTGGAACTAAAGACTTAATAATTTCTCCACTCATCAGACAATGTCTTATATATGCAGCAAAATTGAGGTAAGGTTATTTTACATTTAAAATTGACAGATTATTCAAATTTCTTAACAGAGAAATGGTTTTCATAAGCATAAGAAGTAGCAGCCAGATAGAAAAAAAAATGCAGAAAATTACTCAAATGGTAGTATTTTTTGTTCAGTTTATTCTTATAATGAAAAGACAAACATTGTATTTGATCAGAACGTTTTAAGAAACAATTATTTTTTTTAGTAATTTTTTTCATGTTCGCTTATTTTTGAGAAGGAGAGAGACACACAGTGCGAGCAGGGGAAGGGCAGAGAGAGAGGGACACACAGAATCCGAAGCAGGCTCCAGGCTCTGAGCTGTCAGCACAGAGCCCGACGCGGGGCTCGAACCCACAAACTGCGAGATTGTGGCCTGAGCGAAGTCAGACGCTTAACCAACTGAGCCACCCAGGCGTCCCGAGAAACAATTATTCACCAGAGGATTAATCCTTCCTGCCTCCAGAACCTGTGCAAGATTATATTTAAAATGTTCATTTCCTTAGATGCACAGGTGCTATGGCCAGGGTGATGACAGCAGAGACTCAAGGTGGGTGCCTCCATCAGCATGGTGCCCATTCTACCCATCAACAGGGAAAGCCAATACCCTTGGGGCCCTTCTCTGCCTTCTCTTTCGTTAAGGAAACTGATCTATTTCTCTTTGGAGACCCTAGGAGTCAACGCCTTCCTTTCATCCTCTTCAAGAGGGAGCTCTGCCCATCTTTCTATGGAATCTAGTCTTCTTTTTTTTTTAATTGTGGTATACCCATAGCATAAGATTTACCATCTTACCCATTTTTAAGTGTACAGTTCAGTAATGTTAAGTGGATTCATATTGCTGCACAACCAATCCCCAGAACTCCTTCATCTTATAAAAATGAAACTCTATGCCTATTAAACAGCAACTTCCCATTTCCCACACCCCACCCCCATTCCAAGCCCCGGTAACCACCATTTTATTTTTTTTCCGTAAAGTTGACTTGTCTAGAGTCTTAGTTCAAATTGCTAAAACAAATACCATAGACGGAGTGTCTTGTAAACAACAGACATTTATTTCTTACAGTTCTGCGGGCAGGAATTCCAAGATTAAGGTGCCAGCAGATTCAGCGTCTGGTGAAAGCCCCCTTCTTGGTTCATAGGCAGCCAGCTTCTCGCTGTGTCTTCATGTAATGGAAAGATGAGGGATGGCTCTGGAGTCTCCTTTATAAGGATACGACTCCTAGTCCTGAGCTCCATCCTTATGACGTATTTCCTTCCCGAAGACCTCACCTCCAAGTACCATGTCATTTAGAATTAGGTTTCAACATATGAACTTGGGGTGGAGGAATGCAAACATTCAGTCCATAGCATCTAGATAGATCACGTAAGCGGACTCATGCAGTATTTGTCCTTTCGTGACTGTCTTATTTTCCTTAGCGTAATGTCCTTATGGTCCATTCACATTGTAAGTTGTGTCAGAACTTCCTCCCTTTTAAAGGCTGAACAAGATTTTATGGTTTGTATTTACACATTTGGTTTGCCCGTTTATCCATCAACGGACATTTGGATCGCTTCCAGCTTTTGCTTATTGCAAATAATGTCGCGTTGAACATAGTGTGCCGAATCTACTCTTGATCACAGGCTAGGTCATTGTCTTGGAACATATGTTTGTTTTGACCTTTGGCTGCAATAAAGTCAGTGTCAGTGTCACTTTGGTAGGACTAGTTTGGTCAGAGATTGGGAGAACTGATCCCATCTCTCCACCTTACGTCCGTGTTCCTATCTCCCTCATGTACCATCAGCACCGAACGACATCTCTAAATGCAGTAGGAAACTTCCGGGATTCAGGACAAGTTGTCCAGGAGTCCCCAGCCCCTTCCGTTTGGACTCTGTCTTTGTACCACAGGGGGGCTTCTCTTTTCTTTCTACACTGGGGGAACATGAGGTTGAAACCTTTGAAAAGAATCAGCTCTTCGGGGAAAAAATGTTCGTATTCATACGAACATACGTTCATCTTCATATTACTACAACCCGTTGTCCAAGTCTGCAAAATGTGTTGCATTTCAGCAACACTCTCTTGGTAGGCTTCAGGACAAATCTAATGAGGGATTCTTGTCGGCGGGTTGGTTGGCATAACTCAACTCTACTGGTTTAACATGCATGACTCAATTACACAAGAGTTAGCTAATGAGCAATGGGGAAGAAGTTACAGGTTAAAACAAATGGTATCTAAATGAATCAAGTGTCGCTTTTCAGATGCCCACCATTCAACAAAGACCTGGCAAGACATTTTCTTCACTGGGTATGAATCATCCAGATAAAAAGGGGAAACCAGGGCCACCTACGTTCAGAGCTTGTACAGTATGACCTCGAGGCCCAACATCTACCAGGAGCTTCCTAGCAAAAGGCCAAGCTCCAAAGAATAAAAGGGCTTACACATCAGCATTAAATAATTCTCTTAGAGATGCAAATTTCTAATTAGTTACTGTGGCAACTGTAGAAGCCTAGCAGTAAGCCCCACACACAATGAACCTGAGAGTTTACTTTTTTGATTTACTATAGGCCCGTAAGAAGCAGGGAGGAGGAAAATAAATATTGCTTTAACTGTGACAAGAAAATAAAGTGCAACAAGTAAAGGGATTTCATCCTTTTGTTCGGATTTCTACAGGTCGAAGAGGAATGTTGTATGTGGTGCACAGTCCTGCTACAAAAAGAACCAAATTCTCAAAGGCTTCAGAAAAGCCTATTGACTGTTCTAAACATGCCCCAGACATAAACACTCTATTTCTTAACCTACGTTTATATTTTTATTTCTTTAATGTGAATATGGTCTAAGACTGTTTCGAAACAGCATGTTTTGGGGGAGTGTTTTTATTGCTTGTTTTATTTTGAATGCTAGGTTTTGGTTCTTTTAAAATGATACATAGTTCTCCAAATCTTTTACTTAGTATGGGGAAGACAAAATTTTTATGGTTGGTGGAGATTTCGCTCTCCAGAATCTACTTAATGGACAGTGATCTATTCCCAACTTTGAATAATACATGAAAGAAAAAAAAAGGATAAAAGGACTACAGGAAAGTCTGTGCCATCAAGAATTAGAATATTAATTTTGAGGAGACATGAAAAGAAAACTTGTTCCAACTGAGCCTTTAATTTTTTTTTTTGTTAGGTCTGATTATTGAAATTAAAGTTCAGGAGACAAATACACAGACGTGTTCCCTCATCTTTCAGAGGCAAAGAACAACTCCTGTCAACAAACTGGGTAGCATTTTCTCTGTGGAATACATAACATTCATCTGTCTTCTGTCCTAAGTGTCGTAGGTGAAATGTAGAGTCCTAATATGTGCTCGACATAATTCAGTTCAAACTCTGGAATCTTAGAACTATGCGTTGTTTAGATTGTGAACTCCTCCTATACGGCGTCAATTATTTATTTGTTTGTTTGTTTGTTTGTTTACTTATTTATTTATTTATTATTCAGTCAATTATTTAATTGGCTGAAATCTAAATGCATTGGGACAAAGCTGGCTATGGATACTACTTGAAAGAAAGGAAAAATAATCTTGCACGCTCTTTCTACAATCTCCTTCCTTTCCCTCAATAACCCCTCCTCTTTTTCCTCCACAGAAACTTCTCCCCTTTGCCTTTCCATTGGCTCTTCCCTGACTCAAACTCTCTAGCCTTCTTGCTCACCAAATTGCACTTACCTAGTGTCTCCGTCTTTCAGGATCTTATTCTGTGGGAGAATATATAAATCTACATATGCTTTTGTGTTAGGGGGAAGATAATAGCTTAAAGAGGTCTCAGATTCCTTAGTTTTCGGTGAGAGTTTCTATAGACACAACAGCTTAATCCAAAGAAATGACTTTGTTTTATGTAGAACTGGAGTGATCACAATATTTGGTTCATAACATATTCTCATCATGGACCCATGCAAGGTTCTCCTTTATTTGTATATTTGTGCATTTGTATTTAGTAACATAATAAGCAGTGAGGTGCCTGGATGGCTCAGTTGATTAAGTGTCCGACTTCGGCTCAGGTCATGATCTCGTGGTCTGTGAGTTCGAGCCCCGCATCAGGCTCTGTGCTGACAGCTCAGAGCCTGAAGCCTACTTTGGATTCTGTGTCTCTGTCTCTCTCTACCCCTTCCCAGCTCATTCTCTCTCTCTCTCCCTCTCTCTCTCTCTCTCTCTCTCAAAAATAAACATTAAAAAAAAGTTTTTTAATTAAAAAAAATATAATAAGTAGCATGAACTCACCACCCAACACTGGAACTAGAATTCCATACAAAACTTCTATTGCGGATGTAGTTCTTCATCCTATCCTTCTGTCTCCCTCAAGCCATGTCAACCACGACCCTGAATCTTGAGTGATTTTAAGAATCATACCATATTTCTATCATCACCATCATCATCACCGTTTTCATAATCATATCATGTCTCTATGTAGTCCTAAAAAGTATATTTCTTAACTTTATCACACCGTGTGTCATCTCTGGAAAGCTACTTTTTCATTCAATGTTATCTTGTTTAAATTTATCCATAGTACTGCAATGTAGAAATTCATTAATTTGATTTATACATTACATTGTATAAATATGCCACTATTCAATTGTATAATCTCTTTGCTTTGTCATTATGAATAGTGCTCAAAACATTTTCTATGTGTTTCCAGGTGTGCATGACAACTTACTAGAAGAGAAAATGCCATGTCAAAGGACATGTGAATTTCAACTTTATAAAATAAAGGCAAATAGCTTTCTGAATCCTTTATTGATTTATGCTCTCATCGGCAATATATAAAGAGACTAATATCTTACATTGCCTACCATTAAGTATTGTTAGATTTTTTTTCCAAGAAGCAGTTTAATATGAAGAAATTTCATGTGAGCCAACCATATTCCCAAAACGGGATTTACTGCCTCTAAAATGTAAAGATGTACATCACGTAAGTACAATCTTCTTTTTTTAGAGGAATTGTCCTAGCATGGCTAAGACCCCTAGACCACTAAACATAATATGTGTCAAGTTCCTGAATCTTCATTGGATTTATCTTCTATCTTGTAGCACTTTACTTTCATATCCATGGTATTAACCCCTTCCTTCCTAACAGGTCCAATTTGTAATATGTCATCAATATAATGGGCCAGCATGATATTATGTGGACTGTGAAGGAGGAGGGTCCCTGAAGACTGAATCATAACAGCAAGCCGGAGAATTAGCATAGCCCTGGGAAAAGAGAGTGAACATACAATACTGTCATTGCCAAGAAAGGGCCAATTTCTTTTGGGTTTCCCTACTGATAGAACTAAAAGTAATGCTTTTACCAGATCAACAAGCTGTGTTGATCTACTGCTGTAAAAACATTATGCTTGGAATGGCAGCTGCAATTGGGGTTACCACCCAAAGCAACCCACCATCATTTGCTATGATCTATTTGAGCTTTGAAGGGGACAAGATGTTTGCAAACATTGCTTGACCAGTGGTTACTTCATTCCAGTCCCTGCCTCTGTAATCAATTGTCTTCTTTCCTGAATGTAATTTCCCTCTACTTTCTCTTGAGATTCGATTTGGAGGCTACCCAAATAATCTAGGATAATCTTCCTACATCAACAACTTTAACTTAGTCACATCTGCTAATGTTCCTTTCCTTTTCTTTTTTCTTCTTTTAATTTTCCTTTTTTTTTTTTTCCGTTTTCTTATAAGACAACGTTTTCAGGGATTAGGACTTGATATCATCTCTGGGTGCCCCCAAAGTTTCATGTCTATCCCTCATGAAAAATACATCCCTGCCACCCTCAAATCCATGACAGTTTTCAACCTTTACAGCATCTACCTAAGCCAAAAATCTCGTCTAAATATCATCACCTTGAAAGTCCCAGATCTCATCATTTAAATCCATAGGTGAGAGCCTAGGTATGACCCATCCTGGAGTCACATTCCTCTCCAACTGTGGACTAGAAAACGCGAAACAAATAATCTGCTTCCAAAACATGATGGTGGGACAGGCATAAGGTACCAGTGGTGGATATTCTTATTACCAAAGGGAGAAAATGTAAGAAAGAAGGGAGTCATTGGTCTCAAGAAAGGTTTAAATCCAGCAGGGCAAATACCACCACGTTTCAAGATCTGGGTATAACCCTTTGTGCCCCAGATCTCCTCAATGTCCGTGGATCCAGCCTCTGTATCTGCAGATCTACCCTCTGGGCCCATGGACACTTAATCTCTCCAAGAATCCTGTGTGTGAGGAAATGCTCTGAACTTTTGATCCTTTCAAAGAACCAGCTAATGATTGTCCAACACCACACTTAGCTTCCACTGCAGAGCGTGCTTTTCTAGCAGTAAATCTCCTAATTTTAGCATACAGTCCTTGTTTCTTCTTGTTGGACAGTTCTTCCCTCAATTTATCTTTTTCTCCTTGCACTTTACAATAAGAAGCAAGAAGAAATGAAGCTACATGTTTAACATTTTCTTAGAAAGTTCCTCAAGTAAATATACAAGTTTATCGTGCACAAGTTCTGCTTTCCAAACAACTGTAGGTCACCGTTGATTCAGCTAATTTTTCTGACACTATATAACAAGGAGGAATCCTTGAAAATGTGAGGATTCCCTTTTTCTTCAATATCCAGTTACTCTGACAAAAAGATCAGGAAAATATTTACCATATATGCTTTCATAGAAGCATTGCAAGGCTCTTCCTTAAAGGGACCCAGACGCCTTTTCAATTGATGAGGTCTGGATCTGAGAACTAGCTCATACCTGGAAGAATGGTGAGGGATTTCAGTTTTCCATTCTATGTCTGACATCTCCTTGTTTCTTCTGTTGCATCTATATGTCTATGCCTATGTCTATGTCTATCTCTACTTCTGTCTCTATCTCTCTCATTTTTCCAAGTCAAGCAACACCCTACTCAGCATCCTATCTATCTCATTCTTAGAAACACCATGATCTATTACTCATGGCTGTTGTTCCCTTTGGGTAAGAATACCTAATTTTCACTCCAGTCTTCCTACATACTGTGGTGATTATATCCACCTTTCCTCATCCTCTGATGATTAAGTGTTGTCGCCGGTCTCTGGCACGCTAGTGTCTGTCATGCCCACTGTTAATAGAGAGTCCATTCCCACTCCTGCTATCAGCCGTGTCCTACAGATGAGAGGCATCAATGAGCTTCTCAAAGTTGTCAGCATTCCCCCCATCAGCACATTCCTTATTGCTTTAGGAAAGGGAATATATTTTGGGCTCTTCTAAGGAGCAGTTGAGTGATGAGTTCTCAGGTCATATGTGATAAATCCATTTTGACATATCTGCCTCTTTCATTCTTCTGATCCATCCTCACTACTATAAGACTATGAGGAAGTTTAGGGGTGCCTGAGTGGCTTAGTTGGTTAAGTGTCTGACTTCTGCTCAGGTCATGATCTTGGGGTTTGCGGGTTCGAGCCCCGCATCAGGCTCCGTGCTCACAGCTCAGAGCCTGGAACCTGCTTCAGATTCTGTCTCCCTCTCACTCTGCCCTCCTTCACTCCCTCTCTCTCTCTCTCTCTCTCTGTCAAAATAAATAAACTTAAAAAAATTATTTTTAAGACTGTAAGAAAGTTTAAGCATCTCTTCTTCATTTACAGCACATTTTTATTTTGTCTAAACTTCAAGAATTTAATCCAGCAAGTTATTAGAGTCAGCTTCATGCCTCTAAAAAATATTGAAACTTGAGTTGTGGGTTACTTCATGTTAATAAATTTTCACCTTCTCGCCTTATACAGTGTCCTCCCTCATTTTCTTGGTTCAGCACCCTCAAGATCCCTTCTCACTTGGAGTCCCCCAGTGTTTACAGGTATGATTAGCTAAATCTTTCCATTCCTTTGCTATGTAAGCTGTTTCCTTTTTGAGTAAGTACTGGCCCAGTATACACAGGCCATATGGAGACGTGGCCCTCGTTATGGATCTGAAGGCAATGAGTGGTGTGGCAAGTCAAGATCTTGAGAAGATCAAGAGTTATTTTACAAGGTACTTCTAAGGTGTCAAGTCCAGTGTTTTGCATCCAAGCAAGAAGCAGCTTTGAAGTTACAGAGGAAACTAGGAGGTTCTTATTTTCAGGCTTGTCTAATTCAATGTCCCTATTCAAGATTTCAAGGCCCCATTGTTTTTTTTTTTTATAAAGACTCCAACTTTGACATAGGAAATCTGTCAAGGCTGCACTTTATGTCTTCTCTGCAGCTCTAGCACCATTAAAATTATAACCTAGGCTTCATTTTCACCACAACCATCTCTGTTACTGAAGCAAATGAGTGTCTCCTTAAATGCTTCCATAGATGTCCTCTGGATCTCATGTCAAGCTTGGAGTTGGCAGTAGCTGCTCTGAGACCATCATTTTCTTTTTTCAAGGCTACAAGTGATGTGAACAAAAGCCAGCTCATTCCACAATTCATGTAATTAGCATTATTCCATGTAATCGAATTCTAAAGCCAATGCGTATCTCAACCCATCACCTCCCATCCGTACCTCATCCTAATTAACTACAGAGGAAAGCTTTAATTATTGCCAGGTGTTATCACTACCTCAAGTAACCCCAAAAAAGAGGTCGTTATTGCTGTCGGCCTGGTAAACAATCCAGCTCAATATGTCACTGTGCACGTCCGTTTTCTAGAGTCACTCCTGCTACCAAGTCTTTTAATTTGGGCTTACCCAAAGAGAAGAGGTAGAAGTAAGGCATCTGTGCCAATAACTTTATTAGGGAACTCAATCACAGGGAAGCAGAATACAAGGCTGCACTATTGAGTTGCCCAACGCTGAGTGTGACTAACTGCTTGGCCTCATGGGATCATCCTTTGAGAAGCTATATAACCTACATGTAGACAGTCTGGCCTGGGGAGAAAAAGGAGGGGACTAACCTGATGGCTTGTATCTCCCACTGCTTAAAGAATGCCTTCATGGATGGTGCATGCATGAGCACCAAGCAAGGTATCAGGGTGACTCACACTTTGGAGTAAGAGGGGAACCCTGGGCTGGAAAGCAAGAGGTGCATGAGACCAGATGTGAGGTGAGGCACTGTTAGGTTGCACAAGTGTGAAATCAGAGCCCACATGTATGTGGGGATGCTGTAGCAACTAGAACGCGAGGCAAGTCGGGACTGGAGAATCTGAAGTGGTGTTTAAAAGTGACTGGTAAACTGGCCAATGATTAAGCACTTTATAATTGAGCACCCGTTGTCATAAATATTTGATGCTGAGGATACAGCAGGGAAGGAGATAGCCAAAAATTTCTGCCTTCACTCTGAAGGCATTTCAGTAGGGGAGATGGTTATGAAGCAGATAAATAAGGACGTTTGTACTCTACAGAATCATCATAACTGTAAAGGAGAAAACAATCAGAGAAGGAAAATACAAAACATCAGGGGGGAAAGTATCTTAGTTCATTGGACTGCTCTAAGAGAATATCATAGACTGGGAGACATAAACAACAGATATCTCCTCCTCCTAAGTCTAAGGGCTGGGATGCCCAAGATGAAGGTGCTGGCAGGTTCAATATCTGGTGAGAATCCCTTCCTAGTTCATCGACAGCTGACTTCTGAGAGTCCTCACATGGTGGAAGATACGAGGGAGCTCTCTGGGGTCTCCTTTATAAGGACACCAATCCGAGTCATGAGGGCTCCAGCATTATGACTGATCACTTCCCATAGGCCCCACCTCCAAATACCATCACATCCTGAATTAGGTTTCAACATATGAATTTGAGGAGACACAAACATTCAGGCAATAGCAGTGTTGAAATGACAGATTGGATGGCCAAAGTAGATCTCAATGAGAAGATGAGTTTCGTTTTTTGTTTTGTTTTGTTCTGTTTTGCCTTGCTTTGCTTTGTTTTGTTTTGAGAGAACACAAGCCAGGAAGGGGCAGAGGGAGAGGAACAGAAGATCTGAAGCAGGCTTTGTACTGACAGCAGCCAGCCGATGTGGGGCTTGAACTCAAGAACCACAAGATCGTGAGCTGAGCTTAAGTCGGATGCTCAACCAACTGAGCCATCCAGGTGTCCCTTTTGCTTTTTGTTTTTATTTTTGAGAGAGTGTGTGAGTGACAAGGGGCAGAGAGAGAGGGAGAGAGAGGGAGAAAGAGGGAGAGAAAGGGAGGAACCTGAAGCAGGGCTCGAGCTCACAAACCTCGAGATCACGACCTGAGCAGAAGTTGAATGCTTAACCAACTGTGCCACCCAGGTGCCCTGAGATGAGTTTTTAATAAAGATCTGAAGAAAGCTTGAAAACCAACAATGCAGGTATCTGGGAGAAAAGCACTATGAAGCAAAGAGAACTGCAAGATCAAGAGCCCTGAGGCAGAAGTGTACCTGGTACAATCTAGAAACAGCAAGGAGGCCAATGTGTCCTGGGCTGAATGAATGAGGACGAGCGTTAGTAGGAGATAAACGCCAGAGATAGAGTAGAGATACATCAGGTTGTAGACAAATTGTTTTGAATCTGAATCTATTTGTTAATCAATTAATCAACTGAACTCCCTTTAAGTGGGAGCCACTAAAGGAATTTGTAAATCTCTTTATTAAAACATAATCTACATAAAAAGAAACACATATGTAATGGTGCAAGTTTTGGATGGAGAGAGCTCATTACTTATATTTTAGCAGGATCACTGTGACTGCTGTGTTGCGATTAAATAGTCCAGGGGAGAAATGGTGGCTTGCAGCAACGTAGTGAGAGGGAAGTGACACAAAGTGGTCACATTCTGGCTGTATTCAAGTGGAGCTTACGTGATTTACTAAGGAATTGAATGTAAGACCTGCAAGGAAGACAGAAATCATCAATGCCTCCAAGTTTTGAGGCTAAGTAACTAGAAGAGTAAAGTTTCTATCATTAGAGAAATAGCCATTTCCCCTAATTAAGAAGTCCATGGTTGAGAAAAGAGTGAGCGGGTTTAGAGTTGAATTTAAAAATTATGGGGCGCCTGGGTGGCGCAGTCGGTTAAGCGTCCGACTTCAGCCAGGTCACGATCTCGCGGTCCGTGAGTTCGAGCCCCGCGTCGGGCTCTGGGCTGATGGCTCGGAGCCTGGAGCCTGTTTCCGATTCTGTGTCTCCCTCTCTCTCTGCCCCTCCCCCGTTCATGCTCTGTCTCTCTCTGTCCCAAAAATAAATAAACGTTGAAAAAAAAATTTAAAAAAAATAAAAATAAAAATTATGTTTGGTGCATATTAGATTAGCAATGTCTGTTACATACATGGGGTGGGGGGGCAGGGATGTCAAATAGGCAGTTGGACGTGAGAGGCCAGAGACAGGATGAGTTCAATGAGGGAATGAGCTCCAGTAGACTACAGGAGTAGGCCAAGGAAGAGGTCAGGGTGCTCCAAATTTCAGAGAGGGTGATGGTGAAGAGGAACCAGAAGAATGATCTGAGAAGGAGCAACCAGTGAGGTGGGAGGAAAACCGGGAGAGTGTGGTGTCCTGGAAACCATGTACAGAAGGTTCCGTGAAGGGAGGGTGATGATCTTAGTCAAAGGCTGCTTATGGGATCAGATAAGGAAAAATTGAGAATGTACTATTGGATTTATCAATAGAAGTGTAGTTTTGGTGAAGTTCTAAAAACTTGACCGGCATGTGTTCAAGAAAGATATCAATGTAAGAGTATAGAAAGTGAGTACAGTAACTACAGTTCACTCTTACAAGTATTTTTGCTATCAAAGAAATGAAAAGAAAATTCTGGCAATAACCCAAGGAGGGAGTGTGACTCAAAACAGAATTATTTCTTGAGAAAGGAGAAAAAATAACATGCTTGTATGCTCACAGAGTGATTCAGTAGAAAGGAAAACAAGGGGTAGGGGTGAGGGTAGCAGACTGAAGAGTAATTTCCTGTGTAGGCAAGATGAGATGGGGGCTGTGCCCCTGTAGTGGGGTTGGTCTCCAGGTGGGAACAGAGAGAGTTTACCCTCAGTCACAAGAGGGTCAAGGGTAGAGTTGTGAGCCCAGAGCCCAGAGGCAAGAGAAAAGGTAGATTTCATGATGGGAGCTTTTGGGCGTTCTTTTCTGAGTTCTTCCCTTTATGTCAGTGACATAAGCTGGGAGTAAGGATGAGAAGAAAGTGTTGGGGATCTGAGGAGAGTAGAGAAAGAATAGACTAGGGGTTAAGAAAATCTGAGTGTGCGGGGCGCCTGGGTGGCTCACTCGGTTGAGCGTCCGACTTTGGCTCAGGTCATGATCTCACGGTTCGTGAGTTGGAGCCCCGGGTCGGTCTTTGTGCTGACAGCTCAGAGTCTGGAGCCTGCTTCGGATTCTGTGTCTCGCTCTCTCTCTGCCCCTCCCTTGCTCATGTTCTGTCTCTCTCTGTCTCAAAAATAAATAAAACATTATTAAAAAATTTAAAAAAAAAAAGAAAATCTGAGTGTGGTGGGGTGCTCTTCTCCAGGGAGGCTGAGCTGTGCTGGTCCCTGGTGATGTCACCGAGTAGGCAACAAGGTTAGTCATTGCAGAACATTTCTGATAGTCATTTCCAACTTCTTCCCACTGGGGACAAGAAGAAAGCCTTAAACCCAAATGGCTAACCAAATTCTGTGAACTTGAGTTGGTCAGCATTTCTCTCCCATTCTCTTCTCACTTTCTCCTGACCTTGCACTTACATGAGGTACCTGGAGTCATCAGATTCGTGAAGGCAGAAAGTAGAATGGCCACTGCTGGGGGCAATGGGAGAAGGGAGTTGGTGTTTAATGGGTGCACAGTTTCGACTGGGGAAGATGGCCGAGAAAAAATCTGTGTTGGAAGATGCAGAATTTGTCTTGAGAGAAAGTTGTAGGAGAAAAGAACAGTGAAACTTCCAAGTCATAGGAAACGTTCAAGAAAAGAAAAATGGCTGTGAACCAACAATTATGAGGTCAGACAACATGCAGGTTTCTTTCCAGGAATGGAGTCAGAGGCAGTGTCTTCATAAATGTCACCTCCTGGCAACAGACCAGGTAGCTTGGCCAACTTCAGGAAAGGGAACAGTGCAATGCTGCCCTCCTGGTCATGCGAATGGCCCCATCACAGCTGTAGAAAAGTGATTAAGAATAAAATGCCATTTCCCACCAACTTTCCTAAGTAACCTTCACTTAAAAAACAGGAAAAACTAAACTGATACAGTAAAACAGTGCGTGGAAACAAAAGAGGGGAAACGATCATCTGTAAAATACTCTTGTTCACGGTGTTGGGATGGTAAGAGGGTGTTGCCAGGAAAACAACTCGAACAAACTAACCTGGGCTGCCTTTTCTCTCTTTCCAATGTACTGCTGCTGTGACCTTGTGAGCGCCACAGGGCTGCCTGCCTGTTCCCTTCTTTTAGTGCCCTCCCCCCATAGCAAAGCCGTCCCTTTCCTCCAAGTTGGATGGCCTCATTGGTGTGGCCGTGACAATGGATGTTCATTTCACCACTATAAAAGGGTTTAATGATTAAAAGGCCACACCAAAGCACGCAACCACAAAACTCTTTCTTTGGCTCCCGTGAAGCCCCTTTGATGCAAAATGTTCTTTTGACAGGATCAAGAGTGGTTCTCATTCTACTAGACTGTGGAAACATCTGCATTTTTTAATCTACTACCTTCTACTCAGTGAACACAGTTAATGGGTAATTGCTGAAACACCCTTTCTTAGAGTGGCACACAATTACATCAGGTCTCCCACCAACCTTGCTCCGGCTCTAATAAAGCAGGGCTGCCTTTAGATCCTGTGCCCTCATTCAGAGCTGGTAATAAAACCGGTCACAGGCTTATCTAGCCAGCTTACACCTTAATCTCTCTCTCTCTCCCCCTCCCTCCCTCTTCCATCTCTTTGGAGAAAAGAAATGACCAAAAAGAAAGGGAGGAGATGCGGGGGGGGGGGAACCCCAGAGAACCACCACTGGCCTTCTCTTTCACATTATTGGAGCTTGTTGGAAGAGGGCACGCCAAACACACAAAAATATCGAAGCTGGATGGGGACAGAAGTGAAAGAGCCCAAATCTAGGGAATCTAGAAAATAGCCAAAAAGAAAAAAAAAAATTCTAACATCCATGTGACTTAAAAAGATGAACAGGGTAGAATTCAAGACTGATGGAGGCAGATTCCTGGTATAGACCAGTGGCTGGGGTTACGTTACTGTTCTATTGCAGTATTCCTATTGTGAGACCAATGTTCTATTGTGAGTCGACACTGTTCCCGACAACCCCCTACCCCCTTGGTCCTGCATAACTTTTTTTTTTTTTTTAACTCTCACCAGACCAGAAGTTCCAGCAATGACTGGTAAACTCTAGAGATTAGATGAGAAAATCATTTTAGAGCCCTTTGAAGTATCCTGTAGAGACTCAAAAGTAGGCAGAACTAGGAAGAAGGTGTCTCTGTGAATATCCTCTCTGGAATGCATTTAGTTCACATTGTTTCCAACTAAGTGAGAAGATTTGCAGTCTCAGCTCATGGGTACCATGTTTCTTTTGGACAGGCTCTAAATTAGAACATTCCCAATTATTTCCAAACTTTCACAGCTATCTCCTAAAATTTCTTGAATAACAATCTTTGAAAGTTAGACACTTTACCAAGCCTAAATCCTTTAACTGTTTTGTGACATGTTGGTCCAATGAACACCTTTTCATTTGGAAAATACTGAGAGGACCACTTGCAAGAAGAGTTCACCAGTTATTTCTAGAACACTAGTAATTTAAAAATCCAGCAGTTGTGATCATTAAGAGCTATCTTTTTGACTTTTTTTGACCTGGATAGAGACAATCTCAAAAAGCATTAGATGCTGGGAATATCCAAGCATAGATAGATAGATAGATAGATAGATCTATATATACCTATATATATAGATAGATAGATATAGAAAGAGCTATAATGTCTTATATGATAGTCCATTCAATATTCAACTTATTTTCTTCAGGTTAAATATTTTTATTTTGAAGTGAACCCATAATCAAGGAATAATATAAATGAACTAATGTGTCCATCTGATTCTACAGTAGAGCTTAAGGATTACCCATGCTCTCATTTCTATACCTGGATGGAGACTATGCACTTGGGTGCCATTTGATATGCCAAAGCCTGAGAAGCTTGCAGAAATCCCTGTTCAAAGTGGCAGCTGGGAATCCCTTCAGTCCTACCATACTTTCTTGAACTGTCTCAAGTGGCTTTATCCCACCAGCAAATGCCTCCACTTAAGTCTGCAATCTAATGAAAATCAGCAACCTCTCTATAATGATAACTAAATATGGTGGTGATATTGTCTGTCTTCTCTATCAGCTGTGAAAACTTCAGCGAACAACTTTCTCTCAATCTCTGCTGTTGACCTGTGAAGGGAGATTAATTTTACTCATAAAGGATTGAGGGAGTATTATACGTACACAAAATATTGTTGTGTCTTTCCTTAAGTAAAGAAAAGCTTTGAAGAATACTTTAGAAAAATGGAGTGATGTTTGCTATTTGCTCAGAATATTTTTTAACACTAGAGGGTTCAGCAAAGGTTTATAAGGGTTAGGATTTAAGGGTTGGTTCTCAACTTGACTCTACTAAACTAGATTTAGTTTAGACTAAATTTCATTGGGAAGTACTTTTTATACTCTGCACCAAGCACTCTGCCTTAATTTTGCAGGCTACAGTTTCCTCATTTGAAACAGAGTTGATAAAAAGCTGTTGACATCCCTTACAATAGATTCACTGGGCTTTAACAGTATGGTCAAATTACTACAATGGCACATGAAGACATTAAAATCTAAATAAATTTACACTACAGTTTGAACAATATTAATATCTTCTTTTTTTTTAATTTTTATTTATTTTAGAGAGAGAGAGAGTGAGCTGAGGAGGAGCAGAGAGGAGACACAGAATCCAAAGCAGGTTCCAGGCTCTGAGCTATCAGCACAGAGCCTGACGTGGGGCTCGAACTCACGAACCCCGAGATCATGACCTGAGCCGAAGTCGGAGGCCTAACTGGCTGAGCCACCCCTGCGCCCAACAATATTAATATCTTCTAATTTTTTATTCTTATTTTTTTTTAATTTTTTTAGTGTTTATTTATTTTTGAGAGAGAGAGAGAGAGAGAGAGTGAGAGTGTGAGTGGGGGAGGGGCAGACAGAGAGGAAAACACAGAATCCGAAGCAGGCTCCAGGCTCTGAGCCATCAGCACAGAGCCCGATGCGGGGCTCGAACCCACGAACCGTGAGGTCACGACCTGAGCCAAAGTCGGAGACTCAACCGACGGAGCCACCCAGGCGCACCATATCTTCTAATTTTATATGTATATTTCACATAGTCAGTGCCACAAAAATTGCTGTCAACAGCCTGTTTATAGCTTGCAAACTATAAATGAATTGCTACAGAGTTTACATTACACAAATGCCTGAACAATGTAAATTGTACTACTATAGAAAAAAGCAAATGGCTTTAGAGATAAAGCACCTTTCTTTTTCATTTAAAAGCATTGCGACCAAGTTTTAGGAAAGGAGTAGCTAGAGGAATTTACTGGGTGTCCTTTGGAATAATTGACGATAGTCGTTCCCACTAGTAATGAGATTTACTAAACTCGAAATGCTGTGAGGGTTTCACTCCATCGTTCCAACCAAAGCGCTATCTGTGATAAAATAAAAAAGCATTCAACAATTTAATATGCTAATACACTTGATTGGGAGATACTATGTCTACAAGTTACCTATCAGACTATTATTTATTTATTTACTATGTTAACTAACATAACTTAATATTATTTAGGCCAGATATCTGTCTTATTTAAACCAAAGTCTTTAAAAGAGAGAGAGAACAGGGGCGCCTGAGTGGCTCAGTCCATTGAGCATCCAACTTCAGCTCAGGTCATGATCTCACAGCTCGAGTTCCAGCCCCTCGCGTCACGCTCTGTGCTGACAGCTCAGAGACTGGAGCCTGCTTCAGATTCTGTGTCTCCCTCTCTCTCTGCCCCTAACCCACTCGGGTTCTGTCTCTGTCTCTCTCAAAAATAAGTAAACATTAATTTTTTTTTTTTATTTTTTTATTTTTTTTTTTTTTAAAGAGAGAGAGAAGGGAAAGCTTATGCAACCCCGGATTTCAGGCTCTTGTAAACTTCTGTCTTTAGGTGATTGATTCGTGTTGAAAGTGTTTCTCTATCTGCTGAGCCCTACAACAAGCATGAACACAATATATTTGCTTTTTATCACTAATATGTTTATCTCTACTGCCCCAATCCTTTTTGGTTATAAAACCTCAGAAGGTCAAGGACTATGTCTGTTTACCTTGCCTGGTAATGTATTTAACACAGTGATCCGTACAAAGAGCGTCTGGTAAATACTTGCACACCATCACAAGGGTGGCCCCAATGAACATGGCCAGACTTTATTTTGTTCCATTTAGTCTTGTGCTAAGTAGTGCCTAAGCAGCCACCAGTTTAAACCCAAGCTTACAAGTTTTACCTTATGATGAGCTAGTTACTTGCTTTTCAGCCCCACCCCTGACAGCATGGTGGGTTGGACTCCAGAACATAAAAGCCAGAGTGAGTCAATCATTAGCAAGTGTACATAACAGCCAAATAACTCTACCAGATTGTGTTTGTCTAAAGTGTCAAACATGAATTGTTCATTAGCATTCTGAGAAATACCCAAATAATACCAACAAGGGGTGTTAAACCATTTCAGATTGTTGGTGAGTTTTGCTTCAGGGATAAAAAACAACAGAGCTTCTTGGATGAGAGTCAGTGCTTTCCCATTCTTACATGGGTAACTAAAAGAAAATTCAAGAAAAAAAGCAAGGGGGTGAATTTCCGCATGAGCTATTTTCCTGTCTACATGTAAGGAACATGAATAAGGGAAAACAAATGCCCACTGGCTTTTAATTCCATTTCCTTCATTAAATATCATCTGTTTCTTCCCTTAAGTCCATTTTTCTACCACCTTATATAGGTATTGACAAGCTGAGTTTCCTGCCTTAGGTAATTTGTAATGTTAAAGAACAATCTGAGGGGCACCTGGGTGGCTCAGTTGGTTAAGCCTCTGACTTCAGCTCAGGTCATGATCCTGTGGTTCATGGGTTCAAGCCCCACATGACAGCTCAGAGCCTGGAGCCTGTTTCAGATTCTGTGACTCCCTCGCTCTCTGCCTCTCCCCCACTCATGTTCTGTCTCTCTCTGTCTCTCAAAAAAATTTTTTTTTAATTCAAATGAGTAAATGCTAAAGATCTTATTGGCTTTATTCAGTGATACATGAATTGGGCAGCATTCCACATAGCAGATAAAAAAGGGTTCAGAAAAGCTGTACAAAATAAAAGGCTTATAGACCCGAAGAGAGTAAGAGGGACAAGGGAGTTATACTAACAAAAAGTGGATTGATTGTGGCAAGATCACTTTTCTTTAGGGGATAGCAAGAGTCTGTCAAGTTGGTTACCTCATTAGTATTGACCAGGTGATTTCTGATTGACTGGTTTAAGATTCATTTCTGGGAGAGGACAAAACTGGAATTAAGTTAAGTCTAGGTTTGGTGATGTGGGGGTTGGCATAAGTGACTCTATTTGGGACCTTTTGTCTTGTTTTTAAAATTCTCTCCATTTGATCACATTTTCAGTCTGAGAGATGTGATCAAAATTTGAGGCATTAATGCTACTCTCAGCTACCCCCCTGAAGTTCTCACAATTTCTGCTCATCAGGTATGACATCTTTTTGCGGAATCTCACTGTGGTAGTCACAGGTCACAACTTGAAGCTCACATTCTTCATTCTCTTCATTCTAAGTCCTTCATTCTCTTCATTCTCTTTCTGATGTTCTAGTCTTAGGGTGATCATCTGCTTGATGGTTATGAGATATGAACATAATGTTAAAGGTTCTGAGAGAACTCAACCCACCCAAAAGTTTACTATGATTAGTATGAGCAGAATAATTCCCAATGTCTGGATTGTACTTCGGAGCCATGACTTCCAAGACCCAAACCAATCAGAATCAAATAAGTCAAAGAAAGACCCCACTGGAGGAGTCACTTTCTTAAGACAACTGATTTGTTCAGGGATCTTTTGAGTCTCAACTTCCCCAGAAATGTCAATGCAAGTGCACCAAATGGTGTTGGCCATACCACAAACACACCCTTGCTGTCCAAAAAAGATAATAAGACGTATCTTACTGCCAAGATAATAAGTGTCTAGGAATTTCTGTTGGGCAGCTATTGCTTAGCAACAGATTCTGCAATATCTTCAAGAGTTAAGGAGAGGCTCCTGATCATAGCCTCATTTGCGCCTACTCCTAACCAGGGGAGCAGTGATCTACCAGAGGAAGCCAACTTTGAATCAAGCATGCCTCCCAGTAATTCCTGTTTGAATGTGTGGCTCAGGACCGGAAAGGTGACAGCCACAGATGCCAGTGAAATTTCAGGGTTTGTACACCGCATAATAGCAGTTGTATTCTCATTACTCTTCTCCTGTGTCTCTATCTTTGTGCAGAGCTCCCATGCAAGGTTCCCCAGGTTAGGAGCTGTTAGAGATAGGTAAATGGTCCCCCAGGGTTAGGGAGTCTAACACAATAAAGTCAGGGGTTGAGTGTGTTCCAAAGGAACTGAAGCATTGGAAATCAGAGCAAAGTTTCTGACGGGCAGACATACAGTACCGCCAGCATCCTGGAAAACCCAACGGTCATTTGGAGGTTGGATTACCCCGCCTTGCAGGTTTGAGATATGTGGACAATATCATTATCTTCCCAGGCCATCGCAAGGTAAAAGGTGGACAAAAGAATTAGAAAGACTTTTATGGCGTCAGAATCGGAAAAGGATGGCCAGAGAGGGACGGAGAATGAAAACAACCTTCTTGATCTTCTTGATCCAATGTCTTGGGAGGAAGCAGCCTACCTTGATGTTGGCTATTTCTCTTCCTAGTCAATTTGATTTTGAAGTCTCCAGTATTTGCACAGGACCATATGTGAGACGGAACTTTCTTCAGTTGTACAAGGTTCAATACCTTGTAACTTGACCGAAGTGTCAGTGATCAAGAGTTCTCGGTAAGAGATCCTTTCCATGAGTCTCACTTTTGCAAAATCATCAGGGGAGATCAATAACGGTCTATAAATTACAAAAAAAAAAAAAAATTAAATACCCATTGTTAAAGATCTGATGAGGGTTCAGTATAATGAGATTGACAAGGAAATTTGATTACTTCAGTAACAGAATTATTAACTAGAATTAATAACTTGAATTATTATAATAGGGAAAGATAGGATAAAATAGGCAGAGAGGGAAAGGTTAAAACCTGAAGTCCCTGGGTGGGGAAAAACACATATTTTGGAAGAAAGCTAGGAGCATCTGCCCGTGGCAAATCCTCTCAGGCATAAGAATGTAACAGACACCATCTACTCCCCCTCAGGTTCCCCTCAGGAATTTGACAATCAAAATACCTAATTTAAAAAGGCAAACCATAAAACTCATGTTATATATGGCACAGTATGACCAGTCTGACTGTTCACACAGTGGAGTCGAGCCAATCAGGAATGGACAACCCAGCACATGGAGTTGTCTAGCCAGTAAGGGTAGAACCTGAGAAGGAATGAGGGGGAATGGATGGGGGTGCTAACCAGAACCTTATAAAACAAGGATCCTTGCCTAAAGTTGTGGGTATTCACCTTCAAATGCCCTCTCTCTGTAAAGAGAGCTTTTCTACTATTCTTACTTTCTAATCTCATATTCTAATAAACTTTTGCCTGTTGCTCATTTTCTTTTGTTCACCTCTTCATTCTTCGAAGTGGCAAGACAATGAATCCCGGGTATTGAGGTAAAAAAATCCCATGACATTATGACTGATACCATTATGCCAGTACATATCAGACTTTAGGAATTTCATACAATTTCTGGAACACTTATAACATATACCTATAAAAATACAACATAAAGAAGGCTTAGTATTACTTCTGATTTGACAATATTTTCCTATGTAATTAATATCAAATATGCCTAATTCGTTTAATATCTCCCTTTCTATAAGGAGAAAGAACAAATCTTGAGAGTTTTCAAGGACCCTCTGGAAAATTCCAAAGTTAACCTGAGGTCAAAAAGATTTTATTTAGAATTTGACTTGGAGGAAGTTTGTCAAAAATATCCACTTAACCAAAATGGCAATAGAAGATGTTAAAGGCAAATATAGAAGTTTATGTAGTTGTGAAAAAAAGCTCCCTTAATGTTGAGAAGATTTTCTTTGCTTGTTTTGTTTGTTTGTTTTTAAGTAATCAAAGACCTGATAAAAATAACATAAAGCACAGTGAATTATTTTGGTAAGACAAAAGATCTTTGCTATCGAGGCAGATTACTTAAAAGGTAAAGAAACTTTTCACAATGTGTTACCCAAACCATGTGGAAAGTCCAAGAAAAACTGTCCTTTTAACAAAAAGAAAACGAAGTTCTAATTTCGTGCTAGTATAGTTTGATATGAAACTTATTTTTTTAATCTTGAATAAATTAATTTCAATATCTGTCAGCTTCATCATGTACAAAATCCCTTCCCCAAGATTTCTTTTTTATAAAATATCTACAATTTTGTCTTATGTTGTTTTCTTTTTTCTTTTTCTCTATTTGGAACAATTGACCATTCTACTTTCCTTATCTATCTTTCGTATACAGTTGTTTGCTTTCACCCTTATTATCTCTAAGTAGTTTTGTAATCCTTAGCTTAGAAACTTAATTTCTAGTGAAAACTAAGACTAAGCGATTATGGACCGTATCTTATACTGCCATTCTGTGAAAAGGCATATTTGTAAATAAGTTTTCTCATTTCTAGAAGTATATTCTTCCTCATAGTAAATATTTCAATGTGGCACAAAATGTTTACCAACAGACCCACATATCTTAAGTTTATTGGTAATAAGAAGCCAAACATAGATAAACCTTTGTTCAATAACTAATGTTTTAGTATTTTATCTTATTTGGAAATGAACTAGATATTCAATGACTGTCCATCGTTTAACTTAACTTAGCAAAACTCTTAAAGTTTCAAGGAAACAGAAAGATTTTTGGAAACTCTTTTTTAAGCAGACAAACCATGAAACACAATTGTTGCTGAAAAATTCACCTAGAAACTCTTATCCTACTTGTATCTATTTAGGTGACTTGTTCTTAACAACTATGTTTAGACTATCTTTGAAAGCTTCATGAGACATTAGACAAAATAAGCCATCATCCAAAGCTATTTTTCTTGCTGACAAATTTTATAAGAAAAATAAAAAACTTATTTGACCTTTAATAAGCCTACATAGAATAAAAGCATTATATTTAATGCTGATAACTCTAAAGACATGCTTGTTTTAATTAAACCGACAAATTTAAACTAGCTTTTATTTACTCAAGTTTAATTCTATATCACATGAACTTGAAAAATATTTGGGTTAATTTCTATATTTTTGAGAGTGTTGGAATATCCAATCCATATAAGCCCTTGTCTTCAAACCAACCAAATAGAGTTCTTACAAATTAATTTTGGCAACACGATCCAGAGGTAGAAAAATATCACATATCTACAACATACATTTATAGACACATATAAAAATACAGACAGACACAAAAAGAGAACCTATGATTTCTGTTCTAAAATGTTGCCAGTGAATTAGTTACAATACCAAACTCTTTATTTGTATAAGTTAGATTCAAATTGTGTTTCTGGCAGTTGAAATAAGTTAAGGTTACCTGCTCAGATGGCTAAATGTTTTTACTAATGTTTGTGGAGAAGACACTCATGAAATGTTTTCTTCACCTACTTGCCAAAATAGCCTTTCCTTGTATTTTTTCTTTTGACGAGAATTGCTTCCCTGAAGTCTTCATTTCGAGGAGATGGCCTCAATAAGAGTTCCCAAAAAGACAGTGTAGAATATTTACATCTCAAAGACAAAGAATGCAAGTTTCTCCAAAAAGGACTCTTGTTTCCTAAGGCCAGAATTTTTACAATATCTACAAGCCTTTTGAGATGAATAGGTGAGGTTTGGGGAATGATAAAAATGATAGACTTTGAATTGTTTCTAGAGCTGTATTTCTGGGTTTGTAAAGATTTATAAGACAGAGACACTTGCTTTTAATTCTTCAAAGGATTTGGTTGCAACCTAAATAATATGCAGGGGTTGAACCACCCATCCAACCTCAATTTGCTTCTTTATATCCTCAATTTGCTTATCCTCAATTTGCTTATTTATGTCAGGGAGAAGATCATCAATTAAGATGGAAATAAAAAGGATTCCTATGTTTTAGATTTAGAGGTTTGTCTCTGAAGTACAGTAAAACCTTGAATTGTGAGGAACTTGTTCTGCGAGTGTCCCGCAAAACAAGCAAACATGTCTAAGAAATTTTAACTTGATAAACAAGCAACGTCTTGCGATATGAGTAGTATGTGACACTGAATGTCACATGATCACAACTGAGCCAATGGTTCTTCTCTCTCTCTCTCTCTCTCTCTCACTGTGGGATTGTGGGTGATCCTCTCCCATGCTCTGATGCTCTGTCTTAGGCCACGGTGTTTGGCAGAAATCAGTGATTTTTCAGGACATTGGAAGGTGCCCACAGCTCGCACCAGAGTATCTTTTTGTCTTTCCATACAACAGTAAGCTTAGGAATGCTTTGCTTCATTCTAAGTCAGGCTGCCTGCAGATAGAGACCCTTCCTCTGTTGCCTTATTGCCAGTTACATTAAATACAGAATATGACAAGAGTTTATTAATACTGTACTGTAGTCGACATCCATGCAAGTGTATGTAATGGCTCCCATGCAGAAAAAGATTCCACTGAGCCAATAGATAGCAGTGATTTTCATCCGTAATAGTGAAAGTCATCCTGCACAATAACCCTCCTTTCTCTTGTCTCCCTCACACCAGCCACAAAGGTTTTCAAAGGTCAGTGCAGGTTAATTTGCTTATTTTTCTTTATGTTTTGTATTTTCTTTATTATTTTGCATTATATTACAGTATCATAATCATTTTTATATGAATATTTTTGGATTGTGGAACGAATCACCTGGGTTTCCATTATTTCTTACGGAGAAATTTGCTTTTGATATACAAGTGCTTTGGATTACAAACATATTTCCGGAATGAATTATGCTCATAAACCAAGGTTTTACTCTATTTTCTTTCCTTCTGGGCACATTTAACTTGGAGAAAGCTTTTTTAAAAAAAGTTTCTATCAACCTCTGAATATCAATTTCCAGTTTGGCCAACCTTTGACCACAGAACTACTTAAAAAATTCTTTTAAATATCTTGTTAAGTTTCAGCTAGGACAAACAGTAAATATTCCTGGAAATACTGAACAGCCCCTCTTGGATGCAAGAGGAATCCCTAAGAGTGCAAAATAAACTACCCTCCCAAGATCCAGAGCCATTCCTAAAAATAGTTAAAAGAAAGAAAATATTGGACAATTTCTCTGAGAGCTAGCAAACCATAGGACCTCAGACACAAATGGAGTACAACCCACATTTCTGTCTAGCCATAGTTTTGTACCTTCAACTTGATGGTTGAGCTGCCTGAATACACAAGAACAAACAACCTGCATGCCCCAGGCAGGCAGAAGGCCAGGCCAAATTCTCAGGACATAAAATGGTTCAAGGGAAAGGGCAATAGCCGTCCCTGGGAAAGAAAGAATCTATAACCAATGGGCATGAATTCGGAAAACAAAGTACAACATGAAATTTTTATCTTTCTCTCTCTTCTAGGTACTACAGATAGATATCCAGGCAAGATGATTCTGGTAAGAATTCTCATCCTTAGCTGGCTTCTGCCATTTTTCCCAGAATCTCATCTGTAGACTCCTAGTGGGATCGAAAGTAGAGTGTAACTCTAGTACCTACCAGAATTTGACAAGTATTTTTTATTAAATTTAATTTTAGTTTTCCCTTGGCCATTTAAAGGAATGATTGGTAGCAGTTTAAAATCCCTCAGAGTCCCATCGACTCTAGAAGGGGCCCATGTGGGGGCCTTCCTTCAAAGGAAGATATGGGAGCATTTGAGTTGATATAGAAGGATTCACACAAAACCTTTGAGCACAATCTTTTTTCCAGTGTCCTAGTTGATTACAAATAAGACACTTATTTCTGGCCAGCATTTTGATGATGGATCTCTTAGAGGGTGCAGTGGGGAAGGCCCAAGTGTTGCTTTGGTTCCTGACCGTGGAGCTGTTGCAGCTATAAGGCTAAGACCTTGGAAGGCTTTCATTTACTGTCTTGTTCCAAAGTCCTTTCAAAGTGCTCAGTGATGGTCATCACTTAAATTACACCCATGCCTGTGCATACTATTTTCTGCCTTTTGATGAGTCCACTGATCTTTTTTTTTTTTAATTTTTTTTCAACGTTTTTTATTTATTTTTGGGACAGAGAGAGACAGAGCATGAACGGGGGAGGGGCAGAGAGAGAGGGAGACACAGAATCGGAAACAGGCTCCAGGCTCCGAGCCATCAGCCCAGAGCCCGACGCGGGCCTCGAACTTCCGGACCGCGAGATCGTGACCTGGCTGAAGTCGGACGCTTAACCGACTGCGCCACCCAGGCGCCCCATGAGTCCACTGATCTTAGGAGATAATTTATTTGCAGGCAGGTAGAGTGGGTTGGGTAGATTTATTTATTGTATGAAACCCAGAATACCAAAGGAAGAAAGCTTCCAGACACGCTATAAAGTCTGCCCCAGATTCACCTTTTTGTTGTTTGAACAAAAAAGATGTCTGTTTGCTTGTTTGAAACACAGACCAATCATGTGTGTCAGGGAAGACTCTAGAAATAAGTTTGTAAAGATGAGTCCCCATTTGGCAATTTTCTCTGGTTCATAAGGGGACCACATCAGGAATCTTGATTTTTTTTTTTTTAACATTTGCTTATTTTTGAGAGAGAGAGAAAGACAGAGTGTGAGCCGGGGAGGGGCGGAGAGAGAGGGAGACAGAATCTGAAGCAGGCTCCAGGCTTTGAGTGTCAGCACAGAGCCCAACGCGGGGCTCGAACCCACGGACTGTGAGATCATGACCTGAGCTGAAGTCCGACGCTCAACCAACTGAGCCGGGCTCCCCGAGGTCCTTGATTATTATCCTTTGAGTTATGCCATCCTGCTTCCTGCATGCATTTTGGGGCTTTACCACATCCTGCCACCATGCAGGCAAGCTGATAAAGGTCTGCAAGCCCGGGATCATAGGCCCTAAGAAGGGTTCTAAATTCTTCTCAAAACTTTGAAGATCCCCCCTTGGGTTTAGGAATTTCTTTTGTTAAGGGACCAGGCTGGATCGCTGGTGGAAAAACCAAGCAGCACTCGGAGATCTTGGTGGATTGGAGATTTAATACCAGCGGGCTCAGAGGAGACCGATTCTACAAAGATCTGAGCCCCAAATGCAGGTGGGAAGGGTCCTTTATAGTGTCATCTTTTGCATTCCTGGTGGCTTTGCGCCCACAGCAAACAGGGCAGGAAGAACCCGGAAGAGGAGTCTCTAAGCTAGAAACTAGAGCTTGTTTTAGTCCCGTTGGCCATCTTATGGTGCAGAAATTTACTTATTTTCCCAACAGTAGTAATTCGGCACCCGAGGCAAGCGGGGTGGGAACAAGAATCTGGAAGGGAAGCCTTCAGGCAGGGACTGAAATTCCCTTTTTAATCAGTCCTGTTGGCCATCATATAACAGATTTTTCCCTAACACTTAACTATGGATCTTGGTTGGTCTTTGACCAAGATGTGAAGGATACCTGAAGAAGATCATCTACAGCCTAGTCTCTTCAGAGTGGAAAGGTTATTCAGATAGAGGATTAGTAGAACATGACACTGAAGTAAAGGAGGATAGAGGGGAGCAGTAGGCATCATGTCAGTTTATTGTCTTTTGTTTTAGGTACATCTTCTGTCTAAATTTTCATTAGCCCTTTTACAACAAGTCTTTCAATGAAGCTGTTTTGGAATCTTGAATCCTTTTGGAGGCTTATTTAAAAAAAAAACAAAAGTTTATTTATTTGTTTTGAGAGAAAGGGAGAGTGTGAGCAGGGGAGGGGCAGAGAGAGAGGGGGAGAGAAAGGGAATCCCAAGTAGGCTCTGTGCCTCGAGGCTCAAACTCACAAACTGTGAAATCATGACCTGAGCCAAAACCAAGAGTCGGACGTTTAACCAACTGAGCCACCCAGGCATCCCCTTTTGAAGGCTTCTAAATGCCAATTAAAATAGGTATCCTATTCTGTTTGCTTGATTTGGGAACCCTTGCTTTCAAATGCACTTCTTGAATGAACAACCTTGCTTAATTCCCCCCAGTGGTCATCATAATTCTAGAATGTCTTACTAAGATTTTGCCACTTTCGGAGATACTTACAGGTTCCAGGACTACATAAAATAACATGTGGGCATAAAATAAGCAGGTATTCCAGAAAAAAGATGGCCTACTCTATTTTTGGAACTTGAGGACTCCATTTCTTTAGCTAAGCACTCTCAGAGCCAAATTAATACATAAGAGGGATGTGCCACTGGGTTGGCTTTAATCTGTGGTGTTACAGTGTACCTCCCTGCATGGAAATCTTTTTGACCTCGTGTCAATCTAACTCATTCCAGGCCCAACTTATCCTGACATGACAGCCTTAGAGTTAAGTGGTGAGCGCTCTGACGGCTTTAAGAGCTCAACCCATGCCCAACCAACTTGCAGCTTTTGACTTCTAAGATTCTGATTAACAATAGCTTGTATTTTATATGCACATTAAAAGAAAGCAGCAATAATTGAGGAAGTAGAACTGTGGACACCAGCAGTACCAAAGAAAAGGTACTGACCACTGACCAAGAGAAGGCCTTGGGTACATACCCCTAATAGCTCCCAGTGTGGAACTGGGGACTGAACCAGCAGACCTAACAAATGGACTGAACCAACGGCTGGGCTTCGGGTTCTAGGTGAAACTGTGCGCTAACCTGACGTGGACTGAAAAATCAATTAGACCAGGAGCTTGATGCAATGAGAACAGGGCCCAGAACCAAGAACTTACCCATGGCCCTTGGCAATGGCAAGAAAGACAACTCAAAGGAGTTTCATGGTGACCCGTGCCCGTGCTTCTCATGTCCCTGAGCCATCAGAAGTCCCCTTGAGAGCCCACTGTTGTCAATAAACCTGTTAGAAACATAATTCAGCAGAGTAAATGTGAAAGGTCTTATTGGCTTTATTCAATGATCCATCCCATCTTGCAAACAAAAAGGAGTTCCTGGGAGCTGTACGAAATGAAAGACTGTATGGGCAGAAGCAAGCAAGACAAGGGAGTTATACCAGCAAAGAGCAGATCGGTTGTGGCAAGGTCACTTTTCTTTAGGGGATGGTAGGAGTGTAGCAGCAGATTACCTCACTAGCTCTGACTAGGTGATTGCTGATTGATTGATTGATTGATTGATTGGAGATTCCATTTCTGGGAGAGGCCAAAACTGTAATGAGCTAAGTCTCACTTTAGTGACGTGGGACTTAGCATAAATGACCCTATTTGGAGGCTGTTGTCTTGTTTCTTAACAGCAATAAGTCTTTTTAATTTATTAAAGGATCATGTTTTCTGAATTTTACATTTTTAATAGTGTGCGGCACACAACAAATGCTTCCTTGGTATATTCTAAAAGAGGCCAAGTATATAGTATTCGAGTCAAAATTAGGATCTTATTTTGCTTCAAGATGCTTTGGAACATGTAATTATGAATATAACTCTGCTTGTGAACTTGTACTCATTAATTTGGCAATTAGCAAGATCTTGTTGATCTTGGAATTCATTAGACATTGCAGCTGGAAGGCTGCCTCAATTTTAACACATAGGAATCAACAATTAAGGTGGTAATAACAAAAATCAATATTACTTTCCTGCTTATACATTTTTCCAAGGGTGCACTATGCCAAATTACACAGTATTTTACATTAGAAATATTTTTAAAGTAGTATCATCCTATTTATTTTAACATAGAGACAGAATAAACCTCCGTTTAGTAAAAGGTCATGATCAATTAGGTTATAGGCAGAGTTCTAGAGCCCAGGCCCTTTCTTCATCGGCATACCACACAAGGTTCCTGTGCGTGAGAAAAAGTTGTCACTCTGGATTTCAGGAAGTTCCTTCCTGCCCTCGAGTTCTCAAAGAATCCCCTTTATATTCTGATACTCTCATCAAAATTCCACCCGGGGCAGTCAGCTGAGTCTCAGTTCTCGTACTTGGCAGCTGGCTTAACTTCTTCATCAGTTCTCTTAATAAATAGCGGTGGGCCATTTTTGCCACTTTTGGTATTTGCTGCAAGTGTGAATTTAGCTCATTCGGAAATTGATTTAATTTTGTTTCGTTTTGTTTCATGGTCAGAATTGCCTGCAGTGTTTCAAACCGCATATAAGTTGCGTGATAGGATGTTAGCACCCAGCATAGCTTTACATTCACAAAGTCAGATTTCAAATGAAAGCTGCTGGTACTTTGTTCTGAGCCACGAGCCCCCCTCTCTCCTCCTTGGAGTTCCTTTGTGCCTCCCTTGCCAAGAGGCGTTGGGTTCAATCCTATCGATCAGGAGATACGCTACATGACAAAGCAATTCAAGCTTTCAAGTTTCTAACTGTTAAAAATGTATTTTAAAACCACAGGAAAATTCTGCTGATATTTAATGATAGACTATATGCTCTCTGATGAATACTATTCTCCAGACTCAGCCTGCTGAGTTCTCTGACACAGCTTTTAGTTCTTTCGCATTCTGGCTACATCCTCCCGGGGCCAATGTCAACGCTTTCTTCAGATGTGCTGGCAGTTTGGAACATAGAGTTATACACGGGGGCTGAGCGGTTTGTGAAGAAATATGGCAACTCCTCCCTAATTCCAAACACCATCCACCTTTTAATACAGTCTGATTGCGTTTGTTCGGAGGATAATTTAGCCAGGATTGTCGCAGAAAATAGAGACTAGAATAAGAGATTCTATACAGATAAAAGCTTGTATGCAGACAGTGTATTGGGGAAGTAAAACCAGGAAATGGAGGAGGGAATGAAAAAAAATAAAACAGACAGTGAAGGAAAGTCAGTATCCGAGTACATCGTGGAGCTGGTCACCACCGAGGGTAAGTGGGGCTCTGTCCGTCCATTCAAGACCCTCCGAAGACCTCAGGGCGCCTGGGTGGCTCAGTCGGTTGGGCGTCCGATTTCAGCTCAGGTCATGATCTCACGGTTCGTGAAGTTCGAGCCCCCGCGTCGGGCTCTGTGCTGACAGTTCAGACAGAGCCTGGAGCCTGCTTCGGATTCTGTCTCCCTCTTTCTCTGCCCCTCCCCACTTGCACTCTGTCTCTCTCTCAAAAGTAAAATAAAAACATAAAAGAAAATTTAAATGCACCTGAGAATCAACTGCCAGGGGACAGAAGACCACATGTGGCCACTATTTCTCCGCTGCCTCATTGATCCAGGGTCATGGGATGTCATTGATCACGGCTGTGAAGTCCCTTACCCTTCCAGGCCTTGGTGCATGACCAAAGACCAGTTCTGGCATTAGAGGCTGAGGTGCAAAAAATGAGGCTTGAGAAGTACGAAGTGCCCATGTGTGAAGCTGCTTGCCGACAGCAATGGCTTCAAGACAAACATAGGCTTGAGAGCTATGGGCAGAGGACAAGAGTCTCCAATGTAGGTAACTGAATCTCAAGGCCAAGTCCTATTTAACCTGCAGTCCTACACAAATCCTTTATTTTTGTACCCCCCCCCCACCACCCTGGGCTTTCTGTTGCAACTGTCTGAATTTTGAGTTACACAATCACGAGCATTTAGTTTCAGAGATAAGGAAATTGAGGCACAGTTTGGAGAAACAGTTCTCCCATGGTCACAAAGCTAGTCTAAATAAATGCCTCAGCATTCTACTTTGTAGAGATCTTTAAGCTATGGATTGAGAAATATTCTTAAGCTCCTAGGACATAAGGAAGAATTAAACGGGATTTGGATGCTGTCACCTTCTTTGGGAGCTTCTGCTGATGTCACAGAGAGTCTTTAGTTCCCTGAGATTCACTTTTGTACCGGAATTCTACACAATCATGGTCTCCATTCTGCTTTTCTTTTCTTACCACTCATGTCCTTAAGTATTTATGATTTTTTTTTTAAATTGCTGTATATTTATTTTTGAGAAAGAGACAGACAGACAGCGTGTGCGGGGAAGGGGCAGAGAGATTGGGAGACACAGAATCCGAATCAGGTTCCAGGCTCCTAGCCGTCAGCACAGAGCCCGACTCAGGGTTCGAACTCGGGAACGGTGAAATCATGGCCTGAGCCAAAGTCAGATACTCAACCGACTGAGCCACCCAGGCGCCCCTAAATTGCTGTATATTTTAGATCTAACAGCACAGACAGTAATATGTTCAGAACAGGTGTTTCAGAAGTGGAGGCAGCTGAGGAAAGGCCAGGAGTCGGCCTGCTTGCCTGCATCATAGGTGGGCTCAGGGGCCGCAGGCCTGAGTCAGGTTACATTGCTCCTCCCTGCCCCCATTTTCCTGATCTGTAAAATGGGGACAATTACAAAACCACCCATGGGGCTATTATGATGCTTCAATGAGTTGACTTTGGTAAGCCTCTTAGAATAGTGCCTGACACATAGAAAGTCTTGTTAAAGTGAGTGAGACCTTTAAAATAGGCCTCTTTGGGGGGAAGGTTTTGTATGTTTGTGTTTTGTTTTCGGCTTTGGTTTTACAACACCACCAAGACTAATACTTTTATTCAAAACCATCTCAACTTCTCAGGTGTGGAAGAAGCTGGACGTCTCTGCAGCTATATATGTGTGTGTATATATATATATATATATATGCATACATAATATGCATGTATGCCTATAATATGTATATGCATAGCTTGTGTTACATTATATACTCTACTTCAGTTACTTATGGTACAAATTTCTCTTTCAATATTAATATAGTAAGACCATTTCCCTACCAGGTCCTGGGTTTTGAAAATATTGTCTGCCTGAAAATTTTAGCATAGTTTTCAATAGCAATTAACACTTCTTAGAAATGACAAATGAACAGCAACAAAAATGAATCTGAAAAGTAGACAAAATAAAGACGTTAGAGTTGTGTCTCCTGAAATATAACAACCACCTGGATGGGCTATTGTGTTCATGAATCTTTTAAAATACTTCAGGCTCCTTTGAGTCAAAAGAAAAAAAAAATGTATCCATTCAGATACATGAACTGTCTTTAATGTAATTCTAATACCTTTTCCTTCAAGTGAGGATAGCAATGTCTCCATTGTCTTTCTCACAAGGTTGTAAAGTTCGAAAATTTCAATTAAAAAAAAAAAAGAATGCAACACTTCTTGCTAATTGGCCTCCCGCCCGTATAACTGGATTCAAAAATCAGTAAGGAAATACGTCACAAACTTGAAAATAGTCTGTTTGCAGAAGTTATTATTTGCGAATGGATGCACTCACGCATTCTTCATCAGGATGGGAAAGCAGCCACTATTCCTTTAGAAAGTTCAAAAGCGGCCGTGCCCCCTTCCTGACAATTGCAGTCAGGCCTCAGCCTGCGCCGTCTCGGCCAAAACAGTAATTTAGAAACGCACCGTCTGTCTCTTGCTCCTATTTGAAAAGTCCTGACAAGGTGGTGTCTGTAGGATTATTTTATTTCTCGGGTTTTCAACAGAATTGCCCGCCCCTCCCCCACTCGGTTTGCAGCCGGAGCCCCAGCTCAGAAATCCGTAAACACGCCGGGCCGGCTTCCTTGTAAAGGAAATTCTGGGGCATAATGAAGTCCGCACGTCGTGGCGGCCTGGCCTGCTGGGTTCAAGCCACTGAAAGCAGCCGCCGGGTGAATTTCTCAGCCTTTGGTAAGTCTCAGGCTCTGTGAGTTGCTCAAGTGTACCGAGGCTGTTTGCAAGAGAGGACTCCCGCTGCGTGGGTTTGCTCTCCTCCCAGGAGCTCAGAAAGGTGAGAGGGCTCCTTCATATTTTCTCTTTTCCTTGAACTACACAATAGTTTCTTCAGCAGGTCCCTCTGGGTCTCTCACACTGGGACATTTTTTCCACATTTCCAGGATTATGGCCACTTTTACTTAGATCTATGTGTGCTGCCTCCACATACAAAGAAGCACTTGGGGACAGGGATTAGTAGGATTAGAAGAGATTCACATATGTCCAGTTCAAGCAATTGGTATTCAAAGCTTTACACTTTCAAATGCCACCAGAGAGAGAAAAGGAGCCAGGAGCTCGCTTTGCATTTCAGCACCTTCAAGAGAGGAACAGTGCTTTTGATTGGTGTTTAAAGCGGAGGGGATAAACAGATTCCTCTTTGGTTTAATCCAGTCCAGCATACCTCGGCCTCTACTATGGGGAACCAAATAGTGCGCCCAGGCTCAGAAACCACAAACTTCGGCATTTTGGTGGTGGCTAGTGTTCCAAGTAACGTGCCACCGTGCATTTGTGTATGGCCGTTCCTTTGCCAGTTGTGCTTTGCTGTTTTCCGTACAGGCATTCCTCCAGGCTCTCCCTCGCAAAATATTCCGTGACTCTATCTGCTGGGTCGAACAATGAAACTCGGCTTCCCAGCAATGACTTAGAGCAGAGGTTTGATTTGTTTTCGTTTATTGGTGATGGGGGCGTACCCAGTAATGGCAAGTAAAGGAAAATGTAGTCGAGTTGAAATCTGAAATACAGTTGTTGAAATGGTTTCTTAATACTTGGCGCGGAGACAGAAGCAGATACCCCTCCCCACCCACGCCAGAGACCTGTTTTGCTTGTCAATCACTTCGGTTTTCAGGTCCTGAAGCAACCCGCTGTTTTCGCCTCAATCCCCCATCCTATAAAGGCCTGTTTTCCGTTAGGAAGGTGCAAAACATCCATGGAGAGCAACCAGCACTGTTTTAGACTGTATCCTATCACCACGGATTCCATACTCACATTAGCTGACTCACTAGGCAAGTTTTGCTCTAGATTCATTTGTGTTTTGCTTAGCAACAAGAAGCCTTGATTATAAGGTTCTACATAGATTTATTTTGGTAGTACGTGGACATCTTTCACAATGCTGCCCATTTTTTACAAATGAACTTCTCATGAACTCTGGAGTATTACTTCCAATGAACAGGTGATACCAAGAATCCTGTTTTCTTATGGATGAGGGTGTCTTTCTAAATGTATTTTTATTAGTGGAAAAAGAGTCACACTAGTTGTTATCAGACCCAGGATCCAGTCCCAAATCGATCATTAGTTAGGTGTTCACCTTAAGGGAGTCACCAAGTTTTCCTTTTGTCCTCACCTTCATCATGTATAAAATAAAAGGGTTGGACTGAAATATTAACAGCTTGCGTCCCTCACACAGTACCATTTATAAATTGCTTTTACACATTTCTTCTAAGTATTTTTAAGCTTAAACATTCTGTTTCTTTTCCTAATCATTTGGAAAGAAAGCCACTTATGGTATCTCTGCCATAGAGCAGACACATCCCTGTAAGACAAGAAAAGTCACCTTCAAATAAATTAATTGCCACAGCTGGAGCAGGGATTATTTGGAGTTGATATTTTATAATGAGGCACCATCTCTGTAAGACATGATCTCAAATATCAGAAAGATTGTGTGGTGCTGCATTATATCTCTGTCTGCTGTCTTTTTCTTTCTTTCTTCTTTTTCTTTCTTCTTTCTTTCCTCCTTTCTTTCTTCTCCCTTTCTTCTTTCTTCTTCTTTTTCTTTCTTCTTTTTCAGTCTAGTTTCTTGCTGTTGTTCAGATGGAGTTAATTCTCTATTGTTTTATCTTCAGATTCAGAGCTCCTTCCCTTGTTATTTCCTCTCTTGTATTATGCCCATCTAGTGAGATTTTTATTTTGGTTATATTTTCAGTTATAAAATTTCCCTTTGGTTCTTCCTGAATGCCTTCTGTCTCTTTGGTGAGTTCTTTCATTTTAGTAATTTGTTTCAAGTGCGTTTGTAATTGCTCCTTGAAGCATTGTTACGTTGGCTGCTTTACAATGCTTGTCAGGTAATTCCTCCATCGACGTCATCTGCTGTTGGTGTCTGTTGATTCTTTTTTCGTTCAAGTTGATTTCCTAGTTTTTCATCTGGTGAGTCATTTTCAGTGTGTCCAGAACATCTTGGATATTACGTTACAAAACTCTGGGTCTTATTTCAATCTCCTGTATTAGCAGGAGAAACCTCTCTGGCAGGGGCAAGAAAGATAAGTGAGTTTTGCCACTGGGTGGGGATACAAATCCAGATTCCTTGCTCCCTGTAATCAAATTTTGATAATGATCATTAGAATGGTATAGTAGGTAAAGTACAGATTTGGGAACCAGACAACACTTGAGTCCTAGACTCCCATGCACCTGCTATATGTCCTAGGATATGCCATACACCTTACCGAGCCTCAGTTTCCCCATCTCTAAGTAGGGATGATAATACATGCCTTGGAGTCTATTTCCAAGATTAGAAATACTACATGTGAACAGTCGAGCATGTAGTAAGTGTTCAACAAATATTAGGTGGCTCCAGTTATGAAGTAAAAATCAGCGCGTTCAAAAGGCCATGCTGTTGAGTACAGCACCCAGGAGTTTCCTAATGGATAAAAATTCCACAACTCTCCAAGATTTCTCTCCATATTTTTCCTAAGCAATTCTGTTTTCTACAAATTAATTTGTATGTTATACAAGTGTGACATACAGTAAAACCTTGGTTTGCGAGCATAATTTGTTCTGGAAACATGCTTGCAACCCAAAGCACTTGTATATCAAAGCGGAGTTCTCCACAAGAAATAATGGAAATTCAGATGATTCAGTCCACAACCCAAAAATATTCACATAAAAATGATTAAAGTACCGTAATATAACACAAATAATAAAGAAAATACAAAATATAAAGAAAAATAAACAAATTAACCTGCACTGACGTTTGAAAACCTTCATGCTGGTGTGATGGAGACAAGAGAGAGTCGGGTTATAGTGTAGGGCAATTTTCACACTTTCAATATCACTAATGGATGGAATCACTGGCATCTATTGGCTCAATGGAATCTCTTTTCATGCAGCTTTAACACAGAACCTATCCAGTGACACTTGCTTTTGCCTCCTTTTGAGGGTTTCACAGAAATGTGGCATTACATTGTCGTTAAACAGATTCATCACTCACGCTGCTACAGCCTTATTCAGATTGTGCTTTTCTACAAATTTTGCACTGTTTCCCACATTTTACACATCTCCCTAATCTCATTTGAAGTTAGGGATTCCTCTGCCTTTTTCTCCTCCTCTGCAGATGAGATGCCGGTGTAGACTCCTTAAAAAATCATGCAATTTTGACCACTCGCATACCTAGTTCATATTTCTCGATGATTTCCTTCTTAATCTCCACCGTAATCATCTCCTTCTTACTGCCTTTCTTTTCAACCTTTTTCTGCATGGGGGCCATTGCATACGCTCGCTCATATGTTGACTACAGTACAGTATTAATAAACTCTTGTCATATACTGGATTTAATGTAATTGGCAATAAGGCAACAGAGGAAAGGGTCTAATATCTGCAAGCAACCTGACCTAGAATGAAGCAATGCGTTCCTAAGCTCACTCTTGTATGGAAAAGTGCTGTCCATAGGTGCTTTGAAGTGATAAAAAATACACTAACTAATATCAGTTGTGGGCACCTTCCAATGTTCTAAAAAATCACTGATTTCTGCCAAACACCACGGCCTGATACTGAGCCTCTGAGCATGGGAGAGGATCACCCATAATCCTACAGAGAGAGAGAGAAAGAGAGGGAGGGAAGAACCATTGGCTAAGTTGTGACCATGTGATACTCGGCATTATGAACTACTCGCATCGCGAGATGTTGTTCGTTTATCAAGTTAAAATTTATTAGAAGTGTTTGCTCATCTTGTGGAACAGTCACAAACAGGTTACTCACAATCCAAGGTTTTACTGTATTTGTAAAAACCTCCCGGTATCTGAGGCATCACTTGTGGGCCAATACGTTCTGGTTGACTTATTCATTCTTTTACTTGCTTCTTGAAGTATTCCAATTATTTCACACAGTCGAATCGTTTGTTTTTTTTTTCTTTTTTTTTTTTAATTTTTTTTTTCAACGTTTATTTATTTTTGGGGGGACAGAGAGAGACAGAGCATGAACGGGGGAGGGGCAGAGAGAGAGGGAGACACAGAATCAGAAACAGGCTGCAGGCTCTGAGCCATCGGCCCAGAGCCTGACGCGGGGCCTGAACTCACGGACGGCGAGATCATGACCTGGCTGAAGTCGGACGCTCAACCATCTGCGCCACCCAGGCGCCCCTGTTATTTTTTCTTAAAAAACACCAACTTCTGCTAAAATCTTGTCGTGATAAAAAAAAAAATCCTGTGATACTGTGTTTGATTTTCATGGATACTATACGTCTCAATAAGCTTTATGCTTTTGAGTTATCCTTATCTTGTTTTTCAAGATTTCTATTTTTTATTCTTATTTGTTGTGGTGAGATACACATGAAATAAAATTTACCCTCTTTGCCATTTTTAAACGTACAAGTCAGCATTGGTAAGGATATACATTGTTTGCAACCAATCTCCAGAACTTTTCATCTTAACGAAACTGACACTTGGTCTCCATTAAACAACTCCCCATTTCTCCCTCTCCCCCACCCCCGGCAACCACCATTCTGCTTTGTTCCTATGAATCTGACAGCCCTACGTATCTCATATCAGTGGAGTCATACAGTATTTGTCTTTCTGTAACTTGCTTATTCCACTTAGCATAATGTGTTCAAGGTTCATTCATGTTGTAGCCTGTGTCAGAATTTCTTTCCTTTTTAAGGCTGAATAAGAGAGACAGAATGTGAGGGGGGAGAGGGCAGAGGGAGACAGAGAGAGAATCCCAAGTCAGGCTCCGTGCTCAGCGCAGAAGCTGATGCGGGGCTCAAGCCCATGACCCTGGGATCGTGGCCTGAGCCGAAAGTGAAAGTCGAGCACTCAACCACCTGGGCCACCCAGGCGCCCCGTCAATGGCATTTTGCTTGCCTCCACTCTGGCTAAAATATACAAATAATACTGTGATCATGGGTGTACAAGTATGCCTCTGACGCCCTTCTTTCATTTTTTGGATACATACCAAATATTTTTGAACTCACATACTTTATTTTTGGAGAAAGGAGGAACTGTTCCTTTTTATATAGCCACATACTGTATGTGTTATAATGTAAACTTTTAAAATGTTGATGATCATTTTGGAATTTAGGAATAGTAGTTAACACACATATGGCTGCAAACAACAGAATATTCAAATAAGTGGCTTTAACAAACTAAGACTTTCATCAGACTCAAGAAAAGATTGTTAGGAAGTTGATCCAAGTCTGATCTAGAGGTTCAACCAATGTTTGCTTTTTTCCTCCTTTCCTCTGTCAGTGGGTTGGATTCCACATATGTGCTCTGCGTGCTTTTCCACTCTCCTAAAAGACTAGTTCACATCTCCCGTCTCCAAGTCTCCAATTTTTCATTCCCCAGTTCCCACTATCAGCTGTGACCTTGCTCCTTACTTGACTGAGAAAATGGGATTACAAGAAGAAATCTTCCAGAATCACTTACCCCACTTCCGCACGTCTTCACGCATCGGGGTCCATTTATCTGTCTTCCTTCTTGTTACCACTTCTGTGTTCCTATTTAGAGCCTGTCCTCTCTACTCATGTATAGTGTCTATATCTTCTCACCTAGTCAAGGGCATGGATACAGCAATTGTCCCCTTTCTCGTCTGCATCATCAATTTCTTTTTGCCACGGTCATTCTAAGAAACATACAAGCTTGCTGTAATTTCTCCCATCTGAAACAACAACAACAACAAACAAACAAACTTCTTCAGGACCATTTCTCTGTTTCTTTTTTCAGCAAAACTATTTGACAGGGTTTTGGTTGCTTGTGTGGTTTACTTATGTTCCCCATTCTCTCCCTTTCCATTTTTCTTAAACTCCACTCTGACTACTTCCTTCACTGTACCATCAAAATCGCTCTAGTCCAGGCCGTCGGTGACGTCCATGGTGATAAATCTCCATGGGTTAGTCTCAGTCTTCCTCTCACCAGACCCATCAAGGGAATTTGACACTGCAGATAACTGCCTCCTTCTTAAAAGCCTGTGTTCCCTTGGCTTCTAGGATACCCCTGTCCCTTGGGTTTCCTCCCACCCAAGAGCTGCTCTTTCTATCTCCTTTGTTGCTGCTTCCTCTCCTTCCTTCCTTCCAGGAAGTGTAGCAAGGCTTACTGCTTGGAACCTTTTAGTCTTTATCTGCATTCAATCTTGTGGTGATTTCATGTCTCATGTCTTTCCCTGAAAGGTAGACATGTTTACACAGCTTACTACATTCTTTTCATTTGGATAGGCATCTCAAACTTAACATATTCAAAATGTCTTTTTCCTCAGAATTTCCGATCTCAGTTGTTAAGAGAAAATTGTCAAAAGATGACATAAAATCATGACTTCCGTACAGATATAAAATGAACTCATGTCAAAGATTTTATTAAACTCATTAATTTATGAGGGAAATAAGATGTTACAAACAGTTGAAAAAAACATTCAAAGAGCAAAGACATATATAGAGAATAAGAAATTCTGAAGTGAATTTACAAATATATACAAAATGGTCAATCTACAGAAAACAGTCGATTGCATTCTACTAACACAATCAATGTAGTTTTATGGACAAAAATAACTTACATTATTACCAGTTTTCTACAACATGCATCGTTGTAAAACACCTGAAAGACAATGGAAGGCAGGAAGTGACCTGAATGACTGAGCTGGACAGAAAACTCATTAATCTTGTAATATTTTTTCTCCATTTCAAAGCCCTTCACAATTTTTTTCTGACACAGTGGATTGAATCCACATTTTTCTAGAAGATCAAACCAAAACCTTAGAGTTCGTCCTTAATCTGTCTCTTTTTCCCACACTCCATATCCAATCTCTCAGCAAATCCTGTTGGCTGATCTTGCAAATTATATCCAGAATATGACCACCCCTCACCATCCCCACCACACAGGCGGTACAGGCTACCATTATTTCTCATCTGGATTCTTACAGTAGCCCTCTTACTGGTCTCCCTGATTTCAACCTTGCCCTCTTCCATCTACTCTAAGCCATTCCTCTGCTCAAAACCTTCTAATGGCTTCACACTTGGAGTAAAAGCCAAAGTTCTCACTCAAGAGTAGAAGAACTTAGAGGGCACCTGGGTGGCTCAGTCGGTTAAGGGTCCAGCTCTTGATTTCAGCTCAGGTCATGATCCCACAGTTCGTGAGTTCAAGCCCTGCACCGGGCTCTCTGCTGTCAGCACAGAGCCTGCTTTGGTTCCTCTGTCTCCCCTCTCTGCCCCTCCCCTTCATGCTCTCTTTCTCTCAAAAAAAAGAAATAAATATTAAAAAATTAATTTAAAAAAAGGAGAGGTTTGATTCTACTCCTATTAAAAAAAGAGAGAGAAAGTAGACTTAGAATTTCCTACAAAGCTCTGCACATTCTACACCCTTGGCTGTTGCCTCAACCCAGAGATGTTCTCCTTGATATCATTTTAACTATCTCTCCACTCACTCTGCTGCAGCTACATTGGCCTCCTTGCTGCTTCTAGCAGGCTTGCTCCTGCCTCAGAGTCTCTTTGTGTATGTTCATGCCTCTGCCAGGAACGCTTTTCCTCCAGATATCTAAGTTATTTGGTGTTTGTCTCTTTGGTGTTAAAACTTTGGTGTTTAAGCACTTTTGTGCTTAAGTCCCAACTTTTCAGAAATCTTCCTTGACATTATTTATTGTTGCAACCACCAGTCTCCTATCCCTTCTCCCTTAACAATCCCTACTTCCTTCTCTGTTTTACTTATTCCCATAGCAATTGTCACCATCTGACATAATGTGCATTTCACTCATTTATGTGTTCCCCGTATAATGTAAGGCAATTGAGGGAAAGGTTACGGGGTTATTTAGTTCATTGTTTAATTCACTGTGCTTCAAATAGCAGCTGGCATTTTGTAGTGGCTTAATAACTACTTTTTAATGAATGAATGATTTCTAGCTTTTAGGAAATAACTTAGGGACATTGTGATACTGGTGATGCAATGAGAACTAGACACAAAACATAGATATTGCAGATGACACAATGCACATCAGATAAATATTATGGAGTTTCAGGGTGCTGTGGTTGGAGGTATGAGTAAACCTTAACTTGGGGCTTTCTGAGCGATTGCAAGACTGAGAAATGTATATGTATATGTATATACATATGCATAATGTATATGCATATGCATATGTATACGTATACATATACGTATACGTGTATGTGTATGTATATATACAAACATTTTATGTCAGGATGCTTACTCTTCCAAAGTCTCTCCCCTTACCCTAATAGTGGTTATCAATCTTGCAAATGTCTTTTTTATTTATTTTTTCTTACCCAACTAATCAGAGAACACAGTTTACTTTTATCTGGAAAAGTCCGCAGTGCAAATTTGTGCTGTTACTTCGGCCCGGGCTAACCTTTTTATCCACGTAATTTAGTCCATCTGCACTTTTTTTAAGTTTTTTATTTATTTTGAGAGAGAGCGTGAGCAGGGGAGGGGCAGAGAGAGAGGAGAGAGAATCCCAAGCAGACTGTGCACTGTCAGTGGGGCTCGAACTCACGAACCGTGAGATCATGACCTGAGCTGAAATCAAGAGTCAGTGGCTTAACCTAACTAAGCCACCCAGGCACCCCCATCTAGCACTTCCTCCTGCAGATATTTAGTAATCCACTTGGAAAATGTTTGCTCTATGTTTATGTAAGCTAGAGTAAGACAAGATTGCTCTAACAAAGAGAGCCAAAAATAAAAGGACTTATAAAAAAGAAGTTTCTTTCTTGTTCACGTAACAATTCCAATATGAATGGTCCAGATCTTTAGAAAAGTTCTGCTCTATGCTATAATTGGGGGCTTAGAGTCTTTCTGCTTTACACATACAAAGGACATCTTTATTTATCTGCATGGTTGAACTGTGGTCAAAAAGCAGAGAGCCGAACTAATATTACACTGTGTGTTAACTAACTGACATTTAAGTAAAAACTTGTTGAAAAAGTACAGAGAAGGAAGAAAAGGTAGAAAGGGCACGTCCAGTGTCGTAACTCCCAGACTTGCATATAGCACATATGACTTCTACGCACATTTTATTGGTGATAATTTCATCCCATAGCAACATCTGAGAGTAAGGGCTTCTTGAAGCTGGTCAGAGGAGAACAGGTTGGGTAGATGATTGGCAGTCTCTGTTGCACCGTCCTCATGACGTTAAGTTCTGCTCATTTAATGGAAGTGGTTAGCAAGGGAAAGGATCCTTCCACGAGAACACAAAGGATGGTTTCTAGTGAAGTGGAAATTGAGACTATCACCTGGTCCCTTGAGTCCTTCACATCACTCAACCACAGGGAGGGAGAAAAAGTATGTTACTATGTTGGCTGAAGTTATTCGTATCCTGATTATCAAGAGGAAATAGTCTCACGGCAGAACGATGGGGAAAGGGAAGGAGATCTTCTGGGCGTGGAGCATTAGTGCCATAGTCAATTGTAAGAGTTCATGGATGACCATAACATTCGCATGTAGGAGTATAAAAGAATGCTAGTCCGGCTACCTTCACCAAGTAAAGAACCTTGGCCACTTGAGATGTTGGCAAAGGGCAAAAGGAATAGGGAACAGATAGTGAAGAAAAGAAATTTCTCAGTGTAACTATAACTTCATTGGCACTGGCTCACAATTTTTCTTACTCTGCTTAATATGTATGCTATATATGAATATATGAGTGTATGTTAGCCAGTTTTCCTTTCTCTCTTCTGCCTTCCCCCTAATATTTCAGATAAGTTGTTGTAGTGATACTTAAATAAATAATTTAACTTATAGATTATCTGGTATCAAAATAGAATTAACTAAACTGGAAGAAGAGTGAGAATTACCCAGCGATAGACATAATGTGTGGTAAGATGTTAGATTTCCCCTTTAGGAGAGAAGGTGAATACATCGTATTTGTTCTTCATTTACTTGCACAAGTGGTGAATGCATTATGTTGGATGTGCTTATGTTTCTAACAGTTGCTGGTCAGAAGTTTATCTATGGCTAGAAGGCAGTTCAGGGATGTAAGGTAACCACAGTGGTGTATTGTGGCGGGCATGATATATTGGCTTTTTCAACCTCTGTTCTACTGTCTTTCTAATTAGAATGAAAAGTTAAATCTTCATTTCACTAATTACCTTACAAGTGGATGCAGATTGGATTCCTTCAATCAAAGGCTCGCATGCCACATTTGGAAAGTGGAAGTGAAGCAGAAATCATTTTCCTGCACCTGTTAAAAAATTATGTCTTCGCCGGCTCTGTCATAGACATATTAGATTTTTTTCTTTAGCGGTCTTCCAGGGCCCGTTCTCTTGCTCCTGATTATCAAGAGTCAATTATGACTATTTCTTCTTGGTCCGAGCTTCCTGATTCCGGGGTCAACCGATGCTCCATATTCTTGGGTTTATGACTCAAACTGCAACCTCCAGGTTGGTTATTTTTGTATTGTTCTGAGAGTCGTTCCTGGAGACCAAGCCAAGAGCCCAACCCTCTAGTCCTTCCAAAGGTTTTTTTAGGCAGGTGATTTTCTTCATTAAATCTTCTACTGCTTAAAATAACTAGAATGATTTTTATTACCAGCACTGACTTCTTAGAGATAAATGTGTGAGGATGTTTGCTCCTTTCTTCTTTATTTCTCCATCACACTTCCTGGAATGCAGATGTGGTAACTACCACTTTGAGCCAAGAGCACGTGGGGCACACACTAGACGTGTCGGAATGATAAACCGGAAATAATAAGCTCTTTGAGGGCATTAGGAAGCAGAGCCACCATTTCAGCCCTGGACTGTCTTCTTTCAGCTTTTAAATATAAGAAAAAACTTAGATCTTTAAGGCAATGCCATTGGAGTACCTGTTAGCCTCAGCTAATCTAACTTGACTGATACAAACTCTAAGGGACAGACTTAGCACATAGTAAATACTGAACAAATACTAGTTCTTATCACTTGTACCCGGAATAACCCTCTTGTGCCATTTTTGGCCTTTCGAGATTCCCCCCGATCTTTCAAGAACCAACCAAGATGCCTCCTGTTCTTGTGACACCTTCTTTTACTTCTCCGCTCAAGTTCTAGCAAACCATGGCTAGAATTATCTAGTATGATAGGAATTTTTTCATGTCTGTGACCTCTCTAGAGTCTTTGTAAATGGGGATCGGATATGAATCAAATTTTTGTCCCCTCATAAGAAAAAGCACTATGCCATGCAATAGATGTACTCATCAGTTAATACCGAAAGTGTGACATATCTGGTTAAGAACTGTATCATATGATACAGAAGTTAAACACTTCAGGGATTTAAAGTCATTGGGGAAGGTTTCTTTTTTAAATTTTTAAAAAAAAATTTTTTAATGTTTATTTATTTTTGAGACAGGGAGAGACAGACCATGAACGGGTGAGGTCAGAGAGAGAGGGAGACACAGAATCGGAAACAGGCTCCAGGCTCTGAGCTGTCAGCCCAGAGCCCGACACGGGCTCAAACTCACGGACCGCGAGATCATGACCTGAGCCGAAGTCGGACGCTTAACCGACTGAGCCACCCAGGCATTTTTTTTTTTTAATTTTTTTTGGGGGGAAGGTTTCTTAAAGGAGATTGAGTTTTAGGTAAATGTAAAAATAAAACAAAATTTGCATGGGTGAGGAGACATAAAGAGGCGATGCACAGCAGAAGAAACTCTACTCAGAAGCATGGAATGCGTGAACAAGATGTGTGGAGAGAAAGAAAATGGACTCATATCCAGGCTTTCTGTCAGGATGGACGAGGATGGGAGCTGAAGAGATAAAATGAGTCCCACTGCATGAAGGCTGTAAATGCCACTTTGTATTTATACAAACAACTAACAGATACCAAGCTATCCATTTCAGGGTACATTCTTATTATTTGTTTCGCTTTGTTTTGGGGGCCACAAGAACAGGGAATTCAATTAGTTATAATTCTTTGTTCATAGCACGCTCCCATAATTGGTCCCTGTGTGTGTGTTTGTGTTTATTCTGAATAATACAATAAAGACTTGTGAACACCCATCCCAATACAGAAACTGGAACACTGACAATGTCTTCTATAATTTGTGGTTTGTTTCTGTCCCATATTTTTCCCTCCATCCCCTAAAGTGTCTACGTATCTGGAATGTGGGCTGATCCTTCTCTTACTTTTGTTCTTTTCTTTAAAAATATATATAGTTTTGGGGTACCTGGGTGGCTCAGTCGGTTGGGCGTCCGACTTCAGCTCAGGTCGTGATCTCGTGATTCTTGGGTTCGAGCCCCACGTCGGGCTCTGTGCTGACAGCTCAGAGCCTGGAGCCTGCTTCCGATTCTGTGTCTCCCTCTCTCTCTGTGTCCCGCCCCCGCTCGTGCTCTGCCTCTCTCTCTGAAAAATAAATAAACATTTTAAAATATATATGTGTATATATATAGTTTTTCCACTTTTCTGTGTATTTTTAATAAGTATGTCGTTTTGTTGTTTTAACTTTACAGAAATGTTATCATTCTCTTTGTAATCTCCTGGACTCTCATTATTTCTCTTAATTTTGTGTTGGTAAGACTTACTCATATTTTTGCATGAAGGTATAGTTTCTTCATTTAAACTACTGAATAATTCTGCATGTATACCCCAATTTATATCACTGTTTTGCCATTAATAACCATTTGCTACTGGAACAGGGATGCCATGAGCATTCTAGTACAGGGCAGATCTGCAGGAGTACAGGTTCAACAGTTTTGAGTGGAGGCGTATAATCTAGGAGTAGAATTGCTGAGTCGTGGGTGTGTGAATGTTCAGCTTTAGAAACTAGTACAAAACTTTTCCTAAGAGGCTGTATCAGCTTATACTCCCACCAGAAATGCATGAGATCCTGTTGAACTACAGTGCCGTCAATATTTGGTATTTTCAAACTTCTTAGTACTTGGCATTTAAATGGATTTAAAATGCTATCCCCTTGTGGCCCTTATTTGTGTTTTCCTGACTATTTAATGAAGTTGAACATCTTTTTTTTTAATATATATATATTTTTAAGTTTTTTTTACGTGTTTTGAGAGAGAGGCGGGGAGGGGCAAAGAGAGAGAATCCCAAGCAGGCATCCCACCCAAGCTCCCCACTTTTTATAAGTTTATTGGCCATATGGATTTGTCTCATGTGATATTTCTGTTTATGTCTCTCTTTTTTCAGTTTATTTATATATTTTCAGAGAGAGATCATCTCAAGCAGCCTCCACATTGTCAGCACATGGAGCCCGAGGTGGGGCTTGATCTAATGAAACTCGAGATCGTGACTTTTGCTGAAATCAAGAGTCCAAGGCTTAACCAGCTGAGCCACCCAGGCACCCCTTTATGGGTCGTGTATGTTGCAAAGGTCTTTTCACAATTTGAAAATAGTCTTTTCCCATCCTTTAAGACAAGTTTTGATTAAAGGAAGTCCATAATTTTAATATTGTCACATTTATCAACCTTTTCCTTTATCCATTTTTTTTTGCCTATTTAAGAAATGTATCTCTACTTCAAAATCATAAATGTATCAATCTATTTTTTATTAAATGGTTTAAAGTTTTGCTCTTGAAATTTAAATCTGATCCTCCTGAAGTTAATTGTTGTTTATGATTTGAGGCAGGGATTTAATTTCATTAAAACAAATTCTTTTAATGTTTATTTTTGAGAGAGACAGAATGTGAGTAGGGGAGGGGCAGAGAGAGAGAGGAAGACACAGAATTGGAAGCAGGCTCCAGGCTCTGATCTGTCTGTGCAGAGCCGGGTGCAGGGCTTGAACTCAGAAAGTTGAGATCATGACCTGAGCCGAAGTTGGACACCCAGCCAACTGGGTCACCCAGGAGCCCCAAATTTCAAAGTCTTATGTGAATAACCATTTCTTCCCCACATCTTTCTCCCCTTTCATGCATATACTCTCTGTATCATATTTCAGTGGTTGATATTCACACGGATACCCTTCTTCTCTTTCTATTCTATTCATTGGCCAATTGTAAAAATTCTCCACTGCCATTGCTTCTTAGGCTTTAAAATAAGCCTTGGCATCAGATAGTGCAATTATTTCATCTGTACCCGTCTTCAGCAGAAGACTCTTGCCTATTCTTGGTCCTTTACTTTCCTCTCTATATATTTTAGAGTTAGCTCAAGTTCTATTAAATATGTTACTGGGATTTTGTGCTAAATTTTACTGAAACGACACATCAAATTGAGGAGAATTGACATTGACTAAGGATATGTGAGACCTTTACAGGAAAAATTGTAAATTGCACTGAATGCATCTCAAAAGAGGAAATAAGTGGAGGGTTATATTATATTTATAGTAAAGATTTAACGTTGGAAAGTTGAACATCATAAATACATTTATATTGTAAACGTGTAAGGAATTCATGGCTGGCAAGGCATTTTATACACAATTTCTACATTGTCAAGCTGCATCAGACCTATGTAATAAAAAACTAATAAACTTGTTTATCTTTAACAAAAAAGTAAAAATTTTTATTTACTTATTTTGAGAGAGAGAGAGAGAGTACAAGCGGGGGAGGGACAGAAGGGCAGGGGAGAATCCCAAGCAGGGTCAGCTGTGTGCAGCCTCATGCAGGGCTCAATCTCACAAACCATGAGATCATGACCTGAGCCAAAATCAAGAGTCAGAGGCTTAACCAACTGAGCCACCCGGGCACCCTCCCCTCTTTTTTCAATGTTTATTTATTTATTTTGAGAGAGAGTGCACAGAAGCAGGAGAGGGACGGGAAAAGAGAGAGGGGGAGCCATCTGGCAATTTTAATAAGATTATGGTCCTCATGTGACAGGAGAGACCTTGTGACATTACCATTACAAACAAGAAACAATTTTCCATTTTAGTACATGCCCTTCTTGCTTCCGTTTTTAACTTAACCTTTGAAAAAAGAGCTCTCAGATATTATGACTTTTAAAAATATCCAGTGGTCAAGAACAAATAGGAGGAAATCATATAGGCATTATGGCTTTAGGGCTTTCCATCATGGTAGATCTCCTTCACATCAAAAAATGTATTTGTTGTAAATTTGGACATTAGGTTTCCCAATTACACTTACAGCCATCTGGAGGAGTCCCTTCAGGACCTAGGGTAGAGGAGCCAAAGTGACATTGAGGCTGGTGAGACACTTTCTGGGACATATCTTTGGGAAGCATTCTGCATTTGGAGCACTCTTCAAGGGTTCTATCTGGGACTAGCTTGAGGCAAAGTAAATTGCCTTAGCTTCCCTCAATTCTTGCAATGGCTCCTCAAACACTCTCTCCAAATGTCCATTACTGCAGGCCTGTCCACAGTCCTACCCCGGGGCTAGAACTCCCCTTTATGCCACACCCTACCTCAGAGATGTCACTTACTCATCACTTTCCTCCATTTGGCAATCAGCAGACTTTTCCTGTATTCTACTTCTCATATTCGCAGCCCATCTTTTCAGTCCGGCTTTTGCTGGCCACAGGTGCACTGCACATCCCTTGCTTTCTGTCTGGGGCTTCGTGAGAGTGCCTGTGGGGACTGCCTTGTCACTCCCACGTGTGCGGCCCAGAACTGTGGAGGTATTTAATCATAAACAGCTCTCACCAATGGGAGGGGAGAGGCTAGAAACAATGGATAAATGCTTCTCCATTTCACCCCTGGGTGAACGCATTCTATTTATTCACAAGAAGGACTCAAGAGAAGTCAAGGCCCAGTTGTCCATAGCAGTGATCAGCTTGACAAAACACCTTTTGTACTGATCCTTTCTCCTTCTCTGTTTTACTGTCCCCACACCCCCACTCCTGTTAGCTGGGATCACTTTCCAAATAAATGTCCTGTACAGAGAGAAACAGGCTAAGACAAAAAGATCCTTCGGGTCTGTTCTTGTACCTCCAAAATAAGTGCCCAATCTGTTAAAATAACCAATATTAATCACCAAAACCTCAAGGTCACCTTTATATTGTCTTTCAGGAGATGATTGGTTTTCTTGTCTTTTTAGCACCTAGATTCAGGAGGCTATGTTTCCTTGATTTTGTTTCCTCAGAACCTCTAATTGAAGTGATACATAGGACCACTCAAAAAATGTGGGAATGAGGGGCGCCTGGGTGGCTCAGTCGGTTGAGCATCCGACTTCGGCTCAGGTCGTGATCTCACGGTCCGTGAGTTCGAGCCCCACATCGGGCTCTGTGCTGACAGCTCAGAGCCTGGAGCCTGATTCAGATTCTGTGTCTCCCTCTCTCTCTGAACCTCCCCCATTCATGCTCTCTCTCTGTGTCTCAAAAATCAATAAAGGTTAAAAAAATTTAAAAAAAAATGTGGGAATGAATGAATGAGAAAGCAATACACTGTGACTCCACCCCCCCCCCCCCCCCCCCAAGATATCAGTGGTAGAACTCCGGCCAGATGAAAGTAGGATTGACTGAGTGCCAATCACTGGAAGGTCTTTTAGAATAAAATTTGGCAACGTTTCCAAATCTGAATGTGCAAATACCACAACCCTGCGTCTCCATATGAGACCGATCCTGGTCTACGAGGCCCAAAGACTCCCCACCCTGAGCTTAGATATCAAGGATGGATGTGTGATTAGACAGTAATAGCAAGACTGAGCTTGAAAATTTTTGTTTGGGACCCAGACTTCAAATAAGCCTATTGGTTTGGAGGGCTTTCCATAAGAGAAAAACAAAACAAATTTTAAGTCATGTTTTTTCTAAAAGTCTTTCTTTATATCTAATCAACAATCAGACACTTCCCAGCCATATTTTTAGAGGAACTGAGCACTTTTTATACTACCTTCTATAACTCATGAATTCTATACCTTAATTTATTTCTAAAAGTTATACAGTCTCCAAGCACCTGCTCCAATTTCTAAGAGGTACTTCGTATGCTTTATTTTTACGAATTCCCAACTTGCCAGAGAGTGGGGACAATGGGGAAGAATGAGTCCTGCCTTAATAGCGAGAATAGATATAAAACAATTTTAAAAGAATACCAAGATAATATTATAGAAGAATAAAGCAGGACAAATATTTTTGGATGTTAAAATATATACAGAAGACAGGGTGAAAAAATCTTATTTCAAAAGCATAATACTGCATGATTTTAAGAGGTTTGCAAAACGCTAACTCTCACAAAAGCATATGTCATGATCATGACCATTCTTACTGTGCAGGTGACAAAAGTTCAGAAATGTGAAAAAACCGGGGCACCTGGGTGGCTCAGTCAGTTGAGTGTCCGACTCTTGATTTCAGCTCAGGTCATGGTCTCGGGGTTCGTGGGTTTGAGCCCCACGTTGGGCTCTGCACTGTGTCAGCAGAGTCTGCTTGGAGTTCTCTCTCCCTCTGTCTTCTGCCCCTACTCCACTTGTGCTCTCTCTCTCTCTCTCTCTCTCTGAAATAAATAAATAAACTTAAAACAAAGAAAAGAAAAAGAAATGGTAAGAAACTTACATAAATGTGCACAGCTGGTAAGCAGCAAATCCTATCCAGGAAATTTGCTGGGTTGTGAAGTCTTTCTTGGGTCCTACCTTCTCTCTAGTCTTCATATCCTAAGAAAGGCACTCTCATCAATGGGCAAGTGGCATCCGTATGTTTACAGCAATAGAGTTTTTTTATTTTTTTATTAAAAACAATTTTAATGTTTATAAATTTTTGAGAAAAAGAGACAGAGCATGAATGGGGGAGGGGCAGAGAAAGAGGGAGACACAGAATCCGAAGCAGGCTCCAGGCTCAGGCACACAGAGCCTGACGCGGGGCTCAAACTCAAGGACTGAGAGATCACAACCTGAGCTGAAGTCGGGGGCTTAACTGACTGGACCTGAGCTGAAGTCAGGGGCTTAACTGACTGAGCCACCCAGGCGCCCCCAAAAGAATTTTTTTTAATTATTATTAATAATTTATATCCCTCCAAGAGCTCATCTTCCCTCTAATCCCATGGTATTTGCCAGCTTTGGCCAGAAGACAATTTAGTAAAGAAAGTTACACAATATTCCTTATGTATTTGTGCTCTTTGTTGACATGTATTTTTGTTCCCTTTGTTATTGGTGGCTTTTGCAAAGAGGGATGTGAAGGACACCACAAACATTGAGAGGAGCTATTGCCTTGTTATCCTAGTCCTGTCTTTAAAAAGCTTGTCCATGCCAAGCGCATATGCCCTTACTTTTTAGTTTCTACCAGCTATTTAAAACTCTTAAGTTAATGGTTCTAGACTCTTGGCCCACATCTTTCCTGCCACACATATCTTTTAGCAGTATTTTTCTCTGGGATGTCTGTTGTTGGCATTACTTTCCCAAAGGCATATTTTCCATTTATGTAATTACTTCAATTATAAATCTAACGGAGCCAAAGAGCTATTATCCACAGCTTTACTTTTATAGAGGCAAAACTTTGATAAGATGAAGAGATGAGACAATTTTAGCAACTGTATATGAAAGTAGTATACATAATCACATTTTTGTTTTTCTACAATTAAGCCATATGAAACCATTCCCCAGAGCAGGGTGGAAACTGACTCTGGGAAGAATTTTTAAATCAGCTTAGAATAACATGTAACAAAATAAAAATGTCTTTTCCTAACTACGCTTTCTACTCTTGTATTCTTATTTAAAGCAAACGCATTATTGCATTTATGAGCAACTCTTGGGACACTGGAGTTGTCCTCAATATAAAGCTAAAAGGTTTTTTTAAACAAATAAAATTAAAAGATTTTTTTTTTCCTTGTTGAAAACTAAAGAACTTCTTCGGGAGCGCGTTCAACAGCATTAGGGTATCTATAGTACTAATTATTAAAATTCTATTTCTTAGCAGGGTTTCAGTCTGATAGTGTTCTCAGTTTTCCACTTTCCTTCTAAAAGCAGTTTCTGACCCATTCCAGTACCTAGAAGCACCATCCTCGAAGGATTACTCAGTGTTCTCATTCCCACAGCTTTATCTCAGGCTTAACAACACATTGCAGAATGAATGAGTCCTGGAGGAGCGTGCCATGGGGTTCCCTGGGCACTATATGAGATCAGCAAACTTGCTATCCCTCGGACTTTAGAAAGCAGACACAGACGTGCTCTCTATTAAAATATTAGAATCAACGGTAACATTTCCCTAAGTATATAAAGTAAACATATATCTGAGGAGGGCTTTCCTACAAACAACTCTATAAAATTCACTCAAAGGTAGAATCAGGATATGTATTATGATGTAAGGACATGTGCACAGTGTTTTATATGACCTCCTTCTCTTTCTCCCCGCCCCCATTACAAAGTTGTTTTTTTTTCCTAACAGTCTACTCCTATTATGAGACTTGCTGTAATAAAATAGGGTAAAAACAAAGTTCCGAAGTATCTAATTGAACTGCATCTGTGAACATAAGTAGTCCAGGATTCTGCTATGTCTCATTACAAAGGTTGTGAAATAATAAAATTACTAGAGGGAAAATGTGAATTTAGAAGATTACCAAGTTTCTTTCATCAGTATCTTAAATAATGCCATGTTATGAAAATATGTTAATTTATATTATCTTTTTATGTTGTAAAATTAACAATTGATGTTTTTACTAAAGTGCTGATAGTACTGAGAATATCATTTCAAAAAAAAAAGAGAATATCATTTCAGTTGTTGAGCAGGAAACTCAGACTGATCTGCAAGTAAACTATAGGATAAATATCTACAAATTTTGAGTGATAATTTGCTTTCAGCCTGTTTCCTTTCTTCCCACCCTCCCCCCCCACCAAAAAAAAAAAAAAAAAGATAACAAGATTTGAGGTTTGAATTGTCTGAATAATTGGTCCAATTTATATATATTATGATATATGTAAAGATGAAGATACAAATTCGGCCATATTGTAAATGGTGACAATTTGGTTTTATAAACTTTTACATTCAGTCTGTTACGCAAATAAAATAAAAATACTTATAAATAGAAAAATATAATGAGAAAGGAGCATATATTACATTTTCATTTCTTTTTAGAAGTGATGAAGCAGAGTCTGTCTGGTCCAGACCACAGGTTCCGCATAAATGAATCAGCCATGGAAATGTTCATTTTTTGAAAACTGCCATTTTAACTTTTCAAGATTCAGTAGCAGACGCCTCAATTATCATTTTCTCAAAACAATGTGCATAAATCTGTATTGTTCGGGGTCAATATAACTTAGTAACTCCAACTCTATTTATGAACAGGTGTGTAATGTTTCCCCTTGTCTTGACTAGCATCGGAAAAATAACATTTCTTTTTATTTAGGACTCCAAGGCTTCAAATAATATTTTAATGTATTTACACAAATGCACATGTAAGTTTCAGAACATATGTGTATAAATACCTTTATAAAAAGCAGTGTAAGAAACTGATGACGTAAATATTAACATCTTTTTAATCTTCTGTTGCTCTATACATAGGTTCTTATATTCTGATCTCTTTGTGGCATCCATTCAGTTACACACTTTGTGTATAACTGAATGTTACTGAACACAAAATGAAAATAACACATATGCTGCATAAGATATTTATATCGAAAATAAACTTCTGTCTCTAAAATAAAACTAAATTCCATAAGCACTTTAGCAAAGAATACAGCAATATGTGTTGAACGTAACTATCTAACTGACTATGCCAAGAAGATGATGCAAAAACTTGCAAAAGCAGAATTAGTATTGTGTGCTATTTTATAGTAAGATATCAAGCTGCATACGAGTGTCTTTAACTATAAAGTCACAAAGATTAAATTAATAACAATAAGTACCCAATACACTCATCCACTTAATGCTTCTTAAAGGATTGGGATTAACAGAGCCACACATCCAAAACGTCAGGGCACATGCCAAGAATGTGTGTCTAAGTATGCAAATCTGAATAGAACTCATCAGTCCATGTGATTGATCACCAGTGATATTTTACATCAACCTAAACATTCCAATCTTGAGGAAAAAGCTTCAATTTATAGGCTTCCTTCAGGGTTGGAAACTCAGGAGTTTTGGCAACTGAGCAGGTGTTACCAGAAAGGAAAGAAGAAAGAGTACTGAAGTATGCTCACTGACTGAGCGAAATCCTGTAAAGGAAGTCTAGAAGTTCTTACCTCCTTTGACTTAAGGCAGGCTTTCAATAATGAGAATTAGTCTGTAAGTGCTAGCCAGGCTTGCTCCTACACATCATTAAAATCGAACTTCTAGTTCTGCCAACGTATTCACTCGTCTATACACTCACATAATTAGCACTTCATCATTTTATGCTATTCTGGGACTTCCTCAGTTCCTCCAATATCACACCCAACGTTGCAAAAAGCAGTTACTATCACCTCATAAAATTCTGCTGTCCTTCAACGTCTGCTTTTTCCTGTAGGAAAGCCAGATTTTTTTAAAAGACGGGGGGAAAGCGCTAGACAGATCAGTGAATGTTCAAGATATGATGCAAAATATGGGGAGACCCAGAAAACTGAAACACTTTAGTCGGTCTGTCCAGATCCACCCACTCGGGCCCTTCTAGCACCTACTTGATGGTTGGGATTTCCATTTTGTCATCTCCAACCGCAGGGCGCGGAGTTCAGTACTCGCGCCACACTCCAGCACCCGGGACGCGCGGCTGCAAGAGGAGAGAATTCCTGCCTGCCTGAGATTTCTGTTGACGTTAATTTTTATAAAAACTGTTCTCTCTCTCTCTCTCTCTCTCTCTCTCTCTCTCTCTTTCATTCTCTAAGGGCTTCTTTGATCAACTCAACTGCTTCAATGACCCGCCCCCACTGCTAATGTGGTGAAGTGATTGTTTTACTCAAATACAAAACTACTTTTTGAGAACTTCCTCCGTGCTCAGCTAGTGTTTAGGCTATTCCCCTGGTTGCCCACGACGGAACACCCTTAGGGATGTTTGGGGTTCCCCTTTTGTCGTTTTTGTTTTGGAAGGGGGCCTGGGGTAAAAGGTGAAGCCCACGGGGCAGCCTCCCGCCGTTCGGTCTCGGCCAAAGTTTCCGCCGGTCAAGTTTGAGGCTGGGCGAGCGACGGGAGCTCCTGGACATTGCTGACCCACCGGCTCCGCACAGCGGCCTCCCGGCAGGTCGGCCAGCGCGACCACTGGCCTCCGGACTCCGACGAGGAGTGGGGGGTGCTCGCCGTGGAGCCCAAATCGCCGCGGCCTCGGGCAGAGCCGGCAGCTTCCGGAGAGGAGCTCGGTGGCTGGAGCTGCGGAGCGGTGGGCGCGCCACCGGGCTTAGGGTAAGAGATGCTCCCCGGAGACCTGGGGTGGGGGCCGGAGGGGGGGGGGGGGCACAGGAATTGCCTGGAAGCCTCCGGAGGGCGCGGTTCTCCGGCGCGGAGAGCCGGAGCTGCAGAGCTGAGGCTGTGCGCCCCGGGCGCGAGGGGAAGGCCGCGCCGCTCTTCGGACCGGGTCCCCGCGCGCACCCGCTGCCGCCTCGGGTAGTACAAAGTACTCACAGGCTCTGCCGGGAGCAAGACTGAGTGGCGGGAAGCGGCCCGCGCGGGCCTCCGGAAGCACCTGTTGCGGGAGAACGGCCCCCGCCTCCGCGCCGCCCCCGCTGCGCCCCCAGGCTGCGAGGGCGCCGGGTGCGGCCCGAGAGAGCGGGGCTCCGCGCCGCCGCCGGGTCGCTGGCTCCCTCTTCTTGCTTGTTTCAGCCCTCTGAAAGGGCCCCTGGCCAGGGCCAAGGTCACGGCGCGTCTCCGGCTGAGGCCCCTCTGGGCCGCCGCGGCCCCACCGAGCTGCCGCAGCCTCCGCCCAGCGCCGGCTCCCTTACTCCCCCCGCCCCCTGCTCACGCCCGGCGTGAGCGCCGGCAGAGACAGTTCTCTGAAGGAACTCGCGCAGCTCGCCCTTCTAAGTTCCCCGCCTGCTCCTGCTCGGGGCTGGGCGCAGGTTTCGGGTTCACCCTCAGAGTCCAAAGCGACCTCGCTAGGCAAACTCTTGGGGACAGCGCCTGCACAGCCAGTTGGGGCTCCTCTGCCTTTTGCGCCCCGTTCAGTATCAACCCATTTTATGGAGAGCAAAGTTGTGGCTCCTTCGTTCATTCTTCCTCCTCTTGATGTTCATTCCTACAGAATATAGGGAATAGGGAACAAGCCTCCTAGGAGACTCTGGGCCCCTGTAAGGCCTCGCCAGAAGTGCTTGCCGGACTGGGGCCCTGGACCTTGGACCATTTCACATTTACCTGTAGAAGCCTTTTGGGAAAGCGGGGAGGAGAGGGCGCGCGGCGTCCTGGACTGTGGCCGAGGGCCCTCGGCCTGGACACGCAGTTCTGCCAGGTCAGGCAGATCTACCTTCGCGTTGCCGGAGCTATAAACCCGCTAGAGGGGCAGGGGGTCTGTAGGCAGAGGCCCGGGGCCCCTTTCCAGCCTAGCGCAGCTCCCGTCTGAGCTGGTCGCAGGGGCTGCGTCCCCCCACTCGGCGGAAAGGCGGCGCCGAGGAAGAGGGGCTTCTGGTTCGGACTCCCAGAAGCTTGGTGTTGGTCTTTCCAGTCCGAAAGCGAGTTTCCAGTTTGTATTTCAAGGCCAGCTTCCCTTTTTCCTTGCCACCTCGATTAACGTGAGAAAATTTTATACCTTGTTTCATATTGCCCACTGAGAAAATTGGAAGTTTTTTTTTTAATGCTTTTTTAAAAAGCCTTTAGCAGCATAACTTTTTCTACTCCTTCATTTGTCATCAATCGTTCTAACTAGACTTTGCTACTTCCTGAAATAAAAACTGAGTTACAGCATTCTCAGTTTGGACAAGAGAAAGGCCCGAGTCGATGCCCAAGGGTCAGGAAGGTGGTTCAGGAGGCGGCGGGGGCCGGGCCTGTGCACTGGCCCAAAGGCTGGGAAACGTCTTTTCCTCCAGTGTGGGGTTCCCAGGGCTCCCCCGCCGCCCGACGTGAGCAGCAGAGAAGCGCTGGGGGAGGCGGTCTGGACCACGCCTCTCCACCATCACCATCACCTAGGACTGTCCGAATATATGCTGATGTTCTGGAACCCTTTTTCTCATAAGCAGTTCGGTGGATGTCGCTGTCTGAGCTCAAAGGGACGGGTCTGGTGAATTCAGAAACATTTCTTTGGCTTGGATATTAGAAGTGCGTTTGGACAATCAACCTTTCCACATTCCAAATGAATCATTTGGATTCTTCGTTTTAAAAAATCTGCCTTCTACGGAGGTGGGGGCGGTAGGAGGATAGAAGTCCAGTCTTCAAGGGCCCTAAGGGCCTGGCGTTGAGGAGGGACTCTCGTCCATTTTCTTCTCTTACAGAGAAGCGAAGTTCAGTGCAGAAAAGCATCCTCTCCAATGTTGCGTCTGCCCATCCTACTGGTACTTGCCAGCGCAGCTTTCGAGGCGAGACTGCCAAAGAGGCAAAGCCTCGCAGAGCTTACAGACTCCCGGGCTAGGCATGCAACCCTCTCTGTTGGCCGTTCCACTTTGTCCACAAAGTGGAGGCTAAGTGAGGCCTCCTCTACCTTGCTAGTCCCAAAGATATGCACTGACTGCGCCGCGCAGTCCGAGGCCCTGACTGCCGGAGATTCCGGGATTGTTTCGGTTTCACACTTTGCATCCACTCGACTACAACCTGGCACTTGTCTTGGGTTCCTCCGAGCCCAGAGCGTGGCGGCGCCCAGGCTCTTCTAGAGGCCTCCCGCGGGCTCCCGAGGGTTTCTGCTTTCCCGCCCCTCAACTGTTAGCTAGTCCCATTGACAAAACACAGCAAGGGGGAAGAAAGATCGCGCCGACCTCCGCCCTGGAACCGAAGGTTCCAAACTCCAGGCCTCCTTCCTCTTTATCCCCAGAATCCACCGAGCACTGGCCCGCAGTGCCCACGCGCGCACGCCTACGGGGCTCTCCAGATCCTTTCCCTGCAGAACGCGCGCGCCCACACAAACACACGTTGTTTCTTATTCGACCCTCAGCACCGGCTTTCCCCACCCGGTGGACCCACCGGCCCCAGCCCAGTGGCGCCGAGCTGCAGATACTACCCGCCTCTGCGCGCCAGCTCCCGACCGGGACTGCCCCACCCGCTTCTGTTAGCGCCAGTGTCCGGGGGCTGCGGGGTAGCCCCGGCAGGAACAATCTCTCTGGAGTTCTTGGGAACCCTTCCTATCTCTAACTCCCTCCCTGCTACTCCGCCACTTTTCCTCCCTCCCCTTGGTTGGGTTTTTGTTTTTTGTTTGTTTTTGTTTTTTTTGGTGTTGTTTGTTGTTTTGTTTTCCTCAGGTCCAGGTCTAAGAAGTTAGAGAATTGTGCAAAGCAAATCTTTCAGTAATCTATTTTAACGAGGAAAGAGAGAAAGAAAAGAAAGAAGGAAGAAAGAAAGAAAGAAAAGAAAGAAAAGAAAAGAAAGAAAGATAAGAAGAAAGAAAAAGGAAAGGAAAGGAAAGAAAGAAAAGTAAAAAGAAGAAAAGAAGGAAAAAGAAGAAAAGAAAGGAAAGGAAAAGAAAAGAAAAGAAAACCCATCCCTATAACAGTGTCGGGGCAAAGCCCTTCACCACAAACGGAGGTCCCATTGCAATAGGCCAGAAGGGCTCAACTAAACCAAAATTGAACACCGTATCAGTGTTTAGGAAAGAGACCTAATAACCAACCAGTTCAGACAGTGCCCAGCGACACGAGGTCCCCCCTCTCCCTCCACCCCCGCGCCCACCCCCTGGCGCGGGGAACCTGCCCTCCAACCGCATCTCTGTCCTTGACACCGTTCCATTAGGACTTCTTTTGCTCACATTCCCCAAAACTTGGAAGTAGCTATGAAGAAAAGAGAATGTTTCAGTTTCTCTCTAGAAACCCGGAGGAATCTCCGACTACTGCCTGGCTCCCTTTCCTTCCGGCGGTTGGTTCCTTAGGTGTGATTTGGTTAGGGAAATTTGGGGGGGGGGGAGGAGGGGGAGGGAAGTTAAAAAAAAAAATCCAGGAAGGAGAGAGCTGGAGCGGTGAGTGTGTCAATCAGAGAGGGTTTTGTGCCTTGGGGCTCCTAGCGGTTCGGAGCAGAGGTGTCCCAGGGCGGCCCCACAATGAATATGAATAGGAATCCTTGCAAAATGGGACAGCAAAGCGCACCGCCCTGAATGACGGCACGTCGTCCTAACCAGCCCAGGATAGATAGGAGGGTTCCTTTTGTCTCTTTTCTCCGCCGCAGCTCTATAAAAGCCCCTCTTTTTCAGCGTGAGGTTAGTCCCAGCAAACACCAACCCGCTGTCCAGGAAACAGCCTAACCGGAGAGAAGGGAGTGGGGAGGGAGAGAGGCGGGGAAAGGCAGTGCCTCAGCTTTTCTTCTCAAGTCTTGCCACTGATAAGTGGGTCGCTGGGCTGTGCAGATTTTTTTTTTTTTTTAATTTCAAGATTTTCCTTAATTTCCCACCTAAAGCCTCCCCGCGGTAGGGCCGCATCCCCCGTAATAAAATGAATTCTGATTCGAGCTCTGTCTCCAGCAGAGCTTCATCGCCGGACATGGATGAGATGTATCTGAGGGAACACCACCACCGCCACCACCACCACCAGGAGAGCCGTCTCAACTCGGTCTCCTCCACGCAGGGCGACATGGTGCAGAAGATGCCCGGGGAAAGCCTCTCGCGGGCCGGCGCCAAGGCCACCGGCGAGAGCAGCAAGTACAAAATCAAGAAGCAGCTGTCGGAGCAGGACCTACAGCAGTTGAGGCTGAAGATCAACGGTCGGGAGCGCAAGCGGATGCACGACCTAAACCTCGCCATGGACGGGCTGCGAGAGGTCATGCCCTACGCGCACGGGCCCTCGGTGCGCAAGCTCTCCAAGATCGCCACTCTCCTGCTGGCCAGAAACTACATCCTCATGCTCACCAGCTCCCTGGAGGAGATGAAGAGGTTGGTTGGCGAGATCTACGGGGGCCACCACTCTGCCTTCCACTGCGGGACCGTGGGCCACTCGGCCGGCCACCCCGCGCACGCCGCCAACGCGGTGCACCCCGTGCACCCCATCCTGGGCGGCGCGCTCTCGTCCGGCAACGGCTCGTCGCCGCTGTCCGCCGCCTCGCTGCCGGCCATCGGCACTATTCGACCTCCCCACTCGCTGCTCAAGGCGCCCTCCACGCCGCCCGCGCTGCAGCTGGGCAGCGGCTTCCAGCACTGGGCCGGGCTGCCCTGCCCCTGCACCATCTGCCAGATGCCGCCGCCGCCGCACCTTTCCGCTCTCTCCACGGCCAACATGGCTCGGCTGTCGGCCGAGTCCAAGGACTTGCTCAAGTGAGCAGAGGACGGCCCGGCAGCTGCCCAGGATGAGGGGAGAGAGGCGGGAGGGACTGCGGTGTCGGGCCGGGAGGGGAGAGGGAGGCTGAGCACTCGCTCGGCCGGCGGGAGGGTGAGCGCGGGGTCCCGCGGCCTCCCACTCCGTCGGAGATCTCAGACTCCGCTTGACCTCCCGGAGGGAAAGGACCAAAACCAAACTGCAATTTCTAGGTGGTAACGAAGGGGGACTCGAACCAGACTTCGTGTGTTTTGCATGCATGCTTCTTTTCCCCATGCCGCGCCAGTGCTTCTCACTTACATAGGCTCTTGTCAAAACTGCATTTGTTGTGTAAAGACGGGATCGGTGTGGTCAAAAACTTGCGAAGGGACTTTAGAGTTGGCTTTCTCTGGCTCTGTGTTCTCACCTTGGAAAAGACAACATCCCTTTTGTGCAAAAACAGATGTAAATATTTCCTGGAGATGGATGCAATTACGATTGTCACGATCTCTCCGCAGTTGTTTTTCTAGAGACGTTGAGAGAGAGAGAGAGAGAGAGAGAGAGAGAGAGAGAGAGAGAGATCAAGACCCAAGTTTTGAATCTCAACCCCGGTCCAGGGCATGACATCTCTTATGTGGGTTTTCCTTAAGACGCAGTGTAGGTCAAAAGAATGCATGCAAGCTTCTAAATGAATCTTCTCGAAACATGTTGTGCAGGCCATGATGCCATTTTCCTTGTAACAAGGATTTATTAGTGAATTCTCCGAAGTATCCATATATCTGTCTGTGGTTGTATGAAATGAAAAAAAGGGGGCAGAGTGCAAAGACCCAAACTCACGCACAAGCGCTTCTTCCCCCACCCCACCCCCTCTGAACTCCATTCCCAAACTCCATCCCAAGGCTGTTCTAGGGGCCAGCTATTGCCAGAGCCTGGGCTCCCTCTACTAGCTTGCCCCTTCCCCCCCCTCCCCCCTTGCTCAGCGATTCTGCATGCGGGGTTGGCTCTCTCTATCATCAGCTTTGAAAAGTTATCATGGTTTGGGGAGGGGTGCCGTTTTTATTTTCCTGAACATTTGCTTGAAATATTTTGTTAGGGCCTCAAAGACAATACCTGTCTTTATTTTTTATATATTCTTGATAACTATGATATATTTATTAATAACCAGTGTTTCTGGATGAGATTTCAAATAAAAAAGAACCTTTAAATCCTGGCTTTGCCTTTGCCTAAGATTTTTGAAGATGGGGGTAGTGGGTAAGGAATACGTGGACCCAGTAAGGTGTACCTGGCAGGGGGTGAGAGATTTTGAGTGGGTGGGCAGATACAAAGACTTTTCTCTGGTCTTTCACAGTTAAAAAGGTCAGATAAATTGGTGTTAATTATTACAACCAGATGTCTTTCAGATAGGAGCATTGTCCACACTGGTAGCCTTGTGATATTTGAGCTCCTTATTTCTCTGCAGTAATCAGGCGCTCATAAACTCAGCAATTGAGATTTTAAAAAAGTAATCTGAAAACCCAGAGTGACAGGAAATGAGAGGCAGTGGCTGCACCGCTGTGTTGACAACTGGCAGGAACGAAGCAGTAAGTTAAGTTCTTTTCACTTTATAGTGGCCGTGTGGCCTTTAAAAAAAATAAGCAGGTTAAAATCCACTATATGTTTGAAAAGTCCACAAAGAGGGCGTCCTAGAAAATAATCAAGTACCCACACTTCTCCCTGCCCCCTGGGCAGTGGGCCCCCGAGAGAAAGGGAAGGCCACGCCGCTTTGTAAGGTGAGCTCAGGATGAGGCCAACCACTTCTTAAGTCCTAGCTTCTGGAAGATTTATAGCAGTAATTCTCCCTTCTTTCCTCCGTTAGATTGCAGGTCTGATTAGATGGAAACATTGGGCATCTTCTACATAAGCGATGGCTAAAACAGGGGTCATTTTAACCAATTCCTTTTCTCTCTTCGTTCCTCACCAATTCCGTAACACTTCCAAATAGTTTGTATAAGCAAAAGTAATCCAGCAAGAGGGTTTTGTGTGTTTGTTTGTGCAGGACACGGAATCAAGTCCTAGTGATGATGACTCCCATGGCAGAAGCCTGTATTTCTCACTAAGGAAAATGGAAACCTGACTGAAATATACCACCTCGGAGTTGGTCTCCGGGTTAGATGTAACATCACCAGCAGCTGGTTGAGGCTCAAACTCCTCTTCAAGAGGGGAAGCTGATGGTTTTCACCGCAGAGCAACAGAGCTGTCTCTCCCAGGATCCAGCAGGGAGAGCACATCTAGGAATTTTCTGCCCTTTCCTCCCTAAGCTCCCCACTGCCTGCCCTTGGGAGGGCATCTCTGTGGGTCCTGGTTCTACTGAACTCAGTCTCCTCCAACTCCCCCATCCCCTCAAGCTCCCCCACTTCCAGGGAGAAAGACCAAAGTGAGGGTCTCCAGTGGAGGGTGCTTATTTCCCCTGGTTTTCGGCAGACAAATGGGGGAATAATCGTCTGTTTCCCAAGTGTGATTCATTTCTCTGGGTGAGGAAAGAGCTGTTGAGGATTTATCTGAAACCAACACAAGGCAGCCCTCCAGCCTTTCCGGGTGAGCTTATTATTTAAAAAGGGGAGGGAGGGAGAAGTTTCATCAATCAGGAAAACGACTTTCCCCTGAGCTACTTGCTTCTTTGGAGTCCCGTTTCCAAAGGCCTGGTCTTGGGGGAAGACCACAGCAGCGCTGACCACTGGCTTCGAGATGAGCTTCACCCCTTCTCTAGAGCTGAAGCTTAAAGGAGAAAAGCCACACTCCTTACACCAGGGAATGGTGAATTTTGAGGTGGTGCTGCCTGTCCAATCCCTTTAGATACATCCGGTGGTCAATTTAAAGAGCCGTTAAGGTCTATTTTCGTGGGAAACTACACTCAAGGAACCACCAGGCGAGGGAATCCTATCTTGAATTATCCAACCGAAGCAGGAAGGAGACACTGCTTCCAACGTTGGGAAGTTCCCCTAGCCAGGCTGAACTCCTCTGTTACAAAAACTCCTTTGGGCTAGAGACTGGGAGGAAGGATTCCTTTAAGAACAGGACAGGAACTCACGGAGAAAAATGATCTGAGAGCCAGATTGTTTGGATTTTCTTGATTCTTCGGGAAGAAACATTAGCCACCGGCCTCCAGGGAGAGGTCTTGTCCCCGAGCAAGCTGGTCCGCTTGGGGATGTGACTTTGCAGGCGACTCTTGCCTGCAATTCCCGTTAAAGTCTCGAATTACTGACGCCAACAGCAAAAGTATATGTCCGCCAAGGTGAAAAAAGGTTCTTGACCCGATTTCCCCCCCCCCCTTGTAAATTTGCCGCTTTCTCGAAAGTTCTGAAGTCTAAGGCGGTTTTTAATTCAATCTAGAAACGCGACGAGGATTCCTTCATTCCAGAATAAACGTTGCTTCGCATTTAAAAGAACAGCGAAATGAAATCCTCGTGGGCGGTGATAGCTTGAGGAGTCCTGCAATCTATAAAAGCCTCGCGGGGCTTTAAGCAGGTGGCCGAACTTTAAGGGCGGGAGAAAGTCACATTTAGAAAGGGAAAGCATGCCAGCTTTAGCTGGGTACAGTAGAACTCTATTTCTAAGGAACACAGCTCCCTCCCCAAGGTTCTGGGACCTTGGGTTTATATCTCCAGGAAGGGCTGGGGGAGGCGGCCCAAGGTTTCCTAACTCCTACAGGAAGAGGACTTGGGCGTCTTCAAACTTTTTTTTCCCCCTAAGTAGCTGGGTCAAGCGAAGTTTCATAGCCTCCACTGACACCCTTAGCAGAAATTGCAAAAGCCCGGATTCTCTGAGCGTCTCGCTCAGCCAACAAGATTTAACTGCCTCTCCAGGTCTCTTCTGGGAACTCTGGGCCCCACTCTCGTCCTCCCACCTCCCGTCTGAAGGGTGGACTCCCAACCTGCGCCCCCCCCCCCCCCCCCCCCCCCGCCTCGCTCCCGCCTCTCTGCCGCCCTTGGGCGCTGGGGACAGGCCTCGGGGCCTGGGCACCGGTGGAACCTCGGCGACCCCGTGGGCGCCCCAGCAGAAGCTCAGCCTCACCCCTCCCCGGCTCTGGAGGTACCCAGAGCTGCAGGAGTTAGTCCCTGGCTCGCAAGGTCCCAGTCCCTGCATCTCTCCCTCGGACCCTTGTCCCGAGGCCCGAGGCCACCCCACGCCCGCGGCTCTCGGCCGGAGCAGGAAAGGGGAGTAGTGAAGAGGGGACGTCGGGGCCAGGCGCCGACCTAGGCCGCCGGGGAGGTGGGCGGCTCCTGGTTAGCTCGCCCGGGAGCTCAGCTAGAGCAGGAGGCGCGGCAGAAGGGCGCTGGAAGTGTCCTCGGAGAGAAGTGGGCCGAGGTGGGGCGGCAGGTGAACTAGGCGCACCCTCTTCTTCCGCCTGCTTCTCCGCAAACCCGCAGGAGAATGGGCGTCCCTACCTCTCCACCTCGCAGTTTCTGAGCCTCTCCTGTACCCACTTCCCTGACAAGCAGGGTTTGGGAGGAGCCCAAACCGGAAGGTTCAGGTCTACGGCATCGCTTTTTAGTGGTGTGTCCGTTTTCAGTGAACCCTTCCCGGGGAGGCGAGGTCGCCGGGCTGCGAGGGGGCCAGCGAGGGTGGGTGCGGGGAAGGGCGCGGGGAAGAGGGCGAGAGCAGTGGCGACCTCCGGACCCGCTCGGGGCCAGACTCCCGCGGTGCCACCCACCCGCTGGGCGCGTGGCCCCTCCCTCCGCGCTCCAGCACCGGGTGGCGATGAGCCACGAGCCCAGCCGGCGTCAGGGCCCCGCGCTGCAGAAACTGTCCCGGAACTTTGCATCAGGTTCTGGGGCCTCACGCAGAAGGGGTCGGCGCCGAGACTACAGCTTGTTCAGGTTGGGGCCTCGTCTCGTGGGAAGTGACAGTCCCCGCGCCCTGACCTCCGACTCTGGCAGGCTGAGGGAGCCGAGGGCACAGGTAACAAAAGGCAGATAAACGAGGGAGGGACGTCGCCGAGCTAGGCCCAACCCAGACGGCGCCAACACTTGCAAGTGTCTCGAAATACCTAAGCATTTATGGAAACTGGGAGGGAGAAAAACCAGCAGCAGTGACAACAAACAAATCTAAACTCTGACCGAGAGCTGCAGGAGCGCTTTTCCCTTTCTGTTCCCTGAGCCCCCCAAGCCCAGCCCCGCGCTGACGGTTTGTAAAGTTTGCTAAGGAGATGCGGTCCGGGTCTGCCCGGGTGGCCCCGGCTGACACCAGCCACCTTTCCTCGTTGGGGACCTCACCGAGGAGCAGCCGCCCCGCTCTCCGCGGCGGACCCGGGCCACAGCCCCCGGCATTGAGTCCCTGCTTCTGATCCAAACTCCGGCCTTGCCCGGGCTCCTGCACCGAAGTGTGGACTCTATCCGCACAGCCAGCGCTGGGGAGAGAAAGTTCAATACGTCCGGGGAGTGGGCCCTAGGGGATAGGTCCGGGGGAGCCGGGGCTGCTGGGCTGAAGCCCCAGAGAAGGGGGTGGGGAGACGCAGACCTGGGCACTCAAAGCTGGGGCCTGGACGTTGCTGCGGTGTCCTGGGGTTCAAGTGGCTGCAGAGTGGCTGGGGTTCTCATTCCCCAGGAGGACAGGGAGGAGACAGGGCCTAAGGCTCTGTGAGGTAACTTTCGAGTAGCTGCTCCCGAAAGTTTTTGGGGTTTCGTCTGGCCCTGACTTGATCCCGGGCCGCCTTTCCCTCGCAGTCTGCTACGGACAACTCGGAGAGTGCAGGAGCCCGGGTCTGATCTGATCTGGGGCGCCGCAATTTACATGCAAGATGCAAGTGCCTGAGCCTCTCAAGCACGCTTCATCTCCCCTGGGGCCTGGAAAACTCCAGAAGCCCTGTTCTGAGAGGGACCCCCTCCGCTTTCTGCAGGGCTGCGGTGCCCGGGAAAGCATCTTTGCCAAAGGCAGAATTCTGAACCGCACGCGAGGAGATAGAGGTTGGAGCAAGCACATTTCATGGAGACTCTTCTCTCCTCCTGGTTATTCAACTGCCCTCACCCTCACTCCGCTTGTCTGTTCCGGGAAAGGACGAGGAAATTCACATCAGTTCCAACCCATGTAAACATAGAGCGCTCCAGCGCACCCCAGCAAAGTGAGCCTTGACGCTGGGTCCCGGGGAGTTTCCTCCGCTTCAGCAATGAACACTTTCTGGGTGCTTTGGCTGTGCCAGAAGCATCAGGGGCACAATGACGAGCACAAAAGCAAGAAAAGTACGCATTCAAATGGGGAAGGGCCCTCAGAGCCTTGCGAGAAAAGACAGGTCACCTAAGCCCGGCGGTAAAAAGTCCTCTGGCCGCACAAAACACGAGCGCTGCGAACCACGTTCTCCTAGAGGCCTTTTCAGATGCTAGAATGCTCGCTGCGCATTCCCTCTCCCAGATAGAAAGGACAGGAGCAGATGCCTTTGATTAATATGGAAATAAAAAGAAGCAATGGTGGCAGTACTTATTTTCTTAGCAGTTGTTTAGAGATTTATTGACACTGAGATAAACTTCAGTCTGGGGCATCTCCGTAATTCATGTCTCCATTAGTTATTACCAAATGAGCAAATCGTTTTTCTTTTCACTGGTTTTTAAAAGAAAAAGTAAAAGGAGGGGGAGGTTGGGAGACATCTTTTTTTAATGGGATTAGAGTCATTATCTTCCTGTCTCCGTGGGTCCCCGAGCTACAGAAGCCAGCCTCTCCACTCCGGAGTTCACCAGGCTGTGTTCCAAACATAAAACAATCCTGTAATTTCCTTCAAGAACAAAAGTTTTCCAAGAAATGACCTGCACAGTGTCCCCCTCAATAAAGCAGAATTGACTTAATGGTCTGTTAATTACTCCATCCCTGCAGGGGGAGGGAAGCTTCCGAAAGGATGGCTACAAACCCTCCGTTGATTGAAGCCGGGGTCTGTCCCCAAATGTACAGCTGGGGCTGAGCCATTGAAATCCCAGACAAAACAAAATCCCTGATAAATAATCCCACCTAGCACACAAAGATTCAGCATAACAATTGTTGAATCTTTGCTGGATCCTCAGAGAAGATCCGAGGGAGCACTTTGGGGCTTCCGGCAGTCTTTAAAGCTTGAGGCCAGGGGTTCCTCCACGGAAGTTAAAGAAGATCTTGTAGGACTTTCCTGTCCCCGTATCCTTGCTTGTCGCATTTCTTTATCTTTTTTGAGACTCTGACTATTCTTTGATCCAATCTTTTTTTAAAAAATACTAATTACAGTTTATTTCATCAGTGAACACATTTTAGTTTGGTCATCTTTTCCATCTTTTCTCTATTAATAATTTAAACCTAAGAAGAAAAATTTGAGTGTCATAGTAAATACGGAATAAAGTAGAGAATCAAAATTTAGGAGGTAGATTTGGGTTAATATTCTCCATGACTTTTCACATCTGTAAGGTGAATATGTTAGTCATGCAAGTACATATGTTTCTAAAATAAAAAAGTTATTAACTCTACTTAAGCCCAAGCAAAACTGAGCAATCATTTAGTGGATTTGGCATTAGAGATAGTTAAGCAGAAAAATTCGATTTTTAAAGCGCCTCTTTAAGGAAGTCAATACACATAAAACATTTATTTTCTACACTAATTGACAAAGTATCAGTTTCAATTTGCTCTCCATTTGGCCATTGTGGACTCATCTAAAAAATTTTTTTTGGGGCGCCTGGGTGGCGCAGTCGGTTAAGCGTCCGACTTCAGCCAGGTCACGATCTCGCGGTCCGTGAGTTCGAGCCCCGCGTCGGGCTCTGGGCTGATGGCTCAGAGCCTGGAGCCTGTTTCCGATTCTGTGTCTCCCTCTCTCTCTGCCCCTCCCCCGTTCATGCTCTGTCTCTCTCTGTCCCAAAAATAAATAAACGTTGAAAAACAAAAAATTTAAAAAAAAAAAATTTTTTTTAATTTTATTTATTTTTGAGAGACAGAGTGTGAGCAGGGGAGGGGCAGAGAGAGAGGGAGACACGGAATCAGAAGCAGGCTCCAGGCTCTGAGCTGTCAGCACAGAGCCTGACGCGGGGCTCAAACCCACGAACTGTGAGATCATGACCTGAGCCTATGTGGATTGCTGAGCCCACTGAGCCACCCAGGCACCCCATAGGGGTCCGTTTAAATAACACATAGCAGAAAAATGAAATGGGGCAACTCTAGAGGTGGACTATGGAAGTGATCAAGATGTGGGCATGACCTGCTTTGAAAATCAGTTCTTTGTCTGAAGTAGACGATAGCAGAAAGAGTCTGTCAAGCCATTAGGTTTGCTGTATCCACCATCACTTAAGGATCATTTGTTGATGGAAGCTACAGACAACCGGACCCAGTGTGGTATGTGAGCTAATCAATAGAAGGCACGGACATGAGGAAGGTTAGCTCAAAGGTGATTGGCGTCAGATTTGTGCCCATAATTGTGTTTCACTGAGATTTGTGGCAAACATACGCTTTTCTGTCGTTGGAAAAGTGTAAAGATCGAGTGACTCAACAGATTAATCACTTAAACTCAGCTTGACTTCCAGTCAACGTTGACCTTATGTTTTGGTTTTCCAGATGGCTAGCTGTTCATCCCACTTATGTGAGAAAGGGGATCCAGATACAGGGGACAGACTGTGATCTCTGTAGCCCCAGTAGTGTTCTTCCTTTCAGTAAAACCCATACAAAAGTCCATCTTTGCATGTGTACTCCACGGTGTTCTCAGGATCCGGACTTTTCCCCTCGGTACCCTATAACCAACAGACAACTATGAAAGCGGGAAGGCATACTAGAAGTAGAGGAGGCAATTTGTTTGCAATTTTTACTAGGATTATAAGATGAATAAATCAGACTCCAAGATTGAATAAAGTACAGTTTTAGAAATTATAGTGACCGTGCAAGGGAGAGAAGGGTTCATTTCCTTTTTTCTGCTTTGCAGAGATTAATGCCATCAGTTATTAACGCTCCTCCCCAAAGAGCATTTTGACTTGCAGATGTTTTTTGTTGTTGTTTTGTTGTTGTTTTTTAACCCTTAGGCACTTGATTTTCTAGCATTTCCTTAACCTGTGGAGTGGTCTTTCCAAGGCTCTTCACTGAGACCTTTGCTCTCTTCGGGGCCACAGAGTACATTGACTTAGGACAAGTAACTTTCATCATGATTGGTATGGACAAGTTTTAAAGTAGAAAATATGAAGAAACATGCACTGTAGTTTTCATAGTAAATATTAGGTCTCAATACAAAGAATTTACTAGGGAACTGTAATTTGAGGAAAACACTAAGAGTAAAATCTTTTGGAAACATATTAAAAATGGAGAGAACTATTTTTTTTTTGGGGGGGGACAATAGTTTTATTTACAATTCCATCAAATGCGAACATGTCCTTAAACTGGCTGATGCTGATTGAACTGAAGAATGACCAGAGAGGAGGGAGGTAAAAATGGATAGGAGAGCACTCTTCTAATTGTGGCTCCGTGAACTCTCACTCTATAGACCCTAAACCTCATCGAAGGGGACAGTGACAGGTGAGATGCTTTCCTTATAGTTATTCACTTGACCACTCTTTTCTTTTTCTAGAATTAACTTCCTTTGAAATTTTTTGTGGAGTTTACTTATATAAAATATATACCATCATGGTATAAAAGGATGTTCTAGAGTTTGTTGAAACTAAAATTCCTTCCCTGAAATCCAGTGTTTCTCCACCCTTTAGGCTTGAAAGAAAAAAATCATTCATGAGAGATGGGGGTATAGAATTAGCCGAGAAGAAATGAAATGGATTTATTCAGCGGGGCAGGTAAGGCAGGAAGCATGGTGGCCACCTTTTAAAAAATGCAAGACATTTCTCAGGACACCTGGGTGGCTCAGTCGGTTGGGCGTCTGACTTGGGCTCAGGTCATGATCTCAAGGTTTGTGGGTTCAAGCCCCGGGTCAGGGTCTGTGCTGACAGCAAAGGAACTTGTTGGTTTACTTCCAAGAGATAAAAGCTTTATGTGTGATTTTCTCTTTCTCCTCTGTCTTCCTCTTTAATTTTCTTTTCTTCCTCTATTCCACTATCTTGCTTTTCAATGATCTCATCTTCCTGCTTTCTTCTTCCTCTCTGCTTCCAGTCTCTACTTTATTCTCCCTTCCAGTTTATCACTCCGCTCTATTTGTCCGCTTCCTTTTGCCACTTCATTGCTTTAGGGGAGCATGAGGTTTGCGGTCCCTTAGCCTTGCACACACGAAATTTGCCTGCTCCGCCAGCAAGTTTTGGCTTCTAGGAAGCCCCAGTGCTCTTAGAATATCTTTACTCGCAGTCTGTATTATGTTACAGAAAACCGAGCTCCAGGGAAGGTTGTTCCAGAACCAAAGGATTTCCAAAGATCTTAGTTTTCAAAAGCAGCATTATCACGAGCATGCCTTTCTAGGTGACGGGGTATGTTTTAACTTAAAGGAAATATTTATATTAGCAATTATAGCAAACAGCGAATGGCACGCTATCGTTTGAGACAAAGCCACTGTCTATTCCTTTCTCCCATACAGACATAGTTGTGTCTTGGATGTGTATGAAATGTAAAAATCCTTGTAAAATAAGCAGTGTTGCTTTTGGGTGGACCTATTTCTAATTTACATATGGATTGTATTGTAGCCCTCCTTCTGTTTCTTCTTTCCCCACTCAACTTTATGTTTTCAGATCTATCCATCTTGCTCCCCACTTTTTAATGTTTATTTATTTTTGAGAGAGAGAGAGAGACAGAATGTGAGCTGGGGAGGGGCAGAGAGTGAGGGAGACACAGAATCCGAAGCAGGCTCCGGGCTCTGAGCTGTCAGCGCAGAGCCCGACACGGGGCTCAAACCCATGAACCACGAGATCATGACCTGAGCTGAAGTTGGACGCTCAACTCACTGAGCTGCCAAGGTGCCCCTTGCTCCCCACTTTTTAAATTGAGATATAATTGACATACATCATCATGTGTAAGTTTAAGGTGTACAATGGATTGATTTGATACAGTTATTTGGCCATATGATTGCCCTCGTAGCATTAACTATCACCTCTATTGCTTTACATAATTATGATTTGCTTCTAATGTTGAAAACGATTTAGATCAATCACTTAGCAAGTTTAATGTTTATCATATAGTTTTGTTGTCTGTAATCATTGTACTATGTGTTGGGTCTCTAGGACTTATTTATCTACTAGTTACAAATACGTAGCATTTTTTACTTTTGGCTCCCATACTGTGTCCCTCGCATGTATCACATGTACTGCAGTAGACTGTATATAGTCTAGCATCTGTTCAAGAATTATCTATATTTATGTGTGTGTGTGTGTGCATATATATATATATATATATATATATATATATTCTCAAGATATATAACCAATATCCTTTGCTCATTTTTCCATAAAAAAAAGCCTTTTTGTTTTTCAAGAATTTCTTGTGTAACTTAGATATGAAAAGTTTTAAATATAACAATGATCTTCTCCCACACTGATACCTTAATTTTGTGTTTTGTTTTTTTCTATACATGGTACCCCAATTTTCTCAACATTGTATGCTGCACACATGTTCTTTCCCTATTGATTTCTGGTAGTACCTTCTCTTATATCAAGTTTCGATATATTCATGGGTCTGTTTCTGAACCCTCTATTCTATGCCATTGATATATTAGTCTGTTTCTATGCCATTACCAGCATATTGTTATTCTTATGACTTAGTATTTTCTCTCTCTTTCTTTTTTAAAATATTTTATTTTAAGTAATCTGTATACCCAGTGCGGAGCTTGAACTCACAACCCCAAGATCTAGGGTCTCATGCTGTACTGACTGAGCCAGCCAGGCACCCCATATCTCTTAATATATAGTAAAGTGAATCCCAGGAGAATAAATTTTTCACAGGATGGTCTTATTTGATTCCAAACTGAATACATTCTAGGTCAACTGGAATAATGATTTTTTTTCTTTTAAATTCGATGCTGATATTATTACAAGATTTTTATCACCTGTTTCTTTAGGTGGTAGAGTGTTGGTGGGAGATGAGATACATGTATATGTGGGCCTCTTGGAGTTATAATAATTTTATTTTTTCATTCTCTTTTCTCAACCTCAAAGCTAGTAATCATGGACAAGAATTCTCAAGCTTCCTGGCCTCCTATTTGAGACAGATCAGTGCCTTATTAGTCTGGGCTTAGAAGCAAGTTTCCCCTTAATTATAAAGGTGCAGAGATAATGCTCATTATTATATTCTACTATATTTTATATTCTACATTATTATATACCTATTATACTGTGTCTTTTACAGTAAGTAGTAAAGATTTTTCTTAAGAAGGAACTTCCCACTCATTCTGAAAGAATACTTTGCAGATGGATTCAAATCTAAATGGAAGCCTTTCAAACCCTATTGCCTGGCACACTTATTTCCACCTTACTCCCCATTACCTAGCCTAATCCAATCTTTGCTTCCCAGCTTACTCTTACTTCCCTGGGGAGCCTGGGAGAGCAGTGCTTAACCCTCCCATGTGTTCCTCAAGCCCAATGTACTTTCCCTTCACAGAGCTCACCACCTGGAGTCATTTGCTTGTCTTTCTCTCCCACTGGAATGTGAACTCTATAAGTCAGGACCCAGCAAAGTGTCTGGAACATCTTAGGTGCATAAAGAACATTTTGCAAATCCATTGAATGAGAAATATTATAGAGGCAGTCCGCGCTTTGGATGGGTAACTGTATCGGTTTCCCTTCTAACTATGAGATGTGATAACCATATGATACCAAATCACAAAGTCTAAACCAGATTTTTAAGTCCAGATACATTTATTTCTATTTTAAAAATATAGCTACATTGGAAAAGGGGCTCTTATCACATATGCTTCTAGGTACTTTTTGAGCTAGAAAACAACTTTATAACTTAAAGTTGTTTAATTATAGATAAAATTAAGAGGAGAGATCCACCTTATTACCCTCACTGCTTCATTTTCTGTGTGTTTTATTAATAGTCGCTGCCTTTTAATGAATAACATGCAGTGCTATTCCATTTATTCTCTCAATAATCTGTCAAGATAGTATCGGTAGCTGCTTTCTACAGATGAAGAGAGTAAGAGTTAGGTTAAGTAACCTGGAAAGGGTGCCCGGGCCATAAATTGTACAACTGCATTTTGAACCCTGTGCTGTCTTACTTCAAAGTTGGTGCTACTTAAAAGCTCTCTTATATTTTTGTAAATATCCTTTTGATCTATTTCTTTGGCTTCTCCCTCTCCTTCCTGGGAGTCATGTTGATGGTAACTTACATAAGTTTTTCATCCTTTCCAGTGGCTTCCACTGCCTTCATAATGAGGCCTTGTTTCCAGAGAATCATCAGGTGTCCTGGCATTTTTTTTTTTTCTCTAGTCATTCACTCATTCAGTGAGCTTTGCCCTGCTCTGGGTACCGTGCTGGGTTCTGGGGGAACAGCATGGAATAAGAAAGATGTGATGTTGGCACTCAAGACGCTTACAAGCCAGTGGGGAAAATAATCAAGCAAATGACAAAACAGTGTGCTAAATGCTATGCTAGAAGGCACAACAGTAGTTCCCATGGGCATTTCACCACATCTAGGGGTGTATCAAGTTGAACTCCTAGTCAAGCATACAAGTAGGACAACAGGCAACAACAGAAAAACATCCAGAAGCAGAAGAGGGGGTTTGAAGGAAGTTTTGGTGCAGTTGGAGTACAGAATTCCTCTTTGTGAATGCGGTTAGAGCAGAGCAAAGCAAGATGCTGTGCTGTCCAGGTAAGAGGGGCCAGTCACCAAGGAGCCCTTCAATCCATTCACTCGTCTTTTTCAATTTATATATTAACTAAGTTTCTACTACAATAGTAAATAGATTGCACATACAGTGTTTGCTATGTGCCATGTATTCTCCTCCTTGCTTCACATCTATTAACTCAATTAACAATTGCAATAACCCTAGGAGTTAAATGCTATTATTATTCCAGATCCAAGGGTGAGAAAACCAAGGCCCAGAAAGATTGGGTCACTTCCCCAAAGACACATAATCATTAAGTGACAGGGGTGAAATTCAAACTCAGGCAGCCCATCTCCAATGTGCATGATCTTAACCGTATTGCAAACTGTTTCTTGGGATAAAGTGGGAAACAAGGCTGATAAGGCTCCCTAATCCCGTTCTAGGGAGGAGACAGAAAATAAGCAGGCAAACAACAAATAGATTAACAAGGTAGAAAGGAGAGGTATGAAGGAATCCAAATAGCAGAACGTCTTGAGTTTGACTTGCAAGTCAGGGAGAGCTCTGCTGATGGGGGACACATGAGCTGGAACCTGAAGGACAAACTGAGGCTGGAGAAACCCAGGTGGTGGGAACTGGCATATATGGGTTAGATGGTGGAGATGTGTGATGATTAATTTTATGTGTCACCTCGCTTAGGCTACAGTGTCCAGTCGTGATGTGATTAACATTTTTTTTTTAATTTTTTTTTCAACGTTTATTTATTTTTGGGACAGAGAGAGACAGAGCATGAACAGGGGAGGGGCAGAGAGAGAGGAGACACAGAATCGGAAACAGGCTCCAGGCTCTGAGCCATCTGCCCAGAGCCTGATGCGGGGCTCGAACCCACGGACCGCGAGATCGTGACCTGGCTGAAGTTGGACACTTAACCAACTGAGCCACCCAGGCACCCCTAACATTTACAATCATTTGACTTTCTGTGCAGGAGATTACCCTCCAGAGCAGGTGGGCCCCATCCAATCAGTTAAAGGACTTACAAGCAAACCACGAGGTTTCTCATAGAAATCCTGCCTGAGTTTCCAGCCTGTTGGTTTGCGCTAGAAATTTCAAACTTGGGAGCCTCCACAGTCACATGAGCCAACTCCTTAAAATACATGTCTGGCGTTCTCTATATAGAGACTGATATCTGATGATCACTAAAGAAAGACTCAACTTCGGCCCTCAAAAAGCCTCATTACAGAGGGGGAGAGAGACATAAAACAATGGATTACATAATTAAGAATGTAATTCTAAGAGCAGAGGCTCTCTTCATTCTTCTTTAGATCTCCTTAAGCACTGGGATCAGGGCCTTGAACAATAGAGACGCTGGCAAATATTTACTATCTGAGGGAATGGTATCTGGAGTCAGGAGAACGGATTCTGGTGTCAGTTCTGCTCCAGCAGAGCTGTGTGACCTGACTTCACACACTGAACTCTTCTGAGCCTGTTTTCTTCTCTGTGAAGAGATGAATGAAAATGAATGTTCTTAAGGCTCTTTCCTTCTCTAATCGTCTGTGATTCTCTGAGAGCAACTGGAAGGCAGATGAGGATGAATGGAGAGCTACCGATCCACTGACAAGAGCAGCAAACTTCAGAAATCCAGTCCTAGAAAGCAGTTGTTGCCAGCCATGTAATTCGTAAAGGATTGCTAGAATCCGCAAAGCCTCATCCTGACCTTCGGCTGCTGGCACGGTCAGCCGGGTTCTGAGGGCTATGGACAGAGAGCATCGAGACCAGTGAATTTTCCACAGCCAGGATTTTGGCCAGGTCTCCACCAGATCTCCCAACCATATGCAAGCTCCTTTGGTGGAAGACCCAGATTTTAAGCAGTTTTGCTCAATATCTCCTTTGAGACTTCTTGTATTTGTTTCCTGTGGCTGCCATAATGTAGCACCACAAACTGGTTGGCTTAAAACAATGGAAATGTATTCTCTCATGCTCTTAGGCAAGAAGTCTGAAACCAAGGTGTTGGAAGGACCACGCTCCCTACAATGGGGCTGAGGAAGAATCTTTCCTCATCGGTTCAAGCTTTCAGTGGCCCCAACTGTTCCTTGGCTTGTTGCTGCATAACTCCAAACCCTTCTTCTATCTTCTGTGCGTCTCTGTGTTTCTGGACACTCATTATTAGATTGGGGCCCCACTCTACTCCAGTATGACCTCCACCTTAACTTGATTGCATCTACAAAGACCTTACTTCCAAGTATGATCATATTCACGGGTTCTGGGAAGACATGAATCTTGGAGGGGGAATTATTCCAGCCGGGAGAACTACCCTGCCTTCATTTAACCTCCCAGACTTGCTCTATGGACCATGCAATTCAGGAGGGAAGATCAGGAGAACTTGAGGAGGTCACGGCTGCCTGAGAGCTCAGAATGCTACGTTGTTCTGTTCTAAGCAGAAACCCTTTCGTATTTCTGTGGACTGATTATATATACCCTGTGTGATCCAAATAAAAAGTAAAATATATCCAAATATATATACCCTGTGTGATCCAATGTAATTTTGGGGGGGGTGCCTTAGGCAGGTGGGGGTGGGAGTAGTAGAACTCAAGAAGGGTATGGGGAGGGGGATGGACAGGGAGGAAGACCCTTTAATACTCCCCAGATAGGAGCACATGTGAGTGACCTTTCCGACCTGCCCTTGGAATATGAAAGGATTAGGAAAACAGGTTGCTATCAAATGCCTGACTGATAACTCATGAATTATACCCCAAATCCAGTTCTTACGAAAACAGCAAAGCAGCCTGTGCAGTGTTTTATAAAAGTTGAGGTTCATAGAAGTTCATATGCAGTGTGTCAGAACAATTTTTTGTTTCTCTTTAAAAATGAGCGTTGAAAGGAGAAGAATTAAGATTATTTTTTTTTCCTTTTATAAGATAAAAACTTGCCCTTTCTCTATATTTGTATACTGAGTTTTTCGCTGGTGTTTCATTATCCTTAATCAGTTGGAATAAACAGCTGGGTGTATATTGCTTTCTTTGTACCCAGGGTTATCTCTTCTTACATACTCACTTAAAATCGCATTTCTTTGAAGACAAAGAACATGTTTCCATTAAATAATGAAGATGGGGTGTGCATAGGCTGTGTGGTAGGTCTGGAGATACTGCAGTAAACAATGTTGATAAAGTTTCTGGGCCTTCCAGAGCTCATAACCTGATGTTGTGGTCGTCAAAAAATAGTATTTCTTCCATGGAAATTGTCAGTTTATGTATTTTTACCAAATTATCTGTTGACAAACTAATATTTCACTAAGTTATGTAGAAGGTGGTAAATCTTTTCTTAAACATGCCTTTTCTGGATTATCCTCTGCCTTTTAATTTTGGTGACTTTGTTGTTGTCTATTTTTTAATTCTTTTTTTGTTGTTGTTTTCCTTTTCATCTTTGTTCTTGAAACTGTCGGCTACTTTGCTCCAGTTCACTGAGAATTTATAGATACGTGTCATTATGGCCATGAATCCTTTTTTTTCTTATTCCTTTTATGCTTTAGCAAAGCCTTCCATACCCAAAACTTGGTAATCATTGATCTGTATATTAGCAATTACATGATGTGAATCAATAGTAACAGCTAGTAATTCCTAGGGGGCCAAACTTACTATTTAAAAGTTATCGTAGTTCATCCCCAAACACTCTGTTGAAGTAGTTACAATAATTGTCCTCATTTTATGAATGAGCAGCAGTTTACAGATAAGGTTCAGAGAAGCGAATATCTTGGCCAAGTTCAAACTCCCGTTTCCACTCACATGTGAACTACAGTGTCTCCACCTGGGAAATATTTCAGAACATGATGCAGGGTGAGAACCAGAGTTGATTTTTCTCCCTTTGTAACCAACCACACTTCCTGGAGTGATTTATTAATTCTCCCTCCTCTTTCCCATTACTGAGGATGTCTCTACAGCACATGAAACATTTCTATGTAGTAAAGTCTTTCTTGCATATGGTAAGGGCTTTTTATACGTAGTAAGCACATTAACTGTGCTCCTTCTGTGTTTTATTTTCTTTTGCTTTGTTTTGGGGAATAAGAAGCAAGTTTCCAAAGATATTTTTTTAATAACAATTTTCTACCTGTTTCCTTTTTTAACCTCCTTTCATGGAGACCTTTAAAGAAACTTCTTTCAGGTATAACAGCTGCATACTACTTTAGAAAGAAAACTAATGCACATAATTATTTTAGTCAGGTTTTTGTGGATGTGCTTCTTTAGGGATGATTTTTGGACTAAAAAGATACAGTTGGCTTCTTGAATTTTAAATGTCCTGTTTATGACCCACTTTAGAAATATCTAGAAAATTTAGGGGTGTGGTGGAGGGTATTTTGCCAAAGTTTCCACGCAGAGTTAAAACCCACTCCAATTTTTACTCTTTCCCAAGAAGGTTGGGTGAACTTGAGGCAGCTTTATGCAAATGAAGAGTGTAAATGACCCAATTGTGCCCCTGGTTCAGGCTCCACATCTTTTTAGCCCCATTAATCTTCAGCCAAAACAAAATTACTGCCATAAAATAGGAGGGAGTAAGAGCATTTATGATAGACTTGAAAAGAGAAAGCTGATGGTGGATTTGCCCACAGAAAAAGATGAGGCGGTTTCTGAAACCAGTAGGAAGAAATCACTTGGCTCCCAGAGAGGACCTTTGTAATATCTAATTTTGTTCTTTCTGGTACAAGAGTTAGGAAAAGGAGACAATTTTTATCACTGTCTAGGGCACGCCTGTCCCCCTTTGCTGTCAGACTGGCCTTTGTGGAAGCTAGAAGACTTGGAGTCTCAGGAAGCACTTAGTTGGCCATCAGTGACCACGGGGCCTTTGCGTGTCTCTCACACCTCTAGTGCACACTGAACTCTGGCCCTAAGTCCGTACAAATCTCCATACAAACAATTTAACACTTGATTTGATTCATAAACAACAACATGTCTCTTAAATCTCTCATTTAAAAAGATTCCTTTTTGCAGAAATCCAAGGAAGTAAAGACATTAAATCTCAGTTTCTTGTTTTAAAAGCGCTTTACATATATCACCACCAACCAGCTTGTAAATTTTAGTCAATCCTCAAACCAGTCTTTTAAAGGAGCTGAAAAATGTCCCTGTGCCCTCAAAGGACACACCTGTTATCTGAAACAGTTTTTAACCAGCTTGTTAAGCAGCTTTGACAGATCAAAGACCCCAGACAATGGACACAAACTTTAACAATAGCTTAGCCTCGAGCAAAAGGTTCTGTCAAAGCCAGGCTTGTGCCCGTGGCATTATGGCCGGCAATTGAAAATAAATTTTACTTGAATAAGTACCTCAGCCGATCAGAGGCACTGCCGCTTCTGAAACAAAAGCAGTTGGGGATAAGTTATTGACTCCACTGACAGCCTGAATGAACTTCATTATGCCAGCCCACTCTTGGTAAATGTGTCAGGTTTTAAACTGAATTAGGTGGCAGGTGCATGGACCATTTTCCTGCCCCCCTTGAGACAGCAGACAGCCAATCATCACCTGATTCTACAGACAAATGTTTAGATTTGTTTTTCATATTGCACGGCCATAAGTGAGAGCACATTTAAATCTTTTTTCCCTATCCTCCATCACCACGGTGTTCTGTTCCCATGAGCGGGTCCTACCCACGCTTTGGTGTAATGGGATTCATAAAGGCCTGGACTGCCACCCCCACCCTCCTCTCCCTCTGAGGCACAGATTTCAGGGATGAACTGGATTCTTCTCTTGAGGTTATTGGATTTCAGCTTTGGAACAGAAGCTGCCTGTTCTAGAAGATTAAAATGCCAGGGCACATATCCCGGATCTCTTTCCATCCTAAAAACTTCGAAAGGACGTAAGCGTGGACGTTCCGATAGGCTTTTTTAAAACATTTTATTTATTTATTTTGAGAGAGTGCGTGCGTGCGGGCGCGAGGGAGCACAAATGGGGGAGGGACAGAGAAAGAGAAAGAGAGAGAGGGAGAGAGAGAATCCCAAGCAGGCTCCTAGCTGTCAGCACAGAGCCCGACTCAGGGCTCCATCCAACAAACCATGAGATCGTGGCCTGAGCCAAAATGAAGAGTTGGGTGCTTAGCCGACTGAGCCATCCAGTCACCCCCACATTCTGATAGGTGTAATCAGAGTGATTCAGTAATGGATTGGCTTTTCAGTTGGAAGCGAGAATGCAGAACTCAGTTATTTTCATCTGTAAAAACTATTTTCTACCAGCAAACGTGGTAACCCCTGCCGAGGCCCCTGAGTTCAAGTCGAGAGTCAGAAAGAACTCCTTTTTTTTCTTTTTTTTAAATTGTGTGTGTGTGTGTCTCTCTCTCTCTACCTATCTTTCCTTGTACATTTGGCTTTAAAACATTTTTGTTTTACAATCTTCCCTGGCCTATGAGGACAAATGCAACATCAGCTAAACTTTAGGTACTTTGGAACCAGCTCTCATTACTTAATCATGAGACACAAGACTATTAAGGCTCCTGAAAATGAAAACCCAGACTTCCAACCAGAGAGGGAGAGGGTTGGCACATGCCACTGGCTGTGTGCCTTATTAAAGTTAACGAGCAAAAAAGACTTCCTTTTCCTGAGTATCTTAAAGACCTGAAATCTTTCCTCTCAGTAAAGTATCTTTCTCTCCTGAATAATGTTTCTGCCGCTCATTATAAATAACTACTTTTCTTGAATTACATCTTGAGCCGTAAAGTCAAACTCCTTTCCGAAATTGTCAGGCTCCTCTCCTACCCCTCAAAGGGCAGGAAAAATAAGATTTTTCGAAAACAATCCCGCACCGAAACGCCCCAGACACATCCGTCCAGTCATTGCCGTCTTTTTGATGGCGTCCCTACGTAAGTTGGCTCAGCTCTCCCAAGGAAGTTTCCTCAGTCCTGGACTGTGTCTGTTGCACAGCATTGTCTCGCTCTATTCAGCTGTTTAATGTTTGCATTTTAAGATAAAGATAGGTTCAAATGTTTTCACTCCTAGAAAAAAATATCCGCGTTCTATCACTTATATACGGACGAATCTGGATGAGTCGTACCACCCAGGAATGCACAACTGGTTTTCCTCTAGGGCTACCCAAAGGCCACCCTCAGTTAACACAGGGAAAGGCTCTATGGTGGCTCTCTCTTGCTGGAGCTGTTCCTCCCCCAACCACAGCAGATGGTGTTTCATAGTTGGTCACAAATGGCTGTCAGCGAGTGTTTGTCTGCCTGCCAGTAACCTGTGGTTCAGGGACTCCCTCAGAGAATGTACCAGCTCTGACTCTGCTGATAACAGCATCTGAGAAAATGATCCGTCCTTTCTTGTCAGGCACAAAATTAGCCATCTCACTTTCAAACTGTTGACAAGGGGGACATGAAAGAAATAAGGACTATGCCAGCCCAGCTGATGTTTCCTCAGCTCTGGTTCTCTGGGCCTGATGCGGACGAATCCAAAAGCCGACTCCGTGACAATGCTGTTGTCACCAAATAAACGCTGTTGGAGCCACCCCAGTTCTGGTACCAGCGTTTCCTGCAGTGACTTCCTGGAACTCTCCACTGGGGTAGTTTTGATCTTCAGAGCAACAGATATTTTCTCACCTCAGGGCTTCGGTCAGACTTCATACAGAAATGACCTTCCGGGGCATGAGCTTGGATGCAGGGGGAGGAAGAACAGAGTGCGGTAGAGGGTCCGAGCACCACTCCCTGCTGGAAGGCAGGAGGCCTATTCTAATGCCTTTGTGGCTGCCCACACGAGGCAGGCCAGGCGCTAATGAACGGATGTGGGAGAGGACGGGCAGGAAAGAGCAAGAAGGAGAGAAAAAGGAAGGAGAACCAAGCAGCGAACTAGTCAAGAATTTGGATGGAAGGAGTAGGAGCCAAGCATTGTGCTGGCTGATAATGCTATGACCACCAAATTGGGTAATCTCCCAGCGATCTCCTCGCTTGGGTACCATCCTAGAGATGGTAAATGGGCAAAATCCCCATTTTAGAGATGAAGGAAGCCTAACTCCGGGGGGTTAAGTAACAAATCTAGAAAGAGGCAGAATTAGCATTCCCATTCCGGCCAATGGACTGGGGACTAAGAGACTAGGCTCCAGGGTGAGGATCCAAACTCCAAACCTGGCCTTGCTACCCACTGGCTATGTGAACTTGAGCAAATGACGTAACCTTTCAATGCCTCAGTTTCCTCATCTGTAAGATGAGGCTATTAATAATATCGATCCTCATAGGGTCATTGTGGAGGATGAAACAAGTTAATATGGAAGTATTTTGAGCAATACTTAGACAATAGCAAGCTCTCTCTTCTTTACTGCTTTTGTGTTTTTGTCAAATATTTATTTCACTGTTTGATCACAATTTCCTTATTGGTAGATAACCCTTCTAGAATCCCCACCATGGCAAAATGTTTCTCTTCTGATGCTCTTGCATTTCTCTAGCTATTGCTTGTTTTCTTGTTTGTTTGTTTGTTTGTTTGTTTGTCTGTTTAGCAGGTGAATCTGAATCCTAAGGCTGTGCTCTCGATGTAGTGTATAGAAGTGGAAAGTCAGCAATTTTGTATCAGAAAGTGGCTAAATCCTATTTATGCCATCTCTTAGCTGTGTAATCCTGGGCAAGTTACTAAACTTCTCACAGCCTCAGCTGGCTCATCTACCTGATGAAAAATACTTCTGATTTATAGAACTACTCTGGTGGCAAATGAGAAAAGGTAGACAGCGTCCCTAGCACCCAGTAGGTATTCTGTCATTACAGTTACTATCCTTTTACTCAGTAGCTACACACGAGTTTAGATCATGTAGCTACGTACGGCCATCTCAAATGTGGGCCGGAGACGTTGTACCAGAGTGTCTGGGTTAGGCGTGAAGATTGATGCAGCTGAATTAGGACGGAAGCTGTCCTAAATGTGTCTCTTCTTCCTTCTGTGACATTCCTCACATCTAATTCCCCCTGAAGCAATATTCTGAGTAATGACCAGCGACTGACATAACCGTTTTGTCTGGCATAGGAATTTCATTTCCCTCCCCTGGACTGCGTCCCTTCTGCTCAGAGCCAGGGGACGCTGGGACCTCAGGGAGCCGGGCAGTGGGCTCGCCTTCAAGTAGCACTAGCCTCTGTCAGGTGAGGTCAGCTTGGTGATTAAGGGAAACATCCTTCGCCCCCTGTAATCTCTCCAGGAGAAATGAGTGGTGCCTCCTGCCAATTGTTAATGATAATGGTCTTCTAATTCCAACCCCACATTTTACCCAGGAGGGTCCCAAATGCTTTTCGGATTGGCAAATAGCTTCACCCATTCTGCCTTTAGGCATTAGGTCGAGCCAAGCCACTGCAGGGAGTAGTACCCTACTGTTTAAAAAAAATGTGCAAAATTATATGTGATTGAGCAACTATAAAACATAGGCATATAAATGCTTTGCTTACCTGCTTTACTGAGAAGCTAAAATAAGAGTGAAAACCAGAGAGATTTGTGCTCTGTGTTATTTTAATAAAAAATTATTCATTTTGTCACTTCAAGTATGGAACTCCCAGATGAATATAAGCTTATGTTTACAGGTCAGGAGTTCCTTAACAGAGGGACTTAAGAGACAAGACTTCTTAAAGTACCCACCGAAAACAACAGAAGGCAGCTCTAAATCATGAGGTCAATTCAGGAGAAATTTATGGCAGATTTATAAAAATCATCTTTACCTGCAGCTTTTCAGGCATACTTCATTTTTACGTTATCTATTCCTGTGTAACAGACTATCCCAAATCCTGGTGGCCTGAAATAACAACCATTTAATTATATCCCATGATTTTGTGTATCGGGCGTTTGGGCAGAACATGGTTGGGCACTTCTGTTCCACATGACAATGACTGGGGATCTCTCAGGGGTACTTGGCTGGTAGCTTAGGCTTAGGCTCACTTAGGAGGGTCAAAGACAGGTTCACTATCATACCTAGTCTTGACCGGAAAGGCTGAGAGACTGGGTTCATCTGGGTCCCTCTCTATGTGGTATCAGTACCTTGCCATGTGGTTTTCTCCAGTAAATACTAGAACTTCTTATCTAGGGGCTCATATGGCCAAGAGGGGGCAAGAGCAAGTGTTCTGAGACAGAAAAATGAAAACTGTCAGTCTCTTAAGGCCAGGGCCCAGAACTGCCATTTCCACTTTATTCTATTGGTCGGTGCAGGGGTACAACCCACTTGGATATGAGAGAATAAGACATAGACCTCAGCTCTCAACAGGAGTGTTAAAGATTCTGTGCCTTTGTTTGTTTGTTTGTTTCTTTTTAACTGACCACACTTTAGCTGAATAAAAGCAGTCTGGGGCAGAAATTAATTAAAGGATGGATGTTTGTACTTCGTTCTGATCTTATTCTAGAAAGGCATTCTGTTAACTCTGTACTGTTAACTTTGTTCAACAGTTATACAATGCCAAATTCAGTGTCAACACCACAAAACCTGGGAGCATGGATTCCCAGAGGCTTCTTTGGGAATATATATATATTCTTTGGGAGGCTTCTTTGGGAATCTATTAGCTGAAGTCAGCTACTACAAGGGGTATGCCCTCTGGAGACTGTGTTCTATTTAAATTTCAATGTGTAAAAAGAAGGGAAAACAATGAGTACAACTTTTCCGCAGGAACAATAACATAGCTCCAAAATGAGAGTGGGAGGGGAAAATTTTGCCACTGGAGTTCTCTTCAGTCCTGGGGCTGAACTATCCCTGAGGGTATGGCTCTCAGGGCCCACTGGCAATAGCAATAAAGAGGTGGACAAGTGAAAGGTCATTCCTAATTGTCATTCTTAATGACAATATTGTCATTAAAACAAGCTGTTTGTACAGTATTTGTGTTTCTGTGTGTATCTCTTTTGTTCTCTCTCTCTCTCTCTCTCTCTATATATATATACATACACACACATATATACACACACATATATATACACACATATATACACACACATATATACACACATATATACACACCATATATGTGATATATATATCATATATTCATATATATTATAATATATATATATATTTCTTTTTCCCCCTTTTTATTTATTATGTGCTTATTATCACTATTACATTTCTTTCTAACTTTTAAGTCCATTGCTTTACCTTAGACCCTACAAATAAGTAATTCAAATTTCTTTCCTGGAGTTTTAGGCTTATTGTCTCCCTGACTTTCTGCCATCTCTATTTTATTAATCCCCAGTGTGGAACAATCTTCTCCATATATCTCTAGAGTCTGAATACCAAACAGGGGACCATTGAGATGATCCTACGTTTGAAGAAACGGGATTTACATTCTTTAGCGTGGCTTTGGCAATCACGTGAATCTCACTGCTTATAACTTACAACATTTCTCCCTTAGCACATGAGTTGTTTAAATTTTCTTTTCTCTCGTCTGCCCTCTGCGTGTGTTGGGTGCTTTTTCTCAGTGAAAACCAGTACCTGCACGCTCACAGGTGATTGGAAGATGTAGTTTCGGGGTTTCATTGAAGCATACAGGATTTACAATGGCAGAATGGCAAATGACTTTAGAGGGTTACATACAGCTGATGGCCAGTACAGTCCACTTGTTGATTGCCCAACGTGCCTCCTTCCTTTATATTTAGCCTTCTAAACAGTTATAGCGTCAACTGCACACTCCAATCTAACACAACACAACTATCCCTCGAAAACGAACACACCTTCACGTTCTCTCCAAAAGAGCAAGAGTCAGTCTCATTACCTACTGACTGATTTCAGCGTGTTGGGTTGATGGTTATTCCTCCCCCGTTACAGTTACAATCCGATCTTGATTTTCTGTAATTTTTAATACCACATTTTAAAGTTAACCAGTGCCAACGTATCGTATTTATTGAATTTGAACGAATCTAAGACACTTACCATTTGCAAGGTTTATCATCATCAGTGCTATTCCACTTACAATTTTAAAAATAAGAAACGCGGTCATTCAACCATAACATGCTATTGTTGTAAGATGCATTCCAGGGTCTCAGTGGTGCACACGTGCAAAAATGTACATGCACACATTTCATGAATGTTAACCTATGAAGAAATAAAATAGAGTAAAAAGTTGAGGAAAAGGCAAATTAATGAACATGTATACATATTAATGAATATATATATATACATGACACAGCAAGGAAAAGAGTTGGATATCACAGTCCTCATTTCTGCAAAAGATCAAAGGACATGGTTGATATACCCAAAAGGAGAATGTCTGGATTTCCTTCTTCAACTACCCGGATTATGGTTTCCCCCCAATTGTTTCTTGCTTATTTTATTTTATTTTATTTTATTTTTTTTTTATTTTTTTTAAATTTTTTTTCAACGTTTTATTTATTTTTGGGACAGAGAGAGACAGAGCATGAACGGGGGAGGGGCAGAGAGAGAGGGAGACACAGAATCGGAAACAGGCCCCAGGCTCTGAGCCATCAGCCCAGAGCCCGACGCGGGGCTCGAACTCACGGACCGCGAGATCGTGACCTGGCTGAAGTCGGACGCTTAACCGACTGCGCCACCCAGGCGCCCCATTTCTTGCTTATTTTAAAGTTCAATAGTAAAGTTACTCTAAGTTGCTATAAAATTTTCTACACATTAACTATTTTTTTAATTTTTCTTATTAAAAAAATTTTTTTTAATGTTTATTTATTTTTGAAGGAGAGAGAGACAGAGTGTGAGTGGGGGAAGGGCAGAGAGAGAGGGAGACACAGAATCTGAAGCAGCCTCCGGGCTCTGAGCTGTCAGCACAGAGCCCCACGTGGGGCTCGAGCTCACAAACCATGAGATCATGACCTGAGCCGAAGTCGGACGCTTAACCGACTGAGCCACCCAGGCGCCCCTACACATCAACTCTTAATTTCTATACTTTTCTTAGTGTAGACTAGTAACACCAGGTCATGGATCTGCATGGGCCTGGAAAACACACTTTGAAGAATGCTGCTCAGCTTTACCCCCTTGGCTCCTTGTGGGTGGATACTATTTTATTCACCACTCCTTACATTATTTTGCATACTTGTTTCCACTTACGCGCAGGAAATCCCCACTCCATGATATTTTGACACAGCAAACACCTTACCTAGTAAAAACTCTGTACCTGGCGTGGTGACGCAAGCCTTCATTCCAGAGGCATCTTAACTCAGAATGGTTTTTCCTGAATAGTGCTGGAGTTTTCTGTTAATTTTTATCATCTAGAGCATCTCTGAGTTCCAGACATTCTCCTTTTGGATATACCATTGACAGCAATTCTGTTTAATCTTGAGAACCTAATTACCGTAGCCAACTCAGAATTTAGCGCCCCCCAAACTATATGTCCAACAGCGTGAATATTTTAAATACCCAGCTTCTAATTTACTGGAAACATTCTGAGTGAAAATACTTCCTTGGGATCTAGGACTTAGTATATGCAGTGCCCAAAGATAGGGGAATAAGTTCTAAAAATGGGAGTGAGTCATTGGGTGTAATAGAAAATCACTCCCATTTTTACCCTTTGGTGGAATTTTTACCCCCCACGATCAATGATGTGCAGCTATGTGGGAAACAACACTGTATATCGCTTATTCATTCAGAGCATATACTGCATCTTGTAAGCAAATAGTACTCCAACGTTGCTAAATGCTGTCTCAGATGGTACTAATACCGAATCTTCAATAGGACAATACGTTGTTCCATAAAGCCAGCTGCTTCTGAGTAATGATGTGCATGTCATTTTTAATAAGTCCCGTGGGTATTAGCACATTTCCCCACGTCGTTTTAGTAAGGTCATTTTCTTAGTTAGATGCAATTTTGAAAGAGACACAGTTATGGTATTAGAAGAAAAGACAATTTAATAAGTCTTGCATATAGTGTTATTGGAAGAATCCTTGGTGGAAGGACAGGAAAATAGATATTCACACCAAGTATCTATTCCAGGGAGGAAAATCACTGACTCTTCCATGATGGAAGGGGTCCAATGTATTCAGTCTGTCTTCAGATTGAGGTTAAAACATCTGGAACATGGTATTGTGTGTGGGACTCAGTGTTGACTTCTAGTGACCAGGTGAGAACATAGCAGGTTCTCATCCAGATCAGCCTTGGGAAGGCAAAGCATTTGTGTTGAGTAGATGCAGAGTCTGCATCCCTGCTACAATGACAATTTTGTTCATGAGCCCACTGAGCACGCTCTTGAAGTGGCTGGAGAAGAGACAGAGTGGCATGCATAGAACAACTTGTCTTTTATCGTTGAGGGCCTTCTTTAGTGGTTTGGGTGAGCATTAAAAAGGCACACAAACATATTTACACGCCAGTCTGATTCTGAGAGGTCTGTTCCTTTACCTCTTCCTCAAATGTTATCATGAATTGTTTAGTCTTTTCTTTACAAAATTCCAAGTGATTGGTAAAATCATAAGGCAATAGTTAAGAAAAAGTATTATTGTTGGGGCACCTGGGTGGCTCACTCAGTTAAGCATCCGAGATCAAAAGATCTCATGGTTCTTGGGTTTGAGCCTCGTGTTGGGCTCTGTGCTGACGGCTCAGAGCCTGGAGCCTCCTTGGAATTCTGTGTCTCCCTCTTTCGGTCCCTCCCCTGCTCATGCTCTCTCTCTCTCAAAAATAAACACTAAAAAAGAAAAAAGAAAAAGTATTATAGTTAATTTTTCAGCGACATCCAGATAACATAAGTTTGATTCTTCCCAGCCAGAAGAGTTCCCTTCCTTACTATCCTTAAAGAGCAACTCTGATGGAAATTGTCATGTTCTAGCAGTACACTTCCAGTGGAGGTTAGTAAATGGTGCAGATCCCTTTGTAATCTCAGGTCTAAAAACTTTTCTTCCTTAGTAAGTGGGTCTATAGAAAACAATTTTATAAAGCCATGTGTCTGTTTTGTGTGGTCCAGATCTATGGTTAATGTTCTGAGTACGCATGGATTTTGCTGTTGTTGGGTGGAAAGTTCTATAAATGTCAATTAGGATAAGTTGGTTGATTGTGTAGTCCAAATATATATTTTACCATTTTATATTTGTTTGGTAATTACAAGAGAGCTGTTGAAACCTCCAACTATAATTGTAAATGTCTTTTTTTCCCTGGTAGTCCTATTTGTTTCTGGTATATTGAAGCATAAACATTTAAAATTGTTCTGTCTTCTTGATTAATTAGCCCCATTGTCGTTAGGAAATAACTCTTTTTAACCCTGGGAATATTCTCTACTCTGAAATACACTTTGCTTGATATTAATATAACCATTCTATCTTTCCTTTAATTAATATTATGTATGTATCATTATAATTATGATTAGTAGGTATCTATATGGTTTTCCACTTTTTTATTATTAACCTACTTGTGTCCTATTATTAAAAGTGAGTTTCTAATAGGTAGTGAAGAATTAGGTCTTAGTTTTTTTTTTTTTAAATGTTTATTTATTTTTGAGAGACAAACAGAGCATGAGTCGGGGAGGGGCAGAGAGAGAGAGGGAGACAAAGAATCTGAAGCAGGTTCCAGGCTCTGAGTTGTCAGCACAAAGCCCGATGCGGGGCTCGTACCCACAAACTGTGAGATCATGACCTGAGCCGAAATCGGACACCTAACCGACTGAGCCACCCCAAATTAGGTATTACTTTTTTAAAAATTCCACCTGACAATCTCTGACTTCTAATTGGAGTGTATAGGCCATTCATATTTAATGTGATTTTTTATACGGTTTGATTTATATTTAACACCTTGCTATTTGTTTTTTTGCTCATTTGTTTTTTTGTTCATTTTTTTTTCTTCTTTCTATCTTCTTTTCAATTGCTTAGACTCTAGGATGATAGGTTCCCTCCAATTCTTTATTTTATAAATGTTGCTCCACTGTTTTCTACCCTACATTGTTTCTAACATTTCCCTAAAATCTTCTTAAATAAAGTCTGTATCTTACAGCTATCGGTTGTAATACACTGTTTTATACTGGAGTCTTGCCGATGGAATGGTAAAGTATTAAGAAGGGGAAGCATTCCATAACCTTATTATTAAATCTCCATGTTTTTAAATTGGTCCAATGTTGTGCTGGGATATGACCTTCAAAAGAGTTGCTTAGCCTTTTTTTCTCATGTTTGGAGACAGGAAGGCTATAGGAGCCTGGATTTGCTAATTGCCATTCCCCCTGGGTCAGATAACAGTCTGGTAAGGCAGTTTCCCTTGAGGGTGTCCCTTTGGGAATATTTCAAAATGGTTATTTATTTTTCCCCCTTGAATGTTGCATATGGAAAAGCTTTCTCTGCTCTTTACTGTAAGAACCTATTGGGACTCCTGGAGATAAAACTCATGAAAATGTGGATTCCATCTAAGACAGAGACATCAGGAGTTTTAACTCTCAAGCTTATCTGCACTCAGCCTCCACCAATTCATCAATTATTCTTTTAGTGTATTTACCGATTACTGGCTCTAGGATCTTCTGCTCCAGGTAAGCTATGATTCTCTGTATTTACTGTCTTTCTAGTTTTCCAAGTGACAGTTTACCCTGTGACTTCCTTCCTCTGATGGATCTAAAAAGAGTTGTTGATTTTCAGTTTTTCAGCTTTTCAGATTTTATAGACTCCAATTCTCTGGTGAGACTCTTAATCTCTTTTTGTTTATTTTCCCATCTTTTGATTTATCTTTTTGAGTGTATTTACCATAATTATTTTAAGGTCCCTGTCATCTAAACTTTAAACCTGGAGTATTTGTAGGCTATTCCTATCATTTATTTTACTTCCCTTTTGATTTTGGTCATATGGCTTTATCTTGGAGGATTCTAGGAATTTTTGTATATAAAATAATTGCAGAGGCTTCATATGATGAAATTTTCCTCTAGAGAAGGTTTACCTTTCTTTCCACTGGGCAGATAGAGAGATTGCTTGCTGGTCACTTTAATTTAATAAGGGATTTTACTGATTCAAGACTGGATTTCAGCTCTAGAAAGGCATAGTCTTTATCTGGTTAACGCTTAGCTTTCCTAAATTTCAATTAGGAGGCTAGTGTATTCTATGTGGCCCCACGTTTCAGTGAGAACCCAATTCTAACCTTTGTTTCACAAGATACAGAAAAACTTTACCTGATTTTAAGAGGTGTAGACTTTAAGCACCTTTCTTAATGCAGCTTCAGTACTCAGCAAATGTACTGAGAAAAAATACCAGCCAGAGGATTGAGGTACTGTCACAAGCTGAATTGCGTCCTCCCAAGATTCATATGTTGGAATCCTAACCAGTGCTGCCGAATGTGATTTTATTTTGAAATAAGGACATCACGTATGTAATCAGTTAAGATGAGGCCATACTGGAGTAAGGTGGGACCCTAATCCAATAAAATTGCTATCCTTTTAAAAGGGAGAAATTTGGAGATAGACAAAATTTGGAAAAAATTTGGAAAGAATTTCCCACCAAAATGGAAAGAATTCCTAATATTAGGAATTGGCAAAAAGTAATTTCCAAAAAAATTGGGAAAATTCTTAATATTAGGAATTTATAAGAGAATCCAACAGAGTACGAGATTAAAACATAATATGAGGAATAATGTGGAAAATCTATTACAATAAACTTGAAAACTGATAGAATGGATAATTTTGTAGAAAATATAAATTACCAAAACTTACTCAAGAAGTATAAATAAGTTGCCTCACAATTTTTAAACAACTGAAATCAATAATTTAAATATACTCCCAAAAATAGTCCAAGCAGAATACTTTTACTGGTGAATTGTTCCAAATATTCAAGTAACATATAATTCCCATTTTATATAAATTCTGCCATAGAACGGAGTCAAAGGTAAGGCTCCCCAACCTATTCTACCAGAGAGATGAACCTCGAAACCCAAACCAGACAAGAACAGTCTTAGAAAAATTGCGGGTTTTTCCACTTTACAGCTATATATAAAATATAATATATATTAAAATATAATCTATAATTTATATCGATTTTATTTAAAATATATAGTATAATTTATAAAATATATATTTTTTCCAACTTCATCACAGATATTTAAATGGTGGTTATATAGGAATATTTGTTTATAATACATTTTATAAATAATCATTTAGATGTAAGTATGGTGTTCATTTATTTTATATAAATAAACAAGTTGGATTCTTCCCAGGAATACAAGGATGGTTGAACCTCAAAAGTAGTCAGTTAACTGATGGCAGATCTACCCCTTCCTTGGAATGAATGAGAAGCCAGCTATTCACTGTCCTTGCCCTATCAACCAGTGGGTTAGGAAAGGGATGTGGTTACTCTAAGCTGGGATGCTTTGGGTATTTTTTGATGACACACCTCTGCCTGGTTCTCTTGGTTACTCAGCAAGGGCTCATTGGGCAACCACAGAGAACGCCATTATTTTCATCCTTTCTTTCTGTCCTCTCATTCTTTCCTGATGGGTTGATGTATTATTTGCTATTTAGTATTGCTTGCTTTGCCTTCAAATACCATGATTTAGTTATAAACACTTTATTCAGCTCAAATAAAAATATGTTTAATTTGTGACAATTAGCATGATTTTTTTTTAATCTCGATTATGTCTCCTCATGGTTCGTGGGTTCGAGCTCCACATTGGGGTCTGTGCTGACAGCTCAGAGCCTGGAGGCTGCTTCAGATTCTGTGTCTCCCTCTCTTTCTGCCACTCCCCCCGACTCATGGTCTGTCTCTCAAAAATGAATAAATGTTAAAAATTTTTTTTAAAAATATATTGATTATATGTACATACCTGTGACTTGTTCTAATAAAATGATGCACAATTTAAGGTCTCTTTCCTGAGATCTCACTTCTCTTTTACTTCACTACCAGTGCCCAACAAGTGAAGAATTTCTTGTTTTCCTTTGTGTATCCCATTGACATGTTAATGTAGCACCTTTAAATGTCAATTTCTGTCTCCTTCCCGTTCAGCTTATTTCTAGATCTCTCCTTTAATGAATCAGACCATTTAACCAAGCCAGAATGCTGGGACCCATCGAAGGCCATTCCTTCTCCCTCTGCCTCCAACATTAAATTAGTCATTAATTCTATAAATTCTATCCTCTAAATATCACCAAACCCTTCCTCTCTTCTTTAGTACCACTGCTATTATCTTAGATCAGGGGAAACGTAGTCATGAGCCAGATCTGACCCATTGTTTATTTTTACGTGGTCTGAAAGCTAAGAGTGGTTTTTATATTTTAAGTGGTTGAAAAACTCATTTTTTCATACGATTCCAAATAATTCCATATTATTCTGGAATAACATTTTATGACGCATGAAAATTATATGCAATTTAAATCTAAAGGCCCATAAAATACAAATATGTGGAAATGCAGCCACACTCATACTCATATTCATGCATTTCTATGGCTGTTTCACATTAGAATGGCAGAGTTGAGTGGTTGCAACAGAGACTATATAGCCTACAAAGGCTATTTACTATCTGGCCCTTTACAGAAAACTTGCCAACCCCTGTCTTAAATGGTGATCCAAACACGTCTTGCCTGAGTAATCTTCAAGTCTTCTAATTAGTTTCTTTGTCTCTAGAATCAGTTCCCTCATCGATCCACCTCCCGACTGCAAAAATTATCTTCTTAAGGCTTGTATTTGGAGAGACCCTTCCCTCGTTTTTTGTTTTTTGTTTTTTTTAATTCTTCGATCGTTATCTATGTATGAACTTATCAAAATAAATGATCACTTTAGCCTATCTTGCCCATCAGGGTATTATGAAAAAATAAACTTTTACTTGGTATCTGAGGTCCTAGTGAATGGCTCTTTACCAGAAAGCTTAAATATTTGCCAATACAGAAGGAGGTAAACCAGAAGAGACTCTTAAATACAGAAAAAAACCTGAGGATTGCTGGAGGGGAGCTGGGGGGGGGGGTTGGGCTAAAGGGATGATGAGCATTAAGGAGGACATTTTTTGGGATGAGCACTGGGTGTCATATGTAAGAGATGAATCACTGGGTTCTACTCTGAAGCCAAGACTACCCTCTTGTTAACTAACTTGAATTTAAACTAAAAAATATATATATATATTTGCCAATGCTTAGGCACTATTGCATCTACTATTCTTAAACAATTCTTCAAAAAGTGTAAGTCTTTAGTCAGCCAAAATTAACACTATATTTAGCTGGGTTACTGAATTTCCATGACAGAATCATGGAGTGACTCCATAAATAGAGTAATGAGTATCTCAACATGATGTTCATTATTACTCAAGGTTTCTCTACCAATATTTTAATAAGAAGATGGGAAAGGTTCACATGGATTCCCTCTAAAGTATAACTCACCAACTTACAAAACTTTGGACAAATATGACTACATTTTAGATATGTAAAGTAAGTGAAACAAACTAATATGGTTACCAGTCTAGTTTTATTTGGCTGCTCAGAATGTCCTCACGTAATTGTGGCTGGTTTGCTCCGTGATTCACAGCATGTCCCTGGGTGTCTAACTGAGTAACATAAATTTCCTTAATCTTATCCTTAAATTAGGAAATGTTTTAAAAAATGAAATATGCTTGATGCTAAATATACTAAAATATGATCTAGAAGTTTGAACGCCATGGTAAAAGAAAATAGGAAATGAGAGAACAAATTTGGAGTGTGCTGATAAATTTCTTGGGTGATGTTTTTAAATAGTCTATTGGATTGTGGTTGCTCCCCTCTTGAAACAGCTGTCTAAGCAGTCTCCCAATTAACATTTCAGAACACCGCTTATATATTTTGCCATGGCCTGGAAGTTAATGAATTGCACACAATATAGCAATAGCAACCTTGCTTACCCTTGAGGCAAGGGACCTCCCTCCACCTTCTTCATACCTTTGTTGTGATAAAGAAGCTCCCCTCTCTCAGGAAATCCAAACTTTCAGCAGCCTAAACTTGTGGCCTGGCAAACTGTTTTTGGTTTACTCATTTAAATCACAGAGGATATTGAGAGACTTATCTCATTAACTCAAAAATAAAAAAAAAATTTTATTCTCAAGAAATTTATAATCTAGTAGAAAAGAATGATGAACAAAAATGTCATGTAAAATAAATCTATGCATATTGGTGCATACAGAGAAATTCATGTGGAAAATACAGCATGAGAATGATTAATAGTGACAGTCAAATATTTATAGAGCTTACCATGTGCAAGGAGACTTAAAAATAGCTTTTGAAGTTTGAAATTTATATTATACTGAGTACTAAGTAGTGTCTCAGTCCACAGTATTTAGTACATGTAACAATAGCTAATATTTATAAAATTACAAGATGACAAGATGACAATGATAGACTAGGGCTGCCTAAGCAAATAACATATTAATTCATTGCTAATGCTATGATTATTTTTCCCATTGTTTTCCTCATTTTATGGATGAGGATATCAAGGCCCAAAGCCATCTGGTTCAAAGGAGCATGTTCTTTTCATTTTCATTTTTTAATTTTTTATTTGAGAGAGAGAGAACACATGCAAGGTGGGGAGAGGGGCAGAGGGAGAGAAAAAGAATCTTAAACAGGTTCCACACTCACTGCAGAGCCTGACGCAGAGCTCAATCCCATGACCTGGGGATCATGACCAAGCTGAAATCAAGAGTCAGATGCTAAACCAGCTGAGCCACCCAGGCACCCTAAAGGAATGTTTTTTAACCACTTCAAAATACATTCTCTCTGGTAAGTATTGATTATATATTTACTCATCAAATGAATGACTGAATGAATCAAATAATAATCCGTTAATGAATGAATGAATGAATGAAATAATGAATGCACAACAACAAAAAACAAATGGTAATATTCATTTAGTTGATTTCAGTAAAAAATATGCATGATAAATTATTTGGAATTAAAAAGCATAGGGCTTTTTACATTAGGGCTGGGACTATTATGGTTTGATTAATATTGGATTGGCTTAAAATTTTAGAAATGGAATAAACTAAACAACCACAATTTCCCTCATTTTGTGTGTCTCATAGAACACAGTAAAGCCTCCTTCACAAGATAAACTTCTTTACAAAAGGAGAGGGAAACTGTCTCCAATATTTGCTTCTTTTTGCAGAATGGATTTATATTCTTATACTTATCCATAATTATTTGCAATTCTTTGACCAAATACTGTGAAGGAGAATAAAACTTCCATCTTTGAGACTTGATATCCTTTTTAATTAACATAAGTACATATAGGGATACTAATTAGATTGATATAAAACTGATGGCAATGCCAAAGAGCATAAGTATTTATACTTAATAGTATCAAGGAAAGAAACTAATGAATCAGAATGATTCCCAGAGCAGAGCATATAGAGCTATTAAAAAACTTATTTGTGTAAATGAGGGACTGAATAGCTGAAGCCATTGCTATGAAGTTTTGAACGATCCATTTACATTAATCTGACTTCTCATATTTTTGGCAATAACTATTTTTCTGTAATTAAGTGAAAAAATAGTTTAGTTTTTCTACCTGTAGTTATTGTATCTTTCCATAAGCAGGTGAAAAGTTACATTTTCTTTCGTATGAAGTTAAAGTTTCCTGGGGACCTACAAAAAATTTTTTTTCTTAACTTAATGTTTTTTATTAGGAATGTAAGCCAGATGTTCTTGGCCACTTATAAACATTTCAAGTTATGTTTATTCACAGAAGTTTAATACCAGGAAGAACAATCTAGTTATTCTTGAGGTTGGAGTTTTGAATTAGTGCTAGTCTTCAATGTAAATCAGTCAGTTTGTTTATTGGGAAATAAGAGATCTTAGAATATTTACATTAAAAATTAAAACATCCAAGTAGATGTTAGGGACCCACTGAGAAGAAAGTAAATATGGGAATAAAACTCCGCTTAGTACCTTTAAGTGATCTCAAAACACACTTTCTAAACAACTCCTGGCTTAAATCCTTTAACTAAACCTGTCTTCTCTTTTAGTCATTTCAATCAAGGAATGACAAGTCTATTGTTTAAGTTTTTGAGATTTTCAGCATTTATTGGATAACTAGATGATTCTCTAATGTTCTGAGAGGTTCAAAAAGCTGTTTAGAAAGAAATATTAAATCAATGAACAAACAGGTTGAGTTTACGACAGTAATTATTCTGACCCCCTTTTTTTTTTTTCACCAACTAGAAGCTTCAGCAATGTAGTGGACTTTGACATTAACCTCTAGGTACACGCTTACCTTTCACTCTTCAGCTCTACATAGCTGAAGTAAAAGTGTGATTTTTAATATTGACCATATATAATATTCTTGATGCACTTAGTATGAAGTTAATCTATTTATTTAGAAAATGAAGCTATACAGAAATCTTGTTTAAAGAAAGCAAAAAGATAAGGCAAGATTCTGAAGGAAACAGTGATTAACATTGTGACAGGTATCTTTCCAACCTTCAATGCACAAAATGTATATAAAATGTTTCAACAGGGTCATTTTATATGTACCATTTTATAATGTGCTTTATTGCCATTTGTAAAATTTATTTTCTAATTTTTTTGCTGATTATAAAAATGCAATTGATTTTTGTATATTGATTTTATAGTTCCCATGTTAAACTAACATGTTGATTTTTATAATTATATATGTATATAGATTACATTGTTTTATTCATATAGAATTCTGTGAATTAAGATAATCTCACCTTTTATTCACTAACTGTATGCTTTCATATATATTTTTTTCTTACGTTATCTATGACCTTAGGTTCAACGTTGAATGGAAATGGTGATATCAGACATTATTGTCTTATTGCTGATTGTAAATGGTTTAAATATTTCACCATCTAGGAAAATGCTTGCTTTAAAAAAAAATTATACATAAATGTTGAATTTCATCAAATTCTTTTCCCTGCACCTATGGAAATAATCATGCTATTTTTCTTCCTTAATCTTTTCTTGTAAATAGTACATTATAGGTGCTCTAATGTTAAATATATTTGCATTTTGGTAATGTTCACTACTTGATCATAGTCAGTTATCATTGTAAAGTCAGGTTTTCTCAAACGTAACACACATTAGTTCAAAATTCTTTTGTATAGATTGTTTGCAAGGACTGAGCAGCAACCAACTCAGGGCTTTAAGTTTTGAGAAAGAAAACCATTGAGAGTAGCACAGCATTTACCCTGGGCTTCTCCCTGAGAGTATTTTCTAAACTGTGGTGCAGCATACAGAGTCCAGAGAGTGAAAACCCCACTCAGTGGAGGAAACAGTGAGCAGAATTCAGAGTTGTAAGGCTGTTAGAATTCAGGGGCAGAGTGCCTTAAAGGAGGGAAGCTACAGATAAAAAGCCACAGACTAGAGGCACCTGGGTGGCTCGGTTAAGCATCTGATTTCGGCTCAGGTCATGATCTCACGGTTTGTGAGTTTGAGCCCCATGTCAGGCTCTGTGCTGACTGCTTGGAGTCTGGAACTGCTTCAGATTCTGTGTCTCCCTCTCTCTCTGCCCCTCCCCTGCTTATGCTCTGTCTCTCTCTGTCTCAAAAATAAAAAACATTAAAAAAAAAAAGTCCCAGACTATGCGTTAAAAGTTTTCTTTGGCTCACTTCTCAATACACATGCCTAGAGTAAGATTCTAGGAGACCTAGCAGAGCATAACAATGGGAGGCTAGAGTGCTTTGCAGAAATTGTGGGGACTTCTGAGTCGCAGGGAGATAGAGTTTGGACTCAGAAGAAAGAGAACTAGGTGAACACTCTTTATAAGAGTCAGGACTACACCCTAGGAATGAGAGAAAAATAAAATAGGCTTAACCTCATAAAGTCTAACCATAAGATCTGGCAGGTCAAATAAACAATTATTTAATTACTTGTCAGGAAAAAAACCCAGCAGAACAACAACAACAACAACAACAACAACAACAACAAAATGAATACTCCTTAGAGGAAGATAAAATAATCTACAGTGTCTACAATGTATCATCCAAATTTCCTGGCATACAATTTAAAAAAAACAAGAATGCAATGAAACAGAAAATTTTACCATTACTGAACACATGAAATAACCAATAGAAGTAGACATAGAGATGATCAAAATATTGACATTAGCAGAAAAGACAGCAAAATATCTATGATTGATGTGTTTTTTTTAAAAATAGAGTTAAATATAGGCAAAATAAATAAAAACTGAAGGCTTTCAACAAAAATTAAAATATATTAAAAATCTAATAACTATTCCAGAATTTAAAATACAGTATCTATAACTAAGACCTCATTGTTTGAGTTTATTTTTTTTTTTAATTTTTTTTTTTCAACGTTTATTTATTTTTGGGACAGAGAGAGACAGAGCATGAACGGGGGAGGGGCAGAGAGAGAGGGAGACACAGAATCAGAAACAGGCTCCAGGCTCCGAGCCATCAGCCCAGAGCCTGACGCGGGGCTCGAACCCACGGACCGCGAGATAGTGACCTGGCTGAAGTCGGACGCTTAACCGACTGCGCCACCCAGGCGCCCCCATTGTTTGAGTTTAACAGTAGACTGGAGAAAGCAAAGGACAGAAAGAATTAAAAGATAGTTAACAGAAAATTTTCAACTCAAGTGCAGCAAGGGAGAAAAAAGAATTAACAAAGCAAAACAAAATAGAGTGTGAGAACTCTTAGAGATGTTAAAAATATCTCATGTGCACTTGGAGTCCCAATAGAGAAAAAGAAAGAAAATGGAACCAAAACTACAGTTGAAGAAAAATGACTGAGAAGTTTCCAAAATTAGTCAAAGACTTGAATGGACAGAGTCAAAAAAGCTTACCACCAAGCACGAAGAATTCCAAGAAAACCACACACAGGCGTATTGCGGTCAAAGAGAAAATCTTGAACGCACCCAGAGAATCAAGACACTGCCTTCAAAGACGCAGAACTCTTCATCCAGAACTCTGGAAGCTAGGGAATGGTGGGTGGCAAGACTTCTTTAAAGTACTGACAGAAAAAACCCCTACCATCCTAGGATGTTATTCAAACAAAAATATCTTTCAAGAAAGGGGGCTAATAGCAATTTTGATCACTTGCTTGGGAAGAAGCTAGCTGCTATGTTGCGAGAACACTCCAACCTTCTTATGAAGAGGCCCATATAGAAAAGGATAGAAGCCTCTGGCCAACAGCTCTAAGGAACTGAGGGCTTTTTGTGCCATTCGTGTGAGTGTGGTGGAAGAGGACCCTCGAACTCCGGTCAAGGCTTCTGATGACTGCACTCTTCACTGCCACCTGTGAGCGAGACTATCCACTCTCGTATTTCTGATTCACAGAAGAATCAGGATAAGATAATGTTAGTTGTTTTAAGCAAAACAAACACACAAGTAAAATAAAATAAAAACACCCCCCCCCCCACACACACACCCACACTCACACACAGAAGAGAAATAAACATTCTTCAGGGAAAAAATGAGGACATTGGTCATTTGTAGACCTGTACCTTAAGAAATACTAAAGAAAGTTTTTCTGAGTGAGGAAAATGGAGAACGGTATATTCTAGACCTAAAACCCCTATCCCTTATTGCCCATTTGGGAAAATTAACTTTTTTTCTTTTTTTGAGAGAGAGAGGCAGAAAGAGAGAGAGTGCCAGTACAAGCGGGGGAGGGGCAGAAAGACAATCTTAAGAAGGTTCCGCCCAGCTCGGAGCCTCATGTGGGGCTGGATCTCACAACCATGAGGTCATGACCTGAGCCCAAATCAGGGGTCACACACTTAATTGACCCAGCCTCCCAGGCGCCCCTGGGAAAATTAACTTTTTAAACTAAGCACAGAGCTTAAGGATACTAATATATCTAGGCAGATAATCTGAAACAAACACGGTGAACCAATAAAGTGACAGATACTACAGTCATATCACCCTCCTTTTCAAACTGTATGCTGAGCATACAGTGTGTATGCTCTCAGTATACATTCCTAAAATTATGAACTGCTATCTGTGTTATAATTATTTTTTTACCCTGAAATAAAATGTATATAACAGACCAGACGGTTGCCTATAAAATGTGTATGACAGACTAGATTATCTGACTTAATTTGGTTTATCGATGTTAAATCTTGCTTTAAAATTCTATTGACACAAATGGGCTCCGATTATAGCCAACAGTCCATGAGAAAGTGACCTATCTATTTACTTCAAAAAAAAAAAAAAAAAAGAATGTGCTTGCTCATGAGAATGTGAGTTGGAAGAAACAAGTTTAACAGGAAGATGATGCTTCAACCTTTTGTGATCAAGAAGTATCTAGGAAAAAATAAGGGCCAAACACAATGTTGAAAACTTTTCAACTCATCCTTAAGATATCCCATATTACTTCATTATTTGGTATAAAATACTAGTTTCCAGAACACTACAGCCATCGAAACTTTTAATTTAATTTAATTTAATTTAATTTAATTTAATTTTATTTTATTTTATTTTTTACATTTTTATTGATTTTTGAGAGACAGAGAGAGACAGAGCACATGTGGGGGAGGGGCAGAGAGAGAGGAAGACACAGAATCTGAAGCAGGCTCCAGGCTCTGATCTGTCAGCACAGAGCCCCACGTGGGGCTCGAACTCACAAGCCGTGAGATCATGACCTGAGCTGAAGTCGGACGCCTAACTGAGCCACCCAGGCGCCCCAAAACTTTTAATTTTATATCGTGAATGTCTCCGGTTTTCCTCAGGAAGATGAACAGCTGAAATGTGATGACATATAAAAACTGTGTTTTCCGGTTTTCAGACATCCAGGCATCAAAAAAATAAAATTTACAATATAATGAGTATAATGAGTTGAGTCCATCCCAGACATAAGAATCAACATTTCTATAACTATGACTGTTTTGTTTTTTTTTTTTTAATTTTTTTTTTTTCAACGTTTATTTATTTTTGGGACAGAGAGAGACAGAGCATGAACGGGGGAGGGGCAGAGAGAGAGGGAGACACAGAATCGGAAACAGGCTCCAGGCTCCGAGCCATCAGCCCAGAGCCTGACGCGGGGCTCGAACTCCCGCACCGGGAGATCGTGACCTGGCTGAAGTCGGACGCTTAACCGACTGCGCCACCCAGGCGCCCCAAACTATGACTGTTTTGTAGATACATATTATAAACTTCTGAAGATGCAATTAAGAAAATGAAAAGAGGGGCGCCTGGGTGGTGCAGTGGGCTAAGCATCCGACTTCAGCCAGGTCACGATCTCGCGGTCCGTGAGTTCAAGCCCCGCATCAGGCTCTGGGCTGATGGCTCAGAGCCTGGAGCCTGTTTCCGATTCTGTGTCTCCCTCTCTCTCTGTCCCTCCCCCGTTCATGCTCTGTCTCTCTCTGTCCCAAAAATAAAATAAAACGTTGAAAAAAAATTAAAAAAAAAAAAGAAAATGAAAAGATAAACCAATACTGGGGAAAAAATGTTTACAAAATGCTTATCTGATAAAGGACTAGTTTCCATAGTATATAAAGAATTGTTACTAACCTATTAAAGAAGACAAACAATTGAATTTGTTTTTGGAGATAGCACAAGCAGGAGGGGAGAGACAGAGGGAGAGAGAGAGAGAGAAAGAGAAAGAGAGAGAGATTGAAAGAGAAACTTAAGCAGGTTCCATGCTCAGCTCAGAGCCTGACATGGGGCTCAGTCCCACAACCCTGGGATCATGACCTGAGCCAAAATCAAGAGTTGGCCACCCAACCTGAGCCACCCATGAGACCCTAAACAACTGAATTTTTTTTTTTTTTAATTTTTTTTTCAACGTTTATTTATTTTTGGGACAGAGAGAGACAGAGCATGAACGGGGGAGGGTCAGAGAGAGAGGGAGACACAGAATCGGAAACAGGCTCCAGGCTCTGAGCCATCAGCCCAGAGCCCGACGCGGGGCTCGAACTCCCGCACCGGGAGATCGTGACCTGGCTGAAGTCGGACGCTTAACCGACTGCGCCACCCAGGCGCCCCAACAACTGAATTTTTAAATGGACAAGAGTTTGGGGCACCTGGGTGGCTCAGTCGGTTGAGCGGCCGACTTCGGCTCAGGTCATGATCTCGCGGTCCGTGAGTTCGAGCCCCGTGTCGGGCCCTGGGCTGACAGCTCAGAGCCTGGAGCCTGTTTCAGATGCTGTGTCTCCCTCTCTCTGACCCTCCCCGTTCATGCTCTGTCTCTCCCTGTCTCAAAAATAAATAAACGTTAAAAAAAATAAATGGACAAGAGTTTGAACAGACATTTCACCAAAGAATATGATTGACTACATGAAAAAATACTCAATGTAATTAGTCTTGAGGCAGATTCAAACCGTCAGGAGATAGCACTACACGCCTTTCAGAGCGGCTTAATTTAAAACTCTAACAACACTTAAATCTTTGGTGAAGATGTGGAGCAGCTGGAATTCTCATATATTGATTGTAGGAATCCAAAATAGTACAGCCTCTGGAAAGCAGTTTGGTATTTTCTTATAATGTAAATATATATTTGCTCTATGATTTAGCAGTTTCCTTCCTAGATATTTACCCAATCTAAATAAAAACATATATCTGTAAAAGATTAGTATGCAAATGTTAATAATAGTTTTACCCATAGTATCATTACACTGGAAACAAACAATGTTATTATTATTATTTTTTTAATGTTTGTTTTTGAGAGACAGAGAGGGTGTGAGCTGGAGAGGGGCAGGGAGGGGGACAGAGGATCTAAAGCGGAGCTCGAACTCACAAACTGTGAGATCGTGACCTGAGCCGAAGTTGGACGCTTAACCGATGGAGCCACCCAGGCGCCCCAGAAACAGAAAAAAGTGTTTATTAAGTGGCAACTATATAAACAAATTATGTCTATCCATGAAGTGAAACACGACACAGCAACAACAACAACAAAAATCTGAAGAGCGTTGTGTTAAGTGAAAGAAGCCAGACACAAAGGCTACATACCTTATGATGCATCTATAGGAATTTCTATAGACAAACTACAGGACCAGAAAAGAGATCAGGCATTATCAGGAGGTGGGGCAGGGGGTGGGGGTGGGGGAAGATGTGGTAGAGGGCAAAGGGGCAGGAGAAAATACTTGGGGGGATGGAAAGGCTATTTGTTAAAAGAGACTGAAGTACAAACTTAAAGTTATACTTTAAGGTAAGTTTTCCTGTATGTAAGTAAAGAGAAGACATTACAGGCAGAATAAACTATTGGGGAAAATGTATAAAATTTAAGCCTATTTGGGGACTAGAGAGTGTGTTTGAGTTCAATGGCTAGGATGGTCTGTTGAGTATGGTTAGGGTCAGATGGCAATAATAGTTACAAAGGAGACTTGTAAGCTTGGGAATGACAAGACCGCATGTATTTTATAAAATTGTGGTAGGGGCGCCTGGGTGGCTCAGTCAGTTGAGTGTCCGACTCCAGCTCAGCTCATGATCTCACGGCTTGTGAGTTCGAGCCCCGCGTCGGGCTCTGTGCTGATGGCTCACAGCCTGGAGCCTGCTTCGGATTCTGTGTCTCCCTCTCTCGCTCTGCCCCTCCCCCGCTCGCGCTCTGTCTGTCTGTCTGTCTTTCTCTCTCTGTCTCTCAAGAATAAATAAAAACATTTAAAACATTAAAAAAAATAAAATTGTGGTAAAATATGCATAACATGAAACTCCCACATTTGTTGTTTGTAATGCACCTCGATGGTAGGGTAGGGTTGTGAGAAGCAGAGACATTGTGGAGACAGAACAATCTGGAGACCTATTGGAGATCAGGGACAGTGCAGACTCGTGTAAGGTAACAGAAAGTGAGATGAAGTGAGAGATATGAGATGTATTTCTGAGGTAGAATTGACATGATGCTGTGACTATGGTGTATAAAGAAAAAACACTGGCCAAGGAAATCTATTATGTTTCTCGTTTGGACAACTGGACAACTGGGTAGATAGCAATGTCATTAAGTCGCATACCCAGAATGCAGAAGGATGGATGATAGGGTAGAAATAAGGGGTGCACTGCATTTCTGGGGCCCAAAGTCCATCCAGGCAGAAAGGTAAGGGACGGTCATAGATTTAAAGATCGTTACCACAGAATTGGTGGTTGAAATCTTTTGACAAATTTTATCATTATTCACTATATGGAAACAGACATGAACTGAAAAATAAACAAGAAAATAAGAAGATGTAACGAGTATGTTTTTATCCAAAGAATTCTTACAACTCACCTAGAAATAACAAACCACGTGAAAAAATGGGCTGAGATGTGAAAAGGCAGTTTGCAGAAGAGGAAATCCAAATGGCTAACAAGTACATGGACAGACACTCAAACCCACTAATAAATCCACGTTAAGCTGTAATGAGAAATTACTTCATACCTATCAGATTGGCAAAAGTCAAAAGTTTTTAAATACCAAATTTATGGAGGAAAACAGAAATCCTTTACTCTGCTAATGGGCCTGTTTAGCACTCACCTGTCTATGTCCTAGAACATCCATTCCTGGTTTATAATCCAGAGAGATTCTCACTCATCACGATAAGGTTCATGTACCAAGATGTTCCTTGGCCTTGCTTGGGACAGCAGAGAGTCGGAGGCTGTCTAGGTATCTGTCACTGGAGGAAGAGACAAATGAAATGTGGTGGATATACATTGTCTAATACTACACAGGGGTTAGAGGCCATGAAACAAATGAAATGTAGTGCATGCCTGTGATATAAATAAACACAGCTAAAACAATAATGCTACATGTTTTACAAGGACATATACAAATTCAAGATTTCAGATCAAACACATTTGTGAGGTTTCCAGTGCGGGGAGATAAATGGAAGTGGAAAATGGGATTAAAAGAACAAATAAGTGAAACATAAGGAGCCCTCTGGCTTGAACAGAGGAGTACATGAATTTAACTCTTTACACCTGAGGGGGATGCATGGTAAACGAACAAATGGGGTAAATGGCAAGCGTTTCTCGAATTCTACTTTCTTATTGCTGTCATTGTCTTTGCCTATGTCTTGTTCCTTTCTCTTAGATATGAAGAAGTCAATACCATAAAGTGCGTAATAAGTCAGGCTCCCGCATCAGTTCTGGGTGGAAATTCTAGCTCCACATAATTTTGACTACATTCTTTAGGGCAAGTTATTGTATTAGGCTCCCAGTCTCAATTTTCTCGTCTTAACACCAACCTCCTGCTAAAGATACTAAACACTAAAAACACCATTTTCTGAACACTAGATGGGAGAAGACATATAAAGTACTTAATGTTTGGCATGTCTAATCACTCAATACCTGGTAGTAGTTGTTTTAACTGTTCCAGAAACCTCAGTGGCTTTCTGTTCACTCACTTTTATTATTCTTTTTAAATTTGAATCAATCACTTAGATGACACAGTCATGCCATCCCAGTCCAATTGAAAGCCCACACAAAGTTGAGAGGGCACAATCAGATCTCAACCCAGAAACTAAAATGAACTGGTGTTGACAAGATAATATGTGTGGACATATGTATAGGTGTATATATCCGTAACAAGGATTATATGTACATAATAAGTAACAAGGATTAACATAAAATTGAGGAACAGGGTAAATCCAGAGGGGTGAGAAGTGAATACAGGCGAGGGATTAACAAACCCTAAGCATTTTGGGCCAGTACGAATCCATAGAGCCACAGACCCCTTGAAAGAGCCGACAGGAGCTCAGAGTACCTGTTCAGAACTGGACCCATGTGGTCTGGAGTCAGGGTAGGGCCCCACTTCAACTGCAGATGCCAGACGTTCTTGGGGACGGTTCTCAGTTCTGGACCACACCTGGCAGTGTAAGGTTCTTCAGGAATACGAGTTCTTCAGGAATACGAGTGTTTCACAGGTCACCAATACGTGCATCTTTTTCCATTAATCTGGTTGCCAGAACACTTGTGTACTTCCCACTAAATTAAGCCAATCGCTTTTCCCCTCGAAACTTTCACTTGTGCTCTCCTAGTGCTTAGTAGGCGTTCTTTCCGTCAACCTACTGATGACGTCAGTTGAATGCAACGCAGTTTGAATTCACTAAGCGATCACGTCAGTGAAGGTATCAGATGCAATGACATTTCAGAGTTGTTTATGATCAAGTGATTCGTGCATTCTAAATTCTGAAAACTCCTCCGTTGCTGACTCTTTTTCCAAATGGGAGTGGGAAGGGAGACTATTTCAGGAAGCCGTGACCACTTGCTTTTATGTGTTCCTCTGAAATCTTTCTTTGGAGAGCTGCTTGGTAGCCAAGCTGAACAGGCCACGCGTGACAGGCATTAGGAGAACTGGCCTCGGGGAGCAAGTGTATTTTCCTGGCTGGTTGACTGTTTTCACAGTGCTCTCTAGGGTTGAGAAGATAAGCGATCTGAGAGCAAGAACCTTCTCTTACACGTCTTTGCTTCCCTCCCGGCTCCCAGCACAGGCCCTGGTGCATAGTAGGCAGACAATAGGTTTACTGCCGGAATGAATGAATTAGTGAACATGAACACATGAATGGGTGGATGATGGCGGACAGAGGGCACTGAGGGAGAATCTGCTTTAAACTTTAAGTGACGCACGTCGGCGTTCAGCTCCAGTTCCTAAGCTAAATTTCTGCCCCTGATCAGACCAGCTCCCCTCTGTGGAGCTTGATGATCACGGTGCCTGTGGGTAGAATGTATTCTGGGGGAGATGAGAGCTGCCTGATATGAGAGATGATATCAGAGATTAGTTAACCGTATGGGCTTTGTCCCAGGGGAGGTGTGTGAAATGAATCAGATTAAACAAAATTGATAATGTGAATGCTTAATCAAACAGACAAAGGTAGTCTGCGCAGCTAATTAGGGGCAAATAGAGCGTCCCTCTTGTACCTCATTTAACTGACAAATTGTGCAGACAGTTTTAATGGGAGTCTGTTTAGCAAAGAGAAGGCTGTATAGTTGACAGCTTGGCAAAATGTGGTTTCTGTAACACCACATGATGCTTATGGAAATTAGCCTGGTGCAGCTGAGCTCCAGCGGTCCTGGGCTGTGCAAATCACAGCAAAACGGACCTTTCACAGACCGCTGGCCACAGCGCTCTTAAAGGCAAAGCACTCATTTTTAGTACTTTGAAAGGTCAAAGCGTTTGGTGTCTGAACATTAAATGAAACCTAGTATCACCAGACCCAGTGCAGAAGCCGAAAGGTAACACGAGGCACTTCTGAATCAGAGAAGCAGAATCACCATCCGGAGAAATGACAAGCTGTGGCATTTTGCATCTGGGAGCACTGACTTCGGCCGAGCAAGGCGATTTGGGGAGAACAGAGTGACCCGAGGGTAGAGATGATTTGGTCTTCTGAAGTTGTAAAGGTTCGGATAAAGTTGCGCCAGAATCTCCGAGCATTTTCATCAAGCTCTAACCAACCTCTCGGCTTCTCATCTTTTCACTTCCATTTCGCCTTCCAAACCTCAATCGGTCCTGTTCCTACTGCTTTTCCAAATTAAGCACCTTCCTCCAGGGATCTCTTCATGTCTCTGGACTCTCCACGCTGTTGGAGACCGTGAGGGAATTCGCAAGTGTGGTGTCAGAAGTAGAGAGCATCTCCAGCTTGTGTGCTGCTTTCCCAGGCGTACAGCGAATAGAGCTTTCCAGGGCCTTTCCGGAAGGAGTCAAGCTGGAGTCCCCACTGGCTACACCCATGGTGAACAGCATTATTTGCTGCTCCGTGGAGAATCAGGGCGAAGAATAAAACTAGGGTTGGTGTGGAGACTGGAGACTTTCAGGGACTGTCCTGTGAGACTGGCTTCCCAATTTCTGTGCGCGGTGCTGAGTCCCACGGAAGTAGACATTAAGGGGACAAATAGAGTCACAAGGCTTGCCTTAGTCTGTGCGCCGGCCCCAGGATGTCATTGTCTGAACACTTGAGGTTGGATTCACATTGTGGGGATGAGCTCCCCCTCTTTGGGTACCCATGCGTGGCTCAGTTTCCACCCCACTAAAGGGAATAAGGCCACGCATGAAGAGTATTGGTTTAATGAAGTGATTTTTGTGAATCACTCCACCAGTCAGACATGGTTCCTTCCGGAAAATGAACAGTTTTGCATAAAACGGTCCATTAGTGTCAATGGAGAGGGTCTGACCTCCTTCGGCTCCTCTGTAAGCCTAGTCAAGTGGAACTAGCGGGTTGTGCAAGGACTGGAAGATGATGTCTCCACCCCAGGAGATTCTACTCTACATTCGTGTGCACTACAGGCAAAAAAGCAAGAGTAATTCCACTTTCAGTTTGCAAAGTGTAATTGTAGCCAAGTTGGGTAAGGAAGTCCTTGAACACACCCAAATACACATGATTTAAAAAAAAAATAATTGGGGCGCCTGGGTGGCGCAGTCGGTTAAGCGTCCGACTTCAGCCAGGTCACGATCTCGCGGTCCGTGAGTTCGAGCCCCGCGTCAGGCTCTGGGCTGATGGCTCGGAGCCTGGAGCCTGTTTCCGATTCTGTGTCTCCCTCTCTCTCTGCCCCTCCCCCGTTCATGCTCTGTCTCTCTCTGTCCCAAAAATAAATAAAAAACGTTGAAAAAAAAAATTAAAAAAAAAAATAATTGTGGCAAGTAGTTTATTTATTAATGTAAAATATCTTAAACCAGCAAAATGACTGTGTTTTCATCACACCAAAGCTACACAGACACTCAACACTGTGTTGCTGCTAACACAAATTGGATTTGTTCTTTACTCTGAATTCTGGCTTTGGTTATCTTGAGCAATGGGTCAGTAGCAGCAATTGAGAATTTGGCAAAACACGTTTGCTGGAAAAATGGGTAATGTGATTTGGAGTCACCATGAAAACAACTCCTGGGTCTTCTTTATTTTTTACTATGTTTCGTTTTACTGAAGTAATTGTTTACTTTTAACAGGAGGAAAAATTGGGTAATGAAAGAAATTCATTAAAGAAAAAAGAAAGGATGCTGTAAAGCAAAAAAAAAAAAAAAATGAAAATAAAAAATAACCGATAATATGTCCAAAAATTAGCATTGTCTTCTACTTTTGGTAAATTGACCATGGCCAGAATCTGTTCATGTGTATGAAAACTTGCAAAATATTCTGAGTCCCAGGATTTCAACTTTGTACTGGGATCGTCAATTTTATTCGATGGATGGACACCGTTCTAAAAAGACATGGGGCGCCTGGGTGGCGCAGTCGGTTAAGCGTCCGACTTCAGCCAGGTCACGATCTCGCGGTCCGTGAGTTCGAGCCCCGCGTCAGGCTCTGGGCTGATGGCTCGGAGCCTGGAGCCTGTTTCCGATTCTGTGTCTCCCTCTCTCTCTGCCCCTCCCCCGTTCATGCTCTGTCTCTCTCTGTCCCAAAAATAAATAAAAACGTTGAAAAAAAATTAAAAAAAAAAAAGACGTAAATATAACTATTCCTGCAGAGAAAAACCAAAATGTTGAAGCAGTAGTTTTATTTTTTTTTAATTTTTTTTAACGTTTATTTATTTTTGAGACAGAAAGAGACAGAGCATGAACGGGGGAGGGTCAGAGAGAGGGAGACACAGAGTCTGAAACAGGCTCCAGGCTCTGAGCTGTCAGCACAGAGCCCGATGCGGGGCTCGAACTCACAGACCATGAGATCATGACCTGAGCCGAAGTTGGACGCTTAACCGACCAAGCCACCCAGGCGCCCCGAAGCAGTAGCTTTAAACTTTAAAGAAACACAAAGTGAATAAAATTTTACACTTCGATTACAATATTTTTATAGCATTTACATAGTACTGCAGATCGGTTTTGCATTTTGATTTCCTCATATTAACAGCAACAATTTTTTTTTTAGATAGTTCTCCTTTGAAGGAAACAATACATTAATATGTAATTCAGAGACAATGGAAAGAGGTTAATAATTGAGCAAGACTTTGGAGCCTAAACTGTCCATATTAATGAATGGCCCAGGACCACATACTTCCTTCAGCTTTGACTTGGACCAGCCAGGATCTATCTTCATAGATCTACCTGTGGAGGCAGCTTCGGTAATGACCGAGTTTTCATTCCGTTCTGTCTAGTTATCTGCCTGCAGGGTACCTCTTGGTTAAATCAACAGCATTCAAAGTGAAGTGGAGAAGAGTTAAATACTGGAGAAATGTGGTTTGCACGTAACCAGTCAGTAACATTCAGGCCTCTCCAAATCCAGTTAGGGTCTAGATGGTTAGGCTCCACCATTCTGAGAATAACTGCTTTACCCCTGCAGTTACTTGACCTTCTAGGTAGACCTGGCTATTGGAGGGGAGGGGCTCTCTGAGCCCGGAAGAGAGGCCAGGGGTTGGGAGGGGAAAAGGGAAAGTAACTAGAAGTAGGGATAGAACAATGAATGATCACCAAGGTCAAGCCAGCAGCCCGTGGTTAAAGGTGCTCTGGACAACAAGAGCAAAACTAGGATTGGATTAATACAAAAGGAAAAGGGGAAAAGGCTTTCTGGAGTCAACGTAAGATGGGAGGACTGTTGGTAATTTTGCCTTAAGTCAACATTTCCTTTTTTTTCTTTCGGGACACTGATGCTGATGCCAACAGTGTAATTATTTGCTAATACAAGCCAAACTTTTCCTTCTATCTTTTCACCACCCACGGACCCACTTCACTGGAATGAGTCTGGCTATGTAAATCTGACCCGTGTTTACCACATTAAGTATCTGGCAATTAGTTGCTCCTAACATCTTTGATGTTAATTCCAAGACTACCTTCTTCCTCCCTAGACCTTAGGTCCATGTTTGCCTGATGGCAAAACACCTAGATGGCAGAACAGAAATTCAAGCACCTGTCCTACCTGATTAATTGACACTTCTACTTTTCTCTGACATGTGAACTTAAGTCACTGGTGACAATAGCCACAACACTTGGTATGTCAGTAGTTAGGAACTACGGACTCTATTGAGTAAGTGATAGCAAGTTGTTATATTTTACTATTTAATTTTGAATTCTGAGTTATTAACTGACACTACTATCAAAGGCATCAAAACAAGCATGTGCTTCTAAAAATGTTTTTGAACCAAATAATATTTAAATGATTACTAAGATCACAAAAAAATATATACAGAAAGCGCTAATTTACTCTCTGTACCTTCATACCTCCTTTTGGTGAAATGTCCCAAACTGCATCTTTAGAATTCATTTAATGACAAAATTAGCATTCATTTCAGAGAAAAAAAATATCATTAGGATTTGGTAAAAATTACAGTCATTAGGATCAGTTATCATTAGGATTTGGTAAAAATTACAATTATTTGACTGCCTTTGGTTTTGTTTTTTTTTCAGTTTATGCGCTCAGAGCATAATTGTTCCTAATACATTTGCCAAACTTGTGTAAAAGTTTTTAAGGGAACACATAATTCAGCAGTCAGCTCTGATACCAGTGAGTTCTCTCCAATAGTGTAACTGCTCTTCCTAGGGTCTTGAACCTTCTTCTACCATCTGAAGCGACAAGCCATTCTGCCACCTGGACGGCCTCCAACTATTATTCTTCTGCATCACTGCTTGTGAGGGAGATTGAAGAAGGGAGAATGAAAGACGCTTGGAAAGCCAGCAAATTCTCTTTCTTAAAAAGCAAGAAGGATCAATAAAATAACATTTTAAATTTATTCTGACCTTTTTTTCTTCCTTCTAACTTGTGGGTGCTTCATTGTTTCTGTCATCAGCAAATCTGAAGTCATCCAGGACCGTTTCCCCAGCAAAGCACAACGCAAGTGGGAGTGGGCAGCCAGTCACTGTCTCCCCAGCGCTGCTTGAGTTAATTGATAAGCCTCTCCTTTTTATTATCAGCGCTAGCCTTCTGTCTACAGCCTCACAGCCTATCGCCCCTGCAAGGCATTGAGATTTCCTTGTGGGATTCTAGCAGATATTGGAAATTATGGTGGCAAATTAGCAGGGGCCACAAACCAGAAGTGACAGTTCCAGTACCCTGGTGGGGGGAATGTAGCAATCCCTTGCCCATAGCAATTGGCCAGGCTTATCATATGGACTAATCACAACAGATCTGGGGAAATAATGGGCACCAGATGTTATCGCTTTGTAGACTTAAGCTCTCCAGAGACTATAGCCATGATAGGAAAGCTCCCTGAAAACAGGAACACGATTCTGTCACTTATTAATCAAACCGGGAGGCTGGGTGTGATCATCTACTCCTTCCTCAGCACCATGGTTTCTTTTTGCTACATTGATGAATGGGGAAAACAGTTTCTGTGTGTTGGGAGGGGAGGGGGTGGACTACAGAGACAGAGACAGGAGGCGAAGGAGAGAATCTGGATGTGTCTATCACGTGCACACCAGACGCAATTCAATTTAATCTTTAAGCATATTTCCTAGAATCTGATTTATTTCTTGATTCAGTTGTACTCAGCATTGACATGTCAGGAAGAACTTTCTTAATTAGGTCTTTTATTTTTCTCCCGTTTTATTTGTTCTGATTACCCTCACCTTTAAGAAGATTGTGTATTTTGAACACATCTATGTGTTAAAGGGGAGAAAAGGGAAACTCAGTGATGAACCGGGTTCTCATTTTTATCGGCTTTTCTTGACAGTTCTCTGTAGATACTCTGACGTACAACAAGCTGATTCGAGCTGCTGGGATTCAGGACATGCTACCCCAAAATGTGGCACCTTGGCATAATGGATGAAACGACAGAAGCAGGAGCTTTCCCTCTGCCCTTCGCCCACTCTTATCCCTGAAGCAGGTCATAAGATCTTCCTAAGAAAGGTACCTTCCCTACACGGGGAGGAAATGAGCATCCTTATCTCCAAGACAAAGGGCCGTGGAGAAATGTCCAAACAACCCAGGCCTTGCTAAGCTTCCTCATTCACCACACTTCCCTTATGCTCCTTGACCTGTCACGTTCCTCCGCGACTGTCCGCGCTTCATTATACCAAACAAAACACTCAGGTTTAACAGTTGCCCTGGGTCTTCCTTTCCTGACGAAGGCTCCCACGTCTCGTAAAACATATTAAATGAGTTTCTATGCCTTTCTCCTGCTAATCTGTCTGTGTCAATTTAATTTTCAGACCCAGCCACAGGCCCTAAGATACTCAAACAAAGTGTTCTTTCCTCCCCTCTGGAACGGAGCCCACCCTTTTCCCCCAGGCCCTCCTAGTTCGGCGTAGGACACTTGCGGCCCTGCTTGTGGCCATGACCATTCTCCTCCTTACCCAGACCGAAGGCTGGGAGGTCATCTGGCACCTCTGTCTCGTTCTCAGCCTTTACATTCAGCCTATCTCCAGGAGTATAGTTGTCTTGGTTTTACCACTTCTTCTCTGTCTCGGTCTCTCCTGTTACCTTCTTTTCCTTCTCACTGCCGCTGGCCTGGCTCAGCTCCACATGATCGCACGCGTAGAGTACTATCGTAACCTCCAGAACGGCTTCATCTGCCCTCCCCGTCTAGCTCATGATCTGACCTCAGCAGCTTTGCGTCCCCACGTGCGTGCTCCCTAAGGGCCAGCCGTGCTTCTTCCCCGAGGTTCCCACCTCGTGGCGCCCTTCCAAGCTCTGTCCTGCAATTGGCTGCGTTGAAAGAGGCGGAGGGCAAGACAGGAGGCAGGGAAGCAGTTGGGGGGCCTTTGGAAATCTTCGGGAAAGAGAAAGGCCCTGAACTAAAATATTGGTAGTCGAAGGGAAAAGAATGGGATTGCGGAGATGAGCCGGTTCTAATATCACTCGCGTTGCCGCAAGAGCTCTCTGCTGTGTCAGACGACGACAGCAGCAATATTAATAATGCTCGCACCTGACACGTCGGTGGTGTTTCCTGTGCGCGAAATGCTGCTTGACGGCCCTCACACATTCTCGTTTAATCCTTAACACAACTTTATGAGGGGGGGTACAGTGATTATCGCTACTTTCAAAAGCATTTTTCTCATGGGAATTTTCAAGCTTTTCATCATGGAGAACTGAAAGCAATGAGAATAGTATTATAAACTTTCATACAGCTACAGCCCAACTCAACAAGTGCCCATTTGTGGCCAATTCTGGCTTACCTATTTACTGTTGTTGCGTTCCTCTCCCCGATTTCTGAATCAAATCTCAGGTATCATGTCATTTTGTCTATTCTTGCTCTATTTTATTTAAAAAATATTTTTTTGATGTTTGTTTTTGAGAGAGTCAGAGCATGAGCCGGGGAGGGGCAGAGAGAGAAGGAGACACAGACTCAGAAGCAGGCTCCAGGCTCTGAGCCGTCGGCGTAGAGCCCGACGCGGGGCTAAAACCTGTGAACCAAGATCTGAGCCAAAGTCAGATACTTAACCAGCTGAGCTACCTAGGCGCCCCATAATCTTGTTCTATTTTAAAGACGAGGCAACTAAGGCACATGTGGGTTCAGTAACTTGTCCAAGGTAACAGAGCAAGTCAGCCTCAGAGCTCAGATTCGAACCTAGGGTCTGCTACTGGCAGGCTTCTGAAATTATACTTTGATGCTGACGCCCCATTTGGCAATCCTTCAATAGATCAGATTGCACCAATGGCCTCTATACGCTGTAGATCCATGTGGACCAAGCCAAGGAGACCCCCAGCTGCCAAGAGCCCCTGAAATGAAGAATGATTTCCGTGGGTCCATTCTAGAGCTTTTGGAGGTTATGACACAAGAACGGCCCTGAGGTTCTTCTCATTCATGCCACATCCTGTGGCCTTCTCTCCGTATCTTCTACCAATAGGCCACGGTTTCGAAACTAGCCCACAAGGGCCCCGAGAAGTCTCTCTCAAGTTGTCAACATCTTCGCTGTCTGATGGCGTAATTAGGCAGTGACTTTTTGCCCGTGTGTTCTGGTTCTTTCAGATGCTCAATGACTTGCTGGAGTGAGCTGGAGGTGAGGGCTGGGGACCTAAATCTCTGGGGTCCAGCACAAGAGTGGATGTCTAACACTCAGACAAAACCCCAAATCCCTGGGTGTCCCTGAAGGCACAACGAGTTGGTAGTGCTTTGTGAGTTATTCTGAAAGTGTTGCCCAGGTCCTATGTTATGCAGAGCAAACATTCAAATATGGCTGTTAGGTAGATCATAACCAGGAAGTTCAACGGTGTGGTGCTGGCTCTCACATAATATTTGTAACATGTGTTTCCATTTACTTCTCAGTAACTTAGAGCTAGAAAGAAGTCACAGACATGTTCAACCAATATTTCTGGTCCATAACTGTTTGCAGCCAAGGTTATTTAAAGATAATAAATATCTGATACGGGCCTCACACAGTTAGGGCTTGTGATTGTTCGAAATAGTGCCTGGGACGAAGTTTAACTAGTATTTTCTCTAAAAGGTGTGTTTGCCATATGCATTAATAGCGTAAGCAAAACTGAAGGGCGCATTTTTCAGTTAATGTTGGAAGTAAACCGTTCTCAAACAACCTTAGCAGAAATGTTCATTTACGTACACTTGATGTGTCATAATTAGATTTTATCTGTTGCTAACATATTGTTCTCTAGTCAAAAAACTAATCTCCCAGAAGCTGAAGATGCTACTTCTGTGTGTACTTGCAAAAGTTTGTTTCTTTTTTTTTTTTTAATATTTTTTAAATTTTATTTTAGAGAGAGAGAGTGGGAGTGGAGGAGGGGGGCGGGGGGGGGGGGGAGAGAGAGAATCTCAAGCAGGTTCCACACTCAGCCCAGAGCCCGATGAGGGGCTAGATCCCATGATCCTAGTATCGTGACCTGAGCTGAAATTAAGAGTCAGATACTCAACTGACTGAACCACCCAGGTGCTTCAAAAGTTTGTTTCTGTAGAAGTACTTTATAATTCATTGTTCCCTAACGTAGCCAGAACTTTCCAGAAAATGAGTTATTAGTGAGGCCGGCTGTGATATTTAGTTTCTCCATCTGAACCGAATAGGGGTCAGTGCAAACAGTGCCCCATCATCCATGCTGCCCCAACAGCTGATCTGTCTACAGAGGCTTCCCCCCATCAGTCCTCCTAGACAGACAAGACAATCCTGGATGACTAATCCTCTCCCCCTGTCGTGTTCCAAGGTAGCTTTTAAATTTGACAAATCCTTTCTTAATTTCCTTGTTCTTTTTATTCTACAATGTTCCCGGGTTTTGTTTCTAAAGACACACGTGCCCTGACATCCTTTCCAAAACGATGATTAGAGACAAAGACAAAAACAGGAAGGAAAACAATCTGTGCGAGAGAGGGGCTGGTGAGAGGGATTAAGGGGTAAGGAGAGGACAGAGAAGAGTAGAGCGTAGTGGAAAAGCAAGAGAAGGACTGAGGGATGGAAGGAGGGATCAAGAGGCAGAGAGGTGGAGAGAATTCAGCTCAGAGGGCAGGGAAAAGGAGGGGAGAGTGAATACACATGTGCACAATGCAGGGCAGGTTGGGATGGGCAGGGAGAGGAAGTAGAAGACAAGTAGAGCAGGGACGTCTTTCAATAAGCTCCCGTCAGCCTCTGACAAGACGGGTCCACCTTTTTTACATTTCCTGAAAGCAACTTTGTTTTCTTCAACAGAGTCATTACCAGTTGTATGGCTTCCCTCTATCTATCTTTACTCCTACAATTCAGGAGTCAGAAAAGAAAATTATTTTCACATTAGCAACTCATTAAATGCCTCCAGGTTTGTAGCCAAAGCCCTGCTGGATCTGAATGCGTTGTTTTTACACATCTGAATGCCCACTCGGAGGCTTTGTCGGCCAGGGTACAGAGGCTGGAACCCTTCTGTCATGCATATGGGTAAGTGGGAGGGGTGGGGCTGTGTAAGAGTCATCCATCATCCTCCATCAATGTCACCACCACCTGCGGGGACCCAGCCAATGGTCAGTCAGTCACTCAGGCCTGACAGCTGGCCATCAGTCCCCCGTGGGGCTATCTATGCCCTGGGTTCCGAAGGTATTAGCCTCGGACTCTTATTTGCTCCGACCTGTAAGTTCTAGGAAGCTCTCCACCTTTAGAATTACCAACACATTGGTGATTTCGCTCACCTTCATGACAACTGGTCAGGGTCAGATCAATAAAGGTGAGATTTGCTCTGTATTTACCGAAAACTGGTGGGTCATTATTTAAAATCAAATATTGGGCAGTTCAGGCAAACATAGGAGGGATTTTTATACACGACGAAACACACTCTTTCTTTAATGTGTGTTTATTTCAGTGTTGACATTTTAATATCAAGCAAATCCAGCCTAAATAATGTCAAGTAGCTAATTAGATGAGGTATAAGTTAAACTTATCTCTTTGTCATAAACTCTTTCTCTGAACCCCTTTTTAAATTGAGGGACATCAATCATACCTCAATGTGACATAAATTTTACAATCTTAAGTATACAGAGCCATGACTTTTGGCATTTGTACACATCACTATAACCACGTATAGATCACCATATGGATTATATGCCTCTTTATCAATGACGTATCTCATAATATCCCACATTACAGTACCTTATGAATATTTTTATCTCCGTTATTGGACAGTAAACTTAAAAGACAGGGTCCTTGTCTTTTTCATACCTGTACTTCTCACAATGACTACTATCTTGTCCATAGCAGGGGCTTCATTTCTTTCTTTCTTTCTCTTTTTTATTTTATTTTTTTTTATTTTTTATTTTTTTTCAACGTTTATTTATTTTTGGGACAGAGAGAGACAGAGCATGAACGGGGGAGGGGCAGAGAGAGAGGGAGACACAGAATCGGAAACAGGCTCCAGGCTCTGAGCCGTCAGCCCAGAGCCTGACGCGGGGCTCGAACTCCGGACCGCGAGATCGTGACCTGGCTGAAGTCGGACGCTTAACCGACTGTGCCACCCAGGCGCCCCTCTCTTTTTTTTTTTAAATTAATGGTAGATTCTCTAAGTAATTGTTAAGACAGAATAGTTCTTCAAAATTCCATCTACTTTATAGGGGCCTTAACAAACAAGAGATCAAGGATAGAAGAAAACAGAAGACAATGAAAAGAAAAAAAAATCTCACTCACTTCCCAATTGCCAACACTGAGATTCATTCAACAAATATTTTTTTGAACATGTACTATGTGCTAGGCACCAAGTTCTAAATTCTTGGAATAACTGGTGAACAAACTTCTACCCTTGTTGAGTTTGTATTCTGGTGGGGAAGTGACTATCCAGTCTTAGAAAGAAAAGACTGCAAGGATTTATATGAGAGATTCTTACAAGAAAGCAAAAGTTTCTAAACGTGTCTGAATTGTTTTAGCAAAATTTAAAGGGAGTCTGATTCATCATAGCTCTTTCATTCTATAGAGAGGTCAGTGCAAAATGTCCTGCTAGCTCAACACTGAAAGGAAAGCAAATGGGAGAAATCTGTGTATTTATTTCAATTCAATATATGAACGCTTTGGACATGGCATATCGACACTTAGTCCCAGAATACAGACTTACCATTAATTTTAAAACCATTGCTAGTATAAGGGTGAATTGTGATCATGGTACCCATAAGGGGAAATCAGCTGACTCTTGATGTCTCTATTAATTATTGTCCTTATTGATTGAGGGGTTCTAGCAGCATCTGCTTTTATTTCTTTTGCCTTGATCTTAACTTAGCTTCTTAAATTTGTATTTACTGTTATACCCCTCGTGCGGAATCAAGCCACCCTAATTTTTAAGTCAGTCCTGAAAGACTGAAACACATACAGCAGCCTTCATTCCAGAGTCCACAGGAATCTGAAGTTAAACTCACTAGACCCAATTCTACAGCTCTGTCTAGGTCGGAGACTCCTTCAGCACCAACTGGGCAATCCAGTTTCCTAGAGGTGAGGCCCAATTGTCCCCAGGTTGCATCACTGCAAATGTTTGGGTTGGTCCAACCCTCAAGCCTAGGCTTCTCTGTGGGGGTCTCATTCCATGGCCTCCCCAGTCTCTCTGCAGGTATGACTGCCCTGGCCTGAACCCCAATGTATCTGGTCAAGTTCCAGTTCTTGTCTCCATCTTTCCTATGTCGGCATCCCGTCTTCTCACTGAAGCTGCATTACCTCCCATCAGAACCGTGGGAGCAATTCAGCTTGTGAATGAATTACCTGTCTTAGTTTTTCTCTGCTATACTGGGCTAGGCATTGGACCAACCAGTAGAGACTGAATTATATTGAACAACTGCACCTAGACATGCCCAATTATTCTCCCCTGGACTGGGCTTTGATCTGTCTCCACCTGCTCCCTGGGCTCGAGACTGTCAAAGTCCCAGCCTGCTTTGAGACTGATTGCACCAAAGTCTCACAACATCCCACACTTTACGGAGACTTAATCGTGAAACCCAGGACTGAAGAAATGAAACCTCAGAGGTCATTGTGTTCAGCTCATGGTCCATGCATGGTCCATCCATTTGCCTTTTTTTTTTTTTCACGTTTATTTATTTTTGAGAGAGAGACAGAGACAGAGCATGAGCAGGGGAAGGGCAGAGAGAGGGGAACATACAAAATCTGAAGCAGGCTCCCGGCTCTGAGCTGTCAGCACAGAGTCCGACGCGGGGCTCGAACCCACGGACCATGAGATCATGACCTGAGCTGAAGTTGGACTCTCAACAGACTGAGGCACCCAAGTTTGTCTTCAGGATGCACTGTTCTTAAATAATCCTAGACAAGAGGTATTAATTATTTGGAAATCTGTACAAATTTCAAAGTTTAAGCAGAGAGCTAGATATTTCCACATAAAGAAAGACTGAGTGGGAAGAAACATGGCTTTTATGGTTAGACCTAAGTGATGTGCACCATTTTAAACATGGAATGGCTTTAACCAAAGTTCCATCTAGCCTTTTGGGTTTCCAATTTTGTTGTCACTTTGGTTTTCCTCCAATCATCATACAGAATCAAGTGGATTGAAATGAGACATCACTCAGAAAATCTTAGAACTGAAAGAATGTCTGTCCCTACCTTGAATTTACTATGTGGTAAACAGGATACTCAGGTTCTGTTCTTCCCCTCCAGTGACGGGCTGCTCACTACCTCACAAAGCAACAAATTATAATTGTGAAAAAAAAATCTAATGGTAAGTCATTGTTTTCTTGCTACTAATTGAAATAAACTTTGTTGTCTCCTTCACCCAATAATAAAGAATAATAAATGTGTTGAGTGCTTACATTCCAAGTATTCTGCAAGACTAGAATTTATGGCCAAAAAAAATAGCCATGATCTGGGATGCCTGGGTGGCGCAGTCAGTTAAGCATACAACTCTTGGTCTCAGCTTAGGTTATGATTTCATGGTTTGTGAGTTCGAGGCCTGCATTGGTCTCTGTGCTGACAGTGTGGAGCCTGTTTGGGATTCTGTCTCTCCCTCTCTGTGCCCCTCCCCCACTTGTGCATGCTCTCTCTCTCTCTCTCTCTCTCTCTCAAATAAGTAAAACTTAAAAAAAAATTAAAGAAAAAAGACCATGATCTTCAGCCTCATGATAAAAAAAAAAAAAAAAGAAAGAAAGAAAGAAAAAAGACGTGATCTTCAGCTTCAAAGTATCTAATGACATGACCTCACAGTCATTAGGTATTTTGTGGGAGATGTACTCTTAAGAGAACATATGTACTCTTAAGCAACATATGAGAAAATGATAAAATCAACACGAAACACTTCAAGAGTTTTAGGAGAAGCAATTAACTCTGGCTGAAGAATGTAGCATCGATGGAGAGTCAAAGAAGTTTTCACAGAGAAGGTGAAAGATAGCCTAAGTCTTAAAGAATGAATAGGAGTTTTGCCAAAGAGGAAGGATATTCAGAACAAACTGGTCTAAAGAAAGATCATTACCAAAGTGTGTTAGAATTCTTTATGTTAAAGGTCACAGACTACTCAACTCAAATTGGCTTGAATCAGAAGATGTGTAGGTCTGTCTTCAGGTACAGTCTGATCCAGGGCTCAAGAACTATTATCAGGATTTGGGCTCCGTCTTTCTGTGACTCTCTCAGCTCTGCATTTCTTCATCATCAGGTGGGTCCACTCATGGAAGCAAAATGGCAAAACAGTTCCAGACCTCATATTTACACCCTCCATTATCTAGAGGAATGTGGCAAAAGTCTTGGCATTCATTTTTGCTCACTAGACCTGATTGGGTTATGTACTCATCTCTTAACTTATCATGTAGCTGATGGAAAAGAGCTATGGCTTCAGCCAATTAAGAACCATCCCTAAAATTGGAGGTGGGCCAATCCCATTCTAATCACATGGCTAAGAACGGGGGAGAGTTAGGTTCTTCAAAAAGACATCAAAGTATGGTTGCCCGGAAAGGGCGATTTACGATGGGTAGGCAGTTAACAACAACCTCTGTAAAAGGGCTGAAAAGTGTTTTTATGTATGATCTTAGCATGTAACTGGAAGATTTATAACTTATATTTAGAGCGTAGAAGTCATTTGAAGGTATGGCCACTGATGACATTGAAAGGGAAGCAAGAATCCTATTGAGAAGGGTAACGCTGCATTAATTTAGGTAACACTAAACTTCTGGAACAAAGAATCCCAAAGCTGTGGTGGCTTAAATAAGGCAGAAATTATTTCAAATTCAAGTAACAACCTTGAGGAAAATGGCGGCTTTTGCTCCTTGCAGTTGTTCAGAGATTGGGTTCCTTTCTTCTCAGTGCTCTGCCTCCCCGGGGGCATTGACCTTGCATGCACTATTGAAACTGGGTCATGGTCAGGGGCGCCTGGGTGGCTCAGTCGGTTAAGTGGCCGACTTCGGCTCAGGGCATGATCTCGAGGTCCGTGGGTTCGAGCCCCGCGTCGGGCTCTGTGCTGATGGCTCAGAGCCTGGAGCCTGTTTCCGATTCTGTGTCTCCCTCTTTCTCTGACCCTCCCCTGTTCATGCTCTCTCTCTGTCTCAAAAATAAATAAATGTTAAAAAAAAAATTAAAAAAAAAAAAAAGAAACTGGGTCATGGTCATATCCGTGTTTTAGCTCGTGGGGCAGAGAAAGAGAGAAAAGCCAGAGTAGCAATTTTCTTTTACTTAAGTGTACTTATCACTTAATTAATTCAGCTTATTCCATTGGTATGAATGTAGTCACATGACCGCTCAGTCACAAGGGAGACTAGGAAATGCGGTCTCTGATGGAGACGTGTCTCCAAGGAAGAAGGAAAGAATGGATTTGAGAGGCAAAGAGCAGGTTGCCACAGATGCTAACGACTCTGGTAGAATTATTTGTGAATAGGTAGCATGAGATGATCAGAATCAAGATTAAAATTTTTCACTGGAGTGTAAAAGGAGGCCAGGAGTGAGAGCAAATCACCAGCTGAGAAGCTGTTGCAATCATTCAAATGTGAAATGTTGAAGGCCACTAAGTTTTCCTTGAGATAAGAATCAGAGTGGACTCGTATGACCTCTCAGACGTTTTTCTGCTCCTTGTATCATTTCAGTCTCCTGTGACTCGTGCTCACTTGCATGGCTTGAAAGTTCTGGAGAGGACGAAGCAAATGTAAAAACCGTGCCTGCTCACATACGTGCACTCAGTGGGGGTTAATAAAACACCAAATGCTGTCAGAAGCATGGACAGACTCGCTCCTGCAACACGACAGGGTGGAGAGCAACCAATTCCTGCGTATTACAATGCAACGCACGATTAAAATATTGGGTGTCGGTGTGGGAAATGCCAGAGCCCAGCCACTAACCGCGCAGCCTCAGCCAGTATGCCTGTGCTCTCTGCCCTGCAGTTTCTGGGTATGTAAATAGGAAGCTAACGTGATCTGAAAGTGTTCTGAGAATTAATGATGTAACCTGTATGACAGGTGCTCAATAAAGGGACATCGGTGCAAAGGCCTTCCCCTCCAGTGTGTGCGTGTAAATTTGCCTTTGTTCTTCAGAACGTCTCCATGCTGATTGCAAAATACACGTACATTTTTTAACCTAGACCTCGTGTTACGTGCACTGGCCCTCCGCCCCGACCCAGACTCATTACCCCCGGTGCCTGGTGACAAGATCCACAAGCTTCTTGCAGCTGGTAGAGGTAGCACATTAGAAATTCATTTTTTCCTGTCATAATAACAAAGTGCAAAGCGGCAGGCTGGGAGGAGTTTCGTATGGGAAAACCCACAGAAAGAGACAGCTGAAGGAAGCTGTGCTTTTCTCTGATATTCCTTGTCAGGGAGAGCCATCCTCAAAAGGAAGGGCGAAAAAAAAAAAAAAAAAGAAGAAGAAAAAAGTCCCTGTGGAATCTGGATGTCTCCTTTCTAGTGGCCAAATGGTTCCGCCCTCGCATCGCTTCAGCCTGCCTTCTGCTGAACGGCGGTGTGGACACCTAGGCCAGACTCCGGGAAAGCAGCTACTTCCCAGCATTTCTCTCAAACGGGCTTGTCCGGAACATCAGCAGCTCAGATCACTAGACATTCTGTGTTGTTGTTGTTGTTGTTTCACTTGCCTCTGGAACAATTTCCTAAGAAAGCAAATCCCTGGGTGCATTCCTTAAGTCCTGAAGTGGCAATTTAATGAAAAGAAGAGAAACTGGGCGGTGGTGTTCTTTTTGTTTCGTGTCGTTTTGTCTTGTTTCAAAACAGATTAATTGGCGTAAATGGGTGTGTGTGCGCGTACGTGCAAGTATGCTCACGGGCAGCTTTGTCCAAACGTGAAATGCCTGCAGGAAGTCAAGGCCAGATTTTCCATGCAGAGGCAGGACAAACTCCAGGGCCTGTGAACGTAGCTGCTGCTTGGGTGGTTATGGGGTTCAGGACACACCACCCCCAGAATTGGGGCACCCGGCCTGTTGAGGACGTCTCAGACTGACGGAGTTTGAGAAAATAGCAGAAGCAGGAGGTCCCTTTGACCTGCTGCCTCCCTTCCCACCTGAAGCAGGTCATACAACTCTCATGTGAGAGATGCCCTCCGAGGACCCAGAGGAGAAGAACATCCTTATCTTTCAAGACAAGGAAGAATCCTAACAGGTAAGTCTTTGCCCATTCACCACACTTACCTCAGACTTTCTAACCAGAGTGTTCCATGACTGTTCCCTTTCCAGGCCAAGCATAAACATACAGAAGCAGAAACAGGTCTGCTCCTTCACTTCTTCATTTCCTGGCGAAAGCTCCAGTGTCACCCACAACTCACATTTAACCAACGTGGATGCTTTGCTCCCGTCATTCTGCCTTTGCCAGTTGAATTTTCAGACTCATTCAGGAGCCCCAAGAGGGTCGAGGAAAACTTTTTCCTCCCTTACCGTGGCTTCCTGACCAGTAACCAGTGTTTGCTTGAAACTATGCACTACGGTAGAGGAGGAAATGGTTATAAAGACATAAATAAGAATCAGATACTCTTGCTAACGAGTAAGGTGATGCCAAAATGTCTTTAGACACGAAAGCCATTTGAAGAAAAATGTTCCGGTGCCCTTGGGGGGGATGTTTGCGAGAGAGGCAGAACTGTCTTCTCCATTGGCGGAATGTACAACACCTTCAGGGACCTACAAAAATCGACTGCATTTTACCTCAGAGAGAAAAAAAAAAAAGTTGACGTCTTTTAAGTTTATGGAGTAACATATTGATATTATTTTTTAAAATTTCTTTTAATGCTTCTTTTTGAAGGAGAGAGACAGAGACAGAGCGGGGGAGGGGCAGAGAGAGGGAGGCACAGAATCTGAAACAGGCTCCGGGCTCTGAGCTGTCAGCACAGAGCCCGACGGGGGGCTCGAACCCACGAACCGTGAGATCATGACCTGAGCCGAAGTTGGTCGCTTAACCGAGTGAGCCACCCAGGCACCCCGACTTTTAAATGAAGGATTGTATTTAGTGATTTGTCAGCAACAATGAAATCTCATGAACTTTCATGGAAAAAAACCATTTAGATTTCCACAGATTGGTAGACTACTAATTTCCATCACACCAAATATTAACATTAATCAGATTTGATTCTTTTTTATTGAGATGTAACTGACCTACAATGTTATATTGGTTTTAGATGTACAACAGATTGATTCAACAATTCTATATATTACTCAATGCTCACCATGACTTTTTGTTTGTTTTTTTTTAGAATAAGTGAACACTAAGTACTTACCCCCTCACATCATCCACCTTCTCCTGTCCTCCCAGTTCTCCAGCAACCCTGGAATTCTTTATTTCCCTTTTGCAGAGGGCAATATACAAACGCCTATGGATTAGTCTCTGGCATTCAATGTCAACCAGCAGGGGTTGCTAGAGAACAATCCAGGCCCCTGTGTCTCTGTGCAAAAGTTATGAACAAGCTGGAGAGAGGTAAGCCCTTGAGAAAACTAAAAGCCTTGGTTAGCAGTCAGGGGCCCGAGGCCCCACACAACACAAGAAGTTTCACGTACTGTGGAGAAATGAGCCATGCCGAGCTTAGAGATTAAACAGCAAACAGATTGTAAGTGGTATTTCTTGTTTTGAAGGTTCTGGATCTTCGTGAGTCACCCGTGGCCTTCAGTTTGTAGAGTCCCAGGAATCCGGGTTTCTACTGTGACCGATGGCCTGGGGATGCCCGAATGAGAAGAACCAGGAGATGATGGCCCACGCCAGACTCCTAAGAGAGCCTCAAGTCCTTCTCTGCATGAAATGCTGAGTCTCGGACTGCCCAGAAGGGGTGAATTTCACGTTTTCTTTGAGCCTGTTTTTGAAAAAGGCAAGATTTAGTTTTGAACTCTAGTCTGGCCTAGAAAAGGACTCCCTGAAAGAATCCCAAGAACAACAAATTGAAACGTCAGAGGACTCCTCTATTTTCTCGTTGATGATTTAATCAAAGGCTGCACAGCCCGCTCCTGCCTAGTAACAATTTTCCAAAGCCGTCTGCAGAATGGCAGTCACTCTTAGTTAAATGGCCGGTTCCAGCAACTCGGTCTTGAAGGGGCCTTTGCTGTCTTGCTGCTGCCTATTGTGTTAAAGAGGTTTTTTTTTTGGGGGGGGGGAAGGGTGGGGGGGAGGAGGGCTGTGGGCTTTTTTTTTTTTTTTGGCCCGATTGTAAATGTTTTGAATTTAAAAGACACCCAAATTCATTAAATGTGTGAAATGATGGGAAAAAAAGTGTGAAATTGTAACAGTCGGTTTGTAGTTGATTAATAGAAATCTCTTCTAACAATCCCCAGAACCTTCCGGGGGTCATTGGAACAGAGCAGCTGTAGAGACAGCAGGAGTGATTTTGACACTGCCCAATGATGACTGTGGAGAGTTCCAAACAAGTGGGCAGAGTCCCATGCACTCTGCACTCTTGGCGGCCTCTCAGAGATGATTGGCTGCAAGGTCAAATTAATATGCAGACCAACCAGCAAGGTGCTGCTTTGCTCTTGGTCTTGGAGGGGTTTGTTTTTAGGAGACATCATGGTTTCACGGGGGATGAATCACTTGGAGTTGACTGGCCACTTTGGCCCCAGGTAGCTGCTCACTCAGGGCCAGCCCGGTTTCTTAGCTTGACCATCTGTGCCACAAGCAGAGATTCATGATTTGGTGGGTGGCAGCAACTCTGGGGTGTCCTGAAAGGAGCTGTTTAATGAGCACAAGCCTTGGCAATCGATTGGAGTCTCCAGTTCCCCGTTCATTGTGCCTCCTCGGTTGCAGACGAGCCTTGACAGGGGCAAGAAAAGGAAAGCAAAAATTGTCTTTCGTTGGGGGAACACATTTTTCTCTAATTTTTGGCCTCCGATCGCCCCAAACCTGTAGTGTGTTTTCTCTTTGAAACCCTGCTGCAGGCTACCACTCTGGAGTTAAAGGATTTTGCCTTCGAAGAGGTACAAAGGAAACATCAAAGTAAATGTCCTCACAGTGACATAAGGATAGAATAATGGTGACCCAGCAGCTAGAGACTTGGCCAAATGCTGAAAGTAATTCACGCCACTCACTAACAATGGGGGATGTGTGACAATGATATATACCAGGAGACAAGGACAACCACTTTGCGGGGCTTCGATGCCCCACAAACCCAATTGTAGGCAGATCAATACTGTCATAAGACAATTATCAAAGACCATCAGCACATCATATTTTCATACCATAAACAGCTCAAGGCGCCAGCGATGGCTTTCCTACAGAAAGCACATAGCATAAATTTGAAGGGTGTGAAATTGACATGATTAATAATTATAGTTATTAGCACATGTGCCAGCTGCTCATGTATGGTTTATCCCTTGATTTATGGTGCCATAAATGCCCATCTCTCCCTCTGATGCTGAATCAAGGGGGCACACAACCGTGGGCAGAATGAGTCTTTCTTATTGCCAGGAGTTTCATCACAAATAAAAGAAAAAAGTGGGTTGAAAATCACCCTGGATCTGGAGACACCTCGGTGAGAGGGAAGCTGCCTTTTGTTTGCCTGGCTGCTTTATCGGCTGCTGAAACCTGTCTGTTCAATGTTCCCAAAGCCTTTGAAGTTTGGACTGCAACTAACAAGGGGCTATAGTTTTCCAGCCCCCCCTCACTCCTTCGAGCTGTTGCCAGGCTGCAAACAATCACTATACATATTACAGATGAAATCACTAAGGCCAACAATGGAAGAGGCAAAAAGTAATCTTTGGGGTGCCAAAAGTTAAAGCTTTGGTTGTCAAATGCAATTTGAGAGGGCTTTTCCTGGACTTTCCTAAATGTTTTAATTGTTTCATATGGTTATAAACAGATCTGGACATGAACGGGACATCAAAATACACTTTAAAATCTAGTTCCTCAGCAATCATCATCTTAGGACAAAGAGACAACTCCAGGGGCCGGTAAGGACCCAAGCCTAAACGCACGAATTTCTCTCATCACTAACCTCTTCAAATATGAATGGAGAGTTTCTGTTGCCACTCGTGACTTCCACAATATTAAGCTGCATGTTCAAGAAAAGAAAAATAAAGGATAGTAACAGACATGAGACCCGTGTCAGCCAGTTGAAGAGTAGCTTTCTTTACTCTTTGACACATATTCAAAAAATACGAAGAAAACAAGTAGAGGATGCAGAAAAGTTTTGTTTTTTTAATTTTAGCATCATAATTATTCAAGTACACTTACAGGCATAGGGCAAGTAAATAAATGTGGTAGAAGGAATGCTTTTTTTAAAGGGAAAAACTTAAAACCTGCAATCCAAATATGGAGATCGAAGGACACATCAAACCTTGCCAACGGTGAATGAAAATGCCCTTTACAGATCTCCCCAACGTTTAAACAAAGAGGCACCAAAAGTCTTGGAAGGCTTTTCTTCTCCTGCCATGCTCCTCATTTCTTCCCCTCCTGTTCTGAGTCAGTAGCCCCGACCGGCCTGGAGCCCAACTAGTCCAGCGGGAGACAGGTCCGAACAATGCAGCTGCCCCTGTTTCCATCATACCTGGCTCAGGAATTCACCACCAGCAGCTCCCCCCTCCTGAACCAACACCAAGATCTGGGGATCATTTATACTGCTCATAGCTTCACTTTGACAGAACATGCATTTACTCAGAATTTCAAAATAGTGCACAATGACTCGTTTTGACCCTGGAAAGAACTCAGATTCCCAAATAATAATCAGACGATGATTAAAGTATTCTATGGAAAATAAAAACGTATTTAAAAGACCAGCAGTCACTTCCATAGGCTCTTTGAGGACCATAGGTGTTCCAGTGAGATCTTTGCAGATCATTTAGAAAAAAAAAAAAAAAAAAAAAAAGGCACTCTACGTGTCTTCAAGTTAAAGCAAGTAACTCAAGAAAAAAGAAGCCTAGAATAGTTGAAAAAAGATGTTTTAAGCAAGTCGTGTTTAAAATAAACACAATTTTGTCTAATGAACGTAAAGAAAAATGGGCAAGTCTTTAAAGCTCAATAAGCATAATGTCAGCAAAGTGTTTAATATCTGATTAAAAGCAAATCTGGAAGAAGAGCACATCTTAAATAAATTCCTCGTTTTAAATGTAATCCTGTACATATACATCAAATGAATATTATTACTAATGATCTTAACGCAAATTATCAGGGACAGATCACAGAATTAGATATCATTTCTAACTTGAAGAAATAATTTTAAAAAAGGAATTTAAAAGCAAAAGATAATTTTAAAAAAGCGAAATGAATAATGGATTAGATTATGACAACTCAGATAATTCATGTTCTGGAAAAAAACCAAAGTGTGTGTGTGTGTTTAAGTCTTTAAGGAGTTATTTATATGCAATGACAACTGGGCTCCATGTTTAAATTGAATGATCAAGAACAGATTTTGGCAATAATAAAAAAACTGTAATAGAATAAATTAGTGGATAATTTCTATGTGGCGTGTACCATAAATTTGATTTTTAAATTAAAATTTAATTTTATAGGAAGAAATTTCTGGATTAAGACTAACAATAGTCAAAGGGCCATTTCAGATCTTGCTAAAATGCTGTACTATGCAAATGCAGGTGCGAGGGGATACTTAACAGGTGCTTTGAAAAGACTGGATGAATGAAGTAATAGTCACATATTTTAAATAAATAAAATTTGGTAAGTTTGAAGACAAACATCTTTTTTTGAAAGATTAAATAATAAGTGAATTTTTTTTTAAGTTTACTTATTTTGAGAGAGAAGTGGGGAGGGGCGGGGAGAGAGGGAGAGAGAGAGAGAATCCCAAGCAGGCTCTGTGCTCTCTGCTTAGAACCTGTCATGGGGCTCAATCCGACGAACGGTGAGATCATGGCATGAGGCAAAACCAAGAGTCGGTTGCTGAACCAACTGAGCCACCCAGGTGCCCCAGGAGTGACTTTTCTTGGCAAGTATCTAGAAGAAGATAAAGGAATATTTACTTTTTGTAAGGCAACAGAAAAAACTGTTTGAACTCAAGTTTTCCGAAGAAGAAAATTAAGGGATTATGAGGAGAGAATTAAAAATAGATCAGAAGGCAAAAATTGTCCACGTTGACTCAGCACCTTTAATAATTTCCTTCTCGTCCATAAGTGATCACTGGGTTCCCGTAAAAAAATACACCGTGTCTACATTCTAGAGACTCAGGCTATCCGCTCATTAGTGCTTGTTTTCCTTGATATCTCTGGTTGGTATACCATTGCCTCATTCCTAGTCTTTCTCTGTAAGACTCTTCCAGAAAGAAGCTCTGCCTTGATTGTTGGCTGCTTGACCTTGGGCTTCCTTTTTAAAATGATCTTTCCAACTAACACTCAAGCTCGGCTGGAGCCTGTTTGCCCAGGGGAACTCAGATCTTTTATAATCATCAAAATCTTACAAATTTTATCATTCGCAGTAAGGGTGGTAGGATAGTGTTTGTTTAGGGATTCTCCCTACCTGTCCTCTTGACATTTAAGTGCCCAGATATTCGTTGGGCCCCCTGATATTACTTAGACACATTTAAATTAGCAGAGAACAGCAGTAGCCATCACGAGTTGACAAGTTAACTATATCGTAGGACCTTCGCATTGTAAATTTCAGTCATCCATGACATTGGGTAGGTCTAAGACATGGTTTCTAAAAAGGAAAGAAGCCAGTGTTTGATATGTCTTTGGTTCAGTTTGTTGCTAGTGTCTCCATTATTGCTACAACAGTTGACCAAACAGAATGGCCTGATTGTGAATTTTGTCTTTTACTTCTTGGTCAATATTGGCATTGTTTAGTAGGGTACTATCAAAGTAACAGGTTTTACTTTTGTATTCCAAGGGGAAAGCTTTTATTGAATAAAGGTTTCTCTGATTGCAGACTGATTCCTTAAGGTTGATCACCAGCTTAGAAGCTCTAACGTGATTTCCTGACTACACCTTTAGAGAGTCCAAGAATCAATCAATTTCAGGGACTTGAATGACCTTCATAGAGTGTCACACTGGAATACTTTCTTGGAGGAATTCAACAATGGCTTCTAGATCCCTCGTTGCATCCCAGAGCCTGGCTTCATAAGGCAGATTTAATAAAACTAAACCTAATCTATAGCCCAGAAGTAATTTTTTGGTGACAGAGAATGAATTAAATAGAACATCAATTCTGACACTATTGGCACATCATGGAGGAACAGGTTTAGGATCTGAGTCAATCTCTTTGGGTAGCCAAATTTCCTTAAAGCTGCCAGAGACCCACATACTAATGGTATTAAATGCTTTTGGAAGTTCAACTATACACATGTGGCCACAGTATATGCCAATCAACACATAGTTTGGACTTTGTCAGGGATGGAAGTTCGGTGGGGGTTCAGGGGAGGAAAGGTGCCCAAGAAGATTTAATCTTGACTTCAAATAATTTGCTGTATCACGGGGAAGATTAAACATAAAAATTATAGAACAAGAAATTATTTAAAAAATGGTCGAGGAACGTGTGATAAATGCCAGATGAAGGCATGGAAAAAACCTGCAACCGGATTTCTGAAAAATGAGTGGTCAGGTGAGAGAGGCCAAGGGAGTCCTTACAGAATAGATGGGATTTTGATTTGGTCTTGAATGGAGGGATGCTTGATAGACAGGGGAATGTGGAGGGCCCTGCTGGCAAGAAAAAGGATGGAAGGAGAGGACTGTTTGGAAAATGGTGATAGGATGCCGAGAGAGGGGAAGAGGACCAAGGATCAAGCCGTAGGACGCACACTGAAGCGGATCCATTGCTCCCAGCCTACGTGGGGTGTCAGGTGGCAGAAATGCCCTAGTTTCTGAGCACACTGTGAATTAGACTCAAGGAATCTTTTATTCGAAAAGCTTTTGTTTGTGTTTATTCTAAATCCTTCCCAACTGTCAACATATTAGTGTTCTTTCTCTGCAATGTCCCAGGTGGCCCTGCACAATAAGTCCTGTGCCTGCTCGTTGTTCCTTGTTTTGTGACTTAGGAGCAAACTCCCAGCAGAGCTGAACTGCCACCCAGGGTACAGGAATATGCCCATCTTGGCATGTCCATGTCCAGTCCTCTATTACTCTTCTAGGAAAGATAATGATTCTGATCTCTTTAGAATTGAGTAGCTGTAGGGGCGCCTGGGTGGCTCAGTTGGTTAAGCATCTGACTTCGGCTCAGGTCATGATCTCATGGTTTGTTGGTTTGAGCCCCACGTCCGGGCTCTGGGCTGACAGCTTGGAGCTTGGAGCCTGGAGCCTGGAGCCGGCTTTGGATTCTGTGACTCCTTCTCTCTCTGCCCTTCCCTCCCACCTGTGCTCTGTCTCTCTCTGTCTCTCAGAAATAAATAAATGTAAAAAAAATGTAAAAAAATCAAGTAGTTGTAAGCATGTTCCATATTTAAGGAGGGGGCATTGATGTAACTTACAAAGAGTATAATGAATTAAACTTTTAACTGATTTCAGTTACCTTGACTTAGATTTCCTTACTGAGGGGCCTAAAACATGGGTGAAATAACACAAGTATGAAGAGTTAAAGGGAACTTCTGTACCTCTCAGGGGCTTCATCTTCTTATGCACTCTCCATGTTTTCCTCCTCGATGAAGCAAATTCCCTCCTCAATGTCCTACGATCTTAGGTCATAATGGTGTCACACATGCTCTGTCATCACACATGCTCTGCCTTTCACATGGACTTGAGCGATATTTAGATGCTGTTTGTTCCTCTTAGAGGCCAGAGGACTTCTTTATAATTTTTGTCTACCTGTAAGCTAGACATCTATCTTTACATGGTTGCTGATTATTCTCTCAAGAAGTCCTGGAAGTCTCACTGGGGTGGTTTATTTTTCAAGTCGCCGTTAGGTCAGTTTCATCACATTTGCCCAGCACCTATAGACACGGCCAGCCAGACACTAGAATCCTGTGTGTTGTGCCTCCGGTGATCAGTCCGCCATTTCCCATTGCCCTTTAGCTGTAAAGGCAGACATTAGACTGCTCTCCAACAGTGGAAGCTCCTCAATACTACATAGTGAAGCTATCTCAATAGAGCTAGAGGAATCAGCGACTATATCTATCATATGCTGGCAAGGTTTTCTCACTCTCGCTCAGAAGAGTTGACCTCAAGACCATTATGGCATAGCGATAGGTTCTCCCCCTGCAGGGCAGATTCTAACAAGAAGAATTCGACGTGATACCCAGGCTAAAGCCCAAACTACTGCACATATACATCATTCTCCCAAGAGGACAATGAAAGGCAGAACCGGCATAATAAAAGTAGAGTAGGTTGAGACGTAGCTACCAATCGAATAAATGGCCAATAATTACCAGCATCGCAAAACGCCCTTTTGTTGCCCTGAGGGTACACAAATGAAGCAAACACTAATGAGACTTCCGGACAAATATTTTATTTTTAGATGGGCACAAAGTGTAGAAATGAAGATATGTATCATCCTGTCCCTGCTATGTGGGTGCGAAGTGAGGTGGTGAAGGAAACGTAGTGTATCATTCTAATCCTCAAAATGGTAGCTCTTGATGAAACATGTTGCGTTAATACACATATATTGTCAGTTACATTTCTCCCTTTATTCACAAAGGAAGCAGCGGTTTTCTTCGAAACCTTCTGATTCACGACCTACTAACTCTTTTTTGTAACAGTAGCACTTTAAGCACAAAGACCTTTAAACTGGAAACAAGTTTGTCACTTCACTTTTCCATTTATTCTTACTAAGCTTAATTTACTTCTGCTTTCTGTGCAATTTAATTTTTTTTTAATGTTTATTTATTTTTGAGAGAGACAGAGACAGAATGTGAGTGGGTTAGGGGCAGAGAGAGAGAGAGAGGGAGACACAGAATCGGAAGCAGGCTCCAGGCTCTGAGCTGGCAGCAGCACAGAGCCCGACGAGGGGCTCGAACTCACGAGCTGTGAGATCATGACCTGAACCGAAGTCGGAAGCTCAACCGACTGAGCCACCCAGGCGCCCCCCTGTGCAATTTAAAAGAAAAAAGTTGGGAAAATGCATTATCAATTTTAGGCTACTAAAACATCAACTGAACTGCTGTTCAGCCTATAACAATAGGCTTATTATAACCTTGGAGCACCAGAAATTCTGGGTCAAATCAACAGTCCCTATTAAGGCATTGTAAAGCAAATGAGACCTATAGGCTGCAGTCCCACCCTTAAGCTGTTACCTGGCTCCTAGGAGGACAGTAAGCCTGTAAGACAAGCACCTCCCTGGACCATTTTCCTGCATTGCTATCAGGTTGTGAAACCTCAGCTTATACCCCAAGAGAGGGCTTAGAGACGACCCAGACTAGAGCAGTCTATAAAAAGTTGGTTTTGACCATTTTATATAACATGAATAATGCATGATAATACTGGATCAAGAACTTCACTTACCCATGATCTCCAACTATTAACTGAATGAACTGGAAACTTCAAGGGCGTTTGGGTGGGAAGGGGTGATAAGGAATGGGTACATCCTTGGCTTTCTTACCTAGAAACTCCTACGTGCTCTCAAAGGTACTGTTCTCAGGAAAAGTACCTTGATTCTCTAGGAAGTGTTGGGTCTATTCCTCCCTCCTTCAGCCCCAGCACTTGGCACACAACTCCAGTACAACATTGACCCTACTGGGATGGTTTTCCTGCTTGTCCCAACACCCAATCTTGGTAGGGCAGGGACTATTTTCCCTTTGTTTTAAAATTCCCAGACCATAACACAGTCCCTGATGCTTGGTTATTAGTTACATGGATGACTGATTGAAAGAATGAATAATGAGACTGAAGCTGTGTTTATCAGGATCCTCCGGGAACGAGAAGAAAATTCATTTAGTGAACGATTAAGTTCTTGAACAAGGCCCAGGTCACCCTGGAGAAGAACTTTTAGAGATTGATTCCAAACCAAAGGGGCATGAGAAAGTGTGTCCGGCTGACTGACTGACCCCGAAGCAGCCATGAAAATCTCAGTGGCTCCTGACTGACCGTAAGCAAAGACTGATACCACATCCCATTTGTGACAGTGACACCTAAGGGATCTTTGGCCTGCCAACATTTTTTTGTTGCCAGTGGTGTGGACTCCTGGCCACACCCACTGAAGACTCCACCTCGTATACCAAATGTGTTTTCTGAAATGTCCTTTTAGAGAACTACCCCCAACACACATTCATTGAGTATCTACTGGGGTCCATTACTGTGGATGGGAATTCAAGACAAACAGGTTCATCATGACAGAGCCCTCCAAACGGACACATATCAGGGAGTTTCCAAAAGCATCATTGTTCTAGGGTTTTTCAAAAATTTATTAGCGACTTTAGTAAGTGGAAAAGCAAAGAAAAGTCCTGATTGCTATATATGGCATAACGCAGTGAGCAACATATGCTGAATTTGTTTCTCTCTGATGCACTCTGGCTGAGCTCTGTCAGTATTGATCCTTTTGCAGCCAAGAAGCTGACAATACTGAGTCTGCTTCTCACATATATGGTTCAGTAGTCTGCAAAGACTTAACCTTAGTCAGATGCTTTCCTCAAAATTTGGAGCAAATGGTAACTCTATGTAGGGATCCATTTTAAAACTCATTTCCAGGGACACCTGGGTGGCTCAGTCAGTTAAGCGCCCAACTTCAGGTCAGGTCATAATCTCAGGATTCATGAGTTCAAGCCCCACATCGGGCCATCAGGCTCTGCGCTGACAGCTCAGAGCCTGGAACCTGCTCCTGACTCTGTGAATCCCTTTCTTTCTGCTCCTCCCCAGCTCATGCTCTGTCTCTCTTTCTCAGAAATAAATACACATTAAAAAAAATGAAGAAAAGAAAAAAAGAAACAACGCATTTCTAGGGCTGCCTGGGTGGCTCAGTCAGTTAAAGTGTCTGACTTAGGCTCAGGTCACGATCTCGTGGTTCGTGAGTTCGAGCCCCGTGTCAGGCTCTGTGCTGACGGTTGGACAGCTCAGAGTCTGGAGCCTGCTTCGGATTGTGTGTCATTCTCTCTTTGCCCCTCCCCCGCCTCTGTTTGTCTCTGTCTCTCTCAAAAATAAATAAACATTAAAAATAATAATAAAAATAAACTCATTTCCATGTGAGAATATTTCTCACTTATGTGTTTCTTAGGTCTCCCAAACTTTTTGCAAAACTTCCCTTTACCCAATTATTCCTTTATCCATTTTCTTCTGCTTAAAAAAATTAGTCTCGGGGGGCACCTGAGTGGCTCAGTTGGTTAAGTGTCCAACTTCGGCTCAGGTCGTGGTGTCACAGTTTATGAGTTTGAGTCCCGCATTAGGCTCTGTGCTGACAGCTAGGAGCCTGAAGCCCACTTCGGATTCTGTGTGTCCTTCTCTCTTTGTTCCTCCCCACCCTTCTCTCCCCCAAATAAATAAACGTTTAAAAAAATTAAAAACAAAATTAGTCTCGGTGTTGTTTCCAGCCAGATGAATATAAATGAACACATAACTACCCTTTTTATCAATTCTAGTCTGAAACAGAATAAACAAGACATTTTATCTTTTAAAGCCTTTTGAATGGTTTATATTCAATAAATACAGAGTATAGGGAGGTATTAGTCAAGGGGACAAAGTTACAGTTATACAGGATGGATAAGTCCTCGAGGCACATCGCATAGCATACTGTCTACAGTTAACAATCCCTGTGATTCAAGACAAAACATAAATAGGACGGCAGGAGGAAACTTTTGGGGATGATGGAGAATTTATGACTTAGATCGAGGTGACAGTTTCATGGGTGTTCACTTACTTCCGAATCCAAGTTGTGTATATTGTCTATATTAACTATGCACAGCTTTTCGTTTGTCAATCACACCTCAATAAAGTGGTTTAAAACGTATACAGATAAATAAGTCAATAAACACAGAGGAAAGCATTTTGCATCGGTAAATTTATATGGTGACAACTAAAAAAAAAAAACCAACCAAACAAACAAGCGGCCCCAGAGATGCCGGTGATAAAGGCAATTTACTAGACAGCTGGGATCATATTTACTTAAGTGAAGGGGGGATTACAATAAATTAATAGGTTCAAAGATCCTCCACAGTATATGAGGACTAGTCCGGAGTCTTGCTATTGGAGGAGGAATTGAATTTCAGCATTTAACCTTATTATAAAACGACCTCACATTTTCCACATACGAATAAAGGAGACATCTTTAACATTTTTGTCCGTGTGAAAAGAAACATTAATCTTAATGTCCGTTTAGGTAGTTTTACAATGATACTTGTCTATTCAAGCCGTTTTTCTGAAGCCTGTTTATGCTAAAATGGGCATCTGCTCGGCTCACCCAATTCAAAACAAAAATTTGCATAATCTGTATTTGCATAGCAGCAAGTGGGTGGAGTTTAGGCAAGTGCACAGATGAACATAAAAATCAAATATGGGCAGGAGGAAACTCAATTTCATTATAAAAAAACCATGTTTGTTTAAACATAAAAAAGCTGTGTAAACAATCCTAATGTGTTTACTGTAGTTTAGCCTACAAGGCTCCCATTTTCTTCCCATCCTATTAGCGGCCCAGTTGAACAAATGCAAATAAACTTGGGCTGCTCACAAGAGACTTCCATTTAAAATTTACTCTTAGAAAAATAGAAGAAATAAGATGGAGAAGCCGTGAATGGGATAATGTGTGCTATCTGGGGGGAAAAAAATGTACCGACGATGATTATCAGCAGATGTCATTAAAGGTTTTTTTTTGAAAAGTCTTCGAGCAGTCAATTAAATATTTCATTTAATATTTTAAATGAAAATATTAAAAGACGGTACACAGAAAAATTCAAGAATTTAAAAGTAGAATCAAGATAAGAAGTGAAAAGGATGTGGATGGAACATGGGGTTCATGAGATTAATTTGGGGGGGGGACAATACCCCTGTAACAAAGACGGGGAGAGAGAAAGATCACTAAAAGGAATATTAACTTAAAAAAGTTTTGACGCAAATAGAGCACTACATAAACTGGCTGGGCCCGAATACATATACGCGAGGCCCAAGAAAGAAGACTCTGGCCCTAGATGTGGAGCTAATGCGTTGTGGACCTGAATCTTACCAAATGTATTGTCATCTGTGGTCAGCAAATGAGACCAGAATGTTAGGTCTATCATAACACAAACTGTGTATTAATGGAGCCATTAATCACCATCAAAACTGTATTAGGAGTGAAGATAGCCAAAGAGAGCTTAACTGACAGCAAGTGGCCATAAACCTGTCCAAAAACTAATTTGATTACCATCATATCAGCATCTGTGCCACTTATGAGGGTTCATTTTTTTGATGAAATTAAGTAGACAAGTCATTCGTGCGTATAATAGACATCTAAATCATGGTAAACGTGTTGCTGGCAACAGAAGTCGTTAAAGAAAGTGCGGGATTGTTTTGGTGTCTGAACACAGAGCCCAGCCGTTCAATGGAAAGTGGCTTTTGCACAACAGTTGGGGACAGAATGCCATCAAAGAAGCTGTGGATGAAACCAAACGCCAAGTGAGGAGATTCGGGGAATGTTGGTTGTTTACAAGAAGGAATGTTTTGCCAGGATAAACTCTCACTCTTTATGGGTCATAAATGTTCCTAGCAAACAATCTGTTTTATTTGGAGACAGTTGGATCTGTTAGATTTTAGTCCTGACAGACGGAATTGTGGGATGTCATATTTAATGACAGTCTGGAGAGAGAGCGTAGAATGTTGTGTGTTAAATGACAGAAAGGGTGAGCCTGGTTACGAAGTATGACTACGTTCCCCTCACTCCCGCGTTTTTTCGGGTGGTTGTTTTTAAAGGATCTGGAATTCCTTAGCAGTGTGCGCTGGTATCATTTCGTCTTCGAACAAACATGGCTTTGTATTCTGCAAATTTTTATTATTCTATTTCTTTAAGTGAAAAGATGTCCCTCTCCAAAGAGTCTAAATTGTTCAAATTATTAAGGGATTGATATTAGCCAGTGACTTGGTGAAAAACAAGTCTGTTTCAGGATTTATTTCACCGAGAAAATGACTCTTTTATGAAGAAACACAAGGCACATTGGATATAACAGAAAGCAGATTATTTTGGGTACAGGACATACAAAAATGATCACACAAGTCCACGTTCCACATCCAGATAGACCACTGTATGATACGTCCGACTCCTGTTTGCTCAATGATCTCATCCTTGGAGGCAAAGCCATGTCTCTGGGTGCGTGTCCCTTCGGTGCTGTTGTCATGCGTATGTGTGAGAGCTTTGAGGAGAATAAACGAACCTGAGGGACAGGATGTTTTTTCTTTTAATATCGAGACCGAGAGCCCTTCCCCCATGAATATCTCAGGGACCAAAAAAATAGCAAGCGTGACACTTCTCGGGGCGCCTGAGTGGTTCAGTCGGTTGAGCCTCCGACTTCGGCTCGGGTCATGATCTCACGGGTCGGTGAGTTCGAGCCCTGTGACGGGCTCTGTGCTGACCGCACAGAGCCCGGAGCCTGCTTCGGATTCTGTGCCTCCCTCTCTCTCTGCCCCTTCCCCACTCACGGTCTCTCTGTCTCTCGCTCTCGAAAAATAAATAAACATAAAAAAAAAAAAAGTGACACTTCTCTCTGGTGCCTGCTGAAACGTTATGTGGCTAATACCCAACACCTCGGCCCTGCTGCGAGAAAGCCTCCAGCCTCGGGAAGCTTCCTGCCACTCGCGAGCTGATGCCTTGTAGGCCTCCCCGTGTTACCTGAGTTTGCAGATGGGCCTTCTCCCAGGTGGGCCTGGCCAAACACTCCTCATTAATCATGGCTTAAACCTCTCTCAGTGGGGAGACCTCAGGTTAGACATCATTTGGAAACAAATTGGGTGAGAAATAGCTCTGACAATGAGGAGCCCACGCGGAATTCCCCTGTGAGAGCTTCGGCAGTGTGAAAACAGCCTCTTCCGAGACACTAAATGATCTGTCAGTTAGTGAATGACATTATAATCCAGTTTTATGTCATAGGCAGCTTTCCGCCCTCACCGCAAGCTTCAGCCTTTTGCTGCCATGGTGTTTCCAACTCTCTAGGCTCACTTAACTTACAAAGGGGGTTTGGATTTAGAACCGCAGAGATGGGCATGCGTGCGCGCACGTGTATTGCATATGGCAAACCCACGTATGCATAGGCACACAATAGCTAACAAAGTACCTGGCCGTAGGCTGCCTCACTAAACGGGATACTTTCTCACGTATCCGAGTGGAGCCAGAAGAATCACAAGGGGTCCGAGACCTGAACTGAATAACCCTGAGTAATAGAAAAACTACCCAAGACCAAAAGGTCATAATCATGACACGACGTATCCTCTGGGAGAGAAGAACTCAGCCACTTTTCTTCAAATGCATCCCAAGCTTAAGATCCTTGGGCTGTATCTATTCTTCCAGAGCTTCCTTTCTTAGACGTAACTGTATGTCTGCCTTCAAGTGACAGATGGCTTTCCCACCACATTTGAGTCATTATTTGTACGAACAGATTGCATCTGAACTGACTGTAAACTGATGTATTCTGTCTTCTAGCTATTATAATTCCCGCCCTAGGTTGATCTAGCAGGAGAAAAATAGAAGACAAATGTCTCTTTGTGTACCCTCGGCACCAGGATTCCTTTCGTAAGAATACTTTTCCAGGACCCAAATTCTTGGTTATTCTCCCGTCCCCAGTATGTCCGTTAAAACCCTTCTTTTAGAACAAGGCTGGGTCGCACATGGCCAGGGAAAGGGCAGGAGACTTTGAGTATCAGTTCATCATAATCCAGAGAATCTTCGGCAACCCCTAATATGCCCACATTCCTTAGCTTGTGCTCAACCAGCCCATCTCTCAGAGCGATAGAAGTCAGAGGGTGGAAAAATTCTCTGCCTTCCTCTGGAGGCTCTCAGAAAATCTCCTCTGAGTTTCACTTTCGAGGGGACCCTGGCCCTGGAGGATTAGAGATTCTTTCGTTTTCTTCTTCCCTTGACCTTCAGAGGGTATGCACGAAGGATGTTTCCTGGCTTACCACTTTGAGATGAGTCTAGCAAAACAGACGGCAGTAATCCGGCTCTCAGAAATTATATCAGTGTATACTTTTGTTGGATTTTGGTGTCACAGCACGTGTCAGCAACGCGTATCGTTGACGTGAGGACTCAGGTGGGTTGAGAGGCATGTACCACGTGCGTGGAGGTGGGGCGTGCTGCCCGGCTCAGCGATGGCCACTCCTTGTGTTCGGGGGGAAGCAATGATAGGCCTGAATCAGGGGCTGGGCAGAGTGTTGCCAGTTAGCGGCATAAGGCAAATTAGAGTGACCCATTACTATGGTCTCTTGCTTTGGATGATTTGAAAAACCACACCAATAGTTACTTTAAAAATTTTTTAAATACCGTTGCACTGGTCACTGTTGACTTAGCTGTTCATTCTTGCATGTGCACACTTCCTTCTAGTGGTCCTCATCCAGCTTGCATGTCTTCTCTGTGCTCCAGGCTCTACTTGCACAGCTCTGACCACCTATTACATAGTGCTACTTGGCTGTCCCGTAAGCATTTCTAATTTAATGGCTCCGGAATTAAATTCCCGATTTTTTTTCTTCTTTCTTCCCCGTCACAGGTAATGACAGCATCATACGACCATTTGCTTATGCTATATAACTAGGAATCATCCTATACACTTCCTCCTCTTAACCCTTCCTATAAATCTATTGGCAAGCCTGTCCATTCCCCTCTCTAAATGCCCCTGAAATCCCTCCATTCCTTTGCAGCAGGTGAAAAGAAGGATGCCTTAGTGAATAATGATAACATTGGGGATCAATTGCTCCCCCTCAATTTTAGCACCCTGTAAGTTCCTTGAAGTTCATCCACAGCCCAGGGGAAAAGGAGTACTTAAAACCTCAAGTGGGCTTTAAATAACTCATTCTGAGACATATGAAAAAATGAAGGTTCAGAAATGATGAAACAGCCTTTTATAAAGAAGGATAAAGAAGAGAGACTTGTCCTGCCAAATATTAAGGTACACTGTAATTTATTTCTTAATTTTGAGGGAGAGAGATGGGCAGAGAGAGGGAGAGAGAGAATCCCAAGCAGGTTCCACGCCACCAGCCCAGAGCCCAATGTGGGGGTTGAACTTACATATCACAAGATCATGACCTGAGCCAAAATCAAGAGTCGGATGCTTAACCAACTGAGACACCCAGACGCCCACACCAAAATAAAATTTAAAAACACCCATCAGAATGCAAATTGGTGCAGCCACTCTGGAAAACAGGGTGGCGGTTCCTCAAAAAATTAAAAATAGATTTACCCTATGACCCAGCAATAGCACTGCTAGGAATTTACCCAAGGGATACAGGAGTGCTGATGCATAGGGGCACTTGTACCCCAATGTTTATAGCAGCAATTTCAACAATAGCCAAATTATGGAAAGAGCCTAAATGCCCATCAATGGATGAATGGATAAAGAAATTGTGGTTTATATACACAATGGAGTACTATGTGGCAATGAGAAAGAACGAAATATGGCCCTTTGTAGCAACGTGGGTGGAACTGGAGAGTGTGATGCTAAGTGAAATAAGTCATACAGAGAAAGACAGATACCATATGTTTTCACTCTTATGTGGATCCTGAGAAACTTAACAGAAGACCAAGGGGGAAGGGAAGGAAAAAAAAAAGAGAGGAAAGGAGCCAAACCATAAGAGACTCTTAAAGAGAATAAACTGAGGGTTGATGGGGGGTGGGAAGAAGGGGAAGGTGGCGATGGGCATTGAGGAGGGCACCTGTTGGGATGAGCACTGGGTGTCGTATGGAAACCAATTGGACAATAAATTTCATATTAAGAAAAATACATAAAAATAAAAATAAAAATAAAAAAATAAATGAAAACACCCATCATGGTATTGATGGCTCAAGAAGAGACTAATAGACCAATGGAACCAAAAAGAGAGCTCAGAGACTGACCTGTGGCTCTCAATCCATGCCACCCGGCAAAAATGCCGGCTCATAATAAAAATTAAATTGAGTACAAAAATACCTTTCATCCTCGCATACCCAAACTTGTGGAATGAGGTTTATGTTTACTGCAGAAGAAACTTTGGGCCGCGGGGAGGGAAGAATGCTTGCATTCCATGCGAAGCGACAGGGTCTGGCTGAGAGATCAGGAGGAGTTGGGCTAGACATCACAGCCAGTTTCTTATTTAATTTCCGAAACATCATCATGAAGTGGGTGCTATTTTCTTCTTGTTCTACTAATGGGGAAACTGAGGAAGCATAAACAAACTTCCCAAGGTCATATTCCTTGATTCCATTATTAATTTATTTGCGAGTATCAATCAAGTGCCTACCATCTGCCACACAGTTTTTCCAAGCACTGGGGGTAGAACGGTGAACAAAGTCAACGAAGGTCCTGGGCCCAGGGAACATATTCTAGAGGCAGGAGACAGATGACACAGCTTATAAATAAACAGACGTATAAAGAACTCCAGAATGGAAAGTGCTGTGAAGAAAATGTTGAACGCTAATGAGGTGGCTAGGCTTGGGGGGGAAGGGATGTGAACACTCTTGGTGGTCCAGAGAGGCCTCTTTAAGGAGGCTCTTTCCATAAATATCAAAATAATGAGGAAAAGGCAGTTATGTGACAAATCAGGGAAAAGTACCTCAAACAGTGGGGAAAGCAGATGCAAAGGCCCTGAGGTAGCAACAAGCAGACTATGTTTAAGGGACAGAAAGAAGAAGAGTCTGACTAAAGCACTGTGAGCGATGGAAAGTGTAGTGGAACATGAAGTCAGGTAGAAGATATATTGCAGTCAACCTGCATGTTAAAACCTACAGACATAGGTCATATTTTTTAATGGCATTGAATAATAGGGATTGCTTTGATGAGTTTCCTCTTAATGGAAGTTTTTTCCCCTCCAAATTATTTAGTCTCACAATTCTTAATTAAATGATTTCTCTTATTTCAGTTTTCTTATAGGGTCAAGGGAACTAAGAGAAGATTAAACTTCAGCAAGCTAGTTTTTGCAATATTTGGATTTAGTAAAAGACTTGGAGGTAGGGATGGTGATACGCATTGGTTGTAATCAGAATTTGGGAAGATAATGGCTTTGGCTTGCTCCATCTAAATTTCCTGCTTCTTGAGACCACATCTTCCTTTTACTTTTGATTTTTTTCTAAAGAAAAGAAGCAGCCGCACTACTGAATAAACTAGAGTCTATAGAATAGAAATTGTATGAATCCAGGCAGGTCAGCAAGGCTGAAACGGAACCAGAATTTGAAATGGAGCTATTTGTGGATTGTCACACAGTTCCAGGTTAAATTTCCATGGGAACGCCATTGAATATATAAAGATTTCCACCCTTTATTTCCATACCACACTCTTAAGAAACAAACATGCAGAAGAAAAAAATAATTCTAAAATTCCCACAGTTTAAAATTTTAACTAACACAAAAAGAAAAAATAAACAAACATTAAAGCAAAATTTTAATTAAAAAAAAAAGAAGTACAATGTAGTAAAAAAAATTCAATAACACAAATCCATACTATTCTTTGTGGATTTCCAGGCTCCTAAAATCTTTTCTTAATTTAATCTTATAAACTTGCCCCTGAGATTATTAGATGGAATTAGGCCAACAGGGTTCTGGGCTCTACAAATTTGCTGAATTAAATCTAAATCTAAAAGTCTATATACCAACCCAAAAGCTGATCCTTAGGGGTGTGTGTGTGTGTGTGCGTGAGTTGTGTGTTGTGTGTGTTTTGTTGTGTTTTGAGCAATTCTTGTTGACTTGTGTGCAAACATATATGACTGATGGGTGGGAATTAACCCCACCCATCACAACGTTGGGACAGCTTGGCAGTCCATGCCATGAAGTCGTTGAGTGCTGTGGGGGTGAGGAAGAGAAAAAAGCACAAAGAATCTCACCTCCATAAAGGGAGGAGAGGTTGCTGCCCTTTGACTGGGTCTCACTTTTGAAATTTTTTTTTTTTAATTTTTTTCAACGTTTATTTATTTTTGGGACAGAGAGAGACAGAGCATGAACGGGGGAGGGTCAGAGAGAGAGGGAGACACAGAATCGGAAACAGGCTCCAGGCTCTGAGCCATCAGCCCAGAGCCTGACGCGGGGCTCGAACTCACGGACCGCGAGATCGTGACCTGGCTGAAGTCGGACGCTTAACCGACTGCGCCACCCAGGCGCCCCTCACTTTTGAAATTAAACAAAATCGTTGAGATGATGATGACGGCTCACGCTCACCCGGGCCTGGGTTCCTCCATCACCCCCCTGAGTTTTTACCTTGTCCCAGCTTCCAGGGTTAGAGGAAGATACGGACACATAAACAACGTTTTAAGAAGTGGAATGAAAAAGCGAGGCTGCAAAGAATTGCCAGCGCCTTCTGGGGGACTCCCAGGGAAGGTGTGAATGCAGACTGGGAGGGTGTGATGAGACCTCGTGGGGGCTGTGGCTAGTGAAAAGAAGAAAAGTCAAGGCAGAGCCCGAGAGAGAACACCAAGCTAAAAGGTAGCTTCGTTTATTTCAAAATCTATATGCTAACCATTTTCTGTATCTTCTGGAAATCCCCAAATAGAGCAGACACTGTCTTAGTCAAGAGCGGACAATTTTAAACTGACTGTAGCTCAGGATGCCAGTGACGGTCGAGTTGGTTTAGTGACTCCCAATGGCTGGCATTTGCTCCTCAACCTCAGTTCTAAGGAGAGTCGCTGAAGGTTTCTGTCGATTTTTCTGTTGGTTTTAGTTTCTAAGAGTAGCTGTGCTGATGAGGCTGGTCTACAATTGAGGCATGTTACTACCAGGCAGACATTGCACCTTGATTATGTCCTTCTGGACTGAACAGCTAAATTATTCATTAATGTGGCACTTAATTGTCAGACATAGAGTTGGGAAGTTGGTTTTGGTCAATAGAAATCCTTACTTAAGCATCTGTGTATAAAGATGTATTAATGACCAATCAAAGTATTCTAAAAGATGACACACAGTGGGGAATAAAATTTATTGTGTGTAGAGATTCTTAGGTACCATTTTATCTTGATTTAAAAAAAAATTTCCCTTCTTGAGTATAATACATAATAATAATTCACTGTAAAACTTTTATTTTATATTCAGGACTCATATTTGGCCTCAGAGCTCTAGTTAACTCAGCACGAAATGGCTGGCAAATGGACTTTTCCTCTAGCCTTTGATTGTCTCTCTGATTCAAAGCTTTCTTATGTCACTTCTGTCTTCCCATCCCCATTTGTCTCTTAAGCAGAAGGTTGGAAGTTAGGCAGTCCGATCTGTGAGGAAATGTAACAATTACCTTGTTTTCTTTTCTTTCTGATTTGCGTTCTGTACAAGTAACTTGTGAATTGGTCTAAGTGTCCCCTCTCCTATCTGTAGCTTCTTTCCTTGGAATTATTCTCCAGGAAGGATCCCACTCACAAAGTGCTCTGACACAGATTGCTACTGGTCTAGTAGAGATCTACAGGCATGGGCAATGGGGAAGCCTAGGGAATCTTTGATTTCTGTGACCCTGGAGACCGCAGCCAGGAGCACTGACCTGGGGGGTGGGTGGGGAGACAAGGAGGAGGAAAGTCCCCAATGGCGAGTAAGGGCTCAAGCCGTGTCTATGAGCGTCAAAAACAAAACCTAAATCGGTCTTTGCCGAGACTGGCAAAACGCCAGAATCAAGACAGGAGGAAAGAATAAGGATAAAGCAGACAGAATGCTCGCATCCAATTGCTGTGAAAGAGACTGTCACGTGATGAAGAAGGAACAGGTGCTTCTTACATATCTGTTTCCTTATCAGGGACTGGAAGGTGCACAACTGAGCTGAAACCAGCCTTTAAATGTCTACGACACTTGTAAACAGAACACAACAGCGTTTAGCTGAGAGTATTGTTTCTTCCTATAAAATAAATCTTCAAAAATGATCTAAAGACCATAATGAAGTTATTTCTTTTATGTCAAGTCCCTGGCTGATATGTTCATTTGCACATCAAATCTTTCCTTTAAAGAAACTAAATACTGGAAATGTGATTAAGGCCCAGTTTGTAACATTCCCTATGACACTCCGTTGTCTCTCCCCAGAGGTATGGTCTCCTGAAGTTGGTGATTACCCTTCCTTGACACGTTTTCATGTTTTCACTATATCCTTCTCAAGGCATGTTTTTTTCTCTTTACTACATAATTAATGATCTGTAAACAATGTAGAGCCTTTTCTTTTTTAGTCCATATGCAAATTGTATTTTCTTTTCCTACTATTCTACAACGTGTTTTATTCACCCAATGTATCTTTGAGTGATACATGTAGATCTAGTCCATTAATTTTTAACTGTTTTACACTATACCTCTATCTTAAAAAAAAACTATTTATTCATTCTCTTCCTGATGAACATTTGTGTTTCTTCAACTTTTTTGATGTTATGTTAAGATCTTCGTTTTGAGACAAGAAGGGAATTCATCTACTGTGGTTGCTGGAGGAGAAGGGCAAGGAATCCTTTACCCATCAAGTATTAAGACATCTGTCATTTAAGCAGCTTCTAGAAATTGGGGGATTTTGGTCTTGGAAAAGGTATGTTGCAAGCTGAAACATTTTTTAATGCCTTTTCAACCTGATAAAATATGTCCAAGCCAGGATCTGTATTCAATACAGACCTTGCAAGCTCATTAAATAAGAAGTCTATATGCATGCTTATTTGAACACTGAATAATTAATTGACTGAATACATTGTTTCATTTGTTCCTAGGTCATTGTCTTGACATAACTCTTTCTCTGTCTCTGAAACAACTTGTTCACTGAATAATAGCCTTTTAACATATTTTTGAATGTTTTTATTTATTTTTGAGAGAGAGGGGGAGGGAGGGAGAGAGGAGGGGAGGGAGGGGCAGAGAGAAAGGAAGACACAGAATCTGAAGCAGGCTCCAGGCTCTGAGCAGTCAGCACAGAACCTGACGTGGGGCTCGAACTTATGGACCTCAAGATCATGACCCAAGCCAAAGTCAGACGCTCAACTGACTGAGCCACCCTGGCGCCCGCGTAATAGCCTTTTAATAGCAATTGTACATTGAGTTACTACTATGTGCCCAGAAGTTATACACATTAGCTCAAGACACTGAGATTCAGAGAGTATAAGTGACTTCCCCGGGTCAGAGAGGGAAAGAGTCAGAATTTCTTTCTTTCACTACTTCAGGCTTCCTCTGAATGAAGCCACACTGATAGCTCTTTTGGTGTAAGAATTATTTAATTCTGTGATCGTAAGCCACCCATGCACAAGCACCAACATTGAATTCCTTTTGGCAGATTGAGATAGTGGGGCCCTAGATAACACATGTTTTTTAAAAATTGCTTTTCCATAAACTGTCATGATAGAAAATCAAAAGCTAGGAAGAATTTAGGCTTTCAAGAAAAAACACGAAGTAGATGACATCTTTGGTGTTTCACATTAACTGGTTCCTTCCAGTAATCAGTTCATCATGGAATCTTCAGAAGGTATATTCCAGATGATTAACTATGCAAGAATTAATGGGCCCAAATAAAATTCTACATGGGGCAAATAGCCTGTGGTTTTAAAAGCAACACACATAATACTCGAGCTGGAGATGGGGATACATGGGCATATGTAGCTCTTATGTGAGAGAGCTCTTGTGTGAGAATGGAAGGATTTTTACCTAAAGAGGACAAGTTCCAGATCCAGTTACTTAGTGACTCACTGAGGATTTTCCAGGAAGGTTAAAACTTCATCTGTATTTTGCTTCATCTGTAGGAGCTTCTGTGGAACCCAAGCAAATTATGAAATCAATATTTAGAAAAGCCTGTAGTTGGGTGTTACTTTCTCTATCTACACCAACATTTTTACCTTGCCGGAGGAGAGAGATGTCAATGTTACTCCTAAATATCTCTACCTCCCCATCCTTCCCATGATAGAGTCTCTTATCCCAGGAGTTGGAGAACAAATAAAATGACAAAGAGACTAGGAGGACTTGCCCAAGCTTGCCTCCCGCTAAGTAACGCCTAGACACGCAGAATGTTGAGGTCATTGAAGTTCTCCAAAGTTGTCAGAATCTCGGGAAGGAGAGAGGTTCCCAAGAGGTGTGGAGCCAACGTGATTCGGAGTGCTCGCGTGGCAGATTGCCTTTGGATCTCCAGTCGTGAACCGAGGGGCCGGGAAAGCCGGACCGATCCAGCAATAATCATCCCCTCTCAATATGTTTGCACCTTGAGGCCAGTCCCCAGAGAGCACGGGGCTGCCGCCAGCCTCGCTCATCACACAGAATTAGTGGGTCTGTGAGTGCGATGGCATGGTGGCCCGGCACAGCAGTCACCGCGCAGGAAGATTTATTGCTCTACTTGACAGTCCGTTATTCACTAACTGAGCATGACACATCTGGGATTTAGAATCATCAGCTTGACATCTCACAGGAGAACCAACCTTTGGGGAGGAGGACGGAGGTGGGGGGGAGAGGGGAGAGGAAAGTGGCAGTTTTCAGAATAGGTTTCCCATGTCCCCGCTGCCCCCGACTGTTGGTCCAGTTTGAAGTCATCGCCAGAGTGAAGGCATGAGGCAGACACACGGAGGGCCTTCGTCTGGGTGACTTGATGAAGGGGCACGTCACTGCAAGGGAAGGCACTTGGGGTCCTTGCAGGGGCGGAGGGGACATTTTTCCTGATAGCCAGGCGAGCCTTTGTTCTTCTTATCTTGTAGGAAGGAATGCTCCTGAGGGACACAGAAGACCTCCCCCCCACCCCCCCACCCCCACACCCCCACCTCTCTCTCCCTCTGCAGTTGAGGCAGAGCCTCGCTGCTGGAGGAGAACGGGCAGGACTGCCTGAAGTCATCCTTTCAGCTATGGGGCCCCAGCTGGCAAGATGGTCCGTCAGCCCCTCTCTGGGCGCTGACCATCCCCCATCAGCAGGATGGGCCGAGCTGGGCCCAGGCACCGTCTTCAGTCCTCCGCGTGGCCCCCTTGCATGAAAATAAAGGGGAAGACAAAAACCTTTCCTTGCCCAATATAAAGCCGAGACTTTGTCCACGACATTACTGCCAGCCCCACCTTTGCCATGAAAAAGAGAGTGGGGCTCACTACTGATTGGAGACATAATTTATTTAATCTTCATGGATCCGTTGGGAGCCATGGATCAAAAGCCCATGAATAAAAATGGCAAGTTTGCTCAGAGCACTGAAGGCAGTTAAGACAATTTGTTTAGCCTGCTGGTAAGCGCTCCAAGGACTTATCTATCCTGGCTGAAAATAGCATGCACACATCCCCATTAAAAGCACCTAATTTCTGTGCTTATATTCGAGCAAGTAGATGTAAGATGAATTAAAAGTTCTAATGCCTGGTTTCTGCCTCTTTTGGCTTCCATATGTTACTCCCTTATTCATTTATTCCCTTTGCATCTGTCTTATCTCTCTTTCTCTTTGTGCTTCTCTATTCCTGCTTCTGTCTCTGTCTCTTCTTACCTCGTCTGTCTTCTCCACTCTATCCCTTCCCTGACCTTCCTCTGTCTCAGCAAGTTGAGGAGATGAACAAGGCAGTGAGCTCTGATTCACCTGTCCTCCCAACTCCTTCTGCAAAACTGTAAAATAAAGGGGTATCCGCAACAGTGAGGAAGGAGACGTGAAGTTCCAAGAAGAACTGTTCTATTTTTCACTAAACATTTTTTTAAGTTGAGTCGTGGCTTACCTTCAGCCTTACTGAAAAGGACATAGTCTCTAAAAAACAACAGAGACAAAATCTGACTCTCTTTTTGAACATTCATCGAGTTGATGGATGGAAATATTTAAAAGATTGCAAGCACATTAATCAGTATATAAACACTTAGATGTTGTACACTGGTGGAGAAAGCAAATGATTTGATCAAATCAAGAAGACGAAAAGTTGGGGGCGCCTGGGTGGCGCAGTCGGTTAAGCGTCCGACATCAGCCAGGTCACGATCTCGCGGTCCGTGAGTTCGAGCCCCGCGTCGGGCTCTGGGCTGATGGCTCGGAGCCTGGAGCCTGTTTCCGATTCTGTGTCTCCCTCTCTCTCTGCCCCTCCCCCGTTCATGCTCTGTCTCTCTCTGTCCCAAAAATAAATAAAAAACGTTGAAAAAAATTAAAAAAAAAAAAAAAAGAACACGAAAAGTTGGCGATGGGGGAAAGAATCCGAGATTTTCCAACAAGGAGCCAAAAGCGAATGGGAATGAATGCGTTGGCAATTGTCGGGAAAAAAACTACTTAAAACACCTGCATGGAAGAAGTCGTAGATCAACAGAGAATGACAGAGAGCCTCTAGAGAGGCTCCTGACATCGGAAAATCTCTCATGTCCCTCCCTTTGCTATCCCGGGATGGCGGTTTTATAATGATACAGATACCCTGAGGGTCATGAGGACTTTTAAGATCCTATCAGCATTGGTACTTATGTATCCAGCATTAATTAATTTAATATGTTCATTTCCTGCTCTGTACTCTTACATCAGAGAGATTGTAAGGGCGAAAATCCAACGAGCTTCTGCTTAACATAACATTTACTTCTAGGAGTGCTGGGAGAGGAAACACCAAGTGATGATGATGGCCCAAAGCAAGCCATCAGGGTTAGGTCCTAATGGAAGTTTCCTGAAGAAAGTGTTACCCACTCTTATCGGGATATAGGTCAGCACCGGTCAGGGTGCTAGACCTGGCTAGGCACCTTTAGGTTTGGGTGGGCATGGGTGCTCATGTCTATAGGGTATCTGGGAATTTTTGGTCGTGGTTTAGAGCTCAAAGTGAACCATCCAGTGATGGTGCAGTGGTAGCAAGATGTCAGGTGGGCAGGAGCTTCGGGAGCTGACACAGTGGGTCTCCGGGCTCAGTGAGGCTCTTATCCTCACTAGTTTTGTCTCCCCACTTGGATCCAGTGTCCTATTCTGAGCCTCTAGAAGTTTTGCTAAGCACGCAATTCTGTGTCTTCCGGAAATTAAGATGTTTTCCTAAATACTCAGAAGTGCCACATAGGGACCCAGCCTTCTATTGCCCGCCTCCCCACCCCCACCCCATCTCCAGAGGAGCAGCCCATTCCTCCTCGGCCTCCTCCTCCCGTATGGAATGTTCCTTTCACAGGAGCACATAGACAAGTCTGGCCTGGGACCCACAGTCTGCATGCTTTTTGGTGGAGGGCCCTACTCCCCAGTGAGAGGATTATCACAGCCCCTGATTCCTTCTGCCCTGGTAAAACTCCCTATCCCGGTTAACTCTGTGCATGTGTATTCATAACGAAATCCCACAGACTGGGTGGTTTAAACAACAGAAATTTATTTTCTCACAATTCTGGATGCTAGAAGACCAAAATCAAGGTATAAGCAAGTGTGGTTTCTCCTGAGGCCTCTCTCCCTAGGTGTCCCCCTTTTGCTGGGTCCTTACGTGGTCGCCTCTCCTTCTGTGTTGTTGGTGTCTTAATCTTCTCTCCTTGTAAAGACAGTAGTCGTCTTAGGGCCCACCCTAATGAACCCACTTTAACTTAATTACCTCATTCAATGCCCTGTCGCCAAATACAGTCACATTCTGGAGTGCTGGGGATTAGGACGCCAGCATATGAATGTGAGGGGAACACGATTCACCCCAGGACACCATGTTTGCTCACGCGGACTGACTGCACTCCTGCCTTTCCTATGCTGGGTGGCTGGAGCCCTGCAGCTCTGCCTCCCGAGACAGCCTTCGAATGTGACTTTATTCCCACAACCCTCTTGCTTTATTTTTATGCAAAAAAACATTCTTTCCCTTTTACAAATTTTCTCTTCTGGTTGAACCACTGATGTTCTGGCCATTTTCACATATTCATCACGGACTAGACTCTTTCCATTGTCCACGGTGAATTCAACAGCCCTGTATACAACCATCTAAAACCAGTTCCCCAATTCCTCTGTCTTCACCACGGCAAGGACTCCTCCGTCCTTCCCTTCACAGCTACACGTTTTGAATGAGGAATTCGTTTGTGCCGTTTCCACAAACTTCCCTCCGCTTCAGTTCTGAAGACAAACAACCTGGTTTGTACTCCATCACCCTTTCTCCCAACCCCTCCCCATTTCTTTTTTCTTCTTAAGTTTATGTATTTATTTTGAGGGGGGAGAGGCAGACAGAGAGAGAAAGAGAGAGAATCCCAAGCGGGCTCCGTGCTTCAGTGCAGAGCCCGACACGGGGCTCCGTGAACCGTGAGATCATGACCTGAGCCGGAATCAAGAGCGACACTTAACTGACTGAGCCACCTACGTGCCCCTCCCTATTTCTAACCCATGAACATTTCATATCTGAAGAAGTTCTCCGACTGGCCCAACCTAAGCCACATGCCCATCCTTGGACCACAGCTATAAACCGTGTCTGTCCCGAACAGCAGCCTCTCTCTTCTTTCAGATACTTGGTTTTCTCCCAGTCATTTGGCTCTGGCGGGCTCCCAATTGGACGCAGACACAATTATCATTTGTGAGAATACATTAAAGTTCACCAAATGAAGAAGGCAGGAAAGAAAGGGAGGTATAAGACAGAATACAAAATAATAGTAGTCATGATAGTAACGCTAATAATTACCATTTTTGTTAACATATCAGTTTCTTATTCCAGTTCAGGCACTGCTCTGAGGTTTTAAACAGATTAAATTATTTCATCCTCTCACAGCTATGCGAGCTAAATGTTCCCACCTTTTCCATTATATAGATGAGAAAAACAAGGCACTGAGAAGTGAAGAATAGTTTATAATGTATCCCGGCTAGTCCCAGGCAGACTGGTCCAAAGACATCCATTCTAATCACTACACTACACAACCTCGTTATTATTATGGGTATTTCTTGGGAGTCAAAAAGAGCCATAAGGCAGTTTGCATAGGGAGAAGAAAAGATCAACCAAGCTTTCCAGGTCTGCTATCCCTCATCCGCCACTTAGAACTCCTCTCGAGTGTGTGGGAATCTTTTAGAGGCCGTCAGAAGGGCTGTCTCAGGCTCGCTCTGTCTAGACACAGTGTTTCTTCTGCTACATTACCATGACCGTGTGCACGGATTCTAGTAGGCATACCATCCTGGGCTCTTCCGATCGCAGAAACAGAGGCTGTGTCTTCCCCTCACCATGGTACCTGACGTGTCTAGAATAGAGTTCATGGTTTCCTATTAAATATGCTCACCCCGGTCTCAATCTTGCTTTCTCACTCTGCCTCTCTCTCTCTCTCCTCCAATCCTAAGGACTTCCATCTCTTCTGAAATGAGAAGACTCATGATCAATTCACTTGCATTTTCTTGCCCTATTATTTGTGGCAAAAATTTTACGCCCTGGCCCTTTATGGCCTTGGATTTGTGTCTCCAAATTCTTTTCTCTCATACTTCTTTCTCTGCCATGAATTACAAAAGTTCACCTGGAAACTCAAAAGCTGACAGTGGGTGATGCTTTACTTCCTCTTTCCGTTTTGCCACAATATTACCCCAAGAGAAGAGAGTAAAGAAACCTTCGATGGTGGTAGGAGGTGGAGATGGGGAGGGAAAGATTAGTAAGGAAATTCTGAGCAAATCAACAGATGAATATTTCAAATTTTATTTTTAATCACGGATGCATTATTTTACCCATGCTTTACATTGTGTCTATTTACTAATCCTCAAAGAGGATAAGAGCTTCCAGACTCGTATATTGAGGGGAAAACAGTCAAAGCCATTTCTCTCTGAAACTAAAATCTATTTGGGGGGGGGCACCTGGGTGGCTCAGTCAGTTGAGCGTCCGACTTCAGCTCACATCACAGTCTCACGGTTCTTGGATTTGAGCCCCACATCTGGCTTTCTGCTGCCAGCATGGAGTCTGCTTCGGATCTTCCGTCCACCTCTCTCTCTGTCCCTCCCTCACTTTTGCTCTCTCTCTCAAAAATAAATACACTTCAAAAAATAAATAAAATAAAATAAGATCTATTTTCTTTCCACCAGAGGACAGCAGTCCAATTTCTTGGATTGCTGCCAATGATTACAAAAGGTACCACGAAGCCTTGGCTTCTGTCCTGTAACGGGGAAGAAATCTTTATGCTAATAAATAAGTGTTCATACACTTTCCTTCCCCGCCCTCCAAGTTGGAGGTATTATATAAATAATTGCAAAATGTGGGGCGCCTGGGTGGCGCAGTCGGTTAAGCGTCCGACTTCAGCCAGGTCACGATCTCGCGGTCCGTGAGTTCGAGCCCCGTGTCGGGCTCTGGGCTGATGGCTCGGAGCCTGGAGCCTGTTTCCGATTCTGTGTCTCCCTCTCTCTCTGCCCCTCCCCCATTCATGCTCTGTCTCTCTCTGTCCCAAAAATAAATAAACGTTGAAAAAAAAAATTAAAAAAAAAATAATTGCAAAATGTGGCAAAAGTAAGTGGGTATGTAAATCAAGGTGAAAGGAAAATAGATATAGAAAAATAAGATAAACCAAGGATAAGATTATTATATAAAGCAGAATTTCATCAGCTTCTGTGCAGCTGCTAGATCTGGCTTCTCGGCTGGGACAAGGACAGGTGACGTGCTCGTCGTCTTCGTAGCCACCCTTCTTGAGATGCTGGAGCATATGAACATGGACTGTGTTGATAAGCAGAACTGACAAGCAGATCATTATAAAGGGATTATGCTGGGAGAAAATGGTAAACAGTGTAGAAGAGGCTGGCTTTTGGTTGGGTTGTGGACGTGTTATTATGTGCCAATTCTCTCAAAGGTAGGAGGGGAAAGACATCCTTACCGGAGCAGGATCGTGAGGACACCAGGAGCATCTGCTCCGACTCATCCTGGGTTTGATCACGATTACGCGTGCTGGGTGAGGGAGACCTAGGGTGTGTATACCAGGTGCGGTATAAGCCATCTAAGCAGGCTCTCCAAATGGGAAGATCATGCTGGGGACCCAATCCTAAAGGACGTCCCAGGAAAGCTTTAGGAGTCAAAGTGCCGTCCTTCAGAAGTCCCATGTTCTTCGTGGTTTTGAACAGTTCACGCAAGAAAGAAATGAGCCGTCTTCGGAAACAATTCCTCACCCATATTAACTACACCACATTCCTCCCTTGCAGTGCTCGAGATTACAGAGGCTGAGGTAAGTGGGAAAACACTGTAACAGAGCAGGAGGCCATCATTTCAGGTATTGTGGGTTTGCTAATTTTATAGGCGAGGAGTGCGTGAGCCAAAGCCTCTCTGATATGTAAAAATCTATCTATCTATCTATATATATATATATCAGAAAATTCTTATTTGCACATAAAGTTAAGTGACTGAGAGCAGTTAAAATGCTAGAACTTTCCTCGGGGCGCCTGGTGGCTCAGTCAGTTAAGCATCTGACTTCGGCTCAGGTCATGATCTCGCAGCTCATGAGCTGGAGCCGCCACATTGAATCTGGTGATACGGTCTGTGGTGACTCGAGTAGGGGGCTGTTTTCTTTTTCCAAAGGAAACATACATCTCCTATCTCTAGGGCTTGGGTGGAAAGTTTTTAAATATAAATCTGACACATACTAATTGAAACATTATTCTATTTTATTTTTTAATGTTTATTTATTTTTGAGAGAGAGAAAGACAGAGCACTAGCAGGGGAGGGACAGAGAGAGGGAGACACAGAATCAGAAGCAGGCTCCAGACTCTTGAGCTGTCAGCACAGAGCCCGACGCGGGGCTCGAACTCATGAACCACAAGATCATGATCTAAGCCAAAGTAGGACGCTAAACCGACTCAGCCATCCAAGCACCCTGTAAAAGCAATTTTCTACGCCATTTAAACTTCCCCAGAAATATTTTGTTGACTACATACTATTTTGCCATGTGAATATGCCACAATTTATTTAATCATAAAATGTTTCCCATTTTTCACTATATGAATAATACCTCAGTGAATATAGCTTACATACACGTTTTCTTTTCTTTTTTCTTTAAACTTTTTTTTTTTTTTTTTTTTTGGTGAGAATGCCTAAGATCTACTCCTTCAAGTATATAATGCAGTTTTATTATCTATAGTCACCATGCTGTATAATAGGTCCCCGGAACTTACTCATCTCATGAATGTAACTTTGTAGCCACTGACCAACATCTCCCCATTTCTCCCACTCACCAGCACCTGGTAACCACCATCTACTCTTTGTATACATTCGACTTTTCTTTTCTTTTAATGTTTATTTATTTTTGAGAGAGAGAGAGCGCGCGTGCGCGCACGGGGAGGGGCATGGAGCGAGGGAGACACAGAATCCGAAGCAGGCTCCAGGCTCCTAGCTGTAGGCTCAGAGCCCAACCAGGGGCTCGAACTCACAAACTGAGAGATCAGGGCCTGAGCCGAAGTCGGCTGCTTAATCGACTGAGCCACCCAGGGGTCCCTCGATTTTTCTTTCTTTTTTTTTTTAATATGAAATTTATTGTTAAATTGGTTTCCATACAACACCCAGTGCTCATGCCAACAGGTGCCCTCTTCAATGCCCATCACCCACTCTTCCCTCCCTCCCACCCCCCCATCAACCCTCGGTCGATTTTTCTTTTTTAACATTCCATATATAATTGATGCCATACAATATTTGCCTTTTTCTCCTGGGCTTATTTCACTTAGCATAATGCCTTCCGGTTTCATTCACATAATTACAAGTGGCAGGGTTTCCTTCTTCATAAGGCTGAATAATATTCCACTATATATATTATATTTCATATGTAAATATATATAATGTATCTATATAATATAATATATAAATATATAAAATATCTAGCATTTTCTCTGTTTATTCATCTGTTGATGGACACTCAGGTTGTTTCCATACCTTGGCTATTGTGAATACTGCTGTAATGATACGGGAGTGCAATATTTCTTCAAGATACTGATGTCATTTCCTTCAGATATATACCCAGAAGTGGCATTGCATATCATATGGCAGTTCTATTTTTCAAGAAAACTCCATACTGCTTTCCATAGATGTTGCACCAATTTATGTTCCCACCAACAGTGCACAAGGGCTCCCTTTTTTCCACATCTTCACCAATATATGTTATCTCTGGGCTTTTTGTAATAGACATCCTACCCGATGTAGACATCTCATTATAATTTTGATTTGCATTTTCTGGATGATTAGTGATATCAGGCACCTTTTCATGTACCTGTTGGCTATTTATACATCTTCTCTGAAAACTATTCAGTTCCTTTGCCCATTTTAAAATCAGATTATTTGGGGTGCCTGGGTGGCTCAGTCGGTTGAGCGACCGACTTTGGCTCAGGCTATGATCTCGTGGTTTGTGAGTTGGAGCCCCGCGTTGGGCTCTGTGCTGACAGCTCGGAGCCTGCTTCCGATTCTGTGTCTCCTTCTCTCTCTGCCCTCCCCCACTTGTGCTCTGTCTCTCTCTCTCTCAAAAATAAATAAATGAAAAAAAAATTTTTAAATAAAAAATAGGGGCGCCTGGGTGGCTCAGTCATTTAAGAGTCTGACTTAAGCTCAGGTCATGATCTCACAGTTTGTGGGTTCGAGCCCCACACCGGGCTCTGTGCTATCAGCGCAGAGTCTGCTTTGGATTCTCCGTCCCCCTCTCTCTCTGCCCCTCCCTGCCTGCACTTCTCTCTGTCTCTCTCAAAATAAATAAATAAATAAACCTTAAAAAAAAAATTTAAAAAATAAATAAATAAAATCAGATTATTTGCTTTTTATTTCTTTTTTGCTATTGAGTTGTACAAACCTCTTATATTTTAGATACAAACCCCTAATCAGATGTGTTGTTTACAAATGTTTTTTCCCATTCCATAGGTTGCCTTTCCATTTTATTGATTGTTTCTTTGGCCGGGCAGAAACTTTTAAGTTTAATGTAGTTCTGCTTGTTTATTTTTGCTTTTGTTGCTTGTATTTTTCAAAACAATCATTGCCAAGGCGACTGTCAAGGAGATTTGTCCCTACGTTTTCTTCTAGGAGTTTTACAATTTCACGTCTTGCATTTAAGTCTTTAATCCATTTTGAGTTAATTTTTGTGATTGTGTACACACAGAATTTCTGAAATTTATGATGAATGCCTTCAATGAAATTCATTAGAGTAGAGTCAATTGACCAAGTGAAATGAAATATAAGGTTCTTGATTCACATTGTCACACTGTGTTCTAGATAAAAGGATGAATCAATTTCATTAATTTTTAAGAATCTCTTCTACAAAACTGAGTCCCCTGGACCAAAAACCATAGTTTTTCTCTAACAGAAGTAAGGCACTAGCAGTTGAAAGTTAGAAAGTCTGAGACTCATTCCAGGCTAAGATAATACCAGGGGTTACTTCTGTACAAATGATGTCTTCCTCTCCTGAGAGTAAAACCATAAAGACAGGAAGTCCTGACATGCACCTTCCCTCCTTGCCTAACCTAGACCTCTAAAATGATTGAGCTTTTTCTTTATGTTTACTTTTCATTATGTGTGTGTATATATTCCATAAGTTATAGCTATAAGGGATATACCTGTGTCTCCAAAGCCCCCAGCCTCCACTCAAAGAGTTCTTTCCTAAACTACAGGGATCATTCTACTATCTATTTGATATACTTTTCTCTGTTCTCTTTTTTATTTTTTTTTATTTTTTTTTATTTTTAATTTTTTTTTTTTTTTCAACGTTTATTTATTTTTGGGACAGAGAGAGACAGAGCATGAATGGGGGAGGGGCAGAGAGAGAGGGAGACACAGAATCCGAAACAGGCTCCAGGCTCTGAGCCATCAGCCCAGAGCCCGACGCGGGGCTCGAACTCACGGACCGCGAGATCGTGACCTGGCTGAAGTCGGACGCTTAACCGACTGCGCCACCCAGGCGCCCCTGTTCTCTTTTTTAAAATGCACACCAGGTAGCATTTCTGGGTCCGTTGCACTCATTTTTACTCATCATTCAATATTTCTTCCACTTGATCCATTTCTTTGACCTAGTTCCTCTCTGTTTTGACTCACTAGTTCAGCTATTTCCATTCTACTCTTTAGCTATTAATTTCAATCGTCAGATACTTAACTTCTGAAATATCTAGCTGATTTGTTACATGACTAAATACACTCACATCTACTTTGGGTGTTGTGATCATACTTAGTCTAATATCTTATTTGGTTTGCCTTCTACTTATGAATTATTTGTTGAGCGTGGTACTTCTTTTATCTGGTGTAGGTTGTATTCAAGCACTTGGTGAATCGTGGCTGGATATTCATCTCGGGATCTGGCAGTCCTTCTACAAATACTGTGCCTACGAATGCCAGTATCACTTATCTCAGCCAGCCTCCGGTGATTTCGGTGGAGGGGTTGAATATGTTACTGTCTGGGCTGCCCCAACGGTAAGTCTTCTAACCCATCTTGAGTTTTACCAACCCCCCTGGGCTTTGTCCCCACTTCATCCCTCTAGCACAGGTATCCAAAATCATTGATCCCACTTGTGGAAGGTGTCTCCCTTGCTTCCTTCTTGAAACAAGCAGGGAGGGAATGAAGGACCAGTGTGCCCAGCTGCCTTTATTGTAACACCCAACCAGCCACCCGAGGGGCCCATTCATCTCCCCGTATGTGCCAAGTCTGAGCTTGGAACACCCTCAGGACTGCTCTTACATTGTGGACTGATCTCTCGACGTATATTTTCTGGTCTTTGCTTTTCTCCTTAAATCCAATTTTATTTCCTATTTTCCCAATTTTTATGGAATTTCCAGAATTTCTGATCCACTTGAGACATTATTTCTTATTTCCCAGACTTGTCACATTTTTAACAAATTTTCTATTAATTGTAGGGCTTCAGGAAGGGAAAAGAAGGCTGGGACTTGTGCTTAGTTTATGATTTTGATCCAACCACAAATGACTGAATAATTTGACAAAATGTAGTGTTTCCAAGGTTTTGTTTTTTTTTTTTTTTAACAAAAATAAATGATGTTATCTAGTAACCTATGTAATATTCCAGTAAGGAGGTGCAGAGTGATGGTAATGATCGGCATTTACAAAGGGCCTTATAGCTGACCCTCACAGTCCTTCTGGGTAATTTATTATTAGACATAAAATTGGGAAAACTGAGACCCAGAGGATAGGTAACTTGCACAGAGCTACCAAAAGGGTAAGTGACACAGCAATGCATCTAATCAGCTCTTCTGACCCCAGTTCTGTGTCCCCCACCCCCAACAGTTGCTTCCTGCGTGGAGTACTTTGGCCAGGCCCTGGGCTGCCCACCCAAAGCTCACCAATTCCGTGCTTTGGAGACTCAGCGGGTATCCACAGCCAAAGACAATCAGACGCTTTGCATAAATCCTTTCTTTAAATACATGTCTTACAGGCAGGTGGCTGCATTTGAATTGAGTCACCCACTCCCAATTAATGTCTAGGAAGCATCAAGCTTTAAATCTTCCTCTTGTTTCTAATCGCCTCTAGCCACACTTTCAGGAGATATGATCCCACCAGCTTAGCTCCGATTGTGAATGAGCATAAAACCTCTCTCCCGCTTTTGTACTCATCACTGGCAAATTGCTAGGCTCATTGAAAAGGGGAGCACTTTGTTTCTGACTTCAGTCCATTCATAGGCCAGTACAAGAATGTGGCACATAGAGCAAAAACATTGTCTTGCACTGTCAATATATCTGTCTCCACACCCCCTACCCCTTTATGATGGTGCTGGATTAGATCCTAATATTTTCCATGGCTTTCGTAACTTCCACAGCTACGTACGGTGTCGTTATGCAATGCACTATTAAAATTATTTAGGGTATTTTAACATGAAAAAACTTGGGTTTGCCATGGCAACTTACATTAACGCTTCCCTCAACATCATTGTAGTCTCTCAGTCTTAGCTGTTCTCAGGGATAGAGCTTTAAAACACACTGATGTCTGGGTTTCCCTCCCTTTGATAGAATTCTTCCAGGGTTTGGCGTGAACATAAGGATCTTTAAAAAGCCTCATAGGTGATGCTAATGTGCAGTCAAGGTTTCTAGAGTAAGTAAGGGTCTTAGGTGGTAAACAGACACCAAAAACAACAAACACAGTACCTTTCCTTTTGAAGAAGACAACTACTAAATAAGTTTAGATAGATATAGATAGATGAAAAATTAGACGATAGATGATAGATAGATAGATAGATAGATAATGGATGGTTCGCTTTTTTTCTAATTGTGGTAGATGCCATAGAGGAAAAGAACAGAATGCATGAGATAAAATAATAAGAGTGTTGGTAATTTACTTTGGATTGGCACTTAGAAGGAAAGGCCTTTCTGGAGTGTTGGCATTTCAGTCAAGATGAAGTAAGACAGGGGCTAATGACCTAGAGGAGGAAGAGTATCTCAGATGCCAGAAAGAATAGTCTTTTTTTAATTTATAGAGGAATATATTTAGGAAAGATACTGACCTCCAGTAACAGACTCAGCAATACCTTTATGCAATCAATGTATTTAGAGAAGCATTCTTTGCTATGAATTGTATTAAATCTCTGATTTATTGTACATCTGATTACCAATGATATCATGAGTAACAGTTTCTTGAGGTGACGCAGCCGTGATAGAATTCTAAACATGAATACAGTTACATTATGCATAATGCAACTTCTTATTATAAACAGAATTAATCCAAACTCTCCTATATTAACATCACCTGACTTACTTTTACTTTCAAAAAAAAAAGATATATCACCCCTTGATGCTCGAGTCCAGAAATCCACAACCCTATATCCATACAAGACTCTAATCTTTGTGGTCATTTCCCTGAAATAGAGAAACTGAGGCACAAACAGATGAAAGGACTAGTGCAGGGATGGGCAAATAGAGAGTTATCCTAACCTATATGCCAGCTTGATTAATAGTAGTGATTCCTTGTAGCATTGTTGAGAAGGATTCTGAGGCGCAGTGGGGTGTAAAGGGTCATGATTGATTATTGATGTCTGCCATGAGTGTGAGGGAGCACATGTGTGCCATACTTTGTATCTTTAGATTAGTCTATTATTATTTAATTTGATTCAGGACCTGAATTGAGATTTCTTTACCACCATTGTAAATGCTCTCTTCTTAACTGTAGTTGTGTGCTCTCTAAAGAAAAAAAAAGAAAAAAAAAAACCACAAAAGCCACCGCACTCCTGTGTTAATATCAGAATCTTGTATACGTGTGGTTGGGAGTATAGGTTGGTTCTCAGTAAACGTATTATCTGTGTTTTAATTTTAGCACAAGGGACTTTCACATATCACAAGCTCCCTGCAGGAATATTGTTTTTAAGGCGTAGGTTGCCGTGTACGTGTGTGCACATGTCCTTGGAGATACATGTGGCAAAGCAAACTCTGGATCCCCTTTAAAGGATTAATTTTTTTTTTTTTTGATGGTGAATGATTTACTCCTTGTAAGGAACACCAGCATAGAATTGCAGACCAATAATGCTACCAGAAATGTCAAAGCCCAGTATAATTATCCTAAACTGTGTCATATTTTAAAATATAACATCAATGAGACCCATTTTCTCAGGATATTAGTTAGATTCATATTTAATAAAGAATATGTAACATAATAATTTCAAATATCCCTTCAACATCCTAGTGTATGTCAAGTTTATTTGTACATTATCTGAGCTTTTGTTCTATGTCTGACTCAACATCAATAGGGGCTGAAGGGATAAGGAACGCCGAGGTGTCAAACTCTGAAATGCCTGGAATCCTCTTTGACATCCAGCTTTGAAGAGTGGTTGGACCTCACAATTATAACTTATTACCCCACAATCCTGGTACTGCATTCTCTACCCTTCTTTGTATTTTTTTAAAAATTTCAGTCATACGACTGGAATGATCGAATCGGCTTGACTCATAGAGAGGTACTATAAAATGAAAAACAATGACAGCAGAAACGACTTTCACTCATACTGTAGTACTTTGCAAGTAAACAGGGAAGTAGAAGTGGGTCATCTTTTACAGTGAAATAGAAAATTTGGTCCCATGACATTGAAGTACTTCCATAATTTTGGATGCCAACTCTTTCCAAATACCTTCACCCCCCTACTTCCAAATGTGAGGAAAACACCTAGCGTCTTTAAAGTCTTCAACTAGTACTTCGCTGACTCCCTTCCGGGCCTTGCTGCCGAACATCTCCCCTCCCCCCATCCACGCCAGTGGCACTGACACTGAGCAGTGGACAGCCACAGCGACCCGACTCCACTTCCACGGGGCCACATTTCCGTTCAACCAGAGTGAAGCAGTGGAAACAGTTGCCTGGGAAGTATTTTCATCTCTTCGTTGGCCTCTCTCTCCCAGAAAAGACAGAAAATGGATATGCAGATGGATTAAAAAAGCATCTCCCCGGGCAGGAAAGGATGGAAACCATTTGCATAGAATAGCATCTGGAGTCCCAGTGCTCACAAATGCTTCCAGGGGAAAGACAGCTTTCCACATTCATTGACGTTTCCTAAGGAAGGGGAGAAAGGGAACAAGGGAGGAGAGAAAAGGAGCAGGGGACTCCCTTTGTATCTGTGTCCAATATGGTTTCTTTTGATTTTTCATTCTCCATAGTCAAGGGCTCCCTAGGGGTTCTCATCTGTTACCAGGCTCGGCTGTACCTGCCTGCCTGTGTGAAAGTGGCTCAGCTGCTACCCTGGATGAGGCAAACACATCACATCTATCTCCCTGGCATCCACTGAGCTCTCGGGCCGCAAGGATCAAGCCCCACGCGGAGCACAAAGGCAGGTTTGTGTAGAAAGAGTCGACCTTCCTTATTGTCCGATGCTCTTTGTGTGGATGCTGGGGGTCAGCGTTCCCTCCACATTCGTGTCTATTCCATGAACGAGGAGGAGAGAGAGTGTAAGGACAGTAAACTCTCTCTGGATTTTCATTTGGGTGAAAACACGTATTTATTCGTGGATTTACCATTTCCCCACCGTTTTATGTCCCAACATAAAACCCGGGACATCAATACAACTGATATTTTTCAATACCAGTTTTTCTACTTGGAGACCTGATAGAACATTTGAAATTGCAGAAGGAATTAATGATAGAGAAGTGAAGTTTTATGTCCCAACATAAACCCAGGACATCAATACAACTGATATTTTTCAATACAACTTTTTCTACTTGGAGACCAGGTAGAACATTTGAAATCGCAGAAGGAATTAATGATAGAAAAGTAAAGTTTGTTTCGAATTTAAACAAAAATTAAAAAAAAAAAAAAACTAGCCACCACTGACCTCAGAAAAGAAGACATTAAGTATCCTCTTATCATTTTATTCACCATCATTGTCCTCCTCCTCATTTAAAAACTGATTTTAAAAATCACGTGATTGTTGACTAAAGGTCAGAGGGGAGATACACACAGGAGATGGGGCTTTCTTACTAGGTCAAAATGATCATAATTATTGATAAAGAAGAAGTCAAGATAATTTAAAAGCAGATGGGGGGGAAATGTTAAAGTCTGATGATATAATTTTTATTCACTAAAATGAAGAAAAATTTTCAATGAAGGGCATTGTATAAACATGAGGGTTTAAATCCGGATGCGAAACTCATTCTTAAATCTCACATATGTCTTCTATGCCCTGCATTCTACCAAGAGTTCGGTTAATAAAAATGATTCTGGCCCACAAATCCTGATCTTTGATCTTATGCTTGAGGGCAAGCCTTTCTCTCTCTTTTTTTTTTTTTTTTTTTGCTCCAAAATGTTGTTTTATGGTTTAAAGAAGAAAATTCTCTACAATTAAAATCTCTTCTTTCCTGAGCTTGTGCAACCTATACTACATAAAAAGTATTTGCCACCTGAGAGTTAGAAGTGGTAAAATATTGCTTCAGTCTCCATTATCCACAACATCCCATATGCTACTGATTCCATATGTCACTGACCCCTCCAATTAGAAAATTTCAAGTTTCAAACCCAGAAAACCATTTATCATGGTGTCCGGACGTAGATTTTGGCCACAAGTCATAGAGGCCTACCTTTTCTACTTGTGCTGTATCTTTAACCCTTTCCTAAATATTTTCCCCCCACACCCATTTCCTGTCTGCCTCACTCCCCTATCATTCTTGCTCTGAGAAGACTTTGAAAATGGGCAATCAAAAAAAAAAAAAAAAAAAAAAAAAAAAAAAAAAAAAAAAAAGAAAGAAAGAAAAGAAAAGAAAAGAAAAGAAAGAAAGAAAGAAAAGAAAAAAAAGCGCTGCTGTTCCATTCGTTCCGCCCTGCCCCCATAAAAAGCTAATATTTTCAGGTTGACTGAAAGTTTAACTTTGTTATTTTTTTTTTATTTTTCGAGAAAATCCAGCGTGACATGGCACGTGTTAGTGCCCTCTTACTTAACCAATTACATGTTTTTTTGACCTAAGCTAAAAGCTGTGCAAATCTCCCTTGTCTGTGTTTTCATTGTGTATGGATTTCCCTGGTACAGCCTCAGACATGCCCATGGTGGGACTCTGAAATTGAACCTCAGATTCTCCTGCCCAGAGCTCCTCTTTGTCCCTCAGAACTCTAGAAAGGACACCATCCTCCAAGAAGGCGATATTTTCTGATGGTGAAACTCGCTCGCTATCCCGCTTCTTATTGAAAAGCAGAGATGGCCTCGGGGTTTCATTCTCTGTCCTTGTGGGAACAGTATCAGGGAAACTGCCATCATCTTATTGTTAGAAAGAGTTGGTCTTTTCAGTGGTTAAAAGAATCATCAGGGCTTAAGAGAACGAGCAGGGTTTTTAAGAGTCTAAGCAATTTCTTAGAGGTTAAAAAAATCAAAGTGATGGCAAAAGATACAAAACCTAGTCCTCTTTTTATCTTGAAGAGCTTTTTAATGGCATACAGGGTTCTTTCCCAGATATCGATAAACTTTACAGTAGAACCTAACATGTTTCTAGATGCTGACATGGGTCTTCCTCTGTCGTGGGGATGGTCCCTCCAACGCTTTCAGGCCAACATTGCCTTCTGGGAAAAATAGCATTTGGGATAAGACTTTTTAAAAATGGATCAGAAAAGTTTTGAGAGAGCCTCTGCTTGTCTCTTACTAAACACACCAATCCTTTCTTTTCTCCACAGACTTGCCTGGACTGACCCAAGCTTTTGCGCTGGGTAATGAACATTGAACTGGTCATGCCTGGGGTTAGGTCCTTTCAGACAAGCCCCCTTTTCCCCCTAATGTGCCATTTTATTTTCAAAAGAGAGAGATATCCTAGAGCTATAAATCTCCTCGCTTTCTTTGCCTGCTTGCAGCCCCTGCCCTTATGTGGGGCTACCTCTCGGAAGTTATTCACACTGGGTTGGGAGAGGTCAGCCTGACGCACAGTTCCTGGCAGGTGGTCCAACACGGGAGCTCAGGGCCCCGTGCTGAACGGCGGCCCCAAGGTGCTTTAAAGGCTCTCTCTGGAAAATAATGGTCGTGCGTCTTTGTCTGCATCTCTAGGGCCATCTATGACAGGCTTTGGTTCATGACAGATCGCTGTCCAGACACTGACCCCGTGTGTCCCCAGTCGGCCCGCCTTCTAATCCCAACATACAGCAAGTTGACATCCTTCCAGAAAATAAGCTCTTTTTACTTTCAGAGGAAAAAAAAAAAAAAAAATCATTGTCCGAAGTAGCCACAGAGAAGATCCTTTAGGAAAGACCATGGAGAACGGAGAGGTGGAGAGGGGAAACAGACATTACAATATTAGAATATGGACAGTCGTGGTTAATGTCACCGGCCTTTCTCTGACTCCACTCCTTAGATTCCATTTCACTCTGCTTTATCTTTCCATTTCCTTCTCAGTCACCTACCTTAGTGTATCATTTATCTTTAGTTCCTTCCAAAAATCATTTTCCTTCTGATTACACTATTTTTGACTTTCTTTCTTTTTCTTTCTTCCTCTTTCTTTCTCTCTTTCTTCTTTCTTTCTTTCTTTCTTTCTTTCTTTTTTTGTTTTGTTTTGTTTGTTTTCCTTTCTTTATCTTCCCTTTTCAGGCATCTGCATGTAAGACCTTTGGTTGAGCCTGTGATGGATAAAAACAAACATGTTGGTTGCTCCTTCCTTTGCCCCATTTCTGCATCTCATATGGTATAACCCTTATGCCATTCATTGACCCTATTTGATGATGTTTGATGTGTCTTGATGTCTAAATTACTAACAGAGTTCCCAGTGGTATTTGCAGCTCTGTTAGTATTTTTGGAATGAGTGAGTGAGTGAATTAGAGCTTTTATACAGAATAGATCATTTCTCATTAGTTCACCAATTCTCTAGAGTAGGGTTTCTCACCTCACTCCTATTGACATCTGAGATCGGGTAATTTTTTTTGTTGTGGGGGCAGGGGGGCATTTTGTGCATGGTAGAATGTTTAGCAACATCCCTGGATTCTACCCACTAGATGCCAGTAGTTCCTCCCCACCCAACTGTGACAACTCAGAATACCTCCAGACATTGCCAGATGTTTCCCGGGGAGCAAAATTATCCCTCAGTTAAGAACCACCACTCTAGATCACCGCTATGTTTTTACTGCCTAGTATGGTAGCCATTAGCTACATATGGCTACTAAGCACTTGAAAATGTGGGTAGTTTGGAGATATGCTGCGTGTACAAAATTCGCACCGGGAGAGGGGAGGGGTGCCCGGGGGCTCAGTTGGTTGAGCGTCCCGACTCTTGATTTTGGCTCAGGTAGTGAGTGATCTCACCGTCCACAAGATGGAGCCAGGCATCAGGCTCTGGGCTGACAGCACAGAGCCTGCTTGGGATTCTCTCTCTCCGCCCCTCCCCTGCTCGTGCACGTGATCTCGCTCTCAAAATAAGTAAATAAATGTAAAAATATGTAATTCACACCAAGCTTTTAAAAAAATGTTTATTTAATTTTGAGAGAGAGAGAGAGGATGAGCAGGGGAGGGTCAGAGAGAAAGGGAGACACAGAATCTGAAACAGGCTCCAGGCTCCAGGCTCTGAGCTGTCAGCACAGAGCCCAACACGGGGCTTGAACCCATGAACCACGAATCATGACCTGAGCTGAAGCTGGAAGCTCAACCCCACCCAGGCGCCCCATTTCATGCCAGATTTTGATGATTTCACTTAAAAACAAAAAGAATGTGGGGCGCCTGGGTGGCGCAGTCGGTTAAGCGTCCGACTTCAGCCAGGTCACGATCTCGCGGTCCGTGAGTTCGAGCCCCGCGTCAGGCTCTGTGCTGACAGCTCAGAGCCTGGAGCCTGTTTCCGATTCTGTGTCTCCCTCTCTCTCTGCCCCTCCCCCGTTCATGCTCTTTCTCTCTCTGTCCCAAAAATAAATAAACATTGAAAAAAAAAATTAAAAAAAAAAAAAAAAAGAATGTAAGATAAAACATTAATAGTTCTTAATATTGATTACATATTGAAATGATAATTTGCATATATTAAGTTAAATATAATACATTATTCAAATTAACTTCATCAGTTTCTGTTTACTTGTTTGGCTGCTGAAAAAAAGTATAATTACTTCTGTGGCTTGCATTTGTAGTTTGTATTATATTCCTTTTGGAAAGCCCTGCTCTAGACAGTCATTGCTTGCTTTTTGTTCTTTTCCCAATTTATTTTCTTCTTTCAGACATTCTTCTCACTTGCTACCCCAAAGCACCATAGTTGCCGTTTTCTATACTCAGATTTTGTTTTTTGCATTTCAATGTCTAGTTTATTATCTACGTGACCCTGAAGAAGTCTCTCCATCTCGAACCCTTGCTTCGAGTGTCAAATCAATGAGTTGTGCTCAATGATTTTAAAAGTGTAAAATCTAGAATCTACCTCTAAAATATGATTGAATTAGCTGTGTTTAATCAAGCACAGCAAGGGAATATAGCCACTCTGAGGAAGACCAGCTTAGGGTCCCTCAGAATGGCACACAGGTTCCAGTGTGAGGTCAGAGCTCTGCACATCACCAAGTCAGCTCCTTAAATCGTGTCCTAGAGAATGCTGGCTGGAGGGATGTGGGCAGGAATTACTGGGGGAAAGAAGTTTCACAGTAAAGTAAGTCTGAGACATTCTGGGTTCAATGAAACTAGAGAAGTCGGTTTAACTGCACTTCTCAGAGCCTTGAATGTAGTAAAATGTACTGCGAATCAAAGGAGGTAGATAGAGTGCAACGTTTTTCACATGTGTTTGTTCATGGAACTTGTATACTGTGTTGGATTTATTCTGATAGCAATGAGAATGCACTGAAACCAGGAGTGTCGTGAGCCATTAACATTTCAGAGAGCTTTCCTCTGGGCACTGTAGACAAGCTCTGGGCGCTGTAGACATCAGAGTGGAAGTCCAAGATGGGAGGTCAGGAGGAGGTCCAAAGTGAGAGGCAAGTGAGGAGGCTATTCTATTTGCCTGAATGAGATTTTGAGGACCTGAGAACGACGATTTGAGAGTTGTTTACAAAGTTCCATTGACATGATCTAGTGAGCCCAGATGGGCCCCTTATCTGGCTTGGCAACTCAATGGCTAGTGGTGGTTCCACCAGGAATTGACTAGCCCAGTTAAGGTAAAAGACTTGTAGACAAGATTATAATCTAATATTATGCCCCCAAATTAGATATAGATGCAAGGCACTATGCAGCCAGAAAGAAGCTTATACATACGCATTTGGATAAACATCCACCAAAAAATAGTTGCCAGATTCATGATCTTTCCAACTATAGCGATATTTACAAATGTTCCCATTGCCCCCATTTAAAAACAGAACGTTTGAATTAGGAATCAAAATTCAATTTTGTGCTTAAAAATAAAGAATGTTTGGAAGAAGAAGTTCCAGAGTTGTAAGAAGACAGATGTCATTGAAAAACAGAAAGAAAATACAGACTGACATCTCAACGAAGGAGACGATTTTGTTTGTCTTGTCCACCCTGTATCCCCAGTCCATAGCTAAATGGCCTGGTGTATAATATTTGTGCAACAGTCTGAATTCCAAAGCATTCTCTCTCTCTCTCTCTCTCTCTCTCGATATATATATATACCCCTGAAAACTAAATATAATATTAAGAAGTGATGTGATATGATGACTTCATTTATCCAAAAACATTGGTTTCTACTTTTGGGGGGTGGCAGCAAGCTGACTTGGCGTGAGTGGTCTTGGGGGAGTCCTTCAAGGTATGATGGAAGTTCCAGACTTTATCCAGTTTCCTGATGCCGTAAGCCTCAGTAGAGCTCCTACTCTTCCATAATTCCCTTCTGAATTCTGCTAAGTAAACAATCAGGGTTGTTTTTTTTTTTTAATATTTATTTATTTATTTATTTTTTTGAGAGAGAGAGAGAGAGGGACCAAGCACGAGTGGGGGAGGGGCAGAGAGAGAGGGAGACACAGAATCCCAAGCAGGCTCCAGGCTCTGAGCCGTCAGCGCAGAGCCTGACATGGGGCTCTAACTCACCATCCGCGAGATCATGACCTGACCTGATGTCGGACGCTTAACCGACTCAGCCACCAAGGCACCCCCGGAAACAATCAGTTTTAAGAGAACGTCCTAGTACTTAATTCACAAAGAGAATTGGGAATTGTCTGTGCCTTGCAAACTAAAGAATGTAAATATTGGGAAATTTGGGTCACGATTTATTTTGATATTCTCTTGATTATAAACCGATAGGCATTCTAAAGCATAATCAGACCTCCAATAGTATAATCTCTATTTTATCAGATATTTGTAAATTATTAGAAGAATCTGAATTGTATTACCTTTATCATATTCACCCCCTCTCACTCTCTGCTGTGTCAATCTCTATGAAGTAATATTAAGGCCCTTGTTACCCAAAGTGTGGCCCATGGACCGACAGCATCAGCATCATCAGGCAATGCCTTAGAAATTCAGAATCTGAAGCCCCACCCCTAACCTCCTGAATCAAAAGCCCCCAGGAAATTCATGTACAAATGTAAGGGTCACTAATGTAAACAACTCTTGATTGGCAATGTTAACAGGGATAAACATAGGGGAGACAAAATGCTTAATTTTATACACACCTTTTTTATTGAGATGTAATTGACATATGACATTAGTTTCAGGTATACAGCATAATTCAATATTTGCATATATTGCAAAATGGTCACCACAGTAAGTGTACTTAACCTGTTACAATTTTTTGTCTTGTGGTAAGAACTTTTATGTTCTACTCTCTCAGCAGCTTTCAAATATACAAAACAGTATTATTAACAAGTGTCATGTTGTACATTACATCTCCATGATTCATTTATTGTATAACTGGAAATTTGTACCTCTTTTTTTTATTTTTTTTTTAATTTTTTTTTAACGTTTATTTATTTTTGAGACAGAGAGAGACAGAGCATGAATGGGGGAGGGTCACAGAGAGAGGGAGACACAGAATCTGAAACAGGCTCCAGGCTCTGAGCTGTCGGCACAGAGCCCGACGCGGGGCTCGAACCCACAGACCGTGAGATCATGACCTGAGCCGAAGTTGGACGCTTAACCGACCGAGCCACCCAGGCGCCCCTTTTTTTTCCTTTTTTAAGTAGGATCCATGCCAAATGTGACACTTGAACTCAGGATCCTGAGATCAAGACTTGCATACTCTACTGACTGAGCCAGCCAGACACCCCAGGAAGTTTATACCTTTTGAACAGGTATGTAGACATACGTCCTCGCTTCCTCTTTGTCAGTATTTTCAAGAATTGCTAAGTTGCTATCCGTTGTGGCTGGCGTTTAGTTTCATTTCGGTCAGTCACGAGTAACAAGCAGTGGGATTTCTTTTTTTTTTTTTTTTTTAATTTTTTTTTTTTCAACGTTTATTTATTTTTGGGACAGAGAGAGACAGAGCATGAACGGGGGAGGGGCAGAGAGAGAGGGAGACACAGAATTGGAAACAGGCTCCAGGCTCTGAGCCATCAGCCCAGAGCCCGACGTGGGGCTCGAACTCACGGACCGCGAGATCGTGACCTGGCTGAAGTCGGACGCTTAACCGACTGCGCCACCCAGGCGCCCCAAGCAGTGAGATTTCTGAAAAAGAGATGGACACCGTATAAATCACGTATAAATCACGTGGGTAGATCCACCATCTCAGGATGCGATGATATCTTGACCAAATCACCTGTATGGAAAAGAGGCCAACGTCGAGGGAGAAGGGAGAAGGACAGTCCTGAAGGTAGCAGCCGCAAAGGTACCGGAGAGGAATTTCAACCTGGTGAATGGGTCCGCTACAGTGACAAGATAGGCTTTCTACTTCCTATCCTCTGGATATAGAAAGATGTGGTATTTTCAGAAAAAAAAATATATATATGGGTCAATTTCAGATAAGAGGGATGTTTTTAAAAACTATAACCAGTCTTGGAAATAAAGTCCAAAAATGTTATCTCAACCAGCCCTGGGTCACGTGTCTGCAAAGGTAGAGGGAGGCACCTAGAGGGGCCATTTTTGCATAAAGCCATGATGGGCAAAGTCTGGAGATGACATTTCCTTGTCTAAGTTCGAGACCCCAAGTCAGAGGGTGATTTACACGTCAGTCGGAGCATGGTGGTCAATGTTCCAGGCTGTCAGCTCGGCCCCGCCCTGCCCTTCTTTAACAAGCAACCTCAGAGCTCAAGCTACACGAGGCTTTGAAAGGTTAGTCAAAGAACACATTGTGTTCCTCTAGCTGCAGGAGCCGCTGCACTAATTTGGATTGTGACTTGGCTTGTCTTCCCCCCACTCTTCCTGAGGTCTGAGCTGGGTCTGTGTCAATCAGTGGTGTCACATCATTCATGCCTTGAAGGATGGTGGTCCTGCCAATCCTTGAAGTCGTTTTTAGGATAATTTTAGTAAGACATCTGGGGCAGTGTTATGCAGTTCTGCCCACTCGATACCACTAACAGTCACCAGTGCGTGTTTTTGCAGACTTATAGAAGGCATGTGTCATGTCCAGTGCATTTAATTTGTATACCAGTTGGTGGAAGGAATATTAGAATTGCGGCCGAAGGCCTGGCTTTGCCACTTCTGTGCCTTTTAGTGTACTTACCTACGACATCAGCATGTTCTATATCTCATTGTAAAAGCAACTCATGTGAGATAATTTTGTGAACTATGAGGAGGTATTGTATGAAGTAAGAAGGAGCCACATCTGAACCACAGGTCAAATCCAATGTAATCAGTACTTCATGTTATAGGAGGTAGGTCACAATCAAGACATCTCAAATTCAAACATTATCTAAAAAGGCTCAAACTATCAAGGATCATTAGAGTCAAGGGTTACTTCACAGTAATGTTGGTCCTAGCCGCAAACATTAATTAGGTTTCCACTAGGTATGAATGGTCACCAGTTAGAAATGATAACTGTAATTGTCAAATACCACTCTAATACAAATATTCTTTGAGGTGCGCCTGGGTGGCTCATTCGGTTAAGTGTCCGACTTTGGCTCAGGTGATGATCTCATAGTTCATGAGTTCGAGCCCTACATTCGGGAATCTGGAGCCTGCTTCAGATTCTGTGTCTCCCTCTCTCTCTGCCCCTGCTCACGCTCTTTCTCTCTCTCTTTCTCGTTCTCTCTCTCTCTCTCTCAAAAATAAATAAACATGAGGTGCCTGGGTGGCTCAGTCAATTAAGTGTCTGTCTTCAGCTCAGGTCATGATCTCACAGTTCATGAGATCGAGCCCCACGTCAGGCTCTGTGCTGACAGCCCAGAGCCTGAAGCCTGCTTCAGATTCTGTCTGTCTCTCTCTCTCTCTCTGCCCCTACCTTGCTCATTCTGTCTGTCTGTCTCAAAAATAAATAAACACTAACAAAAAAATAAAAAATAAATAAACATTAAAATAAATAAATAGAAATATTCCTTGAGCTAGTGAAGCACATGAACAAGTAAACACAAAACATGGCTTGCTTTTTTTTTGGAATATGTATATATATATATATTTTTTTAGATATAATTTATCATCAAACTGGTTTCCATACAACACCCAGTGCTCATCCCAACAAGTGCCCTCCTCAGTATGGCTTTCTTTTTTATAGGTAATGGCTGGAACAAGTCATTGCTGTGACATAGCCCTACCTGTCTCCTCTTTTCTCCTTTCATGTGGGAACTTTCTCCATTCTCTTGGCTTTAGGAGATGACAGTATGCCGCATTCATCCATAAAATCTCTTTTCTTATTCTCCTTTCTTTTCCTCTTGAGGATTGATTACTTTGTGTAGGGAAGGGGGCGTCTTTTTTTTTCTTCTGATTCTAGCTTTACTAGCTTTTATCTCCAAAGGCTCTGCTTTCACGAACCTTCCCCCGACTCTGGTCTCGGCCACATCAAGAGATGCTCCCCCTTATTTCTTATCTCACTGGTCAAGTGTGTAAAGAATGATTCCTCCTTGCCTTCTGAACTTTTGATGGCAATTTGGAATTATTTTGCTCTTTAAAGAAGTGTTGGGATAAAGGAAAAAAGTGGATCTTTTTTTAACATGGGGAAGGATAGAGATATAAGAGGAAAATAAGGGCATTGTTTCTTTTAGTAAGTCAAAATGCTACTAACAGGAGTGTTTTGTGAATTACAGAAGGTATTTTTAATTTCTTGGAGGAAAGACTTATTTGGGGGGAAGGGAGAGTGGTGTTAGGGCCCAGGATAGTTAGTCTTTGACATAAACTGCACTCACATTCTTGATGGCATGTGTTAGTTGAGATTCAGAAGGACAAACTGATGATCTCAAACAGGGGAAGATATTCTAACAGCACTCATTGCCTATGTGTGTCATCATACTTCACCTGGCATATTATTCTCTGAAAAGCCTCCAGTATCCTAACTTTTCTCACCCTTCATGAATTCGACGTAAACATGCACCTGCTAACCCTTTGATCCAGGTTTCCTTCATACCATGTGCACGGGGGAACCTTAGCCATCAGCTCCACTGGGTCTCATCTCGGTAGACTCAGAGGAAAAGCTTTGGCTTGCAAGGTAAGAGCTGCTCAGTATCCATACGGTTATTCAGAGTACCGTTTCCTCGGGGCCCTCAGTATCTCCTAAAGAATAATACAGAATCGGTCAGTCTGTTTTCTTACAATGTGGACGGATCTTTCAGCTTTTGAGAAAATAAAATTTGCTAAGAACAGTAGCATTTGCTCCTTTTTGTTCCTAGATGAAAAGAACCAGAGTCTTACCAGGAGGATGGAGTGTGCAATGAATTTCAGCTGTCTGCAGCACAGAAAATGAGACTGTGATTTCCCCCTCTAGTTGGAGAATTCTTACTCCTTCTGAATCAACTGGGTAATGATACACTTGTTAGAAGGGAGTGTTTGTCCTCATTATACTTTGAGTCTATAATTATGTAGCTCTGTTTTTCATGTCCACTTAAAACTACTGTTCTAGAATACATTTATCACAGTTATTAATAGCATAAGAGAGGGAGCCGGGGAGAGGGGCAGAGGGAGACAGAGGGAGAGGGAGAAACTTAAGCAGATTCCACACATCAAGCATGGAGTCTGATGTGGGACTCTATCTCGTGAACTGTGACATCATGACCTGAGCCGAAATCAAGAGTCAGATGCTTAACCAACTGAGCCACCCAGGCACCCCTAAAAAAAATCAATTCTATATTTATGGTTCAAATCCCATGAAAACTGGAAATCTGTGCATGAAATATAGTCCTGCCCCAAGACAAAATAACATAAACCTAAAAGGAAACTGGTAACAGAGCTGATGAAAATCAGAAAATAGGCCTAAGAAATTTAACAATAACAGATACCATTGCTGAACAAATAACTGTGTAGTGAATGGTTCACATTTTTTAAATCTCTAATCTTCAGAGCAACTCAGCAAGAGGGATCATGGTCCTATTTTTCATATAGTGAAACTAAGGCCTGAAAGGAGGAGAAACTGACTGAGGTCACTTAGTGATTAGTTTCTCTCCAACCCCAAAGCCTAGGCTCCTTCCACTATGACAACTTCACCACTGGTCTCAGCTATTTCCTTTCTGTTTGACTTCCAAAATTAATCTATTTTTGCAAATCAAAAGATAATTTCACAGTTTGTTGAAGTAGTAGAAAGCATTTCAAAGTGAAGATAATATTAAGTTAGATTGGAAAACGTGAATGAGACAGATGCAAATTTTATAGTGGCTTGAATTAAAGACATAAGGCAAAGGAATATAAAAGAATCTTAAATTGTTTTCAAGATTCTTCTTTTGAGGTGAAGCGGATAGAAATTTTAGTCATTCAACAAATTGCTATTTTTCTTCTTATACCAAAAGATTGTCAAATTCTGGTAAGCTTGCAAAATTTCAATATTCATTAATTTTAGCATTTCTAATATAATTAAGGAGAGTTTAATGCATTGTGTTTGATTTTATGTGGTTCCTGAAATTGGGGGCATCAATTGTTACTTTTTGGTTTTATTCGTAAACCGATAAATTGTGTCTATTGGAAATATATAACTTGTTTGCTTTTCAAAGGAAAATTGCTTTCTGCTTCTTAAAGAGCACTGAAAAAAAGTTTTCCTGGACTATGAATTCATTTAATTCAATGCAGATCTGTAGAAACATGAAGTCTTGTGGAATATTTTGCTTACTTCCAACAAAACCCACTTGTATGCAAATCTCCATGGATAGTGAGTTCCTGGTTCGTTTTCCTGAGGCCGAAAGCATTCTGCCCGTAAGGCCATTTACCTGGGCTCTTTCTGGATGTGGTGCACAGGCTGGGCGTCCAGATTGGAGCTGCCAATTCTTTTGATGACCCTGCCCATTTCACCACTCTTGAGCTACAACTCTTAATCAAAGTCACTTCAAAGACCCCAAACAGATTGATTCACATGTGAATGCTACCCAAACTGTCTTCCAAAGGAGGAGGGTTTCTGGTCTTATGTTCCTTTGAATCTACTGTTGCTCATTTACTAGTATTTACTTTGCATGGCCTATGGCTGAACCATGGAAATTGGAAAACAAACTCCTATTCAACAAGTCATGTCAAAGGTGACTGCAGAGCCAGAGAGTTGACTGTGGGACAGACATTCTTTCTGGTCAGGAGGCCTCTTCTGCAGCACTGCCGTCTCCACAGTTACATACCTGTCCATGGAAGCCTTTCGTTTATCTTGTCTATGTGGGAAGTCCTAGACGATGCCATCAATCTGAGAGATGAGAGAGATGCCCATGCGACACTCCAACAATGGTTGGGGCAGGGGCGGGGGGGAGAGAAAGAAAGAAAGAAAGAAAATTAGCCGATCCTGAACAAAGTTCTTTTGAACCGTCCTGTGGTCCTAGAGAAGATCCAATAGGCACTTCTGTTCAGAAACATACTTTGGACTCTGTCAAACGCACGGTTACGCGAGCGTTTCCACTTGAGAACAGAAAATGGGTACTGTCCAACGATTCCGTGAAGAGACGGACAGGAAATAATCACATGCCTGAATTTTCTTATGGGGGAAAATCGGATTCCCTCAGGATAATACAGCTGCAGCATCCACCACTGCCTCCCAGTCAGTCAGTTCTTCTTACGGCAGGGCCAGTCAAGGGGTACCCAGTAGGCTGTGTCTGAAGGACGCGGAAGTCCCGTGGCTCTAACCCAGGGTGGCCAGTATGTTGACCAATCTAGATGACGCACTGAAAAGTGTTAAAATTGGATTCGTTTGAGATAGAGTCAAGCACATTTTGAAGTTCTTTTGATGTGAGAAATTCCACAATCCAAACTGAATTATATACCTTTTTTTTTTAACCTGGAAAAAAAAAATTTGCGTCTGCATTTCTTACTCTATGGGGTTGTAACTTTCCATTGTGAGATTGCATGTGAAAGCGCCTGGGATGATATAACATTCTTCACAGCCTCCCAGCCATCATCGTCAGTGCTAACAGAACCCTTTGGAAGCGTCGTTAAATGCCGTGTCTATGACGGAAGCCGAGTCCCGTTCATGTCACTTGAATGGAGATGACGATGAAGCCTTTCTTATGGGAAGGTCCTTGACTGAGAGATTTGCTGCCAAAATCACAGTGCTCCAGCCAGCTGACCTTTGGAGCAAGGTGCAAAGTCCATCTGTTTACACAGACTTTTACTCCATGGGGGTTAATTTGAGAAGAAATTTCTCAGACAGGCTAGGGAGGAGATGTGAGTATAAATGGTAGCGGTTATTTGCTACCATTTTTTTTTCTGTCTGACATTATATTTTGTAAATGTTCCAAAAGCCTATAAAAGTAGACCAACATAGCCATTTAAAGCATCACAGAATGTTCTTTACAAGTCTAACTGAAGAAATTCTTTTTATATGGAGGATACAATTTTAAATATAGATTGAAAATAAGGATTCGATTTCATTGTGACAGGAATAGTGCACTGTGTTTTAATCGCCTTTAAACAAATTTTTTTAATGCTTATTTATTTTTGAGAGAGAGAGAGAGCACAAGCAGGGGAGGGGCAGAGAGAGAGGGAGACACAGAAACTGAAGCAGGCTCCAGGCTCTGAGCTGTCAGCGCCGAGCCCGACGCAGGGCTCGAACTCAGGAATTGTGACATCATGACCTGAGCTGAAGTCGGACGCTTTACCGACTGAGCCACCCTTAGTCGCCCCGTAATCAACTTTCAGATCTCAACATAGCTGAAAGAAGAGCAGATGAAGAGATAAGAATGGCAAAGGATCCGTTAAGAGGCCTCGTGGAGAGTCCAGTATGAACTACAGTAATCTCATGCATCTTCTGCTGTAGACGATCTCCCTGCCCTTGGAGTTTTGTTACTGCAGAAGTTATAGTAGTCATTGGCAAGGATACTTCCGTGCACACAGCATCTATCCCACTTGTATTCCAAACCTCCTAGTAAGACCACAAAATACTTCACACCACGACCTCATTCTTCTGGGTTCTATCACTCTGGGGTGGCATGTGTGGGCATGAGGAAAGGGGGAGGGGCATCTAACTAGTTACAGGTACAACGCGGGCCTGGATATCCAACTCTTACTCACCACCTATTCTCCACACCCTCCCTTCTCCCCGAGGATCTATTTCCTAGAACGTCCTCATTAGGTCATGAGTGAGAGATACTAGATTTAAAATACTCCCTTGTGATCCTAACTTCAGCTAAAAATTTAAGCAGTAGTGACTATACACATTATTACAGAATTAGAAGTAAAATCTAACCAAGAATTCAACTCTCCTGCTCGTCAGACTAAGTTTTAACCCACCAGATCACATCAGCCCATGAACATGTACCTGTGTGGAGGCTGGTGGCGGCTGGGGGAGGCAGGGTATGTATGTGATAAAATCACTATTGGTACACGGAACTGGGATAAATAACATATGGGGTCTACATAATATCACAGGTCTCAGAATAGCTCTATTCAACCTCGGGCTTGGTTTTTAATTTACGTGTCTCTCCTCTTTAAATCTGAACGCTGAGCTACAACTGGCACCTGCTAGAGATAGCTTGCTCAGGAAAAGCTAATGAAAAGAGTTGACTTTGATGGGCATGTCCACCGCGTGCCAGGATAACTCTAAGCACTTGACAGGTTGCTTCATTTAACCCTCACAAGTACCCTGCGGGGTGGGTGCTACTGTTTTCTCCACCTTACAGATGAGGATACCAAGGTTAAGGAGCTGAAGTAGCTTGGAGGGAGTTATCTAACTAGCAAGCAGGGAACTGGGATGACTCCAGAGCCTGCATTGTTAATCCCTATGCCTTGCTGCCTCCTCAATGCGATGTACCCCCACTGGCAATCCACTGGAATGAGTGGAAGCCCACACCCAGTGCATTGGGGAGATGCTCTGTCTGAATTAGTGGAGACCATTTTTCCAAGGAAAGGTTGGGACATGAGTAGACACAAAGCAATGTCTGACCAAATGCAGAATAACCAAGGAAACATCTGTCAAAAACAAGCCCGTGCGGATGCGCAAAGATCATTTGGTATTTGCATCATAGTCATGTGCACAGAAACGGAGACTGATTTGAACTTGATCATTTTGTCCTCCGGCAAAACAGGCTGAACGTTTTCTCTGAAATCAGGTTCGCCGCGTGAATTCGACTCTGAAATCTACACTGCCCGGGGGTCTGTCCTCTCCGCAGGAATTGTGAGGCGCTCCAGACGGGTGGTTTGAACGGTAGTGAGGTCCCAGTGCGTCTGCCTCTTAGTGTGCATTTGAGTCCTGAGTCTGGCTGTCTTCTACTGGTGATATGCTTGTCTTTAAGTGAATCAGACGGGAGCCTCAAATTTCTCTCCCTCGAACCCTTGTGACATTGCTCGATAGAGTGCAAGTCTACCCCTGCCAGCAACAGGTGCAGCATGGGGAAGAACACCGTTCCACAGATAACAGCCATGCATATGTCTGGTGGATTTAATTAGACACAGTGCCCATTAACAATTTCTGCAGATGTTCACATCAAATCAGCTGAGCTAATTTTCTCACACTCTTCAGTTTGGCCTATTTTCCTCTTTCCCCAGTGTATCTACTCCCGCCTTCATCTTAGGCCTGCATGCAGGCAAACTTCCTTCCGCTCTAGAACCCAGATACTTGACTCACTGTGCGATGTTGAAGAGATACCATTGCTAGTCGATGCAAGTCGATGTTTAGTCTTTGCTCTGAAACACATGTCATTCGTGGTTGAGGGCTTTTTTTTTTTTTTTTTTTTTTTTTGGAGGGAGGGAGGGAAACAGTGGCTGTGTCTAGCCAGGAGCTGCGGTCTCTGACACTGAGAATGTGCACTCCAGGTTCTCCGAGGCGCACTGGCCCACCCAATCAAATAATGAGAAAGAACAGCGGCTGCATGTAACTCTCTTGCGGAACCACCTTGTGAAATGAAGTACTGGTGGGTCCCAGAAAGCAAACGCTTTTTCTAAACAATGCAATTTATTCCCCAAGGGGGGGTCTTGGAGGATGTCTTCGCGGCTACATATGCTGGACTTAAACACAAGCATATTGCAACATGGTGGAAAGAAGGCTTAAACCAGGAATGAGGGGATCTGGGCACCCATCTCCTTCCCATCCCTAACTAGCTGGGTGACCTTGGCCAGTCACTTTACCCCTCTTGGCCTTACTTTTATTCATTTAGGAAACGATAAGGTAGGAGGTTTTATTTTTCAGAGGACTTCTAATTCAAAAGTCCTGGGTTTTTTTAAAAATTTTTTAATGTTTATTTATTTTTGAGAGAGACAGAGGAGACAGAATGCGAGTGGGTTGGGGCAGAGAGAGAGGGAGACACAGAATCTAACACAGGCTCCAGGCTCTGAGCTGTCAGCACAGAGCCCGATGCGGGGCTCGAATTCATGAGCAGTGAGATCACGACCTGAGCTGAAGTCGGACGCTCAACCGACTGAGCCACCCAGGCACCCCAAAAGTCCTGTATTTTTTAAAATAGCTAAATGACATTCTCTCTGCCCTACAAGCATGGCTTATGGCCACAAAATAACACTAGAATGACAGGCACCAAGCTTTACATATATCCTTCTTTCAAAGGCTCTCAACAGCTCTGGCAGATGGGGACAGTTACTATTCCGAATTTAGAAAAATCGCCCCATGGGTAGATTTTATAATGTCTTTAAAATAATGAGGTCTTTAACAGATCAGTAGAGACACAAGCACAGAGAGGTCTAAAATACCATAGGTGGCCACTTTGCTGTCTTTTCCTGCCCCCCCAAGTCTCAGCTATCTCTGCGAAGTGGGTACTTCTCACATCTCCAAAGCAGAGACCCAGAGCAGATGTGCTCTTCAGATTATCTCCAGGTCTAAAATACATGCCCATGCCTACCTAATCTCCTCTAGTTGGGACTACAGGGGTTGGTAATTAAGTTTAGGAAAAGCTTCCGTTAAGAAGGAGCATTAATAGGGGCTCAGTTGGTTAAGTGTCTGACTTCAGCTCAGGACATGATCTTGTCTTAGCACCTGCCTCTGATGATTGGTAGGAGGCTGGGGAGAATGAGGAAAGGTATGACAAAGATGCAAACCAACAAGATACCTTACGTGGATTTGAAACAAACCCAAGACCGTGTTATGAAGTCTCTGCGTTCAATGTCACGTAGATACATATTTTAGTTTATCCCTTCATTTTGCCTGCTTGTTTACATGCTAGCTTATCACTTTCATGCTCCTACTCTTTTCAAGATCATAAAACATTTTCTAATGACGTTTAGAGTTTGGGGTTAGAGTTTTTGACAGTTCGCACAAAAGGTAACTCCTCCCCCCGCCTTACGCCCATCAGTTACCTGGGATCGTGCATGACAACGAGACTTCACATTTCAAGCTGAAAGCTGCCGCCATGCAGCCAACTGGTGTTAGCAGATGTAGCACATCGCCAGGACAAATGTGTTTTTATTTTGCATAAATAAATATGCACCTTGTCCTGAGTCTGGGAAACGGATTCCCAAAGTCCCACGGCAATCATCAGAATTAAGGGAGTGAAGGTGTGTTAGGTGAGCCAACATAGGTAAGTAGGTAGGTTCAGTACCATTTATGTGGTTCAAGAGATCTAGATGGAAAAATTCCCTGTCATGCTCTACAATGTAAACACTGGCATTAAAATAAAAAATAGCGCTACATTCCTAAAATCCCTGCAAAACACAGTTGAAGAGATGTATGAGGAAATTTTGTTTCTGTCTTCCTTTCATACATAGCAGCCATTGCTGATGACAAGAGGAAGTAATAGAATAGGAATTTATATCAACGTTTATTACTCTTTTATTTTTTACATCTTTGTAACTTTTTACCTTTTTTTAAATTTTTAATTGATATCTAACTGACATATAACGTTAGCGTTTAGGTGTACAACATAATGATGTGACAGGCATATATGTTGTGAAATGATCACCGGGGTAAGTTTAGTTAACATTATCGCCTCACGTGGTTACAACTTCTAAGATTTCCTCTCTTAGCAACTTTCAAACCTATAATACAGGATTGTTGACCATAGTCACTGTGCTGTACATTATACCCCAGGACTCACTTGTAACTAGAAGTTTCCATCTTTCGGTCCCCTTCACCCATTTCGCTCACCCTGCACGCCCCCTCCCCCTGTCTCAGGCAACCACCAATCCGTTCTGCGTTATCTGAGTCTGGTTATTTTTCTTCTTAAATTCCATATACATACAGTATATAGAGACCAAACAGTTTGTGTCTTTCTCTGTCTGATTTATTTCACTTAGCGTAATGCCCTCAAGTTTCACCTGTGCTGTCACAACATGGCAGGATGCCCTTCTTCACGGCCAAATAATGTTCCATTGTATATACATACTCCACGTTCTCTCTATCCATTTATCTGTTGACAGACATTTATGTTGTTTCCACGTCTTGGCTGGTATTAATAATGCTGCTATGAACATGGGGACGCACATATCTTTTCAAGAGAGCAATTTTGTCTCTATCTGATTTTTTAACTAGTGCGCCTAAATGGTCTCTCCCACGTTGTCTAAACTAGACATTGGAATTAACTTGGGGGCGGGTGCTTTTCATCCTGGAAGCATTCGTTTGAAGGAAGGATTGGTACATGGGTTCCCACAGGCCTTCCAGTGAGTAAGAAAGCAAAGCTCACTGCCACCTCCAGAAGAAAAGCATTTCTTCTTATAGAAAAGGACATATTCCCGTTTTCACCTTGCATAAATAAGCCTTGAAAGGGCAGAGTTATCTGTCCACCACTTTCTAGGGTGATTACTATCATTTCAGTGATTATATATATTAACGTATTCTGAAAAGAGCATTCGAAGCATAATAAGCTCTTAAAAAATGTCCAACTATGTGTGCCCAAGTGCAGTGTTGTAGTCTCCGTCTCTAAAGATTAACACGCTCTGCACAAGCCACACAAGTGCGTAGCTCTGGGGCCAGGGATCTGTGACAGAGACTTTGGGGACTAGTGGCATCGTTCCCTTGCTTTGGTACTGCTCCTACGCCCAGGGTTTCCTGGAATCTGACCCTAGAAGAGTGGAGTGGTAATGTAATAGTTGGCCATATCCCTTACAGATTACAATCCACTGTCGGCCAAGTGGTTGAAAAATTAAAACCTCCATCATGAATATGCAATATGTGTGGCTCCTGTATTTTATGGGATGCCGAAAGAAGGCACCTTTATCTCAAATTCTTCTAGTACGAATCCATAATTCCCATCAAAGCCGTACCAGAGAGGAGCCCTGTCTCTTCCAGGGCTTCTCAATGATTTGGCGATCTCTGCCCCAACCTCCACTCCCAGTCACGTTTGTTCTCATGCTTCACGGTGTCCTTCTACAAAGCGAGCCACAAAATGGGGCTGGGAACGCTTTGGGCAAAGAATGGCCCCGTTCTGTGGGATGCCCCAGAGGTGTCCCAGAATGAGACCACAGGCGTCCTTAGGATGCTGACCCGACCCTGGGAACTCTAGAGGTTGACACAGGGGTCGAGAACCGATGTCCCTTGGATGCCTGCAGTGCTGTTATATGACCCCATCCCACTGGGCAGCTGTCAGCATCACAGCGGACACATTTTGACCTGAAATCCTGCCTTATTGTGAGAGGTTGCACCGGTATGAAAGGAGCACTTTCATAAAAAAGATCCATTCGGGGAATCTGCTTGGGAAATGACGGATTTATATGCTGCTGGATTTACAGGCTCCAGGTTGTTCATCACCAAATTTATTTTCTTACCTTTCTATAGATTGGGATCAAAAGGTAATCAATTACCTTCCCTTTCTCTTGTAAACAAGGGACATCACAGGTGATTCATCTCTCACTCTTCCCTCCATATAAAACACAGACGGTACCTTCAAGGTCATTTCAGCACATCCACGCCACAAAAGAGAAATTGCTTCCTTTGCATGTGTACCAGACATTATGCTGTAAGCCTATGTATGCCGAAGAGTGACGTATCAGAGGGGGGAGAAATCAATACCTTGGAAGTTCCTTTGGTGCCTTTCTTTTCTCCTTTACCTGGCTCCCTTATCTATTTCCTTTTGACTTATCTAGCATTGCAAGTGTGGGCATCATCAAAGTGTGATTTCCATCCTTCCTGGCAGTTCAGGAGAGAAAGGGCACGTGCCCCAAAGGATGGAGAGGAGTCCTCTGACACCTGCTTGGTTTCCCGTCCCATTCTTAGGTTGGCAAACCAGTTATTCATCACCTGTGCCATCCCCTCTGCCGTCCTAGCAGAGAATGCATAGGAATTTAGATACGGATTTCCTCCTCTGTTTAAACTACAAGAAAGGTCTCAGGAAAGTGAGATTCCCTATTGTACGCTGCAGGAAGAGCCCATCTGCTATCTGGGGCACTGGAGGGGTGGGGGGGGAGGGTTGGAGTGCCTTAGGAAAGACTGATTATGAAAAGCAAAGCTTCTTCTCCATAGAAGGCAGTATGGATGTGTCTCAAAAAGTTTAAAAATAGAACGATTCTACACTTCAGTAGTTGCACTATGGGGTATTTACCCCAAAATACAAAAACATGAATTCAAAGGGATATATGCACCCCTATTTTTTCAAGATTTATTTATCTATTTTTTTTAATTTTTTTTTAACGTTTATTTATTTTTTGAGACAGAGAGAGACAGAGCATGAACAGGGGAGGGGCAGAGAGAGAGGGAGACACAGAATCGGAAACAGGCTCCAGGCTCTGAGCTGTCAGCACAGAGCCCGACGCGGGGCTTGAACTCACGGACCGTGAGATCATGACCTGGGCTGAAGTCGGACGCATAACTTATTTATCTATTTTTGAGAGAGACAGAGCATGAGTCGGGGAGGGGCAGAGAGAGAGGGAGACACAGAATTGGAAACAGGCTCCAGGCTCTGAGCTGTCAGCACAGAGCCCGACGCGGGGCTTGAACTCACGGACCGTGAGATCATGACCTGGGCTGAAGTCGGACGCATAACTTATTTATCTATTTTTGAGAGAGACAGAGCATGAGTCGGGGAGGGGCAGAGAGAGAGGGAGACACGGAATCCGAAGCAGGCTCCAGGCTCTGAGCTGTCAGCACAGAGTCCAATGCAGGGCTCGAGCTCATGAACCGGGAAACCATGGCCTGAGCCAAAGGTGGACGTTCAACCAACTGAGCCACCCAGGTGCCCCTGCACCCCTATGTTTATAGCAGCATTATTTACAGTAGCCAAATCGTGCAAGCAGCCCAAGTGTCCATCAATTGATGTGTGGATAAATAAAGAAGATGTGGTATATATACAATGGAATATTATTCAGCCATAAAAAATGACATCTTGCCATTTGCAACAAAATGCATAGAGCTAGAGAGTATAATGCTAAGTGAAATAAGTCAGCCAGAGAAAGGCAAATACCATATTATCTCACTAACATGTGGAATGAAGAAACAAAACAAATAAGCAAAGGAAAAAGAGAGATAGGGAGAGAAACCAAGAAACAGACTATAGAAAACAAACTGCAGAGAGGAGTGGGGCTGGGGGATGGATGAAATAGGTGATGGGGATTAAGGAGTGCACTTGTGATGAACACGGGGTGATGTACACAACTGTTGAATTATTATATTGCACACCTGAAGCTAATATAACACCATATGTTAACTCTATTGGAAATTCAAATTAAAAACGTAATTTAAAAAAAAAAAAAAAGGCAAAGGCTCTTATTGTAGGCCCTGAAATGCCTTCATTAAAAAAAATTTTTTTTAATGTTTTTATTTATTTTTGAGACAGAGAGAGACAGAGCATGAGCAGGGGAGGGGCAGAGAGAGAGGGAGACACAGAATCCGAAGCAGGCTCCAGGCTCTGAGCTGTCAGCACAGAGCCTGACGCGAGGCTCAAACTCACAGACTGTGAGATCATGACCTGAGCTGAAGTTGGACGCTTAACGGACAGCCACCCAGGTGCCCCTGAGCTGCCTTCATTTTATCTTGAGACAGGGATCCCAGGGGCCCCTAGGGAGGAGACTGCCAGCCTCCCGGGGTCTGAGGACTCCACACAGATCACTGGAGGCTGCATACAAGGGACCCCACACAGTGCACGGTCCTGCTACCCCAAACTCTGATTCACTTGCTCAGAGACATTTTTGATGTCTCTTTTATGCTTAGCTTGCTCGACGGAAAGAAGATTCTGTCCTTGCCCTAAATGACTGGACTTTGTCAGAGCTTTGAGAAATCTTAAATAATTTGAAGAATTCAAGTTGGGGTAAAAATAAGCAACAAAGGCAATAAAATAAGAATCTGATTCCTTTTATTAAGATTAAACGAATATGTACTCACATAAGTGGCTTACTGCTAATAAAGAAGAAATAAAAAAAAGAAAAATATATTTATAGACCATAAATAGGTTGGCCTGCACGCTTAGAACTTTTTAATTCACCCTCTCATACATACCTTATACAAATGGTTACCAGGCCAGACATACCAAAAAGTACAAATATTTTCATATTGTTTCTCAGCAAGCTAAAACAGTAGTATTTGAGGTTCTATTACATTATTCTGCATACAGATGTTTCAAAACTGTGGAAGGTAGCCACCACTGCATGTTATTATATATATATTTTTATAACTAAAACCTCACCAATGAAAAGATGGGCATGAACGCATTTCACAACGACCCCAACTTAACAAAACTAACTGCCGGTTAAAACTACTTTTTAAAAATAGCCTTAAAAAGGGGTGCCCAGGGGCGCCTGGGTGGCGCAGTCGGTTAAGCGTCCGACTTCAGCCAGGTCACGATCTCGCGGTCCCTGAGTTCGAGCCCCGAGTCAGGCTCTGGGCTGATGGCTCAGAGCCTGGAGCCTGTTTCCGATTCTGTGTCTCCCTCTCTCTCTCTGCCCCTCCCCCGTTCATGCTCTGTCTCTCTCTGTCCCAAAAATAAATAAACGTTGAAAAAAAAAATCTTTAAAAAAAAGGGGTGCCTGGGTGGCTCCGTTGGTTAAGCGTCCGACTTCAGCTCAGGTCATGATCTCAAGGTTCGGGAGTTCAAGCCCCATGTCAGGTGGGCTCTGGGCTGACAGCTCCGGGCCTGGAGCCTGTTTCGGATTCTGTGTCTCCCTCTCTCTCTGCCCCTCCCCCACTCATGCTCTGTCTCTCTGTCTCTCTCTCAAAAATAAAATAAACCTTTAAAAAATAAATTAAATAGCCTTAAAAATATAACCACCCCCGCCCCAAATTACTTAATTTTAAAATGTGACACTTTTGTGTTCGTGGGTAAAGATTGAGGTTTCTCCATCATTCACAACAGTTGAAGGTCAAGTCACTGTGCCCCACACCTTCAACTTGTGCAGTGCTGTGTCAATTATATCTCAGTAAAACTGAGAAATGAAGTTTTTCTAGGTTTCTATTAGAGCAGACAGTCGAAGATTATAAACAACTCTGCATACAGAATCATATTAATAAAATTTTAGCAAAATAACATCCAAGTAATGCCAATAAAAAAAATTCTGCACACCTTTCTCCTCCCCCACCCCGCCACCATAATTTTCTTAAATTTTTCTTTGTAATTACGTACAAGAAACCCAGGTTAAGGTGATGAAGAGAAGATCTATTCTCAGTGAGGACACAGAATTTATAGCTTACTAAAGTAGAGAGTTAAAGATCACATTTTGGGGTGCCTGGGTGGCTCAGTCGGTTAAGCATCTGACCTCCGATTTGGGCTCAGGTCATGATCTCATGACTGGTGAGCTGTCAGTGCTGAGTCTGCTTGGGATTCTCCCTCTCCCTCTCTCTCTCTCTCTCTCTCAAAATAAATAAATAAGCTTAAAAAAAAATAAAGATCATATTTTGGTCACATTATAAGTCAGAGATCAGGATATATAATGAGGTACCTTTAACAGAAACAAATAACATATTAATTTTAGAAATGTTTAACTTTGGGGGTGCCTGGCTGTTTCAGTCGGTCAAGCATCTGACTCTTGATCACAAGGTCGTGGGTTCAAGCCCAATGTTGGGCGTAGAGCCTATTGAGAAAGAAAGAAAAAGAAAGAAAGAAAGAAAGAAAGAAAGAAAGAAAGAAAGAAAGAAAGGAGAGAGAGAAAGAAAGAAAGGAAGGAAGAGAGAGAGAGAGAGAGAGAGAGAGAAAGAAAGAAAGAAAGAAAGAAAGATTGATTTAACTTTGGTATCTGATGATCCATCAGAAAGTAATTATACAGTTCTACAGTAGCATAGAGAACATTTTATTGGTACACTAAAGATCCTAAGACAGTATCTGTTGTGCCATAAATGTACTTCTTCATGAACTACCTGGTTCACATAGGTGTCTTAATCGTATTCTTGACTTTAAGGAATAAAGTATAACACAATAACACACAGACATACACTGGAAGCATATTACAGCCGAGTTGTCTTCACCAACTCTTTATGCTTACGGAGAGAAGAGCATAAGAGAAGGTGAGAGAGGAGTAAATACCATAGTTAAATATGGGAGGAACTTTCAAGCACAATAGATCCTTTTTCTCTCCTAGAATGCTGCCAAGGCACAAAGGCTCCACGGTTTTCCCTCAGGAGATGCTCAGTCAGGGGTCACTCCTGCTCTGGGACCTTTACTGCCTGGAGGGCTCCAAACTTTCTCCACTGCCCTCTGCCCTCACCTTAGCACCCGTGCCCCAGTCTCATTCCCAAATGCAAGGTCCATCACGTGTGGCCCTAACCTTCGGAGCTGGATTAGCCTGGTAAGTGGTCAACTTTAGTTAAGACCAAGCAGTTCGGGGCGCCTGGGTGGCTCAGTCGGTAAGCGTCCGACTTCAGCTCAGGCAGGTCATGATCTCACGGTTCGTGAGTTCAAGTCCCGCATCAGGCTCTGTGCTGATGGCTCAGAGCCTGGAGCCTGCTTCGGATTCTGTGTCTCCCTCTCTCTCTCTGCTCCTACCCGACTCACACTCTGTCTCTCTCTCAAAAATAAATAAACATTAAAAAAAAAAAAAAGACCAAGCAGCTCCATAAATTAGACAAATGTATCTTTACATGCAAGATGGAATAAAAGGATAAGCATAACTTCCCACTAATCAGTTATCAAAATGAAAATAATATGGGGAAGGGTTTATGTTTAAACACCAGGGATTGTTTTCTAGAAGACCACACTGTATCCTAGTCTCTGTCTGCATATTCAAGGAGCCTGCTGATCTTGCCTTCAGAAGAAAGGTTCACAGAAAAGGTAGAACTATCACTATTTAACAGAAAGGAAATTTATGTGAATATGAGAAGAAAGAAACCGGCCATGAGGGTGAAGAACTGGGACTATATTCTGCCTCTCACCCCTGAATTGATGCAAAAAGAAAAAACAGGTTCAGGGGCAAATGTCTTATTCCTCTAGGTTTCTGTACATACAGACAGTATTTCTGTACATACAGACAGTATTTTTGTCTGTACATACAGACTGTATTTTGTACATACAGACAGGAAGCAGCTCATTATTGCATTCCCAATTCAGAATTTTGCAGATGCAGTTTAAGCTCAGCCTGGAACGGAGGGCGAGTGTCATAATGGTGAGCCATTAAGAAAGCCAATAGTTTACAATGGAGGTCATTTTTACAACAGTGCGTTGGATGGCAGTATGGTGTCCCGCGTCAATTATTAATTTATAGCTAGTTCTGTCCAAGGCACTTGGCCTTTGGCCTCTTGCCTGACAGACGACAGCCAGTGATTTGAAGCAACACTATTTGCCCCTTCTCCTCACTGTTGTTCACTCATGGTAAAAGAAACAGCTTCATTACGGTTCCAGTTATTTCATAAGATTGGTCTTTCGGTCCTTGCCCTGCGCTGCCCACCAGCACCCCCACCCCCTCCAAAGATTACCTAGCTAAGGGCTCCCTCCTGAAATCGGCGCCACTGATGCCACCTTGTGGGCACTAACCCCTTTTCTGAAAAGATCGGGTGGTTACAGCGAGCTGCCCGCCAGCTTTCCCAGGCCTGGGAACCGTGCTCCCGCAGCCAGCCGCGCCTCGAAAGGTTATTCCTAGCCGCCCGCCCCCAGGCACCTCCAGGACTAGGGGCCTCTTAAAGGTGGCCCGCAGCTCGCCGGCGCCGGCCTGGTTGCGCGAGTTGAGCACTGCAGCGTGGCTGTGCCCGTCAGCCCTGGGAGGCTCAAATCGCTTCCAGGAGGCCGCGCATATGATTAGAGCGAGCCAATGAGAAGGCTCAGAGAGGGCAGCGGTTGCCAAAAGAGCAGATGTGCCCGAAGCCTGCATCGGTTCATCTGGTGACCTCCGAAATCGGTGAAAGATTTATACTGCTAATTATAGACTACTCCCCCCCCCCCCTTCAATTTAGTCATCCTCTTCGTTAGGAAAAAATAAAATGGAGATACGATTCCAGGTTAAAATCCAATGTTACTTTAGGAAGGGTGTCAGCATCTTTTTCGTGGCTTTTGCAAAACACAGTTTAGATTCTCTCCAGTTAGCCTGGCCGCACACACACACACACACACACACACTGCGATTTAGGAAGCTACACCAAGTTTTGGGAGCTCAGAGCAATGAAACCAACAAAAACAAACAAACAGCACAAACAAACAAATATACCTTGGTTGAAATTCGGTGTTCATTATAACTTCGAAGTTGTGACAATAAACGCGAGTTGCCAGGAAATTTATGTCCTCCTAAGGTAATTACTGTGGAGAGGGGAGCCTGTGGAGGAAATGGGATGTTAGTAGAGGGTTTCCCTGCAGAACTGCTTTGCATGGGTTCAGGTTTTCTGGAGCTGCTTCCACCAGCCCCAGAAGAATGAAAACAGTCCCTGTCAATTTGCCTTATGATAAATGAAAACACAGTTTCCCCTGTGTCTCTCAGATGGGTTTAACCACATACGTCCATGCAAAAAAAAAAAAAAAGACAGCCAGTAACTTACTCTTAACCAGTGAATTTCCTCTTGCAGGACGGAATCTAAGGTGGGTCCTAAGTGTAACTTCCGGATGTTCACTGCAAGGCTGCAAGTCCAGAGACAGCGGGTGGTACGCACACATTGGCAGAAGGGCCATGTGGAATCGGGAATATTTTCAAGTCTTACGACACAGGTTTTCTTGCCGTACCATGCCCAGAATGAAAGCCGAGTTGCTTCTCCTGAACAACTGTAAAAACATTTTATCAGAAGCAAATGAACCAAGAGGTATGAGGTGGTTTGCAACGTCAGCCCTTGAATTGCTTTGAAATCACTGACATGACGGCAGAGTTCAGTCGAGTTTGATCAGAAAGTCTACATAGTCTTTCTGCAGTAATGTCGGTTTCAGCTCTTGCTGGCCAAAGGAAATAAACATGTGTAATTGGCAAGAATCCCTCTAGCACTGCCATAGGCCGCTGTGTCTGCGGTCTGGATGCATAGAACCTGAGCCCAAATGCCTACCTGGACCCAACTCCAAACCGGTGATTTCTCGACCCAGGAAAAGTTGTTGTCAGGGACTGGATTGCGTATGAAAGGAATGTTGTTTTGTTTCAGAACCGAAGATTTCCGACAAGATAGAGCACGAGCTTTCTGACAAGGGAGATCTTTTTTGTTTTTGTTTTTTTTTCTCACAAGCATGCTCAGACATAGCTTTCCTTTCAGCTAATTAAGCTGTTTTAAAGCAAACTGGTCAAACAGTGACATCTTTGTGGGGAGCCCTGGAGTCAATTGCATGATATAGAAGGCAGGGCACTTACAGGGTGACTTCTGCTATTGTTTTCTCTGGCTGAATATTTTCTACTTGGTCAATGCTGCCAGAGTGACCCATACAATTGGGAGAATTCAAAGCCACTGGCCTCAAGAGATGCCATTAAGAAGACAACCACAGAATAAGATTTCATGGTCAAAAGCCAAACTTAGTCTCTCCTACCAAGTCCTGATGCCTACAATATTTTATATGTATGTTTTCTTCCTGTCATTAGCATACCATTAAAACAGCTAAATGCAATGAGAACACAGCCACCAGGAATTGCTCTAAATAATTATTTTTGTGTTACTGTAAAACCTGCAGGCTTCTTCATAAGGGAAGTAGTTGAGAAAAAAGTCAACGTCTAGATTAATGACGGTTCCTTTAAAAGAATATGTGGACTATGGAGATCAAAATTTCTCTTCGCTAAACACATAGTAAGGATGATGGACTAGCTCCTCTCTCAGACATTTGTTAAATAATATATGACATCCATTGTCGAAATGGATGAACATCAATTTGCTGTTTGGACATCTGTCAAGATGGCACACACTTTTCCATGCGGAAAGAAAATATTAAATTTTCTGTAAATAACTGCAAGGTTATTGAAAATGCTTGTCCTTTGTATTTCTTATATGAAACCCCAGCCCACTGAATTAGTCAATAGGCTAGAAATGGGTCTTTTAAAACTCTGACCATGTTAGAGGCGGGTTTGTTTCTTTTCTTCTTTCTTTCTCTCTCTTTATTTTTTTCAGTAGTAGCAAATGATTCATTATTTCTTGCCAAGAAGCATGATGGTTTTCAAAACAATATGATTCTGGGCCTAATTACCCTGAAACCTGTGTTAAGATAAGTGTCTTCCTGTAGAGGCCAGATGCTACTTGTTTGGATGGGAGACCAGTGGCCAAAGGAATTGAAGAAAATAGTTGAAAACAGAAGGAGGAATAATGATATAGTTGATCACAGGAGAAGTCACACTCAAGTCAATATTCATTTAATGGAGAGCCTGTGTTTTCCTTTGACTTTTAATTTTTTTTAATGTTTATTTTTTTGAGAGACAGAGACAGAGCATGAGCTGGGGAGGGGACAGAGGGGGGGGGAGGGGACAGAGAGAGGCAGGGAGTCTCAGATCCCGAAGCAGCCTCCAGGCTCCAAGCTGTCAGCACAGAGCCCGATGCGGGCCTCGAACTCATGAGCCATGAGATCATGTCCTGAGCCGAAGTCGGCCGCCTAACCGACTGAGCCACCCAGGTGCCCCTCCTTTGACTTTTAAATACCAACTATACTAAAATAAGTGACTCGTAAAAACAGAGCATCTTAATGATCAGAAAAGGGAGAGGTGATCACCCACACTTACTAGGTGTTTATGATTGCAAGGAATGTTACTGATCAAAGTAGTATTAGCAGTATTGTTGTTTCATGGAGCTAAACTGTCTAAAGTCATATTCCTGTTTCCCACTTCTCGGGGCGTAGCCTTGGACAAGATATGTAATCTGTTCTTCAGTTTTCAAGCCTGAAAGAGGAGGCTGATAATACATCTATCCTACAGCAACTGCTGCGAGCTTTAAGGAAGTTAAGTGGCTGACACATACAAATCACTCTGTAAATGTTGGTAACTACGATTACAATGTGCCAACATTGCTGAATGCTTTGCATACAATATTACCCAGACTCTTCACCAAACTCTATCGGACTAGGACTAGATCGGTCCATTGTAAAGCTGAGAAAGTTAAAGTTTATAGGACCTACTGAATTGTTCTATTGTGGCAGAGCTTAGATTTTAACCCAATTTGCCTGCCTCCAAAGTCTATATTATTCCATGTCTTACGGCTTCCCAAGTAAACATCAGCACTGTTTGATGTGAAAATATGAAAAAGCAGGAAGTAAAACACTCAGAAGTCTTCATTGAGCGGCACTCTGGGACATTTTGATAACTTGTCTTTTATATACGTATGAAGTAGGGTGCAGCCTGCACCCTTCATGTACGACACAAACATCCTTTTGTAGCTTGGCCATTTGTAGCTTGGCCATATTTATACAGCCCCACAGGGGGAAGATGTAATCCAATGATGAGGCTGCCATGGAACCATCCTGAAGCATGGTTTAACTACTGGCGCTTCCTAGCGGTTTAAGACAAAACCTGGCTCACTCTGGCATGACACTGGTCCACGTGGTGCACTGACTCCTTCTTTCCACCTGCAGTCCCGGGGTGACATTGCGGAGCCCACGGCACATGGCAAGGGAGAGTCAGCCCGGCCAGGCCCTGGCCCCACCTGGATGCAGTGCTCACACGTTATCCTGGCAACGGGCTGCTTAGAGGAGCTGGACGGAGGAAGGAAGCCAGTGGTTGGAACCAGGCAGACCCAGGGACAGACTCCAGCTCTGCCATTGTCCAGCTGTCATGTGACTTTCCTGTCTGAGCCGGTGTTCTCTTCAAAAATTTGGAAAAATTTCTATCTTTCAGGGCTGGTTGTGAAGATTTTTAAAAAGTGCATGAAATGCCTGACGCAGAGCTGGTTACAGAGAAAATGCTCCATAGGTAGCAATCGGTCGTAATAGTTTGTAATAATCCCTTCTCACACACGCTTTGAGAGCCTCCTGCACTATTCTAGGTGCTGCACACGGGAGGTCCCTGCTTTCACCTACTTTTCAGATGACCATGGGGACCCAGGCTGTGGAGGACAGTGCCATCTCGACGCTTAGGGGCAAAACATCTTATTTCCGCTGTAGGTGCTTCCAGTTGGCAAGTAATTCAAATCTGAAGAGATAATCAAATGACAAATGAAGTATTAAAATATCATTTTTTGAGAGAGAGAGAGAGACAGAGAGGGTGCAAGTGAGTGAGAGGCAGAGAGAGCGTGCGAGAGAGAATCCCAAGAGGGAGAGAGAGAGAGAGAAAGACAGAAAGAGAGAGAGAGAGAAGCAGGGCTCATCCGAAGTGGGGCAGCTCATGGTCACCCCAAGTGGGACCCAAGCTCATCTAATATGGGACTCGAACTCACAAAACGTAAGATCATGACATAAGCCAAAATCAGATGCTTAACCACTGAGCCACTACTCAGGCGCCCCAATTTTTTTTTATGTAGCAGCTAAACTCTGGAAAACAGTGTGGAGGTTCCTCAAAAAAATTAAAAATAGAACTACCCTATGACCCATCAATAGCACTACTAGGAATTTATCCAAAGTGCTGATTCATAGGGGCACATGTACCCCAATGTTTCTAGCAGCACTTTCAACAATAGCCAAATTATGGAAAGAGCCTAAATGTCCAACAACTGATGAATGGATAAAGAGGATGTGGTTTATATGTACAATGGAATACTACTTGGCAATGAGAAAGAATGAAATCCTGACATTTGCAGCAACGTGGATGGAACTGGAGAGTGTTAGGCTGAGTGAAATAAGTCAGTCAGAGAAAGACGGATATCATATGTTTTCACCCATATGTGGAACGTGAGAAACTTACAGAAGACCATGGAGGAAGGGAGGGGGAAAAATAGTTTCAAACAGAGAGGCAGGGGAGGCAAGCCATAAAAGACTTAAATACAGATAACAAACTGAGGGTTGATGGGGGCAGAGGGGAAAATGGGTGATGGGCATTGAGGAGGGCACTTGTTGGGATGAGCACTGGATGTTGCATGTAAGTGATAAATCATGGGAATGTACTTCCGAAGCCAAGAGCACACTGCACAACCTGTATGTTAGCTAACTTGACAATAGATTATATTAAAAAAAAAAAAAAAAAAAAAGCAGCAGCTAAGGGAAACCTGGGTGGCCCAGTCGCTTAAGTGTCCGACTCTTGGTCTTAGCTCAGGTCATGATCTCACGGTTTGTGGGTTCAAGCCCCACATCGGGCTCTGCACTGTCAGTGCAGGGATTCTCTGTCTCCCTCTCTCTCCCCCCTCTGCTCTTTCTCGGTCTCTCTCTCAAAAATAAATAAATAAATAAATAAATAAATAGTAGCAAAAAATACATACATACATACATACATACATCAACAGCTAAGATAATGATGTCTGGGCCAAAGAGTGGAACAAGGGAAATTCTCACTTTAGAAAATTAAACACAGAAGGGCCCTGAGCTCATAAATGCTATCAAACCACTGAAGGGATCAGGATTATTACTCTGTCTTCAGTGGGTTTAGTCAGAGAAGATAAAAGGTAACAAAAATTCCTCTTCTGAATGACGGAAAGATCACCAATATTCTTAGGCGTAGTCAATGTACTCTTCGGGGTGGAAGAAATGCTTACGTGTGGAAAGACAGGGACAGCTACAGGAAGGTGGAACTTTCCAACACAAGTTTCCCAGATATACAAGAACACCTTAGATCTAACGGATGGCAGGAGAAGAGTGAAATGCAGAAAACATGCAGTTTATATGCAATTTTCCCCAAATGTCAATGTTTTGAATACAGTCAAGGACAAAAACCGCCTCACGATTCATGTCCTCTCAGCCCTTGAAACTCATAAAAAAGAAGCTGAAAATTTGACAGAAGCCATTTTCTTTAGTGACAGAAGTGGCTGGTTCTGTCCCTATGGTTACCCGTTATGTTAAACCACACATGAACGCTTATAGGAGCTTTATTTGTAACTGCCAAAACTTGGAAGCAACTAAGATGTCCTGCAGTGGGTACAGGGATAAATAAAGGGTGGTATGTCTATACAGTGAAATGCTCTTTAGTGCCAAAAAGAAATGAGCTATCAAGCCTTAAAAAGACATGCAAGAAACTTACATGCACATGGCTAAGTGAGAGAAGCCACTTTGAGAAGGCTCCGTACTATAGGATCCGAGCTGTGTGACCTTCTGGAAAAGACAAAACTATGGAAACAGTAAGAAGATTAGCGGTTGCTATGGTGCAGGGGGAGGAAGGGAAGGGGTGAACAACTAGATTTCTAAAGCCGTGAAACGATCTTTCTGTCCAATAGTGTAATGGCGGATACGTGTCATTACACATTTGCCAAAACCCATAGAATGCACAAGGCCAACAGTAAGTGCTAATGTAAGCTATCGACTTAAGTTAATGAAAATGTATAATAAAAATGTTTTTAAAAACCCAAATTTATATTTAAAAAGATCTATCTGGGAAGCCGACAGTACAGAGGAAGAAACAATGAACAAACTCCATTTGTGATGGAAAAAAAAAAAACCAAAACCTTTTGACTGATATAGAAATCCCTGTCTTGGCTCAGATTATTAATTTTGATGAGATGTTTCAAAGCAAGAAGCAGTAGCCCAGGGTTTGAGGTTACAGGGGTTTAGCAGACTCTGACACGGCAGGATTATTGTACCAGAATTCTCATGGGGATGACTGTTGTCGTTGCTAACACTCTGCTTACAGGTTCTGTGGGTTGTGAAAAATTGCCCCAAACCTGTTTTCCCCCAAAGCCCTTATTTTTAGCATATGTCTTGCAACTTGGCAGAGCATGTGGCTTTTCGGGAACCCGTACATTGCGTATGAGCAGAAATCCCTGTATTTCTTTGCTACGGGTGTGTGCTAGGGTCTTCCCCTCTTGTCCATTGACTAAATTCTTTTCTCTGCATAGACTCTTCCAGATAGCCTAATACTCTGAAAATACTAAATTGATGTATTTTTAAACCCTCCTCCCCAAAATTCCACCATTGTAACCCCGTAAAAATGGAAAGACAATAGTTACTGTAAAAAAAAAAAAAAAAAAAAAGGAAACATCAGGGAGAATTCCAATAAGATTTGGAAAGGGGAAACCCAACCTGCCTGGTAGAATTATGGGGGAAAAGGAGGAAAGCAGATAGGGAGACACATATAGTCCAAGTTCCCCTCTTAAAGCGGGAGTTTACAAAAAGGAGTGTGTTGAAGAGACTGAAGAAAGGTTTCTACAGGCGGAGGTCAATGCATTCCGAAGATGCCAGGGGGTTAGGAACAGACACTATGCAAATTTACAGTCTAAACCCAAAGCTGGGATGAAGGAAGTAGACGGTTAGTGGGGGTCTTAAGTGACAACAAGAGCCAAAGTAGCCCTGTTGGCCAGGGTGGACCACTGGGCCCCCAGTTAAGTTGAGAGAGGACAATGTCTGTGTTCGCCAGGTTTTAATTACAAATCGAGTAGGGGAAGCAGCAGCCGAGGAACAGTGGCTCCCATAAAGGAGAGAAAGGAGGTATAAGGAGACCACTGAGTTCGCCAAGGCCTGCCCTGGGCAGATAGAAGAGATGGCACAAATACGTGCTTTTCAGTAAAGACACCCAGGGCAGAGTTGAGGGAGCATCAGTGGATGGCCCAGAGACTACCAACTTCAGGATGGTCTTCCTCCCCCTCGGGCTAAAGAAAGCAGGGAGGACAAAGCCACACCCACGGAGAGCTGGAAACGTGCCAGTCTCTAATCACGGAGGCACGCGACCAGAGACAGGGTTCCAAAGCAAAAGGAAGCAGGGAAGAAATGCCCCCCGTTTCTTTCCCCTTCCAAACTCTCCTCTCCCCCTCTTCTTCCGTTACCCACACAACAGAAGCCAACCAGCAAGGAAGCCTGGGAGACAGAGCCTGCAGGGGTGAGCCTTCTGGGACACACCGGAGAGCAGACGAAGGCAGGGGTGAGGACAAGCAGAGAATAACCAGACATCTTCCGATCCAATGCGAGGACGTGGAAGCCCCTCTTCCTTAAAAACACAGGTGCTGTGAGGGGGCGCCTGGGTGGCGCAGTCGGTTAAGCGTCCGACTTCAGCCGGGTCACGATCTCGCGGTCCGTCAGTTCGAGCCCCGCGTCAGGCTCTGGGCTGATGGCTCCGAGCCTGGAGCCTGTTTCCGATTCTGTGTCTCCCTCTCTCTCTGCCCCTCCCCCGTTCATGCTCTGTCTCTCTCTGTCCCAAAAATAAACGTTGAAAAAAAAAAAAAAAAAAAAAACACAGGTGCTGTGTTGGAGAGGAACACCAAGAGGTTCCAAAATCTCAAATGTTTACCTAAGGAGACTGAGTCCCTTAAAGAAGTGTTTACGTTATTGAAACATACTGAAGGTTGCTAAAACACGGTTTACGTTTCCCTGTTTCCCCATTGGGTCATAGGAATGACCATTAGCTCAATTATTTTCAAAAATAAAGACGCTACGTTTTCACTGCACAGTGTCCTGCAGTGTGAGGAAATCAGTGAACTTCCACTTTGCACTCTTCTCTACTTCTGAAAGTCACTGAGGTGACTTAAAGATGAAACGCTGCAGAAACATCCTGGTAGAGACAGAAGGAAGAGAATGTCCCGAACTCCTGCTTAATCATCTTAATAATTGCGTGATCAATTATTTGACATCTAAAATGGCAATAGAGCACATCGTGTTACATCTTTGGTTATTTAAAATACAAATATAGATTTATCTAGAAAAATGAAATATTTTCTTGTTTTTAATTTTTTTAATGTTTATTTTTGAGAGAGAGAGAGAGAGAGAGAGAGAGAGAGAGAGAAAACGTGTAGGGGGAGGGCAGAGAGAGAGAGAGAGAGAGATACAGAATTCAAAGCAGGCTCCAGGCTCTGAGCTGTCAGCACTGAGCCCCACGCAGGCTCGAACTCACGGACCACGAGATCATGACCTGAGCCCAAGTCAGACGCTCAACCGACTGAGCCACCCAGGCACCCCCGAAATGACATATTTTCTAAAACTCAACGTAAATGATAATTTCTCAGAAAGGATCTTCTATAAAGTACACTGAGTGGTATGTGGGAAAGATGTCCCATCAGATATTTGGAAGTAATGGAATGATGTTCAAGCATAGCACAAATTCTGGATGACTTCACATTTCCTGGCCTTTTACTTCTGTCTCCTCTAAAATGTTTCACATGACGTCTTTGTCTCATGCCAACCACCAGTTTCCCAATCTCTTCTGGACAGGATGGTTTTTTAAAAAAATTCATTTTTTAGGGGCGCCTGGGTGGCTCAGTCGGTTAAGCGTCCGACTTCAGCTCAGGTCATGATCTCACAGTCTGTGAGTTCGAGCCCCGCGTCAGGCTCTGGGCTGATGGCTCAGAGCCTGGAGCCTGCTTCCAATTCTGTGTCTCCCTCTCTCTCTGCCCCTCCCCCATTCATGCTCTGTCTCTCTCTGTCCCCAAAATAAATAAACATTAAAAAAAAATTAAAAAAATAAAAATAAAAAAATTCATTTTTTAAACTGTACAATTCAGTGGGTTTTTGTGTATATATGTGGAATTCTCACCATCTAATTTTATTTATTTAAAGTAATCTCTATGCCCAACGTGGGGCTTGAACTCACGATCCCGAGATAAAGAGTGGAATCCTCTACCAACAGAGCCAGCCAGGTACCCCGGAAAATGATTATTTTTAACAAGGACATCCAAGCCTTTCCCAGAAGCTCCAGATCAACTTGCCAGAAAGTCCTGCTTCATCACAGACCCGGGATTCATTCTCACCAGGCTTCCCCCTGAAGATCCCAAACATCGGAATACAATTTTATATTTCTTTGTCCAACCCCTCCTTTCCTAAATTCTTCCCAATACAAAATTCTCCCACAAGGGTCACACCAAACATTTTCCAACTTGCCATCATAATTTTTAGCTGAACTCTTCCATCAAAATTATTTTACATCTGCATGTTTACTGTGTGCATCTACATTACGTTTGTTTTCCTCTCTCATCTCCCCATGCTATTATAAGTCAAAACATCCACAGAGAGAGGTTGCCTCTAAATTTCACTGTATTTTTCTAAGAGAGCAAAAGCTAGACATGCAAGAGATGACCAGAAACTTTATGAAAACAGGGCAAGCACAATACTCACAAATCTGTCTGGAAAAGAATGTGCACTTTCTTGCTTTATACACACACTCACACACACACATACACACAACAAGGGTTAGAATTAGGGTGTACCTATATATATATATATATATATATATATACACACACACAATATTATACAATTTACAAATATTATATATATATATGTATATATATAATGTTTGTTTTGAAGTTTAAACAAAAGTACCTGAATCTCAGAGAGCAATTTGCTTAAGGCATGACCTTACTTATATGTTTCTCTCTTTCCTTTTCTTTTAAGCTGTTTTCCCAAGTCTCAGTTAAAGGTAAATGTCATGATGGCAATGCTTCCTCTCCCAACACACACACGTTCAAACGAAGGGCTTTGCTAGAAAAGTCACCTTAAACCATTAGGAATGGGAACCCAACTTAAATGAGCCTTTAGTGAACAGAAGCATTACCTGGAGCCTTCATACTAATCATTTTTGGTTCGCGGCAAGAACTTTGAAGGGTGACTCCCGGTACCATCTCCTGGCCCCTCGCTACTCTTCCTGTGCAGTCGCATGTTAAACACGATGACTGGCTGTATAGAAGCCATGTGTTGTCATAATGTAACATCATTAAACAAAGTGTTTAGAGCGGTTTTAGCTGAGCCAGAACATGAACAACAAAACCCGCCAATTACAGTGTCATTTCGTGTAGTTGTTAAGGTTGCAAATGTCTCCAACTTTTTCTGGTAGGCCATATTGAGCGTGTCACAGAGAACATCTGAGATAACGATTTGCTAGGCAATGTGCAATTCTCGCTCCTTTTTTCATATCAGAGAAGAAAGAGTTCTTTATAACAATTTGGCTCAAATGTCTACACACATTGCTCCAGCGTCTGTAGCAGCATGTGTTTCTAGGATTGTTCTGGAAGAGAAAATGCAGAAACAGCAGGGAGCAGAAGATAAACAGGCAATCCGTGACTCATTAAAACAAGCATTGGTAGCCAACATTGTGGAGTGTGTGAAGACCCCAGATCCAACTCGCCTATAAACTTTTTTACCAGCTGGACTTAGCATCTGTCAGAGCTTGGAAGGAGAGGTAGTCTGGTACAAATGATTTCAGTGTGTCGCATTTATTAACCTGCCACCTTACATAACTCCGCTGATTGGGAACTCAGGGAAATGCTTGCGCAATGACACAGCTTATCGTTGGAATGCTACATCTGCAGTAATAAAGACGCAAGTTGCCATTAAAAAAATACAAAGACCACAGAGCAACTGGAAAATGATAATGAAGCAAAGTTAAAAAGCATCGCAGTCTTGAGAAATGTACGTGCCAGCAGAATAATTGAAATCCGGTTTGGATTTTGATCATTTTCAATTCTTTGCACCAATGAGGCAGGAAAAGTATTTTCTTTTTTGATAGTTGTCACATTAGCTTTGTTAGCGGCTCCGGGGTAAACAAATGCCAAGTTGGGAACACCACTGTGTCCTTTTCCAACCACTTACTGTTCTAAATGAGTGAGTCGCTTCTGTAGTTAAAACCCTGACAATTGCTAGAAAGGCATGTTCCGTTTCTTTCGGGTTTTCACAGGAGAACTCAAGGAAGAGTGAAGGGGCCTTGATATAAAAACCATGTCTGTTAACAGCTTTGCCTCGCCTCACACTTCATTAAGGACAAAGAACATTACCTCGGAAGTCAAAACCACACCAGGTAGCTGACACCCTTTCCGTTCCTGTGCTTTGATTTACTTCCTTTTTGTCTCAAAATTTGCTTGGGATTCTTTGGTCAAGAGGAGAAAAATACCACAAAGTCATTTTCTATTTGGTATCCATATCACACGCCAGTGATTTCAAATTAATGGGGATGTTTACTCTCTGGTACAAAATTTGCACATATTAGCTTATAAAATATGGATAAGCTGGTTTCCTATAACAAAATCTAGCCCTGCCATTTCAAAAATGAAAATTGCAGAGACTTTGGAAAAAAATCAGCTGAAGGAACGCTTCACGTTTCGCCATGGTTAGCCTATTATTTGTAGTTTTGAAACTTTATTGGTCCCCAATCTAATCTTTTCTGAGTATAAAAACATTAACATATGGTTTAACACAGCACAGGGCTGGAAAGTCCATATCCCAAATGCACATTGTATGCAGGGTGACATTCACACTAAATATCATCCCTCAGGGTCTGTACTTCATTTTACCTGGGATTGGAGAGCCATGAAATCCCTGGAAAAGTTGTTCATGATTCTGAACCAAATGGTGCACAGTGTACTGAGATACTAACAGTGCATGCTTCTGCCAAAGGTTGGGGCTCAAATGTCTCTCTAAGTAACATTAAAAATCTGCTGCTTCATGCCTATGAATTTCAATATTTATAGCGTTCAATAAAACGGTCCACTGTCAGAGAGAGATGTGCCACTGTGCGCTCTCTGAGCAGATGGGCGGCAATATGGCACATTTACATGGACCAGCTGTGGAGCGCAGAAATGGATGCTGGTCAGAGGCAGGGTACAGGCCCCACATCTGGAATTCTAACCAACTGGCCTCGATGCCCATTGTAAAGTTTCCTTCCACGGGACGAGCTCTGATTTAGAGCTGCTCACTAGTGTGCCTTAAACTGCATCAAGAGTCCTCATTAACACAAGAGACTAGAGGGAGGTTAGGGCCTGGAACTCCTCTACTGGGCATCTGTTAGAGTTTGTGGATGGCACTCTGTAGTCGGTTATAGACGCACCCAGGGGAAGGTTCTCTCATGCATGATGCAATGTTCTCTACTTAACGGTTTTTATACAAAAAACAGAGGTCTTGTTATAAACAGACCCACTCTCTCTGCACTTCCTTTTCTAAATAGGTCAGAAAAGACCCGCAGAGATGGGGCAATTCCTAGGATATCTAAAAATTTGGTAGAAACGTCTAATTTTTTTTTTTCAGATCTCAAATGGAACATTGTCATATTTGGGGGAGATTGGGCTTCGTTCAAATGCATGGTTAGAAATTTCTAAAATATACAAAGCTCTTAGACTTCTCTTTATTGCAGTATTACTCTTCTGGTAAATAAAACAGTGTAATTTTGTGTAGTTCGGATCATTCGACCGACTTATTAGGAAGATAAACTGTTTTACACACATTTCAAATAGGACCAAGAAATGGTTTTTTATATAAAAATACTCTTTTGGGGTAGCATTCTAGTTTCATTTTCTTCTCTTTTCTCTTTAGAGAAAATTCCACTCTCATTCTTTCATTTTGTAAAATACTTTTCCGCATATTTTCCGATTATTCACTTTAAAATTTATTTGGTGTTCAATGGTCCCATCTCTTCAAAAATGATTCATTTATAATCCCCAGCAATTAGACAACACAAAGATATAACAGGCATCCAACTCGGCAAGGAGAAAGTCAAACTTTCACTCTTCGCAGATGACATGATACTCTATATGGAAAAAATGGTGCATTTATATCCTCATACTACTGGTGAGTCCTTTTCTAGGACAATCTCTTGACATCTATTTCTATCTCCTCTCACCCCCAAGGGGTATTTTAAGCAAGGGAGCCGATACAACCAGCCACCAACTGGGCTATGCTAACTTAATCATGTAATTCATACATACTTTAGAATCTTTTCATTGAATAATCATCTACTCTAAAATCTAAAAGCAAAATTGTGTTTATGCTATGTGCCTCAATCTTTAAAAAGAAACGTTTGACTATAACTGCCAAAGTTCTACAGTAGCTGATTTCCACCTAATGAAAAGCTAGGAGGTTAAAAATACTCTTAGTAATTGATGGATTATTGGCTGATATGGTGGGTTAGTAATTAATGTGTGACTGAATACCCAGCCAAGACGTAGTAGCTAAAGCAATTGTTTATATAAGATAGTATCCACTATGAATGCACACATGTGGCACATACCCTAGAGACTCAACCATCTATAAAGAAAGAGGGTGGGTGGTCAAACGTCCATTGACTGATGAATAGATAAGGAAGATGTGGCATATATATATAATGGAATGTTACTCGGCGATCAAAAAGAATGAAATTTTGCTATTTGCAACAACTTGGATGGAATTAGAGTGTATTATGCTAAGTGAAATAAGTCAGAGAAAGATAAATACCATATGATTTCACTCATATGTGGAATTTAAGAAACAAAACAGATGAACATAGGGGAAGGGAGTAGAAATAAGATAAAAACAGAGAGGGAGGCAAACCATAAGAGACTCTTAAATACAAAGAACAAACTGAGGGTTGTTGGACAGGAAGTGGGTGGGGCGATGGGCTAATGGGCGATGCGCATTAAAGAGGGCACTTGTTGGGATGAGCACTGGGTGTTATGTGTAAGTGATGAAATCACTAAATTCTACTCCTGAAACCATTATTACACTATATGTTAACTAACTTGGATTTAAAGAAAATTTAAAAAAAAAAAAAAAAAGAAGAAGGTGGGTGGTGAGAAGGAAATGAACCACTCAGGATACTTAGAGTTATACTGATAAGAAGTATGAAATTAGTAAAATGTGAAGAGTGTTTGGGTAACAATGAATAAACCCACAGAGGCAATCCAGTAAAATATGCATGATCGTAGCAGTTTCAAGTTCACAAAAGGAGAATTTAAATTTTTCTTTTACTTTTCAACCATGATTAAATTTCTCTCTGGCAGTTCAATATCCCAAAGATATGTATTTACTCCAACAGAACATTGCAATAATTAGGTCATCCCAGACCCTCCTGACAACTGTATGGATCATGAGTATATTGTGAAAGAAACGTGTGATATCTCTGAATGGAAATACGGTCTCTCAAGCAAAGGGAATATTGCATGTGAAACCAAATGCACCTAACATGATATGAACATTCCCCAATGGCTATCTCCATCCAGAGTAGTCACTGCCTCTCCATTGTGACTGATGCAAGATTTACCAACACAAACAGCCTATCTCTGGGTGTCCATCAGGCAAGCAGAGTTCCAGCATGGTGTTGGCCTCAATGTGTGCTCGTCATGAATTGCTGAGTGCCCAACGTTTCCCATCTTGTAGAAGGACTTCCACTCCACTGCTCTTGACAAAAGACAAATCTATTTATGTATTCTGCCTCTGGTTGTGAAATGAGAAAGATCACTTTTCCTATGATCTTTTGAAAAAGTTACTCTTTGAAGGCAATGCTTTAATTACAATAAAATGGTTGTAAAGGATGGACGGATCCATAAAACATATATATATTTATAGTATATAGTATATATACTATGTATAGTATATAGTATTTATATATATAATATTGTATAAAAACAATACTAAAATATCTGGTAGAATGTGCTTTTTCTTAGCTTAAAAATGTGTAGGTGTGTGTATGTGTGTGTGTGTGTGTATTTTTAAAGAACCCTAATGGAATAGAGCTACAAAAAAGAAATGTATCATGTTCAACAATTTTGTGATTTTAATCTTCAGTTTGGCAGTCAATGAAAGTGAAGGAAATCTCTAGATTGTTGCTGTTGGTTTTAAATTCCTAAACTCCTGAACATGAGAATGAGTTGAAAGGGAAAAAACTCGGATAAACCTGTTGCCTTGGATTAGGGTTGGGATTAGTGTAAAACTCCTGGCTTCAAAATATATAGCTAGAAGAGAGAGATATAAGAGTGCGGGTTTGCACATATTCATAGATTCTCACATTCCTGACCTGTATCCTGGAAGGTCGTAGGAGCCCCAATAGTGCAACGCCAATGATCGTACTTGGCACCCCGAGCTTGCCTTCGAATACCCTTCTCTGCTGAAAGGAGCCAATGATCCTTGGAGAGATGGCTGATCCAGGGCCGGGACAGGGAAAGTATCAGCCGATGTTCCAGATGCCTGGGACAACTTACTGTGCCAGAAAGCAGGAAGCGCTCAAAGAACTTCGGTGACATGAAAAAGACACAGGGGCCAACGTCATGGAGCTGCCATCGGCCAAACTGGGGACGACTGAGCATCAGAATAAACAATGATATTAATGTATTAAAACTCATTGAATAAAATAGAAAATTGTGAAAACATATAGATACGAATACATGAAGTTTGTTAAGGTACAAGAGACTTACACAATTTTGGAGGATCGTCCCACGAAATATGTTTTCATTACAAAGGGGAGAAAGATTAACTTCCCAGTGGGAAAGCTGGCTGACTTCACCCTAATCACACCATCTAGTGAACCTCATCAACAGTGGCACAAATGGAAATCATTCTCCTCAACAGGAAGAACCAGCATCATCTCTGTGATATGCTTGTCCAACATGTGTTACTTGAATGTAATCATGAGGAAGGATCAGACAAACCCGAACAGAAGGACATTCTACAGAATAAATGGCTTGTAATCTTCAAAAGTGTCAAGGTCGGGAAAGTATAGGAAATACTGAAGAACTGTTCTGGTCTAACGGAGACTAAGGAGACATGACAGCTGCGTGCAAGGCGTGCTTCTGAACAGGTAGACATTTTTGAAGCCATAGGTGAAACTTGAACAGGATCTTGAATGCACGCATGTTGTTTGAGTCTGATGGTTATGTTGCACCTGTATTGAAGAATGTCCTTGTTTAGAGGAAATTCACGCTAAAGTATTCAGGAGTGGGGCGCCTGGGTGGCTCGGTCGGTTAAGTGTCCTACTTCGGCTCAGGTCACCATCTCACGGTCTGTGAGTTCGAGCCCTGCGTCGGGCTCTGTGCTGACAGCTCAGAGCCTGGTGCCTGTTTTAGATTCTGTGTCTCCCTCTCTCTCTGCCCCTCCCCTGTTCATGCTCTGTTTCTCTCTGTTTCAAAAATAAAAAATAAACGTTAAAAAAATTTTTTTTTTAAATAAAAAAATAAAGTATTCAGGAGTGATGAATTACGTGGGCAACTGGCTCTAAATGACTCGGGGGGAGAAAAGTCCTTCATTCTGTATTTCCAACTTTTCTGTAAGTTTGTATTTTTTTTTAAATTAAAAACAAAAGGTTTTCATGCCTATGCATGAGCCTTACTTCCAGAGAATCTGGATTGGTTTAAGGCGGGACCCAGGCATGTGCATTTTTTAAAAGCTCCCCTGGGTCTCCAGTATACATGTTGGGTGGAGAGCCATAAGTTTAGACTCTAGACAAACCCTCTCATTTTATAAAAGAATGAACAGAATTCAAATGTCAGGCTGAAGCTCCTGAAGCTGGCAGAAGTGGGTCCAGAAATGCTAGTTCAATTCTCCAGAAATTGATTTCACTCATTTATTTTATTGACATTATATATGATATTCAAGGCACTGCGCAGAGTATTTGGGGCGAAAACGATAAAACATACATGCTTGTAACAGTAATAATGCCTTCTCTTGTATAGCATTTTATTACTTGTAAAATGTTTTAACATTTCTTTTGGTTGTCAAAGCAATTCACTTGAGTATTATTACCTCAGCTTTACAGACAAGGAAACCAAGGTTACAATGAGTGTGTGATATTTTGTGTCAGGCCCAGGACTCAGGCCTGCTGACACCTTGGCCAGGGTTTTTCTGCCACACTCTACTAGTTTAATAGAAGACAGCAAATGTTGAATGTCAGTTGAGTAATAAAGTGCCAGAAGCATTCTGGGAACATATAAGAACTTGAGAGCACTCCAGATGCAATATCAGGAAGAACTTCATCAAGGAAGCAGGTGAGCTGCAGTGTGGAAGACAGCTTAGTAAGATCATCTAGGCAGAAAGAGAAGTAAAGTCATTCAAGACGAACGGGGTATATGAACAAAGAGCATGAAGAAAATAAAAATTCAAAGTCTCATGGCGGATAAAGAGGCCAGTTTGGGTAGAGGAAAGAGTTCACATCAGTGAAAAATTCCTATCCGGAAGATTATTTGAGGGGCACCTGGGTGGCTCAGTTAGTTAGTTAGTTAAGCATCAACTTTGGCTCAGGTCATGGTCTCACGGTTCATGAGTTTGAGCCCCACGTAGGGCTCTCTTCTATCAGCACAGAGCCTGCCTCGGATCCCCTGTCTGCCCCCTCTCTCTCTGCCCCTCCCCTGTTTCATTCTGTCTCTCTAAATAAGTAACCTTTAAAAAAGAAAGAAAGAAAGAAAGAAACATTATATGAGGGCAGACTACAAGTATTCTTATCTGCAGCCTCCAAAGGGCAACCACAAGCAGAATAACATAGGTTAGAAACCAGGAGAGGCTAGGCTATGAATCTGAGCCTTTGCTCCTTATTGTTATCTGCTCTATAATGTAGAAGAAATGGAAACATCTAGTACTTGGTGCTTCCAACAATGAAATGAGAAGGCCAAAGATAATCAATCTCACCAAGACTCTACTGAGTAAGGATCATTAATTAATCTGGCAGGAGGTGGGAAACAACACACATTGGTCTTGTAGTAATTGCCTGTCCCTGTGCAGGGCTCCTGACTTAGGGGATCTCATCGATGATTCATGGCAACCTCGTGGGCTAGAAATGATTGTTGCTCGGTCTTTCACCGGAAAGAAGGAAGCTGAGAGTAGAAAGGGTTTATGGCACTCTCCAAGAACACCCACCTGGTAGGTTTCATACCAGAGGCTTGAATTTAGAGCTACCCATCTCTCAAGCCACCCTCTGGCTCTTAAGTTTTTGCACAGGGCCCAGCAAGGATCTGCGTGTGCAACTCTGGCGAAGGTTAACTTGAAGAAGGACCTTTTGAACCTAAAAGTAATCTTTTGTTACAACATCCAAAGTTGATAGAATTTGTTTAACTGGTATATAGTTATTGCTCTGAATAGATATTTTAATGTCACTTAAGTAGAGAAAATATCTATTTCTTTTGACTTTTATCAAAATAGTAGTTAACAGTATTTTTTCATAATTTTACATACAGACTGGGGGACTTTATATCAATAAAAAGTGTTGAGGATTTAGTAAACGATCTGGTTCTTTATTATTATTATTCAATTTATTTAAATTTTAAAAAGCCCAAATTCACCTGTTTTTTCCACCCCACATCCCCCACCTCTGGGAACCACCAATCTGTTCATCGTATCTGCGAACTTGGTATTTATTTATTTGTTCATTTGTTTATAGATTCCACATATAAAGGAAATTATATGGTATGTGTCTATCATTGTCTGTAAAACACATCATTGGAATTTTCTGACCACAACAATATGAAACTGGAAATTAATTACATGAAAAAAATTGGAAAATTCACAAAAATGTGAAGATTAAACAACATGCTACCGGGCATCCAGTGGGTCAAAGAAAAAATTAAAAGAGAGATCAGAAAACACCTTGAGACAAACAAAAATGGAAATGTGACTTACCATAATTTACAGGATGCAGCAAAAGCAGTTCTAAGAGGAAAGTTTATAGCAATAAATGCCTACCTCGGGAAACACGAAAAGTCTCAGAAAAACAATCTAACTTTACACCTCAAGAAACTAGAAAAAGAACAAATGAAGGCCAATGTTAGTAGATGGACGGAAATAATAAAGATCAGAGCAGAAATAAATGAAATAGACTAAAAGTACAATAGGAAAGATCAATGAAACTAAGAGTTGGTTCTTTAAAAAGATAAAATTGATGAACCTTTAGTTAGAATTACCAAGGAAAAAAGAGAGTGGACTCAGAAATAAAATCAAAACTGAAAGAAGAGATGTGACAACTGATACCACAGAAATACAAAGGATCATAAGAGACTACTGTGAACAATTATATGCCAACAAATTAAATAGCATAGAAGAAATGGATAAATTCCTGGATGCATACAACTTACCAAGACTGAATCATGATGCAATAAAAAATCTAAACAGGTTGATTGCTAGTATAGTTATTGAATGAGTAATCAAAAACCTCCCAACAAACAAAAGTTCAGGAGCAGACAGCTTCACTGGTGAATTGCACCAAACATTCAAAGAAGAATTAGTACTAATACTTCTCAATTTCTCCCCAAAAAATAGAAGAGGTGGGAATTCTTCCACATTCATTTTACAAAGCCCGCATTACCCTGATGCCAGAACAAGACAAAGATGTCACAAGAAAAAAAAATTATAGGCCATTATCTCTGATGAACATAGATGCAAAAATTCTCAACAAAGTATCAGCAAACTGAGGGTGCCTGGCTGGCTCAGTTAGTAGAGCATGGGACTCTTGATCTCGGGGTTGTGAGTTCAAGTCCCATGTTGAGTGTAGAACTTACTTAATTAAAAAAAATAGTAAAGTAGGGGTGCCTGGGTGGCTCAGTCAGTGAAGCGTGCAACTTCGGCTCAAATCGTGATCTCATGGTTCATGGGTTCGACCCCCAGGTGGGATTCTGTGCTGACAGCTCAGAGCCTGGAGCCTGCTTCAGATTCTGTGTCTCCCTCTCTCTCTGCCTCTCCCCCACTCTCTCTCTCTCTCAAAAATAAATAAACATTAAAAAAATTTAAAAATTAGCAAACTGAATTCAACAATACATTAAAAGGATCATACACTATGATCAAGTGATATTTATTCCAGGGATACAAGCATGGTTTAACATCTACAAATCAGTCAATGCGATACACCATATTAACAAAACAAAGGATAAAAAATATGATCATCTCAATAGATGCAAAAAACACATTTGACAAAAATACAACCCTTTTTATGATAAAAGCTCTAAACAACGGTCTCGTTCTGATAGAACGAGGAGGGATTAGAGAGACTAAGCATGGACTTGAAGAAAACAGTTTGAAAAGGAGTTTCAAAAAATTCTAGATGGGATGAGTTTCCTTACCTCCGGTTTCCAATACAGAAAACAAAACCAAAACTCATCATGTCCCGTAGTCATTGAAACATTCTGACCTGGGAAAAGATACTCTAATTGATGTCTTTGTTGAAGACTGATGGAAATAAACCGTCTGCTCATTCTATCAATGACAGAGCAGAGGCATGAAAAATATTTTATTCCGGGAAACAAAGTTGAAGGCAAGGGGTTAGAAAAGAAGTAGCATGCCATGCCAAGCCATCAGGGCCAGTCGCATAGAATCAGGATGGCGTTTTTGTTGTTGTTGTTGTTTGTTTTGTGTGTGTGTGTGTGTGTGTGTGTGCGCGTTTGTCAGACTGACACACATAACATACAGAACACAGTCAACTAATACAGTGGTTGAATGCTATCACTGTTTGCCCACATCAACCACCTACCTCACATCGTTTGTTGAGTCTCTTCAATGTAATAAATACATTCACTGCTCATGCACCAGGTGGGGTGGGGGCAGGAAGTCTGTGGAGAGAAGATCAATAGGGTATCACCTCATGGCTCTTCATTCTGAGGAGATGTTTAGTCATGATTACAATGATAGGTCTCCAGTTGTTCTAACATGAATTAGATGTGAAAGGCCTGGCTATTTTCATTGGCGAACACTCATTTTGACTCTGCCGCGCTTGCCCTTTGGCATCTGAAATTAATCTTAGGAAAGGTAGTGAACTGGTGGGAGCCAAGGGCATAGGGAGAGCAAAAAGAAATAAAATTGTGTTTAAAATGACTGGTTCCATTCCTCTTGATTCCTGAGTTTCTTGATGGCAAATGAGAATGGCGTCCGATCTGGCCAGAAAGACATTGTGGGTCATTCCTTCAAATTTTTGCCAGACATAAAGCTGGTCACTAAGAACAACTGAGTAAATTTATGCTAAATTTCTATTTGATGGATCCTTCAGAGAAATATCTTAATTGTTCATTTTTGTTAAAAATAAAAGGATAGATATGATTACATTATAAGACCTATGTAAGAAAACAAGCATGAGTCATATTTGACAGTTATTTGTTGACACGCTCTGTATTTTGCAAAACAGAGTTGCTCACTTAAGGACTTTTGCCTCCCTGAAGGACCATAATCCGTTTTCAATAATACATGATAATAGAGGAACACAGTGATATACATTGACCACAAATTATTTCTGTTTGGGGTTAAAATATATTTTTGTAACTTCCTTTAAAAGAGATGTGCTTGAATGTATTCCTTGGAACAACGCTAAGCTCCTGTAGCACAGCGACCCCAAAGCACTGTGATTCTAAAAAGGTGGAAGCAGGGCGCCTGGGTGGCTCAGTCAGTAGAGCGGCTGACTTCGGCTCAGGTCACGATCTTGCAGTCTGTGAGTTCGAGCCCCGCGTCGGGCTCTGTGCTGACAGCTCAGACCCTGGGGCCTGCTTCGGATTCTGTGTCTCCCTCTCTCTCTACCACCACTCCTCCCCCCCCCCCATGCTCCGTCTCTCTCTGTCAAAAATAAATAAATATTTTTTAAAAATTAAAAAGGTAGGGGCGCCTGGGTGGCGCCGTCGGTTGAGCGTCCGACTTCAGCCAGGTCACGATCTCGCGGTCCGTGAGTTCGAGCCCCGCGTCAGGCTTTGGGCTGATGGCTCAGAGCCTGGAGCCTGTTTCCGATTCTGTGTCTCCCTCTCTCTCTGCCCCTCGCCCGTTCATGCTCTGTCTCTCTCTGTCCCAAAAATAAATAAACGTTGAAAAAAAAAAATTTCTTTAAAAAAAAATTAAAAAGGTAGAAGCTAACACTCCTGCAGTGAGAGGTCCAGGTCTGAGGGACAGTTCGGCTCTGAACAGGTTTAAGACACCCAGAATGTTTCACGTTGCTTCATCACACCCCCTGGGGGAACAGTTATCACGGTTGGAATGGGGTCACCACCATGTCTAGATTCAGCCAGTAGAAAAGAAAAAGAGGATGTGGACAAGGCAGCCCCGTGCGTAAAGCTCCAGGCCTTGAGACGGCGCTCATCACATCCCTTTCGCCTTCTTTCAGGGAGAACCGGATCACATCGAAGGGAGAGCGGGAAATGCAGGCTCTAGCCTCACAGTTATGTACCCAGAGAGAAAGGGAAAGGGATCTTACGAGACAACCAGTAGTCTGTACCATGTTGATATTATAGGAATTCATAATTCAATGTGTGTCCTTTAAACGACTTAGGAAGCTATATGGTGACTGTCTCAAAGAAGCTGTTGAAAAGCCTAGTTTCCTTATTGCCTCCTGGAGAAGACATTCAATTCCTCTAAATTTAGAAGAAGATCCAGGCCTATGTTAAAATAATTCACCATTTTGCCATCTAACTCGCGGCCCAACGCAAGACTTCGCATAAATAAATGATGTCATTAAGAACTAAGGAGAGTCTTATCTCGTATGCCCCTGGATCACATACTGGCATCCAGCAGGTTGAAAGAAGCCCCAGATATAGTTCATTAGTATGTCACCACAAATAATGTCTTTGGGGGGGGGGGGGAGAAAGGGAATTCTGACAAAAGTCCTACAATGGTCACTTCCACTTGGCAACAGACTGGCATTTGCGGGGGGCAGGTGCCAGCTCACTACAGTCTTTAGCACAACCTCCTATCTTGCACCTCTACTACTCCGGCCGGGCCCCTAACCACTTTTTTGAGCTTTCAAGACCTGGGTTATACACACTGCAACCAACACACTCAAACCTAGTATTTAACTTCAGTTGTCCCGGCAGGAAACCCTGTTGCAGGGAAATGGGATGGTTATCCTCAACAGGATTCAGCCTGTCAACGGGTTTGCGGCCCCTTCACAATCAACTGTGGATTTCTCTTTCGTTCACTTTTTCCAACTAATTCTTACTACACTTTTTAAATACTCTTTATTATAATCTCTGCTAAGTACTGAGCTGTCAATTTAGACAAGAAAAGATTCGCTGAGACTGGTACTTTCCATCAATATTGAAGGTAACGGATGTATCTACTGTAAGGTAACATGGAGTAGAATTTCAGGACAAGAGACAAATTGAGAAAAGTGTACCGTTTTCCAGTTTCTCCAGAGTCAGTTTTTCACATTGTGGTTTCACGGATTCACTAAAATTAAAATTTGCGCGACACAATCCCATAACATCAGGCGACAGAACACTACTTGAGAAAAACACAAAAATGCACTCTTAAACCAAAGGTACATCATTTGTGGTTAAGTCTCACTGGCTTTTATCATAGATTGCAATCAACCAGAAAGAAAAACCACATAATCATAATCTCGCACATGTTCTCACAAGAATAGGTGTAGACACGTAGACAATCACTGTGTGTGTTATCAGCATAGAACTAGAAATTCGTTTTTAAATTCCTAAAAAATAAATTCACTGAGAAAATGAATTCATGATGATACCTGGGTAAAGAAAGAATAGAAATTGGAGATCCAGCAATAAGAATAAATATTGGATAGGAGGGAAATGGGCTGATCTGTGTGCCTAAGAAGATAAGCTTTTTCTTTTCTTTATGGTTTCTTCGTTGTCATTTATGTAAATAATAGCTTCATTTAATCTTCCTCTGAGTGAAGCAACAGACCAGACTGTAACTTAAATCAATCAGCTGGTCAAACAAGTAGCATTCTAGGCCAAATCCTTTGAAAATGTACCATATGCATTAATTCTCCAGAGCTCCGTTCAGATCTCACTGGTTAAAAATTATGTTAGACAGGATGTTGGTTCTCTGCTCTCCCTAGACTCCCAGAACCCATCCTTTGCCCTTATAAATTTGAGCTGGTGTCTGATTTTGTTTGGGGAGAAAAATAAATAATATAACAAAACACACACGGGGGAAATTCAACAAGGCCATCATTAACGTGCTAAATTATTTCTAATATCTATCCCCTTCCGAACTCCATCTCTGCAAATGCTTTGCAGAGCAGTAAAGCTGTCTTTATCTACTGAGATGTAGGAGAGGGAGGGACATTTGCATTTGACTTCTGCTGATGGAAACTTAACATTAAAATGCTACTTGGCAAGTACGCAAAAGCACAGAAGAGCAGAGCCTTATTCTTTTTTAGATGTAGTTCTTTACAGAGTCTCCTTAAGAGTGCTCAGTAGGGTGTGACCATATTGCTCCCCGTGGTCATCATATGGTTTGCCCACGCAGACGCCGAATTGTTTTGTGGATGTGAAATATTGTATGTTACCCCGAGAGCAGCGGAGCCAGCGGAGCTCGGAACTGTTGTTGAGACTGACAGTTACATTGTGTTCCTGAATAGTGAAACGGCAGAATCAAAAAACACAAATGGACCCAGACAGAATGTCCTGACCTTTAAGAAAAAGCCTGATTGGATATGGTGTGAGCTTGCCTTCATCTCTCTCCATAATGCATTACACCTTTCTCAGCCCACTTTCTCAGGGTAGGCGGCTCACAGGCGAGCTTCTCTTAGATTCTTTATGGGAAATTCTTTATGGGGGAAAAAACTCAGGAGCACTGAAATAACTAGCCACCTCCCCCGCTCACAATTTGCTTTTGATAGCTACTTTACATTAACATTAATGACAGATAGTGTTATTTTCATTAATCTAAGCATATGGGTATTTATGACTGGTCTTAAATTAAACAAATGAAGATAGATGCCTACACATGGGAATGGGTGTGTACTCGATGCTTTCAAACAAATGCCATTTAAATGTCTTGAAATTCATTAATTACTGTTGGCAATGGCTGTTTACCATATTGCCAACTTCTTCGAGTGATCTAAACACGAGATAGAAAATGCACGGAAGAGTACAAGTAGCTAATTTCTCACTTTTCTCTGTAGATTTGTTCATTGAATGAAGTGAAACAGTGCTTTTCTTTATGAAAAAACTCATTAATTGCTTGATAAGTATATGAGATAATAATGATAACAACGTCTGTATTTTAACCAGTCGATGTCTCAAACTTAACTCCCTTTGCTTTCTAGATGAGACCATCAAATGCTACCATGTGAGAGGTCCATGCAATTCACGTGTGAGGAACTCTGTGGTATGTTATTAAACCCCATGTCCTGCACCACGTGACAGAAACCCCACCTGGTAAGCTGGGACAAGAGCTGGAGAAAAATTGAGATAATTAACATAACATAAAATAATAGTTTCAACTCCATATTTATTTCTGCAACATGCTTGGTGGGTAGTGAAGTTAAAATGTGAACACCAGGAAAACACCCTTTATTCTCACTACAAGATCCCGTGTTGTGTTTATATTCTAATCATTCTTTCCCCCTTTGAACAACTCTGTAGACCCAGAGCAGCCTTTTGAAGGCTTCTCTCTGTCCTTCTCGTCCATTTTCTCCTGCTCTTTTCCTGATGCTGGGCTGCCCTTTGCCAGCAAAATCTCTTCCATAAGTTAATATATTTGATTTCAATGATTTTATTACCATATAAACATTTACCACTAGTAGATTTGTAATACATGACTTACAATATTTATAGGACTGCATTGTATTTACTGGTAGAGTTCATCTGTCTCATCAGATATGGGGACTGAACTTGTCATCATATTTTTTAACTCTGAACTTCCAAAAGTCTGCTGATTCCCCTGGTATTTCTTGCATCTCTGTGACATAAGAGGAAAGCATCTTCTAACGCAATTAGCATGCTAAAGAATGGGTTTGGTTTTGTGCTCCATTAAAGTCAACTAAATGGATGCGCTGTATGTCTTTATTTCAAAAATAAAGCTGAACAATTAAATCCCATGTCTCTTTGCTCAGCCTTTGATTCCACACAAAGCTTTCCCACTTGCTGCCTTTGGATGTGATGTTAACAAAGTCCGTTAACATCAAGCACTGCAATAACAGCCATGGCAGAATTCCTTGTTTTTGCTCAATCAGTCTGTGTTCAAACTATCAGTTTGATTTATTTGTCCACATTGACCCTTATTCACCACTTAATTATCCTCGTATAAGGTTTCAAGAGGCTCCTGACAACGAGGAGAAAGACAATTGCCGATGTTCTGTGAAACAACTGTTGACCTGATGGGCCCAAGTGAAGACCGTGGGTCGAAGGTTGTTTGCTTTTGGAAGAACCCACTTCTCATGCCTGAGAGCCGCGGCCAGAGCCACTGGCTATGGGAGCCAGAGGCTGACCGGTCAAGCTGTTAATCAGGTTCTCAGAGCGTGTGCTACCATCACAGCAAGATATTCATGGGGTTGCGCTCTATCAGGCCCTCCAAATTCCCTCATACGTTCGGAATAATATTAGAGTGAAGAAAACACACACACATACGCACACACACACACACACACTTCAATTCCAGCAATGTCCTGGTAAGTATACGTTACTGTTGTGATTGAAAATATATTTTCTCACTTCATGTAGAAAGAGGAGGGATTTCAGAATCACGGACGTGAAATGAGAAATAATATTATAAACACTGAACTGCTTCCTATCGTTGATCTCTAAGGCCCACTAACGCATCCGATGAATCCTTGTTCTCTTGGAAAGCAGACCGATGTCTGTCTTTTATGCCTTGCCAAAAACAGGCTAAGTGATAAGTTGGATTTGAAGTTAAGGAAATTCATTCAGGACTTTTGAAATCTGACAATTCTACATTCAGAGCCGTTCAAATTCAAGCATAAATAAAAGAAATGACAGCTGAAAACACAGGCCACAAATATTAAAGTTTATAGAAAAACGGCACATATAAATATAAAAGTATAATTTTATATTTATGAAGTGAGTTTCTATAAAAATTTGAAATTCTTTTCTGGTGAGTTGAGGCCATATTTCGTTTGGCCCCAGCACAGTCTGCATAAACGGACTTTACAACACCCTGTCCTCCTCGGTATGTCATTTTAATTTTTCACACATTTTTCTCTCTTGTTTGGTATGTTCTCCATCTTATTAAATTTTGGTCTCCAAGGTTACCAATGCCAACTGACAGCATAATTGTTTTCACAAATTAAAAATATTCATAAGTGCCATTTGAACCTAATATTAGAAAATCACTCAGGAATTCATGATCTGATGTGGCCACCATTTGTTGGTGACTCTTATCCTTCTGTGCCTTGCCTCCCTTTCTCTGAAATGGGTATATGATTATAAATGTTGCCACACAGAAACAGTATCATAAGAGTTGGATAAACTACAGGCAGCATTTCAAAACGAAAACCTCTACATATTTCTAAAAGCTACTTGGTAGGACCTTTCATGGCTATGATTGTAACTGAAACCCGGGGGGAGCATTTACAGAAGCCCCTGTGACCAGTATGAAAGCCACCAGAATGTAGTCTTGCACACCCCACAATCCTGAATGCTTGTTTCCTCAGAGGAGGCCTGAAGTCCCAGCAGAGGTGGTCTGGTGACCAACGACCTTCTCCCTGATCCTGTGCAGAGAGGCAAGGGGTCCAGATGTGGCACATCCCACACAGATATGCCCGCAATGGTTCCCTCACCAGTGAGGGCTTTCTACTGCCTGAGGTTTAGACGCAGTGTTCCCAGGAGACCCAGGGACGTTCAGGGGGTGCACATCCGAGTGGGTGTACAACGGGGTGAGCTGCAGCCGTGCACAGCCAGCTTTGACCAAGGGGATCCACTTCTTTTGGTTCTTTTCCACAGAAAATTTTTTCTCCCGGACAAAAGATTACATGGACTTTAAAGAGTTTTAAAAGGGGGCGCCTGGGTGGCGCAGTCGGTTAAGCGTCCGACTTCAGCCAGGTCACGATCTCGCGGTCCGGGAGTTCGAGCCCCGCGTCAGGCTCTGGGCTGATGGCTCAGAGCCTGGAGCCTGTTTCCGATTCTGTGTCTCCCTCTCTCTCTGCCCCTCCCCCGTTCATGCTCTGTCTCTGTCCCAAAAATAAATAAACGCTGGAAAAAAAAAAAATAAAATAAAGAGTTTTAAAAGAATTATTTTAAGCTTTGAATGTAGAAGACTTCCAGCTCTGGGATGACAGAAATCTAAGAATAAAATTGTGTTTTTACAGCTGAAAGAGTGCAAAGAGACAAAGTGGAACAGGTGACGGGGAAGACCCAGGTAGAAAGCCTGGCCTCCATGATGCCCTTTGGATCGCTGCCCCATCTTTCCAACAGGTTCTGCCATTTGCTGCTGGTAAACCATTCCCCTGCTTCCTCTGGCTGCGGACACATGCGCTGAGATCTCCTGAAGGTTCCTGACCGGAAGTCCTCCAGTAGGAAGGTGAAGACGCAAGCAATAGGGCATGGTTCCAACATGGATTCCCGCTCTCCGGAAAGCCACGGAACTTTTCTCTCTGCTCTGTGCTTGGCCCCCCAATACCGAGACATTTTCATATCACGTTCCAATAGAAACGATCAAAATAAAAAACGCCCTGAGAAAAATTCAGCCAGCTTAATTTTTTTCTTTTGACCTCACTCCTGCCCAGAGTTCCCTTCTACTTGAAAATGTATTTTTTTTATCTGAGAAACATAATTTGCTTTCACCCGTTTCCTTCAAAAACGGGTGTCAAAAGTCCACTTCCAACACCTCAAGGATTCTCTCACAGATCTAATTTTGCATCTGTTTGCAACATGGCTCCTAGCGCTTACAAATGGAACACAAATGTCAAAGCAACCAAAACAGAAGGAATAACCAGGAGCCACAGAAACAAACACTCGTTCTGGCAAATATGCTTAACTAACTCCCATCCACATAGACGTTCTAGCTGATTGAATTAAAGTTTATACAAAACTTACCAAGATAAGAAGGACCAGGACTCTGACGATAATTCTAAATTTACCAGAACATTTTGGATTATTACGGGCAGGATTAATACCTGGTTAGATTTGTCTTTTGATGGAGGAAAACTTCAACAGACTATGTGTTGACCCTCCTTACGACAAGTGAATAAATACTATCTGAGAACTTGCCTTTCTTCAGGAGCCATGTGAAGGGTGTTAGGTATCTTGAAAGCACAGCTGACTTCTCAACACCTGCGTGACCTTGTGAAAGTTATTTTGTCTTCCAGGACCTCGGTTTCTTTACAGGTAAAAGGGGGACCTCAGTATTGGAAAGAGATAGTGAGCTCATCTACATACAGCCCCTACTTAATGCCTGTCCAAAAGAAAATGACCTACAGATTTGTTTCCTTTTAGATCAGTTCCTTCCACCGTTCTGTAACACCAATGAAGCTGGGGGCCATTCTTTCAAAGACGAGCTAATTTAGGCTTACAGAGAGTAATCAGAAAGCAAACAAAGGTCTATTGGTGCCTCCAGCTATATGCTTTCCATGGTCCCATTCAGTCCTTGTTCCTCCCCTGAGAGCCACCATAATAAGATGAAGATTTAGCTACAACGTGTGTGAATTTACAGGGAAGCATGTTACAGGTAGAGGTGAGGAATGGAAAAGAAGTGGAAAAATAAGGAGACACATAGCTAGTGACTATATATCTTACATCTGGTCTTGGAAGTCATGCCAAATGGCAATGACCTGACTGGAGATGTTGGCAGAAGAGTAATGGGGAGCACAGTTTATTGGTTTAGAACCATGGTTCTGCTAGAGGGGAGCACGGATTTAGTCCCTTGGGTAGGGGGGCAACTGGGCAATATCGAAAGACATTTTTGGTTGTAACAAAGAACAAGAGGCATGACTGGCATCCGGGGACAAAGGCCAGGAGTGCTGCTAAACATTCTGCAATACACAGGACTGGCCCTTATGAAAAAGAATTACTCAGTCCCCAAATGCCAATAGCACCGAGAATGAGACACTCTGCTTTAAAATGAGAAATCCAGGGGGTGCCTGGGTGGTTCAGTCGGTTGAGCATTCAGCTCTTGATTTCAGCTCAGGTCGTGATCTCACCGTTCATGGGATGGAGCCCCATGTTGGGCTCTGTGCTGACACTGCAGAAACCACTTGGGATTCTCTCTCTCCCTCTCTCTCAGCCCCTCTGGCTCACACACGTGTGCTCTCTCTCTTTCTCTCTGTCTCTCTCAAAATAAGAAAGCATTTTAGAAAAATTTAAAAATAAAATGAAAAATCCAGTAAGAAAAAACATTCTTCTTTCTTTGTAATGATTCCCTTTCAGTAATAGTCTGTAAATATCCTGACAATAATGTCAGGCGAAGGTTTGCTCTGTACATTCATTCTGAATTGTGAGATTACAATGGTTCTGGGTGAGATCATTAAAAGTTTAAATATACGTGATGACTCTCATATTGGAATGAAGACAGCCCTGAAATAATGGGTATTGGAATCACCTCCAAGTTATAAATTGAGAAAAGTACTATAAATCTTAAATGTTGGGCTAAAATAAAGTAGCAACATTTCCTTATGCTATTTTGCTTCTTTCTGCTAGAATCTGAATTCCTTGCCTTAGATTATTTGGCATCTGGAGATCTGTAACAAACCCAGCATTCAAAATAGACCAAGCCTCCCAGAAAACAGTACAGGAAGGATTAAGTCATGAGTTTACAATCACTCGAAATCTGTGTGTCGCTTAAAGCTTCTACGTTTTATTCTTTTGGCTTCTACCCCAGAAATCACAGACACTGAATCCAAACAAGATTACGCGAACAACATTCTACACAGAACAGAGTAGATTTAATATATGGCTTAATGATGTGTCAAAAACAAGCATTGGAAGTGTATTTGTTAATGAACTCTACAACACAAGCACTGCTAGTTTGCTCGTTGAAAACCAGCCACTTGAGGAGGAAAAAATAAAGACACTTCATTTTCTTATCTTAGCCAAGTCTTTCTGATACAAAAAAGCACTGAGACGAAATGTTCAGTAGAGTCTACAACGTTGACCCCAAAGTTCAGGATCGCATTGTTATGTCTGGTTCTCTGTCGGATGGCAAAGGGGTTTCTGTCTCCCAGATTCGAATAAGAAAAATCAAATTGTGTTTTCCGTGTGGCCATTCCTATTAGCAAAACTTTAAACACACTTTTAATAAAAACCTGTGAACGCGTAATACTTTCTGGTTGGTATGGCTAGGTGAAAAAAAGCCATTAATTTTTTTGTATATGGAAAATTTATGACCACAAAGTCAGTCTGTATCAAAGGGTTTAGCCAAGGCACACCAATAAAGCATTCACCTACTGGGTTATGTTAAAACAGGGCAAGATAAAAGTAAAGTTAGTTCATTTCTTCCCATCACAACAAAAACGTTGATAAAGAACATACTTGATATCAAACAGAGCTCCCTGCTGGCTCCAGTTACCTGGGAGTTTGGAGCCTGCGGTTTGAATAATGTCTCCCCTACAATAGGAATGACAGCAGAAGTGTGGAGAGACTGATGAGGCTTCCTGCAGGCTCCGCTTTTCGAGTTCAAACTCATTCTTTATTCTCAAGCAGAAACGATAACAAATGTGTAAATAAATAGTCAGCGATCTTCTCATGTTCCTTTTTTGGTGTTGGAAATTACATAACAGTTCATCCAGCAGAGGTGAGCTGACTTCATCAAACTACATTCCAGACTTATGTAAGTTTTTCTAAAGAATTAGCAAAGGACAGTTTCCTATAATTTTATTTGAAAAAAAAATGTCTGTAAATGAGATTCTTGAAGAAATAGGGCTTAGGCAATTCAGACGGTGAGTACAGATGCTTTGAAAATACACAACGCAAAACCTATAATATGAACAGACCTCGTACACATGCATAAGTTCGAATTTTAGTAACTACAATTTTTGTCTCCTCAATTCTGGAAAACGTTTTGCCAAAATCCTAAGATGTAATGCAAGATTTTAAATTGTAATGTGAAATATAACACCTGTACTAGCACTCATAATTATTTTTTTCTGAAAGGAATGCCTACCTAAGTCAATATCAAAGAGATATCTACTTGATGCTCTGATCAAGCAAGATACTTGGCTATTATTTATCTCATTTTCAAACATATCAATAAAAAGACTCAGGAGATGCATTTTGTAATCGCATACATTATTTTTTAAAAGTTTCTAACCATTCAAATAAAAATTACAATATTTAATTTTCATTCCAATTTTTGAAATCTGTATGCTTCTGTGATTTAGTATGTTTTAAGTAATACCCAGAAGAAAATACATTAACTTCTGATTAATTTTTAAGTTACAGAAAGGTGGAGACAAAGAAAACTCTGGCAGGAGTAGGACGGACTGAGCCATATAGCGCGGTTCCAACTGGCCAGCAGAGGGCAGCATCCTCAAATGGTTGTGGGTGGGAGACCGGAGAGCGGAGGACGGGAGAATGGATGGAATCTGATTAGCTTGCAACCATGCAGAACTTCAAGTCCTCATAACTGTTTTCTCTTTTCCCAGTGGAAACCCAGAAGTGGGAGAGTAAGGACTTTTTCTTCCACCTTTTTAAAAAAGTGGAAGGGAGCGCCTTCCACTCAGTCAGTTAAGCCTTCAACTTTGGCTTAGGTCATGATCTCACAGTTCCATGAGTTCCAGGAGGCCTCCAGCTCTCTGCTGTCGTCGCAGAACTGGCTTCAGATCCTTGATCACCTTCTCTCTCTGCCCGACCCGCACTCGCTTGCCTACGCACTCTCTCTCACAAATAAACATTTTTTTTTAAGTGGAAAAATTCCAAAGCAGAAATAACACTTTCATAGCACTTAAATATGGCCAGCACTATTTTAAATCCTTTACATATATTAACTCATTTGGTCCCGATAATAACCCTGCGATGTGCACTGTTATTACTCCCAATCTTGCAGTTTAGGAAACTGAGGCAGGGGGAGCTTCAGTCACTTGCTCAGGCCAAGTAGTGGAGCTCAAATTCAGACCCAAGTGGCTGATTCCAGAGTTCAGGCATAAGATGTCTCTACTAGAGTGGAGACTTCCCAAAGTGCCCTTTTTTCTACTGGGTTATCAGCCTCTCTCACTGATTTCTTCCTCTTACCACATCTTCTTAAAATATACAATTCTGTATTTTCCTCTTATTTTTTATAATAATAACAGCCCATCTGTAATTTGAGAGGAAAGATGCATTTTGTATTCCCTTGATAGTCACACTATTACAGGCCTATCTGTCATACTAAGACTTTTCAGGGAGGATGGTGTCCATTTTAGGTTTTGAATTTTCAGAAGGCAGAAAATAAATGTGTACAAAAATAAACATCGCTAGAGCCTTCGCCAGCACTGGGCTTATAAACTGGTTAAACTAGGATGGCAAATATGGAGAAAAATGAAGACCATCTTCAAAAACACCATATTATTAAATTTTCATTATGATACTGAAAGGGAGTAGCTAAAGAATTACTGATCTCAAGCTCAAATATGAAAAGGACAAATAGAACTAATTCAAAATGTCAAGTCCAAACTTTTTAAAATAAACTTACAACCCCTATGGAAGACAGAAGTTGCAAATTCATATGAAATAAATCTCAGCTGTCGAGAAATAACTCATTCACTGATTGATTCATTCATTTATCCATTTGACAATTATCGAGCGCTAGAGGCTGATTTAGTGACCTCTTCACAGAGTACAGCCTTGAAATGTGAGTAGGGTTTTCCTAGAAAAGGCAAAGGAGGAGAGCTTCCCAGTAAAGAGATCAGCAAAAGCGAAGCCCAGAGGTGTGGGAGAGCAGAATGTGCTTGCAAAATGGCAAAGAGACATAATTGGCTAAGGCTCGTGGGCTTAGCCCACAAGGGGCAAGGGAGCTACACACATAGTGGGCGATGGGGCATCCTGGGCCTGGAATGAGTGAAAAACTCAATACGGGGCTCATCCTTTATCTTGTAACAAATAGAGAAGATGTGGATTAAATTCCAAAGCTGGACAAAAGCATATAACTAAGGTGCAGATAAAAGGTCAAGCTTGGACATGGTATTAAGTATTCGTATTAAGTATCCGTAAGGATTGAATAATGAGTTCTCTTAGGCTCACAGATACTGCCAGATTCGGAAAGCATGCTAACATTTTGAATGCCTAAGTGAGTTGGAGACACAGTGATTTTTTAAAATTAAGTAAAGACAAGTGAGCAGAGGAAGTAAGTAAAGACAATTAAACAAGAACTAATACGAGTAGTATCTCCGGAACATGCATGGGACGGGATTTGGATAAGGACAGTCTGTTTGCCAGCCAATGTCTAATAGTATCAGACCAGCAGAATGATCGAGAGGACCTTATTTTATCTAAAGTAGTCTTTTTCGAACATAGGCACACAGCCCTCAAGCATTTTGAGCGCCTACTATGTTCAAGACACTGTGCTAAGTGCTGGGTAATCAAAGATGAGAGAGGGATGATTGCTGCCATCAATAAGTTCACAGTTGTCCAGTGCAGGGGAGAGATGGGCAAGAAAACAAATCATTGCTTTACAATTGAGTCCTTCTAGTAAAGAGCTATCTGCATAGTTCTACGTTATGAGAAAGAGAAGAAACTAGCCATTCAGAGGAACGTTCAGATGATTATCCTCTGGGACTCTCAGCGTCAAGAATGTTTTCCTTTTCCTCCCTTCTTCTAGAAAATTCTATCTATCTCTCAATAAATGCGGAGAGGAGGTTGTTAATTCTTTCCTCACCCCAGCTCTTAATAATCCCAAGGTTATCGAGTGTTGTGTGATCCTGTTTGTGAGATAGACGGCATGGAAGTTGAACTGGAGAGCACCACACAAAACTCAGGTTACCAAGCGTGGTTGATTCATTATTTGTTCATAACTGTTTATTCCATCCCTCCCCTTGCCGCATTCACCTATGGGCACAGTATGCCTCCCAGCCCCAATGACTTTGAGCTTGGCCAAGAGACTCACTACAGCCAACAGAATCGTAGTGACATATGACATATACCGCCTGTGCGCAGAAGGTTTAACTGTGCGTGATCTGGCTCTGTGAGCCTTGCCTTCTGCCCTTGACCATGAGACTCTTAAGTCCCAGAGAGAGGCCGCTCCTTCAGCCTGCATCCCAGAATGAGAAGACACAGGGAGCCTTGCCCATCCAAGACAATCCAACCTGTAGACTCACGGGTGAGCAAGAAATAAATGTTTGTTTTGTTAAGATTTGGGAATTGCTTGTTTTTGCAATAATTGTTGACTAATGGATCAGGTAAAATGTGATAATCCAGATGAAAAATGACTGTGGCTTAAATTCGAGCAGTGCCACTGAACTTAGGCAAGTAGAGGGCTACTTAGGAAGGAAAACCAAAAAAGACCTTAGTAATTAATTGGAGGTGAAAGTGAAAACAAAAATAGAGGAGTGAATCATGATATTCAGATTTCTGGCTCAGCAACTAGAGAAAGGAACCAAAGACAAGCTAGAAAATTAAAGATGTTGGATTCTTTAGTGCATGCAAACAAATAATGGAGAATAAGTTATTGCTGAAAAATATTTTAATATGCACGTGTGTGATTGTAACTATTAAAGTGACTATCATTCATCTCTATTAAGCATCGAACAAGGGGAAATAATCTTAATTTGCATGAAAAAAGGTTATTACACTCAAGAATGACACTTCTGACTAGAAGGTTGTTAGATATTAGAATGCATTATCCATGGTATTCAAGGAATTTTCTTTTACAGGATATATTTAGTTCCAGATTAGCCATGGAATTTTCAAATTAATTATGAAGGAATCTTTTCTACCAGTGTGATTTTCCACTACTCTTTCTTATTTTTTGACGACTTTGATTGGGTTAGTTTTACCTCTCTGAGCCTTTCTTTTGCCATCTGTAAAACAAGGAAATGGGAGTAGACAATTTTTCAAAGCGCCTCCACACTTGGGAATAGAAAACAGACCCTACCAGTACCAGAACATTGAAGAATCAACATCGGCCTAGGTTCTCACAGGTGCTGTGGATGCTATAGGAAAGATGTGTGTAGAGAATGTCCTTTTACATAGTGATATTGACATTGATAGAGCTAGACAGGACACATTCTTTTTAAACCACAATATATTCTTTTTTTTAATAAGGAAATAAAAATGGTTAAAACATTTTTTTACATAATTAAAGTGTGCAAAAACTGGTTGATAAATGTAACTTCCTGTGACCTTTTATTTCCTGTGGTATAAATTCCAAATATCTAGTGCCTTAACCCCTGTTTCGTGTGCCAACAGAATTAAACTTTTATTGTTTGACCCAAACTGCTACACTTGGCCCAAATTGCTATATGAGGATAAGCAACATCCACATATGACTTTAGACTTAACCCAGCATAAAACATCATATGTAATACTCATAATTATGGGGTTTGAGAATTGAGCTGCTTCAAAGCTATTTGAATCCTAATAACTGGTTCTTTAAATATAATGTAACATTATTAAATGAAATTTTACTTATAAAATGTGATGTGTGTGTGTGTGCCTGTGTGTGTAATTTTTATGTAATTTTTTTAAAGGGTGGCATTTAGCATTTTCATGCCAGGCTGTTGTAGAGGGTCTAGATATGCAGTAGTTCTAAATTTATGGCCAGAATAACTGAAATCATAGGTTACCAATCAGTGAGCAACATTTACTGGGTAAATAGTCCTGCAAAGTAAGACACTATATAATGCAGAAGGGAAAGAAGCCAGTGTTAGAAAATAGACCGTGCCATTCGAGAGCCAAAGAGGAAGTTTGGTTGCAAAACAAAAAAATTAAATCAAAGGAAGAAAAGGTTTTTGATCACAGAGTTCCTCAAATTCTAAAAATAAATCAGAACATGCTGACTCTTAATCGACCAGCTAACGACAAAGCTATAGGTAATCTGAAATACAGGGAGAGCAAGACCAAAAATCCCTATAATTAGGAATCATAAAATAATTACTTATACTATCAAGGCAGTGTTCTTTATGCCCTCATCGCTAACAAAGAGGATTTCTGCTCAACTCAAGAGTTCATAGAGAACAACCTTTTGAACTAAAAAATGGCCAGAATGTATTTTGCACTCATATAAAAATGATACTCAGTAAAAATGTGTTGAATGTTAGTTTCTAGTTCATGTAATAGTGAACAAAAGTTACCTGTAGAGTAAGGATTTGTTATAATCACACATTCATAAGTCAATTTTTAAATTTGCAATTTAAGAACAAACTTACACACATATAGGTACCTGTCTCTGAAGAAAATGAGTTATATTATTTACATAGCCACAGTTCTTTTATTTATTTTTTTATTTAAAAACTTTTTAATGTTTATTTTTGAGAGAGAGAGAGAGAGAGAGAGCGCATGCGCAAGCAGGGAAGGGCAGAGAGAGAGAGGGAGAGAAAGAATCCCAAGCAGGCTCTCTGCTGTCAGCTCAAAGCCCAACGTGGGGCTTGAACCCACAAACTGTGAGATCATGCCCTGAGCTGAAGTTGGAGGCTCAACTGACTGAGCCACCCAGGTACCCCTCTCACATTTCTTTTAAATTTTGCATATTTTAGCCTGAGAAAGACATATGATCAAGAACAGCATTAACCATACAGTTTTTCTGAAAATCTGAAAAGTATCAAATTGAATGATAAGACTAACTTTACCCACTGGAAACTTTAAGAACTAACATTTCATTGGTAGGTGTGTTCAAAGAGATTGCAGACATGTCTTAGTGGCTTAAACTAACCCAGGTTTATTTGTTTATTTATTGCCCACAAAGAGTCTGTTGCAGCCCTGATATTTTCCAAGGTTCCTGTGTGCTCAGGATGGCTCAGCTGTGCACCTGCCCGTCAACATGTGCTTCTACAGTCTGCATGGCAGAGAGCACGGAGAGCCTTGTACTGGCAATTAAGTGCTTTTGAAGGGACTAAAATTACTTGTAACTGAACCCATCTGAACAATCAGCGGCCACAGAAAGAAACACTGCCTTCCGAAAAACAGAAGAGATCAATGAATCTAAGAGCTGGTTTTTTGAAAACATAAACAAAATTGATAAAACCCTAGCCAGACTTCTCAAAAAGAAAAGAGAGAGGACCTAAATAGATAAGATCACGAATGAAAAAGGACAGATGACAACCAACACCACAGAAATAGAAACAATTATCAGAGAATACTACGAAAAATGATATGCCAACAAACTGGACAACCCGGAAGAAATGGGCGAATTCCTAGACACCCCCACATTACCAAAACTCAAACGGGAAGAAATAGAAAATTTGAACAGACCCATAACCAGCCAAAAAATTGAATCGGCTATCGAACATCTCCTAACAAATAAAAGCCCTGGGCCAGATGGCTTCCGAGGGAAATTCTACCAGACATTTAAAGCAGAGTTAATACCTATCCTTCTCAAGCTGTTCCAAAAAACAGAAACGGAAGGAAAGCTTCCAGACTCATTCTACGAAGCCAGCATTACCTTGATTCCCAAACCAGACAGAGACCCCACAAAAAAGGAGAAACTACAGGCCAGCGTCCCTGATGAACATGGATGCAAAAATTCTCACCAAGATAAACTAGCAAATCGAGTTCAACAGCATATTAATAGCATTATTCACCATGATCAAGTGGGATTCACTCCTGGGCTGCAGGGCTGGCTCAGTATTTGCAAACCAATCTGTGTGATACATCACATTAATAAAAGAAAGGATAAGAACCATATGATCCTGTCAATAGATGCAGGAAAAGCATTTGACAACATACAGCATGCTTTCTTAATATGACAGACACATTGCCTACCCTTGAGTGGATACTCCCCAAAATACAGCTGCCATCAACCCTTCCCCGAGGGAGTTTTCTTAGCACTCCAAAGTGTGAATTCAGCTCTCCAGTGGCATTAAAAACCCCAGTAGTGTCTTTCATACTTTCCCACTGAAACCCTAACCTTTCCCTCACACATACTTTTTTTTAGGTTGGTATATAAACATTTGCCTCTGACTAGTCAGTGCCAGAGTAAGGATTGGTGCAAGTGTGAATAAACGTCTTTTCTCCTGGTCTGTTGTCAGTTAATTTGCAGGTGCCCAACCTTCAGAACCTAAAGTAACAGAGAAAAAGTTCTCCTCCCAACACTTGCATATATATATTTTTTAGTTTTTCTTAAGTTTATTTATTTATTTATGAGGTGGAGGGAGGGGAGAGGGCACACAAGTGGGGTAAAGGCAGAGAAGGAGAGAGAGAGAGAGAGAGAGAGAGAGAGAGAATCCCAAGCAGGCTCTGCACTGTCAGTGGAAAGCATGATGAGAGACTCAATCTTAGGAACCGTGACAACATGACCTGAGCTGAGGTCAGACGCTTAACCGACTGAGCCACCCAGGCGCCCCTCCTTGCAACACTTTCTACACACATTACTTTCATTCGAATATATTTCATTGGCCTGAGTGAATTATAAGACCAAACCTAAACTCAAGCAAGTGGGAAAGTACATTTCAATATGCCCCCAATTAGAAAATAGTCAGGGATTGGTGAACCCTGATAATGTCTATCTCAGTGGGGGTTGGAAAAGAAAAGAATTTCACTCACAGCTGAGTCAAAAACAAAGTAGAGACTGAATGAGCCCCCTCAAATGACTTTTCTGGGGATCATCTGTTGTTAAAGATGGCACCCCATAGCATGAAACGGAATCCACTGACAGGTGGTAGGTTTATCACTTTTTCCGCGAGTATACTTTCTAAGCTCTCAGACAAAGGGAAAACACATGTAGAAAACAATTTGGCAGAAAAAGTCTATAACTTCTAGTCATTAGGATAAGAGCAAAAGTAATGGCGTTGATCTGATCACTTTCCAAAGGGTTTGGAAAAAGCTAGCAAAGAGAAATGAAAGCTAGATCGTAAAGGGTCAGGGAGTGGAAGATGACACAAAAGAGGATTAGAAACTCTTGTCCACACTCTGCAGAAACTCGGACTTCAAAACCGTTCAGACATCTGTTTTCAGCAAAGGAAACCATAAAAAATGAAAAGGCAACCAACCTATTGAATGGGAGAGGATAGTTGCAAGTGATATAACTGTTAAAGGGTTAATCTCCAAAATATATAGAGAATTCACACGACTCCATATCAAAAAAAAAAAAACTGATTAAAAATTGGGCAGTGGACCCCGACAGATACTTCTCCAAAGACATATGTAAGGCCAATCGACACACGAAAACATGCTCAGCATCACTATCCATCAAATCAAAACCACAATGACATAATATCCCACACCTGTCAGAATGGCTAGAATCAAAAAGACAGGAAATAACAAGCATTGGTGAGGATGTGGTGAAAAGGGAGCCCTCATGCACTGTTGGTGGGAAGGCAAACTGGTGCAGCCACAATGGAACACAGTATGGAGGGTCCTCAAAAAATTAAAAACAATATTACCATATGACCCAGCAATTCCACTTCTGAGGACTTACCTGAAAAAAAAGAAAACACTAATTCAAAAAGATATACGCACCCGTACGTTCATTACAGCATTATTTACAATAGCCAAGATATGGAAGCAACCTAAGTGTCTATTAATAGATAAATGGATAAAGAAGATGTGGGGTACACACACACACACACACACACACACACACACACACATACACACACTGGAATATTGCTCAGCCATAAAAAAGAATGAAATCTTGCCATTGGCAACAACATGGATGCACCTAGAAGGTATTATGCTAAGTCGAATAAATAAGATGGAGAAAGTCAAATACTGTTATGATTTCACTTGTACGTGGAATCTAAAAAACAAAACAGGAACAGACTCATAGATACAGAGAACAATCAGGAGATTGCCAGAGGGGAAGGCGATGGGGGTATAGGCCAACTAGGGAAAGGGGGTTCAAGGGTACAAACTTTCAGTTATAAATGTCACAAGGATGTAATATATAGCATAGAGAATAGTCAGTAATATGGTAACAACTTTCTATGGTGACAGATGTTAGCTAGATGATCACTCCCTAGTGTATATAAATGTTTCATTATGTTTTACACCTGAAACCAATATCATATTGTATGCCAACTATACCTCAACCAAAAAAAAAAAAAAAGGAATCTGTGTTTCCACTTGGCTGTTTAAGCAGTAGGTTGGTAGGAAAGCAAGCACGGCGAGTTATTTGTACCTGGAGTAAAAATAGGTGAGATTCTGAATGTTCACATCGGATATTGTCTGAAAAGTTACCCATCATGTTCTCGCTTGGAAACTAGAGTAGTCAGGGATGACACACGCCGGCTTCTCTATCAGGCCACCTGCGGTTCACGAACAAAGGTCGCGGCAGGCTACCGCCAAGCACATACATTTGCAAACTGCCTCCAGTCAGTTCCCAAGGCCGGAGCCTGGCTGCTGACAAAGGAGGCTGAGCGACAGGCTTAACTTTTCACAGTCTCCTTAGTGGAATCAACGGGAGTAACTCAACACTTCGTTCTCCTGATAAAAGAGATACTCCGATCAGAGCTTCTATCCTTGTCTCTTAGAAAGCAAGGAAAATTGAAAAAGAGCTACCTTTGACAAATTAGAATTTAAAAATGTACTTCTTTTTGGAGAGTTTGGTTGGTTATATAAGGGTTACAAGTTCACGGGCAAGGGTGTTGCATACATTCAATTTTCTTAAATCTATTCAAAATAAGGTATGAGTTAATCAAAGGCTTAATGTCTAAGTCGTCCCATCACATCTTCTGAAGCTTTGAGCAAGACCCACGAAAGCCTGCCTAGACAAATGTAATTTCCCTCCATGCAGATGGTTAAGTGTGTGCCCTAAGCACACCTTAGAAAACAAAACTTCTCTTCACAAGTGTGCTTTTTGGGGCTTCTACCTTAGATAAGATCCGAAGTTACCTGTTTATTCTGTTCCTCCAAAGTTCTTGGTAAAGCCAACAATCATATCATAAAGTGGTTCTCTCTCTCTTTTTTTTTTCTTTTAAAGATTTTACTTTTAAGTAATCTCCACATCCACCATGGGACGTGAGCTCCCAACCCCGTGATCAAACGTCGCACACTCCACCGACTGAGCCAGCCAGGTGCCTCCTCTTGCGCTGAAGATCCTATACTGAACACTGTTAAAAAGAAGACAACAGGCCCAAAATGGAGTCACTTACGCTAAGCTCCACGTCACCAAACTGAGACTTAGTCAGAGTTTTAGCCTTCCCAGAAACGGAGTCTTAAACTAGTGGATCAGGAATCATCTGATCAGCATTTGTTAGGAAATCTGCTTGATTAGCCGGGCCATCCGTGAAAGAAAAATAACCTTGTGATAACCAATCTGCTTTATTGCCTCCTATGACTTCCTGTTCCAGCCTGTCTGCCTGTGAAATTCTTCCGTTTTGTATAGCTCTTCAGAAGCTCCTTTGTATCTGCTGGATGGGATGTTGCCTGATTCATGAATCACTGAATGAAGGTAGTTAAGATCATTTAAACTTTGTTTCTTTAACAACACCTAACGAAGTTGAGTGCATTTAATCCTCATTACACTCCTCTATGAATAAGTGCCATTATTTTATTTAGTTTTCAAGTGACAAAGCTCAAAACTAGAATGTGGCAGAGAGAATTCAACCCAGAAAGACTGACTTCAGAGCCCACGTGCTTAGTCAGTATGTACCTCTATTTAAAACAAGATCTTTGGGGGGCGCCTGGGTGGCGCAGTCGGTTAAGCGTCCGACTTCAGCCAGGTCACGATCTCGCGGTCCGTGAGTTCGAGCCCCGCATCGGGCTCTGTGCTGACTGCTCAGAGCCTGGAGCCTGTTTCCGATTCTGTGTCTCCCTCTCTCTCTGCCCCTCCCCCGTTCATGCTCTGTCTCTCTCTGTCCCAAAAAATAAATAAACGTTGAAAAAAAAAAAATTAAAACAAGATCTTTGGGACACCTGGGTGGCTCAGTGGGTTGAGCGGTTGAGCGTCCGACTTCGACTCAGGTCATGATCTCGGGGTCCGTGAGTTCGAGCCCCGCGTCGGGCTCTGTGCTGACAGCTCGGAGCCTGGAGCCTGCTTCAGATTCTGTGTCTCTCTCTCTCTCTCTGCCCCTAACCCACTCGAATGCTGTCTCTGTCTCTCTCAAAAATAAATAAACATTAAAAAATAAATAAAACCAAATCTTTATTTTCCACAGGATTTACAATTGTACACTCCTTGAATGTTAGAGATATTTGACCTGTTAGATATTTATTCATTTTCAACTGCTTTGAGAAATTCTTACTTGGGAATAAAGATGAATTCAGAAGGGATGTAAGCTAAAATTTAAAAAATCGTTAATTAAAAAATCGTTAACTTGGGGCGCCTGGGTGGCTTGGTCGGTTATGCATCCGACTTCAGCTCAGGTCATGATCTCACGGTCCATGAGTTCGAGCCCCACGTCGGGCTCTGTGCTGACAGCTCAGAGCCTGGAGCCTGTTTCACATTCTGTGTCTCCCTCTCTCTCTGCCCCTCCCCTGTTCATGCTCTGTCTCTCTCTGTCTCAAAAATAAATAAAAACCGTTAAAAAAATTTTTTAAAAAAATCGTTAACTTTTCAAATACTCAAGCTTTCCCCATATGCAAGTGCTTGTCAGAACGACAAGCTGCATGGACACCTTTGGCTGCATTAAGGATAAACAGGATCAAGGGGAGACTAAAATTTGAGTATTTAGGTAGCAGGGCTTTCTGTGTTACCCGACTTAATCTCCATGGCACTCTGAGATGCAGATTTTTATTACTTCTCTTTGTCGGATGTAGAAACCGATGTACAGAGGCATTTGGTAACATTTAATTATCAACGTGATAAATATCCATTAAGTGACAGCTAAGATTTGAGTCCAGGGGTGCCTGATCCCAGTACCTATGGTCTCAACAACCTCGCTCCCCCATTGTCTCCTGAGAGCACAAATACACGGTGCGTTGGTATCACCAACAAAGTGAGGTGAACCTGATCCAAATACAGTGTCCCGGAATTTTCCAGTACTCCTCACAGTGATAGATCACTAGTGCAATGTAATGAGCTAATATAATGCGGTGACTAATATAAAGGGCAGCAGTGGACAAAAAGGAAAGAACAGTGTCATGAGAGATTGACATTGTCAGTCCATATGTGCCACACTCGTGTGCAAGAGCGCTAGTGTCAGGGATCAACACCACCCTGCTGGGTGAGAATCGTCATCATTCTGGTGAACACTGTTTACCTACTATCTCCGAGCCATACTTGTCGGTTTGTAAACCGGAGTCACAACTAACCCCTACCATATCACAGGGTATGTTAGTTATCTGTTGCTGCTGAAGGGTGGCAGAATATGCCATCCCAAAATATTCCACTTTACCATAAGGATGACTTTGAGCGGAAGGCAACTGGGAAGAATCAGAGTCAAGAAAAGCTCTCTTCCCTCTCCCTATTTGCCTAAAAGAAGGAAATAAACTTATACAGGTGCCCCTCCCCGCATCCCCTCTCTACCAGGAAGAACAGAAACACATCACCAGTGACGACTCTAGACCTTTATCGGGCACCAGAGGAATCTACATAGAAAACCTTACCACCTGACCCGTATCTATCAGCATTTGGCTGCCCACAATCTCCCACTCCCCGAAGCTCAAAGTCCTTTCCCTTTGTCTTATCACTTCTCCAAAAAAGTGCCGGAGTCCAGCCCCAGCAGGTCCAGGGGTTCCCGAAGGAAGAACGGCGTCGGGGAAAATAAAACAAAACTAAAATAAAAAAACTAAAATAAAAATGGACACAGACAACAGCAGTGTGTTGAACTGGACGATTTATTGTAGCAAACGTGGCATGATATTTGCTAGTGATTTCCTCGTAGCATTCGTCATCGATGTTTTTCTAACATTACCTAATTTTGAAAACGTTCCTATGTGTAATCAACCTTTAAGAAATAACATGGCGATTTTCTCGTAAAGTTCCCGCATACCCTTTGATTATTGATTAATTTCTTACATTATCCCATTATGCATCCGCGCTTATCCATAATCTACAAAGCATTTGCTTTGCTGCTCTTGTGAAAGGCCCTCCAGTTCTCAACACCTCAAGTGGAAGAGTTACAGGGACATGACCTCCTAACCACATGAGGCCAGAAGAACAATGTGTTTGCCTCAGTCCGAGGTGCCAGAAAGGGGCTGAAAAAACCTTAGAAACCCATGCCTCATACATTCTCAGAGAGATAATGCACCTAGGAATTAATGAACCATTCTGTACCTTAACCGACTAGGTTCAGTCATCATCTGGAATGCGTCCAAGGGGCCAGGTGGGCCTAGGGGTTAAAGTCACCTGTGCCCAGAGATACACTCTTTAGTTACCGGAGTGGGGCTTTCAAATCCATGTGTCTCTCCTTTATTGGCCTCCTTTGCTGACAAATGTATGAGGCTATCCTTCCTGTAAGTAGAGGAGTCTCCATAGAGCATGGAAAGGGCTAAACATAAGGCTGCTCAATTTCTTGCGGAACCTTATTTTCTTCCCTAACGGTTCTATTCCCAGGGGGTCTGCCGAGGGCAATTCCCCAACAGACAATACCCCAGGTAGTTTTAAGGCCAAACTATCTAAAAGCGGGAGTACAAGAAGCTTCACTGTCCATGGGCCACCCTGCAGTCACCAACCCGTCCACAGCCCGGGCCCTGCCACTCAGGCTGGGATAGCTCGGCTTCCAGCAAAAAAGTGTTCTTTGCTAAGATTCTATATAAGCCCAAGTCCCAACCACCCTTTGAGTTACTCATCCCTGGGCGTTCCAGTGTATGAGTTCAGTGCACATGTTAATAAACTCTTTGTTTTTCTCTTGTTAATCTGTTTTTTGTCAGTCTAATTTAGAGCCCCTGCTGGAAAACTTAGGAGTGAAAAGGAAGAAAAGTTAAGTTTTTCCATCCCTACACTGTATAACAAATCACTCCAACACCTGGCACCTTAAAACAACACATATTTATATCACAGTCTCCAGTGGAATCCAGAGGTAGTTATCTGAGTCTTTTGTATCAAGGTCTCTCACTGGTTACAACCAAGGCAATCTGAAGGCTTAATTGGGGAAAGATTCATTTCCAAGTTCACTCGCATGGTTATTGAAAGAATTCGGTTCCTCTCCAGTTATTGGACTGAGGACCTCATTTCCTCCCTGGCTGTTGGTCAAAGGCTGCTCTTCGTCCCTCGCCATGTGGCCTGTCCAATATGGCAGCTGTCCAATATGGCAGCTGTCCAATATGGCAGCACGAGAGAGTCTCTCAGTGAGACAAAAGTCACAATCTTTTGTAATTTAATCACGAAGTGATAACCCACTGCTTTTGCCGTATTTTATCAATTAGAGGCAAGTCCCTAGATCCAGTCCACATTCATGAGGAAGGGAGTACAGAAGATGTGAATTCTAGTAGGCAAGGATCATTGGGGAACCATCTGAGACGTCTTCCTGCCTGTGTGAGTGGGAATCCAATAAGGTGACATATTTGAAAGCACTTAGAAATCTGGTAAGGTTATGGTTGCTATTCAAACCTGGCATTTCCCTTACAGTTTAAATTTTCAAAATGAGAATTGGATATAATTCTATTGATTAATTGCATTAATTGCATTCCATGCCTGTTGGTTAGAATGTGAGCTTGAGCAGATATAGGCACTGTGCACCTGAGAAAATAGCTACCCAGGAACACGCAGCTACGTTGTCTGAGGGACTACAAGCTAGCTGAGGTATGGGAGCTATGCTACAGTTTGCTTTGCTTCCATTTTGTGCTTTTATTTAAGTTTATTTATTTATTTTGAGAAAGCACGCACAAGTGGGGTGGAGGCAGAGAGAGAGAGAGAGAGAGAGAGAATCCTAAGCAGGCTCCACACTGTCAGTGCAGAGCCCAATGCGAGGCTCGAACTCAGGAACTGCGAGAGCATGACCTGAGCCAAAGTTGGACACGCAACCAACTGAGCCACCCAGGTGCCCCTGTGCTTTTTTTTTTTTAAGTTTATTTATTTATTTATTTTGAGAGAGAGAGAGAGAGAGCAGGGAAGGGGCAGAGAGAGAGAGGGAAGGAGAGAGAGAGAATCCCAAGCAGGCTCTGCCCTGTCAGTACAGAGCTCAGTTTAAGGTTCCAACTCACGAACTGTGAGATCTTGACCTGAGTCACAATCAAGAGAAGGGCACACAACCCACAGCCACCCAGGTTTCCTCATTTTGTGCCTTTAAAAAATTATTTTATTTTAAGTTTATCTGTTTTGAGAGAGAGAGAAAGAGAACATAGAAGTGGGGTAGGGGCAGAGAGAGGGAGAGAAAATTCCAAGCAGGCTCTGCACTGTCAGCACAGAGCCCGTCACGGAGCTGAACTCACAAACTGCAAGATCATGGGGCGCCTGGGTGGCGCAGTCGGTTAAGCGTCCGACTTCGGCTCAGGTCACGATCTCGCGGTCCGTGAGTTCGAGCCCCGCGTCGGGCTCTGTGCTGACGGCTCAGAGCCTGGAGCCTGTTTCGGATTCTGTGTCTCCCTCTCTCTGACCCTCCCCCATTCATGCTCTGTCTCTCTCTGTCTCAAAAATAAATAAACGTTAAAAAAAAAAATTTTTTTTTTTAAAAACTGCAAGATCATGACCTGAGTCAAAATCAGCAGTTGGATGCTTAACCTACTGGGCCACCCAGGCACCCCTGTGCTTTAAAAAAAAAAACAAAAAAAGGTTTTCAATTTATTATTTTACCAAAAAGCAGATTATAAATGAACAGTTTTTAATTTATTGATTTTGTTCTGGTCTTAAAGTGCTATTTTTATTATTCCTTATAACATTTGATTATTGTTTTCTGAGTTTTGATTAACCACTTTATTGTTTTAGCTTTATAGCAAAACATACATATATAAAACTTATGATTGAATTTTCTGCAGGAAAAATAACTTTTTAAAAAAATTGTATTTATTTACCTTGAGAGAGAGCGATTAGCGGGGAGAGAGAGAGAATCCCAAGCAGGTTCCACAATGTCAGTGCAGAGCCTGACTCGGGGCTCAAATTCACGAACTGTGAGATCATGACCTGAGCCACAATCAAGAGTCGGACACTTTAACCAACTGAACCACCCGGGCACCCCAAAACATAACTTTTTCATGATCTTCTGAAACTCTGTAGTTTCTAACCACCCTTCACCCACCACCCCCACTGAAACCAATATTTTATAAAACATTTAGGAATACACAAGGCTTCTTAAGAACCAGTGATCACATTACAGCAGAAAAGACTTTGTGCGATATAATCGCGAGGCTAGTAGGTGAATTATCTCTTGCAATTCTCTCCCCTCTGTAAACCTTGACTTTCTTCAAAGTCTGCCTCCTGGTCTAGCTCCTCCGTGACGTTTTAATTACTCAGGTCAACATCAAATTATTCTTTACACATGAAATTCTATTACACTTAGTAATACTATCCTATAAGATAGCACTTAACTCTTTTAGGGGCATGGGGGGTGGCTCAGTCGGTTAAGCATCTGACTCTTGATTTCAGCTCAGGTCATGATTTCATGGTTCGAGCGATCAAGCCCCGCATCAAGCTCTGTGCTGACAGTGCAGAACCTACTTGGGATTCTCTCTTTCCCTCTATCTCTGCCCCTCCCCTGCCTGTGCTCTTCCTGTCTCTCAAAATAAATAAATAAACTTTTTACACAAAGACCATTTTAAATGATTTCTGTTTCATGGAGTCAATTTTTTTCTCCACAAGATGCTTATAAATTCTTTAAAGGCTGTACCTTTGTCATATGTGTGGTTGTTAACCTGCTTTGGGGGAGTCCATTAGCAACGACTGATGGAGCAAATACCTGAAGGGAAAAGGATTTAGAATGTTGTAAAGGTCAAAGTAAAAAATTGCTTAAATTCCACACTCTGCCCACAAAACCCACTTCCCTTACCAGTGTGGACATGTCAATCTTTTTCTGGAACTGCAACCAACTTTGAAGATAAATATTATTTTTTGACTTCTCTTCTCTTCATTTTGTACCAACCACCCTTTCCCCACCACCCTACTGAAAAAAAAAAAAAAAACCTGCCAAAGTGGATCAAAACAACCTGAGAATTTATACCAAAGAGCCATTTACTAAGAAATGAGTCCTCGCGCTAGAAAGATAAATGGTGAATTCAACACCAAGAGCATATTCTGGCTTGGCTGCCTGGAGCCTTTCCTTGGGGTCCTCCTCTCTTTACTAAGCAAAGGAGACTATGCGTGACCTCTGGTGATAAAATCAATTTCCTACCATTTCCCACCCCCCCCCCCCAAATATAAATAAACACAAATAAGGAAGATAGGAAAACTGGAACTCTCACAAGTAGAGCCCAACTTTTCTATCCTGTAAGCTGGGTAGTTTCAGGGTGTATCAAATACCTTTTGGAAAGCCCTATCTGGGCCATCCAGGTTGAATAGTCCTACCCTGTGGCCAGAGGAGTCCTCAAGGCTCTACCCTGGCTGGGACGGGAGTAATGGGTCCATGGCTAACTGGGAAGGTTAATTAATGTTGCTTATTACTGGAAAGAATTAATCAGTTCTACTATACTTTTATATTTTTTGGTGTTTTGCCAACGGCAATTCCATCTGTAGTATGTCTTTTTCAACACTCGGGCAATCTGTGTGTTTTTATCTTATCTTCTTTCTGCACACTGTGGTTTTGAAGCTCTGTTAGTTTCCTAGAATTGAGGAAGTAGAGAGTTTGCATGAGCCACAACAGTTGGCATAATGTGCCAGAGGGTGAAGAAATGCAATCCAACAAACGCTTTTTTGGGCAATTATTTCATGCAAGGTGTTGCATCAGTTGTTTGAACACGAAGATGAGGAAGGTCCAAGTCCTACTCTCAAAAAACTCACAACCTGTTTGCTGGAGACACTCTTGTGCAAACACACACACACACACACACACACACATGCACGCACGCACAACTAATACCAGTCAGAGACTGCCAAGTAATTCAAGAGAGGGATAAGCAAGTAGTCAGAGAAGAGAAAAGTAAAAATTCTTTCTGACTGAGGATGCTAGGAACTTCATAGGAAGGTTAATATTTCAGATACAGTCAAAGACAAATAGAGTTTCAGCAGGCAAGGAAGATGTGGTTGTTACATGGAAGACAAATTGGCCATTGGATTGGTTTTAGACTAAAAGATTACTTTGACTTATTATACCATAAGGTTTCAGTTCTAATAATAAAACTTTAGTTGAGGTATTTCAGCTTATGTTTTTATATATATTCTTATATATATGAACATCAGGCATCCTATTATAAATAGGACTTCCCAGGCCCTATTATTCTGTTGGTAACCATTATGCAAAGATTTGAGTTTGGATCAAAAATATGTGCACACAAATCAGGGATCCCCTTTCTTCCTGCTTCCAGTGAGCTGCACAACTATAAATAGCTGAGACTGACAGACCTTAGTGATTATGCAAGTTAAACCCCTCACTTCACACATCAGTCAATGGTTAGTTAACAATACAATCTTCTAGAGCCCAAATCTTCTGACACCTCCCCTCAAGTGCCTCCTGCTACAACTACCCAGCAACTCAGCCCCTGAGAAGGTTCTCAGGAGAGAGGCACTGCTCCCCTTTTATTTTTGTCGGGAATGGGAGGGGAGAGGTAATGGCAAGAAATTAATCTCATCCTCTGGCCTCATAAATGGGCTCTTGTGCGTAATAAGGGAGCTGACTTTGCCTGGGTAGCCAGCCGATTTGGGATCAGCCTGTGGCTGTTGTCCACAATGGCAGAGTCAGACGCGCGGGATTTCTCCCTCACTCTTATTCCTCCTTTGGAGTTCTAGTAATAATTGGGTAGCCAAAAAGAGCCCATCAACCTGAAAACCCCATCAGGGCAGGATTTTATCTATTTAGTACATTTCTGAGCAATGCTTGGTACACAGTAGGTCATCAATTTTTTCTGAAAGAATGACAATGTTGTTTTCTTTCTGGCATTCAATTAGACATTTTCATTTATGGGTATAGCTGTTTATACTCTATTTTCTTTTCGGTCACTTCATTTAGTCTCCGGGCATGTGAGAGTTAAACCGGACTGACTGCCACCACCCACATCAGGATTAGCAGTCATCAGGGGGCAGGTAGACGTAATCCAGATGCATCCAGAAATGTTCTTAGAACTCCATTCGGAGATGCAGATTTCTTTTTTTTCTAATAATTCTGGTAATATCAACTTTTTTCCTTTGTTTGTTTGTTTTCACTTTTCCAGAGAGGAGACAATACCTTTAGTGAGTCTTGCCTACCTCAAGGGTTATATTACAAAAACAGACCGTAGAAAGCAAAACACAGTGGGTCAGATCCAAAGCTCATGAGAGAAAAGTTACTGAGGCGGTAGCGAAATAGCACAAAGTATAATTTTAAAAATACCGTAAAGGTATAAACTATATGGTAAGATTATTATAATTTAAATTTCATACAAGTATTTTTTAAGTGTAACTCTTAAAAAACTTGTAGATGACATCTGCTTCTAACACTAACCTACTCTGATAGGAATTCTCCTGCACAAGTTCATCTGCACAAAAAATAGAGTTGCATCATCTTAGTATTCTATGGCAGATTCTCATACACCATTATTTCAAGACATCCTATACTTCTTCTAAGTTTTCTTCCTAGTCATCCCTTATGAACCAGAAATGGAATGTTATTTCACTTTCATCATCCCTTATTTCACTCCCAAGAGTCTCCACCAATGAACCGTGTGGGCACTGAGACTTCTCACAAACCATCATAGTGTTCAAAAGCATAATTCCGAGGACAGAGCTGCCGGATGTACTGAGAAGGTGAAGTGTAAATAAATCTAATCTCTCTGTACATTCACGTGTGTATAGGGATCAAAATCACTGTGGGCATCGCTGTGGAACTAAAGCAAACCCGTTCGTCCAACTACTCACCTATTCATTCAGCCCACTTTCATCAAGTACCTGTTCACACCAGACTCTCTTTGGAGTGTTGACAGAGTCAGATAGAATCCACGCCCTCATTAATCTTCCCGAGAGAGTTTTCCTCTTGTGTATGGGGGGCTGGGGGAGAAGGGGTGGGGAATGGAAACAGACTTGCCTGGTCGTTTGGAGGAATCAAGAATCTTGTTTTCCTTAACAGAAAACGAAGCTGATATTAACACTACTTTCACTATAAGGTTGATGTGATTATTACATGAGATAAAATATGTAAAACACGTAAGACAAATATGTAAAATACGTAAGGGCAACGTGAGCGTTAAGTGCTACCAATGAACACTATTCTAGATCCCCCATGACGGTAGAGTGCTCTATTCTTACTTCTAAAACTAGCTTTTTGGAAACCAATGTACAAAATATCATTTTACTTTGGCATTCTGAGAAATACACTTAATGGCTTGAGACTGAGAGTTTAAACAAAGTTTCTGTCTTAGAGAGGGAAAATATGTTATCTTACTTAATAACCATTGATAAAGACACAGACTAATGGACTCCTTTCTGAAATTAGGATTAGGGATGTGTTACCCTGCAGAATATTTTGTAAATGCTTCCGATTAGACAATAAGAAACGTATGTATGTGACTTCTAGAAAACTCAGAGTTATGTTAACTTTCTGGCAGCAGCAAATACCAAATTTCTGATGTTAAGTGCCATCTATGTATTTATTTCTTTTCATCGATTGTGTCCTCTCTTTTGCTTTTTTTTTTTTTTTTGATAATTGTTTTTGAAATTGTGGCCTGAATCCTGACTAAATGAGATAGATAGATGAGAGATAGATAGATAGATAGATGACTGACAACTAAATGGAAAGAGAAGTACCCAAACATAGTCTGAACCTACACAGAAAGATCACAGTAAGTTTTCCACTAATTTAGATTATAAGGTGTCCATGCAAATGGAAAAGTATATTATGATGCAGCCGAGACCTTTGACAAATTTTAAAAATTAAAAGAATAATCTCTTCCTTCTTTCAATCTAACACCTCTTTAACCCGTGGGTTTTTAAATGTTTATTTATTTCTTTTTGAGAGAGAGAGAGAGAGAGAGAGAGAGAGAGAGAGAGAGAACAGCATGAGAGGGGGAGGGGCAGCAAGAGAGGAAGAGACTCCCAAGCAGGCTTCATGCTGTCAACAGAGTCCACCAAGGGCTCGATGTCACCAACCATGAGATCATGACCTGAGCCAAAATCGAGTCAGACGCTTAACTCACTGAGCCACTCAGGCTCCCCTTGACTTGTTTTTTCTGTTCAAGATTATCTGCTATAAACCAGAGCTATTTACAGGTGAACATTCCTCCTGGCTGACACTCCTGCCCCACACTGACATTGGTGGCACAGTCTCTTTCCTTCCATCCCTTTGTGATGGCCAGTGCACGCTCTTGTGGCTTCATGTTGTTCTATGGTCGTTCTCCACAAAACTACTTGCAGTAGATACCCCTATTGAAAGGTGAAAAGAAGTCAGAACACAGTTCCAACAGACCAGGATTAAGGTTGAATTAGTGCTTTCTCTTTCCTAATAAAAATGTTTACATATAGGGACTCCTGGGTGGCTTAGTCAGTTAAGCATCTGTCTCTTGATTTTGGCTAAGGTCATGATCTCAGGGTCTTGGGATTGAGCCCCACGTTGGGCTCCGAGATGATTATGGAACCTGCTTAAGATTCTCTCTCTCTTGCCCTCTCTCTCTTACCCCTCTCTTCCACTTAGTCTCTCTCTCTCTCCCTAAAATATTTTTTTTTAAATGTTTTCATATAGACCTTGTTTTAGGCCTTCCATTTTTGAGTTCAAGACAGTAAGGATGTTCCTCCCCAAAATAGGAAAAATGGATGCCACGATCATCGCTGGTTTCTTTGAGTCAGGATTGTGTGGTAAGACGTCCACAGGTTCTACATACCCTTTGGAAACAGTAAAAAAAAAAATCTAAGGCAATTTTTAGCTGAGCTAGAAAATCACAAGCTTGCCAAGAGCCTCAGTTTTCCTCCCCCAATGCCATTCTTTCCACTAGACCTATACAGCCAGCAAAGCTTCTGGCTTCTCAGTGCTCACACCCAAACAGCATCTGTAGCTACAGGAAATATCAAAATTGAGGTACTTGGAGATCCGGTTGTGGCTTCTGACGATTCTCAAGGGACTTTCAGCTTCCTGTCCCACTTACAAGTACTTTGCGGAAACGATAAGAGAATATCCAGTCAGAATGTGTCAGCATTTCCCCCTGAAGCTTTTCTGCAGGTCTCCATTTCTACCATCCCTCCATTCCAGCTTCAGGAGAGGAGGTGCCCCTGTGCCAGATGAGGCCAATCTTCTCCCAGGACCATAAACCCCAGCCCCTTGGAGACCTCCCTCCCTGTATCTCCTTCAACACCCCTACCTGCCCCCCCCCCCCACCAACCCAGCATGCGCTCTTGTTCCTCAACCTGCAAAGATTGTGTCTTTGAGTCTCTTCCCATATTTCAGGCAATCCTTCTTCAGCGATCAATATAGCTCCCTCCTTCCCATTACACTCAAACTGTGATGTTGGTTTTCAATCTTTTTGGCAGGCTCCTCTTCTTTCAGCCAATCCTCTGGTGGCCTCCAGGTCCCGATCTTAATCCTCCTATCAGTCTCTGCACTTTCCCAAGATTCTCTTCTGCTCATCATGGCTTCCATCTCGAAGACTCAACACTGTACCCCTACTATACCACCTATCCTGACCTCCATATACTGTCAGCCAGCCTCCCTCGAACTCTCCCAATTCAACATGTTCAAAGTTGACTCACACTCCCCTGTACATCTGCCTCTTGTACTTTTCCACAGTAGGGAGGGCTGCCATCATCCTCCCTGGTCACCCAACCTGGAAGTAGAAGTTGTTTGAACTGCCTCATTGCTCAATACATGGCTGGAGTTCTTGTGCTACAGCAGAGAATCTAACTGGCCTCCACCACCTTCCTTCCTGTTAATCTGGTTGTTCTAGTCGGCTGTCTCCAGTTACTTTGTTTCTTATCATCTCTAGGGAAGTCTATGCCTGGTTTTTGTCCCTGTGTAACAAAATCAAGCGTTCAAGAAATGTAATTTTCTTCATCCCCTATGACTCAACTTAACTTCAGTTGGTATCAGTTCTAGGCAGCCTTGGTTATTTCAGCCTCCCAGTCTCTGCCTCCCCCGTCCCAACTTTATATAAGAAAACAAAGATGTGCAGGAGCACCTGGGTGGCTCAGTCGGTTAAGTGTCCAGCTTTGGCTCAGGTCATGATCTCACAGCTCGTGAGTTCGAGCCCCGCGCTGGGCTCTGTGCTGACAGTTCGGAACCTGGAGACTGCTTCGGATTCTGTGCCTCCCTGTCTCTCTGCCCCTCCCCCACTCACACCCTATCTGTGTCTGTCTCTCAAAAATGAATAAACGTTTAAAAAATGAAGAAAAGAAAAGAAAAATGTGCAGAAGGGAGCGACCAGTCTGGGGAGCACTGGGAACATGCGGTCTCTCCCTATACCAGACAAGATGTGGAGAAATTCTAAATGCTATCCTACCTGTCTACTCATGCATTTTCCCACTCCACACATGTTGAATACAGGGAAAATCTACATGGCTCCCCCACCCTGTCCCCAATCTGGGCTCTGCCCTGAAAGCAAGCCACAAGTGTGCTGTGCTCTTGGAACTGCTCCTGTCTCTCCAGGGCCACAGTCCTGTACCCATCCCACCCGGAGGACTCAGCCTGGCGCAAGACAGGGCAGAGATGGTGGTATCTGAGAAGTCAGAGAGCCCAGCTTTTTCTGGACACACCCAAAGTCCATTAGTCCCCTTCCTACACTCTTTCTCCCCCCAGCCCAAATGTTCTTAACTGCCTCCATGCCAGAAGACTATTTTGGCCATCTCTCATGAATCTAAATCTAATGTTTGTGAATAAACATGATGTCCTGGGACATTCTAGGCTTAAACTTTTGAAAGTCAAGAGCTTTCAGAGCTCAAAAGCCTTATTTCAGCTATATCATTCTTCCCCCGAGACAATGGACATCACACACCCTGGAGGAAGGGTAATGTGTACAAAGAGGGAGGAAAGCAGGGAATAAAACCCCCTCTAACATTTCCTGGTGCGAGATTCCATTGCTGGGTGCTGGGTTATGTGTCTCTAGGAACTCCCAACTCTTTGCCCAAGGACCAGGCCTGTGATCTCATGCTCCACTTGACCAGGAAACTCCAGGAAAGGTATCCTTCACTCCTCCTCTATCGCTCAGTACACTTCCCCCTTCTCTCAAATTGCCCCCTCACCTTCATTGCAACAGTTACAGTCTTAGATGAGCTGATTTGTCAAGGAGGATTCCTAACTTCTTCCCATTTTGCCCCCCACTTCCTATCTTGCATATTGACCAAACTGGAATTTCCAACCCCAAATCTCATCATGTCTCCTTCTGATTAAATCCATCAGTGGCCTCATCGGCCTTCAGGACAACTTGAGGCAAGTCCTCGGTGCAGCACAGAAGGCTCATCAGAGGCTCAGGTCCAGTGTGGACCTCACCTTCAGCACACCCTACCTGAGGAATATAGCTGCTCCCAGGAGGTGCCCTCTCTGTACTTTTTACAACCCATTTCTCTTCTCCACGTGTATCCCCTCCCCACCACCTGCCTCCCCACCTCAACTCCCCTGCTTTCTTCTGAACGCCGAAGAGAGGGCACTAAAAGCAATCAAACGATGATGTTTTTTGACAAGCAGCCTTCCACAGGGCACTGGTTTTATTTTGTCTATCAAAAAGTCACAGGGTAACAATTGTTTCCTTGCACTTTGTTTTATTCCCAGTTCTTCTCCTTTCACTTAGTTTAAAGATGCCCACCTTTCTTACGGCTTTCTGGAACGGATGACACAGCCTACGTTTGGCTTTTGAGCCTCACAAAGTCAGGTCCTAAAGAGACTCTAGGAGGATTCCTGAGTTGAGGAAAGGAAGTGACACCAGGGAATCTGACTGATGAACCCCGAGTGTTCCACGCTCACTTAGGTTTGGAAATTCTTAGACCAGGAGGATTGTGCCTTCTGTCCGTGGCAGCCAGGGGGGGAGAGCATCAGGCCCTAGGATTCCTGTGACCAGAAAAGTGCAAGAGCAGAAGGAAGACCTATGCAGTGAGTCTAGAGAGCTGTCCTAAAGCCACTGCATGTCACCCAGGCCCAGCATGGCGTGAGTGTGGGTGTGGAAAGCCAGGAGAGGGCTTCCTGCTTCCAGAATGCTGAGGGAATGGGGGCGGGGGGGGGGGGGTTTCTTTGTGCCCTGAAGAAAATCAAGATGTGGCACAACACTAAAGGAAGCTAGGGACACCCTAAATTGGCTGAATTTACTTTCTGCTACCCAAAGGAATGAAGCATTTTCAATGAAATCTGTTTCAGTTATAGATAAGGTTCCTACATGCTTCATGAAGGCTGAGATTGATACCTACAAACATAAACTGGGAAGCACTGTATCACAAACTTTTGGGTTTTGGAGGGACATAATATGAGCGATCTGATGGATTTTCCCTTGGGACCGGGCAAGAAGAAATGGGTTTAAAATGAGGCAAGGCATGCGGGGGGTAAGGAGGCGCCCGGGTGGCTCAGTCAGTTGAGTGTCGGGCTTCGACTCAGGTCACCATCTCACGGATCTGAGTTTGAGTCCCTAGTTGGACTCTGCACTGATACTGAGGAACCTGCTTGGAATTCTCTCACCTCTCTCTCTGCCCCTCCCCCACTTGTGCTCTCTCTCTCTCTCTCTTTCTCTCTCTCTCTCAAAATAAATAAATAACCTTAAAAAAAGAGAGAGAGAAAAAAATAACAAAAAATAAATAAAGTGAAGCAAGGGACACCTGGGTGGCTCAGTGGGTTAAGCCTCCAACTCTTGATTTCAGCTCAGGTCATGATCCCAGGGTCGTAAGATTGAGCCCCGGATGGAGCTTGACACTGAAAATGGAGCCCGCTTAAGTTTCCCTCCCTCTCTCTCCCTCTGCCCCTCCCTCGCTTGTGCTCATACTTACACTTTCTCTCTCTCTCAAAAAAAAAAAAAAAACACTTTTTTAACTAAAGAAAAAAAAAATGAGGCAAGAAGGGTTCCAACTGGGTTTGAGAGAGATTTTCCAGAACAAATGGACAACACGAGACAAAGAATGTGATTATGTTGTTTTTAAAAGAGAAGATTGGCCTACAGTCTTCCTGAAGGTGTAGTTCATACCCGCTTTATAATTACTAATGTGCACAATGTGTGCTTTACCTTGGAGAAAGCGATTTGAGCCAACCTGATCCTGGGTCACCCCCATTCCATGCCTCGCTCAGGCTGCTCCAAAGATCCAATAACCTAACAGCCAACCCCTGGTTCATGCATCACAACAGCCCCAGTGCCCGAGCCACGAGCCACGGCATGCAGAAGACACAAGGATTCTCTGCAAGTTGGAGTTTGTATACGTGTGAGTGAGAAACGAAAGGATTTTCTCCTTTACGGCGAGAGGAAGCTACGCAGTCACGATTAGTCTTGTATTAGACCTGAGAAAAAGTTTTGGCCCTTCTCAGATTATCAACTCTTCGGTTTCTGAAAATATTTGACCAATGGAAATTACTATTTCGATGATTCAAAGTCTGGGCTGGGTGGTGAGCACTTCTTAACAAATATTCCAGGGAAGCAAGGCTGGTGAAAAATTATTCATCGGTTCAGTCGCCTACGTCTCTGTCGGACAGCACAGAACAGAAACGACCTTCCGTTTTTTAACTTTCCAGATACATTATATTGCAATGACACTTTCACTGTGGAATGACTCCAACCGGTGAGCCGGGTACCAGGCTTCACGCGGAATCACCGCTGGTTTCAAAAATGCCCGCATTCTTTACTCTCCATTTAAAGAAAGCCGAGCAAAATTCTCACTCCTGTAACTGCCAGGTTTCAGAACGTTAAGGCTCCAATAGAGTTGTAAGTACGTAGGGAGAAAATCCAAAGACACTCACGCGTGCGCATGCACAAACACACACAGATTTTATGAGAGGTAGTGGTGACCAGGGGGCAGTATTTATAGCTCTGAGTAATTTATAGCTTTTAAATGTAATGTTATAATGCAAATAAAGTTTTTTCTACCCCAGTGATGAGCTCATGAATAAACCTGAAAAGGATGCTAGGCTGGAGGCAGAGATGGGAAGGAGGCTGGGAATGAATCAGCACGCCCCTGCTTTCTGCAGCAACTGTCACTACAACCATGGGATCAGTTCCCCGCTCAGCATGAGGACTCGGGGCACAGCTATGTGTAACATGGCACTGAACAATTCCCATCCGAGGCAACAGACCAGGAATGCTGCTCAGCTCACCGTGCAACAAAAATGTATGAAATCGCATTAGCAGAAAAACAAGATTTCTGGGTCTTATCACAGAAAGGCTTTTTTCCCCCTCCTAGATGAATGTTCACCTCTAATTGAACAACTGTTACCCTCTTTATTTCTACCTGAAAGTGGCTTTTACAACTCATAATTAAGGGCAGGATCTTTATAATCCCATCATGATGGAATGTCTTTTTAGTGCTTGACTGCAGTTCATTAACAGGATATTTAGGGCTGTGTTTTTCAGTGGTTAATTGGACTACAATTCATTTGCATGTCCTGAACACACATTTTAAGTCGATACAAGAACTCTATTTAGCTGCTTTCTAAAACACGTTCTGGAAGGCTGGAGCCGACGATCCTTGTGAAATAAACACTACATAATATACGATTTGTACTTGGGACGAAAGTCACAGCAGGGAAAATAGCTAAAATCTATTCAGGCGTTCTCTAAATTAACAATACAATTGGTTTTTTTTTTCAAGAAAGAAAGATGTTATATAGTATAATAATTTCCAAAAGTTGATGCCTCCTCATTGAAACAAAAATGGTATAAAAGTTCTGTAAGAGTGCCAATGCAGAGTTTTCCCCAAGGGAACAGCGTGCATCACGGAAGCAGTGAAAGACAATATTCACAATGGACTTTTAGGGGTGTAGGGAAGCTTAGGGTTGATTTGTTTAAAATTCGTGGCTGATTTTTATGGGGAAACATTATCTATTCTGCTGACAGGCTGTTACTTTTGGAAGACTACAGATAGAAAAACCAATTTAATGGATCCAACTCTTGGCTCTTTCTGAGACAAGCCCAATCAGAAGGTATCAAATGATACAAAGTTGCAATACAAACACATCTTTCAAGCCAAACAGATATTCAAGTCTTGTATACCTGCTTTTTTAGGTTGCTACCCACTTAACACCACCAATAGGCTCAGATCAGCATTCCAGGTGGAATTGGTTTTGTTTTTCCCACAAAGATTGCATAACATCTTGTTAATCAAAATCCGTGTTCCTATGGACACTGACCAAGCAAATTAGTCCCCAGGTCAACCCAGCACTATCGACCCTCCTCTCCCTACCTGTCTTTCACAGTAACTCACAAACACCCAGAAAATCTCCCCAACCGTGGAGAAGCCCAGGACTCCAGAATCTGTTCGAGAATGGTTTGATAAACTGAGCTGGTGGCATGCCTGCCAACTATAAAATCCTTCAAATTTCTTCTAAGAGCAAATATACACCTGCAGCTGAAAGACATGCTCCTGAATTGGCCATTTATTTCAAAATTCCCAATAAAAGAAGAAATGACGCTATTAGCTAAATGCTATGATTTCCTTCGAGGGCAAAAAGCCAATAAATCTAAAATTTGTAAAACTATAGATAGATGCTATCTTAATAGTTGCCTGTCATCATACATGTATGAAAAAATATATGAATATATTTGAAAATATACTTAGATTCAGATTAAGTGATTTACCTAAGGTCTCTCAGCCAGTTCTAGAACGCAGATCTGTTTGGAAGGGTAGAGCTCTTTCTACAGCACTACTCCGCATCTGATGGTCTTTATTTAATTTATTAAATTTCATATATTGTCATAAATCAAGCTGTTAAGTGGCATTCACTACACTTCTAATAACCCTTGAATAAAAACTGCTTACAAAGAGATGAACAAAAACACAAACAAAAATAGGCGAACAAAACCTTATAAAATGAGTTAAAGTGGGATACAAAAAATAAAATTTTAAAGAATTTTTTTTAAAGTTCTCGAGTCATAGATTAAATTAAGAGCATGTTGACTTAAAAATAACTTACTTATGTTACTCTATTTACAGCCCATTATGAATATAATTAGCTATAACCTTTTTTGGTAGTAATTTAAACCTTTTGAAAATACATTTTATTTTGGTTATTTATTTTTAAAATGAATTTTAAATATAGTTGGCATGCATTTGAGTGATATGTAGTACGAATTTAAATTCTATGGCATGAGTTTGAAATCCATGGTATGAATTTAATGTAATCAAAGGAGTTTTATGTTTGGTTTTACCTCTCAAATGTATTTTAATTAACACAAGAACTCTGGCTATTTACTTATATAATATAATTAGAGTATTTCTTTGTACTAGTTATTTATATTTTAAGGTAAATTTTATCTCACCATATCTCAACATGTGTTACTATTATTCTATGTAACAAGTTATATGTAAAATCTATGTGTTAATCTATAGGTACTATCCAAAATGAAAGTCACTGAAAATTACCCATTTTATGTTAACAATAATCACCACAATGATTTAGTGTGAAATGTAGCACAGCTATCATTTTATCTATGAGATTTACAGTTTTATGAAGTATCTCTAAACTGAACTCAAATTAATTGGTCCTGTGTCTTAAAGCACATAGCTTTGTTTCACTGAGTAGATGACAAATGCAATGTTGTGTTTTTTATTATTTTATTTTTAACCCTAGTAAAGTAATGGTGATCTCAGTGTCCAAAATCCCAATGGCAAAAAAAAAAAAAAAAAAAGGAAAGTAGGAACCGTATCAGAAATGTAAAACATATTTTGTGCCACAGAATGCATAAATATATAAATGCTTACAAATTCTATTCTAAGTAAACAACATTTTTCTGACACTTTAAATAATCAGAAGGATAAGAATCAGACTCTATCATTTTTGAATGATTGAAGTATGTAGAAATCTTAATTCTGAAATTATATTCATGGATCAAATAAAATGTTTTCTCATATAAATGCATCTAGATTTTTTTTTATTTTACCATTTTATTAGAGATCTTAATCTTACATCGTTCATCAAGAAATAATGTAAAACTATTTACTGATATATACCCTTTTACAGGGATTTATTTAAGAATCTTTCTGAATGTTGTTCATTCAGAGTTTTCTTTGAGTGCCTGGTAACTTTATTTTCAGTAAATGTATTCTAGTAAATCTGCCCTTAGGATAATATATTTTGTTAATTTACTTTTTTAAGTTTACATCTAAGTTATTTAGCATGTAGTGCAACAATGATTTCAGGAATAGGTTCCTTAATGACCCTTACCCATTTAGCCCATCCCCCCTCCCACAACCCCTCCAGTAACCCTCTGTTTGTTCTTCATATTTAAGAGTCTCTTACGTTTTGTCCCCCTCCCTGTTTTTGTACTATTTTTGCTTCCTGCCCTTAGGATAATATTCATTAAATGTGACAGTATTTTATCATTTTTGATAGAAAATATCAATTTTGCACAATAATGCAAATTTCTTGTTAAGTATGAATATACATTAAAAAGAAAATTAAAGTCAATCTAGTAAATAATCTGTGATTAAATATATCAAATTACTATTTTTTAAAAGGGAAATTTATTACAAATGTCACCTTGAAGTATGTTTTATTTTGATTATAAATTTATCAACATAGATTTTTCCCACATGCTTCTAAAATAAACATAACTTCACTAGAGAAAACAGCGATTATTTATTTTATTTCACAGTGTGCTTTTTTTTCTTATTTTAGCTCCAAACATATCAGTAGTATCTATGCCATGGGCAAGGTTGAAGGTTTAGGGTTAAAAACCTTTCTCCCCAAGTAAGATACAAAGATTATGTTGTCAAAGATTTTATACGAAGAAAATTGTTTCTTACTTTAAAAAATTAGCTAGTTAACAAAGATATTCCTAAGTACATGCAGAATTGATTTATATTTTATTTGTAGAAGATCATGATAATGCTGAATAAAATCACAATTTATTTCATTTGTAATTTTAGTCTTATTGTGTTGAATAAAACATTTAAAATAACATTTATAGTGCTTTGGGTATTATGATATCAAAAATATATATTAACTGCATTTTGCTCCTTAAAAATTCCAGGTTTCTTAATCCACTTTAATGATACTCAAGGAAAAAGTATTATATAAGAATAAAATTGTTTTGTTAACTCTTATTTTACTCTAAAATATAAATTGAAAAACCTGTGAATACTAATTTTTTACTGAAGAAATTTAAATCATGCTTTGTTTATATTGTCAAAGTGTACCTTAACAGGCTTTAGTAATCTATATAGATTATCATTCTTTGCATATAATATGATTACATATTCAGATCATCTAAAGAAATCAAACGGCAACCCTTTGAGTTCAGTGACGTGAATGGATATAAAATAAACATACAAATATCAATAGCCATGGTGACATACAATGCCTAGAAATAACCCTACAAGATATAAGCAGGACCTATTTACAGAAAACTATAAACTTTTATAGAGCGATAATAAAAGGTAAGCTGAAAATGTTAGAAACACTTCATATTTATGGATAGAATAATGCATGACTGTAATTCCTCCTAAATTAATTCTTATATATTAATGAACCAAATGAAAATAACATGGCAATGAGATTTTATCTGAAAGGGATGACAGTTTTCAAAATGAGTCTTGAAAGATTAATAAGCAAGAATGGCCTAGTAATACTTGAACCAAAACAAAAATAGAGCAATATGTTTAGGAGTTTTATAATATTTCCATGTAAGTGGTGTGGTATTATGTAAGAATTAAGACAGATTAATAGAGCAAAACGGTTTGGAAAAATCCTAATATATAATAAATACGTGTAATGTGAAGAGGCATCATAAACTAATGCAAAAGAGATAGACTATTTACTTAGAAGAGACTTTTGGAAAATTACATATTAAAGAATAAGCATTTAGCTTACACCATACCAGCAGATTTATTAAAGATCTTAGTGTAAACAATGAAACTCTAAAATACTATGTGGCAACAGGTGTGTATTTTTAACTGGTATGAGGGTAAAAAGGGATTTTTCTGAGATAAAAGCAATGAAAGAGATCACAAAGGAAAAATGATGTAATAAAATTAAAACTTCTCCACATTATAAAAAAAACAAGCCCAAAACCAGCAACAAATTATAAAAGTAAATAGTTTGGTAAAAATAATTTTAACAAGAGGTAGCTATCCTTAATACATAATAAAAGGCTCTAAAAATCACTGTTACTCTAATAAAAAAGAAAATGAATAGATAATTCTTGATTGAGAAGACATTAATTACAACAAATATATTTTAAAATTACCAAACTCATTGCTAGACAAACATGCAATAGAGTCATAAGACACTATGTATAATCTGTACAATTGGCAAAATGTACTTTATATGTTAATTCTTTATCCTCACTAAAAAGGTATTCATGCATTATTTGTGAAGGTATAAATCAATATCAATTTTAAGAAAGCAAACTGACAATTATCTCAAAAACATTTATAGTCCTTAAATTAATAATTCTCCTTCTAGGGAAATAAACAGAGATAGGTTCACAGATGTATTTGCAAAGATGTTTATTGCAGTGTTGTTAATAATAGTGAAAATTAGCAATAGTCAAAATGTCCAACTGTAGGTAAATAGTAAAATAAATTAGATTTATAATTCGTGAATTTCATAGAATATTATACATCCATTATAGTGATGCATTCAAGGCATATTTATTAACTTGAAAACTTTTCATGACACAATTTAAATGAAAATTTAGGACTCAAATTTATATTTGTATAATTACTAAGAAAAATAAACATTACAAATGGGAATAAACCAAAACATTGTTAAGCTTAAGTATAATTTTTATTTTCTTCTTTATATTTTCCAAACATCTTACAGTGAACTATACTCCTTTTACAGTTATAAAAGTTCTTTTAATGTTTTTATTTATTTTTGAGACAGAGAGAGACAGAGCATGAGCAGGGGAGGGGCAGAGAGAGAGGGAGACACAGAATCTGAAAGCAGGCTCCAGGCTCTGAGCTGACAGCACAGAGCCCGACGCGGGGCTCGAACTCACAGACTGTGAGATCATGACCTGAGCTGAAGTCGGACGCTTAACCGACCAAGCCACCCAGGCGCCCCATGTTCTTAAAAATTTTTAAAGATATGACAGACAACCTTATACATTGACATTATTCAGGTAACAATTAAGGTGATATAGCTAGACTAGAAGATAAACAGATGTAGACAGAGATACATATTCATATATATCACAATATCACAATAAAAAGTTACATTAAATAGCATTCACTCAAGTGTTTACATTACTTTTCTGTTGCAAGGTAATGTGGTAGCTGAGGATGGCCATTGCTTTTCCCCCTTGTATTAGATGAGTTTTCATAAAACTTAACACTGGTTTAATTCTCTACTGACTCACCACTGTTCATTGTTTAGTTCATCTTTGAAAAATGGGATGTAATAGATATATAACACTGTAAGTGTAAGGTATACGATGTGTTGGTTTGATACACTTATTTATTGCAATGTGATTATCACCCTAGCTTAGCTAACACCTCAGTGATGTCACAGTTACCAATTTCCTTTTTGGGAGAGAACATCTGAGATGCAACCTCTTAGCAACTTTGAAGTACATACATAACACAGTACTGTTGGCTATAATCACAATGCTCTGCATTAGATCTGCAGATTTATTCATCTTCTAACAGCAAGTTTGTAGCCTTTGACCACCATGTCCCCAGTTATCCCCCCCCCCCAACAGCCTCTGGAAGCCACCATTTGTACTCTCTGTTTCTTTTTCTTCATCTTTTGGTAGTTTAAACTCTTTGCAAGCAACTACCATATAAATAAATACAAACACTATTGTCATTTTCACACAGATTTTGCCCTGGGCTACACTGTAATTTTCATTTTAAACTAACTTCTTTTTAGGCCCTCTTTCTCCCTTCAAGAATAGCTTCTGCGAGGAGATGCCAACAGTGGACCTGGAAGGCGACTCTGCCCTGCCATCATAGGACTCGGCTTTCCCACCACTCTCTCCAGGCTGGCCTCTGGGATTACTTTCTCCCGAAAAGACAACCATTCATAACTACGGAGAAGCCTTTGTAAACCACTCCAGGAAGGAGGAATTTCCTAGGGAAGGAAATCACTAAACCATGTGTATCTCCCCTTCCTGCATTAGGGCTGGAGATCATCAATATCTCAGGAGTTGTACAGTAGAATATGACATTTTGTTAAACTGGTGACCATTTTAATAATGATTTTACCAAGAAAAGAATGTAAAACACAGATTTAGCATTGTTGAAGCAGATAGAAATCACTCTCAGTGAATACAGATTGCTATTCTGAACATAATCTGGAAATAAGTCATTCTAAATTAAAGACTTTCTTATCAGCAATTTACAGTTGAGATTGTAACATAAACTCAACTAGTTCAGATAATTAATGCAAAATGAACCTTTTATTTATCCACAGTTGCCTCCATTTATTTGCCTGACCTTCTGTTGCAACCCTGATCATTGCTGGTTTAGGGAAATGAGGAATGACTAGTATTATTCTTTCTAAAGCTGTGGTTTTTGTAGTTTTCACAGTTTCTGCTTAGGAAAAACTACATGTCTTGGGCGTATAAGAGCGTGTGCACGCATTTGCCTGGAATTCAAACATGTTGAGCGTATTACTTATAATGGCACACGAGCTAAAGGCAGAATTTTTAAAAACGAAACAATTATAACACCAGTGACTTTCTCACCCTGCTGCCCTTAAAGTTGTAATGAAAAAAAAAAAAGAAAAAGAAAAAGATAAACCACACTTTCCAACATTCTGAATTAAACATGGCATCATTCTATATTTAAAAAAACTTTTTTATTATCCTCCCTTTGTTCGAGGGGTGGGAAATAAGATGTTTATTTTCATCCGCTGAATAAATATTAATTTATCATAAGGGATTTAACAATCTGCCATGGATCAGATTGCTAAATTACTAATTGAATAAGTAATTTCACACTTAATATATAATTTAACTCTAAACATTATACTATTTGGTAAGACCATTGTCTCAGGTTATATTGAACATTATTGCCTCCTAGACAGACCCAGTTTTAAATGTTATTTTGTGACCGAATGATTTACTTTCAGTAAATCATTGCCTCTTGCTTATGGAATAGGACATAGTCTGCAACTGTTGATTTCAGAAGTGGAACTAAACTTTTTAACTTGAACAATGGGAAGATGACACAGCTGAAAAATATTAACTCTATTACAGTTAGAGTCTTTGAAGGAGAACAGGTGTATTTATCGTGCTTTTTAAAACAAGAATATTTTGCATCGAACTTTTAACAAAAATAAATAACATAAGTAACAATTACTCTTACTATTATTCTCCTGATTTGAGGTCCAGGATCTCAGAGGCTGAAGTGACCCAAAGTACGTTGCTGTGTTGCATCGACACCTGGTGGATTAAAGCCGTTATTACAAGGTGGAAGATGGCTCTCAATTTTTCGTTAGGACAATGTTAAAGCTGAAAAACAACGTAAAGATCGTCTCTAGTCTAACCGTGTAATTTTTCAGCGATGAAAACTGAGGCAAAGAGAAAGTAAACTTGTCAGAAATATTTCAGGAACTGTTAAGAGACATGAAAATAAATATAGCAGTATTTGTTTAATTCAATTGAAGAAGCAGCAAATACTAATACAGAATATATAGACTATACATATTCCATTTTGGCAGAAACATGTTGTTCCATTGCACTGCCCTCTGTGTATGTTTGAAATAAAAGAGTTTTTTTTAGAGGGAATAAAAAAAAATTGTGTGGAGTTAAAAAAAAATACATTGCTGCTCCTACGGTGAAGAACTTTAGTTTTTTAATTTATTCGAATGTGAAAAGGGACGAGAGAAGAAGTGATAATGGAGACCACTGCGGGTCCCCCTGTATACATATTGTAGCAGTCCTCGGAGATGCTACCTCTTGAGGAGGAAATCACACTGAGTCAGACAACTTCCTTCAGCTCAGATACTTTGTCTCTTAAAGTAGTTCCTTCCTCAAAGAAACTTAAACACAGCATTAGAGAACAATCTTTTGTGCAGTTTCTCAGACATTCGCTCTCCCTGCCCACAGGACCTTTTTTCTCCCCGAATGCTCATCCCAGATGCCCATGTGTGTCAACTACACTCTCTTCTCCTGCATAACAAAATTCCAACCAAGTAAATTGTGAAGATCTGGTTGGCTTTATGGAACAATTCATCTACCAAGCAGCGTCCCATCTAGCAAGTAGGAAGGAACTCCAAAAGGCTTTAAGAAGGAGGAGGAGGAGGAGGAGTAGGGGGAGGAGGAGGAGGAAAGAGGAAGAGGAAGGAAGAGGAGGAAGGAGGAGAACCCTTTTAAAGGCACAACAAAAAAGTCATAAACAAACCCCCAAAAAGGATTATTTCAGGCAAAAGGGTCTATGTGGTGGATTACCTCACTGGTACTGACCAGAAAATTCCAGACTAACCAGTTAAAAGACTATATTTCTGAGGAAGGTTGAAATTGCACTTAGGTTAGGTATTAAGCCTCAGTTTGGTAAAGTGGGTTTAGCGAAAGTGACTCCATTTTGGGCCTGTTTCTTTTTAACACCCCCCAATTCTGACTCCTTAGAAGCTCCTCCAAAGAGCCTTTCCTGCCCTCCTCCCTGTCTTAGTTTGTTTGCATTCTGTCGCTACAGCACCAAAATATAATCTTAAATGGGTTTGTTTCTTTCCCTAGCCTGTAAGCTTCTTTAGGGCAGGACCCCAGCCTGCCCCAGCCATTTTTTTCCAGTGCCTAATACCTTCTGGCAAATAACAGGTGCTCAGATACTGCCTGCCAAATATATGTGTGCTATGGTATTATCTCCTGCAGGCCTTGGTAACTTTTACAATGCTTCCAGCACCTGTGATTAATTTCCCCTATTAAAACTATGTTTTGAAAGATTCGGTCTAGCAGAAAGCCTGTATTTCTGAAGTGGTAATAATTCCTTGGGCCAATTCGTCGATCAAAAGACAATACAGAGTTTCTAGGGCTCCCTGCCCAGCTTAGGAATTGCATCTGGAGTGTGTCCAGAGAATTCCTAGCTCAGCCCAAGTTCATTATCATCTGGCCTAGGGATCTGGAGAAGTAACAAGTTATAGGAATTTCAATTAAAGGGATTCAGAAATTAAACGAATTGCATCAGTCTCCTGATTTTGGCTAAGGTCATGATCTCAAGGTCATGAGATGGAGCCCCATGAAGACCCTGCTTAAGATTCTCTCTCTCCCTTTCTGTCTGCCCCTCCTCTGCTCATGTGTGCTCTCCCTCCTTCTCTCAAAAAAAAAAAAAAATGTATATATATATATATATATATAATTAAAAAAAAAAAAAAACTTTTAGGTCCAGGAGGTGTGTGTGTGTTTGTGTCCATGTGTGTGCTGTGACTGAATCTTATGTCCTCTTATTATTATTTTATTTAACAATAGCTTTACTGAAATACAACTCACATGACATAAAATTCATCCCATTAAAATGTAAAACTCCATGGTTTTCGTAGATTCGGTGTTATGTAACCATCCAATTCCAGAAGGTCTGATTTCAGAGCTTTTTCATAACCACCAAGAGACAGCTTGTACTCATTAGGTCTTTTTTTTTCCTGATGATTTTTTGACAAATCTAATTTTCAACAACTTCTTCTTTTTTCACATTAGTAAAACCACCACTCTGTCTTGAGTTATATGCTTATTCAAAACTAAAGTGCGTTCAGGCAACTTGTTATGATTCACCTTGTCTCTAGAGAAATCTTAAAACTTTTTCAGGGAAGTGGTCAATTATTTTCATAGAACTGAAAAGTCTGTGCTTCTCAGCATTTGAAACACAAGGTTCTCCTGTATCTTAAGATTGCCCAGGCTACATTGCAAACCTATAATAGTGGCTCTGTATTTGAACATCTAAATTTCTGAAGGTTTGGGAAATAAAACAATTTGACGTGGGTCTGTATTCTTTTTTGTCTCTCTTTTACGTAAGAATTGCATTAACAAATGATTCCCAAGTGTATTGTGAGAAAAACGAATAAAAGTGATGTAAGCAAAGTGTATCTGTACTCAATTCTACATCAGTAATGAATAAGCCTCTTACTCATCTCATTTGAAAACACTGCTTGGAACTTGGCTGTAGAAGCTTCTGACTTGCATCAGTGGAAGCTTTGCCAAGAACAAACAAAACAATGAGCTCAAAATTAGGGAATGTCCTACTTTCCAATTATTTTCAAAGCTATCAGAAGAACTCTGAATCTCTTCATCACATGGAAGTATAATAACAAAACTTCAGGATTTGAAGTTAAACCGACCTGGCTTAGAATTCCACCAAGCAGCTCTGTTACCTTGGACAATACCAAAAAAAACAAAAAAACAAAAACAAAAACAAAAACAAAAAACGAAAAAAACCAAAAACCAAAAAACAACAAAAAAAAGAAAAAACACACCTATAGTCTGTGACCCTCAGCTTCCTCATCTATGCTTGTAACCTGATTTCATCCAGGCCTCCCCAGTTAGACATGCAAATGAGTTCACATCAACAGTAATGATACATACTTCCTTGGCGATCGTCCCCTCCAGCTCACGCAGGGTTTCTGGTTCCCGGTAAAGTTCATCTTCCTCATGTATTTCACATGTGCTTACTTGAAAAACAGTTCCACTCACACCCTCAAGAGCACTGTCCCTTCTCCACATTGTACTATGGGCGCCAACCTGTTCTTCTGCTCCCCTGGGTCCAGAACGGGCCCTGCTGATGCTTCACCAGTGAATACAGGATTGCCTAACAGGGTGAGGGTTGCCAGGTACCTGAAATTATTCTCGTACTTGAGTCTCAAAATCTGTACCCGGATCTGAGTTTCTATCAGGAATGTCTACCCTATCTGAGTTCTAAGGGCAGGAAGTCCGGGCAAAGCATCTCTAGATATGTGCATTTCCACCCCCAAGGTGCGTAAAAAATCAGCTGATGAATTGTTGAAAATGCAAACTCCTAACCCCACACTCGGTCTCAGTTGAATTTCCGTGTGGAAGGTCCACAGGCCACTTGGAAAACATGCCTCTGTGTATTGCTGATTTGAATAATGGCAGTCCCTCTGAAATGTCCACAACATGTCTTCAAAGTCGTTTCTGCCTCTTCCCTCTTACAACAGAGTGCTGTCCACAATCCAGCTGAGCCTGTGAAGAAATGTAAATCTGTCACCCCATTTCTCACCATCCCCTAAAGCATTCATCCCCCCAAACTGCATCCAAGATCCCAATATATTTAACTGTTAAAAACCAAAGCCGCTCAGCTGAAGGAGACTCCTGCGATGGGTTGATGGGAGCAGGCTTCCATGTACCCACTCTGCCTCCCTGGATCAACCCCACCTCTACAACCAGCACTGGCAGTAGCTCTGAGTTATCTTCATGGAACCACTGGCTTCCACAGAGCACAATTTGAAAAATTCACCTCTAAAGGATAAATTTATAATTTCTTCCATGGCAAAAAAACGCCTCTAGGAATCTTACCCCCACTCCTAGCCCCATCTCCTCCCATGATTCCCTCAGAAATAACCCCATGCTCTGTAGCTGTGCTGATGATGTTGGTAATCACTGGTCACATGGAACTCTTTGAATTCAGGTTAAGTAAAATTAAATCACATTAAAAATTTAGTGCCGTTGTCAATTAGCCACATCTCGAGTACTCAAGAACCACACGTGGCCAGTGGCAGCCATGATGGACATTGCAGATACGGAACATCTCCACCATCGCAGAAAGTTGGATTGGACACTGCTACTCTTTGGATACCAAACAAATTTCAGTTCCCCAAACTCTGCACGTTTTCTCACAGTCTAGAACTTCTGTACATGCTGCCCTCTCTACCTAACATTTTCTCTTCTTTCTTATCTATTTGGTCAATTCCACGCATTTTCTTTAAGATTCTGTCTGGGGAAGCCTCCCCTATGGAACCTTCCCCTACCTGTACAATTTCCTGTCTCATTCAGGGACAGTTTGACACTGTTTCCTCATTGATCTCTTTGGACTCGGAAATTCTTTTAACATAACACTTTCACGTGGTTTCGTAATTATTTGCTTGGCTGTATATATTTTATATTAGGCTGTAGGCAGCAATATTTTAACTCCTCTTTGCAACCAAAGCAATCAATATAATGAATGAGTTGACAAAAGATGGAGAATAATCAGATAGCTGTATACATCTGGGTGAAAAATGGTAGTTGTGGTAGGCCAGCATAGTGCCCCTCCCCGAGAAAAGTTGTCCACATCCTGATGTCAGAATCTGTGAATATGTTACATGGCAAGAGGGGCTTTGCAGATGCTGATAAAGTTAAGGACCTCCAGATAGGGAGGTTAAAATGGATTATTCAGGTGAGTCAATGTAATCGTGATGTAATCCTTAAAAGTAGAAGAGGGAGGGAGATCAGAGTAATTCAATCAGAAATCATGAATTTATCCACCAACCCTGTAGTTGGTGCCTTTGAAAAGGCAGAAGAAGGCCATGCACCAAGGACTGTGTGTGGCTGTCAGCCGCTGGAAAGGCAAGGGCACTAATTCTCCCCTGGAGCCTTCCAAAAGGAGCAGAGCCTGCCTCTACCCCTTGCTTTTAACCCATTGAAACCCACTTTAGACTTCTGACCTCCAGAACTACAAAATCTGTGCTGTTTTAAGCCACTGTGTTTGTAGTAATTTGTTAGAACACCAAAAGAAAATGAATACAGTGGAGTTAGACAGGGAAGGGGGTTAGTACAGAAAGAAAATATGTTTACCTGGGGTGACTTCCCAGCCCCAGGGCCCTGGAACCCAATGGAAAGAGAAGGGCCCACCGCACCAGAGTAAGGACATCATCACTGACCCCAAGGCAGCAGGGAGGATGTGTCCCGGGTTCTGGCTTTTATCTGAGGAGTATGGTCAGGTGTGGGAGGGTTTTAATGGGAACTCGGAGTTGGTAATTTAGCACAGGCAGGAAGATAGATTCTGTAGCCAGGCCCAGTGGTGATACCATCTGGTCCAGACTTTATCCTCTTTGAGAGTGTAGAAAATGACAAAAGATTTCTTTAATCCCTGTGGCTTACCTATTTTATAACTGGAAGTTTGTATCTCTTAATCCTTTTCACCGATACTTCACCAAATATACTTTTTAAAAGCCCACAAGTGTCTAGGCCATTACATCAATACAACAAATATTTATACAATGACATATAAAAGACACTGCACAAGCACAGTGGAAATTTTATTTTATACTGTGTAAACAGAAGAAGTTGCGTTATAACTATATCTACACAAGCAATGGAGAACCTTCTATTCAGAGAAACTATAAATATTTACTATCTATTTCGCAATTAGTTTCGGTATGAATTGAATAGTTTTCAGTGTTTTTATTTTGTTTTTGAAAAAGCACTTATCCAACAAATATGCTTATTCCAGGAAGCATTTCCCTTAGACACAGGAATGAAAAACCTGGTCACAGGCTAGCAGTGAGGACAAGGCCATAAAGTATTGGCCGAAGTCTTGAAGTGTTGAGGGCATGCTGATCACCATGTCATACATACCCCCGGGGGAGAGGTTTACAAAAGGAGGTGGTGATTAAACCATATCTTGAAGGATAAGGAAGTATCTGCCAGGCAAAGAAGGCAGGGTGGGGTGGCTCTGGGAGCATAAGGGAGGAGGGTGGCATTGGGGCCAGATATTAGCCTGAGTCATGATTGCAGGCGTGGCTGATTCAGGAAACTGCAGCCATTCTACTCTGCAGGATCACAGTGTGAATGCAGGGAGAGAAGGAGGTGAGAAGAATGTTTTTAGAAGGAAGGTGAGGGGTCCTGTCTTCCCCCAGCCCCCCCAGATCGTTTTAAGCAAGGAAGCAACGCAATTAGATCTGGACCCTAGAAAAGACAAGCTGACGGCCATGCACCCGACAGAATGCTGGGTGGTATTATGAGGAAACTATGTGAATGATGTCAGAATTTATAAGAGATGGAGGGAAGAAGTCATATGCCCAAGACATTAGCGAGGCATGGCTAGATGGGTAAAAGCTCCAGAACTTGGTTATCAGTTTGCTTAGGGAGAGTAATGGAAAGGTTTTCCGTCTGAATGACAGGAGCATGGGGGATGCCACTGAGATAGGAAGAGCTTGATTGTAGACAGGTTGGGCCACAGATAGATTGATGTCTGGGCATCCTAGCAGAGCATAGCACCGGCAGTCAGATATCTGTGCTGGAAGTTCAGCAGAGAGCCCTGAACTAGAGCTGTTGACTGGGGAGGTACCAACAAAAAGGCGTCATTCACGCTCTGTGCTGTATAATAACTTCTACCAGTTATTACTTCCTAAGTACCAGAAACTATGAGGAAGCCTTTATGTCCATTGTTGAGTGTCATCTTCATAACAGTCATGCAATGTGCATGCTGCTATCACATTTCACAGCTAAGAAATCTAACGTTTAGAGAGTTTAAATCACCTAACCTACCCAAGTCACAATGCTTGCAAATGATAGAGCTGGAATTCAAGTCTAGAAGTGTATTCGCTTCAATGTTAGACAACATTGTCTATTATAATTGTCATCATCATCGTCGTCGTCATCATTATTATCCTATTTTAAAGATATATATTCTTTGTTTTTAAAATTCATCCAAGGGGTGCCTGGGTGGCTCAGTTGGTTAAGGGTCTGACTCTTGATTTGGGCTCAGGTCAGGATCCCAGGGTCATGGAATTGAGCCCCACGTTGGGCTCTGCACCGAGCGTGGAGTCTGCTTAAGATTCTCTCTCACCCTGTGCTCCTCTCCCACACTCATGCTCTCTCTAAAAAAAAAAAAAAAAAAATCATCCAAAATGCAGATTTCAAATCAAGTGATTAAACATTGGAAGTAAATAAGACCTCCAAAGAGCATGGAAAATGAAAATTGTAATGGGCCATAACAGTAAGTAAAGAATAAAATAATGGGGCGCCTGGGTGGCTTAGTCAGTTAAGCATCTGACTTCGGCTCAGGTCATGATCTCACACTCTGTGAGTTTGAGCCCTGCGTCAGGCTCTGTGCTGACAGCTCAGAGCCTGAAGCCTGCTTCAGATTCTGCGTCTTCCTCTCTCTGACCCTCCCCCATTCACGGTCTGTCTTTCTCTGTCTCAAAAATAAATAAACATTTAAAAAAATTTTAAAAAGAATAAAATAATGAAGAGGAAGAAGACGAGCTTACAAAAGATTCTAAGAATGAACAGTTAGAGATGCAAGAGAAGAACAGAGACATCCCTCCAAGTCTGATACCCTCCTAAAATTATTCAATTAAAAAATCCAAAATTAAAATTATATTAGACTATCTAGAGTAAGAATTCCACCTGCTCACTTGAATTTGTTCTTTCTGAGAGATTGCTCATTCACTGTGCAGTTAAATCACAATGAAAAGACTTAAATATGGAAAAATGACAAGATAAAAACAAAAGAAAACAAGTCCTGGGGATATAATATACAAAATGGTTACTATAGTTAATATTTTATTGTATATTTGAATGTTGTTAAAAGAGTAGATTTTTTTTTTACACACTTTGCTGGATTTTTTTTAATGTTTATTATTTTTTTTTTTGAGAGAGAGAGACAGAGTGTGAGCTGGAGAGGGATAGAGAGAGAAGGAGACACCGAATCTGAAGCAGGCTCCGGGCTCTGAGCTGTCAGCACAGAGCCTGATGTGGGGCTCTAACTCACAAACCGTGAGATCATGACCTGAGCCAAAGTTGGGCACTTAACTGACTGACCATGCAGGTGCCCCAAGAGAGTAGATCTTAAAAGTTCTCATCACAGGAAAAAAAGTTAACTATGTGTGATGATGAATGTTACCTAGACTTATTGTGGTGATCATTTTGCAGTATATACAAATATCAAATCACCATATTGTACACTTGAAACTAATATAATGTTCTATGTCAATTATATCTCAATTTAAAGAAAAAAACCTGACCTTGCATCTAATGCAAATGCTGTCTTAGATAACTGACAGTTGAGTTTTCAAAGGTAGTTTTTGAAATACATCTTTCATCCTTAACTTAAAAGCTTCATCCCTAAATTTTTTCTACTCCTGCCATCTGGAAGCGATTTCTCCCCTAAACAGGGTCTGAACTCCCAAAACTGTATGTGTAACTTCCAGCTGGGTATCACATTTCTTTTTTTTCTTACTATACAATAAACTATTTAAGGCAGAGGATCTTTTTCATAGATTTTTTTAGCTTTCCATAGTGCCTTTCACAAAGCACCTAGTAGTTGCTCAATAAGTATTTGTTGCATTCATTTATTCATTCACTCAACAAATAGATGTTAAAGTGCCTCCTCTATGTGGGGCATTGCATAGACAGCAAGAATACAACTGCAGGCCAAATATGCATGAACCGCACCTTCATGGAACTTCCAGGTCACTGGCAGCACAGACATTAATCAAAACATCACAGATGCAAATACAATTAGAGTGTGATTTGTAATGAAAAGTCAAGGTGTGGTGCTATGAGTGCCTAAAAGGGGCATTTCCCAGCCAGAGAGATTTGGGAAGATGTCCCTGAGCGAGTTATTCTTTAAGCTGAGGTCTGAAGGAAGAACGAGGGTTAACGAAGTGAGGGCCGTGAGGAAGCATACCAGACAAAAGGAACAGCATGCAAAGCCCTGAGCCAGATGGAACAGGAAGGAAACATGACTGACTTCCTCTCCTAGAGCAGGTTGGCCCATAGGGAAGAAGGTCAGGCCTTGTTCCTCTGCACTTTCCATCACCACTTCCCCCACTCTTTCGCAACCTTGGTATCACCTATTAGATGGCAAATATCCCTACGTTAAAATAGCATAGAAAGTTTGGATTCTTTAAAACATTTATTTCAAAATTTCTCATCCACAATTCATGAATTTATATTGCAAATATAAATCAAGAAACAATCAATGACCCAAGAATCTGCTAAAAAGAAACAGTTCCAAAATGGAGTCATCTGTGCCAAACCCACATCACCAAACCAGGGCTAAATACCTAACTTAAATTGCTATTTCAAGAATGGAATGCAATCTTAACTGGTCAGTCTAGAATTTCCTGGTCAGCACCAGTGAGGTAATCCACCTAATAAGACTCTGTTGTCCCCTAAAGGAACTTGCCAGAAAATAATCCTTTTTGCTTTTTTGTTTAGGAGTTCTTTGTCCTGCCTTTAAAAACCTTTCTCTTTGGTGGCACCCTAGAGCTCCTTTTTACTTGCTAGATAGGTTGCTGCCTAATTCATGAGTCATTCAATGAAGCCAATTAGATTTTTAAATTTTACTCAGTTGAATTTTGTAAGGTTTTTTTTTTTTTAACAAATCAAAAGATCTAGGTTCTAACTGCTGTGTGATCTTGGTTACTCACTTCACTTCTCTGGGTCTTGATTTCTTTTTTTTTTTTTAATGCTTATTTATTTTTGAGACAGAGAGAATCAGAGTGGGGGAGGGGCAGAGAGAGAGACAGACAGACAGACAGACAGAATCCAAAGCAGGGTCCAGGCTCTGAGCTGTCAGCACAGAGCCCGATGCTAGGCTCGAACTCACCAACTGTGAGATCATGACCTGAGCTAAAGTCGGACGCTTAACCGACTGAGCCACCCAGGCGCCCCATTGGGTCTTGATTTCTTAAGACTGCACGGTGTGTATGCTAAGATTAGACAATAGACTGCTGCTTCCTGCTGTAAGTCTTATACATTTATGTGGGTTTAGGTATTTAAGGCTCAAAGGGGCACTGGCACATTATAATAAGAAATAGAACACATTATGACATTGTTCACACCCCAAGTGTACTACTGAATAGCTGTGTTACATTGGGCAAATGACTTAACCTTTCTAATCCACATTTTATGAATATAATAATATCTACCCTGCAGAGTTATAAAATACACACACACACACACACACACACACACATATATATAGCAACTGATTCACAAAAGTTGCTAGTACAACTAAGATCCACTATTTTAATACTGTGATAGGTCCTATGTCCTCTTTTTAAAGGAAATTATAAAATAATACACAAGAGTCTCAAGAAAAATGAAACTTTGTTTTAGAGTTTTTTCCAAAGACAGTAATAATTTTTCATCCAAAGATATAGGGTGGTATTATTCATTAGTGTCATTAACTTAGACACACCCAGTTAGGTAGGAAATTGTATTAAGTAAGCATTTGGCCTTTAGCCGAAAAGACCATTGAACTTGAAGACTTGGGAGGCCTTTTTTCATCAAATAAGGGGCAAAAAGAGAAAAGAATTACTACCAATAGGGAATTTACATCTGCAATTTAATATTTTTTGTTTGTTCCAGTTTCCATCCTAAGAGGCATTGTCATTAAGATTAAGGAAACAAAAATGTGGGAAGTAAACCCATCAACATGACAGGCTATGAGAATGCTCACTTCAGAGAGTTTTGCTATTAATTCAGTGCAGTTTTAGAAAAATTGCATAAGAGAAATAATTTTCCCCAGTGTTTTATCAACACAAGACCTGGCCCTGAAATTCCATGCAAGTATAAACCCTCCCTCTTTTCTGAATAATTGACATTACAAGGCTATGTCTTCTAAGATAGGTAAATTGGGTTTTTGAAGACATAGTCTTTGTTCATTACAGAACAATGGTTAAAGTTTTTTTAAATTTTTAAATCAAAATATTTAAACAAAAATTTTTCATTTCTTTAGGTCATTGCTTTTACTAAAGTTTTTGAAATATCATAATATTTATTCCACCTCCATTTTTGGCCAAATAGCATATTACCTTTTATAGAAGAGGAAAAATAATTTTCCCTCTACCTTCCTAGGTTCTTGACTAAAACACTCCAGTAATAAAAGACAGAATAATAGGAGAAAAACAAACAGAAGTTTAATAACATGTATACAGGAAAAAAACTAAGTAACTCCCCCAATGTCACAAGCCATCACCACCTTAAATACCATCTCCAGATAGAGACAAAAGAAGATTGGAGGGAGGTGAGCTGGGAACAGGTAATGGGAGGTTATCAAGAAAAGTTCAATAAACAAAGATACAGGTTTTTATGCAGATTTAAGTCCCTGTTTTCTCATTGGCGATTTTGTAGAGCTGTAATCATCTATCCTCTTCCTAGTGCATAGAGGAAGACACACTTACAAATGGAGATTTCCCTTATAAATGCAAATTTCTCTTACAAAAAGGCAACTTGTGTTTTTAGAGTTTTCCCTGTTTCTTTTTTTTTTTCCTGTCTCTGCTTTTTCTTAGAAATTATCTTAAGATACTAGGATAATCCTTATGCCAAAGAGGCATATTTGGGGGTAGTATATTCTGCTCCCCTTCACTATATAGAAGAGAAAAAAATTCCCAGTGCAAAACAGTTATATTAAAATTACACTAAAAACATTTATTTATTTACTTTAACTATATATTTTTCTAAGTTTTATTTTATTTATTTGAGAGAGACAGAGACAGGGCGAGTGGGGGAGGGGCAGAGAGAGGGAAAGAGAGATTCCCAAGCAGGCTCCACACCACCAGCTCAGAGCCTGACTCAGGGCTTGAACCCATGAACCATGAGATCACAACCTGAGCCAAAACCAAGAGTCAGATGCTTAAATAACTGAGCCACCCAGTCACCCCTAAAAACATTTTTTTAAATGAATGGTTGTGATGGGGTTTTGGAGTGGTGGAGGTCCAGAGCTGATGGCCAAGAAAGAATTCTTGAGACATCTTGGGTGCAAAAAGGTGATTTTATTAAAACACAGGGACAGGAGCCTTGGGCAGAAAGAGCTACCTCGGACCTTGAGGAGAGACTGATTATATACTTGGGATTTGGGGTGGGGGAGGGTGGCGGGTAAAGGCTAGAGGAAATTTCCAAAGGTATTTTCACATGCTGAAGAAGACTCACAGGGTCCTGGAGGCCTTGCTATTGTCAAACTAAGGTTGTTGTTCCCTCTAGCAAAACGTTAACATCAAAATAGTAGGGGTTCCTGGAGAAATGTTACACTCTACCTGCCTCCAGTATTTATCAATGGGCTGAGGGTTATAAGGAAATTTAATTTTATCTGCCATTTCCTTCCACCTTTGTTTCCCACATCAGTTGGACTTGTGGGACAGTAACACAGTCCTTACAGCCCCCAAACAATGGAGTTAAGGTGGTATTTATGCTGAGAGTATATTGCTAATCCTGGTGGCCCAGGGCATATAGTCTGGGGTTCAAATTAATCAGTTTGAAGCCCCCAGCATAAAGCATAAAGGGAGGCTGACTGGGGGGAAAAACCATTCTGCAGAGCTAGTGCTAGGGCTAATTGCCAATTGTAGCTGTGGAGCAGGAAGGAGAAGGAAGGAAGGAGGAAGGAAGAAGGAAGGAAGGAAGGAAGGAAGGAAGGGAGGGGGGCGCCTGGGTGGCGCAGTCGGTTAAGCGTCCGACTTCAGCCAGGTCACGATCTCGCGGTCCGTGAGTTCGAGCCCCGCGTCAGGCTCTGGGCTGATGGCTCGGAGCCTGGAGCCTGCTTCCGATTCTGTGTCTCCCTCTCACTCTGCCCCTCCCCCGTTCATGCTCTGTCTCTCTCTGTCCCAAAAATAAATAAACATTGAAAAAAAAAAAATTTAAAAAAAAAAAAAAAAAAAGAAAAAGAAGGGAGGGAGGGAGGGAGGGAGGGATAGAAAGCTTAAAGATATAGGAAAAGAAAGAGGATGTAAGGAGAAAAGAAGAAATGAGAAAGGAAAGAGGAAGAGAAGGGAAGGGAAAATAAAGAGGGAAAAGTCTCTTTGGAAAATTCCTACCCTAACTGATACTTACATGAGTTTGAGAATTAAAATTCAAATATTTCCAGCAACCCAAGCTGAAAATTTAGTTAAAAATCTCTAGGTTGGTAGAATACTAAGGTTCTTGGCAGAGCTAAGGATGAATATGCTCTCAGAGACTGCACTTTAAATCAAGACATCAAGGAATTTCCACAAAAAACTTTCCAGTGGGCATGATTCAACAGTCCTGACTGATGTGGAAATGTTGGGGTTCAGAGCCAACAGCCAAGAAAGGGTTCTTGAGCAACCTTGGGTGCAAAAAGATGGTTTTATTTAAGCACAAAGACAGGACCAGTGAGAAGAAAGAGTTGCACTGGGGTTGTGGTGGGTGACTGATTATATACCTTAAAGTTGGGAAGGGGGATGGGATAGTGTAAGTCTCTAAGGAATTTTGGAAACAAGCTTTCCAGGACTTTGAAGGAGCTAGCTGCTATTAGGAAAACGTCATTTATTATTGTCTATTAAAACCTTAGTCATGAGACAGCTTCAGATGTATATCAGTGGGCCATATGCTTGGAGGATGACTGCTAACCTATTTGGGGGATAGAGATAAAGGAAGTTTCAAAAGGAATTTTTGCACATTAAAGTAGACTTACAGGATCCTGGAATGTAGGGCTAAGATTGACTTTTGCCCTTAGCAAAATGTCAACATTGAGGCAGCTGAGTTCCTACAGTAATGTCACTCTGCCTGTTTCAAAAACTTATCAATGCGCTGTAGGCAGTAAGGAAATTTAATTTTTTTGTTTGCCTTTGTTTCCCACACCACTGACCCCAGGCCATCAAGAAACCAAGCTACTGTATGCAAGAGTCAGCAGGAATAGGACACAAAATGTCTGTTAATAATGGCATTATTGAATACAGGAGAGCAAATAAGTATGTTCACTATGTTATAAGGAAATAATAGAAGGAATTAAAAATAAGATGAAGAAATACAAAGTTATGAAAAATGACCAAGCAAATTTGAAAATAACTAAATAGAAAATGTAAAATTTTAAAGGTAATATTTGAAGTTAGAAACTCAATGGATGGACTGAACAGTGGATTAGACACAGCTAAGAAAGACTACCTGAACACAGCCAGAAAATGATGGAATGGAAATTACGAGAGAGAGGTTGAAAGTTTCAGGTCATAGATGAGAAAATATAAAGTATATTGAATCAGTTTTGCAGAATGAGTCAATAGTTGAGAGGAAAAAAAGAAGAGATATTGGCTAAGAAATCCTTGGAACTGATAGAGAAGAACAATTCTTGGATTGAGTGAGTTTAAGGAACTTTCAGCAGGATAAATAAAAAGAAATCTATATCTGTAGAAAATGTATTCAGGGGTGCCTGGGTGGTTTAGTCAGTTAAGCTTCCAACTTCAGCTCAGTTCATAATCTCACAGTTCATGGGTTCTGGCCCAGTGTCCAGCTCTACACTGACGGTGCAGAGCCTGCTTTAGATTCTCTCTCTCTCCCTCTCTCTCTGCAACTTCTCGACTCTCTTTCTCTCTCTCTCCATCTCTCTCTCCCAAATAAATAAATAAAAACTTAAAAAAAAACTAAAAAAAATATTGAAACAAAAGAACACCAAAAATATCCAAAAGTAGTGAACAAAAAGGTATTTACCTATATCTTAATAATACTAAAAAAATTTTATACCCAGTTAAACTATCTTTCAAGAACAAGGGTTAAAAAATTACACAGACAAGCAAAGATGGACTTTACTAATAATAGAACTTCACTAAAGAATTTCTGAAGTATGGGGGCACCTGGATGGTTCAGTCAGTTGAGTGTCTGATTCTTGATTTCAGCTCAGGTCATGATCTCACGGTTCATGAGTTTAAGCCCCACAATGGGCTCAGTGCTGGCAGTGTGGAGCCTACTTGGAGTCTCCCTCTCTCTCTGCCCCTCACTGCTCATGCCCTCTCTCTCTCAAAAATAAATAAATATTAAAAAAAAAAAAAGAATTTCTGAAGCATGTTCTTTCAGAAGGAAAATGACCCTGTTTCTGGGTGAAATGGAAAGACCTTAGGATCTGAGGCATCAACCTAGCTCGTTCCAAACACGTTGCCAAAGGTTATTGGTCTTTACTTGAGAAAAACATGACACAGTATACAAGTGAGAGATTTCAGGGGTGCCTGGGTGGCTCAGTCAGTTAAGTGTCCAACTTCAGCTCAGGTCATGATCTCATGGTTCATGAGTTCAAGGCCTGTATGGGGCTCTGCACTGATAGTGAGGAACCTGCTTGGGATTCTGTCTCCCTGTCTCTCTGCCCCTCCCCTGCTTGTTCTCTCACTCTCTCAAAATAAATAATAAATAAACTTTAAAAAAAGAAAAACAAGTGAGAGATTAAAGTGAAAGTGAAAGTATACTCTTGAGATGTAAGAGCTGGTGAGTTCAAGAGAGAAAGCTGTGCATTCTGGGGCATGGGTTGCTATCTTTTATTGACAGTAGGTAACTAGGGGGTGGAATGTTCAGTACTTGGGGTAGGGATTTCTTGGAAGCAGGGTTTTGTGCCTTTTCTTTTTCATTTGATCAGGGATTTCCTGTCATGGCACCTACCATCTTGGGCTTGTCTGATTCAACTTGGCTTCATGTGGAATGCTGCCAGGACGGGTTTCTGACTTTCCCAATAGCTGGCCATGACTTCCTTGTCCTTGGCCTCCAGGTATTCTGTTAGAAACTAACTAGCTGCTTACTCTAACAATTCCAGAGGAAAGATCTCAGATGCAAGATGGAATGGTGAGTGAGGAAAATAACATATGGCTAAATCTAGAGACTTATTTATTACATAAAATAATAAAATCAACAATGTATACTTTCTGCAAGTATAAAAATAAGACAGAACCAAAATACTAGATAAAAATAGAATTGAAATTGGGAAAACAGTAATCAGGGGCCAAGCATTCTAAGATACTGGTGTTTAAAAGGAAGGTAAAGGTCTAAGTTGACTAGTCAACTAATTGACTAGTTAACTAAGTTAACTAACTTTGTGAAATTAAATATGAATGTTAAAATTTATAGAATAGCTACTAAACACATAAAAATAGGATGTATAAAAAAGAAAATGGCCCTAACTGGAGTCACTTATGTTAAGTCCCACCAAGATGTAATGCCTAACCTAATTGTACTTTCAGCCTCTTTCAAATGTGGAATATTAAACCAATGAACCTCGAATTTCCTATTAGCACTAATGAGATAACCTGCATGATAAGATCCCCTGCTTTTCCCCCAGGAAAGTGACCTTGCCTGAAATAATCTTTGCTTTTCTCTTTCGCTAATAACTTTCTTTTTTCACCCCACTTTTGCCTATAAAGTCCTTCCAAGTTGCACCGCTCCTTGGAATTCCGTTCTAGTTCCTAGACAAGTATGCTGCCTGATCCATAAATTTTTGAATCAAGCCAATTAGACCTTTAAATTTACTCTGTTGAATTTTGTTCTTTCACAAATTTATGATTTCCAAATTAGCAAAGAGCAAAAATGGAACATGGTAGAGGGAGCCCTTAAATCAATACATTTACATAAGTTAAAAAGGCAAAACTAAACGATATATATATATATATATATATATATATATATATATTTAAGTTTATTAATTTATTTTGAGAGAGATGGAGACAGCACAAGTGGAGGAGGGACAGAGAAAGAGGGAGAGAGAATCCCAAGCAGCCTTTGCACTGTCAGTGGATGTGGGGCTCAGACCCACAAACCCACAAAGCATGAGATCATGACCTGAGCCAAAACCAAGAGTTGGAAGCTTAACCACTGAGCCATCCAGGCACCCCTAAACAATATATTTTAGCCTATATACATGGCAAAACTGCATCTTTAAAAGGCAAGGAAATGGTGAACACAAGAGCTGGTTGGCCTTAAAGGAAACAGACGACACACTCAAGTTAATTTGAGGGGAAGTTACTAAAGGGACTACTTAGAAGGTAGAAGCAGTGTGTAGAAAAATAAGTTAATGCAATGTCCATTGGCCAAAACCAACTGGAACTTGGAGGGCAATAGAGACTATAGGTGGAGGTCATGCAAGTCAGCTAGAGCACAGAGCATGTGGGACAGAGTGAAGCAAGGTCAAGGTGAAGGGCAAATTGAAGATATCCATTCAATAAAGCTTATTTCATCCTCCTTTTAAATCAATATTTATACCAATTTGTGTACATGATATATTTTAGAACTTAAAAGTAGGGGGAAAATACAACAAAAAATAATGTTGTTGTTGTTTTTTCCCAACCAAGGATTATTTTAAAGATGTCTTAAAAGTAGAAATGAAGAGCAAGGATAGTAAGAAACGCTGAAATGACTAGTAATAGGCATTATTTTCCCTTTGCTGTTAGCTAGCTCCTTGGCTGCTAGTTTTCCTCATTTGCAGGGAAGACAGTAAAATATTTTAAGTTGTCACTGTCCCAGTTATCAGATCATCTACCCAAGAAATAAAGGCAATTTCCAAGTTTCTTACTGGGAAGAGTCAGGGATAACTCTTGTCATTTTCAGGGAGGGCAATGTATTGGCTCAAAAGCAGCAGATAGGGAAAAAATTAGATGCCATTTACTGTGAAAATGACATAATATAAATAAAAATTAAATACACAGAAAAAGTTTAAACATGAAAAAGTTCAGCCATCACAGAGATGGTGATTTTTTTTTTTTAGTGTTAGCTCTCTGATTATTACAAAATTATGTACAAAAGCATGATTAAGCAATAGTAATAGCCAACCATTACTGAATGCTTATTCTTTTTCAGGGAGTGTTATAAGTGCTGTGCACATATTAAGTCATTCAATCATTACTGGCAACCCACAGGGTAGGATTATTAGTACCTTTTTCACCGATGAGGATACTGATAAAAACTTTATTTTGTTAGAAAAATCAAATCACTGGACAGTGGAGTTGAGCTCATGTACCTTGTGTCTGTGTCTCCAGAGCTGCCCCAGTTGAGTTGTGAGGATGTGCAGCCACAGTTTCATTCCTTCCATTTTCTCTCCTAGCATCAGGGCACCCTTTGCAAGGGTGTGGAGAACTCCAAGTACTACAGGAGACAGTCTGAAACTTACCTACCAACTTAAAGAGTGGGAAGCACATAAGATTATTTGAGGGCATGTCAGAATTTAGTGTATCTTTCTTTTTCTTTCTTTCTTTCTTCTTTCTTTCTTTCTTTCTTTCTTTCTTTCTTTCTTTAATGCTTATTTAGTTTTTAGAGAGAGTCAGAGACAAGCAAGGGAGGGGCAAAGAGAGAGGGAGACACAGAATCTGAAGCAGGCTCCAGGCTCTGAGCTGTCAGCACAGAGCCCGATGCAGGCCTCGAACCCATGAACCGTGAGATCATGACCTGAGACGAAGTGGGACGCTTAACCGACTGTGCCACCCAGGCACCCCTTTGAGTGTTTCATTTGATTCAAGATTTCCTTAAAGTCACAAAAACTGGGAAATAACAAGGCTTACACTGGGAGTTCTTGACCTGTGGTTCATTGAGAGCTCTGAAATCAAAGGTTAACTGTTGCACATGCACGTCACCTAAATGTCCCAAACATGGGACACGAAATCAAGTTTCCCTTGAACTTCCCAGTCAGGAATAGTTGAGTCCCCAGCCAGTCTTTTTCTGGCTTCCTGGCAAAAGGATTCTTGGAATTACCAGGCAAGCTTACATGTGTCACAGAGCATCCCAGTTGTACCTTGTCACCTCACGTAAACTCCTGGCTCTAGAGTGTTGTTCGTCCCTCCTGCAGATCACCTCTAGCCAATTTACAAGAATAGCTGATTCCTGGAACCTTTGCCTTAGGGAGACTAAGAAGCGTAATAACATTGCAAAACAAAGATTAAGGACATAGACTTCAAGATCAAACAGGCCTGGGTTTGAATCTTGTGTCAAGCACTTAATAGCTGTGGGCAAATTGCTTAAATTGGCCTTGTTTCCTCAACTACACAGGGAGAATTATAATATCCACTTAGCAAGTTTATAGTGAGAATTAAATCCAGTAAAGCACGCACCAAGAACATGCAGTGCGCTCTTTGAATGGTAGCTCTTGCTAGATTATTAATCTCTTGCAACAGAGACTTCTAAAAGGGTGCAGAAATCTGAACTCCCCAGGACCATTTGTCATATCAACAGTCAAGAATTCCAAAGACAGCAATATTAAGTTATATTAGTAAAGGCAACTTTACACAGAATTACATTAATTCAGACCGGATATTTAATTTATAGTGATCTAACTGGATAAAAGGCTAGAACTGAAACCTTACAAGGGATAAATGGTCAATATTTTCCTTAAACTGGTATGCTTTCACGTATCAGGTACCTGAATGACATTTTTTTGCATGAGTTAACTAGCTCAACTCAAAACTGAGATTTCTGGTGAAATCATAGGATACAGACGTTCTCTGTTGTTAACTGAGAATAGATCCACAGATTTAAGGTAGCAGATGTGTACAGGGCAAATCTTACTCCTTATTTGGAAGTTATGGAGTATGGTTTGTGTGCCAAATAAATGAAGACTTGGTCCACTCTGTCAAGGAGGTGGAAAACAAGGGTAAAGAAAATTCACCCCCAGAGAGCACTTCTCCTTTTTCTTCCTAGAATATAACCAAGAAGGTCATGTGAATTTTCTTTAAAACAGGGTGAGCGAGTTTTTGCCTCATGATCAAAACTTCTGCATTCAATATTACAAAGCTCATTCAAAAACAATCTGTGTATTTTGGTCCAAACTGAGAAGTTAAAATGTCTTTTTTTTTAAACATTTTTATTTATTTTTGAGACACAGAGAGAGACAGAGCACAAGCGGGGGGAGGGGCAGAGAGAGAGGGAGATAGAGAATTCGAAGCTGGCTCCAGGCTCCCAGCTGTCAGCACAGAGCCCGACGCGGGGCTCAAACCCACAAACTGTGAGATCATGACCTGAGCTGAAGTCAGATGATCAACCGACTGAGCCACCCAGGTGCCCCAGAAGTTAAAATGTTTTTAAAATAACAAATCCCAAACTACAACCAAGTGTGCTAAAGGATTTGGTCAAAATTCACCTGAATTTGATACGAGGTTTCTTTTCTCTAAACAAAGCACCACAGCTATGGTGTTAGGAAATAGTTCTGTAATAGTGGCATGCAACTTACTCATATTACTCATCTAAATTAATATTTAGGGGTTATTTACAAAGTAGTTATTATGTGCTAAATCATACTAATTTAAGTACAGTGTATTATATACAATATATATAATGTATAATGTGTACATATAATATATAATACATACATTATATGTATGTATGTAAATATATATATATATTTACATACATTTATTTTTGAGAGACAGAATAAGACAGAGCATGAGCGGAGGAGGGGCAGAGAGAGAAGGAGACACAGAATTTGAAGCAGGCTCTAGGCTCTGAGTAAGCGGTCAGCACAGAACTCGATGGAGGCTGGAACCCATGAACCGTGAGATCATGACCTGAGCCAAAGTTGGACACTTAACCCACTGAGCCACCCAGGCGCCCCCATTTTTTACATATTTTTGAAACATACTTGGTCCTCATAATGAACTTGGGAGTTAGGTGAAATAGTGCAGGTCAATATTGCTGCAAACTTATCTTAAGCAGTTACGTACTATCTGTAAGGAATTAACGTCTCAGGAATTCTAGTTCCTCGGAAGATGATGAACTAATGTTGAATGCCATCACTCTACTCCAGACCGAGCCCAGAAGGGCCCTAGTGAAAAGGGAGATGAGAAGAGAACAGAAAAGACTTGGGAAAATCTCAGGCAATACAGAAGAGGAAGGATCCTAGCTTTGGAGCAGAAGAGACCAAGGGCTACAGAGCAGGGGACAGGCTGCTGAGACCTTCCCTGTGGCCCCTGTTCTCTGCCCCTCAACCCTTGGCTGGATCATTACTAGTCAGCGTCCACAGCACTTGTCAGGAGCTGTGGTGTCACATCAGGGCAGCCGGTGTGAGATAAATGGCAGCAGGCACAGGCAGACCAGCTGCCTCCACATCATTTATCTTTCAGCCCTGCCCCAACATTCTTGGAGGAAAGGAGATGACAGCCCAGAGGAGGCAGCTCTGGGAAAAAGGCAGTGCTGGTCCGAGGCTCAGGGAAGTCCCCCAAAATATGGGGTAATGGGAGTTGGGGACACAATAAATGAGACCTCACACAAGAACTCCCCAGGCTGAGGAAGGTGAGTGTGTGGGCGCTCACTCTTTAAATGTGCTTAGAAGGGGAGGGGTTCCTGGGGGGCTCGGCCAGTTTGAGGTTCAACTTCAGCTCAGGTCATGATCCGGCAGACCATTGGCTCAAGCCCCATGTCTGGCTCTGTGCAAACAGCTCAGAACCTGGAGCCTGCTTCGGATTCTGTGTCTCCCTCTCTCTCTGCCCCCCCCCCCCACTTGCACTCTCTCAAAAATAAACATTTAAAAAAATAAAAATAAAAATAATGCACTTGGAAGGGCAAAAGCTAAGGGCTGAGCCTTTGTCCCTTCCCCCAGGTACGCTAAGGGCAAAATGTTAGCTTCCTGGGAAAATAATAAGACGGTAAGCTCTAAGCACTTCTCCCAGATTGATCTATTGTTCCCTTATATATCTTGACATTAAATTGATTGGTGCATGTATGACTGTCACATCTTCTTGATCTAAGGTTTCTTTTTCCCATATTAATGTCTCTGGCCCTCAGGATGTTTGTTGTCTTAAATTCTGCCTTAACCCAAGATGGTTACCTCAGCTTCCTTTAAGTTCATGTTTTCCTGGTGTATCTCTTTCCATTTACTCCTTTCAACCTTTCTGTATCCTTCTTACCAGAAAATGTGTCAGTTTTGACCCATCAGTTTGACTCTTTTAAGTGTATTGTAATTATTGTATTATTGTATATTGTACAATTCTGTGTTGTATTTCACACTTCCTATTGGCCATACTTTTTATTTCCTTTTTTTCCCCTTTTATGCTTTTTCCTTGGTAATCCAAACTTCCTTGTTCTGAAATGTGTACATTTTTTGTCTATCCAGGGAGCACCCCTTATATTCTAAGGTGCATACTTGTGTTTCTGTTTATTTTTCCGCATTCAACTATTTTGTCAAGATCTATTTGTTTCCCTTGAACAAGGCATTCTTAACCTTCTTCGGGTTCTACTCCTTACATCCTACTACGTCTCACCACATTGGTTTTACCTAACATTTTAGTCAAGGATTGTTAGAGATTTATTTGTCCAGGGAAGGGGCAGTCTTTGTTGTTTTCTTTTAAGACCTCAGCTATATTTAAGTGGATTAATCACGATATATTGTCATCACTTTATACATGACCCCCTTCAATTTTTAAAAACATGTATATGTCTTCATATATACATTTTTAAAAATATAATGAATGCCCATGAACCCATCATCCACAAATTAGAACATGTAGATTATGTAAATAATCTATATCTTCCAGTTTGCTCTTGCCATATCTTATCTCTATCTTCCCTCAGAGGGAATAGCTAAGGCTGCACAAGGCTGAACCACGGAGAACCGTTTCTGGAGTCATGGAGCTAGAGTGAGCACAGGTATCCGTGGCTGGTGGAATGGATGGATAACATACGCTGGATGAGTGTGAGGGAAGGTTACGCGGCAGAGGTGAAACAGATGAATTTTAAACATTCCGTACCTACTTACTATTTTTTAAGAAATCTCAGAAAACTGAGAAGATAGAGAATTTCCTTAAGTGGAAAAAAAAAGATTATCTAGCAAAAACCTTTAACATATATCCTACTTAGTGGAGAAACTTTGGGTGCTTTCATGTTGAGGTCAGAAGCAACATCCTCTATCACAGCTTCTATTGGACCTAGTATCAAAGGCCTCGGCAAACATCCCAAGATAAGGAACACAAGTTTAAGGACTAAAAGGAGGATGGTGAAACTGTCATTACTTGCAAGTGATATCATAAAAATATTCAAAAACCTACAGAGTCAATAAATGGGGAGTGCCTGGGTGGCTCAGTTGGTTAAGTGTCTGACTCTCGATTTTGGCTCAGGTCATGATCATGGTTTGTGAGATCGAGCTGGGCAAGGAGCCTGCTTAAGATTCTCTCTCTCCCTCTACCTTTGCCCCTGCCCCCCTTGTGCTCATACGTGCACACTCTTTCTCTCTCAAAAAAATTTTTAAAAGATAATCAGCAAATGGATTCTAGGGAAGAACAAAGTTTAGTAAGCTTGCCAGCAATGAGGTCAATTTGCATCCCTCAACATGAGCAATTCCCCAAGAGAAATATAATTGAAAATAACAGAGCAATAAAAATAGCAAAGGAAGTTTTATTTGGAACAAAAATAGAATTCTATAAAGGAGATCACAGATAAGACAATTTAACATTATCGAGATGTCATTTCTCCTCAAATTGATCTCATGCAACTCCAAGCAAAGGTCCAGCTGGATATTTTTGAAGAACACAAAAAAAATGGTTTCAAGACATATGTAAAAGAATAAAAGATGGTGCATATCTTGAAATAGTTTTGAAAAAGTAGAGCAGAGTAAGGGGCTTCTCCCTGAGAGATAATGAGCATATTACAAAGCCATGATAATAACATTTTAAAAATAGTACAGCAACAGAACAAAGTTCAGGAACAGACCTTCGTATATATTTAAATATAATCATAAGGGAAATCACGGATTGTTTAGTAGATCATTTTGGTAAAACTGGCTTTTTATAAGAAGAAAAATAGATTCCTATTGTACATCATACCTAAGGTTAGCTCTAGATGTTTTAAAGAATTGAATATGAAGGGAAACTATAAAGGGAACAGAAAAAAGAGAGGAAAGGGACTCCAAGGTGGCTCAGTCAGTTGAGTGTCCAACTTTGAATTTCGGCTCAGATCGTGATCTCACGTTTTGTGGGATCGAGCGAGCTCCGTGTTGGGCTCCCTGCTGATGGTGCGGAGCCTGCTTGGGATTCTCTCTCTTCTTCCCTCTTTGTCCCTACCCTGCTCACTCTCTTTCTCCCTCTCTCAAAATAAATAAAACTTAAAAAAAATATATATATATATGAGAATATTTTTGCAGATTCAAAGTCAGAAGAAATATTTTATTTTTTAAATTTTATTTATTTATTTTGAGAGAGAGAGAGAGAGAACACACAGGCAGGGGAAGGGCAGAGAGAGAGGGATAGAGAGAGAATCCCAAGCAGGATCTGCACTGCCAGCACTAGAGCCCAATGTGAGACTCAAACCCATGTACCGTGAGATCAAGACCTGAGCCAAAGTCGAGAGCCAGATGTTTAACCAACTGAGCCACCCAGGCGCCCTAAAATAACAATAAATTCAGAAGAAACATTTCAAATGAGACCCACATACTATAAGTCATAAGGTAAAATAAAAAATTGATAAACTTATGTCAAAATTAAGGATTTTTTTTTTTCCAACAAAGAGTACCACAGGCAAGATAAAGTCATTGGTGAAGAAAAGGAGAAAACATTTGTGATGTCTAAAGTCTAAAAGGGAGTTATGTCTAGGAGAGAGAAGAAATCTGTGCAGATCAGCAAAAGACAAGAAACAAAATAAGAACAAAGGATATGATGCAATTTACAGAAGGGGACATACGAGGCTAACAAGTATATAGATGCCCAACCCTACTATTCCTTGCAGACATGTAAACTAAAGAAGATCAAGCTTTCAGGTAATCAGAAAATGTTAAGTTTTAGTAAAAACAGAGGAAAACGGGAATGATTATGCCTCACAGGTGGAAATGCAGTGTTATAGCCGTCCAGGAGAGCACAGGGCAGTACTCAGCAGGCCCCTGAACAGGCAATCCTACTCCTGGCCGTAGCCCTAGAGAGGCCCCCACACAGGTCCACAGACATGGGGCCTGCACACAGGAGCAGCTCTGCAGAGCAGAAAATTAAAAGCATCACAGATGCCCAATACTGAGGGAACAGATGAGTAAAATCTGGGATGCTTCTGTTATGAATGTCATGCTACAGTGAGAAGGGAAATGGAATATTGAGTTTTAAATGTAAGAAATAAAGATCACTAGTACAATACTATTTAAATAAATTTCAAAAACTGACCTATACATAATCAGCAAGATATCATCTGCAGGATATATGTAACTCTACATTTATATTTATGTGTTTAAAAAAAACAAAAACAAACTTTGGGACTAGTGAGCCTAACTTGAGCTGCTACAATTAAGAATCATGGTCTCACATCCGGGTCCCAGATCTGAGCCAGTTATAGGGACAGAGTTTCTTCAGTGCGAAAATGGAGTCCATTATTAGATTGGATCTGAGCAGATCCCAATCACTGTGGAACCAGAATCCTTCTCTGGACCATCTATGAAGAGGTCAAAGAGGGAGATGAAAATAAAGTCTTGGCCTGAATTTGTCTGTGAAACTGTGACTGCTTCTCCAGTTCATGAGTACATAGTTGAAAGAGTTGTAATCAACTCTTTGACCAACTTTTGACCAAACTTTGTAATCAACTCAATGACCATGGAATAAGGTATATTATGGTAGAAAAGACTAAACTAAGTGGGAACCCCTCTGCTTCTTCCTTCCAAAATAGCAACTGAAAACAATAATATGCCCCTAAGGAAATTACAGAGATCACCCACCATGAAACACTTGGAAAATGTTGGGGTTGGAATGTGACTCCTGTGATATTCCCACTTGATTCACTTGCCTGGCTTGTAACAGAGATACATGGGTCCTAGAGAATGACTGTTAATTACCACAAATGTGATCACATACGGGATGACTCTAAGTTAAGGTATTTTTACAAATGTGGTCTCCTTCCTGGAGCACATCAACTCAACTCAGCTCCAGCAGATTATTTGGGGGCACGGAACAACTGTCAGGATTTTCCTATTCAGTGACAAATTTTGTGAAAGACCAGAATAGCTCAATAGAGGTAGGACCACTAAGGGCTCGGACCCTTTAGGAACAATCGTAAAAAAAAAAAATAAAAAAAATAAAATAAAACTCAACCAAATAAAATCATTCAACCATACAAAGTATTCCAACCAGCTAAAGTGCTGGCTAAAAGCAAACGGAACATGAGTGGGTAGAGGATGAAGAAAAATATAAATATCAAATATGATAATTTGCAGAAAGAAGTATTAGACTACTCAGAATTTACTAGTTGCATGGTTGAGAAGGAGACTACTTCTCAACTCTAAGCATCAGTTATCTGATCTATATGATGTAGGCTGAGGATAAGCATTATCTACTGTGCAAGGTTGTTTTCAGGATTACAGTCAATATATTAGTATTTGGCACTTGGTAGGTATTCAGCATGTTTTACAGAGGCAGTAGGGTCTAGTGTAAGGTGAGGAAGAACAGAGACCTTGGTGTCAAAGTAGAGGTTGGAATCCCAGATGTTTACAGATCTGGGGCATGTTGATTAAGTCCTCAAAGTTTTAAACATTTTTCTTCTATAAAATGGAGTTAGATATACCTATTTAATGGCTTTCTTAAAAATGTTCAATTAGGCAGGGGCACCTGGGTGGCTCAATGGGTTGAGTATCCAACTTCAGCTCAGGTCATGATCACACGGTTCATGGATTTGAGCTCCACATCGGGCTCACTGCTGTCGGTGAGGAACTTTCTTCAGATCCTCTGTTCCCCCTCTCTCTGCCTCTGCCCCACTCATGCTCTCTCTCAAAAATAAATAAACATTAAAAAAATATTCAATTAGTAGGATAGGACACTTAAAAGTACTAAAAAGTAGTAGCTATTATTTTTATAGGGTGGAGTCCAAGTTTCTTAAATCTTGTGGGAAGAACATGCATAAGTAGATCTCTTCGATATAATGTGGTACGTGGGGAGACACATAGATGCATTCACCAGGGTTCAATAAGAACATGACAAAGTGAAGATAATGGAGATATTTAATAGTCTGGCGGGCACTGTTAATGGGTCCAAGTCCAGAAAAGTAAAAGTAAATTTGCTCATGGTACGAGACATAATTAAGGAGAGAGCTGGTCCTAGAGCCCAGAATTTCTAACTCTTGTACAAATTTATTTTTTGTGACTAAACGTTATATTTGTATGACATATAAAATAAATATACCTTCTTAAGTTTTCCTGTGTGGAATTCTCAGAACATAAGATGCATCTATCACATAATTGTATCTTTTTGTTAGCAATAGTTAAAGTATATAGGTCTCTTATTTGGAACATCTTACCTCTCACTAAAACCCATCTTTTAAATGTAATACAATACGGTATGACCATTAATATCTTTAGAAGGTACAAAGGAAGGAAAAGATATTAATTCACTCAGTCAATTATTTTGTATTGTGTTTTAGGTATCAGGTACTACTCTAGGTGGTGAGAATATGGAAGTTAACAAAAACAGACAAAACTGGAAGGGAGAAAGATAATAAATACTCAAGCAAAATGTGGAATACTACATCTGCCTTTATGTGATAAAATGGGCCAATATGGTGATATCCCTTATATATGTTTTCAAATATTGCTGTTTATAAAAAGTAGTGCTTAAATTTAACTATGTTTTCGAACTTAACCTCTGAGAGATGTGGCTGGAGAGACTATTCAATGTACATTAGGAAAATAATAAAGCAGAGGCTGAAGTTAAGAGAAAAGAGAAAGTATTTCCTGATTAGTTAGACATTATCAATAAGATTTTATCCAGGCAACTTTAAAGCTTTTCATAGGCAGATACAATCTCTCTTTTACTCCCCTATGGAACAAAGAGAAACAGAAGTTTCCATAAGAGGGAATGAGAACCTCTGAGAATTACCTTAGAAGTCAGCTTTGAGGGAGGGCTGAAAAAATAGGCAAGAATTTTAATCTTCAGCAGTCAGAACGTTGTAAGAAAAATGTTAGGGATTTTGCCTCAAGGATTGGGTAGAATTCTCAAAGCCCGAAATTGCATAACATGTGAGAGTTGGGGGCATAAAGTCTTTGGATTTAGAAAGAAATTTCAAAAGTTTTTTTTCCATGAAGAATGAATGAAAAGCCAGTATTTATGAAACAGGGAAGAAAATGTTAATTTTATTTAATTATTCATATTTCTTTGATTTTTCTTCCAATTATGTTTTTCGATCATAGAAATTAAGTAGCTGTGCTCATGCTTAAAGCTTTATGATTTCCTTAGACACGTATAACAAGAAAAAGGCAGAGCTCTTATCTGAATCATAGCTCGAATATGGTGACTGTTTGGACCTTAAACCAAAGCACAGTGGGTTCTGGCATAGCTTCCTCTCAATATACATTCCCAACACCGAGCTGGTAAATTTTAGCCAACACATAGTGATAGCAATTATCACAGCCACTCAAGAAAGTCCACATGTCAAAAGAACTTCCAAGAAATCAACATAGTTCTGTGATGTGTTCCCTCAAATATTTGACCGTGCATACCAGGCTTTTTAAGACTTTAAGACTTTACGACAGTCCCACTCTCTCATCTCCAAGGACATGTGGAGCTCTCTCATTGCCACTTAGCATCACTGTTAGTATCTAGTTTGTCCCACATTCTGATCAGCCTCTTCTAAAGGCAGTCAATTTTCACAAGGATTACCAAGAAAAAGGTTGGGGTAGTGAACATTTTTAAAAAATTTTTTTTCCTAATGTTTATTTATTTTTGTGAGAGGCAGAGCATGAGCGGGGGAGGGGCAGAGACAGAGAGGGAGACACAGAATGTGAAGCAGGCTCCAGGCCCTGAGCTGTCAGCACAGAGCCTGGTGCAGGGCTCGAACTCAGAATGGTGAGATCATGACCTGAGCCGAAGTTGGATGCTCAACCGACAGAGCCACCAGGTGTCCCATCTTTTTTTATTTTTTAAATCATGACGAGAAACATACCCCATATCCTAGAATAAGTCAATAAAGACTTTTTTAGTAGCCAACAGAAAACTTATGTTGGACATCTTTCCAAACTCTACACCTCATATCTTCTGAAATGAAATGGTTAAGGAAGTTTGAATAAGAGCAATTATAGCCTCTCTTTCTTGATAACAGTAGCTAATTTAAAAAACAGTTCTCCCTATATAGGGCTTCCTATCAAATAAAAGATAACAAAGTCATTCTCTAATTTTTAATAAAGGATCATGCAGTGCAAGGATTAGAGGCCTCAATTTAGAGGCAAGGGAGACAAGAAATATTGCATGTTCTAGTGTCTGAAAACAGAGGAATGGGGTGCCAACCCAAAGAATTTCTTCTTCTATTCTAAACAAAAAGAACAGCTCAACAACAATTCAGAAACATGCTAACTCTTAACGCCCAGAAATTCCTGTTTTTAAGCCATGCTTTAGGTTATTCAGATATAATGTTTGACTCCTCATAACAACTTAGAAATTTCTTAAATGGTCAGCACAAATAAAGTACGTTGTGCAACTTCCCTTTAAGAAACCACAATTACAGAATAAACAGTCACATCCTTAAAAGGAGCAACTAAAAAATAATAGATCCAACTTTGGGACTATGGAATAGGGAAAATCTTTTTGAAATGTAACTTTACATAGCTTTTTTTGATAAGGAATACCTCTTTCTATCAGTGATAGAAATAATAAATAACTTTAATTTACTAGGTACAAGATGCTATACTATACTACATGGGCTATCTCATTTATTCTTCATACAATTCTATGAAAAAGATATTATTATTATTATCATCATCATCATCATTAGTAATTATTATTCCCTTTCTACAGGTGAGAAAAATAAAGCTTCTAGAGTTGGTGACTCAGCCCATGATGGTAGCAATAGAAGCAGATAGAAATGGTCAGGTTCTGAGCATAGGAAAGCCAAAAACATATGCTAACGAGTATGACGTAGATCTGAGAGGAAGAGAAGTCAAGACTGATCTCATGATTTGGGGCCTGAGCATTTGGAATAAAAGAGGACAAGTGTAGGAGACATGGGTGTGGGATTATGAAGACCAGGAGACTGGCAGTGGATATGCTAAGTTTGAGGTACCTATTAAACACCAGAGCAGAGGTATTCAGTAGGTAAATATGCAAGTCAAGGCCAAGGAAAAGGTTCAGGCTAAGGACACAAAACTTGAGAGGTGGAGGGGATGAGGAGGAACCAACAAAGGAGAAGAAAAGGAGCAGGCAATGTTACAGAAGATTTAAGAGGGAGTAGTATCCTAAGGTTAAGAAAAGAACAAAAAAAGCATCTGATGTGTCAATTGGCGCATGTCTGTTTTGCTGAGAAGTCAGTAAAATGCATCTGGAAAACTGCCTGACCATTGGATTTAGCAAGACGGAGACTTTGTGAAATGCTATTCCACTTTGCTATTGGGATCCTTCCCCTTATCACTTAAGTGTAAAACTCCAAGCGCTCCAACTCATTTATTTGCCCTCACACCAATATTCAGCTACTAATTTAGATTATCCTTTTATCATATCCATCCCTAATCATTTTTTTTTGTGCGTTTTTTGTTGTTGTTGTTTGGTTTCGTTTGGCTTTAGTCATATTCAGCCTTTACCAATACTACAACCTAGTTCTGATCTCTGTTAGCTCAGGACTGGATTCCCACGCACCCTCCTAAACTGTCTCCTGGTTTCTAGTCTCCTCACCGGCAATGCATCGCGATTAGTCACCCTAGAACAAAGCTTTTCTCAGGGATTCCCTAGGCCCTTTGGTTATCAGCAGAAACATACTAAGAGGCTTTTCTCACCTACTTCCCCAGCTCAGTGCATGAGTATGCCCTCCTAAAACATAGCATACCCGACCCTAAGTGCTTGTGAACAGCAAAGTTCTGCCTAAATTTCACAGAAGAGAATCCACAATGAGAACCATCAATCAGAATGATTGGGGTCCTCTATTTGTCATAACCCGATGGACTGATTCCATCTCTTCCAATCTAAGAAGAAATATGGGAGATTGAGAAATACCACACTGATGAACTGGGCAAAAGATTGGTGCTTTCCAATAAAATATAAGCTCACACACCTATTACAATGGTTACAGTAAAATTAAACAAAGAAACTTACACTGGCAAAGGCACTGGTGTGAATAAGGAAGGAGCAGCTGGAATTCTCATTTACCGCTAGTGGGAATGCAAAAGAGTTTGGCCAACTTGAAAACTAGTTTGGCAGTTTCTTATAAAGTTAAACAAATACTGTATGTCCTCATGCTCCCATTCTTAGGTACTTACCCGAAAGAAACTAAAACCTGCGTGCACACAAAATAACCTGTCAGTGAATGTTTACAGCAGCTTTAGCCATAATAAACCCAAACTGGAAACAACATAAATGACCATCAAACGGTGAACAGATAAATGTCTCGTGCATCCATGAAATGGAATCCTACTCAGGAATAAAAAGAACAAATGCCTGACGGATGCAACAACACGGATGAATCTCAAAAGCATTATGCTACGTGAAAAAAAGCCAGACACAAAATGCTACATAGTAAATGATTGCATTTATATGGCATTCAGGAAGAGGCTAAATTATAGAGACAAAAACCAGATCAGGGCTTATGAAGGGCTAGGGGTGGATAGAGGGTATGAGTATAAAGGGGCTTTTGATTTTGGTGATGGAAAATATACTATACCTGAATTGTCGTGGCAGTTACATCATTCTATAGGTTCGTCAAAATCATAGAAATGTACACCTGAAAATGGCAGATTTTACGGCATGTAAATGATACTTCCATCAACCTCATTTTAGAAAGAACGTTCCATGGGGCATGTACTTTGTTTTAGTTGCTTTATCCCTAGCAGCCAGAACAGTAATTGGCACATAATAAGTATATATAGGAAGGAAGGGAAAAAGGAAGGAAGAGAGAGGGAGAGAGGGAAAGAAGGAGGGAGGGAGGGAGAGAGGGAGGAGGGAAGGAAGGGTATCACTTCTCTTGGATATCTTGGAATTTTTCAATGCCCAATCTTAGAATCACTTGTTATTACCAGTCTTAGTCTTTCAATGTCAACCACAGATTGCCACTTTGAAGTTTAGCCACCTCTGTCCCTGGGGAGTTACTCATTGTCTCCTAGGCCAAACCCTTTCCCCCAGTCTCTAAGTGGAGACAGAAACCCCCTCCTTTCTGAGATGAAGTAGTGAGAAATAATACAAACAGATAAATCACGGTTAACAAATCATGCAACGGGACAAAGGAAATGAATTGATTTTGCAACAGAAAAAATGCAGATGGCAAGAACACACGTGAGACAATATTCAACCTCACTTGAAGGTTGAACGGATTCAATTTTTTTTCCCATTAAACCAGAAACCTTTCCTTTTTTTTTCTTTTTTTAAATGTTTTTTTCTTAAACTTTTTAACTTTATTTATTTTGAGAGAGAGAGAGAGCGTGAGTAGGGGAGGGACAGAGAGAGAGGGAGAGAGAATACCAAGCAGACTCTGCGCTATCAGCACAGAACCCAACGCAGGGCTCAAACTCACAAACCGTGAGATCATGACCTGAGCCAAAAACCAGAGTTGGACGCTTAGCTGAGCGAGCCCTCCAGGTGCCCCCAGAAACCTTTCTTGGTGATACAAGAAGCAATGCTAATAAGGACACACAGCAGAGACACTTTCAAACGTTGCTACTAGGAGTATAAACTGGTATAATACTCCTGAAATATTTTGGGAAATAATTATCGAGCACACCTAAGGCATTCAGATGGTTTGGCAGGTAACTTTACATCTAGATACCTCCCTGTAATCAGAAGTGCAGGAAAAGATTTATGTATTAAAAAACTGTTTGGCAATTAAAAATTTAAAGATTCCCTCAGAAGAATGAGTAAGTACATGATGGTTCATTTATGAAATGAGAATATCCAGTTTTTAAATATGATATTCATGGGGCATTCACTTCCGAATGTCCCCTCTCTGCAAAGAGAGCTTTCCTACTATTTTTCCTTTCTAATCTTATACTCCAATAGACTTTTGCCTGCTGCTCCAAAAAAATGATATTTATGAAGAATATTTAATGAAAAAGAAAATGTTAAAATATAATATTAAGCCAAAAGAAGGAAAAATTCAAAGTTGACTACTCAGCTCTTCCTCGCTATGTAAATTTGTAAAACATTTCATACAGGTGCCTGGGTGGCTCAGGTTAGGCATCTGACTTCAGGTCATGATCTCGAAGTTCAGGGATTCGAGCCTCACATCGGGCTCTCTGCTGTCAGTGCAGAACCCACTTCAGAGCCTCTGTCCCCTTTTCTCTCTGCCCCTCCCCCACTTGCACACTTTCTCTGTCTCAAATAAATAATCTTTAAAAAAATTTTCATACAAAGAGGATTGGAAAAAATACCCGAAAGTCTTAATTAATAGTAGTTCTCTATAGATGGTGAGATTATGCATATTATTTTTTTGGTTCTTTATGCATCTTTGTACATTTTAAGCTTTCTACATGAGAATGTACTGAAAAAAAAACATCAAAAAACTTTTTTTTCTTAAACGCTTATTCATTTTTGAGAAAGAGAGAGAGAGTGAGCATGCACGGTCAGGGGCAGGGAGACAGATAGGGACAGAGGATCCGAAGTGGGCTTATAAAATGATTGATGGTTAGTGAAAGAACCTAGACACAAAAGAGTACATACAATCCAATTCCATTTATGTGAAGTACAAACACAGGCAACTCATCTCTGGCGTCCAAAGTCGGGACAGTGGTTCGTCTTGGCTAAAGAGAGGGAAAATTGAGACCCAGAGACTGCATCAAGGGGTTTGGCATAGGAGACAATTAGTAACTGCCAAGTAACAGAGGTGGCTAGACTTTACAGTGACAATCTGTAGCTGACATTTTAAGATTAAGGCTGATAATAACAAGTGATTCCAAGATTGAGCATTTAGAAATTCCCAGATACCTAAAACATCTGAAAGATAAGTGAATCAGGGGAAGTGAACACCATTTTTAACCAAAGACTTACTCTATAATGATACAGCCTTGCATATCGTGGAAGCTACCGTTTCTAAGCTCATTTCTAAACCTTTTTTTTTTCTTTCTCTTTCAGGCAGGGACCATGAGAGGAATTCTAGGGTGCTGTAATGTTCTGTTTCTTCTGGGTGCTGGTTACTTAGTATACTCAGGTTTTGAAAATGAATAATATTTTCTTATGTATGCTTTTCTCTGTGTATAATTCATTAAAATATTTTAAGTTTATTTTTATTTATTTTGAGAGAAAGAGAGAGAGCGAGCAGGGGAGGGCAGAGAGAGAGGACGAGAGAGAATCCCAAGCATACTCCATTGCTGTCAGCACAGAGCCCGATTTGGGGCTCAATCTCATGAACCATGGGGTCATGACCTGGGCTGAAATCCAGAGTCAGATGCTCAACCCTGAACCACCCAGATGCCCCTAAAAGTTTTTTGAAGTAAAAATATTATAATTCTCTTCCAGAAGGAGGCAAAATTGGGTATTTTAAAGAGCCTAGAAACCTTCATAAAACTATACTCGAACATAACATTCGTCGTCCAATTACTCTGGTTTCCCAATACAGGACTTAATTCATCCCACTACCGCAAGCAACCAAGTAAAATAATAACGGTTCAGAATGTCAGGGGTGAGGTCTGCACTGTGTGAATGGAGGTCTTGGCCCTTGTATTTCCCACAAGACTTACGTGGGGATCTGCACTTGGATAAAGCCAGCCAGAAGGAAAGTAGCACAAAGCAGTTTATTAAAACGAAAGTGCACTCTCATGGTGGGAGAACAAGTAGGTTCCAGGTGGAACAGGTGTTTTGGGATTGGATATTATTGGGTCTCTCTGGGCTGGAAGGAGATGGGACAGTGGGGTGATCTCTAACAGAGGCTGCTTCCAACCATTTGGGAGACTCCTGCCACAGGTTGGGAGGGGGAGTTTTTGACTCTAGAACGTTTGTACCAGAACCATCATGGCAGCCTTCCTCAATGTGGGGGGAGGGGTGACTGTGCCTGCAATGCCAACGTATATAATGAGTCTAGGTGTAACCCTGGGGCAGAGGTGGAAGAGGAGAGTGTATATGTACTCTCTAGGTCTCTAGAGCGTGACTCTAGGTCTGTCAGGCTGAAGGTCTTAGAAGCCACAGGGTCAGGATGTTGTGTCCTCTGGCTTGTAATGTGTAATCTATTTATCACTCTCCTTGCTTCCAGCTTATCTCTGTCGTTCCCTTCAAGGACTTGGGACAGCTGCCTCTATCTACTGCTCCTATCTAGCTTCTATCCAACAAGACCTTAATACTAACTAGTTCTCCAGATTCTCACAGATAATACTAAATACCCCCCCAAAACTTTTAAAGGCTGGCAAGAGAATGTTTAAGGAGAATACATGTGCAGAAAAAAGTTACGCTATGACTGTGACTCATCCACAAGTGTCTCCTGCTGAGAAGATTCATTGTTCTTTCCTTCCCGGCCAGGAAATAAGGACACCGATCAGAATGCTTTCTTGCAAATGGGTGGAGTATTTGAGAAGAATCAGAAGAGCCAAGCAGAAAAGGAAGAAAAATGTGATAAACCTCAGCAAGGCTTATTCAATTAAGTGCAGACCTGAATGTTAGTAGGAAAAGAGTTGAAAAACTGCCTTGTGGGGCACCTGAGTGGCTCAGTCGGTTGAGCGTCTGACTCTTGATTGCGGCTCAGGTCATAATCCCAGGATCGTGAAATCAGTCCCCACATAGGGTTCTGGGCTGAACATGGAGGCTGCTTAACATTCTCTCTCTCTCTCTCTCTCTCTCTCTCCCACTGCCTCTCTCCCCAGCAGGTGCATGCTTCCTCTCTCTCAAATTAAAAGAAAGAAAGAAAGAAAGAAAGAAAGAAAGAAAGAAAGAAAGAAAGAAAGAAAGAAAGAAAGAAAGAGAGAGAAAGAAAGAAAGAAAGAAAAAGAAAGAAAGAAAGACTGCCTTGTAAAGCATATGTACAAACACCTCTCCAGAGGTTGTCAATTAATGTCAATTTCTATAATGCTATAAAAACTAAGTAAATTACAACAACACCGGGCATTTTTAACAAGAAATTGTTAAGATCAGTAAGAAATGTGCAGGTGAGAAATGTAATAAGAAGAATGTGCATCAAAAGGAAAAAGGGAAAATAAAAACCTGAAGTCTGTTTTCCTCTTTTCCTTCACTTGTTTGTTTTTAATGTCAAGAAACTCACCATCCTCCTGAAAAGTCCCCAAGATACAAATCTTGGCTTCCTCAATCTTGAGACAATGACTCATCTATTTAGTACAGCTCACCACTTTCCTCCTCCCACATCCAAAGTACCTTTGATAAAAAGCAGATGATGTCTGACAACTTCTGACACGCTTTCTGCAAGGTCAGAGCCAAGGGGGTTTTCCTGAGGAAAGAGAGTAGCAAGAAGCATGCAAGAGTGGAAAGGGTCCCAGACATGTGGCCAAGAGCCCAGCCTTCAGGATGAGCCAACCAAATCACCTGGCTTGGGATCTCGGGAAAGTCAGTTCGCTGATCTGCACTTCTGTTGGTATGTCTTCAGAATGATAATAAACAGCTTGCAGTTGTGAGAATTCAGGAATATAACGGCTATTTACAAGTGCTTCCTAAAAGGTAAAGCAAACAACAATTTCCTGTTACTACCGTGATATCAGTCAGTGAGTATTGAGACAGCCCGTATGCTCAGGCCAACTGCAATGTGAAAAATTAAAAGGAGTATTAGATACAGTATTAGACCAGGGCCCCCAAGCTGGACATCTCCACTTTAGAATCAGAATGTGACAAGTGTCATTCTACCAGTAGCTGAAACAGCCTCATAGGTAAAAATCAGAGGCCAACCGGTAGCCTTTTTAACCACGAGCGTGGGAACAGGACAGCAATGAAATAACTCTCCTGAATTAGCCCACGGTGCTCTCCTTATCCCTGCCTCCTTTCCCAAGGCCCAATCTTTGGACCTCCTGAAAGGCCCTGGTATCCTTTCCAACAAATTCTATTGTTTGGTCTAAAACAAGAGTTAATTTCAAAGCTTATTGGTAATACAAAGGACGACCAGGCAGAAGACCTGAAACCTTACACTTAGCAGGATGGAGTCATTGTCAGTCTCTAGCAGGGAAATGCTGACTGAGGAAGATCTCAGCAGCAAGCAGAAAGTGGGGAAGTGAGGAAGGAGTTGCAGATAGCAGGCTGTTGCAGGATCCAAGCAGAAGAGCCTGAGACCAGCGTGGTGTCCACACATATGCAAAGAAAATAACGGAAATAAAGGACTTTCGTGTTTAGTCTGGTAGATTTTTTTCTTTTTATTTTTTTTAAGTTTTATTTTTATTTATTTTTAGAGAGAAAGAGAGAGAGAGAGAGGAGGGGCAGAGGGAATGGGAGAGAGAGAGAGAGAGAGGAGGGGCAGAGGGAATGGGAGAGAGAGAGAGAATCCCAAGCAGGATCTGCAATGTCAGCACAGAGCTGGATGCAGGGCTCAATCTCAGGGACCGACCCTTAGATCGTGACCTGAGCCCAAACCAAGAGTCAGACGCTTAACCAACTGAATCACCCAGGTGCTGCTAGTCAGGTAGATTTTAGTGTGAGCCGTGTGTGTGTGTGTGTGTGTGTGTGTGTGTGTGTGTGTGTGTGATTTTAAATTTTCATACTTAAATAAGTATGAAAAGGTGTAAGGTAAGTAAACAGGTGTAAATTTTTTTAAGTTCATTTATTTTGAGAGAGAGAGAGAGAAGATGGGGGAGGGGCAGAGAGAGAGGGAGAAAGAGAGAATCCCAAGCAGGCTCTGCATTGTCAGTGTGGAGTCCAACAAAGGGCTCGAATTCAGGAACTCACTAGTGAGATCATGACCTGAACCTAAATAAGAGTCGGACATTTAACCGACCGAGCCACCCAGGTGCCCCAAGAAACAGGTATAGTTAATTTTGAGAACCCTTTTTTAACTCGCTATATTCCAGGCATGATCATTCAGCGTGTAATCCGTACGTTTAAAATATTAATGATATGTTTTACTTTTTCTTTTTGTACTGACTCGTCCGTATCCAGAATTCGTGCCCGAATCCGAGCACATTAAAAGTGCTCGGTAGCCACAGGTAGCTATTGGCAAGTCTAGACTCTTAAAACATCTTCTGACCTTTTTCTCCTTCTTGTTCCCTAACCTGAAAAAGGGACTGGGTTTACAGATTTTTTAAATCCAAATCTTCATCACTTAAAAATGGATCATATGCCCAGTCTCTTTTGTGTTTCAGGCTCGTACGTTGAAAAGAGAAGAGTCTGCTGACGTTCATTCGGACTCAAGCAATGCGAGGATTCTCCCGAGTATTCTGGCTAAAAACCACAATTACAGTTCAGCGAACTCCCCAGCTCCTTTTCACTGCTGACAAATTAACACACACATTTTAAACCACAAAGTTGAAAGAACAAACCTTTTGAAGTGATAATGACGTAACGATTACAATGTAACACTTTCTAAAAAGGAAATTCATTGCTAGTAGCTGTTTAAACTTCTGGGCTCTGATTTAAAACCCCCGCAATTCTTCCACAGAGAAGATGAGAACAATTTTTACCATCAACAGATTATTATTTCTGAACGTTCATCCCTTTCCCTAAAAGAAATATAAAAATAAATTTAATACAGTCATCATTACGGTCGCCATTTTGTAATGAAACTAGGGAGTTGCCGAAAATTTTGAGGCACTAATAAGAGAGAAGTTCGAAATCTTGTTTCCCGTGAGGTTGAGCCCTGCCAACAAGGGTTTTGTCTTCATCCTCGCTCAGTCAGATATGGGGCCCATTCACCTCCTGAATGTCTCCTCTGATTTCCAGTTTTCCTGAGGCGCTGTGTCTAGAACGTGTACAAAAACTGTGCTGGACACCAACTGTCCTCTTCCTGAAGTGGATTTTCCTAATTTGCCTTTCTGCTTCCCAGAGGCGTGGCTAGGTCGTCAGTTCTCTTACTCTGCCAGGCCTGCTTCTGGGAATTCCGTTTTGGGCCAGTCCTTACCTCCTTTCTCAGCCTGCTCAGTGCCAAGTACCCCCAAAATGGCCACAGGAAGGCCTAGTTCTGCCCGCATCACATGCCAACGCCTGGGTGCCCTGGGACTGCGGGCCAGAGAAAAGAGGAGGAAACGGTAACTAGTTGATGCCGGGAAAAGAAAGGTGGACTGTAATTTCTCATGTGCCCTCTCAGGACCAGGCCCTGTGCTACCCTCTCATGTATTCGCTCAACTCTCACATCTGCCCTGTTGAGGTGAGTATCACTATTATCCACATTTCCCTGAGGAGGAAAGTGAGGCACACAGAGGTATAATAACTTCCCCAGGATCACAGGGCTACTACACGGGACTGGGATTTGAACCCAGGCAGTCTGCTTTCCCACCCCTGTATTCTCTGGCAAAGGGGCTGAATGTGAGCATAACCAGGAATGGACATTCTCTCTGGGGCTCTGCTGGGGACACACTGAACCATTTTGCCTCTCAGGACTCTGCAGTTTTTTCTGTTTCCATCATTACTGTTCCTCTTACATTGATGCAATTTTTAAAAACTATTCTATTGTCTCCACTTAGGTCATGATTAAATTGTTCCTCCCACTTTTAGCCTAAGGGTTAGTGTTGGCTTCATTATATTTTAATTTTAATAAACAAGCTTCTTTGTAGATGCAGACAACAGATGGGTAGTTGCAGGGGGTGGGTGGGCAGAAGGAGTGAAATGAGTGGAGGGAGTCAAAGTACAAACTTCCAGCTATAAAATAAATGTCATGGGGATGTAATATACAGCACAGTGACTATAGTTAATAATACTGTATTCAAAAGTTGCTGAGAGGGCAAATCTTCAAAGTTCTTACAAGGAAAAAAACCTGTAACTCGGTATGCTGACAGATACTAGCTAGATTTATTGTGGTGATGATTTCACGATATATACAAATATGGAATCATTATGCTGTATACCTGTAACATAAAGTTGATTAACCTGTAACTGATATAATTGATAGACAGCATATATCAACTCTATCTCAATTTAGAAAAAAGCAAATTCTTGTTATGATCTTCTACCAACCTGCTGATGTACTTACCCTGACGTGAATGAGTAAGGAATGGGGTATAGGGGAGGTGCAGAATTTGGGGGTCTGTAGGTACAGGGGCTATAAAGGCAAAAACAGGGGAAATGCAAGCCGATGATGCTAACAGATTTATTATTTGCAATCATCGAAATGTACGTTGAAATGTTCACTGCAATCAATGAAAGGTACAGTCATTTTATTTTAGTTGATAGGAAAAATACATACCTGTTGGGAAGAAAGAATTTCTTGTCCCCTTCAAGGTCCTTCCAGCCAGACTAAGAATCAAGCTGACATGAGAAGATTAACAGGAGAAAATCAATTTTAATTTAAGGCATATGAGGAATCCACACAGACATAGACATTCCAAAGACAGTCAGGCAGGATGAGGTATGGATGTCATTCTGAACTAAGGAGAAGTGGGTAGGGGTCTTCAAAGGGAAAGAATTCAATTCACGGGAAGATGAAAAAGAGCAAATGTTGGGAAACAGATGTTTGCTCAGCTTCTCAGAAGCAACTGGGCCACAGAGGAGTTTGATCAAACAGGCCTTGCGAGGTTCCTTCCTGTCTGCCAATCTAGCTCATGTCATGACATCATTATCTACGGGGAGAACTGTCTTCCTGGAGCAGATCCATCTCACTTCTCGTAGGCACTTGTGGGGAAGAAAAGAGTGGTTCCCGAATCTGCTGCCTTTTCATATTTTTTTGGTTAATATTTATTTTGGGGTTGGGTCAGAGAGAGGAGAGAATCTCCCGCAGGCTCAGGCTCCACGCTGTCAGCACAGAGTCCGACGTGGGGGTCCATCTCACGAACAGTGAGATCGTGACCTGAGCTCATATCAAGACACGTAACCAACTGAGCCACCCGGGCGCCCGAGGCGTTTCATTGCTTTTTAACTCAAAAATAATTTTCATGCCAAAGCGGCCCATTTTTGGCCCCCACACGTTGATAAAGTTTTCTATTTTATTTTCTTCACCACTAGTCGGTGGTGGCTAGGACCCCCAGGTGAGACTAGAAACTGGATTCAAGGTTTAGTTCAAAGGTCCCCTCCTCTCGGAAGGAATTTCTGGATTGCTCTTTGAACAGAACATCCCTGCTCTGTTCCCACACAGCTAACAGGAACTTCTATGACAAGACAAATCTGTAACACGATTTTTGTTTACAATCCTCTGCCTCATAGAGTAAGTCCCTTCCGAGAAGTAATTATACCTTATTCTTCTTTACATCCCTATGGCAGAGGGTATCTGGCATATAATAATACACAGCTAATGTTTATCTACTTACCTGTCAGGCATGGGGCTAAGCACTGTTCATAATGATCTCGTTTAACCTTCACAATAATCCTGTGTGGTACACTCTATTCTATCTCCACTTTACAGGTAACAAAACTGAGGCACAGAGAGGCGAAGTAACTTGCCCATGGTCACGTGGCTAATTAACGGTGACCGATGCATTGAAGCCAGGTAGCCCGGCGTCAAGACACTTCACACTGGGCACATTGCACTGTATAGTCTCTCTTAAAAAACATCTGATGATGTGTTGACTCAAGAAAAAGACAACAGTCTTGCAAATCCATTGTTTTGCTAGTTAGGTAATGTTATAATGCTAAAATACCTAAGGGTGCCAACGCTAGAATAGTTACCAAATGCTGATGTCTATAAGCTGTTTATCCATCTTTACTCAAAGGCAGCTAAGAGCATGTGCCTGCAGATTATAAAACAGTTTACCTAAATGTTGGTTAAAGATCAAGGTACAGAGAAGCCTTAAGCTGAAGCCTTGTGAGCCAGGGCAGTTCTAGGTACTCTCAATGTAGGAGAACTCTTGGTATCTAAAAAGCAGCAAGATGGGGAGTCGTTAAGCATCTGACTTTGGCTCAGGTCATGATCTCATAGTTCGGGAGTTCAAGTCCCACATCAGGTGACCTTGGGCCCTGCTTTGGGTGAAACACGCGCCCCGCTTCGGATGAGCCCCACTTCTCTCTCTTTCTCTCTCTCTGTCTCTGCCCCTCGTTCACTGGAGCCCTCTCTGTCTCAAAAAATAAAAAAAAATAAAAGAGTAAAAAGCAGCAAGAGGGCACTGGACATTCGTGTGGTGAGAGGAAGCACTCAGAGAGGCAGAAGCACTGAAAGAGGAAGTCAGAGGCCCTGGGGACAAACTGCAGCTTCTTTACGTCTCTTGGGTTTTTTTCAGCAGTAGTCATCCAACAGCTCAGTGTTTTGTCTGACATTGAGAAATGGTTTCTGGAAAGATATGGTAGCTGTTCTTTAAGAGACTGACCACAATGGCTAGAAATTAGGTTAAGTGAGCTTTTTTTAGTTGCCACGGACAGAGACACTCAGGTTACCTTTAGTGACCAGGGATTTGGATGAAGATGTGCCGGAAAGTCAGAAGAGGAGAAAGTCACCAGTGTGCCGGTCCTCAGGGGCCACAGGGAAGGAGCACTGGTCAGGGTACACAGCAGGGCCAGCAAGCTTCTGGAGACTGTTGCAGCCCCAACACTGGGGCCTCCCGTTCCCCCTCAATGACAGATCACCTTTGCTTCGTATGCTGAAGTTCTACTTCCTGCGGCGCCTGGGTGGCTCAGTCAAGTGGCTGACTTCAGCTCAGGTCATGATCTCACAGTTCGTGAGTTTGAGCCCCGCGTCGGGCTCTGTGCTGACAGCTCAGAGCCTGGAGCCTGCGTCGGATTCCATGTCTCGCTCTCTCTCTGTCCCTCCCTGCTTGCACTCTGTCTGTCTCTCAAAAATAAGCATTTTAAAAAAATTGTTTAAAGTTCTACTTTCTGTCCTTGAGTTGGCTGCTTTCTTTTTCTTTTTTTTTTCCTTTTCTTTCTTTCCTTTTTTTTTAAAAAAATTTATTTATTTATTTTGAGAGAGAGAGAGAGAGAGAGAGAGAGAGGGAGCATGCGGGGAACAGGGAGGGACAGGGAGACTGGGAGAGAGAGAGAATCCTAAGCAGTCTCCACGCTGTTGGCGAAGAGCCTGACTCAGGGCTTGACCTCACCAACCATGAGATCATGACCTGAGCCGAGACCAAGAGTCAGACGCTTAACCTGCTGAGCCACCCAGGTGTCCCAGTTGCTTCTCTCTCGCTCTTTTTTTTTTTTCTTTCCCACTTAACCCCATCCATTCTTGTGGTTTACATTCCAGCTCTCTGAATGAGAATTTATTTAGGGTGTCCTAACAAGGAGTGCGAAAAAAATTTCAGGTCAACTAACAGAAAACCAAACTGGCAGTACCTTAAATCAATAGGGTTTTGTTATTTTTTTCCTAAAACAAGAGTCCAGAGGTTGGTGGTTGCAGACATTGGTCCAGCCGCTTGATGCTAACATTGACTCCTTAAGGTTTCTTTTTATTCTTCCATTTTTAGCTGTTGGCTTTTTTATCCTCAATCATGTTGCTTCGTGGTTGCAGGAGGACTACTGTATCATGAGTCTACAGTTCAGGCAGGAAGACTGGAGAAGGGTCAAGGCTAGCAAGTTCTCCTTTCGCATCCACCACATGCTCACATGCACACACACAGGCTTCTGCTTACATCTTATTGACCAGAACTGTGTCACGTGACTACACGTAGCTGCCATGAAGGTTGGGAAAGTGAGTACTGAGTTTTATAGCCTCTGTGAGAAGACAGAAAGGTAGAAGGATACTGAGAAACGTTATTAGCACTCAGCTAGTGAACAATTTCTGCCACAGTCACCATCTTACATATGGCGTCTCTTAGGCAATGCTTCAGGACAAGCTATCTACTAAAAGACTTTGCAGTCTATGGACAATTGCCTTTGAGTCAGGGGTTGATATGATAGGATTAGATGTAACATGACAGCCTTCCTTGGAAGGGGGCTGTGTTCTGGGCAAGAACAAATGGTCTAAATTCTCATCAGTGACCCAATTATAGCTTAATCAACCATAAATTTAACTGTATCTGTTCTAATCCCGTATCTATTCACAAGCTTGCTTTGTCATTCATATATTTATTCGATAAATATTTGTGTAGTGATAGGTGCTTCTCAAGGTATAGCAGTGAAGAAAACAAGGAGCTTACTTTCTAGTGGAAGAGAGAGAGAATCTGTGCTCTAATAACCTCGTTGCTCTCTTTGGTAATGATTACCACCATTTCATACTTATATATCTGGAGATATATATATTTACACACATACGGATGGTAATAAGTTCTGTGGTGAAAACGTAGGTAAGGGGCAGGATAGAGGCGATGGTAAAGTGTGAGAGGGTGGGGAAGTGTTAGCCATAGTTCCTAGAATAATTAGAATTGGAAATAGAATAGTTCATAGAATAATTGGCAAGTTTGTGGCCTTTAAAGGGAAACTGGCAGACCTTTCTGCTCTAGAGGAAAAAGGAAGGAAATACACAATGCCTGCCAGGAGCCCGAAGTGCATAGCTTGTGCTGCACACTCACCCTCTGTTCTCATTACATCATAGTTCTAGCATCTTAAATTATTTTATTTGGGCTATTAATTTCCTGTTTTGACCTACAAAATGCAGCCTTAGCTTCTGAGTGCCACTTCAGTTCACACCTGGCTTTGGACTTATTCACCCCTTACCCTACATTGGGTTTGTTTTGTTTTGTTTTGTTTTTTGGCTTTAAAAACTCACCAGAGGACATAGTGGGGACCAACATATACTTGGATGTTCAAGGATATACTTGGATAGGCACAAGATTTTTACCAAGGAAACTGGCACTGCTCATTTGCTTTCTGTGTGGCTATGTAAGATTTATATACTGGGTTTTAAAATATATTTTACTGATCATCCTCTTACCTCTCATACTAGCCTGTGAGTCCCCATGCCCCAGTTTTGTCCAAATGAATTCCCTCTTATCTTGCAGGTCATGATTATAACTTCCTTAAGAGAGAATTTCCTTCAAACTTAGTCTAAACTAAGTTTCTGTTTACTCACCTGTAAATCCACTGGTCTCCTTGATAAGGATGACCACAATTTTAGTACTTAGTTACGTGATAGCTTGATCAATGCTTGTTTAATCGCTCATAGACTGTAAGCACCATGGGCGGGGGGCATATCGGTCTTATTCAGGTCTGTATCCCGGTGCATAACAGGGTTGCATAGACATAATGGCACTCAATAATATTTAGTGAATTAATAAACGTCTTTAGTCTCCAAGCGACTAGCAAGGTGCCTCAGAAGGATAGGTACTATGGTGGATGCTGACTTTGAAGCTCTGATCATATCCCCCTTTAGGAACAGAAGACTTAGCCCCATCCCTCCTTGCTGCTGGGAGCAGTGCTGGCAAAACCCTTTAACTGTCAGCCCTCTTTGGATAATGCCTCAGTTAAAGAAATGGACAAGCTCAAATCATGTCTCCTTCCAGGGGTGGTGTGTATCCAACGACCAATCAATGTTGGGAGGTGAAGGCCTAGCCACTCATATCAACTCATGATCCCTCCCTCTCAAAGGCCATCCCAGCTCCCAGAGGTCCCCTGAAGCCTTTGTTAGGATGACATCACAGATCAATCTCTCCCTCTGCTCAATCCTGTTTCCTCCCCCTCCCTTTCACAGAGGTTGATCCCAACAGCACACAACAGCCTGTTTTGCATGCTAATCTCCCCTGCTGGGTCCATTTCATGGATGGCCCAACCAGTGATGGCTACTAAAAAATAGTTACTGAACTGGATTATGTTTTGTCCTACTCCATAAACCCCTACACAGCAAAGATCAGTTCTTATTCATCCTTGCATGCTTGCAATGACTAGGTGCCTTTCATATAGTGAGTGCTAATGTTTGAATGTCTGCGCCCCCCCCCACCCCCGCCAAAATTCAGATGTGGAAATTCTAACTCCCAAAGGGGAGTTAGAGATGTATTAGGAGATGTATTAGTATTAGGAGATGTGGCCTTTGGGAGGTGCCTAAATCATGATGGAAACATCATGAATGGGATTAGCACCCTTATAAATGAGGCTCCAGAGAGTTCTCTCCCTCTCCCAACATGGGAGGGCACAACTAGAAGTCTCTAACCCAGAAGAGTGCCTGATAATGCTGGCACTTTGATCTTTGACTTCAAGCCTCCATAATGTGAGAAGTAAAATTCTGTTGCTTATAAGCTACTCAGTCTGTGGTTTTTTGTTAAAGCAGCCCAAACAGACTAAGACAGTGGGCATCATAAATACCAAGCAAAATATTCCCCCAAACTTGGTCTAGATGGAGCTGAAGCATTCCTATTCGAAGTATGGTCTCAGAGTCAGAGGCCCCGGGCATTCTCTGTGTATTCTGTTACAAATGCAGAAATCTCCAGACCCAGCTGAATCAGACCAGTTAAATCAACCTGCATTTTAACAAGATCCACAAGTGGTTCATATGTTCATTGAAGTTTCAGAAGTCTCAGAGCTAAGGCATTTATTAATGTAAATAAAATGATCCTGTTAATAATTCCTCTCTAGTTTGTAGAGAGAGCATCTTTTTTTTCTCTCTAAAATATTGCTTAATGCTAGCATAATCAGGCATTCTTTCACTCAACAAATACCAACCAAGTGCCAGACTTCAGGCAGACGGAGCTTACATTCTAAGAGGAGAAAATAAACATCAATATAGGAGAAATGCCCAGTAATAGGTGATGTGGTCAGGGAGGAAAGAGGGCGGATCACACGATGAGAGGTTGCTTAAGAAATCGCTATGTGATATTTAATTGCTGAAAAGATAACACAAGTTGTTTTTCCTCCAAAGATAAAGTAGTTCTGGGCCAAGCCAATTCGATGTGGGCTGTCTACACAAACCATTTCACCACTGAAGCTTTAGCTTCCTCGAATAGAAATGCAGGGATTAGAGAAGGCATTTAAGGCTCTTCGCGTTCTAAACTCCCAGGCTTCCAGACGCCTTGATGGTGAAGTCTAACAGGGTAAGGTTAGGATTGTGGCTGGGTTGTGGCCTCAGGAAAAGCTCTGCAACCCCAGAACACTGCAAAAACAGGAAGAATAATCGCGGAAGGTGGTGCCGAATCGAAAGAACGTAACCTTTGGACTCAAGTTCCTCACAAACCTGTGGGCCGTTGTCAGGACCACAGACTTCCATGACCTTAAGGCCGAGCGTCCTTGGAACGGGCCTCTTCCTGCCTTCCGGTCCTAGTCTTGCCTACTAGCCAACGCCCGGTTCGGCACTAGAGGTCCTGCCTTCCCGCTCAGGTTCTGGTCCCCAGCCCCCCAGGCCGCATCCTGGCCCCGCCCCCCGCCCTCCCTTTCCCCCGCCTCCCGCTTCCCCACCCTGCCTCCTACTCCCCGCCCTAGCCCCCACTGCCCCGCCCATGCCCGGCTTCCCCGCTCTATCCCGCTGCCCAGTCCACGCCTGGCATCCCCTCCCTGGCTCCGCCTCCCTTCCCATGGCCCAGTTTCCCCGCCCCAGTCCCGCCTTCCCGCCCTATCCCGCTGCCTGGCCCACTCCTGGTCTCCCCGCCCCCCGGGGCCCCGCCTTCGTGCTCTGGCCCCGCCTCTCCACTCTGGCTCCTCCACTGCTTGCGGGTCCGTCCTCCCCTTGGAGTGTTGGTCCTCTGGTCCGGAAGTGACGCGGGGGTCGGCTTGCAGGCTGGACGCCCTAGTCTCAGGGCCGCACCTCGAGGCACCCCCGGGCAGCATGGCTCTCCTCCTTCTGCTCGTCCTCGTCTTCCAGGTCGGGAGTAGGGCTGAGATTAACGCCGCGGATCTGGAGCTGTCTTCGGGTATGTAGCTCTCGGCAGGGCGGCCGCCGGTGGGGGGGGGGGGGCGGGGGGGGCCGGACTAAGGAATCTGGAAGCACGCTCCGCGCGGCCGCGTCCTACTTAGCCTCAGACCTCGCACCGGGTTCCCGGTCGCCCCGGAACGTCTTCGCGACCGCCGGGAAGGCCACGCAGGTCTGCGCCGTCCGCGGACTTAAGTTCCCTTTTTCTCTCCTCTTCCGTTGTTGCCGAAATGACAAAACTCGCCTCTCGGTCCTCCAATCCATTTAAGTCATTTTCAAATAAGTGAGTTTCCCGATCAGCATTTTGTAGACGGTGGCCAGCGCTCATGACTTAAATATTCTTAGGGTGGACCCAAAATCCTTAAGAGAGTATTGTTCTCTCTCCAGCTGAGAATCATTAAGTGGCAGTGACTGGCCATCTTATATCTAAGTCTGGAAGTCGTTTAGTGCGTGAATTCAGGAGCGGATTTGTCAGGCTGTGCGTCTCTTCACTTAGCTTAGTTCCTCCGAGCATTTTTTTTTTCCTCCTGCTCGCTGAGATTTCTCCGGAAATAAGTGCTGGGAATACGCTTTCCAAAGCTCATCGTAATGGTGATTAGGAACTCCAGTGAAATCAGCGAATCTTTCCTGCAACAGGGTTAAATCTAAAATATCAGAAACCCCATCAGTCTTGAGTGTCTGTTCAGTGCCCACAGTTAGCAGCTGCTTGGAAGGGGTCAAGGAGACCCACCCTCCTGCACCGTTGGCCAACTCTGGGTCCAAACCTCTGTATTATGACTTCCTCTGTGAGCTCCTGTTAGGTGTGCTGTATTCGTATCCAGCTGTCCTTTGGACTGCTCTATAAGAGTCACACAAACAAGCAATTAGTCATTCCTTGGGACAGGTATTGTTCCGGACGTTGTCAATACAAAAATGGGAGTTACTCGGTTTCTATTTTCGAGGATCATGATTAGATAGCTAACAGTAAGTGCTGGGTACACACTGATAACTTCTCATCCCATCCCGTTTTCACGACAACCATATGATGTAGGTGCTATTCGCATCTCCATTTACGGATGAGAAATCAAGACACAAAGAGGCCTGCCCCACTTGTAGAGAGGTCACTGGTACTCAGTAAGGAGCTTGGCAGCTGGGCTCCAGAGTCCAAGTTCTTAACCACTCTGCAAACTGCCATTACCTCGGGCAGCTTCGTTGTCTATAAGGACAGTTGCCATATATTGTGGTAAGAGCCTGGACTTTCACACAAGCCACTGGAAAGCAAGATAGAGGTACCAGACTCTGACGAGGGGATTCAGGGAGGACTTCCCAGAGAAAGATCACCCCAGAGTTGAAGCTGGAGCTGGAGGTAGAGAGAGACTTGTGTGTGCAGAGGGAGAAGTGTGAAACAGCATGTTGAATTAGTGGAATACTAAGGGTTATCACTGTAGAATAGGTGTGTGAGGATACAAGGGAAGTTAAGATAGGGAGAGAGGTAGGAACCAGTTAATGAAGTGCATTGTCACGTGTAAGAGACAGCAACATAGCATTGGCTAACCTAGGCAAAAAGAAGAATTTATTGGCTTAGAGAATCCAAGCAACAGTTAGAAAGGCGTAGGTGCCATCTGGGCCTCAGAGAGCTGAACCAGTCAGTCAAAAGTGCCAAGACACTCTTTTGCTTATTGTTGACTCTGGATGTGGATACCTTTTCCTACTTGGCAGGAATCATGGATGTTGACAGCTTTTGGGTTTTGACATCTTGCAGCCTCCACCGTTCTGACAGAATCCCAGGGGAAGGCTCTGATTTGCCCAGCTTGGTTGGGTCAGCCACCAGCTGGCATGGGAAGGACCATGTTACAGAGGCTGGTGGTAGGGGAGTTCCCAGAAGAGAAATAATGTTCCTGAAGGGAGTACTGGTGCTGAGCCAACAAAATAATATGCTCACTCACTATACCTTGCTCAAGTTGGTGGGCAGTCACTGGATTTTAAGCAGACAAATGATATTATGCAGGATCAGTGAAGCCATTTAGAAAGACCTACATAGTCATCTTACACAGTAGTTTGGGGGTAGACCCAAAAGAGGGAGGCCAGTTATGCCGCTGCTTAAGTCGGGAGGAATTGATGAAAATGGCAGTTTAAATGGAGAAGAGATGACAGCTTGAAAAACATTCAAAAGTCAGAGTCAGCAGGAGTCGGTGTTTGGGTGTGGGAAGAGAGGAAGAGGGTACCTAGGGTTCCTGATGTAGGTGGAGCATTAAACTATGTGCCACGCCTGTCTGAGTATGGCCCCTCCTGAGCCAGCCTATCTTGCTTTCCAGTAGCTTGTGTGAAAGTCCAGGCTCTGACCACAATATATGGCAACTGTCCTTGTAGACAAGGAAGCTGCCCGAGGTAATGGCAGTTTGCAGAGTGGTTAATTAAGAACTTGGACTCTGGAGCCCAGCTGCCAAGCTCCCTGCTGAGTACCAGTGACCTCTCTACAAGTGGGGCAGGCCTCTTTGTGCCTTGATTTCTTATCCATAAACGGAGATGCCAATAGCACCTACATCATATGGTTGTCGTGAAAACGGGATGGGATGAGAAGTTAACAACAGTGCCTAGCACTTGCTGTTAGCTGTATAATCATGATCCTCAAAAGCAGAAACTGAGTAACTCCCATTTTTTGTATTCCAACACCTAGAACAATGTGGGCCCCCTTGTGATTACACAATTTGCATATCCTTGAAGCCAGCCCTGGGAGTATCGCCTGTCTGCTCCCATAGGAACATCTACTCCTATGGCCTTCTGTACCCCAGCATTTTGTAAACACAAGAGCTAGTGACCCCTCCCACCCAACCCTCCTTTTTTTCAGTGCATTTTCAATACATTTGCCTAGATTTTTACAGTGTATTTCCCTAGTTTGTGCTGTGTTCCCTAGGCTTTTAAAGTTAGTTTAAAATGTAAAGTCTCAAAAAAAATAAAAAAATAAAATAAAATATAAAGTCTCCAGAGATTAGGAGGAAAACCCATTAGGACAACCTACTTCTGGCTCTTGGCTAGCTTTCTTGGCTCACCAGTGCCTGACATTTAATACACACTCAGTGTGTATCTTATAGCATTGAGTTTCACTGGTATATTTAGTAGTTCATCTCAGATGAGGGAATCTGGCAGGAACAGTAAGGCAGGCAAGAGAATATAGCCAGTCTCTGCAAAATCTAAGTGGTTGGGAATGTATTGTGTTACAGTTATGGGCTTTTGTTAATATTTCTTAGGGAATGGATAGGGAGAATGAACCCATGTGTGCTGTCTAATAATCAGTGGTGTTTTGCTTTTCATACGGTTTTACCTATAAAAGTAGTATATATATTTTGAAGTGAATCAGTGTCTCCCTTCTTAGAGTTTTCTCTTCCACTCTGGGTATTACCTAAAGAGCACACTGTACTTCCGCACAGATATGGGGCTCTTAACTTACCTTCTCCACTGATAAAGTAGAGAAAGCCTCTTTTCTGACTTGAGGATAATGTTCTGGGTGTGCTTGAATTTTTCCTGATTTTCTTTGGATCCTATTTTTACTTATTTCAGAAATTCAGAATACTTACGACAGTGCATTTTAATTATATTTATTGAACAGGCTAATAGTTTTCTTTTTCAGCTTATTCTGAAACATGATCCGTATGGACTTTGAAAGGTCCACAGTTTGGTTCTATATCTAGGAAAACCTCAAGCTATCTAATACAATGTAGCAGCACACCGTTGTTATACGAACTAGACCAATGTTTTAATGGTTCCATTTTAAGTGGACAGAGAAACAGAAGGAGAATTGAACCAGAATTAAATGAATTCCTGACAAGAACGAATCTGTTTGCTTACAGTTTTCTTACTACGGGAGTCCCTTTATTTTGGGTTATCCCAACACATAGTAATCAGAATGGTAGATACCCATTCAGTCGTTGTCCGTTCCAAAGAAATTATTTCCTTTCATTACATGGTTCAGATTTTACAGTGGCCGTCATATAATTGTGGTAGTATGATAAATCAGGTAAAACTACTTGAATTAGATGCTTGTGAAGTCATCAGCAAATAATCATCTCCAATTCCAGTTTATATATGGAGGTCATTTTCTTATTTTATTCAACTATGACAAAAATGATGCTTCAGTAGCTTTTCTTAACTAAAACCAGCAAAACTTTACAGACTGTCTTGCCTTTAAGTAGCTTCTCTAAGCCTTTGTTCTTTCATTGGTAAAAATATGTGTAATAATCTCAACTCCCTTGTACAATGGTTTGTGTGGGTTAACTAAGACAATGCATAATAAAGTGGAGCACATCCGACTCTTGATCTCAGCTCAGGTTTTGGTCTCAGGGTCATGGGTTCAAGCCCTGTGTTGGGCTCTGCACTGGGTGTGAAGCCTACCTTAAAAAAAAAAAAAATATATATATATATATATATATATATATATATATATATATAATTAAATTTAAAAAATAAAGAAATCAAACTCATCCATTTCAACTATGAGAAATTTAAAATAGGCTCAGCCGCTCACTTGTTCTAGATGGAACCGAATAAATGGGAGCCTGTGTAAAATCCTGCATTTCAGGACAGAAAGTGGCTGAGCAGATGTTTATTGGATAAGCACTAACTGGGTGGTGGTTTGAGTACAAGATCTGGGGGGATTTGGGGTAATTATAAATTCAGCACAAGCCACTAGTTGATATGTCCATCTGTTTAAGAAGAAGAGGAAGAATAGTATTTCATTCATGTCTGTCGTATTCTGGGTTCCACAGCTTAAGAAAGAGTGAATGATAAAACCAGATCCGGAAGACACACAGGAAGACGAGCAGACTGCAGAGATATTAAGAGTATTGATCGTATTGATCCAGCTGAGGAACTATTTTGTAGAGAGTAATAATTTCATTATGGACAATAATTATTTTATTATTTGAACCCTTAGCTCTGACACTTTTTTTCCGAAGGTATAAGAAAGCAACAGAAGCAGAAAACAGACTGTTTTTGTATTTGTTTCACAAAGTGATGGATGATTCAAAGCCCGAAAAGACTGAAATGTTTGAATTAAAAAAATGTATTTTCATGTACAAAACTTTTATGAACACTTGAAACATGTGCAAGAAACATGTGCAAGAATTCTTAAAAGGTCTGGAAAAAAATTTTTTTTTTAAAAAGAATTCTTAAAAGGTCTTTATTTTTAAATCTAGAGGATGCTGCTTGGGCACCTGGTGGCTCAGTCAGTTAAGCGTCCGACTTCAGCTCAGGTCCTGATCTCACAGCTCATGGGTTCATGCCCCACATCGGGCTCTGTGCTGACAGCTCAGAGCCTGAAGCCTGCTTTGGATTCTGTGTCTCCCTCTCTCGCTGCCCCTCCCCCACTCATGCTCGCTCCCTCTCTCTCTCTCTCTCTCTCCCGGAAATAAATAAGCATTAAAAGAAAATTAAAAAAAAAAAAAATCTAGAGGATGCTGTTATTTGCTAAGAGAAAAATTTGGAAGGCATTAAGAAAATAGCCATTTTGGGGTGCCTGGGCGGCTTCATTGGTTGAGCGTCCGATTCTTGATTTCTACTCAGGTTCTGATCCTGGGGTCATGGGCTTAGGCCCCGCGTCAGGCTCCATGCTCGGCATGGAGCCTGCTTAAGATTCTATCTCTCCCTCTGCCCCTTTCCCCTGCTTGGGTGTACTCTCTCTCTCAAAAAAAGGAAAAAATTTAAAAAGAAAAAGAAAATAGCTATTTTGTCAGCTCTATACAAGCTTTCAGGAGGTAATCATAATATATTCTGGAAAAGAAATGCATAAGTCTTGATTTGGTATTTTTCACTTTTTTCCCCTGAATTTCTCATGTCATTTTTCAGTTTGCAATGAAGGAAGAACCCTTTGTAAAAACATCTTACATGCATGTAAGACCCCTGCATGTAAAAACATGCAGGTGGCCCTGCATCTTTCATTTGGGGAAAGTGTTAGAACTTTTCTCTGACAGTTGTTCATTCACAGAACGGTCTGGATGCTTTCATCTGGAGCATTTGTGTTTGACCTGTAGTGTCAGATGGCATAGAATCCCCCAAAACAATTTAATTCCTGACCCTTGTATCTTTCTTCATGCTTCTCAGCGTGTCCTTCCCGTAGAGAGGTTGGCAGGCAGATTGTCAAACGGATGTCTTCAGACTGCAGAGCTCTGTTCTGCCTTAGATGTGCCCGTCTTTTATAGTCTTTGCTGCTGTGTTCACATTGGTGAAGAGCTCCTGTGGCTGTCGCTTTTTCAGTCACGGTGCAGATGCTGTTGGTGGTTATGGAATGGGGGGGGGGGCGGGAGGGCAGGTGCAGCCTGTGCTCCGGTTAGCATCCACGCAGAAGAGACCTGGAGATGTCTGTAGTTCCCTGCTTCCCCTCTGCTGCTGTCCCCAGCAATTAGAACAGAGCCGTTCTGGCTTTTGGTCTTCGGTGACATCCCCATTGCCCTGTTTTGTGGCGCTGCTCCCTCACGTGCTGATCTCCGTCAGTTTTTCTGTCCTCCTCTTGCTCTTTTTCCATATCCTGTCTCTCCCAGTTTATCAAGAGGAAACAGTTGATTATAACCAGCACTCTCCCTTCTTCCCCCCCAGTGTGATAAAGAACTGATTCTTATTTCCTCTGTTTAGTTTTGTTAAATCCCCTAAGAGGCATCCTGGGAAGCAGATTTTAAAACAGCTGAAGTTTATTCTGGGTTGTTTGTAGACACAATGTATCAAATAACTGAATCCATTTCCAAAAACAACCAGAGTCCCAGAAAGCTAGTTGCGCATTTTCCAGAGATGGAGAAATCCGTAACATTATTTAACTTCATTAGATACTCTAGTAGCATCTTTCCCTAAACTCTATAGATAATCCTCTTGCTGTTTCTCCACACATTTTTATTGATAGAAGGTAAATTTCTTATGAATAGAAATTTGCTATAAGCCTTCATTATTTTAATCTGAATGTATAACAGTTTAAACTTTAGGTCACAAAATTCTGAAACAACGAGAAAACTACTCATGGCTGTTTACCGTACGAGTTTGGCAAATAATGACAAAGGCAGATGTGTAATAACCACACGGTTTCTCTTCTGGTAGCATTAAAACCACAGGTTACTTCAGAGTTTCTCCTTTACTATAATGGTAATGCCTGTCTGTTCCAATCCATTGGACCCTCCTCCTTCCACTACCTGCCTGTCTTGATTGCTTTGAAAGCTGTGACTTAAGCCCTTGTTCTAGTCTAACCAGGGCAAGCTTCTGCTTAAATTATGGGAAACCTCATTTGATTCACATTAAAAACTAATCTGATACACATCCACTGTTCTGTGTGGTTTTATGATTCAGTAACTTCTTAAATATAAATGCACTTTACTTAATACTCTTATATAGGTTGGCTTCTATATGCCTGTTTCTCAAATACAGGAATCTCAGTTGGAGTCTATACAATTTAAAAGTCATTCCTATTGGGCATAATTTTTTTTTTTTTAAAGAGATTCAAAAGGCAGTGAAGAACTCACTTTTACTGGAAACTGGAGGAAGTCAGGTCCTAGTTACCAGAGGCAGAAAGCTTAGCCACGCTGTGGGCTTTCAGGAACAGGGAGTCTGTAGAATAGGAAATGTGCCTGGTGCCTGGCACGACCTGGCGGGGAGGTCTCCGAGCAGTGCTGAAGGTGCCACGTGGTTTCTTCTTGCTTCTTAGAGTAAAATGCAGGACTAGAGAGAGTAGTCAGGAGAATGACTGTTAATAAGAACCAGAACCTGGTGGTTTGAAAATTCTCAGCCTCTGGAGAGGCAAAGGAGGCGGAAATTAAGAAATGGCTTCTGAGAGAATTTCAGATTCATTATGAGTTTTCTTAACATCCAGTACCTATCTTAGGTTGAAAATTAGGTGTATATGTGTGGATATTATTTGATATTAATGTTGAATTGAACCTGGGGCGGGGAGTGCCTTGTATTTCCTTCTCAACCACAGATTATAAATTGTTTGAGACTAGGTCGTTTCATGAATTAAGGTGCAAGCATATACAAACAGTTCTAAAAACCTAGAAAAAGAAAGCTTCGGTACCCCCTGCTAAGTAGGGTCATGGTTGCTCTACCAAAAAGCAAAAGAGAAGAACCAGGGCTAAATCTGGCAAGGCTAGTGCTTTCTGGCTCACCTGCAAGGAAATTGCTTAGAGAACCAAAGATGATAGGTACCAACAGCTGTCAGCTGTATTTCAGGAAGAGCAAATGGAAAACTTGCAGGTGTCTGATCACAGGCTGCAGAAAGCGCATACGCAGGATAAGTAGGTAGTATCTGAATCTGTGAGACATCCTCCCAGCTTCGTAATCTCGACCTTTTGGCACAGATTGTCACACTGCTTAATAAGTAATATGGAAGTTAGACATTTTGGCAGTAATCAAAGCTATTCATTGCGGGAGAAGCCATGAAAAATATATTGGAGTATCAAAAAAATTCTGTTTTTAAATTAGTTTTTCCTCCTAAATAATAAAAAAAAATTACGAGTACCCTATCACTACACCCAGTAGTGAGAACCAAAAATGTCTCCAGACAGTGCCAAATGTCCCTTCGGGGACAAAAGAAATCATCTCTTGTTGAAAACCACTGATATCAAGGAAGAAAATAGCCAGAAAAGGGGGGGGGGGGGAGGAAAGACCTTAGAATTTAATTGCCCATAAGTCTGTATTTTTTACCTAAATAATTCTTGATCTGTGTTCTGCTTTAAAAAGGTAATACAAGTGTGAGGGGCGCCTGGGTGGCTTGGTCGGTTGGGCATCTGGATCTTGCGGTTCGTGGGTTCAAGCCCCGTGTCGGGCTCTGTGCTGCCAGCTCAGGGCCTGGAGCCTGCTTTGGATTCTGTGTCTCCCTCTCTCTCTCTGCTCATCCCCTGCTCACACTCTGTCTCTCTCTCAAAAATAAATAAAGATTTTAAAAAAAGATAATACGAGTGTGAAATAATTGGAAATTAAAGCAATGCACCAGCTTGGATTTGAATATTGGAATTTTTGCTTTGGGAAAAAATCTAGGAGGTGTTTCCTTTAATAGTAAAGAAATACTTTATATATGTGAAATTAACACCTCACGTGACAGATCAGGAAATCTGAAATGACTAGCAGTATAGCGAAGAAAGAACCCACACTTCCTAATGTCCAGCCCAGGGAGTATTTTTCTTATTGGAGCCCCATCCACTTTATACAACCCTAAGTAATCATCATTATCAGCTGGAGTACCTTTAAAAAAAAAAAAAAAAACACTTTAGCTCTCAGATTTTTTTTTTTTTTTTTTAAGTAGGCTCCATGCTCAATGCAGAGCCCAGTGTAGGGCTTGAACTCATGACCCTGAGATCAAGACCTGAGCTGTTATCAGGAGTTGGACCCTTAACTGACTGGGCCACCCAGGCTCCCCTCTCAGAATTTTTGAGGCTGATGATGACTTATGTTTGTAAGCCACTGCACTGACCGCATTGCTATTCATTTATTTTAATTGTAATTATATTATGTTTAATGGTTTTCAGATAGGTAGGATTGAATAATCTTAAAATTGAGGTCGTATCACCAACTCTGTATCTTCATGTTCGCTCATAAAGAAGGGAAGGGTGGGAGAGAAGGAAGGAGAAAGAAAAGGAGGAAGGGAGGAGATGTATGTGTATGTTTGTTTTCCAAGGGGTGATAGACAACAGCCGTCTACACTGAGCAGGGGGGAATACGTGGCTGCTTTTCATAAATAGTAACAAGATGTTAAAGTGACTTCTGCCTCTTCTGTTCTCTCATGGGACTCCCATGTTAGCAAACCCTTTCTAAAATGGTTTAAAAGCGCAAAAGGGAGAAGTGTTTTGTGAAAAGCCCTGCACACCCCAGAGAGCAAAATGTTAGTGCAACTCAAGTGGTGGATGGCTCCTTCAGGCCGTTATTAGGCTGCTATTCCTGGGCTAGAGACGAGGTGCTGAACGTGTGTAACGATACCGAGTAGAGAGTTGAGAGCCCGGATGGTATTTTAGACTGAAATTGACCATCGCTTGGGGTAGCCAGCTCTCTAGACATTGAAGGCAATCTGTGGTATCAAATATAGGAAATGCTAGTGATTAAACGAATTCAGGATTATTATTACAACAGGTAGTGCATCTGTTCATAAAAACTCCCAAAACATGAGAGGAATTTATGGCCTTTACGATACTTGTATTTCCCGTGTATCCCAGTGTTGTTTCAGTAATTTAAAGTGAATCAGAACTCTATACATTTTCCAATAAAATTAATTTTTATACATCTCTATTAAATAATTGTATAGTCTGTTCTGGCAAATTCTACCTTTCTTCAAAATATGTGTTCGGCTACCATGGCTCTTTGTGACGTTTTCTAATGTTAATGTTAGTTTCTTACAATTGCCCATTTTACTTTTTGAATCTCTTACAGTGCCAAAACCAACGAATATTGAAATTAAGGCCTATAACTTTAATACTGTCCTATCTTGGGACTACCCGACCATGTCACAGACCCCTGTTTTTATCGTACAGGTAAAGAACTATGGGTAAGTGTTAACTCTTTTCATCCTTTTTATTCTACTTTGCCTAGGTCTTTGTACTTTCCATGACTGTGTTTTGCCCCATCATCTTCCTTTCCCATGTGGCAGAACTTCCTAAACTGCTTGTAGACTTCCAGAAGCTCTAAGGACGCAAATTAGTTATTTTCACAAGACTTCCTGCCTTTTAGTTCTTCTTCCTGTCAAATTCAAGTAGAGGAGTCTCAGCAACTTTCAGAATTTTTTAAGGCATGACAAATAAAGCTTAGAATTCGTATGAAAAGTGAGGTCATCTTACTTGCCATAGTGAATGTGTTGTTTAGCAGAAAGATGAGAATTTCAGAACAATTTTAGGAGTTCCTGTTAAGAGTCTTTGTAATGTGTTAGGTTCTGCAATCAAGTAATGATTATCGATGTTAATAGAATCTAGAATTGTTTAAAGACCAGATTTTTTACAATTACATATGGAATGTACTTTGTTCAGGTGTTGTATTTTGAATTGAGCCTCTTTATTGTAAAGGAATTTATAGGACTTCTAACCAGAGTAAGGGCTTCCTCCTTTGTCCGGCTTCTCCGTCCTGTTCTTAGCTCTTTCGACCAGCTACCAGCTCCATGCTGTGAGTGAAAAGCAAAGCACAGACAGAGATGATTGAAGTGTACAGATTAACAAAAGTTATCCTTGTTTCTTTACTCGTCTTCATTTTAGGGAGGCAATCTGGGTTGATGCCTGCAATACCTCTCATCATTCTTGTAATATCTTTTCCGCAATTACCGATCCATCACTTTCTCTCTGGGCCAGAATTAAAGCTAGACTTGGACAAAAAGAATCAGCCTATGCAGAGTCCAAAGAATTTATTTTGTGTAAACAAGGTGAGTAGAATTTTGAAATTTGAAAATACTGACACACGTCTTCTGTACGTATTTGCTTTTATTAGCACTTGCTAAAAATTATCGCAATGCCCAGGAAACCTTTGGAAGAATTTAGGGAGTTTGTATCTTCCTCTTTCCCTGAGCTCCACAAAATAGGGATGAGAGGTGCCCATCACTTTGCCCCGTCTAAACCATTGCATTTCTACTCCCTGTAAACACGGATCGGTGCTGCCCTGCTGGGCTCTGCACCGGCCTCCCCCGCTCCCCTCCTCCAACGCTCCTTGCTCAGTTACACTTACCGAGGCCAGGGGCACCTGCTCTCGTTCTTCCTCCGTGTGCCCAGTCCCCAAGGCCCTTGGGAATTTTATATACCAACTTAATACATTAAGAAATTTTAGATTTCTGCAGTCTCCTCAACCCCAGTGATTGTCAGCCCTTTCTCCTGCCAGCATCGCATCCCCATGGCATACCTGATCTGAGTTATGACTTTAAGCTTCAGAATCTTCAGCACCAATTCCTCTTTTCTGATTGAAATCCTACCTGTAGCTCTCCTACCCTCACTTGTGGGTAAAGAAGTGATTAATCATGCGACTCCTCCCTAGTCTTCTATGCCCTTGTGCCTTGCCATTCAACTTCTCTCCCTTCTTCAGTTGCCACGTGTCTTTCCTTCCACTATGGCCTTGATTCTGCTCCTACGCTTCAGCTGTGCCTACCCAGTCTCTTCCATTGGCCCTTCCTCCACTTGCCCTTGAAATAATTTTATTCCCTCGAGTCCGTGCCTTTGTTATCTGTGAACTGTGCCCATCTGTATATTAGATTTTTCCCACACAGATTTATCAAGGGCACACTATGTGCTAGAAAATATGCCAGGCCCTGAAGATAAAAATAAACCTGCCTGGTACATGGTAAGTGTGCAATAAATATGTGAAGAATAGGTAAATGGCTCACCAGCAAAGTCTCAAGCATCAGGGACACATAATAAATATTTGTGAAGTGAATAAATATCTGGTTTTGATTTTCACTCTAAAAATTGAATCTATTTAGCAAACTTTTATAAGAGCCTCATGCCAGACATCTATAGGTGTTGGAGGTACAAAGAGTTTCAGTGAGTGTTCAAAGGTAACTAAAATGCCTTTTCTGAAACATTTTTTAGAGAACAGGTTTCCTTTTTAATCTACCAGAACCAAAGGAAAAGGAAAAATAACTTAACAGAGCTTCTATTATGGTAAGGTTTTTTTTTTTGTTTTTTTTTTTTTACCAGAACTCAGGACCAGAGCTCATGACCCAACTGTTTGTTTTCCTTTAGGACTAGAATTTAAACTGCTAAAGAGAAGTTTAGGTTAGATAAGAATACTTCCTGCTTGAGATTAATTAAACATTTATTAAGAACATTCATTTTTTTAAATTATTTTTTAAAAGTGTTTATTTATTTTAGAAAGAGAGAACAAGCAGGGGAGGGGCAGAGAGAGAGGGAGACACAGAATTCGAAGCAGGCTCCAGGCTCTGAGCTGTCAGCACAGAGCCTGACGTGGGGCTTGAACCCACAGACTGTGAGATACCATGACCTGAGCCAAGATCGGATGCTTAACCGACTGAGCCACCCAGGCGCCCCTTTATTAAGAACATATAGAATATCATCTAGATCTTTGTGGAATGGTTTAAACATGATCCTGCTTTAGAACAACAACAGAAAAAGTAGGTTGATTGATTTTGGCAGTTTTATGCAATGTATTATAAAGTTCCAGGGGAATACTAATTCTGCATTTTTTTTTTTTGTCCCTGCCCCCCCTCCCCCAACCACAGGGAAAATTGGACCACCTGAACTGGGCATCAGAAACATGGAAAAACACATCATTATTGACATATTTCACCCTTTAGCTATTATAAGTGGAATGGAGCCAGTAGCCATATATGGTGAAGAAAATTGTTACTCATTCAAGTACGAGGTGCATCTGAGAATAAATGGAAATGAGGTATGTGTTTCTATTTCATCTTTTCCAAAATGGCAAGTTTTCTGTTGCTCACACGAAGTTGTTTCTGCATGTAGTGTAACCATAGTAGAATGCTTATGAACATTCAGACAAGACTTACGGATCATAGACCTTACCATAGGTTTTGTTAAGAAACACGACCTAGGGGCGCCTGTGTGGCTCAGTCGGTTGAGCATCTGACTTTGGCTCAGGTCATGATCTCACAGTTTGTGAGTTCAAGCCCCGCATCAGGCTCTGCTGACAGCTCGGAGCCTGGAACCTGCTTTGGATTCTGTGTTTCCTTCTCCCTCTGCCCATCCCCCTCTTGTGCTCTGTCTCTCTCTCTCTCTCTCTCTCTCTCTCAAAAATAAATAAATAAATGTTAAAAAAAAAAAAAAAAGAAAAAAGAAAAGAAACACGACCTAAACGAGTGCTGGTGGAGGGAACTGGCTTGGAGTTCATCACTAGCACTGGTGTCTTTGCCTCATTTAACAGCATGGTCCTGTTTGAGGATCTTAAACCTGTTTATTTCTTCCCTGGCAAAGTGAGGATCATTTTAATCTTTCCTTCTGCATTGGTAGTGATGTAACGTAACATGAAGCTGTGATCGGAAATCATTGTTTTGGAAAGAAAAAGTAGCAGTACTGCGGTGGGGATGTACTGCATTCTGGCACCAGTGTGCAGCCCACGCCTGGACTGGAATTGTGCTAGTCCATCCATTCTCCACGGCACTGCCGCTGCTTTATTTCATAGTGTTTGTCAAGCACATGCTCTGCGTGTTCTAGACAAACCTCTGGTGATGCGTGAAGCAGAGAAACAAAGCAGGGAGGGGGGAGATGGGCAGCAGCATTGGGGGCGCTAGTGGTCTTCGGTAGGGTGGTTGGAGCAGGGAAGGTGTTACTGCGGCCAGTGCGGGGGACGGTTAGGAGGTGAGCTCCAGGGGGCACGTCTGGGGAGAATGTTTCAGGCAGAGAATCTGGCAAAAGCACACTGGGCACGTGAAGAGCAGCGGGACTCAGCAGAGCCCGGGAGCAGATGAGGTCAGAGGTCACTGGGGGGGCCACATCCGGTGGGGCACTGGAAGGGTTTGACTTTTATTCTGACTGAGGTGTTGTGCCTCTGGGAAGATTTAAGCGGGAGGAGTGACATCAGACTTAGATTTTTAAAACTTGACTCTAGATGCTTAGCAGAGTTGTCCTCTTGACGTGCACATCTAACCATAGTACTTCACCGCCTGAAACCCTTTAGCAAATCCCCACCAGCTACACAGTTAAGGCCTGAATTCCCTCTCGTGGCGTGGCCTGCGAGACCCTCGTGATTTGGCCTCTTGCGTCCTTTCCAGCTTTCTGTCTCCCCGTCCCTTCTCACCCGAATTGTATTTGTGCTTTGGCGAACTGCTGTTGTGTTCTTAGTTCCCTGCGGGTGCCGTGCTCTTTACGGGATGCCCTTCTCCGCCCACTCACCTTTGGCAAATTTCTACTCATTTTCCAGTGTTCAGCTGGCATTTCATCTCCCCTTTGAAGTCTTTTCTGACACGGAAGATTGTTTGCTCCTCTGTGGTTTGGATATTCCCAGTTCCATTAACGGTCCCCCTTGCACTGCTCATCACTCACATTTCTTTCGGCTCTGGCGGAAGTTGTTTGAGGTCAGGTACTGCTGTCCTACCTTCGTGTCTTCAGGCCCTACCTGGCACAGGTGATGCGCACACTTTGGCGGAATGAATGGTAAACTGCCAGAGACTGCCTCGGTCCCTTCTGTGTACCACGGCCAAGAGCTGCTACAGTCTTTGCGAAATACCTTTCTTATTCTTCCTACAGATGGGTTTATAGCTCTCCCCACCTGTTTCTAGCACTACTGGAATGGGACTAATGAACGTTTGCTGGTTTAACGACAACCAGTGAACATTCTTGCTATTTGAGTTTTAAAATGTATGATCCCTAAAAAGAACATTTTACTGGAGATATTTCATAATGCTGTGTTGAAACAACAAAATTGACTTACTATTTGATATCCACAATGCTATTTTCAGACATGGTTCAACTTTCATCCCATATATTCTCTTCAGGGGTTTGATCAGGTAAATGTAGGTGATTTTGTTTGTTTTTGCAGAATAAAAGAAGCCACACATTTTCACTGTCGTTTGTTCCCATGCAGACCTCATATAAAACGGATGTAGAGGAAGATAATTGCAATGAGACTCAGTGCTATCTAACTGTCCCAGTGTCCTCGTTGGATTCTGAGTACTGTGCGTGGACAAAAGGATTCTCAGAAACATGGCTTGTTACAACTGAACAGTCCAAAGAACTTTGTGTTACCACTTTGGATGGCAAACACATGGAAGGCAAGTTTCTGCTGGTTTTGTTCTAAATACAGGGAGTGATGAGCAAGCTAGGTGTTGAAAAGAGGCAGTTTCAATAAATCTCTGTTCGTTTAAAAATCTGCAATGGTTCTATTCCTCAGAGAAGTTCAAAAGTACAAATAAGCTCATTTCTCAGGCATTAAAAGATATAAAATGGCCGATTAAAGAAAGCCACATGATGACCTTTTGACCTAGGAAAGAAAGAAATACAACACCTAAAACTGCGTGCACTTCAGGATTACACATAGCGACAGAAGTCAGCTTAACTATTTCCACATGGCAAGGTGCTATGTACCCATTACAGTGTTCTTTGTGGGGGTGGCAAGTTTAAAAACTGAATAGCAAAAATATTCATTGGCTTATGTGATGTGAACTGGATAAATACTAGAAATTAATATCCAAAAATAAATATTGATAAGTTTATTTAAAAATAAGTTTATTTCATCATACTTTCTTTGTGTGAGGGGGTACATATAATAGAACTTTAGGACTAACATTCTCAAGGGGCACCTACCTTAGCTGAAATTAGGGCCGTTCTTTGCAGTTATGAAATTTAAATGTTCATTACGGGTAATTTATAAAATCTAAAAAGCGAGAAGAAAACAAAATTATCGATAGTTCTGTCATCCAAATATTCAGTTACAGTTTGGTGTTTTTTTTTTCTCATCCTGTTCTCTTTTTCTACATAGCTGTGATCATATTGTATAGTGTATATAATTTTGTGTACTGCTTTAAGTATTTATTATAAGTATTTTTCCATTTTATTTCACATACTTTATTCTATTTTCTGAGATCTTTAGACTGTTTCATCATGTAGAACGTGTATACTATTTATTGTTCCCCAATTTTGGACTTTTAGATTACTTACAGATTTTTTCTATGATAGATCATGCTTTGATAACTGTCTTTGTGTATATATGATTGTCAGCCTGTTTTGAGAACATATCTCCTGGGAACAAAAATTTTCTGTTACAAGTAGCTTTTTGAAGAATGGGGATCTAGGCTGAAGAACTAGACCAAAGGCCTAAAATTTAATATTTATAACTTTTTTTTTTAAATTTTTTTTTTTAACATTTATTTATTTTTGAGACAGAGAGAGACAGAGCATGAATGGGGGAGGGGCAGAGAGAGAGGGAGACACAGAATCGGAAGCAGGCTCCAGGCTCTGAGCCATCAGCCCAGAGCCCGACGCGGGGCTCGAACTCCCGGACCGCGAGATCGTGACCTGAGCCGAAGTCGGACGCTCAACCGACTGAGCCACCCAGGCGCCCCTAATATTGATAACTTTTAGATCATTAGGACAAGGGTTTCAAATAGGTGACTTAAAGCAATGCAGTGCATCTTACACTCTCTTGGATTGTGTTGTTTTGAAAAATAAAGTTCTTACACACAAAATTCGAAATAATGCAGATGCCTTAGATTTAGTTTTTAAAAATGTGGTTTATAAACTGGGCTGGCACGATGGCCACATGGTGGCACCACTGTGGCTCAGGTTCCTTGCCTGCCTGGACTGTGCTTCTAAACACAGCGCTGATGTTAGTTATGTCATTATCTGATCTTTACTGCCGTAATAACTTCGTTTTTTCCACATCCTATAAAATGTGTTATACAAGCATTCCCTTAGTAGCAATTTCCAGAGTCGCTGTTCCAAAAAGGTAACTTTGAAATCGAAATCAAAGGTAATAAGATGCCAGTAGAGAGGTCAAACACCACCGTGATCTGTAGAGGACTGTTCATTTGAAAGAGAGGACTGTGCAGCTAGAACGCGGAAGATTGTGCTTTGAAAATAAAAAGCAGCATTAGAGCAGAATACACAGCAGTGATTATAAATGTGCTCTGAAACAAATCTTTCCCATTGTATGTTATTGTCTCTGGTTTGTGTTGAAGGGCACCTAGTTCCTGCGCAACAGCTCCTGTCTGTGTGTGTTATGTGTGGGTCTGTGTGTCTTTACAAGTACTTGCCATCTAGAAGTGAATATAAAATGTAACAAAATTCTGAGGAGTGGGATTCAGTTATTTTAAAAGGTATAGATATTGCCAGAATTTTTTAAGGGATCGATTTTTAAACTTTCTTTTGCCTTGTTAATGGAGAGAAAACTGTAACTCTGGAAACACCCTATATTCAGGGCATGAAGAAAACTGTTATGAGGGGCGCCTGGGTGGCTCAGTCGGTTAAGCGTCCGACTTCGGCTCAGGTCATGATCTCTCAGTTTGTGGGTTCAAGCCCCACGTCGGGCTCTGTGCTGACAGCTCAGAGCCTGGAGTCTGTTTCAAGAGCCTGGAGTCCGTTTCAAATTCTGTGCCTCCCTGTCTATCTGCCCCTCCCCCTACTCCCTCTCTGTGTCTGTCTGTCTGTCCGTCTCTCTCCAAAAAAAGTACACGTGAGAAGAGATTAAAAAATAAAAAAGCAAGAAAACTGTTACGAAAAATCTGTTCTAGCCACTTTGCGTCATGAAGGTATGGTTGCAGAAAGTGGAGAATCGCAGAGCTGGAAAGAATCACCTTGGTCTCTAGGACAGGCTCCTGAGTCTTTGATCACCTCATCTGACTTCTATGGCAAGTGCTCTTTGCAGTCCGGACCATATTAATCACCTGACGGGCAAAGCACTAAGGCTTTATAACTATTTCACAGAGACAGCAGCATTCCATCTTAATTCTAATTTGTGATTTTTCCCTTTTTTTTTTTTAGATTCTGTTTGGGTTCCAGTTGTTGCCGTTCTCTCCCTTTTTGTAGTTCTCGTCGTGGTATTTGTATGTTGTTACACTAAGAAGATTAATCCCTTTAAGAGAAGAACCATCATGTTACCAAAGTCCCTGGTAAAATATTTAAATATTTTTCTTTAATTATATACACTAACACATTAACTTGGACCTTTTTGATAGTTGTTTAATTTTTTAAGTAGAATGATGTTCAGCAGCGTATCACCTATCAATCACTCAATCTACCACCCACCCAAAACCCCATAATTTTTACTACACATCGTGTGCTTTCGTATATGCACAAAACAAGAACACGATTGGATAAGTCTGTTAAGGAGCTTCAAGAGTAGTGGGAGAGGGGCGCCTGGGTGGCGCAGTCGGTTAAGCGTCCGACTTCAGCCAGGTCACGATCTCACGGTCCGTGAGTTCGAGCCCCGCGTCAGGCTCTGGGCTGATGGCTCGGAGCCTGGAGCCTGCTTCCGATTCTGTGTCTCCCTCTCTCTCTGCCCCTCCCCCGTTCATGCTCTGTCTCTGTCTGTCCCAAAAATAAATAAAAACGTTGAAGAAAAAAAAAAAAAAAAAAAAAAAAAAAAAAAAAAAAAAAAAAAAGAGTAGTGGGAGAAAAAGATAAGTATTCAGTGAGTGAACAGTGTTCAAACACAGAGCTTTCCATACAGGCCAGCAAGGACTTCATCCACCTTTGGAGGGTGCTGGTTAGTTGTGGCCTTTCTAGAGGCGGTGAGGCTTGAGCAATCTTGATGGAAAGACAGGAGTTTATGCAGGTACTGAGGGACAGTATGTGCCAAAGCCCAGGATCAAGAAAGCATGGCGTTTGAAAATCTCAAAATACAGAAACACTATTGTTACGGTTGGACTGTAGAAGAAAAGGCGGTCACACATGAGACTGGAAGTTTCACATTTTAATGTCTAGTATTTAAAAGCCTTTGTGTGGACGCCTGGATGCCCTGGGTACAGTTGGTTGAACGTCCCGACTTTGGTTCAGGTCATGATTTCACGGTTCGTGGGTCTGAGCCCTGTGTCGGGCTCCGTGCGGACAGTGTGGAGCCTGCTTGGCATTCTCTGTCTCCCTCTCTCTCTCTGCCCCTCCCCTCCTCGTGGGAAATAAATAAACATTCAAAAATAAACATGATTTATTTCTCTCAAAAATAAATAAACATTCCAAAAATAAATAAAAGCCTTTATGCAATGAAAAGCCCATTTACAGGTAACAGGATCGTAGCTACTTGGATGAAATATAACAGGAACAATATCCATGATACGCAAAGGAGACTTTTCAATTTGTATTGAAAACACCTTTCTCTCCAGGAGAGAATTCACATGTGAATTCTAGTATTTGTCCATACTAAGTAAGTAAGTAGTTAAGTAGAACGCAACGTTGCAGTCCATAACTTTACACCCACTAGAGAAGGAAAAATAAACCTGAATATTCAGTAGTTCCACTAGTAGTAAACTGGTGGAAAGTGGGAAAAGTAATCCAGCGCTGGTGGGAAGGTAAACATATAATGGGTAGAGGGTGTAGGAGTGTCATAAACGTTCCACAGCCTTTGACTTAGTAATTCTACCTTCAAGAAATTATTATTATTTTTTTAATCTTTATTTATTATTTTGAGAGAGAGAGTACCCACACAAGCAGGGGAGGGGCAGAGAGAGAGAGACAGAGGGAGAGAATCCCAAGCAGGCTCCTTGCTGTCAGTGCAGAGCCCAGCGTGGGGCTCATTCCCATGAACCACGAGATCATGACTTGAGCCAAAATCAAGAGTCGGGACACTGAACTGACTGAGCCACCCAGGCACCCCAAGAATTTATTCTTATAAAGCCGCTTCATAAATAAAAAGATGTATAAAAATATTCACTTCAGCACGTTCCATAAATCATAAAAATAGGAAACACTTCAATATCTACGATCAGAGAAATTACATTAATCAATCAGGATAGAGAAATCAGGAGGCAGTGAAGATTATAATAAAAATTGTAATTATGAAGGCGAATGGTGAGAATATTCTATAAGTAGGTATTCTCCGGCTATAGATGTAATGTGTATATGTGTGAAGTCACATAGAAAAAGCAACATAGACTAGTTGGATGGCGGATGACTTTTTTAAAATTCTAAAAACCTCTTTTTAATCTTAATATAGTATATTTTATTAAAAATCAAGAAAAGGCAACCACCAGATGCCATTATATTATTACCATAAATATACCATTTGGTAGTATATTTCATTGACCATTATTCTTAGAGCATTTCTTTTTAAGGATGTGCACTTAAGTTTAATAATTCATTATGTTTCATCATTTATTTTTCTTCCCTTAGCTCTCTGTGGTGAAAAATGCCTCTTCGGAGACAAAATCTGAATCAAAATGTGTATCACCCATCACCTACCAACCGATTGTCTCAGAAAATGAGAAGATGGTCTGGGAAGAGCAGTTGTCTCCAGCGACAATTTCCGATCTGCCCGCTGAAGACAGTCTGGAAAAAATGGGACACCACGAAGAACTACAAGTGGTGACCCCTGAAGGGACTATTTCTGACATGGCTCCTGATAGCCCTCAGACCCCGGTAATGAGAGAGAATTCTGTCCGTTCAAATAGTAACCAGTCTGAAACCTGTGTTGTCGCTTTAAACTCCTGTCACTCCAGAAATGGTTCCGAGAACGGCACTGTGGAACCGCAGAGCTTCTCGGACTCAGAATTTCCCCCAAGTAGTAAACCTGAAATAAAGACCGAGGAACAGGAGTCCGTAATGCTGAGAAACACGACCACCTCCTTTGGTTATGACAAGCCGCACGTATTAGTGGATCTGCTGGTGGATGAAGGCGGTAAGGAATCCTTGATCGGTTACAGACTTACAGCAGATTCCAAAGAGTTTTCCTGAGATCAGAGAAGATGCGCCATCTCAGAAGGATCTACCTTTTTCCCCAGACGGTTTTTCTGCCTCGATTTCATGAAGAGATCATGATTTTAGAAGCCGTTTCTTTGTCGACATCAACCAAATACAGTAGTATCTTGGTTTACATAAAGGGCAAAGAGCCTCTGTGGCACTGTCAGATTTGGCCCGAAAACTGCAGAAGCTGTAAAGAAACAAACCGTTGTCACATAGGAACTTTTCCATCCAGCTTGCATTATCAGTGAACACGCTAAGAATCCTGCTTCCTACGACAGTGCGTGAGATGCCTCAGGTCCTTTCTAATCACTTCCAGTTGTAAACTAGTTTTGTTTTGTTTTGTTTTCCTTTTCTGTGCCTTAGCATGTTATTTGTTTTTGCAAGTCTATGTCCATAGTATTTTTAAATGCTCACTTTGAGAAGAAATCGTGAAAGTTTTCCAAACGTGAATTCAAAATCTAATTCAAGTCAATAGACTTCATAAAGAATATGTAAATACACACATGTATATATTTTGTATGGAACGTTGTATTTAGATATTTGTAAATAAAGTATGTTTAAAATTCATTTTTGTACTCATTTATTCAAGCACTCAGGCAGTTAACCTGATATTTTTTTTATCCATTTGCTTGTTTCCACGTAGTAAGACTATAGAATCGTTTCGTAATTATTCATATCTAATCTTCAAAGCAGTCCTAAAATAATCTAATCTTTAAGAATGGTCCTTTTATGTCTATTTCTTTTTTTTTTTAATTTTTTTTTTTAGTGTTTATTTTTGAGAGACAAAGTGCAAGTGGGGGAGGGGCAGAGAGAGGGAGACACAGAATCTGAAGCAGGGCTCCAGGCCCTGAGCTGTCAGCACAGAGCCCGACATGGGGCTCGAACTCACCAACTGCGAGATCATGACCTTGAGCTGAAGTCGGACGCTTAACCAAGTGAACCACCCAGACGCCCCCTACGTCTGTATTTCAATATTTAGCATCCAATGTACAGAACGCTGTCCCAAGCTCTTTGGGGAAGAAACAAAAAGGCAGGTTTTTTTGTAGAGTATTAAGATTGAGGGGTCTCTGGCATAACGATGGTGGTCAAAGCCATTGGGGTGGGTGGGAGCCCTGAGAAGCATGTAGTATGAAGAGAGAGTCCCAGCAAGAGGCAAACCAAGAGTTGATTTCTATATTACACAAGGAGTTCCTGGGAATTACTAAGAGGGTAGTAATTTTAAGATTCAAATGAATTAATTGACCCCCCCCCAAAAAATTTTTAAATACACCTCTCTGAGTAAATTAACAAACCATGTAGAAATATTTCTCTTCACTTAAAAGTACAGATGAAGGGGTGCCTGGGTGGCTTAGTCAGTTAAGCGTCTGACTCTTGATTTCAGCTCAGGCCATCATCCCAGGGTTGTGGGATCGAGCCCCACGTCGGGCTCTGTTGAGCATGGAATTTGCTTGGGATTCTCTCCCTCTCTGTCCTTCCCCCTGCTCGTGCTCTCTCAAACAAAGTATAAATGAAGTCTATACTCTCACTATTCAGAGGCAGGGTGAGATTATTTCAGAAAGCTCTAGGGGAAGATCCTTCTTTGCCTCTTCCTAGCTCTCATGATTACTGGCAAACCTCAGCTTGCCTTAAATCTTAGCTGTATCATACCAGCCTCTGCCTCTTGTCACATGACATTTGGAGCCGAGGAGCAAACCACAACTGACATTTACTGAGTCCTTACTGTGTGCCAGGCACGATGCTGAGTATTTCACATGTGCTATGTCATTACTAAGATCCCATATTACCCATGTTTCATGAGTGAAGAAACAGGCTCAGAGAGGAAGAAGAACCTGTATCTTGTCACGTAGCTACCCCATGCAAAGCCATCTTTTCAAAATAAGGGGAATGAGCACGGGATTACCAGACCAGAAGCTCCAGGAAGGAGAGGGAACCCTACCTGCTGGCGAGAGGCCAAGAACGGCATGTTACACACAATGGGCAGGGGTGAAGTGTGGGACCTGAGCAACAGGAGGCCCTGATGCCCACCCTGAGTTAGAAACGATGGCTGGAGAAGGGTGCTCTAAATTCAAATCTCGGAGAAGGATCGATTTCAAATGAGGATGTGGTCTAAGAAATGTCTTCTTTCGGTCGATGTGTTTTCACCCACCGAGAGCCAAGCAGGCACCGGTAGCCCCCAGGCTCAAATACGTGTTGGGGGAGTGGTTAATGAAGAGCAAAGGCTCCCAAGTCAGACCCTTGAGTTAGAACCCCGACTTTGCCACTCACCAAGTGATTTAGAGCAAGTCCCTTGGCTTCTCTTTGCCCTGCTTTACTAGGTGCAGGTGCACAACATAGGCACGAAATCAGCTCAGAGAGCCGTTCGCGCGGTACTCGCAAGGGCTGTACGCAAGCACCCAATAAAGATCAGATGCCAAGGTGCGGGAAGGAAACCATAATTAAATCTTCAAATTCTTCCTCGCAAACGAACGGACAAATAAAATGAAGGAAAAGCACATGGTGCAACCACAGCATGACAAGGGGACCTAGCTGAGATCCAGCCTCTTGAGGAAGTGACATTTAAGCGTAATGATTCTGCCTGTGTTATGCCACCTATAGAGCTGTTTGTTCCCGTCAACTCCATTGTTCTCGGGTAGGGCTCACATGCAGCCAGTCTGACTCCCTCTCCCTGCTCTCCACAGCAGGATTCCTGCTTGACTCCTGCTTGAATGTTCAGGGAACATTGTGGCAGCCGTCCCCCACTCACCAAGCCTGCAGGGAGGACTAATGTTTACCCTGCCTCTGCTACAGGCAGCTGTTTGGCCAATTTCTCTTATCAGCCCTCCCCACTAGCTGGTGGGGCAGGTATTACACAATTTTTTCCAAGTGAGGAAACCGGGGCACAGCAAAGTTGGTTTTGGATGAACTAGAAACCAAAGAGGTATATCTTGGGAATACAATATAGTAGGAAATCAGAATGCACCTAAAACATGGGGGGATGGCAGGACTGGGACCCTTTGGAGCTAGGGCAGTGGGGTGCAGGGGTGCCACAGAGCCTGGGCAAAGTGCCCCTCTGGGGCTGGGGCCCGGGAGCCTGGACCCTGCAGCCTTGCCCAGGAACCTCTGCTGGAGTCGTATGTAGCTGAGGGAAGGAAACGAGGTGGGGAGAAGCTAAAGCACCCTCCGCAATATTAAGGTGGAGCCCTCCTTTGGGGAATACGGGTTTTTTAAAAACTGAAATGTAATTGACCTATCAGTTTCAGGTATACAACAGAATGATTTGCTGTTCGTACATATTGTGTAATAATCACCACAGTAAGTCTAGGGAACATCCATCACCACACATAGTTACAAATTTTTTCTTGTGAAAACTTTTAAGATCTACTGTCTTAGCAACTTTCACATATACAATACAGCATCATTAACTCTGGTCACTATGCTGTCCATTAAGTCCCCAGGACTTATTTACCTTAAAACTCAAGGTTTGTACCTTTTGAATGTAGGATGTTTACATGGGTTCAGGAAAAGAATTCAGAGACCCCAGAAATTAAGTGAATTGAGTCTGTGCATTTGGGGAGGGATAAGAAATGACATCCTCCGGGCCTTTGCGTACCAGGATGGGAAACTCATCACAAGTGGATGAAGCTGAGATAGATCTATTTGGAGGGATTCGAACTCAAGCTTTACTCAACTTCAAAGTGCAGCTTTTCCCACTGTGGTCTGATGTCTCTAGCTTCTGGTAAAAAAAAAAAAAAAAAAAAAAAAAAAAAAGATACATTACGCCTTCCAGCTGTCTTTGAATATAAGTCATGCTTTAACTTTGATAACCCAGAGGCCATCTCCAGAAATAGCCTTAGGTGAAGCTGGAAATACACTCTAATAAGTTGCTTATGGTGGTTACTCACAACACTACAGTAAAATAAGACAAAGTCATTACTTTGAAATTCAAAAGGTATTTTAGTTAGTCTGAGGTTCATTAAGGTTTTTAAATTTTGTTTAGATGCTCAGTGTACATCTTGTTGAATGGATATTACACCTAAGCAGTTGTGTGGCCATATTTTATCTTTGTTCATGAATAATAATGAATACTAATCCAGCTTTCTGCCGTTCAACTTCCAGAAAGCAAAGCAATAAGAGGGGATTTCTGGGGGTCCCTGGGTGGCTCAGTCGGTTAAGCATCCAACCTCAGCTCAGGTCATGATCTCATGGTCCATGAGTTCGAGCACTGCATCAGGCTGTCTGCTGTCAGCACAGAGCCTGCTTTGGATCTCTGTCCTGCTCTGTTTCTGCCCCTCCCCCAGCTTGGCAGCTTGGGCACTCTCTCTCTCTCTCTCTCTCCCTCCCTCAAAATAAATAAATAAACCTTTTAAAAAAGGGGGGATTTCCAAATTGCACGTGATTGCATAAGTCAGCATCTTCTTTTTCTCTGGAAATCATTAAAATTAAAACAATCTATATTGCAGAATTGTTAAGAAAAAGAACACAAAGAATATATCCCACTTCAGAGCAAAAGAGGGAGCCTGCGGCATACATTTCAGAGTAAATTCCTAGTGTGAATACTTGTATTGATATAAAAACAAAGGTCAGCAAAAAGGTCACAGGGCTGGAGCACTGTGGGTTAGGAGGTGAGATAAAGGAGATGTATTTAGAGATAACAGGGCCAGATTACCTAGAGTCTGGTAGGTGACTATAAGATTTTTGACTTGTATTCTGACAGAGATGAGAAGACATTAGAAGGTTTTGAACAAAGTCTCGTGTTTTAGAGAAACACTCCTATTGCAGAGGACAGGGGCAGAGGTGGGGAGAATGGACAGGAGGCTGTGACCACAACCCAGGCAAGAGACGATGGTGGCAGGGACCCAAGTGGCTGCAGCAGAGGGGTGCCAACTGGCTGGAATATGGTTCCACCATGAAAATCTTTCCAGAGTTGAAACAAAGTCCAAGCACATGCTAGTGTATGGGTATAATGACACGTTATATCCAGTAGGATTTTCAGGGTCAGTAAAAGACCTTGGTCAAGAACAAAGTAAAATCAATAGCGTCTTTTATTCAGAGCAACAGGAGTGAAGAGTAGGAAAAGTGACCATAAGGAAGCCCTAAGTCTTATGAATGGAAATTTTAAATAATGTATTAGTGTTCATGGTCCAAAAAATTAATCAAAGTTGAACTTGATCAGATTGGTCATTGTGTTTATTGCATGTATTTCAACAATAGAGTTCCTTTTTTTTTTTTTTCCTGAATTTAAGTCCATAAGCTATTTTGAAATTCATGCCAATTATTTCCAGAATGCAGAACTGCTTAAAGGTCATGGGCATTATTCAGCAGAGTTATTGAGGGCCCAGCATGAGAAAGAACAAATAGCTCCCAGTTATTGGTACTACAAATATATGGTTCTCTGTGGGTCTGAGGAGAAGAGCGGATTTCAAGTTACTATTCTTTATTAACTTTAAAAAGAGGCCTTTCTGCTTACCAAATCATAGAAAGAGGGAAAGAACCTGGGGCAGAAACCCAGTCCATCTGACCCCTTGGATATACCCCACTGAGGCAGTCCAGGACACCAGTTTTTAAACACTTTTCTTTTTTTTTTCCTTTTTTTTTTCTTTTAATTTTTTAATGTTTATTTCTGAGTGAGAGAGAGACAGAGCACAAGTGGGGGAGGGGCAGAGAGAGAGGGAGACACAGACTACAAAGCAGGCTCCAGGCTCTGAGCCATCAGCACAGAGCCCGATGCAGGGCTCAAACTCACAGGGCTCACACTCACGAACTGCAAGATCATGACCTGAGCCAAAGTCAGATGCTTAAACAACTGACCCACCCAGGGGCCCCTAAACACTTTTCTGAAGGAGAATAAGGAACATGTGGCCCTTCACTACCAAGACCTGGCTGAAGAAAATGATGCTGGCCCATCAGCAGTGGCTCAGCCCATTTGTCATTACTGCATACCTCACACAGTGCCTGGGATACAGCATAGGCTCAGTAAACATTCATTTGAGTGATAAACAAAGGGCTGCATGTCCAAATTTTCACTGACAGCATTCTATCCCTTTATGGAATAAATATTATAAGTGAAGAACAACACATAGTGATTTTATAATAGGTCCCTTAGGTCAGCCAGACCTGATTTCACCCCTTGCTCTGTCACTATATGCTATAGAGCTAGTCAGGTTCTTTGCGCTTATGTCTCATTTTCTTCATCTGTAATATCAGGATAATAATACTGACCTTCTGGGCTTGTCGTAAGGATTAACTAGAATAACGCATGGCAAGAATGTAACACAGTGCCCGTAGTTATTCATTCTTGTTATCAACACTAAAATGGCATTCAGATTATCAAACGAAGTTTTATAAAGATGGCATCTTATAGATTAACTTTTAAAATCTTTTTCCTTTTGCTATGAAAAACTTCAAATATATATAAAAGTAGAAAGTATAATGAATCTCCGTGTACCCAATATCTAGTGTCAATAATTTTCAGCTGGGGGTTGATTGATGACCCTCTTCCTGACCCCTTGATTATTTTGAAGTGAATTCCAGGCATTGTATCATGTTATCTGTAATACTTCAATATGTATTTCTAATAACCAAAATCCCGTATCACATTAAAAATAATAATGATTTCCCAGTTAGGTGAACTGTTGGTCTGCTGAAAGCCACAAGGAGAAAAGAAAAGAATCAGGTCTGTCCAAGGCAGGGGCTTAGGCAAATTCTCTCCAGACCCAGCATGATGGAGGCACCCACTGTTACTGTCAAGGTAGATTCTTCCGATAGGCTGGAGGGGGTGAGAGTAGGGGGGGGGAGGTGGGGGATGCATTGGAAGTCAGTATTTCATGCTTGAAGCAAAGTAGAGCAGAGATCTCCTATTATCTGTAATTTTCTTACTTCCCAAAGCAAATGTCATTTCGTTTGAAATAATTCTGCACTGGGGCGCCTGGGTGGTTCACTTGGTAAAGCAGCTGACTTTGCCTCAGGTCATGATCTCACGGTTCAAAAGTTAAAGCCCATATCGGGCTCTTGTGCTGACAGCTCAGAGCCTGGAGACCGCTTCGGATTCTGTGTCTCCCTCTCTCTTTCCCCCTTCCCGGCTTGCGCTCTGTCCCTCTCTGTCTCTCAAAAATAAATAAATGTTAAAAAAAAATGTTTTTTTAAAAAGAAAGAATTCTGTATAAATTCTTCTGCTTCCAAATAGGTGGGATTTACAATTTAATTTTATCTTCTCATCTATGCAGATTATGATATCACACAACTAGGGAGCTCATTGAATGGTGACAGGACTGGTTTAGTTTCTGTAATTTAACATAGCACAAACGTTCACACAATATTTGAGAGAATTCTGTTCTTAGTATATTCTGTGCTTCCCCCCCTTCCCCTCTAATTGCCCCTTATTTGTTCTACAAATCAGTAAACCAGTACAAACCCCAATTTTATTCTCTGCTGCACTCATTAAACCTTGAATTAAAATAGTTTCTTGTTTTCTTAGCTAGAATTTGGAACGATTGGGTTGTTTCCAAACAAGAGCTAATTGGTGTTGAAGGTATTGAACATCAGTAGTGCAAACACAGGTTTTCGCCCCGCCCCCCTACTTAAAAACCGAGGTTAATGCGAAGTCTAGAGCTTGCTGGGTAACGTGGGTGAGTAAGTAGGTACTGCTGAGAGCCCTGGAGTTGTGACAAGGAGCAGCAAGACGGTGCAAAGGGGGCCTGAGGTTGGTTGCATGTTTCTTCTTTGAAAGCCTCGGTTTGCTTACGAGCAATGGAAATTCCACATGGAGGAGATAAGGGGTCTGCTTCAGAAGTGGGACACAGCATGGAGGTGCTGGGAAATCCGGCATATCTTCACAAACCCCTCCACACTGCTGCCAGCTACGTCTACTCCCCTTTGAGTAGGATTTGGAAGGCAGGGGTAATGTCTATCTGAACTGCTGCTACACCCTTGCTGCTGAGAATAATTCCTGGCACGTGATAAGGCAGCAAATCTTTGTTCAATTTATTGAATGAATGAGAACTGCTTAGCAACCCTCCCTAGTAGTCACTCAAGAGGCTGTTCTTCCAAGAACTTAAAAGAGACTAAGAAGATATTTCCTCTTTTGACCTAAAAATCCTAATTAAAAAAAAAAAAAAAGATGATTTTCTTCGTGTGCTTTCAGTATAATTCCGGTGCCTCTAAAAACATGCGGTTAAAAAGATAGGTGAGAAAAATGAGTGTAATGAATCATAGGCAAAGAACAGATGACCTAGTTCGATCAGATTTCAAAGAAGATATGGAAAAAGACAGAATGCAGCTCAGAACGATTGTTCTCCACACTCAACCTTTTAAGGGTACATTTAGTCTGACAGCTCAAAATCTTTATCAGCTTGCTGGAAATGGAGGGTGGGCATGGAAAAGAAAGAGCATGAGTTGAGTGGGGCCCAAGGCCATCATGGACTGGGAAGACTGACCAGTAGGGCAGGGAGCCCTGTGGAGAGCCAGAGGGTATGGAGGGTGTGAGGTACCAGGGAGGCTAGTCAGAGAGCTTCCAAGAAGGGAGGAAAAGGAAGAATCTCCCAGAGACCCGACCAGCTCGAACCACTGCCAGGAGCCCAGATAGCTACACCTGCCACGTTCAATTCTCGGGAATCACTCTGCCAGCCAAGTCCTGGTGACTGGCAGGCAGCTTCTCTGCCTCCCGAGGCTAGATTCCCTGAAGGCTCACGACTTGTTTTATTCCCTCACCTTTGAGTGCCTTGCACAATTTCTGCCCCACCCTGCCCTCCATTCCGCCAATCCTCAGTGTTCTGGCTTTTCAAAGCTAACTAAGTCCCAGTCCCAACGAAAACAAGCTGCCACACTGAAGTGACTTAGCGCACCTATCTTTTGGTGGTTTTTTATTCTTTTATAAGAACCCCAAAATAATAAATAATATAATGTATTTAAAAAATGAAATTGTAGTTCCTTCAAGGAACCACTTAAACCCACGAGGGGATGTCCGGCATGAGGATTCTACAGTTTCCTCTTCTGTCCAGAGCTGTGCTCTCATTGAGGGCAGCACTGGTTGTCTGACCGGTCACATTGCAACCATGACGCCTAAACATTGCTTTCTAGGCTTCCTCATCAGTTTCCTCCTGACTGGTGTAGTGGGTAAGTGCTTCATTTCTTTTTAATTGTTCACGGCTTTGTCTTCTGAGTCTGCTCAAGGGACTGTTGGGAACGGCACTGGTGCTTCTCTGGGCTTTGTAAAAATGTCAGCTTTCTTCTGTCGTGAAATGATCAGAACAGACAGGGGGTCAACTTCTGTCTGCAGCCTGACTAACGCCATGCGGCCTTAATAAGTAGCTACCAAAGAGGAGGCATTCAAGAAACTTCACCCAGGACATAGGGACACCCACCTCTCTGTCTCCTTAGCGCTTCCTTTGCCTTCAAGGGACACTGTGGCATGGTGATTATGAGCAGCCCCCTAAGCCAGACTGCCCGAGTCTGGATCCCAGCTCTGCCGTTTACCATCTAGAAAACCTGGGGCAATTGACTTGGCCCCCTTGTGCCTCAACTTCCTCATCTGTAGAAAGGGGGTTGTGAGTCACTGGGAGGAATAAATCAGTTAATATATACTGAGTGCTTAGAACAGTGCCTGGCACAGAATAGAGACCATAAGCTACGTGTAAGAATTTGCTGTTGGTTTTCACAGAGGACTTTTCAAGAGCAGAGAACATCTTACCCCGAGACGCCTCTGATCAAGGCCATTAAACCCCCCCAGTGAACAGGTACCTCTCAGTGTAAATGGTTCAAGTAACTGTTCTAAGACTACACTCAGTGGCTGGTAACATAAAAACAATTCAATCCCTCTTCTTTCAGAAAGGTGTGGATTTGAGTACAGTGCACCTTTGGTCTGCGGCAACAGCAAGGGCTTGTTGAGCCAAATATGGCAGGAATTCAAGCACTACCAAAATGATTCTGGCTCTACATGTTACCAGGCCTGTAGCTTTGAGCAAGATCCACAAAGTCTTTAAGCCTCAGCTTCCCCATCTGTAACATGTATTAAAAATGCCTACCTTATTAGGTGGTTGTGAATACGAAATGAGACATAAAGCTTCCAGCACGGTGCCTGATAAACGTTTGATGTTCATACATGTCCAGTGATCGGTGAATGCCAGCCAGAAGGAGGAGGAGGGAAAGAGGAGGAGAAAGAATACCCTCAGGCTCTCAGTGCAGTGTTTTTTTCTTCCCCCACCATTAACTTCTCTCTGCTGAGGGAGGCTCTGCTTTTGGTTTCTGTGGTGGGTGACAGGCAGACCCTGCAGCCAGATGCTTGGGTACAAAATCAGCCTCACCGATTTTGTGTGGAAGAGGGAGACCGCAAGAGTACCTCTCTCAGAGGAGAGCTGGGCAGGTTACGTGAGTTAATGCAGGTACAAGCGCTCGGTGCCCGGCACTGAGATTTGCTATTATTGTTGGTGGTGGCGGAGGTGGTGGTGTAAAAGTGAGAAAAGAAATCCAGAGACGGAGGACATAAAGGGCATTGAGCCGACACTCCTCGGGGTGGCAGATCAGCCCTAGGCGCAGCCTCTAGGAAATTGTGTGCATCGTGTCCTGGGACTTCTGGAATGCTTATGTGCTATACAGGATTGATCCGGTAGTGATGCCCGTGAGAAAAATCAACGCTGGCCGTAGACTCTTACCATGAACACACCAGCATTTGATGCACTGGAGGAGTTCCAAAAAAGAAAAATAAAAGCAAACAAACCAAATAACAGTATTTGGTTGGTAAAAACAAATACGTAAGGAAACAGCCTCCTTTATTAGACTGTAACAAATCTTAAATGTTCAGAGCTGAGATCACGGGCTCAGGGCTCAGAAGTATGTTCTGACACCTCAGTGATTTTTGAGCAAACACTTGAAGGAGGTAAAGAAATGACGCATGCGGGGAGAGCAACGGCCAGTGCAGGGATCCTCGGGCGGGACCACACAAAGCAGGGGGAAGCAGGAGTCAGGAGGCCGTCCTGGAGGGGTGAGGGGTGGAAGATGGACCCAGGGAAAAGAGCAGGATATATTTCCCGACGTCCTCTCCTTCTGCTGGACTTCCTATCCCTGATCAGAAAATTTACACTTGTTGGGAGGCAAAACTTCAAGTCTGCCCATCTTAGGCTTTGAGCTGGGACTCCTTAATGAAAAGACAGATTAACAAGAGAAAAACAAATTGTTTATTAACGTGTGCAGCGCCCATCACGAGGGAGGAACATAAGCAAAGAGTAACTCAATAGCATTTCAGCTTATCTAGCATCTTCGACGAAGAACAATACCTTTGCAGGGATATGACAGGACACAGGAAAGCAGTTGTAGGCTTCCAAGGGTGGCAGACTGTGGTAAGGGAAATATATGGGAGGAAATTAATGGAAGAAGGTTTGTTTGCAGACTCCCGTGGTGCCGTTCTGGGCTGATAAGTCCGTCTCCAGTAAAAAGAGAATTTGTATCTTGCCTTTAGGCAGACAAGGGAGAGAGTTTTCCTGTGTTTGCTGTTTCTTAATTGCCTTCAGCTCACAATATTTTTTATGTCAAAGAGGCATATTTTAGTGACATATTCTAGTTTCCTACAGACTCTAGAACAAAATTTTGTCAAGATCCCTTGCTTCCATAGGACTGAATGCAGGTGAGATTGGGTCACTCATTCAATCAGTTGTGGAGGAAAACACAAGCCACGCCAATACACAATTATCCCCTCTCCTGCCACAATTATTGCCAAGACTCTTTTCAGAACACAACAGGGTCTTGGGCAGTCTCCCTTGATAGCACGGACAGGTTCATCTCAGCAATTATGCTTGGGTTCTTGGAGCCAAGATGCAAACTGATAAGTGCAGCCATTTAGGACTGGGGCGGCAAAGGCTCATCTACCTGAAATAAAGCCAGGTCACCTGGTAGAGGTTAGAGGCCAATGAGGCAAGACCCAGAGACTGAGAAAGAACCTGAGAAAGGAGAAACCGAGTTCTGGGCTGAGTTCCTAGAGTCAAAAATGGTCCCAGGCCAGATTTTGTCTCAGTGTAGCCGTAACATAATGGCTCCTAGGAAGGTGGGTGATTGTTTAAAAAAAACCCTCAAGAATGTCAGGATAGAAGGAACATACTTAAACATCATAAAAGCCATAGATGAAAAGCCCACAGCTAATATCATCCTCAATGGGGAAAAACTGAGAACTTTCCCCTTAAGATCAGGAACATGACAGGGATGTCCAGTCTCACCACTGTTGTTTAACATAGTGTTGGAAGTTCTAGCATCAGCAATCAGGCAACAAAAGGAAATAAAAGGCATCAAAATTGACAAAGAAGAAGTCAAACTTTCACTTTTCGCAGACAGCATGATACTCTACATGGAAAACCCAAAAGACTCCACCAAAAGGCGTTGGAACTGATACATGAATTCAGCAAAGTCACAGGGTACAAAATCCATGTACAGAAATCAATTACATTTCTATACACCAATAATGAAGCAACAGAAAGAGAAATCGAGAAAACGATCCCATTTACAATTGCACCAAGAATCATAAAATACCTAGGAATAAGCCTAACCAAAGATGTAAAAGATCTGTATGCTGAAAACTATAGAAAATTTGTGAAGGAAATTGAAGAAGACACAAAGAAATGGAAACACATTCCATGCTCGTGGATTGGGAGAATAAATATTGTTAAAATGTCAATACTACCCAAAGCAATCTACATATTCAATGCAATCCCAATCAAAATTGCACCGGCATTCTTCTCAAAGCTAGAACAAACAATCCTAAAATTTGTATGGAACCACAAAAGACCCCAAATAGCCAAAGTAATATTGAAAAAGAAAACCAAAACAGGAGGCATCAGAATCCCAGACTTTAACCTCTACTACAAAGCTGTAATCATCAAGACAGTATGATATTGGCACAAAAACAGACACGTAGACCAATGGAATAGAATAGAGAACCCAGAATTGTACCCACAAATGTATGGACAATTAATCTTTGACAAAGCAGGAAAGAGTATCCAGGGGGGGAAAAAAACACAGTCTTTTTAGCAAATGGTGCTGGGAGAACTGGACAGCAACAGGCAGAAGAATGAAACTGGGCCACTTTCTTACACCATATACAAAAATAAACTCAAAATGGATGAAAGACCTAAATGTGAAACAGGAAACTATCAAAACCCTAGAGGAGAAAGCAGGCAACAACCTCTTTGACCTCAGCCACAGTAATTTTTTGCTCGACATATCTCGGAAGTCAAGGGAATTAAAGGCAAAAATGAACTATTGGGATCTCATCAAGATAAAAAGTTTCTGCACGGTGAAGGAAATAATCAGCAAAACTGAAAGGCAACCGACAGAATGAGAAAAGGTATTTGCAAATGACGTATCGGATAAAGGGTTAGTATCCAAAATCTATAAAGAACTTAACCAAACTCAACACCTGAAAAACAAATAATCCAGTGAAGAAATGGGCAGAAGACATGACTAGACACTTTTCCAAAGAAGACATCCAGATGACCAACAGACACATGAAAAGATGCTCAACGTCACTCCTCATCAGGGATATACAAATCAAACCACACTGAGATACTATCTCACACGGGTCAGAGTGGCTAAAATTAACAACTCTGGAAACAACAGATGCTGGAAAGGATGTGGAGAAACGGGAACCCCTTGCACTGCTGGTGGGAATGCAAACTGGTGCAGCTGCTCTGGAAAACAGTGCGGAGGTTCCTCAAAAAATTGAAAATAGAACTATCTTACAACCCAGCAATAGCACTACTGGGAATTTATCCCAAGGATGCAGGAGCGCTGATTCACAGGGGCACATGTATCCCAATGTTTCTAGCAGCACTTTCAACAATAGCCAAATTATGGAAAGAACCCAAATGTCCATCAACTGATGAATGGATAAAGAAGATGTGGTTTATGTATACAATGGAATACTACTTGGCAATGAGAAAGAATGAAATCATGCCATTTGCAGCAGCATGGATGGAACTGAAGAGTATTCTGCTAAGTGAAATAAGTCAGTCAGACAAAGACAGGTACCATATGTTTTCACTCATATGTGGATCTTGAGAAACTTAACAGAAGGGGGAAGGTTTGGTTCCCATGGGAGAAGGGAAGGGGAAAAAATAGTTACAAATGGAGAGAGAGGGAGGCAAACCATAAGAGACTCTTAAATACAGAGAACAAACTGAGGGTGGATGGGAGTGTGGGGGAGAGGGGAAAATGGGTGATGGGCATTGAGGAGGGCACTTGTTGGGATGAGCACTAGGTGTTGTATGTAAGTGATGAACCATGGGAGTCTACCCCAAAAACCAAGAGCACACTTTACACATTGTATGGTAGCCAATTTGACAATAAATGATGTTTAAAAAATAAATAAAATAAAATAAAATAAAATAATAAGGAAGGTGGGTGAGTGGCCTTGGTGTGGCGCTTTTCATCTTGGTCATTATATTCCTTTGCCATCATGGAAGGACCTGAGGACAATATTTTCTTCGCTGCCATTTACTTCCTCTGGAGCTTGGGAATGGGGTGGAAGGATATCCCTTACGTTTGTGCAGTCAGGAACACAGTTTTTCTAAAACTTTAGTGTGCATAAAAATGGTCACATTCAATGGGGCGCCTGGGTGGCGCAGTCGGTTAAGCGTCCGACTTCAGCCAGGTCACGATCTCACGGTCCGTGAGTTCGAGCCCCGCGTCAGGCTCTGGGCTGGTGGCTCGGAGCCTGGAGCCTGCTTCAGATTCTGTGTCTCCCTCTCTCTCTGCCCCTCCCCCGTTCATGCTCTGTCTCTCTCTGTCCCAAAAATAAATAAACGTTGAAAAAAAAAAAAAAATGGTCACATTCAAGATCCAAAATGTCGGCTTCTAGGTTTCACCTCCACCATCTGCACTTACAGCAACTATTTTAGGAGATCCTGATGCCGGTATTACACTGAAAAGTAGTGCTAATAACAATCGCGCCTGCATCCGTGTTCAATGTTTTTCCTTCTCTTTTTATTCCAGAAACCCAGTCAGCCCATGAATCCCTGATGCCTCAGCGAGTACATTTTCAGTCTCGAAATTTCCACAACATTTTGCACTGGCAGCCTGGGAGGGCTTGTACCAGCAACAGCAGTATCTATTTCGTACAGTATAAAATGTAAGTAATTAGCGTTTCCTCCAGCTGATGGAGATGGTCACTAGAATTTCATGTTCGAAAATGCAGTGGAGCGTTAGGATCTTTTTCTCAGTTTCAGAGAGGTTGAGAAGCAGAGGTGGGGACAGGAGGGCCGTGTCTCCTTGAAGGCTTCCTGGGGACACAAAATGCGTGATGATGTGAGTCTGTTGGGAAGACGCTTCATCCCTCAGAGACCCAGCACCGAGATCTTACAGGCCGAGCCTTTGGCTTCACGTCGGAGCCCCGCACATAGTGGCCTCTCGGTACATATTTATCTAGTGAATGTTGGAAGCACGTTGTTTAGCCCATAGTAGGCACTCAACTAACTTGATGCTATTGATAATTGGTGAACAAGCTGTGGGACACATGGACATGAGTGTACACAATATATTTTGTAATTGAAAAGCCATTTTTGAAAATTTAGAAAATTGTTTTCAGAAACGAATGGCTCCTGTAAGCACGAAACACAAACCAGAGCGTGCGGCTGCATGCTCCTCTCTGGGCTCTTCACGATGTTTCTGGTGGATTGTTATCAAAACTCAGATACAATAGGGGCGCCTGGGTGGCTCAGGTCGGTTGGCTTCGGCTCAGGTCATGATCTCACAGTTCGCGAGTTTGAGCCCCGTGTCGGGCTCTGTGCTGACAGCTCGGAGCCTGGAGCCTGCTTCGGATTCTGTGTCTCCCTCTCTCTCTGCTCCTCCCCTGCTCACACGCTGTCTCTCTGTCTCTCTGTCTCTCTCTGTCTCTCTCTCTCAAAAATAAATAAAGTTTAAAAAAAATTAAAACAAACATCAGATACAATCAATTCCTTCCCTGGATCCAGGCCTTGGACACACAAGCTCCTGATTTGCAAATGGCGGGTTTTCCCACTCATACACTTCTTGGGGTTTTCCGAGCCTCCTCCTTCTCTTTCACAGTTTAAGATGCTGGATGAGACATACTGAGACAGGAGATATTGCACTTTCGCTCCCATGAGTTTTTTCTTAGAAATTCAGAACATCAGATGTAGCTGTGGACCAACATCACACTTTTTATTCCATAATTTTTATTCCATGTCTCTAGAGCATGGGGGTAGGCTTGAGGTCAGATCTCCCCATTAATTAACCTTTTGCTAACCTCATAAGAACTATTTCCAGAAGTTTCTCAGTCTCTAAATACTGCTGCTTTTCTCAACATATTTTGTGTAGCAGCTGTAAAATTTATGCATCTTTCCAATAAAAACTGTTCCATTCTAAAAACAGATTTGTGCATAGTTGGAGATACTCCAGCATACAGAATATAGGGATTTTTTTTTTATACTTCCCCCTTAGGCGGTATAAATAGGGCCTGTTTATGGTCCAGTGTTAAAATTGGATTAGAAGTTGTTTTACCATGAAACTAATGAAGATTAAACTTTAAGATCCCATGGGAGAATTTTATATTTGTAATGTTTTTTTTTTTCCTTAAAGAATACTCCCAAACTTGTATGAGACTCAGAATGCCTGGATCCATTCCTCTGTATATCGTATTTTCAAGAGCACAATGCAGATTTATATTTTTGAGATCTTTCACTTGGTGAAAGCACATGGTACTATTCCATCCATGTGGGTCTACTGTTAATATACATCCCATTTGGGATAGGACAAGAAATGAGCTGCCACGTTAGAAGAGAAGCCAACCACAACAACTAAATGTAGCTAGCAAAGGCAATGTCTCAACAATAAATAACAATTAAAAGACATCAAACTGTATTCAATTTATGTCACTGGTTTTGCTCTAATGGTGTCCTTTGATAAAATGCCACTGTTGCCATTATATAGTTTACAGAGTATAGAGGCCATTATATGGCCAGAAAGCTAGATTTCAAGTCTTTTCTCAAACATTTTGGGAAGACTTTCGCCCCAGCTTCTAATTTCCACTCTGTTTCCACCATCGTCTTCCTGTGTCTTTTCTGATTTGTGACAGAAAAGGAAGGGAAGTTTTAATCTTCCCTGTTGCTGTTACATCGTCCCATAGTCCTGGGCTGAGTCAACCTGTTTCTTTGACTCAGACCTTTCTATCATGGGCTCCCCTCCTTCACACCTAGTTCCTAATTACAGGATTTCCTCACTATTAACCCCTGCCCCATTTTCAACAAAAATAGTGACCAGATGTGTTGGGTAAGCAACACCTGAGATAAAAAGTGGTAGTGACTTCTCAGAATCGGCCACGTTACTCAACAGCAGGCTGATGAGAAGTGAAGAAAACCACAGGGTTGAAACCTCAGAAGCATTAAGGATGTGGGAAGCTAGTACTCAAAAGTGGAAGTTGGTTCATATACTAGAAGAATAACTTCAGTAAGTATTAAAAACCCTGAAACCCCTTTGCTATGGATACAGAAGGTGTCTGTGTGGAGTTTTTCTTTCAGCACGATAACACTTGGATTAATAAGAATAAAATATTTGTAAAAGATACTTGATGAGAGTAGCCATAAGCTTTCACAGGGGTGCTGATGTTGGAGGACAAATCTCAACTCATTTAAAATATTCATAGACTGAAAAAAATGGATGACTCCTTCAATGGGAAGAAAAAAAAAACCCTCAGATCTTTGTCTTTTCCTTCTATAGGTATGGACAGAGACAATGGAAAAATAAAGAGGACTGTTGGGGTATTCTCGAATCCTTTTGTGACCTTACCAATGAAACATCAGATATACAGGAACCTTACTATGGAAGGGTGAGGACCATCTCAGCTGGGATCCGCTCAGGCTGGACCATGACACAGCGCTTCACTCCCTGGTGGGAAAGTGAGTTCCATGGAGTTCCTTTACATTTGCTCTTCCTGACCCCAAGGAGCCCCATAGAGCAGGCCCTGTGCTTTGCTGAGGTCTACACCATCATCTCATTTGATCTAATTCTCAGAACAACCCTAGAAGACGGCTTTTACTGAGGTCTACACCATCATCTCATTTGATCTAATTCTCCGAACAACCCCCAAAGATGGCTTTTACTATCTTTATTTTATAGCCCACAAAACCAAGGCACAGAGGCTCCAGTACGTGGCCAGGTCTCATGGCCTGTACAACCCAAGTCAGGATTCACATTCTATGGCATCTGACTGCAGAGCTCATAGTCTAGCCTGCTACCCAATTATTACCTGCTAGGACAAAAAAGTAGTTTTAGGCACTAAGAAAGAAGTCTAGTCCTTTTCTGAGCATGGGGAATAAGTTCTTGAAAATACTCTTCAGAAAGATTCTCTGTTGACGAAATTAAGACTTTTAGTCATCTCCCCAAAGGGAAGACCAAAAGCTTGTTCTTGTATCCATTCCTCAATGACATATACTCTTTTTCTCAGTCATAGTCCTAGAATAATATAACTTAAAATATAAGTTATAAGAAACCATGACCAACCGACCTTATATAAAATAGTGAACAAAAGGGAAAGAGTAAAAGGAAAGCGCTTAATTTACATGTACAAAAACATGCATAACAAAACAAGAAAGAAAATATGGATATCTACAACAGTCCTTAAAACTGCGACTAGTCATGTAGCTGTAGTTAATATTTATAACTTTTCTCATTATTAACTCAACATCTGCTTTCTTTCCAGGTAGCACCTCAGCTCTTCACTCTTGAGGAGTTTAAGTCTTTTTAATCTTTACCATATTAGTTGAACATAATTTTACATTAATTTTTATCACTGAAAGTAGGAGTTCTAAGAGGCATCCCAGGGGACACTAAGCAGACTTCTACCTGACCCTGTTGTGTATATAGCAACTCTGCTTCCCCTGGAGAGTCAGAACCAATTGCCCTAGACAACACAGGATCTCATTTTCTCCGTGTTGCTTAAATGGCATAAAGAGCTCCAAACAGTCAGGAGGCGGTCTCAATTTCCAATTTTTTGAAACCATTGTTGTTCTAATCAAGTGTATTGGAAACAAGCCATTTCATGAGTTGCTCATCATGTTTAACAGCAAGAATTGCCCCTCCCATTTCTACTTCTTATATCCTAGACTGGTGAGTGCTGTCTACGGAAGAAATATCACCATATACTGGTCACAAGATTAGAGCATATACCAGTTCATGTTCAACTTCACAAGGTGCTCTCAAACTGAGTTTTCAATTAGCCACTTTACCTTCCCATAAAACCAGGGGTTTCTAAGTGATGGGATATATCAGAAGGTCAAATACTCCTGTGGGTATGAGAGTGACTTCACCTCTTCCACATTGACTTAGTTCTTCTGTCATAAACAACGTCTCGTCAGGTACTATGCTCATGAATAAGGCATCCATTACATTCATGGTCAGGGGGTCTGCTGATAAAAGCGTTGATGCAGAGAAGACAAATCTATAATCAGAAAAGTGTCTATTCCCCTCTTTTCCCCTCCCTGTTGGAAGGGATAAAATATATATATATATCTACTATATAAAGTGAACTATACTAGGGTTCAGCACTGGTCCTCTTCTATTCAGTGGTGTCAATCCAGCTTTGAAAAGGGAAGTCCATGTTGTTGAATCTATATAAAGTCTCTGTTCCTTTCACACAACCATTTTGCTCATGAGCCTATGGAGCAAGTATGAGACACTGGGGAAATAAGTTTTCACTGCCTCCACCTGGAGTTTTTAAAACAACTTTGTTGAGATATAATTGGCACCCCTTACGTTCCCTATATCATGTGTACAATTCAGCGGTTTTTAGTATATTCGCAGACATTACAACCATCACCTATAGTCCATTTTAGAACATTTTCATCACCTCAGAAAGAAACGCCCCACTCTTCGGCTATCACCATCCTATTCTCTCATTTCTCCAGTCCCTTAGCCCAAGGCAATGACTAATCTACTTTCTATATCTATAGAGTTCTCAGTTCTGGACAATTCACGTGAGTGGAATCATATAATATGTGGTCTTTCATGGCAGGCCACTTTCACCTAGCATAATGTTTTTAAGGTTCATTCATGTTGTAGCGTGTATCAGCACTTCACTTCTTTTTGTGGCTGAATAATGTTCTAGTATATGAATATGCCACAGTTTGCTCAGCTGATAGACATCTGAATTGTTTTTCCATTTTGGCTATGATAGTGTTTCTATGAACACTCATATACAAGTTTGTGTGTAAACAAATGATTTTATTTCTTGTAGGTATATATGTAGGAGTAGAATCCCTAGATCTCATAGTGACTTTAGGTTTAATCCTTTGAGGAACTGCCAGACTGTTTTCCAAAGCAGCTGCACCATTTTACATTCCCATCAGCGGTGTATGAGGGTTATGATTTCTTCACGTCCTTAGCAACACTTACCTAACCTTTTGATTATAGCTGTCTTAGTGGGTATGAAGTGGTATCCTGTGGTTTTGATTTGCATTGCCCTGATGATTAATGGTGTTGAGTATCTCTTCATGTGCATATTGGCTGTTTGCAAACGTCTCTTGGAGAATTAGCTATTTAGCTCCTTTGCTCATTATTAAATTAGATTGTCTTTTTATTATTGAGTTGTAAGAGCTCTTAATATATTATGGATACCAGTCCTTAGTCAGATATGTGATTTTCAAATATTTTCTCCCATTCTATGGTTTGTCTTTCCACTTTCTTGGTGGAGTGATTTGAAACACAAATTTTTGTATTTTTTATGAGGTCAATCTATTTTTTCCCTGCTGCTTGTGCTTTTGGTGCAATATCTATGAATCTCTTGCCAAATCTAAGGCTGTGGAGGTATATCTGAAGTTTTTAAAGGAGTTTTATAGATTTAGCTCTTACATTTTGATCTTTTTCCATCGAGTTCATTTTTATATATGGTGTGAGGTAAAGGTCCACCTTCCTTCTTTTATAAATGGCTATCCAGTTGTTTGAAAAGACTAGTGTCATTTGTTGAAAAGACTATTCTTTTCCCTCCAAATGATCTTGGTGCTCTTGGTGAAAAAAAGTTAATCATAGACCTGTGGGTTTATTTTTAAGTTCTCACTTTGATTCCAATGATCTATACATCTATCCTTGTGCCAGTACCACACAGCCTTAATTACTGTTGCTTGGGAACAAACTTTGCAATTGAAAAGTGTGAGCCCTCCTACTTTGTTCTTGTTTTTTCAAGATTGTTTTGGCTATTCTGGGTCCCTTGCAATTTCATATCCACCTAGATTTTTGAAAGCTTCCTTTTGGTAGGTGTATATTGCTTTGCATTCACATGGACACAGAAATATTTGCTTCAGGGTCCCTCCACATACCTCTTACCCAGACCTCCTGCCACCAACTGAGTGTACATAATGTTGTAGCAGTCCACTTCTGGCCAGTGCCATCATGTCATGCAGAACCTTCTGGGAAACAGGCTTCTTTTTTTTCTTCTTAACTAGTCATAGGGGACTCCTCAAGATGCCATAACTATAAAGGAGGAAGAAGTGATAAGACAGTATGTGTAGTTGTACTGAGAGGATAAACCACCTACTTTTGTGAATTAATTTGATGTTAAGACCTGCTAGAGGCTAGACTCCTATAATCTGTTTCCACTTGCATTTTATGAGTTTCTGTATCAGAGGACATCCAGTTTGTGATAGGAAACTCAGACCACATGGCTCCCTGATATCCCTTGATTTAAGCATTCATTTTCTATCAGGGTTCAGGAACAAGGAAATCTGGAGCTTTTTTCAAAAGAAACATAGTTGTTTCCTATGGGAAAAGTGGGTATGACTTTGTTCCAAAACATCCAGGGACTTAGAATTGCCAGTCTCTAAATAGCATCCTGATCTGTCACAGATACTTTGAAAATTGTTGGATTTTCTGGATCATCAAAGACAAGTGGTAGAGTAGCTTGTTTGCAACATGAACTGGTTGAGAAGTCTGTCATTTAGTCTGGGTCCTTCTCAAAGCTGAAAATCTTATGGGTTACTTTGCAAATGGGTAGCACATCTAAATACGGTATGTGTTTCCTACAAAATGCATAGAGGCCCAACAAACCCAGTGAACCTTTCTTAGCAGTAGGGGATGCAAAGTGAAATAGCTTGTCTTTCACTTGAGAGGAAATGTCTCAACAAACCCCAGAGGAAATATAGCTCCAACGTGTTTCTTACTCCAACATGTTTCTATAAAATGTTTCTTACTCAAGCATCTATAGTGCCTAGAACTCTAGGCATACCAAGTCCAATCAGTGTCATGATATCCCGTGGTAAAAATATCAAAGACTCTGTAGACTGTATGTGATAAAGATCCAGATGACAATGAAAGCCAAGTGAAAAGAAATTGTTCTGATGCTTTCTAATTATTGGACAAAAGGAGGAAAAAATTCCCCAAACAATAGCTCTATTGATTGACTCCAGAACAGAGACACTGTAACTGAATAGCAATTACACCGTGGTCGTCACCTGAGTACATGTACAATTATCCCTTTAATTATTTATGATCCATGGTTTGGGGAGAGGAGGGTACAATTCAAATAAATGACTTAAGTGGGGGAAGTGACACATTTCACTACCCCGGCATTTTTCAAGGTGTTTTTGATGGACAAATTTTGTTCAAAAGAGAAATTCCATTGGCTTCCACTTGGCCTTTCATCCCATCATAACTTCCATGCCACAGATCAGGGAACCAGAATGGAAATGAATTCTGTTAGTTGTGGTGTATATCTTATTAAATTTACTTTCATTGCCTGACCACTATAAGAATGCACTATAAGAGGTATTCTGAGTCCCCAGAAATTATTATCAACTGAGAACCAGGGTCCCATTACTGGCCAGAGTCTATACTTACCTTTCTCCAATTCACAATTACCCTCTGGGAAAGGATGAAAGATTTATCATAAAACTGGTAGCATCATTGCTTCCAAATCTCACCCTAATGACCTTAACTAGTGTAATGTCCAATTAAATCCAAACTAATTAGATCATGTCCAGAATGCTAGATGGAATTGAATTTAGAAAAAGACATCTTTAGTTTTGCAAATCTTCAACCAGTAAGAGAATAGAATGGCAATTGAGTAAACTACCCGTGGCCTCCAGTACAGTATTTCTTGGAATAACTTGAGAGTGAAGCCCAATTCACTTCAGCAATTCTCTGGTGGAGGAAAGGAGACTGCACAACTAGGCTGATACACAGCACTGAGGGGAATTTGCAGAGTAGTTTAATTACTATATTCAAACCTACAGATGGGGTCAACTTCAAATTTATTTCTCAAACAAAGCTTTCTTGAGGGTGATCCGTTAGGCTAGTTGGTAAGATGAGCCAAAGATGTTGGCTGAGATGAGCTGAAGTTTTGACTCAATTCTACCTAAATTGAGATAGTGTTGCATTAAGAAGGTTTTGTGTTCTTTCTGTATGACTGCCCCAGGAAGGAACAAACCTCTAAAAAACAACAAAAACCTTCTTCCAAGACCACTTAAGAAGAAGAGTAAGAAAGCAGTGCATCACATAGTCAAAACTGGAGCTACTCTTGTTGAAGAGACAGCAAGAGCCCTGCTCACTTGCCTGTTTCCTTACCTCCAGCTTTGTTTGCCTCTCCTGCCACAGGTCCTGAGGCTTTCTGAAAAAAATGTTTTGAAAAGCATGTTGTTAGGGATAATAGAACAGCATGTTACTAGAGTCTATGATACAGGCTTAATGAATCAACTGGATGCACTGACTTAATGTGAGATCCATTTCTGAACAACAGGGTGTTGCTTTAGGTTAAGGGGTTCTGACTCCTGGTATCTATCTAGGGACAACACAACATTAAAAAAAAACTTAAGTTAAAGCAGCATTTGAGGCTCAATATGATTTTAGTCTTATCTAAAGCCATATTTTCTTGAATTGAAAATAGTTGTGGAGTTTTGGAATAGATCTGAGTTTCTAATGGAATGACTTAAAAATCATTCAGTAATGGCTGAATGACTTTATGCATTCAGCAAGTATTTATAAAGCACTTCCTACGTTCTGGGCATTGTACTAGGTCCTGGGGAGAAAATAGCAAGCACAGAAGACACAAAGAAGTTTCTTTCTTCATAGAGATTCCTGTTCAACGGGGAAGACAGACTTTAATAAAATAATAATACAAACAAACATAAAAGGATACCAATGACAGGTGGCACAAAACAGACCCACGGTGCTATGAGAGCCTAGTCAAGGAGGGACACGATCAGGGATGTCAGGAAAAGCATGTCTGGGGAAATGACACTTGAGCTGGTATCTAAAGATGAATAGAAGTTAACTAGATAAGAAAAGGTGGACAAGTCCAGGCAAAGGGCATAGCATTGGCAAAGGCCCTCTAGCAGGAGGAAGCCTGACAGGTACAAGAGACTGAAAGACAGCTGCATGGTGACGAGGGGCAGGCAGAGGGGCTGTGAAATAAGATGGGACTGGAGAGATAGACCAGGAATGAGAATTTTCTATTAGGAAGTTATAGCATCCTCCAGAAAGATATAAAGTGATTTTAATCAGGGGATGATGTGATCAGATTTGTGTATTGGAAAGATCGATTTGGCTGTATTTGGGAAGTACAGATCAGAAAACGAAGAGACTGGATACAAGGAAGTGAGTTAGTGAGTTCCTGTACTGGCCTGTAAGAGACAGGATTTGGCTTAAATTAGAATAATGGAAAGGACTATAGAAAATTTATCATTGAAGGGACACTTGGTAGGAAAAATTGGCAGGGCCTGGAGATGGGTTGCATAAAGAAGTAAGGAAGAAGGTACATGTCAAAGATGACTTCCAAGCTTCTGGCTTGCATAACCGGATGAATCACTGAGATATTTTTGGATGCCACTCGATGGGAAAAGACCAGTTTGATGGGATGCAGAACAATGGAGACCATAAGTCAGTTTCGAATATGTTGAGTTTAACATGCTTTTCAGATATCTAAGGGAAATAGCTATGCAGATCCAGGACTCTATTAGACACAAACTTGTGAGTCATTTGCATGTAGTACAATGGGCGTTGATAGGATTGTCTAGGCAGAAAGTATTGAGGAGAGTTGAATAAGTCCAGGTATTTAAAGGATGCCTGAGTACAAAGTAGGAGGAAACCAGTGAGTCCATTATATTTGTGAATGCTCCAGGAAGCTAATGCTTCAAGGAGAGAGCAGTCGAATGAATTGGTCTTGGGAGATAAAGTAATCTTAAATTGTCCATTGTAACAAAATCACAATTCAGTGCATGGGTCAAGAATGGTCACTCAGTTACAAAGCTCAGCATCATGGACCACACAGTAGGAGCTCCTGTGATATCTGCAGCCGGGCTCACTGGAATTCTAGGCCAACACTGGAAATATATACTTCACCTGTATTTAAGGTTAAATATCACATCAAACAATAAAAATTTAAGATAATGAATGCATACATTCAAAGGACAGGTTCTGCATGCATATGATTAAAAGAAAATTTTTCAATAATAACAGCTTGGGCCAGAAGGGGCAAGGATTATCAGTTTATGTATAAATACATTAGTGAGAAAGAAAATACACAGTAGTATTTAACCTTGCCAGTATTCATCTTTAACTAATGTCTACCAATTGAAGTAAGTCTAAACTCTGAGTCACATTTTAAAAAGAGGACTGGATTTTTTTTTTTTTTTGGTTTTTGTTTTTTTGGTGTTAGATATGTGACAAGAATGTTAGAAATGTGTTTTATCCAGGAGAACATTAAACATACATTAAACTAGCCTACAAAAAGCAGTAACTCTTCTCATCTTGCAAGAGACAGACAAGGGGTCTATGGTAACTTGATCACTCAAATTTGGAGCAAGGAAATCACAAGCAGGATTAAATATCAACCACTTCACAAAATTAAAGTGTAAAAAAGGGGGAAATCCTTCACCTTCAAAACAATTAGGCAAAATTTCCGACAATTGAAAAGTGAATTAACAACTTTTGGTTTCAGAGTAAATGGGATGGGGTGGGGGTTTGTGATGGTAGAAACTGTCCTCTTCTAAAATGCTTAGAAAGTCTGGATAAAACATAACCTCTTTTTTAACTGTACAGAAGAACATAAAAGAAAATAAAGGAAATCTCCTGGGCCTCCAAAGCAAAGTAACTGGAACCAGAGGGGAAACCAGAGGGGAAACAAAGGGAAGCCTTGCTGTCCTTGAGGGCATTTTCCCAGACTTGGGAACTAGACCCTAAGTGGTAAGAGCCCCCACCCCTGGGGCAGGAGACAAGGCTGTAGGTCTACACAGGGTGGGGAGTTACAACTAGTACCCTCATAAAATCTTAGACCCTCGAAGAGCTCCTATAAATAAAAGAACAGACTAGGGAGAGCCCTTCTGAGAAAGAGAGGAAACAAAGGAGGGTGTGTGTTTTTGTCTCCACTCTGTCAGCAGTCAGGTGTTTCCTAAATTCATAAAGGCTTGAGATTCAAATATATCGAACTTTTGAGTTTCAGAAAACACCATCTTGAGATTGTACCAGGTTGATGGTGCCACAGGGATACCCTGCAGACACAAAACCAAATACAGTGTTGAGAAGCAACACAACCCACATATACGATCATTTGATTTATGTTCATAGTTTAGTTCAGTGGCATCACTATGGTCTAAACGAGATTAGATCAGTTGGGAAAATAATAAGTCTTGTTCCCCTACGTCACCCATTTACAAAACCGAGTCTGGCTGGACGAAAACAATAAAACTTAGCAAGTACAGCTTGTGAGCCAAATTGCCTGCTTCTAATTTTGTAAATAAAGTTTTATTGTAACATAGTCACACCGATTCGTTTACATTTTGCCTGTGACTGTTTTTGCACTGCAAGCCATGGCGAAGTTGAGCAGTTACAACAGAGACACATGCGGCCCAAAAGCCTGAGGTATTTATTATCTGGCCCTTTACAGAGAATATTTGCTGCCTCCTATTCTGTAAGATAACGTGGGAGAATATTTTCATGGCTTTGGCATAGCCAGATCCCCAAAAAGTGCTACTGATGAAGGAAATAACTGATAAATTGAACTACACGAAAATTAAGAACTTCTGTTTATCAAAACGTACCATTAAAATAATGAAAACACAAATCCCAGAGAGAAAATATTCACAGTGCTATATTTGACAAAGAACTGTGCTCAGAATGTACAAAGAACTCTTACGAATTAATTAGAAGAAGACGAGGAAACCAATTTAAAAAAATGGGCAAAATACTGAAACAGCTGTTCGCAGAAGAGGACATCCAAATGGCCAATAAACACGTGAAACTCCATTAGTCATCAGGGAAATGCAACTTAAAAACACAATGAACACAATGAAACACACTTCCCAGAATAGCCCAAATTAATTTTTTTAAAAATAATAATGCCAAATGTTAGAATGTGAACAATGGGAACTTTCATATGCCACTAAAGGGAATATAAATTGGTAGGTCTCCTGAAGCATGGAAATATCTATAAAAGCTAAACCTACATAAAACAACCTAAGCCTGTCAATAGATAAATTGTGATATACATATAATTAAATACTACATAGGGGCCCCTGGGTGGCTCAGTCAGTTGACTGTCCGACTTCAGCTCAGATCATGATCTCGCGGTTCGTGAGTTTGAGCCCCACACCAGGCTTGCTGCTGTCAGCACAGAGCCTGCTTCGGATCCTCTGTCTTTCTCTCTCTCTGCCCCTCCCCTGCTCATGCTCTCTCACTCAGAAATGAATCAACATTTTTAAAAAAATACTACATAGCAATCAAAAGAATGAACTCTTGATACATGCAACAATATTGATTAGTATATATATACTACATAATATATACATTAGTTTGGTAGGGCTGTCACGGAATACCATAGATTCCCTGGCTGACACAACAAAAATTTGTTTTCCCACAGTTCTTCAGCCAGAAGTCCAAGACCAAAGTATCAGCAGGTTTGGTTTCTTCTAAGGCCTCTCTTCCTTGGCTTGGCTTTCTCTCTGTGTCCTCACATGGTCATCCCTCTGTGCTCACGCATGTCCATTTCTTCCTGTAAGGACACCAGTCATATTGGAGTAAAGCCCACCAATACCACCCATGAAGTCAATATGGCTTCATTTTACTTTAATTAACCGCTTCCAAGTCCCTGTCTCCAAACAGGGTCATATTCCGAGGTACAGGGGGCTTAGGACTTCATCCTATGAATTTGCAGGGGCCACAATTCAGCCCATAATTTAAGTATCTGCGTCTGTATCTACCTATATCTATATCCATACCTATTACTATATCTATATATCTATATACCTATATATCTATATATCTATATATCTATATATCTATATAACTATATATCTATATACCTATATCTATATATCTATATATCTATATGACTATATATCTATATACCTATATCTATCTATATCTATATCTCTCTATAGACCTAGATCTAGATATATATATATAGAGAGAAAGAAACCAGTCACAAAAAAGTGTATATTGCATGATTTCAAAAACTGATATATGCGGTCATAGAAATCAGTACAATTGTAGTTATCTTCTGGGGTTAAGTAATTGGAGAAAATACGAAGGAGGTTTCTAGGGTGCTAGTAATGTTTCTTAATCTGGATGATGGCTATTCAGGAGTGTTTATTTGTAAAGATTTGTTGAGCCATATGATTTACTTATTTGTCAGTATCTATCTTATAGGCTAATGAAAGTTTATTTAAAATTTAAAAATTCAGGGATGTCTGGGTGGCTTAGTTGGTTGAGTGTCCGACTTTGGCTCAGGTCATGATCTCATGGTTTGTAGGTTCGAGCCCCACATCGGGCTCTGTGCTGACAGCTCAGAGCCTGGAGCCTGCTTTGGATTCTCTGTGTGTGTGTGTGTCTCTCTCTCTGCCCCTCCCCTGCTGTGCTCTCTCTCTCTCTCTCTCTCTCTCTCTCTCTCAAAATAAATAAATAAATAGACATTAATTTTTTTTAATTTAAAAATTCATACTTACATGGCAGAGGAGATACCATGATCACATGGTTCTCTCAAGGCAGAGGTCATCCAAAGCACTCAGGTCTTTCTGACACCTGCAATTTCCTCAAGCAGGGGAACTCAGCTGCACAATTTCTGTTCGTGGGGAATTTCGCACTGTCCCCCGATTTAAAAAAAAAAATTAAGTTAAATTAGATCAAAAAATCCAAACCAAAGCAGCAAAAAAAGAAAGTATCAACTTTAAACATGTGCTCAACAACAAAAACACAAGGGAGTAGATCAATATAAGCAAGTTTGGAAGAAACAGCCATCTACCTTACTAGCACTTCAAGTACTTATAATAGTGGAAGCATATAGCAAAATAAATAAGTTTAAAGATATAACAGAGAAAATAAAAGCATAATCAAAGGCAAAATATTATTTTTTAGGACCAGATAGATTGAAAAAGACCCAGAGCTCATCAAAATGAAAAAAAAATCATTGAAATGAAAAAAATTAATTTGGAGACTTAAAGACCAGTTCAGACATGGTCGAATAGTAAATTGGTGGATTGGAAGACAGGTCTGAAAAAGCCATTCAGAATACTCTGCTGAGGAAAACAAATGGAAAAACCAAAGTTAAGATATATAGAGAATCAAGTAAGAAATTCTAACAGGTGTTGAACTGAAATTCCAGAAGAAAAGCATATATAGCTCTTTATGCACTTGTCTGTCTAGCTGTCTAGCTATCATCATTCTTGTCTATCAAGAATGGTTGATTTTCAAGAATTATAGAAGATATGAACTTACAAACTGAAAATATGTAACGAATACCAAAAAGGAAGACAACAACAAATCCATCATAGAATTAATTCTTCCTAGAATTGCCGTTAGTTAATATGAAGAAAATTAAAGTGTTAATTTATCCAATTTTCTTTCCTAGTTCATAATGATCTGGTTAATCATATCAAAATGCAAGGACCGAAAATTCTCTCTCTGGATCCTTCCCATGCTCTTCCATAGTATGTAACATAACCCTGTTGAATTAATTTTATAACAACAAGTCTTCAAATGGTTTTAACGCTGCTTTGAAATTTCACATCTTTGGGGCGCCTGGGTGGCGCAGTCGGTTAAGTGTCCGACTTCAGCCAGGTCACGATCTCGCGGTCCGGGAGTTCGAGCCCCGCGTCGGGCTCTGGGCTGATGGCTCAGAGCCTGGAGCCTGTTTCCGATTCTGTGTCTCCCTCTCTCTCTGCCCCTCCCCCGTTCATGCTCTGTCTCTCTCTGTCCCAAAAATAAATAAATGTTGAAAAAAAAAATTAAAAAAAAAAATTTCACATCTTTAAGAACCTACAAAATATTTGAAATCTCCACCCAAATAACTTTTTACACCTCATTTTACAAAACAATCACTATGAGTTGGGGAAATGATTGATAAATGTCCTCTTAAAGCTGAATCGGGAGGTACCAGTCTTTGCAAATAAAAAATTATCTTTAAAGAGAATTCTCAGACATGCATATTTTAGGTGTCAGAGTATCTCTTCATAATGATTTTTACCAGATCTCTGAACTTAGTAGTGACTTGTTATTATGTATAATGTGTCCATGTGAAATATTACGTTATTTTAATGATTTGTCAAATTTTCCCATTCTTTCTCCAGCGAAAATTGATCCTCCAGTCATGAATATAACTCAAGTTAATGGATCTTTGTTGGTGATTCTTCATGCTCCAGGTTTACCATATAGAGACCAAAAAGGAAAAAATGTATCAATAGAAAATTACTATGAGCTAGTATATCGAGTCTTTATAATTAACAATTCAATAGGAAAGGTAAGTTCCGGTGAATAGGTAAGTTTGGTATTTTTCTTTTGTTCATTTAAGTAACATTTTAGCTCTAACGTATGTCCATTCTTTTGCCACTCAATTCCTTTTACTTTTCTTTACCTTTTTTTTTTTCAATTCCTTCTCACTTCCACCCTCATTGATAAGCAATTTGTGACTGGCATCACCATCAGATGTGTGTGTGTGTGTGTGTGTGTGTGTGTGTGTGTGCCTTTGCTCAGCTGGTCTCCACTTCATCCTGCCTAGTTAATCTGAAGAAATTAAAGTGACTATCTAAAGATTGGTGCATATCTAAAGATTGGTGTTAACAATATTGAATTCCATTTGATGACCCCAAATACTAATCTTTATGGATTTTACACACTCTTTTTAAGTGGCTTTTGGATCACAGCATTATATATTTAGGCCAATTTTGTTATAGTATTTTAATCTACCATATGTGCCTTTATCTTGTTTGATAGTTAATTGAATGTTCCTTTTTGGTGTCCATCTAAGACAAGGTTCCTATGGTTGTAAGGAACAGAAACTCACTCAAACTGGTTCAAATAGAAAAGGAGAGGGGGAAGGGAGGAGCTTAATAAAACTCCCAATAAACAAGTGGTCTTAGGGACAGGAAGAAACAGGAAATAAAGTGCTGCCGGGCTTTGAAGGGACAGGGAAGGACGGATAGAGAAGAGAGTCTTAAAGGATCCTGATCCGTGTCTCTGGCCACATGTTGCATGTCTACAGTGGTCTCCAAGTCTCCCCCATTTTCCTCACTGCACAGCATAAATTCTTGGAAAAGGGATTCTGGCCATTGAGTCAACCAGTCAACAGCCCTTATGTCGCATGTACACAGCCATGGCCTGTCCCTTTATCAGGCTCTGAACTAGGACTCTGGAGAAAGAGGATGTGTCTGGGAAGAAACCCTATAATCCAACCACTACCGAGACCGTGGACAACTTCTTAATAATAGAGCAAATCAGTGACTAACTGAAAGCCATTTGTCATCTTACTTTTCCCCTTATGTACAGGAACAAAAGGTATATGAAGGAGCTCACAGAGTTGTTGAAATTGGAGTTCTGGCACCTCACGCTGCTTACTGTGTAGTGGCTGAAATGTACCAGCCCATGCTAGACAAAAGAAGTCGGAGAAGTGAAGAGAAATGTGTGGAACTTCCTTGAAGGGTTCTGGAGTGCTCCACAATATGGAAATCAAAACTCTCTGAGAGCGGGACGGCTCATGTTTGAAGGATCTCACTGAAAGTTGTGCTTATATTTTCTTGAGGCGGTGTTCACCATTAATTACACCTTGGGGAACTCTTTGTTTACCCATTCTTTCTTCCTTTACATTTTACTGGTAAACTAATTTAAGCAACATGGCTCAAAAGATTAGAATTTAAAGAGGAGGCAAAGAATAAAGTCCTCTCTGAATGCGGAACTTTGTCTCTGAATGTAACATCCCAACCACAGCCTGCATTGTTCTAAGACAGCTGAATAAACATTTAAGAGACAAGGTAATAGCAGACATTTAACAAAAGAGAGTTGGATTGATTTTTTTAAGAGAGTGCTACAGACAAAAGCAATCTTGAAGCAATCCTTTTTCACTCGCTATTGAGACAGTTCACTTGACATAGATATGCCAATTTTTACATAAATGGAACTTTTACATGAATGCATATTTTCCATGCATTTCCTATTTTATATGAATGTACTTTTTCATACATTCATTTTCTGTTACAAAATATTTCCACTTAATGAGCCAATATTTTCTTTCAACTTCTATTCTATGTAAATACAAATAGCATTTGAAAAAAAGACTTCTCATGATTTCTGGATTAGTATCTAGATTAATATTGACAATAACATCTAAATACCAAAGGAATCCTATGCAATACAATTTCCCTCATTTAATACATACTCACATTAAAGGTTTCTTTTCTGTGTTTGTTTTGTTTTGTTTCTTAATATTACCCTAAAATTATTCATCCTTATTCTCAAAATCAAGTAAATACCTTTCAGCAACAAAGTGAAAAGAAATTTTGACTCCAATTTATACCACAGTTACCACTCAACCCTCCTGGCAAAGGGTCCTTGCTGGTGGCACCATCGCCTTCTCTCTGCACAAGGATGTTATGAATGACAGTTTGAGTGGGGGGGTATGGAGGGTGGTTGGGGACCAGGTAGAGAAGTTGGCTTGAAGCTGAAAGCATACAGTGGGTGGTAGGTTTATTTGGAAGAAGGACTGGTGTGAGTGGAGATTATAGGGCCAAAGAAAACCCAACAGTGACCTTCCAGAAGCTCCACCGCCCCCTGAGCAAAGGTCTGGCCTAATGCTCAGGTTAGGCAACAAAAAGCTGCCTTCTCCACTTTGGGCTCAGTCTTGTATGTGTGTTTAAGGTTGTCTTTCTTGTGAAGAGATACATATCCTAGAATATTTGTACAGTTCCTCATGAAAACTGCTCCTAAACGTGATAACAATACAGTAATTGCTTCGGGTTATACACAATGGCACACAATAATAGGTGGATTAAAAATTACCAGAATTGCATGGAGGGAGAGAATAAGAGACAGAATAGGAGCTAGAGAATTGGTTTCATTGCTCTCCCATATGGTCAGAAAAAAATGAATTTGAGCACAGATCTAGAGACAATCTCAGCCCAATACCAAGAACTAACCATAAAACTGGATGAAGGGATGGTCATTTCTCCAGGCACATCCCTTAGCAGGTCCAGGCTTCAGTCTGTACAAGTCCACATTTGCAGTCCACACTGTATCTTTAGCCCTCACACTTTCCCACAAGGCAGTCATGGTTATCATGAAATAGATGGTCACTCACCTTATAGGCGAACCTCTGAGAGGTTGTGATTCGATAAGGTCAATAGACCACATCTATCTACTCCATAGCTTAAGCGCTTTTTATCAGACCCTCTAGAACTTCCTCTGGGATTTGGTACATACAGATATCCCTTTAGTTTCCTAGTTAAAATACCTTTTTTTAAATGTCAGTTTTGCTCTGTTGAACTTCAGGACTTTTTTTTTCTGTAATGTCAGTCGGTATATAGAAGGGCAAGTATTGGTCTTTAGGACAAGAGAGCAGTGGGGGCCAGAAGATCTAATGGGACAGCTGGGCAGCTGGTGGGTAGCCATCTGTTCTCAGAGACAAGTAGAGCAGCACCAATATAGCACCTATTTGTCATGCATGGTTGGAAGGTATGTATCCACTGGAAAGATCTAAGTCTATACGGGTATTGGCAAACTTTCACTAGTTGGAAAATTCCATCTCCAAGTTGCTTCTAAGGCTAGTCTCAATAATTTGTATGGTATCTTGATTTTCAAGAAAAAATTCAGAAATTTATTTTCTGAACAGAAGACCCAATGTTTTCAAGGCAAAAAACAAATAAATCAAAAAACCAGAACCAAAATCAACAACAACGACAGCAACAAAACAACCTTATGACTTAAAGAGCTGATTTAGAATGAAGTCTAGACAAGTCTTTTAGAATTGGAACCATGGAAATTCTTACACCAGACTCTGTGATTCCCTTTACTTATCTGCCATTTACCCAGGGACACAAGTGAACTTGGAGAAGAGAAGAGAATATTTTTTCGTTGTTTCCGTGGATTTTCTTTTGTCTATTTTATCGTGCTGGTTGGGACCACATGCCCCTGAAAGGAAAGTGGGCCTCTGTCTCTAAACAGTAACAGAACTGACTACAAAACTCAGTGCTTGGTGTTGCCCAGACTGAACAACCAAAATTGATCTCTACAGAATGAGGGTGATCCAGGGGGAGGGAGCTTGACCCCAATGCCCCCAAAGTGTCCAATTTTTTAAAGCTAAGACCTCAGTCCCTTTTGCCACTTCAGTGATAGCTAGCCTCTCTTACCTCCTGGGCCTGATGTGGGCAGGGACTGGTCCATCGGGCATTCCCATGGAATGCCCCAATTCCCCTGTCTAAGCCTTCCTCCTTTCTGACCCCCCCATTGGTGACAGAAAGCAACCATGAGCCAGTTCTGCCAGATACTTAGATTGGGGCTTTTTATCTATAAAAAATTAATCAGGAGCAGTATACTTTGCCTTGAATAAAACTAATTCCAGACATACTGTGCAGCTGGAACGTACTGTCTCTACTTTCAGAGACAGGCACAGTTGGAAGGTATGTAATCACTGGAAAGATCTCTTAGGTCTATACAGTGATTGGCAAACTTCACTTGTTGGTAAATTCCATTTCCAAGTTGCTCTGCAGACTACTATCAAGAATTTTCCCTGCCCTTGAAATCATACAGTACCCAAGGCTGATGATCCCGTGAGAGGTCTAGGAAGGTGGGTGATGGTGAGAAGAGGCATACAGCAGCTAAGGTGGACACTGCGTAGCTGGTCCGTCTTTGCAGTCACCCCTCATTTCATCCACTGTCCCCAAGATTGCCGCAAGACAGCAATAGCAATGCTATTGTTCTTCTTCCGTTGCCCCTGTTTGTCACTTTATCAAAGGGGTCTCCTGCATACGTGCACGGTATCTTCCCCTGGTGGGATTTATCTTAGGTGGGTCAATCAGAGTTCTTTTCAAATATTGAGCGTGGGATAGAGAAGCCTGCTGTCTCCTCTGGGATGGTGAACAGTAAGGATCAGCTAAATATGGAGCTGCCACACAGACCAACTTTCCCACCAGATAGAGAAAGCCCATTCGTGAATAAAGTGAACGTAAAGAAAGCAGAGCAGAGGTGGAGAAAGAGATTTCTGATGGTATGCAAGTAAATGTGGCAGCACTAAGTATTAGTCAACCTGCTGAACTCTGGCTTCGAGCAAGCAAATAATTTGCCTTTCCCCCTTACTTTAACTTTCACTAAACTTCTGTCACTTTCAACCCAGAGATCCTTAACTAATAGAATAAAGTAACAAGTGTGTGTGGCATGACTTGTGTGCTATATTAACAAAAGTAAACTTTGTCCACGTCCCCTATCACTTTTAAATACCGAGAGGAACATTGCTAGAGAGCGTACCTTTCTACAGATGATAAAATTAATGCAATTTGAACTCAGGAAAACCCTACAAGTGCATGTGTTGTCCTGGTCAAGGCTTTTTTAGAGACAGAGTCAGCCACTGTCTTGTGTTCAGCAAATTCTCAACTTAGTGATAGCACTTGGTTCATTTTTCAGCTACCTTGGCACTAAATACATGTGCAATTTCATTTCTACCCATTTTTATAACAGCAAATCAAGGTCCCATGTGATATTCTTTAGATCACATAGCTATGTGAATACTGTAACCAAAGGGCCAGTATCTCCCACTTGTTCTATTAATATAATCTTCAAGGCCAAAAAGTCCTTTTAGAATGCTCCACATTTAAGCCACAAATATTTGTTGATGTCCTCTCAGTACAGTGCTAATGACTCTATTCCATGTACCACACCGACTATGTCTTCAGTATTTGTTTCAAATGCTTACAGCTCTCTTGTTCTCTCTCTTCCACACACACACACACACACACACACAGCAATTGCCATTATAGGCTCCTAGGGTGTCATCTCTACTGATTTGAGAACAGGACTTTGTAAACTTCATCTAAATTCCAGCTAATACCTGACTTCACCTCTATCTTCCATATTTGCATAGAGAACAATATTTTTCATTGCTTAAAGTTAATCCGGGGGGCGCCTGGGTGGCTCAGTCGGTTAAGCCTCCGACTCCGGCTCAGGTCACGATCTCGTGGTTTACGGGTTCGAGCGCCACGTCGGGCTCTGTGCTGACAGCTCAGAGCCTGGTGCCTGCTTCGGATTCTGTTTCTCCCTCTGTCTCTGCCCCTCCCCCCTCGCGCTCTGTCTCTCTCTTCTTCAAAAATAAATAAACATCAAAAAAATTTTTTTAAAGTCAATCTGTTATTTCTTGTTTTCTCAAAATAACTTTAGCAAAGAGGAATGTTTCCAGAAACATTGTTTGTCAACCTCTTAACAGAACACCAGCCTGTAAGTGTATTTCTGTTCTTATATTTGGATGTTGTACTTCACTCCAGGGCACAGATCCTAGGCCATCAATAGTTTTTGCCACAGTGGCAAGAATGGAGCTGTGGAGGCAAGATACTGGCAGTTTGCCAAGATGTCTACAGGTTGGGACCCATTGCCATTAACGTATATAGTGTTTCATTGGTTCAAGTTCACTATTAAAAGTAGTGTTCCATTCTTTCAAGGAAAAGGTAGTCGAGATCATTACTCTTGCTTCATAAACCTATAAAAAGAAAAGTGAACTCACACTGCTCTGGAAGGAAAAGGCCTACTGCCAAGATCTGAACCTTATCTCTCATCACCTTAACACTAAATGGACGCAAATTCCTTTCCCTTCCTGCAAATAAGCGAGGAGAAATAATCTCATAGGAAAGCAGCCTAAGGATTTCCTTCACTAGCATAATGGCTAGTACAACATAAACACACTTTAAGTACTTGTTGACTAATTGAATTACCCTCCCTGTGCCGACATTTATTATTCTTTCAGGATGCTTCATATTGGAACCACCATCTTATGTTTGAGGAATCCGTCCAGTTTATGAAATAGTAACAGGTACTTTCTCTCCATACTTCCCTTCAACTAAGGGGCAAGTACTGAGGCTCGGCCAATCTGATAGGCCTGCCCTGGGCTGTCCCAAGACAGGTTGCACATGAGCAGTCTTGTGCAGAATCCATTCTAGCCAGAGTGGTGAGAGAATGGCACAGAGACAGCTGCGGCTTTGATTTCGGTGGCAGCCTCCGGTGGCTAGTGTTTGAACTTTAAGGTATAAGTTGCACTGGCTACACCCGCCACAGCACAGGAGTCTTTAATGGGCCAGTCTACAACACATTGGCACATTGTTCCCGCCCTGCAGGTTCCAAATCAGATTCTCTCCCCTGCCCCACTCCCACCCCCCAGAGAGCCTGTGAGTTAACCAAAATGCATTTATTTCTTTCTGTTAAAATTAAGCTATAACTTATATCCCAAAACAGATGCAAGAATTAAGAATATAGGTCGGTGCTTTTTTACATATGTATTCCGTATGTATTTCAGGTCAAGATATAGAATATTTCCAACATGCTGAAGGCTTCTTTGCATAGCCCTCCTATTTACTATTCCCAAGGGGTAACCACATCCTGATTTCTATCTCAGAGACAGAAATCCTGTTTTTGAACTTCATGTAAATAGAGTCATACAGTGTGTAGTACTCTGCATCTGTCTGCTTTCATTTAATGTTAGGTCTGTTAAGTCCATCTATGTTGTAGCTTATATCAACTGTGCATCTTTTGAAATCAATGCGTAGGCTCCATTGTATATTTAAAACACAATTTATCTATTCCATTCATGGACATTGTGTTGCTTCCAGTTTAGGGCAGTCACAAATCAAGTTTTTACAAATTTTCTTACGTATATTTTTGGTATGCATACTCATGGATTTCTATTGGATATCTACCCAGGAGTAGGTCATTAGGTTTAAGTATGTTTAGCTTTAGTACTAACAAACCCATTTTTTCAAAGTAGTTATTTTAATTTATATTCACACCAGCAAGACAAGAGAATTTGAGTTGTTCTATATCCTTGTAAATATTTGGTATTGTTAATATTTTAAATTTTAGCTATATTGGTGGGTATTTAGTCACATTTCAGTGGTGTGTATGTGTGTGTGTGTCTTTAAGTGAGTGTATAATAAAGATTTAACTCATGAATGAGAGTACCGGAAGAATGGTAAGGCTTATTCAAAGGACTACAGGAGAGAGAGAAGTATTTACAGTCATTGAAGAAAGAATGTTAATTTAGAGACAAACCTAGTTGATGTCCTACAGGTCAGTGAAACTATAACCTTTAGGGTTATCTTCTGAAAATCATATACGTCTCTATAGGAAGAAAAAGCATTTGCATTGCTATAGAGACAATAATTTACATGCCATTTGATTTTCTAAAAGTTAACATCCATCTGAAGTTGTAAAATGTCCTAATAAAGAGTAATTAGTGGGTCAAAGATAAGCCTGTTTTACAACGAAAGGATTGCTGTCATCCCTTTCCCTTTATAAGTTATAGATATCTTTTATTAGTGGTTCCTTCGTTGTTATCATCAATAATCATATATTTCAGCCTGATGCACTTACATAGATGCAACAAGAACCATTATTTAATATATAGAAGCCAACTTGTGGTATAATCAGCAAATCTCCAGCTGGACCCATTTAAGCATTTACTAAGACCAGAAGATTAACTTTTCTCAAAATTTTGTAGAAATTGTATTTTCAATAGTCTCCATCTTTCTAGAAAGTTATTTATTTATTTATTTATTTATTTATTTATTTATAACTTTTAATTTATTTATTTTTGAGAGAGAGGGTGACAGAGAGAGAACGTGAGTTGGGGAGGGGCAGAGAGAGAGAGGGAGAGAGAGAATCCCAAGCAGGCTCCACACTACCAGCACAGTCCTGATGCAGGACTTAAACTCGAGTTGTGAGATCATGACCTGAGCTGAAACCAAGATTCAGACACTTAACCAACTGAGTTACCCAGGTGCCCCTCCAAAAATGTTTTTTAATTGTTCTTCTATTCCAAGATCAAAAAACTAAACCCAGAAATTCATCTCCACCAACTTTTACCTGCAATTAAATATGCAGGTAAATGCATATTTATAAATGCATGGATAAATATGGATGATCTCCTCTCTCTTCAAGGTCCCCAAAGTTTTCTAAAACATGAAGCCTGGGGCTCCTGGCTGCTCAGTCAGTAGAACATGCGACTCTTGATCTCAGGATCATGAGTTCAAGTTACACGTTGGACATTGGGTGTAGACCCTACTTAAAAACAAACAAAGAAACAAACACCAAGCCTGTCAGGAATTGACCTTCCTTACTACATAAGACTGTATCTCTGTAAATCAAAGCAGGTACCAGACCTTTTTACCAGGGAGATTCGTAGTCATTGGTTCTATGAGTGAAGTACAACTTTTGTTCCAAAGTGGTGAGTTTGTCATATCTAGTTTTAAAAACTTATTGAAAGTCTCAATAAAATCAGTTAGGTTATGCTATCAATTCATCAAATTATTTCTGGTTAAAAAAGGCTATTGTTGACTCTATGCACTAAAGGGGGAAAGTTTCTCTAGCAATAATTGTGTCTGAATTCCAAGGACTCAATGAGAATGATAACTTTTCAAGAATGTTCTACTTAGGTAGTATTAGACATAGAAAGGTTCAAGATAGATTAAGTAGCAATTTCTATCATAGATCTATCAAAATATAACACTGCAACTGATACTAACATTAATCCAAAAAAATGACTTATATATTTTTCACAAGTTCATTGTGTTTTATTTGGTGAATTCTTGCATCATCAGATATTGGGGGTGAGTAGTCTGTGTTCCTGAGTGCATCTGTTTCTGGACTGAAGAGAGTTCTAGAAATCCCAAGTCAGACCCATGGTATAATCAAACGGCCATCTAAGCACTATCCACTCAGAAGCTACGCTATTCTGAGTCTAGTCTTCGAAGTAACAATAGATGCAGAAGTATCTGGTAGAGTCCTTGCCACTAAGTCTCTGAAACTGTCTTTATTATTATTATTATTAAAGGTCCATTTCTAGAATTATAGCTTATGGTAGAGCCTTCAGGCAAGTATGGGAGGAAGATCGAAACCATTTGGCTATGAGAAGACAGACTGGCTGCAATTAATTTGTTATAATTGCTGCCAATACAGAATGGAGGAAACTAAAATTTTCTATCAGGGTATAACATATAACTACCTTATATATATACTAATATATATATACCATATATACTAATATATAACTACCTTTGATCAGTATTTCCCCTGAAGGTAAAAATGGCCTATGGACAGTCAGGGCATTCACAAATTTCCAGAACCTTCTAATCTATCCTGTAAAGTTATCCATGCTGGGAAACACATTTATCAGTAATATTGTACCAAGACAGACTTAATCTACAAAAGGCTGAGCCTTTCCTTTGACAGCTTTTCCCATGCAGCTCTTACAATAGTGTTGAACTAACTAAAAAAATATGGACCATACCAAACCTATTTTTAGCCTCTTCTTTTTATAAAGTTAAATTCATACATACATACAAACATACATACATACATACATCTTTTGCCTGGAGGACCTCCAGGGAACAACAGTTTGTCATAGGTTATTTGTAAAACATCTTGAAACATTCTTTGTATGCATCCAAGATCCGACCTTTGGAAGACAAATCCAATAGAATTAATACAGAAGGATGGTCATTTAGCTCAGTAACACAGATGCGTGTGATCAGTGACCAGAGAACGACCATAGTAGGTAGTCCAGCCACCTATTGGTAAGAGTGATCAGACAGCATTTAAAAATCAGCTTCGCAAAAGGTGACATGATTGTGAGACATTCTAACTCATCCAGAAGTAACTTTAGGACTGATGCCCTTAAAAATGAGGACACAGTGGAAAGGCAGCTGTGTAAAGATGGAAGCAGAGTCTGGAGTTACGAAGGCATGAAACAGGGATTGCCTAGGGTTGCCAGAAATCACCAGAAGCTGGAATGGACAAGGAAGGATCCTCCCCAAGTGCCTTCAGAGAGAGTATGCCCTCCCAGGGCCTTGATTTCAGACTTCAGAACAAAGTTCTTGTCTGGACACAGGGTTTTAGACTGACATAGTTCCTGCCTTGGAGGCGGACACACTGTTCCTCCTTTGAAGGGCAGGTACCTTGAAGTCACCTGAAAAAAAAAAATCAGCTTGGGTAGGAAGGCAGCTCTCTGAATGTGCTGTTTGTCAAAGACTTCTCTTTGTTTGAGGAGTCTTGACAGGCCTTTGAGAAAGTCTCTGATCATTGGTTTATCTCCTCCAGTTTGGGATGTAGAATGAGTTGGCTTTTCAAACCTTATGAGCCTCCCTTTTTCTGGAGGCTATTTTCTTCCATCTGTGTTCACAAACTTGCCAATTCTTACCTAGGTTCACCACTATCTAAGAAGTCTTGTAACAAACGACAAAGAGCAGTGAACACAGGTCAACATTCTGACTCTTTCCAAGCGCTTCTTCTGCAGAAGCAGAGGAGGTGGTCTGCTTTCCCCATTACTGCCGATGATCATTTTTCCAAATGTGTGTGTCAACCGGAACAAGCCTTTGAGCCCGAGATACCTGTACCTCCATCATTTGCCACTCTGTCATTATACAAATGCCACATTTTATGTTTTAATTATGACAGCACCGTTTCCCATTTCTGTTTAGGGCAACGTGCTAAGCTGCTGTAAAGAGAATCCAAAACATCCTGGTTCAAGTATGGTAGGTATCTCTTTCTTTCTCACATTACAGTGCAGGGCTGAAAAGTGGGTTTTGCCCCAGGAAACCATTCAGGGACCCATTGGAATGCAGGGGAGTGGTAATCTCGAACACATAGCTTTCTAAGCTGCCACAGAAATAGAAAAAGGATGAATGATTCAGAGTAAACATCTTTAAGAAGATGAACTGGCAGTTACACACATCCATTGTAGTCGTTTCCCATCGGCGAGGACTTAGGCACTTGGCTACACCTAGCTCCCAGGAGTCGGACAAACGTCTCAAACAGGGCAGCCCCGTTCAACAAAAAGGGAGAGAATGATTTGGGGAGATAATCAGCCATAGTCAGCATAGTATGCTCTACCTTATTGTTCATAATATTTATATAGTTATCAGGCAGAACACACATTCTGGAATTTTTCAACCATGTCCTTCTTGGTGGATTTTTTATCTTTATTATTTTTTTTAATGTTTGTTTTTTGTGACAGTGCCAGCAGGGGAGAGGCAGAGAGAGAAGGACAGAGGATCTGAAGCGGGCTCTTGTGTTGACAGCACAGCAAGCCAGAGGTGGGGCTCGAACTCATGAACCATGAGATCATGACCTGAACCAAATTCGGACACTCAACCGACTAAGCCACCCAGGTGCCCCACTTGGTGGATTTTTAAATTTTTTTAAATCTTTATTTATTTTTGACAGAGTGTGAGCAGGGGAGGAGCAGAGAGAGAGGGAGACACAGAATCTGAAGCGGGATCCAGGCCCTGAGCTGGCAGCACAGAGCCCGCGCGGGGCTCGAACCCATGAACCGTGAGATCATGACCTGAGCTGAAGTTGGACGCTCAACTGACTGAGACACCCAGGCACACCGACCCTCCCCCCCCGCCAGTTGGTGAATTTTTAAAATGGTTCTTAATTTATTGCGATTGTAAACCCTCTTTATACATAATTTTGATAGCTGTGCCTCAACTGCCTCTGAAGATGTACTAATTCATCCTTCTACTGAGGACATCGAGTGTACCTGCTCTCCCACAGCCTGACAGAAGTACACTTTATCAGATCTTGTAGTCTTTGCTAATTTATTGGACAAAAGGTGGTGTTCTGTTTCACTTTTCATTTCTTTAATTATATTGAATTTTTTCCTTTCTTTATAAAATAATTTTATTATCTCTTTTTTGTAACTACCTATTCTATGTTGTTGTCAGTTTTCTGTTGGGTTTTCTTCTTATTATTATTATTATTTTTACAAATTTTTTTAGCACCTTATCAAACCGTAGTGGTTTTCTAAATACAGTATACTTGGGCCATACTCCACGTCAGGGATGGGCAGATAATAAGCATGTGGACCAAATCCACCGTGTAAATGAAATTTTATTGGAACGCAGGCATGCCCCCTTTCTAACAGACTGTCTCTGGCTGGTCTTGGGCTGGCGTGGTCCTTCCCTCTAAGTGGTTGTGACTGTTGGTGAGAAGATCTTCACCTCTGCCTGTCTGAAGTTTTCAGCTGGGACTCCACAAAAAAGCAGATTAACGAGAGAAAAACAAATTGTTCATTAACGCGTGCAGCCCCCATCACGAGGGAGGAACATAAGCAAAGAGTAACTCAACAGCTTTCCAGCTTATCTAGCATCTTCGACGAAGAACAATACCTTTGCAGGGACGTGACAGGACACAGGAAAGCAGCTGTAGGCTTCCAAGGGCGACGGACTGTGGTAAGGGAAATATATGGGAGGAAACTAATGGAAGAAGGTTTGTTTGCAGACTCCTGTGGTGCCGTTCTGGGCTGATAGGTCCGTCTCCAGTAAAAAGAGAATTTGTGTCTTGCCTTTAGGCAGACAAGGGAGAGAGTTTTCCTGTGTTTGCTGCTTCTTAATTGCCTTCAGCTCACAATTTTTTTGTGTCAACGAGGCATATTTTGGAGTGACATATTCAGGTTTCCTTTACAACAAATATTATGTGGCCTAGAGCCTAAAATAATTACTTTCCAACCCTTTACAGAAAAAGTTGGCCAGCCCCTGCCCTAGACTCAGTGAAAGAATCTCCAGTGTTTGGGGGCCATACCCATGTATTTTGGAAAAGCTTCTCATGGAATTTTAAGTTCACCAAAATTTGAGAAACATAAGTTAGTTAGAATACAGAAAAGTATAGTTTCTGAGCAAACTCCTTTTAACCTCTTCTGCATTTCATTTCCTTTTCCCTCCACATCCAACTATCCACAAACCAAAGTCTTAAGAGAAACATACTGGGATTTCCAAATGAGTACAGTAGGAGTCTATGTCTGGCTATTCGAGCACTGTAGAATTCTTTCAAAGCGGTAAAACTTTATTTTAAACAGTTAAATTTGGGAGAGAAACAAAAAATGAAGATTTCTTGAATGTCAAAGAAGAAAACACGATTCTTCTCTTTAGGAAGCGATTCTGATATGCAAAGTTACATGTATGTGTATGCATAGATATGCATGTATTTGCATAAGGATTAGATTATGGGTTGGAATTATGTTAAGTGTATGGACATATACATCAGAAGTGCCACTTTGGATCAACCCATGATTCAGCCAACCCAGTACTTTGTTTCTAATGCATGTCCCAAAGGCCACTCTAAAACCGTTTTTAAACAATGAAGTAACCCCTCAAACGCGTGAAGCTTTCGCCTTGTTGTCATTCTGAACATTGAAAGATAATCTAATCTGTCCTAACTTTCCCTTAGGATTCTATTTGATTCTGCTATCCATGACTTTATTGGCGCCTCCTTGGAAGGTATTTCAATTTTCATCCTACCCTCACTCCCCTCCCAACAGTGCAATAAGGTTCTGCTTCTAAACACAGAAAACACTTTTTGTTGCTGTTGCTTTTGTTTTCATTAAACACTTCGTGTGATGGTGCTCCGTTTTCCACAAGTCACTAAAAGCGGCATTTATTTTCTCATTCTTTTCCCATTTATTAGAGGCAATAGGTTTCAGTACTACACTGAATTTTAGGCAGATGCTAACGCAAATAAACGTTTCCTCCCTAAACGTAAATATTTCCTCTCAACGAGGAAAGAAAACATTACATGCTGTGTCTATGGACTGAACCTTCTTATAATTCAGCTGTCGTGAATTAGAATTCCAAACTGCTTCCTAACTTATAAAAATAGAATTAAAACATACCAAAAATGTATATCCATTGCATCTGCTCCTTGGGCTTGGTGTTTAGAACTGATATTTGTCTTTATTTTATTTTATTCTATCTTATTTTACTTTAAAGTGTATTTATTTTATTTTGAGAGAGACGGAGACAGTGCAAGTGGGAAAGGGGCAGAGAGAGAAGGAGAGAGAGAATCCCAAGAAGGCTCCACACCATCTGCGGAGAACCCGATGCGGGGCTCGAACCCACAAACCGTGAGATCGTGACCTGAGCTGAAATCAAGAGTCAGACACTTAACTAACTGAGCCACACAGGTGCCTCAATATTTGTTTTTAGATGGCACTTTGAGTGCCAAAATTTTAAGGGGCTAAATAGTATTTAATAAGGGTTGTGTGAGAAACGGCACTTTGGACTACGGAATTAATGTATTTTTCCAAGAAAGGAGTTGTTTTATTGTCATTATTCAGAAAAAGAAATTATACTCTCCATAAGATTTTTGGGCTCTGAACACATCAAATGTGTAAGTTAATGGCCTTGTCATGGTCCCTCTCTGTTCCAAATAGCCTAAGTTCATTGTGTGGGAATTAGCTATTCACTGTCAAGCTTCAAAAGGGCCTTGGACTTATGTGCAGAGCCATAGATGACCTTATATTAAGACACCATTAAAAACAATATGAGCATTTAGGATGTTTTGATCTTATAAAATGGGTATTTTTTAACATTTTTTAAATCTTCAAGATTTTTAAGATTCACGTTACTCATTCTGTTCTATATAGATTTAGTTTGTCTGGCCATGCCATCCTTCGGTTTAAACAACTTTTATTTTATCACTGATAACTTTTTCTTCTTAGTGTCTCTTTGTTCATGTATATCACGCAGATCAAAGGTTGGTAAAGTACTGTCCAAGGACCAAATCCAGCCCTTGGCCTGAATTTTGTATTTTTGTACAGCCCATTAGCTGAGTGGTATTTACATTTCCGAAGAGTTTTTGTTTTTTTCAGAATATGCAACAGAGACCGTATGTGGCCCGCAAAGCAAAAAATACTTACTGTTTAGAACTTTACAGAAAAGTTTGCCTACCTCTTTTCTATATCACAGGAAACACACACACACACACACACACACACACAAACATCTACTACCTAGCCTGTTCCTATACTGAATGAGCTTATCTGATGGAGGATATAAACAGGAAATGGCTTTAATTGTCTCTCATCATAGCTTCTATTCATGCTACATTGCCTGTCCCTTCCCCAACTTTCGTCATCTCAGGCAAACTAACTTTCCAGGTATTAAAAACTCCAGGCTAGGCTAAGCCAAAACCTTAACACCACATCCACTTCAAAGCTTCTCTTTTCCTGCCACTTACCCCGCCTTCCCCCAACCCTGGATTGAAGATTAGCTGTCAGTTGGGGATACAGTCATATCAAGGCCAAGCTGGGGCTAAAGAATACAAAGAGAAACCCAAGCTCACTCAGGTGGCTATTGACAGAAGACCTCCTCACTCAGTTCACCACCATATGTATTTCTCCATAGGGTTGCTCATGACATGACACTGGCTTCCCCTAAAGCGAGTGATCTGTGAGAAAAAGAGAGAGGGAGAGAGGGAGAGAGAGAAAGAGAAAAAGAGATGGAAGCAGCAGTGTCATTTATACAGTCTCAAAAGGGACGCACCCTCACTTCTACCATCATGGTCAGGTCAGGTACGATATGAGGGAGGACTACCCAAGGCTGTAAATACCAGGATGCAGGGATTGTTGGGGGCCATTTTGAAATCTGGCCACTACAACTGCTGATCTTTGGTGACCTCTTCCGTTTTCTGCTCTCAGCAGGCCACCCTATACAGAGCAAGTTACTCCTTGAGTAACTCCTCTGCTGCAGCAGCCCTCTGGTGTTGGGTCCCAAGACAGCTCAAACCCAGTTACCTACTAGTCTTTGGGAAAATCACCACCTTGCGGTACTGAATAGGAGAAACTATTGCTTCCCTCCCACCTCGTGCAGCCATCCGAGTCTACACCAGCCAGCTTCCCCCTTTCAGAATTTTTCAGGAGGAAGGCAGGCACCAATATGTATATTCAGAAATTTTAGGAACACATGTATTTCTCCTGTGAGTCAAGAACTCTCAGCCACCTCACTCCCCACGAGAGCTCTCCCACCAGCCTTCTCTCTGGAGCATTTGGGGGAGCTTCTAAGTGGTGGCAGGTCAGCAAGTACCAGACAGGGGTGAGACGCTAGTCTCCCCTTGAAGCAGGATTTGCCCTCTTGGACTTCCCCTCAGATGTTACGGTGGGGAAAGCACCATGTCTCCTATGAATTCCTCTCTTTTCAGTGTACTTTTATTATTGCTTATATAAACTGGCAGAGGGAATAGGAATGAGGACTAGAGGACCAGCTTGGCCTCCACTTTGCACTTGGGGAGAAAAATATCTGACAGAAGTTGGCTCTACTCTTTAACTTTGGGAGGAACTCACCCTCATGTGGGTCTCAGCTCTGTGCATTAGCAGCAATTCTGAGATGAAGACAGAAGGCCCTTTCACTTCCTGTTAGGTGTGTGTTGGGGGAGAAGTGGGGGTCTGTCTCGGGGAGGCCCTGTGTACCAGAGGCCCAATTCTTTGTGAAGAACAGAACTGTTCCCAACATTTATAGGAACTAAGGGAAAAGCAGAAATCAATGAGGCTCACATTTCATAAACCTGAGTGTTTCAAAAGCAAATAAGTTGGTAAATAAAATATATGCTATCAATCTATCTTGATAAATGTGCCTTCATAAGCGCAAAATGAAAACTATGGAAAACTATGGTTTTTATGTGACTCAGAGTTGGCCAAATATCAACGATGACTGAATTTAGTCATTGTTACATATGTTTAGCGTTCTGCTCATGGGCCAGTGCCTTTCAGATGTGTAACAAACTAAAGAGGTATGTGATTCATACATTATTATCTATTTTTATCATCACTTACTTCATAATATTTATTATTCATGCCTTCATTTCTATTCACTTCATTCTACAATTACTAATTATGCTGTTTTAGTCAAGATTTTCACTTATTTTGTATTCTGCTGGCCGTAATGTCAAGTGAGCAACCTACCTACACGCACTGTAGTTCTGATAGAATTTTTACTGTTTTCTTGGAGAAATTTTCCTCGACCAAGGCCCACAGACTGCTTTGGAAAAGTGAAACAGCCAAACTCAGACTGATTTTGTTGTCTTTATTTTATTTTTAGGAGGTTTTGCTTATTTTATTAATGGCCAGTAAGGGTTCACAGCAAATAACTGCAGAGAACAAAAATTCAAAATTATTTTGATAGTCCACTAAAGTACATGATCTTCTTTTTGGAAAACAGCTGTTTTCACACTACTCTTTCACGGTATCTTGCATCTCATCTGAATTAAAAACCAACTCAGTTAACAGCACTTACTCAGAATGTTCATTCTTTGAGAGTGTTTATAAGGTCAAATTTTGTATGTGCTCCATCAAACTGTTTCCTCTTTAGGCAGATGAACATACTTTATGTAATCTCGGAACTGTTTCAAAGAATGTCATTACTATTGGCCTTGTCTCTTGGTAACAGATTCTAACTGTACCATGCATGGCACAAAGAATGCTTCTGGATTTTGGGCCAAAATTCTAGGTATATGCCCTTTTTATTAACAATGCTAATGCCATTATCACAGGTTTACTTTGGATAATCTCTTAAATCAATGACTAAAATTTCAAGATTAAAAATTTTTTGGCAGTCCAAGCCGGTACTTTTGAAAATGAGGTGTAAGATAGTAAGGGGTGCCCAGGTGGCTCAGTTGGTTAATTGTGAACTTGGATATATTTTTATCCATATATATTAAAATAAATGTTAAGATAAAATATAAAAATGATTATTGTATTATTTCCATAAAGCTATTTTCCATTAAAATATTCAGGATCTCTTCTTTTAAAAAAGGCAAAGTAAAAGGATAATTAGTGGCCACTTTATAATTGATAAAATTATATCTATAATTAATGAAATTTAAATATCAAAATCATTTAAATTAAACTGAAAACTCTTGAAATTTCAATGAAATAATATCATATATTTTATAACAATAACACAACTCACAATTCTAGTGTTCTTATCTCCCTCTGGTTATCTAGAGAAGCAATGGTATTACCTTTCATATTACACCTAGACCTACGAGGCACAACATTAAGGGGAAAAAAGTAGCATTCAGTCCTGTAAAATGTGTCTTAGCTACTACCGGCCACTGCTGTGTAGCCTACCCAGATTTGTAAACACTTCCGGAAAGATACTTTGGAGCAGGAACAAAGCAAGAAAATGGATGCTTTTGGAAAACGATGCTTTGGATGCAAACACGTCTTGGTTTAATTAGCGTAATGAAAGGAAGATTTGACAATTCAATCTGTCTTTTCTCTTACTAAGCAGTTCTACATTCCAGGTCCTCCTAGGGCAATCTGAAGCTGTCTGCTCAGGTATACTCAGAACAGAATTTACCACTCCACACACATATAGGGCAGGAAGTGTAAGAGTCATCCTATGGTCTACACGTGTCGGTATAGGGCAAGAGAACAGATGTTTAGGGCTGTGAGTGGAACTGTGAGCCTAGTCTGGATGTGGGGCACAGAATATTTTTCAGTATATTTGTACTGAATCAAAGAACCCATGGTTGCTTAGGTCACCTTAACAGAAGGGACCTAGTGGTGTTGAGGCCATGGAACCCAGAGCAGAGAGGAGTGGGCAGATCGAGGGGTTCGAAGGGGTTTGAGGGGTTTTAGCATATGAAGGAAATATGTTCTTAATAATATTAGTACATCGTTTGTGCTCCATTTACTATTTTTTTAACGTTTATTCATTTTTTGAGAGAGATAAAGAGAGAGACACAGCACGAGTGGGGGAGAGGCAGAGAGAGAAGGCGACACAGAGGCCGAGGCAGGCTCCAGGTTCTGAACTGACAGTACGGAGCCTGACGCTGGGCTCGAACCCAGGAACTGTGACATAACGACCTGAGCTGAAGTCGAATGCTTAACCGACTGAGCCACCCAGGCGCCCCAGTCTAAGACCATTTAAACCTGAGCTTTGGTCATAAACTGAGTATACTTTGTAAAACCATTTTCACTCATATCCCAGCCACTTCCAAAAACTCTCAATTTTTCAGACATGTCTTTCTTCAAATGTAGTAGCCTTTAAGTTTTGTGACACTAGCTGTCCCTTGTCATATGTAGACATCAACTGCTACTAGTTTTTTAAAGTGCAAATATTTATCATTAGTTTTATGCAAGTAAGTAGCTATAATTAGTAGCTTTCCTGCTCATGTAGATAAAATAGATAAAAATCAATGTAGGGGTGCCTGGGTGGCTCAGTCGGTTGAGCCGCCGACTTCGGCTCAGGTCATGATCTCACGTTCCATGAGTTCGAGCCCCGCATCGGGCTCTGTGCTGACAGCTCAGAGCCTGGAGCCTGTTTCAGATTCTGTGTCTCCCTCTCTCTGACCCTCCCCCGTTCATGCTCTGTCTCTCTCTGTCTCAAAAATAAATAAACGTTAAAAAAATTAAAAAAAAAAAGAAAAATCAATGTAAAAATTTTTAAAAAATAATAAATGTAGAAAAATGGCTTAAACCCATGAACTGCCAGATCATGACCTGAGCTGAAATCAAGAGTCAGATGCTTAACTGACTCAGCCCCCCCAGGGGCCCCCTGAGTTTTCTCTCTTAAGCTTTGTTTTGAATCTGTTCTCAAATGAGCATGACTTAGCTGTTGGGGACCCCCTTAGGCTGCCTTCCACGACATCCTTCTAGCTCTAGACCCTGTTTTATGACAAAAAATAGGATGTTCCAAACCCATCTTGACTTTTTTTTTGTGGTCATCATTATAGGACTCTTTAAAGAGTCCTATGTCTGAATTGGAGGCTAGACTTAGAGACCAAAATCTGAGGGCAGGTGGTGCATACAAGAATTATGAAAAGTGAGAGTACCATCACCACTAGTGTGTTGTCTGAACAAGAAGTAAAGATGTATTTAAGGTATGGCTTCAAATTAATCTTACAAATTTATCGTATTGTTATATCTCACAGACCACTAAGATGTCCCTTTACAGTGACAAATTGGAACTCAGGAAAGGGTGAATACGACCTTACATTAGGGGATTGGTAGAACCCTATATCCAAAACATTCAGAGGTGTGTAGGTGCACATCTGTGTGCGTTAGATGAGAAAAGGGAGGTTGGCTGAGACTCAAGCTGAAACAGGACTGACACTCCCAAGCAATCTTAAAATTTTTGGTATAAAGCTAAAATTTTATTTTCTACCTCTTGATGTTGATTAGATTAGGAGAGTGGGTAATACTGGATTTGAGTGTGTTGGTTTTGGAACCATTTTAGCTTGAGTCAAAGAGCCACACATCACAACATGATAATTTTTTTCCTGTTTTGAAACAAAATTCTCATTCCTCAAAAAGTAAAATTTAAACCCTTATGACCATTGCTTCACAAACCAGAAAGAACTTTACACAAGGACAGGTGGTTCAGACACATCATGGCAGTGCAATGAGTCCTTGAGGACTCAGTTTGTTTTTCCACTTTTCCATCTTTCTACATGCAGGCTTTTGTCTACATTCTTGTCACCTTGTGGTTACAAGATAGTTTCTGCACCTCCAGGGCTCCTATCCACTCTGCCATTGGAACAAAGAAGCAGAAGCAAGGCAAAAGATACAGCAGTCTTTATTTAATAACATAATTCAAAGTCTTCTTGAAAGTTCCATCCAGCATGGATAGTAAAAATGGAGAAGAGTAGATGAAGTTAAGAAACGTCTAGAAGGCAATCATTGGATATTAGGTTAGATATGAAGGATGAAAGAGGAGGGGGTACCAAGCATGACACTGAGGTAGATGCTAGTGTCATTCACTCAGAAACTGGTGGACGAGCATTGGGCTGTGGGAGATCATGAGTTTAGTTTTGGATACGTCGAGCATGAAGTGCCTTTGAAACATCCCCAAAGAGATGCCAGGTAGATAGTGGTATATATTTGCTTGACTTCTTTTCCTACAAAGAGACTACTTTTGTTAGAAGCAGTGCTGTGTGGCAAAACACAACATGGGGAATAAGACACTCAGTAAGTCCACACATGCTGTGCCAAACAGAAACATGGTGGGCTAGAAAAGCAAACCTAAATCTATTGCACCTACACCATTGGGAACAAATCACTGCCTCCTCCAAAATATGGCAACATACAAAGACTTCATAGGTTGCTTGTTGCTGTTGCCAGTATGGGCACTCAGAATGGCAGTAGTCAGGTCAGCCTCAATGGCAGGAAGCTCATGCTTTTGAGCCATATATAATAACCTCTGTCTCTCCTGCATGGACATTTGTTCATGAGAGCATTGAGAAAGCTGGCGTATGTGGGAAAGAGGTTAAGTTACATATTTACAGAATGGATCATCTTATCTGTCGGTTCTCAAGGTGCTGAAGTTAATTTGTGTTCTAAGAACATGTTTGAGTCCAGTCTTTTTTTTTAAGCTTGTCTACTTAGAGAGAGAGAGAGAGAGAGAGAGAGAACAGGGGAGGGGCAGAGAGACAGGGAGAGAGAGAGAGAATCCCAAGCAGGCTCCGCACTGTCAGCACAGAGACTGATGCAGGTTCAATCTCACGAACCGGGAGATCATGACCTAAGCTGAAATCAAGAGTTGGACACTTAACCAACTGAGCCATCCAGGTGCCCTTGGGTCCAGTGTTGATTATGCCCCTCCTGCCTCCCAGCTTGATAGTCCAAAAGAATACCCATTAATGATGGGAAGCTTGGGTCATGTGGTCACACAGCTGCACTTGGTCAGGCTTTTGGCCTCTTTGTGTGCCTGGGGACCAACCAATAGCTGTTTTCCAGAACCAGACTAGTTATTTGCTGAGGAGGGTAAAATTTTGCTCCAAAACCCTAGAAGCCTCTGCGGGGCGTCTACTACCAAGTTCACTTACTGCAGACTTCCTTTTTGGTTTTCTATTTAGACTTGCCCTCTCCCGTCTAATTTTCATGTGATAGCCAGAATAACCTTTCTGAAACTAAAATCTGATCATAGCTTTCTCTTGTTTAAAATCATTAATTAGTTCAATTCCAATGCTTTTTACATTTTTTTTAATGTTTGTTTATTTTTGAGACAGAGAGAGAGACAGGGCATGAACGGGGGAGGGGCAGAGAGAGAGGGAGACACAGAATCGGAAGCAGGCTCCAGGCTCCGAGCCATCAGCCCAGAGCCCGACGCGGGGCTCGAACTCACGGACCGCGAGATCGTGACCTGAGCTGAAGTCGGATGCTTAACCGACTGAGCCACCCAGGCGCCCTCAATTCCAATGCTTTAACACATGTTGAATGAGCACCAATTATGCACCCATTCTAATCGAGGAGGATTCAGCAGAGATCAAGATAGGACTGTGCTCTATCCTTTGAATCTGAAAAATAGGTCCTTGCCTCATAACATGACTTAAAGAGTATTAGTCCCACACTGGTGCCCAAATTCCACCATTAGAGATTCATTCTTTGGATTAAAGCTCTTTGTCATATGCTAAATGCCCTTAAAGCAGTATGGCTTTTCATTCTTGGCCATAAATACTCTGGGTAAGTTCACTTTGAGGATGGGTTCTCATATGACAGTAACCCAAGATCAGACAGTCTAATATTATCTATTTGAATTTTATGGCATCCTTTACAGTGGCTTTTGTGCCAGAAAACTTACTCAGGGAATGTTGTGCTTTTTTTTTTTTAATTAATATTTTAATTTATGAAAACTACAAATTCAAGTCCCTTGTTATTCCTTGAGTTTTAAAAAAATTTTTTAAATGTTTACTTATTTTTGAGAGAGACAGAGTGTGAGTTGGTTAGGGGCAGAGAGAGAGAGGGAGACACAGAATCCAAAGCAGGCTCCAGGCTCCGAGCTGTCAGCCCAGAGCCCGACGTGGGGCTCAAACTCACGAACTGTGAGATCATGACCTAAGCCAAAGTCGGACACTCAACCGACTGAGCCACCCAGGCGCCCTTTTCCCTTGAGTTTTAAGTTCAACTCATAAATCTTATTCTGTTTATAAATCTGGCAACTTTTAACAATCACCTTTTCTGAGGCCTTTCCCAGCTTAATTGAATTATTTTACATGTTTATGAATTTCATATATTTCATATCCTTTTTGAATACTTCAGTTGTATAACACACTGTTAGGAACTTTCAGAGATCTGGTATTGTACCCTACTTGTAAGCTAACAAGTCGGCCTGTCAAAGTTTCTTTGATGCTGGCAGTTGCCAGGAGACTCCCGGGTCAAAAACAAAGGTCTTTAATACTCACGGCAACAGTAATAACCAGAGTAGCATCATTTTGCTTTAGATCACCAATCAGTAGGTCTGGGTTAGGAGCCAAATGTAATATGAGGAATGAATTTAATTTAGCGACATCCTAGATGGGATCAAGAAACAGGAAAAAAAAAAGGACACTATGTAAAACCTAAGGAAATCTGAATAAGATATGGACTTTAGTTAACAATAACATATCGATATTGATTCATTAACTGTGACAAGTAGACCCTACCAATGTAAGAAGTTAATAATAGGGGAAACCAGGTGAGGGGTATATGGGAAATCTCTGTCCTAGCTTCATACACTTTTTGTAAATTTAAAACTATTTTAAAACAGTTTTTTAAATAGAATAAGTGAAAAATATTAAATAAATAATAGCACATCTAGTACTTGAACATGGAAAACATTGTGAAAATTGTAGTCAATGACTGAAGTCTGGGAACACTGGTCTTGGGCTTATGAGGGATGTCTGAATTATCTGCTGAGCACTCATTCTTTCAGTGTGACAGGGAAAGATGTGTAATCAAGCTGCATCACTATCTGGCTACAATTTGAGACCTTCTTTTGCAGCACTAGTTAGAAGAGTCTTTCGTCAACCACTCCTGAGAATCAGCAGAGACTAACCACCAAAAGCAGAGCTGAAACTTCGCCAAGAGTGAAACATGTCGTTCTCTGGAAGGAACTGGGGCTTCTTGGTGTCTGGGTTCTCAGGGGATTTCTTAAGTGGAGAGTCGCTATTAACACCCAGGCTCTGGTTTACCACAGGGGTGTGGTTCTTCAGAAGCCTTGTGTCTTTTAGCAGTCCTTTGGCAAACATGAGTCCTTATCTACACTCACAAGAGCCCTCGCTCTGGGAGTAGGGAGACAGAGTGGTGGACCATCCTCACCGATGTCCATGCTCAGTAGCCCCCTACCATCTGTCTTCTGCCCTGTTCTCAATCATCCAGGGGTTCCAGCACTTGTCCTTCTCTCAACACACGAGATCCCAAAGTGAGAGAGAAGAGTGTCAACATTCCTCATCTGTAAAATGGAGGACAAAAAAAAAAAAAAAAAAAAGGGTTGGCCCAAATCAGTGGTCTGGAACTTTACATGAGAATCATCTGGAGGGTCTGTTACAACACAGGTCACTTCCCCCCACCCTCCAGGGTTCCTACTCAATATAGCACCAACAATTTGCATTTCTAACAAGTCCGCGGGTGATGTTGATACTGCTGGTTGACAAGCCATATTTTATTTTATTTTATTTTATTTTATTTTATTTATTTTATTTTATTTATTTTATTTTATTTTATTTATTTTATTTTATTTATTTTATTTTATTTGTACTATAATTTAATGTCAAATTGGCTAACATACAGTGTGTAAAGTGTGCTCTTGGTTTCTGGGGCAGATTCCTGTGGTTCATCGTTTACATACAACACCCAGTGCTCATCCCAACAAGTGCCCTCCTGAATGCCCATCACCCATTTTCCCCTCTCCCCCACATCCCCATCCACCCTCAGCTTGTTCTCTGTATTTAAGAGTCTCTTATGGTTTGCCTCCCTCCCTCTCTGTTTGTAACTTTTTTTTTCCACTTCCCCTCCCCCATGGTCTTCTGCTAAGTTTCTCAAGATCCACATATGAGTGAAAACATGATATCTGTCTTTCTCTGACTGACTTATTTCACTTAGCATAATACTCTCCAGTTCCATCCACGTTGCTGCAAATGGCAGGATTTCATTCTTTCTCATTGCCAAGTAGTAGTCCATTGTATACATAAACCACATCTTCTTTATCCATTCATCAGTTGATGGACATTTAGGCTCTTTCCATAATTTGGCTACTGTTGAAAGTGCTGCTATAAACATTGGGGTACAAGTGCCCCTATGCATCAGCACTCCTGTATCCCTTGGGTAAATTCCTAGTACTGCTATTGCTGGGTCATAGGGTAGTTCTGTTTTTAATTTTTTGAGGAACTTCCACAATGTTTTCCAGAGCAGCTGCACCTGTTTGCATTCCCACCAACAGTGCAAGGGGTTCCCGTTTCTCCACATCCTCGCCAGCATCTGTTGTTTCCTGAATTGTTAATTTCACCCACTCTGGCTGGTGTGAGATGGTATTGATTTATATTTCCCTGATGAGGAGTGACGTTGAGCATCTTTTCATGTGTCTGTTGGTCATCTGGATGTCTTCTTTGGAAAAGTGTCTATTCATGTCTTCTGCCCATTTCTTCACTGGATTGTTTGTTTTTCAGGCGTTGAGTTTGGTAAGTTCTTTATAGATTTTAGATACTAACCGGAAAGCCACATTTTAATAACCACTGGTTTAAATGATCTGGAAGGCAAATTTCTACTTTCATATTTATTAAATCATATATCTCAGACTCATGTGATCATAAAAATCACCTGGGAGCTTGGTTAAATATGTAGATAAGCAGACTCTACCTCAAACCCTAGTGACAGAATCACCAGGAGAGCACCAGAGGTGATTCTTATGATCAGAGGATTTGGGAAAACTTTATTATATCAAATGCAGAACACCATCAGTGAATATCTTAGGTTGGAGCAGGATATGGTGGGGTGGGTCACAGGCATTCAAGGACAACATGCATGCCCCAGGGGAAATGGGTAAAGCTGAAGGAACCGGTCAGAAGGAATCCATAGGGTCACAGTTTTGCCTTGACCCTTGCCCACTGTTTGCAAAGCACTGCAGAAATCATCTCAATCACTTGGCATGTTTTTTTTTTTTTATTCTATGAATACGATTGGATGGGGGGAGGCTGGAGGCCACTGTACAAATGGCCAAAGTGTTACTGGGTCAAAAGGCAACATGGGAGGGACTCCTGGGTGGCTTAGTCAGTTAAGCGTCCGACTCTTGGTTTTGGCTCAGGTCATGATCTCAAGATTCGTGGGATCATGCCATGGGTTCTGCGCTGAAAGCAGAAGCATGCTTAAGATTCTCTATCCCTCTCTCTCTGCCCCACCCTGGCTTGCATGTGTGCACTTTCTCTCTCAAAATAAATAAATAAACATTTTTTCTAAAGGCAACATTGGAGGGTCATCACGTATAACATCATTGAGTGTTTTGAACGTGCTCAGTTTCCCCCAACACATAATAACATATCGGCAGAAAGGCCTCTTATTTATTTATTTTTCTCTCCTCTCTTGTGTGTACAGTGTCTAGGGACAAAGCTGGTCTTATGAGTAATTACAGCATATGGCTGCTAGAGTCTCTTATGGCCAGAGACCATATGTCTAGGTTTTCCCAGGACAGTTTGCTATTATCACGGCTTCCTGTGCGGTTCTCACCCCCACTCTCTCTCAAAGTAGCCTGGTTTGGATGATAAGTTATATTACTTATATAAATTAGACAAATTCAGGTAGCTGTAACATTTCACATGTCTATGGATCTAATCATGGTCACTTATATTTGTCTAATGTCCTATATCTTAAAAGGTACCTTTTAGATACCTTTTATATCTTAAAAGGTATTTGTGTAAAATGAATTGGAGTTCTTACTATTCCCCCTTGTTAAGTTCTGGAAATACAAGGTCAGAGAGGTTAGGTAACAGGACAAACATCACAATACTATTAGGGGCCAAATAAGGACCCAAGACCCTTCTAAGCCCCTAGACCAATGGAGTTTCTTCCAAAATGGTATTATTTGAAGGTACAGTGCTCCTTCTCTTTAAACTATGTTATCTCTGTGTCCCAGAAAACAAAATTCCATCATTAAGACGTTCATTTCTTTGACTTTTTTAATATCAGTGGTAGAAGTCCATTTTGAAGAAACAAAAAAAATTTCTAAGCTCCCATCACCTAAGACATCAGTGAAGTTCAACAGAGAGGCAGTCTACTACTATTGCCATTCATCATCTGCTCTAGTAGATTATGAAGGGCATGCCACGACCATAATCCCCCACCCCCCTGCCCTGCCAAGAAGCAGAAAGAAAAATGGTAACAGAAAGGAAGAACAGTGAATAGGGAGATAGACCCTCTACAAAAGCTTTTGTTTTGGTTTATTTTGGTTTGTTTTGGTTTTTTGAGGTAAGTTGTATGGTGACAAGGACATCATAGCTCTTGCCTCCCTCTTTTGCCTGCGTAGCCTCCAGGAGAGCTGGTGGATCCAAATTCAACAGAAAGTGATACTAACTCTGACTGGAAGCAATGTGAGGCTGTAATGTGGCCTAAAATCTCCTTGTATTGATTAAGGGACAGAGAGAAATCTCTTCTTATAAGAGATTGGGCCCAATGATGGCAGCCCAAGATACTCCATTCAAGACCATTTTCAAAATGCCATTGGATACTAAAGAAGTCTTATTCAAAATGAGATCAAGAATCTTCCCGGAGGTATTTCTCCCTTTCTTCTCTGAAAGGCAGATTCAGGGCCATTTCATTTTCCCCTGCCGGTGATCCCCACCCCCCCTTTCTTTCCCGCAGCATGGGGGAGCTGCTCGATTAAACAAGAGACTCAAGGAGAAGGCCGTTAGAAAATTGGAAAGAGTAGCGGCTAGAGAACAGATGCTCCTGCTTATAAATTAGTAGAAGATTATGCACGGCCAGCTGTACCATATAAATGCCTGGTTTTTATACCACACCATGACCCTCTGTGTTTATCATATGGTCCAGCATCTGGTCAATTCTGTCCCCAGCTCCCATATATCTATTCAAATCAAGCATTGGCTGGGGATTTATTCATGTATATGCTTCAATCTCAATCAGGATACCCTCCTGAGGTCTTCACTTGCAGCATGCCAGAGAATTAATCCAGCAAGTCCTGTGTATCATGACTATAAGTTCTCATTCACCTGGAGGATCATTTCATTTTCACAAGGTTTAGAAGGTGAGTAGTGGCCACATGAAGAATATATACATGTACGTAGGTAGATAGAGCTACAGATATAGATATAAAGACTCAATGTTTTTATGTGGCAAGAGAAACAAATATGAATACTCTAGAATAAGGAAAAAGTAATGTTTTATATGCCTCGAATAATTAAGATGAAAAGGGATTTTCTGTGTTTTAAAAATCTTGGGCTAGGGGCATCTGAATAGCTCAATTGGTTAACCATCCAACTCTTGACTTCAGTTCAGGTCATGATCACTGTTCAGGAGACAGTGTCCCATGTTAGGCTCTGCACTGACAGCATAGAGCCTGCTTGGGATTCTTTCTTTCCCTCTCTCTCTCTCTCTGCCCCTCCCCTGCTCTCTCTCTCTCTCTCAAAAATAAATAAATATTTTTTTTAAATCTTGGGCTAAGCCTGAGCTTACATAAAGTTTTTCTAAGTTTCTTTCTTTTGCAAAGACAGTTTTCCAAGAAAAAGAAATCCATTAATTGATTTTTTTTTTTTTTTTTTGGCTTTGCGAGTTTTGTTTTAGATGTCTTTGTTCACTTAATTTTAACGGGACCCAAGTTATGTGGGCTTATCTTTGTGGAACACTCAAAAGAATACTTTGATATTTTTCTCACACCACACATCAAAAGAAAGTCTAAACTGAATAGAGAACTGAACTGAAAAAAAGTCGAACCAAAAATAAACGTGGAAGAAAAGACTTCAACATTTTTTTTTCTGATCTCTGGAAGGTGAAAGGATTTAGATTATAAAAACAATGAAAGAAGTTATAATAGAAAAAAATTGCTAGATTTTATCCCATAAAACCATAAATTATTCTAAATCTTAAAATTTAATATAAATTGAATTGAAAGCCAAACAGCAAGGTGTGGGGATTTCTTTTTTTTTTTTTTTTTTTGGAACAAATAATGAACAAAGAGTTAATCTTAATATATGAAGAGCTTTTGGGGATCAACAAGAAAAACATCAAAACATTGATAAATAAGAAAAACACTGGGGCGCCTGGGTGGCGCAGTCGGTTAAGCGTCCGACTTCAGCCAGGTCACGATCTCGCGGTCCGTGAGTTCGAGCCCCGCGTCAGGCTCTGGGCTGATGGCTCAGAGCCTGGAGCCTGTTTCCGATTCTGTGTCTCCCTCTCTCTCTGCCCCTCCCCCGTTCATGCTCTGTCTCTCTCTGTCCCAAAAAATAAATAAACGTTGAAAAAAAAAATATTAAAAAAAAAAAAAAAAAGAAAAGAAAAACACATAAATAAATTGTTCTTAATGGAGGAAATACAAATTGCCAGTAAATATTTTTATTATTTGGCTTACTAGAAATGTTAAAATGTTAAAGTAAAAAAAAGTACCATTCTACAACCATCAACCAGAAAATAATTAAATTATAATAGCGAGGATGAGATGAGGTTGATAAGTTAGGGTAACCAATTTGGAAAACAATTTTGCTTTAAAGTATTCATATCCTTTGACTCAGTAATTGCATTTCTGGCCCTCTATACTCAGGGTGAAAAATTTTAAATGCAAATATGAATTCAGGTACAGTGATATTCACTGAGTATTCATATCCTTTGACTCAGTAATTGCATTTCTGGCCCTCTATACTCAGGGTGAAAAATTTTAAATGCAAATATGAATTCAGGTACAGTGATATTCACTGCAGTGTAAGTTTTTTTTTTTTAATTTTTTTTAAAGTTTATTCATTTTTGAGAGAGAGAGAGAGAGAGAGTGAACAGGGGAGGAGCAGAGAGAGGGAGACAGAACCAGAAGCAGGCTCCAGGCTCTGAGCTGTCAGCACAGAGCCCGATGCGGGGCTCGAACTCACACGCTGCGAGATCATGACCTGAGCTGAAGTCAGAAACTTTACCGACTGAGCCATTCAGGGGCCCCTGCAGTGTAAGTTTTAATAGCAAAACAAAGAGTAGAAACAATCTAAATGCTCTTCAACTATAGGGAAATGGTAAAATATGTTAGGATGTGTCCCGTAGGCTGTTATGTTTATGTAAAAAATCTCTTACAAAAAGTGTAATGGCATAGAAAGAGGGAATAAATTCACATTTCTCTGGCCTCATATTTAATGTGGCAGCTTTTCTATGTGTACTTGATCTGGGTGAAGGATCAAGTCAACGTGAAGCTGTCAGCACAATACAGAAGGGTTCAAGATATGCCACCCCCAAATGTGCCACTTCGTCATAGACATTATTTTGAACTAAAAGCAATTAAGAATCAGCAGACACAAGAAGAGTTCTCTGCCCTCCCCTCTTCTGCCTACATGCAGGGTAGGGATTTCCCTTCGTAAAGGGGGAATAAGATTTCCCCACCGTCCTGCTCCAGGATGAGGAAAGCCACCTGTCTTGCAAGAGACAGAGAGCACCAGAATGAGTCTGCATAAACGAACCTTACTAAAAACCTTTCTCTCTCATGAGTTCTGCCGTGTTATTTCTTTGTTACTTCCCCACAACTTATACATTCTTGAAACCCAAACCCTCTTTGGTGAAAATGGTGTATAAGCTCCCAAGTCTCACCACCTCTTTGAGTTTCACTTCTTTCCTGTGGACTCCTGTGCATGTAAACCTTTTAATCTGTCTTTGGTCAGTTACATTCACAGGCTCCCAGACACTGAACCTAAGGGTAGAGGAAAAGTTGTTTTCCTCCCCAACAATTCCTAGCGCATAGGAACGCCTTCATGTATCTTAGCTATTCTTGTCATTCTCATTTAATCGTGGAAACAATTCTGTAAAACTGACATTATTTTACCCATTTCCAGTAAGGTCAAGCACAAGGGCTCTAACTGAATAGCTATTTGAATGCAGATCAGTCAGCCTCCACAGACCATGTGTTTTGTTTTGTTTTGTTTGGTCTTGTTTTGTCTTGTTTTGTTTTGTTTTTCAAAATATTATGCTCCAAAGACTGGAGAATTCAACAAGACGCATCATAAGATTCAACACTGCAAGTTAAAGAGTGGTTTTCAATTATTTGTAGGATTATATTTTTGTACTTCAGGGTTGGTATGGAAAGAAGGCTGCTATGATTCTGGTAGGAAGGGAAACAGCTTAAGATCTTAAGATGATTAAAAACTAAAGCAATATAAGAAAAGCCTATCATGCTAATGATAATACTTGCAAAAAGAGTTTAAAAAGATACGCAGTAGCATGATAAGGCTTCTCCTCAGTGATTTTATCCAACTTAAAAAAAGGCTTATGATTAGAGACAAGTATGCCTATAAATTGCAATCTGAAATTATAAACATGGACTCTGAAGCATGTTATTGAGTGGAATGTTATAAATGGGACCCAGCTGTTAACTTTGCATGCTGCAAACAGAGATGTCTCAAAATGGCTCATCAAGTGACTTATAAATACCAGCGATGCTGAAAACACAACTGGTGTCTTTCTACAACACCACGATGTGACATGTAATCTCTTTATTGGATTTGGGTACCTACGTTTTTCTTCTGTTTATTTTTGAAAGGTAACATCCCTTTTACCATTTTCCAGACCGACGTCGGCACGTTGGTTTGCACGTTGAAGTTGGTAAGAAATGGGGTCTCTGGCACAGAAAGGAGTCATTGAAGACTTTAACATGATTTTTTTGTAATTTTTTTTATGTTTATTTATTTTTGACAGAGAGAGAGAGACAGAGCATGGGTGGGGGAGGGGCAGAGAGAGAGGGCGACACCGAATCCGAAGCAGGCTCCGGGCTCTGAGCTGTCAGCACAGAGCCGACGCGGGGCTCGAACTCACGGAGTGAGAGAGCATGACCTGAGCTGAAGTCGGACGCTCAACCGACTGAGCCACCCAGGCGCCCCAACATGATTTGGAAGATATTTGGGAAATTGGAGGGAAAGAACCATCATGCAAAAAGCATTAGTTGAAAAGAGGGTTTTTAAAAAGCAAAGAAAGTGAGAAAAATGAGTTTCCATGATTTTACCTCATTTTTTAGGTACTCTGGATACAAAGATACCTGTAAACATGACAAATTTGAAAGGACACATCTTGAATTTGAAGCGTCTTACTCAATAGATTACTATAAATGTGGTCACAGCTGTTTCCTCACATGCTTCAAAACATAGGTGTCCCAACATCGCTCACTAAGTGGCTTTTAAATATCAGTGATGCAAGGAAAATTAACTTGGCTTTATGCAATTGGGCACTATAGAGATTTTGCAAGGCTTCGGATTTTACTGCTGGTAGAAGCAATAAATGGAGTCTCCCCTTACCAACATTTCCTTTACCTTAGATCATCCCCAAACTCCACTTTTCCAACATGATAAACAGTTGAACCCCAGCATAATCAACCAATTTTATAAGATGGTTTTATCATCAACCTAGAATATAAATGATACAAATGTCTTTCCATATTATGGGATGGCTAGTCTATTTTCATCAGACATTTAAGAGGAGATCATTCTTTCTGACCTCCTCATTCCCAACGTAAGAGGTGGTCGGGGCAGGAGGGTGGACAGACAGTAAGAAAGAGAGAGAAAAAATTCACCCTCACAGGTACATTAAAACCACATAAATAGAACATTATACATTTGCCACAAGAAAGAAAGAGAAAGAGAAGGAGAAAGGAAGAGAGAGGAAGGGGAGCAGGAAGGAAAAAAATGAAAGTTCTCCTATCAAGAAAATTGTCCGGGGTGAGTTTTCATGTCAGGGATAAGAGCAGTCTGGAGAGACAAATAGCAGTGATTTGGGGTTTATTTTGTTTTGCTCGTTTATTTTTAGTTACCGGCTTACAACCACAATGAAAATTCAAAAGACAGATGACATTTAACTTTAAAAACTGAACAACTGATCCTCAATATCATCTGAAGGGAAAATACTTACCTTCTGACACAATGGCTGGTGGCCATGGGGTATCGTCACGTGACTTACACATTGGAGTCTGTGTTTTAACAAAGAAGCATCTCTGTACACACACACATACACATGTTTCTGTTGCTCTCTTGCCAATGGATTTCAGAGGTATTTCCGTGTAGTCTCTTTGAGGTCTGGTGGGGGTTGGAAATGAGAGAGGAAGTCACTGGTCCCATGGGAAACTGAGCTTGGGTGCAGCCTCTCAAATGGGAAGGAGAAGCTCCCCAGGACCCAGCTAACTCCTCGAGGCAGTCCAGGATGGTGAATACCCACAGAAATCCTCAGAAACTGGCTAACAACTACAGTATGGTTGAAAACCTGCTTTCTGTGCCTAGGAAATATTATTTATATTGGGATATCAAGACACCAGCCTCCTTCCAAATTATCTGGATCTTCTGTAACAATTGTTGACTGACCTGTAGACTGAAACTCAGAAGAAACTCAACTTTCCACCAACCATACTCCTTCTTTAACTAGTATTTTTGCACATTGACTGTAAAACTAAAGCTGAAGCTTGCACTTCTCAGTGACTTTGAGAGCTCTCACGTGGCTCTCGCACAAAGCTACGTTCTTCACTTTAGACTTCCACCAGTAACAAAGGTGTTACTCTTGCTTCAATATTTACCCTTTGTTTCCCTTTTCAACTAATTTAGAACTTATGCAAAAAGAAAGGCGTTCTCTCTTGAGGACCTCAACCACTGGCGGCCAGAATAGAATCTGCAGTCAATCAGCAGAGACTCAAAAAATCTTTTTCCTCCACTAAATATCGCACAGCCTCTACCTCTACTCAGAGGGTGGTCTGCAGAAAAGCACTGGGTATTTCCTGGGTGATTGTGAGAAATTCAGTGTATAGGGTCCCACCTCCCCGCTTTTTGCACCGGGATCTGCATTTTAACCAGGTCTCAAGTTGATTCACAAATACATTAAAGTCTGAGTAGCAAGATTCCAGAGCTCGTAGCAAATATTAACAAGAATAATAATTGCTCTCTCCCAACTCAGTTGTATACTGTAAGCTTAATTCGTAGTTACTTTATTCATTTTTTATCATTTTAATTAAATTATTTTTAAGATAGCTTCTTACAGGGATGCCTGGGTGCTTCAGTTGGTTAAGCATCTGACTTCGGCCCAGGTCACGATCTCACGGTTCATGGTTTTGAGACCCGGATCAGTCTCTCTGCTGTCAGCACAGAGCCCACTTCAGATCCTCTGTCTTCTCTCTCTGCCCTTCCTCCACTCATGCTCTCTCTCTGCTTCTCTCAAAAATAAACAAACACTAAAAATTTTTTTTTCAAACAACAGCTTCTTACAACAAATTTCTTCACCAACTTTTGCAATAGTAATAAAATTATGTCAATATAAAACTGTTTTTATATTGTGCAAATGTTTTTATACGTGCAAATGCATGACACAACTAATATTTTTAAAGTATAAAGATAATGTTTTAATAAAAATAATATTTTACATAATAGAAAAATAAATGAACTATACTGAAGAGATACATGTTTATTTTCTACAGCAGTAGAGTTCAATACCTTGGTTTCTAGTCAATAGGTTAGTTTTACTATAACACAGAGTGCCATCAGAGCTTCTTGAAGTGGAATAAAAACTTCCATATCAGTCTTTATGACAGTCTCATTTACATTTTTGGCCAGTGATTCACCACTTTTGACAGAAGAGGGTGAGAGGCAAAGGAAGATGTGACTCATTTATTTCTTCTTTTCAACAGAATGTCAGGCTGAGTCTTACCACACGCATTTCAATATCTTATTGTTGTAAGATAATCATACCTTATGTTTGCGTGACGTGTTACCATTAGCAAAGTGCCTCCCCATCTATTATCTTGTCTCATCCTCCCGCCAACTGGCAAGATGGGTGACATTAAGCTCTTTCTACAAATGGGTAGAGTCAGCCATACTGAGGCTGACTTGCCTGAGATGCAAAGCAGTAAAGGGGGGAACAGGATGAACAGTGCATTCTTCTGACTCCAAGCCAAAGTTGTCTCCAGATGGGACCTAGATACGATTTGTCCGAATGTGCTCTGTTCCACAGAGCTGGAATTTGGATATGAAGACTGACACTGATAGCATAATTAGAATGTGTAAACACTGCGTTAAATGTTCCACCTTTGAAAACTTCCTGAATATTTGCAAATATTAACACATTCAACTCTCACAAGGCAACAGTGTAGTGAATTGTATTATTCCCCTTACATAGATGAGTTGGGTTCTAAGAAAATTTGTCAGTATCATGTCAAAATTTAGCTTCTATGAAATTAAAACACTCAAGTCTTTTTATTACCAGAATGAGTACATCAGCTTGGGCTCTAAATGACCTCAGACATCAAATAACATGTATTTATTTAGAGGCATACTGGGAAATGTATCAGAAGCAGCTTTCTGGGGAGAAAAGGTCCCAAGTGGTAGAGCTTGCCAATTTCTGTGGTGGAATTACTTCCCTCGTGGCCTTGTCAAGCTACCAAGTTGACATCATTAGATTTGGAGCTAGGAACAGACATGCACAGTCGGCTCTTGCAAGCAAGTTCTGACACATTACTGGTCCAGGGCCAGGTATAACCTATTTTTATCTATTTATTTATTTTTAAATGTTTATTTGTTTTTGAGACAGAGCGAGACAGAGCATGAGTGGGGGAAGGGCAGAGAGAGAGGGAGACACAGAATCTGAAACAGGCTCCGGGCTCTGAGCTGTCAGCACAGAGCCCGAGGCGGGGCTCGAGCCCAGGAACCGTGAGATCATGACCCGAGCCGAAGTCGGATGCTCAACCGACTGAGCCACCCGGGCGCCCCAGGTGTAACCCATTTTTAAGCTGCCATTCTTCATACTCTTCAGCAGGCCCATTCTGGCTTGGTTTTAAGATTATGTCACAAGAATTTTGACAGGTTTTTGGATTACTATTAATTTTTCCAATTTTTTCTTCAGAGTGAATGATACTAATCGTCTCTAAAGAGCATGAAGACCCATGCATAAGCCACTAATCCAAAAGCTGGCAAACTTCTAAAATAAAGGGGCAGTGCTATATGGTCTGAATGGTCTGTGTCCTCCCCAAAATTCATATGTTGAAAATACAATGCCCAAGGTCATGTTATTAGGAGGAGGGGCCTTTGGGAGGAGTCACGGAATCCTCACGAATCAGATTGGGGCTCTTCTAAAAAGGCTCTGAGAGCTAGCTTGCCACTTCTATCCTGTGAGGACACAGGAGACATCTGTGACTGAGAAGAGAGCCCTCACCTGATTGTGCTGGCACCCTGACCTTGGACTTGCAGCCTGCAGGGCTGTGAGAAATAAATCTCTCTTGTTTAGAGGCCACCCAGTCCGTGGTATGCTATTGTGGCAGCCTGAATGGACTAAGAGAGCCAGATGGTAAATAGTTTAGGTTTTGCAGGCCACATACTGACTCTGCTGCATATTATTCTTTATTTTTACAATCTTTCAAAAATATAAATATTATTCATGGTGCTCGGGCTGTTCAAAAACAGCTGGATTTGGCCCGCAGACTAGATCTGGCCCGTAGGCTGTAGTTGGCGGACCCCTTCTCGAAGCCTTGGGAAGGCAAGTTGGGGAAAGAGATGAGAACGGACATCTCAGATGATCCTGATCGTTACTCCATATGTGATATCGGCAGGTCAGAGCCTTCTACCTTACAGAATTATAAGGGCTAAATCAATTAATTGCTATGAGAGCTCTTCCTAAAGTATAATGTTTCAATAATTGTAGGAAATTGTTAGCATTATCCTCAATTGCCCATGAACTAACTGCAACCAGCGTCCCAGTTGAATTAAAACCTCTACCCAGACCGTTAAATACCTGGAAGCCTCAACATCAGGGGAGAGCGAAAGCTGGTTTGGAACGTTATTATAAAAATCCTCTACCTGTTTGCGCTAAGTCACTCCCGAGACAATGTCCAGGCTTCCTAGCGCTGGGTAGCAATTTCAGCATCAGCTTGACTTTGAGTTGTTCAGGGATCTGACCTTGCAAATATATTTCCTGGCATAGCGTAGATGCTCAGTCTACACTGAATGAATAACTGAATTAATCAATGATCATCTGAAACTAGCTGAGCCCTCACCTTCTGTGAACCATAGCTCTCCCAAGCCACTGTCCTAGCCACGTGCTCCATAGCCTGCTGTGCATCCCAACACCAAGAGGATGCCTTCCCTTTGTGTTGAGATGTTTCCCTGGCTCAGACGATAGGAGAAAAAGAGAGAGAACACTGTGTACATCAGATACCCAACCACCCACAGTTGTTGAATGAATGGCTTTCTTTACATCTTAAAAATCAATATACTGCAATCATAATTATATCATGATGATAGATAATTACTTTAAAAAAATAAAAGAAAGAAAGGGAAGAAAGAAATCCTCCTTTTGAGCTGACTTTGAAATCCAAACTGACAATAAGGAATGTCCCATGATATGGGACACATCCCAGGACTGATATGAGAACATCCTAGGACAGAGGTGAGTTTAAACTCCACTTCTCTCCCATCATTACTCAGTGTTAGACAATGTTTCATTATGTGCAAATGTATTATAACAATTCGTTCATCTGGTACACTTTCTGAGCAGAGATTTTAGAGCATTTTAATTTTTAAAACAAGATTTCTGTTTGAACGCTATGGTGGAAATGAAAATTTTGATGTCTAAATCCATTCCTCAATTCTAGTACCTAAGAAACTCCTACCTTCACACTGGAATGTAAGCTGTGGTCCTCTTTTTAACTCCTAATAGGGATGGTTCCAATCAGCTGAAATATGTTTCTACTTTATCTGTTAAGTTTCTTACTACATGGCTAATGAGTTAAAGGATGATAAAGAAAGATTTAAGAATCTAGTTTCAGAAAATACGGCAAACTTTTTTTTCAGATGCCAGAGAGAAAAAAAGAAGTACAACTGTAGTTTTTGCCTCTATCAATAAATTAGGAAATGGAATTTGGAATTAGAATCCAAAAAGAGACACCATAAAGTCTGACTGAACACAGGAGCTAGAGTAATTAGGAAGGCTGGGATTGAAATAAACAGAAAGAGATCTTCATAGACCAATTCAAACTGGTCGATATGTTTTTACAGAGTTATGAAATCATGCAGCATTCAGTTATGTTTGCCTTTTATTCATCTCCAGTGAAGCCATACCCTAACCGGGAAATTCATTTGCAGTAAAGAAGAATGGAAATACTTCAAACTAGGGCTACTTAAATCAAATGAGTGAATCTAGAATTTTTAAAAGTCAGCTGTGTTGGGTTGAAAGAAACAAAATAACAATGATTCTACTTTACATAATTGATCCTAAAATACTTAGGAACAAGTTGCAATTGCCAAATTTCACAATGTATGTAAAAAATTACACTAGTGCCCATGTTCATCGTTCCTTTGTGAAATTAAATCATAGTAACTCTTGATCCTCAGTGATTTTCTCCCTGCGAATGAGCCATTTTGTAAATTATCTATAACAACACTTTAATCCAGACTTAATTTGTTTTCTACTATTCTATAGGTTATGAAACATCTTCCTCGTCATCCACTGGTATCCTCAAAAGAATCAATTTACTCAGAAAGTAATCTAAGCCTGTTTCCCAAACTTCATTCCAGACAGTATTAATTCCTATAAGATGTTCTATAAAAACAAGGTTAATCATCAAATAAAGTTGAATAGATACTGTCTATGATTCCTCTCTTGATACTTCACAATGTGCCTTGGTGTTTAAAGTTTCTGAGAAGTCTGGCAGTAAAGAAACTTATTTGACCATGGACAGTTTTGTGGCTTTTTGTTGTTGTTGTTTTTTTCCCCCACATTAACACTTGTTAACATCCCATAGAATAAATATTCACAGGCACACACTGGGAAAAATTCTATAAATAAACCAAGAGGAGGATAAACCAATTGATAATGAATTCCATAGCTACACTTCAAAGCCAGACTTTAGACTACCAGAATCACACACACACACACACACACACACAACTCGGGGCCTTAGGGTTTGCGCCAATCCATTTCCTACTTTTACAAGCCCTGTCCCAACACTAAAACACCTCTCTCCTCCGGCGCCCCCTGCAGCCCACCCTAGTTACCTACCAGCATTGTTTTAAGGACAAAACTCTTTGAAGTTCTTTGAGCCTTGATAAAAATCAGACTTTTGTCTTCAGGTGGAAGTTAGCAATACTTGAAAAAATACACATACCCAAGCAGGACAATATTAGAGTCATGTCTAAGAAAAATAGAATGAAAACATAAAATATGATTTTTAAATTGTCCTTTTCAAAGGTATATAATGGTATTTGGGCTATGCAAAGGCATTAGAACTATGACTATTTTCTCATAAAATTGCATTAGCTCAAAACACCAATGGGCAGTTGTTGGGACTGGTTAAGAAGTAGAGAGAAGAACAGAAAAGAAGTGATAAGAAATGGCTTGTTGAATTCCAGAATGTTTCTTCTTGACAGCAAAATAGCAAAGAAATAATCTCATTTCAGAAAACACTGTGTGGTGATGGATGTTAACTATACCTATTTTGATGATCATTTTGAGATATATATATATATATATATATATGGATATATATATATATGGATATATATATGGATATATATATATGGATATATATATATGGATATATATATATATGGATATATATATATATATGGATATATATATGGATATAAAATCATTATGTTGTATACCTGAAACTAACATAATGTGATACGTCAATTATATTTCAATTTCAAAACAAGAAAAGGAAATACTAATAAAAAGAAAAGAAAACAGGGGCACCCTGGTGGCTCAGTTGGTTAAGCACTTGGTTTCAGCTCAGCACATGGTCTCCAGGTTTGTGAGTTCCAGCCCTGCTTCAGGCTCTGCTGAGGGTGCGGGGCCTGTTTGGGATTCTCTCTTTCCGTCTCTCTCTGTCTCTCCCTTGTGCATGCATTCTCTCTCTCTCTTTGTCAAAAAAATAATAATAATAAAATAAATATGTTTTTCAAAAAGGAAAGAATATACTAATACATTTTCCCCTCACAGCATCCAGGAATTTTTAGACATAGCACTTACTGCAACTGTAACGTCATGGGTTCTGGTGACATGAATGAGCTGTTTAATGTCTATCTCACCCACTAGAGTATAATCTCCCTTTTAAAAAAAATTTTTTTTTAATTTAAATCCAAGTTAGTTAACATACAATATAATGATGGTTTCAGGAGTAGAACCCAGTGATTCACCACTTAACATACAACACCCAGCACTCACCACAAGTGCCCTCCTTAATGCCCATCATCCATTTAGCCCGTCCCCCCACCCAACACCCCTCCAGCAGCCCTCAGTTTGTTCTCTGAATTTAAGAGTCTCTTACGGTTTGTCTCCCTCTCTGTTTTTATCTTATTTTTACTTCCCTTCCCTTATATTCATCTGTTTTGTTTCTCAAATTCCACATATGAGTGAAATCATATGACAGATTGTGATATTCCTAAGGGAAAGTACTGTGTCTGTTCCTCTTTGCGTCCTCAAGAGTGGTAAATTGCCAGTGCTTAGAGTATATCAATAAAATATTTGTGGAAGTTAGGAAAGGAGGAGGAAGTGAGGAGCGAAGAAGAGAAGAGAGGGATCGTTCTGAGGTTTGATGATCCCAGAGTGATCACAGATTTACACTATTTCGTCTGGTTCTTCCAGTGGCCCCATAGGTTAAGTGTATAATCTCTGGCGATGGATAGGAGATAACTAACCCACATAGGCATTAAGTCATGACATCACTTTCACATGCACGTGTGTTCTGATCAGTCTTTGCCATAGTAGAAAAAAATGATAATAAAATAATAGGAAAAATGTAGTTCTCATACTAAATGGATTCCATCTGGATTTTGTACCCAGATAGTCATGTGATCATATGAGATCAAGTGAAGAAAGGAATGGACGAGGGGAGTTGAAATTTAGTATTTTTATCTTGTTTGCATGCAACTAAGAAATGAATATTTGATCATCATGATTTTCACAGAAATCTCATTATAGTCTTCTTTTTAAAACTTTTTTCAATGTTTATTCATTTTTGAGAGAGAGAGAGAGAGAGCACAAGCCATGAGCAGAGGAAGGGCAGAAAGAGAGGGAGACACAGAATCCGAAGCAGGCTCCAGGCTCCAGGCTCCAAGCTGTCAGCACAGAGCCCAATGCGGGGCTCAAACCCACAAACCATGAGATCATGACCTGAGCTGAAGTCGGATGCTTGGCTGACTGAGCCACCCAGGCGCCCCTCATTATAGTCTTAATAACCATGACATTCTTTAGGTCCTACCAACTCTTTGCTGGAGTATGCTGAGTTTTTCCTGTCAGTTACTTAGCTATCTAAGTAACTATCTGATAGTTATTTAGCTATCAAAGTGCATAAAAAATTAATATTTCATTATCAGAGGTAAAGGAAATAAAAAGAATCTGCTCATTCCGCTTCACATTTTTCCTTTCTTCCACTAAAACCATGCCTAGGTGACCCAATAGAGCTGCCATAAATTTTTTTCCCTGTGATTTAGCTAAATCTGCAAATGGAAATTAGGTAGACACCTTTGTAGAATACAAGGCAACAAGCATTTAAATATCACTAATTTACAGGCATGCTGCATGAGATCGTTGATACATTCTCATAAAAAAAAAAACCAAGAGGAGGAGAAAGAACTTTACGGTCCTAGTCTAATCAGTTTGAAGCAAGAAAAAATCCCAAGTTAACATACTTTTTATTATTATGCTGGGCAGGGTGTACAAAAATAGTGCTGTTTCGACAAAACAAAAAGACTCAGGTATTCTCATATTTCTTTTCTGAGCCTAGATTTGAGCGGGGCCATTCTATCTGATTGTAATTCCTGTAGGTAAGCAGATGGTCAGGCAGCATACCAAGAATTATAATAATCTATGTGGGATGTTCCTAAGACATGAGTTAATGCTTTCAAACCCATAAAGCTTGGGATTTTATGGAGATGAACCACATTATAGACCCGCATGCAAGCATGTGCTCATCAGAATTACTTCAGCTGAATCAACAGCTCAGCTCATTTGCACCTCCTGACCTTCTGGAACTGACCTGTGAGATGCATCCTCAAACCAATTTCTTCCCTCCAAGGACTGAAATTAGATATAGAAAGATACACATGACTAGCAGTGGTAATATGCGTTCTCGAGTTCAGATTTCTTGAGCTAAAACAAATATGAGAGACAAGGTAAACCGCAATGCCCAAAGCAAGAGATTTTACATCGTAACCCACTGCCTCCGTGAGATTTCAAGGAGCACTCCTGGAGATGACTAGGAAAGAGATGGGCGGGAGAAGGGATGGAAAAACTTACAGTAGTAATCCGATCTGCACAGATTATACACAATTAATTGAAAACCAACTTTGGTGAAGCGAACGAAAGGCAGGGCTTGGAATCCTAAATTAAGCGTTAATCATGGTTCAGACACTTACTAGTCAGTGGCCTTAAGAGGTTATTTAAGCTCTTTCTGCCTCAGTGTTCTCATCCTTAAAATGGGAATGATAATACCTGCCCCTTAGCATAGTTGTGAAATAATCTGTATAAAGTACCTGGTACACAGCACACAGTCAATTAGTGTATTTTACATTTCTTTCTCCTTATATGTTTCTTTTTAGTAATAATGGTTTCATTTTAAAATCTCACTGTTTTCAAAGCTCTTCTACATAGGTTTTCTTAACTGATCTCACAGCACTATCTGATATAAACATTAGCTCTTTTTCACATATGAGAACACAGAGGCTCATTCTAGAACCCACACTAGATTCTGGTCACCAGGGCTACTTCTCATCCTGTGCTAATCCCACTAGACTGACTATTGGAATAGCTGATTCATATGGAAACACAGCTAAAAATAGTGAACAGACTCTAAGACCACCATATAACGATCTAGGGGCACCCAGGTGGCTCAGTCAGTTGGGTGTCTGACTCTTGATTTTGGCTCAGGTCATGATCTCAGGATCATGGGATCATGTCACGGGATCAAGCCCCGGGTAGGTCTCCGCACTGAGTCTGGAGCCTGTTTAGATTCTCTCTCTCTCCTCCCTCTGCCCCTCCTTTCTGCTTGCATGTGCTTTCTCTTTCTAAAAATGAAAAAGAAAAAATATATATAACGATCCAAAGTTTTTAAAAATATTAGGTCAATAGACAAAAGAATATTATGGCAATCCAGGTGACATACATTTCAATTTTCACTACACAGTTGGGACTACAAGGGGCTAGAAATAAATGTCCCATTCAGAATTATAGAATGCACGGTATAGGATTTAGCATGCTTCTGGAGAGCTGTGGAATCATTCATTTAAAAATCCATTCCTGTTTGCAATTATTGTTTGCAGAAATCTGCAGATAATATACATACAAAAACGTATAAGGCAGATATTAAAAGTTCTTGCTATGGCAAAGGTCATGTTAAGTAGTAAGGATGCATCAGTTTTAGCAACTTTAAAAATGATGAAGTAATTTATAATATATTAAATATAATGGCAAAATACCTTTTGCCACTTTTTGGCTAGTTTTCATCTTATTACTGCGTCTAGTATATACACTACCACTAGAAGTTTTCATTTCAAAGCGAAATTTTAGAACACCTTTACGAAAATCTCAGAAATAAAATGGGGAAGGGGCGCCTGGGTGGCGCAGTCGGTTAAGCGTCCGACTTCAGCCAGGTCACGATCTCGCGGTCCGTGAGTTCGAGCCCCGCGTCAGGCTCTGGGCTGATGGCTCAGAGCCTAGAGCCTGTTTCCGATTCTGTGTCTCCCTCTCTCTCTGCCCCTCCCCCGTTCATGCTCTGTCTCTCTCTGTCCCAAAAATAAATAAACGTTGAAAAAAAAAATTAAAAAAAAAAAAAAAGAAATAAAATGGGGAAACAAAGAGGTAGTTAAGGGTTCAACAGAGTTTGGGAGAAAACACTAATAAAGCTTAGTGTTTGAAAAGAGGACATACCTAAAGTACCCAGCTCTGTGTCTGGCATATAGAAAGCTTTCTAGTCAAGTTTTCCTTTTCTACCAGGGAAACTTGTGCTCTAGGTTCAAAACAATAAAAGGCAGAGATAAGATGTCAACGAAGATGGACTCTAAAAGCAAAGAGAGTAACAAAGTAGGATCAGCTCAGGGAAGCAGGTTTGTGTTTCACGGAAATGAAAGAGCCCATCAATGATTTCTTAAAGCCCCATGTGTGAAAAGCCTGGCTATGTTGCCAGAATGGATATCACACTGTACCAACCAGATCTACACTTCAGACTGAGATATTCCTTTTTCTGCTGCCAGAGGTGTTGGCTGTCATAGGTGTGTCCTTCCCAGGGAACTGTTCTTGGCTGAAAGAAGCTGCCTTACCCAAGTTTATGCTTCCCTCTGGAGCAGCTACTCCCCCCACCCCCCAGGTGACTCACGGAGGTAGAGTTACAAAGCCCAGTAGCCCCTTGCTTCAATTGCGACAACCGTAAAGGGCCCTCCCGGCTCCAGAGCCCCTGATGGGGCTGGCTGAAGCTTCCGTTACAACTGCATCACACCTCAGCCCCACTTTACCCAGACTGCTTTCCTCAGTCCATCACCAGTGTTGATCCTTGGTGCATTCACCAATAAACCACCAACCATAAGTCTCCATTTCAGAGCTCTTTCCAGAGGACCCAACTAAAGACACTTGGTTACAGCAACGATTTCCGGGAAGTAGACTCTGATATGGGATTTTGGAGATAGATTGCCCACTGGCCAGCTGGCAATGAGGACCCCACCAAGGGTGGTAAGTAGAAAACTGATACCCTGGTACATTGGATGGGTCAACCGTCAAAGGGTTCAGCGACGGTGAACTGGGATAGGATGACAGGAAAGGAAGTGCACAGGCTCAGGCATGTGAGAGGTGCAGTGGGCATCACTGTTATCAGGACTACGGAATAGGGGAAACCTGATTCATCGAGGGAGACAAGACTTCACTGCAGAAGTGACTGGAGTTCAAGCCAACACTAAGGAGTATGTGTGTGAGGGGGAAGAATGGTTACAAAAGAGCCATCCAGACAAAGGAAATCGCATCTACAGAACCTTTGGTACAGAAACGTGCCTGGCGCTGAGGGGAACTGAGAGTGGCCAATAAATCTCTAGAGAGTGGAAATGAAATAGGGGAAGAAAGGAACCAGATGAGGCTGGAGACAAAGGCAGGGGACAAGTCACAGCACAGTAGAGACTGTTGTTATCTTAAGAGTGACGATAAACCACTGAAGGGTTTGAAGCAAGAAAGCTACAAGAAGAGATTTGCCTTAAAAAAAGAAAAATCTCTTCTGCTATTTGTGAACCGATTGGAGAGAACGAAAATGTACAGGAGGAAAGGCTGTCTGCACTGCTCAAGAACCCAAAGTCAATTTTGTGCAGGAACAGTAAGTGATCCCACATTGTGAAGAGGCCTTTGCAGTGAGTCCGTGCACTCGTGAAGGTAGATGGAGTGGCCCATGCTGGGATGCGGTGATTCTCTCTAGAGCCTTCGTCACTCACCGAGCTATCAAACCACCCTCTCGGGTGATGGGAAGGCCAACGCATCTCCACTACTGGTTGACGTCAACAGAAACAACCTGGGCCATTTCCCTTTAGTTTAAAATTTTAATCTCTGTTTAGACACTAAAAGGTGGGCTCCACTGTTAACAGAGACTTAATGTCCTTTGTCACTGCTGTGTCCCCAGCTCTTAAAACAGTGCTCAGTCTTAGAAGGTGGTACTCAATAAATAGTTGTTGAAAAATTGAATAAGTGAGTTTTAAAGGAAATACTCCTAATGGGGGCGTAGCAAATGCCTATATTTATACCTTGATATGAAGGATAAATATGAGTATAGGCTTAAAGGGGCAGGAGGGAAGCAGTGGGTCAGAAGGCTGTAGCAACTTGCCTACTTTATTGTTTCTATGTGTGGATAAGTATGGGAGGCAAACAGGTAATGTCTCCGGTTGAACAGCTTAATGGGTTGGCTGAAGATACACTTTTGAGTCAAGCTGTAACCTCGAGCTGTTAAGAAGTTCTTTCAAAGTGAGAGCAACTGTCGTGTTCTGACATAACCTACTCATTAAGCCCTACTTGTCATTTCCTGTTTTGTTTTGTTTTAATGGAAGGATCATAGAGTTACCTTCCAATGTAATCTAAACCAGTTGTGAAACCCAAATAACTCCTTGTCCTTGCTTCCAAGTCTGGGCCTGTAGAAGAGTCAGTCACTCTTGAATGAAAGATAAATGGCACTTCTGTTCCTCCTGGCAGCTGCGTTCCTGCTCCTGAGCCTGGCTGTAAGGCTGAGACCCGAGTGGAGAGCCGCCCTTGAGATCCCTCACGTCTTCTACACCTTTCTGTGCCGCTCAGAACCGAACATCAATTTTATGGAGGAACAGTAAGTGGTCCCATATTGAGGAAGCCTGCACAGGTGAGTCTGTGCCCTCTGTCACGGTTGTAAACTAACACATTACATATTCATGCACAGAGGGACTAGGGAGGACACCCCACTCCAGAGCGTGAGTGAACAGTGACATCCAGTGGCAAGCGGGGTGCATTTCTGACGTGCGTGCGGTGCACACAAGGATGAGGCTCACTCTTCTCCCTAGATGCTCACTTCTGCTTTGTCTTCCAACCTCGGAACCCTCCGAAACTCCAGGAAGATTCCCACTTCAGACCAACCGGGTTCTACCAATCATATTTATCTTTCCTCATTTCTGGGTTTTTCTTTCAGCCTAATCATTCATCTCTCCAGAGTTGCAATGTTTTAAATTGCATCAAAAATTTAAGAAATGTTAATGTTCAACAGATGAGAAAATGTAAAATTCCAAAATTATATTTGTTCTTGGTTTTGAGACCAAGCTTTGTCATTCCTTCAACAGATGGTCATCATGTACCTACTAGGTGCCAAGCAGTGAGCAACAGAAGAATTCTTACCCTCTTGGAGGTTACATTCTTACCGGAGAAGACAAGACAGTAATATACATACATATATAGACATTTCAAGTCATCTTAAGTGCTGAAAGAAAGAAAGAAAGAAAGAGAAGAAGAAGGAGGGAGGGAGGGAGGGGGGAAGGAAGGAAGGAAGGAAGGAAGGAAGGAAGGAAGGGGGAAAAGAAACAAGAGAAAAAAGGTAAGAACATAGAATCTGACAAGGGGATTGGTGTTATTTGGCATGGTGATCATACAAGGTCTCTCTGAGCACATTTGAGCAGCACCCTGAAATTAAGGGTCAGATAATGTGTATGTCAGAGGAGGAACATTCCAAACATAGAAAAAAGCAAGTGATAAAAATAACTGTCATATGAAATCAAGATTCTAGAGAAAATTAAAAATGGGATCATCACGGGGCGCCTGGGTGGCTCAGTTGGCTAAGCAACCGACCTCAGCTCAGGTCATGATCTCCTGGTTCATGAGTTCAAGCCCCTCATTGGGCTCTGTGCTGACAGTTCAGAGCCTGCTTGGGATTCTCTGTCTCCCTCTCTCTCTCTGGCCTTTCCCCATTCAGCCTCTCTCTCTCTCAAGGATAAATAAATAAACATTAAAAAAAATTTTTTTTAATGTTTATTTATTTTTGAGAGAGGGAGAGACAGAGTACAAGCTGGGGAGGGGCAGAGAGAGAGAGGGAGACACGGAATCCGAAGTAGGGTCCAGGCTGCGAGCTGTCTGCACAGAGCCCGACGCAGGGCTTGAACTCACCAACCATGAGATCATGACCTGAGACGAAGTCGGACGCTCAACCGACTGAGCCACACAGGCGCCCCATAAATAAACTTTTTAAAGAAAATGAGATCATCAATCAGTATAATAAAAATAATTATACAGGAAAGCAATTATACATGAACGCCTAAGCTATGAGCCTAAACTCAACTTGCACACTTTAGACAGAAGAGTGCAAAAGTTAATTACAGGCGATCTTCGAATCAGGAATTCAGACCTAAAATAAAATAGTGCCCTATAATAACAAAATCCACTACTTACAAACAGTTTATGTCAATGAAAAGGCAAACAGTCGGGAATGTAGACAGATACATGCTTCCTTAGGTCTCTTACCCAAGTGCACTCAACAGGAACAGGAACAATAGGCCACCCAGTGGTAGCTAAGGGCATTACCTCTGTCTGTCTGTCTCTCTCTGTATCTCTCTGTCTCACACGCACGCAGTGCAGAAAGTTTCACAATTATCATGGTATATAATAAGGACACAATTTTGAGAAAGATAATTTATTCCTTTTCCCTCTTTTTGAGGCGTGATTTATACATATCTTTAAGGGTTCAACTGGCTTAATTTTTACATATGTTACTCACGCATAAATTTAACTACCATCCAGGTTAACATATACAACATTCCCAGCTCCTCAGAAGTCTCTCTTTTTCCCTCCCTCTCACAACCCCCAAAAGGTAATCATTATTCTGCCCGTCATTATGCATGTATTTAGTTTAGTCTGCTTTTTGAACTCATAAATGAAATCACAGAGTATATATTCTTTTTATGTCTGACTTCTTTTGTTCAACATCACATCCGTCAGATTCACTCATATTGCTGTTTGTTGCAATAATCTGTTTTCATTGCTAGTATTATTGCCAGTATTGTTAGTATGCTAGTATTCTAGTATAGATATATACATATACGGTTGATATGTTCTACTGTTGGTAAACTTTTGGGTTATTTTTCAGTTGGGGTTATTATGAATAAATCTGTTACTAACATTTTCATACGTGCCTTTTGGCAAAAGTAAGCATTCATTTTTGTTGAGTACGTCTCCAGGATTAAAATTACTGATTCATAAACTGGGCCAGCTACATAATCTGCAGGGCCCAGTGCAAAATGAAAATGCAAGGCTTCTTGCTTAAAAGGTAAGGGGAAAGTGCCATCCGGAGGTACTAAAACAAAACTCTTTCCTCTTTTCCACGATCTCTCTCAACTTGTTGTGTTCTTTTATTTGCCGTTTAATGTCACTTTAAGTAAAGAAAAATTAAAATGTTCAGATATTAGCATGGATTTCACCATTCCCCGTTATACTGTTCATTGGCAGTTTTAAATGCAAATGTAAAAGCATTTCATCTGTATGAGAATCACTGCAATTACACAGTTTGTATTTTGTAGCTGTACGTGCATACGGATTCCATTCTTAACAGAACACTGAAAATGCTGCATTGAACTAAATCAGATATATATATTTTTAAATTTACATCCAAGTTAGTTAACATATAGTGCAATAATGATTTCAGGAGTAGATTCCAGTGATTCATCCCCTACATATAACACCCAGTGCTCATCCCAACAAGTGCCTTCCTTAATGCCCCTTGCCCATTTAGCCCACCCCCCTACCCACGAACCCTCCAGAAACTCTCAGTTTGTTATCTATATTTAAGAGTCTCTTATGTTTTGTCCCTGTTTTTATATTATTTTTGTTTTCCTTCCCTTATGTTCTTCCATTTTGTAAATCAGATTTTTTTTAATGTTTATTTATTTTCAAGCTAGAGAGAATGAGACAGACAGAGCGTGAGCAGGGAGGGGCAGAGAGAGGGGGAGACACAGAATCCAAAGCAGGCTCCAGGTTCTGAGCAGTCAGCACAGAACCTGATGCTGGGGCTCGAACCCACGAACCATGGCCTGAGCCGAAGTCAGAAGCTTAACCGACTGAGCCACCCAGGCACCCCCTAAATCAGATATCTTTATTTTGTTTCTTGGTAGGTGCACATTATACCAACACTTCCTACCCTCCGCCTACTGGTGAGAAAGAAGGACTAAAAGGATAAAGAACTGTAGGTTGCCCTATCTTTTCCTTTCCTCCCATGTTCTTATTTCTAGCATATGTGTTTGGCTAATGCAGGGAAGTGACATCAGTAAGAAAGGATATGACAGGATTCTTTGGTTTTTCATGTTTCTGAAAACAGCACTGCCTTCTTTCTACATTCAGGGCAAGTTCTGGTTCTGGTGGAAACGAGGCTCCTTGGGGATGTCAGCAGCACCCATGCACCCTGTATTCCTTTGAGTGACCGCTCAGGCGTGGGCTGCACAGAATTTGGTGCTCGCGGGCATGGTGTTATGCTGTAGGTGACTGAGGCAGCAAAGAACAGTGGCAGACCCACAGGCTATAGCTACCTCCCTGCTCAGGTGCATGGTCCCTACTCGCGACAAGACTTCACTTACCAAAAACAAAGCAAAACAAAACACAAACAGACAAACAAGAACACGTTTAAAGAGAAAATCATTCAGAATTTCAAGATGTGGCCAGCAGGGCATTAAACCATGCAATAGAGCTCTGCTGAGCTTCAGGCCCCGTGTGACTACACAGATCATCTATCCCTGAACCCAGTCCTTTTTAGAAGCAGTTTTGCTAAACAGTTTTCCAAGGTAGCTGTACCAATTTAACACTCGCACCAATAATATATGAGAGTCCTGGTTGCTCTAACTTTTTACCAACACTGGGTATCATTTAACCATCATATCGGGAAGGTATTAGTATCCCTTTGCACTTTTAGTTTGTGTTGCCCTGATGACTGATGAGGCTGATGTTCAAAGGCCTGTTGTCATTTTAATCGCTTTTTTTTGTTAAAGTACCTGTTAAAACTTTTGCCCCTTTTTATATTGGGTGGTCTACCTTTTTCTCATCGGTCTGTAGGGGTTATTCATATTTTCTGCATTCTTTCCACATGCATATACGTTGCAAATATCTTCTGCTTGTGCTCTTTCACTCTCTAACAGTATTTTTGATGAACAGCAGTTGTTAATTTTAATGAATTCTAAGTTACTAATTTAGAGCTTTGCAGTAAGCTTTGATATCTTGGTGTAACTTGTCCAGTTTCATTCTTCTTCAGTATTATCTTGGTCTCTCCTTTTGAAATAAAAACTCTGCAATGAGCTATGTGTCAACCTAAAAAAGTCTTCAAATCTGAATTCCCTAAATTACCCAGCAGAGGGAACTATGCTACTACCAAGTAAAGCCAGACTACCTCTGGATTTGGACTAAAGCAAATTATTAGTGTTGTGTTTTGTCTTTCCATACCAGAAAAGAGGAATCTTTGGTTTCTTTTAACATACTCTAGCTAATTAGCATTCCCAGCAGGTACAACCACCGGCTGGACTTATTATACCAACAGTTGTTGCATTGAGAACTTTCTGGTGATCATAAATGCCAAGGTCATTCAATATTTTCAAGAATTTTCATCTTCTTTATTGCCACCATTCGTTATGGTACTGATGAACATAACTTCTGTGGGTGTTTATAAACCCTACCGGAAGCCATTGTTTCTTCTAGGACTAGTGTTCCATTTTCCACAGTAATTCTGAACCTCAGAATAGAAAAGAAATGACCAAAACAACATCACAAATCTCTTAGTGAAAAGTGTTCTTTGAAATTAAATGAAAATTGTTTAGTATCCAGAAATATATATACATATATTCTGTATACATACATGTATATTATATATAATATGTATATGTATTATATATGTATATAATGTATGTATATGTATATATGAATATATGTATATATATGTATATATGTATATGTATATATGTATATGTATATATGTATATAATCTGTATATGTATTATATATAATATACATATATATACAAAATATATGTATATATAATATATATTCTATATAATATATATGATACATTATGCTACATATGGCGCATATATAGTCTTCCAATTTGTAGCTTGTCTCTTAACTTTCTTTCATTGCCTTTTGATGAGCAGAAATTCTTAACTTTAATGTAGTCAAACTTATCAATTTTTTTGTTTATAGTTAATGCTTTCTATGCTTAAGAAATGCTTTCCTCCTCTAAGTTGATATAGATACTCTACTATGCTGTCTTCTAAAATCTTTTTTGGCTTTGCCTTCACAGCTCTTGGATTGGTTTGTTAGTGCTGCCGTCACAAAGGTGGGTTAAATGACATCAATTTATTATCTCTTGGTTCCAGAAGCTAGAAGTCTAAAATCAAGGTATCAGCAGGTTTGTTTCTTCTGAGAGGGGGAATGAGGGGGAATCTCTTCCAGGCATCTCCCCTAAACTTCTGGTGGTTTACTGGTAACCTCTGGTGTTCTATGGCTTGTAGATGCGTGACCCCAATCTGTGCCTTTATGTTCATATGGCCTTCTCCCTGTGTGCATGTTTGCATCCAAATTTCTCCTTTTTATAAGGACGCCAGTTATATTGGATTAAAGACACATCCTCCTCCCGTATGACCTCATCTGAACCTAACTAATTCACATCTGCAACAACCTTATTTCCAAATTAGTTCATTTTCTGAGAACTGGGGAGGGGACATCATTTAACCTATAACAGCTCTTTCTTTAATTCACCTCAAATTATTTTTGTAGGTGATGTGGCACAAGGCTAACAGATTGGGGTCATGTATCTACAAGCCATGGAACACCAAAGATTACCAGCAAACCACCAGAAGCTTAGGGGAGATGCCTGAAACAGATTCCCCCTTACTCCCCCTCTCAGAAGAAACAAACCTGCCGATACCAATTTTCCCAGAACCATCCACTGAAAATCCCATTATTTCCCCACTCATCTAAAATATTCTCTTTTATCAAATGTGTGTAAATGCTGGACTCCATAGACTGTTTCATTGATCCTTTATTCTACCACATGATCTTACTGTACCTTTATAATAACTCTTCACACGTGAAAGGGCAAGTCCTCCGATCTGAACTTTTGGAAAGATGTCTTTATTAATTCTGGACCTTTGAGATTTGACATGAATTTTATAATCACCTTGTCAAGACTTTTATAATCACCTTTCACAAAAAATCTGTTAAAATTTTCATTGGTATTGCATTGTATCTATGACCTAATTTTAACAGATATTGATTTCTCAACCCATAACCACAATCTACATTTCTCTGTCTAGAAAAATATTCTTCGATGTCACTCATTAGAATTTTATACATTCTACTAGTTGGTGTGTAGACATGCAATTGTTTTTTGGAAATTGAATTCATGTCTAGAAACCCTGCTAAACTCTCACATTAATATTTACCCATAGATATTTTTTCACTCTACAGGATACGTGGCCAGTACTCCTTAAGACTGCCATGGTCATGCAAAACACAGAAAAATTGAGAAAGTATCACAGACCAGAGGAGACTGAGGAAACATGTCAACATGGTACCCTACACTGGATCCTGGAACAGCAATGGAAAAAAATCAGAGAAATCCAAATACAGTCTGAAGTTTACTGAACAGTAATATGCCAGTGTGACTTGCTTAGTTTAGAAAATTTACTGTGGTAATGTAACTGGGTGAGAAGTATGCAAATTCCTTGTACTGCCTTTGCAAATTTTCTGTACAAAAGTCCATAAATAAAAACAAAAAAGTTTATTTTTTTTAATGTGGTATTCGTCTCAAAATAAACAAATAGACCAATGAGAAGAATAGAGATCCAGAAATAGACCCATACACATATGGTCAACAGATTTCCAAAAAAAAAGTGACCAAAGCAATTTCATGTGGACTGAAAATCTTTTCAATAAATAGCACAGAAATAAAGGACAGCTGCCTGAGATAAAGAATTAATCTCTACTTTTTCCTGATACCATCCATAAAAACTAACTTACAGTGTATTGTGGATTGAATTTAAAAGGTAAAACTACAAAATTTCTAGAAAACATTTTCAACTTTGGAATACACAAAGATTTCTGAAGATGAGACACCAAAACACAACCATAAAGGAAAAGATTGAAAAAATAGACTTTCTCAAAATTACAAATTTTGCTCTTGCAGACATGATTGTAAAAACTAAAAGGCAAGCCATGAACTGGGAGAAAATATTTGCAACATACATATCTGATATCCACAATACATAAAGGACTCTTACAACCCAATAACAAGCAATAACCCAAAGGCCCATCAACAGAAGAATGGACAAATCAAATGTGGTAAATTCATATGACGGAATGTCAGGGAAACAGTGATCCATGAATATTTTCAACTTCTGGACAGTCTGTCTTCTTAAGCAAAGGAAAAAGGCACACCATAGAATGTCTCCTCTTCCTTGACTCATTTGCTCCTTACAATTGCAAGGGGGTTAGACCTGGAGCCATATGTTCTCATTCAGAAGATGATAAGACTTACCTCCTCCAGAGCCAAATGTTTTGCGGTCCAAGGTAGGGACTTTCCCCTTTGCCTTCCTGAAAGAATTCATTTACTCTCCAAAGTATTTGTTAACCTTAGAGACAAAGAGTTTCTCTCCCTCTCTCAGAAAGACAGGACAGCAGCTAAGCAGTGTGTCGTCAATCTAAGCTTCCAGATTATAATAATATTGGGTTTCCTCTCCTGTAGTGCATGCACAGAACCCACCTAGCTCTCACCACGTCTCCCCAGAAGAGAGAGAGAGGAATGGAGCGAGGGAACAGATGCAGTTATTGCTGTAGGTAATACTAATAACTCTGATCTCTGCCCTGGAAACCTGGTATTTGCTTTTGGCATAAAAATGAACAGACATTAACAACTTATCATGGAACACTCCTAGCAATTAAAAACAAAACAAAACAAAACTACTCATACATGGGACAACATGAATCTCAAAGACATTATGTTGAACAAAAAAAGCCAGACACAGAAGAATACATACTGTATGGTTCTCCTAATAACAAGGTCAAGAACAGTCAAAACTAATCAGATGGTAATGAGAGTCAAAACAGTGAGTTCCTGTTGGGAGGTATATGAGAAGCAGCAGGAGGGAATCTTCTGGAGTGCTGAAAATACTCTAGATTTTGATCTCAGGTCAGGAACATGGTTGTGCATGTATGAAAAGTTAGATTAGTGTGCTTTAAGCACCTTATTTTATGTGTGTTATGATTTTAATTAAAAAAAAAAAACTTTAAAAAACAAACCCTCATCCAGTTGTTTTGTGGGAATTAACAAGTGATTCTAAAATTTCCATGGAAATACAAAGGGCAAAAAATAGGCAAGGTACTCAAATAAGAACAAAGTAGAGGGACTGAAAGGAAAAAAAATAAAATAATTAAAGTAGTGTAGGATTTAGCAAAATAATAGACAAAGAGACCAATTGAACAGAGTCTATAAACAGATGCATTAATGAACGACATTTAGTTTATGAAGAAGATGATGCTTTAGGGAAAGGATGATTTTTCAGTAAATGGTGCCGGGACAGTCAGACTCATATAAAAAATAAAATTTGAACCCCTAGTTTAAATCATATATAAAAATCAATTTGAGGCAGATCATAATTTTACATGTGAAAAATAAAGCAATAAAGCTTTCAGGAAAGAACTTAGAAGAATATCTTCATGATCTTAGGGCGGAATAACATTTTTTAAACAGGACACAAAAAACAATGACCATAAGAGAAATCATTGGTAAATTATACTATATTACATTTAAGGACTTTTATTACTCTATTGAGAGAGTAAAAAAGCAAACCACAATAAGGGGAGAAATATTTATATAATATATAACTTCCAAAGGCTTAATATTCAGAATATGTAACAAATTTCTCCAAACAAAAATAACATAAAAGAGATGATATAAAAAAATAGGTAAGAAACAGGAGCAGATCCTTGACACAGAGTACATCCAAAATGGCTAATAAACTTATGAAAAAGTTCTCAATGTCATTTGCTGCTGATGGCAGTGTAAATTGTTATAACCACTTTGGAAAACAGGCTTGGCATTATTTACTTAAGCAGAAATTATGTCTGTCTTATGATTTGGTAATTACACTTCTGGGTATGTACCTGCCAGAAATATGTACACCTAGGCAAGAGACACAAATAAGAATGTTCCAGAAAAAAAAAAAATGTTCCAAGAAGCACTATTGCCAATAGCTGCAAAACTGGAAACAATCTAAATGTCATCAAAATAAAATGCGTAAATAAATTATAGTATAGTTACATAATGGATAACTTTATAGTGTTGCACTAAAGCTACAGGCAGTAACAGATAATTCTCAGCATAATGTTGAGTAAGAGAAGCCAGATACAATGGAATGCACACTGAATTATTTTGGGGAGAAGAGAAGGGGTAAGAGGACAGCCCATGTAGAGTTACCATTGTTCTATTTCTTGGGTGATGCTTACCAACGTATTCCCTTAGTGATAACTCATTGAACTCTATCATCTATCTTGGTGCATTTTTCTGTATGTGTATTATACTTAACAACTACAAAAAATCTTAATGCGTGGACCACTTCTCAAAAATTTTTTTGAAAGAATTGGGGGAAGATCTGATGAGATAGGATTCCATAAGATTTTAACTATTTGATATTATTTAGATTTGAGAAGACAGCATAATGTAAACATTGTCAGGGGTCCCAAATATCCACAGAGAACAGCAGAGTAGACTAAAAGGATTTCAGAAATCTCCTTAGTCCTGGATGCTTACCATCTCCCCCGGACTCTCTCCTTTCCTCCTTTCCCCCCAAAATGGCCTGCCCTCTAACCTTCAGGTTTACTTTTGGATTCTTAGTACGTTCTGGACCTGCCCCTGGCCATACTTGAGTATCTGTTTCCATTCACAATGTAGTTTACAATATGGAAATCACACCAATGCTGCATTTTCCATAAATTAGTAAGTATACATCTTCGTATGTGTGTTATTTTGCAGTTCACCTGGTAAATGTATTTGCTTTATTTTCTTAAGTGCAGAAGCATATAAGGAAGTCATTACAAACACAGACTTTGAAATTAGATTAACCAGGCTTCAGATCCCAGTTCTGTCGTTTATTAAGTGAACAACCTGTCCAAGCATGTTTCCTCATTTTGTAATTCAGGGTAATGTGACTAACTCATAGCATTGTTGTAAGGTGGTAAGTGTAAAATTCTTAGCATACTACCTAGCTCAAGGTAAGAATTCAATAACTTCACCTAATGGTGCTGATAGTGCTGATGATGTATCATCCCTGGAAACTATTTAGGAGTTCAACTGGAATAGAAAAAGTTTGTATTTTTGTTTGTGGTATTAGCACTAGGGTTGAGGGTGCAGGGTATTGATTTATAGCCGTGCTGATCAGAAAGCCTAAAATCCCATACATCAGACTCCACAAAATTAAGATCTCGGTAGGTGGTAAATCATGGCAAGAAGGATTGTCATCTAGATATTTCTCCAGAGAAGGCACACAGGTGGCCAACAGACACATGAAGAGATGTTCAACATCATGCAACAGCAGAGAAATGCAAATCAAAACTACAGTGAGCTATCACCTCACACTGCCAGAGAGGCTAAAATCAAAAACACAAGAAGCAACAAGTGTTGGCAAGGACGTGGGGTAAAAGGAACCTTTGTGCACTGTTGGTGGGAATGCAAACTGGTGCAGCCACCGTGGAAGACAGTATGGAGCTTCCTCAAAAAAGTTAAAAATAGAACTACCCTACGATCCAGTAATCACGCTACTGGGTATTTGTCCCCAAAATACAAAAACACTAATTCAAAGGGATACAAGCAGGGGCACCTGGGTGAGTCAGTCGATTAAGGGTCCGACTTCGGCTCAGGTCATGATCTCATGGTTCATGAGTTCAAGCCCCACATCGGGCTCTGTTCTGACAGCGCAGAGCCTGGAGCCTGCTTCTGATTCTGTGTGTCCCTCTCTCTATGCCCCTCCCCTGCTTACGCTCTGTCTCTGTTTCTCTCGTGTGCTCTCTCTCTCAAAAATAAACATTAAAAAAATTGAATTAAAAAAAGTATACATGGGCCTCTATGTTTATTAGCATTATTTACAATAGCCAAATTATGGAAGCAGTCCAAGTGTCCATTGATAGATTAAGGATGAAAAAAATGTGGCATACACACACACACACACACACACACAGGAATATTATTCAGCCATAAAAAAAAGAATGAAATCTTGCCATTTGCAACAACATGAATGGATCTAGAGGGTATAATGCTAAGCAAAATAAGTCAAAGACAAATGACATATGATTTCACCCATATGTGTAATTTAAGAAACAAGACCAATGAGTAAAGGAGAAAAGAAAGAGATAAACCAAGAAACAGACTCTTAACTATAGAGAACAAACTGATGGTTACCAAAGGGGAGGTGGGGGAGGTGGGGGTGGGTGGGGGGTGGGGATTAAAAGCACACCTACCATGATGAGCACTGAGTAATGCAATGAATTGTTGAATTACTATATTGTACACCTGAAACTAATATAACACTGTATATTAACTATACTGGGATTAAAATAAAAAAACTTAATAAAAGAAATAATGCACCAAAGGGAAAAAAAAACCCAGAAAGGTTGTAATCTTCATGAGTAGAAGAAAATACCAGTTTGGATGTGTTGAGTGATTTCAAAAATCATCTGAAGGATGTACTAGGATTTATTTTGACTGGGAAGATTTCGACTGGGAGGGTACTGGACCGTCTCTTCCTGATTTTCACAGGGTGGGTAAGAGGGTAAGAATTTGAAGGTACAAAGGAAACTCCCTAAGTTGAGTTCCAGGTCATGGGTAAAAACAAAAGGAGTCATGACTACACTCTTTAATTTAATGCATGGGAAACATCAACTGAACACTCAGCAATTTTTTAGGTCACACTCATCATACAAAAACCACAGGCATCAACTGAGTGGTGAATTTGATAACAGGTAGGAAACCAGTGAGATTCCGACATGCTGCTAAGTGCAAAGGGGAACCTGAGAAGGGCCAGAGGGAAGGCGGATGTACAGAAGGCTGTTGGTTCACAAAGGGTAGCCCGCTTATGAAGGGGAAGGACCCCTACTCATTTCCACTTCCTAGTGGAGAAACAACGAAGTGTTACTGCTCAAGTTAAGAAGGGAAGGGCTAGTACCTTTCTGCATTAGCCCCTTTAGGGCCACAAATGATTCATATTTGAACAGAAATGCATACAAGTCCTAAACCTTAGATACCAAAAATCATTTGGCCCAAAATACTTTTGTGGCAAATATATGTCACATTAACTCACAAGACTTAAAATAAGGATGAAGCTATACTAATATAATTTGTGGATAATAAGAACAACAGCAACTTACAACAATGCTGATGATGTCCTGCTCACATGGAGTCCTTCCTAAAGTGTTCGGTCCTTCCTAAATCTTACTGAATCAGTAAGACCCAAGCCAGGAGATCAGAAACCATACCAGTTATTTTAACAGGAAAAAAAAAAAAATGTGCTCTGTAGAATTGATGAAACAGATATTGGAGAACTAAAAATGTAAAAGGGGGGATTCTCAGATTGAGGCAGTGAAAGTAACTACAAAAGCAACTTCAGCACCCAGGGCAGAAAGAACAAGGGGAAGATGTGGGGGTTACATCCTGGAAAAGGAACCCCGGAAACTGGAGCTCTGGCTTCTGAGAATGGGCACTGTCAGCCCATTGCTGGAATCTCTGTGGGGGCAGAACGAGGCTGATTCTGGGAGTGTGGAACCAGAAGCTCCTGCTGGGGTGAAGGGACACGGTGGGGCAGTGTGGCCAAGAACAGCCAATAGGAAGCCCGGCCCCTTGGCTCCTCCCCTGGCTGCCAGCATGCCTCCAGCGCCCCCTATTGGTGGAGCCTAAAGGACCTGGCTGACAAAAGTTTAGGCGGAGTCCCAGCTTCTGCATCACATGGCCGAAGTCCCAGCCAAAGGGACGATCTGACCTGGATTTTGTTAGCCTCTGTTTCCAAGTCTTTCGGGGAGAAGGAAATAACATATTTAGAGAACTCTGAAAATCCTGGCCGACCTCTCACTTCCTCCCAGCAAAAAGACTTCTTTCTTTTCAATTACTTTAGATTCTTTTTTCTAGGATGGAGGTAGTTGATCTAAATTTAGGGATCTAATTTGGTACATCTGGGTACATCTCCCAGCCTTTACAACTTCCTCTTAAGGACCAGAGCTGAGACTGGCTCTCAGGTTTTCTTTATACTACTTCAACTATTTTAACACATTCTTTTTTTTTTTTTTTTAATGTTTTATTTATTTATTTTCCGAGAGCGAGAGCAGGGGAAGGGTGGGGGTCGGGGTGCGGGTGCAGAGAGAGAATCCCAAGCAGGCCCCGCACTGTCAGCAGAGTCCGCAGGGTGTTCCATGTCACCAACCCTGAGATCAGGACCTGAGTGAAAATCCAGATTGTGAGGCTTAACGGACTGGGCCATCCCCGGCGCCCCTGCACAGGTTTCTTAATTTCAACCCCCCACCATCCCGTTATGAAGAGCCTGGAACCTAGAACCCGGCCTGTGTGGACATCTGCAGGCCACTGCTGACAAGCCTGGAGACTTCATTCAAGCAGATACGTCGTCCTTCCCTTTCCTCTTCTGTACAATGGGACAGTACCTAGTTGCGGGTGGTGGGGACTGCGTGAAATCAAATACAATGCATGGCAGAGTGCCTGGCGGGATGTTGAGAGATGACCGTCCATCTCATTCTTCCGGTACTGAACTCCCACAGTTCACATTCAGAGGAATGTCACGGTCAGGCCCGAACACCAGAACCCCTCTTCCCTGCGCCGCCCTCACTCTCCTCCCGGAGTGAGGTCCTCCCTGCACCAGTGCCCTCGCTGATGGGGGCCCTGGATGCTCGGGCAGGCTCTCGGCGCTGCGTGCCTGGGGACTGGAGATCGCGCTGGCGGCTGGGCTGGGGCGGGACGCGGGTGGGGCGCGGCCGCGGCACCGCCTCCCTGGGCGCCGGGCCACGGTGAGCGCCGCGCGCAGCCCGAGCGGTGGGTGCCGGGCGCCGACGGAGGCCGCGGCTCGAGGGGGCCGCGGGAGGCTGCGGGACCCCGCGGGGATGTGACCCAGCCCCGCCGCCCATGTGGGCCCGCCGACCTCCGGCGAGGGCGGTGGCCAGAGGGGTCCAGGCGCCCGGGCGCGCGGCCCTGCGGCTGCTGCTGCCGCCGCTGCTGCTGTTCGAGGCCGCGCCGTCGGGATGCGCAGGTAGGTCGGTGGCGGCGGGGCCGCCCCGTGCGGGACGCGGACGTTCCCGGGCCGGTTCCCTAGACGGCGCAGCGCCGACCGGCTCGTCCGCCGGCCCGGTGTCGCGCTGGCTCGGCCTGGGGGTCTGCGCCGCGAGCCCCCGTAGAAACTCGCCGCAGCCCGCCGCGCGCCTGCTTCTGAGTCAAGTTTGCAGGACCGAGCGTTTCACACTTTCCATTGCGCGGGTGGCAGGGAGGCGGAGGAAGTGTGACAGTGGTCCTCTGAGTGGAACCCACAGCTCGGAGCCTGCATTGGGCGCCAGTGACCCCGCGCAGCGCCCTCGCCCGCACCGACCTGCCGCCCTTTAACAGGGGCCAACCCCGGGGCCGGCGGTGACCACGGCGCTTTACACCGGACTCCCCGGAAGGGTCTGCTCGGAAAGAACAGGGTCTAGAAAGCGGCAGTGTTACTAAAATAAGATCACTTCTCCTGAGCACGTCATTTTTTTTCCCGCTTTGTGGTTAGGACCGTGTACAGGTAAGTGCTCTTTGATGTTTCGGAAATCACAAAACTTCTATGGTTGACATAAGGTAACCGAAATGTGTTTTGCTGTGTTTTTAAGTTTAAATTCTACCAAGTGGGATCCAGTAAGCCAGGATGATTCATTAACCTGATTTCTTTCTTTCTTCTGCTTTTCTGATATATAAGAAAAAGATGTTTTTTTAAAGCAAGATATCTGGGATTTTTTTTTTTTTTTTTAATTAAAACCAGCAAAGCTTCCCAGAATACTGTACTTTGTAGAGAGGTGGTTCAGGCTTTTAACTTTTACTGTTAACCCAGAGCTGAACAACAGTGAATGCAGAAAGTTGTCTGTGAAAGTGCAGTGTTCTTCGTAGTCGAAGAAAAAGTTATGTGCAATACAGTTATTACGGAAGCAACCCAAGTGTCCATGGTAGATGAATGGATAAAGGTGTGATGCACACATACATACACCACACATGGGAATATTACTCAGACATTAAAAAGAATAGGATCTAGGGGCTCCTGGGTGGCTCAGCAGGTTAAGCGTTGGACTTCAGCTCAGGTCCTAATCTTGTGGGTCACGAGTTCAAGTCCCTCATTGGGCTCTGTGCTGACAGCTCAGAGCCTGGAGCCTGCTTCGGATTCTGTGTCTCCCTCTCTCTCTCTGCCCCTCACCCACTTGTGCTCTCTCTCTCTCTCTCTCTCTCCCCCACACACATACACACACACACACACACACATACACACACACTCAAAAAAAAGAATTTTATTTATTTTTTTTATTTATCAAAAATAAATAAAAACATAGAAAATTTTTAAAAATAGGATCTTGCCCTTTGCAACAACATGAGTGGACCTAGAGAGTATTACACTAAGTGAAACAAGTCAGGTAGAGAAAGACAAATACCATAGAATTTAACTTGGGTGTGGAATCTGAAAAAATAAAACAAATGAGGAAACAAACGAAAAGCAGAAACAGACTCATAAATTGTGAGACCAAACTGATGGTTGCCAGAGGGAGGGGGGCTGGGAAATGGGCAAAATGGGTGAAGGGGAGGGGGAGATACAGTCTTCCAGTTATGGAATGAATACATCACAGGGATAAAAGGTACCACACAGGGAATAGAGTCAGTGGTATTATAATAACACTGTAGAGTGACAGCAGCTATACATGTGAGCATAGCGTAACTATAGACTTGTGGGATCACTGTGTCTACACCTGCAACTAATGTAACATTGTGTGTCAACTGCGCTTCAGTAAACATGCAAGAAGTTCAATACAATTCCAAAACGTAATATTTTTCAACAATGGATTTTATAACCCCAAGCGTTTCTTGTCTAAATCCTAAATTTATCAAAAATTATGGTTATTTTTCAAATTATGGTTATTTTATTTTGTGTTTATAAACTTATTTATAATATATTATCATATGATTTTGTATTGTATTATTTTCTACTTATTTCCTACATAGGCTCAACGGGATGAGACTGCTCTTGACTTACGCCAATATTGAGGCTTAAACTAACAGATAGGAATTTGTTTGTTTCTGTAATCAAAGACGGACATAAAGTGTGTTCCATAATCGGGTTGGGGACTTACAACAGAAGGCAGTAATATTCTCGGCTTGACAAAGCCCAGATGAAACTCTTCTCTGATCCACGAGACCCAGGTGCTATTTTCTTCTGGGTCCTCAGGTACCCTAAGGACCGCTGGAAAAAGCAGGTTAGAAGCTACTTAGATACCATACCTACCTCTTAATAACGAGTGACCTCTATCCTGATGGATCAACCACAATATGCACCAAACCATGTGAGCTTTCTAAGGGTTGGATGACATTGCCACTCTTGGGCAGGTGAATACTTTAAGTTTTTGAACTTTTTGGCACAAAAATGCATTCACCCAACTCAGGCTTTGGGTCAGACTGTATAATACCAAACACTCAGAGTGAGAGAAAAAAACATCAACACTCTGGGAAAATAGTTATATTTCATTTCAGGTAAGCTTTTAATGGAATTCAGAACATCTGTGATGCAAGCGTGACACACGCTCAGTTTCACTCTCTAAACTCTCCAGGGACAGAAGTTTCACCAGGAAGTTTATTCCTGTACGTTTCAAACTCTGCCCTGGTGGCCCATTCCCATACTTATTCTTCAGTGAACATAAAGAACTGTAGTCAGCATTATATAAAAAGCATTCAAAGCCAGTAAGAGAGAGCAGGAGAAAATAACTTTCCAAGGTCCCGTATCCCCTCTCCTCAAGCCCTTCAGGGGCATCCATTGCTGTAGAATGATTTGGGGTTGTTTTTTTTTTTAATTTTTTAATGTTTATTTATTTTTGAGATGGTGGGTGAGCAGGGGAGAGGCCAAGAGAGAGAGACACACAGAATCCAAAGCAAGCTCCAGGCTCCAAGCTGTCAACACAGAGCCTGACGCGGGGCTCAAACCCATGAACCCGGAGATCATGACCTGAGCCACAGTTGGACGCTTAACCAACTGAGCCACCCAGGTGCCCCGATTGCTGTAGAATAATTCTCACCTCCCCCACAATGTTTTTTGTGGACCACTCCTCCCAGATTCTCAGCCTTACCTCACACCGCTTACTTCCTGCTCTGCTGGCCTTTTTCCAGTTCCTAGAACAAAGCCAAACCACTTTTCATCTCAGAGAAATGAGATACTTGTAGTTCCCTCTGCTAGAGTGCTCCTACCCACTCTAGCCCCAGCTAACTGCTTGCTCACACTTGGCATCTCACCTTCAATATGCCTTCATCAAGGAGATCTCCCCAAAATCCCCGAAGAAAGAAAAAAATATGGAGTTTATTATGTCTGTGAACAAATGAGCCTAACTTTAGTTTTGGAGCTTTTGGATTACAGTCTAAATATTACTACTACACCTATCCATGCTTATTAGACTAATATACTATAATTAGCACGGTGAAGGTATTTGTTGAAGTGTCTCTTCTCTGATATCAACACAGCAGCATTTGGGTATTCTGTTTCACTGAGAAGTTATTTGTACACACACAAACGATTCCGGTGAACTAACAAAATTCCCTTCATTATTTTTTTTTTAGCTTTTCCTTTTGAAATAATTTGAGGCTTACAAAAAAAGTTCCAGAAACAGAAGAGTTTCCATAAATCCCTTACCCAGTTTCTCCCGAGTTTAGCATCTTACATAACCATTGTACAATGTTCGGAACCCGGACATTAACTTTGGTATAATACATTCACTGAACCGTAGACCATGCTCACGTTTCAACAATGTTTCCATTAAGGCTCTTTTTCTGTTCCAGGATCCCGCTTTACATTTAGCTGTCATTGTCCCCTTTGTGTCCTCCAATCTATAACAGTTCCTCATGCCCATGACACTTTGGAGTGCCATCTTTTCCTTAACATGTCCCTCCATTTGGGTTCATCTGATGTCTCTTCATGTTTAGAGTGAGGTTATTCCTCTTGAGCAAATTGTGTTGTCTTTCTCAGTGCGTCATAGCAAAGGATTTATGATATCAATGTCTTCTTGGTGGTGGTGTTGACCTTGATCACTTGGTTAAGATGATGTCTGCAGGGATTCTCACTGCAGTTACTGTTACGTTGGAGCAGACATGAGGTAATTTCTTGTATCTTTGCATGGCTTCCACATTTATCAGCTGAGGCTCATCCCCAGCCTGTCTGGAGAAAATCATGTGCCTCAGATCCAAGCATGTAGCTGTAGACATCATCAGCCTCAGTCTTCAAAATGTGTGCACCCACTGCCTATAACTATGTATTGATCTTCCTGTAGAATAAATTCAAGAAAGGCAGTATTCACACTCCAGAGAATAAGTAAAGAGATTTGTTACCTCTGGCAGGTGGTGTGGTATAGGAACAAGGGGGTAGGGATGAGGGGGGAGTGACAGTTCTGAGTGTAACTTTTCGTATAGCTCTGGCTGTCAGAGCCATGGGTAGGACATACATTTTCCATTGAAACATAAACTCTGGACAAAGGAATAGGTAGATGGAATTATTAGTATTATAAAGTAAATACGTTAGCATAAGCATTTCAACATAAAACATTATGCTACTTTTATAACATTTTATTTTATTTATTTTTAATTTTTTAAGGTGTCTTTATTTTGAGAGAGAGAGCACGCACAAGCAGATGAGGGGCAGAGAGAAGGAGAGACAGAATCCCAAGCAGGCTCCACACCGTCAGCACAGAGCCCAGTGTGGGGTTCAAACTCACAAACTATGAGATTGTGACCTGAGCTGAGATCAAGAGTCCGATGCTTAGCCAACTACGCCACCCAGGTGCCCCTATTTTAATATTTTAAATAAACAAAACTGCACATCTGTGTGTTGCCTTTGCTAGTGCTCGGCATAGTACTTTTCACAAAATACTACTCAGTAAATTTGCATTTTTTGCTTAAAAGCACCTTTCATTACATACATGTTATTTTTAAAATGATTTTCTATTTGCATCTTTTTCTTCTTTGCACAGATTTACCAGGTATTACTGACATATTCGCTTCCATGATTATTTAAAAAAAAGAAAAAGACATCTTAGAATCTGAATAATCAGATTTTAACGAGTGAAATCATTTTATCCATCTTATTAACATTACACTCATGCTATGATTGTGATATTCTGACAGCATTCTTACTTGTTCTCAGTCCACATTTATGATTATCTGACACAAATGCTGATACCAGAAAAATGAATTAAATCACTATAACCAATTCCAGGATGTGTCAATTACTTATAAAACTGGAGGACAAGAAAACTTTAGGAAAAAACTGCTGGCTGGAGACATTAAAATTGAATCCTTCCTCTGCTTTAGCTTCAGAATTCCTTTGGGTATAGAAACCTGGGGGTGACAGGACGTTCAAGTCCCATCCAGCTGCTTCTCCAGTGAATCTCCTTGGTGGCTTTACTTCCAGGTCATTGTCTGTCTGCTATTTGAGTACCTGTCATTACGGGCAACTCACTGCATGGCACACAAGGCGGGATGTGCTGTCATCGCAGACTTCCTACCATGAAAATGTTCTTCCATATAATGAGCTAAGTTCTTAATCTCTTTGACCTTCACCCATTCCTGGTGCTCGCTGTATGCTGCTAAGGCCATGCGGGACAAGCTGTGCAGGTAACTGAATGTAGCCATCTGTGTCTTCTTTCCTCTCCGCTAACCACCTTCCCCGTTATGTCATGCCAGCCTCTCTCTCCTGGTCTTTCTAGTATGTGTGTGTTCCAGTTTGTCTGCAAGCTCCCAGGCTGCCTCCGCGTAGACCGTGATGACATGGCTGGTCTACTACATTCGAAGCCCTACACCTGGCGTGTTTGTTCTTAAATAACTCAGCTTCAGGTTCTTGGTGAACACAGGGTTCCTGATGCCTATAAGGTGCCCTCGTTTTCTCTGTTCTCCTCTCCTAGGAGACACAGACTCTGACCCCTCATGTAAACTCAGACTTTCACATTAAGACAATCTCGCTTTGCGAAAGTGGTTTCCTTTCTGTTGGCTTCTCAGAGTATAGAGGATGGAAATATGGTGTAATGTTTCATCTAGAGCTTGTGAGGTCTGTGATGGGGGTCTTTGGATACCTTTTCCTGGAAAGAAAATTTTTGCTGATTATCGATTCGACTCTGGTTCTGTTCTTTGCCTGTGATGGTCACCGCATTACACATTGAGCCACAAAACGGCTTCCACACAGACACACGCTCCTTTCCCAAATGCCAGTTTTACGTCCAGTCACAGAGAAATAGCATAATTTTTTGTGTACAGATCTGTCAGTAAGTTGTCCTTATACTTCCAGATTGTCAACATGTATACTATGCATTCAGCCTCCTCAAAGTTCCAGCCCATACAGTTACATTTGTATTTTGGTGATATGAGGGTTTTTTTGGTGACTGCGTCGTCCTAGTTAAAGCATTTGTTTCCATCATTTCCCCCATTTAAATGATCTCCTACGTCAGTCCCCTCATCTTTACTTTCTAGAGGTTCGGCAGCCCTTAAGGAATTTATCATTCTCCTCAATAAGCATCGTGTTCATTTTTGAGGAACGATAGAAGCGAGCAAATGACCCCTCCTGGATTAGTTTTCTAAGGCCGCCATAACAAAATACTACCAATTGGTGGCCTAAAATAATGTAAATTTATTATCTCATGTTTCTGGAAGTTAGAAGTCTGAAATCAAGATATGGGCAGCTCTCCTTCTGAGAGCCATGAGGGAACATCTGTTCCAGACCCCTCTCCTAGCCTCTGGTGGTTGCTGGCCATCTTTGGCCTTCCTTGGCTTGTTGAACATCCTTCCAATTCTCTGCCTTCACATGGCGCTCTCCCTGTCTCTTCACATAATCTTCTCTCTTTGTGTCCAAACTTCCCCTTTTTATAAGGATGCCAGCCATATTGGATTAGGGCCCACCCTAATGACCTCTTTCTAACTGATCATCTCTACAAGGACCCTATACCTGATTATGGTTACTCTATGAGGTACTGGGGGTTAGGATTTCAACATACTTCTTTTGGGAGGCACAGTTGAATTCATACCCTCACAGGCTCACAGGGCAGGATCCGTGGGCTTGGCTTCTAAAGTGGAGAAAAGCGACCTTTTCATCCCCATGCAGTGGCTCTCCTCTTCAACATGGCCACTGCCGAAGGACAACTTTCCTGGGAGCGCCATGCCTGGAAGCCTCCCCTGAGAATGTTGAAGGCAGAGACGAGGTCTTCTCTTGTATGTTCCATAACATGAACATAAGAGAGAGCCACTATCTTGTAATATACACAAATGTTGAATTTTTATTTTGTAAACCTAAAATGAAGATAATGTTATATGTCAATTATACCTGAATAAAAATAAAAAGGGAAAGCCATCAATAGGTATGTAATAAAGACAGTGAAGTTTAAATTTCTTCAGCAGAGGGGCTCACTCTCCTCAGATCTCTACCTCCGGCTTCTCTGAGGGGCACTTCAACTACAAAATCCTCACCCTTGATCCAACAAGGACCATTTTCATATTTCAGGTTAACTATCCATCTAATTCCAAGCCAGCCCTCCTCCTCCAATTTTGATTAAAATAT